>NW_026643219.1:5535768-8303652 GCF_028829455.1 Penicillium robsamsonii | reverse complement strand
GCCCTAAGCCCTAAGCCCTAAAGCCCAAACGCAGCCTGAGCTTCGTGTGTGTGAGCTCGTGCCCGAGCATGAGGACTAAGGGGGAGGTTAGGACAGGGGGGGCGGGAGCCAGCAGGGCGAGGCCTAGATCGTACGAAGTGAAGCATTAGTGAATATTCTGATTTAAACAAAGGTCTCACCAGAAGCAGGAAGTAGGATATTGATGCAGGATAATATAGGATATAGCTGCAGGATAAATGGGTTTCGTACAGAGAAGGCATCTTGATGAAAATCAAAATAAAAGTGAAATTTGAGAGGAAGAGAGAGAGAGAGAGAAAGAGAGAAGTGGGAGGAAAACTGAGAATTAAATATCTGCTAGACAATAATAGAGGTGATTACTGAATTAGGTAATATTGTTACCTTATACAGCTATGAAAATAAATATTACTGCCTAAGGCTATTGTACGAGATATCAACAATATGATAAGGCATGAACAATGGGACAGGGCATCAACAATAGGATAAGCCATGAATATGCCATGGACCCAACAATTATGACAGTCCTGCCTGGAGCTTAAATCGTACGAGATATCATCAATGGACGATACATGAATAATGGGACAAGCCTTCATCAACGGGACAAGCCTTCATCAATGGGATAAGCCTTCATCAATGGGATAAGCCATGAATATGCCATGGACCTAATAATTATGACAGTCCTGCCTAGAGCTTAAATCGTACGAGATATCATCAATGGACGATACATGAATAATGGGACAAGCCTTCATCAACGGGACAAGCCTTCCTCAATGGGACAAGCCTTCATCAATGGGACAAGCCTTCATCAATGGGATAAGCCATGAATATGCCATGGACCCAACAATTATGACAGTCCTGCCTAGAGCTTAAATCGTACGAGACATCACTAATAGATGATACATGAATAATGGGATAAGCCTTCATTAACGGGACAAGCCTTCATCAATGGGATAAGCCTTCATTAATGGGATAAGCCTTCATCAATGGGATAAGCCTTCATTAATGGGATAAGCCATGAATATGCCATGGACCTAATAATTATGACAGTCCTGCCTAGAGCTTGAATCGTACGAGACATCACTAATGGATGATACATGAATAATGGGATAAGGCATGAATATCCCATGGACCAAACAATCTTAACAGTCCTACCTAGAGCTTAAATTGTACGAAAAAATCAATAATAGGATAACATGTAAATATACTATGGATTAGAATATGAATCTATAAGTAATCCTAACTTAAAATAGATATTTTAAAATAAAGTTGAAGAGTGCTGGCCCTTCGTACGGTCGCACCCCATCAAAAATAATTCCGATTTTCAATCAGCCACTACACCTTTAGAACTTGATCAATTACTCTAAAATTTAGTGACCATAGTCTTTATAGTATAGAATAGAACTTTACAAATTTTGAGCTTCATCCTTGTACGAGAAGCTTTTCCAGTCTACTCACGAAAAGTATTCCAGTCTACTCATGGCCCCACTTTTATCCACCATAGTGAAGGTAAAGTCCTAATTCCAGTCTACTAGACTGCAACCACCCCCATGGGATAGAACCTAGATATATAGCCAGGATAGAACTCTATATTTTTTCAGGCTGTTTTAAGCAGCATTACGGAAGATAGACCAGGTCGAAGATTTCACGTTCTACCGGGTTCCCCCACATTGATTATTAGCCAATCAGAGCTCTTAAACATCTTCTACCTACCAGGTCGAAGGTTCGGAATAGAGTTAGTAGATAAGATAATATAGGTTATACGAAGGGTGAGAATCAGGGTGAGAATTATCCCAGGTCGCGCGATGGCCGTACCGACCCCCTCAGGTGACACGAAGTGTGATATGATTGGGTTACAAGTTGACTCTAGGGTACCTAGTCCCTTAGCATCTGCACACAGCCCCGTGCGGGCTTCCCGCCAGGATAAAAGGGGGCGATGCAGGAAGCACTAGCCATGGTTTGCTCCGTGACGGCCGTAGGTGTGCAGAGCTTCATTCTCTCATAGCTGGCATTTCACTCTTCTTGTTTTCCCATTAGTGCAAAAGGAACATCTCATATTGTGCCCTGGTCAAAGTCCAGCATCAAACTAGAGGGGTGTCGTTTACTCCCTCCTCGCCTACCGGTGCTTTGCAAAAATGAGTCACAAGGCTGCGACACGAGAGAATCTCTGGACTTTAGCATTTCATTCTTTACCACCTGCGACGAAGGAAGACCTCGAGAAATATCAAAACGAGAAGGCTATTGAAACCCTCGACGCAACCCTGAGGGCTGTCCGAGACAAACAACTAGTTTGCTTGCAAAAGCGTTGGACCGTCAAGACTAAAGCTGGAAAAAGACTCATTGTTCGTGATATTCTTGACAAGGTAGCATTCTGGATCAACAGATTCAAGGAGGTTGGTGACATTGCTGTTCAGTATGACCCCAGTCATGCTTCACTGCCGTGGGCTGGCGTACGGGTTTTGCTCCAAGCGTCCATCAACGACCTACAAACATTCACCTCTGTCGCCGAAGGGCTAGAGACTTTGGCACTAATCACCACTCGATACTCTATCCTCGAAAACATTTATCTACCCTCGACTGGACAAGCGCTTTCTTCGGCACAGTCAAAACTCTGTGATGCTTTAGTAGCGCTTTACTCAGAGTCATTGAAGTATCTCGATGACATTGGAAAATATTACGAGAGATCGACAGCGAAGCGTATTGCTCGAAGTTTGGTTGACTCTTCGCACTCTGTGGAAACCATTCTGAAAAGCATTTCTACGAAGGAGGCGGAGGTGGAAAAGATCGCTCAAACCGTTCAAACAGAGATATTGAAAGAGAAATCTGATCAACTGGGACAGTCTCTTATAGTATATCAAAATGAAGGACGCTCATCTGTTGAATCTTTGAAGAATCTTTTCCATTCACTTGAAGCACCACTGATTCGCCTCAGTGACCCGCTTGTGCAGTTTCAAGAGTTACTGGATCTGCAAGAGCGGCGCAGATTTCTCATGTGGCTTTCAAATGAAAGCTATAAACTACAACACGAGACTACATACAAGGAAGTTGTCCCAGGAACCGCACATTGGATTTTATCTCACAAGGAGTATCAATCGTGGCAAGCGTCAAGTGTGTGTTCAACTCTTTGGGTCCATGGGATTCCGGGTTGTGGGAAGACTAAACTCGCCTCCGTCATCATTCAGCAACACTTGGACTCCATACTGCAAAATTCTTGCAATGCGCCTGTTGCCTACATCTACTGCTCGAATACGAAAACCAGCTTGTCGTCTCTTACCTGCGCTGCAATCCTTCGAAATGTCGTCAAGCAGCTTGCAGTCACCCAACAGGGACAGAAGGTGCGACAAGGATTATGGGATGAGTTCAAGAAGAGACAGAAAGCTGCAGATATGGATGGGCTTGATCCATTACCTCTCACAGTAGATGAATGTGTTCAAATGTTGCTTGAACTAACTCTCGACTGCCCCGCGACTATCATCATTGATGGACTTGACGAGCTAGTTGGAAACCAACTGGATATCCTAACAAGTCTTCAAACTCTAGAAAATGAATCATCCAGTCTCATCAAGATTATGATTTCCAGTCGCGAAGATACGTATATCGCACAAGAGCTACACGACGCCATTTCACTCCCTGTCACTATTTGCCAGAATTCAGAAGATATCAAGACCTTCGTGCAGCATTCAGTCAGCTCAGCGATCACCAATCGAAAGCTCCTCGGAGGAAGCGTCTCAGCATCTCTTAAAAACCACTTGGTTGAAAGTCTATATCAAGGGGCAAGGGGGATGTTTCTTTGGCCTGCAATGCAACTGGAATACCTTTGCGATCGCCGAAAGTTCAAACTTGAAGAAGATATCGTCGAGGCCTTGAAAGCTCTCCCACCCAGTCTGGTCAGCACATTTGACAATCTCTATGCGCGGATCAATCTCTTCGAGCACCATGCCAAAACGATGGTGATGCGCATCTTCGCTTGGCTCATAGCAAAAGAGAGAGAGCTTTCTGCCTCAGAGCTATTAATGGCTATATCCTCCAACGAAAAAGCTGACGATTCGAGTATCAGCATAGCATCTGTATGTCAAGATTCATCATTTGGTTTTAAGGCATAGAGTTTAACATGTCACATTTAAGGGTACCATAGATCCTCAGCTCATACTTGACTTATGCTGCAATTTTGTCATTTTCGACGACAACATGAAACGATTTTCCTTTATTCATTCATCCGTCCTTGAATATCTCCAAGCTCTTCCGGAATACTCTGTGTCGATGACCAACTTCATCGCTGCTAAGCGGTGTATTGATTACTTTCTTCTGGACTCCGATGCTTCGACAGACACCTCAAGCACTGAGGATGAAACCGACAGCTTTGAAAGCCACGAGAGCTTCCGAAATTATGCCATTTCCTACTGGGCTTATCATTACTTGAAAGTTGCCGATATACACCCCAATGCCGATTTGGACAATTCTCTGAAACAACTTTTGTCGCCGGAGGAGCCAATGAATTTTCATTTTTGGCTCGACGACGTGAAGGATCAAGTAGAGGCCAAAAGGCCAAATCTGACCCAACTCAAGGAGCTCAATGCGATGCTGAATGACCAATACTCGCCCTTGTTCATGGCCTGTGTATACGGTCTAGCTTTCATTCTGGAGTTCATTGAAGCTGAGGCATTACGGGCCGGGAAATTCATCGACTTCAATATGAAGAATAGCCATGGAGCATCTGCTCTGTACGTGAGTGCCAGGTATGGACGTCTCGATGCTGTGCGGTTTCTCCTCAGCCGCGGCGTGAACCCAAATATCCCCGGTGGCTTCTTTGGCAATCCACTCCAGGCAGCTGCATTCCAGGGGCACCAGGACATTGTCAGTCTTCTTATCGAAAGACAAGCGGACCTGTTTGCGCCGGGCAAATTTTCTAGCGCACTTGATGCTGCTTTAGCAGGTAGTTCCGGGCCTGTGATCAAGTTCCTGGTGGAGGCTTCCAAAATTACAGATGGGTCGAAACTTGAGCAGCTACTGGCACGAGCCTCATACGATGGCCATGATGAGGTAGTCTCCTATCTACTGGGGGAGATCAGTCAGAATGAAGAGAATAACGGCAATGATGGTAAGTAATTAATCATGAAACTGAAGTCAGTGGCAGAAGAGTAATGCAATATATCTTTGCTAGCAGATTTATCGCTTCACGTTGCCTTACAGGCGGCTCTCCTGCAAGGCCATACCAGGGTCGCAAAGAGAATGCTCGACAGAGTTGTCGACGTAAACCTGGGAACTGGTCATTTTGGTACCGCCCTTCAGGCGGCAGCATTCGGCGGCCATCTCTCCATGGTAGATCTGGCTCTAAAACATGGAGCAGATCTCAATACTCGAGGTCGTTACGGAACGGCTCTTCGAGCTGCTGCTCTTCGAGGACATAGTAATGTCGTGCAACTACTTATTGAAAAGGGTGCCAATGTCGAAGGCAAAGATGCCGACGCAATGCAAGCGGCCGCTTTCAATGGACATTTATCAACGGTTGGCATTCTGATTGACAGCAAATTGTATGATTGCGACGACTCTTCCAGTATCCGGGCCATAGAATCGGCCTCGTTCCGTGGCCACCTAGAAGTTACGCGGCTTTTGCTCCAGGCGTTTGGTAAGAAGGCTGCATATTACGCCTTTTCTGCTGGACTGGATGGAGGCAGAGAAAACGTTATGCAGCTTGCCCTGGAATGGAAACCAGAAATAAAGGCTTCTGATCTTCCTGATGGCACTGAAATGTTATGCAGTGCGGGAGGTGGGCTTTCACTACTCCCATCGGCAGACAAAGGCTATGATTACCACATCTATGCCGTCAGTGATGAGGGCGAGGACGAGCAGGGTACTGAGGATTATGACGACAGTGAAAACAACTCGACAAGTGACCATAGTGAGAAGGAAATAGTTGCGAATGAGAGCGCCACCAATATGTCACCAAAGCCAGACACGAGCTCTCCCTGGCTCCCAATCGAGGAAGAGCATGACCCGGGGATGAAGATTGCGAAAGACAGTGATATCGGTTATGGCAATGGCAGGCTCCTTAGAATTGCAGCTCGGAAAGGCCTTGTGCATACCATCAATGTTCTCATCGATCTAGGTTTTAATATCAACACCACGGGGAATTATTCCGGTCCTTCCTCTGGTCAATCAACCCCGATCGAAGTGGCGGCGGAAGCAGGACAGTTCGAAGTAGTAGTTGTTCTCTTGAGAATGGGCGCTGAAGTCAGACAGGCATTATCATTTGCCGTACGCAACGAAGACACGCGAATGATTCGGCTGATTCTTAATGAGCATCCTGAGACTCCCCTTGACTGGCCTCCGCTTCGCAATAAGCGGGGAAACTATGTGCGACCAGTCACCCCGATTGTCGTGGCAGCCGCTTGGAAGCGAACCCGCTCTCTAAGAATGCTACTGGCTCATGCCAAGCAACACTTTCAAGCTATAATTGGGCACGGTTTGATAATGGCAGCGCGAAAGGGAAACTTGAGCTATATGCGGTCAATTCTTAGTGACTTCCAGTTGAAAGAATCGGATGACGTGACTTCCTTGGCTCGTCAGCAGCATGACACCTTTGTCCTGGTGTCAAAAATTGCAGCCATGAGAAAGAGTACACGCATGATGCAGCTTCTCCTATGTCATGTCTCTTCAGAAACCATCCCAGAGCAACTGTTTGAATGCTTTGTTCAGGTTGCTATCTCAAATGCCCGCTGGTACGCTGTTCTTGAAAATGTCCAGCACATCTTCAATCCATCATTTTACGACAACCTCGCAAGAAAGGCACTGGTTTCCTTCGCTTCAATAAAGGTGCCTTTACTTAAAGGCAATAATTGCAAAGATCTCGCGGCGTACGAGGAAGGGTTTGAACGTCTCTTTGGATGTTCGTCAGATTTTACCTTAGCATTACCAGACGTTCTTTGTGAGGCCGCCAAGAACAATGACCTGGTCCTCATAAAGCGTATTATAGACCTGCACCGTGTGACATGTGCTATGTCTACAAGGAATATTGCAACCTTGATCAATGAGGCAGATGCAGATGGGAAGACACCGCTGTACTTCGCATGTACTACCGGACGCCCGGATATTTTTTTCTCCTTTTTGGATGTTGGAGCTGATACATTCGGCCTATATGACCCATTCCCATTGAGACTTGTGGACGAAAAGGAAATATCGGCAAACAAAAGCCGTAAGGCAAATCTATTGCAAATTGCTTTGGATGCATACCAAGCATCGGACGGCGACACACGCGAATGGTATCGTTGGGGAAGCAGACTGTGGGAAAGGCCCCTTGAAGTATCCTATGGACCAATTGTTTGCCATCTGCTTGATGTGGGGTTGGAGATTGACTTGGCATACCCGTGTTTGATCAAGTTCTTCTATGTTGCTTGTCGCCAGGGTGCACTTGTGTATGTCAAAAAGCTCTTGGAGAAAGGTATCAGTCAAAGTGCTCGGTCGAGTAGAACCCTTCGACATGATACATGGCTCGAATCGGCTCTTCATGTTGCTGCCATCGGAGGCCAAATGGCTGTTGCGGAGTATCTCCTGAGCCAAGGGGCTGATGTGCGTGCCAAAGCAAACCTTGGAAATGATTCCACAACGTACAACCAGACTGCCATCGAAGCTGCTCTAGAACGGCATTGTCTGTCTGGGTCAGGAACGGCTATTCATGAAGTCTGTGCATACCTTGTTGCCTCGGGTGCATCTGAGAGTGATGCTGAGCTTTTGTTGGTGAAAGCCTGTCAAGCAGATAACTTGGCTTCTGTCAAACGTATGCTGCGGCGTGGAACGAAAATAACAGACGCATCTGCCATCAAGACAGAAGAGCTTTATCGCATTTTTGTCGAAGCCAATTTCAACTTCCATGACCATCCTGCTGCCATTGGGCGTCTCACGGAGAATTCAATGAAAGTGGGAAATTCGGAGTTTTTCCAGGAACTGGTCGATGTTTATGGTCAGCTACCTGAGTCTCACGACCTTGTCAGAGCCATAGTGGCAACTTCAAAGCGCAGAGAGAACCGGGCCTTATTCCTGAGAATTTTGATAGAGGAATGCTCTCTCGATATTAATCAGGTCTATCAGGTCCCTTGGCGCGATCTCAAGATGACCACAATCCTTAACGAAGCAGCTTGTGACTTCAAGGACGCCGATGGTGTGAGCTTTATACTCCGAATAGGTGCAAACCCTGATAGTCCAGGTCTTCCCTATACTCCTCTCACGACAATTCTTGTGCGGGATGCAATATCAACCAGCGGCCGTAGCCCCAGAGATACACATGCCATCATCAAAATACTTTTGGGCCACGGGGCGGATTCGAACGGGCTCCGACCAATTGACCTGCTGCATATGGGTCAAGTAAAATCTCGAACCTTCAGGACCCCGTTACTGCTTGCCATCGTCATGAAAAAACCTGAAACTGCCCAGATTGTGAGGACTCTCTTAAACCACGGCGCTGATGTCAACATGGGACGGATCTCACCTTTGCGTCTTTCCCAGTTTTTCGGCCAGGGAGATGTTGAGAATTTGCTTCGTGAGCACGGCGCTAGAGATAACAGTGACCTTGATTGCCCGATCTCAGTATTTATTAGGGACCTCCGTTGGAAGGACACTTACTTGGATAGGCCTGTGGATACGAAGAAGGGCATGGTGGCCAGGGTCCAATGCCTGATATCTCAGGGCTTGATGCCTTAATTATACCTGAATTTAGACCGCTTTTGACACCGCGTAATGTAAATAATGTTAGTATATTTAAGTGCTATAAAGTCGAATTTCTCTAGCTCAGCATGTACTAGCTCGCGATGGTGGCTAGTGGATGCTTCGTATCTTAACACCGCACCTCTATCTCGGTGGTTAGGAATCAAGTTATGAAGGTTCTCCACTAGCACGGAAAATTGCTCAACTTGTGCGAGCCGTTTCGCTTTGTCTCTCAACGCCCAACTGAGTTTTTGTCTTTTTTATTCGAGTGAGGTCTGTGGGTGGGAATCGCTATTGAACAATTGACGTTTTATGGGTTGTGTATCTGCTCCTGACCCGGTCATGGCAAAGAATCGTCGTCACAGCCGCAAATGTCTCTTATGGCTGAAAGGAGATCTTGGACTACACATAAGGTTCGTGGATCATCAAGAACCTTGTCGTGTTCATCCGATAAACTCCCTTGTTCGAAACCGACTTCCTGGCCCCATTTTTCGAGGCGAAGTTTGTGGACTTTAAATTGGGCGGCTAGAGAGCGAGACTCACTTCCAAAGTCCTTCCACGAGTCAACCCTTTCGAGGACGTCCAAGCAGGTATTGAAGAGACCAGCCAGTCCTAAGATTCCGACTGCAAGGCCTTGACTGCGACATTGTAAAGGTTTACGATTTCCAGGTGTAAGACCTGTTAACCGGGTAAGATACAATGACTTGGAGAGGAACGAGGATATATTGTCTGTGTGTGCCAAGACTAACTCTTGCCAAAAGAAGAGGGGATTCAGGGGAATCCTGGACTATGTGTGTCCCCATGTTCACGTGGGAGCCATGTGACTATTCCTTGGCAGTTCGTTCCTGATACATGATCGATGCGGGTGCGATCAGGTGATTCCGTCTCCATGTTGTAAGGATATTTATCCGTTACAACTGAATGGTGAGAAATTTCTAGGCGCCTTAGAGATCTTCATTTTGTAATGACAGTGTGCTTGATATCGGACAGTTCCAACGTTTCTCCTCGATCCAGTATAATGACAGATTCCACCTATCGCCAACTGAATCTTCCATCACCATGTAAGGCATTTATGCAAGTTTCGACCTAATTATAAGTACTAGTCCGAAGATATTGGCTTATAAAGTCCTTCCCGCTGCAAACCACAAGGCATCAGCACTTTAGTTAGAAAGGCAGGTACCACTAGCACAAAACAGGCCACTACAACAAGGCGGATTCTGTTTTGCCCCACAAGAGTTATACTTAGATCCACATGCCTATAGATTGATAACATGTTCGTCAGTCATTCTTCAAGGTAGTCGCAAGTTGATGTGTGTGTAATGAAATACATACCCTCTCCTCTAAACCACTTGGGTCGCGAGCGGCCTTGTTTTTTAGGCAGGTACCACCAGCACAAAACAGGCCACTACAACAAGGCGGATTCTGTTTTGACCCACAAGAGGAATAATTAGGTGAACATGCCTATAGATTAAAAACATGTTCGTCAGTCATTCTTCCAAGGTAGTCGCAAGTTAAGGTAGTCGTAAGTTGATGTGTGTGTAATGAAATACATACCCTCTCCTCTAAACCACTTGGGTCGCGAGCGGCCTTGTTAGGTAGGCAGGTACCGAGATCACAGAACAGGCCACCACAACATGAAGGCTGATTTTGTGCTCCACAAGAGTTATACGTTTGTCCACACCCCTGTGGATTAATATCATATCAGTAATCTGTACTAATAGATGACGGACGGTAAAAAGGCAGTCCAATGGAATACGTACTCTCCTCTCAAGTGTGCTTACATCATCAGCAAGCCCAAAGTTAGGCGCCGCCAGAGCAGAGCTAACAAGAGCTGCAAGAACGAAGTTAAAGAGCTGCATATTTATCCTCGTATTGATGGTTGCTTTGGCTTCTTGAGACAAATGTTGTTTGAGTTGATTGATGTGGGAGAGATTTCATAGGGAAGCGGACGGTGGCGATGGCTTTATACCTCTTTTCGTTACCCCTCCAGATTTCCATCCCGAGAGCTTCGCTCGCAGTCTGTGAGTATTTCCTCCATTGCCTCCGGGTTGCCTGATCTAACAGCCCCGCACAGACTCCTCTCCCATTCCTTCGACGATGCTGCGCGACTAAATGCTTTCACTTATTTTGGTAAAAAAGCAACCCTTACTCACGAGACATGCATAATTCTATTGGTTCATGACTGCGAAAGCGGAGGATCATTCTTCTTGCTCTGTTTTGACTACTCTTAGACATGAGTTATGGACTACTCACCTGCAGCTTTGTAAAATCTTAGCCTGGGTAGTGATACTAGCTCATATTTTCTTTATTCAACCCTTGGTGTATGTAGTGAGCGTACATATGCAATCAGCACAAACGAGGACACCATGCACATTAAACTTGACACAACTTAAATGATTTGCTCTTTTACCGCAGCTACACCGTCGATCTCCAGCGAAAGGAACTCATGTTATTTAAGTAGACCTTTAGTGTGGTGTTACTTTTTCCGTTAGAAAGAAATTTGATCGACATATCATCAGTCTTAGACTAGCGTTGGTATGACCTGCAGAACAAATACGCTAGTATGTTTGAGGATATGTAAAAGTAAAATGCGGAAAACATCGAACTGTTATAAGAGCGATGAGTGGTGAAAAAGTGAGGGTCAATGGACAATAGCTGATTTTTTGCTTATAATGGAAAATCAAGCAAATGTTATACTGAAAAACCGGAGTATAGAGGACAGCATGGCCGAACAGACTAATGAATTGATTAAATTATTGGGGACTACAAAGTAAACAATTTAGGTGGCTATTGTATATAATTGGCTAAATGAGACCCCCCTTTACTACAGGGATCATTTCACCGTAAACTGGAGTACAGACGCACTGAGTAGTAGTGATTGGAAAGAGCCTAACCATCATGATTCAAGAAGGCAATTAAATTGGCGATTAGACGCCTGATCGGCATTAAAAATTTCAGTACGTCGTAGGCTTGGAATTTATTCCTTTTGCTTGGGTTACATGGTTCTTCGTCATTTAAGAATGCTGAATTTATCAATCGCTCATGGTGAGGCTGTCAGGAGACAAGCTCTGCTATTAGTAGCGAGGGTGTCGATCGTCCCAACATGGACATACCCCACAATTCGTTGAAATTCTCTAAGAATCAGCCTCATATAGGCACTTCCAAACTCATACGTAATAAGACTCAAACACTCCATAAGAACTAGTCCTGCAGTGTTTGAGGACTGCATAGTGTGTGACCCTGGCCCGTCCTAAATAAACCGCATCCGTGTAACAGCTAGACTAAATGGGAAGCATTAAGAAGACATTATACAGATCCAAATAACCATAGTTGTCCTATCTATTATAAATCTATCATTTTAAGCCGTGACATATGAAAAAATTGAGGCGCAGGCAGCAAGGCACCTTACCTTGCACATGGGCCTGGGCATGGCTAATCAGATGTAATAGCCTGGACTCTACCAAAATCATTTCGAAGGTCATTTCGCGCCTACAACGGGGGGCTAAAAAAGGTCCCATCTAGCTAGAGAAGGGGCTAAAGAATCCATGTTCATTGCTAGCGTATTGCCCTATCTAGGTGGCATCGGGAGAGCATGAATCAAAAGCGGGTATCACATGATTACACCATGGATGAACCCTATACATATGCCAAGAAGCCGAGAGATTTGTATTGTGGGGTCTACGCTGTAGACGCCCGAAAGTTAGGAGGGAGAGAGTTGTATTGGGAAGGGGAGACGAAACTCCCAAACTATCTAGTTAACTAACTATCTGAAGTTGATGCCTGAACCCTAAGGCACCAACCACAACAATTTGGAATAATGAGCTGTCGTGTCCCTGCATAATCGTGGGAAGCCCACTAACACAGACCCCGTGTTAGTGGGCTTGGCACGATTATTCTACTTAGGCTGATAGGCCAGCCACGTAGGCATGTCGATCTTCCGTACTCCACCCGACCTGCGAAATGAGCCCCAGAAATGCATGTAACCCTAGTTTTTTTTTTTTTTTTTGTACTGCTATAGGAGTTATTAAGGCCTACTATAAACTATGTTAAATTTTAATTTATATATACAAAAATGGGGGATTTTATCTAGTTTTTTACTAAGAAAAGAGGGTCGTTAACTATGTAGGTTTTTCGACTAAGTGCTAGTCGTATAGAGAGTCACGTGCCATTCGATTTTCTAGAGCATACTATTTTCTGAGTAGTTCTCTCGTATCTCTACTTCTCATAAATTCTAGGATGAAAGATTTCCTGGAAGTGCTAACAAATCATGCTACAGATTGAAATAAATTCTTGTTTTATTAAATAATATGCGGGCGCTCGAAATGAATGAGACACACCATTTTTACTTCATGCTGGCTCTGACACCCTTCGTAGCACGTAGTTGATATGAAGTGCTGACAATATTGTGTGCTATTGATTCTGTAAACCTCCGCAAACTCGGGATTATGGTTAGGTAGCCTTACTGCCTCAGGCAACATAGACCCTCCTCTGCTCCTTACCTACATAGTTAATCTTCCACAATTCCTCTCTCTCCCCAGTCTTCCGCTCAATTCGAACAAAGGGTTCTATCCCACCTTTCCTTCTCGATTAAAACGTTTAAAGTACCAAAAAGAAATACTTGACCCCATATTGTTATTGTGAGTTTTTCTATCTGTCCTTTTGAGGTCTTCTTTTTGGTAATATGATCTCCCCTGTCGGAGACGTCCTTCGCAGATGCTTTGCCCATTGGCGAATTTCCATCGGTCAACGATTACTTCGCCCAGATTTTGGGCTTCGTTAAGCACTAAGTGAAGGTGCTGCTGATCCCCAGAGATATGGCAGTATCTCTTTGGGCTCTCGTGACCATGTATCTGGCCGTCTTGGTCTGCCTTCCCCAGATGTCGTCTGCGAACCTTGTTCACCCTCACCCCGACCTTCCTCTCTGCGTATGCCCGCCGCCAAACAAATACTTCGCCCGTATTGGGGCCTTTGCTGAGCGGCTGGTGGCCGCGATGACCCCCCAATAAGGGAAGCTTATTTGGACGCTCGTGTTCATTTACCTGGCCGTCTTGATGGCGAGACGCATCGACCATCTTATGGAGAGGCTGCTTGCCCGGTATGCCCTATTTACCGCGAACCCTATAAATTTGAATAATGACAGAAATTACAGCCGCTTCCCTCTTCCACCCCCAGCCCGGACCTAGGCCCCAGCTACATTCCCAGTCGCCACCATATATTCACTGATACGCCTTATTTGATGGGCACTGTTGGGACCAGTGTGGAGGATCAGGTTACTAGTGAGTCAACCGGCCCCCCAAATAGCTAGTTCTACCATAGAGAATATCATCTTCTCCTTCAATCAAGCTTTACGTACCAGGCACCACTTCTTTTCCGGTCATCCATTCCAGCTGAATATACTGCTAGGTATGAGTTATTACACCTGCTTCATTTGAAGTTGCCATCCTGGAGCGGATCAGTTGTATCGTGGTGTCGACCCAAGGTAGTAACGCACCTCGCTTCTTAGACGCGTGGAAATTTCATCTTCCTAAATTTAAGCAAGCTTTGGCAGGTGTTACGGATAATCCACTAGTCAGGGTAGATGCCTGTCAATCAGCTAGGAAAAGGGTATTAATATGCGGTTTCTAAGTCAAAGACTGTTTCTTACAGAACCTTCAGGCTCCTTTTATCTCTTCTTGGTTATATACATCTTTTCCTTCGGATAAGACGGCAAGAGAATGTGATATATTAAGCGGGGAAATCAAATGGGGAGTGGGGTAGAGGTTTGTAAGACAAAACCGGTTTCAACGCCGGCAGGGTTCCTTTCCTGAATGGATATCGAAAACCCGGGGTTTCACCGCCGTGGCGCCGGGATTCTACCTGGCCCATAAACCTAAGGCAGTACTTATAGGCCTGAGGCACCAATACACTGTCCACACAGGTGGTATTCCGTATTATAAGGGTCCAATCAATGGTATTCAAGTCTCTGTCTTTCTGTATCCACTATTCTGACAATTTATACTATCCTGATTACATAAGAAATATTACTGCATACTGGAGGATTAATAAATCCTCCGGTATTCCGGTATGCTGGTGCTGCATATACCAACACACCCCCTCAGCGGTCCCAGTATGGGATCGCTGTCTCTTCTCATCTAAACCAGCATATAGCTGATATCTACCATCCTCAGCATCCTGAGAAAATTCTCGTGCTTCTGCCGAGATAGCAGCTTCGTCAGTCCGTCGGCAACCATGCTCGCTGTCGCTACCCATCGCACGCGAATCCTTCCTTCCCGAACTTCTTGCCGAAGCCAGTGCCGATGAATATCCACGTGCCGAAGCTTCGTTTTAAACGCCGTGTCTTCGCTCGTCAATAATCCAATCGTCCTTTCGTTGTCGCAATCGATCGTCAGGTGGTGGGATGGAATAAAACCAAGGCTTTCGAGTAGTCGGCGCCACCATTAAACCTGCTTTCCGGCTTCAGATAGCCCGAGCAGCTCGGCTTCCGTGGTGGACGTCGTTACGGTCGGCTGTTTAGTCGCTTTCCAGTCGACCGGGCCTCCGTACGCCTGGTAAATATACCCTGCGGAGCTCTTCCTGTCCTGGTGGTCTCCGTACGAAGCATCGCTAGCGAACTGAATCGAGTCCATTTCGACCTCGGCACTGTACTCGATCGCGAGATTTCGCGTGGTATATAAATACGTAATGACTCTATCAGCAGCTCTCTGGTGTTCCGGTCCAGGATTTGTCAAAAATTGAGCTAATCGTGCGGTCGCTTTTACAGCGTCGGGTCGGGTGATCGTCGTCGCATACCCTGCGGATCCCACTTTCTTCTGGTATAATAGGATCTCCTATGGGGTTGCGGCACCCGTGTAGGGAGTCAATTCTTCGATAGGCAGTGGTGTATAGACCGGTGGTCGGTCTATTAGATTAAATCGATTCGCGATGCTTATCACATAGCTATCTTGGCATAGCCATAATTTCTTTTATCTTCTATCTCGGAGTATCCGGATATTTAAAAACCATGCTGCTTCTCCATGATCTGTCAGTTCCCAGTGCGATTCTAGATCTCTTTCCAGCTGGTCAGCCTGCTTCTTGACGTCAGGATGACTGGCAATTAAGATATCATCCACGTAAAAGAAGACTAAAATTCCATCCCCAGTAAACACACAGGGATCCTCGGGTGCTTGCTTTAGTCCTAGCTTTCGTAGCACCTTCGAAGCTTCTTACTGCCATAGTCTCGGCGAGATCCGTAGTCCGTACAGTGCTCGCCGTAACTTCCAGCACTTCCCTGGGATCTGAAATCCTTCTGGCATATGCGAGTACGTCTCTTGCTCCAGCTTACTGTTTAAGAACGCGGTAACAGCGTCCCGCTGTCGCAGATTCAGATCAAATGCGGCGACCAAAGCGAAGATCATCCTTGCGGTCCTTGCTGCTAGTGTCGCAGCTCTCTTTTCCTGGTACGTGATCGTTTCGAGGTCTCCACGTACGTAAATGCGGGCTTTGAACTTCACTAGGTATCCGTCCGCATCAAATTTGTAGGTAAAGACCCACATCAACGGCAGTATCTGTACTCCTCGGTCTCTTAGTTTCTCGATAACCTCAAACGTCTCTTTCTCGGCTAACGACCTTATTTCCTTCGCTGCTGCTGCGAGAAATCCTTGCTGAAAAGGGTGATTCAGGACCTCTTTCCAGTGTTTCGGGGGCGGTGGAAGGTCGTCTCGGTGACGACGGGTGTCTGGTTTCTCGGCGTATAAACCTGCCGCGAAAGCGTGTAGGAAGGCGGGCGGTTCTTCTCCTTCTGGAGCTATCTTGATCGTAGTCGCGTAGGCGTAATCGTCATCTCTTCGTGCTCTGCGCGTACGACTTCCTGTCAGTATGTTACTGACGTCTACACCGCTGTTAATTTCTCTGCTTAGTGCTAGTAATTCAGATTGTAGCTGTCTTTCTAGATCGTCCTCTTCACTTTCATTGGTCCGATCTTCTTCTTGCTGGGCCTGGTCTTCTATTAGATGATCATCCTGATCACCTATATCCACCCCCTGACCAGGGTCAGCGTCCGATTCGGGCTCGTGCGGAGGCGTATTCGGCAGCGGGGGTAGGTCCTCGGCCGGGAAAGCACCTAGCACTGCTTTCTGGGGTTCGCTTCTCTCTTGGATTTCACCTATCGCCATTCTCGGCGGTCCTATCGGGGTAGGCATGCTTACCTGGGTACTCACCCCCTAAGGTGGGGTAGTATCTCTCACCCCCTGACTTAGGGTGGTGCGAATAGCCTCATTTTCTTTATCTTCGGGCCGAAAGGTCACATTTCCTTCGTCGTCGGGCCGAAAGGTCTCGTTATCTTCGTTTTCGTCTTTATCCCGCGGGGCTTCTGGTGGTGGGGGAGCTTACTGCTCGCGATCTTCCTGGTCATCTTCCTCGCGAGTCCTTTCCAGTATCCCGACAGGTTCCCGACTCGCTAATTCACGGTTTACCAGTTCGGTAATCTCAGCGAGTGAGATCTCTTCTGGCTCCTTGGCTAGCGGCATAGGAATCGGCTGGAATTTCTCATAATCCGGTGTGTATTTACGAGATTCATCTATGATAGCATCCCTGATATGCCTCACTTTTCCTGAGTGTGGAAACCAGATCTGATAGATATTGGACGCCACGTATCTAACTAGGAATCTAACTTCTGCGCGAGGATTCATCTTATCTGACTTCACCTGGTGTTCAATTCGACAGTACGCTAAGCTTCCGTATAACCTCACTTTCGCGAGATTGATTCGGGGTGGAATCGCGCCCTTTAAGAACTCCTTCCGCACTTCCTCCCACGGTATGATCCACCGATTCTCGGAAGCAATGTACGTCGGGGTACGGTTTAGCATCCACACGGCGGCACCGGCGAAATAGGGCCATAATTCCTTCGGAAGCTTCCCTTCGAGCGCTAGCATCCGCATTCGGACGATTATCATGCCACCAGATCTCTCGGCGTATCCGTTCATTTCCGCGTGTGCTGGCGGGGTATGATAGATTAGGATACCGTCGCTCGTTAGACTGTATTCGGCCTTCTTGCCTGCTGAAAGCTCATTATCGTAGTGGAATGCCTTGATAGGCAAATTCCACTGATTCTTAGCTAGTTTAATAAACTGGTTGATAGCTAACTGACACTCTGGTTTCATCTCGTGTGTCATCAGCCAGTGAAATCTAACTCCCTCGATATAGAAGTGAGAGATCCATCTATGCTTATTATACGCTGGCGGTAGCTGTATCAGATCGAAATGAATCCTTCCGAATCGTCCAAACGTGCGTCCTATAGGCCGTCGAGAGATCTGTCTCGGTGCCCTCCCGATATAACACGTCGCGCACAGTGGTGCTTCTTCTCCTATCGGTACCGATCTCGATCCCGACGTCGCTGTCGGCGTTATCAGCTTCTCTTCCTAGATATTAACACCGTCGACCATTATAGCAAGCTTTGCTACCGTCTTCCGATCGATATGCGCGAACCTTCTATGCCAGAGCTCCACCGAAGCCTTCGATTCCTGCGTCTTGACTGACTTCCTCGGTGTCGATGCTGCTCTTTGCGGGGTAGCTGCGAATGCTTACTGTGGGGGGAGCGCTTCGTCGGGCTGGTCAAAAATCCATAGATCAAATTGGTCCCATAATCGTACGCTAACGACCGGGTTCTTATTAGGGTCTCGGATACAGTTCGTCTCCTGGCACCACGTGCCACCCTTCTTCTTTAATTGCGCGTACGACACTAGGTTAGTGTGAAACGTCGGCGAATAGAGTGCGTCGCTTAGCGTGATCTCCATTCGTCCCCTCTGGGGGTGCTTTCCTATTAAGCGGACCGTGCCTCGACCGAGTACTCGGGTAGATCCATCTCCTGTCTTCAATTCTATCGCGTCGGGCCGAAGGTTAACGAATAGGTCCTTGTTATTGCACACGTGCGCGCTCGATCCCGAATCGAGGATCCATCTATCTCGAAGCGACACCTCGCTAGCGGATAGGGCATGCTTCGTCATCGTAACAAAGCTGGTTAGGACATTGGCCGATTTAACCTTCGGCTCGGGCCGGTCGGCTTTCGGTTTAGCTCCTGCTATCGTCTTATCCACCCACTTCTTCTATCCTAGATCCTTTAACAGTTACTTATTTACGCGGTCCACCTTTCTCTGGTCTATAGGCTTCCCTTCCGGGCGGATTACTTCATTCACAGTCCAGCACGTACGCACAGAATGCTGTGGGTGCCTATCGCCGTAGGGACACCTCCGTTTCTCGTACGGGGTATCCGGCTTCGCTTCTTAATAACCTTGCCAGGTAGAGAATGCGCTTTTCGGGGCGTTTATCGACGACACTGTCTTCACACCAATATCGTTGTTTATCGCACGGAAGGACTCGATAAGGACTCGAGTATCGACCGGCTTCCCATCAGCGACAATGTCCTGGTATTGTGCTTGCCACCACATTGGCAGTACGTCCTTTACTGCGTATACAAAGTCTCGATTCGGATTACTATCATCGATTCTAAGACTAATCGTCAATTCTCTCATCGAGTCCCACTTCTGGATCCATTGCTCGATATCTCCCGTTAGTCTTTGGGTAGAGAAATATCTCCATTTCATTCGGATCTCTTCTCGGTACGTGACCGTCTGGGCGAAACGGGATTTCAAATAGACCAGTCTCTCATAAGGCGTCTCTAGCGGTATAATAGCTAGATGGTGTACCGGGTCTAGGTATATCAAGATATACTCGTTAACATCGGCTAGTCCTTTCGCCTCGCTTTGCCATCGGGCATACTTGATTTTAAAAAGGTCCATCCGATCTCTCCAGGTTTTCTTTTCCTCTGCATCCCCCTCCTCGGGATACTCGGGGACTGTCGGTTCGGTAAGGAGGTCGGGCCGAATTAGTGGCTTCTCTATCGCGGTAGATACAGCAGCGATCTCAGCCATCACAGCTTCAGGGTCACACAGCTCCTATACACCTTTCTGCCTCGCGTACGACCTCACTCTCGTGAACCAGGTACGCCATTGCGTTTCATCCTTCAGTTTTTCGCCCTTCGTGGCGGAGAGAATCGATGCTGTCTCCATTGCTAGATATAATTCAGGGGTAGCTGGGAATAGCTCCACAATTACTCTTTTCGGCAGCTTCAGGGGTTCAATCGTGCTGTGTTTCGACTACAGCAGGTTCATTCAGTGCGATCCGGGCTCATAACTGTCCACACAGGTGGTATTCCGTATTATAAGGGTCCAATCAATGGTATTCAAGTCTCTGTCTTTCTGTATCCACTATTCTGACAATTTATACTATCCTGATTACATAAGAAATATTACTGCATACTGGAGGATTAATAAATCCTCCGGTATTCCGGTATGCTGGTGCTGCATATACCAACATACACGTATAACCTCATGATTGAAGATATCGTGATAATAATCATAGAACTTACGGCTTGTGATAGATATCCACCTCAGTAATGTAGCGTTTTGGTTCGCTCATTAAGGTACATTGCATATCATCAGAGTCTTCTTGTCACTTACGTGACGTTGGATACGATTTGTCTTATGTTTTCATATAAACTCTACTGTCTATCTACCCTTTTCTTCTAAAAGAATGGAAAATATCGCGTCGAAGTTAAAGATGGTAAGATCCTTGAAGTTGAAGAGGCGAACATGAAGGAGTCTAAGGTCCAGATGTTAAATAAGAATTTTCTTAATGCGTTTTAGGCCTTGTAATAACCCTGCAATGCCTACTTAGATCCTGATGCGGCACCTAACTGAAGGAAGACCGCCATAACAGTTGAATGTAATGCAGGAGAAGGGAATGGTCCGAAATGCAGAAGAAGAGGATAGTACGAAATGCAGAAGAAGGGTATGGTCTAAAATGCAGACGTCTTCTACTGCATTTCCGACCAAAGCCTTCTGCTGCATTTTCGACCATACTATACTACTATACGTACCAGGAGACCTGCCGGCCTCAATTTCTGACCGCGGTCAGAAATTACAGTCATAAAGGGATAGTTACTAATATATTCAATATTTACTAATTTATTCAACAGTAAAATATAAGTTAGTCGTGGTTAAAAATCAATTTATGGGTGGTGGTCGAAAATGCAGAAGAAGGGGATGGTCTAAAATGCAGACGCCTTCTCCTGCATTTTGGGCCAAAACTTCCCGATTAGGAATTTTCGACCAAACGCTAACCCGATTGGGAATTTTGAACCAAACCTTCCGGTCTAGTTGGAAGACTTCTATCAACCACCATAAATTAAATAAAATAGTTAAAAATAAGCGGGCTTCGCATGTCCCTCATTACGAGCTGTAGGTATATATAAACAATACAATATAAGGAAATGCCCTAATATAGAGGTTCGCGTCTGTGCCTGTATTCGGCTACTAGATGTGATCACCTCTGATTTGGTGCATGTGATTATTATGGTCGGATAGAGATGTCTGGATAGGGAACTTCCTATAGGCTGTTAGGGATGGAATTCACGGTATTTAATATGAATAAGTTCAATAGTAGATAGTAAGTAGTTTAATTGAATGATTTAACTAGTGGTGGGTTTCTACCACATGTCATAGACTGCGTCCCCGCATATGGGCTGCGGGGGCTTGTCAGTCTACCAACTTTAGCAACTAAAAACAGAATTGTGGTTAAGACACCCATGGGTCATTCAAGTAATCCACTAGGATTAGTTAGGATGTCATTGTGGCGGTTGGCCTAAAATTTATTCTAACCTCGACAATTGTCCTACCACCTGTCCACAAGGTAGGTGTCCGATCTCCATGACTCGATGTGAAGGTTCTCGGTAGCATTTATTTTGTCAGATCATGATCATAAAGTACTCGTTCAGAGTTGCGGAATTCGAGTGCCCGTCCTGTGGGCTGAACCGAGGGATCATCTCCAAGGGGCAATATCTAGAAGGGGACGTGAATTTGGTCGAAAGAATGAATAACCATGGTGGTGATATGCAGTTTTCTTGGTAGGTTTCTGTGGAGAGTGAGGTCACGTGGTGCGTCGCGTGATCCACTCCGAGCCTAGGACTTCCAGTAGACAGTTTCCATAGGTTCTCTCTTCTCTTTTCCTCCTCCTAGGGTCCATATTGAATATAACCGTATTCCCTTCCTTTTTCCTTCCTGCCGTAGCTTTCTCTTCCGCTGACAGTTTCCTTGTAAGTTATTGAATGATAACCAAAGAATTTACAGATTTTGTCCTTACAGATTTATTAACTCCTTGGAAAAGATCCCGTATATTGGCGAAGTTTCCTTTTTTTTGCACCCTTCAACTCTTGAATCTCTATCGTTTCTAGGTGCCACGAGGGTGGACTGAATGGAACTATCTTTCATGAATTAATTTGGCTTATTTTCTTGTTGTTGGTTTGATTGGGAGATCGAAAACGTGGACAGGCATTAGTTTGTTCGACCAAAAGGTGGAAAAAGAAAAGCGGGGGGGAATGGGGGGAATAGGAAGGAAATAGAACTTTATCCCTATACTTAATCTGATGTCGCCGGCCTGATCTAACATATATCACCATCTACATTATAATTATACTTGATACCACTCAAAAGGATACATACGACAATTCCTCTTTTGTGGGGTGAAAAAGTAAGCTATGGAATACTTCTGACTACGATCCACGTCCTTGAAAGGGTGGGGGTTTATGTACTTTATGTAAAGAATGTAGGGCATAATTCCAATTAAGAAGGCGGAATTGAAGATTAAGGCAGTGTCTCGTTATCTCAGTCACCCCTTCTACCTCCCACTGACTGTATCCATCATTTAGACACTCGTCATAGGTCATGTATAACCGTGATGCTATTCCAAACAAAAACGCCACTCCAGTGGATTCTCCTCTCCACCCCCGCGCTTCCCCGTGGTTGAGATCATAGCAATCGTCATAGACTTGAAAATTAAAAGCCTTATATGCCCACACCTCCAGATGTGACCCCTGATTCTACAATCATTTTGGGGAAAAAAAGTCACTGAACTCTTTTGAGATCGAAAATCTATTATGGACTCTCCACTGCCTCAAAAATACCTCAAGATCCAAATTCAAGACGACCTGAAGTATGATGTCCGCGTCGAAAATGCGGAACTTGAAAGGTATTTCCTTTTCATTCCTTGATTCCAAATCAAGATTTCTGAGGTATGAATAGGGGCAAATTTTACAATGAGGATGATGGAAGCGATATCTTGAAGGCCGACGATGTTGACGACATGATTATTCGCCATAACGGTGGGATCCGGAATGTCTGCTCTATGGACGAATCTGAAGGACACCTTGATCTTGTTGATGACGTACGTGATACAAAGATTTGCAGTTTAACCTGGAGAGCGTCTACACAGCTCAGAGAACCCAATGAGATCAAGAAACTCGACCAAGATGAGAGGTACATAGTTGACATTGGGAGGTGGAATGAATCTGTGACTACGGGATGCGTACCCGTTACGATAAAGGAACCAGATTGATCGTACTCGGAGTTCGCCTCTTGTTTTTGTTTACGGTTATTGTGGCTACAAAGGAGACGGTTGACACTTTCACCTTCATGTGAAAGAAAGTATCAAATACCGAGTCCAAATACCCGGTCATATACAGAACAAAACCAACCGATTGGATACAGGGTACCCCGTCGGACATCGGGTTCAGAGAACCCACAGAAAAGTGCATAATTGATTAGTTATCTTGTCTATTTAAGTTGCGAGTTACTGAATTGATAAAGTCAGATTTCTGTCAGAAAGTCTTCTAGTATTCAACCTATGGAGGGTATCTATGCCCTTCGTTTGACAAACAATCGTCTAACAATCGTCTAACAATCTACTCAGTCTGCAAGCAAATAAGAAAAGACTGGGCATGAAAATTTAAGTTTCACATACCGAATCCAAGTACACGGTCGGATACAAGATAACCCGATCAGATACACCCTGAATATCCTCCTCGGACTTCGGGTCCAGGAAATCGACACAAAAGTGCAGTATTAACTAGTTATTTTATCTGTTTAAATTCGCGCATTTATCCTGTTTTATTGCTAGTTAGAGAGTTCCATATCACTGAATTTATCACATCTTATATCACATCTTATCATAATTTTATCATGCAGGCATATCTCTGTCGTAAAGCATAAATCATGCTGGTTTGCATAGTAAAAATCATCATAAAATCAAGTTTTAAGTCGTCAAATCTTATCAACGTTTATCAGTGTGTAGATTTGTTGACTAGTAAACCTCTCAATCTCACGAAATCAACCTTCAGCACCGCTTTTGTGAGAGCATCTACAGGGTAATAGGACCAAAGTTTTTCTAGTCCTGGCGGGAGTGATAAAACCGGACCATCTCTACCAAAGAAGCCCCAGCTGCAGACACGGTCGAATACTTTGATGCGAGACGGGATTTTGTCCGCACCTATAAAAGCATACTAGTTGTTATTCTAGTTCCTGTTGGTCGGGCCAGACGAACAATGAGGAAGGTAGATGGTATTCTTGATAGAGAAATGTCCGACATATATAATTCTGAATGCCATTTGCATGTTATTCCAATTCATACAGAAAGTAATTCTTGCCGAGTCTGGATTCCAGCCGGAGGTGTTCTTGTACCTCTTCATTCCTGAACGGTGTACATTACACTGCGATATCTATCCGACTTCCGAGTCCCTTACACTTTTTCCTTTACAGAAGCCCCATCAGCGTTCCGTTCAGCCGGGTCAATTTAAGTCGATACAGTGGAGAATAACTATAGAAATAGATATACTAAATATCAGGGCATAGTTGTTATGTACCAGTTCATTCAACGAGGAAAGAGTGAATTCAAACTAGAAAAGCAAAGATTGGGGGGCGGAATAGAGAAGGAGGAAGTGGTAGATTCCAGAAGATCTCATAGCAGGAGCTATCCCGGCAAGGAAACAAACTCTTTCCTAATTAGCAAGTATGCTATTACACGAACAGGAATAGTAGCAAACAAAAAACAAGGAAACAAAGGAAACAAAGGAAGCATGTGATCACGCGGATCGTGACAATAGTTATAATTTCCAATTAGAAGCAGGTAAAGACGGCGGGTATTCTTATAGATATATATTAAATATATCTGGCAAATCCACTAACTTTTATGGACATTTCAAGTACACATATCGACATTAAGGAGATTCCCACGCCGCAGCCCACCCCAGTTCGAATCGCAGTCCTGTCATGCTGGACTCCTCAACATCAAGCAGATATAAAGCGCAAGCATCTTTCCAGCGCCCGACACAACAGCCATGGTCACAACCCAAACAAACAGCTCCAACGGTGTAACTGCCATGATGGAAGTATACACCAAAGTTCCAATGATATAGTAAATTCCCCACGAAAGTTGCACAGGCCATTGCTGGTCTGCCCCCTGCACCGCCGATGGCCTAGTATCGCCCGATTCCGAGCCCTCCTTGACTCCTCTTCGCCGAAAGCTCTCGTAGACCACATGGATCGCGGCGGGAATAACACCAACAAGACACCAAGTCAACGCAATGACAGGGTATACACAGCCCAATGCAGACCGCTTTGAATAGATCTCCACCAACGCTAACCCCGCATACGAGGCCAGCAGCGCAAAGAAACTGGCAAACACCACCAGCATGGCACGAAATCTCGACCGCAGCGCCGGCCCTGCAATCGAGCTCCTGCGCAGCCAATCTACCCAGCGCTCGCTATCTTCATTTGACCACCCGGCCACACCCCCCCTCACGACGGGCTCCAGGCCGAGTGCCCGAACAACCACCTCCGCAAGGGCAGGGAGGGGCGATGAAACAAGCACGACTCTTCTTTCGGGCCATGCAATGTCTCGGAAGACCATAGGTAGTAGGCCCATGACGAGTGCTGTGGCTGAGAATTGCTGATTGCGGGCCGAGTCGGCCTGGTCGAATAAGCAGATGGCGGCTTTCCAGCAGTCGCCCCGTTCGGGCCCATAATCGAAGTTGAACCAGGGTCGAAAGGGCGAGTAAACTAATTCATCATCGGGACAATTGGGTTGGGCCTGAGTAACAGTAATCAAGAGCGATAAGAGAAGTTGTAAAGGAAAAGAGAACGCCATTCCTGCGTAGTGATGCTGACACGGGACTTAACAGGGCCCTTCAGGCAACGAACACTCAACGATAATTTTCAGTTGAACATACATCCTTTCCACACGATACAGGGGGGGGGGTTTAAATCCCCTAGGGCCCTTCAGCTGCCAAGGCGTCGAAATAAGCTGGCTATCCATTATCTTTGCTAGTCTGCATCAGCCTCAAAAATGCGCACTAGGTCGACGGCAAGTGATCCTTCAGCACAGGGCCCTAACTATAAAGAGACAACTCTTTTGCACTAACCGGAAAGTATATATGTGGACAGAGCACGGTCTTGTCCGGGAGGATATCTTTTTGTGGGAACAATCCTCGCAGACTTGGTGGTGCTTGGGTATTAGGAAATAGGCGTGAGTTGGAGAGATAGGGGGTAATTAATATCCTGAACACGCTAATTGGCGCCAGGCTCGTATTTCGTGTCTATGCCAAGCTAAGCTAAATGGGGAGGGTGGGGGGGATCTTGTCTAGATTCCTGATCACCTCTAAGGCTTCTCAAAAATCTTTCTGGGACAAAAATTCCTCGGGAAGGTTACTGACAGTCTACGCGAAAGTTGACGCTGCCGACTCCCCAACTTTTGGGTCAAGCCTCTCTCTCTTCAAGTACTTGACATTGTCACTTTCTGTTCTTCATTGAACCCGTCTTTGGCGCCCGTTTGTGGCGCAATGGTCCACCTTGAATATCGCAGCCATTTTGCCCTGAAAGTTTGGAAATTGAGAAAGAGAAACGAAACACTAAAATATAGGTCCTGAATAGAAAAATAACAGACATATATCAAACTAGATCATATCTCGTCATCTAAACCGTTCGTTTTCTTCAACTCAGTGGAACATGCCATGCCCTTATTCCAGATCCTACTACTCCGTAGAGGTCCCGCATATGGAGAATATTTCGCCCCCAAACAAATGCTAGTGCCTACCTTACCAAAAAAAAAGATCGAAACAAAAGATAGGTCAAATTCCCCTCTTCATCGCCGCCTTAAAGCTCTTGACAAACTCCGGAATATGGTCAGGATTGAAGATGCGCGCGTGAATCCCCGGACACTCATGGAACTCAATATCGGTCCTGACAAAATCCCTCCATGCGCCCAACTTATTCTCCACCCAGTCTAAGCCTTAAGCCCCCTTTTGGTATTTCATCCAGCACCATGAATACAATCGGAGTGTCACTGTTTCCCACTTTTCCGCCTTCACTTATCGAACAGGTTGTCCTCTATCCTGGCTTCTGCGTCCGCCGAAATTTCCGCTGGGAAGATCTCCCGAGAACTGTGAAGGTGTACTCAGAGATGCGATTGTTCGACGGCTCGGGCTGGTGTCCGACAGAAGGTGAAGATGCATACACTCGCCTGGGTGTTGCTCCGGGGAGGAGAGCTATGGCGGTCGTGCGGCCTGACAGGTATGTTGGGGCCATGGCGGAATTGGGGGATGTGGGGACAGTAGCGTCGCACCTGGCGCGGTTTGTGAAAAGGTAGGTGTGGGTTTGTTCAGAGAGCTCAATTCCATCCACTAGGCCTTTTAAAGAGCTCTATAGATTTAATTCAGCATCATTCTCATGTTGATCATCTCCACAAGTCCTAAGTTGTGTACTGGCGAGCTGTGCGCTGTACAGCTGCCATACTGCACTGTACCCCCGTAGCCCCTCTTCAAACTTTCAGGTAACAGCTGCGGGTCAAATATCACTCAGGGACAAAATTGTCGTTGGCGGGCTGACAATAGTGTCTACCTTTTCCATCCACTAACTTATTTCCTGGCGGTCAATAACCTAGATGAAAAGTACAGGGACCATGGAATAATGAATGCAGTCAAGAGAATCAATTCTCTATTATGCGTGCATTAGTGCTTTTTCAGCCACTGGTACACCCGGTCTGCGATCTCAAGGTTGTTTTTCTCCATGAAGAACATGTGTCCGTTTCCATGAATGCCCTCCTTGCCTAGATCCGCGTACTCAACGTCTACGCCAACTTGCTCCAGATACTTGACGGTGCAGTAATCGTATGGCGCATGGAACGATGCTTCGCCAGTAACAATCAGTTCTGGGATTTTGCCAAGGTTCGTCAACTGCTTCGCTGGGGACTTCTGCATGATGCACTCGTCGTGATCGGCGTCGATTGCTGGCTCTATTGTTGTCTCAATATTTTCGGCATTCTTGCCTGCAGACGGTTTGTATCCGATTTCGAGGTCAGTGAGACCGAAAGCGAAAGCGGGGTCATTCCCAATTGGTGGGCGGAGCGTGAATGGTGGACCAGATGGCTCGAGCTGGATAATCCCCTTGACTAGGTCTGCACGCATGTCTCCGACCCTCCAGCCTACTCAATCGTTAACCACTGTAGCGAGTCATGGGGTTTGGCTGAAGATACCGTATGCACCCGCCTGCGAGTGACTAATGATATAACATTTGCCTACGAGGTCGACTAGAGCTGAATATGCCTGCGCATTTTGTTCTTCGCTTATGAAACGGTCGGTCTGGAACTGCATCTGGCTCCTGTAGAAAGCGTCGAAAGTTGAGTCGCCAATGCGACCGGTGCCAGGCCATTGTGTGTGAAGCCTCGCCTGCGGCCATTGGTTGTCGTTGTTTGCTACGTCGGTGAAAATATCAGAGACAGCATTGGGGGAGCCAATGTAGCCGATACTTCCCTGTCCGGAAAACCCAAAGGAGCGGCCGCGTGCAGGCTGGTCCGAGAGGTAGACTGTATGCCCTTTGGAGATAAAATAAGATGCCCATCCTGGCCGTCCATCTGGGGTATCAAGGAAATTGGTCCCAGTCTGAGCGGCGCCTGCGATGAAGACAATGGGAAGTGGTGGGTTGGCCGGGCTTGGCCTCGGAGAAAGCTTCTCGACGTAAATTTGCCCTATCATAGCCACTGATGTAGAGTTTGTTGCATTGTCCTATTTTTCCAGTCTTAGATACGCGTAGAAACTAGTGGGAATCGAGACTTGCTGTAATGTTCGTGTATCGTCCGCCAACGTAGAGAACCTCACGCTTAGGAACAATGTCCCTCAGCTGGGAATTATGAGTTTGCGCATTGCCTACCAAGGCGACTTGCGTCAAATACGTGAGAGAGGTCACGGTACGAAGGTTGACCATAGTAACGCCAATACTAGAAGCCCAAAGACCCTGAGAAGGAGAGGTTTGTAAGAGACAAAGAGAGCTCGAATTTGTAGAGGAACAGAGCAAAAAAGTATCCCTTCCGACCTTCGACCCACACCGCCTCTTGTCCGAGTACACCCATCTAACCGTTTTTGGTAGAGGGTATGCATCCGTGGAAGATGAAATGCGAAGGTGTGTTTAACTAACGTATTCGGTAAGCCAGTGACGCAGTCTGAAACACATACTGAATCCGGTAAGCTACAACCTTATATCCCAATAACAATGTATTTGATTGATTCCATATTTACAGGATTTTGAATGATATATATCAAGTCCAAGTAAAATAAAAAGTAGCAATAGTGTAGTATCAAAAAATACATCGCTCTAAATTATAAATACATATATCTTCATCACCAAGCTATAAGAACCCTCTAAACTCTATAGTAAGGTTATATATTACCTAAAAACCATTAGACCGAAGGGAAACACTTCTATACGCCACTGTTTGTGACGATCCATTCCTGAGTATTTTGGCCGAAATCATTCTGCCGCTCGTTACCGCTTCGTAGTGTTTCTTCGGACATTTGATTGAGTGTTTGCGGTGTTTGCATTGATGGAGCGGGACCCACAAAACCTTTCACTCCACCAATGCCTTCCTCTTTTTCTTTTTCTTTCTCTCTCTGTACTTAGTATTTTCGTTGAATGCACTCTTTTTGTTTAAAGAACTAGCTCGTAGCGTTAAGAGCGAATCGGTGGAATAGTGGGTGGTTGAAGAAGAAGGGTTTAAATTGATTGACGC
This sequence comes from Penicillium robsamsonii, assembly GCF_028829455.1. Classification (NCBI taxonomy): domain Eukaryota; kingdom Fungi; phylum Ascomycota; class Eurotiomycetes; order Eurotiales; family Aspergillaceae; genus Penicillium; species Penicillium robsamsonii. The sequence continues at coordinate 8,274,018 of NW_026643219.1, read as the reverse complement.
GTGGCTTCCGCTTGCGATTTAGCGATATAGGGTGTGACTTGTCGGACAGGCGTGGCATCACCTGTTGAATATCTGCAAAGCCATCCACTCGACCCTCGTCAATGTATAGACCTGCGTCAAGGTCTATTTGAAGGCATTTTTCCAACTCTTCCAGCCACGTAAGATAAAGAACGCTGCGAGGAACTTGGAATTTTGCATTTTGCTCAACTGGCTTCCCCATTGTGGTTGAAGATGATTTTATTTACGAGCTTGTGGCCGAGTTGTGGCAAATATGTTAATTGCTTCGTCTAACTACAATCATACAGCTGTACTCTTTCCTTCATTATCGCACCCATTTCTGACAGCGAGGGGCTGACCTCCGCGGCCCCGTGGAAGACTTTAATTGCTAGTTTCAGACCGATGATGGCCTCTCGGGGAACAATTCCAACCAGACATGGTTCCGTCATCCCTGCCAGCGCCCCCATCGAAATGGTAAACACACTACAGGCCGGAACTAGTCAGCAGATTGTAATACAGTGGATGCGACGGTAAAATAAGGGCAACAGCACGGCTCACCTTGTACACAAGGTCCACAAATTTGGCTTACAGACGGCTACTGCAGCAGCAGCACTGGGAACAAACTCGGCGAAACTTGTAAAGAATTTCGCACAGTGGCAGAGGAGGTCGCTGTCGGCCACTCCCGTACTAAGGGCTTCGTGGACCGCTGGCCAATAGATCGATGCCTTAAATGCGTAGTACTGGGTACGAAGAAACTCCACCTGGGCCGAGTTCGGATCCCGCCGCGGGTGAGACCCGATGGCATTGGAGGAACGGAAAGATAGCTGCGGTGGGAGTAATTGTAGCCACTCATCTACCTGTCGCTCGAGCTCGGCCGCGACGATAGGCGCATAAATATGGCTACCTTGTACTGATGTACTCGTTGACCACGTGCAGCGTTGGAGCATTTTTCGCATCGCAATCTCCGCGACGAAATATGACAGATCGCTGCTTTGGGAGTATAGCTCGCTATCGCTATCGCTGGGTGTAGATGACTGGGAAGATTGACTTAAATTCCATGTCCAGGCACCCGAGGATATTGAGACAGGGGCAAATGAAGCCATCTCGTGGATCCCGCTGTTAACGAGGCCAAGCTGGACTGTAATCTCGCTATAAAGCCGTCAGTTTCCGTTTTGTTCTGTTGGCACGAGAGCGGACGAGGAGCGGAACCTTTCGATCAGCAACGCTGACCAGAAGTAATTTGGGAGAATCGACATTTGGATGGCATCATTGTCGGCATCAAATTCACTGTGGGTCTATTGTCAGCATTTGTATCCGAGCCGAGTTAGTCCAAAGACGCCTCTGCTTACTTTATGATATAATTCTGCAGTTTATACGACGCCATTGCGACAAAATCATAAGCCTGAAATGGCTGCCCATAGCATAAGTGGTATATGGAGAACAATAACAGACACTGCGCGCTTCGTGGGTCACTGTGTGCAAATGCACACGGAAGCATCTTCATAGCTTCTTCGATGTATATTGCTTCCGGGCGGATCCGCAGGGCATCAACGACAGATCTGCATTCCACGACACAACCAATGGCCAAGACGAGGAGAGCAACGCATGATGTTACTGACGTGGGGAAACACGATGTTATTGCCTGGATGAACTCCTCGGTATAGTCTGCATGCAGGATGGGATACCAGGTATGGATCTGTTCCCGGAACGCATTTAGAAGACTATAGAAGGTGAACATGATGTCAGAATGGCCGCGTCTAAAGGGCTGAGAAACACATTCATAACTTGACATACATTAATGCCTCCTCAGGATCGACCGTCACGATGTTCGCGCCATGTGATTGAGCAGGCATTGCTTTTCTGCCGCGTTCTACATGCTCAAAGAGCACAGGCAGGGATTGCTTGAGGCCAAGCAAATTCATGAATTCTTCACTCTGTATTACCATAAACGGAAAGCCTAAAGACGAGACAGGGGCTGTAAGAGTAAGATGGTCCTCTCGCTCATTATGGGAGGGAGAGCCCTGTGGGGTTTGGCCTTGGACTACGGCGGTGATATGGTCTAGTTGTTCCCATAGCCTCGAAAGCTCCACCTTCAGGCTAGGATAATGTTAAAAATCGGCACGTTTCTTTCTTTCAATGGGAATGTCACTCACGACGAAGCGGACAGGTCTTGCGTCTCCGGGTAGAAGCAGTCTTTATCACGTTCAATGCAAAAATAGCATCTGGGGCGCTTGCCATCGCATTTTGTCCGTCTTCCCCGACATGTGTTACATGCGAGAGCGCTCCTGCGTCTCTTAGTGTCGTGATTCGGAAGGCCATCAAGATCCATTGTCTGCCCGCAGGTTTCTGGGCCAGATGCCTTACGGCTGTCTGCAGTCCATGACAAATGCATACCTTTTAGAATTGCGGAATTGCGGACAGGTGATTAGCCTGGGTTTAAGATTAAATTAACAACAGATAAATAAGTCTCTTCCATTGCGGAGTATAGTACACTGGTGTGCCCCGGAGGCCCAATGGCGCTCTGCACTCCTACCCCACAACACCATGCTTCCAGAACAATCTCACGCATTACGGGGAAGGGTAAGGAGGGGAAAGAATAACCGTCAAATCGGGGTCCAGAATCTCCATCCCGACGGCTTCGGGCACCAGTACGCTATGACTCTATTCCGCGTGGAGACTTTGCCAGCCACTGAAACTGCGAGCTACGCACATTTTCGGGCAACAAATGCGAGTCAATTTTCAGCCGTCAAGCTCCTCACATCAGAACGGGAGCGGCAGCGGTTATGCCGGTGAGTGGCCAGATAGGGATCAGCAAGCCATCCATCCCTGCATGACCCGGAGGGAAGGAGTCCGATGGGTTAGCCCGTGTGCCGGGGCTATGGGTCACATGACTCCCATTTATTAAAGGACTATAGTCTATTAGTTCTCGTCTCTAGTTCTCTTTGCCTCCAGAGCCAGACAGTTAGAACAAATGCGCGGTATTGTTTCTCCCTTCCTTCGTCGTAGCCTTGAGATCGTGGCTGTCGTCCAGTCCTTGTGAGATATCGATTATCTGGGCTACAAGCTCGGAGATACTCAGAAAAAAACCGCGGGGATACCCGGAATTTCACTTGGATAATCAATTTATTCCAAGTAACTAGTTATAACTAAATCGCGTATACAGAAATACAGAGAGTTCCATGTACTGAGTTCATACCATACATTTCATACAGCCAGACTTCTGTCATATCTGTGGGAAAAAATACAGCATATTTTACCACTAGACCAAATAAAAACCAAGGTTAATTATATGGGGCCTAGAGGCGCCATACCTGACATTTGACAATATCTTCCAATGGTCATGTCGTATTCTCGGTAAATCACCTTGCGACGATTATGAAATCCACTTTTGACAATTTAATTTAGATATTCCCAACTTATCAAAAATGAATTTTAATGGTAGCGAGAAGAAGAGCGAATAAGTTCCTGGCGGCCAGTAGATCCTGGAAAAGCCACTCGCGGACCTCAACTAGTGGCGTCAAGTACCACAAAACGTTCTGTTCTCGTATTGCTCTAGTCACAGCAGTTCACCTAAAACTCCGAAGTGGCTCCGAAGATTCTCAAGTGGCTGACACGCTTAAATTTGTGAAAGCTCTCGGGGCTCTAGATTGCGTCCTAGTATCGGAACAGATGATTAATCGCTAATTCCTCCATGTCAGTACGAGGTTTGCCTCCACGCCCCACAATCAGCTTAGAGCAAATTATTCTGGTCAAATGGCAAATGATTAGCGCCGGTGATGATGCACTGGATGGAAGTGTTGGTGTCAGATCAGGTCAGAAACCATGTATGGTCGGATGAAGCAGAGATCGTATGGGCCCCAAGACGGTGGCACGGGCCGTAGGAAATCGTTACTTTTGCGCCCGATAACCCCATATGGACAGCACGGGGTTGAAGAGCCCGCTAGAAAACGCTAAGAAATATCTCAAAGCGAGAGGTCTCTTTCTGAGGTGATCGCGGAGAAACCCCACTTCTCCGCAATATAAATCCCTTGCACACTTATATCCCTGTAGTAATGCTGCCCCATACGTGTTCGGACTGTTATTGGATCATGTGGTTATAAAGAATAATGGTTAGATGGTGCTTTGTTGAGAGGTACTCCACTTCATACATGCTCATCGATAGCTCGCTTCCAGGCTTGTTCATACATAAATATCACGTCTCGTTCCTCCCATCCTCGTTATTCCAGCAGCATCTTCTCTTCTCCTCAGGTCCCACATATTCCAGCTTGATTGCACACAGCTCACAATCCAGCCTTGATCTTTGTTCCAAGTTCCTGCCATCAATATAAATCCTCATCTGTCGCAAAGATGGGTATCCTGATCAAACAGCCCGAGGGGACTGCGGGAAAGGCATGGCCTGCCATTCTAATTAGCGGGTTTGTCGCCTTTGGAGGTATTCTGTTTGGGTAAGTTTGATACAGTCTCTCGATCTCCGAGTACTAGCTTGAGCTCATCGTTTGCGCAGCTATGACACAGGCACAATCAGCGGCATTCTCGCCATGCCGTACTGGGAGAGGCTGTTCTCTACCGGTTACAGAGGCTCTGATGGTAATCTTACCATAACCTCCAGTCAATCTTCGGCCATTGTATCTATTCTATCTGCGGGTACCTTTTTCGGTGCACTTGGTGCAGCCCCCATGGGAGATTTCATTGGCCGTCGTTGGGGATTGATCATTTCAACCGCTGTCTTTACACTTGGTGTCATATTCCAGACCGCTGCAACAGGTATTCCTTTTTTCTTAGCGGGACGTTTCTTTGCAGGCTTCGGTGTTGGTTTGATCTCGGCACTGGGTGAGTATTTTTTCTATCCCGCTGCATGAGTTTCCCATCGCTAACGAAATGTGTTGGTAAGTCCCCCTTTACCAGTCTGAAACGGCCCCAAAATGGATTCGTGGCTTTATCGTTGGCTCGTATCAATTTACTATCACAATCGGTCTTTTGCTGGCATCTGTGGTGAATAATGCCACCCATTCTCGCAATGACACCGGCTCTTACCGCATCCCGATCGCGGTCCAATTTGCATGGGCCATTGTTCTTGTGGTTGGCATGCTTATCCTTCCGGAAACACCTCGCTACATGATTAAGAGAGATAACCACGAAGGTGCTGTTAAGAGCCTAGCTAAGCTCAGACGTCTTCCTGAAGATGATCCTGCTTTGCTCGCGGAACTTGCCGAAATCCAGGCAAACCATGATTATGAGATGAGCATTGGAAGCGCTGGTTATATGGAGTGTTTTAATGGTAATCTTGGAAAACGTCTTCTTACTGGATGTCTCCTCCAGGGCCTTCAGCAATTAACCGGTATTAACTTTATCTTCTATTACGGTACCCAATTTTTCAAGAACTCTGGATTTAAGAATGAGTTTGTCATCAGTTTGATTACCAGCTGCGTTAACGTTGGTTCTACGATTCCTGGTCTCTTTGCTATTGACAAGTGGGGAAGACGCCCAGTCTTGCTTGCGGGGGCTATTGGCATGACTGTGTCTCAACTTCTTGTTGCCGTTCTAGGAACTACAACCACCAGCCAGGATGACCTTGGAAACATTATTGTCCACAATGAAGCTGCTCAGAAGGCGGCCATCGCTTTTATTTGCATCTACATCTTCTTCTTCGCTGCCTCTTGGGGCCCGATTGCCTGGTAAGTCTATTTCTTTCTCTTGACACTCTCCCTGTTTATCCATGAAGCTAATATGATCAAAGGGTTGTGACTGGAGAGATCTTCCCTCTTAATGTCAGAGCTAAGTCCCTGTCTATGACCACCGCCACCAATTGGCTGCTTAACTGGGCACTGAGCTTTGCTACACCCTATTTGGTCAATTATGGACCCGGTAATGCGAACCTGCAATCCAAGATCTTCTTTATCTGGTTCGGCTGCTGCTTCCTCTGCATCGCGTTCGTGTATACCATGATCTATGAGACCAAGGGCTTGAGCCTAGAGGAAGTTGATGAGCTCTACCGCGAGGTCAGCTCTGCCAGGAAAAGTGTTGGCTGGAGGCCAACCATCACCTGGACCGAGAAGAAGGAGACATCAAACAAATTTGGGGAGAAGGGCCTAGTTGAAGAACGCAGCGAGTTTCACGAAACAGCACCTGCCCAGGCTTAATCCGAGGAACGTTCCGGGGTTTTTGGGAGCGATTGCCGATGAAAGGTGTTGTGTCGGGCAAAAACGCCGGGATACCGGGGATTGACTATTCTACTTGCTTTATTGTTTAAGTTATTTTTAGAGTAGGAAGGAGACGTGAAGAAGGTGAACGTCTCTGCTATTAATGTATGAAGAAACAGGTTGTTTATACCCTGTGTCTGACAAATAATCCCCTCAGTTTACAAGCAAGCAAATAGTCATATATGGGATGGTCCAATTTCCAACACACACCCCCAGACTAAGCATCCAAATCAAAGCCTAAAATTATTCTAGTTTGTATAGTCAAATGCATCATAAAATCAGGGTTCAAATCGTCATATTTTATCAATATGTAGGATTCTTAACCAGCAAGTTCATTCATGTCGCATTTAGCATGGCAATATCATAGATGTTGTATTCAACTTTGATAGGCAGACAGCGTGTGGGCTGGGCCTGTACAACTTCTTTTGGGGATTTCCGATCATGCCAATGTCATGTCATCCTAAACTCCAATCAAATAATTTCCTTGAAAGTCTGATTTCGTACAGATAATCGGCTATGCTCTCCCCAGAGCCGGTTTCTCAGGACACAGCTACCAGAATCATGGCCGGGCTTTGTGGCCACAGACGTTCCAAACATGGATTTGAACGGCTGGTCCACCGTAGCTTTGCAGCTCTCCAAGCGGGGAAGGCTTTCTCGGCCGACTCCTCAGCGGCGTTGAGCTCCGCATCTGTGCTCTGGGGCACACAAGTGACCAGCTTGTTTGTCGAATTTGCTATGTGGATGAATCTGGGGGTGATAAAAGCACACACTTCAAGTGAACTGACTGGTCTTCACTAGGGACAATACCAGTTCAAGTATCCAAATTTGATCGTAATTGGCGATATTAGATACTACCTGCAAATGCTCAAGATGGCATTGTTCTCTCTTAATTGTTCCGAGGCTTGACTGATGCGTTCGGCTTTAAGAATTTTATTGAGCAGCTCCGCTAGCAAGATGGGAAATGGCCTAAGCAGAAATCTGTCCTAGTTATGGACGACGCATCCTTCCATCACTCTGGCTAAATAGAGTAGACGTGTTTAGAAGCCGGTATGAAGCTAGTATACCTGCCTCCACATTTTCCAGACCTGAATCCTATCTAGGAGTTCTTTGCTGCGCTAAAAGCCTTTATAATGCGTCATTGCCAGTCCTACGGAAAAACCTCCAGACCAAGTATTTGATAACTTCCTCGAATAATGTGTTTACATAGTAGATGCAAGACAGGGAAGTGCAGAGAGGCACTTTCAACATGCAGGTCTGACCGTATATGGAATGTAGCGCAGCTACTACGGCAAGTTCGAAACTTTCGAAACTAATCTTACTACTTGCCTCAAGCGGGCTCTTTTATGGACCCTCTTGCAAACATCGCTGTGGGTATTCTTTGTCTTGGGAGTATGTTCTACGAGATTATCAATTACACATAGATTATTACACAGACACTCGCTCCAACTGGCATCCAAGTCTTGAGTTTGAAACAATGGTTTCGATTTGATCAAAGTCTCGTACATTAATCTCACAAGCTGTTTGACCTAGACCTTACATTTTGGTCATGAATTTCCCGAATGAACTCATGCCTTTTCACAGCATCTTCAAAATCACACCTAACACCATGGCCACCTTCAGCAATTGCCTCACAGACACGAGCGATATTCCTATTGATCGGGCCCATCTTGGCAAAAGTTCCTTCTTTGAGCTCAATGTCTTCCACATTGTCGGTGTGGAAGTTGTGAAGCCCAAAGCTGGTTGTACCAACACTCCCAATAAAGGCACTGGGACCTGTGATTCTGATCTCTCCCTGTTCGTCATAGATGTTCCATACAAGCCCGGGTGTTCTTTTAAATGGCGCTCCGCCTCGAATAGCGGCTGAAAGTACTGCACCTGACTTGAGCGTACCTTGAATTATGATATGATCCAGAGTTGTCTTGTCGGCGTTTTCTTTGACAACGGAGCCATCGGCTTTTAACAATTAATAACTGGTCGTTAGTTCGTCACACAAGAAGAGACTGAAAGCTTGAGAAATCTCTAAGGGCTTGAGAAATCTCTAAGGGGCTGCGAACAATTAGTATATGCAACTTAGGTCAAGTGCTTTGAGATTGCACGCTTCTTAACCCTTACCCTCCCGTACAGTCTGCATCAAATGTTAGGCCGGAATCGTGAGTAATGAACCGCCGCTTTTATGGTCAATTAGATAAGTTTGAGCCTCAGACTCTGTTTGACCACTAACAGGCCCTTAACTAGTAATTTTGGTGCTGAGGACCGTTCCAATTCTTCCGTCTACCAGTAGGCCTTTCAAAGTTTCGACGGTAGCTTCAAATCGGCCCTGGAGCCCGACTGCAGTGAGTTTGACATTGTTTGCTTTGCCTCATCAGGAGTCCTTTCAGGGGGCCATTCGAGCTTAGGGCTTGTTGATGCCATTCTCATATTCCTTGCACGTTTCCGTAAGCCCTTACTCCTTCTCCCAGCCCGAGGACCCTGACGCTTTTCGCGGCACTTTCCACTGATGAGTTGCAAACAGCCACAATCGCGATTTTCGAATCGGGACTCTGCAGATATGGTAGATGAGCATTAGCTGCCTAAGCACCCGGTGAAAGACCCATTATACCAACGCAGATTAGGACCATGGTGATTGAAGTAGCAAGGAGCAAGAATTGTTTAATAGAGAAAAATATGAGAAACATGTGATAACCTTTCTTTATATCAATATATTACTATGAATATAACAAATCATTAGTAACGTATTTGTAATTCGCTGCTGGTTTGCTTATCAATAATTCTGCATTTTGAAGCTTGAAGGGAATGCTGGTGGGATGCCGGTGAGATATTATCGGCTGCATTAATTATATTTTGGAGTATTATTATTTACCGTTACGTAAGCCCAACACCAAGCATACTTGGGTGGAGTCAACAAATAAACACTACTAACATCAGGATACTGTAGATTCACCTGTACCGCTATCGCCGCTACCGGAATCCTTTTACTGAACACCCCAAGTCTATTCCGGAAACTATGAAGAAGAGTGGAATTTTACTGATACCTGATAGGAAAAAAAAAGAGGCTGGAGTGGGTGGTTGTCCTTATCTACAGACATGTAGTAAGTGCAGAATACTATTCGAAGCAACCAGAGTTAAGCTCCAGGCCGTGATCGGTGGAGAGTCTCAGCAATTTTTCTGACTGGCGAAATTAATGAAGGGGAATCAGCCAGTACATAGTAAATTTGCGCCGGATAACGTATTTCACACCCGGCCCGGCCACACAAGCGAGCCGGCCACCCCAACTACATGGTGCGATAAATTACAACTTAATATCTCAACAACGGTAGTCTATATAGAGTGTTCCTAGTAGTCTGATGCTTTTTAGGTGGTATCCTCTCTAGGAAGTTTAGGAAATATTTATCACTTTATGATTGTGATGTATATATTTTCTGGCTCTCAGCAACGTAATTTTCAATACTATGATACTATACCATGATTGACTCGTCATTTTGATTGAGGATTGCAACGCCGGTCGGCAGCATATCAGCAAGCTCCTAGATATATTACCATCGAAAGCAGCAGACATCTTTATATTGTGTCGTTGAAAGTGAAACACTCGTTTTAAGACAAGTATATAAGGTTTATTACATTAGCGGGGCCGAGTATACTACAAAAACCCGAACTAATTCGGCAAGCGAGTGGCCAATCTATGCCATTCCCGCTACCTGACCGACGAAGTCGGGTGACTCTTGTCTCCATATTGTAAATTGTAAGGATCTTTATCCGTTACAGTCGGGGTCGATTCTAGGTTAAAGGATCGTAAGTAATTAAAAGATCTATTATAGTATTTAGGATATAGTTATATAGTACGTTTTAGTATAGTGTAGCTTACGCCAAGAGATAGTATGACCAGAACGTACATTATTTCGGTAATTCTTTCTTAGCACTTATAATTCTTACCCCATAGTTTCATCACAATTCTCCCTTTCGCTCAATATGTACAGCGCTCACTGGGCGCTTCAATGAGATAATATCTCCCATATGCGGCGTAGCACGCTCGTTAGTAAAGGACGGGTGGCTTCTAAAATCTAAGGATACTGGATGCGTCAGGACTTGATCGCATCAATGGTAGGCAGAGGAAAGGAGACCGAGGAGAATGCTAACCTAGTGTGTGGGCTCCATTAATCCCTTGCCTGGCAAGCCATTTAACCCTAAGCTTATCAAGCGCAGTCTTGAAATCATCCAGAATAATGGTATCGCACAGGCACTTGAACATAAAGCATAGCTAAAGGATATATCATTCGTCAGCCGTAGACACAAGAGGAAGTAAAATCCTTCTAGCGGGGACCGAATGGGACCTCACTTTCCAAAAGGGGTTGATGCCTAGTGGCATGGCGGAGCTGAGTGCCCCAGTGACGCTGATAACGTCGAGGGCAATGAAGACAATGGAGAGACACATTGAGACCAGCATGAGCCCGAATCGAGGAGATTTGCGTATTAATTCGAGGATGCCAAAGTTGTAATGTGTCTTGATAACCCAAAAGAGGTTGCACGTAGTATAAATCCACCACGGATCGCTGAGTCAAGGGTTGGTTAGTCGACGTAGCCAAAGATGAATAAGATTTCACCATCGTGACAGCTCCTACCGAAACAGTGCTTCCCACGGACGAATCTTCTCGTAAACCGTAGGGTTTATGTTGTTGAAGTAGGCGAAGTTGGCGTAAATCTCGGTTGCCCAGTATGGCTGAGCCAGGATGATCGTGCCGACATAGAACAGCGATATTTTACGGCCCATGAACCGCCTGTTCTTCATCCACGCGATCACGTTGTGCAAAGACCAGGATACGATCAATCCAATAGTGGTTGTGGCCAGGTACCAACCGTAAACAGGGTCCGGGGCGAATATGAATGTTCCGTGGGGTAGGGCTAGAATCAACTATCAGGAAGTGGCCACGTTAGTAGGTATTATTACATCAATGGCGGCAGGGCTACCTCTAATAAGATCAACTTGTGCAGCAGAACACCTGGTCGCATGTTCGCATAGGTAACTGCAGCCATCATGATGAGTGAACCCATCATGAGGCCTTGGGACCAGGCTTCCAGAATTAGAGCAGCAGGGTCATCAACTGGGCGTTGAACTGTTCTTTTCGCATGGTTATAATGCTGCACCGAAAGCGTATATGAACAGATACTATTTGAGCCTGTCATGGTATGGTTGCAATCACATTATAGATGCAATATTGTATGCCGGTGAAACAAAGCAACAAACGAATACGCCATCCTCCGAGCTTGATGTAAAGAATATGTAGCTTTTTCCCCCCTTGCCCAAAGCGAGAAGAAAAGTGCTCAAACCCCTCTCCGCAATTTTTAATGTAGAAACATTCCCGACAAAATGGACTATTACGGTAAAGTTTCAAGCTGCGGGGATCGAGTGTGGCTAGAACAAAATACCATCTCGCGGAGAAGAGGCGGCGCTACGCGATGACTAATTTCGACCCCTGTGATTGGAGCCTTCCAACCGAGGATACTAAAAACCGCCCAATGAAATTGCAGCTAGATATAGCGCTGTATTTATCAGGAGAATGGTCCCATTCCATCACTCGCCCACCCTCAGACATATTCCACGACGAAGTACTTACTACGAGAAGGACCTCGGAACCGACATCCGTGCTACTAGCCCCGAAACCGTGACTGGGACACGAAGTGTCACCTTTGGCGGGTATAAAATAATGCCCTCATATCAGTCTAGGACGAACTTTTGGTATTCATGAGGGTCCCTTCGACAATGCTCTCATATAAAGCGGCTTCGGTCTGCGACAACTGTCGCCTCCGTAGGAGGCGATGTGATCGAATCAGACCCAGATGCTCATTCTGCGTCTCCCAAAATGTAGAATGTGTCTACGGACAAGCTCCTGACTCTCGGCCCTCACCGTACGTTGAGCCTTTCCACACATCGACGTCTATAATATCTGATATGGTCGTGGTAGGTGGGTACAGGAGCTCATGAGCATTCGAGAGCGACTGGAGTTTATCACCCCGTTACTGGAACGTCGACTGCAGCCGTCAGCAGGACTTGACACTACCCCTCCACACAATTGTCCACCTCTTGTCCTCAAGTCTCCTCATCTCATGGAAGTTTTCGGTTTACCGTTAGATCTATCATCTGGTTTGTACCGCTTAGAAACCGCAGTTCCCCGAATTCCTGCGTCTGCCACTGAAGCAACGTGTGTCGAATCTACCGATCTGTAGGTCCCCAACAATGAAGAGTCTACAAACCAAAGACCATCCATCTTACTTTACCACCAGTATCTTCCACCGATTTCAGGATCAGGTTCATCAGTGGTATCCCATCCTGCATTCTGATTTCACACTCCATTTCTTCCAAACCAAAGCTGCCGGCTTTCCTTACTCTACAATATCGTGTTTATCGCTCCTTGTTGCAGCGATTGCAAGTTTAGTCGATGGTCGACCCCATTCCCCGCACTATGAATCTGCCTTGTCCATGATGCCAATAGCGATGCAGGAATGCAGCATTACAAGTGTTCAATGCTTGGCCCTTTTTAGCATATACTTCTCTTGTCTCCTCCAGCCAAAACCAGCATATGACTATATACAAGCTGCCTTTGTGAAAGTTCAGCCGTTTTTGAAAAGGTGAGCTATTATCTGCATCAGGGAATCCTCACCAATTCGTGCACCTTTAATTAACCTGCGCTGATGGAATAAGTCGTTCATCTTTCTCCGACGGTTCCCCTGAGTCACACCTCATCATGCGCTTGTACTTAACGATTTACCTAATAAAGAGGTCTGTTCCTGCCGGCTTCCTCCTACCCTTTGGACTAACCAGCATCTAGTGAGGCATCCATGCATTTGACCCTAGCATGCTTCGGTAAAAGGCCACGCGGTGGGTTGACGACTTCTTCATTGCCAACAGGCAGCTGCCCGTGGGATCACTTCAGTGATTCGAATGCACTTTCGACCTCATCTTTATGCGGAACTCTTCGAAATAGCGAAGCTTATTCACCAAATGAAACGCTGCAGTCACTGTTCAACTTTTGTACCGAGGTAAATTTACAACAAGTACTGAATCGCTATGCTAGCTCAGCAACAGATGTACTGGGTACATATGAGGACGGTGCTCCTCATTCAGAGAGGCAAGCAAATTCAAGCCAGACGCCAGGCTCTTTGCAAGATAGTTTCTGTCCAGATAATGACCTCGGGTCTCTGAGCATTAATGATCCTATTTGCCGAGCTAAGTACCATATGTACGAGGTATCAATTTACTGGCCGGCGATCTACCGAATCATGCTTGATGGATTCGTAGACACTGAGTTACTACCACACCGCGCTCTCTTCTTTGAATCGGTCACTAGCTTTCTTGGTGCAGCCCAAACTGCCCTTCGGGGATGTCTCCCGAAGGCCTGGTTCCTGTGTGCAAGGTTTGTACTTGCAATCCCGTTTTTCCGTTCTTGGAATATGCGCTTATGCATAAGCCTCAGTATATACACGATTTCCTTTGCCGCAGTCAGAGCTTTAGAAGTCCGGTGTCTTCGGATGTTCACAGAGCCACGGATTTGGGAACACCTGGAGGCTTCGGTGGATGCTCTGCGTGGGCCAAGTGAGCTTAGTCCATCCATACAGGATATGCGTCGAACTTTGAAAGCTCGGATGGAAATTGCGAAGGATCAGAAGACTGGTTAGAATTTCATGTGAATATAAAATTTATTCTACGCCTCGTATTTCGTAGGAAGATAATATGCTGGTTGCCTGGGCAGCGATTTTACCTAAACCCATTCGATACTATAAAGTGTCCTATACTTGGTTGTGCCACACAAAGTCCACTGAATAACATCGCCTACCGCGAGCCCCAAGCAGGGACGAGATACAAATATCCAGCGGGGGCGATTATTGCGGGTGAAAGCTTTAGGGGCAACTTGCGTAGCACTATGCCAACAGCCAATACTATATAATCTGCGTTCCCGGTGAGATAGTTGGCGGATGTGAGGGAGCCCAAACTTGGTTTAGTCGACGAATAGAAAAGAGGAATGAATTGGGTGAAAGTTAAGTATAGAAACGAAACTACGCGTATATGTTCCTTTATACCCATCCATGCTCCTGGAGTTGTCGGAGAGCGGAGAGAGAAGAAGAAGGATTGATTCTCTATAAACAAACACGAAGCTAGTTGGCTAACTAAATAGCTAGGAGAGGTCTGGCAAGCAAGGCACCAAAGCCGGTGGCTCTCTCAACACATGGGCATCTGGATAATGGAAAATCAAGGGTGAAGGTAAAACAGACCTAATTCAGGGCTAGAGAAAATAACTTCACAATCTTTCACAATCTTTGGACTCAGCAAGGCACACTAACGGTCGCGATGGAATTTCATGGCTCTCATGTTACTTGAGCGAAATACCGCGCACCTCAACAGAGTGCAAATCGGCTGATCCCCCAGTAACCTCCAAGGACAGCCCGTCAGAGGTCTCGCTAGGAAAAATCAGGTCTGAAATCACAACTTCTCCTTCCCCTCCAAAGACCTCCACAGAGCAAGTGTCGACTAGGACACGGAGATTAATAACCCCAGAACCATCTGGTTTCAGGGAAGCACTGTGGACTCCGCCTGCAGCAGCGTCGTAGGAGATGTCTCCACTCATCGTTCGATCAACAGATATCGACGATTTGTTCTGGTCATACTGGATTGTTGTCTGCTCCGACCCGGCCTTGCGCACTTTCAGCGAGATTTTGGCGCCTGCGTCAATGGTGAAGGCAAGTTTGATATCTAACGCGGTTCCGTGGATGGATGTTAGCAACGGTTGGTCGCTGGTAATAGTTTGATTTTGGATTGTCGCCAGTGAGGAACCAGCGAGGGCAATCTCAGTGACAGGTTGCTGGAGGAAGTATCGCTTGGAGTCGGTTTCCTTCAGGGTAATGGTCCGAGGGAAAGATAGCATCCCTTTCCAGGTATTGGTTGGTGGGCTAGCACCGTAGCTGTTCATGACAGAGGCAAGGATACGCCGCCCATCTGCCGCAGCAACATTTTCCCAACTCAAGGCGCCGTCAAAATCACGGCCATAGTCGAGCCAAAGAGTAGAAGGGTCGACGGGGTTGGCTTTGAATGTTGATCCATCAAAGGATCCTGTCAGGGCTAGAACACCATTACCACCAGCGGGAGATCCGTCCGCCGGGGTTATAATCAACACCCAGGTGGTCTCGTCGGTCCCCTGGATAGGGAGCTGGAACATATCAGGCACCTCCCACCCAGTGATTCCAGATGGTAGACCTTCAATCTGGTCAGCGGAAAGGTCGCTCTTCCAGGTCCAGGACTTTGCGTCCGACGATGTCCAAAACGTCATCTTGTCCTGTCCGCCATGGGCAAGGACCATGACCCATTTCCCAGATTCCTTGTGGAAAAAGACCTTGGGGTCACGACTTTCCAGCCCCTCTGTCGTATCATGTGGCGACTCCTGGGCGGCTGAAATAATGGGATTGTCCGGGTATTTTGTCCAGGTCACACCATCGTCGACGCTAAAGGCAAGACGCTGGTCCTGGGTCCCGTTGGAAGGAAAGTACCCTGTGTACCATGCCAGATAGGGGGGCTGGTAGAAGATCCCAGACCAGAGATGTTGTCGGCATCAAAATAGGCAGTGCCAGTGAACGCTTCGACGCCGTCCTCGCTTGTTATGGCAAGGGGCTGGTGAGCCCACTGGACCAGGTCACTACTGGTTGCGTGGCCCCAGTTCAGATTGCCCCAGACATTCGCCGTCGGGTTGTGCTGATAGAACAGGTGCCAGGTTGATTTGATCTTAATCAACCCATTGGGCTCGTTCATCCAGTTCTTCTCAGGGACAAAATGGTAGACTGGGCGGAAGTCATCCGCCAGAGCCAGAGTGGCGAGTGCGAATGCTAAGGCTCGGAACATGGTTGCTGCAACGATTCAGATGTGCTTGTAAAGCGATGATGTGCTGATATCCACCCTCAGTGCTGGCGACAAAGGTAATTTATACCCTCAGGATGGATCAAGATCCTCGGCCAAGGACGTCATAATTCACTCAGGCCAAGCGCATTTCAACTTTTAGTTTTCTTCAGAGTAACTCCTGAATGCCTCTATAATTACTGCATATTACCCCTGCATCTCGCCCCGCATACGTGCCCGGAAAAACCAAACTAGAAGCCTTTTAGAATATCGCGGACCATCGGGGTCTGCTCCGCGACAACCCTGGACCCCAGATTGATAATTCGAAACGTATTAATGCGGGGAAAACGCCATGGCTTGCGGATTCCGATATCCAAATATTGCTCCGGGGTCTGGGGATATTCGTCAGGAACATTCTAGGTTGATCCTTTTTTCTGAAAGTGGAGCAGAATCTCGCGGACGTCGAAAGCCACCGCGATAGCTAACTGCAACGCCCACACGGACCGATGATCTGTTTGACTGACCCTTGTTTTTTCGGACCGTCAGATCCACAACAGTGAATAACTCCACGGGGAAGACATCACAACATCTCAAAATCTATGAGCGGTTTATTTATGCAGGGCAACCCTTTCCCGAGAGGACGCCCCATCAAGGCCAAGAAGGCCAAGAAACGGATAAATCATTCTAATCTCTATAGTTGATATTATCATCAACCATCTCCTTTGGTTTTATTGGCTGTTTTAGATTACTATCGTGTGGGTATCTAACCTGCCCCCTCATGATACTAGACGCTTCGTGCAGTCCTGATGTCTCACCTCATAGGAGCACAAGGGGAATTAAGGAGTGCGGCCCAATTCGGATTTGGCGGCACGGCATAAGCAATGATTCAAAGTATAGTAAACAACATGCAATTTCCGACTGAGTTCTAACCGGCTAAAATCTAACCTGGGGTTTAGGAGCGCTTTGACCGAAGAGGACGTTTTCGTGAAAGTTCTGGAAGTGGTGTTACTGAGATGTACCTTGGCGATGTAAAATCCGACGATGAAAAGAAGTATAAAAGCCAGTATTTCTGCCCCGAGGTGAATATCCTTCAGCATTCAGAAGTCCTGTCTCTTCAAACCTGGTCTTCTTTCCAGGAATCCGATTTTCTCTCTCTGCGATGGCTTTCCGGCTTGCCCTGGCTTTGGCTCTTGGGGCTTCTTTGTTCCAAGCAGCAGTTGCTCAAACTTACAATGAGCTTTACCGCCCTCAGTATCACTTTACTCCAGCTAAAAACTGGATGAATGATCCCAACGGTCTTTTATATTACAATGGCGTCTACCATCTATACTATCAATACAACCCAGGAGGAGACACCTGGGGGGCTATGTCTTGGGGTCATGCCACCAGTACTGATCTGACACACTGGAATCACCAGCCTGTTGCCCTTCTCGCTCGTGGCTACCCAGATCACATCACCGAGATGTTCTTCTCCGGTTCTGCGGTCGCCGATACCCAGAACACAAGCGGCTTTGGTACTGATGGAAAGGTACCATTGGTTGCATTGTATACTTCCTATGTAAGTATATAAAACACTTCGCAGTCGGCTACTCTAACACCTTCGGGACTTAGTACCCTGATTCCCAGAAGCTACCTAGTGGGAAGTCGGTCAACGGTGGGCAGCAAGCGCAGTCAATTGCCTATAGTGTGGACGAAGGCATGACATGGACTACCTATGATGCCGCCAATCCTGTCATTCTCAACCCCCCCGCCCCATATGAAGACCAATGGCGGGAATTCCGAGATCCATTCTTGTTCTGGCACGAAGCCAGCGAGAAGTGGATCTCGGTGGTTGCGCTGGCCCAACTCCACAAATTGGTTATTTACACCTCGCCGAACCTTAAGGATTGGACTTACGCCAGCGAATTCGGCCCTTGGAATGCAGTAGGGGGTGTTTGGGAGTGTCCTGGCATCTTTCCACTTGCTGTTGATGGAGATGATGCCAATACTAAGTGGGTTGTGCAAATTGGAGTCAACCCTGGCGGGCCCCCTGGTGTGACTGGCTCAGGAACGCAATATATTCTGGGATCCTTTGATGGAACAAAATTTGTTGCGGATCCCAACCCTTCATCGCCAGCGCTTACATCCACATCAACAACTGCACCTGAAACTGGAGACATCACAGTTCAAGATTCTGAAGGCACTGATGGAACCAACTGGTTGGATTATGGGCCAGATTTTTATGCCGCAGCAACATTCAATGGATTAGCATCCACAAATCGAATCGATATTGCATGGATGAACAATTGGCAATATGCTAACATAATCCCTACTTCTCCATGGCGCAGCATGTTATCCATTGCCCGGAAGCTTTCGCTCAAGACAATCGATGGCAGGCCAAGACTAGTCCAGCAACCCACGGCAAATTGGGCCAGTCTTCAAACAGAAGCTTACTCTGATACCTTTGATACAGTGGCTGAAGGGAACCAGCTTGTACCAATTTCCGGGAAATTGCTTGATATCACAGTGACCTTTTCGGATAGAGTTGCAGCGTCATCCTCATCTCAATTTGGCATAATTCTTAGGGCAACTTCCGACTTAGCACAACAAACGCGAATCGGCTATGACTTTAGCACCAAGATGCTTTTTGTTGATCGAACAAAATCTGGAAATGTTGGCTTCGACGGGACATTTTCCAACACCTATTCTGCCCCTTTGGCTCCCTCCAGTGATGGCAACGTCACAATGCGCATTCTCCTTGACTGGTCCTCGGTTGAAGTCTTTGGAGGACAGGGGCGAGTCACAATATCCGCTCAAATCTTCCCTGAAGACAATGGCGTCGATGTCCGACTTTTCTCCGATGGAGAAAGTACAAATGATGTCACGATTGACGCAAAAATGTTGGATTCGGCTTATGATTCATCCACTCCATCAAGGACCACTCTCAGAACAAGCTCGACACCTGTCGGTACCACCCTTACTACCAGCACAAGAACCACCACTAGCATTTGACATAAAGTGTGACTGTCATTATTCTCTCTGTGGCCCTTATAGCACATTGTTGGTCCTGTGCGGGTTTGTTTCCGTCTTTCTTGGTCTTGCGTGCATTGAGAATACAAACCACATCATATTTTCCCTTTGTACTGGACTTGAACATGCCGGCAATATTTCTATAACTCAGAAAGCAATGCTACAACAAATTAGACTGGTGAACAGAAATGTGGAGTTCTAAGCATTGTGCAAACCCTATCCGAAAGCAAGAAATCCATTTGAAGGGCGTAACTTCAATTCCGTGTTAAGCGTTATTTAGTTCTACATATGTACATCAAAAGTGGCTATAGTACTATTTAAATCAAATTTGTTGATGGTTATCTTCTCTTTCCTATGTGAATGTAAACAACTCGCGACTTCTTCACAACTTATATTTTTACGTTTAACGTACATTCGAAGATTATTGGTGGATGGATGTTGGATGCAAACAAACTGCACGTCCCGCCTTTTCTCCCCATGTAGCTCGCGCGAGACAGTTTGGTTCGGACGTTCAGCTCCATCTACGAAGGCAGATATGCCGCTATTATAGAAACAACAGCCTTACGCCTAGATTTGTATATAAAGCAGAAATATATATTTCATATGGATTATCTTGATTGAACGAATACCTGGATATAGCGATATTATTTTTCTGACTCTGTTATATCGTTATAAATAGGTTTTACTGTGCACCGACAAGTTTGTCACTTCCCTCCAGAGCTTTCAAGGTTCCATCCCTTGGCGTTGCCACAGCGCAGACTTCCGCCCTTTAAATGGTTCGGACCTCCAGCCGGTGTCGGCATTCCCTTCGGCATTGAGATATATTCCTTGGCCATATATATCTCCATTATTTTCGATCCAACCCCGGAATTGGTCCCGAGTCTGCGGGTGGATCTCCATTCAAACCTCGGCTCCGGAACCCCTTATCGGGATGATTTCCGGCGTCTACGGTGTCCAAGAGTAGGTGTATGGGGGATTAATATTTTCAAAATGGAGTCATAATTGTGCCAAGCGCCCAATACACACACCGTGTACATATATGTGTTGGGCGCTTGGCATGATTAGTAGGTCTTAGTATATTGGCGCGGAATTATTCCCGTAAAGCATCCCCCACGGGGCCCCGCAAGATTTATGGAGTTGACCCCCTGTTCTTCTCAAGGTCAACTTATTTGTCCATTGCTTCCGGGCCTTTTATATTGGGCCAAATGGGTTTCATCCTTCAATAATTCCATTTCTAGGCCCCGTCGACCCAGGGCCAAGCAATTCATTTCTTTCAAGCGAAAAATGAGCGAGGACCTGTCCCCCGCGGTAGCTGCTGGATCAGGTAGTATGACCCTCGAGAGCATAAGAAAGGATCAATTTGAAGCCTCAAGCCACCTGGAGGATGTCTCCATTGCGACTTCGGACATGCAAGCACCAGAGGCACCGATCAACTGGCCCACGTGGAAACGAAATGCTCAAATCCTGATGGTGGCCATCCACTCGATGGTATCCGTTTTCATGGCCGCCGGGATCATTCCTGGATATGAAGCAATGGCGGAGGAGTACAAAATCACGGTACCTCAGGCTACCTATTTAACGTCTGTCCAGGTATGTATTCTTCTGTCATTGCACGCAGATACAAGCTAACCGCACACCTTTATCCGTCATAGATTCTCATCTTGGGAATTGCCCCATTCTTCTGGATTCCTATAACGATGCGGTATGGCCGTTACCACATCTTCATGTTCTCGGTGCTCGGCACCATGGTGTGCAACATCGGAGGCGTGTTCTGCAAAACGTTTGGCACGCAGATGGCTACTCGTGCCATTGCAGCCTGGCTCATATCGCCTCCCCTCGGCATTGGCAGCGGTGTGGTGACAGAGCTGTGCTACCCGGAAGAGCGCGCTCGGAAGTTGGGATGGTGGACTTTGCTGATCACTATCGGAATCCCGGGCGGTGCATTCATAAATGGCTTTGTTGTGCAGCACCTAGGAGTAGCCTGGATATTCTGGATATTTGCAATTATCAACGGGCTTCAACTCGTTGCCTACGTCCTGCTTGGTGACGAGACTCTGTATGTCAAGGAAGTCTATGTCTCTCAGAAGCCCAGCAATAGCTGGAGTCGACTCATCCCTTGTCGGCTCGACCCTCGCCCCTTCGAGCTGCAAAACTTTATCGCCCCTCTTTTTCTGGGGAGATACCCTCGTATCCTGATTCCGGGGATTGCATATGGCGTCGCGTTTGCCTACGCTAACATCGCCATTATCGTTGAGACGCCATTGATATTCGGCGAGAAATTCCATTTCAACGCCCAGCAGATAGGTTACCAGTTCGTCTCCATCATCATCGGCTCCGTTATTGGCGAACAAGTTAGTGGACCAATGTCAGATTGGTTCCTACGGTTCCTACAGCGTCGCAAGGGCCATACCATCCCCGCGGATCGTTTGTGGCTGTCATATATCGGATATGGCACTGTATTCGCCGGTCTGCTTGTATGGGGCTTCCAGTTGGAAAAGGCAACCACTTGGAACGTTACACCATGCATCGGCATGGCTATCGCTGCTTTTGGAAACCAGATTCTCACTACCATCCTCATATCCTTCGCAGTCGATAGCCACAAGGAACATTCTGCCAGCATCGGTGTTTTCATTAACCTCTGTCGTCAGATCTATGGATTCGTGAGTATCCAAAAACGCCTTTGATGTTGGTTTAACTTGAATGCTGACTGGAATTCATCTTTAGTGCGGACCATTTTACTTCCCTGATATGTATGCCAAACTAGGGCTAAGCGGCGCTGCTGGTGTGATGTGTGGTATCATCACAGTGGTGTCTCTAACCCCAGTTCTTTTAATTCAGTTAATCGACACACGGAGACAGCCCCGGCAATATTAATAATATTTCAATCCCGTGGGTTGTACAATAGTGTCGGTGGATTCTGTCCTGGTTTATTCCGAGAATTTTAGATTTGTCCATAATAGACATGTCAGAATTGACTTTTGCTGCGGGACGCTATGAATTCATGCTGGTCGGTTGTTCATCTCTACCTAACTAGTATGGCATGGAGAGAATAGCGGTAAAGATTTGCGCGGCTGCTTATGTATATAACCCGTACACCAAGCTTGAAACTGTGTATTCATGTATCGACTCTAATATCCGTGTGTTGAGGTACTGCAACTAACCAATGGCCTAGTCAAATACTACTATACTTAGGAATCAATGCGCAGCCGCATGCGGATTGACCTGGACCTTCGAAAATCCCGATCGTCTAATTCATTACGGTGGGGGTATAGTGAACGCTCAATCATGCAGTCGGGTATAATTCCCATAAACGAAACAACTGCGAACCAGGCGCTAAGAGCAAGTTCAGCTATGTCTCAAATTCTGCTATTTTTACTCAATTCAATTGGTCTTTGTTTTATAGAAAGACTACCTATGTTTAGCGAGCTCACATGCAGATATTGGCCCCACAGAGCGACTATAAGATTACAGTCTTTGTTCTACATCTCAATATATAAAGCTCATAGTCACTCTCAATCTCACCTTGTTTTCTTTCAACTCATATCAAGGTCCTATCTCCACACCGCAAAATGACAACTTTTCTTCTTTTCAGTCTTCTTGCACTTTCACCATGCACATCGGCCTCCCAGCTCCAACCTCGCTCTATCACTCCACCTGATGGATGCCCTATTCCCACATGGCGAGTCAACAATTTTCAATGGTACAACGGCTCTCACGGTCTAGATTGTATCCATAACCAAGCAGATATCGATGCCAAAGGGTGTCTGTGTGGGAATGGGTGGTGTGAGCCCGATCCCGCGACGTGCAATGGGACTATGGTCAACCTGTGCTGGACCGGAATGCCAAACTATGAGCCATGGGGTTACGGGCCGGTTGAAACACTGGACATTGATTTTGAGGATGGCTTGGTTTGCCACGATCAATACATTGGGTACCGCATTCATGATATGGGCCACGGCGAGAGCAACTGCGGATATGCCGATCGTGGTGCTGGTCGCATTGTTGCTTTCTACGGAACCACCAATCTCGAAAGTTCAACAGGACATATGGATTATACACTAGGTAATGGACATGCAATGAAGTGTGAGAATGGCAGCAGCATCACCTACTCCGGTAGCACAGACTTTGAGTTAAGCTGTTTGCACGACGCTTTCTACAACGCCACTTGTACGGCCCCTGTCTTCGAAATCCCAGTTCTGAGCTATAAATGGGTCCAGTGATGACAGAAGGCGATTACCAGGGTCCTTTCATATGTTAGAATTGCGACGGTACCATGTACGTTCAGTTACGATCTCAGACGCAGAGGTTTATCATCGAATTGAATTGTGGGTTTTCCATAGGTCTAATGAATGACCATCCAAATTAAATTTCTTGTGTATCATCTACCATTGGGAGATTTATATAAGAATTTGAATATGAAATATGAACTGGAACTATAGGTGGATTCGGAATCTACCAAGCTATTGATCATGAGGCCATCATGCATTACTCGACTCGCCTCGTAACAAGCAGACTTTCTTTTCGGTATCTACAAAACTTGAGTCAATGTGGGATTTATTCGTTTCGTTCAAAGCGCTTCCTCGCCCACGGGCTGTGAGGTGAATGGATTTACCCCTGTGGAGGAAAATGCTACAAATTAGCACAACAACATATAGAGATAAACACGCAGTAGTGATGTCAGCCGACACCTCAAAGTCTGCTGGTATTCCGGCAGCATGAAGAAGTAATCTTCTCCATAATCACCCTAAGGGCTTACCACAAAAGGGTTAGCAAAAGGAAGTGGCAAATTCTTGGCTGAAAATGACTCCACTTGAGATACAGTTATATCCAGTCCTCTTGGTGAAGAGCCGATTGGTGGACTTCTGTGTCGACATTCTTGCTAAAGGCTCCATTATTACAAGCCCATAGGGTATAGAACCCCACAACCGTCCTTTCCCTTGCTTCCCACTGATTCTTGGATTCCTGTGCTCTACGCCTGGTATGATTGAAGTTCCAGTGGGATATCAATTGCGCAACTGGGTCGCGTTTAGCACATGCGGTTCGTTATGAAATCTAGTGAATGCACACTGTTTACTACAAAGTTGAAGCTCCTCTTCTTGCGTTTTATTCTCCAGTCTTCTGTGACATGTTCGTTTCCATTATGAAATTCCTCACGGTCTAGCTATACCGATCATATAATAGCGACTTGAGGCCAAACGATTCAAGCAATTACAATGGACATTTCAACAAGTATCCAGCATCTCACTAAGAGCAGCCTTCTCATCCGAAGTTACGGTAAGATCATAGACCGATTTCACCTTAATCCACATTTTGGCATATGTGCAGTAATATGAAGCTGTTTTGATGTCAGTGGTCTATAGAGTAGACGACACACACGGCTTAGAACGTACCCAGAGGAGGCTTCCATGTTTCCGGGCCTTTGTCACCCTTGGAGGAGTTCACGTTGTCGGTGACTGCTATAAGTTGGGGATTCTCAAGGTCATTGGCCAAGGCTTGACGCTGTGCTGTGGTCCAACTGGATGCACCAGACTACCAATATTCATTAACATCTCAAGCCGTCAATGTTGTCAGATAATCCGAGCTCACCTTCCATGCGTTTGATAGCGGGACGACATGATCAATGTCGACGTCACTTGAAGCCGTCCAGGTCTCGCCATCATACGGAGAAAACCAGGATCCACTAGTGGCACTGCAGCTGGAACTTTGGACCACATCGGTTCCGTCCCGTTTCAGGACTGTTTCACGTGTATCACAATTTCTGCAGACAACATTTTCAGCGCATGCTTCAGAATGACAGGGATATCATCTACTCACCCACTGATAGTAATCCAGTGCGGAAACTTGTCACGACTATATCCATCCTGCGATCCCTGTGCAGCGACGGTCAACCCTGCCAGCTGACTGGTAGCAGTAGAGGTAGACGGAATTCCAGGTGGTGATGGGGCAGGCAACGCTCCGCCTAGGAAAGGCTGGAAGGCGAAGGCCAAAATCAAAGCTGTACGTGAGAAGCCCATGATGGGTTTGATAAATGTGGATATTTCTCGGATTCAGCTCTAAATCCGAACTGGAATGCGTTGAGTAATCAATGCAAGGGAGAATTTAATAGAGTAGCATTTACTCCGTACAAGTTGGAACTACCGACTTTATACTTATCTCAAGCCATAAAGCCCCCTCCGCATAAGCACCAATCTAATACCGATTCATATATGCATTGTAACATCGGCTCCCGAGTCTTGGCCCGGTGCTTGGCGTTGCACGTTGATCAATCATTGGCTTGTAACCGGACAACGCGGGAAGTGCGGGAGTTGGTGTTGATAACAGATGCAGTTGATGCACCCCCATTCATCCCAGATTCATATACGATAAGTCACCTGCGTCGGAGAAGGACCGGACGAGAGCCCTAGGGGAGAAAGTTGAAACACAAACTCTGCCGTGAATGGTGACGGTGAATTCCAATCTGGAAATGATTGCCGAAGATCTTCCCCCCCTCTTTCTCGGCCTTCACGGTGCAGAGGCTACATTGTACGAGAAGAGTATGGGGGAAATCAAAGGGTTACAAGGAGAAAACATTAATATATATGATATATATGTATCCATTTTACAGTAAGCCGCGGGCAAACTGCCACGGGAGAGAGATCTTCACATCCAGTTTCTTGGCCGCCGTGAGCACCCATTCGGGCTCGCGCAAAAATTGTCGAGCCATTAATACGGCATCAGCTTGAGGTTTAGGCCCAGACAACATTGCCTCGGTCGCCTGTGCCTCCTCTGCACCCTGAACAATATCACGAGCGGACTTGGCCTCGGTGATGAAGCCAACAGCTCCAACCAGTGTGGCATGCTTGGCGGCGTGAATCTCTTGACGAATTTGGCCCGCAAGATCAATCTGATAATTTGTATGAGGCTCAATGCGTTGGCTTTTGTGATTACCACCTGAGCTGACATCCAGAAAGTCGATCCCAAGGTCTGGTAACATTTTGGCAAGTTGGATTGAGGATGGCATGTCCCAGCTTCCTATTCCTGCCGCGACAGGCTGGTTCTCAAGCCAATCCGTCGCACTGATACGAAGAAACAAGGGCATTCCATTTGGAATGACAGCACGGATTGCAGCAGCCACCTCGCATAGGAGCCGAGTTCGATTCTCAAAACTGCCACCATATTTGTCGGTTCGTCGATTGGTAACGGGACTGAGGAATTGATGAAGAAGGTATCCGTGAGCACCATGGATCTCAATGACATCCACTCCTGCTTGTACCGCGAGCTCTGCACTTCGCGCAAAGGCTCGAACCAGTTCTTCTACCTCGGCCGTTTCCAGCTCGCGAGGGGGCCAGTATTGGTCGCCAGGTGCCCAGATTTGCTCTTCCCCGCCAGAGGGGCCGACCACATTTGATGGCCAGCCACCAACACTTTCATCGGCTTTGATACCGCGTTTATTTGCCTGGGATGCGAGCCAGGGTGACACGGTGCTCGCCTTCCGACCGGCGTGAGCAAGCTGAATGCCGATTTTGGCCCCTTGACTATGAGCGAAATTCACCACCCGCCGGAGTCCTTTAAACTGTTCGGAGTCTGTCCCAACCTGCCAAAGCCCGGAGTCATTGGGCGAAATACGACCATTGGGCTGAACTGATGTGGCTTCGATAAGAATCAGACCGACGCCCTTTGTGGCCAAATGGCCAAGGTGCGCGATGTGAAAGTCGGTGAGCGCACCTACAGCAGGAGAAGTTGGGTCTGACTCGGCCGAATACGTGCACATGGGCGCCACGATCACGCGATTCTTAAATGTGACATCTCGAATTCGCAATGGGTAGAACAGCGTTGGGGTGTTGGATTGTAGGTTTATAGCTGCTCCAGCGTTGTTGGCAGGGGTGAAATAGGGCAGACCTTCAGCCTGTCGCATTGCAGGGGAACGAAAGGAAGTAGATCCCATTTTTATTAACTATCCAAAGCAGAAATGTAAATACCCAGATATGCGAAAAGAAAAAGGAAAACAGGTATACAGAACTGCCCATTGATATATTTGGAATAATCCGCTGACAAATTCAACGAGACGGGTTCCACCTGTGTCGGAGACAATGCCGAACGCCTCGGAAATTCCACCATCGACAGGTATCTACGGAATATGATAAAACTGTATCTGATCTCTGTGACGGAATCCTCAAGTTCTTATACGGCAATATATAGGGAACTTTAATAAGGACCTTCCCAGCCACCGTTTCCATCTCGACATCCTTTGCAAAGGTTGGGAACCTTAGCATACCCTGGTCGAAAGTAGTTGACATATTTCTGCCATTCTTTGGAATGAGGAGTAATGCTTTTCTTCAATGGATGAATACAACCAGAAAATTCTCCTAGACACTGAGCCGTAAAACATCGGTCAAGGTCGAGAATCCAAAAATGGCCACAACCATACGGACCTGTATGATCAAGGTCTTCTAACAGGCACATCTATACCAGTGTCAGAAAATACAAGGTTATCATATGCATCGTTCTACTTACTCCGGACTTTTATTTGCTCTTTGTTCCATTAACAAGCTCGCGACTTTGGGTGAACGGGAGATACTATAATGTTAAGACCTAGCTGTTATAAGATTATTCTGACGAGAATCATAGAAGCAGGGGAGCTTTGAGTAAAACATTACCAGTCGATACAATCTTTCCTTCCATTATAGACTATATCTACTACGCATTCCTACAAATACAAGGAAAGTTGATGTGATTTTGGCTTGAAATATTAACGCTATTGTCAAGTAGATATAGAACTGGCGCTGGAACTCTGATCCATTCCATAAAAAGATAAGTTATTGTCTTGAAAGACAAGTTGCAACGTGGAGTGACAGGGTGTCTCAACATTTATATAAACCAACAAAGCCGTGTGAAACAACAGTAAACTTTAGTCAAGTCAAAACAAGCATTGAGAGTGAGAAAGAATCATGAAGTAACCTCGAATTCCAGCTATTGTGATATATCTTGGTGTTACACCATTTCTCAATCTCATACAGCAAAACAGCCAATAACCATCAGCCTTTTACCACATCAGGTGAACCCCAGCCTCAACTTCAACTTTGACTTCTCTCCTCGCCTTCAAGTCGACGGAATTTGGTATCTTTACCTCCCCCTAACACATCGAACATGGGTACAACAGTCTTTACTAATGGATGTATCCTCTGTTCTGGCTCATCGGGTCGCTTTGTCTCCACGCTGGTAGTCGAGGATGACCATGTCGCGCACGTCGGCTGGGAGAATGACGAAGCGGTTGTTGAGGTTCAAGCAACAGCATTAAAAGTGGATTTAAAGAATCGAATGATCCTCCCTGGATTTATTGATGGCCATGTGCACATCCTCAATTTCAGCATGTCGCCACAGAAACTCGACCTCCTTCCTTGCAAGACCCTCGCAGATATCCAAAATGCCATCACTTCCTATGCAGGAGCTCACCCAGAGGCTCAACGCATTTTGTGCCGAGGCTGGGTCCAGTCGGTTACAGATGGCAAGTCTCTCGCAACAGACTTGGACCACCTAGATCCGCGACCTATCTACATCGAGGCACTGGACCTTCACTCAACGTGGTGCAATAATGCCGCTCTCAGAGAGCTTGAAGCTCACTCAAAACCTGATCCTGCAGGAGGAAAAATTCAGCGCTGCCACAATAGAATCCCGTCTGGTTTGCTCGAGGAGGCGGCGCAGTTTGACATCGTTTGGCCATTTTTGAACCGGGCCACGTCCATGGAGAAGAAACTGGCCGCGATTGATGCTGCGATCGGTGCGCATTGACAGGCTGGGTATACTGGACTCGTGGATATGGCGGTGGGAGAGGGTGAGTGGACGGCATTGAATACATACAGAACCGAGCGTGGGAGTCTTCCGATGCATGTGGCAGCACACTGGTTGGTGCCCTACTCAAAATGCGATGCCGATATCTGCAGTCAAATCGATCGCGCCATTACACTTTACCAAAGCTTCGACCGCAAAACCTCCCCGGAGTTTTGCATCAATGGCATCAAGCTAATCTGTGACGGAACCGTGGATGGGTGTACAGCAGGACTACACCAACCGTATGGCGGATTTTGCAACATTGTCGACCCCATATGGCCTGCCGATGCCCTTGCAGCAGCGATTCGCCGTGCGACTGATGCCGGTCTGCAATGCGCCATCCACGCAATTGGGGATCGAACAGTACAGCAGGTTATTGATTGTTTATCCCTCATTCAGGACCTGCCAGCATGTCGTCATCGCATTGAACATTTAGAGATAACAACCCCCGAAGACGCAAAAAGGCTTGGTCAACTCGGAATCGTGGCCTCGGTTCAGCCTGTTCATCTAGACCCGGCGACATTCGACGGATGGCCAGAGATGCTTGGAATTCATCGTTGTAAGCGAGCCTTTGCTTACCAAGAGTTTGTGGATGGTGGTGCTCATTTGACCTTTGGGACCGATGCCCCCACTGCGGAACATCATGCACTGCCCAATCTTTATATCGCTACTACTCGGCGGTCGTCTATCGACCCTTCCTCGCAAGATACCGTCAATCCCGAATTTGCTGTTTCCCTCGCAACCGCCATCTCAGCAGCTACTGCAGAGGCTACATACGCGTCTTTTTCGGACTCCTGGACAGGGAGTCTGCATCCGGGATACAACGCTGATTTTATTGTGCTTGATATGGCCTGGGCCGAGGAATCCCTTTTAGAAGCTCGGGTGTGCCAAACCTGGTATAAGGGAAAGAAGGTGTTTGATGAAGACGCGGATGGCTTGTGATTTGAGGGCTCTCCTTCCAGAGAACCACATTAAAATAGTACTGAAGAAACAATGAAACCACCTCCATTTCTGGGTGAGCAAAATCTTCCCGCTTCAAGCTACTCTGCCTTCGCCATATATTCAAACCACATAATCACTCTCTTGGTTCCGTAACCTTCCATTCGCTCAAGCACTTGTCTCCTCAATATGAATGGCCTCGCTCATCCCTTTTCCATTCGCTCCAAAATTTTCTATCTCAAGATTTGTAGCTGTTGCAGTGTCATCCCCATCGAAAATCCATGCTATCTCGTCAAGGAGCATATAACGCGTCTCCACGTAGAATAAATAGATCACCACCACTTCCACCGCCAAGCAGCAGCAGCAGTAGAAGATATAATAACGCCATTGTATATTCTCAAGAGCGATTGGATTGACATACTGGTTGAGGAATAGCGCAATATACATAGCAAACTCCATGAGGGTATATCCCTTAGAATCTCCGTGGTATAACTTGCGATCAAACTGGACCTTAACCATATGAGCAATAATACAGGCTGTCTAGCAGGATTAACTCACTTCAGATTGTAGAATAGATAGTAAATGAAAATCATCCCCAGAACTCCGGACCCAAGTGCTGATCTTGCATGGTCAGAATACTTTGCTGATAGGATTGTCCACACCACAAATGCAACCATCATACCCGCCGAGTTGATGAGCCTGATTGTCCTGCAGCCCCATTTTTCAACAAAGAGGCTGAAGAAAACGTTGGTGGCGAGGCTATAAGAAGTCAAGGCGCCATTAATCAACAATTGCTGGTTTGGGTCTTTGATCCCGGTGCTATCGATGATGAGGTTCAAATAGTATGATACCAAGCCATTGCCTGACCACTGGGCAAAAAGTCCAAAAGAGACAATGATGAGGAGTCTTTTGCGATTACCAGGGGTTCGCAGAAAATCGACATAAGAGCTCAAATGCAGTGAATTCTTCTCCATCGCAATTGCACTTGTGATTTCGATGAACTCCAGCTGAACGACCTCATTGCTCTCATTCCCCTCGGCATGATAATGAGCCAGTATCTCAGAGCTTTCTCTGGGTGGTCTCTAGAGACATAATAGCGCGGACTCTCCGGGATCCACCACACCACTGCCAGCATAACCAACGTGAAGACCCCTTGGATTAAGCTCGGTGCCTGAGTCCGAGATCTACGACAGCGAAATTGACATTACAACCGGAACGAGGATTGTGGAACCCACGCTCATCTGGACTGGATGGGAAAAAAGTATATACAGAATGCCCACATATTTATAAAAAGGATGACTGGTACTATCTTCTACCTGCTGAAGGGGGCACGTTTCAACACCACATATTAAGCATAGCGCGTTCAAGAAACATGTGGGGACCTTATGAGTCCTATAAGATAAACCCGTTGTATACAGCGAGTGGAGCCCATTACTTTTATCAGCCAGCGACAACAAAGACTTGAAGGCACTGCGACGGTCACCACCTACAAGCCACAGGATTGCACGTCAGTTCGAGCAGGATTGCCTCTCTACAAAGACGAGCATCGATTCTTGACAATTGGATACGACTTTCACTTGCAGCGAGTTGTGTTCAACGGACCAAATCAAGCCAAGTCATTCTCACAGACTGAGGCCCAAAATGTGGAACTCCAAGATTTCATATCTTTCAGAATCGGCTACATGGAGACTTCTTCGCAGGCTGGCATGACTTGGGCGACACTTGACACCATAATCCTGACCGATCTCGACTTCACTGATCCGGTCATTGGGATTTTTGCCATTGGGGATGATGTTGCGGTGGAATTTAGGGACTTTGGAGTTGATACTGTGTGGGGTTAAGAGGATAGAGCAAGATCATCAAGTTGACAATCTCTGAATCTAGATGCTGCAGCACTTGGGTATCTTCTAAATGCTTCCTGGCTTGAGCTTCTGTAAATCTTCTGCGGTCCAATCGGTGACTAACATGTGGCCAGGTTCATGGGCAAAGACCAGGCCTTCGATTTTATTACTTGCTGCTTCGACAGCAATTTGAGGTGTAACACCACAGGCCTAGAGGATAATCAGACGGTGATCATGTGATGTGACTTTGTCGAACTTACCCAGAACACAGGAACTTCACCTTCCTCGAATGTTTGCGGTTCTCCAAAATCTGGCTTTGCCACATCAAGAATTCCGAGTTGTTTTGCACCATCCCATCCCCAGGCGACAGGCTCTCCATGTGTCGACAAATAGGCCCGAGTGATCTCTCTCACTCTCTCAATGTGCTCCGGGCGATACGGTCTCATAGATACAATACAGTGACCACCGGTGAATATTCCAGCGGGTA
This sequence comes from Penicillium robsamsonii, assembly GCF_028829455.1. Classification (NCBI taxonomy): domain Eukaryota; kingdom Fungi; phylum Ascomycota; class Eurotiomycetes; order Eurotiales; family Aspergillaceae; genus Penicillium; species Penicillium robsamsonii. Next base: position 8,241,864 of record NW_026643219.1, on the reverse strand, counting down.
ATAAGGGAATGTTGGATCGGTACATTGCAACTATTGTACCGGTCTTTTGGTGACGGGGTGGCAACCCTGCCGCCGTCAGGGCATCTTCAAATGAGAACGAGCACCCGATCAAAAAGCCCACATGATCTTTGGTCCATATATCCAATAAGTCAGGACGACTCTCAATGCATTCTCCGGCTGAATAGACTCGATATTTGGGGAAATCCGTCCTAATATCAAAACCTTCGGACCGAATACACTCTGCCGGTCGAACGGAGTTTGGGTCCCCAGGAACCGCGGTCATCCCCAGTAGGGGACAAGGAACTGGGTTGCGCAAACATAAATCATGGAAATCGGCAGCATATTTTGATGGAAGTACCAGAAGATTGGCTTGTAAGTATCCTGGTGCAACACCCGCGGTATTGGTGAGTTGATTTTGACGACAGCGCAGTCGTGCCACTTGAGCGATGTCCATATGGCCCATATTGACCATATTCACTTTGGGAGAAGATGTAAAGAACAAATTGATTTCTTCATATATTAGTATCCCTATCACAATCTTCTGACTGCAATATCCTCGGTTATCACTTTTCGGGATCCACATACCGATGGGTCTGGGGAAAAGGTTGGGGAAAACCCCACGACTTGCCCTTTTTTTACCCTTTTTCACGGCTTTCGACGCCTATTTACGCTTACGCCAAACTAGCCGTCTATCGAGTTGCCTTTTCTAGTTAGGATCTGTTCGGATCATCGGGATTGGCTTGCATAAGTGGCGATTCTTCCCTCAATCACCTTCCTTATTGGCCCCGTTTGCCTGTTTTGGCCCTTTCTTATCACCGTCATCGGCCCGATATCTCCCCACTCGGTGGACTTTGGTCTTAGCTGATATCGGCCGAAGATAGGAGGTCCAATCTCACTATGACCCACTCAACACGTGTATGAGATGTTCTTTAAATCCTGAACTTAGATTATTTCTGATCTTGACGGTCCTACTGCAACCCTCATAGCAGTCATGTCACACGAGGCCGTTCACGATACCGTCCATACCCCCTTGGAGCTCAAGGACTCCCTGAAAAAAGAGGATGCCGAAGCAAACTATGCCGTCGCCGGCGAGGTGGATGTGGTCCTGGATCCAAAGAAAGAGGCAAAGCTCCTCGCCAAACTGGATGTTGCCTTTGTCCCCATCATCATGTTGACCTATCTCACTTGTTTCCTGGACAGATCGAGTATCGGTGAGTTCGATATCTCCTACGGAAAAAGAAAAAGCCATAAGCTCACAAAGATCAGGAAATGTCAAGGTTGCCGGTATGCCCGAGGATATCAATGCTTCACCAGACCAATTTTCCACCGCTGTCTCCATCTTCTATGTCACATATGTTCTTTTCGAAGCACCATGGGCGGTCATGATGAAGAAGTTGACGCCTCGCAACATCCTAACGGGACTCTGCATCATTTGGTCCCTGACCACCATCTTCACCGGATTTATCCAGTCAGTGGGCTCTCTCTACGCCACTCGTCTTATCTTGGGTGCTTGCGAAGCTGGCCTATTCCCTTGTCTTAATCTCTACCTGACCATGGTCTATCGTCGGGAGGAGCAAGCAAAGCGTGTTTCTTACTTGATGAGCTGTGCTGCCATCTCAGGAGCTGTGGGTGGTCTCTTGGCCTACGGGCTCTTGCAAATGGACGGAATTGGTGGCAAAGCGGGATGGAGGTAAGCTTTTTTTCTTCTATTCCACTTCAAACCTCATTGCTAACATTGTTTCAGATGGGTCTATATCATTGAAGGCCTGTTCAGCATCATTTGTGCCCTTCTCATCTGGTTCGGTCTCCCAAATAACCCGGCCGAGGCCTACTTCCTCACCGAAGAGGAGAAATGGATGATGCGGGTACGCAACGAGCAGCGTCGCAAGTACATGGGAAGTGGAGAGTTCAGCTGGGAAGAGATGCGCATCGCTATCAGAGATCCCAAGCTGATGTTCAGCAGTGTCGTCCAGTTCTGCCAGGATATTCTGCTATATGGGTTCAGCACTTTCCTGCCCACTATCTTGGGTGGCATGGGCTATGATTCCCTGATGAGCAACGTCTTGACTGTCCCGGTTTACATCTGGGCTGCCTTGGTCTTTATCGCCATTGCTTGGTGCTCGGACCGATACTCCAAATTTGCATCGGTGCGTATAGCCCCCCCTTGCAATCTCTACATTCCTCATTAACCTTTCGCGCAGTATATTTTCGGGGCAAATTTGTTCGGTTTGGTAGGCTATATCATACTTCTCTCAGTAGACAATACCGCCGTCAAATACTTCGCCACTTTCCTTATCGGCATCACCACCTACACGTCCGTTGGTCTCAACGTCGCCTGGCTGAATGTGAATGTCGCCCCGCAATACCGTCGCGCTCTTGCCATTGGTCTCCAGCAGACAATCGGCAACTGTGCTGGTATTGTTGCCGGTCAGGTGTATCGCACATCACCTTATGTGCTAGGTAACTCCTTCTCTCTGGGGTCCCTTGCAGTGGCGCAAGTCACGGTGATTGCATATGGTCTCTACTTGCGGCGGGAGAACAAGGTGAAGGAGCAAATTATCAGTGGTGAAAAGGAAGATACTCGACGGGTCCAGACGGGTGATGGAGAACTGGAGTTCAAATATATTTACTAGATCAACGTTCATGTTGGCAAGGTATTCGGGTTGCCTCTACGGGAAAAGAATCTCGGGAGGAAATCACTTCATATATAACTTCACTTTGTTTAATTTTTTTTTTATTAGATTAGAATATCTTCCCCAATATACTACACATTCCATCGTGGTATCGGCAACAGAACTCTTACTGTAGTCACAAATCCAAAAGACAGCCTTGGAAGAATAGCATTGACTTGTTGGCATATCTACAACTGGTCAATATATGTACATAATCAGAAGAAATCTTTCATCACACTCGACCATTCTTCACCGTAATCAAACACGAAACCCCCATCAGGCATCTGCTGGTAGGGTCCTCCATCTGGCACAGGGCCCGTTCCCATCCCCATAATTTGGTCTTCCAGATTTCCCACAGCTTCAAACCACTCCATCAACTCCTGTGTCATTTGTTCCCCATCCCCATCCTGCGGCGTCTGACTCTGGGTGCTGGCAGATTGGGGTAATGCGGGGGACCCTTGAACATTTAAATGTGCACTTTCGACTCCAGCTTCGACATCCAGGCGCTTTTTCTGAACCCCCAGTCCCAATTGAGGACCAAGCTTCCGAAGGCTTCGAATAGACTTCCATAGTCGCCGAGAGATATAAGACTGGGTTGAGACTCCTTTAACAAGCTCCAGAGCCCAGTAAAATTCCTCCTTGCACAACCCACTGAATTGCGTTGGGGCCTGGGCTACTGCCAGGAATAAAGCTGCAAGGGCCGAGACGAGGAACCAATTAAATGCCACCTGCTGTAATTGATAAATGTCTGATGTATCGTTCAAGCGGGTAATGAAGCGAATGGTATCTTTGGCAATTTCCACCACGGTCTCTGACTCGGCAGGGTACCTCATCACATGTGCTGAAGTATGAAGGACGGGACGATGTATGAGCATGCGTAGTTGATTAGCACGAAGATAAAGTAGGGCACGCAATCTGCGCACGCTCCGTGAGCCTTCCATGGCAGTCTCAGACTCCGCAGAACTTGGATGATTGAGCCGCAACGAGTCTGGAATGGCATGCACCCAACGCAACACCTGCCAATCCAAATAGTTCATCTCTTCCTTTTTAATTTCGTTGGTGTTATTAAATGCAGCGATGAACTTCCATACCTTCGCTGCAATCCGGCTGTACCGGATCATTACGCGCAGGTAGGGCGTTTTTTCGTCGGGTTCTGGCAGCCATGGGTCGATATCTGTATCCTCCAAAGCAAACGGCATGCCAGTCCCGAAGCTCCAGCGCATATCCAGAATGTATATAGACCAGAAGAGTCGCAGAACGCGATCCTTCCCCACGGCTGTGATGGCCGGTTGATTCAGGGTTTCCCGTCGGTGTAGACCTTTCTCAAGACACATGCGCCCAACAATACCAACAGTGCGCCAGGCCAAAATTTCCTCGTCCATTTGAAAATAAAACATTGACTTTTACAATTAGCATATCGAGCAGTCATGGTTGATTGGGCATGACTAACCACGAGAGTCAAAAATGTGATGCTCTTGATGTCGGACGGACCCCAGACACAATTGTCCTGAACTTCTCGTACACTGTCAAAAAGAGCAATGGCCTGTTCACTCCGACCACTGGCTTCGGCTGTCAAGGCGCATGCAAATACTACACGCAAGATATGGACATCTTCGCAAACCAGCCCATTGTGCCCATCAGGCTTGCGGGTCGGTCCAAGCGCGCGGTCCATCGGGCCGTAGAGCAGGTGAACCTGGTCCAAAATCTCCGAAAGCTCGAGAATCGGGTACATGATGCCCATTTCCTCCTCGTAGACTCGGCAAAGGCGAAGGGCCTCGACTTTAGGGGGCACCCAAAGTGGATCAAGGGTCTGGCGCGTTCCAGATTCCTCATTTGGAGCTGACAGTGATGCCAGTGGTGAAGGTTCTCGTGTCATATCGCCCTCGTCGCCAGCCTCGGCACGTTCCACAATCCCGCGCTGCTGCAAGCTAGATTTTGCAAGGTCGAAACTAAAGGCAGATGTCGTTGGGCCTTGGAATGATATCTCTTTAGCCGTTGACAAGCGCCTGAGTGAACGTTGGGTAGGGAGCTGATAGGTGCCAGTAGCGGAAACACCAGGAGAATGTTCGCTGCTGGCTATGGACCGAATACTAGCAGATAACGAGGTAATCTGGTCCTGCATGGCTCTCATTTGGTCAAAAAGCTGCTTAAAGTTGCTTTAAATCTGGAATTAGTAGTGTTCCAGCACACCGAACTGGGGTGGGCATACTCTTGTTCACCGGGACTTTCTCGGGGGTTCTCAACGTAAATGCACTCAATATGCTGGCGTCCACACCGCTGACAGGGTGACTGGCCATTGCATTTGATTTTGCGACGTTTACATTCAGTGCTTCACGATTTTGTTAGCCACGGATCCCGAACGGGGTCATTTCCAAACTAACCAGGCCCTGGCGATGTATTTGCGGCGTTTCTTCCGCGGTCGATCATTGTCCACCGAGGGGTTATCCCAGCTCTTGGGGGTAGGATTTATCAGAGTATTCATTCGAAATGATTCAAATGCGACCGGGGTTCATTTCAATAGAGAATGTGAAGAAGAAAAAGTTTGGGAGGGAGAAGATGCGGGGAGATTCCGTCCGGAGATTTATATATCCCTGGAGGGAAACAGAGAAAGAGATGAGAGAAGATGCCCAATAATTTAGAAAAGTACAGTCTAAGAGTTGATAGATATTAAATACATCTATATTTCTACAATATTCTCCAATTAAATTCCTGTCAGTTTAGGTTCCTCAAACCCTATGGAAAGGTCAGGTCTATATCTATACTTCATTGTCTTTGTTTCGCACCTATTTTAGTAAATACAAGGCCTCGGTCATAGACGGAATATCATATAGCAATTCAGAAATTCGAACATTTCCCTCTCATAGATCCTTGGTGCGTTCATCGCTCTCGGCAATCCACTGCTCAAGCTTCTTGGGGTCGCGTGCAGTAAAGCCGACCTTGAATGGCTTTGGCTCGGTTGTCAAGGCTGTCGCAATCGAATTGCACTCAATTGCATTCAGAATTGGTCGGTCGGCAGCCTCTTTGGCCGTGTGCATGTGGAAAGCAGTGACGAGGCGGATAAAAGCAGTAAACAGCTCGCGATTGGCGAGATGTGAGCCGGCACACATACGTGATCCCGCTCCATATGCGTAGTGGGGAGTGCCGGCACCCTCGCTGAGCTCTATATAACGCTCTGGGATGAATTTATCAGCATCCTTAAAGTGGTCTTCGTCGTAATCGGCCGCCCAGGCATTCTAAAGGCCCCGTTAGCAAAGTCTGAAGATGAAAGCAAAGAAGCAACATACCATGAAGAAAGTCGTGCCAGCAGGAATGGTGGCTCCATTCCACTGGATATCCTTGGTGCTCTCGCGTGGCAGACAAATAGGAATGACCGTCCAGAACCGCAGGATCTCCTTGACCAGGGCAGTCACATAGGGAACCTTCTCCTCTACCAAACATTTCTCCCAAGCATCCCCGTTCGGGTAAACCTCCATTATCGCATCATAGGCCTTTTTCTGAATTCTCTGACCATCCTCGGATGCCAGGTAGGCAATTCCCATAATCAAGTTACCCGGAACAGTATCAAGACCAGCCGACACCATAGTCAGACAGATCGATTTCACCTCGGCTAGACGATAGATGAGTACTCTACTCATTTCAACATTCAGGACATTCGTTACTCACCATCATTCAGCTTCGCCTCGGGATCCTTCAAGATATTACCAGTGATGCAGGGTTTATCCGTGCCCTTGGCGATGCGATCCTTAAGCATATCGAGCAAATAGGTCAGATATTTATCACGGCGACCCCGGAAGTCGGCGGCCTCATTGTTCATCTTGGGGAGGATGCGCAATAGGGGAATGTAATCCTGCCAGTTGTTGGAGGTGCTGCGGAAGTTGGACACGCCACGCTCCACATCCACGATCTCGTGCAGCAGGGCATCATCCACATTGCCCTCGATACGGAATCCATAGTTCAGAGTCAAACTAGTGTTGAGGGCAAATCGCTGGAAGTATGTAGTGGGATTCACATCACGTTTGCCGTTCTGGCTGTCCCGGTACAGCTCTTTGATGCTAGAATTGGATTCGAGGTCGATTATGGGCATGTAGGATTGCACCGCCGGTCGGTTCAGCGCAGTGGCCGCTGCCTTACGGCGTTGCTTGCAGGAATCATCCCACGGGGAAGTTCCGATCGTGAACCCCTGTGAGCTGGAGACGACACTGTGGAAGGTGTGGAAGGTGGGGCGCGAGATCAGAGCGGACGAGTCCTTGATCCACAATTGACGGACGGATTCAAAGCTGTTGGCGAACACGATGCGCTATTCGAGGGATTAGATTATAAATTCTGTAGATAGTCCTAACTTCACGAAATACTTACCTTGTTTCCCATGCGCACTTGGAAAACTGGGCCGAATTTCTTCGCCCATTTCCCCGTGACTGTTGCATGCTGATCTCCTAATTGCAATAGGTTGCCGAAGATGGGTACACCAGGGATCTCTGGGATGCCTTTGATCTTAGGGATATCGGTACGGTTGAAATAACGAATGAGGAAGTAAATCACCGTGATGACGGCAACGGCAACTGTTTGGACTGCCATGGTAGAGTGAACTCGAGAATGGATTCTGGGGACAGCACATGCATCTCTTATAACCCTCATCTCATGGCGGGCCGGGTCTCACATGGGTATTGCCGGGAAAGGAAGTGATGAGATGGCACTGTAGCCAGTCATAACTCATACAGAATCAGCAAAGGCAGTTTCTTATAGGTCACTCTCACCAGTCTGGGGAAGATGGGTCTCCACAGCGCAGAGACGGAATGTTCATTCCGCCCGCGGAACGAGTATTCCCATGAATAGACACTATCCAACGTCAGAGAATATAGAATACATATATGAAGAAGATGAAGGAACAGCCGTTTTCCCAACCCTTTCTCAGCCACTATTCTCAGCCACCATTCTCAGCCACTATTCTCAGTCACTATTCTCATACTTTACATAGGTAGGGTCCAACTTGAACCTCATCTATAATCAGTACTCATTACATGACTATTACATAGTACTTTGTTAATATTCTCTACGTACAATATATGTAGCTATCTTTGTATAGTAAAGGAAATGGCTTCGGAATGTAAGGAATGCAGGTAAGGCATCAACTCTTGGCAGCTTCTTACTCAGAGTTCAGGATGCCCCGGATGCTCAACCATATCAACACCATAGGTCTCGCTTTGATGTCTTCCCAACCATTTCTTCCCCTTTCCTCACCTCCACCCGAGCCCATTTTACGTCCGCGGCGCCCAAGCCTGGAACCGGAGCGTGAAATCCTTTCCACTCGAGGCCAACGCTTATTGAATCGGTTACCTACTCGCACGTCGAGCCTTGCCTTGCATGATCTCGATGATGATAAATCTGAACGACGACTCTTTCTTCGACGTGGATCATTGTTAATTGGACGCAGTAATCCTCGATATGAGTGGTATCTCTCTCTCTCTCTCTCTTCTCTGACGTCATTTCAATCCTAACCCACGCGCGCAGGCAACGCTACTACAGATCACCCGAGTCATTAAACGGTCTCCCAAAGGCAATGTTAGTTCTCTACTCATTTCAATAAACTAGGAAACTAACACTTTATATAGTCGGAAATATCATGAACGAAACAATGGACTGATCTCCCAATATCTCTACATTGACCGACTACTGGACTCGTCGCTACCCCATAACCTAATCGAGGACTACAGTGGATGCAATTATGCTTCGGGAAATGGAATGCTTCCCCCTAGAAGATGATCAGGAACCAGAACCGAATCCCAAGATCGGAAGGATCAAACGCACCCCGCATAATCTTTATCGGATTCCCACTGAGACAACACCCTTGGTCCAATCCCCTGGGCAAGACAGCCCATCAGAGCCATTCCCTGATCTGGAGTCACACGGCGGGATGTCCCCAGATGACGAGGAGCGCGTCATCAACCTGGCCATTCGCATCAATTTCGTCGCCAACGTTGCTCTCCTAGGCTCAAAGATTGCTATCATGGCAATGACTAGCTCCATGTCCATGCTAGCAGGCCTGGTTGATGGAGTTTTGGACTTTCTCAGCACAGTGATTGTCTGGGTAACCACCATCATGATCCGCCGACAGGATCGCAACCGGTATCCCATCAGCCGCCGGCGGTTAGAGCCTATCAGTGTGTTGATCTTCTCAGTCATCATGGTGACTTCCTTTTTCCAAGTATCACTGTCGTCTATGAAACAGTTATTTGGAGACGATCGCACGGTTGTTGAGCTATCCACCACGTCGATCGCGTTGATGGGTGGTACTGTTTTGGTTAAGCTGCTCTGCTGGATCTGGTGCCGGTTGATTCCGAGCCCAAGCGTCCAGGTCTTGGCCCAGGATGCCATGACTGACGTGGTTTTCAACACATTCAGCATCATCTTCCCACTCAGTAAGTTGGATTCCTTCTTGTGCATGTTCGCTACTAGGGCGCCAACTAACAGGTAATCGCAGTTGGCACTCTTGCAAATCTCTGGTACTTGGATCCCTTGGGTGGTCTGTTCCTCTCCTTCTACATAATTTGGAACTGGGGGCAGACGGCTGCGGAATACATCCGGCGGTTGACAGGTGCAGCTGCCTCTCCCGACGATCATAGCATTTTGCTGTATATGACCATGCGGTTCTCCCGAGTCATTCACAAGATTCAGGACTTGAAAGCCTACTACGCGAGTGACAAACTGAACGTTGAGGTTGACCTGGTTGTGGACGAAAAGATCAGTTTGCGGGATAGTCATGACGTTGGCGAGAGTTTGCAGTACATCATCGAGAGTGTACCTACTGTTGACCGTGCCTTTGTGCATCTAGACTATGATGAGTGGAACCTGCCCAGCCATATGAACCAGATGGACCGCTAAGGCATGTCTCATGGACGACACCAGGCCAGTTTTCACTCGACATTATACGTAGATATATATCAAGTGCTACAATTTGTACATTCATTTCATGAAGATTTGACACATAAAATCATTCATCTAGTGATACATATAAACCATGATCAAATGAATATCCTCGCTGGCAAAGACGCCAGGACGCTAAACAAGAGAAAAGCAAGACAAAAGACAAATTAATGTACAACCGATCCCATTACGGTCTTACACTCCACAACAAGTCCATTCAAGTCAATCGAACACGGTACCCTACCGAGGAGGTTGCGAAGGAGGCGGCAGTCCACCTTGAGCTGACCCATGGCTGTAAACACGGTGATGTGTCGGGGTGGAACCAGTGTCACCAAGCGATCCTGTAGGTCGTTGGTGGAGCGGTGGTATCGATCCAGGCGTGGATGACTGAGGGGGAGCATAGCTACTCATGGTGCCTCCGCTCATAGAGGGATGTAGAGCCGATGGAGGAGTGTATGAACGACCGAGGCTCGCCAGCGATGCCATTGACCGGCCAGCCTGGGACTGGGGAGGAGGGGTGTTGTGCCCGTACTGCGAGGAAGCACCGGGTAAGTTGACAGGCGTTGATCGGTGAGATTGCGGCTGATGCGACCCACTGACCATTGTTTGCACATGTTGTTGATAGCTGTGTGACTGGACTGCATTCTGCGTTGCAGACTGGCGCGGATGCATACCATACAAGCTAGCCGAAGACTGCGCTGGCGTTGGTGGATCCTGTCGCGATCCATATGCCATACTGGAACGCGGGCCAGGCGACCCTTGTCGATAGGAAGTCGGTTGCGGGGCCATATCTCGGGAACCAGAGGCCATTGGTGGTTGAGCAGAGGAGGCTTGGGAGAAAACATTGGGATAAGCCGATCGTTGAGAGGCACTTGTGGGCGGGGGAGTCGGCGCTGGGGATGGCACAGGAAGATTCGTCAAAGGCACCGAAGACTGGCTCGGAGTTGCCGCGTAAGATGAATAGGAACCCTGACGGCCGCTTTGCTGCTGCTGTGATGGAAGTGATTGGGCCTGGGGCTGCGGTGGTGTTTGCTGCGCCCGTGGATCAAACCGTGCCACCCAGTCGTTATTCGCTGTGGTGCCCGAGCCACCATGAGGGGGTCCATAGCCAGGATAGTCGTAGCCACGAGACGATGGCTGATATTGGCTTTGCTGAGCGTAACTAGAGGGCTTTTGCGACATGCCTGAGATGATAGTGTCTTCATGGCGAGGGGGTGCTCCAGTCTGGTATACAGGCCTCGGGTTTATGCCTGGGGTTGCTCCAGGGGCAGATGGAGCCTGCTCGCTGGCAAATCGTTTGCGCGGCTGAGGCTCTTCAGGTTCATCATTGAGGATGCTCATGATGTTGGACCGTTTGGCAGGCACCTGACGAGTGGCGTCGGGGGCAGGAGTAGCACTCTGGCGAGGGACATCCTTCACCGGCGACAACCCAGGGCGAGGCGACTGGGCTAGACCAATGGGTTGACCTGCGAGCGAGTAATAGGGTCTTTGGGCAAAAGGATCGCGGTGAACAGACGAGATGTCAAGTTCTGGTCTAAGCTGCTGGGTTGGCGAGCCGGGGGGTTGTGTTAAGCTTGGGTGACGTGAGTGGGTTGATGAAAGGAGAGAGGTTGGCTGTTGTGCGGGCATATAGCCCTGTGCGGACAAAGGTTCCATTCGCCCCATATCCGGTGGCAGGGAGCCAGGATGGCGCGAGGACATTGGTAGGTCTTGCGTACGGGCAGTGGCATGGGGCAATACCGAAGAGTCTCGTCTATCCTCTGTAAAATACCCAAGGCGAGGGCCCTGAATGCGGTGGGATGGTCCTCCTTGCGCGCGAATTGCCCGAGTCGACTCTTCAATCAGAGTTGCGGTAGATGGCACTGGGGAAGCAGCAGAAGCTTGTGCGAGTGGCTGGTAGCGACCGACATTCCGCTCCTTGTCGGACGGAGGTCGCCCATGCAGAGACATCGGCTGCGGTGAGAGGCCAACAGCTTTGCCTTTAGGAAATCTTATTTCATCGACCTCAGCCATAGGATCCCCATGGGGGGCAAGTGGACGAGGGATGATAGAAGACGGAGTCGCCTCATATCGTCGCTTTGGCGCAACACTTGGAATAGGAAGCGGCCCTGTGGGCTCACCGCGAGCCTTTTTCTCCTCTGCGTCGGTTAAAATCAATTCAAAGTCTTTCTGGCCCGAGTCTAGGCGGCGTTGATAGAAGTTTTTGACCTGCATCATGCACGTTAGCCGGCTAATCGACCAACGACGGGACGAAAGATCTAATACATACCATCACCGTTGTTTTGGTCTTCATCCAACCCGAGATACCCTCAAAATCACGACCAAAATGTCCCAACAAGGCTGGGAAGTCGCGCTGCTCCGGTACAGACCAGTAACTTGTTGGCTGCAAGGAGCCATACCCCGTCTCATGCTGTTTGGTTGCCAGGGACGGTTCAACCTCAGTAGACTCAAAGACATAAACTCCTTCTTTTGCTCGCCCGCGTCCCACCCTGCCTCGCGGAATTGGCGTTAAAGATTCTTTTTCGGCGCGCTCTCGTTCCCGGGCCTCATACCCTTCCATGATGTGATCTGGGACTAATTCAATCTCGCTTCCAGGATGAAGTGGCGCTGGCGATACAATTGGAGGCAGGCTGCCCTGTGGCGTTGCCACTTGGGTCTTCGGATCCGGCTGAGTAGCGGTCTTCGCGCGCCGTCCACCGCGAGTACCTCCGCCCCGTGCGCCACGCCGAGATGATCTTTCCACCGGTTCACCATCCTTGCCAAGCTGGGTCCGACGTCCAACTGGCACGCTTTCTGCCTCAGCGGACTCGCCAAACGTGGGTGCAGCCGCACGTCGTGGACGACCGGTGTCTGTAACAGCAGGTGGCTCATCCTCACCAACAAAGTCAGGTTTCACCACACTCAAGTCTGCGATGAGGGCATTGGACTTCGGTCGTGGACCCTTTCGAGTCCCCTTGCGCTTACTCCAGCGTTTGCTGAGCTTGGCCTTGTACTTAATCTCTTCCTTGGTGAGATAATAATGTACGATACACTGCTGGAAATTTCGACCAGGCAAAGATTCGGCAATCTTGCCCCACTGTTTTGGATGTGCCATAAAGGCGTCCGTAAAGATCATATGCTCCTCCGGGGTGAAGTCATTGGGGGGCGGAGCGAAGCCGAAAACATCCAGAGCCCTATTACACTCAATGGTGTTATTCACATCTTTGTAGATGCGAGCCTTTACCTCTCGCGGTTCAAGCATATTCGGAATGATCGCTTCACGGCCCAAATCGGGCCGAGCAGTAGCCATCTTGATTCGGCGACGTTCAAGTTCTTCTTGGGCAGAGATTTCAGAGGCCTTTAAAGCATTGAGAAAATCGAGCTCACTATTTCCTTTGTACCGACGGCCTTCACGGCCTTCCGGCATGGGCGCCGGGGTAGTTGCAACGGTGGAAACTGGGGGAGAAGCTGGACCAGGAGTCACGGACTTCTTGTCCTTCATACGGTCGAGCTCCCAAATAGCCATTCGCCAAAGCTTGTAGTGAGACACGTACTCGTCCCTAAGGATTGCATTTTTCCGGAAAGTTTCCGCTTGCACCTTTGAAAGTTGTGTGCTGAACGCGTCTCTGAGACGACTTTGGGTTGCAATATTGTCATGGTACACATCCATATCTGAAATAGGTGTTGGAGGGCCCGAGTGCAAGAATGGAAGACCCTCGACAGTAACCTCATCAGGAGGTACCACGGGGGGAATGATAGTTTCTGTAATTGGCTCTGGGTCGGGCTCGGGTGGTGTAGAAGCAAAAGAGACCACTCGCTCAGTGCTTGGATGATCGGCTGACTCCTCATCCTCTACTGAGGGCAAAGGATCCACTGGTCGCTCTAACGCTGGTTCGGCGAGTGGTTCAACTGGAGGTTCAGCTGTCTCTTCGTTGGCTACCATGCCAAGTAGCTGGATTTTTAGCAAAAGAGCGACGATGGCCGAATCTTCCAAAGGTGAAGGAGGCAGTTCTGCTCGGAGTGACTCCATATCCTTTTCAAAGATCCGCTTTCTTTCATCAAGGTACTCCTGGGTGAAAACAATGTTCTCTCCATCTTCCTCATCACTCGAACCTTCAAAGTCTGGTATCAAAGCAGGTTTGTCAATACCACCCTTCCCAGAGGGTTCATTGGCATCACTTGTTTGAATGTCGACAGCCGATAAGCTACGCCGTAATGGGAGGTTCAATGACGGGGAAACAGGCGAGGGCTCTCTCGCATGGTCATGGGGAAGAATCTCGCCACTCTCAGGCTCGTCTATCTCAACCGGTAATAGAGGTCGCGTGGCTTCATTGGTAAAGGAAACACCTTCGCTCTCATCAACAGGCTCGTGTTTCGGTAGTGCATTGGGAATAGAAGGTGTTCGGCCGTAGCCTGGTCGCACCCATTGCTTGCTGCCTTTACGGCCACGCGGGGAGGGATTCCATTTCAATGCTCGAGGGCCAGTTGGAATGCCAGACGATTGCATTCGAGGCGACATAGAGGGCTCACGGGATAATGCACGTGGGGCAGGGGGCGGAATTCGTGCAAATGTAGGGGAAGACGTGAGTGAATTCGACCTCCCAGCCGCAAATCCTTCGTTTGGCCCTACGCCCGAATCTAGCCGAGTCATGGCAGCTGGAGCGGTGGGTGGTGATACATCAGGGAGATTGGTGGTCGGTTTAGGGAGGCGAGGAGGCGCAATTCGCTGCTTGCCAACCTCCTGGGGTCCTTCGAAGCGGCTGCAAGGCTCAAGAGGCTGTGTGATGTCGGTTCTTTCTGCCTTGGGCCCTGTGGGAGGTTGGGGTGGTTGCCATTGCGGGACTGCATGTTGGTCTCTCTCTGCGGGAAAAGTAGAATTGGACGCCGTGCGTTGGTCTGAAAAATCTTTGTTTGAAGCATTGGTGATGTGTGCAGCCACTGAGCCAAAAGCGGGCACCTGGGGGGCGGCTGGAGGTGGTGAGTTCCGGATGATAGGTGGGTTCTTCATAGCATCGGGTCGGATAGCATCAGGGCGAACAACATCCGGTCGAGAATGAGGGCGAGGAGCACCAGAGCGAGCAGCATCCGGTCGAACATCATCCGGTCGAGGAGCGTCTGATCGAGGAGCGTCTGGTCGAGGAGCATCCGGTCGAACATTAATTGGGCGAACGAAATCCGGTCGAGGAGCGTCTGGTCGAGAAGCATCTGGTCGAGAAGTATCTGGTCGAGGAGCATCCGGTCGAACATTAACTGGGCGAACAGCGTCTGGTCGAGCAGCGTCTGGTCGAGAAGCATCCGGTCGAATATCAACTGGGCGAACAGCGTCTGCTCGAGCAGCGTCTGGTCGAGGAGCATCCGGTCGAACATTAACTGGGCGAACGACATCCGGTCGAGGAGCATCAGGGCGATCAGCATCCGGTCGAACATTAACTGGGCGAACGACATCCGGTCGAGGAGCGTCTGGTCGAGGAGCGTCTGGTCGAGAAGCATCTGGTCGAGGAGCATCCGGTCGAACATTAACTGGGCTAACAGCAACTGGTCGAGGAGCGTCTGGTCGAGGAGCATCCGGTCGAACATTAACTGGGCGAACGACATCCGGTCGAGGAGCGTCTGGTCGAGAAGCATCTGGTCGAGGAGCATCCGGTCGAACATTAACTGGGCGAACAGCGTCTGCTCGAGCAGCGTCTGGTCGAGGAGCATCCGGTTGAACATTAACTGGGCGAACAACATCCGGTCGAGGAGCATCAGGGCGACCAGTATCCAGTCTAATGGCATCAGGTCGAGCACCAGTAGCTCGAGGGTCATTTCGCTCGGGATCTCGCGTAGGCTCCAGAGTCGGAATGATGGGGATGCCTGAAGGTTTCCGACCATGATCCACTTGGGGATGATCAGGCAGACGATCTGCTAGGGTTGGTCCAGGTCCAGGGCCGGGTGCTGTAGTAGGATGTGAGGAAGTGGTTGAGCCGCTCGCTGCGCGGCTAGCTGCACGACTTGGGGGGCGGTCTCGTTTCCAGAAGTCCACGGGGCGATCACGGTCCTCGCGATCAGGTCGTCGGTTGTCCCAATCTTCGCGACGGTCAAAGCGATCTCGACGATCCAAGTCGCGATCTAATTCTCGATCTCGATCTCTTGGGCGTGGAAGGTCTCGGTCACGATCTCGGTCCATCATCCGATCGCGATCTAATGCACGATCCCGGTCCATGTCTCGATCTCTATCGCGATCCACCATCCGATCACGTCCACGCCACTGTTCACGGGATCGACTGCGGCGACGGAAAAGATCACGATCATCGAGGAAGGATGGACGACCACGACCGCGGCCTCCTTCCCAATCTCCGCGACCACGGCCTCGTATGCCTCCTCGGTGTATATGGCCACCATTAGGAGGGGGACCTTCTGGGCCTCCTGAAGATGCAGATATGATACTATCCCTCGAGTTGCGTCGCATCCGAGCCAGATCAAAATCGCGCCCGGGGGGCTCCCTTATGTCCCGAAAGTCGCGTGTTGGTGATCTTGAGCGGCCTCGGCCAAAACCAATCCGGTTGTCACGGGGATCGAATTCACGGTCGCGGCGAACCCAGTCCCGGTCCATATCTCGGCGAAACGGTGGGCCATCGCGGTTATCTCGAAAGTCGCGATCTCGGTCGCGGTCTCGTGGGTCACGGTCACGAAAGTCACCACGGCCATAGCCCCTACCACGGCCACCAAAATGGCCACCACGAGGGGAATCAACAAGTGCCCTTGGTCCACGCGGTGGATCTCTGCCAAATGGTGCAGGTCCATCGTCGGGACCACGAGGACCGACCGGGGGGCGACGGTCTCCAAATCGCTGCGGAGAACGGTCACGGGAATTGAACCCGGACGATGGGGGGAATCGGGATGACATTATCGCGTCATGCTATCATGAAGCTACAGACTGGGTTAGCGCTCCAGCACGTTCAATGTACAGTGCAAATCAGCCCAAGGCGGTTGGAATGCAGAATCCATCAAACATACCCAGAGATGGAGAACACTCGGGAGGGTCTGCACGTGACATACAATGCACGGACCATATGAAGAATTAAAGGGTCCCCGATCGGGTAAGGCGTAATTCTTTTTTCAAGTCCAATTTATCACGTTGTTTTTGTTTTGTTCTCTTGAGTACGGAGTAGATTCAGGTCGAATGGACCCAAGTTGGCTGGTTTGACAGGTTGACAGGTTCGACACGGGATTGAACGTGGAAAAACAGGAAACACTGGGCACGTTAGAAGATCGACAAAATCATGCGAGCTCTCCCTTGCGCCGGATGTTATGCACAGTAATATAGCAAGAAGGAAACCGAGGAGGAATAAGAAGAAGATGAGGTTCGTGAGACTTCAAGGGGTTCGGCACTAACCCGATTTAACGCTAGTGTGGTGGATGTGCCTCCTAACTCTATTCAGGTACGGTATAATTAGGAAGTATACAATGTAGAACTAGACATAGAAATAGTAGAAAGTAGAGTAGAATACTATTAAAAGGTCAATATTCTAGATGCTTTCATCATTCAAACCTATACAATATAGGAAATCTCCAAATTGAATAACGACACTAGTCAACATAGAGTAATATACGCCTGAGGCAAAAAGGTATCAGAATACTAAGGCACTCAGGCACTCAGGCATCAAGGCCCAGACTCATGTAGTTCCCCGCCGAATCAAAAAAAAAAGATCGACTGCCCCTCTCTTCTACAATCCAAGCTTCTTTTCATTTGGACCTCTTTTCTTGTCTCACCTTGACCTATTTTGAGTGGACTTGTGATTTACACCTACTCCCCTTTTCCTTTCCTTTCTTTCCCAATCTCATCGCAATCATGAGCGCTCAGAAACATTCCGCAGTCCCTTCCTCGGTAACCGATTCCGTCCTCCAGGGCTCGCAACCAGTCCCAGAGGGATCTCACGAGGTGAGCGGGGTGGATTTTGATAAGTTTCAGGGACGAGATATCACCGTCGCAGAGATGGTGGACAACATGGCCCATACCGGTTTCCAGGGCAGTGCGGTTGCCGAGGCTGCTCAAATCATCAATGAAATGGTACGCCCGATATAATTACAATTGCTCAATTCTGTAATCCTTGGAGTCTGATGGTCTGTTTCATTAGCGCGCCTTCCGTGATCCCGAAACGGGAAATAAAACAACCATCTTCCTCGGCTATACATCAAACTTGATTTCCTCCGGTCTTCGTGACACCCTACGTTATTTGGTCAAGCATAATCATGTGTCTGCCATTGTGACGACTGCCGGTGGTGTCGAGGAGGACTTGATCAAATGCTTGGCCCCGACATATCTCGGATCGTTCTCGACTCCCGGTGCTGGACTTCGTGCAAAGGGCCTCAACCGCATTGGCAACCTTCTCGTACCCAACAATAATTACTGTGCCTTTGAGGACTGGGTGGTTCCCATTTTGGATAAGATGTTGGAGGAGCAGGAGGCTGGCAAGGTTAAGGCTCGGGAGACTGGGGATGAGGAAGACGAGGTTCACTGGACGCCAAGCCGCATCACCGAGCGGCTGGGTCGTGAGATCAACCATGAGGATTCGGTTCTCTACTGGGCCGCCCGAAATGGAATTCCCGTATTCTGTCCCGCCCTGACGGATGGATCTCTGGGTGACATGCTTTACTTCCACACCTTCAAGTCTTCCCCACAACGACTCCGGGTGGATATTGTGGACGATGTGCGCCGTATCAACACCATGGCTGTCCGGGCGACACGTGCCGGCATGATCATCTTGGGTGGTGGGCTCGTCAAGCATCACATCGCCAATGCATGCCTGATGCGCAATGGGGCCGAGCACGCCGTGTATGTGAATACCGCACAGGAGTTCGATGGCAGTGATGCGGGTGCACGGCCGGATGAAGCGGTGAGCTGGGGCAAGATCAAGGTGGATGCCAAGTCTGTCAAGGTGAGTTTGGCTGTATTATCCTATTTCTTTGGGGCCAAGCTAACTCAATTCTTAGGTCTATGCTGAGGCTACGGCGGTATTCCCTATGATTGTGGCTGCTTCCTTTGCTCGTGCCGAACGGAAATGATTTCACTCCAGTCTCGGTACCGGGACTTGTTGCCAAGCAATGCGGGAACCCGCGGTCTAGAAATGTTTTTCTTTTCAGGGCCAATCAGTATCCATGAAAAGTGGTTTGGGGTCAAGACCCTTTGATCGCGCAATTGTTTCAGGATCGGGATCCCTACAATCTGTACGGAGTACGGAGTACAAGATGTATGATCGGCCTCTATAGCCATGTCTGATATTCCCGATGTGCCTGAAACAGAATCAGGGATTCAAAGGCTTCAGTGGCGACGGGGAAAGGGGGAAATTCCGATAAGCCGAGTTCGCCACCTGGGCACATCCCAAGGATATTCCCCTGAGTGGGGAATCAGCACACCGACTTTGTTGTGTATAACTAACAAGTGGTAACTAGTTATAGGTCTATTAGATAGATATCAGGTGATATAAGGGTTTCAACCCTATCTGCATATACATACATAGTCCAAAAGCCTCTATACAGACCTACCGAATTTCCCCCGGACTCGTTCTTTTTTCTTATCTTTTTCCTTTTTTTTTCTTTTCTTTTTCTACTTTTTTTTCCCCTCTGACTCCTTCTTTTTCTTCTTTTCTTCTTTTGTTTTTCTTCTTTTCTTCTTATCTTCCCCCTCTACTACAGTTCATTCTTTTTCTCCAGTCTCTCTCGGACCCCTTCTCTCCACATCTGGGGCCGCAACCTTCTTCTTATCCGATAAGCCCTTATCTTTATAGGACCTCGGAGTATATTAAACCCATTGGAACTGGGGTTTCCAATTGAAAGGCCATGGATCCCTTACCCAATTTGACGGTTGGGACTGAGGATACGATAAATACAGAGACCGACTCAATCCAATCCCCCGAACCATCACGTTCAACTCAGCCCGCCCCAATACGTCCCTCAGAAGAGCTAGAACATGCATATTGGGCAGAGTACGAAGAGGACACAACGGTACCAGATGAGGATGAGATGAAAGAGATCGACGGTGGTGACTCGGATTACAGTGCCAGTGATCGTAGGTGTCAACAATACAAACAAGGTCACGGAACATCCATTTACTAACCCCCTAACAGACAAGTATTGGGAAACAAACTTCTTTCGGGATTTGGGAGATCCCGAATACATTCCCACCGAAAAGGCCCGCCTGACGTGGACCTTAAAGGGTGTTCGGGGCACCCCCGAGAACCCCAATCGGGACAAAGTCATTCGCTCCCCGCCAGCATTTGTTGGAGGGTATTGGTGGCGAATCAAGTTCTACCCTCGGGGGAACAATGTCAATGCATTGAGCGTCTACCTCGAATGCTCGGCCACAATGCCCGCTCCAGAGGGCAAGCTTCCTGGAATGGAATTTACAGTCCGTCGAGGCGCAGCCGATGCTTCACTGGATGATAGCACGCCGGATATCCAAATAAAGACTACAGCTACAGACGACGCGGCAGCATGGTTTGAGAACTACATTTCTCGATATCCTGCGGCCAACAACAACCCCCAATCTGATCATGGAACCTCGGATTCTTGGCGTGTGCCCGCACAGGTCGGTGTCATTGTATACAACCCACAAGAGCCACGCACTGGGTGGATGCAGTCTTCTTGTCATCAATTCAACACTCACAACCTGGACTGGGGGTGGACATATTTCCACGGCCCATGGGACCAAATCCATTCACGCCGGCGGGGTCAACATCGTGCCCTCTTGAACGACGACACGCTCTCGTTTGACGCGTACATTCGTGTAGTGAATGACCCCACCAAGTCACTCTGGTGGCACCCAAGCGATTCCGAGCCAACTTGGGACAGTATGGCCTTGACCGGTTATCGACCTCTGGGTGACTCGATCATCAATCATAGCCCAGAGGTAGCTGGGCTTGCCTCGTGGCTGCACGTTGCCCCATTCTGCAAGATCATTCAAAGTATTAACGTACTTGAACATCTCACCAATGCCGATGCTAGGCCAAAGCCTCTATGTGACGCTCTTCAAAGGCTTCTGTGGCAGCTTCGCCGCCGGACACTCTCCCCGAGCTATGTCGATACGGACGTCGTGACTACCACTCTGCGCAATCTGCACGAGTTTTCGAGCGATGTGTCCGAATTCTGGGAGCGCCTGCGTCGCACCTTGGAGCTGGAACTGAAAGGAACGGAGGCCGGTAAACAATTCGCTCACCTCTTTGACAGTCCGGTTGTACATGGTCTATCTTCTGATGGCGAAGCCGCCGTGAACATGCTGCCGACTGAGTTCAACTCGCGTATTTACGTGCCAGTTGATCAAGCCAAGTCTACCTCCGAAGCTGTTAGTGGATACTTGAGTGCTAAGCCCGGTCGTTGGTCGCTTCCACCACTTCTTCATGTTGAGCTCGGCCGCCATACTCTGGACAAGGCCAAACGCTGGCAGCTGCGGTATGACAAAGTGGATATGGAGGAGGAGCTGGATCTGACTCCCTGGGTGGTTGATGGGCAGGGTAGCAAGTATGTCCTTTATGGCTATATTGTTCATCGTGGCCGCCGCACCTCGGGCAAGTTCTTTAGCATCCTTCGCCCAGCGGGTCCGGGTACTACATGGCTGGCTTTTGACGATGGCAGTGACAACCGCGTGGAGTGTTTGACTCAAAAAACAGCCATGGGCCCACACCTTGGTCTTGATCCTTCCCAGACTGTAGATCACAAGAAGGGTCATGACGTACCTGTCGTGGCAATGTATATCCGTGGTGATATGATATCGGAGCTTTTGCCTGGTCCCCAAGAACCTTGGGAAGTTCCCGAGACCCTGAAACAATACTATGAAACAGGCGTGTATCACACTGGTGGCAAGCCTGCGGATGATGTCCAGGTTGAGGTTTATGCGCTTCCCCAATATGACCAGCTGACCAGCCTATTTGACGCCTACGATCTCATGGCGCAGGCCAAAGCGGCAAATAGTGTCATGTACATCACTCTGCCCCGCTCATCACGCTTAGTGGAACTACGCAAAAGGATTGCTATATGGAAGTCCTCGGGCTCCGAACCTATTGGTCCCGAGCGGGTTCGTTTCTGGCAGATTGGTAATTCCTTTGCTCAATCTGGATCATCGTTGGCGTTTGATCGCACTACAGATCTGAATGTTCCGCTGGACCCTTCGTTGAGCACCATACGGTTCTGGATGGAAACCATCTCGGAAGGTACGTGATTTCACCTTGGTTTCTTTTCTAACCATGATCACCCGCTAATCTTCAGCAGAGGATGCTCAATTCTTCGCCATCCCAGATCCCCCTGCGGTTACCACTTCGGAAGATAAGCCTGATGAACTTGTCGTCGAGGACTTGGTACACGGAGCTTCTGAAAATGTGGCATCTGTGGGCGAAGGAGATGCTGTGGCTAGCTCATCAGGAAATGCTCCCCATGAGAGACCTGTTGCTTTAGATATCGTCAACTCGATTGTCGATGACGCATCACCGCCTCCATTGCCCACATTGTCTCCAGAGAATGATGCTTTTGCCACTGAACGGGCAGAACAGGAAGTGGTACTAGCTGCTATCGCTGCCCATGATCAACAAGCCACGGCTGCTGTTACGGTAACTCCATCAACAGAGGCCACAAGCTCCGCTCCCATATCACCTTCCGCAGCAGAAGTTCAACCTCGACCACAAACTCAACCTGAGGTTAAGTTACCTGTTGGCCATACATACTACTTTATTCAAATCTTCGACGTAGACCGTCAAGTTCTTCGTACCGTGGGATCATTCTTCTCCAAGCTTGATGCCAACGTCAAAGCGTCCATCCGACGCCACTTACAGCGGCCTCTTCGTCAAGACTTCCTCATGTGGAAGCGAGTTGATGGGGCTGCCGTTACCACCGTGTCGCCTGCTGACAGCTTCGATGATGTGGTGGCTCCGCACGGAGCATGTTTCATCGTCGGGGATAAGTTGACCAAGGAGAAGTAAGTACACATAGATATGGCTTTCAACCTTTGCTCTTTGATTCTAACACAAACACAGGCGTACTCAAATTGCATCATCAGGATTGTTCACTGGTCCTGACCGTCTAATTCAGTACCTGTGGGCCGATTCTCGCGGTCATCCAATCCAAGGTTTCACCGGCACTAAGACCATCGAAGCCACCTTCACAACCGACTACTACAGTGGTTGCTTCCTCAAAGGTTACCACCATGGTAGAGGCAAGCACATCTCGAGCACAGGCATGGCATACGAAGGCGAATTCATCTTTGGCCGGCGTCACGGCCAAGGCAAGCTAACTTACCCCACCGGCGACTCATACGACGGTGATTGGGCTGAAGATGTATGCCATGGACAAGGTACTTACATTGAAAAAACGACAGGCAACAAGTATGTCGGCGGTTTCAAAGATGGCAAACGCCACGGCAAGGGCATCAGCTACTGGGAGGTGGCTGATGCAGAGTTGGACCTATGCCAAATCTGCTACACCGAGGAAATGGATGCAGTCTTCGCCGAGTGTGGTCACCTTTGTTCCTGTGTGACTTGTGCGAACCTCGTGAATCTGTGTCCCATATGTCGCAAAGAGGTCAAGAAGGTGATTAAGATTTATCGGGTATAGAGTACGGAGTAGTATCTGGGGTATTTTTGTTGGACTATAGACGGGATGCTCCTTTTTAACCTTTTTGGGCACTTACATTTTAGCGAATGGCGATTTGGGATATGGGGAGTGATGCGATTGATTTGCGATTGATTTTATATACACATACCACCCGGGTGGATTTAGATTGATATACGCAATTCTTATACTATATTCAACTATGCCTTGTGTCGTTTTGAAATAACACAGTGTAGAGTACGTGATTTAGCACAATCGTACATCAAATTGCTTTTTTATTTTTTTATATTTTTTTGAAACACAGTTTGATCTTGATTGAACAAAAGGTATATCCAATGCGCCGGGTCCCGGACCTAATACATGATGCTTTTTGACTTGCCTGAAGAAAAACGAAGAATTATACACAAGGGATGATCACATTGATCATTTGCTGGCCTTCTTGGCCGACTTCTTATCCTTCTTCTCGACCTTGCTCTTGGCCACGGTCTTCTTCTCTTCCTTTTCCGTGGTCACCGGCTTCTTCTCTTCCTTAGCCTTAGTGGCAGGCTTCTTATCTTCCTTAACCACAGCCTTCTTCTCACCCTTTGGCTCAGTGGTAGACTTCTTTGAGGAAACGGCCTTGGTCTCTTCTTCCAGGCTCGGTGTTGCTGTCTCGCTTGTCTTCTCTGACACCTCAGCCTTGCTCTTCTTGGGCTTGTTCAGAACACCCTTGGGGTTAAGACCCTTGCGACGAATACGGTTGCGCTCAGCGCGAGCAATGCGCTCGGCATCCTCAGGATCCTCGAAGGAGCTGAAGGCACCACCTTCGAAATCAGCGGCGTGGCCGTTCTCGTCAACAATCGGGGTCCTGTCAATGGACTCGTCGTCCGTGGAGTCAGCCGAGGAAGCACTGCGAGCCTTCTTGGGGCCCTTGGAACGGGATTCGGTGTCGTCCGACTTGGCCACGGGGGTTACGGCAGTCTTCTTGAGCTTGCAGACGTAGAAACCGTCAACGTTCTCGCGGTGGGGGAAGTAACGGCGGGTGAGCGCCATCTTGGGATCGAAAGTCTTGCCCATATAGCTGAGGAATCCAGGGCTACCGAAGCCACCAAGGCCGGTATCCACGATCTTAACATTGGGACGCTTGCGAAGAACATACTGCACAACAGCCTCGTTCTCTTCAACTGTCACACTGCAAGTAGAGTAGACAACGTATCCACCGGTCTTGGAAGTGTGGTCGACAGAATCAATTGCAGCCAAAAGAAGCTGGCGCTGCATGTGGGGAATGGCGAGGAAATCACGCTCGTTCTTGGAGGTCTTGACACTAGGATCCTTCGAGATGACACCAGTACCGGTGCAGGGAGCATCGAGCAAAACACGATCGAAGCCACCCATGGCCTTGGGGAAAGCAGTGCGGGCATCCATGTTCGTCACAATGGTGTTCTTGCAGCCGAGACGGTGAATGTTACCAATCAAACCCTTGGCACGGGGCTTACTGGCATCGTTTGCGACGACACAGCCAGTGTTGCGCATCAGGGCGGACATGTATGTCGTCTTACCACCGGGGGCAGAGGCCATATCGAGGACTCGCTCATTAGGCTGGGGGGCGAGAGCCATGACGGGGAGGAAAGAAGAGGCAGCCTGGAGAATGTAGTGACCAGCCAGGTACTCGGGGGTGGCACCCAGGGGAACCGGAGACTCGAAGACTTGCAGGCCAACCTTGGACCATTTGCCAACGGGCTCGAGGACAACACCACGGTTGATGAGGGCCTGGGCGAGAGATCGGCGGTTGGTTCGCAGAGTGTTGGTACGGATAACGACAGGGCGAGGAGTCTCGTTAGCTTCGAAGAAGGCAAAGGCCTCTCTGGGGGTGAACAGGTTGAAGAGCTTCTCGGCCAGGAATCGAGTGTAGCCGTAGTATGTGCAGATATCGTCGAGCAGGAGATCGATATAGTCGGTGCGCGACTTACCGGGCAGGCCGAGGGTCTTCAGATCACCCAGGATTCGAATGGTATCTGTGATGCGCTGGCGAAGCAGCTGCAGATCAGGGGCGAGACCCTGCTGGGCTTGGTCGGTGAACACATCGGGTGCAGCGATATTGGTCTGCATGGCGGCTTCCTGCATTTCCTGCTCAGCGGCCTCCTCCTCCTCTTGTTGCTCAGCATCCAATTTCCGCGACAGACCCTCGATGTTGGCGGCGGTCAATCTCTCTTCGGCATCGGAATCCTCGTCGTCAGAGAACATGGCTCCACGGGTGTGGCCCTCGTCGTCAGAGTCGACAACCGAGTTATCATCCTCTAGGTCAGACAATCCTTCAACCTGATCGTCGCTATCCATTGAGCCGTCACTGATCCCATCGAGATCACCGAACTCATCATCCATATCTTCATCATCATCAGACATAGGCACCGGCACAGCCTTCTTTGTAACTGCGGGCTGCTTCTTCGATTCCTTGGAATCGGCCTTGAGAGCAGCACCATTGACCTTCTTCTTCTTGGGGACTTCCTTCTTCGAGACAGACTCATCGGCATCAGATCTGCGACGCTTTGATGGTGCAGGCTTCGGAGGTGCCTCAGCCGCGCCAGCCTTGCGTTTCTTGAGCATTGTGATTTTTGACTCATCGAGCGGGGCCGGAGGGC
The DNA here is from genome assembly GCF_028829455.1 of Penicillium robsamsonii. Taxonomy (NCBI): domain Eukaryota; kingdom Fungi; phylum Ascomycota; class Eurotiomycetes; order Eurotiales; family Aspergillaceae; genus Penicillium; species Penicillium robsamsonii. The sequence goes on along the minus strand of NW_026643219.1, from coordinate 8,216,099 downwards.
CCTGCTTCTTCATACGGCGACCGACACCCATTGTAAAAAAGTGGTGTATATGGGGACGTTAATGGTGTTTGCTTTCTGGGAGCTTGTAATTTCTTTCCGTCTTTTTTTTTCTCTTCGGGCGGTAACCATCAGCAGTACAGAAGTAACAAAAGCGGTGTACGTATTTACATTGGATGCCTTAGTTCCAAGGTGTCTATGCCCCATCGGCATCAAGCGCCTTGATGTGCAACATATCCAGAATATCCACTACTCCAACCTATCGCCTTGGATTTGCTTTCTCTCTCTATTTCTTTTCCTTGAGAATCTCTACTACCCGATCTCAATTGCTCAACATGTCGGAGCTAACCTTTACCAAATCATTCCTGTCCATGCTGGACTCGCGGCCTATCAAGCTTCGCGCTGATCATGTCTCCGATCCAGAGCAGATTGGACTACGAGTTCCCGTTAGTCTTGATGCGAACATTCCCTCAGCTTGATTTACCAATAAATATCATTTTAACATGCTTTCTGCAAATTATAGTACACCCTCCCCCGCCTTTCAGCCCCGCACCCTCCGATGCCCAAAAAAGTGAGGTCAACACAGGCACCAGGCTCATCCAAATCAATCACTGTCCGCGTCAAGTCTGCCCGCAATCCTGCTCTGGAATTCTTGATCTCCAATGCCGCTCTATCGACCACCTCGGTCCAGGACATCCGAGATGCTGTGCGATTGCGCGTCACCGATGCGCAGGGAGGCCAAGTTCCGCTAGAGAAGATCAAGATCCTATACAAGCGCAAGCCAGTGACTGGAACCGGGAAGACATTGGCCGAGGTATTGGCAGATGAGCCTGCCATTTTGGCGGGAGGCAAAGAAGTCGAGATCGGGGTTATGATCATCGGTGGCGCCCAGGTAGTTGAAACTGCTGTGGCTCAACCGGATATCACAGAGAAGCGGGATGAATCACCGCCCAAGGCCGCTGTAGGTCCGAGTGGTGAGGAAGTGTTGAATACAGAGGCTTTCTGGGATGACCTGCAAGGCTATCTCCAGCAGCGATTGAAGGACGAGGAAGAAGCAAAAAAGTTGAGATTGGTGTTCAAGGAAGCGTGGAGTTCAACCAAGTAGAGTATATCTACATAACAGCGCAGCGAAATAATGTCAATATCGAATGATACCTGTACTTGTTCTAGTTTCACATACGTCTCGTGTCGGTGATAATCTAACAACCCTACATATGTGTATATTCGATGAATAGTATGGATTTAAATGTTATACACACACATGAGCTATCAGTATCCAAGGCACAAGCTACATAGGCACATCGAAGAACGGGAGAAAAGAAAAACTTATCCACAGCAAGCAATACGACAAATATTGAGATCATTCAAAAGGCTATCAGGCACTTGAAAACAGATCAAGACCTATCACAGCAAATGGAACAGTGTTTGAACAAGATATGTTCTAGTTCCCATAGAAAGCAGACCGTGTACTGAAACAGTTGAAGGGAAGAAAACATCCACGCACGCCAGGGAATCTTTGTCGAACATGGTTATCAGCAAAGTAAAAAAGTACACATGTTGAAAAAAGAAATTAAAAAAAGAAGCAAAATCACGTAGGATAGCATAATTAACCACACAGTGTCGGTGAACACCGTTGCAAATGCTCAAAAGAACTGGTCCAGTCGCTCATCCAGTTCATGGGATCATACAGAAAACGACAAACAAACGCGAAAAGATACACACACAGGTATAACGCAAAAAGAATCATACACGGGTTTTTCATTCCGTCGTTTTAATCATCGGGAAAAGGCCTTGGCCACGCCATCTCCGCCACCGCCGACAACCCATTTACCATCACGGCTCCATACCACGGAACAAACTCCTTCATCGCGCATTAGCCGGTAGCTTGTCAGCTCCTGGGTACAGCTGCGCTTCTCAAGATTCCAGAATCGCAAGCTTGCATCATGGCCAGCCGAAACGAGCTCACGCCCATTCGGGGATAATGCCAGTGAGGCTATCGCAGCAGGATGAGCAAGCATTGTGTATGTACATTGACCTATATCAAATGTTAGCGCGTTGTGGGGAGTTGCAAGGTCCTCCAGATGCCACTCACCACTATTCGCATCAAAGAAGCGGATGTACCGGTCCTCGTAACCACTGATGATTACACCCTCTACGCTGCTTGAACCAGTAGCTCCGTGAACCACTGCTTCTTCTTCAGCAATCGCGCGGTTGGGGTCAAGATTAACAGTTCCATCAAAGCCGACAGTGGTGGCGACGACTGAGTTCACCCCAGTAGCAGGCGTGCCATCATATGTCTCGAGACTGGCCATACCCGCAACTTCTTCGCCTGTCCGCGTGTCGTAGACAATAATAGAGGCATCCGAGTAGGAGACGACAAAGTTGACGCCTGCAAGAGACAAGGGGCTGATGCATGTTGGGGAAGGAGAATTGGTGCGGGGGATGCGATGAACAATGGTGTACTGGAGAGATGTAGTTGTAGCAACATTGGGTTGAGGGATTGTTTGGATGTTGGAACCGGAAGACATTGAGTTTGAGTTCGCCCGATGACGGCCTTTTGCAACCGGGGGTGAGTAAGGTTGAAGAATGTCACTGATAGCCCAAATCAAGACGCAGCCATCTGCTGCGCCGGAGGCCAGAAGGATTCGATCAGATCCACCATAGCGACTGCTTGAGTCACCAAAGACAGATCCAACGGTCCCGGGAAGAACGCAGAGTCCCCAGACAGCATCCGTATGACCCCCTTCCAAGGTGGCCTTGGGATCAATCCGCCCACGTTCCCATACACGCACGCTGGCATCTTGGCCACCGGAAAACACCCAACCATCACCCAAGATACGGCCGTCACTGGAGACGTTCTGAGACGGTGAGCAGGCGGCAAGGGAAGTCACAGCGCCTTCGTGTCCGCGATGAGTAAAGGAGCTCGTAATGTCCAAACTCTGGTTAGAACCAGCTCCAGAGCTACCAGAAGTAGACGGGATGATCCATCGCTTGATAGTTCCATCGTCGCTGCAAGTGCAGATCTCGGGATATGTTGGGCTACCACCGCCGGTGAAGATGACAGATCGAATCACATCCAAGTGGCCACGCAGCGCAAATCGATATCTGAAGTCTTCCTGCTGTCCGGTGGTCGTAATTGCCTCCCGGGTGTCAATCGCACCATCGTTCTTGCGCATTGATCCCGAACTCTTCCTGCGGTGGGGGAGAGACCCGCTTTTGGTGGACTCAGAGCGCATAAAATTGGCATTTGGGAAAACATCGGTATCCGGACGATGAAGCGGGAGGGGTTCGGTGACCACAAGTTCCTGCTCCGCCGGTTCGTCAAAAGTCCACCCATCCACATCCTCTGTTCTTTCCTCGGTCAAGTTCTGCAGGTTCACATCCTCCTTGACGACTACTCGAGGGCCCTGGACCTCGTATGCCTGGTTTGGGCGATCATCCATTGTGCCCTGTTCGTATACCTGGGTTCGACTTTGGATTGGTGCGACAGGGGCTTGCTGCGGGTCCATCGACCGTCGATCCATGCCATCCCGAGGAAGATACTGGTTTTGAGCACGAGCCATGGCATTGTCAGAATAGTGATTGGACATGGGTTGGTGGTTTTGTAAGGCCATTTCACGTGCCATAACATGATTCGTTTTCTGCCGTTGCTGCTGGAGATAAGCCTCCTCGAGGTTCTGTTGCGACAGCTGTGAATTGCCATAAAGCTGGCCTGACATGTCGGAGTCGTTCATGTCAGGTGTCGGGTGAGAGGCGGGTATAACATGGTACGCGATTTCGTGGGAAGCTTTGGACAGGTATCCTCGGACTTTGTCTATGTCTTCAAACTGACCTTCCTGCTGGTTCTCGTTCTCGTGTTCTTCGTCATTCGCATGGTCCGTGCTCGGCTTAGGACGATGCGCTGGTGAATAACCCAGTTAATATTTCCACGTCGCGTGCTAGCATACAATTGCAAGTCACATACCTTTCAGGAAGTTGACACTTTCACGTGCAGCATCTTTGGGATCCTTGGAGTCTTCGGATTTTTCGTTGTTCGAAAGCTTCTTGACCTTCTCCCTCTCCCTCTTCAGAGCGGTCTCCATCAGCCGAACATGCTTCCCAAGAGACTCATGCAGGCGCTTGCTTGTGCGCAGATCACCTTCTAATCGGCCAATGCGGGACTTCATCTCTGCCCGTTCAATCTCCCATGCATTGCGGTCGCGCTCATGTCGGTGCCATTCCGTCTGTAGGAAGCGCATTACACCTGGAGACGGAGATCAGTCAATGGCATTCAAGAAATCAGGTAGATTCTTGCTCACCCTGTAATGTGTATTCCGTCCCCTGTGGGCCATTCGAACCATCCATGCCGCCGGGCATTCCTCCGATCCCAGCCATGGCTGATGGAGATTGCCAGGACATCAACAAACACGGGACGGGTCAAGGCTCGGAGGGGTCAAAAGTACTGCAGGAGGTACCAAGGGCGAAATCAGGCCGGTAGTAAATCGAGTAACGTGTAAGGTGTGAGCTTCGGTTTCTCCTGACCCCGGTAAATCGTATCCGCAGTAAGCGAACCAAGTCCCCTAATGGCGACGGTAAGGAACCACGTCCCACACCGTGTCAGCCTGTGTATGAGGTCCTAAGGAGGAAGATCCAAGGGGGAACAAGATCAAGATCGGACAATGATAGCAAAGTTATGAGAATGTGCCTTCACTGATCTTTTGTTATGGTGAAGATGGCTTGGCCTTGGGGGCTACTGACCGCCTTCTAGATGGAGAAGATTGACCTGCGCGTTACCTCCAGGTTTGGAGGTACATAGTTGGGTAAGCAATTGGACGAATTGGGGGGGGGGGGGGGGGGGGGGGCGGGTTTAAGTTGCACATGAAAGAAGTTTTTGTGTGATGGAAGATTCAATAGGTTTCAGAGCAACAATTAAGCCAGGTTGAGTGGGTTGACTCCTATCTTTCCAGACACCCACTATATGACCTCCATGGCTAACTATAACAACCTGCAAGTATATACCTACAGCATAGATGTACCGCAGACTTGAATACTATAATTGTTTGATGTGTATGGATTCTCTGATATCTACATTGATATCGAGCTTGACAGTTGGCTCTTGCGGAATTAAAACGATATCATTTGACTCTTTATAGAACAGCTCAATATTGACCATTTTTTTCAACCAAAGCCTTTTCTAATAACTTGTGTTCAATAGGTTATAGGTTCAAATGCTAAATTTGCTCGTGGTCTCATACAATAATCTTCATGCTATGGTTCATTTTGCTCTAGAACTCGAGCTCTTCCACCTCCATTCCACAGTCTACACACGTCTTGACACTAATTCCAGTTTCTGAATTCTCAACGGATCGACCCCATTGATGAACATGCTTCCGCCCAGAACCGAGATCATCGCCAAACTCTCCACCTGAAGCACCTTGTCGATTGCGTCGGTAGGCCTCCACACGTGTGCGTTTCTTCAGCTCCTGCAGCTTCGTTTTAAATTTGGCCTCTCGTCGCCGTTTCTTATCACCTTCTCGCCGCTCAAACTCGGCGTCCAGCGCCTCCGTTGAGCCCCATTTCTTCTCTGAAAATGCATATTCTTCGACCTGATATCGTAGATACAACATCATGCTGTTCCATGTAGACTTGTGTGGATTCGGACGCTCGAGGCGTGGAAGGAGCTCTTCATCTCGGAGTTCAGCTGCGCGCAGGCAGATTAGCACATCTCTATTCTCATAGGCGGCAATTGAATACTCACGATCTGTCAAGAGATAATCTTCTTTTGCTTCCGTCTTGGTCAACAAACTGTATTTTTCTGGGTGCTTCTCCTTGCAAGCATGACAGATGCAACATTTCAGTTCTTCTTCCCATTTCCAATCAATTTCGAGACTGCCACATTCACGACATGTCTTCTGCTTGCTTTTATCATCTAAGACACTCAGACCAGGTTCAAAGGGTCCCTCCCGATTTCGCTTTAGTGATTGCAATATTTGATGGCGTTCCCATTCCTTCTGCGTCATATGTACTGGCTTTTGTACATCTTTCCCATCTGGCACGTGTAGTTGTTTATTGAACGGGTCATCCTCCTGGGTCAAAAATCCACCCTTCGTATCGGTCATCTTGCTAAAGTCATAGTCGACATAGCTTGTGAAGTTTCGGGCTGGTTTGATCGAGTCCAGTGGGCGATTGGAAGAAGATGCATCGCGCATATTAGCAGGCTGACCGGATGCCACCATCGAAGTGAACGAACGCTTGACACCTGTTGCGGGTTGGGAGGTATTCGGAGCGGCTTGGGATAATTCGGCTTCACGTTTCTCTCGAAGAGCTTTAGCTTTCATGCGATTAATTTCCTATCAGCAAGACTGGTTAGTTTGGGCTGACCATGTCGCAAACTTCGAGGGAACTTACTATCCTCCGTTGTTGTTCCGGAGTGATAGGAGCGCGCGGAAGTTGTCCTGCCTCTGAGCCCTTGGGCTGTGCAGGAGGGGTCGAGGGCCGTTCTGCTGACATTTTGGGATTAATCTCTCAACCGTAATGGCTGTTTTCCTTGTCACCTGAGTGAGATGAGCAAGGCGGAAGGCGGAAGGCGGAAGGCGGAAGGCAACCAGACTCCCCGATCTGTCAATCACGTGATATCCGTATAAATCGACGTCATTGGGGCCCAGTAAACAATTTTGGAGTTATCGGCTTGAATTGGCAAAGAAATCGATTAAACCGAGAAGCTATGAGTCTCCAGCCGGGTAATCGAAGTCGTCCTCTCGATCTTGGCCGTACAAAACCTCACACACGCCCCCTACCGGCACATCCATAACGGCGTCGGTTCCTTCACTCCAAATTTCCCGCCAATTCACCTTGCGATTTTGGGGTCCCATGATCTGGTAGGAGGTAGCACCGGGCTTCATCTTGGTAGCACCACCGGGACGTCTCCGTGCTTTTCCATCAATCACCGATACATTCGCGACTTCATCGACAATGTTCTCGATGCTGTGCATGGGCAAAGTAAGATAGCCTGTATTATATGTGGCAAGCGCAGCATAAATGTAGATAAGAAACATCACCAGCCACGCGGGTATTGCCAGAGACCACCAACGGTTGGGATAATAGTAGATGCCTAGCTGATGGAGGAATGGCGATGGGAGATAAGACCATAGGAGGTAAAACACTAAGTTTGTCCGGTCAGTATGCGGGAGACTACAAAGGGCAATTTTCCACGAGACTTACGAAAAGCCAATGACGAAGCCAAGTATAACACGAAACCATAGTATTCATAGGTAGGAACCTTCGGACTGGCGCGCGGAACGGTGGTTGCGCGACGAGCTGACTTGGCGACTGCCGCCTCGGTATCGTTGGGAGTCTCGACATCGGAACTGTCCGGAGTAGTTGGACGTGATGTAGTAGTCGAGAAGGGCGGCCGAAGAAGAGAAGTGAGGGAGGGAGAGGGCGGTAGAGGGGTAGGTGGACGATTGTAGAACGGAGGCGCAAATGCATTGGGGCCGTGGAGAGAGCCGGAGGATTGGCGAAATGGATGATTTCGGTCAAGATTAGAAGAATCGTCGGAGTCTGTATCAGAGAATGATTGATGCTCTAGCGAGTAGTGCGACTGGAAATCCGCATCGTCTTCCACCTCAATCTCCTCATAGCCGGGGGAGGTGATACTGGCGTCTTCATAACTCTCTTGCGGTTCGTCCGGGGATATAGGGTCTTCAGCCAGCAGAGGTGGGAAGGGCTGCTTAGCCTCGAACGAATTGAACGTCCTTGCCGAGTTCTCCATTTTGCGAACTGACGAAGAGTTGATGTTGTTGATATCTCCCCTTTTTCTGCAATCATCACCAGATTCACCGCTCTCCCCATCTTTACACCTTTTGTACTTGAACTTTTGAGATTCATATTTGATACTCGATTCGTTTTCTTATATGTATGACTGTCTCTTCATGTTCCAAGTATAATAATGAATTGTGTGAGCTATCTTGGATAGGATTGGATTTTTGTGAGGCGATATATGTTGTAGTTCTCTAGTTGACACAGATCGATATCCCATCTGGACATTTGTTCCAACTTAATCATACATGGACAAAGGTCCGAGAAGATCTATAGCAAGATATCTTAACACAATTCATTATTAGATATACACCCAACTATGTCCTCCAGTTCCCTCTCGGATCGACTCCGTTGCGAAGGCGGACACTCCGCTCTCGGCCCCTCCGACTCGGACTTCGAACTCCCCAATTTCCTTTCTATATATATTTTTTTTTCATTCTTGTTCTTTTTGGCCATAACCTCATTCTCCTACCTTACTTTCCCTAAAGTGATCACCCACTATGAATTCCACCGAATTAGAGCATATCCGCGGGGTTTGGGAACGAACCAAGAATGAAAGCCCTATCTATCGCCTACTTCTCTCCGATGTCGATATTATTAGTGCAACCTGTGGCCAAATGCAAGCCCGACTTAAGCTCACAGCGGAACATGTCAATTCCAGGGGCACCATTCATGGGGCTGTCTCTGCAACCATCATCGATTGGGCCGGGGGAATGTCGATAGCCACACATGGATACGAGAGAACGGGCGCAAGTATTGATATCCACGTTTCGTATCTGTCAACTGCCACCATCGGAGATACCCTGGATATCTCTGCCGTTGCGGATCGGGTGGGGAAGTCAATGGCCTTCACAACCATCAAAATCTCCCGAGTCGTCGACAATGAAGTGGGCCCTTTGGTTTCAAAGGGTTCACACACAAAGTTCCTGCCTGTCTCCAAAGAGAATCGTGAACAAAAGAGCTGAAGTCTTATTCCAAGGATGTTGTATATAGAAATAGACGAGATTCCAATTCTTCAACAGCTCGGAAAACTACCAATTCTACCCAGAGGGCCTTCTATTTCTGATCATGTCCTCCCCGTCGAAGATGTTATACCACCATCCACGATAAGCTCCTGCCCAGCGATATACTGCGCCTCATCACTAACTAGGAAAAGCGTAGCATTGGCAACATCCGACGCATCACCCATTTTCCCCCATTGGAACTTGCGCATGACGCATCTCCATGTATCTTTCCGCTTGACCATCTGCCGCATATCTGGATACCATACATTTTGTGTACGGGGTGTCCATGAGCCCAGATACAACCGTGTTCAAACGTACACCTTTAGGTGCATAGATGACAGCCGTTGTCTTCATCAACTGAATGATGGCAGCCTTTGTCGCGGCGTGTCCAACATGGGGCTTTCCAATGTACCTCAAGCCAGCGATACTGGCAACGCTCGCCACTCCACCACTGCTTTGCTGCGCCATTATCGGTAGAACATGGTGGCACATCAAAAACACACTCTTGAGATTGAGGTCCACCTGGGAATTCAAGACTTCCTTCAGCATTGTAGTAGGGCACCCCGGCTCTGACCTCCCGTATCAGAATGTCAATCCTTCCGTGTTTAGCCATACAAGTTTCCCTGAGGGTCTTTGTTGATGCAGCTGATGTCACGTCTGTTTCCACAACGCCACGAGTTCCACCCGCGTCTAATCCATTTATAGAAGAGTTTCAGTCAAATAGAGCGGTCATCAAAATGGGATTGTCCCGACGGGTTTCCCGTTCAGCGGGCACACTCCCGATATACAACGTGCAAAGCCATATTCTCTGACATGTTTGCTATCAGCGGTGTGGTTATCCAGAAAGACGTTCTCAAATACATGTATGTTTGAAGTTGCAACAAAATGTAGTGTAACCTTTGCATAGACCTTAGAACAAGTAAGGGTTGGAAAAGTGGTGAGACAACAAGGCCTCACGTTCAGGTTTCTATACGTTCTACTTGTATGTTATGCTCCCTACATTCTACATACACTCTGCATACATTCTGCATACATTCTGCATACATGCGTATACGGATGACATCAGCCTCTCGACCTCCCGAGGTCCCGAGGTCGGGACTCTTTCAAGGTCATGTATATATTGTACTCCAACAGATTACCATCCTAGAAGATACGACAGATCATATATTCTCACACATTTCCACGTGAGAAGCATATACCGGTTTTTCGGCATATATTTTGACACTCCCACAACATTCTCCATGTACAAGTTTCCACCCCCTTGCATTCAGCCCTGAAGCCTCTTGTGGGTAGAAGCCGAGCTACTGAGTCCAGTGGAAGGGTCTTCTGTACAATCCTTGTACCATTCCTTGTGCGACAAGTTCACAGGACATGGCAAACCTTGGAAGTACATAGTTTCATATTGCATGAACCTATGAACTTCAAATCTTCAAAGTTCTCAGGGGTCGACTAGCGCGGATCGGCCAAATAGGATTTTTTTGGAGTAGACCCGCACTAGTTGGTGGATTTTCTAGTTTTTTTTCTCCTTTTCGATCTCTTTCTTTTTTTTTTTCAAAGGGTTCTTTGTACTTGATAGGTTGAACACCGGTTCTACATTACTGCATTTCGAATATAATAGAGTACTTCTTACATGTCGCCAAGGGAGACCCACAAACTATCGGATCGACAAAGACTAGACTTGGGATTAATAAATTAATCTGGCCTATCAGCGCTTGCATTCACGAACTTGTCAATCTTCATTGTGGGTGACAGGTCGGAAACGGGGACCATGTGAAGAGAGCATTGCCTTTCTCTTTGCTTCTTTTCTACGGGATTATTCCGTATAGTCCCCTATGTCCTGTCATATTGGCTTGTATATTTCTTTGCTTTTCAACTTGGAGAGACTATACTCACCATGGACATAACGGTATAACCACCCCCCACCAAACCCGTAGAGAAATCCTTGCTAATGTGATCCAGGATAACGATTCAAATATTGGCTCGTCGCGAGGCGACGCGTCGACCACCTCTGGTGATATCGCCAGCAGTCTCACCGGCGGAGGGGGTTCATCAGGCTCGGCATTGATGATGACTTTATTGCCTGCGCTCGCATACGCTTTGTTTTGGGTCAGCCTGTTTCTGATATTTCGGCGAACTCAGCGTCGATGGTACGCTCCGAGATCCTACTTGCCCGATATACATGAGCATCAACGGAGTCCCGAATTGCCTTCTGGCTGGGTTAACTGGCTTGGGACATTTTTAAAAATCGAAGACAATCATGTTCTTCACCACTCATCCCTCGACGGTTATCTGTTCCTGCGATTTTTGCGCGTCCTGGCTGCAACATGTTTGACGGGCTGCGTGATTACATGGCCCATTCTGCTGCCTCTTCATGCCACTGGGGGCAATGGCAATACTGAGCTCGACATCCTAAGTTTCAGTAACGTCAAGAATCCTAACAGATACTATGCCAACGTCATAGTGGCATGTGTGTACTTCTGTAAGTCCTCAGGATCCACTTGCAAAAAACTGCCTACTGACGAGTATAGCGTTCGTGTTTTATGTTGTGGTCAGAGAAAGCCTGTACTATGCAAACCTCCGTCAGGCCTACCTCAACTCGCCTGCCTATGCAACTCGAATGTCGTCTCGTACAGTCCTCTTCATGTCAGTTCCGGACGCGTACAAGAACGAGGACAAACTACGACAAGTATTTGGGGACTCGATCTGCCGAACTTGGATTACCTCCGACTGTTCAAAGTTGGAAAAGATGGTCAAAGAAAGAGATCAATTAGCCGAGAAGCTGGAAACCGCAGAGACTAAGCTCATTCGGCGCGCAAATAGAATTCGCATCCAAGCAATCAAAACAGGCGAATTGACTATTGATACGTGCCTGGACTGCGAGTCCAGCAACCCATCATGGTCTCATAAGGTTGAACGTCCCATGCATCGACTGAAATTTTTTGGCGAAAAGGTCGACTCCATCCACTGGTATCGGGCTGAGCTCGCAAAGAAAACCGAAGAAGTATCCAATATGCAATCCAAACACCAAAATGGCCAAGCAAAAATGCTCAGTGCAATCTTTGTCGAATTCAACAGCCAGGCCGATGCACAAGTCGCCCTACAAACCCTGTCGCATCACCAGCCGTTCCATATGACGCCTCGATTTATTGGAGTTTCACCTTCCGAGGTTGTATGGCCGGCACTGAATCTGAGCTGGTGGCAAAGAATTGTCAGGAGATTCGCAGTCCAGGGATTCCTGGCGGCGATGGTCATCTTTTGGTCGTTTCCTGCGGCAATAGTTGGTGCGATTTCGAACATCACGTACATCTGCACGCTGATCCCCTTCCTCAACTTTATCCTTGACTTGCCCGATTTCATAAAAGGAGCGATTGAGGGTCTTCTGCCTGCAGCGGCCCTAGCGGCGTTGATGTCCCTAGTGCCGATCATCTGTCGCAGTACGCTCCCCAAGTTTGTCTTGTTCCTCGAAACCCTGCTGACTTTTACATAGTATGTGCTAGGCTAGCTGGAGTCCCATCAAAGGCACGAGTTGAGCTGTTCACACAAAGTGCCCACTTTGTCTTTCAAGTGGTACAAGTGTTCTTGGTCACGACCTTGACATCGGCTGCATCGGCTGCTACTGCACAAATCGTCAAGGATCCTCTCTCGGTTAAAGATCTGCTGGCGCAGAACTTACCCAAGGCGACTAATTTCTACATTTCTTACTTTATGCTGCAGGGACTGAGTATGAGTTCCATGGCCCTTGTTCAAATTGTCAGCGCTTTGGTGTTCAAGTTTGTGACCACATTCTTTGCCTATTCCCCTCGTCGTCTGTTTCAAGGATGGGCCGAACTGGCCAGTCTGAGCTGGGGCAATGTCTTTCCCGTCTTCACCAACATGGCTGTAATTGGTAAGAGATGCCCTACTCATGCTCCAACGAAGACAAACTGACTTCATTATTTAGCGTTGACCTATTCATGCATCGCACCTCTGATTCTGGGATTTGCCTTCCTCGGACTTTATCTTGTGTACCAAGCCTACCGATACAACTTCCTCTTCGTATATGACATCGACATCGACACAAAGGGACTAGTCTACCCACGAGCCCTGCAACATTTGTTGACGGGTCTCTACCTGGCTGAGATTTGCTTGATAGGACTTTGCGCCATCAAGGGCGCTATCGGCCCAGTCATTATCATGGTCCTATTCATGGTTGGCAACATCCTGGCACACATGTCGCTCAACGACGCACTCACTCCACTGAATACTTTCTTACCACGATCCCTTGACGCCGAAGAGGAAATGCTTCAAGAAAAAGAAGACGCAGTGGCAGCGATCAACGAAGAGCGCCGCCCACGCGCAATGGCCTTCTGGAGATGGTTCCACCCGAACGTGTACAAAGATTACGCGGCATTGCGTCAAAAGGTTCGCCGGAACCTTGAGGCGGTTTCGTACACACCCGAAGAGATCCATACAGCATATTTCGAGCCATGTGTGACATCGCCACCACCAACTTTGTGGATCCCACGAGATAAGTGGGGGTTCAGTAACCATGAGGTTTTGGAGACTGATTCAATAATCAGCATCACGGATGAGGGTGCGCACTTGAACGAGAGGAACAAGATCGTGTGGGATAAATATGACCCTCATCTTCCTTTACGGGAATTGAAGACTCTGTATTGATCTTGGCTATCTGCCATGGAATTTAATGACTTGACGATAGCGATGGATTGGTTTCTTTTTTCTTTTTTCTCTTTCCTTTTTTGTACATAAACGTGATATTGATGAGCAACATGATATTCGATACCGAGGCTGCTAAGCAAATCCCCATCAAAAGCGCTCAAATATATTTATAACACAGTGGATCCATTTCCTTAGCATAACCACCTTGATCATTGAGATATAAATCCCATCAGACAGTCAAGGTGAAGTTGACAGCATTCACAACACCACTATCCCGCGGGAAAAACTCGAAGGTGAACACGGTCGATTGGCCAGCGGAGATGACCGAGTTAATCGCAGATGAAGTGAGGATTACGTGGGAGGCGTCCCAGTTATACTGGTTAGCGTAGGTCTAGATTGATATGTTAGGATTTGGCAAATGTCAAAAGAGGAATGGGGCTCATCTTACAGCTCTCGCTTGCTGAATAGGACCCAGGTATTGTGTCCAGTCATCGACCAGGTATGTTCCGCTCTTGGTCAAAGCCTTTACTGCAGCGATAGTTGGCAGTCCACCCCAGGTGATTGGAATTAACAGGTCAGAGCCCGAGACAGACGAGGCCACTGCCGATGTGGATGACAGAGTGGGAGTCTTCCATTGAACAATCTGGATAACAGGCGACGAGTATCCTCCCGAGAAATTCAGGGTTAGAGTAGCAACGACACCTGGTGCTGTGGTCGATGAAAGATGCTTGGATAAGTACGAAGCTGCGAAGACGATGTTCGTACCCGAGACAGAATAGTCTGTCCCCGACGCCAATTTCGTACCAGTAGAGTCACTGATTGATGAGAGCGTGTTACCGTTGAAGATGAAGGGAAGAGTCTGCGCTGTCACAGTTGTTCCATACTGATGGAAAATATAAGCCGACGATGACTGAGTGGTTGCAGAACCATCCTCGGTGCTATCTGGCAAACTATTTGCAGTAGACTCGGTGGATTTTGCGATCATCGAGAGCGAGTTCGAGTCACGCCAGACTCCGGTGGTTCGGTCCAAGTGATCCAATCCGTTATCCCACAGCACACAGGAGATGTCAAGACTCGCGGCAGTCTTGATCAAGAAGTCAACGTACTTCCATCGAGCAGCGGGCTCAGTGTTGGTGGGTGAAGCATCGTATTCGCCCAGAACAAGAGGTACATTGGGGAATGCGTTGCGGATGTTCTGGAAGTCGGTCTTTATAGTTGTCTTGTCACTGTCAGAGCCCCAAATGGTCTTTCCCCTGTTTGGCGTCAGTAAATAATGCTAATATGCCGGGTCTATACTCTTACCAAGCGCTGAAAATGAAGTCGTCTGCAGGCAACTCAGTCAGTTCAACTCGATAATATAAACTCATTCATGACCATATAAACTCATTCATGACTCACAAGGACTATAATAGTGGAACTGAATAGCATAGGGATTCGAAAATCCAGACGGTGCAACAAACCAGTCTGAAGTCTTGACGCTATCCTGACCACCTCCAACTAGAGTCACGACTCTTTGCGAGTTGAAGCCACCGGCATCGTTGATAGCCTGGAGAAAAATCTTGTTCAGTTTGTTGATCTCAGTAGCATCGGCGGCAGTATTGCATGGAGGTTCGTTGATAGGCTCAAAGGCAACAAGATTGGATTTGCAGGCCAACTTGGTTCCAATTTGATACCATAGTTTGTAGAATTTCTCTTCAATCATGGTAAGATCGGCTCCAGACTGGCTAACATCAGCCCAAACCCATGAATCTGTTTCGTGTCAGTAAAGGTCTTGGATACAAGGCTATATATACCATACCGTGATGCACATCAACGATGGCATAGAGCCCACGGGCGACAATCATATCAACAACGTCGGAGACTCGCTGCAACCATGCTGGGTCAACGGTCCAATCTGGCGAGCTTCCGGTAAAATGATAAGCATAGGTAACTGGGAGCCGGACACTCTTAAATCCGGCAGCCTTCACGGTATCAAATGTCGACGCGACAACTGGTAGATTGTTCCAAGATCCCTCATCGGGAACAGCATCAAGGGTGTTTCCCAGGTTCCAACCGGGATGCAGATTAGTCACAAAGTCGGAAGCTGAGATTGCACTAAATGTCCCAGTGCAAACAGCCCCCGACGAGGTAGCAGTAGCTGCCTGCGTGGTTGACTTGGTCGTCGTTGTCAGCGTGGTTGTGGTGGCCTTGGTGGTCACTGCTGATGTTGTGGAACTGCTGGTTGCTGTTCCTGGGAGGCATTGAGAGTACCCTTGGAAGAGGTTAGTATGAAGTCAAGCTCTAATGTAACTGCCGACCTTCACATACACTCATTC
This sequence comes from Penicillium robsamsonii, assembly GCF_028829455.1. Lineage (NCBI taxonomy): Eukaryota > Fungi > Ascomycota > Eurotiomycetes > Eurotiales > Aspergillaceae > Penicillium > Penicillium robsamsonii. The sequence continues at coordinate 8,200,327 of NW_026643219.1, read as the reverse complement.
TGCGAAGTACAGACAAAGCCCGACGCACAAGTGGTGCTTCCTGTGTATCCACCGCCTCCGCCTAGGTGCCAGTTAGTCGAAGGGTAAACACTCAGCCAGAGGGAATTGATCCATACACTGTCCATAGCCAGCTACCTCGGCCTGGGCTATCCCGACGAGGGCCAGGAGGGTACCAGAAAGGAGAACCTGCATTGTGAGTTCTACTGTCGAAGGTAATCTACAGGTCCCGGTTGTTCGCAGAGCTGATCTTGGGCAGATTCAGCATGGGAAGGTCAAGGATCTTTATAGCATTCTTCATATCATGCTCTAATCCTGGTCGTCAATCTGCGGATCGGCGGACCGGGTTGTTTTCTTCACGAACATTGCATGAGAAGCCAAAACGCCCCCCTTGACCTAAAGGGCCTGCAGATAAGTAGTGCTTATGCTCGGCATTCATTGCAATTGCATACTTTTTGGTCTTTTTCCCGGGGAAGATTACTTGTCTGAGAAGAGGCGCAATAACTCCTCCAATGAGAAGCCTTCTCCACCAATACAAGGTGAGTCCTTTAATTTCCCCAGGGTTAGGCAAATTAGATGTAATCCATTCGAGACAAGCCTAGGAATAGGTAGACAATTTACATTGACACCTACGTCTTGTATTGTTAGCCCCGCTCCTGCACGGAGAAGGTCCGTGTTGGTTTTTATAAACCCGTGGAGAATGAGGAACAACTACGGAGTAGTAGCACTTTCATAATATTAAACTTGGACATTGTTTCTCCGCTATGTAGGCGCATCAGATCATATCCATTCGCATAAAGCAAGTATGGTCATTTGCATTGTTCACATCACTACGCAATCTTTGTTCCGATCTGCCTCCATTATGTTGAGATCCCCTGTACGTACAGGGCGGGGTCGGTGAGACTGGTTTCGATTGCGCGAATTTCGGTTTCCGGAGTACTGATTTACCGGGGGATTGGCCGGGGAACCGCCGTATGACCTTCTGTCAGGCGGCGAATAGCGTGGCCCACTGGTAGCTTGTTCATAGGGAGGTGGTGGTGCGTTTGGGTCCTCGGGGTCGGGCCCATGTTGTGGACTATGTTGAGATCCAATCGCATTGGCAACACTCGAAGATCGAGCAGGTACATTGCTCAAGCGAGGCGAAGGTGATGGTCGATTGGAAGAAGTAATCGGGGCAGACGTACGACGATCGCGAGCCTGCTCGTTCCTCGCATTTTCACGTCGCTCTTCTTCTTGGAACTGAAGCGAGAGCGCATATGCATAATCTGCATCACTCTGTTCTTGAGTAGGCTCGGGGGATTTCGATGCTTCGGTTGCAGTTGGAGAATGAGTGGGCTCATTCGATATCCGAGGAGCGAGAGCGGGACCAGATGGGGCCGAAGGACCAGCGCCCACGGGGCGAAAGTCGCCAGAGTAATATTCTGTGTTGAACCCTGTCACATCGACAAGAGATTCCCAAACTACCTCAGCATGGCCCGCATAGCCCGCATCAGTAACCAAAGTGTAGAGTTGATGGGATTGCGGGTGTTTATATAGAGTCGAGAAATGGTCGTTGCGGAAAAGAATAGAGACAGATCCAGGCGCAAGTTTAGTCGAGAGTTGTGTTAAGCCAAACGGGCTTAATTGTGTCGGATTTTCAATTTCCACAAATTGTTGGATGGTTTGGATATCCGCCATGGTATTCTCTTCCGCAGGTTCAAGTGCCTCGCCTCGCGCCGCCCGATCCTCAAATTCTTGTCTGCGAAAAGGCAGCATTTGAATATCCTCGTAATAGTGAGCAGTGCGTGACATTGCGGCATGAGTAGGACTGGACCAAGGCGCTAACCAGGCATGGATCAATGGTATACCAAACGTGCTGTACAGTCGAAGATCGCTGGTTTCGAGAAAAGTGCCAAATCCTTCAGTAGAATCCTAAAACTAAGTTAGTATAGGTGGCCCTAGACGGATATATCACATGCACTCACCATTATCAAACGTGGGTTGACATTCATGCCTGTATGCAACATTGTCAGGAATTGAGTGAGGGCCTCGATGTCCGGAAACTCCTCATCAGGGCCTAGGCATATTGTCAGCTCTTCAAACATCGCCTCGATTAGCAGGCCCAGAGAAATTTGCTCGCGGGTTGACAGAGCTCTAACAATCGGTGGGTGAGTGTTGGGGTTCGCTTGTAGCACCAATGCATTTATAAGAGCCAGCAGCGGACAGGGTCCGTTTTGATTTTGGACTAAAACCGGAGATTCCACCAGTTTACCACTTTGATCAGCCCATCGGATGTGTCGAATAGTATAGGTTTCTGATCTCTGCTCCCTTTGTCGTGCAGCTTCTGCGGCAGATATGACTGGAGTTGTTTGGGGTGGTGGTGGCTGTTGCATCATGGAAGATGCGTGTTCTTGTTTTTCTGACAATGATCTTGCTCCGTTCGCGGTTGGTTCTGAGTACAACGAAGACGCAGCATGAGACCCGGTCTCGACTCCCGAATTACCAGTGGCGCCCGACACCCCCAAATCAATTAGTTCACGGGATGTGGTGGGGGTCCTACTAGGGAGATCAGCATGTGGAGTGTTGATTCCAGCATCTGATCCGAGCCTGCTTGCATCGGATGAGGGTTTATATGGCGCGCGAGTATGGTTATACCCACCAGACGCATCAGAAGGCTTCACAGAACCCGCCGGGACATATGGATTAGACTGCATTCCTTGCAGGTATACCTCTTGGGGGGCCAACACCTTGATGGACTGTTGAGACCCCCACGGTGAGTTATCATCGAGTTGCTGGCCGCCTAACACGGCGCGTTGCTCGGAATGAGAATTAGGACGAGGAGCCTCAGCCCATGGGGATCCTTGTTCGGGCTCATCTAAGAGAGAGAGCCGTGCAGTCATTGGAATGTATCCTTCGGCTGTAAGTTGTTAGCAACATATATCATTTTGAGAGAACTTTCTCATTTTGAGAGAACTTTCAGGAGCAAGTAATGTCATACTTAGGCTCAATGAATCACTGTTTGAAGTTGCATGTGAATCACGCACCCACTCATTGCGATCTAAGAGATCTTGAGTATGCTCTGCCGGCCGAGGCTTTAAGAATGGGTTATTTGACTTTAGCTGTACCGGTAGCTCCCCAGTCGTAGTCTGGCCGGCGTCGGCCGTTAACCGCCACACATTCTCGGCCGCTCCTTGTTGCTGACATGCTGTCAACGTAGGCGGAGCCCAGTGCCCGTTGGTATTTACAGCTTCCTGGTATGCGCTTTCGTACTGATTGTACTGACCGGAGCGGTCATCATCCGGCCTTCCGGTATTGCTTGGCCATGAGCTTGGCGGTTGGCTGGTTGGAGACCCCATTGGCGATCGCTGTGCCTCCTCAAGTGGCATCAGGTCAAACGCAGGTGAGGTGTTGAGATCGGGGGAGTAGATAGAGTCCTCAGATGGAAATCGGTTCAAACAAGTCGGGCGGTGGGAGGATGCAGAGTTGGGTGACTTGGGAGAACGTGTGTCCGATCGAGGATTTGACTTGCTAATGTTCTCCAGACGCGGTGGGGGCTGTTTGCGCAGGCCCATGAAGACGTCCGTTGACCTTTTTGGGAAGCGGAGGGGGGGTGAAGGTTTGGGTTCGCGTATAGTTCTAGGGATGAAAAGGCTAATAAGGGACTCAACGTCAAGAACACAGAAGAATTTGTATCTTGGATCCGAGAGTTGATTCAGGATGCAGGCTCAAAATAATAACAATAAGTCATTAGGTATAAGGAAAACGCCTTGCGCTGGGGCTGCAGGGGCTGAAGTGCCCTGCCCGTATACGTAATGGGCAACAGCTTAGCCCTTTAGCTTGAGCTCGGATATACCAGATCAAGAGAAAACTATATTCAAAGCAATGACGGAGGTGGATGATTTCACAGTCTCAAGAGTCTCAGAGTCCCTCGCAAGGCACCCGGATTCCGCAGATCCACTGGTTGACCTGGGGGAAGCTCCAAGTATGGGTATTTACTGTATTATTCACATGCAAAGAGTTGGCTTTGGGGATCGTCGGTTGAGGGGCGGTACTAGTATGGTATGGGATGGTATGCGGGAAATTATGACGAAATGGCCGGGGCCAGTAATTTAAGGCATCGAATTCAGGCATCACATTCAGGCATAAGGTTCACTTAAGGCATCAACATGTATACCGGACTATCTATCCACCCGGCTGTGAGTATCCTCGTCCTCTGATTGGCTAGCATTCTATCGGCCATAAAAGTCTCCAGAATAATTTTGTGGAAGGGCTCGAGAGGCACAGCTGTTCCATCGCCATCATGCATTCCTATATTCGCCCAGGCCAGTTCGTGGGTATCCGGCTTCAGTCGGATCAGTTAAGACTCATCCAGATCATCCCCGATACGTAAGTACTCTCTGCTCTATGCGGGGAAGATTCCACAACTAACATTGGATCAGAGTCGTCAATTTGGGTAGATTTGGTAGCTTTACCGCCAATCAGATTATTGGACGACCATTCTACTTCACCTTTGAAATCCTGGATGCATGCGACGGTGATGGCAACCAACTACGTGTCGTGTCAGCAACCGAGTTGCATGCCGAGACCCTACTCGCGGACGGGGAGGGAGATGGGGAGGGTGAGGACGTGGATACTGGCGAAAATGGAGTACCGATGCGAACAAATCGTCAAATCAATGACGAAAACTCTTCCCAGAAATTGACTTTGGAGGAAATTGAAGAATTAAAGAAAGAGGCCGGTGGCGCGGGGAAAGACATTGTCGCAAAGCTCTTGGAGTCGCACACCGCAATCGACCAGAAGACTGCATTTTCTCTTGCCAAATACACACTACGGAAACGCAAGAAGTATCTGAAGCGGTTCACCGTTCTCCCGCTGGACGTCGGCCTTCTCGCCAATTATTTGATCGAAGAACGCGATGCGCAAAAGTCGATGGAGCTACGGGACGAACACATCGGCCTCATCGGGTGTTGGGGTAATGTACATCACAGTGGGAACGTTGAGGTGGGTGAGGGGATGAAGCCGAATGGACGTTATGCCATCGTCGATGAGACTGGCGGACTGGTTGTCGCTGCGATGGCTGAGCGCATGGGAATTCTATATCCTCATGATGCCGACGAAGATCCAACAGAGGAACAAGATGCTCCAACCCAGAATGCCGCAGAATCCCAGCCTCCTAATGGCCTCCCAAAGCCCCGGCGCATACGTCCTCAGCCAATGTCCGCTACTACCAACACTATCACCGTTATCCACCCATACTCACAACCGAACCTGTCACTCTTAAAATTCTTTGGCTATGACACCAATAACCCCGATGAATCCCACCCACTCCACACCCATCTCAAGTCAATTTCCTGGATGCAGTTGGCTGACCCCAATTCCGATCCGCTCTACGCCAACGAACCACCCGTCATACCCGAAGAGGAATTGGCCGAGCTTAAACAAAGCAAGCGCACTGCGTATTACCACAAGCGCAATCGATGGGGGCGAGTTAAAGCAGTTGTGGACGAGGGTCGGGCCGGTAACTTTGACGGTCTGATCGTGTCCACCTTACTAGAGCCGGCAAGCGTTTTAAAGACAATGGTCCCGCTCCTTGCGGGGTCTGCCCCTGTTGTCGTGTATTCTCCGACAGTTGAGTCTCTGGTGGAATTGGCAGACATGTACTCCACTGCTCGGAGGACCGCATTTATCAGCAAAAAGCGAGAGTTGGAGTTGCAGACTCCCGAGGGAGAGGCCGTTGATTTGTCCACACTTCATGAAGAATTTGTCGTTGATCCCACGATTCTCCTTCCCCCTACCTTACAAACGTCGCGTGTACGCCCTTGGCAAGTTCTACCCGGTCGAACTCACCCCCTCATGACTGGACGTGGTGGCGCAGAGGGATATCTCTTCCATGGGGTTCGCGTGTTCCCCACTGCACAGAATATCCAGGCTGCTGGCAACGTTCGCAAGAGACGGAAGGTGGAAACGACATCTACCCCGATCAGTGATCGAGATGTGGAGATGACCTAGGTTTCCTGAATGAACGCCCTAAACGCCCTCAAAATAGATCAAATACCATTTCAATGTACAAGTACCACTTACTTCTTATTTTTCATGTGATCCCACTTTACCTGCTACCCCTTGTTTGGGTCATACTGGGCATCGAGTTAGGGTTAGTCTGGGGAATTTGACTCCCAGATGCGCAAGTGGCCACATCCAAGTGTCTCTGGTCGCTACGCAAAGCGATCGTGGTTTTGAATCAAGTATCAAATTCATTCATGCGCTGAATTTCATCAAACAATATACAGCAACGCTCGTCGTCTAGAGACTCTTTCCCATGAACTTTCTCTTCGTGAAACTCAGCCAGAACTAAAATGAATTAGTACTTGGGATAGACCATGAGTTCGTTCTTTGCTCCCACTTACCTTTGATGGCCCGACTCCACCGGGGTATAATCTAGCGTGTAGGCGGATGGCGATCTCCTGTCGCACCTGCGAGATGAACCTAGAATCACAAGAACCGGTTAGCCAAGATTGCTCTGCAATATATAGCAGCGAGAATCTCACTGGCGAAGGGTTTCGGCGTCCTGGCGGTCACGGGGGGGCTCAAAGGCCTGGTTAAGCGGGAACGACACATCACCAGGAATAGCAAAGTTGTCGAGGGCAGCGTTGGTCAGGGCCTGGGAATAAGATTGTCAGTGGTAGTTCTCCTACATCACACTGATATATAGGATCGAAACATACCTTCTCCGCCTCCCGGGCAGTCATTGTTGGCTTGACCTTTCCAAGGCAGTCGCTAATAAACAGAGTTCCATAAATGAGCATGCGGTCCGCGGGACCATTGATCTCGAAGTTGCGGAACAAGACATTGGCACGGAAGAGCGATAGGATTTCATCGACGCAATCATATGATTCACTTTCTGGGGTCACATCGATGTCGTCGATGTTGGGAAGCGGGGGCAATGTGTATGCGGGGCCACGAGTACGGGTTCGAAGGGGAAGAATAGGGAAATTTCCTAGTCAAGAGAAATTCGTCAATTTAATTCTTTCAATGTCGATTCATAGCCCAGGAACTCCTGCGCTAGAGTGTTCTCCTACCTATCACGGGGACATCACGGTCCTCCAGGAAGATGGAGTGGTATGCCTGCATTGATTAATAAGGGGCTTCGGACACACAGGGTATTGAAACATACAGGCATTTTGGAATGCGTCGAAGAATTAAATTGTAGCGTTCAATCAAAAAGACGGAGGGGACAAGTTGACCTGGGAGGTTAGGCAGAGGGATGTCATCTGTGGAGTCCCCCCAAGCTCCATACGATTTTCCGCCCCGAGCCTCTTTACGCGCTCAACGCGTCAAACCACACTTTTCATTTACCTCTTGATTCATATTGATTATTTATCTCTACTCAAGAGACATTCACCATGTCGGACTACGAGGACGAAATGGACGTGGATGCGCCCAAGGACATGCAATTCAGCTCCGAGAACGCCAGTGGAAAAAAGAGAACTGTCGCCGATCTGCCAGTTGAAGCTCAAGATAATTTGCCTTGGTGAGTTTGAGGATTGTGTCTCTTCTATTATGCCACTAATAAACTTGTCAGGGTCGAGAAATACCGACCAAGCAGCCTGGATGATGTCTCTGGCCATCAAGACATTCTCGCGACTATCAACCGGTTCGTGGAGACAAATGTAACAAAATGCCTATGATGGATGTACGATGGCCTCTGGTTAACACTGTCATACAGCGACTACCCCATCTCCTTCTCTACGGACCCCCAGGAACCGGAAAGACCTCCACCATCCTGGCCCTGGCGCGGCGGATCTACGGCACGAAAAACATGCGACAGATGGTGTTGGAGTTGAATGCAAGTGATGATCGTGGTATTGACGTTGTTCGAGAACAAATCAAGACCTTTGCAAGTTCGTACCCTAGGAGTCTCGGGTTGAACTATCAGCTTACCGTGAACAACAGGCACCAAACAGATCTTCAACATGGCCCCCCAAGGCACTGCCGGCTCCTCTCTGGCAGGTTACAAGCTTATCATTTTGGATGAAGCCGATGCGATGACTTCCACCGCCCAAATGGCCCTTCGTCGTATCATGGAGCGCTACACGGCCAATACCCGATTCTGCGTCATTGCCAACTACACACATAAGCTCTCCCCGGCACTCCTGTCCCGGTGTACTCGATTCCGGTTTAGTCCATTGAAGGAAGTCGATATTCGGACCTTGGTCGACAAAGTGATTGAGAAGGAGGGTGTCAAGATCCAGCCCGATGCGGTCGATAGTCTAGTGACCCTGAGCAAAGGTGATATGCGACGAGCCCTCAACGTGCTTCAGGCATGCTTTGCCAGCAGTAAGTTCATGTCCTTTCTCCCTGCTTCCATCCCCAATTGACCCATGTTATCTTTTTAGGTATCCCACTGCCGATGAGAGACGCTCCTAAAGCTCCTCGTCCCGAGCCCGAGACTATCACCAATGCGACGATTTACGACTGCATTGCCGCCCCACACCCGTCCGATATTCAAGAAATCATGACCACCATCCTCTCCACCAGCGATGTCACTTCCTGTCTAAACACCGTACAAACCCTCAAGTCCAGCAAGGGTCTGGCTTTGGCCGACATCCTCTCTGCACTAGCAGACCAACTCCAACAGCTCGAAGTCCCCGCTCAAACACGTATCACGTGGCTTGAGGGATTGGCCGAGATTGAATGGCGACTTGCTGGGGGTGGTTCGGAAGCTATTCAGACTGGAGGACTTGTTGGTGTGGTGCGAAATGGGTGTGAGTTACTGGGTGACAAAGGTGTTACAGTATAAGCGATATCCAAACATCTGGTTTTTGATATAAATGTAACTGGGTAGGCTTGGAGTCTGGGCGAAAAGGAAAAACTTCTCTTATTTTACTTAAACCGAAATACTCCGGACAAGTAGCCAATTGCCATTTTCGTTCTTGACGATCTAGACGATCTAGACTTGCTCCCTCGTTATCCTCCGTTATCGCACTCGCAGGCCGCGGAGATGATTTTCAGTTAGCTAATTTGTTGACTTACAACTTTGTTGACATTCAAGACTGACCAATGATTCTGGTGGAATAATTCCACTAGACTACTCTCAGACTAATTTACTATGAGGCCTAAACTTGCCTTTGGGTTTAGGTACCAAGACCCTGAGGGGAAAGGGGGAAGAGTCATTGTATCTTGCCCGCTTGGCCGTTCGACATAAACCAGATAAGGAGTTGCAACCACCCCGGGGAATTTACTGACAATTTCTTCTGATTTCACTATGCGCTACTCGATCCAGGGTCTTTTGCTGGCTGCGTCTCTGTCTCCTGTGGTTGATGCCGAGCGGGTGCTGGGTGCGTATATTTTCGCCCGCCATGGAGATCGTACACCAAAGGTTTTTGGTAGCACTCAACTGACCGACCTGGGCTACCGGGAGGTCTTTAATGCAGGATCCTTCTATAACGAGCGATACATCTCGTCCAACTCTTCCAAGCAGATCGAGGGCATTAGTGCCGATGTTGTCAACCCAAAGCAGATCAGTGCCTCTGCTCCCTCGGAGGCCGTCCTGCAGAACTCTGCCACTGGCTTCCTACAGGGTGTATATCCCCCCGCGGGAAAAGTAGCTTCCCAGACCCTAGGCAGTGGAAACTCGGTCGAGGCACCATTGAACGGCTATCAGCTCATTTTGTTGACACCGGCTACTACAAGCAAGAACGCCGAGGATTCCAGCTGGTTGCAGGGCTCTACTGGATGTCAAAAGGCAACCGTGAGCAGCAACAACTACTTTTTCTCCGACATGTACACCTCGCTACTGTCCTCGACCAAGGAATTCTACCAATCGCTTTCACCCATGCTAGAGGGCGCATTTGCCTCGTCGGATATATCCTTCAAGAACGCCTATACCATCTTCGACTACTTGAACGTCGGCAAAATCCATAACTCTACCAGTCAATTCCCTCACAAGTCAGACCTGACCGATGAGGTGTACCACCAGTTGATTGCTCTAGCTGGAAGCCATGAATTCAACCTGGCTTACAACTCTTCCGATAAAGTACGCGCCATCGACGGTGCTGTCTTGGCGGGCGAAATCCTGACCTCGCTCAACGAGACCATCGCCACCAAGGGCAAGTCCAAGCTGAACATCGGATTCGGCTCCTATGGCACCATATTTTCTCTCTTCGGCCTCTTGCAGATGCCTGCTGCCTCCGTCAACTTTACCGGAATCCCGGACTACGCCTCGTCAATGGTCTTCGAACTGGTGACAAACGCCAGTGGCACCGACTTCCCGACTGACACGTCCGACCTCAGCGTGCGTTTCATGTTCCACAACGGTACCATCACGGGCTCATCTGAGCCTACTGCATACCCACTATTCGGCCAGTCAAGCAAACTTCTCTCCTGGGACGACTTTTCCTCCAAGATCAAAGAGGTCGCCGTGACATCCGATGAGGAGTGGTGTACCATGTGCGGCAATACAGAGGGCCAGTGCGCCAGTTCGGACAGCAGCAGCGCCTCTGACTCTGCTAGCACCTCTAGCACTAGTGGCTCGGGGATGTCCCTCGTTGTGGCGGGTGTCATTGGTGCGATGGTTACCCTCGCGGTGATTCTTGGTCTGCAGGCTATTTTCTTCCTGCTTGGTGGATTCCGCATTGCAAAGCGGAACAAGTCCAGCCCTGAAATGATGAGCTCGCATGCTGGTGTCGAGGCGGAGAAAAAGGTTTAGGTCGAGTTCGAATGGATCAGACAAATATCTGAATTCTGTGACTTGCTTGGTAGGATTCGCAATCCGTAATGAATCTATGAAAATGAAATGATAACTTGAATCTGATTTTGGAACTATACAATTACTCTACAATCTAACATGACAGCTGAGAGGCTTAATTAGCATCTTGCATGTAATTGTATCGGGGTGTTCCATGCATCCTATTTGATCCAATATTTTTTTTAAAAAAACTTGCAGGTCAGATCTCTGCCCAAGCTAATGAGCATCACATCTTCAATAACATCTCTCTTCGTCGAACTTTGAAGCCATCGCATCCATATCAAGCGTGATCATTCCGGAGATTCACCGCCTTGAGACAACTCTAAACTTTCCCCAACTCATCTCCTCTCTTCTCTTCTCTTGTCAACCCCAGAATGCCTCGCCAACAGATCAATTTAGAACCCTACCGGGATGAGATCATTGCTCTCTTCCACCACGGCATCAGTAGCGACTCCATTAGCCGCGCCCTCGAAAATTGTCATAACATCCAGGTCAAGGAGCGAACCATCCAGTCCCGCCTTCGCAAGTGGGGCGTCCGAAAGCGACACCGAACGACGACAGGCGATGAGGCTTTGCATGCGCGCATTAAGATGCTTTTCATGCAGGACAGGCTGACCGACAAGGCTATGCTCAACATGTTGCAGCAAGAAGGTTACGGTATCTCTGGGCGCACTTTGCGCCGTCTGCGGTGTAAGTTAGGACTTCATGCCAGGGCTTCGGGGCCGGAGCAGCACCAAGAACAGGAGCAGATGCAGAACCGGATGATTGTTCCACAGACTCTGGCAGAGGGACAACTGGTGTGAATCTGGCTTGCTGAACTGGAGCAAGGTTGCTCGGTGGTGATCTTCCTCTGGACTCCATCAAGCAGCACCCATGCGACACCCATCATGAAGATGATCAGTAATTTCACCCTACGCGACAACACACACCGGACTACTCCCATGCGACACACCTGCGACTGTTCGCGTCTTGATCTTTACCAACACCCCGGCAGTAATCATCTCAAGACTCCATTTTCTTGGATTGTGTCCAGCCGACATGTGCTTGCAAGGTTGGCATGTCAGTGTCCGACTGAAGTCTCAATTTTGCAACCGACAAAACGCTTGTCAACGCCAAATATCTCCTCTCAAAGCAATATCTCACAGCGACGATGCGGTAAGCCGAGGGAGTTGATTTCGAATCATTCAACCACCTACCAGTACTGTCACCAAACGTCAAGTCTGGTAGAAGCATGCTCAACATCTGCTCAACATACCAAAGAGTCTCTGAGCTTCCACCGCTATCAATTATTCCCAAATGCGACAAAAGTTTTATGCCCAACACATAGCCTCCCCCCCCCCATGTTACCTGGCTAGTCACAAGTATTGCAAGGAATGTGGGGGATGTACAAAATGTGTCATGTAGTATTGAATGCAAAGAAATGATGTTCATACTTTTGTTTCATCTAATTTCATCTTATAAACAATGACCTGTAGATAAGGGCTGGGCCAACATCACGTGACATGACGTTCCCTTTGAGCTTTTGATCGAAGAAACCAACCCATTGAATCGCGACATTCAGGAGGGGTGTCCATATCCCCAAACACACTCCAAAACCTCGCTTTACCCCCCATTGTGGCACGCGCCATAAGCCGGTAGCTTACTTGCCCATTATGTCCTCCCAATACACCAGCGAGCCCAATCCCACTGCATCGGCCACGCTCAACACGACGGTTGGCCCTATCCAGATCGCGCTATTCGCAAGCCAGGCCCCTCTCACCTGCAAGAACTTCCTCCAGCATTGCAAGGATAATTACTATGCCGGCACAATCTTCCATCGGGTAGCCCCCGATTTTGTGATCCAGGGCGGTGATCCCACCGGCACTGGCTCCGGCGGAACCTCTATCTATGAATACCCAGAATTCGAATTCGACCCTGAAGCTCGGGATCCGGAAGAGCGAGTGGTTCTACGTGATGAGCTGCACAGTCGGTTACGTTTCAATCGACGTGGCTTGCTGGGAATGGCTAAGAGCGAGGACGGAACATACGGCAGTCAATTTTTTATCACGCTAGCGAACACGGAGCGTGAGATGAATGGAAAATGTACAATTTTTGGGAGACTAGAGGGAGATAGCATCTACAATGTGTTGAAGATCGCAGACGCCGAGCGCATTGCGGGCACTGAGCGACCCGTTTATCCGGTCAAGGTGACATCCTGCGAGGTTGGAGAACTGGGGCCATTGGAGGGCAAGTTAAAGGACAGACAGACAGTCTCAACTACCGAGAAGGCAGAGAAGGGCGCACCCAAGAAAAAGAAGAAGGCACAGAAAGGCGGGAAGACACTGCTGAGCTTTGGAGACGACGGAGACGAAGATATGCCTATACGCCCAGCGAAGCCGAAATTCAACACCAATTTGGTCGTCGATGCGCCAAGTGCAAAGACCGAAATATCAAAACCCAAACCCCGAGGAGAAGCCCCATCACAGCCGCGCAAACGGCCCCGGTCGCCATCTCTAGATCCATCACCGTCTACAGATCGTAAGAAACGCCCAAAGACACCAGACCCAGAAACACAACTCCCCCTGCCTGACCCTGAGTCGCCTGTTCGGTCCCCAACCCCGGATACCAAACCCGCGAAGGAGTCCAAGCTGTCGCGGACAAACGCTCAGATTGCCGCTCTGATGGCATCCATGCGCCGTGACGTCGACGTCGGCCCCAAGGACACAGGCCGAAAGAAGTCCGCCCTCGAAGCCATGATCCCCGAGACCTCAATCCGAGGACGGAAACGGCCACCTCCAGGGTCTGCAAATGGCTCCAGTCGCAACGGGACAGGGCCTAGTAGCGCCGCTGAGCGAGAAGCATTGCAGCTCTTTAACGCATTCAAAGCCAAGCTCGAAGGCGCTAAACCCGAACCAACTACCACAGCATCACAAGGGAAAAGTCACATGGACAAAGACGCCGAAAATCAAAACGAAGACGAAGAAGACGAAGAAGCCCACCTCTGCGATCTACACTTCATTGCAAACTGCCAATCCTGCCAGGCTTGGGATGACCCCAAGGTAGAGGTGGACGACTCTGAACAGCAAGAGGGAGGTTGGCTCTCACACGAACTCCGATTTGGAAAAGATACCCTAGGGAAAGACTTAAACTGGAAGCGCGAGCACGGAGGTGAGGCAGATTCACTGATGGTGATTGATCCTCGTGAGCGAGAGAAAGAGGTGGTTGGACGAAAGAAAGGATTCCAGCGTGATCGAGAGCGCGAGCGTAAACGGGAGCGAATTGGGGATTTGGAATGGGATAAGGGGCGCTAAATTTCTAATGAATGTCAATTATTTCCCTATCAATGTCTTTGACTTTGTATATATACTGGCATCTTACTTATCGGATATTTTTAGCCCTTCGCTACAACCATACATGCCCTGTGGGTAAGCGCCGGTGTTTTAACAAGGCAGTTTCAGGACACACACATCACCAGAGTCACCTGGGATTGGTTATTATATTCGCCTCGGTCTTTTTTGTCAGCCTCATTGCATGATCTCCCGTATGATTCTACCAATTATGGCTGAAAGCAACACACCATAACGACGGCGTATACAGGGGTTCTAACCTTGGAAAGTTCCTGACACCAAATACAAATCTCATACTCTAACCCGAGATATATTTTCTCTAACAAGCTGACTGAAACCATGACTGAACGAAAGAGATTCCTCGATTCAAAAGATTTCGAAGAGGGTAAGATACCCTGTAAAAGGTCTACTATACAGAAGCTGCCTTTAACGCTAACTATACAAAAGGCCTTTTAGCACTCGATCGCGCAATGGGTCGCGACGACTGGCTCGTTGCATTCGCGCCCATCCGACTGATCAGTGCAGGTGGGTTCCTTGCGGTGTCATATCTCAAGAATCGCGAGAGTACAGGCGATATCGATTATCTGATTGATCCTGAGTTTGCCGATGACAAGGAGATAAAGAATGCCTTCCATGAGGCTGTCCTTTCTGTGGCAGAGAAACTACACTTTACCGATGACTGGATCAACGAAGCCATGGCTATCTTCGTAACGAGGAAAACCCGAGAGACCTTGTTTAAACTAGCCGAGAAACAGGACATCACACTGTTTAAAGGGGAAAACCTCGAGATCCTGGCCGCTCCGGTCGAATGGGCCCTGGAGCGCAAATTGAGGAGGATCTATGCTGCGCAGCGGGATCGAAAGGCGAATCTAGATCTGTCGGATGCAGTTGCTCTTTTGAAGCAATTGAGAACTCGAAATGACGGCCCGCTGGATTTGGAAACAATCCGGACAATGAATATGAACGGGTTCGACGTGATTCCCGATCACGGAATAATGCATCAAGTGGCTGACGCTTACCGTCGCGAATATAATGAGGATATCTTCAAATAGGATGTCACGGGTACGAGGGCTCACTGATTCCAGACTTGACCAATGAATTTGATGGTTGAGATGACAATTGTTCAAGCGCATCGCTCCTAGACCGTATAGAGCCAACCTGTGTTGGTGATGATATTGCGCCGAGCAAAATTACGGCCCTTGCCATTCTTCTCAAGCACTAGATTCCCCTCGGCATCTAGTGACTCTGGTGACACAGAGTGCCTTAATAGATCTTTATCCATAGGCGTCACATCTTTCGTCCAGTCTGGTAGTTCTTCCGGGGCAAAAGGTGGCCACGGGTCCCCATCCTCCTCACGATAGACATGCTCCCGATTTCGTCGTAGACCGAGGCTTAATCTCCAATTAACTGCCTCATGTAATTCTTCCATGATAGAAGCGAGCATCGCATAACGAAGAGGATCAGGATCTCTCGGGTCTGGTATATCTCCCAGCTTCCAGTTTTGCTGGAAGAAGAAATACTCCGTCTCATAGCCCATCAGCTCATAACGATCGGCGAGGTGGAGCTCGTAGAGGCGGTAAATAGACCGCAGTGGCGTGTCCCGCATTCGCCAGATCGGAATGCAGCGAAGATTATGTATGGCACCAAAATGGGATTGGATTATCCCGGTCCCATTTTGTTGATCTTCAATCAATTCGCGGAGAGAAAATTGTTCTGGAATCGGGAAGTGCCAGGACGGATAGGGAATGAACAAGCGAAGGAGCGTCAGTATGGGATACTTGTGTTCGTGTTTGAGTCGAATGAGACTACCACGTAGCCGGAGAGGTGAGCTCCAGTAGCGAAGCCATCTTCGAAAATGGACCCAGAGAGATAACTTTGGTCGAGGGCGACGTGGAGGCATTTGACAAGTTGATTTAAAAATTGGAGAGAAAGAGTTGGAGAGAGTTGGAGACAGAGGCGGTGATGTCTTAGATGCCTCAGGCCTAACTTTATAACCACTTCCAATGTGACGACTACACACCAAGTATATACAACACCATTTACTAAAATGGCGTCCAGTTCATTTAGTTAAAGCATTGAAATAATATGGGAGAGAGTAAGACTGCCACTATCACGTTCCCCACGTTTTGGGATTTCAGTCGATTTGCTCACCTAGCTGTCTTCTTGGTTAAGCTTGTATAACTCCCAAAAGGTATTGTGTCTACAGCTAAGCGCCTTTCATCACCAGTAAAACTGACCAGATCCTACAGCTCTGTTCCATCGATCAGTCCCAATTTCGAGCATCTCGATGTGAGAGTTGCAGATGTTCTGACCGTGGTGCGCCGTTGCTCGGCTCTACTATAGTTCAACATTGATGCCGTGATATCGAATAGCACCTTTGTCAGGATCAAATCAACAAACCATCGGCTCTACGCTGAGCTGGCCATTCTTTTTTTTTTTCAAAAACAAAGGCACATCCCCACGGCCACTAGCGAGATACACTCGAAGATGCCGCTTCTTGATCCTAGGAATCTTCGACCCCAAGTGCATAGCAAGATGGCCAATTGCTCAACGTTGAAGCCTAGTGTTAGTAAAACAGGTTGCGTCAAAACAGTACCACATTTCTCTCAGGGCTCAGACTTCACTGTCGACTTCAACTTTCAGGACTCGGTGTGTATCCCAAGGGCTACCACGGAAACGATCCCGCTGATGGTGAAGTCAGGCTTGGTGTCCAGCTTTGAAGATCCAGAGATCTCCAACCTCCTTTCGAGTGTGCCGAGGATACAAGCCGACTAATATGACCATTGGAGCCGATACTACCACGCATTTTGCAGCTGCGACTGGGTACGAATAGTGCATTAGATGTTTACTCGATCACGGGGCACATCAAGACCCAAAAAGCCTGCAAAGAGAAGCCCCTTTTTTGAATGGCTAAGAGAAGGAGTCGTCCCATCCTTAAGGTGATACTGGAAATTGGTGCCGACCCAAAGTATACGTATTAGAAGAGATGGGTGCAGCTAGGGAGTATGGCCACACTGAAGTCGTGTAAGCTTTACTCAAAAGTGATTATATTGCTTTAGTTTCTGCCAAATCAGTTCCTAACAGTTCCTGATAATTGGTATCAGTCTGGGCTCAAGTCGTGCGCTCACATCGCTAATCGCCCGTCACCTTTTCCATGATGCTTTTTGATGGGATCCGAGCCGGCAAATTTGATTCTATCTTAAATTCTCCATTTACTTTGGCCTCCTTGCCCTCCCTACAAGTCTCTCTCTCGTCCAGGAGACGCATGTGTAAGGCTCGTCTACATACATTTGAGTACGGGCCGTAGATCTCGGATCTCGGGTGATCTGCGGGTAACCGTGGACTCTGGTATCCACTTGTCCCGAGATTGTATATCGACATTCCGGACTTAGTCGCTAAGAGCAGTACATGTAAGTAATAACAAGTGTAGTCTACATATCCTCAGCAGGCTAGAAATACTGTCGACAATAGATCTAGAATATTGCATATTAAACCTGTCAAGATAAAGCAAAGGTATCTCATTACTTCCAGTTGGATTATTCATGGATCATCATAGGTTTTTACAGCCCAGTCGAATTCCCCCAGGCACGTGAGTAAACCCCATATTAACATAAAAACGCCTAATTGTACGCCGAGAAGTTTTGTTTTCATCCAAGTCCTAACCCGTACTTGTGAATTTGCTCCATCTGGTATTCCTTGCGCCATCGACCGAATCACACCTTTCTGCGCCGTTTCGTCGCACTGCCACCATCATCCATAGCTTCGCCTATGTGCTCCGTGGTTGCGGGACTAGTGGCTTCACTATCCGTCAGTTGCTCGATCACACGCCCGGATTCATCGTAGCCGACGCCGTCGAAGCCATAGTGGTAGGTGGAATCCCCCTGCCCATGGTGAGGGGTTTCAAAGAGATCAGGCTCGGTAGGGATGTGATCGAAATCGAACAGGTCGTTGGTGTCTCCGTCATCGGCTTGGGTGGTCCCCACAGGATCGTGTGTATTCTGGCCTGTCCCCATGTGGTTCATTGGATTCTCGGCCTGTTTCTTCATATCGGAACCTGCGTCTCCAATGTCGGTGAAGTAGTCATTGTTGAATATTTGGTCAAGATCAAGCGGTGGGGGAGGTACATTGCCATCACCGCCCTCGATACCGGGGATGGTACCATTCGGGCTCAGCGGTTGGAGGAGACTGGTCAAATTCTGGACGGAACGATCTTGCTCGGCTTGCATCTTGACTAGGTTGTCGATTTCTTGTCGTGTGCTGGCTAGCCTGCCCGAGTAGTTGGGCGGCATGGGGGGTGGAGTCGGCGAGATGAGCGCGTTGTTGGGTGATACGCCTGCGTTCGGTTCTGATAGATTTGTTTCGTTGGCCATGAGTCGAAGCATATCGGCGCGTTGATTTGCCGTGAGGGGAACATTACCACCATGATTTTCAAGGGAGGAGAGCACATTGGGGAACTCGGAGAAGTTTGTTGAGAGCCCGTTACGTGCATTGGAGTTTTGGATGACAGACATAATGTCTCGTTGGGGGGAAGTCTCCTCTGTCGGCTGTCCAGGAGGAACGGTTGGAGCACTCGGGCGGGGGCTATGGTCAAAGACCTCCTCCACATGGCCGTGCTGGTTGGCACTAGGTTGCCGAGCATGACCACGAGACCGCGTGTCATACGAGCCACTGCCTGATGGGGAAACTGTGGAGGCCCGGATATACGCATCCGCTGTGGGCGGAGCCTTCAAAAGCAGCGGCTGCTTCTTCATTGTTCTCTGGGAATTCGGGCTAGTCATTGATCCCAAAGCATTGGTAAGGTAGTCATCATCCACATCTACAATGTTTCCCTGGTCCTGGGAAATGGCCCCCGCAAAAGAATTTGCGAGGTTTTGTGGCCCACCCTCTCCCTGCAAACTGCGGTTGTATACAGTTGCAAGGAATGTCAGAATAGCATTGATGGAGTTCTCATGGCGAGTGTGTTGCTCTTGGAAGTTGGCTGCCTGGGCATAGAGTTGCTCGTGTTCTTTCCGCAGCCTGGTGATTGTGGTTGAGATGATTGACTGCTGTTGACGAATCGCCTGGAGTTCGCGATATACCCCAGAAAGTTGCTCACTAGGTACAGAGCTATCCGTGACTAATGACAATTGCTGTGGTCGGGGAGCACGGTTATCACGAGGAGCCGGTGCACGCTCTTCGACATAATCGTCCATCTCGTTATCATCAATATCCTCCGTCTTCACGCGTGTGCCGCCCTTGCTAGGTTTGCTCGCATGTCCGCCGCCTCCAGCGTTCTTTGGCTTCTGAATGAGCCACAGGAGATCTGGGTGGCCTCGTTTAAAATAAGGGTTGGCGTATTCACTGGGACTCTTGTTTTTCCGTTCGCTGGCGCGCATTGAATTATCGGACAGTCCGACCTTCTTGTGAAATCCGTACATGTTCAGCTGTCGGACGAATGAGGCGTAGTTATTGTGTTTGAAGAGCTCGGGAATCAAGGTTCTGGCAAACTCATCTTCGTCTAGGACGACAAAGGAATTGCCATCGTCGGACCATCGAATCAGTTCCGTATTCTTGGATTCATCCAAGAAACTGCAGTTCTCAGTTAGCCCTATAATTGATCAAAAAAGCAATAGATGTGTCATACCTGCTCAATTTCTGTACAAATGGCGGTATTTGCTTTCGCTTTGCCTGTGAATCTCTCTTGGCAGTCAAGGCTCGCCGGTAGAGCTCCTCTAGAGACTCTCCCCATGCACCGCTCTCTCCATTTCCATTATTTCCGCCGTTTTCTACATATGAAGCAGGAGGTTGTTCGTAGCCACGGTTTCGGCTGACCATCTGGTTCGCTTGTCGGCGGGCGAGTTGATTAGATGCTGTCGGAGCTGGTGCAGATACATCTGGGGGTGGCACAAACCCTGCCGGGTTGTAGGTGGGATCGGAGAAGGCGGAAGTATTGATAGCATTAGCGGGGGGGTTCTGACCCCATTGTAAGAATTGATCGTTCGAAAGCTGAGAGCCGGGGTTCGCGGTGGTCGGGAAGGTCGGTACAGGATTCATCTGAGGGTGGACAGGTGGTACTGTTCCCGGCGCAGGTCTCTTGCGGGTCATTCCTTGCGAACTCATGGTGAATAGGCCGGCGCAAAGGCGTTGAATCTTATCGCGATGGAGTTCGATATAGAATTGTATCCCAATTTTCGGTCACTGGATAGGAGACTGAGTTGACCGCAGGAAATTTGCCTAGGAGACAAAGGAACCAGGTGCGGACTCAGTATGTAAGAAGTTGTTCATCCAAGTCGCCTAATTTTCAGTCAAAAAGGCTTTGACCACAGAACCGAGAGAGAAAAAAGGGATGCCACCGATCGCGCGAATCTATCGATATCAACACCGAAGTAAACAAAAGATCCCAGGAATCGACAACAGGCAGATCAAGGACTAGCAGTGATTAATAGGAAGATGATCAGTGGGCGCGTGAATTGTTCAATATCCAGAATAAGGCGGGAGGCTCCAGCAGAAAGCGCTTGGGCGGTGAATGATATGCCAAGTATTATAATATATAATCTAGAGGCACTAACGTTAAGAAGTGGATATAATCAAACAAATATGCTCAGTTGAATAAAAGTGAGCTCCCCTATGCCACTTCGGCGGCGAGATCAAATTGTCCTGCGGGGAGGCGTTTCCTGAGTCAGCAAGGTGGTGACCAGTACTTGGAAGTCCACGGATACTTCATGTTACCATGTGATCACATATGCTTATCAGGTATACAGATAGAAATCTACATATATTTTGACTGCAAAGTTCGCCAAGTGGTTATATCCTCTCAATCAGTTGAATTTTGCAGCAACTACCTTAAGCAGTATACGACTGGCCCCCACATGGCTCGCTCAACGTTTGATGTGAAACTATGTAGATTCCCCTATCAAACCCCGAAAGTCTGTCAGAATCTGTTGCCATAACTCAGGTTGCTTCTGCGTGAAATCCTCCACCTGTGTAGGGGCAGACAAGTCTTCCTTCATGCGTGACTCGTTCTTGGTCCCATTCAGCACCACCACATCCTTCAAACCCATCACTAGCGCATATAATGCAGCAGCTGGGGTTATGCTAACATGGTGAGCAAGTTGCTGCACTGGCTTAGAGCGCACGAGGTCTGGATTCGCGGTCAATGTCCAAAAGCTCTGGTATATGACCCGATTCTCGCGACAGAATGCGCGCAAGGGGACGTCAAACAGAGTGTCCTCGTAGAATCTGTTCTGTACCACTGATGGCTTCACAGTTGTCTGGGGTGAAGTACACAATTCGCGGAGTATAGCCAATGTACAGTTGGAGACACCTAAATTCCGGATGCGATGGGGGACATAAGTCTCAAGGGCATGCCAGGCCTCCAGGGTCTGGGCTAAAGTTGACAGTGGGGAATGGATGATCACCGTGTCAATATAGGTCTCATCCACGGAGTCAGGGTCAACCTTTGAGCGAAGATTGTGCAATGATGATTTGATAGATGCATGGACCTGATCCGTCACCGTCGCTGACGGGTCATAGGGCATATTGGCCGGATCCTGTGCTGAGACAGGACTATATTTGGTTTGCACCTAACTATGGTTAGTTGTCAAATCCCTAAATACATTTAGACTAAAAATAACCAGTGCGCACTCACGTACAAGTCGGCTCGACCGACGATCCCATCGGCAATTGCTCTGCGGATGCCATCACCCACGAGATGCTCTTGGTAATGGCGGGGTTGGGCCGCTGTGTCCACAGCCCGGAAACCGGCTTTGATTGCATTGTAGACTAGATCGGCGCTGCGTTCTTTCTTCCAGGCTGTACCGTAGACGAAAACTGGGATGGTGGAGACATTGCCCTGAGTTGGACGCAGGCAGTACTTTTCCCACATCTTGCCGACAGTCCGAGTCATCTTTTTTTTTAGGGAAGAAGTTCTTGATTGACCAACTTTGAGTGTAGGGCAGAAGTACGTTCAGCTTGAAAATATTTCAAATGATGTTATGATTGCGGGGTCCCGTGGAATTCAAACGCTTTCTTACTAACCCCTAGCCTGGACATATGGGAACCTCCAGGCCTAAAATAATACATCACGAGGTGTACCGATGAGACTAGAATAGGTCGGCTAGTTTTGTTAGTTTTACTCAAAACGCGGCGTAAAAGATTGATAGTCGCGTTAGTCTGGACTAGCTGCCTACTAAGTCACTTTGGGCGGTGTTAACGGTCTGAAATAATTATGGAATAGTGTTAGTCTACTCGCAGGCATTAATTCAGGAACTTGAAGAATCCTGAAGCCTGGAGATCAATCCATTTAAGATTTATAGTTGTATACTAGCTATATATAGCAGAAGGGACCGGGTGAGCTCGGCTATCGGTAACCCGCATGGGAACTTGATAATGGATTTTATTCTCAAGCAGAGTACGGAGAATGTTAAAACTATCAAAGCAGAATACCCGATATGAACCGATTGGCCCCACAGCGTGGCTTAGACACATAGGATCTCCGGGGTGGAATAAGACCCTTGGCGAACGGGAACGAGATGTAGACGCCGTAACTGAGCAATTGGTCATAGGTCAAGCTCAGTTGGGGATTAAAGCATAGCCACAGTGCCTGCATATAGAAATATATAGAACACAGAACCCCAATGCACGATATTATTAGCAATTATCTTGGTATGCATTTCAATCCAGGCTCTTGGCAAAGTCTTGGCTGCCCGCATAAACCAGGCAGCTGCTTTCGCACAACCAACATTGGCGGGACTCCGCTGATCACTGCGTCGTTGACAGGGATGCACGCACTTTGGGGGCTCCTCGGTTTACTTTCTACTGAACTCTGACTACGCGTGAGGAATGTGGACAAAGAAGATCATTTCCTACATGTATAGCAGGGTTATATTGGCTTGAACAATATAAATATATCTTCAATCCCACTGTAGATTTTAATCAGAAACCAAAACATAAACTCCTTTACCATCATCCATCTACATCAATAATCATGCGTACTCAGCAGCTTCTCCCCATTTGTGGCCTCCTACTTGCCACTAACATCGCCATCGCATCTAAATTGGACCATGACGATGTCCCCACTCGCTGCTGGTCTGCCTGCAGCGCCGTCGTCGGAATCGCCAAGAGCTGTGATGCCAAGCACGAACGGGATTCAGCTGAGATCCAATGCATTTGCGATTGGGACAATGCCAAAACTCAGATCCCGCTCTGCTCTGCCTGTATCACCCAGTACCAAACCGACAGGCGCAACAACAACATTACCCATGGAGACCGTGATGACTATGACGACGACAGAGATGAAGACGACGATGATAACGATGATAACGATGATAACGGTATGTATAATGTGATGCATTACGAAGATACAAGATAAATCTAATGCATTGACCAGAGGCTCTTGACCTTGTCTACTCTTGCTCGCTCACCACGACTACCTACAACTCTGCCGCTACCACTGCCACTACTGTGACTGGCACATCTACTAGCACTGCTACTTCAAACACTGCCACTACAACCTCTTCTAGCACCAGCGGAATCAACAACCAGGACTCGACTTCATCTGGCTCCTCGGGATCCTCTGATTCCCCCGGTACCTCGGCGGGCTCTGCGTCCTCTGCCACTCCTACTCCTGATGCAGCAGCAGATATTTCAGTTCCCGGTGCTGCATCCATGGCAGGTATCATGGGACTGATGGCTTTGGCTTGGCTGTGAGATTCGAGAGTGTCGGGTCTTCCAAGATCAACGAGTGGAGATATACATGATGGTTATATGAATATGTGCAATGTTTTCCTTCAAATTTGCAGATGATATCAATGAGTTGTGTTCATTTTGAGATAGTCTACCGTCATGCAATTTCAATTTCGTATTTTCGGGAAAGACTGGAGTGAGAGAAAGTATAGTTACGGTCGTGTATACCCGGCGGGGATCTGTCATTCCCTAGAATAACCAGAAGATGCGTAGAATATATAGCAACAGATCTAAGAAGCAATCGAATTGAACATTAATGCAAGTCCAGGTATTGATACATCCCAGAAGCTCTATATAAGTTAGATAAATACAATCATATCTCGTCCCAAAGGTATTCATGCACTAGGTGTTGCATGTGCGAGTGGTGCGTGTGCAGGCGTTTCGTGCGCAGGTGTTTCATCCACAGGTGGTTCATCATTCCAATCGCCCCAGATATCATCACCGAAGAAATCCTCATCTGGCTCCTTATAATCCATGGCATATACATCCTTGTAGCACTGCGCCTTTGCAGGACAACTGTTCACAGTCACGTTAGCATCGTTTCCTTGGCACATTTCTTGTGTTATAACTTACAAGACGGGATCCTGCCCGAAGATAATATGCCATATATATTCAAAGACACGACCACTCGTCTCATCGTCCAACTCGGTTGTCATAAGCCAATGATGATACGACTCATAGTCGCTCCGTGGGCGCTGAAGGACCTGCTCCTTGGTGACAGCAAACTGGGCACAACAAGGCGTAGCAACAATCTCAGGCACGTTTGTGTTGTTAAAGATACGGATCCAAGCACCCGCAAAGGCAAGCTCGGTAGTGCGACCAGCCGTTTGCCGGAATGGCTGGACCTCATCGGGACATCCCGGACTCCAGTCGCAGCGCAGGTTGAGATATCCAACTTGACGGAGGTAGGCGAGCTGCAGCCTTCGAACGCTCAACACATTGTCCTGCTCCCAGAATTCGACGTGACCACTGTATTGGTGAGCGTGGAGGAAGACCATGTACTCGGGCAATTTGTCGTAGTTGTCCAGAATGTATTGCAGATAGGCACTACTTTCTTTGCCCTTGTTTTGTTCGACTGGCAGATCTGCTTCGGGGTCATCGACGAGATAGACTGCATGTTGCCATCTAGAATTCGAGTCCTGGATTAGCATTTGGCATAGTTTATTAGTGATTGGGTCTATGGGGACATACTCTGGTAGCTGATCGTCAAGCCAATCGGTATTTTCGTATGACATCTTCCCCAGAACAATTACACGGTCCGATTTTGGAGTGACCTTTGGGCGAGCAGGAGCAGTAGACGAAGGTGTCACCGCATCGTCATGCTCTACCGGAGCGAGTATTTGGGGATTTTCGAGTAAGCCTATTGAATCATAGAATTCGGGCGCCGTAGATCTCCAGAATAGCTCTCCGGCCCATTCAGCACCGGGGACATCAACGGGGATGCGCTTGGGTTCCGGATTATTGAGTACCACAGAACGAGTAGGTCGGGCCGTGGGGGCCCATTTCCTCCGGGTTTGGGTATGTGAAGCGGATGTCGTAGTATGGGCAGAGACCAGCTCGATATATGTATCGCCATCTAGGACATAGAGCTCGGGAGTTCGATCACTCCATTGCAAGATAGAATCGAGGTGAAACTTCACCAAAAATATGGTTACAATTAGCGCAATGGCTATCGCCGCTCGCAATGGAGTCCGCATTGTCCAGCATGCGAAGAGTTGAAGATCAGAAAAATCGATCGAATTCGAGTATGTAGATCCAAGTCGAAGCGAAAAAAAAGCCACTTTAAACGCAATTAGTATCCACTCGCCTTGGCCTTCAGCCCCCGTCAGCCGCGTGGACGAGATACACGTACATTGTTGTATTCTTTTTCTTTTTTTTTTATTAGACAATTGGTTTCGATTGGGTTCCTGACTTGATATATATGTATCTTACTGACTCCCGACTTTTTTTTTTCATCTCAAGTGGAATAATCATCAGCCTCTGTTCATGTCTCCATCCGGCGATTGCAACCTCCATGTGGGTCTGACGGTTTGATGGTCGTCACCTATTGTCGAATACCGCTTTCCATGAAACTGTCGATCCTCTGTTGGAATTAAACAATATCTAGTATCTGGTACAGATATGAAGAGGTAAAAAAGCTACATATGTATACCATGTATCTTGACTTGAATTAGATTTAAGGACATAATTGCTGCATGCAACTAGTTGAAAATGTAACGTTTCAAACGGGCCGAACGGGTCAAACGTTGAACATTTACTACCTTTGAATCAGTCCCTAGGTATCCATGGATGTACGATCTACTATCTAGTTAAGTTAACTAGTTACGTCAGATTTCGATATTGGCCTAGTTTCCTAGGCCATCCAAGTTGAAACCGATAACTAACTAACTAACTAGCGTTTCATGTCTCTCTACGCCTTATATCAGGTTCGTCGTACACAGATTTGACTCAGTTTGATCAAAAATGAGGTTATTGGTTGGAAATGTGTCTCATTTTCAACCTGAACCTCATTATCAGCCATGGCATTTAGTTAAATTATTACCTCTGCCTCGCGTAATAGACCCTGGTATCTCAGAGACTTTCTTTTTTTTTTTTTTTTTTTGGCAGAGGTCCTATGCGAGCTGCAATTCAACTGTGGCTAATCTCTACCAATCCTTCTATCCTTGGGCTTTTTGATCAAGTTGGACCTTCATTCCAGCTGCGTACATATGGAGTTTGCCTGTTCCCCTCATCCCAAGGGCTGATAGCCTTCAAGGTATTATTTCAGAATACTCTTTGCGCTAGGGGGTCACTTGCCCTGTGAATCACACACTTCTCCTGAAACATCGTGGATGTCCTTACGACCCGACCCGGCCCTCTGTAGATCAATCCAGTAGTGACCATGGGGGGTTCCCTTTGGTTTTTGGTCGCAAACTCTCAACGGGTTAGGTAGGTTAGGTAGAGAGCAAGATCGGAAGTGTGTCATGTGCAATATATAATTTCTCCTGGTCGTCGTCTCCTTTTACTGAGACATCTCCTAACTATGCTTATTACGGGAACGACAGCCGAAGCGAATCAGACTCCAGAGCAAAGGTTCCGTAGACTTTTCTAGCGTCACTTGAAATCTCGTGACTATACTCTGTACGGAGAACGGAGGAGTCTCTCCCGAGTGCGATTGTCCGGAGTAGGTTACCACGAGCCGGAGGTTCAAAAGCTCCACCAGACCGGGATCTCCCAATACCTTCTAACCACCGTCTAGCGGGTTCTAGCTGGACCACAGGAACCTCTGAGGAGCTTCGGTGCATGCGCTAGAAACGGGGGATGCGCGGATCGTGGAGACCGGACAAAAGGTCCAATTTCACGGAAGTGGGACTGGGTATAGAGCTTTCCTGTCCTGTCAATTTAGCTGTAAAAAGCCGATGGGGAAACAACGTGGCCTATCCGGCTGGGTCGAACCTTTCAGGAAATTTCCACGGCTATTAAACATAACTCTTATAAGGTGGCGACTCCACGAACTCGCCATGAGGGATGGGGCGAAGCGAAATAGGGGGCACTAACTTCAGGAGTAAATAAGTAATTATAGAAAATCCACCCCCTGAAGATGGAATACAGTAATTAAAATGAAGCGGAGTCCATGATACATACGCTCTGTCTAAACCGGTGGTGTATCAAATATAGAGAATCACATACATGTAGTAGGTGCAGGACCCCTTGCTAAGCACGAGGCAGGGTGTGAACCCCCAACTTTCTATACGTCAGGCAAGCCGGACTCGTGCGCATCATCCACGCCAAATAATAAAATGAACGTATTTCCCCAAATTTGCTCAGGGATGAGAAGCTATAAGTAGGTGCCCACCACGGCGGGGTCCTCTAAATTGCCTAGTGAGGAGCCTAACGAGGCACCGGCGTCTTGGTAAAAGGCTAAGCCATCAGGAACTAGAAGGAGAGGGAGCTGTTAACGTCTTTTCCGATGATTTCCTCAGGGGGATCTTCCTAAATTCCAGGGGAAATAGATAAAGGGGAATACAATATACAGCGGGAAGACGTATACAATATGATATGATGTAAATGCCACAGTTCAAGGGGAAGTTTACACAAATTTAAAGCAGGTATCTTATATACTGTCCATCTGTATCCTCTCTACTCTGGCATGCAGCTAAATATTAAAATAGTATAGTCTCATTGGGTATATGAGTCCACCAGTCTAGGGGGGGGAAATACTAGACTAGAAGTACTATAAATGTTATAAATGTTATATATGCTATAAATGCTATAAGTAAGACTTTCTCCTATTAACCTGTTTTTTCTTCCCTTGATAGAAATATTTTCATATTCACCTTTCTGCCTGAGGACTCGATCTCTTCTCTCTTCTCTCTTCTCTCTTCTCTCTTCTCTCTATCACCTCCTTACTCCCTTTCTTGGCGGATTTGTGGACCGACTTTTGGAAATCTTTTCTCTTTTTCTTCCTGATTTTTTTATCTTGAGATCTGTCAACACTCAGGTTTCATCTGCTTTATATTGGTTTCACCGAGGGAAATCCCCCGACACACCAAAAACTTTAGAAGGAAGGAAAAGAAGAAAAGCAAAAGCCCCTTGAATGAATCGAAACATTTAATTCGTGATATTTGGAGATATTTTGCCCTTTTCTGCTTTTTTTTCTATTTTTTTTTTTTGTTCTCCGCCCAGAATCTCCCTCCGATCGGCTTTTAGTCCAAAGTTTTCCCTTCCCCCCAAAACATCCGCACAATCCCGTCCCTCGACGGTTTCTTTACAACTTGTGTCGCTCTCATGGTGGAGGACTGTTATTTTCTTTAAGTTTGGATTTTCACATTCCACGCTCGGAATTCTCGATGAGTTATCAAGACATGTATCACGATCATTCTGCGCGTTCCCCTGGGTCTCAGAGGCATCAACAACCCTTACACCGTCAGCCTTCTCGACAGTTCGATGCATATGGCCCTATGCCCACCAACATGTACGAACAAGATCAGATGCGTTACGAGTCCGCTCGCCTCGAACGCTTGAACCCGTCCCTGCAGAACAACTACGGATATGATATCTCCGGCTCGCAGACTTGGAATCCCAACGGTTTTGCTAATGCACAAACTCTCGGAGGAATTCGCTCGGCTTCCGCTAGTTTGAAGCCTAATGCCCGTGGACGTGCCGGCCTCCCCACGGTATGTGTCGTGATTTGATGCATCCCCCTATCTTCCCCGAGGGTTAAAAAAACTAATAGTCGTCTGAAGACATGGTTGGATCAGCAACCAAACATGCCTCAAGCATTTTCGAACCTGGGCCCTGGTCCCATTCAGAGCAGCGCGATGCGACCGGAAGCCTCGGCCTCGTCTGCCGACGACGACGAATTGATCCCAACCGCGATTGTCATCAAAAATATCCCCTTTGCCGTGAAGAAGGAGCAGCTGGTGCAGTTGATGACGGAACTCAACCTCCCCCTGCCCTACGCATTCAACTATCACTTTGATAATGGGGTCTTCCGTGGGTTGGCCTTTGCCAACTTCACGTCCGCCGAGGAGACAGCAACCGTGATCGAGGTGCTCAACCACTTTGAGCTACAGGGCCGGAAACTGCGAGTCGAGTACAAGAAGATGCTTCCTCTGCAGGAGCGGGAACGCATCGAGCGCGAGAAGCGGGAACGCCGTGGCCAGCTGGAAGAACAACACCGCCCGATGGGAGGCGGTCCTCAGCTCCAGACGCAGAGCTCCATGTCTTCACTCACCTCGCACATCCCAGCAACCTCCCCATCGCCCGTGTCCCAGCGTGGACAAAAGATTGGTACGTTACACACTCGGGGGGCTTTTTGAGGGTTATTGAAAATTCGAGCTGTGGCTAACAAAAATTTTCCCCTGTACAGATGTGGACTTGAACGACACGCAGACCCTTTCCTATTACTCCCAACTACTCCTATTCAAGGAAGATACTGTTCGCGATTCCGTGATCTTCCCCCACAATCTCACTCCGTCCCAGCGTCGTACTGTTCACACCTTGGCCCACAACATGGGCTTGGGCCATGCTTCACGTGGCAGCGGCGAACAGCGGCAGGTCCAAGTCTTCAAGATCGCCGCAGGTGCCAATGTCAGCCCCCCGACCTCTTCTATCCCGCCCTCTGGTCAGTCCGACAGTGGTCGTCGTGGCCTTAACCGGGCGGCGACCATCGACTTCAGCGAGGCTCGCCAAGAGGCCGGGCCTGGCGCTTTCAACACGTTGCGTGGACAAAACTCGGGTTTCTTGGGCGTGATGGACTCCCCTGGCAACTTCTCCAACGGCCAGAACCTGCGGGCTGCCAAGTCCTTTGCCGACCTGCGATCTTACACCCCTTCACCCGTGCCTTCCTCCGCCAGCTTCCCCGCCGCGTTGCAGTCTAATGGCGCCCGCCTCCAGTATGAGGGTGCGCCCACTGGGACTTCCAACACCCCGACTCTCACACCTGCTCAGTCTGGTTCTTCTCTTGGCATGCAGCGTGATGACCTGCTGGTCAACAGCCTGGGTGGACTTTCCCTCGGCACCGGTATTGGTGGCCCCAACTCGAGCCCTCGTCGCCTGCGAGGCATGTTCTCCTGGGAACAGGACAACCAACAATCTAACGCTGGCGCCATTGGTAGCAACCGTGGCATGGGTATGGGATATGACGGGCAGCAGGAGCGCATGCCCGTTCGCCAGCCCCGTGGCCCAACCCCCGACAAGGGCACTGGATTTCGCCGCCAGAATGGCCACCAAGCCCGCGGAAGCGATGAGCTCCGCACCAACTCCGGAGTAGAGATCATCGTGGAGTAGAACATTGGACGAATTTATGGCGACTCCCCTTTTTATTGCCAGCATCCGACTGATTTGCCGCGAGACGAATACGACTTGTATTACGAGGCCCTGTTCTGCGAATTACCGGCTTACGATTCGATGAGGGATGACGAGATGACAACAACCAAAAAAAAAAGACCAGAAAATCCTTTTCACTGATCTAGCCAAGTTTTAGACGTTTCTTTATTTTGGGGCAGCCCAACACGCGGTTTGGACGCTTTTGAGTTTTTTTCCCCCGACAGTTTCAAGAAGACTCTGGACTTGTTCTGGACGTGATATTTTTTTTTATTTTCCCACTTTCTGATATTGCGGGCGCCTTGCATGCAAATCTATGGATTTCTATGCCGTGTCGGAACGAACTCCACGACCCCGAGCACCTTTCCTGGTGACATGGGACGCATACGAAGAATGACACAAAAAACTTTTTGCCCATGGCAGAAGAAACGACAATACCAGCATATTGCATATTCTTGTCTGTTTAGTTTGTACATGGGGTGACTCGCATCCGTTTTAATGTTTCTGGCCCGTCTTATGCCAGCCGATTTCCCCTGGAAATTCATGTTCGGTTTAGGCTAGGACGGTTGTGACATGTTTCTTCTTTTTTTTAACTCTTTCTTTCTTTGCCTTCTTTTCCGCGTGCTTTGACTGCTTTCTTTGACCTAACGTTGTCTCGCGGAATGGTGTGTATTCACTACATGATTCTGTTACTTTCAATTGTGCCGATTCTACAAATCTACCTTCCGCCGGGTGAATGCATCTGCATTCCTATGTCAGTGTTGTTGATATATTTCCCAACTCCCATCCTAGAGGGTTCTATCCTCACGTTTGGTTTCTTGCAGCCCAGGGATCTTTTTTTCCATCGCCTTTGCCTTTGTATTCAGATTCTCAAGTTCAATCCATGTACCTTCTATCTTACCTATTTTCTTCCCCTACCAGTAGGTCAGTCGAGGTAGCTGTAAATATTCTGATAATAGAATCTTCTACTCCGTACCCTTAAACTGTGCTAAAGGGATTTTCAATGAAGACGAACCTCCCTAGAGTGTAAGGGATAAATCCAAAACGTAGATGCCAAATTGACGCGGTGCCATCGCGTTGTTTATCTCTCGGAGTTATGCATGTTGGTTCCTGTCGATCCCCCGTGGAGCCAAAATCCGGATTTTATATGCAAGGTTTAGAAGTATTTGAGTACAGATTATATATGTAACTGTTTGACCCCTCGGGAATGTGGGAAAAACTGGATCGATCAAGCGTCGGCGCCGGGATTCTAGACTTCTACACCGATGTAAGTACAAGTCAATAATACAATTACTAGGAAATGGTGAAGTATATCGAATCAGTAAAATTCCTACTACCAGGATATTCCCATTTTCCCATTACAGCGCCCTATGAACTCGAAATGAAAAGAAACACGATTGAAAGCAAAGACCGGGGAATATCAGAAAAAAAAATACAAAGTAGAGCGCCGTGAAGAACAAAGACGAGAGGACTGAAAAAAGAGCGGCGGGGATATGTTTAGGAGTCAAGGTGTTGAGGTCCTCCCGCGGTGGCAGCCCATCTTTTCGGAACTTTTCATATGTTGATTTAAAGCTCAATCTTGCCACCCTTCTTCTTTTGCTCGACCTTCAGGAGCAGCGCACGGTTGATGCGGGGAAGAACACCACCGAAGGCGATGGTTGCGCGGATGAGGGTATCCAATTCTTCATCACCACGGATGGCGAGCTGGAGGTGACGAGGCGTGATACGCTTAACCTTGAGATCCTTGGCGGCGTTACCCGCCAATTCGAGAACTTCGGCAGTCAGGTACTCAAGAACGGCGGTCACGTAGACGGCAGCTAGAGGAGAAAAGTGTTAGTTACGGGCCATGTGGGAGATCAGTTCAAGGGGGGTAGCATACCCTTAGCACCGACACGCATCTTATTCTGAGTGTTGTTCTTCAAGAAACGCTTGACACGACCACAGGGGAACTAGAGTAGGTTGTGTTAGCAGTCGCGTCATCTTAAACAGCTGGCGATGGGAGGAAAACACGGTCGAGAGAGAGGGTGTGCGACGACGTGGTATGAGTTCCATGAATATCGAAAGAAACTACCCCTTATCGAGCAGCAACGAGGACCAAATCGACGCGTCTTCGAGGGGCAGTTTCATCGAGGAACCCATCGCCCATATCGCATTACCACATTCGGACAACACCCTTCCTAGTCCAGCAATTAGACAAGCCATGATCCCACTAACCTGCAGACCAGCCTTTGCGCTGTGAGACTTTTGGGCCTTCCCCGCAGCATCACCCTTTCCGCCCTTTCCACCGATAGACTTTCCCTTTCCACCAGGCATTGCGAAATAAATGTGCGAAGACGGTCGCAGAGGTGGATATAGCAGATAGAAACAAAAACCAAGACGACTTGGCCGTGGTGTGGATGTGTAGGCGATTCAGAAGTGCGGAAGATACGCGCGTTGTTGATGGATGGAGAAGTCAGAATGTGCCAGGCGCCGGCTGTGCCAAAAAGACACTTGGCGCTAGTCCCAAAATGGAACCTTCCTTTCTCAAGGCGTTGGATTTCTTGCCTGTATATATGGCCATCTGTAGGGTCAGTTTGAATCTAGAAATTAGTTGCTGTAGTAATTTTATGACTCCTTTTCTATTTCTCAAAAATAGACAGAAGTCATGGTTAGTTTTGATATGCAAGGAGACCATGATGGAAGGCAGTGCGCCTTCAGCCGTCTTGAGTGCAAATGAGTGTCTCCAGCATCTATGGCTAGGATTAATTTATGAAACTTCTGTGGCTGTCATAATCCACATCATTGTGCAACTTCAAGACAGAATGGAAGACCATTAATGTGGTGGTTGCTGACGTTTTGCAAAATAAGCTGGTCTGGTTTGAAGCTGGACCATCACAGCTAGCTATGACCAGCAGTGGGGAGATCACATGATCTACTAGCCTCAGATATCAGGCGACAAACCCTAAGGCCTCAGGCGACCAGATGGCGGATAGATAGTGTCGGGAAAACTGATTCTCCGGCTCCCTGACATTCCAGAAATGCCAGGTGGCCCGCGACTTTCAAGTTTTGCTCGCGTTGTACTCCCCCAGACTCAACGATTTCTCCATATCGAAACGTATCCGGCAAAATGGTGTCTGCTCAAATGTATGCTTGATGGACAATTGGTCGATGTATTGATTATCTATATGAGAACTAACAATGGTTGCACAGTACCAACCTCGCCATCATCTTGGTGATGATGCAGCTGTCCAAGAAGGTTCCCTTTGATGATCCTCAAGTCCTGATGCTGGTCCGCGGATGCTATCTCCTGTCCAACGTTCTTATCCTGGCTGTCCACCTGTACACCCAGTATCAGATCAACAAGAAGAAGGGTATGCTGATCACGCGCTCTCCCCACAACCCAAAAACTAACGCGCGGTATCTTCAGATATGGCCACCCTCAAGTACGTCGAGCCCGCCGCGATGGGTAGCACCGAGGAGCCCAAGCCCGTGACCACCACCAACATGGATTACGATAAGGCTCAGCTGCGCCAACTCCTCCGCAGCCAGCTCATGGGTGTCGGCATGATGGGTGTGATGCACTTGTACTTCCAGTACACCAACCCCCTCCTTATCCAGTCCATCATCCCCCTCAAGGGTGCCTTCGAGTCCAACCTGGCCAAGATCCACGTTTTCGGCAAGCCCGCTACTGGTGATCTCGCCCGTCCCTTCAAGGCCGCCGGTGGCTTCATGTCCCAGGGCGGACCCAAGAGCGATAAGGCCTCCATTGAGGCTGCTGAGAAGAACTGGCGCGGTGGTGTCAAGGAGGAATAAATGCGCACCCTAGTTGTTCTAGGCCATCAATTGACTTCCCCCATGGGTATTCGATGGTTTGAATCATAGCAGTCTTGTTTCATTTCTCCCCATTGTACCATAATCCATAATTCATACTATCAAGTCTGGACCCCCCCCTTTTCTGGGCCGGGGCTCTAGACTATATTGTTCATCTCTGGTATCCTCTGATCATGCCATTTCCCCTGTATTGTACGATCTAAATCCTGTACAAAAAGGACACTCATGGTTGGAGATTGCGCCACTGGTGTATGGGCGCGTTCTCTGCCAATATGGCCTGATAAAGTCTCACCGCGATGGCTGCAGGGATGCCTCCAGGTACGTTGTAAGGTTCTTGAGGTCAAGAATTGATAATCCATTCCAAATCTTGGGGACCCCAGTAGTTAAAACCCGTCCAAGCTCAACCATTAGGATCCAAAACAAAAATTAAAATTTGCTTGATCCCGTGGCCCCATGCGTTGAAGGTTACCGGTGACTCGTTTGAGGGCGGAGGAGCCACCAAGCTATATCACCATACTCGATCCGTCCACCGCAGGAATTTGATGGCCCGCATAAGTGGAGGAAAGCAATAAGAAAAGAAGTAAATAATTATATTTATAATATTATATCTAGTTGCACTGGAGAGTTTCCTGTCTGTACTAGTACATATTTTTGCCCCCCGAGTATCATCCGTTGCCCCTCCAAAACAGACGGCGTCATAGCTGTCTCAACCACCTCGGGATACTCTTCAGTTTTGTACCTAATATTATCGTGATCATCTCCTTGTAGCCGAGTAGGCTCCGAATAGGCAAAATATTCAAGAGAAAAGCTCCGAAGAGTAGTTAAGAACCCGAAGAGCAGTTGAATTGCTGCATTCCTATTGGTAGACGGGAGCTACCGAGGGGCAGCGTAGGGCCCCAATATCGTGACTCTTCCTGCTTTGCCCGGTGTATGAAACCGGAAATGCGTTGCTGGGCAGAGACAAGCGGCAACAGTCGGGAAATCTAGTTCTGTCCGATCTGCCAGAAGGGGGGAAGCCGCCAGAGCCCAAAAGTCCCCGTCCGTCTGTTCGGTGAGGGGTGATCTGTCCATTGCGTCAGTCATCCATTCATTAATCCTCCCCCTCCCCCAGATCTTTTTTTTCTTCTTCTCTTCTCTCTCCATCCCACTTCCTCTTTCTTCAATTACTTCACTATTACAGTAAGTTCCATTCCCTTTCTAATATACAGGCATCTGGAGCTAATACCTTCTAGTAAACCGCAATCATGGTTGTCCAAGTCGGTATCAACGGTTTCGGTCGTATTGGCCGCATTGTAAGTGCTCTTCATCTCACTCTCGGTTTCACATTCTAACAACATCATAGGTCTTCCGCAATGCGTAAGTTGCACAGAAAAAGAAAGAAGAAAAAAAAAACAACCGAGCATCCTAACTCATACTTATAGTATCAACAACCCTGACGTCGAGGTTGTCGCTGTCAACGACCCCTTCATTGAGACTCACTACGCTGTATGTTCCAATCGGCCAGTTCTATAACCTGATATTAACCTCTTATCTGGGGAATAGGCCTACATGCTCAAGTATGACTCCACCCACGGTCAGTTCAAGGGCGATATCGAGCACGTCGATGACGGTCTCATCGTCAACGGCAAGAAGGTCACCTTCTTCGCTGAGCGCGACCCCGCTGCCATCCCCTGGGGTAAGGCCGGTGCCGAATACATTGTTGAGTCCACCGGTGTCTTCACCACCCAGGAGAAGGCTTCCCTCCACTTGAAGGGTGGTGCCAAGAAGGTCGTCATCTCCGCTCCCTCCGCCGATGCCCCCATGTTCGTCATGGGTGTCAACAACAAGTCTTACACCAAGGATGTCAATGTCCTCTCCAACGCCTCTTGCACCACCAACTGCTTGGCCCCTCTCGCCAAGGTCATCAACGACAACTTCGGCATCGTCGAGGGTCTCATGACCACCGTCCACTCCTACACTGCCACCCAGAAGACCGTCGATGCTCCTTCCAACAAGGACTGGCGTGGTGGCCGTACTGCGGCCCAGAACATTATCCCCTCCTCCACCGGTGCCGCCAAGGCTGTCGGTAAGGTTATCCCCGAGCTCAACGGCAAGCTCACCGGTATGGCCATGCGTGTCCCCACCGCCAACGTCTCCGTTGTCGATCTTACCTGCCGCATCGAGAAGGGTGCCACCTACGAGGAGATCAAGGCCGTCATCAAGGCCGCTTCCGAGAACGGCGAGCTGAAGGGTGAGTTACCTTTTCTTATTCACATTGTAATACATATGATATTAACAACTTTTAGGTATCCTCGGCTACACTGAGGACCAGGTTGTCTCCACCGATCTTAACGGTGATGACCGCTCCTCCATCTTCGATGCCAAGGCCGGTATCGCCCTTAACGCCAACTTCATCAAGCTTGTCTCCTGGTACGACAACGAGTGGGGTTATTCCCGCCGTGTTGTTGACCTCATCTCCTACATTGCCGGTGTGGATAGCCAGTAGGAATCAGGACGGCGTCCTGGGGTCAGAAGTGTTCTCTAAGGTGACGGGTTCCTTGTCGAACAGCCTACCGTTATGGGTGAATGAGGGCCCAGCCTTGTAGACAAAAACAAGATGATAATGTCATTTAATGAAACGAAATATTTCCAATTCATTCTTCTTGGATTTGTTGTAAGCTGTAGTATATAGTATATGCTCTTGGCTGGGTTGATTTTATAGACTAATCAATCTATTAATTCTAAAGCATTTTTGCATCCTGTGAGTGAAAAACTAGTAAGGGTATGTGCTTTAGTCTCACAAAAGAACTACATATCCCCGGGGACACGGACCTGCATAAGTAGGTACATAATATGTTAACTATACATGGAAAAGTTGGTTGGGTTGGTAGGAATTGTCCTTTGTTTCGGATTCTACCCTGCGGTCAACGATTATCATTCTGGCTATACATTGAGAACAAAAGGTATCCAAATATATATATATAAAAGACATCTAGAAGCGTCGTAGTAGTTATCCGAAATGTAACGTTCCGAGGTCTTAATATAATTCGAGCTAACTACATGTGTGTAAAGGTCTAGACCGTTAAGTACAGAGGCCGCATAAGCGGTCGACTGTTCTTGTAGATATCATTAAACACCACCTAAGGCTAAGTTGATAGATGATTTACAAGTTATTTGAGATTGAAAATCAAACAATTCATCTTTCTGCTGCCCAAGGTTGGAAACATAAATGATAAGCCCTCTAAACCGTGGAGGTGGATAAGTCAGCACATACTAAATGGCTACCGCCAATTATAACGCGTCACGCCAATCCATTCCTAGCAGCGGTCAGTTTGGCGGTGAACGGAATAATGACTGACATTAAGAAAGACTGGCCCAAAAGGGATCCAACATGCACATTGATCCATTCCCATTGTCACTCGGTAGACTTGGTTACTTTGTTATTGATTTCTACCCACTACATCAAGGTCTGCAATTGCATTTCTTTCTGAAAATCATTTATTTGAAGTTCACTCTTGCTTTATTACACGGCAAGTGAATTGCAGTGTCAGTCCAATCTACGGCAGGAGACGATTGTATACCGTTCCGTATGCTTGCACAGATCACACTTTCAAACATTCCTCCAGTCTGCGGTAAACATCAAAGCATTGGCCAACAACTGGAACATTTGACCGATTGATCTATTATACATTTTACTGTGCAAGGTGCTTTCAACGGCGTGAACCAGAAGCATCAAGCGAATCACTATTAGTTTGGTATCAAGCTCCAAGATTGCCACACAAGCTCAACACTTCTTTTGTGGTAGTTCTCGGTAATGAGCTAATAAGAGCCAAGCTTGAATCCAATTAAAGGGCTTTCCGTGGCTTC
The DNA here is from genome assembly GCF_028829455.1 of Penicillium robsamsonii. Classification (NCBI taxonomy): domain Eukaryota; kingdom Fungi; phylum Ascomycota; class Eurotiomycetes; order Eurotiales; family Aspergillaceae; genus Penicillium; species Penicillium robsamsonii. The sequence goes on along the minus strand of NW_026643219.1, from coordinate 8,162,095 downwards.
CCCTTTCATGATGGACGAGGACGAGGATACAGTTATGGGTGATTCCCATAATCTCTCTACCCTGACTACAAACCCATCTTTCACTCAAGTCCCCCTTCCCACACATCTCAGCAATCATCCCACCCCAAATATTGCTCCGTCTTCCATCCCTCAACCGGGTCCCACATCCCTTTCACCCGGCTCTGAGCAATCTCAACCTCGGGAGACTATTGTCTCCACTGGAATGGCCCCTCCTGAACGCTTGACCAAGACAAGTGACAGTGATAGCTCCGTCGCCGAACAGTTAAAACGTGATAGCTTAGTTGAGCCTGACTCAGACTGGTCTGACGACGAAGTCATGGCTAAGGCGGGTCTTCCGCTGGCGTCGCTTGCCACAGGACTTTGTTATGATCATCGCATGCGTTACCACTGTGAGGTTCGTCCACAGAGTGACGTTCATCCAGAGGACCCACGACGCATCTACTACATCTACAAGGAGCTATGTCGCGCCGGTCTTGTTGACGACCCAGAATCGTCTCGACCCTTGGCACCCAAAACCTTGCAACGGATCCACGCTCGCAATGCAACCGAGGAGGAAGTAACTCTCATCCATAATGATGCCCACTATGCATTTGTTCGAAGCACAACAGGTATGTCTTCACATCCACCGGAAGAGCTGGCTATGATAGATTCGCTGACTGGATAAATAGATATGCCTAACGAGGTGCTTATTCAACTGGAGAAAGATCGCGACTCCATCTATTTCAACAATCTGACCTTCGCTTCGGCCATTTTGTCTACTGGAGGCGCAATCGAGACATGCTTGGCCGTCGCCCAGCGTCAGGTCAGAAATGCCATAGCCGTCATTCGCCCACCCGGTCACCATGCCGAGGATGATGCTGCGATGGGATTCTGTCTATTTAACAATGTGTCTGTGGCAGCACGTGTTTGTCAAAATAGACTAGGAGACGCATGCCGGAAGATCATGATTCTTGACTGGTCAGTACCCCACATCACCGTTTGACCATGCGCCAATACTGACTTGTACTAGGGATGTTCACCATGGTACGCTTAATTCCTAGCGTAGCTTTTGAAAATAATTCAAGCTCACATATCATAGGCAACGGCATCCAGAAAGCATTCTACGATGACCCTAATGTTCTTTACATCTCCATGCATGTCTATCAGGACGGTCGCTTCTACCCTGGAGGCCCCGCCGGAGACTGGGATCAGTGTGGCTCAGGCGCTGGAGTCGGAAAGTGAGTGTGTCTTCAAGCATGCGAAATGATCAAAGTCTCACGCTTCTTAGAAATGTCAATATTCCATGGCCCGACCAGGGTATGGGCGATGGCGACTACATGTTCGCCTTCCAGGAAGTGGTGATGCCCATCGCCCAAGAATTCGATCCCGACTTGGTGATTAGTGAGTATACCCCCTATTTTCCTCAAGTATAGAGTTATTGACCATAATAGTCGCTGCTGGGTTTGATGCTGCCGCTGGTGACGTTCTGGGTGGCTGCTTTGTATCGCCAGCTTGTTATGCCCAAATGACCCACATGCTCATGACTTTGGCCAATGGAAAGGTCGCTGTCTGCTTAGAGGTAGGTGGATTGCATCTCTAGATTGTTGCTTGCTTGATCTGACCTCGAAACAGGGTGGATACAACTTCAAGTCTATCTCGAAGTCGGCTCTGGCTGTGACCAAGACCCTTATGGGGGAGCCCCCGGACCGTTTGTTGAGCAGCTCTCCCACAGACTCTGCGGTTGCAGCAGTCCGCCGGGTGAGGAGCATTCAATCCCAGTATTGGAATCATTTGTACCCCAAGACATCTGACCACCCGGTCTTTGCGAATCGTCTTCACGGTAAGAATTATAGATCTTCTCCTAATCAGCAGAGCTGATGAATCTTCTAGATGTCCTCCGCGTTTACCAATCAAATCAGCTGTATGAAAGCTGCAAGCTCACCCCATTGCACATCTATCGAACTGCCATTTCCAAATCATTTGACAAACAAGTTCTGGCAAGGTAAGTTGCACCACTGAATCTCGATATTTGAATCTGAGACTCATCGTCTGGCAGCACAAACTACCACCAACGTGTGCCGCTTATTGTCATCTTCCACGATCCGTAAGTGTTTCGATAATGAACCGAAAAACGTATAGTTGACAGTATCTAGGCCTGAGATTGTGGGACAGCCTCATCCTGTAACCAATAAATTGGAAGCGCACAATGTTTGGATGGTATGTGATCTAAGATGATTGATTGAGATTGTCTCCTAACATAACGAAAGGCTGATTCGCTCACGGAATATGTTAAATGGATCGTGGGCAAGGGCTACGCTGTGATTGATGTCAACGTTCCCAAGCACGTATCTCGGGAAGCGGTAAGTATAGCTGTGAATACTTTTGTACAGGCCATCAACTAATTCGAGTGGGTTTAGGCTGCCGGTCAATACAAGGGTGATGACGAGGACCGCCCGTCTGCCACCGAAGAACTTGCCGGATACTTGTGGGACAATTACATTGAGTGAGCTATAGCCGGCCAAGACTATTGGGTATCATTGATCTGACAAGTTATCAAAGTGCGAACCAGGCAACCGAAATTTTCCTGCTCGGCGTCGGCAACGCTTTCTTAGGCGTGTCGAACTTGTTGATGAACAGAGGTACGTTCCGACCTAGGTATCAGGCCCATGTAATTTGCTAATAACTGAGATAGAAAATCTTTACAAGCGTGTCAGCGGCGTGGTCTCCTTCGTGTCTGAGAACGCACTCCGCGCGGTCGCATCTCACACGCAGACTTGGCTATCGAAGTGGTATCGTGAGGTAAGCCACCTACAAATATTATTTGTGATATCTTTTACTCACCCGATCCTTTTCATTTTAGAACTCTCTTGTGTTTGTTTCAAACTCCCATGGTGTGTGGAATGACAAAGATCGAAAGCCTCTTTCCAAGCGCTATGGACAGGTGGTTCGTTCCCCGAAATCGAATCTGAACGAGATGCTTGACGAGCATAAGGAGGAAGTGTACAAGTGGATCTCCGAGCGTGCGGACCGGGAGGAATCCGATGAAGATTCTTGATTCCCTCGCTGATTGAGGACCGGTGAATCCGTAGGATTTCCAAGGTTATGTGCATGGAGTTATGCGGTCTATTATCGAAGAATTGTCTTCCCATACCCTAGTAATGACATGAAACTATCTTGCCAGTTACATATTTGCTTATATTTGCTTAATCGTGAGGAATTCCCCCGCAGATAAAAATAGGTCAGGGAACATAGTAACATCTCTCTGTCTTCGATCTTTGTCGGTTCTAATACATTGTGAACCGCCACCTGGGAAGAAAAATGTCAAGATGTCAGGTGCGAGACCCTGGGGCCCTCTGGAAGAGTGATATCAGCACCGTTTTTGGAATTTGAGACTTGAGACATTTGAGACTTCACTGCTATGACACACCACCAACCATACTTCGAGGTTTTAGTGGTACATGACAAAGAAACGAGTATGGGCTATCTTTTCCGGTGACTCTACAAAGTAGATACATGTACATCGTATAATGACTGTCCCAGTGTGGCGTTGATCTGCATACCGTCCCTGGGATGTAACGATGTCTCACTTTTTACCCCAGAAAGTCCTGGCGTGGCACAACACGACTCTAATCGCTTCCATAGTTATGCAAGAAAAAAAACCTTGTTTCGTCTCTTTCTATTCATACTTGGCATGCATGATCGGAAATATTATGTTAATCCATGGCTGCTCTCGCCTAGGAGCGAGAACATCCAATGATCGGGCCGGCTCTGAGACATCGTATTCTTTTTGCTACATCCAAGGTCTCTTTTTCTTTCTCGTATCTCCACTGACTTCAACCTTGGAAAACTCTTTGGCTTTGCGATGCGGGGATTTTATCAAATCCTACAAACCATTCCTACTCCATTCCTCTCCCGGTCCTGTGACGGATGGCCTGACCGCTGCCCGAGTGGTTAGAACTTCAATAGGTTGATTCGGGATGAAATGTCTTGGATTTGGTGAGAAAACTACCATACTTTCCAATGGCAATCCTTCTTTGGAAACCAAGTCTATACTTGGATCAAAGGGAGACTAGGTATAGGCTAAAAATTCGACGTTCAACCTACCAGCAGGGAAACTATATAAGGGGCCTCGAATCCCACCCAAGAGAGGTATTCTCACCAATTCAAACCGACTTTATTAATTGATCTCAAAGCAACACAGTCTGCTTACCAGAATGCACTTCTCTACTGCAGTTATTGCCTCCGTTGCCGCTCTGGCACCACTTGCCAGCGCCGTTGGCAACGCTGTTGTGACCAACCACTGCAAGTTCCCAGTCTACCTGTGGTCTGTTGGTGGCAGTGTTGGCCCCAAGCAAACCATCCCAGCGGGTGGTAGCTACAGCGAAGTACTGCATCACGACAGTGCCTCCGGTGGCATCTCGCTGAAGATCACCACCGTCGACAACGGCCTGTACAACGGCAGTCCCCAAACCAACTTTGCCTATACCCTCGACCCTGGCACAGTCTGGTATGACCTGTCTGATGTCTTCGGCGACCCATTTTCCGGCAAGTCGATTGTCGTGCGGCCCACAGATACGACTTGCTCGAACATCTGCTGGGCGCAGGGTGTCAACCCCGGTGGCAGCCAGACCAAGAACTGCAACTCGGACACCAACATCAACCTGAACCTCTGTGCAGCCAAGTGCTAAGCGCCCGGCTCTATGTGTGATAGTTTGCTATGATAGGGGCAATGTCCGTTAACACATGTGGTTTAACTAGCCGAGCTGCGGGGAAGAGCCTTGACGTGGACCAGCTAGAACTTCTAACTGTATGTACCTAATATGATAATGGGAAAGATGTTATATGTGTACAGTTCAATTCTTGTAGACACGAGTCTGCCTTGTACAGAGCCTTGTATAGTAATACGCCACCAGGAGTTGATAAGGCGCTTATTAGGGCTGCGAGAACCTATCACCGCCTCAAAGCATCTGGGCAGTATTTCCACCAGGACCGGGGATCAACATCAGTCCCTCAGTTGACTTTACAACATCCCTCTGGTCTATAATCCCACATATATATTCACAAACATATATAACCCGCATCTCATTCTTGGGCTCCCTGGAATTCCTAAGTGCATTGACCTTATCAGTCACGTCATTGGCCTCTCCCTTTGGCAACTGAATGCCTCCAAGGTCCCTACCAGCACACCTGTGTCACGGTCTCATTCGCAGCTCAACCCGCCCTTATCCCGATTTGCTGTCACGCATCACTGTGCCCAGTCCTCGTTCTTTACGGCTCGTACCTTTACCGATTCTCTCTTCCCTGCATTGGACCCGCTCATCTTCCTCTCACTTCACCGCCACACCCAAAATCATGACTCAAATCGAGCGTATCACAGAGAACCTGGAGAAACCGGAGCTTGACGATCGCTCTTACCGAGTCATCCGCTTGCCTAACAAGCTTGAGGCTCTCCTAGTCCATGACCCGGACACTGATAAGGCCAGTGCTGCCGTGAATGTCAATGTGGGCAATTTCTCCGATGAAGACGATATGCCAGGAATGGCTCATGCAGTAGAGCATTTGCTGTTCATGGGCACAAAAAAGGTAAAACGAACAATTCATCATCGTCTGCCCAGTCGAGGTCAATGCTAACCGGATCTCTGTTATTTAGTACCCGAAGGAAAATGCATACAACCAGTACCTAGCATCTCACTCCGGTTCGTCCAATGCCTACACAGCCGCCACCGAAACGAACTACTTCTTCGAAGTGTCCGCCACGGGTGACTCTAGTGCCCCGAAAACTAGTGGGGAGAGCACCCCTGCCGAGACGAATGATAACAATGGCGTCGTGTCGAATGGGAATGGCTTAGATGGAAAGTCGCCACTCTATGGCGCATTGGATCGGTTTGCCCAGTTCTTTGTCGCTCCACTCTTCCTAGAGTCAACCCTAGAACGGGAGCTGCAGGCGGTGGATTCGGAAAATAAAAAGAACCTTCAAAGTGACCTGTGGCGTTTGATGCAACTGAACAAGTCGCTTTCAAACCCTAAACATCCCTACAGCCATTTCTCGACTGGTAACCTGCAGACGCTGAAAGAAGATCCACAGAAACGTGGTCTGGAAGTCCGCAGTGAGTTCATTCGGTTCTACGAGAAGCACTACTCAGCCAACCGGGCGAAGTTGGTCGTCCTGGGGCGGGAGTCTCTGGACACGCTGGAACAGTGGGTCTCCGAGCTCTTTTCTGATGTCGAGAACAAGAACCTTGCTCAGAACCGTTGGGACGATGTTCAGCCCTTCACTGAGGAGGATATGTGCACCCAGGTGTTCGTGAAGCCGGTCATGGATACTCGATCCATGGATATGTACTTCCCCTTCATTGATGAGGAGGATTTGCATGACACCCAGCCTAGCCGGTATATCAGCCATCTGATTGGCCATGAGGGCCCGGGCAGTGTGCTTTCTTACCTCAAGGCCAAGGGGTGGGCCAATGGCCTGTCTGCAGGTGCCATGCCTGTCTGTGCCGGGTCGGCATTTTTCACTATTTCAGTGCGCCTGACCCCCGAAGGTCTGAAGCAATACCAGGAAGTCGCAAACGTCGTCTTCGAGTATATCGCTATGATCAAGCAACGCGAGCCCGAGCAATGGATCTTCGACGAGATGAAGAACCTTGCCGAGGTCGATTTCCGGTTCAAGCAGAAGACCCCGGCTAGTCGGTTCACCAGCCGTTTGAGCAGCGTTATGCAAAAGTCACTGCCTAGTGAATGGCTGCTGAGCGGGTCTTTGTTGAGACGATTTGACTCTGACCTGATCAAGAAGGCGCTAAGCTATCTGCGGGCTGACAACTTCCGCCTTGTCGTTGTGTCCCAGGAGTTCCCTGGTACATGGGATCAGAAGGAGAAGTGGTATGGTACCGAATACAAGGTCGAGAAGATCCCACAGGAGTTCTTGGGCGGTCTTCAGCAGGCTCTAGATTCGACTGAGGCTACCCGCACTTCCAACGTGCACATGCCCCACAAGAACGAATTTGTGCCGACCAGACTCTCGGTGGAAAAGAAGGAGGTTGTCGAGCCAGCCAACACCCCTAAGCTGATTCGCCATGACAACCGGGTGCGCCTGTGGTTCAAGAAGGATGACCGTTTCTGGGTGCCTAAGGCTACTGTCGAGGTAACGCTCCGCAATCCTTTGGTGTGGGCTACACCCGCCAATCTCATCAAAACAAAGCTGTACAGCGAGTTGGTACGAGATTCGCTAGATGAATATTCCTACGACGCCGAGCTTGCTGGATTGGACTATCATCTCTCGGCAAACATTTTGGGCTTAGATATTTCTGTGAGCGGATACAACGACAAAATGTCTGCTCTTTTGGATAAAGTACTCAATACCATGCGTGGGCTGGTGGTCAACCAGGATCGGTTCGACATAATCAAAGAGCGCTTGACGCGGGCATTCCGCAACGCCGAGTACCAGCAGCCTTACTACCAGGTCGGAGATTATACTCGCTATCTCCTTGCCGAGCGCAGCTGGGTCAACGAGCAGTATCTTGAGGAGCTGGAGCATGTTGAGTGCGCCGATGTGGTCAACTTCTTCCCCCAGTTGCTTGAGCAGACCCACATCGAAGTCCTGGCCCACGGAAACCTGTACAAGGAGGATGCCCTGCGTATGACGGACTCCATTGAGAAGATTTTGGGTGGCCGTCCTCTACCTCCATCGCAGTGGTACTTGCGCCGCAACATGACCTTGCCGCCCGGTGCCAACTATGTTTACCCCCGATCGCTTAAGGACCCGGCCAACGTCAACCACTGCATTGAGTACTACCTATATATTGGGCTCTTCTCCGATGACGTTCTGCGGTCGAAGCTCCAGCTGTTTGCGCAGCTGACTGATGAGCCTGCATTCGACCAGCTGCGCAGCAAGGAACAGCTCGGATATGTGGTGTGGAGTGGCGCACGCTACAACGCCACCACCCTGGGCTACCGGGTCATTATCCAAAGTGAGCGCACCGCACAATATCTCGAATCGCGCATTGAGACATTCCTCCGCGAGTTCGGCCCCACCCTCGAGAAGATGCCCGAAGAAGAATTCGAGGGTCACAAGCGGAGTGTCGTGAACAAGCGCCTGGAGAAACTCAAGAACCTAGGCTCTGAGACTGGCCGATACTGGTCGCATGTCGGATCTGAGTACTTTGATTTCTTGCAGCACGAGACCGACGCGGCCAATGTGCGCACCTTGACCAAGGCGGATCTCGTTGCCTTCTATCAACAATACATCGACCCCTCTTCGCCAACGCGGGCTAAGCTCGCCATCCACATGAACGCCCAGTCAGGTGCGCAGGTTGAGGCACCCAAACCAGCCGAGCAGAGAACACGCCTTATCGAAGTAGTCTCCCAGCATCTCGCAGCCGCTGATATCAACGTGAATTCTGCCCGCTTCACAGCGGCATTCGATGAGGTTGAAACGACAGTAGTGGACAAGTCTCAGATTATCTTTGTTGTGAAGAACTTCCTGGCGACTGAGGCAGGCCTGTCACAGCAGAAAATTGAGCCAGTCCTTGAGACACTGGATGAGAAACTTGGTTCCCAGTTAAAGGAGCTGGGTCTTGGCTCTAGCAGTGACATCCAGGGTGCGGCTAATGGCAACGGCGAGGCTCAAAAAGCTGTTGTTATCACCGACGTGCCGACCTTCAAGGCACGTTTGCCTGTTAGCACTGGCCCCGTTCCTGTGACGGATTTGAGCGAATATGAGGATTTTGATGCCAAGCTATAAATGGTATACATGGGGAATAGGTTTGGTGTTGGGCTGGATGGTTGCATGAATGGGAGAGTCGAGGTGTTTGTCAATTGATATAGTTCACTTCCAGAGATGGACAATAATCGAATAAAATACATTCAGATCAGTTCTCTTACAGTGGCTCTATAGTGTTGGTATAGTAGATGCCTCTTATGTTGTTTAGATATCAAATTTGGGAAGGCGGTCAACGCTGATAAGCGATAAGTGACATCGGAGCTTGGGGAGCTCTTGTCCTTTTCGACCACAACAGCAAATCGCTCCATCAAAATGGCTACTACGAGGGATGCCCCTGTTAGCGGTGTTCCGTAAGTACCCGAGATATTCGATTCAACATTGCAGTTTTCGAATGCTACAACCTGACACGATGACTTCTAGGCCCATTGTCCCGAAGGACTTCACTGCGCAGCAGCCGGAGACTGTCCGCCTGTACCCCCTTTCGAACTATACCTTCGGCACCAAGGAGACACAGCCAGAAGAGGACCCTTCGGTTCTAGCACGGCTGAAGCGCCTAGAAGAGCACTATGGCCTGCATGGAATGCGACGGACCTGTGAGGGAATCCTGGTGTGTCACGAGCACAACCATCCACACGTGCTGATGCTGCAGATTGCCAATGCGTTCTTTAAGCTGTATGCTCTCCTGCTTTAGTTGTGTATATTCAAAATTCACTGCTAATAGTCCTCAGGCCCGGCGATTATCTGCACCACGAAGACGACGAGATTGAAGGTTTTAAGAAACGGCTGAATGAGCGCCTCGCACCTGTGGGATCTCAGTTCTCCGGCGAAGGTGTTAATGATGACTGGGAAATTAGCGACACACTTGCGCAATGGTGGCGACCCAACTTCGAGACTTTCATGTACCCGTTCCTCCCTGGACATGTCACGCGTCCCAAGGAATGCAAGAAGTTGTACTTCATTCGCCTCCCGAAGAAGAGTAAGTTCTACCCCATTATGTCTTCCGATGAACACTGCTTACGTACGAGCCACTTGCTACAGAGGTTCTCTCGGTCCCAAAGAACATGAAACTTCTCGCCGTGCCGCTGTTCGAGCTGTATGATAATACTGCGCGCTATGGCCCTCAACTTTCTGCAATTCCCCACCTTCTATCGCGATACAACTTTGAAATGGTTGATGAGAACGACAACATTGTTGCAGTGACTCCTGGCACCCCGTTGCCTCCTGGTGTCACTCTCACCCCCAGAGTTCTGATTGACGGCGATAACACAAATGACGGACAGGACACTGGTATGACTGGCGTTGAGGAGGGAATGAAGATTGAATCTCACCAGTAGTGGGGATTGCAAGAACAATGAACACTAACTAAGCCTACTTTGGGCCAGAGCACCGCGTGTCCCCGGGGGCCAAGGTTCCTTTGCTAGTAGCGATGATGAACAAGATACGGTTCTGACTGGCGAGGATGGGAATTCGCCAATGGGATGTTTTTCGAGAGAGCAGAAAACGGAAAAAACAAAAGTCCCATTGAAACACAACCAGTCAAATCAATTTTACGCTTCTTATGACAATATGGAGTACGGAGTACATGTTAAATATCCCGTCTATTGTAGTCATCCTATTCGATCACGGGTCGAAGTGGCTGGGATTTTATGGACATTTAATATGTGAGCTGTGAGATAAGATTGTCGAATAACAACTGAGCAGTTGGGGCGCCAAGTTAGCAAAGCAGAAACCAATCAACAACCAACCAACAATCATCCAACCCTGCAAGCTACTTTTACCCGACCTGCAAAGTGCCCAAAGTATTCATCTTCACGGAAATTATATCGTATGGAGCAATAATCGTCGGGCGGGATGAAACCCGTGGGCTCCTGCACTACAAGACACAATTAAGCGCCCATCACAGCCCTAACCTCACCCTGGATGGAATAACTCCACCATTTAATATGTAGCTCATCATCCATTCATCCGATGTTTCTGCAGGGTTACATTCCTGGTGATGTACTCGACAGGTGCTTACATTCCATGTCGATCTCACCGGAGTCCCATCGGTCACGCGTGAAATAAGAACGGAGATAGAGCTGAGTCCGGCAAACAATTTATTCTACAAAAGAATGGGGGCTATACCCCGCTCTAGTTAATATGTCCCGCTTGGTAAAAGGGCTTGGGAGCTATACGGACTCGCCGAGGATACATAAGAGAGCCATGTCTGCATGGCTATCTCTAGGTGTGTGCATACTCGTTGAGACAGCTTTACTCCGAAAGCGATCTTCATAATGCTTCTTCTTGGTCGGCTTTGGGGCACCGCTGCTCTTGCAGTGTTGACAGTTGCTGCTCCTTCTCGTTCTGTTCCTCGAGGTATGGATATACGTTTTGTCTTTTGTTCCTGCCCTCCAGTGACTGATGCAAGCAACAGATGTGTCGGCTGATTTGCTTGGCCAATTGACCCTATACTCTCAGTGGGCTGGGGCGTCATACTGCACGAACAATAACAACTCAACCGGCGATGCGCTATCTTGCGAGGAAGGCAACTGTCCATTAGTGGAAGCCGCGGACACAACCACTCTATATGAGTTTGATAAGTACGAAACCAACTTCCACAGACATTCGGGGACTGTTCGCTTATATAGTGACACCTATCAGGAAAATCAGCTATGGCGATGTCGCCGGCTTCCTTGCGGTCGACAAAACAAACAAGCTGCTCGTCGTCTCGTTCCGAGGTAGTCGCACATTAAGTACCTGGATCGCGAACATCGACTTTGGCTTGAACGACGACACTGGTATATGCAGCGACTGTAAAGTCCACGGCGGGTTCTGGGACTCCTGGGAGACTGTCGCGGACGATCTGACATCCAAGATCCAAGCCGCACAGACAACCTACCCTGGCTATACTCTCATCATGACAGGCCACAGCTTTGGCGCAGCTATTGCTACGGTGGGAGGTACTGTGCTTCGAAATGCAGGATTCACACCCAAGGTGGTAAGTTTCATATTTTAAAGATCCTTGATATCAGCGTATACTCACAGACGATAGTATTCCTACGCCTCACCACGGGTGGGCAATGAGGCTCTTGCTCAATATATGACGGATCAAGGCAGTCTCTGGCGAATCACGCATACAGCTGACCTGGTGCCTAAGTTGCCACCTGCGTTCGCTGGATTTAGCCACTCCAGTCCCGAGTACTGGATTACTAGTGCTGACGAGGCGACAGTGACTTCGTCTGATATTGATGTCATTGTAGGTGTGGGCTCGAAGGCTGGAAATGCGGGAACGTCGAAGGCTGATACTGAGGCACATAATTGGTACTTGGGACATATTGATGCATGCCAATAGGGAGGTGAATATATAGCATGTCCAGGTGGGACAGCCAGTATATGCGATGTATATATTTTGGTTAGACGAATTCGACATATAACACATCAGTAAATTAACGTGTTAACATATATACTTCTAATTATTATACAAATAAGCTTGATTTCATATATTTCAGCTGTTATAGCTGTTATAATTAGAAGTTCGGAGCTGTCAAGTGTAGAGCCATAGAGCTTGGCTTTTTGTGGAGAACTCCAACTTGCGACACGTTAACCTCCAGATGTCTCCAACACGATTTATGACCTACGCAGTACTACATGAATAGCATCTGATTAGTATCAAAGTATATTCTATTCTCTTCCCCAGATTTCTCGAGCTCCCCCCCGGAGCCTCGATTTCCCGTTAATCGTCCACTTCTCCTCCCCTCAATGACTTGACCACCCGGGCAGACTGCCCTCCATCCAACATGTTGTTCGCTCCTAGTGGGCCACAAGGCCCCCGACGTCGCAGTCGGATGAAGGCTATCTTCCTTACCATCTTCATCGTCATCGCTCTATACCTCTTATTCTTTTCAACAACCGCAAAGTCCCCCGTGAAGGTGAAGACCGAAGCAGGTAGCTATGCGCAGAAACATGGATCGGCGAAACAAACAGGCGAGCTGGCTCGTCCGGTACCGAGAGAAAAGAATATGATTGTCGCCAGTATGAAAAGTGATGACACGTCATGGCTTTCAGAATACTTCCCCGACTGGACGAAAAGTATCTACGTGGTGGATGACAAGCACGCGCCGTTGACGGTGACCCGCAACAAGGGCCGGGAGTCAATGGTCTATTTGACGTGAGTCCGACACTGAATGTGTGTTACCCTGCGTACCTCATACTGACTCGAACTGTTAAACTAGATACATCATTGACAATTACGATAACCTACCGGAAACGATGCTCTTCATTCACTCGAAACGCTACCAATGGCATAACGACGACCCGTACTACGACGGTATCCCACCGCTCCAGAACTTCCAGATCCCATACCTACAAGAGCAAGGGTACGTCAACCTACGATGTGTTTGGACCCTCGGATGTCCGGCAGAAATCCGTCCTCTCACCGATGAGCACCGCGGCGACGTACACGCCGGCGAGTACTTCAAACATGGATTCATGGCGCTATTCCCTGGGGTCCCAATCCCGGAGGAGGTAGGCGTGTCGTGCTGCGCGCAGTTTGGTGTGTCCCGCGCTAAAGCGCTGGAACGGCCACGCAGTGACTACGAGCGCTTCCGCACCTGGCTAATGGAAACGCCGCTAGACGATGATTTGAGTGGACGAATTATGGAATATTCATGGCATAGTACGTGGTTCTCTTGTAACCCTCTCGGTACCGATCGAAAGCTAACATTTTTCTCCAGTGATATTTGGAAAGGACCCTGTGCATTGCCCCAATGCGCAGGAATGTTACTGCAAAGTGTTTGGACTGTGCGATCTGACCTGCCCATGGGAAGGTGGCTGTGATGACCGCTATTCCCTGCCACCATTCTCCTCGCTGCCCAAGGGGTGGCCGAAGATTGGATGGAAGGGCCAAGCACAAGACACTTCACACGGATTGCCGGAAACTTGAATTCGGTGATGGATTGAAAAAAAAAAAAGTCAGCCATATAAGCCGACCCCCTTTTTCACTACCTTAGGCACTATACGTATATGCGCTCTCAAATTGCAGTGCTCTAGGTTGCATCTCTATAAGCGAGGATATCGGTCGCAACGAGACTGCTAAGGGTGTTCCCGGAAGATACAATCGAATATATAGCAAATTAGTTTTGGAAGCAAATTCGAGAATCTAGAGAATAATCTCTCAATGCACTCCGTACCTGCTTTGATGTATAACATCAGTGACGTACATGGAACATTCCTGCAGAGCCGAGGCTAATTGCCTCCCCGCATTCTGCAACTTGGACTTTTCAACTGTCACTCTCTCGCCAAAATGTTGATCATCGGGCTTACAGGCTCAATAGCAACGGGCAAGTCAACTGTCTCATCTATCCTCTCTACACCACCCTATTCCCTCCCAATAATCGACGCCGATCTCCTCGCCCGCAAAGTCGTTGAACCCGGCACTGCAGGCTACAAAGCAATCGTCAACTACTTCGGTCCCAGCACACCAGATCTACTATTGGAAGATGCACCCACGAATCCGAACGGAAAGCCACTGAACCGACCGGCGCTAGGGCGACGTGTCTTTGGCAGCACGGAAGAGCGCAAACGCGACCGACAAGTCCTCAACGGCATCGTCCACCCCGCTGTCCGGTGGGAAATCTACAAAGCCCTGATCTACCACTACCTGCGTGGCCAATGGGCGGTGGTTCTAGATGTACCGCTTCTCTTTGAGAGTGGGATGGATCTCATCTGCGGAACGGTGATTGTGGTCGGGGTTCACGATCCTGAAATCCAAATGGCGCGGTTGCGCGCCCGTGATGCACACCTTACAGCTGAGGACGCGGAGAACCGGGTCCGGAGTCAAGGCGATGTACGGACGAAAGCGACGCAGGCAGAGTTCCGGGGGACAAAGACGGGGCGCGGAGTGGTAGTTTGGAATGATGCCGACAAGGCAGAGCTGGAGGTTGCTGTCCAGGAAGCTATGACTAGTATTGCAGCATCGAGTCCAAGGTGGTGGGCGTGGACATTGTTGGTTGCACCGCCGGTTGGGGTTGGAGTTGCTACTTGGAATTTGATTGTGAATTTCGCGACGCAGAAGGGGTGGGAGAAGAAGAAGAAGAAACAGGAGGAGAAGTCGAAGCTTTGAGCTTTTTCATCTTTACTTTTTCGAGAAGAGCCAGTCGCTACTTGTGTATCTCTATGTAGTGCCATTTGCCGCGGCTTTACGCTTTAATCCAGAGTCCCCTTAGACTCGGGGTCCTTAACAGAGCTTAGGATCTAGTATATACAAACAATGTACATTGATGTTGTATGGAGTTAGCTAGAGATTGTCCTAATCTACATATGCTAAATGCCCTATACAAACAATCCAATCGACCTTTCCAAGTCCTTATTACAATATCTATGTGACCCCAATCATATACTAGCCAACGAAGACTATGTAGAGGACTAGGGTAAGTGAACTACATCATCACATAGTCCTGAAGATACTAATACTGGGCTGTGTTTTAGGTCCGCCGTAAGGACCTGCTGCCAGAAACATTGATAGCATACAGTCTGCTTTGGGATTAGGATGAGGTTTGTACTATACCACAAAAGAAATAACCATGGTATAACTAGTGCCTAGAGACTAATGTTTGATTTAGGACAACAGCAATTACATTATAAACGGTTGGTGACCAGAGAGCTCCAACAAGAGCTTTTATCCCACACTCGAAGTCTATGCGAGGAAAAGTCGTCGCCCAAACATCCAACTCCATGACCGAACTGAAGGTCCATGACGGCTACGCGGACAAGATGCACTCCCAGGAAGAGAGCCCTAGACATACGTTCAATTATTTAACTACAATATTCCTATCTTAGCTCTTAGCTTTCTTAAATATTCAGTCTTCTCATCTCACATCTCATCATGCATCTAGACGTCTCCGTAGACCTCTTCCGACAGTATATCTTCACAGAGATGTGTCAGGTAGATAGTTCCCAGTAACTAGTTCTGATTACATTTCTTAATATTTATTTACTTGGTGTGTAGTGGGCAAGGACAAGTTAGCTACATGTATACAGTGAAGGATGTGATTAAACACCCCATGTATTTCGTGGGATCTGCCAATGACTGCTGAGCCCCAAGAGCTCAGTCAATGAATTTATTCAATGCTTTCCACGATAACTCCTAAATTGATGTGTGTGGACCTACACCTGGACCTCAACAACTTGTGAAAAGAGTCCCTTTGTATGGTAACCTCCCACGTACCTTCCTAGAGTGGCCACCTGTCTTGCACCCTATGTCCCATGCCACACGCCCATTTCGTACTGTTCATATGATGGAAGGTGCTAATTAGACGTGTACTTGCAAACTGTTGAGATTCCGAACTCACTACGTTGCTTATATACTTGTATAGTGGACACAAAAGTAACTAGACTAGGTCAAGGATTATAGTAATCTAAGCACCACGATACCGAGAAAAGAAAATTGAGTGATTGAACCCCAAGACACCATACATGCTATGCTAAAACGCCAATCAAAACATTCGAGGATATATCGTGGAAGATCATCCGTTTAGTAGCTCTTGCGCTTCTTCTTCTTCTTGTCAGAGGACGGAGCTCCCAACAAAGACCCCCGGCCAGACCCAGAGATACTAGTGAGTTCAGACAGCTTTGTCGGTCGTGTGTTTCCTTTGGCTTTGGCTTCTTCCCTGAGTCTGGCTTTTTCAATCATTTTGGCGACCTCTTGTGGATTCGACGGGTTGATTATGTCGTCCTCGTAATCATCCTCACCATCACCCTCGTCATTGCCCTCCTTGCTTGATGTAATTTGTGGCTAAGAGGGATGAGTACAAAACATCCAGTCTGAGAGAGGGAAATACTGACCTTGCGCTCTTTGCGCTTGAAATTGCCATACGCCCGCCGTCCACCGGAGTAGGTATCGTCATCTGCATCCAACGAGTCTGCCGCCAATACCATAGGCTGCTGAGTGGACTGGGGCGTCGCAGGGACGTTCAAGACCCAATGTGTCTCACCCGCCTCTGCAGCTGCTCGTGCGACAGCTTGTTGTCGCTTTTCTTCCTCGGCAGCAAGTGCAGCCGCGATCGCATCCATATCTGAGGTGCGAGGGCTTTCGGCCTCGGTGGAAAGACGAGGGCGCTTGGAATTGTGCGAGCTGGCATCAGAAGATGGACTTTGAGGTTCTTTCGCAGCTGCAGCACGTCGCATAAACTGGGATATGGCGTTAGTTGCATGGCTGTTAATCAGGAAACTGTCATTCATACCTTCATGGTCAATAGATTTGACGACATGGTCTTCTCGGGCTTTCCAGCCGGGGAAGAAGAGCCAGCCATGGTGAGTTGAAGGGTAAAATATCGAGAGATATCAAATCCAATTCAAAAACAAGAGCAAAGATGTTAAACCACTTTACTTGCGAAACGCAAATTAAAATGATGTGGCAGAAAATCCAAGTGCAGGGTGGAGCTATCTCGAACCAGCAAGCGGTGAGCATCCACCAAACCACACCTCACGGATTATTCAGTGCCGACTTGCACTTAGTCCCTTGCCAACGCTCTTTTTGTCCTCCGTCATAACCAACCACCCCGGGGAAATTTGCCCAGTATGATGTCCTGTGGCCGCAGAATTGCGACCTTTGCGTCGGTCCGCCCGCGCTTCGTTGTCCGCGCATACTCCTCAACCGTGCCCCGTCTGAACGAGAACCCTATCCAAGCCAACGACCCGACCCCGCGGAAGCCCACGGCGAATGTCTCTGCAACCAATGCCGTGCCTACCGAGGAGTTTGGACGTCAGCGTAATGACAGTACTCTCCAGGAGGCCCCTGAGGTTGGCGAACGCATCCGGAGCATGCAGGCCCCGAACCGCGCTACCACCTGGGCCGCCAGCCAGCAGCCGCGCGAGAAGGCCATGGTTGGACCTCGCTTTGAGCAGACAATTATGGAGACCCAGGTGCGAATCCACTGAACATAGCAGTGCTTATGCAATTGTTGTTGGCAATGCATAGCAAGGTCGAAGACTAACTTACTACCCTTTAGCCGCAACCATATGCCGCTATCGAGCTCATTCACAGGCAGCCCGTCCGCTGGACAAAGTCCAAGGTTGTCAGCTGCGATGGTGGCGGTGGTCCTCTCGGCCACCCCAAGGTCTTCATCAACACTGACAAGCCCGAAATCGCTACCTGCGGATACTGCGGTGTTCCTTTTGTATGTCCATTCATACCCGCCGTCCTCCCGGCTACCATTGGATCCTTGCTAACATCCCCCTAGGCCCAGGAGCAGCACCGCGCTTACCTGAAGTCCCTGCCCGCCACCAGCTACCCCCTCGAGCCCACCGGTGACGCTGTCGAGGTGAACGAGTCCCAGCGTGTGACAGAGGGTGGCTTGGAACAGCGATAGACGGCTAGCATGAGATTTCCTTTATCGGCGTTGCACAATTTGCGTTTTTCAATTGGTTTTGGGCCTGAGGCCGTGTACAGAATATCGATGAATGGATGCACTGCCCTTCGATCGTGTTATCGTGTGTGATGATGGTATTGTCCTCAAAAATGTGTTCACTACTCCGACTACCTGCATATGATGATATCATATAACCTGGGTTATTTGTCGACTCTCTCGCCCACCCAAATCCCTATTTTTGTACCTTGCATCACTCGTAGCCGGGACATTCTAGATAAATCACAATTGCCCGCGCTCAACCCCGCCGTCCAGTCAAGCCTTCTGTCCCTGGATTGTCGCAACAACCTTGCGACTGTGCCGACTCGTCCGGAACTCCAGGTACCAAATGCCCTGCCAGGTTCCTGTTGCCAAGCGACCGTTCGTGATAGGGATATTGACCGAGGCGCCAATGAGCGCAGATTTGATGTGAGCCTGTTGGGAAATCAGTGCCTGGATCTCAAAGACAGAGTAAAAAGAATTGTGGAAGCTAGACTGAGCTAGACTATAAACTCATGCAGCGAGAATAGCGATCTAACCCAAACCCTGAATCCACTACCATCTCCAAAGACATACCGGCATATCATCCTCGCCCTCGGCAGAATGACGATACAGATTCCCCTTCTTATCCATCGGCGCAATACGGTCTAGCGCATCACTCATATCAGCGCGAACATCGTCATCCCAGTTCTCGTTCAGCGAAAGCGCACAGCTGGTGTGCTGCACGAACAGATTCAGCATGCCGACTTTGTAGTCGCGGATGTCTGGGACCTCTTGGAGGACATGGTCGGTGATGAGGTAGGAACCGCGGCTGCGAGAGGGAAGAGTAAAGGTTTTCTGTGACCAAGACATGGTGTAGTATTGAGAGATGTGCTGAGAATAAGTGAGAATATGGAATGGAGGGGAAGAAAATAAGAGTGTTGTGATTGGGTGGGTTCTCTGATGTCATGGGATCTCGGTCATCTATAACATGTCTACATGTATACATTGGGCAGAAATATCTTCATGTCTCGGGCTGTTTGCTATTGAATAAGGTAAGTCAATGTTAAATGTTAATTGTAAGGTTGGGCGCCGTGACCAGGTGATATTAGCCCAAGCATCTAAATGTCCAGATGGCGAGTTGGTCGAGACTGGGAGATCCACCGGCCACCCCAGCTGTGCCTTGTACGTGAGCTAGACGGCCAGGGTAGCTGTACTCTACACAGGAGGAGAGGCCACATACGGAACCATCTGCCCAGTAAAGGCATTGCTTATAGGCGAGTTTGCTTTCTGCCAGAATGGGGTCCATTTTCGATTCAACGGCAAACGTATATCGGAGAAAGAAGCAAAGGAGATTGTGTATAACGAATGTAGCAGAGACGCAGACTAAATAGTGTGATAAAAAAGAAGTTCGAGGAAGGCAGAGATTCTCTCCCAATCTAATCTCGGTCACTTGACGCCGTTACACAGGCGGCTTATATATAGCTTGATACATATGTACTCCATATAAACATATACATATAGTCTTGGAGATGATCCCATATTCTAACCCTTTTGATGATATAATGTGCGATTCTCGTCCAACGTTGCTCCATTATACAATGTACTCTGTTATCTGCTTCCTTGACATTTGTTTGTACATGTACCTTCCCCAATCACAATTCTAGCAGTCAAAGGCGAGACCGTACCCTGCGGATCAAACGAAAGAACGTACATATAAGAACTGGAAATTTAGATGTCATGGTCTTCTGACATTGACTCCGAATTGTAGCTGGAGCTGGAGCTGGTCGCTAGAGCCAAGGAAGGTTTCCTAATTCAGCTGAGATCTGACAGAGGGGTTTATAATGGTGGTCTCCACCGAGTGTCCGGGACAAGTCGGGAATACCAAGTCATGATTGTTCCGTTCTGTTTCATCATTCGTCCATTGCCTCTGCCTGAGAGAATGTGGATCGGTAGATCTGCCGGGAGAAGTCTTTGCGCCAGAACGCCATCCCTGGACCAGCGGACGGGCTCGGACCGCCTAGCTTGACGGGGGTATTTTGTATAGATGCTCCTGACATGTATCGAAAAACAAGTCTACAAATCCCAACTGGCCAACGGATCGAAATCCTGTATATTAACCCCCTCATTAAGTACTTCTGTCATATCGGTCTTCCTCCGTCCAATGCGGGGAAGACCGTTATTACTTCATCGGCTCTTCCAACCCTCAGTGACTCAAAATTCCTCCTTGGCTATTTGAGACCTCAAATATGACTTTCTCCATTGACGCCGCCTCTCTGCTAGTGTCTGCAGCGGTCCCAGCATTCAAGTGTCCTGCTGGGACAAGAATGCATATTCTGAACTTGGGTACCCTCCAAGCAGATGAATCATGGTTTGCGTTTGCCGGGATGTCAAGTCGTGTGCTTCCAACTAACTGTGCACAGGATCTTCCGAGGTGGGAATGCAAGCTCGGTGAGCAACCTCAATCCAGTGAACAAACGTCGGGATTTGGTGCTACTTTCGGCTCTGATTGAGTACCCGGGAGTGGGCCTTATTCTTTATGAGACGGGCTGTGCAGAGGATCTAGACGTGGTATGTCAAGTTGCATTGCAATGTTCAATATAACTAAATAGCATACAGAAATGGCCAGCGCCAATCACAGATGTCTTTCCGCGAACCGAATACTCGGAGAACAATAAACTCCCGAACGCCATCAAAGCCACTGGAAACGACATCAAAGACGTCAAAGCGGTCATAATTGGCCACCTGCACCTTGATCACGCCGGAGGACTTGAGCATTTTGCGAACACAGATGTCCCAATCTACGTCCACGAAGAAGAATTCAAGCACGCTTGCTGGGCTGTAGCAACCGGGGCAGACTTGGGCGTCTACCTGGGGCATTATATGCTCCTCGAAGAGCTAAAGTGGAGCACCTTCAATGAGTCGCAACTTGACCTTTTCCAAGGCATAACCCTCCACCATTCACCCGGCCACACGCCTGGACTCTGTATTATGCAAGTTAATCTTGCCAATGATGGACCATTCATTTGGACCTCGGACCAGTTTCACGTTGCAGAAAACTATGACCTGGGTCATCCCCACGGAGGATTAGCTAGAGATCACAATGCGTGGTATCGCAGTCTCAACATGATTCGCAGACTTCAAAGACTGTATAACGCGACGTTGGTTTTCGGTCATGACAAGGATGTTGCCTACAAGCTCATGAACACGAAGCCGTACTATGAGTGAATGTCTACATTTCATGCCGTTAGCCTGTTACCTAGTCAAATGACGTCGTCTCCCCTTTCTGAGTGAATCCTTTTGGATGCCAACTTGTAGTTGTAGTTTGACCCGGGCTGTTAGGGAACAGAAAGGGAGAAATCAATCCAAGGGTGCTTGGCCAGGAATGGAAGGAACTATGGAAGTATTCCCGAATAAGAAGGGGCATCTTACAGCTTTGACCACAAGCCTCGTTTTGAACCTTATGGGGATGTCATGATTTTATATAATTGTTGAGACTACAAGGCTCACAAAGCTAGGAGGGAGAGAGTTGTATTGAGAAAGAAGCGAACTCCCGAACTATCTAGTTAACTATCTGAGGGGTCGATGCCTCTGAGGCACCAAGGCATCACCACAACAATAATTAGGCTCTCTATGGCTATTTTAATGCGCCGAAGTCATCCCCTCAATCTGAAGACTGACATTCCGAGTCACCCCATCCGAGACAAACCGCGCTTCAGTTGCATTTCCCTCTGGGAATATCTGAGCCGTCAAAGACACCTCTCCTTGACCCCCAAAGACCTCAACGCTGGACCAATCCACGAAGACCTGCAGGTTGATACGTTTATCCGCGCTCGCTGACAGTGGTGTGTGATACAAGCTTGCAAATGTCTTGTCAAAAGATACAACTCCCGAATTTCGCCGATCCACAAAGACTTCTTTGCTGGTAAAGTTATACCCGATGAGTGTTTCTTGCTTGAAGTCAGAGCTAGCACGGACAGCTATCGCAAATGTAGAGGCCAGAGAACTGCCGGAGTCATGATCATCAAAGCTCAAGTTGAGCTTGAATGCCTTGCCTGGGGAATGAAGCCTAGTTGATCCTTTCGATACCGATTTCCAGGAACGCTTCGAGGTATGGTGACTGGCAACACCCTGCCAGCTATGATGCGGTTGTTGAAGGAGGGTCACTTTTTTATTGACCATCTTCAAAGATAACTGACGGGGAATAGATGTGGCGCTTCGCCAAGGGCTTGTCGGGAGCATCCTAACGTACTGCCAATTATTCATCCACGCGATCTGGACCACGTCTCCATCAGGAAGTCCATTATAACTAGCGGCCGCGTAAAAGTCCGGACCCCAATCCATCCAGTTGGCAGACTTGTTCCCCGGATAGATGCTATCGGGATCAGCTGCGAAAGTTGTCCCGTTGAAGTCGCCAATAAAGTATTGCGTGCCTGATCCGACCGTGCCAGGTGGTCCACCAGGGTTGAGTCCCAAGACCATGACCCATTTCTTGGCTGACGGGTGTCCTTTGACGGGCATTTGAAACAAATTGGGACATTCCCACACGCCGCCAACAGCATTGTAGGGTCCGAATTCGCTGGCGAAAGACCACTCTTTGAGATTGTCAGAAGTCCATATTGCTAGTTTATGGGCTGTAGCCAAAGCTATGATGGCGACCCATTTCTGTGTATCGTCATGCCAGAACACGAAGGGATCCCGGAAGTTTTGGAATTCTGCTGCATAAGGAGAGGGTGGGTTGTGAATGACGGGGTTCTCGGCATCATATGTTGTCCAGGTCTCGCCCTCGTCGAGACTATAGGCGATTGACTGAGATTGCTGCTCTGTGCGAACATGTTTCCCGCTTGGCAAATCTTGAGCAATGGGATACTTTATGAGAAACGGATATCAGTCTCCATGAGTGATTAAGTGAGATAGCCATAAACGTACCATAGAAGTATACATGGCGACCAAGGGAGTCTTTCCCTCGACCCCAAACCCACTCGTGTTGTTCACGTCTGCTACTGCACTTCCGGTAAAGTACATCTCGGTGACATTATTGGGATATCCGCGCGCAAGTAGAGCAACAGGGCGCTCTTCCCAGTGGGTCAAATCTTGACTGATTGCATGACCCCACGACAAATTCCCCCATTCAATACCACCGGGGTTATGCTGGAAGTAAAGATGGTATGTGCCATTGTGATACAACAGCCCACTAGGATCGTTCATCCAGTTTCGGGCAGGGGAGAAATGATATTGAGGACGATATGGTTCGGTATAGGTCAGGCCGGATGCCGTCCCGAGAAGGCCCAGGGCCATGAGGAAAATGTTCATCTTGGAATGTGATGAAACTCTTTCAAGGAAATTCAACACAATTTATATCTAAGAGAAGTCCCCTACTACTACTTTGCATGTTTGGCATGCCCCATGGGGATTTCCCCGCTCTGCAAATCTTCGGGGAAATACAAAATCTCACCCCACATACTTGTGAGAACAGCTAAACAATCGGCATGCCTCGAGATATGTCCGGAGCTATGTCGCTGAAACTCGGCAGTAAACTCGGAGCTCAAGACAATGCCGGCCATACTCCGGCCTGTTCTCTCACCCCACATCTCGGGCAGGGGTGAATTATGACGTGGTCTGTTTTCGGTGCAAATAAAGTTGGGAACGACTGCAGGGACACACTCCCCACTAAACTACTTTGGGTATATCTCCCGCTGGCCGCAGTAATCCAGTGTAAAGTATTATGGTATTCTGGTATTTTACACACCCATACCATGACTTACGACCGTCACCACTTTCTATGAGATCAATAATACTACAAACGGGTACTTGGTTGTCACGGTGCGGTCGTAAGTCATGTAGTGTGTAAAATACTATGGAGATCTGGTTACCAGAACCGACCAGCGGCGGACATACCAAAGTAGTTTAGCGGATGTTTGTCGCAAGATAGACTTTGTGGAGGTGGATCCGGCTGTTTTGCCGAATTGCGGCAGATTGAAATGAGTGACAAATCAGAAGCAGTAACGTATTTCACATGCGAGGTCCACGCCAAAACACATAGTAAAAGCGATGAATTACATCATGTTAGTGCAACAACGGTTTTGTATATAAATTGGTTCTTGCAGCTCAATGCTACTTATATGATATCTAGCTACTTTATATATTTCAAAGGAATTTAATAGGCTGGTAATTGAGATACATATATTTGTAGAATCCAGCGGCGTAATTTTTAATACCACAACAATGGAAGTATTCGATTCATTTAAGATTGATATATAATATTGAAAATGCTTATCAATCATTATCGGCAAGTCATGAAACCAGATAAAAACGTTAGTTGCTGAAATATAAGTGACAACTATATTACTTTTACTATGTGTTTTGGCGTGGACCACTCGCATGTGAAATACGTTAATTAAGATTTTTGAGTGCAATACTCGATGGTATATCATCATTTGTCTTTCTACTAGCAAAACTTTTACCTGGAGGCTTGCACTAAGATATTATCCAGGTCTGTCCGTCAGGTCTGCAATGTAGGGCATGGGTGCTGGGGTGTGGGCGCAGAGGGCAAAAAGCTAGTGGCATGAACTGGCCTGCTGTCGTCTGCACTATCATTCTGCGGCAACTGCTTGAGTCGGTCGTATGTTTGCTTGATATTGCCAAAGATTGGGCCCATCATTGAGAATAGGTCTCCATTCTCCAATACGACGTGACCACGAAGGGCTACACTGTTGAAGCGACTGCACAAAGCATCTAGGATAAAGCCAAAGTCAACGGTCGTTCGCGCAACTCGAACATCCCAATCGGGAAGCTGGGGAATTCCGACTGTCAATCTATAAATGAGAGTAATGGCATATATGATGCCAGACCACTGTATGTAAGAGAGACTGCCGTATTCAGATACTGGGATGGAGAGAAAATTCCGAGCAACCTGTCCCGCTGATTTCAAACAGAGA
Source organism: Penicillium robsamsonii (assembly GCF_028829455.1). Classification (NCBI taxonomy): domain Eukaryota; kingdom Fungi; phylum Ascomycota; class Eurotiomycetes; order Eurotiales; family Aspergillaceae; genus Penicillium; species Penicillium robsamsonii. Next base: position 8,137,076 of record NW_026643219.1, on the reverse strand, counting down.
AAGAGCACTTCCAGGCGAATTTGAGAGGTAGAAGATGAGCTTGTTGAATGTCTGAAGGGGTCCATCTTTTGCTGCATTTTCGGTGCACAGATATTGACTATGTTCATCTCATAGACATGCATTACAGCAACCTCACAGGCCAGGTCAATCCCGTCTATGGGACATTAGCATTGGTTCCATTGGACTTTCGACCGATTGAACTTACTCGGTTGCTGATATACGAGTGGAAGCAAGTGCTTCCAGTTCTTGAATTCAGCTTGGAAGGATTGAACCTTCAATTCAAGATCTCGGCCAATCATGTGATCAAGTAGAGTGTTATCGACAGCTGAAAGACTGCGGTGATTCACCTCGGCCATGTTTTGAAGCTGGACTAGTGGTAAAAGCAATGCGTCCGTTGGATGCTCCAATTCTTGACCCAACGATCTCGCACATTCAATCATATAGCTTTGGAATTGGAGACTATTTGACCTCATTTTGACCCAGCTGATGCTAATAGCGACAAGTTTTATTAGCCATACACTCTCCGTTTTAAGCGACGATGATAGTTTTGCTGGAACTAGGATCCAAAAGTTGTAAGTTTTCTTTGGGTAATTACTCACACGCTCGAAATATAAAAGCATCCTAAGTATGCTCGGCGGGCTTCTCGGCTGAAAAATTCATCGTGGTTCGCTGAATGTGTAGAGACCTTGCGATAATGTGCCAATCGAAGTCCAATCTTCGCACTCATTGCGTCGGCGGGCCTGAGGTTCAGTCCCAGGTCCCCAACCATGCTAATTGCGATGTGGAGCAGTTGGTTGAACTGTTCTTTTTTGGGGATATAATAAAAGTGATACCTAAAGGGTTGGTTAGCACAGTAGAAAAAAACAGTATCAAATGGGAAAAGACCACTCACCAGGCCAAGTACACTAGGATCCCATTCAGGAGATCTAGGCTCCTTTCGTTGTGAACCATAACAGCGTGGAGAGCGCAGGTTCTAAATTTGTCACCAAGGGACTTTTGTAATTTCCTGTCCGAGGAGGTTGCTGCCGCCAATGCGGCCACTAGGACGAAAGGCTGTTCTTTACACATTGTCAAAACAGTGGTCTGAGAGGGGACCACGAAAAATGGAAAGTAAGAGGTCATGGTGCGAAACTGTCCGAGGAATCCATCCGCCGCATCAATAGACAGACCACACTCAAGCAGTAGTTCGGGGCAGGGTTTGCCATTGATTTTAGGATAGTCATCCCACCTATAAGGAGCTTGATCGAAAGAGCTTAAATTTGTGCTGTTGTGACTGCTGTTGGGTGTGGAATCCCGGCCCCCATGGCTATAAGTTGAACTATAGGTAGACAAGCCATTTTCCAGAGACCCCGCCTCATACTGTGAAGGTCCTTTCCCCTGAACCAGTTGGGACTGACTAGCAAAGGCAATCAGGGTATCGACCTTTGACTCCAGCGCACAAAGTCGGGCTTTTGAGCCATGCTTTGGCTTGTGACGCGGCGGCCGCGGTGGCCGCTCCAGAAATACACAAGTTTTTTTGGAAGCCACACATTTTAGACATGTGCCAGGCTGGGAGCTAGGAAGACAACGGACTTTCAGCGAGCGGCATATTTCGCATGCTTGGGAAGCCTTGCTCTTGAGCCCTCCCATTGATGTTTTCTGATTGGTGAGCAAAGCAGGGAATGTAAACGTTGGAGACCTGGACTCAGCTCGAATAGGAAGTGTTATTGAAAAAATAGTTTTTTTTATAAAAAAAGTATGCTGTTACGCAGTAAGGCGTCAAATCCTTGATAGTATCCCAATTCTGTAGCTATAAAATCCGAGGGGCTTGGCACGTGAACGGAACGGAACGTTCAGTTTCTATTACCGATCCGTGATGACTAAGCCATAAGTAGGGTTCACGGGTGTATCCGTGGAGATCCATTGGTTCCAATTCTACAGGGGTCCACCTTCCAAGATGCGTCTTGGAGCGGAACAAGAACCACAACTTTACCTCCGTCCCGCGATATAGGAGGAGATAGTTGGAGAAGAATGGTTAGGGTGTGAGGGTAGATTTTATTTTTATGCATATAAAGGGCTGGTATGGCCCTTTTTCATCTTTTCTTCATCTGTACCTCCATCCTCTCTGTCAATCAGCCATGGCGCCCATCCAGTTTGGTGTTATCTTGATACCATTCCAACTCCTGGACGTTGCAGGACCTGTGGATATCCTATCCTGCTCCTCGATTCCAGCTCTACGGGGATTCGGCAATCCCGAGATAGCTGAACGTGGTGTTGATATCGAATTCCACTATATCGGCGAGGAAATGAACTCTGTAATCCATTCTGCAGGTTTTAAATCCCAGCCTACAACCACCGTCTCTACTTGTCCTAAGCTTGACTACCTCCTAATCGGTGGGCCTTCACCAACTTATCTCAACGAGATCCCACCAGCGATAGCACGATTTGTGTGCGAGCGTGCGGACGAAGTCAAGACCGTATTCACCACTTGCACCGGTGGAATGGTCGCGGCCGCGTTGGGTCTCCTCGATGGTCTTAATGCCACAACAAACCACGAAGCCATGGTGCTTGCGAAGAGACTTAGTCCCAATGTCAAGTGGACAGCCGAAAAGAATTGGGTCATTGACGGCAAATTTTGGACTGCCGGTGGTGCATGTGCTGGCATGGACATGATGGCACATTGGGTCATGGAGAATTATGACAAGGATATAGCCGAAGCCGCGTTTGCAACTCTTGCTTATGAACCGCGTGATGTGAATGGAAAACAGGTTATTTTGGGACATGTTTCAAAGTGATGGAGACAAGGTTATTTGGATAGTATGCAAATCAAAACATCAGATTTGTCGCAAACACGCTGGGAGAACTCCATTATATGATTTTGGGAGTTTTCTTCCCGCCTCCAAGGCGAAGTAGTACATAGGCAGTATGTGCATTTGTCCAGTAGGATAGATGGAATAGAGACGCAGTATCCACTTGCTTGGCGGGTCTGGCTCCGATATATCAAACTTATCATCAACTTTGTTGAGTTTAGATTGCCCTACAGACCCTCGATATATTCGCTATTTGCCTGTTCGAGTTGGGGTTAGTGCCCCAATACGCTGTCACGTAACCTCCCATGCCCTCCGACATAAAAGACCGTTGCCGCTTTTCCTCCCCTTCTCTCACTTTTCTATCCTTCGCCCATGTAATCAAAAATTGCCAATCGGACAAGCCGCTTACCTCTTCTTATTTTTAGTCGCAAACTGCGGATGAGCCATTGTTGCCTCCTTCGCTTTAAGGTTTGGTATCGGGATGTTTTGGCCTGGCTATGCAAGTGGTGCATTGGGGAGGAGGTTATCTCTGGGCCTTCCCTGAAAAGAATCATTCACCGGTACAGGTTATTCTTAACGGAAAATTCTCCGTTGTTTTATACAGTCTACTTATTCTCCAAAAGCCCGTATTGTTTTGTGTCTGCCCCATTTTCCTCGAAGGCTTTCATTACAATCCCTAATCTCACGGCTCACTTTGTCGCTCATGTTCCTAGTGCCCTATGTCTGTGTGAAATGCTTCTTTCTGTCTACTCTTGCCGTAACTCATGGTCTGTCCCTTGCTGTAACTTATAGTCTCAGAATATATTCCCAACGCTCCACATCCGCTCTCTTGTCGTAACCAACTACCTTGTTACTATGGCTTACGCCAGTCACGACTAGTTATCAGCCAAGGATCAGGGTAATTTACATATGACGTAGCCCTTTCCTATAAGGAACATATCCAATTTCTCTGCACGAGTGGAGGGTGTGAATGGATACGACAACTTCCGGTGTACTATGGCATGACCGCGGCCAACATAGTATGTTTCATTTCAGTGAATAATCCAAACAAACGTCAAATTGGCTTCAAATTAATCCGGGTAACAATGGGTAGAATCTATCATATTAGCTAACTCACGTTTAGATATTAAGATTGAAATAATACAGGAGTCATAATTGAAGCTTTTTACAATGCTCAGTATATCATTTTGTCTTTCTAGCACAAATTTCGCCAGTTCATATAATGAATACTGATTTAATGCATAAATTGACTCCACAAACCTTTTTATGTAGCTAAACGGCTGTAATTCTGTTCCGCGTTTCATGATTCACTGGCCCCCAAATAAGATGACCAACGTGGTTCCTGCACAGCTTGGCGACTAATAGAATCTACAGAACACACGGGATATAACTGGAGCTAATGCAGATCCTCGTGCCACAATGTGACCTTTAGCAGCTCATCACCGTATTAGGAAAAAGGTCCCGATAGTCTTGTGATATTCCCGACTATATCGTCTCCTTGCCTCTATATAAGAAGTGAGGTTTTGGCACCCATTCAAGTATCAGTCGCACTTCCACATTTAACCCAATCCAACCATGCACTTCAAACTAGGAGCTAGCTTGGCCGTCCTGACCGCCAGCCATGTGACAGCTTTCTCGCAGATAACAAATGAGGAGATGGGCTCGCTCCTCGAAGCAGGCGGCCTAGATCTAGCTGACCGCTACGCGCCCATGTGGTTCTTTGGCCAAGCTCAGGATCAACCACCTTGCTATCCAACCTGGGCATATGGTGGCTCACCAGAAACGCCGGACGTCTACGATGACGCCCACAAGACACCGGGCGTTGGGCCATGTGAGTACCCGGACGTCGGGTGCAATTGCCGCCAACCTGGCGTTGGCGCTGGGAATCCGGGACCTCAATTTCCGGTTTATTATACATACCAGCAATGTACTGACAGCGAGGTGCGCGTCGCGTATAATCTCTTTTATCAGAAAGATGGCGCGGATTTTGGTGGAATCAAGACTGGACATGAATAGTAAGTGACTGTTTCTTCGGCCTAGTAAAATGAACGCTTTGTTAGCCTACCTCTAACGTTCATTCCAGCGACTGGGAGCGAGTGATCATTATTCACTCTCGGGATGAGAACAATATGTGGTCGCCATCGCGCGCCATGCTCTCTGCGCATGACGGATACAGCAACTTGGCCTGGGGCGATATTCAAAATACCTTGACGACCGACGAGGTCAACGCTGGAAATGCCAATGACCCCAACGGTGTAAAGAATAATGACCATCCCAAGGTGTACGTGGCATGGTCGAAGCATGCTCACTTCGACACTCGCAATACCGGCTGGAACGACCCGTTGAGTCAGTCGCTAGAACAGGCATTCCGAAGCAATGATTGGTGGTACTTCGTCGAGCCACAGTACTATGTAAGTTTCTCCATTTGCAAGCCGAGGAAATACTCATATCTTGGTAGATCCGAGCCGATGGTGGTACGGACGCTGGTAAGGTTATTGGGGCTGCTAATTGGGGGAAAGCATCTAGTAACCCCGTGGCGGTTCAGGCGGGTTTGTGCGAGGCGTGATAGGACTAGGACGGAACGTCATACATAGTAGTATGTACAGAATTTTAGGATGTGAATTTCATCGGGGCCGCTTTATGCCTGCTCACTGCTCACCAACGTATACATCAATCCTGCAAAGTCGGGCATTCGACCTTTAGCAGCCCCCAAAAGCGGCAAGGGGTGAGTCCTAAAACGGCGAAAGCCAAAATCCATATACGGCTTCTATACTCATATTGTTACCTATTTATACGATATCGTTCAGATCCATTCCCCCGTTGATCCCATAATACATACCTCTCATTGGAGTATGTGATCATTGCTCGACGATCCGATTACCGTCGTCGTCCATCCGGTCACTGTGATGCTCCATTCCACTCCACTTGGGGAGACCGTCGTGAAAGTCTAGCATGCGTGACTCATAAAAGATATGACACCTAGCAGAATTATTAGCTTTCACTCATGGAGTAGTAGCACATGAACATACGTTGGCTTAAAAAGCTCCCTCTTCTCTCTTTGTTCCTCACTGGATCCCTCGATCTCGATCAATTGAGGGAATATCAAACACATATTCCGCCCTTCGTCCATGATCAGTGTCCGGCAATTGGCACAAGACACCTTGGTAGGCAACATGTGTTTTTGATTTTGATGTGTAGACGAATAAAATACCAGACTGCTAGTGCCACTGGTGAATGACATGTCATCCTTGTGGAAAATAGCCGCCCACTGAAGAGGAGCTCCGTGGGTAACCTGGCATACACGACAATGGCAGTATTTGGCATTGAGTGGCTTCTCCCGCTTCAAGAGATAAGCGACCTTCCCACAGAAGCACTTTCCACGCCACTTGATGGGACCAAAGTCCTCCTCGGATTGCGCCTCATACGGTGGAAGGTGCTTCCAAAGTTCTTCGGGGGTAGATTCTTGGGGTCTGTTGGTCTGTGCCGGGCATGGAAGAGGATTGGAAAAGTGGCGGCCTACTTCGGTCATGATGTGTGGTGGTTTGTGGTAATGCGAATTGAGTGAGGCGGTTGAGGTAGATATGTTTTCCCAGTCAGGTATGTTGGAATATATAAGAACCACAATGATGTCAATGACCACCCCAATCATATATGGATTCAAATGGATTATAAGTGTTTGCTCCACTTAATTCCAAAAAATTAAAGAATTTCGATTTCTCGAAAATAAACCTATTGACTTGGTGATGTCATGTGCTTTCTCCAATGTCACATTGGATTGAAAATATTAAGAAAGACAATTCTAAAGTCATTTCGCGGGTCAAGTCTTTCTAGAAGCTCTTCAAGTTGAAGTTATACAAAGATGTGAACTCCTTAGACTGAAACACCGGTGGGTGTTTCATGTTAGGGGCTGAGAGCTGAAGGCGGGGGCTAATGGCTGACGGACCCTGCATTAACGCGCTTTGTTCCCTATCATCTCCCCCCTCTCTATCATTTACATTCTTCCACATCTTCCCAGAATGGGCCTTTTTACCAAGCTGCGGCGAAGCTCACGGCGAAGTGGAACGACCGACCCGCCATCACCCCGCGTGAACGTGAACGTGCCCAGCCGAGATTATACCAAATACCTACCTCGGCCAGTATTGGCACGCATTTTCTCCTTTGTTTGTCCTCACGCGGTCGACAACACATATGGTACCTCCGAGGAATCTGCAAGCGATGGCTGCATGCTATGTGACATGCGCGACCTGGCGCACTGCTCGCTCGTGAGCAAGCAATGGTTTTTGGATGCGCGGGCGCTTCTGTAGGACAGATCCCGGGCCCTTTTGACGAGTGTGAGACTAACACCAAATCTACCACTAGTTATACAAACGTCCGAATCGACCCCGTCCATTACTGCCAACTCGAAATCGAATTAGCCGCCAAACGAAAACGCCGCTCGTTCTTTGATCGCAATGGCGATCCAATCGACGCCCCACAAGTCCGTCTGGAAATGTTTATGCGAACAGTGCGAGAGTCACAGGGGCTAGGGAATATGGTCTTATCGCTCCGAATGCCATACATGACCCGTGAGGCCAACAAAGCCAACGTCGCCCGGACTATCTCCGTTCTTCCTAATCTCCGCTTTGTTGACCTGCCGGTGGGGTTGTACAGTGACGAGTCGTCGTGTCTAGCATTGAAACAGGAGTTGATGGCCCGATGCCCCGAGCTGCGCCGGATGGCCTATCGCAGAGGTGCCGAGGGCAGTTTTTCGCGCCTGCCAGGATCCCAGCTCTGGATGAATTTGGAGGTGCTCGAGCTATCTGGAGTCCAAATGGAGGCTAGTACTCTGCGCGGCGGCCTCGCTTCCTTCCCTTATCTTCGTGAGCTCACGCTGGAAGATCTCGATTGGCTTGACGATTCTGCATTTGCAGTGAACGTTCCTCTTCCGCCATTCCCGTCAGTTCAGTCTCTTACACTTCGCGAAACCCCTAATGTCACGGCAAGCGGGCTTGCCACATTCCTTTCCATGCCAGCGAACCGAGCGAACTTGACATCTTTGATATTATCCTCTACTGGCATTGTTCCATCGGAACTACATAATATTCTTTCCGCCGCCCCGCGGCTCGAGAGCCTCTCTATCATCCAGGAGGTCTCTCGCTCATTCCCCATGGAGCAGATTCCTCCCATGGCATCGAAGTCGCTGCATCTCCTGCACTTTGAACTCACATCCCAAATCGATAATCATGGAATGCCACCGGTGGTATCCTCATACTATACCTACCTTATCTCGTCCTTGGTCTCTCGCACCTTACCAGCCCTTCGAGAGTTATACGTCCGCGATTCCTCATTCCCCGACACACTGTTGCTCATGCCTCCACCACGGCTCTTCGGCGGTGGTGAAAATGGGCCGCAGAGGCGGGGCGGTCTTTCGCAACCCTTGAATGTGTACAGCAAAGGTCTGGATGAGTTTGAATGGAATTTCACACCGTACGACCCCAGCCCGGCACCAGGACGCCGCGACTCAAGTACACGCCCCGTAAGCTTCCACGAGGCCCAGCTGAGCCGGTCTTGGGGCGGCGATGCGCGCAAGAGCGTGCTCGTCGGGAACGGGTTCGGTGGTTTCCTGGCTGTTCCGGCTGATGAAGAGCGACCCAGGAGTAGTCAGGGTCACCAGAAGCGATTGAGCAAGCAGGATTTATGGCGGTGAGGCTCTTATATATACGGATGACTTTCACTGTGTGGAATGGTCAGTATGGACATTTGGCTCGAGGTCAAACATGCGTCTAGCGGGACGAGGAACGCGCTTCATGAAATGATGATTTGAGTACATAGGTGTCTAGGGGGAAAAGTTCGGTTCATTCAAGCATAATCGGGCGATATACATGCGTGGCTATTCCGTGGTTTCATTCTGTTCTGGCCATCCTTTTGGCAGCTGTAAACCGCGCCACACCCACTGCTTTTGGAGGTCGCTGTCAGTCATATTACAATAACCGTATGTCTGGCAATAACATTCGCGTTGATCGAGACAATACTGAGCCGGCTTTCCAAAGATCACTGTAAATGGACAAGATTAGCAAGAGATCATCAAGAGATCAGCGCGAAGGAACGACCCACTATGCCATGAATACTCCAGAATCCGGCCACTGATGCCGGCCTCCAGATCGGTATCCATCAACCACCGCTGCAAACGAACGTAATGCTCCAGACTCTGCTCATGAATCTTCGTCTTGGATAAAGCAAACTGACTACAACACGGCGTCCCAACAACCTCCGGGACCTCCGTGCGCGGGAACAGCTCGATAAAGCGATCGGGATACTCGACCGCGGTAGGATGTCCAGAGTCTTCTGGTCTCTCGCGGAGATATCGAGCGGGTTCGAGTTCGTTGGGACATCCGACGCTCCAGGCACAGCGCATATTCACGTAGCCGGCTTCTTGGACAAAGTCGAGGTTGAGATGGTTGATGGAGATCACCGAGTCGTAGAGCGGGTTATCGACATGCCATTGGTAACGGCCGCCATGTAGGAAGATTGATACTTCGGGCAGGGACCAGTAGCGATCGATAATATAACTATTTCAGATGTCAATTAGCATGACAACGAGTTTTGAATTGACAAAGTCGAATACCACAAAACGTACGTCAGATATACCATAGCCTCATTACCCTTATTTACGGGCACTGTCAAGCCAATGTCTCCATGTTTCGCATCCGCGCGATAGATATTCACCCGCCATTCTGGGAGATGTTCCTCGACCCAGGACATATTGCTCGCCTGCATAGCGGCAAGAACCAATTCCTTCTCGGCGGGTACAAGATCAGGCACGAAGCGATCATCACCACCAGCCACAATGATGCCCTGAATAGTTGTCCAGCTTGTACCTATACTCGGAGCTCGATCGAGAATCAGTTGATACGATAAAAGTAGTAAAGTCACAGCTAGACCGAGGTAAATGAAGACTCGCGACCGTGCTGGAGCGGCATCGCGGGGGGACGCGCAATCCCGAAGCGGGGAATAGAACCTCATTGCATGTTTTTTGTATTTATACGACAAAGTAAAAAGGACAATGGAATGAACAATTGATAGTAGGTGTTCAGGTCAGAAATAAGAATCTCAGGGTAGGCACTGACGTAGAGGACTCGGGGTATTTCCATGGTTACATGATATCAAAGCCAGCGATGGATCTTACAAAGGTACGGGGTACGAATAGGAAGAATAGCATTCAAATCCGGTTTCTTCCAAGGTTGTACCTATTGTATCCACAGCTATTTAAAAGGGTGCCTAGATAAGCCTGGGACTGAAAACGGACATCCCGTCGGGTTGCTGTGCATACTACATAGATGGTAGTATACACTGACACCTACTGATCTTAGTGCTGATTGCATTGCTTCTGGGATATATCGATTGAAAATAGCTTGGATAAACTACCACCTTATAGATGATCTAACTGTCCTGCGATCGGCTTATATATCCGGACCCGCTTTTTATAGCAGCTTCATGTAATCAAGGTGGTAATTTATCATGTTCTATACAGTCAATCCAGTTAAATACACAGATATTGATAGCTTTTAATTGGTTTACATTCTTTCTCCCGTCCAGTCTGTATCTGTATTACCAACACGCTAGGTAGGAATAGGTAATATGAATCCTGGCTCAGGTCCCAAGTGGGTCCCGACAAAATCCCCGTAAATGGCAACGCGGCCAAGATGGTTAACGAGATGTCACCATGCCCTTTCAAGGGATCCTTTACCCGGGTTCGAGTCCCGGGCCTGGCATCCCTTTTATTCTTATCGACTGGATGGAATGCTATCATTTTTAGGTTTGTCATTTTCAAGATATTCTAAAATGAAGATTGAGTTTTCTATATGGTTACAAAAGAAAAAGCAAAAAGAATGAATACTGCTTAATAGGTAATGTTAGTAAATGACTCACCGCCAGTTCATATCTAGAGTTGCTTGGTCAAATCAATCGTGCTCGGGCGACTCCTCAAATTGTATCGGGCTTGAGTAGAGTCTTGACGCGGACGTGAAGCGGATGTACGAGATTTGCGATTGGCAGAAACCGCAGACTGGAATACATTTCCATCAGCGGGACTTTGTATAGGAAGGGCACTTGTCTGGATTGGCTGTGGATACCGGAGGCTAGAAGCGGTAGAGTATGTACCCATATGTTGTTGGTTCAGTGGCTCTGGGGCAAAAGTAATCTCTTGGGGCACATTAACACAGGCATCCATTCCTACAGGGAAGACCGGGTCCATGTACTGGGGCTGGTTCAAGAATTCATCCATAATATCCTCGGTAAGTCCAGAAAAGTCGATATCAGGTAGACCGGCCATATCAAAATCATTCAGTTCTGGGAGCTCAAAGGAATTCATCTCTGTGAGATCAAACGAGCTGAGGTTCGCTAGATCAACAGAGGTTAGGTCCGGTAGACCTGTCAGATCACAAGTGTTCTGTTCTGGTAGACCCAAGCCCATGTTCATATCCATGGGTAGTTCTAGGCAGGATGGATTGATACACTCCAGATTCGAAGTATCGTCGGTCAAAAACCGGGTGAAGTCCACATTAGCCAAGTCCTCGGTGGTCCAGTTCATTGCCTGTGTCAAGTCCGATGCATTCACCTCTGGCTCAGCCATGGCATCATCATTCAAAGGCATGCTGAAGTCAATATCTGGTATATCCGCTCCACTCCAGTCCATCGTCTGTGTCCAGTGAATATTATTCCAATCTGTTCGGCCCACCGAATATTCTTGTGGTAATTGCGCGTTGACTTGATCCATAGTGGGATCTAGTAGAGCATTCTCAAGGAAATTAAAGTCATCTGCCTGTTCCGGGGTCAACTGAGAGAAGCCTTGGGTCTGCTGCACTGAAGCCTGGCTGACCTGGTTGAACGAGGCGCTTGTCTGTGTGCGTTGCGATGAGCGTTGCAATGAGGTCTGTGGGGTAGCAAAAGACCCAGTGGAGGTAGTTCTAGGCGACGGGCTCCATATAGGCGTCTTGGAAGGTCGTTGTTTACTAAAATCCCTGAAAGGCAATGGCTGCAAGTAAGTAACATACTGATAGTTTGAGCGTTTGGGGTCTACCGCCTGCGGGGGGAGTGACATTTGCATATATGGATGAATGGACGTAATGGGCTCTGAGGTGCCCGGGAACTGAATCGTCGGGACTGTAATATCAATAGTGTCCAGCCAAATTCCAAGAGCCAGGTCTCCACTAAATTTGGGGCTTTTCTTACGCAGTTCAGCAAACTCCGCCTCGCCAAACACCCTCACTTTCTTCCCATGTCTTGTAATATGCTGAGGATTCATCCGGTAATACCCACAATACCTAAGGACTGCAGGAAGCACCAGCTCAGGACGATAGTCCGAGACGGACTTCAGTCCAGTGATCTGGAAGCTGTTGCTCCCGTCAGGGATAGGCTGCCTACTATACACTGCGTGAACAGCATACTGCAAAACGAAAGAAGGAGCAGTATCCATGAGATCACGGAATCTGCGGAAAGCAATAGCCTGGAGGTCAGTAATTCTAAGAAGGAGGGCAGTTTGGAACATGGACAAGTGAATGCGCAAGAGCTGACAGATCTGAGGACAAGTCACGCAGCCACCTGGGCAGGGTCTAACCGAGTAATGGTTCAAGTCGCCTTCATCAACGGAATAGTCACCAGTGTAAAAGAAATTAAGAAGGCTGTCAACCTGCTCAAGACGTAAAAAATTGGGAAGAACAAGTCTTTGCTGATCTCCAGTCTTGTGGATTCGCCAGTCGATCCAACGGGTCGACTTTCGAATCACATCCAAGTGCACCTCCCAGCCGCGCTGGCGGCTGCCTGGGTGTCGCAGCTTGAAATCGGGGGCATGGGCTTTGAAGTATCTAGAAAAATGTCAGTATCTATCTCTTTTATGGGGATCTTCTTTATCACTTACTCGTCCTGCTCAGCTTGGAGTTGAGCCTTTCGGTTACCCAGCTCACCCCAACCCAGCCAAACTCGGGGCAGGCCAGCATGAGGGTTGCAGTGGTGATGGGCAGGCATGTTTGCTGGAATATAGTCGATGAATGAAATATATGTTAGTCTGAATGGGATTTATGGTAGTCAATACTTAGGATGTAATTGTAGACGTGAAGTGTGATGAAGAATGAGGATTGTGCCGTGACATCGAGGCTCTTAAATACTCTCGAGTGTTCTTTTTCACAAAGGCATTGATTTTGTTTGGGATCCTGACAATGCCAAAAAGTCATCAAAGACAATAAAGAGTCTATAAATACTTGGCCGAATATCAAACGCCAACATTCTTTGTTCCTCGACTATCTTGCGACACACGACCCTTGCACTCGGATCAAGTAACGAGTTCCGATTGACGGAATGCTTATCCCTGTTCTAGTTTTAGTTTTCCTGGGTATAGCCATTGTCTTCATTGTCGAATATCGCCTTGGGCTCTTTAAGCCCTTGCCTAAATAATAACCATGTACAATACTCTTTATACTATCTGTTTTAAACGTGAGATGAGACATGGGCTACAGAAAGTGAGTTTCAAAATATGTGCTTGACTATTGTGGTGGCCGCGATGTTCCCCACTCATCACTGATCTTCGTCTAGCATTGTCCCTTGACCACCAACACAGCCGCATCATGACTCTTCAGTGAGACGCTATATTCAGACTTCACACATCCCAGATTCTTGCCAGTCCACGCGTCAATGACTTTATATGCACCATGACTCTTTAGCTCAGGGATCTCACTCCATTTTGCAGTACGAGTAGAAGTGGCATTCTCGGAGTTCAGCATAAGCACCAAAGTACCTTCCAAAGTGGACGATGGACCAGACCAATACTCTGCTGGATGGACTGGGTCGAAGGTCCAGTCGGGGTTGTATCCCCACTTATAGGGATGGGCAGGGCTGCCAATAACAGGGTCTTGATTGAAGTCAAGAAGGTACTTGTTCTTCAAGATGGCCAAGTGGTCATCGTTGATGGAATCGAGCTATGCATGTGTCAGTATATACTGCCATACGGGTAAGATATACAACGATATCACATACTGCGGTTCCAATTATCAGGGGAGACTTCATAACAGCCCAGAGTGCAAAGTGCGCCCTATTTTCCTCGATAGTAAGATCTCCATTACCAACTTCCAACATATCCGGGTCGGGGTAACCCCAGAAATTGGCGTAGTTCATCAAGAAACTGTTCTCATTGGCAATCTCCGCAATACGGGCCCAATCCGCTGAATACAGAGTCAGTCACTAACCCTTCCACTGTATCAGTCAAACAACTTACGGGTGATGTCGAGCGACATGCGCCACGAGTTTCCAGTTTGGTTGCCCCAAGTATTCACATCAGCATAACCCCAGTCACAAAGTGAATAGAAGATCGTGCGGTCAGCGTTGAGCAGTGCATCACGCATGGCAGTATACCGCTGGTATGTCTTGGAGGTTTTCCAGTCATATCCTTCTGGGGCGGGTTTGGTGAGATCAGGACAGGTACCATTAGGGAAGTTCCCGTTGTCAGGCACACAGCCATTATATTCATCTTCCCAGTCACTGGGGACTCCGCAGTTGTCATATTTGAGGTCTGCATGTTTGAGCATTTAGTAAGATGCTAACAGGCATAGAATAACACTTACAGTCAATACCCCATTCAGCAAAAGTCTGCGCATCAACTGTCTCATATCCCAGACTGGCGGGATATTCAGCGCAGGTAGTCTCACCAGCGCCTAGTATATATCAGAAATCTTTGATCGGCATCGAGGAGAGCAAGGGGTACTGACTGCTGTAAATTCCGATTTTCAGTCCCAAATCATGGACTTGCTTTGCAACACCAGAAATCCCACCGGGGAACTTGGATGGATCGGGAATGATGCGCTTTGTGCTCTCGTCGCGTTTATCCTTGATGCTCCAGCAGTCATCGACTAGAAATAGTTAGTGATTTACACCATTTTCTTATGGAAATCCAGTCCATACTGTTCACATATTCGTAGCCCAGATCCTTGAGTCCAAGATTGACGACCTCATTGGCCGCGGTTAGGACCTTCTTAGAATCGATATCACATCCGAATGCATTCCAGGAATTCCATCCTAGAGCAGGCAGTTTTCCCTATTTTGAATCAATATTTCTGTGTTTTTTTTTTCTTTTTTCAGAATCACCAAAGAGAAACATACGACGTCATTTTTCCTAACCAGAGCATTTGCTGCTGGTAGCAAAGGCAATGCAACAGCGAGAGTCAATGGCCCTAGCATGATTTCAATATTTTGCTTCTACAAAGTCACCAAATCCAATAAACCTGATCTTTATAGCCCCCTCGTGCGGGGAATAGTCAATGTCACCATGTCACCCCGATTAAATTGACGTGGGAATAACACTGTCGATCATCCTAGGGTTTCATTCGCCGATAGTAGTACTTACATGCACATCATAACTGTCACATGAGGTCCGTGATAACCACTTGTGCCGTTAGGCTATGCGGATCGCTAGAAAATCGCTTATACCCTGAAGGAATACTACAGTGTCATATATGAAAGGACACTCATTGTAACTCGTCTAACTTATATCGGAATAGTTTATTGGCTGAGACCTGGTGCGTGAAGGGAGAGGGGGGTTTTTTTAGAGGCTTGAATACTTATATTCACGACTTCTCGCCCACAACACGCCCACAATTCCGACACAGGCCACGTATCCCAAAGCTGTTGCTGATATCAAGATTATGAGGCCACCACTGGATAACTCTTTGGGCCTCTCGACCTGGACCCTTAAATCCCAAGTTGACGACTCCTTGTTCCCTACACACGGCCGCACCGGATTGGGAATACACTCCCCCCCTCCCATCAGCAACGAGAAAGAAATCTTGAACCGTGCCTGATCCATCAAGGAAAATTTGTCGCTGGCTTTCGCTGCAAAGTCCCAAGTTCAGAGTATAACATGGGTTGTTTTCGGCAACTGGTGGTAGCTCGTCTTCCCACTCCCACGACGGGTATTCATAGGATGTGGCAGAGCTTGTCTCAGCCAAGATGCTTCCAGTGGCGATATCAAGACCCATGATGGCACGATTATAAATTGTTTGTGCGATTTGTGGCTGCTGCATGCCGACACTGTGACCGGCACTATAGACACGAATGAAGGATAAGCCTCCTCCTTGCTGTACCTGCGCCGCTTTGGGGTACAATGGGATGACGACGTCTTGGATACCTGCCTTTTGAAAAATGTGTGCCTTGGACCAGTGTATTGCCTGTGAAAGAGCTTTGCCGCCGAGCCCTATTTTCCTTTGTTAGAACAGCCCTTGACAATACTAGTCTTGCACTTTCAACAGTAAATTTCCACTCACAGTTGCAAGCAAAATCACGATCGCCATATACTAGCGTCACACTGATCCCGCTGTCAAGGATACTTCCTATCGCTTCCAGGCTCCCGCCTTTTACATTGTCGCCACTCAGCGCGAAGGCTTTCGCGACAACTGGCGAATTGGCGCTGAAATTGAGCGGAACGCCCAAAGCTTCCTGGATATGACGTTGATTCAGATAACCAAAATAGGTATCCATCAATGGGTCGTGAAGAACATTATCTGGGTATCCAATGTCGAACGCGCTTGTCCCACTGGTGGATAGCATATTGGCGATATGTTTCCCACAGTACGAGTTTGCCTCGTGGCATATCGCATTCGCAGTTGCATCCTGCCCGAAGTCGTCTGCCTGGGCAGGTGCCGCAGCTCTGCACGCAGCAATCTTCTCCAGACAGCCATTTGGTTTCGTAAGGTGCTGCTGCACGGAGCCATACTTTGCCTGGGAAATCAGAGATATATTGTATGTGTTTGTTCGTGCCATCTCTGCATACTGTGGCAATTGGACAGGGACATCGATGCAGGCGTTGGTTAATCCCACCGATCCGATGTGCATCTTCCGATACAGATCTGAACTTAGAGCTCCAGATTTGAGTCGTTCGTTCTGCTCTAGCGCAAATTTGACTAAACTTGGTGCATAATGGCCCCCGTAGGAGGCCGACCAGATATTGATCGTCGGGTTGGAAGACTGACGTCGATCAAATTTTGCTAACCAAATCTGCAGGTAGAGCCATGTGCTCTGTGTCACACTTTGGGTACTATTGGCAGTTTGTTTTGGGTCGTTGCTGCTGAAGAAGCCTCGGCGGGAGCCTGGTGTTGGGCTCTTAGCACTTTGTGGGCCCACATCCAGCAACACTTCTCCAAAGGCGCTTTGCGTTCCCTCCTCGAGGATATCATAACTAAACCCCGTCTGGACAGACTGATCAAGATACAGCATATCAGACCCCGAACTCCATGACCACTGGTTCAGGCGCGTAGTACTGCTGTCTGCGTTGGCTTTGCACGGACCGTGTTCCCTAAACAGTTGCATCAAGGTTGAGGCTCCTGGGCCACCTCCTAGACTAACTGTCAAGGGTGCATTTTCTTTTCTTTCGCGATTTTGGAAGTACCAGAAATGGATATTTATCGGGTAGGACTGGTCTAGTCCGACTCCCTCTAACGTGGCTGGGGGCAAACGGATGTAGCCCGAAAAGGATTCCACGCCAGGTGTCTCCTCACATATGGTGACCGGTTTATAGTCAATTTGCACATTTTCGTGAATGTTTGGTAGCTGACAATGTACTAGATTGACATAGAAGAGAACCAATCTCAAGATGAGACATAGCATCTTGGGTAAATATGACCGGAGACGAGTTGGAGCTGAAGGGAATTTTGAATAATACAGCCTCCATTATTGGGATGCAAAAATTTTGAACAGAATAAAAATTACTAGAGCGTATACATTTCATTAATAAAATACAGTATGTCCTGCAGGTATTTCAACTTTTACAGTTTATGCGCCAGCGAACGAGGCAGAGATGCATCGCAGCGGAAGCCGTTCCGCCATGCATAGTTTGCATATTGATAATTGATACTCGTGCGGAGTTACTCTATGGAATAGACAATAATCCTCCAGGCCTGTCCCCATCTGGTTGATCCCTCACTTCCACTTTTTTTTTTCTTTTCTCGACAGACCATGGATAGCGAGGCTAGGATTTCAATTGAAGAAGACAAGAGACTTCTTATCAACCATCACTCCGAAGAGCCTCTACCCGTGCATCCAAGAAAGTCGCGGTTTGACTGCATTCCAGTGGCTACTGTTTCTGCGCTTCTCTTATTTTTCGCCTTATATTCGGTAGCTCTGATATCTTTCATCAAACGTGGATACTCAAGTTCTCAATGGTCTCAATGTCATCCAATAGTATATTGTGAGTCTACCGGACCCTCCTATTGTTCCTAGAGGCATGAAACTAAAAGACTAAAGCGCCCGCCAATGGCATTCTCACCAAGGAGGAGAAAATCGTTGATGCATCCGTCCTTCGTGGCAATGTTTATAAGGGTCCTCCTCGGCCGGAGCTTGACAGAGCATGGCAAGAACTTTTACTCGATGCCAATGTTCGTGTCTCAGGCGAAGAGTTGGCCAAATCAGGCGGGGAATCTATTCCCCTTGGAGACGGCTCCGGTTACTACGGCATTCTCGACGTTTTTCATCAATTGCATTGTCTGGTAAGCATGAAATAGTGTCTCGATAATTGATCAACCCTAACAGAAACAAAAAGAAATACGTCCGTCACTTTGTCTTCCAAGAATACTACAATAATACTATGCCATGGACTCCTACGCATGTGGACCACTGCATTGATAGCATCCGACAAAACCTGATGTGCAACGCCGATTTATCTCTGATGACTTTCCATTGGGTCGATGATGATATGGCTCCAAAGCCTTTGTTTCGGAGAACTCATGAATGCGCGAATTGGGAGAAAATCCAGGATTGGGTTTCGAAGCGATCTTTCAATCCCGATGATCCAAAGTTGCTTCTTCACCCTAAACTGGCTCAGGATTGAGCGTCGGTGTAGGCATTATCATAACCAATCTTAGCATATTGCTCTTAAATATTTGGAGATCTTAATATCATATCATAATATTTAGACTTGATGGAGAATACAATGTGAAAAAGTCTATGTCAGAAATACAGATGATAAAGTGCAAAATCTCACGGTTCAGAACTATGAAGTACAAAGAAATTATACAGGACAAACTGGATGCGAAACACAGGAAAATTGAGGTGGAAATAGGATCATGGTGGTCAGCAGTGATTCGGGTATCAACCTGCATAACCTGTATATTTAGGCCAGTTGACAATGTGATATTGGAAATAGGCGCTGTAATTCATGTACATAAGAACGGGATCCTGCGTCTCTACTCTTGAATTATAAAGTGCTTTGGTGTAGGTCATTGCCTGGAAGATAGAATTTCTAGACATTGATGACCGATCTAAATATCCAGACAATATTGCTTATCAAATATGAAGGTCATCATCTCCTGGCGCGTATGCTGATCGGTAACCAGACGTCCAGTTATGAATCTGCCAGTAATCCTTGCACACATGCTCCTGTCCATCTTTAAACTCTTTGGGACCAGTCATCGGGACGAAAGTCATATCGAAGTTGCACATGAGGGTTTGTCGTATTTGATCCAAGCAATGCACAACATGAGGCCACGGTGACATTTCTTTGCCATGAACATGGTAATGGAAGAATGCAGATCGTAGAATCGTCTATCAGATATTATTATGAATCATTCTTAGCCAGTCTAGGTGGAGAGACCTACCAAACAATGCAAATTATGATATCCCGCAAGGACATACATCACTTTGTCCCCAGCGTCTGGATCTTGAATCGAGTCCGGAAGGTTGTTAACGCTTGCCTCCGTTTTAAAAATGGAAACTTGTCCATTCCCCGCTGTTACAT
Organism: Penicillium robsamsonii; assembly: GCF_028829455.1. Lineage (NCBI taxonomy): Eukaryota > Fungi > Ascomycota > Eurotiomycetes > Eurotiales > Aspergillaceae > Penicillium > Penicillium robsamsonii. The sequence continues at coordinate 8,117,537 of NW_026643219.1, read as the reverse complement.
GATATATTAATAACCTCTACAGTGATGTAGGATAATTCTACTTACACGGGAACAGGCCCTTCCATAGCTCATCCGCGTGAGGTTTTTCCTTGTCCTCGCCATTGAAAGGAGTGTCTTGATAGAAGGCGGTATGGGTCATGTCAATGGCCGGGACTAGGTATCAATAAGCCATTTTTTGAAGTATCAAGTTGAGAGATGAATAACATACACTTAGAGGGATGGTGGGTAGAGCCAGAGCGCCTTGAGAGTGCGACCCAGATCCATCCTACATTGCTCAGAACAAGTAGCACGGCCAAGAGTAATGCTACTGCCAGTAGCTTTCTTGAGTACCTGTGTCTAGGGCAAGCCTCTGGAGTATAGTCAGACGGCTTACCCTCCTCGCCCTCATCGCTGGCTGGGACTGCTTCATACTTCATTTTCTTTTGTGATTCTCCCTTGATGTGTTACCATTGAGTGATTCACCGAAATTTTGCTTGCATTCACGGAAAGTTTGAGTCAGGGGCCTCAGTGAACAAGGTGAGAAGTAGCCCGATACCCTTCAAATTAGGGAGCAGACATGACAAACAACGCAAAGGTATTCCGCCATACCTTATCTGGTAACAGGCTGCAGGATCTCTCGTATTCATTCAGGTTGCAGATCACCCTAGGTATGAGACATAAGACTGTGCTGGAATTGCTTGGCATATGCAATACAACCCCGAAAAACCTAGATTTCTCCTCTCTGATCTCATGTTTCACAGTCACGCGACTACTACATGCCCTATAATATCGATGTGATTGACATAGCTCCAGCCTCACCAGGGACTCTGGAATTTAGGTTTTGCCAACAGGATCTATAGTAAATTTCACAACTTAGCCTGAACTATAAATCGTTCAAATGTAAACTAGGCCAGAGGAATGAATTAGCATTCCCAGTAACATGGTATTCTATCGTTATCTGCGAGGCAAGCTTTGAGACTCGTGGATCAGACGAAAGAATTGCTAGTTCGCGATGCACGTCTAAAACACCGCCACCACCATCTGCAAGACTTTAGTATTACAGCATCAATATGTAGGGGGCACGGCTGGCGTTCGGAGTCTTAGGTTAGACGAAAGACCTGCTAGTTAGCGATGCACGCTCGAATATTCTCAACGTGCAGTCAATAGCCACACTAATACATCGTATTGCCAATCTTTTCTCCTTTCCGGCTGAGAGAAACTCCGCATTGTTCCGCTGTCTTCATGGTTTTAGTATCCCCTCGCCTTTCTAGAGCAATAAGTACAACCGCGGTAATACGTTCGTACCTTAGTTCAAACCCCAGTTTTGTGTATTTTCCATACGGCCTTTTCCCGGCCTTGGTATGGAATTGGAACCCAAGTCAACAAAGTCCTTGGACAAAATATCGGGTTTCGATAGTCATAGGGGTTGCCGAATAGAGGATTAATTGCATGTATTGGAGAGGCTTATTGGTATATATAATCGTGAATTATCTTTGTTCTGTTCGTTTTCAGTCTGATCATCAAGTTCCCACTATATCAATTTCAAGAATTCTCTCAGAGCCTGCTATATCCAAAGACACCACCATGCTGTTCAAAGTCTCTACCTTCTTGGTCGCTGCATTCGCAGTTCCGGCTCTTGTGGCTGGAGCTCCTATTGCTTCCGGTGACATTCACGCCACTGGCAACTCTGAAGCCAGCGCCAACACTGCGTACGTCCATGGAAGCTACGGCTTTGACGAGAAGAAGCGTGACGAAGCCAGCGCCAACACTGCTTACGTGCATGGAAGCTACGGCTTTGACGAGAAGAAGCGTGACGAAGCCAGCGCCAACACTGCGTACGTGCATGGAAGCTACGGCTTTGACGAGAAGAAGCGTGACGAAGCCAGCGCCAACACTGCGTACGTCCATGGCAGCTACGGCTTCGACGAGAAGAAGCGTGACGAGACCAGCGCCAACACCAATTCCGCCTACGTGCATGGCAGCTACGGCTTCGACGAGAAGAAGCGTGATGAAGCCAGCGCCAACACTGCGTACGTTCATGGCAGCTACGGCTTCGATGAAAAGAAGCGTGACGAGACCAGCGCCAACACCAATTCCGCCTACGTGCATGGAAGCTACGGCTTTGACGAGAAGAAGCGTGACGAGGCCAGCGCCAACACTGCGTACGTTCATGGCAGCTACGGCTTCGATGAAAAGAAGCGTGACGAGGCCAGTGCCAACACCAATTCCGCCTACGTGCATGGAAGCTACGGCTTTGACGAGAAGAAGCGTGACGAGGCCAGCACCAACACTGCGTACGTTCATGGCAGCTATGGCTTCGACGAGAAGAAGCGTGATGAAGCCAGCGCCAACACTGCTTACGTGCATGGCAGCTACGGCTTCGACGAGAAGAAGCGTGACGAGGCCAGCACCAACACCAACTCCGCCTACGTCCATGGAAGCTACGGCTTCGACGAGAAGAAGCGTGATGAAGCCAGCGCCAACACTGCGTACGTTCATGGAAGCTATGGCTTCGACGAGAAGAAGCGTGATGAAGCCAGCGCCAACACTGCTTACGTGCATGGAAGCTACGGTTTTGACGAGTAGGTAATATACTACTTACTTTATAGGAGTGATCTCGACTTCCGAATGGCCCTAGCTGTGTCGCTTTAAGAGATGGATGCAGTTAAATATTGTATCTATTGAGTCGGGAGACAGGAAGCTACTTTAGTTTCTCGTTTTGGTCTTCAAACTACTTATTTCACTAAATACACTCTTTTACTCGTAGTATCTAAGACAGGCGTTCTTCCTAGAATAGTGATTTGAGAATGCAGCAACAAAGATAGAGGGACCAAAGTGCACCCAGTAGCAGAGCGGGGACTTATCGTTAAAATGCATAAGAATTCCTATAGGTAGTATCTTACAACTTCGAGAAAACGGTGTGTAATTATTTGAGTTATGGTAAGGATACACAGCGGAGAAGTGTCGATCGTTCCAGGTTATGGCCCGCGGACGGGCCCCGGGGTACCATGGATTCATATGTACTTGAATTAATTACCTAACCCGCTTACTATTCCAATAGATCGTATTGGAATGTATGTACCTTCTAGGTAGGGACCTCGGGACTCGTAATAGAAATCATAGCTTGAAATACTTGGCAGGGCTATCTCCATGCTATATGCTTTTCCTTCCAAGGTCTCTTCTCACCAAAATCTTCAACATGTCTTCTCTTTATTCAACAGTCTACCAAAAGCTTTGGGGATACCAGGAGGTTGATTTAGATGAAGAGCAAGAACAGGGGTTACACCCTCCACGAATGCTTGGTCGCCATTACCACTCTACCCCGGCATCATTTTTGCCCTTTCTTGGATGGGTGCTGGCCATCATGCTCGCGCTCGCCCTTGTGGCTAACCAACGGGTCGATAACCAGAGCGACCTGACCTGTCAGAGACAACTATCAACATACTGTTAGAGAATCACCTTTTTTTCATTCATTCTGCTCAATCTGTTGACTGAAACCATAGCTCCACTTATGGAGGGATTCAACATGGACAGTAGAGTAGTCCGTGTCAATGGCTCCCTTGACTGGCCATCGCCTTACCGTGGGCCTCCGAGTGCCGAAGTTGATGCAGCATGGAATCGAATATCGATAAGTATGTGATTACCCAGCGGGGGGAGAACAGCGATTAACAAACTCGAACAGTACGGCCACTCGACATACAATTGACACCAGACGAATTCCTACGCCTGGATAGCGATCCCGAGACGGCGGTGCAAAATGCACCAGAGCATGGTGGGCAATACTTCCTAGTTCCGCAATCAACACATCATTTCCATTGCTTGGTATGACCATTGATTCCTCTGAACGTGTTCAGTGAGCTGATTAGCGTTATGTAGAACCTTCTCCGCAAGTCAACACGATTCAAGTTTGACTATTATGACGCCTTTGATCCAGATTTTACCAAGAACCGCGATATGTTTGAAACGCATCTAGGTGAGTACTCCAGCGAAACTCAAGACCAACCGATCTTAACCTATCTAGATCACTGCGTTGAAATCCTTCGTCAATTTATTATGTGTCATGTAGATGTTGGCGTTGTCACTTCCCACGTAAGTTTTATTCTATGGTTATCTAATGGTGATACTAACTGGGCTGAATAGTGGGTCGAAGGTCGTAAAAAGCCATGGCCCAATTTCAATACCGAGCACGTCTGTAAAGATTATGACCAAGTGCTGAAATGGACAGAGCAGCATCAGCTCCCCGTGGATACCCCACTCATGCCTATGAAGCCGGCTGGAGTGGCTGAGATGAGTTCCCCTCCATAAGACCTCGGATCCGATATAGACTCCACTTCCGGGGACAAAACACCAGAGTAGAGTATCAAATTCATGTTTATTACTAGTGCAAGTATTTCCTGTGTATTTTCAGTCTGAAGTATGAAAAGTATCTAGTTTCAATCAAATACGGCTGCATAGTAGTAACACGGAGTGGCTGGAAGGGTTGGTTCCTAAAGCACAGTTTCAAAAGAGCGGTGGGAGCGTGGGGGGATCAACAAGTGGGGGTTGATACATTTGGGCAATTCTATGGAATGCTGAATCAAGTTCAAAGTAAGGATTTTGTGCCGCGGGGCTGAAGGCATCTAGAAGCAAGGAGCAAATCCGTCGCATTGGAGATCCAAAAAGCTGAACCAAGTGTCGTGTGACAATTGTCCCGCCAAAAAAGTACGCTAGGTCCTCTGAAGTTATCCAGAATAGGGAATCTATTCTAATTTCTCTCCAAGGAGATTTAGCACTTATACAATACAGAAGTATAGATGCAGCTGTAAATAAGCAGTCTCCACTTCCAAGATCTTCTCCACCCTCGGCCCGAAGGGTCCGGCCCACCGCTCGGGCCAATCAACTCGATATGGTGTCTACTGTATGTAGGTAAAGAGTACGTGGCTCCATTGGACAATTCCACTTCAGGTCCCCTAGAGAAGTTGAATATTTAGGTTCTCCAGGTTTTGCAAGTGCTTATATTACGTGCATAATTAATCTAATTTAGGGGACCGTGTGTTCTTTACCAGGGTATAATAATGGCTCTTATTGGTAGGTATCTTTTGTTCTATTTTATCTACATATTACACCTTGACTACTCTCTACAGCGTGCTATGTATGCATGCAAAAGAATCAGTAACTTTGGATGCTCAAAGATCATCCGGAGCTACGTGTAATGACAATAGTGCCGACCAGGCAACCACATGGAGCGGGAGGCAACCACATGGAGCTGGGTGCAATCAAGAGATGCTTGAGAAGTATACAAAACAGGTTTTCGTTTCAATACTGCACAGTTTTGCATATTTCGAGTCAAGTATGTAAATACAAATTTACCGTATTTATCATCCATCTCAAGTCTTTGGTAGTCAGGATATACATATTTCTTTTGGGGGTCTACATTTATTCTCACATGGAACTTGCAAACACAAATCATCCGGCCGGTCTAACATCATGTCCTTGAAGATTTCAACATTTCTTCAAACGATATTAAGCACCGTCGCAGTGCTAACTCTCGCCTGCCTCGGCTTACTCTTCACCTGGCCGTACCTTCTTCCTCTTACCTCTACCATACCATCTTTTCAATCAAACACTGTGTCAACTGCTCCAAGTCCCAGCCTTAACCTATACCAGTTTCACACATCCAAAGAGTTGGAAGATCTGTCTACAGCCGGAGATGCTGCCTGGCAACAACTGACAACGACAAACGATGGCGGGTTCCTTTGGGTTCGCCATAACGAGACATACCGGACAGGATGGGGAATCAGCATGTTCCACTCGTTACATTGCCTCGGTCTGCTACGAGAAACTGTGAAGACAAAATCCAATCACGGCACTGGCGACAATCATCACGCTTCCCATTCAGATGCGGCGCACGCAGGCCATTGCCTATCATATATTGCACAATCACTCCTTTGTTCGGCGGATGGAACGCTCGAAAGGCCGAAGAGCATTCTCGACAAGAATGGCGACATCCTTCGGGATGATATCAATGGTGAAGGTGTTGAGCACCGTTGCAGAGATCAGAGCTTGTTATGGGAATTAGCGCGCCGGACAGAACAAGAACCTATCGGCGTAATGCCTCAGGCGAGACCTGGAGATACTGTTTGGGATTTGTTTAATTAGAGCCAAGAATAAAACCTATTCATGTATGTAAGACAATATGACCATTTTCCTCCAAACAGCTCTGCGGGCATCTCGGCTGTAGCTCTATTCGATCTTACCAAAATGGCCCCTGGAACGCCCAATCTAGCGCACTTACTAATGATATTCCCTCGCCTAACTATTTATAGAGCCCACCGTTTCATCTTTCGCCTTCTTTATGGCCTTATCTACCAGTGTACAGCTCAGTGTCTATTGCATTCAAAGTTCTTTTGTATTACGGTACGACTCCTTACACACTATGGGCACCTCCATCCCAGCTCATTTCAGTATCCCAACTGAGCGGCTCCACATATCCTACCTTGAGCCCGCAAACCATTCACACAGCGACTTTCTCCGCCACCTCTGGAACACCGATGAATTCATCGAGGCCGAAGGCAACACAGGCCTTGATACACTAGAGAAGATAGACGACTTCATCACTAACAAAGTCCAAGCCAACTACAAGAAGAATGGATATGGCCAAATGCTTGTGTCTTTGAAACCGCACGCTGGGGCCTCATTGGCCGAAAGCAAACCGATTGGAATTGTCTCCCTGATGAAGGGTGATGGAGAGAATGCATACACAGCGCCAGATGTAGGGTACACTATTCTACCACAGGAGAATAGCAAGGGATATGCCACTGAAGCGGCGCTTGGGCTGATCGCGTATGCAAAGAGGGAATTCGGTGTGGAGGGGGTGTTTGGGTTCTGTGCTCAAAATGATCAGCGCAGTCGGCGAGTCTTGGAGAAGATTGGGATGGAGTTTCGGGGGGAACGACATTTGAAGTTTTTTGGAGGGGCGCATAGTGCTGTCTATGCATTGCCTGGAATGGAGGATTTGAAGGATTATGGAATTGAGGATGAATGAAACGTTAGATATAGGCCACAAGTACAAGAATTGTTTGTGTACGGTGCACTAAATAAATGGTATACCCTAAAAGAATATATATGAAAGGAAACGTTTTGACTCTAACAACCATCATGATACATATCTATCGTAAAATCATTAGTCGTACAATATACACCATGCTTCCATCCAAATGCATGTTAAAAAGAAGTGCGCTTCACTTCTAAAGGAGAAAGGGATCAAGTTATTGTTTTCCCAAGATCAAGGTACGGGCCTGGCGGGGATCTGTGCCGAGGACAGTAATGAGATACTCGATGCTAGTTTCAGAAGCCAAGCGGCGCTTCTCCTCCTGGAACTCCTTATTGCATGACTCCCACGTCGCGTTCCGTTCTGGACTTAGGACTGTCTTAGCGCGAATCTTGAACGCCGCACTGACCGGCCGGTGGTCAGAGGCGCGGACCTCGTGTCGTCGATAATCGAGCTGCTTGACGCGGCCCAGACCACGGTAAAGGATGCGGTCGCACCAGGCGGGAGACCGTTTCTTGTCACTGGAGTCGTACTCGTCCGTGCCGACATCATACTTGTAGGTGGGGGCGAAGGTGATGGGTGATTCAGTGAAGGAGCGCAGGCGGAAACCAGGGTTCTTTCGCCGGGAAGCAAGTAGCTGGTCTCGATCGAGGAGTTTCGGTAGGTTATTCTGGCGAACAGCGTCGATGATCACATTGCGAGGGATTGCGTCGATTCGATAGTTCAGATCTCCATTCAGAATGCACACTTCGTGGTCCATGATCATTGAGCCATCACCACCACTGGCGAACTGATCTGACCGCAAGGTCATGCTATTTTCCGCTGGCAAAGACTCGGCTTCTAAGATCGCAGCAATATCGTTGTTTCGGTGTGCGGTCTGGGTTTGGCCGGCTGCCAAATGGCAGTTCACAAAGCACATCGAACTGTCGTCCAAGACGAAGCGGAGTACAAGGGCACCCTGTTCTAATTAGATGAAAGCCATAGCAAAGACTAGGGACATCACAAACCTTGTTTCCATGTAAACCGCCCATTCCACGCTTAATCTCCGAAGCACTGATGTTTTTGATATTATGGCGTTCCTTGTGTCGGACGAAAACGCAAGTAAACAATCCCACCATGTTTGCAGTATGCAAAAGAACGTAGGATTCATCGAGAGGCATACATTCGTGAAGAGCACGAGTAAGATGGTCGATCCACACTCGATACTGACGGCTCATGTGTTCCTTCTCGCCGTTGTCTTTCTTTTTACTACCAAGCAGCAAACTCTCTGTGACGACGTCAGCAAGCATTCATAGAAAGAAAAAAAACAAAAAACAAAAAAGGCATGACTTACTAGCTGTGATCTTCTTATTCTCAAGATCAACCAACTCCTGGAACCCGAATATCACGATCTCAGGCGGGTCTTCGGGGGTGACTACATTTCGGATGAAATCCGAATTTCGCACACTACCAGGGGTAGAAGCTCCCGCATTCCAAGTCACGACGACAGCCTTGATTTCTCGGAATTTGCAGTACTCCACGTCTCTGATCTGCATCCGTGCATCTATTATATATTAGTGGAGGTCAATAACAGATGAAAACAACATGTTACTTACCCAACCAATCGTCCTCGAGCATTCCGTCCCAGAGGCGAATGCAATTATCAGTGCCTAGCGAGGTCACCTGCAGGCGGTTCATAGTCCATATGCTGCTCATGTCTAACACAAAGCTAGATACGGGACTGTCGTGGGCACGCCAGTCTTTCTTCACGGTCCATGGGTTGGTGGACACATCGTAGACGTAGATCATGCCGGTTTTATACGCAGCCCAAAGATAGTCTCCGACAAATGCAAGGCAGTTAATTTTGTACACACTGACGTTCACCACTGCCAAGCAAGAGAAATCGGTCGAGGAGTACACAGTAACCTTGCCATCTGCGTGTCCCAAATAAACCCGACCTCCCTCTCGCGTGGTATAAGTCCCGGAAGTGACATCGCCTGAGTGCTGAAGACCGAGAGGTCGTTTGAAAACCTTGAATGGGACATCATCTTTTGCATTGGGGCGATATACATGGACGTCTTTTCCTGCTGCCAGCCAAAGCTTGTCATCAACTACCATGGAGAATGTGTGGCCCCGGGCTACGCGCTCAGAAGGGCTGTGGTAGCTGTATTGTAAGTTGGGTGTGCCGGTCTCATCTGGCAACCAAACAAGCAGTCGGCCTTCGTCATCAAACGTCCACATTTCTTTCTTGTGTCGCAAGATTTGGATGACTTCTCGGCGGGAGGGGTATGCGCGGGTAGCCACGATGGATTGGCTTGGAATATCAACTTCGTGAAGATCACCAGCGCTAGTACCAAGCCAGATACGCTGGCCCTCATCTTCAAGACCTTTCCCTGGCTTGAAAGCAATAGATAAACTTTTCACGGTCTCGCCATGGCTGAGACTCATCACTTGGTCACCAGTTGTAAGATCCCACACCCGAGTCAGATATCCGGTCGTACACACATATTTGCCGCACACAGCCAGCAAACGGGTATCGTACTTGGTCAGGATATCATTCGGTCCAGATTTAAAGCATGGGGGTCGACGGTTAGCTTTTGAAGCATCGGGATAGTCAGTCCGTGAGATAGCTGGCTCTTCGACTTGCTCATCTTCTTCCGTGTCTGTTCGCACTACGCGCCGCTCTGGAAGAGAAGAAGAGAGGTGAGTTTCTTGGGGTAGAGAAGGTTGTCGCTGGATTGGTTTCGGAGCTGAGGATTCGCTAGCACGGGGGAAAGAAGGTGCAGATCTGGCAATTGGTGTCGGCTGCACAGAGCTGCTCGCATGTCTGGGAGACTCTCGTGCAGGGGAGACTCCAGTTCGGCGGGGAACCCCAGAAGGTCGAGGAGGAAGCCCTGGTCGGTCGTAGGGAATATCACTGGCTCGGAATCTCTGCGCCGAAAGAGGGGGGGCAGCGGCAGCAGACATTGGAGCGTCTACGGGAGCAGATGGAATCTGCACCATCAAGGGCTTGGTGGCCCGTGAGGGCTCTGGACCAGGACGGGTCCTTGAGAATCCCATCTCTCTAGCATCATGCCTGGCGATCGTAGACGGAATAGGTGATCGCTCATCAAATGAACGACGAGTTGGTGGCTCCGTTGTTGGCCGAGCTGGTACTGGCCTAGCACTGCTTTTCCCAGTGGATTGCGGTTTAGACATAGACTTCTCCGGGCTACCAGGGGGGTGCTAAAAGGTGAAATACTTCGATCAGGCGATGTCCGTTCCGTTCGAGGAGTCAACGAGCCAGTGTCCGATTGAGAAAACATCGCCGGTTTCGCAGGAATTTTGGGCTTTGATGCGCGGTTAGCTGGGGGCGGCAACGAGGCGCTTTTTAGTTTCCGATCTGTCGGGCTCCCAGTGAGGTTGACACGAAGCGATCCAGGCGACAGTCGAGGGATTGTATCCCCTGCATTAACAGACGGTCCGAATTTCGGTATCGGGGAGAGCGGACGAGGTGGTGCCGGCGAGACGGACATCCATTCTCTCGGTCGATGGCCTGGACTCCGAGTCTTGCGGCTGTCACCTTGCGGGGTCCAAACTTCATCCCGATCTTGTCCGCGTGGCGGAGATTGAGGCGACTGTACTGTCAAGGTTGGCGGTAGCTGTGGCGATGAGCGGTGGAAGTTCATAGAGATGGGCCGGCCATATCGTCTGCCAGAGAAACCCCGATCCCGGGAGTTCTCTCCATTCAACTGCTGAAGCGGGTTAAGTCTCTCCTCAGCCGGGGTCCATGGGGAATGTGGCCGGGGCAAATCGAGCGAAGCACGGGTGGAGGACCGGGGGTCATCGCTAGGCTCCGGAGTTGCTAGTAAATTGTTTGTGGAAGTACGCGGGCTGGAAGCTACAGCAGATGGAGATCTGCGGTGAGAGAGATTCTCAAAGTGGGACAGCAAAGAAGACACCGGTCTCTGTGGCTACGTTCATGTTAGTTTATTGTGTGCCACAAAACAGTTAAGTATGCATACAGTGGGAGGAGCGTCGTCATTGTTGTCCGGCTGTTTCCCTGTGCCCGCCATGGCCATTATCACGGATCGGTCGCCGAAACCAGCTGAAGGAATGGATCATAGACTTGGAGATATCTCCTAGGGGTTGAATAGTGGCGCGGCGGCAGTAGAGTAGGTGTTCGTAGGTCCGGACCTGAAGGTAGAAGGATATCGTGGGGCTCGGAGATTGGAGGGAGGAGACGACGTAAGCGGCGCAAAGGCCCAGTAACAGAAAGCGAAGCTTGGCCGTCAAGAGTTCGAGGAATTCCGAAAGATATCCAGGGGTTTAAAAGGGGGTTGAAAGGCGAAAGTCGATGAAATGGAGTGGCGGGGAGGAAAGTGGAGGGAATCACGGGAGAGTTGACGATCACTTTGTGTCTGCATTTCTTCGAACTCAAGCATCGACATCTCGTACTTGGCCGTTACTTTTCTTTCGCATTTCATAGCCATGTGGTAAGTCTGCTTCTTGCGATATTCTGGAGAATGCTCATGAGATCCCCTCAATCCCCTTCGTCCAAAATTCTGATAGCTAATATAATCTCCCCGCTTTGCAGTAAACACATTCTGAACGCCCAAGTGGCCATCCGCTCGCACTGCTGTACGAAAGAATCGACCTCATATATGATCACAGAGGATTGACCTAAGAGATCTAGGCCGAAAATGGTTTGACTGCGCCGAATGCCACCACGAAAGCGAGTCGCACAATCTCGAGAAGAGCGCCGAGATGGTACGCCCCCTATTCGCCGGTTAGCGCAAGTCTAGCAATCTGACATTCCATGGGGTAGATCTTTGCATGCAAAAAGTGCAAGAAATGTTTCCGCAAAGACGCTGCTGAGTTCGATGAGACGTATGCAACAAACTGTTCAAACGCCAAATGGCAGCGGACTAATCTTGCTTTTAGTGACGAGTACTGCCCTCACTGTGATAATCACTTTGTCATTGAGGCACGCGAACCCGAGGCGCGACTACACGTGGAGGGTGAGGATGCTCGTATGGACAACCGGTATGTCGAGCACACAAGATCTTCAAATTGGTAGAATGCTGACCATATCAAGCATGCTCAAGGACGAGCGTGTTGCGCGCGACAAGGAGCGCTCCCTCTTCAATATTAAAGATGTGTCGGACCGCATGGGCTAAGTTGTGGGCATGGGGAGAAAAACGACAATTGGCGGGGACGGCGCAATTTCATGATGTTGACGATTTGATGGTTACTGTTTCTTGCAATAGTTCAAGGCAGATTTCTGCATTGGTGTACAATATACATTACGAAAGAAACTGGGAGATGTGTTTTAAACTTCATGATTTTGGATTCTCGTCAAGGAAGAGACCCAACGCTACTGTAAATTGAGACAAATCATCCAGTCCCCTCTCAGGCTCTGAATCCTTCCAGGTCTAGCACTTAATCGGTCGACTCGCCGCCACCCGGCCGGGTGAGGATAGCCGCCGTGGTGGTCCCTGCCCGGGTCTTCTTCTTGGCTGCTTCCTCCTGCTTCTCGGTCTCGATGTTCTTCACGTACGCCTCAATCTGGTCATCTGGCAACATTTCAAGGGTCTTACCGGGTGCCATGATGGCGACCTCGATGTTCTTGGCACCCGTCTGCACAACCTCAAGCAGAGACTTGATCGTCAGCTGGATTGTCTGCTCACGGTCCATGTCGTCCTGGTGGTTACGCTCAAGGAATTCACGGACGGTCTTGCTAGAACGACCGATGGCGTTGGCTTTCCTGTAGCGAGAAAGGATAGATTAGTATTCATCCAAAACCAAAACCTTAGCTCGGAAAACACCTACCAGGCCGAGTAGATTCCAGATGGCTCGGTCTGGTACAGTCGCGGGGTGGAGTCGTTCTTGTCAAATCCAACCACCAGCGTACTGATACCAAATGGACGCACACCACCACTCTGTGTGTATCTCTGCTGAACACCAGCAATATATTTTGTAATATACTCGATGCTAGAGGGGTCCTCGACGGTCAGGCGGTGGGACTGAGCCTCTAAGCGGGCCTTGTCGATAAGGATGCGGGCATCGGCGTTCAATCCAGCGAAGGCGAGACAGATATGGTCATCGACCAGCGCGATCTTGGAGGGAGTAATGCGGGTATCTTGGAGCTTGAGGGCGGAACGCTTTTCGCAACCGAGAACGACGATGTCCTTGCCTTTGACACCAACTGCGCAAGTTCCTAGAATCACCTGTCATCAGCAAATTACGTCTTTTGATACAGAAAACAGGAGCGACGGCAGAAAATGGAGCAGAGAAAGCTGTTAGAAAGCAAGTAACGGTGATCTTACCTCGCTTCACAGCCTCCATGGCATATTCAACCTGGAAGACGTGTCCATCGGGACTTGGGGGAGGGTTAGAAAACAAACTCTGGAGCTGAAGTGTAGCTTGGAGACCTCGTACCTGAATACTGCGATAAGTTAGCATGATACAGCTTTCGTCCTGGTCAGGAGCAAAGGGAGCTGGACGTGGGGAGCTAGCTTACCTGAAAGAGCTCGGTCGTATCCGGACATTGTGAATCAAGGGCGACTGGATGGGTGGTGATTAAAGGTTTCCGTAAATAACAAGTTCAATGGAAGCAATGAGGTAGAAAGGTGCAGACGAGTGTCAAGTAGCTCAGGTCAATTGGGTTGGAGCAATGACGGGTTCCGGGCGGTGGACGCGAAAGCCTACGGCTGCCTCCATAATCCTCGCGGTACTTCTGTTAAGTATGGGGATACCATAGTAATTTCATGTACCTATCAGTTGATCTATTTTTCCAACAATCTTCTAATAAATGTGAATTATTATACTGAACAGTGTTTCCTTGAAAAGAAAGGGACTGGCATCTGTCTTGAATTCATTCAAAATAGGTTAAATAACACGCCTAGTGAGACCTTAATTAGATACATACTATGTAAACATCCAAGGATATATAACACCAGATCAACTAGAATTTTATAGTCAAACCACCTAAATAACGAGAATACATATGAAAATATAGACACAATATTGTTTTTTGCATTCACAGTGCTTCGACCCCGAAGAGATCCTCGATTCGATGCCCAAGCTTCAAAGTAAATCCCCAACACCCCAAACGGAGTCCCAGTATATCCCCCAGATCAAGACCGTGAATTCTCCGACGCTTCCCATGATCAAAGAGTGCAGAAAGGGAGCACAAAATATCTAAAATGCAATGCCAAAGGGCAAACCCAACGTGTGTGCCTGCAGAAGAAACCAGAAGAGGGCCGGAACATTCAAAAAAATACATGCACCACCCCTACACGGGGCTTATTCCCTCAAATAAAAACAACCATATAGCGCAAGATGGAAATCACAAAGGGGGGAAAACAGCTCCCACCAGAAAACAAAACCAAAACCAAAAAAAATAAAAGCATCACATAAAGCACAGGGCGGCGAAGGCGAGAAAAAGAAATCCGAAATCTTCGACAACGCTAACCCGCCTGCTCCTTCCAACCCGATGCACCAAAACCGCAGAATCCCTTATACAAATGCGTATCAACGAACATCAACCAACGCAGAATCCCGCCACAATGCAGGGTTGCAATATGGACAACATAAGTGTGAGCGCCCAGTTCGTGAGTGGGGCGTGAAGTAGGTACAACTAGACCCATATTTAAGCGGGCGACTTGTTGGCACCGGAGCCGTTGCGACGAGAGTGGGGGTCATCAGACACTGTCAGACCACCGAGGCCGCTCGACAAGAAGGCGAAGGGGTCGCTGGCACCATCGGAGCCGTAGAAGGCACCGTTTGAAGCGCTGGTGGAGGGCACACCGTGGTCCGCACCAGTGAAAGCGGCCTGAGTGGCCGGGTTGGCGAAGGAGGCGGCCGAGTGCGAGGTGCTGGAAGAGCCGTAGCCCGAGTTTATCTGGCCCATGGGAGGGTACGCACCGGGGGTGTTGTTACCCAGACCACCGGAGGGCAGGGTGTAGTTGTTGGGCGGGCCACCGAACTGCTGGCTGAATCCACCGAATCCACCGGCGGTAGAGGCGAACGGAGCTGGGGCAGGGGTGCTAGCCATCGAGTTGGGTCCCATATTGAATTGCGACGGTGGATCCATTGGGGACGGGAACGCCGAGTCTGCCACGACGGCAGCGCCTGAGCGAGGGGCCCCGCAGCGTAGACAGTTGATGTTCTTCGCAAAGTTGTGATAACCACAACCCTCAGAACCACATTTCCAGTCACCAGCGCGGAAGGGAACAACACCACCATTGCCACCCATACCACGCGAGTGACCACCGCCCATACCGTGACCGCCGTGGCCCATGTGAGGAGGCATCATTGATGGCGGGCCGTAACCGTAGTTTCCATAGTTCATTGGATCGGGTGCAGCCGCCATGGCGGGGAAGGAGCAGCGGAAGCATGCTGTGCGGCGCTGGAAGTTAGAGAAGCCGCAAGACGGGCAAGTCCAGTCACCAGGACGGGGGCGGTTCTTGGAGGGCGGGAAAGGTGTGAGGATCTCGGCGGCCCGGTCCAGAACCCGGCTAGAAGAGGGAGAGACCTCAATCGCCTTCTCGTTGAGCGCACGGCCGTTCATGCATAGGCTCTCAGCAGCCTAGTAAACCGTTAGTAGGCAAAACATAAGAACAAAACACACGAAGTTCTGTATCATAGAACAGTCAAGAGGCAATGGAAACTCACCTCCTCGTGGGAAGAGAAGACGGCAAAGCCAGTGCCAGTGGGCTTGTGCTGGTCTGGGGTCCGTAGAGTCCAGAAGGCGATGGGACGACCACCGAACTGGGTGAACCAGCTCTCCAACTCAGATTGAGTGGTATCGTGGGGCAGGCCACTGAGATGCAAGACCTTGCTCCGTTCCGCCAAAAAGGCCCGAACGTCGGCATGAGCATCCATAGGACGAGTGAGGATCTCAGGGTGTTCCTGGGGCGGCTGCGACTTGCGGATCAAACCACGGAGCACGCGGGCGAGAGTAACAGATTCATCCATGGCACGGCGGGGTGAAGCGGGAGCCAAAGCTTGCAAGTGGAAAGGAAGGTTGTGCTTGATCGGGGCCGACGACTGAACGGGCTCAACTTCAAGGGCAGCGCAGATGTTGGAGAGCGAGCTGGGACCGAAAGGCAGCGACTCGGGATGATGGGTTTGCCAGCGTTGATATTCGGTTCGCAGGTCGAAAGTGCGGGAATGCTGCAGGTATGCGGGCAGCACGACGGCCTTGTCGCGGGCCTCGCGGGGCAGCTGCACCCGCAGATCCCACGAGTCCAACGTCACAAAAGCAAACTCGAGGTGTTTGCTGGTGAGGTGTTCCTGGGCGAAGGCGTCGAATCGAGAGATGGCGTCCCGGAAAGTACCTGCGGAGCGAACGTGTTCCCATGTCAAGGTGGTCAAGCTCGCTGCAGAGAATTGTCAGCCACAAATTGATTTCCTAGCAAATCCCCCAATATAAGGCTGTTTTTCAAGGCGATCTTACTGCAAAGTGGGGTGATTGGAGTATTGACGGGTTTGACTAGAACACTTTCACGGTGCAGCTAAACAATTGGAGAAAAAAAAGGTGTCAGCTTTTGGGTTGACCTCGGGAGTAAATTGAATGTTGGGTAGAGAAGACGGGGGGACGGACTTCCTCGCAGGTCTTGGTGTCCAACAGGATCCATCCTAACTCAATGACCTCAGCCGAGTCCTTAGTGACATATACGCCATGCTCGTCACAGGTGGTTGCAACGTGGATGACAATGTATCGATCCAGCTTGGGGGTTGGTGCTGAAACGGCCGCCATCGCTGACTTGTCCCCAACGGAGCGGCAAGGGAATCCCGGGGGAAGAAGGAGAAAGTGTCTCTGCGGGAAAAGCAGAAGACAAAGACAAGACCGGAGAAGAGAGTGCGTAAGAATAGAAGAGAAAGCCCGGGGGAGGAGAGAAGGGAAAGGGGGGGGAGGGGAAGAAGAAGAAAAGAGCCAACTCGGTGGAGTTTCGAAAATGAAAAGTTTCGGGGCTCACGGGGGCGGAGATTATACAATATAAAATGATATTATATAGATGTTTTACTCAAAGAATTTAAGAAATTAACATTCTCTCTCTCTCTTTCTCTTATTCAATTCCCCTGGAAATTATGTGTTCGGACTGGTTTTGACCGTGCAACCCCAAACGGGCCCAGATCCCTGTCTTATTACGCCCTCTGTGATTTAAACGAGTCAAGTAAGATTGATATATATCTATGCCTTTGGCTGTCTAGGTAATGACTAACTGTGTTTGATGTTGATTGGAGCCTATTATATAGGATATAAATAAGGACACAAAAGGTAGCAATTACTAATGCAGTAGGCGTAGGACAGATGTAGATATACTGAAACACACCCAGAGCTGAGATCAATATAGACAAGGACAGATAAATGTAAGAAAAGACAGAATATTGTAGACAAGATAGACAAGATGAACATTCCAAATATCAAGACTCTCTGCCGCTGTCAAAAAAAAATACTATCACGTGGCACATCACGTGGATATACATATTGAACATGCATGTATAGGAAACTCATATAATGCCATTCAAGAAAAAGGTATTCGAAAAAATCAGAAACTGAAATATGTACAGAACCTTAACCCAACCCCTAGTAATCATATTTTCACCATCAACGCCAGACCTCGGAACAATCATCACTCATCACCCGCCTCTTCTTTGATTATTGTCCCCCGACTAGTATCATTGTCATCCTCTTCATCTTCTTCCATAATACTGGGCTCGATAGAGACAATAGGGCGATTGGCTGTAGTAGAAGTAAATCGGCTGTCACCCTCACCCTCATCTTCCTCCATGATACTTGGCTCAACAGAGACATGACGACGGCTGTAACCACAAGTAGGGTCCACCGAGCGACGAACACTACCAGACCGTACACTAGCTCCATCATTGTCGGGGTCTTCAGTGCCTTCGCGAGGACGAGCACTAGCAGCCCGACTATCCTGTGCAACGGCAAGGATCTTGAGGATAGCGTTCTTGGCCTTAACGAGAGCATTTCGGCTGGAGGCCTCTGCGGCGAGACCCTCCTCAATAGTTTGATCCAGTAGCTCCTTGACCTCGGTCGCGAGGGCAGTGTTTTCGGGATCGATTTCGACACCAGTAGCACTGCGGATACTAGTTCGGAATTGATCATCGCCTTCGGGGGCACGAGAGCTAGCTCGTGCTGGTAATGTAGGAGCGGCAAAGTAAAGCTTGCTAAGGAGAGAGAAGAGAAGCTTGCGTTCCTCGCGTGAGCAGCGATTCGCGGCAGCGCTGACACCGAGAACGCGCTCGAGAATCTCTTTGACCAGGGCGAGGTGAACCCATCCACAAACATTGGAGCTTGCAGTACCGCCAGCCAGAATTCGTTCGCCACCGAGGCCAACGACTCGGCGCTCATCAGTCCACTCTGAAAGCATACCAACGACACCAGTCATGAGAGCCTTGACCTCGCGCTCGCCGACGCTTGGATCTATTTCTCCATCACTATCTTCCTCGGCCTCGAGTGAGTAGTGCTCCTCCGCGGCATTCATTACAGCACGGATCACTGGTACGGCCACTCGGCGCATGTGCTGCGTGTTTTCCACGCGGGAATGGCAGTATACAGGGAAGAAATAAGCCAATGACTGTCGTAGTGCTGGGTTTTCACGAGTGCGTGGGTGGTAGAAGGAGACCACGAGGGACAGTAACAGAGATTCAACGGAATTCTGATTGAGTTCCTGGATTGCGGGTGGGACGTTCGGTCCAGAGGGGGTGAAGGTGTTTGTTAGTAGCAGCTTGCAGAGAGCGGCAGCTGCCCCGGACTGTACGCTGTTGGGAGAGTTGGCACGCAGAGCTCGGGCGAAAACCTTAAGCAAAGGCTTGTGCATGGCGGGTGGCGTGACGGTCTCGCCATCAGCCTGGGTAACTGGGGCGAGTAGGGATGGGTGAGTCGTGACCATATCGCAGAGGATATGTAAAGCCGTGACTTGCAATGCCTCGTGACCCTTGCTGTAGCAGTGGATGAAAAGAGTCATATTTTCTTCAGCCAAATTCTGTGAAAAAACAACCATTAGCGAACTTCATCTTCCATCGCAGGAGAAGATACTAACCTTATCAAGCAGACAGCAAAGCCCCAAGCATACGAGACCACGCTCTCTGATTGGAGCTTCGTGACTGCGAACAGCGGGCACCACAAGATTATTGAGCATAGTAACCAGGTTCATATTCTGCTGCAGGTGGCCCTGGACATTCTGCAACATGCACTGAGCAATGAACAGACACTTCATGTTGACAACAATCTCGCGGACAATCTTGGCCTTGGCTTCTTCCTTATTAAAGGGGGTGACTTCCTCCTCCCCTGGAGTTTCGGATCGTCTGCTAGTGTCGTCACTGATCTCAGACCTAGCAGAAACAAAGCTATCCTCCGTGGCGATGGTGTCGTGAACCTCGGCAATAGCTTCGAGGACAACACTGCAAAACTCGGCCTCAGCCGCATTATCAGGTCCGCAGACACAGCGGAGTGTTTCAACGACGAGTTTCGTGCTCTCTTCCGGGAGTTCTGGCACGGCCAACGTTTCTCGCAGGAGCGAGAACATCTTTCGTCGACCGACCTCGTCGCTGTAATCTAGAGTGATGGCGATGTGGAGCAATTGTTCCACAACAAATTCGTGCTCGACAGCATCGTCATCATTCGCTTCACCAGACTCTTTGGAAATCTTCTTCCGCTCCAAGAGATTAGTGATGTATTTGCCTAGGAAATAGGCCATCGCGGTGACCTCGGGCATCTTGTCTTCTGCTAGGCTGTCGTATTTGCCTTCGTTTTCCACGCGGCAGAAGTCGTTGAAGGACCGGAGCAAGAACGCGGATTCACCGGTTAGATTCTCCCAGAAAGGCTCGTCAAAGACAACAGCTTCACGATAGTCCGCACGGCCCTCCCAGAACCCGCGCATTGCCTCATGTGCAATTCCGCTCTCGATTCCAGAGTTAACAACATCGATTCTCTCCAAAAGTTCAAGTAGCGCGTTAATGTCAGGTTCAGAGCGCTGGCCAGTCGGTCCTTGATCCGGGTCATTGTTCGTGCCAGCGCAGTCCTCGACCCATCTGTCGTAGAACAATTTGGCCGTAGCCTTGCGAACACTTTCATCACGATCACGTAGACCCCATCGGAGGAGCTTTTCTCTCATCGAGAGAGACAAATGGCGGAAGTCACCCAAGGTAGGTAGAAGACGCGAGTATAGTGCACGCCTGGTAGGGGCATCCATATCACGGGCGCGCTCAAGAAGATAAGGGAGAGTCACTGGCGCGAGAGGGAGATTTGTGAGGAGCGTTTTGCGAACGTCGGCGCTTGTGTCGTTTTGCATAATTTCGATTAGCTTTTCAAGGAGGGCAGAATTATCGCCGTCTTCTTCTCCATCGTCTCCCGCCAAACGTCCTAACCCTAGGACCGCCTGTACCCGGACAGAGGCTTCTTTGTCACGGAGACGTCTCAGAAGTCCCTGTCTTATTGTATGGTATAGCTCGTCGTCGATTGATTCTAGTGAGTTCACAATGTGGGCGGTAATTTGGGTTGCGCGGAAGCGCACCATCTTATCCTTGGCACCCATGACAGGTCCCATCAACGCAATGAGACTAGATGTGAGGCGGGCGGTCGGTGTCTCGGGATTGTGGTCCTCGTCTTCACTCGAAGTAAAAATTTCATTATCCTTCTCCGCGGCATGACCGAGGAAAGTACCCAAAAAGCGCAAAATTCGGTCTCCAACAGGCTCGCTCTTCTTAATTGTGAGAATGCGAAGCATACAGCGACCAACTTCCACATTGAATTCCTTCTCGGCCTGCGTTTCCTCACCGGGAATCAATGCTTCCTCGGGATCTTGGTCCTTTCCCTTGCTATTTTTCTTTTGTAAGATACCACAGCAGAACTCTTGGAGCTTGCGCAGGCGAACAACAAGCTTTCGGTGACCGGTAGTCGAGCGCTGGGCGTCTGCAAAGATCAAGCACACATCGCGACGCAAAGTGGGGGATGAATCCGGCTCTGCTGGTTCTTCGGGAATCGCAAACGATGGAGTAACAGAGCCAGCACGCCCGGATGTAGAGGGCTGTGCTGACGACCTGCGTGTCGTCGCAGATGTCGAACGGGCGGCGACTCTGCCAGGCATGGTTGTGTTGTTGTTGAGCGTTGATTATTCGAAGGCGAAAAGCATCGTAGATGCGGGACCGATCAAAGGACTGGAGGCCTTGGCAGTAAACAAACAGCCCAAAACGGGAGACCGATAGCCGATAAGGGTAGTACTAGCACGTGATCTGACTAATGCCGACCATCGGAGGTGCGGGAGCTCGTCATTCCCCGAGAGTCGATTAGACCATTTGTTCCTGCATTGCAAGTCAATTCAGGATGTTTCGTCAAAGTGTTCGGCGGTTTGCTACTACGGCAGCGCGTGCTGCTTCCGAGGGATCCACTGCCTACTGCACCCGGGTGTCAACGGCCCAGGGCGTTGTTAATGGGTTGACCGAGGGTATGTCTAGCTCCGAGCACCCTTGCATACACTTTTAATCTGACGTGGATACTGCAGCAATTGGAAATACCCCGCTTATCCGATTGAAGAAGCTATCCGAGCAGACTGGGTGCAATGTTCTTGGAAAGGCAGAATTCCAGAACCCCGGAGGTAGCGTAAAGGACCGAGCAGCGCTCTTCGTGGTCAAAGATGCGGAGGAGAAGGGACTCCTGAAGCCCGGTGGCACCGTGGTTGAGGGAACGGCCGGAAACACTGGAATTGGCCTGGCGCATGTCTGCCGGTCAAAGGGCTACAAGCTAGTGATCTATATGCCCAACACCCAGTCACAGGGCAAGATCGACCTGCTCCGTCTGCTTGGCGCGGAAGTTTACCCGGTTCCCGCAGTGGCCTTCGACAACCCCCAGAACTACAACCACCAGGCGCGCCGGCACGCCGAGTCATTGGAAAACGCAGTCTGGACCAACCAGTTCGACAACACTGCCAACCGTCAAGCACACATCGACACTACCGGACCCGAGATCTGGGCACAGACCGAGGGCAAGATCGATGCATTTACCTGTGCTACCGGAACCGGAGGCACCCTGGCTGGTACCACCCGCTACCTGAAGACTGTCAGCGACGGACGTGTCAAGAGCTTCCTCGCAGATCCTCCGGGTAGTGTTCTCCATAGCTACATCCAAAGTGGTGGTACACTGATCGACCGCTCTGGCAGCAGTATCACTGAGGGTATCGGCCAGGGCCGCGTGACTGATAATCTGCAGCCCGATATCGATTTGCTGGATGGATCTGTGAGCATCAGTGATGAGAAGACCATCGAGATGGTTTACCGCTGCCTGGATGAGGAGGGTCTGTACCTTGGTGCCAGTTCCGCTATGAACGTGGTGGCCGCCAAGGAGGTTGCTGAGAAGTTGGGCAAGGGTAACACCGTTGTGACCATTCTCTGTGACGGTGCTTATCGGTATGCGGATCGTTTGTTCTCCAGCACTTGGCTCGAGAGCAAGAACCTGCGTGCTTCCATTCCCAAGCACCTGGAGAAGTATATTGTGTTGCCTTAGACTGTGTATAAATTGAACAAACTATATCCTCGTCCACACTTTCGAACTTGAAAGGAGTAAATTGGGACATGCTTCTAGTGATTGAGTGCTGATCCTGTTCAGGTTTGCATTTGGGACTGACATAGTAGATGGTCTGCTAGAGAATGGGGCGTGGATTTGTTGTAAGTCATATATTTGAATATTGATTGTATGGACGTTCTTCAAAATTTAGTTAACAATATAAGCATAAATAGTTTGGTATCAATTGTGAGAGGTGAGTCTCAAAAGGCCAGTGGTGTATGTATGTCCACGCTTGATATTGTACAAAGGAGTAAAGAGTCAGACCCAAAAGGATCTAATATGGCGTAAGCCACCATGTCGAGGCCATGCAATGCAGGCGTCGAACAAAACATGCAACACAAGGGAAGTAGGCCATAAAAAGCCATGCTTCCAGAGCAAAATAGATAAGAACAATCAAAACGCCCGCAATGCTTCCGTTCTATTCCAGAACGCCAAATGGTGGAAATATACAAGTAAGAAGCGCGACAACGTAAGGCCGCCTGGCAATAAAGCGCCAAACAACGCAACAAGGTCATGCTTTCAAGTCGGATCCGGATTGAGCGTTTACTCATCAGCGGGCATTCTCATGTAGGCATCAATAGCCGCACTGAACGCCGCAAAACCAGCGCAACCAAATGCAGCAGCCTGGGGACCGGCCTTTGCACCGAGAATACCACCAGTAACACAACCAGCAGCAACACTGTTGGTAAGATCGTTCTTTGCGCGGAGGCCTTCGATACAGCACTCAGTTCCGGAGTAGAGCGCACCGACGATACCGAAGTTCTTAGCAGAGGACCAGGAGCGGGCTCCCATGTCCTTGAATCCGCGACGGACTTGGTCGCGCCAAGGGAGGTCGGCGATGGCGCGGCCCTGGGGTGTGAAGGTCGAGTCGTAGGACATCTAGAGCGGGTAGATGTTAGATATGGAATTTTCAACATCAATTATTCAATTGTCAACTTACACTGGCCATGAAGAGACCGAAAGCACCACCAAGACCGAAACCCATGGTACCCGAGATGACTGTCTTGATAGGACATGATTCCATACCACGTTGCATCTGTAGCGAGTTTTATTAGAATTGGACCAAATGCACATCGTAATCGAGGACGAACCATCTTGACCATAGCCTGTTCTTGTTCATTCATTCCCTGGGTGTCCGGGTTACCTCCCAGTGTTGCCATCGGCATCGCGGCGGTGCCTGTGGTGAGTGGAAATGCCATGTTGAAAGCTGATGCGGCTGAGGGTTTTATTGAATATAGTAGATCGTACTCGCTGGATCGGATCCAAGCTGGCCTGAATGATCAATCCACTGGACCTCGGCGAGAAAATTAATCGCGTAAGCAAGTAAAATAGAGAACGCGGAGATCTTGCGGAGGCGAGTAACTGAACCGCAAATTTATTTTACGGGGAACTAGGAAAGCCTCAAGCGCAGTTCTGCACGTGATATCCCGGCTCCGCAAAATCATCGTGCCGTTATCGGGACAAGCTGTATGATACATTATTATTGAACCTGAGAAGAGCTTTTGTTTAATGACATTCCTAAGAATGAACGGTACAGAAATCTTGGAAACTCGTTTGTATTCATAAAGCTAGAGAACAAAAAAAAAGTAGCATTCATCGTGATCAAATCAACTGGCATTTCAAAATCCTCAAAAGCAAATCGAAGCCAGATGGTTCAAAGGTAGCGCAAGAGAAATGTATCGACAAGAGAAGAAGCAACGCTCTCGTATGGTATAATTGGAAAGTCGTAGCCCTACGTAATTCCGTAGATAGGGCCGAAGAAGAGGTAGCAAGTATGTACATGAAAGGAAAGAAAGAACCCTACTAGTCCTTCTTGCTGTCCTTGCGACTGAGCGAAGGAGAGGCAGTTCGCTCTGGAGAAGGTGACAGCGAGCGCTCCCATTCTGCCATCAGATTAGATGCAGTCCGTTGAAGCTTCGAGGGGGCCAGCTTGGTAATTGCAGGCCAGGGAATGCCTTCAGAGACACCAGAATCAAGTGTAGAGGAAGCCGGGTTTAAATCGCCAAAGCTAGGAGCGTGGTCAGCGCATGACGAGGTTGTCATAGATGAAATCAGAAAAGGTCGAGCGGTACCTAGCACTGGTTCGAGGGCTGCTACCCTGTGTGATGGGTGATTGATCACGTTTTGATGCGACTGTTGATCGGCTCGATGAGGGCGTGTGCGTCTTCTGCGGGGATAGGGGCGTGTCCCAGCTATCCCAATTATCGAGGTCTTCATCCTGCGCGTCGATTGAGTTACTGGAGAGGTGATCGCGCTGTTCGGCTTCGTTCGCCCCGTTTCGGTTGGCGGTTTTGTTGTCGGAGGTGCGCGGAGCGTTCGGAGACTTCTGAGCGGGTGTATCAATGCCGAATTCGTTCCAGAAAGACGTGGAAATTTCCGCCGGCTTGGTGTCTTTACCAGTTTTTGTCTCGGCCGCTGGCCCCCTTCCCCGCGCAGACGATGACGATGACGACCGTGATAGCTTGCCGTCCGCTAACAACCGTTCTCGACTCCGGGATCCCGCCAACGAATCCCGCTTGCGACCATTTGGTGGTGCCAACGAGTTGGGTGAGTTTCGTGTTTGTGTGCCGTTGATTCCTTCCTCGCCCACCGTAGCTTGTCGGATATCCTCCAAAAATGTCCACAGACCCTCGCGGAGATCGGATGCCATTTGTTTGCCTGTGCGCACCAATGCCTCCCGCGAAGGAGGAGGAAGAGTCTTTTGCCACTGTGCGAGTAGATGTTCTGGTACCTGGCTCTCATCTAGTTGTGCACTCATCATAGCTGCATTCTTGCGGTCGACCGATGGTAATGTTGCAGACCGCGGAGTGCGACCCAGACGTTCTTCTGAGGGACCTGAGTCTCCCCGGGAAGAAATGCTGGGACTTGAGACTGGCGACAAAAGAGACAAAGTCCGTGTATGTGCGCCGTGAAATACTCGCCGACCATTAGTCCCAATCTTGGTTCCTGGTGCGGCAGCAGCACGCACACTAGCCCGTCGGTCTAGATCTCGGCTCATCCGTTCCTGGGATACGGTGGAGCTCGTGACTGAGCTCATGCTCTGTTCCCGGGCGTGTAAACTCGGAGCCTCGGGTGTGGCGAAATCAGGTGATCGGAGGGGGATGAGTGGCTCTGCGTGGTTGATCTCCGCCCGCTTCCTGGACTTTTCAGACATGGCCCATTGCCTTTTGATTGTCGCCAGGTCTGCTTCGGCCCGTGTGAGCTCCTCGCGAAGCTCCATGACCTTCCGTTCCTGCGAGGCGATGGCCCGCAGGAAATCATAGCCATCATCCGGGACATCAAATGCCATAGGTGTTCCTGGGGGCTGAGCGGGGGAGGGGCGAGTGGCGGACTGTGTAACTGGGGTTATGGAGCCGGGGGAGGTGACGTTGGAATCGGATGTTTCAGGTTCGTTCAGGTTGATGGGGAAGTTCAAGGTGAGGCGTTTGGCATGACGGGCCGTACGAGGTAGTGAACCTTTTTTCTGAGCGAGAGATGATGAGCGTGAGAGAGAGAACTGCTCGGAAGCAGAGTCCGGCACAGTTGAAATCTGGTCCGGAAATGGACCATAGACCAGGCTCTCCGCTCCCGGAAGACTCTCCATTGTGGACCAGCCAGTAGGAGAGATCAAGATAATTCAAAAAGTCATAAGAGAAACAAACAAAATAAGTAAAATGCGACGACAGAGGAGAGTTGAGAAGGGGAAAAATAATAGCTCTTGGTCTCCTGAGTCCAGCCCACAGCGGGTCCCCACAGTCCACGGGCTGTGTTTCAGGGGGAATTAATTAGCCTACAGGTCTTGGCACCGAGGTAGATTATAGACACTTTAATTTGGACATCTGAACAGAAGGTAATTCAATAGTTTGTGGGTTTAAGAGTGTGTATATAAGCTAGGTATCTTGTTTCTAGTCCACGACCGAAGCATGCCTGTGCTTCGAGGTTTTGCCACGTCTTTGGGTTCTAGACTCCCTGCAGAGCATGGCTACATGTATCACCTTCAATTAAACTCGTCATACCTCGTACGCCCGCGCTTTATCAATGAGCCTAGACGACCTCGGGGGAAGGGACGCAATGGAAAGAGCCTTCCAAGGAAGGTGCGATTGAGTCCGAGTGATAAAAACGACAAGAGCAAAGGGCCGTCCATTTTAGGAAGGTACGTGGAAGGTGGCCATATAAAAGGGCTCCTCCCACTTTTCCTCTTCTCTTCTTCTTCTCTTCTTCTCTCCAGCCCTTGACCCCCATCTCTCCGTAGCCCACCTGAGATCGCGTAGAGGGTTGTGCCTTACCTACACACAAGGATATCAACATTACCACTTTGTTGTGGTCCTTGTGCAAGTCCGCGCCTACATCAAATTGCTAGTTCTCGTGGATGTTCTTTGACAAAGTCATTGGCTGAGCCTTGTGGGTTCGTAGCCATTGACAGATCCCACGGAATACATGGGCTCCTGTGATCCTCTTTACCTAGATGTATCCAGCTATGAGTTACCAATACATTCCAGTTGCCAGTTCAAGATGCCTGGTGACTACCTAGATAGTGTATGGATCGAGCCCGAGTTCAACTTATCTCACTCGGCCCCAAATATTGTGGGGGCTGCCTCGGGTGTCTTGTTTAAGCTTATTTTTAGTTTCACTTTTATTTCTCTTGAAGTGGAGGCTAAAATGATGAAGTGATAAAAGAAACTGGTCGAGATATAAATAGACCTCGGGGATATGCAGGGACCCGTCCGTCATTCAACCGCACCTCCGTAGAGGGCGTATTCGTCAACCGCGTCGTCATGAACTGGAGAGCAAGTGCCCTGCGTATTTGCTCTAATGCCAGGGTTATTCACAGGGGAATTTTCCCTCAATTTCCCATTTTTGCGTGCTGGCTAATCTCCCCCTTTGATCGAAAACCAGCCTGGTCGCGGCGATATTCATCACAATGGACGTCCAACCCGAGAGTCTTCCCGGTGTTTGATCTCGGGTTATTGGATTCATCTCTCAAAATTGAAGAAGAGCTTGCGATAGAAGATGAGCCCAACGAGACATACACGTATCCCGCCGAGGAGGAAGAAATCCTGAACGACAGGTACCAAATTCTACACAAGATCGGCTATGGGCCCACGGCAACCATTTGGTATGCTTTCGATATGATGTGAGTGCCTCATTCGAGTGGGAATGGTACTACTCTAACTGCCAACGACAGGGTGCCCAGAATGGTTGTTTTGAAGATCTACGTGGTGGACCATATGCTCAAAACGTATGGGCGGGTTTACCCACCAAAATCATACCAGCAAAGCGAGTGCCCTTTTCACGAAGTTAGTGATCGTTTCTCAATCAAGAGTCCTCGTGGCCCTCATATTTGTGTTGTTCACGAGGGTCCACCGATAGACCCAGAGCAATTGCATACGGGAGACAAGCTGGATCTCGAGTCGATGAGGTCTACAATGAAACAAATACTGGTCATGATGGATTTCCTACACACTGATTGTTACCTGACTGCCCGTATCGTCTCCCGCGATCATTTTTGAAGGATGAATGACTGATTCTGGAGCAGGCATAAGGCCAAACGAAGCATTCAATGTTGCTTCCGACCACGGACGAAGTGCTGGACCCATCAATGTCGGGCTTATCACCCCAACGATACTCCCAGGCGATGGCGTTCCCCTCCGTATGGACTTCCCAGACAATGAAATGCCCGGCATCGTCGAAAAACATTGCAGGCCCCCTGAGCAGGTCCTGAAATCGAAATGTGATCACAGGGCAGACATTTGGGCTACTGCTGTAGCTGTGAGCATTTTGCCCTTGAGACAAAAGGAAGAATCTGACATAGTTTATCCAGGCATGGAATTACACCAGTTCCGAAGGACTCATCGACGGACGAAACTCGGACGGAGCCTTTGATGACCGGGTCCACATCGCAGAGCTGGTTGCTCTACTTGGCACTCCTCCACCAGAGTTCTGTGAGAATATGCGACTGGGCTCCATTTTCTGGGACAAAGAAGGAAATTGGACGGGCCAAGCTCCCATACCAGACCGAAGCTTGGAGAGCCTGGCAGCTGGCAATGTCGAGGGCGAGGACGTGGAAGGCTTCATGCAGTGGATGCGAAAGGCGCTACAATGGAATCCTCGAGATCGACCAACGGCCCTGGGGCTCTTGCGTCATGAGTGGATGGCCCGGAGTACGAAGCCTGCGGAGGGAGAATGTATGGATGTATCCGAGGAGAGCACCCAAGTCTAGTCTTTTCATCTTGTATGCCATATATGGCCTGTATAAGTACATGTAAATAGCATAGAAGCTCCACTCAGTCAAACTCCCCTCAATCAAGGCCTCCTGAACTGCTGTTGAAACGGGAAAGGTAGTCCCAATAACAGGCCTGATGAGAAGTTGGAGATTTCTTCGTTCCTAGGTCTGAGCCTGCCATGTCAAGTCTCAAAGACTCTTTTAAAGGTAAAAGCCGCCGATCTTTTGCGAATAAATCTCCTCAAGATACCAATGTCCCCATTCAACATAATAGATCGGCCCCGTCGTCGAGTTTCAACAAACACTTCGGCACCCAAGCCTTTACCAGAAATCCACCATCAGAGAACCAGACGTAGAACACTGGGTTTCAATCAGGCTCAAAGATACTTGTTTGCGGAACGATAACTTGTGGTTGGAGGCTTATGCCAAGCTTACAGCTGAGGATGGTGGCAGTTCGTTATCGGGTTTACAAACGGCTGCCATAAAAGATATTTATTCATGGGAAGGCTTTCAAAGGATGTCTACTGGAGTATGCTAAAGGGCACAGTTTCGTTGAGAGCAATTGAATTATGAAGATTTCTGGTGCCATATGATGCGCTGTCGGGTGGATACATGTGTTGAAACAAAAAACGAAAAAAAAGATGTGCATCATCCGTGAATCGAACACGGGCCTCGTCGATGGCAACGACGAATTCTACCACTAGACCAATGATGCTAGCGAAAACAGATGATCAGATAGCTGATTGGCTGCTGATATGTGGTCTACCAGATTTAGATACACATGTGGCCTCTAGAATCTGATTCAAAGTATTAGGTATATTCATATCAAGTCACACTTACTAGCGATCCAATAGAGCCATAGGCCACATAGCAGTATATCACATGATTGAATGCGTGTGTTAAAATATGCTTGGTTCGTTCAACCACCACTTGATGCAAGAGTGATGTGTACTTTATACGTGCCAAGACTGTATTTATGTATAGAAATGGGCTTTGATGGGCGCCCATTAATGGGCTAAAGGCCGGGGGCTTGGGTCCATTTGTGGGCTTTTGAGAGGTTTACCTTTCTCCATGAAGTATTTCCAGGGTCGTTAACTCCCGAGCCCTGTTGATCACCATTAAATCAGCCATTTGGCATCTAATAAGTTAGGCCCCCGAACGTTTACCGCAAGAACTCTATGGACTGTCTTGGCTTTTTGAGTTACCTTGTGTGCGGCACGTTTCATTCCGGTAGATTACAATTGGCATATGTTAAAGTAGGCCCTATCAGCCAAGAGGTAAAACTCATACAAATTTAGTATGGAGTATTCCCTTCGCAGTATGTCCCTCATTTATGAGGGAGATATTACATTTTGGCAACCCGCGACTCCAGGCATTCCATCTAGATATATTACTGAGCCTAATGCGGCTATTACATGCTAGAACGAACTTTTCACTGCTGATCTATTATTGATACTTTCTAAGCCTTTGGTGCACTGACATAGGTGTAGAGTTGACTTGGGCTCATGTACCTGCATATATCATTGATTACAAAGCCCGTGGAATATTTGTACCTGCCATCTCTTAGATCAACCGCAATGTCTCATGAAGTTTACAGGTGCCTGTCAAGATAAATAAACACCAATGGTAGCAGTGGACACAGGCACGAGTTAAGCATGCCAAGCAGATGCCAAGTAGCCAAGGCTCTTCTCGGTCAATTCTGGGCAATGCTACGATGGATTGAATCAGTGATACCTGATCTCAGCCCGGATGCTGAGATATAAATAATTGGCTTGACTCTACGGAGTAGTGATTCGGCATTTTCAAGCCTATCTTCAAGCCTATCTTCATTAACATCCCTTCAAAATGCTGTTGCCACGCTCCCTTATAGTAGGACTTGTCTTCTGCCTCAGTGGCATTGATATTTCATCTGCTGCTACGACCAACCTTCCCATCGCTGCGCAATCCCCCGAAGTCGATGCCGACCTGTCCGCCATTTACTATGGCTCATCGTTCCAAAACTCCCAGCTTGTGGGCACCGATGGAGGCGCTGCTACTGGTGGCATTCGATCTTTTAGCCTGACTGATATGCATCAAGTCGCCAGTCGCACACCTGGTCGCACCAAGGTTGCTGGTGTGTTGCATGGTGTCGGAAAGAGGGACCTCATTGTGTCCGTCGCTGCTCCTGATTCAAACATTCGGGTCTTTGACATCAATGGCACCACTGAGATCCCCTCGGCGCAAATAAAAGCCCTCGGGGACTGGTCTTCGCTGTGTACATGGCGCAGCCCCGTCAGTGGCGGACACTACTTTTATCTGCTTGGAAAGAAAGAGGCCAGGCAATTCCTTGTCCGTGAAAAGGATTCTGACATTGAGATCGTGGAGGTCAGTATTTTAAGCAACACATGTCTGCTGCCATACTCTGGAGACTAAAAGATATTTAGATCCAAAGATTCAGCGTTCCTGTGACAGGCTCTTGCGCTATTTCTCCCACCAATGGTGCTGTCTATCTGTCAGGTGATGACAACACCGTTTACACTTTCAAGGCCACAGAATCAACAAATGCCCCCACAATCAACGCCCTGGGCCAGGTTGTTGATGACGTGACAGGACTAGCTGTTTATGTTGCGCCTGAGACCGACTACTTGTTTGTGGGCCAGTCCGGTGCTGTCAATGTTTATTCACAGAAACTGGAGCTCAAGGGTAGCTTGGCCCTTACCGGCGCTCAAGATATTGAGGCTGCTGGCCTGTCTCTTTACCAGGGTGCTTCAACTCAGTATCCCGATGGAATTCTCGGTTACTCTTTTGAGTCTGATTCTAGCAAGGGCTATGGTATTAGCTCCTTGGAGCCGGTTTTCACTGAGCTCGGGCTCGAGCCCAACACTACCTACTCCCCACGGAACATTGATCCCTCCCTACAGGGCCCTCAACAGAATGGCTTTGTGGACAGAGATGGCTCGCTCAACTGTTTTTCCGGATTTACAGGAACAGACTGTACACAGTTTACATGCCCGAACTCCTGCTCCGGGAATGGAAAGTGTGTCGGACCCAATGAATGTCGATGCAATGATCCCTGGGCAGGCCATGATTGCACCTGGGTTGGGGTTAAGCCCAAGTACGAGACTGATGCCAACGGTGGCGACGGCGATGACCCTGCCATCTGGATCTCTCCCGTGAGTGCGGACCAGTCCACCATCATCACCACAACCAAATCGGAACTTGGTGCTGGATTTGCTGTTTTCGATATTGCCGGAAAACTGCTTCAGACAATTCCTGCTGGAGAGCCAAACAACGTGGATGTTATTTATGGCTTCCCGATAGGCGATCGCAAGGTCGACCTCGCCTACGCGGCATGTCGAGAGGATGACACCCTGTGGTACGTTTTTAAATCATTTCTTTTTCCGTTTCCTTCCTTCTTACTTCTTGAGCTAACATTATTTTCAAGTCTCTTCGAAATCGCTGCCAACGGAACTCTGCAATCTGTTCCCGGTGGCTCGCAGCCTGTGAAGTCTGACTACACCGTCTACGGCTCCTGCTCCTACCGCTCGCCCATCAGCGGCAAGCAGTATCTCTTTGTCAACGAAAAGTCCGGCGAGTACCTTCAATACGAGCTGACTGCCTCGACCGACGGCACACTAACCACCAATCTCGTCCGTACATTTACTGGTGGTTCTGGTGGTCAACCCGAAGGCTGCGTCGCTGATGAGCAAAACTCCTTCCTTTTCCTCGGTGAGGAGCCCTACGGCCTGTGGAGATACGATGCCGAGCCCAATGGCTCATCTACCGGAACCTTGGTTGCGCGTGCCGGCGATGGTACCCTCTTTGCCGATGTTGAGGGAGTCACACTTCTGCCTGGCAAGACCCCTGAGCAAGGATTTGTCATTGTCTCCTGCCAGGGTGTTAGTGCTTACTCCATGTACCGCCGTGCTGCTCCCCATGAGCATGTCATGACTTTCACTATTCAAACCTCAGCCGATGGAAGCATTGACGCGGTGACCAACACAGATGGTGTGACCGCAGTTGGAACTACTCTGAACGCCGACTTCCCACACGGTCTGCTGGTTGTTCATGACGATGCAAACCAATTGGCCACTGGAGGTACTGCTGAACTGGCATCATTCAAGCTGGCCAGTATTGTAGATGTGTTTGGACAGGCGGGACAGGCTCTTTTGGCCGACGTTGATGCTACCTGGAACCCGCGGGCGTGAATGCTAATCCTCTAGAGTTCCAATCGTCGCCAAATTTGGTGCTTGTCGTCTGTGTATTGCTATCTTGATTTTACTCGATATACTTCTATTAGATACTTCCACTGGATGGAAGTAACTCCTCTTTATATATCATACAGAATACTTGAGACCGCGGTCTTTGAATCTGCTGGGTCTCTGGCTCCGTGCCCATCGTCCTCGGGTAAATGCTGTTGTATCCAAAAAGGAGGGACATCTGTTTGCTCACGGAGGATCGAGAGTGTATGGGATTCGAGGTGTCTCTCGAGGTGTCTCTCGAGTCGAGTTCGTTCAACTGGATCTTACCTAATATATATGTAGGGTGTTGATATATGTACGAAGTAAAATAAGCATAAGATAAACCCGTGGACTCTCAAACGAAAAGCAGCAACCTGGGGTTGCACACTCCTGGGATCGAACTAGGTGCATATGAAAACCTAATGCCTCTCCCTATCACGACCTGAGGACAACATGAGCCCTACATTGGAAGGGTATCAACTGCTAAGGGGGTTACTTGGAATTATTGGTGTTTGTCTTGACTTTATAGAATCCCGTGGTCTCCACTTTGATCTCCTTATAGTCATGTCAACAAGTATAAGATCAAAGAGACTAGAAACAAATTATATGAAACCAAAAAGGCACATGAAAAGACCATTGCTAATACTTCTGAAGGCTTTGACTATAAGCCCAAGGCAGATCTCATCGGCGGTGCATTCGTGGTAATGAAATTTATTCCCTGAATAATAGGAACGGTATCTACGGGATAGCATAACTGTGATATACCTCACTTCAAATCCAACCCCTGTCCTGTCACGATCCCCAAGCGTGACGATGTGCTTACGAAATCGAAGCAATACCAGTTCTAGGGGGACTATCCACAGGCAGAGCCCCGATTTTCCCCGCCCCCCTACCTCCCGGTCAAGCGTCTCATCTTGATAGGCTTCACCGTGGACGGGAAACCGCTTCGTGGAGCTCGGTGAGGGGCTTAGGGCTCTCGAGGATGTGAACGGACTGCCTTTGTGTCCGGCGTTAGCGGCATAGTTCCCGGGGAGAGGGTTGAACTCCCGGCTTTTCTGTGGATATATTGTGCTGATGGAAGCAGTTCAAGGAGGATACAAGGAAAGACTGGGAGGAACGAGATGAGTATGTGCGAAGCGTTTCAGGAGCTGAGAAAGAAATGGGGTACGAGGATGGGCTTTCTTCGATGCTGGGTTTGAGGGATTATCAGAATCTGTCCTCGTGCCCATTTTGAATATGGGAAGCCAGGTACTTATTGCAGAGTATTGGATAATTTTACACTGGAAAAATCGGTCAAATGATCTACAGAAGGTAGGAAATACAAGGGATACAGTAACAAAAAATCAAGACGTTTATCACATTTCAGACATAGTATGTTCTAGTACTCGTAGAAAATACCTAAAGAAAATCACACAAAAGACCAAAGGCCAATAGACAAAGACAGAAGCACAGGCAGCATTCTATCAAGAGAAAAGAGAGTACAGAAGAAAGCGCAAAAAGATTACCAGATCATTAGAAACTCCGGGACCAGTCCCACCAGGTAAGGGACAGTAAGCAGAACGAACGGACACCAAGGATGCAGCCAATGGCAAAAGAGTTGTACAAGAGTCCGAACGCCAAATTGGGTCTATACAGCGAATGAAAGAAATAGCAGGGGGTGTTAGGGTTGATGTCGATGTCGAGAGGGTGAAGATGGTTGAGGGGGAGATTAAGCGCCGCCCCAGCGGTTGCGAAGACCCTCTGACCATCGCTGATAAAGGACGTCTGAGAGTTGTTTGGTGTGTGCCATACCGGATGCCGCCTGGGCGGGGACGGATGGGGGTGACTGGGGTTGGGGCTCGGGGACGTATGATTGGCGACGACGATGGCTTTTCAGATGCGGGTTATTCTGGGCTAGCACTAGGCGTGGCCGCGAGGGGGAGTCGGGCTGTGTGGGTGGGAGAAGAGTGGAGAGACGGGAATCTGCTTGGAGCTTCTCGTTCATGATTCTGACGATGTGGTAGAGACCTTCGGGGTCGACCATTTCCAGGTCGCTCCAGGCTTCGGCGAGTCTGGAGATTGCCTCGCGTTTATCGCCATCTCCTGTTGTTGACAGGACTTCCTGGCAGGAAAGTCCTACGGCCTTGCTGTATGCACGTCGTCCAATCTGGGCCTCCTTGCTTGAAGAGTCGATGGGGACTGTCTTCGGGCTTTGGTTTTCATCAAAGCCCTGCTTGACTGGGTTTAGATCGGCGGGGACTTTGTCCGACACGCGGCGGAACTGTCTGACTGTCGACGGGCTGTTGCCGTAACTCAAGTCCAGACCAAGGGGTTGTTTGATCCCACTTGAGCGACGCTTGGTGTTAGCCCGTTTGACAGACGGAGATCGGTCGGTAGGAATTCGGTCGGTGGGAGCTCGGCGAACGGTGGAATTGGCCTGGTGCTTAGGCGGTGCTGGTGGTGGTGGGCTTATATGCAGTTCTTCCAACATTTGAGTTGGCTCGGGCAGGTTTTCGTCCTCCTCGTCGAATGTCATCCAATCTGTGCCCTTGGGTTTCCACATTGTAGGAGCCTTGATTGTGTCAAAGACCCAGTCGTCATCATCGAGATCACCGGGCCTGGTCATGGTGTTCATAGACTCGGCATAGTATTTCACGTCTCTCGCCTCACCACGGCCACCATCCCAGTCCTGCTTGCGATGAATGAGTTCTTGGAGTGACTCAGGCTTGCCCGCATTCCGGATGAATTTGTGTCTCAATAGGTCCTTTGCACTTGGCCGAAGATCCGGGTCTTTTGTCAGACATTGTGCAATGAAGTCCTTGAATGTGTTGCTGTACTCGTTGCCTTCGAGGCGAGGGGCGGGGTTTTTGGGAATCAGGAACAGCACTTTCATCGGGTGTGTGCTGGCGTGTGGGGGTTCTCCGTTGATCATCTCGATTGCCGTGATACCTAAAGACCAGATGTCTGCCTTGAAGTCGTATCCAGCCTGCTGGATTACCTCGGGTGCCATCCAGAAAGGGGTTCCGACGAACGTATTGCGCTGTGACTTGATGTTGACCAGCTGTGCAGCGACACCAAAGTCTGCCAGTTTCACCTTTCCTGTTTGGGAAAGGAGAACATTGGCGGCCTTGACATCACGGTGGATTTTGCCTTCGTTGTGCAAATAATCCAAGCCCAGGAGGAGTTCTCTGCAGACGATGGCCACATGGGCTTCGTTAAAACATCCAGGTTTTAACTGGGACGGTTAGCGATGTACCTCACGGTCAAAACAGCCATAAAAAACGTACCAAATCCAAACAGGAACCACCTCCGAGATATTCCATAACAATCCATAGTTTGTGCCCCTTAAGGAAACTGGCCTTGTATTGTGTAACATAGGGGCTAGCGCAGGTGGCCAAAACAGAAATCTCCTGTTGAATTTCCTGGATATCATCCTCGCTGGACTCGAGATCGATCTGAAAAGGGGGTCAATTATGAAATGAAAAGGTGGGGATTGACTCGAAGATAGATCATGAAAAGCGTACGTGTTTAATAGCAACGATTTCGCCGTCGGTCTTGTCAATGGCCTTGTAAACCACTCCGAAACTACCACCTGCAAACGGAGAATACGGTTAGCCGACGGAAATGCCAAAAAAATAAAGCAAAAACGAGCTTCAACTCACTCCCTAGCTCCTCCATCACCTGGTAATGACTCGCCATGTCGTCCATTGTGTAATAATTCAGCCCAGCTACTCCGGTCGGACAGGGTTCGACAGGGCTCATCCAAGTAATTGAATGAATAGCTTTGGACTGAAAGGTCAAGAAAGTCAAGAAGCCATGACAAGGGGTGGAGCATAAATCCCCAAACAAGCTCCGTCTCACATGGCAACGGGTGGCCTCAGGCAGCGACCGGGGTATATCTGCAAGGGGTCCACTAGTATGGCCTGGAAGGATTATCATTTACTTCCTTTGCTTTTAGTACTTGGAGATGCATTGTACATGCATATGCCTGTGCTTGTGATTATTACTCGGTGGATGGCTTTTGTCCCCAACCCCTATACATTGTACACACGTAACTAGCTCTAAATATACTTGTACGGGTTCATGATCCCATTCTAATAAAAGTTAGCAGTTGCCCCCACAGAGTAGTGATACTCCACTTACCGGGTCATAAAGGTTCTTCAGTTGCTTCATCAACTTCAACATCGTGTCGTTTTGGCTGTAACCAATGAACTCCCGCTTAGCAACGCCAAGCCCATGCTCGGCACTGATGCTGCCCTGGCGCTTCTGAATCCACTCATACACCCATGGCTCAATTGCCTTCTCCACTTCCTTGCTGTACTGTCGCACGGCAACGTTCAAGTGCAGGTTGGAGTCACCCATGTGACCGTAACCAACAACGGCACGAACGGGGAAAGAGTCATCGTCACCGACCAGACCCTTCTCTGTGAGGCGGGCCTTACAGTCCTCCACAAGCAGGTACAGATCGGACAACGGGATCGACACATCGTACTTGTAGGTGCCACCCAAGTGGCTCAGGGACTCGGTGATACCCTCGCGCCAGCGCCACAGGGCCTGGAACTGGGTCTCATCCTGGGCCAGTACACCGTCGGCGACAATGCCATCGCCCATCACGCTCTCCAAGAATGACTCCAGCTTGGCCATGTCGTGCTCAGCGTTGGAACCGCTGGTCTCCACCAGACAGTAGAAGGGATACTCACTCTCAAGAGGGTGCTTGTTACCCGTAGATTCCATGACCAATTTCTGGCTGCGACCGTCCATCAGTTCGAACGCAGAGAGAATCTCAGAGAGCTGGCCCTTGGCGGCGAGGAAAGCTTGCTGGACCTGCTCGAAACTCTCGAGACCGAAGTAGGCCACATTAACCGCCTTGGGGCGCGGGGGGCACTGAATAGAGACAGCAGTCACAAGGCCCATGGTACCCTCAGAGCCGATGAACAGCTGCTTGATATCGTAGCCAGTGTTGTTCTTGCGTAGAGTCGATAGTGCATCCACGATAGTCCCATCAGGCAGAACGGCCTCGAGACCAAGCACGGTACCGTGCAGACTGCCGTAGCGGAGGAGACGCAGGCCACCGGCGTTGGTGGAGACATTTCCACCGATGTGGCAGGACCCCTTGGCACCGAGGTCCAGAGGGAAGAGGTGCCCCCGCTCAGCGAGATACTGGTCGGCAGTCTCCAAGATAACACCGGCATCAGCGACCAGCACACCTGAGGCAGGATCGAACGAGCGGATCTGGTTCATGCGGGAGGTGTTGATGACGATCTCATCGAAGACCGGGACCGAGCCACCGACCAGACCAGTATTTCCACCCTGCGGCACGACGGCCAATTTGCGCTCGTTACAGTATTTCAGCACCTTGCTGACCTCCTGTGCATTCTGGGGCTTCAAAACAAGCCGGGTGTGGCCACGGTACTTGCGCATCCAGTCGCCGTTGAAGGGTTCGAGATCGTCCGTCGCATCGGTGGTCACGCCATCGATCACGGCCGACTGGGAGCCCAGAAGCTCCTTAAAATGTGCGACATCGTCGGCGGAGATCTCGGCGAAGTTGGGGTTGCGCTTGAGGTTGGGGTAGGCGTCGCTGGTGAACTTGATCTGACGGGAATCGGAGTCGCGGGTGGAGCTGGCGCTGAAGGCGCGCACAGTCAAAGGGGTGAATTGGACGGGGCGAATGGCAAGACGAGGACGAGGCACTCGGGCCCGCCGCAAAGCAGCTGTGAGATTCCTAGTACCGGACATGGCTGGGGTAATTGAGAGAACAATTTTGAGAATGTCGAGTGGAGATGCTCCGATGCTCCGATCTGCCTCCGAGTGCGGTCGACCTCGGGAATTTTCGGCTTTTTGTGTTCTATGCTTGTAGAGTGTTACAATTTATATCAGTGTTTAACTTGACCTTGATCTTGGTATAAAAGCTTAGTAAGTACAGGATTATGGTATAGAGCAAGGTTTTTTTTTTTTGGCAAAAAAACCAACAAGAATTATTATGTTGATGCCCATGAACTGTAAACTCTTGTCAGTACTGCGAGGAGCAGCTCACTCACCACTTGTTCGCTTTCTATGAAATTGGCGAAACCAAAACCCGTACGAATAAATCGACATTTATGTTTAATCATTGGTAATGGGTGCTATTCGAGCATGATCGCGGACTTATAGAAGAGCGAGAGCTTCCACATGTGGCATAAAGTGTGACGGAGCTTCACAACCCTAGAAGTACAAACAAGCTTGATTTCGAAATCGAATAGTGCTGTAAAGGATCTAGTTGACATTCCGGAACATTTGCATAATTATTTTTTATCACTATTCTGTCCTAGAATCCGTGTCCGAAAGCCTACTACGTCACACTTAATTGAAGGGGTTCTAGGAAGCTGTCGTAGGGCTTCTTAAAGATCAATGCCGGGATAGAAGAGAGTTGGCACATAGACTGCTTAAAAAATGATTAGGGCTAATGCATAGGATCAATGCACTTAGCCAACGACCGTCATCTGGATGGGTTTAAATAGCTATGTAGGTATAGAGACAAGCCTCGAGGATTAGGATTAGCGAATTAGATAGGCGGCTTTTGGAACGATTGGGCTATGTCCCGACTGGGCTAAGAAAATTATACCCGCAACAATTAAAGGATGAAATGATGGAATTTAGGTGTAAAGCGATCGAGACGTTTGGGATGCTCTCAATAGGACTCGTGGCAGGAATAGCTTCACGATTGTAGGTTCATTAGAAGCCACTAGCCCGTTATAGAAGCTGCGTATAGGTTATTGTGGTCTTGATTTCATGCAAACGGGCTTATCATTGTAGGACTTGGTGAGAAATGTATAGGTCCAATCAATGGGATCGAAAACTCTGTGTTTCTGTATTTGGCTTTCTCAAGAATGTCTAGGGCCTAGATAAACCAAATCAAATAACGGAGCAATACTTTTGCCTAATTTTATGACAGAAAACAATAGTGAACGGGTTCAGTGCGCCACGTGGTGGACATGTGTATTACAGATGATTGGATGTAACATTTTTTACTTTTTACTCGGAAGCTAGCTTGATAAATTCCACATGGGTGCCATGTGGTTGCAGACCGAAATTGGCATGATTGGACGAATGCAAGACATCTTGCGAGTTTAGCGCAATATCGGCATGGTTCCGCAAACGTGACTGCCCGCTTAAATGGGCATTCCCCCATTATCAACAACCATCAGTTGTTATTTCTCCTTGCGATGGGTTTCTTCCTTCGCACCTTGAGCCTGACGGCTACCGCTGTGGCTTTGGTGACTGCGCAGCCCTATGGATGCCCTCCAGCCTCGCCTGCTTCTCCCAGAGCCACTGTCGAGCAAGGGGTGATCAAAGGCTGTTCCCAGAATGATATCAACGTCTTTCTAGGCATTCCATTTGCCGAGACCACTGCTGGCGAGAACCGCTGGAAGGCACCTAAACCCATCAGCTCATTCCCCAACGGTGGCTTCAAGGCGACTGCCTATGGGCCATCCTGTGCCCAGGTAATGTCGGGCACGGCCATCACCGACCAGAGCGAGGACTGCCTCAGCCTGAACATTTGGGCCCCGCAACAGGGTACCAAGCATCCTGTGTTTGTCTATATTTATGGTGGTGCCATGGTCACCGGGGGCAGCAGCAATGCCCAATGGCAAGGGTCTAACTTTGCCCGCAAGGATGTTATCTACGTCAACTTTAATTACCGTGAGAGCATCTATGCCTCGCCAAATGCACCTGAACTGCAGGGACAGTCCCAGAATTTTGGAATCATGGACGTGGAGTTGGCCATGGAGTGGATTTACAACAATATTGAGGGTTAGTTCCCATTTCTCTTGAAACCAATGACCTTTTGGCTAACCTCGTCACCAGCTTTCGGAGGTGATAAGTCGCGCATCGTGCTGGGTGGCCATTCATCTGGTGGAGTGCACGTTGATCACTATCTCTGGAACCACCCAGAGACCTTTCTGGCCGGTGCGATCGAGATGTCTGCCAACGCCCAATCGGGTCCTGGCTACGCGGGCGCAGGGGTTGCGATGAAGCAGGTGGTCCAGACAATGCTGGATGCTGGCGTGACTTTGGGTTGTACCGCTGAGGACTACACTCTCGAGTGCCTGCGCGGAGCAGATACGTACGCCTTCCAGACGAGCGACTTCAACTCCACCTTGAACACCTGGTTCTCGCCAGCAGTGGACGAGATCACCCGTTTCTCCAACTACGCCGACCGCTTCGTCCAGGGATACTACCCTAAATCACTGCCGTTGATCGTCGGCAACTCCGATCAGGAGGGCGAGATCTTCGGCTATGTCTACGGCAGCGAGAACACCAACTTTTCGTCCTGGGTTCGCACTTTTGACGCCGACCTTGCCTTTGTGCCCGCAGCCGAGCTCCTAGCCGGCTATAACGAGGCCGACTACTCCTCCGTCTCCCAGATGAGCGGTGCCTCTTACGGCGACGCGCGCTTCCTCTGCGCGACCGACTACCTGCTGGACTTGCGCGCAGGCGAGCAACCCACCTGGATCTACCGTTGGTTCGGCGATTACTCGAACGTGCTGCCGATCCCCAATCTCGGACCCTCGCACGGCAGCGAGGTGCCCTTTTTCCACGGCGGCAATGAATGCTTCTCCCTGCTGGACGGCGTGACTGAGGCGGAGCAGCAGCTGGCGGACTCCATGAACTCTTGGTTTGTCGAGTGGGTCAAGAACCCGAGCGCTGGGCCTGGCTGGGAGCAGGCCAAGCCTGTTGATGGTCCCCTGGGGCGCGTGGGTGTGCCTGGACACGAGGAGGAGATTGTGACGAGCACGACTGGCGTTTATAACGGTCGTTGCCAGAAA
The DNA here is from genome assembly GCF_028829455.1 of Penicillium robsamsonii. Classification (NCBI taxonomy): domain Eukaryota; kingdom Fungi; phylum Ascomycota; class Eurotiomycetes; order Eurotiales; family Aspergillaceae; genus Penicillium; species Penicillium robsamsonii. Next base: position 8,075,767 of record NW_026643219.1, on the reverse strand, counting down.
CTCTACAAGCCCAACTATCCCAACTATCCTGTGGTGTGGAACACTAGTGCTTGAGAAAAGTTCTATGCTTAGACAAAGTTAAATCTAGAATATTTCATTTCCTATCACAGAACCTAATGCAGGTACGGTTCGAGAACAGCTTATCTATTACGTTACTTTAAGAACTTAATAAATTTACATTTTAGGTAGCGTATACTATATTAAATCCTTGATTCGTGAAATTAGCAGAGTGAGACATATCTAGGCCTTTGTTTACTAGTCGCCTATTAGGACCTATAGAGTCGTCCTTCTCATTGAGATTATATCGGCAAATATTCTGCCGAAAAAGTATAATAACACTAGTCTGCGAGACCTTAGCACTGTGATTGGTCACTTTTGCTCAAGGTTCGACCTCCGGAACAACTCCGGTAAAACTCTGCATTTTGGCCTAGCGTGATATTGCTCTAGATAAGGTTTGAAGCGTGATATGGGAACCTTGGAACCACTCGGGCGCTTCTTCCAAAGTGGCACGATAAATCCATGGCTCGCAATTTTGTCTCATTTCGTCGAAGTTTTCGCAGGGCTCTTCCAAGCCTGATATCAAGACACTGGTGAGCTTCGAAGCCATATTACTTGGGGGTATATAATTTCTAGCATTCCCGACTATGCAAATTAGCTACTCCACCTGCACAACAAAATGGCATTCGGTTTGGAATCTTTCAGTACCACAAGTGGGGCACGAAATTGGGGAAAATCTGGTCTACAGTAATCATTGACGTTTATCCTGTTTTCAGCCCCACATTAGCCCCAAGAAGATACTATAGGTGAATCGCAGAAACACTCAATCGACTTAAAAGATCGTAAAAGATCGATGCTAGGGCCTTGGCAGTCGGCCTAGCAAAAAGTGTCTCAGCGTGTTACGTCGATTTCGGGAATGACTGTAGAAGCCAATTCATTATTGTCTGGGTAGACGGCTGGCACATTTCTTGATGTTCCCGTATCCTATCTTGCCACTTCCTCTCTCTGCCGTTAAAGTATAGGCAACCCAACATGGCACGCCAGGATCAGGGACAAGTGGTATAGTGCCCTTTCTTCGCCCTTTCTTCAATTGTCCCACTGTTCGTCCTACTAGATAGCTAACAGGGTTCTCTGTGTAGGTTGCCTGGTATGTATGCACAGTGGCAGCATGCATCTTTCTGGTCTGTCGCTTGGTGGTCCGAGTGCGGCTCCTGAAACGGCTGTACCTCGACGACCTGTTCGTTTTTGTGGCTGCTTTGTGTCTAATCGGAGATCTGGCGATCCAACATTATATGTTTAACCAGGGTACGTGTTTTAGACCAAGAACTGGGGAACAAGCCCCTAGGACTCCACTGACAATGCACAGGCATGTCTGAAATGGCCAAGTCAACTGTGGATGGAAAGATCAATATGATGAAGGTGAAACAGCCTGGGGTTGGAGGGATCTGCACTCACATCGTTAATGGCCTTGACAGATGATCATCCCAGGATCCACTTTATACGTTACTTCGCTATGGCTGATCAAGGCCAGCATGGTGATCTTCTACAAGCGCCTGGCGGATCGCACCCGGTATCAGATTGTGTATAACATCACACTTGGTCTCCTGGCTGCGACCTGGCTAGTGCTGTTTTTCGATATTTTGTTCAAGTGTTATCCGGTCCAGCGACTGTGGCAGGCGATCTTACATCCCCAGTGTGAGGATACTTCTATATCAACCACAGAGAAAGGGACTAACAATTTCGCAGTGGCATGTCCCCAAGGACCGTCCACAGTCAATTACTGGCTCACAATTCTCTGTATGGCCCTCTCTGCTCTGACTTAATCTGGACTATCAACTGATTCTTACAGTCAACATCTTCACCGATGTCTTCAGTAAGGTGTCGAACCCAATTCAATCTCAGATCACTCCTAACCCAAACTAGTCATCTGCCTCCCCATTACACAAGTTGCGAGACTCAAGATGCCAAAGAAACAAAAGTGGGGTGTCATTTCTGTTTTCCTCTTGGGTATTCTCGTAGTCATAACTAGCAGTATGTCCCCCCTCCCTCTCGTATAATCTCCACTAAACCAATGTACCCAGTCATCCGGGCAATCTACGCCTACCGCAACGAACAAATGATCACCTGCACCGTCTCCATGATCGAAACCGCCATCGCCATCATCGCATCTTGTCTCCCCGTTCTCCGTACCCTAGTATTCGGCTCACACTCTCGCATGGGAACCTCAAGCGGCCGCCGCGGCTACGAGCTCTCGCACTCTGGCATACATACTGGCGCCAACACACAGCACACCGCCGTGTCCACCTCACAGGGTCAGGTTGACCGCGGCATAGATGACATCTCGTTTAATGACTCTGAGGACGGATTGGTGAAGGATACGGCGCCGACTTCCGGACCGGGGATCGCCGTCAGACATGAGTATTTCGTGCATCAGAATTCCGTATAAGGCACGAAATTTTTGTGACGCTTGCGAAGCGCTCAGCCTGTTATTTAATTACCTCGTCTCTAATTAACGCGCTAGGCCCCGCCTATTAGTACTCCCTGGTTCTGCACGACTGGTGTCTATGCCATGTATATAATCCCCCCCCCCCTCCTTGAAGGAAATTACTCCACAGGGGAAGAGTCCACTCCAAAGACAAATGCTGCAGCAAATTTGAGACCGTTTGATGCGTGCCTATTTTGGTTAAAATGCGCATCTTGGTTTCGCGGCGTGATTTGGACGTGGAGGCGGTTCTCAGTAACAAGTCAACAAGGTCATATATGGAAAAGCTGCCCGATGAAAAAAAGTGGAACACTTATGTGAGACCGAAGTGAGAGGCGGGGTGTCATCAGTGATTCCTCTACTCTACACTATAGGACCACGGACCCCCGAGATACTATATAGCGCTTACCTCACTTTGGCTCTAATGCAACATGGTGTCAATGTTGGGAGTTAATTGGTTATGGGGGACTCAGATGTTGCTCTTTCGCATAAAGCTATCGACCCCCCCCCCCACAGTGAATAGCCTTTATATTCCACCAATTTCTGATTTCCCAATATGGCGTCAACCCAAGCCCTTGGAGAACTTTCCAAGTCTAGCCGCCTCATCTACCGAGCCCCAGAAAGCTCCGAAGAGGACATTGCATTTTTCCACAATCACATTGTCAACGACGATGTAATCAAAGCACTGGGCGGTAGACGTCTCCCGCGCCCATATCCCAAAAAGGCCACAGAGGAATTCATCAAGTCATTGCAGGAGTCCATCCTAGGAGTGGTGATATGTCTTCCCCAAGACTCCCCCGAAGCAGAACAAACTTCCCAGCCAGTGCCAATTGGCTGCGTGAGCGTGGTCAGTTTGACTGGACCGGGCTACGCTCATCATCGCAATGCGATGATAGCAATCTCACTTGCGGACGGATTTCGCGGGAAAGGATACGGTGGGGAAACTATCAACTGGGCACTAGACTGGGCATTTCAACATGTTGGACTACATCGAGTCACCATCGGCGCATTTTCGTTCAACCACGATGCATTGAAGCTTTATAGGAAGCTTGGATTTGTGGATGAAGGTCGCGAACGCGAGGCTGTATATCACTGTCGCGCTTGGCATGATGTTGTTAATTTGTCGATGCTGGAGCATGAGTGGGAAGTTTTGAGGGGAATAGTGCCGGATCAGACAGATCGCACCCCTTCTCTTTTTGAAGCATCTGGTGAATAAAGGCCTAACTTCTGCTGCATTGTTGACAGCCATATTGTTTGAGGTTAATCCAACGAGTGTCGACCTACAAGATCAGTTCTGCTTTCATCATGGTGGATTTGGACCTATGGGCATTTGACTTGGGGGGTAATTTCAGGGGGATAATTAACTTAAAAATTCCCATTCCAAAGCTGCTCTAATTTGACTTTGGGATTGTTCTTTGTAAACCTGAGCCAGCTCCAAGCTTTAATTCATAATTCATATCACAGCAATGAATGGAATTGAAATACATATGTGTTTTAACTTGGTAGGTTAATATAGTTATCCACATCAGAAGTCAGTTACGTCACAGTGGCTCCCCGCGTCGACAGGAAAAAAAAAAAGGCCCCCAGCTTCTTCACTTAACCACACTGCATTCAAAATGACATCTACAGTTCTTGTTACTGGAGCCAGTGGCTTCCTGGGCCGTGCTGTTTTCAATACTTTCCAACACTCAGGGGTGTTGGTTGTTGGCCAGGGATTTTCCCGCCCTTCCCCGCCTACCATCTTGAAGGCCGATCTGGAGAAGGAGGAAGACATTCGCATGCTCTTTGATGAAGTCAAGTAAGTATTTCCATTTAGGTCTCAACTGGAGATGTTAATCAGCTTTGAACTATAGGCCTCAGATTGTCATCCATTGTAAGCTAATCAGCCTACTCGATCACCCCCACCAGAGACTGACAGCTCACAGGTGCCGCAAACAAGTCCCCCGATCTCTGCGACAAGAACCCAGATCAAGCCCGCAGGGTTAATGTTGAAGCCACTCGAACATTGGCCAAAGAATGCCAATCCCGCGGCGCCTTCCTCATCTACATCTCGACCGACTACGTCTTCCCCGGCACCGCAGGCGACGCACCATACGAGATCGATGCCGAGACCAAGCCGCCGAACCTATACGGGCAACTGAAGCGTGATGGTGAGCAGGCTGTACTAGAAGCAACCGAAACCTCAGGTATGGGCATTGTGCTGCGTGTGCCGGTGCTGTACGGTAACGCCAAGGAGAACTCGGAGAGTGCGATCAACACACTTGTCGACGCAGTCAAGAAGGCCACGGATGAGAATGCCGGCGTGAAAATGGACGACTGGGCCATACGGTACCCAACCAATACTGAGGACGTTGCGCGTGTTTGTCGGGACATTGTCATCAAGTACCTGCGCGAGAAGGAGAAGCGCAAGGACTTCCCCCGTATCCTGCAATTCTCCTCTGAGGACCGTATGACCAAGTATGAGATTTGCCAGAAGTTGGCTCATGTGATGGGTGTCGCTATTCCCGGGATGATCCCCAACAAGCAGGGCAATGATCCTAATGGGGGTGTTGTACGGCCTTATGATACACATCTCTCTACCAAGGCACTGACTGAGCTTGGGATTGATGTGCGGACAGTGGATTTCATCGCGTGGTGGTAAGTTCTCTTCAGGGGTGTACGGCTCCTTGCTCGTAGGTCTATGCTAACAACTCACAGGCGTCGGGAATTGGGTGCTTATAAGAAATAGGCTCGATCTGCATTGTGCTGTAAGAATGATTGAAATATAGAAGGACTCAGGGTCCAATTGAAAATCAGGAAGGAGATTTGAGCCCATCAAGGATATCAGCGTGAGTCCAGTAACCACTTTGGAACTATCACATCATGAAACTTGTATACTCGGTACGGAGTAAGGAGCATCATGTGAATTGCATGAGGCTTTGACCTTCGTTATGTCCTGGACCATTTATGAAGAATAGCAAGGACACTTGGAGTTTAGTATGTGATCGTCTTGTGGACCCGGAGATATCATCCAATAATAGTGTCACATTTTGAATTGAACAATCTAATAGTGGCAACGGTGTCAATAGTACCTGTCGATCATTATTGTTTTTTTTTCTTATATACTTAGGTCGACTGTACTTCGTATATAACCCTGGCGTCGTGCGTGAAACCGCATCCGGCGTGCCAGATCCGGAAATGTTTAGCCCCTACGAAACCGAAACTTGGAGCACCCATCGTGTTTACTTTTCGATGTTCTCTCAATCTGTATGCCAAGTACTTCGGTGAGTTCAATCCATATATGATCGATCGAAGAAAGTGAAATCCAATGCACCCTCAGCCTAGCCCGGCCCATTTGACGATCGGTGCGGGTCACTTTTTGCCCCCAACGAGGTGCAAATGGTCGATTGACAACAGGCCGGTTTGATGAGGTCTGGGATTCTATTTAGTCTGCTGTGCCTTTTTTTTCCCCACATTGTGTTTTCTTTGCAAAACACTGTTGAAAGTCGCAGAGTCGCATATCGCAGAGTCGCCGAGTCGCAGCGTCGCAGCACTGACCCTGGAACGGGAAATTGCTGTTTTGAAGACGCTAACCTCATTCTGGAAATAAGACCTGAGACCTTTGGAGATTGCGAAACGCCCCCGGAAAAGAAGACTCCAGCATGAGTGAAGACATGACGCAGTCCGTGACTCGAAAGTTCTCTCGATATCGTGCACGAGGTGCGACAACCGGCGACGTCAAAATGCCCCCACCGGCGCCAGTCACTAGCGTTGGCGAGCAAAACCCCTCGATCGCGAGAAGCAGATCTCGATACCGTCGCAACCGGCCGACGTCAAATGGAAATGGCGCCCCTCCTACTCCCGCGATCCCCGGCTACGCGCGAACTCAGCCAGACCAGCGGAGTGAACGAGGAAGTGAACGCGCCGCCACTCGCCCTTTGGCAACACAAAATGAGGAAGCACGCACACGTGAGCTGCACCGACAAGGAGCGATGGAACAGTTGACTGGAGGGGACAACTCAGCGCAAAATATTCGGCAGCCTCAGGCCTCCGTCTTGCCAAAACAAGTCGCGCAATTACCCCGATCACAACCGGCCCCGGTGCAACCCCCGGCGCATCCACCGCGCAGTGCTCACTCAGAAAATGATGGCCATCGCAAGTCTTTCTTTCAGAAGGTCAAGCTTTCTAGATCCAAGGACCACGTCAAGAAAAACGAGCCCCTTCCGAATTACATTGGGGTGGGCGGAACCGGAGTAGTTCCAGGACTCGATGCTCCTGTCAGCGCTGTTAACGCTGGAGAGCGACATGCCCTTGTCAAATATGGAGATGCCACCGCCGATCTCACTGTCACCCCGTCAACTCAAGTCCGGGATATATTGCTAGATGCCACCAAGTATTTATCTCGGGACATTGACGCGGAGAAGTTCATTCTCATGGAGTCTTACTCTCAAATTGGCCTTGAGCGTCCGCTCCGCCGCTACGAGCATGTGCGGGAAGTAATGAATTCCTGGTCACACGATGCGGATAACCAGTTCATTGTCATTCCCCCCTCGAGCGTGGAAGCTCTAGCCCAGCTCGATGCTGGGAATGCCCCTAGCGGGCAACCGTCCCCAGTGACTGTCCACATTTACCATTCCCAGCGTCGTCGCAAGTGGGATAAGCGATATGTCACCTTGCGTTCTGACGGACAAGTGACGGTCTCAAAAAAGGAGAATGCCCAAGAGCAGACCAATATCTGCCATATTTCCGACTATGACATTTACTTTCCCAGCGCCCGAGCACTAAACAAGGATATCAAGCCACCTAAGAAGTTGTGCTTTGCAATCAAGAGCCAGCAGAAGTCATCCATGTTTTTGTCCACCGAGAACTTCTTGCACTTTTTCTCGACCAGCGACAAGTCTATTGCAGATATATGGTTCCGAGCAGTGCAGAAGTGGAGAAGTTGGTATCTTGTCAATAAGAAAGGAGCCGGTCAGAAACCAGAGACCGAATCACAGAAGCGCGCTGGGACGAAGAGATCGACTAATCAGCCGAGAAATGTGCACAACGAAGTCTCACCCCTCAAACGGGAGACTTCGACCGAATTTACCAAGGGTGAAAGCTCTGATCAGCAGAGACCGAGCAGCTCCAAAGACATCTTTACCCGGAAAAAGACCCTTCGTGGACACGTGCCCCCTCCATCTCCATATCAGCCCCTGACGCTCGATACCGATATGGATGGGCCTTTCACCGACAAGCATGCATTAATCTCGGGTATCTCGCCCGAAGAAGGAGAAACGTCTACGTTTGCACCATCCGGACTCCTAGGTCGAAGTTACACTCAGCGACAAACTGCCATGCGAGAACGGGATGATCGCGAGAAGAGAGCTAAGCAGGAAGCCTTTACAGGCACTGGTTTTATGAGCGGAGGATCCACACACCCCCCGGGGTACGACTCAAGTCCCAACAGCCGGACCAACACAATGACTCGTGCTCCCGATTCATCCCCGTCCAATCGAACCCCACCTCTCAACCAGAAGCCTCTGATTGATCTCACCCCAGTCTATGCCGAGCCACCGCAGCATAGCCGCAAGGGCAAGGGCCACGGCGTCAAAGTCCAACCAGGCATGCACCTGATCGATGGCGCCACCGGCCCAGATCAGACGCCGGGAGGAATCGCCATCCCGCCCTCAACTTCGTGGAGACGACCGGCCGCACCCGCAGAAACCACACCTCAGCGACGAAACACCACCCGCAGCGTGCGCCATCACCCAAACACACATGCACCGCCAGTTTCGGCGGAAGGAAGCCCGGCACTTCCCACCGGCCAGTTCACGCCACACAGCCTGCTGGCACATTCAGCCAGCACGACTAGCCATCGAAATCCGCGCACCGGACACGGCGTCGCAACGGGCGACCGCAATGCCACACGGCCGTTGTTGGATATGTCCCCGGAGAACCCCTTTGCAGATGGTAGTCTGCTGCGCCAGTTATAGTTCTTTCCTTTCTGTCCCTTTTTCATGTTTTTGTTACGACGATCACGATTGTTATTTACGCGGGATTTTGGTTTGGTATACCTAGTATTTCCTTTATTCGGGCCACTTGCTCCCCACACTCCGACACTGCGAGGTTGAGTTCAATCTTGTTTTGATGCATTCTGAGTCTTTTGATCTGGAGATGAATTATTGCTAGCCGATTGTGCGTTGACGGTTCATCTTTGTTAGAGATACCCACTCCATGTTTAGTATTTAGCACCGAAGTGAACCTGAATATCTCTCTCTCATATTTCATTTTGCATTATTTCTAAAGCCATATCTTACTACGATTCATGGCTCTTCTGATACCTCCCTCGGTTTCAACTGAAGTCTTTGAGGTGTGTTATCACACCATCTCACTTGTGATAACGCCGAAAACTATCCAATTGACCCGCTCGTTGTCCTAAAAACACCATTACATTGATCAATACAGAAACAAGTCCGACTTTACTCATTACCGCCCAATTTTCCACAATGAATCAATCCACCAGCCTACCACGCGAAGGGCATAAATCCCCAGGAAGTCTCACCTGCAACGAAGGAACAATACGCACCTTGATCCAAACCAGAGATGAAGAAAAACATTACTTTTCTGGCACTATCAGCACCGATCTAGGTCTCGTCATCAACAATGCTCACGTGGAGTACTTCGATCTCACCGAGGATAAACCACATTGCCAAGAATTCAAGGCATTGATTGGTCCCGTTTACGTTAATTTCTGGTGGCAAGGAGGTGCTATACATCTCTCTGGAAAATTGCTGCATCGCATCGAGGAGACGACCGAAGTCACCGGAGAAGGGTGGTGGGGGGATATTGATAATGGGGAATATGAGGCGAATGGAGAGGAGCGGTACAGTGATGAGAGTGATGATTCGAAAGCGTGACTTGCAATGGTGAGTCTTATTCGAGAGATTGTTGAGTTTTGGCTAATGAAAGGTTCTGTGGATGGCTCCTAGAGGATTTGGGAGGATTTGGGAGGGAGGAAGGATCTGGGATTCAAATATGTCTACCTCATCGTGGATCCAGCTTCAGGACTCAATTATCGCTGACTTTATCCCTATTTGTTTATGGAATACCGAGTCGCTAGTCAAGAAGGCAATGAAGACAACATGAAAAGAAATATAGGTCTGAATTTGTCCGCCATGACGCTACGCCACCTACATTGATTTGTCTCATATAAATCCGAATATCAAACTCCTTCAGCAAATGCCTGTCGAACAATCACGCTGCAACGAGAAACATTCCTCTTATTACAGACCAATCATATCATCTAGCAAATAGCAAAACAAGAACAAAAAGAACTCCCTATCCTTCAATCATCTCCCCACACTCAAGAAGCACGATACACCTTGAAACTCTTAAACTCCCAATAAGCATCAAGAAAACTGCCAGGACTGCTCGCAACAAAGTCCGAACAACTCGCCGGACAATGATACAAAGTATCATAAAACTGTTTCTGCGCAGCAAGTTCACCACAGAGATCAATATTAACAATGATACTCAGATTCTTGAAATGCGCCGCAATATCACAATGCGTACTTGGGAAATCCGCCAACGCAACCCCCCAACTACTCGGATCCGGATTCCCGTCGGTGATATCAACAGGAACAGTTGTAGTCGGGAAGAACCAAGCTCGAATTCCAGCATCCCGTAGTTCAAGCGCATAAACACCTCCACCACGATCATTCATCGCCTCACCATAAGTATACTCATCGCCGATAACACCACACCCCGAATTTCCATTCGTGGCATTATCACAATTCTTAAAGGTCGCCTGACCAGTCTGTTTCCGCTTGACATCCATCTTACACCCCTTGGTAGTATGGATCGTGACTTCGTTCCCATGACTTCCAAGATTGGTAGTTTCAAGCACATCAATCTCCCCATTCATCGGCCAGTTATATCCGTCCGTCAACCATAAAGCAGGCCATGTAGCACATCCAAAGGGGGTATGAATGATATCGAAGATAAAAAGACCTGAATCGTATGTGTTTCTCGACTCGATACGAACTGAGTTCCGACCAGAATGGGCGTTGGGGGATGATGCATCGACACGTAGGATTGCCGATGTTTCAGTTGCATAAGTGAGGTTGAGATGGCTTGCTGTTGATTGATTGACGTAGACGACGAAACCCTTTGTTGGGTCTTCGTCTGTGAAATAGGTGAATTGGTCGAAGAAGGTTCGGCCGGAGTATGTGTCTGCGAGAATGTAGTTGAGGGGTGTGTAGTTTGGGTATTGGTTTTGGATTATCTCGACCGGGATCAGGATTGCAGCTATTATGATTACTATGGCTGTTGCGGCGACGATGAGTTTCAGGCACAGGGACCAGCTTCGTGGGTTGTACCAGGGCGTCTGGGATGGGCTGTCTTCTGGTCGGGTGGATGTTGTGATTGGGGATTTGGTTTCGAGCGGGATGTTCGAAGCCCGGTAACGATCTAGATCTGGTTGGTTGTCCATGATAGTGATGGATATAGTTTGAATTTGAAGAGTTGATGATAATTCTACGTAGAATGTACCTTTGTTATGTTCAAAAAAGCTACCGAGCTTGTCGTCATGAATATAACATCTACTCTCCATATCCTAAAACGGACAAGCGCAGCTCTTTCCGTTTGCGGATGGATTGGCTATAAATAGTCTAGTCTATTTCATCGTGCAAGGTTCAAGTACGCGAGGTATAGGAGGTATAGGCGGTATAGGCGGTATACATGTATCTCTACTTTCCCCTTGTTTGAACGGGTTTACAATTTCTTAAGCGTGCTCGTCTAAAGCGATTAGATTGGCCAAAACGTAAGCTTTGTCCCTGTAAGTAAGGAATGCAGCACAGCCCGCTTTACGATTCTATGAAAACGGCAAAAGTGCAATATTTCCATAATTATGTGTACAATGAAATTAATTGAACCGCCAGGGCATTTATGTATATGGACGCCAAGTCGTTGTAGGTATAAACAAAACATCGAAAGGTTCCGCCCAGTTTCTAGCGATTGGATCGGACAGTCGAAGAACGATGCACTAACGAGTCTCCATTTGAAGCAGGATGAGTCTCCCAGTCATGGGTTTCCATACCCGAAGATATACCAGCATCGTTCCTCGCCTGAGATAAAGTGCGTGATTGCGACTGGGCAAAAGATCCACCTCCACTGAGGTTGGATGTGCGGCGGCGCATGCGGCGCTCTCCCTCTTGGGCCTCGTGTCGGTTGAGGGCATCGGAGGGGAGAAGGACGGCACGATCAAGCGCATAAGGTAGGCCACGGTGGCGACCGCGGAGTTGCATGGCAATGATCACCAACTTGGAGACAACATTGAACTGCGCTGAGAAGGAGGTATCGGTATTTGTGTATCCAAACGACAGACCCACAGTACCGTATGCAGAGACAACCTCGAACAAAACAGTGAACAGCTGGAAGGCGTAGTCTTTTCGATCCTGCAATCTTGATCCTTCTGCAATGGCAATGATGAACAGACCTAAAAAGACGTACCACAAATCGAAACTCAGCTGGCGTCGCAAGTGAGCTCCGATATAGGTGGGGGCATTGGTTTCTTCGTCGTCGTCATCCTCTGCGGCATCGTAGATACCCAAACTCTTTTCTTCGTAGACGTTGGTTCTACGCACGGAGATAGCGATGGGAAAGACGGAGATGTACATCATGATCAAATAGGAAACCTGGACGGCGGGGTGAAGATCTGAAAGGCTGATGATTCCAAAACCGGCTGTTCGCGTCGCAGCGGCCTGGAAGAAGCCGTCCAAAACTCGAATCCCGGGTGGTAGTACAGTGACGGCAGAGTCGTCGAGCTACAAAATCATGGTTAGTGAGAATCGAGTGAAAAGGAGAGATATCAAAACCCACATCCAGGATGACGAAGAAGATCAGATCAATGCCGTTTAACGCGATGAGAATCGCAAACAGCCACCAAGTGGCATTGCGAGGGAATAACAGAGTGAAGCATCGACGAGGATGATCCAGAAGGAACTTCAATTCTTCCCATAACGCGCTACCCTGACGAGTCAACTTCGACATAACCCAAATGATCAGACGAAGCATGCATGGGAAGGCGGTATTGCCAATGATGATCAAGAACGATAGCATCAGCAAAGGGAAAACGGCCCTCTGGAAGGAGTACATCGAGTCAGGTGTCAGGGTGAAACCCAAATCGTTAAAGGCGGACGCAGATGTAAAGATTCCCCACCACGGCCGCCCAACTCCATCATCCCGGACAACGTCACCCCATCTGTCATTGGTCATGATCCAGCCGATCATGCTGATCATGCCGATGAGGTGAAAACCGAGGTAGTAGCTGATAAGAACAACGGCTAACGTCTTGAGCGCACGGTATTCGATACCGCCCAACTCATCACGCTGCTCCTCGGTCAAATCGACGAAATTGGAGTTACGAGCCACTGTCGCATTCCAACTGAGATACGGCTGGGTGGACATGTCACGCTCTTGCGTCAGAGATCGGAAAATCCCCCTGAAGGTGTTCCTCGTGTTAGTAGGGCCAAGCGTGGTCGTCTCATTCCCGTCTTTAGTCTCCCGGACAGTGGGGCGAGTGTCCAGACGAGGAAACGTATTCCCGCGGGGACGGGTTCGTGGGATATCTGGCTCGTTGATGGTGATGTGTGGTCCTTCAAGTGGACCAAGTTGATCGAGTTCCTCGGGGTGTGCACTAGGACGTGTACCGGGGCTTACGTGTTCGTCTTGCTCGTCATGGTCACTGGAGTGCTGAGCCTGCTCACCCTCCTGGTTCGTATCTTCTTCCAAAGCCTCAGGCGCACCACCGCGGTCATATTCCCGGGGACTTGGAATGCGCAGTGCTCCTTTGTCCCTCCTTTGCTTTTCTAAGAAGGCAATGTGGTGTTCAGGGTTCAAATGGGTTGGCACCTTCAAGCTACCGAGGCCAAAGCGGGGTTCGTTGCTCGTGTCTGTTCCATCGGAGCTAGAGTCGACACTGCTCCCCCGGCCTTCTGGTGTGTTGATGCCGGAGTTGATGTGCTTGCCACCCGTATCCGTCAATCGAGTGTCCCGGGCATCCCCTGAATCGTCTCGTATCACCGTAATGGGTCGACCGCTGACTCCACCCTCCGCACGGTTGATATTAATATCTTCGCTGTCTCCATCATCGGTCACGGTTTCCATGCGGGATCGGGTCCGTCGCATGGCACGAGCGTCTCGGACCACATGTTGGAAGCGCTTCTCGAACCAGTATAACCGAATGAACACCAGGGCGCCGTGAATGAAGATCGGTGTGCATAGACATGTGATCAGGTATAGGACGATTTGTTGATATAGCCAGAGTCCATTCAGATTGACAGTGTTCAAGCCACTCTGGGTAGCTGCGCCGGCGGATTGGAAGAGGGCGTCGATGTAGTCGATATTACCACCAGGGTAAACGATGACGGAGCCGATAATAGCCCAGGATATGATGTAGGCATAGTGGAGGAGTATGAAATTGAGTTCAAGTTTGTTTAGAAGCGGGATCTTTTCCTTCAAGGATGTTACCCGGCGACCAAAGGCTGAGAACATGGTGAACGGACTGCGGCCAGACCGTTGCCGAGCGGGGACCACTGGCACTGGCCAAAGGGCAGATGTCGAGATAGGTAAATCTCGAAAGGAGGGGGATTTATCAAACCTAGAACTGTTAGCTTTGCCATCTCGACTCGGTCTTCGCGCGACATACATGTAGTCCCGTCGATCGCTACCAAGCGGAGAGTTTTGACTGCAGGAAAAAAGACCACCGCTAGCCGCGTGGCATTGAGCCCCAATTGTTCGTAGAGGTGATCAAGAGCATAACGAAAAGAAGGTTAAGAAGAGAGGAATGGCAAACAGTATATGTAGAAAATCATCATAAAACTGGGATGGAAAAGAAGTTTTAAAAAAAAAGCTTGGAGCCTTAGAGCTGTAGGAAAATCACGCATGCGGGAATATTACATTACGGGGGGGTATGGTATTGTCAGATGCCGAAAACGTGGACTGCCGATCTTCTTGTCGTCCCGAGTTTGTGTGGCGAAGCAAAGTCTTAGCCTTGGAAGTATATCTCTTAGGTTTAGAGAATACAGGCTAGGGGCTCTAAGATAATATTAAAACATACACAGCTATAGTGGATTCCCAACTCCATTCTAGACAAGCTTTTACTCGGTAGGGAATCGGGATTCACTATAAATGTGCACTCGGCCTTGGCCGATATATGCATTGGCACGTGAAAGTAAAGTACTTTTATCTTGGCATCTGATACACATCATCTGAAACTGTCTATCTTGAAATTATCGAGGTCGCTACCTAACTGCCTAAATCCTTAAGATTAAAGGTTCTAGATCGGTCCACTTTTCATTCCGGCTCATGTCGTGGGCCGTTCCTAGCTGAATTACCCCTATTCTGTTAGGGCTGCCGAAATATCGATATATACCCCTTCCGATTGGTCCATTGGGATCTCGTGCATTCTCCATCGATAGGATCGCCCTATACTTGGTAAAAGGGTCTTGCGCCTTGTCCAATTATTTATCGACCTGTCTCACTCCTTCTTACTCTATACTTGCTTTCTTTTCCCTTGAAACCGGCACGAGATTCAAGAGATCTGACAAACGCGAGGGGCTTATCATTCAAATGGGAATTAGTCGGCATTGGCGGCTCGACATTCTTTACCTGAAGGGATGATCCTTTCTAGATACTGAAGCATGTCCCGAGTATCTAAGATCTAGGCCATTCCCAAATCCGCGGAAGATACAAGATCGCAGTACAGCATTCTTTTTAACAATCGGAACTTCTAATCTCCTAGGGCCAGCATTCTTGTTAGGCTATTCTAGAATTTTGCAAAGATCTCAGCTATAGCATTCTCTCGTACGGAACTTTTAATCTCCTAGGGCCAGCATTCTTGCTAGGTGATTCTAGAATTCTACAAAGATCTAAGTAAATGCTAGTAAGGAGCACGGAATACCGAGTACTCGGTATTTACTTGACAGACCAGAAGTGACAAGAAGTATGTGATATCTAGTTGGATTCTAAATTGGATTCTAAATTGGACTTTGAAGTTGTGATACTGCCGTTGTTTACCTCATTCCAGCCTCAGTCCAGTCTCTGGGGTAGACCTACCTAGGTATTATGTAGGTGGTACAGACATTCCGTTCTAATATGTACCTCTCCTACTCGCCATGCTCACTAAATAGATATTGCATAAACCCACAGAATTACATTTATTTTACCTTTTAATCTCTGTTCTGGTACTTTGCCACACTATCATTCAACTTAAGTCCTCGGTAGTTTCTATTCTTGTATATTTTGAATGGGGATCATCAAAGCCACTATCTAAGAGGAAGGAAAACATCTTGTGGAGCTGTAGGGAATAGAGAGAAAACACAAAACACCTCAAGAATACTTCCTAGTACATATATATCGCCTCGTGTAGACTGAAACCTCTGACCATCAAAGTTGCAGCCCATTCGGCTATAGTCCCCGAGAAATACCTCCCCACTTTCAGTTTCGTTGTGTAGATCTCTAGTACAGAGGTTACCATTGATACATGTCGGACCCGAGCTAGCGACACCATCATTGCAATTGCCTCCCTCCGAGGGATAATCGAGGCAGACATCAGCAACGACCTCATGATGTGCATGACAAGCCAGGACATCCGAATATTCATCGCTACCAGCGCAGTCACCATTTCTGTCTTTAGCAGCAATCACAGCACAGCCCCCGTGGGGTATGGGCTTGGATAGGCCTAAACCAATCATGACGCTTAGGCTGAGGAGGCAAAGGATTTGGTGGAAAACTGAATGGTCATTTGGTCACACTAGGTGGGATTCTGTAGACGACAAGGAAGACCCCCTTTACACCTGGATCTGAATATTGTCGGCTACACCTTGGCCCCTGATCAGAAGGCAACACGGGCCAAGCGTTCTGGGCAACAAGATCGACAGCGCTTGCTATCAGACTTGATCAGATGGACAAAGCCATTGGGATGGATCGATCTCTCATGGGAACTCTGTGGGGGACAAAAGACCCCACTTTACAGCCCCAATAGCAGCGACTGAGTCGATGCCGATCATGACTTGAGGGATTAATATCAGCCATAGGGTCAAGGTGAGACGAAAGTTCAAATTCGGTTGTTTTGTTCACTTTCATCTCTCTGGGTGGTCCTGCCTCGAATGATCTCCTATGTCTGCGCCGATTCATTGTTATTCAAAATACTCCTTGCTTAGCGGTAATATTGGGCTGACATTCTAGATGTGATAGTTGTCTCGCTCCAAGCAGGTTAGCTACATTGAGGCTGTAAGATGGTTGAACAAGTTGCTATCTAAGATGCATTCACATTATTGCCTAATTGCCTTGTCGCACTCACTGAGCGTTACGTTAGTTTTATTTTATTTTATTGCGTTGATTATCAATGACTTTCGTCGTGGGCGACATAATGGCAGTTCTGATGCCTTCCCCTTCCTACCCTGATGTTGCTACTTCATCCATGCCAATGAGATGACCCTTGGACAAGAATGCGGATACATTGGTCATCTAACGTACTGGCACTGTACTCTCGACTGGGAGAACCCAACCAAGTCGCCAATCTGGGACCCCGGAACAGGATTTCGCGGCGATGGGGATGTTAATGGCAACGAGGCTGTACTGTTCTTTTTTGAAATTTATGATGCCATAGAGTGCTAAGGTATGGAGCCTTGGGATCCTGTGCTGCATAATCTAAGCATCCCCGGGCATCCCAGCCAAGTAATCATTAAATCTAGCCAAATTGTATTGAACGGAGCTATTCGTATCGCCTATAATGATATAGAGCGGGAACAACCGTTCATGTATTTGAAAATACTACCGGGAGATATCTAGTATGAAATGATGAGAGATACTGTTTGTATTAGTATAAATAACTATGAATGAGGAGAGGAAAGGGAAGACTATATGAGTATTTGATATGGTGTGTAATATCTTGTATTTTTTTCCGTGGGTGATCACTAACTTCCGCGCCTACCACACGCATCATTGAGACGAACATCATCTTCGCTCGGGAACCCGTGCCGGAAACTGCGCTAGTTCGATCTTGTCTGCCAATCCTACTTACATCTCAATGGCTTTCTCGAACGGAATAATCCATTATGAGATCCTTTCCAAGTATAATCACAAAGCCGCGCATGGGATGGGTGTTGGCAGGGCTTGGGCTTGTTATTCTACAAGTCACCTATTCCAAGACGACAACAGATAGTTGGCATGCGACAGAAGTCAAATCAGACATAACTGTATCCCCGGCCACGACAAATTTCACGTCCCCGTTCAAAACCCACGGCCGACATATCCGGGACGCCGATGGTGAGTCGCTCAAACTAGCTAGCATAAACTGGTACGGAGCCAGCAATATCAATTTCATTCCATATGGCCTGGATGTGCGACATCGAGACGAGATTGCCCAGTTGATCCGCCGCCTAGGATTCAACAGTGTCCGCCTCCCTTATGCAGATGAGATTGTCGACCGGGGTTCCGTGGTAAATTCATCATTGATTGCAGCCAACCCAGCTCTATTCCTGACAGCCACAAATGGAAAACCACGAGCGTTAGATGTCTACCACTCCGTAGTGAAAAGCCTGACAGCGGCTGGATTGCTTGTCATTGTGAACAACCACACTACGCAGGCCACATGGTGCTGCGGTATTAACCCCTGTGACATCATTTGGTATAATGACTGGCTGGCAGGAGGGTGCTTCTGCCGTATTCTCCAAAGTGAAGACAAATGGATTCGTAACTGGGAGACGGTGATGAGCCCGTTAGCAAAGAACCCGCTTGTCCTGGGTGCGGACCTGCGAAATGAGCCCCGCGGGATCTGGGGTACATTGAACTGGGATGACTGGGCGACAGCGGCCGAGAAGGTCTTGGAACGATTATTCGCAATCAATCCCTACTGGCTGATGATAGTGGAAGGGATCTCATCAGCGAACGACCTGTCAGGCGTGCGGTCGCGACCGATAAAGTTGAGTCGACCGGCTCAAGTGGTGTACTCGGCGCATGTGTACAAATGGTCTGGCTGGGGTCATTTGTACCCATTTTTCAACCGCTCGTATTCGGGATTTGCGGCAGCGATGAATAAGAATTAGGCTTACCTATTGTTCGAGGATATTGCCCCTGTCTGGGTCGGGGAGCTTGGGGCCGCTGGTGAACTGTCAGTTAGTGACCAGAACTACTGGAGTCATCTGATGCGATTTTTGGAGGCTGCTGATGCCGACTGGGGGTATTGGGCACTCAATGCGCGCAAGCCGGATGGAGAGTGGGATAGCTATGGGTTGGTAGGGGATTCGTGGGACTGGGAGTCGGTTCGGTGGGATTCGCGGTTGGCTGATTTGCATAGATTGGGATTTGCATAGATTGGGATTTGCATAGATTGGGATTTGCATAGATTAGGACTTGAGGTTAATTGATAATGAATCTGCCTTTGGAGCTCGGGGCACGCCGATTCGGTAAAATCTTGGATTGTCTCTGACTCTACTCGCCCAAGTAGTGTATACCTACTGGGTACTACTTCGAAACGTGAGTCTCCAAGTACCTAGTACTTGCTACTGTACTATAAGACCAACACGATAGTTCCCTCGAGGCTGTTCGACTCTGTGCAACTCCTATTCCTCCTCTTTCCTGGCTCCATTTGTTTCCGGACCCTCGAGGTTGTGACTACTCCAAAAATTATTCCCACGTCGATCTCCAGGTTATGGGCGCCTGCTATGCCCGCTACCGTCAAGCGCTACAACATACGCGGGGAATATTGAATTTGGGGTTTTCAGGGGAAAATGCTGTCTTGACTTCCATTTGAGGTGCTTGTTTCTGTATCCCCAACACTGGCGTTCTCCACCTGCTTTTGGAGACATTTTATGCCATCTCATTTGACAATACTCATCTTGTTCTTCGTACTATATACCCCGTGGACCCCTGCTATCTCGCCGATGTTTGGTCCAGAGGAGTTCGGTGTTATTTGGAAGTCGTCTTCCTCATATCGGCTTACCTCTTTTGTTATATTACATAGTTATTGAGAATATAATATTAGTTTTTGAGGCCATATACAAGCATAATGCTAGATGACATCATGACATTATATGTTACCTACACCCATGGATGAATGGAATGATCAGTTCGGGTATATTAAATTTTTTTCACCGGAACGTATTCTATATTTCGTGATTTTACAGTTGACCATTCTTGTATTGGATATGCTAATTCCTCGTTGGATAGAGGGTTGATCGGAGTGGGTTGGGGTTACACTGTTCATCGACCCCAAATTCTCCAACTTCATGTTGGGGTAACCAGTTGATAAACCTAGTAATCAATTCCCCGTCTTTCTTTCTTCTCTTCATTATCAGCTTCTCGTACTTGTACAATTGAAATACCATGGCCGCCACGCATCGCATTGCCACCATTCAATGGCATATCAAGGTGGGTGCATCGCATTAGGCCGTGCTCAATCTTCGAACCACTGATGACGTGTGGTCTCATTGCCATTGGATTTACTTACATTCTCCCAGGAGCTTGATGTCGAGTACAATCACACGAAGGCATGCAACTACATCCGTGAGGCCGCTGCCCAAGGCGCCGAGCTAGCCGTTCTTCCAGAGTAAGAAATGTGACACCAGACCTGTCCACCAGCACTTAATAGCTCCCGAGATGGAGGAACATTTGCTGATTCAAGTTAATCAGATACCATCTCAGCGGCATGGTCCCCACAGACCCCCGTTGGGCAGTCCAAGCTAGCGAATCCCCCCAGTACCTATCAAAGTACCAAAGTCTGGCCAAGGAACTGCAAATCTGCATCGTACCGGGTTCAATGATCGAAAAGCACACCAGGCCCGACCAATCAATCATCTTCTACAACACAGCATTCTTCATCTCAAATGATGGTACTGTGCTCGGCTCCTACAACAAAAAGAACATCTGGTATCCGGAACGGCCCTACCTCACCTCAGGCTCCGAACCTCATACGGCAATAGACACACCGATCGGTCGTGTGGGAATGCTGATCTGCTGGGATCTAGCATTTCCCCCGGCATTCCGGGAATTGATCCGTGATGGGGCGCAGATTGTGATCGTGCCTACATACTGTGTGTTGACCTCTTTCTATCCTGTACTTGTAGGTGTTATCTGATCTAACTGAAACCGCTACCAGGGACCCCCCACGATGCCTCCCCCGAAGCGCGCGCGTATAACCCGGATTGTGAAGCCCTGTTCGTCGACTCGATCATTACATCCCGCTGCTTCGAGAATACCTGTGGTATTGTCTTCTCCAACGCTACGGGGCCGGAGGAGGATTTTTTGGGCATGTCGCAGATTACACTTCCCCTTACGGGGCCGATTGCCAAGATGGGGACTGAGGAGGGATTCGTCGTTGCCGATTTGGATACCGAGGTTATTGCGACCTCGGAGAAGAACTATAAAGTGCGACAGGACCTGAGTAGCGAGCATTGGCACTATGCTTATGCGCATACCAAGCAGGAGTAGGCATTAGTCAATTCTACGGTTTATTTTTTACTTTTTGGGGCCATTATAACCATGCGATCTTGAGGCGTCCTGTCTTGATGGCATTTTCTGTTTGCAATTTCGTCTCTTGATTTGCGTCTTCTAACCTCTCCATGTCGACCATAAGATGAAATGGGATAGTAAAAACGGTAGTAAGAACTATGTCTATTAGGCTTCCAGGAGACCTCCCGAGGTCGGCACTCTCGGCTAGTCGTATGACGGGCAGTTACGCTATTCTTAATACAGTCTAGCGTCGAAAGCTTATCTCCAACTCTATAGCAGCTTTATAGATCCCGGAATAAATTTACTTCACAAATTATGTCGCTCATTTCTAAGTTCATATAGATTTAAATTTGGCTTAATGTCTTGTATTTAACTAGTAGACAATACGGTGTCTTCTGGGTTTTATTGGTGGTCTCTGCACTCTGGGAATCCTAAGTGTCTCGATGGGAACTGCAGATGAGACTGAGCCCCAGGAGACTAGACAAACATGACCCTAGGGTACAGGATACAGCTGTATCACAATTAAAATATCTTACCAGTGATAGCTTCAGTTTTCATTCACAGATTGCTTTCATTTACCTCTAATACTGGGTTGCAAGCCACAGTTCTTGTCTCCTGCGGGGGTACTCACTACGTAGGTGACGGCTTCGCATGTACCTTACCAAGTCCGCATAAATCCCTCGAGATAGGTGCGCATTGAGGGTGGTGGTTTCCCATTGTCTCCCATTTTTCCTTCCCTAACAGGCAGGCACCTTCCTAAACGGTCAGTCTCCTACCTATTCTCCAACCTATAAATACCCCCCTCCCCCGAATTGCTCATCTTCTTCTTTCTTCTTTCTTCAACTTCCCATCCTCCTAATATTCACTTCATCAACCCCCTCTTCCATCAGGGTTTCCATCACCCCCAAGTATCTTTCATCATTACCTTGGGTCTCATCAATACCTGGTCCACTCTGTCACGTCTGTCACGTCAATATCTACCCATGTGTTCCAGCATGTCCATTCTGGTAAGTCCCCCTACTACCTGTCACGTGTCACCACCCTTCAGTCACTAAACTACATGTACTTGTCTCATAGACCCAACACCACATGGGCTTCACCACTCTGGACTTTCGTCTTGCATTCCTTCTGCACATTGTGAGTATATTCCTTCTCCATCACCCCGCCTTGACTGCCCACTACCTCTCCAACATGCTATCACCTCTTTGGCCTGTCATCAACCTTGTCCCATCATCCTTCGTCATCCTTCATCACTCTGTTACCCCCTTGGCCTTTTATCAACATTGTTATATCACCACATCACCCTCTATCATACTTCCAACCCATCATTGAACAAAGCTAAAGGTATCAGACATGTCACAAGATCACTCATCTGTTCCAACACTTGGGCAGACTTTCCCTCAGACCTGCTTCTTGAGACAGTCTCTTCACCTCAATGGTCTTTTATCTGCATATTGCCACCTGCAATCTACCACCACAAACATCAGTACACACTGTGGTTTGCGGCATTCAGGTAAGAACTCTAGCATCAGAATACCCCCCTCTCCGTTCCTTCTGCTCTGCAATGAAGAGCAAAAGGTCTTACGCGTCAGTCCATTGGCTGACGTGGGTGCACCTCGGTGTCTTCCATCACAGTCATCTAGGCTACCTTCTAGAATTTGTCTCTTCTGTCATGCCCACAAAAGTGAAACAGGGCAACGCCTCCTGGCTTCCTCCTGGTTGCCACCACAACATTGGAGCTCCAGCTCAAGGTCATCCATCGGTCTCATTCTCCTGACAATATACCTCTGCTCAACAAACCTCCTTTACCTTTGAATTAAACGCCTGTGAAAAATCCCCGATACCGAGCTCAAAAAGAAAAAAAGAAACAAAAGACCAACATCAACATCAACAAGCAAAATGAAAACGAAGGAAAAGGAACACAAAGGGAAAAGGAAAGACGGATTTGCATTGATAGAAGGAACAGGAAGGAACAAGGAGAAGGGATGGAAAATTGGGTTGGATCTTCGCAAGAGAAACAGATTTGGTGAGATCACAAATATCATCTCTGGAGCTTCAAGGCTGACTTCCAAAGCCATAGTTCCCTGTTGACTCCAGAGTATTTCGACACTTTCCAATTCCACCATGGCCCAGCTAGCAGAGCTCATGATTCCTCCAGAATCAAGAGGTATGCAATAACATGACAGTTTATTTTTATTTTTCACCTTGTGACACTCTTTTGCCAGTGCTAACATGTCCAGTCACCAATCACCAGTCATCCATCATCCACCCATGAGATTACCGAGCATTCGAACAACTTGCTGCTCAATTCGATTCACCGTTCAAAAGATCCCACATCCCACACGGTCATTGCATCCCACCACCCAGTCCAGTGTGGCAACCCGTCAACCTACTACACTCTTGCAGACCAGACCACCCCGTGCCTCACTACCTTCCTCGACAGTCGCCAGGCGAGCTAGAAATACAATCCTCTGACACCATACTTCTCAGCACCAACAGGTTGAGTTGTATGATCAGGGGATCCCGGTTTCTGGTACCTGGCACTGTGGCAACATGAAGAACTATTGTCTTCGACAGTCACCACGAGACCGCTAAAAATACATCTTCTGACACCATACCTCTCAATGCCAACAGGCGGTGTGTTGAGGGGTATGAATCAAGGGATCCATATTTCTAGTACCTGGGACTGTGACAGCAATGAAGAACCATTATCCTCGGATTCTGGCATATCAGGGCTGTCCACTGCGAATGACTTTCGTATATCACTGTTGCCCTAGCGAGTCGCGAACAGGTAGTGAAGGCTGACAAGAACGGTCTCGCATGATTGCAGTATGGAAAAATCAGCGCACATCCCCCAGTGTTTTCTCGCCACTCAGCAACCACCAATCTCTCAGTACCTCCCTCCAACTTCAGGTCACATCAAATCCCAACAAATACAACAACAACCTTTGATGAAATGGTACCAACGATCCCACACCCGAGACACAGAATCTCAACACTTGTTACTTTCATCAACATGACAACAATCAACATCAAATTTTACTCTTTACTGCTGAGCACTTCCCACTGGACTGGGTTGGCACACTGAAACACGGGCACCAATCATTGAGCTCTTCTGCCCAAGCTACTCATGATTAACCACCAACTCTGACAACTTCGTGACTTCAAGGCCTCGAATTCAATCTCTCTGTCATTTTCAACCTTGCTCCATGCACACGAGACAGTTGCTCGAAGACAAATTCATCATAATCAGACTCATGGCAATGGTATGCCTTCAAAATAGTTCCCCATTGAAGACACCGAGACTGACAAATCCAAGTTGAAGGCACAGATCAAAACAAAAAGAAATACAAAGACACACTCTGACCACAACACTATTCATCATTGTGGACTTGCAACCTCGCACAGCTAGCAGGTTCCAACAGGACAGCCACAACCCACAAAAGCCGCAAAACAACAACCGAAAAAATGAAAAAATGAAATACACATACGGCAAAAAGGCAACAAGTCCAGGCATCATCCACACCCCTGAAGAGACTATTGGCAAGAGGGTCATGGAATCATTGAATGGAAGCACATCACCTCGAAAGACAATATGGTCCAGCATGGACTTGACTTCGCTACAATTGTCGCATCTCATAGTCGCCACATGTGGCTTAGAAGGATATATATGGAGAATATGGGAGGATTCGGGGAATGTGTGAATGAATTTTGTTTCAATGGGAGGATTCAAGGGTTTTGTTTGCATTATCCAACACTTGCACCTTGCAAGCGACTCTGCTAAGTCTTTAAATCCCCGCTCGAACTTTGCTTCAATGGACATCATCAACCTCGATGTGACTGTCGACATTTCCTTGGGAGGTTGGATCTGTTTTGTATCTACTGGAAGTGCTTTCCAGTTTTATGTATTTAGAGCACCTCTGCCACTTGAAATATGCAGAAGTCAAAGACAGAGGACATCACCATCTTCATAACCACTTTCTGACATCCCGTCACAGGTAGAAAAGTAGTATTGATCTGCATTTTGCTGCTCGTGATCTTTATTCTCGGTAGAAAAACAGATCAAAGGAAGAAAACATTAAGAAATTAGCATGCTTAATACAAAATTGTCTGCCATTCATGTGACCTCGGCGTGTTACTCTCAGATGATTTTATAGGATTCTTCTACAATGCTTTTTCAAGTGTCTTTTTCGTATTTTTTTTTTGGATATCCTTTTTGCCTTGTGACTATTATAGCCAGCAGGATACAAAATATGTACTCTTCTCTATTATATCAAGTCAATCAAATATGCAAATCGTTAAAGTCCCCTGTCATGGCCGCATGGGTGACTATCCTTCCGAGTACATTGCAGGCACCTGAACCACATCTCAATGCCAAAGATACCGCCCCTAAACTAGATCATTTATTGTAGATATCATCGGATCTACGCAGTAAATGACCGAATAAATTGAAAAGTCAAATCTGAATTCTAAGCTAAGTCATAAAGCAGAGACAGAATCATTAATTGATACAATCATCCGGGCGTCCATGGCATGAAGTCCGCGAACACAGACAACAGACCAAGTAATGAGAAAGGAAACGGTATAGAGCTCTCAAATTGGGAAAAACGAAAAAAAAGACAAACACATGACAGGATGAAGCAAAGGACACTCCCTCATATCAAAACCAAAGACGATCACCAAGGACGCGAATCCGAAATCCGAACCAAACCCACCGAGACCAACATCTAAACAAGGACCAACGGGACAAGTCGCTAACCAAAGGATGCTAGGAACGGTAACGCAAGTACGGAGTATAGTCAAGATATTCGGAGGGTGTTGGAAAAATCATAAAAGAGATGCGAGCCCAACTCCGCCAACGCGATAGCTCAATCATGCAGCAGTCAATGGGTGAGGTTTTCCTTTGTGTACGAATCGTCTGACGACCAAGTCCACTATTTCATCACTGGACTTGGCTGACAATTTCGCTGGCGCGACCCAGGCTCTCGACCATCTGTTGGCATTCCTTTCGTCGGCGGGTTGTGTAATCGCTCTCCTTGAGGAGTTCGTCGAACTCGTTGGTGCGGTACATGTTCTCCAGGAGTTCGCGTTGCATCTCATCCTTGGTGAATCTAGGGGAAGCATTCGTTAGCATACTCATTGGGGTGTGGTGTTTGTTAGGAAGAGACATACTGGACCAGGGTGTACATAACCGCCTTGGGGACCATGTCGATCATTGTGCGTTTGACAATGTTAAAGTAGGAGGTAATCAGGAGTTCTGTGTGGGTGTTAGTCAAGTGCTACAAGGAATTTACATGAGCTGGTTTACTTACTGATGACCTCGACCTCGGTGGCTTCACGTTCGGACAGACTGGCTGAAGCCTTGAGAGTTGGGGGAGGAGCTTCCATGAGGGCCATCTTCTTCTTGTTCTTGGAAGCCCAGAAGCTGCCGAAGAACCCACTCTGGTTATTGGCCTCACCGGTTGTGTCGAGCGAGGGGCTCTGGGCACGGGCGGGGAGGAGAGGCTTGCCGGTCTTGGGGTCGACCTGTGTAGGCTTGGCGGCTGATTGACGTTCGTTGACGATAGTCATGGCGCGGTGTCCGTTCAGGAAGTCGGGATGGCCGGTATTCACATAGGTGGATTCCATGTTGATCAAGTCCTTGACCAGCTTGTTGGTGGGCTCAAGGCACTTCTTGAAGAAGGAAATGACGACGGCATGGAACTTCTCCTTCAGCATGGGGTAGCGGCGGAACAGCTGCTTGGTCAAGAGCTGGCTCAGAATGCGCACCAACTCGTCGTAAACCAGCGAGATACATTTCAAGCTGGGCTCTTCCAGGCGCCTGATCTGTTGCTTGACAATCAACTCGAAGGCGGTGGTTCCGACAAATAGTGCGGGTGAGGAACCAGACGAGTTGTAAAGGATGGTCCGGATGTCAATGTCCTTAACGATGTCAAAGGGATCGACAGCCTTGATACCGTTGGAGTAGAGTTCGTGGAACACAAAGGAAATACGAGCACCACCGGACAGCTCAATGCTGGACAGCTCTTGGTTATTTCCCTCCAAGACTGTACGATATTCGTTGCTGAATTCGGTGATGATGTTCAGGATAATGTTGGCGCTGTTGCCGAGCATAGAGTCACCTAGTTGACTTAGCTCTGCGGTGTATTTCTGAAGGGAGGCGGAAATGCGGGCCTTGATGTCGGGGAGGGTCTGCTTGATGTGCATCATAAGGATCTAATAAGAGGATGTCCGTTAGTTCAAAGGTCTCCGAGATGATTGGGGGTCAACCCGTACCAAGTTCAGTTTGCGTGCCAGATATGGCGTACCGCAGTAGGAAGCCTTATTCCGGTACGCTTTGTGGTTCTCGAAGAAGTTCTTCTCGTTCTCCAGGGCATAGGCAATGAGTTTCTTGTTCTCGATGTCACGCTGGCCACGGTTGACCACTGGCACATAACCCAGGCGCAGGGGGATAATTCGTCCAGCGAGAATATCCACCACATCGGTTCCGTCGTCCATCAGATCGACCTTACTCAACACACCGATGGTGCGCTGACCCTCCGGATCCACCTCACGCGCCAGCTTCAAACCATCGGAGTTGGCAAGATCCTGGTTGGCCGAAGTGACGGCTAGGATGATTGCGTTCGGCTTGCTGATATACTTGAGAACCATATCACGAATCTGCCTCTCAATATCCTTCGGCTGATCTCCGACGGGCACCTTGGTCAAACCAGGCAAATCGACGAGGGTCAAGGTCAAGACGTTGGGGGAGTAGATACGCAGGTTGATCGGGGAGGGCGAGATTCCAGCATTCTTTCCAACCTTGGTTTCTGTTTCGCGCACGATCTCATCCCGAATCTTGTTGAAATCGTAGAACTTCTCCCCGGGGAGGTGCAGGAATTCACCATACTCGTTCACGTTGGACTCGCTGTCTGTTGTCTCCAGCTTAGTCTCACCATTCGTTGTGGTGGTTTTGTTGATCAGTTGCAGGATAAGGGGTCTCCGAGTCACGATTCCAGAGCCACGAGGCAAGCTGCAAGGCGAAAACTAGTTAGCAATTATTGTTGACATTGTGTCGCATGCCCCGCCATTGGAGCTGTGGACGGGGGCCGCGCAAGCTCCTAAAAACAACCAACATACAAATCCCGGCCAACGATATTTTCTAGCACTGAACTCTTTCCACTGGACTGTGATCCGACAACGGCGATTTGGGGCAAATCGATAGGATTTTGGACCTAAAGCGAGCGGCGGTGTTAGCACACGTGGTGCCCCTGGAATCACAATTGAACAGTGACCTTGGAGCAGGTATACATACACCGACTGTGGAAAAGACATCTTGGAGCTTGTTAACTAGGGAAATCAAGCTGGGGTCATTGACGTTTATGCTGCACGGAGATTAGCCAGACCGCATCGGAGAGGGACAGGGGTTTGCGCACGAGTGGCTGGACGTTGGGCTTGCCATGACTGGCGATTTGGGATATAAAAACTGCTTCTAGGCAAGAAACGAAAAGACAAGAAAAACGGGACACAACAGAGAAGTTGAATAAAGCACAACCGTAGGGAGGTGTACGATGCAAGTGGATTGTTTGGTGGACTCGAAGGCGGTGATGTAGTGGCGTCCAGAGCGGTCTCTCCAGGGCTGCCTACGTAGGCTCCAGGGAATCCAACCGTTCACTATAACATAGTACTGTTGAATATTCTAAAGGAATACGAGGATTTCTAGTCAAAGAACCTAATAGCCACAATTTCTGGTCATATGTGCAAATCTTGTGCCGCCTGACGCGTACAAGCCACATGTACATCTGGAAGTTATACAACGATGAAGGTACCAAAATGAAAAAAAACCCGAGTTGGACACAATAACTACAGGGGAATGTGCTCAAACAAACATCTAAAGGAAAATACATGCTAAGCTAAGATGTCACTTTCACTCGTCCGAAACAGAGGCAAATCGCTCAGTCATAGACTGGAGGATCTTCTCGTACTTGGCTGAGATCTCCGCCTCGTCCTCCGGAACCTCGAACTTCATGCCGCGCAAAGCACTCTGGAGATCAGCAGTAGCCTCACGGACCTTGTTCCAGTTCTGACCCTGAGCAATGGCCTTCTGGGCCTCGTTGTGGTAGCCCATAAACGCCTTCATCATGTACTCAGTCTTCCACAAGGGGCAGAACTGATCGTAGTCACTGTATCCGTTCTGCTGGAGGAAGTCGTCCTTGAGCAAGCCGGCCACGTCCAGCGTGATTTTATCCGAATCACCTAGCGCCGCCTTACCGACAAGCTGGACCACCTGGTCCAGTTCCTCGGACTTGGCCAAAAGCTCACGAATCTGGTCGCGCAGACGAGGGAATTCGGGGTGGTCCTTCTCGTAGTATTTATCCAAAACTGTGTTGTACTTGCTGTAGGAGATGGAGGTGTTGACGGAAGGGAAGTGCTTGCGCTGCGCCAGCTTCTTGTCAAGACCCCAGAACACCTGGACAATACCCAGGGTACTGCTAGTGACTGGATCAGAGAAATCACCACCGGGTGGGCTGACAGCGCCGACGATGCTGACACTGCCCACGCGCTCGGGGCTACCCAGAGCACTGCTCTTGCCAGCACGCTCGTAGAAAGAGGCCAGCTTGGCTCCCAGGTACGCGGGGAAACCCTGATCAGCAGGCATCTCACCGAGACGACCTGAAATCTCACGTAGAGCCTCGGCCCAACGGGAACTGGAGTCGGCCATCATAGCCACGTTCTTGCCCTGGTCACGGAAGTATTCGGCGATAGTGATACCGGTGTAGATAGAAGCCTCACGGGCGGCGACGGGCATGTTGGAGGTGTTGGCGATCAGGCAGGTACGCTTCATGATAGGCTCCTTGCGGCCGTCGACGGTAATAGAGAGCTGCGAAAGAAGGGCAGTCAGTAAAATGGTAACGCAGTGGGTTTGTGGAGAGCATGTACCTCGGGGAAATCCATCAAGACTTCAGCCATCTCGTTACCACGCTCACCGCAGCCAACATAGACGATGATATCACTGTTCGAGAACTTGGACACACTCTGGGAAATGACTGTCTTTCCACATCCGAAGGCACCAGGAATGCAGACGGTACCACCCTGAACACTGGGGAAGAGAGCATCCAACACTCTCTGGCCGACGATGAAGGGTGCATCGGCGGACAGTCTGTCGCTAACCGGTCGGGGAACACGGACGGGCCAGGTCTGCATCATACCGAACTCGGACTTCTTACCATCGAACTCCACCTCGAGTAGCTTCTCCTCGACAGTGTAGCTGCCAGCAGGAGCAATCCGAGTAATGGTACCCCGTGCACGAGGAGGCAGCAGGATCTTGTGGTCGTTCACCAGACTGTTCTCGAACACGGAACCCCAGATGTCACCACCAGTGATGTGGTCGCCGACCTTGAAGGTAGTAGGCTTGTATTCCCACTTTCGCTCACGGTCCAAGGCGTTTACCGAAATACCACGGGGAATGTAGATACTCTTCGATTGGTCGGCGATGGCTTTGAGGGGTCGCTGAATACCGTCGTAGATCGTCTCCATCAGACCGGGGCCCAGCTCGACTGAAAGGGGCTTTCCTGTCCTCGTCACCGGGTCTCCGACAGTCAAACCAGCTGTTATTCAAAGATGACATTGGTCAGCATAGCTCTTTGGGGGGTATGATGAAATCATACAGGTTTGGGGGGCTGCGGAGCTCTACCTGTTTCCTCGTAGACCTGAATCGTGGCCTTATCTTTCTCAATGCGAATTACCTCACCGACAAGCATGTCATGGCCGACACGACACTATGCGGTCAGTATCTGGGGTTCTCCACGATGTAGCTGGGGCTGCCTACCAACTCGTACATGGCACAACCGATCATGTTCTCGGCCACGACGACAGGGCCGGAGACCGAAAAGATCGAGCCATGGTTCTCAGAATCGTCTGAAGTCATAATGGAAGAAGAAGCCTGTGTGGAATGGGGAGACACAGAGTGGGAGGAGGTAGTTGAGGAGGGCGAGTCTGGAAGCGGTGGCAGCTCGGCGGGCGGTGATGGCTGTGTCAACGTATGCTTGGTTATCAGATCCAACAACGATGCCCGCGCTTTCAATCGAGGTCTTCCCAGGCCTAGCATTCGCTTTAGATTACAAACAGGAGTTGGAAATGAATTTCGATTATTAGACCCCGTGGAGTCCCCCTGCTCTTCTCGTCCAATCCTCGGTCTCTTCCCCGCGGACCGAATCGCGGTCATGCAAGCCGATCTTTCAGCTTGGCTTGTAATACCTGTGGCTTTTTCTTATCATACGGTCTACGCTCTACGGCCTGGTGAAAATTCTTCCATTTGGTTCTTTCTTCCCCTCGGCTTTTGAGAAATACTCAAATCACTGATTGTCTGGTTCATCTTACAAGTCCGATGAGCTCGACTGCATCTACTCCACAGTGACCTTGGAACAGTCATGAAAATCAATCCAATAATGCTTGCATTGAAGAACACTATTTGAGAAACAAAACTGACGGTCGGGAATAACCCATGATATTTAGTACCGGTGGTTGTCGATGACGATGTCTATCTCGGTCGCAAAAAAGGTCAATAGCTGTCTTCCAGCTCCTCTATTGCCCCATAAACCATCTGGAGCAGATTTCGAAACTCGACCGCAAGATGTTCCGCATGTCCATTGACCAATGACCAAGGTGAAGCAGACGGGAAAAAGGCCCGTAGCTTGATCTTACAACCACCCTCAGTATCCATGAATTCGTTCAAGATATAGAAGAAGTTGCTCCCACTGTCAAGTTTCGCGACCAAGTACTCCGCCCTTTCATACTCATCCTCTCGCTCCTCCACCATCCACATGGGAATATCTCCGCTGTCGGTGAGATCAACAAATTGAATCTTGGCCATATGCTCCCCCATCAGCTCCACCCCACAGTCTGGCCCACTTCTGGCGGGGGCTCCTGGCGAATGCATAACCACATAGTTCTCTGGGTGCGTTGGGAATATGAAGCTTCGTGCCATCTTATCAAGGGGCTGGGAGAGTTGCCAGCGGCTGCAGATCGCACTCATCTCTGTCGCCGAGACCCCCGTTACTTTCATATATGTTCTGCATTCTCGGAATCCCCCTCGAGAGGCCCGAATCAACGATTCAAAATAGCGGTTTCCTTGATCGATTTGACCTTCCAGAAGATCTAGCATCGGCACTTGAAACAATAAGCTCCGCAGGTTGTCGAGAGCGCGATAGCAAGCTTGGAGTTCCAAGGTATCGATATCAGCCCCGGATTTAGATACCCCATTCAGCTTGAACTTGATGGTCGGCCTTAGCTCCATGGCTAGTATTCTCTGGTAGGGGTTTGAAAACTGCGCGAAAGCATTGTCTATGAGCGAAAGCCGCAGTCTTTATATTCTATCCTAAACAGCTAGTTCTTGACCAAGTCATTATTCAAATGGGAAGCAATGAAACCTGAAAGGATCAAAGGTTGTAGAATGAGCACAAAGGATCAAAGTCAACATTTAAAGCCATTAGTACAATTCTCAAAATGCAGAGTTTGGGCTCAAAGACAATACCAGTCAATAAGCACACTAATGTTCCCAACTCACTGATCATCTGGGGCCCATAATTTACCAAGTCTGCCTGAGGGCGGGCAGCCCAAGCTAGCGCGGACCAAATGACCCAGGAGCGATCGGACCCAGACCTCTGACCTCTACTTCATTTATAGTCTAGGTCTTTGGTTTAAGACATTCTTCATCAAAATGCGAGTTCCTCTCGAGATTCTCGAGCTCATCCTCAAGGAAGCAGTCCAGAGCCTGTCCTACCAGGACATTCTACGATCCAGACTAATCAACAGTGGGTTTCCCGTAGTGACATCTCGTCTCCCACATTAACCCTGTCTAGGTCTCTTCAATGATGTACTATGGCCAGCGAGTGCGCATCTAGAGAATAAGAAGTCCCTCTTCACATCCTGGCACAAATTTCCTTACAAGCGAAAATACCTTTGGTACTTGATTGAAGAGCACTGCACCCGACCATGTATTTTCTCGTATTTGATTCAGGACATCCTTGCACTGCCTCGTGTCGCGTGCATGAGCGTCCAAGGGCAACATACTATCATCGACAAGATGATCGATGCTATTATTCATAGTGTATATGATCCTGAGGCTCTATATGGACTTCACCGTCCCGGGCATCTTAAGCCTATGGCAAAACTCCATTATCCCTCATCCTCATTGCGTTTTGAAGGATATGGGGCATTCCTGGTGCCCTCCAGACAGAGCCAGGAGTCCACGGAAACGACTCTGGATGAAGCACTCATCGCCAGCGCGATCTACCGCGGGGATCATGTGGAGCTGCAGGCTTTACTTGATCGGCGTAATTGCAGTGGGCTTTGGGATCAGAATCTTGGCTTAGTGCCAGTGGATCTGGCATACAAAGAGGGTACGCGAGAGGTCATCCGCACCCTGGTGGAGCATGGATGTGTGACAATGTACACGGGCAAGTCAGCATGGCATTATGAGAGCACATGTGGTTTGGCTGTGGCTGCACGGCGAGGGGATAAGGAGGTGCTGGAGACGTGGGTTACGCTGTTGAGCGAGCGTGCGGCACGACGTGAACAGAGTCTGTCCTGTGAACTGCGCACGGCTGTGCTGGGGGCACTGCGAATCGGCAAATTTGAGATGGTTGCGGTGTTAGAGAAACATATTGATTGGACGCGGTCGGATATGAAACTACTCTGGTTTCAATCTTTCTATCAGGCTGTCGAGAACGGGATGCTGGATTCTTTGCAATGGCTTCTATCTCGGGAAGGATCTTCTCTGGCGAGACAGACTACGGAGTGGCACAAGACACCGCTGTTCATTGCACTGCAAGACTGTCCTGTCGAGAAAAGACTAGCAATGGTTGGGCTCTTACTGGGTCATGGTGCGGATCCTGACGGGGGTGAAGTCTCACGTACTCCACTTCATAGAGCCATTGAAAATGGAGAAGAGGAGATCGCGATGTTGCTATTGAATGCAGGGGCCGACCCAAACGTGGTCGGAAGAAGAGGCCCGCCGCTACATATGGCCACTAAGTGGGGATATCCACGGTTAGTGCGATGCCTTTTAAAACACAACGCACGACGCAACTACCAGTTCAAGGGGATGGAATACGTGGTATATCAGGATTCCAGGGTGGTTGGGAACATTATGCGACTGCTGGGGGAGCTAGGGTTGGAGGAAGAGCCGGTACAGGGGGAATATTATGTGCTAGGCCAGAAATGTACTCGATAGGTGTACCATATACATTGCCGATCCCAAATAGTGTTTGTAGACCAATCAGATAATGTCTTAAAGAGTCAAAGAACCTGACATGTGAGAACTTCTAGATATCATCCAATCAACATTAACAGTACAAATCCGGGGTAATCTTAGTGGCTAAAATGGCTTCACATGTCCTAACCCCTCTCCTCATAACCGTGGACCACGGCATACAAAGCCGTTGAAGAAACCTCTTATAAATACACAAATAATATTCGAACTGTACTATGAGTCCACCGCAATCATGGTGTTGAAGAATCCCATAAATAGTACCGAGTGCCACTACTGGGATTATTCCTTTCATTGGACTGACCTCCACTCCTCTGCCGATGACCTCAAGCCGTTGGTATACAGCTGCGATTCCCTGGTTGACGAATGTGTGGAGCGCTTGAACAAAATTCCCTCCGATGATGGCGCCGATAAACGGCCTTTCAAAAAGGATCTTTATGGCTTACTGAGGGATCATGCGGGGGAGGATCCAAAGCTTAACGAGCTCTGGGCTGAGATCAACACAGTTCCGGAATGGGTTGACTGGGATCAAATTCAACGGGCCCAGGATGCGTTCTTCCGATATGGCCTTCCTATTCTTAATGTTGTGAGTGGTCAATACAAGTATGTTTAAGGAAAAGGACTGACCTCATCAATAGCTCAACTTTGAAAGTTTACTTGGTGGAATGTCAGAGCATCTTTCCACTTCAAGAAAATGAGTGTCAGCCAAAAACTGATCTTTATCTAGGGGAGCAACGCGAGTCGTCGAAACCCTTTCGCGAACAGGTGGGTTCGGAGCCAAGGTGGTACGTCGACGATTACTCGAGACGCTTCAGCATATACTTCAGGTCAACAATTCGATGGAAGGCATGAGACCGGGCGGAGACGGCCACATCTCATGTGTTCGTGTGCGACTACTTCATTCCTCTGTCCGCAAGAGGATCCTAAGTCTGGTAGATCAGAATCCAGAATACTACGATGTCAATAAATACGGAACACCGGTTAACGATTTAGACTGCATTGGGACAATCAACACATTCTGTAGCTCGGTGATATGGATGGGTCTTCCGCGACAAGGCATCTACCTCAGTCAGCAAGAGACCGAAGACTACATCGCGTTGTGGAGACTAGTCGCATATTATATGGGCACACCGACGGATCCCTTTGCGAGCACATCGAAAGCTCGTGCTATGATGGAGTCCCTTCTGGTGTCCGAGATCGATCCCACCGAGACCGGAAAGATTCTTGCGAAGAATATCATTATTGGTCTGGAGAATACAGCCCCGGCTTTTGCATCCAAGGAGTTCATGGAGGCGATGAGTCGACTACTCAATGGAGATCAACTCGCCGATGAGCTTGATATCCCTCGGCCTAATTTATACTATCGGATGTTGATCTGGGGATATTGTTTCTGGGTTATGGGTATTTCATATATCGTGCCAAAGATATATTTCCTCGACAGGATGATGATTTCGGTATGTGAATTATCCATCATTTTTGAACTTTTCTAACGGATAACTTTCCTAGCTCCGCCGCAGACGCTTTTACAAGCTAATCCTCGATGAGAAAACGGGTCTTGGGGAGGAGTCGCGGTTTGAGTTCAAATATGTGCCTACTCTCACTCGCACCACCCGTCTCGGGCAGCGAAGAAGCACAAAATTTGAAAGATCCGGGATCGAAAGTCTGGCGCATTTAGGTCTTCTGGGGGCTTTTACTGTAGTAGTTACGTTAAGTATGGGATTTATCTTTGCGGTGAGAACGGTTTCTTCGCAGCTCTTCGTGGTTGGAGCTTGATTTGGGATGTGCTATGTATATATCTTCGCTTGAGTACTTCAATTGTTCCCATCTCTAAGATATTCGAGTTGAAACCGAACAGGCGCTGACTCGTTACTACAGCACCTTGGCTCCTACCACCGTA
Source organism: Penicillium robsamsonii (assembly GCF_028829455.1). Taxonomy (NCBI): domain Eukaryota; kingdom Fungi; phylum Ascomycota; class Eurotiomycetes; order Eurotiales; family Aspergillaceae; genus Penicillium; species Penicillium robsamsonii. The sequence continues at coordinate 8,039,668 of NW_026643219.1, read as the reverse complement.
ATTAGTAGCCAGATATATGCTCTCCGGGCCCTTTACTTGCGTAAAGTAAGAGAGCAATGTACTATATATTAGTTTAATTGATTATTTGACCGACTATCTACATGATATAAATTATTGATGAAACGAATATATATAGGGGATTGATATATCCACCCCCCCTGGATAATCTCACCCCCCTCTGCCTGAAATTTGGCCTGATTCTCCGCTTATATAATTCATCTGCCCTAACTATAAGGCATCTCTATATTCTGCCGGCCTAATTCTGCCAGCCCAAACTGCAGTTTTGAATTCTGGTTTACATAGTAAAAAAGACCTTATTTTACTCAGAAAATAAGGGCTGAATGTCATAGAAGGCTTTACATAACTGTCTACATTTTCCTTAATAGTAAGAGGTATGTGAGGCCTAACATGTTGATGATATTGAGGCTTTTTGAGGACACAAATGCGATGAAAAATGGGTTGAGAATGATAAACTCCAAGCTGGAAGCCAGAATTGATAAATCAACTGGGCGTTAGCCATTATTGAAATTTTCGTTTCCTGTTAACTACGGAGTGACTTAGTTTTGCTAGTAGTTTACATAGTAAGGGTAGGTACCACGGAGGGACTCTGAATTCTCAGAAGTTGACCAGAAGGCGGCGAGAAAAGCGGTCAGTTGATGCCTCATGGTTAGGGCAGACGCAAAAATCAGGCCAAAATCAGGCATGGGGGGGTGAGATTATCCAAGGGGGGGGTGGATATATCAATCCCCTATATATATAGTTGAAGTTAAGATATATATTTTCAACCTGGAACAACGCTGTGGAGGTCCAGTGATTGTGGACCCCCGTCGTTGACTTCCACTTTTATATTTTTAGCTTATGATCCCTTTAAAATGATCTCCCAGTTCAGTAATCATCATTAGAACCCTTTCGTACTTGTCTATTACAATTGCCATCGTCAAACTAGAACGCCACTCACGTGAGTTCTTCCATTTACATCCCGGATCCCCAGGTTGATCCGTCCCGGCAGGGAAACCTGGCAGATTCAAGAGTGAAGGATAAGAGAATTAGCCTTACAGCCTTATTAATTAGAATATAAAGTCTTAAAATGTGCACTTATCACGTAATATACCATTTCATGATCATACAAAGAGTTGCGCGTCAGATAATTTCTCTAAGATACATTCATTAAATAAAAAAAAGTAGACATCAGAAGATGTCTGGAACCAGTATGATAAGAGTGGGATTCGAACCCACGCCTCTTGCGAGACCAGGAAACTATTGCTAGTTGTGGAGTCAAGGTATACCTTAACCTGGCGCCTTAGACCAACTCGGCCATCTTACCAATTTGATGTGTGAGTCTCAAGTATAATCAATCATGTACAAGGATAGGATACTTGATGCCAAGAAAAGGAGCGCCGCATGCCACCCGATCGGGTTTAGTCTTCATAAGTGGCTTTGGTTCGTATTGTTGACCATCGAAAGACAAATTTAACATTGATAACACCGCCTCGAGGATCACCAACCAGAATTTCTAGAAATGGTTCAACGCAGCGAACTGGAGCTGTGCGTCGCGTCACTGCCCCCGACAGCTGCCTTGAACCAGAATCAGAAGAGCGGTACGGAGTACATCAGATCGAATCGAGATATCATACGAGGGATCTGCACTATACATAGTATCTAGGCGAAATCCGACGAGCCAATTGTTGTTATTGTGGTTGCTCGGTTGACACGGATGCACCGGTAGATCGACAATCCTCCCTGATGGCCCCCAAGTAGGACAGCACGGCCGAAGAATGACACAGCCTTGTATCGCAGAGAATAAACGTCACACTTGATTATACCGCAGTTTGGAGGAGATATAAGGCCAGGCCAGTGTGCAGCACTGGTTGAAATTTCAGTCAAGTCAATCGACATTTACTTCCAATTGAATATTTGAACCAATCTTTTCAAAGACACCATGCGGCTACCTAATTATGTGTTCGCCGGCTTGGTTTCCCTCCCAATAACTTTTGCCAATCTTCTAGGGCCGTCATATCCTCCTCCCAGGGACTTGTCCAGCAGCCGCAGTCTGGTCGCCGCCAGCTGGAAGAACCTGACTTCCCAACTCAACACTGTCCTCGCCGATAACCATGCCGACCAAACGAGTCCGGTGTCTGCACTGAAGAACCTCACATTCTCTGCTGGGTTGTTTTCCACACTTGACCCGAAAGCAAAGGATCTTCAAATCCACCACACCGCCAAGGAAGTTGCAAACTCCCCGGTTGGAGCGAGGAAGGTGGATGGAAACAGCATCTACAAGATTGCCAGTGTATCGAAACTCTTTACTGTTCTTGCTGGGCTTATAGAGCTGAAGCCCCGGGACTGGGACCGTCCAATCACCGACATCTTCCCATTCTTGGCTGAGCATGTTCAGAATCAACACAACAAGTCCCGGCTTGTCTATGATGTTCAATGGGACAAGATCACCCTCAAATCCCTTGCGGGTCAGATGAGCGGCATACCACACGGTGCCACCGAAGACTTCCTACAAACCTTTGCTCTATACAAGTATATCGAAGGCTCTGATGAACCTGCCTTGACTGATCCAAATTTCTACGGTCTTCCACTCCTGAACGAGAGCAACTTGTCGCTATGGCCATCATGCTTGGGCGAACAGACCATGGGCTGTAACCCAGTTTCTTGGGATGTGTCCCACGCCCCAAGGCCGCCAGTTTTCCTTCCCTGGCAAAGCCCCGAGTATGCGAACGGTGGTTATATCTTCCTCGGTCTCGCAATCTCAAATCTCACAGGGAAGACCATGGATAAATGGTATAATGATTCAATCTTCGAGCCCCTGGGGTTGAAGTCCACTTACTCGTCTCCGCCTGCCAACTCCACGCGCCCCCCGTTCCGTTCTCTCGGAGGAGCTTGACACACAATTCACACCAGATGGAGGCGCTACAAACCCCTCCGGTGGGCTATTCTCGACAACCAACGACCTCTCCAAGCTCGGTGTCGCCCTCCTAAATTCCACCCTCCTCCCCTCCGAAAAGACACGGGAATGGATGAAACCCGTCACTCACACTTCGAGTCTACGCTACTCGGTCGGCTCACCGTGGGAGATTTATCGATTCGTCCACGCAGGATCAGGCGTAGTCACCGACCTGTACACCAAACTCGGAGACTCCGGATACTATGGTGGCATCGTGGTCGTGATACCCGACTTCAACGCTGGCTTCACTCTCCTCAGCGCCAGCACGCAACCCAGCCGCAGCAGCGAGGTCCTCTTAGCCATTGACCTTATCACTAATGCCATCATTCCAGCGCTTATGGCGCAAGCCGCAGCAGAAGCGGGGCATAATTTCGCCGGAGCATACAAAGCCGAAGACTTGAATTCGTCATTGACACTCACTGTTGTGCCACCTACCGATCCCGCGCCTGGTTTGAATATCACTTCGTGGATTAGCAATGGCACGGATATCACGGCGTTAGTGCCGAGACTCTTTGGTGGTATCGGCTCAAGACTTGTGCCGTCTATTGTTTCCGAGAAGGCCAGTGGGGAACTCGCTTTGCGGGGATACACAGTTACTCAGGGCCAGCATCCTGGAGTGGGTTCCTCATCAAGTCTGTTCTCTTCTTTCTATGATTTCAACGACTGGACTATGCTGGACCAGTTGACTTGGGGCGGTATAGCTACCTCACTCTTCGTTTTTGATGTCGAGGAAACTGGAACTGTCAAGTCGGTGACACCGGGTGCCTACAGAGTGAGGATGGCGAAGCAGTGATCAAGCCAACATGATGCGAGCTCTGAATGATAATATAGTTGAATTCATTGCGTCACTTCTTTGTACACATAATCAATACAACACCGAGACATTTCAATAACCGTCCCGCTTTGCTTGGACCTTAGAACTGCCCTTAGCCTTCTCTAATTGGTTGAGCATGCCGTCACCGATGACAGCGACATCAGTAGTGATGGAAACCATATCAAAGCCCTGCTGTGCGCGACGAAGAGCGTCATCACCATCGGAGCCTGGAAATCACGTTAGACACAATCGCAAGTGAAACCAGCAAAGACAACACATACAGAAGATAGCAGCCTTCTTTCCAGCAGATCTAGCAGCATCCAGAACACGCTGAATAGCAGCCTCATGCTCCTCACCACCGCGGGTGACACGCATCTGCTTAGCGAGGTCGAAGGGTCCTGCAAAGAAAGGTTAGCAAATTCCACAGTCAACAGAAATGTCCAATCTCACCAATAAACAAAACATCAAGTCCATCGACCTTGGCAATCTCCTCTACATTCTCAACACCGGGCCGCGACTCAATCTGCACAATAACCAGCACTTCGTCGTGTGTCTTCTCATCGTACTCAGAAGGCTTCACGCCGGGGAATGAATGCGGTGTGAACATGGGTCCGTATCCACGGACTCCGACAGGGGGGTACTTGCAATAGCTGACGACCTTAGCAGCGTCCTCCTATTGACAGAAAAGCATAGGTTAGCATCTAGTATAGGTCCGAGGGAATTAACAAATAAGCCAATGGTTGGTTACACATACTGCAGAGTGACACATAGGGGTCATAATTCCGTGAGCGCCAGCATCAAGAGCACGCTTGATCATCCACTCTTCGGGCCATGGCACACGGATAATAGGGCTAGCGCCTTCGTGGCCGACGGCATTAGTGAGCTAAGTGTATTTGTTAATAACTGAACCCAGCTATAGTGACCGGTTGAAGGACGAACCTCATAATAATGGGTGTCGTTAATCAATCCATGCTCGGCGTCAACTAGGACCCAGCTGAATCCGCCTTCCGTGAACTCGGGGCTGCGACGGAGGATGGTCTTTGCGACAGGGGCGCTGGGGAGGCTGTATGAGGTCCGTTAGTTCAGTTGTTCTCTCTTTCCCCCCCATGCTGGATCGAGCTTCGAGGTTGGAATGAAATGCAGCGGGGAGCTGCCCCTCCGAATGCGGGGGATAAACATACGTCAACCAGAAGCCGTACGCCACTGGGGTGGTTTCCAGGGCCGAGCGAAGTGTGACGGAAGACATTATTGAAGAATGAGAAGATGTGTATAATAGTTGAAGATCAAAAGGTGTTTCAATGTTCTTTATGTTGTTTACGCTGAAGAGGGGACATCTCGGTCTTCCTCCGACCGATTACCCGAGGCCCCCCACATCGTTTGAATGGCTAAATGTTAGAGGATTGTTTTTTCTATATATTTGTTTGAATTCTAGTATTTCAGGCATTTAGAAAACAGCATTGAGTTGTTATGGAAATCGACTTGAAGTATAACGTGATGTAGGGCAGAAAATTAGGGCTGCTATCCCTGTCTTGTAGCTTAAAGCACCCCACGGGGACTTCCCCGTGTACTCGGTAGTGGACTCCCCCGAAGGCCGAATATTTACTTCTCGGTAAAAATGATATAAGGACGGTCGTTTAATGACCTCTATATTTGACGATATTGAAACCTTATATCTCAATAACAATGTGTTTGATTCCATATTTACTCGATAGATGTCGATAAGGATTTTTGAAGGATATATACCAAGTTCAAGGAAAAAAGAAGTTGCAATATTGTAGTGTCAAAAATTATATCGCTCTAAGTTAGAAATACATATATTTTCATCACCAAGCTACAAAAACCCTCTAAACTCTGTATTAAGGTTGGGTATTACATAAAAACCATTAACCTACAAGGAAACGCCTCTATACGCCACTGTTATTGAGATATCAAGATGTAATTTATCCCATTTACTATGTGTATCGAACTGCGTCACTCGACTTGCATGCGTCACTCGCTTACCGAATACGTTAGTTAGATAGTTCCGGAGTTTGCCCCTTTCTCAATACAACTCTCTCCCTCCTGACTCTCTGAGCCTTGTGGTCTCAACAATATTTGAATCCAAAATGCCCAACGAAGGGTTAGTGGTACCCTTCCTGGGTGCATTACAAGCCTGTGTTTCCGTACTATTAACAATGTGCTACGGGTTTGCTGCTCGTCGGCTCCAATTGATCCACGAGACTACAATCAATGACATGTTGGGATTAGGCGTGAAAATCCTCCTACCGGCACTACTTATCGTGCATCTAGGCGAACAGCTTCATCTCGGGACAGCGATGAACTATATTCCAGTCATAAGTATATCATGACAACCCTTGATGAACCTAGCATAACTGACTTATCATGTCTATCTCCTGTTCCTAGTCTGGTCAGTCCTCTACACATCAGCATCGATTGGCATTGCGCATTTCTTATCCCGTCTGCTTGGCCTACCTCAATGGGTTATACCGACTTGCGCTTTCAACAACACCACGTCTCTACCCTTGCTACTTCTCCATTCCCTCGAGAGTGTAGGAAGTCTGAAACTGATCCTACCTCATGGCGAGTCCACATCGTCAGCAATCGACCGTGCTCAGAGTTACTTCCTTGTTTGCGGCGTAATCAGCAAGACCATCGCGTATATCGTCGGACCGAAGATGTTACAAGATCGCGGAGATAATCTTGAATCAGAAGAGCGAAATCACACCGCAAGCATACTAGCGGAAGACGAGCGACTCAGTGAAGAAACCTCACTACTCCCACAGCGCGCCCAACAAGTCCGAATATCGACCGGGAACCTGATCCGGCGACCGATGCACTGGCTCGGCTCCTTATTCCCTCACCGAGTCAAGCACGAACTCCTGGCACCATTCGAGTCTCCATTCGCGGACGTAGCAATACTCTGCACGATTCTCGGTACGGTGCTGGGCCTAGTGCCCTCGTTACACCGAGCTTTTTTCTTTGACGAGGAAGATGGTGGGATATTCAATGCGTGGCTGACTGCAAGTGTCGACAACATCGGTGGGCTATTTACAACGCTGCAAGTCTTCATGGTTGGATGTAAGCTTGGTATTACATTTGAGCGGATGGTTGCAGAAGGAAATTCGGCCCGGATTCCTGCCAAAGCTATCACGACGATCTTTGTCGTTCGTTTGGTGGTCTGGCCGGCACTGAGTATTTCACTGATTTACGGACTAGCTAAGAGGACTAGTCTCCTTGGGGATGATCCAATGCTTTGGTTTAGTATGATGCTGATGCCTGCCGGTCCACCGGCGCTGGTGATTTCGGGGTTGGCAGAATTGGCGCAGGCGTCTGAGCTAGAAAAGATGGTTATTGCGAAGACGTTGACGGTGTGTAGTAATAAGTTTACGGAGAAACGACATTTCGCTGACTATATTTAGATCATGTATGCGTTATCGCCATTTATATGTTTTACCATCACGGGAGCGCTTAAAGCTTCCGAGGCAGTGTTGAAAGAGAAATGATAAGGTCTACATGTCGGGGACAAGATTTGGAATAAGATGTTGATTCGAGGGATCCAATGTTATCTCTAGAACCATTGGTTGCTCAAAAAACCTCATTAATCTCATCGCATCATCACCATATTCGTCGTCCACCTTGACGAAAGAGTGTCGTCGTATTAAGAGTAGGAGTCGTGAAGAAATGGTTTACTTCTAAGATTGGTGGGTTAGCCTTTGCACCTGAAATAACCTGGGATGTCACATACTCCGCAGCCCTTGCAGTCACACTTGTCGCCACAAGAGCAGGACTGGGCACCGCCAGTGCAGTTGCAAGTAGACCCGCAGCCGCAACCCATGATAAAATATGTGGATTAAGTTGGGTAGTTTAGTGGTAGTGGTGTTCGTAGTATTGATTGCGTGATTGAAAAGGACCTTGGAGGCTAGTGGTATGGAAGAAGCGATTATATATCTGTATGACTAGTATCATCATCATGCCGTCATATGGAAACCTCATTTACACCTGCCAGCTTTTCCCGAATTATGTAACAAAGTGGTAATCGACAGCATATATGCGTGGCAATGTATATCCAGGTGTAAGCATCATTGACATGGTAGAACTTTCTAGACGGAAGAACCCTCTTGCAGTAACATTATTATGCTTGCGGGTAAAAGTGGATGATATCGAAAAAGATGGAAACGGCGAAAGTGCTATACGGGTAGAGAGGAGAAAGCATGGAACAGACGAACGAGAACGTGGAAAAGGATTGCAACCTTCGTGTCAACATCAACATGTCTATGCTATGTTGGCCATAATCCAGAATTCCTCCGATTTCCAGGTGGTCGGCCTTAGCATTCCAACAATGACGTCATCGGAAGCTAACTAGTGTTAATGGCCCCAGCAAATTGTCATTCTCTTTGGAGCATTCGCACATATGTGCCGTGCCGTACGCGTTTCAAAGTAGCCAATTATGATCAAAAAAACATAACGCCTGTAGGAAAAAATCAGTATAGGAGGGGTCAGCGGTTCAGGGGCGTGCAGGCGTGGTGATTAGGGCATTCAGGTGAACGGCTGGAGGGACTGAACGGTAGGGCGGCAAGGGCAGTTTCAAAAAATAAAAAACATACAACAGCATGTGTATGACTGTGGTCACCTAGCGCTCACAGTTCCGGCATGGGCGGCTCGCCACTCTATTCAGGGCTGATATCCACCCACCTGAATATTCAGCCCGTACAGCAAAAGATACAATAAAAATTTCCCACTTGATATACAGTTTCTAGCTGCTCCCATACAAGGGGTGTTGAATTCCGTATCACACTCACGTAAAACCAGTCGGCCGAGACAGGACACATTACAGCAGGGCGAAGACTTGCCCTCACAGAACTCTGCCACAATAGGCTTAGCGGACGAAGTAGGTTGACCGTTGAGTACCGGAGTTGGCGTATATGCGGGTGTAGCCTGAAGAAACACTGCAGTTCATCACCCCCACGTTCGGTGATATCTTTAGAAGCAGAAGCGCCAAGAAAGGGGACATTCGTTTTTACCAACAGCCACGGGAAACTGGTCATCACAGCAGCCTCATTGCACCCGGGGTCTGTGTAATTTCGCCAGAGAAAGTTGTATTATTATTGTTGTTATCCGTGTGTTTGCTTTGGAGAGTGATAGAAATGTGTACAACAATGTATGGTTATTCTATAATGGGCAATCACACAAACGTAATATGTTCAAGAATAGTAGACCGTTTTGATCAAAATTACACTGTTCTATATAACTACATGTATATAATTGCCTCACTATAATAATAAATGTATTGCAAGGGACAATCATCGCCAATGATGGTGGACAAATCTGCATCACTCTCTCCAATGGCGAGCCTGTGGTGCTGGTTGCGAGTACTTAGTTGAGAGTGACTAGTTCTCTCTAATCGGGTCTTCATAACTACCTAGCTGCAGCGAGTTTAGGAGTTTATACTATTCAGTTATACGATAGTCCCTATCATGTTGTCAGGCCTGCTCCTGATCAACAATATGGTTCTATTGGCGCAACGACATTCTTGTCATCTTTCATTTTTGTATTCAATGTAGTTGACGAAATTAAAGAATCTTTTATTTAGATGAAGTCTCTTCTCTGTCACTGTATGCCAAATTTATCTCAATTTCTGCTTCCACCCCGAGACCCATTCGGTTTAGAAGCAGTTGACTGTTCCAAAGAGGCCCATGTAATGAGCCACCAAAGAAAGGGGAAAAATCCACGGCCATTTCAGAAGTTCTATAAGGGTATGTGTGGCCGTGCAACGAACTTGACGTATACTTAATCTCTAACTAAGTCCTTTTAAAGTTAACACTTTGAACCCAAAAAAATTATATGGTTTATAGGGCACGAGGAAGGTACGTGAGCAGCACGTAAATAGAGTGATAGCTGCTAATGTGTAAATGTTCCCCAATATCACGTATTCTACTTAGTTGGACAAAAGGATAACTCAAGTTTGAAGGAAATTTAAACTGTGATTTGAAATACAGGTATAGTGATGTGACCATATGGCAAGAGGGGATTTCCTAATGAATCAAAAAAATAAAATAACACAAAAACATACTACCGCATGTCTAAGGTGGTCACATAGCGCTCACGGCTCGGGCATGGGCGGCTCGCCGCTATATTCAGGGCACCCAGGACGGATATTCAGTCCGTATAGCAAAGGGTATATTTCCTATTATAACTAAAAAAGCTACAAGTACCGTTCCTTTCCCTTCCGCTTTTATCATTCCAGCGTTGATTTATCACGAGCAAGATATGTACTAAGCAGACCTAATCTTGAAATATATGGCTAATGTTATAGATTTCGGGGAGTATAGTAATAATGCAATCCAGCGAGTAGTGCTACCACGAATAGAATCTAGTTATAGTTAGAAGCTGCTTATTTTCCACGAGTGCGTCTTAGCTCTAGGAGTAGAGAAGCAAATCGTTAAACGATACCTATATCCTTAGTTTTATGAGTTTATATCTATAGGCCATTATCCAATAGGATATTAGAACATATATGGCTTTTCTCCAGTGGGTTTTAAGAGGGATAGACAGTGGGATCGAAGAACGGCCTATAGTCGAGGCGATTGGGATTTGTTTTAGGAAATTCGCCACTAGTATACAAAGAAAAAGAAACTTTATAAAAATTCCCACTAGCCACTTGGACTACACTCAATGAGGTCTATACTAGTGTCCTTTCAAATAGTATAGTGTTAATAGTAGATAGCATAGTTATCGTAGGAGAGATGACTATAGATTAAGATTACTCTTTTCTTTTTAACTAAGTACATGAATAAAGATTCCCTAAATGGTTGGACTATCTTAATAACTCAATTATAGTGCCGAGACCACTATAAGTACCGTAGGACCCCTGCCGATCGTGCTAAAGTTTAATTATCGTAATGCTCGGGACATAACTATCTTATGGTAAAATTAGTCTACCAATGGTGACTATTGTCACGATCTACGTGATTATATGCTTTCGTTTGCTTTCTTTGTTCTTTGTTTCTTTGTTCTTTGTTTCTTTGTTCTTTGTTTCTTTGTTCTTTGTTTCTTTGTTCTTTGTTTCTTTGTTCTCCCTTTGTTACTATGCCTATTCGGGTAATAGTACCCTTCCCAATTAGGAAAGAGTTTGTTTCCTTGCTAAGATAGCTCTGCTATAAGATCCCCTGGGATTCACCACTTGCTCTCTCTCTATCTCTATTCTTCCTCCCCATCTTTGCTTTTCTAGTTGAATGCACTCTTTCTTCTTGATTGATCTGGCACGTAACAACTATCCTCATTTATATGATGAATAACTAGAAACAGGCATTTACAAGCCATGGCATTCCGTTATCCGAATCTTCAAGCGTCACAACCGGCCCTTTCTTGGGATCAACGAAGAAAATATCATCTAATGAATCCAAACAATGCTGGATATGTTTATAATCAATGTCTCGAGGGCAGACATGTCGACCAGTCTCTCTTGCAATCCAGTACCTCCTCAGAGCGAGGAGACAATGTGCAGGATGAAAGAGAGGATCGGTTAGAACCTTAACCGAATATGGATTTGACCAAAAGGACTCGTTGAGATAGTCTCCGTTAAGCTTGATCTTCTCTATTTCCGGATACCGTTCGCGAAACCATCGCTGATACTTCAGCTCCGTATCATCAATCAGGTCAGGCGCTACCATCGATTGGTCATCAAGCCGGATAAACCATGGTTGACGGATTGTTTCCTCGTCAAAATATTCCACAAAACGAGCCCATGGCTTGGTGAATTGGAGTTGATGTTTGAGGCCGATGCTTTGGCTGGTGTTCCATGTGAGCCAAAAGTCAGCCTCACTATTGTCGGAGTGCAAGCCACCAGGTGTGATCCAAACGCTGGTCAAAATTCCAATGCTCATTAATAGCACCATGACCAGAAGCGAAAGAGGAAAAAACCATGGAGAAACTTGACGCAGCTTTTTCATCACATGTGTACGAAGTACCTGTGGTGTAGCTAACCAGCTAATTGCTGGAGCATAAGACCGGTCACAGGCTGAAATATTCAAGATGGAAAGTAGATAGACATCAGGCGGGGTAGAAATGTTTTCCTTATCCAAGTCTAGTTGGAATGTGAAGCAGACCGATTGGAAGTCAGATTGTGAGATGAAGTCCGTTATACGGTCAACCATGTTCTCAAACGTCATATTTGAGTCATCGGAAATTTGTGTGAGCCACAACTTGAACTGTTCGCCTTCATGGATAGAAAGCAAGAGACTGGAGTTATGGAGAGAACCCCCGTCGACTATGCTTCTCACCCACTGGCTCAGAAGACTTTCGATTGTACCCGAAGAAAATGCACTCGCCCCCTTCATCATATCACAGGGGCCGGATATAAGATGCAATCCAAGGTCACCCTCTTCATTGTCGCCTTTTGCCCGGTGATACGACCACATTGCTTTCGACTGAAATTGTACATGTAGGGGCTTGCGCTCAAATTCTCAAGAAATATGACTACCAAGCATAAACGATAAATGAAACTTAAGGCGGGTAGAACTAATCTCCATGTCTCAAATGCAATGTAACGTCAGCAAAGTCTTATCTACTTGGGCAGCTAGCAGTTGGGAAAAAATGAGAATGCCGCATAACTAGACGCTCACGAAGAATACAAAACAAGAAGGTCCGAGCCAGACGGGTATTCCCCATTTTAGCGTATTTTACAGTAGTGCTTAGATCTAGTGCTTATCTTACAATATGATCGACAACCGGAACTCCGGTCAAAGATGTGCATCAGCTTTCTCAATACACCCATCTTTGTATGGAACATGTATTATACAACATGTACGGCCTACGCCGCAACTATTCTATGTTCGTATTCAGAGCCACCCCCGATTTCGTCCCCGATCCTGGTGACAAGAAAATCTCTCCACAGTGCTTGATGTGATGTTCAGAATCAGACCTGGGCTCCACGATCTTGCCATTGGATCGTGTCCGGAACTGCTTTCGCCAATAAAAGATGCAATGGATGGTGTGCCACTGGACGCTCATATGGACCAAAACCTCAGGCCGATCTCCAAAGGCCGCCACCTCGTTAGGGTCAATCTGAATAGTACGTTCCCGATCGGCGTAGTATATCCAAGTTCCATTAGGACCGTCTCCCATTGTGTTGAATTCTTCTGCTAATTCATCGTCGCGACAATGCTCCGGAAGCCAGGCCATTGCGAGGCCGTCAAATCGGCAACCGCGGGATATTGCCTCTGCGACGGACTCTCCACAGTCACATCCGCTTGGCTCAATGTTGGAGGAGATTCGGCCTTTAAAAGGAATTTCAATTGCCTGCAACGGATTCGCAATGATTGTGAAGGCGCCCCAGATGGCTAGCGAGTAGAGAAGGCAAGACTTGGTAACAGTGAGAGAGGTGGCTAGTAGCGTGCGCCTCGCCTGGGTGGATTTTGACCGCTGGTCAAGGCCGAGCATCTGCCCATCGCCTCCTTCAAAGAAGTGCATGGAGGATATAGAAAGCAAAGACTGGATTTATTCCAAATGTGCCTTAGAGAATCTGTCCCGGGACCTGATTGTTTCTTCCAGATACACCGTGATTATTCGGAAAGATGGGGAAGGCCAGTCCAAGGACGGTATTTAGGAAGATATATACATTTGATCTAGCGCCACAGCCCCTAAGTTACTTGGTAATTGTAATTTTCATCCCTTGAAATTACATATCTAGAGAACAGCGGGGTATCTCTAGTATCTAATATCAATGTACAAGACATTCAAAGCTAATTCCAAACCCACAACTAGCTGAAAATTCATGTGCGCCCACTTTTGACATTCTACCCAGTTTTTGAGATTATCTCTGCAATACTGTTTACAACCCAGTTTTTAATTTCCACGGTCCCATGGCTTCAACAGAATACTCTGCCTTGGACTCCGAGAATGGATCAGAGACTGAAACCACGAAATTTCGTTCAAAAATCCGTTCCCACAGGCTTACCTATTGGGTATGTCTCTTAATTGGAATGGTCGTTGGGGCTGGAATTGCTAGCGTCTTCAATCCTACCGTCCAGCTGGTAGCCAACGCAATCGCCAACGCGACCTTAAGACCACCAGAGGTGGGTGTGGATGGCCACTTTGTCTTCGACGCCGAGACAGGAGAAGCTAAATGCGGTACGCACTGGACTGAGGCCAAACGTCTGGGCTGCCACTTCGACGTCATGGCCTCGCGATGGTACTCCCCAAATTGTTTCAACGAGGGCGTCTTGGGCGAAATGCTCGAGGAGGTCAATTTCAAGTGGTACGCTGACCGGGAGCATACCAAGGAAGTCTCTCGGGATGCCGTCCTCGCCGGCGAGTTTGAAGCTGTCTATCCGGACAATGATTATCACATAATGCATTGCCTCTACTTGTGGCGACGATTGCATTCCGCTATCATTGAACACCGACACTTGGATGATGATGTGTACAGCTACGAGCATACATTACACTGCACCAGATTAATTATGCAATGGCCAAGGGGGATAAATTCTACCACCATCGCGACCTCTGGTATTCCATATTGCAGGTCACACCCCCTGTGAAGTTGGTAGCCGGGAGATCTTTTGCCAGAGAATGTCTTATTGGGGAGAGCAGGGGTGAATAGATTGTTGATAGCGCAAATTGATAGATAACCAAAATGGGCTATTGAATGGACCAGTCAAAGAGCGACGCGCAAAATTCGTACAGATAATGCTCAATTACATTACCACATCAATAGAAGCGGGGACAATAAAAAGTAGATTTAGACCCTTCGTTTGAGCTTATTCAAGGATTACTGTCATGGGTTGAATTTCTACAAAACACTCGCCCCCCAAACATACTATACATGGACCAATGTTCTTTGATATTACTTACTATACCTATTTTATCAGTGACTACATATTCGGTATCTTAGTTAGGGTTACATCGGCTCTGGGAATATGCAGGTGAGACTTGAAAAACCAAAAGTTCTAATCAGGCCGCTCCTTGTTATGATTCCTACGAGTCATTGGCTTCTCTAGCAATACAGTAAACACTTGCATTAGGGTCCAAAATGTAAAAATTCATGAAACTCTGCCGTCTTGTATCCTTAGTCGAACTTTGCGTATCGGTGTATGAAAACAGGAATACCATGTAAATCGTTGGTGATATAAAGTCTTTGTTTCCTACCTAGTCACGCATTGTTGCTATTATTGCCATACGATATTGCCCATCGCAGAAATATCCTAAACTCGCCCATACTCCCAATATGAAGTTCCTCACTACACTGATGTTGCTTTCAATCGGTGCGTCCCAGACAATGGGATTGTCGATACCTCGCGCCATGGCTGCCGGCCCCGTCGCCGAGGAGGCTGTGACTGACTATGGAAAGCGAGCGATGGCTGCTGGTCCTGTCGCCGAGGAGGCTGTGACTGACTATGGAAAGCGAGCGATGGCTGCTGGTCCTGTTGCCGAGGAGGCTGTGACTGACTATGGAAAGCGAGCGATGGCTGCTGGTCCTGTCGCCGAGGAGGCTGTGACTGACTACGGAAAGAGAGCGATGGCTGCCGGCCCCGTCGCCGAGGAGGCTGTGACTGACTATGGAAAGCGGGCGATGGCTGCTGGTCCTGTCGCCGAGGAGGCTGTGACCGACTACGGAAAGTGAGCGATGGCTGCTGGTCCTGTCGCCGAGGAGGCTGTGACTGATTACGAGCGCAAGGGATACGGTGAGTACCAGATTAAGTCACTATACTATGTCTTCAAACTTTCTGACCACCAAATGAACACATAGAATGTCACATTCGGGGAATAAGCTACGCATGTGGTCATGCACCTGGTGTGGGATTTTCTTTTCTCCTTTCTTGTATTCATCCCGAGGACGAATAACTATGATTTGAACTAAATCGCAATGAATATGATGCGGCGTAAAGTCTATCACCCACTATTTGCCAACACCATGTGTAGCTAAGTAGGAAACAACATAGACTAACTACCACATCATATAAACTAGGATTTTGGCTCGCGGTTTTATCTCGTCTTAATCATTCTTTGAAAAATTGAATATTTGCTTAGCATACATTTCTATTGATTTTGCATTGTTGCGGGAAGCCAAATCTCCTAAGTGTGACAAGCCAACAAATTTATTGCTGATGGTTGTCAGCAGAATTAGTAACTTTGAGAGGATCAAAGCTGTCCGGTAGCAATCTCTCTGTAAGATTCCAAATCGCGTGCTCATTGGCATACGCCGTCAAAGCATCCAAGTCCACACAAGAATGTGTCTGACCCCAGCCTGTACTTTTTGCCCACGCCCCAGTCTCACCTTCCAAAGTTGTATCTGCCGAACATAAAATGCTCTGTCGAAGATATTCCACGCAGTGAGCACGGTGCTCAAGCTTTTCCGTCTCAAGCATCGCCCATTCTTCCCGCGAGGTTCCCATAGCAGTCATAATAATAGACTTCGATCGTAGGTCAGTGGGGTATATAATTTATCGCTCAGCGCAGACTTACCAAACAGTGTAGCTGGTGATAGACCGCCATAATGTATCCTTCGTAGTGATCGCCTTCGTCGAACACATGATCCATCTTGAATGGGGGATGAAGGACATTAAACTCCTCATTTTCCGAAACCGTGATATATCCACGACCCGCTATGAGAAGGAAAAGAAATAATATCAGTCGCGGAGTCGAGATACCAGTGCCCAACCTGGAAAAACTCACGCGGGAATAGGCTGTGCCAGTTTCTATGAATCTCTCGCATACGTGTAGCATTCCGCAACATCTCAGGATCATCGTAATCGAGTTCCGGTCCAAGCCCCGCCGTATTACCAAAAATGACATCTCTCCGCGGTACTGTCGTAAAGATATTAGAGATCAACAGCTGAGCAGATACTTGATGTCTAATCCAAGGGATACTTACGGGTCGGTCCGTACTTTCTTTCCTTAGCCGAATTCGATTCCTCTGGACTGTGTGTAATAGACACCAAAGTGATAAATAGAGAAAACACCAGAAATCCTTCAAATATCAAGCGAAGGTCGATGTATTTCCGCAAGGAGGCCACTCGGGATTTAGAGGTAAGTTCATTCAACAAGCCAGTGGATGAAGAAATGGAATCACTGTGCTTGTCATCATTGCTATCCCAGTCTTCTGAGGATCTCGACACCGCCGTCATAGTGAGTAAGTCTAGGATGCGCGGCGCTAGAGGCTGCTGGAGAATAGATTATTTTCGGAGCATTGAGATCGGACTGGAACTGGCATGGACTTTGCCATTTTATCACAGGGCCGGCAGGTAGCCGTATATTAGAAACCTATACATGTATCTAACTTGAAAGAGGGGTTGCTCATCAATACCTCTGGGTAATGTAAATGCAATCTGCGTTCATGCATCATTTCACTATTTTCCTTGTAAGCCATTAGCCGCTTCGCTCATACATTATTTTCAACTACTCTCCCGTGCCAGAGTAAGTCCACACGCTAATGCACGTAAGCCGCCGGTAATAAAAATGGTATTTCTCCAAATGCATAAAGGTTATCTGGCTTCTGATTGGGGTTTCATTTAATTCGCACAAGGTATCGATGCCGCTTTAACCAGATAAGAATCCTCCCCAGAGTCAATGTGTATTTTCTTACAATATATACGTCACTGGGCGGCACGAAAGTACCACAACACATGCCCCAAGATGCACAACCAATGGACCCCAATGAGCCTCCTAAAGGTTACTATGGGCAGACAGCCCTTTTAGCCTTCTCTTGTAACGGGTAGCTCGCCGTGGTTGAAATACCATCAGTGGCAGGAGCAGACGTTAACGCGCCTTGGGGAAACAACGGTGGCAGATCAGCGGCAGTGCTGGCCTCTGGAGCGGGGTATATGAATATCGTCGCCCGCTTAGTCTCTGTGGGTGCAGATATCAATACGGGTCGAACTGCCCTATAAGCCACCGTCGAGAGAGGCCGTGTCAAGCTACTACGATGACTGCTTGAGTAAGGCACAGATATTGATACGCCTCCCTCTAAGAATGGAGGTCGCATAGTACTTTAAGCTGCTGTATTAGAAGGGCATATTGATATCGTTGAAATTCTCTTATATACCTACGTGAATACCTCCGCTGCAAGGTATAAAGTTGTTATAGCCCTTTAAGGCGCAGCTTTTGGAGGTCACCGCCGGATATTCCGTCAACTGTTAAATGTAGGAGCTGATATGAATGCTAAAGGTTCATACTATAATGGGCATACGGCGCTTTCGGCAGCGGTAGAATGCGGCCATTGTGAGATTCTCCGAATGTTTCTCGACGCTGGCGCAGATGTCTCCCTTATATTAGGAAATTAAAAAGTGGACGGCCGCACAGATTGCGATCTTCCGAGGGCAACAGGCTGTAACAGATCAAGCAGATGAGGAAGAGTGTCTAAGCTATTCTTCTACGCAGCAATTTTATTTGCCTCCGAACTTCGAAGATATATTGAAAGAAACCTTGTAAAATCTGATATGACAGCTGTAACAGATTAAGGAAACCTAGAGCTCAAAGCTTCAGACTCTCAAGGGCCATCCTGGCGTCCTGCATGGGGCTTCGAACTTCACCACCGACGGACAGATCACTCATATCTAATTTACTGACCATGGTCAGTGTCTCAGAGCCAACCGTGGCCCCATTAAAAAGGGTTAACGATTATACATCGTATCGATCTGTGGCAAACTTAGAGAGAGATATAGAGCAGTGACAGTGGATATTTCTAAACGGAGCAAGGATACCATTTCTGCCCCCTAACACTCAGTCTTATAGATCAGTGATTAATGCAAATACTCCTGCCCTAGGAAACTTAGAGCAGGTCAGGCTTCTTTCATGTTGATAATCCCAGTCAATCGCAGTAATTGGCATCCCTCCGGGATCGTTTCAATGCTAACCTTGATGTGGCATTGTTTCATGCCAAGAATCTCCAGGTCCTACGGATTCAAGATTAGCGCTGTTGATGCAGTGTGACACTATCGTCGCCATCTAACGCATATGTTGGAGAATCCCCATAGATGGGATGTCTCTTTGTGTCATACAGACTGAGCCTTTGCTGGTTTGTCATTTCTTCCATAGATAATCAGGCTTTATAAAGAGTCTTCTCTTCATAGATAGATTATCAGTTTTTTTTTTTCTTCTTCTTCTTCTTCTTCTTGATTTTCCCACTGCTGATATTTGTATCTCCATAGTAATCTCAACAGTAGGCAATTGGTACACTCCTGCTGGAAGATCCCCCACAATCTGAATTAGGATTTATTCAACATTTGCAGCCCGACTACCAATCCGCTCGTCATTTGGCTGTAGAGGACAAAAGAAAAATGAAAACATACAACAGCATATGTAAGGTCGTGTTTACCTAGTGCCCACGGTTCGGGCATGGGCGACTCGCCGCTCTATTGAAGAGGGCACTTGGGGCGGATATTCGCCCACCCGAATATTCTTCACCCGTATATTCCGCCTGTATAGCAAAAGGTACATTTTATATTATAGCAAAAAAAAAAACGATAAGTAGCCTTCTTTTCCCATCCGCTTTTATCACTCTAACCTTGCATTTTTTTTAATCCAAGTTATGACCCGACTGCTTGCTATAGATGTGACAGTCAAGGTGGTATCAGGCTTTCAAATCGGGTGGATGGCTTTCTGACGACTTCATGCTAGGTCATTACGCGATGAATGCGCATTTTTCGACTCATGGCACCTCTGAAATATAACTCTAGTTCATACGGGACGGTTTTCTTCTATTGTTATTTACGCGAACTTGGAGAAGCAAATGATGAATACAATTGGATTATATGCAGCGTATCATTTTGCTGGTAGAATAGATATCATCCCACCCTATAAGAAGGCAAAATATCCAAAGCATTATTCAGAGAGTGATCACATCTGTAGAGTGCAGTTGAAACTTTCACTGTATATGAGTGGTTGGGCATTATGTAGTTCTGTAATTATGCGTTGGTTGGATTCTTGACTGAAAGATTGCTAGGCACATTTATATCAATGTTGGTGGAGTCTGAGTGACGGTGATTAACATCATAGTCATCATGCTTCCGTTAACTCTGAAGCAAGTAGCAAATATCATTATCGTCTCTAGAAGCCCAGTGACTATCCGGGCTCTCCTTCATCGCCTTATAATAATGTTATCGTTACTTCCTCAGTTTTAGTCGAATCAGAGAACCAGCATAAAGGACATATACTGGGGAGTAAGAATATTTATAGTAAACAAGACGGTCCCTTCTCTGTTTCAGTCTACTAAGTATCTGCTGCGTCTTGAGGTTTGCAATGATGCAACTTAGGGCTTTCGTCTTTGGACTGCTTCTACTTAGGGCCACTGCGATTCCTAAAGGTAGCTCCTCATCAAGGGGTTCAATCTCAACTCCTTGCAGTGGCACTGGTTCCTCCTGTTCGGGAATCTATCTCTCAACCAATACCCCGACTTCGGTTCCAATCCCATTTTCCTCTACGGTAAAACCAACAAAATCTGTTGGGACTTCTAGTTATTTTAGTGCAAGCTCCCCAAGTCGCGGCTCGTCTACTAGCAGGTTAACAAATGTTCCCCGCTCTTCCTCTAAGCCGGTGACTTCCTTTGAGCCGGTGACATCGACTCCCGTAATTGGCACTGGAAGACTTACCACTACGCCTTCTGGCACCCCCGGGTCTAAAGCGCCCACTGGGTCCTCTACGGGAATATCATCGTTAGTAGGCTTTAGCTCTGACACATCTATCCCCGGAATATCTAAATCGGGTTCAACGACATCGATATCATCTACATCCGGATCCTCTACATCTGGATCATCTTCCTCTTCTACCTCTGGAGGCTCTAGCTCAATAAATCCTCCCGGAAGCAGTGGGTCATCAGAATCCACCACCCTTCCTATTATTATTATTACATCCCTCTCTACATCCTCTGTGAGCACAGTGACCGGTGTAACAAAAAAACACACTCATCGAGACAACGGATAAAGATGGCCACCATACTGCAGTTGCCTTCTTTTGGCATTGCTGGTTCTGTGGGGGAGGTGGAATCTTTGCTTGGGGCATTGGTAAGTTCCTTTGAAAGCAAATTCCACCAGCACTATAACTAACTCGGGCGCGAATAGGCCCTATCCCGGGGATATACCCTCCACCCCCGGATCCCCCAATGATGGACTGGCCAACCATTACTATTGGTAACGATAAGCTTCCTACCCCTGAGCCGGAATCTTCAGCCTCTCAGCCTTCATCTACCACCACATCTGCTACCACAGAGTGCACCACCAAAACAGTGACGAATAACTGGGTATCTTGCACACCTGTGGCTACAAGTACACGCTCTGGAACACGGTTGTACAGCAATAGCTGCACTACGAGTACATCTGTGGCAACAGGTTGTAATGTCACACCATCCATTTCGTCTACTTTAGCAACCACGACGCCGGCTGCTTGTACTATTGCGGTGAAGGCTAGCCCATTCGCTACGCTCATGGATCCTATACCTGATTTCCCAGACACAACCTCTACACCTGCCCCAGACACAACCTCCTCTACGCCTGCCCCAAACAGAACCTCCTCTACGCCTGCCCCAGACAAAACCTCCTCTACGCCTGCCCCAGATACAACCTCCTCTGCGCCTGCCCCAGATAAAACCTCCTCTACACCTGCTCTAAACAGAACCTCCTCTACGCCTGCCCCAGACACAACCTCCTCTACGCCGGGTAGCACTTCTGGGACAAGCAGTCACTCGGCTCCCGAAACGATAACCACCCTAACTGCGCCTGCAGTAACGCCCGTGTCTTTCATTACCACCAACCCAAATGGTGAAATACTCTCTTATCCGTCGCAGATCGTTGCAGATCTTGCCACGCAGGGTGCGGGCAACCCCACGACACTGCAAACTGCGTCGCCAAGCCAGACCAGCGGTAACAACAAGGGCTCGATCCAATGCCGCAGTGTCGACGATGCCTGCGACAGAGCGTATATGCAGTATGTAGACGACACGGTCTATACGTCCTACACATCCTACACAGCGGATATCAAAAGTGGCATGGTCATAGTTGCAGCGCTAGGCCAAGCCGGTTGTGCGGCTATGTATACATGCGATAACGATGACTATGGGTTTGGAATGACTGGACGGCAGATTAAGGCTGCGTAAGTCAATACCCCTATGAATGTCTCTGAACTCACTCTAACAATTTTACTAGTGTTGAGTACCTGAAGGTAAATGACAAGGTCAACAAATGCGGAACCGCATATATGTCAAATTCCTGTCATGTCACTCTCAATTACTGCACCAGCTGCAAGGGCACACAGTAACTGCGTGCTTATATGGAGCACGGTCAGTTTTCATCTTCCCTTCTCGACATCATGTTCAAGCTTAGCCGCGTAGCTGCCTAGCTCGACGCCCTATTATTGTCACAGCGATGATGATACCACGGCTCTTTTCACCAGACACCGTTGTTCACTCTAGGCTATCTTGATTGCACTGTAAGCTGATCATAATTTAGTTATCGTCCAAAGTAATTTTTTTCTAATAATTAGTATGATTCGTCCTTCGTAACTCTGCAAGCAAATGTCTGATTTCTCGTACCGTGTTGTTTTGCGACACCTTTTGCTTTCTGGCTTAGAGGAAGACATTGCTGAAACTAGCTGATAATGCTCTCCCAAACGGATACCTTTGAGATGGATGGAGGGCCTTCCCTTTTATATATTTTTTCAAATCTATCGTATAGACTACCTTGCTTCTTTATTCTCTCTCCCTTAGAAATTGGTGCCCACCGAAATGAATATTTTTACCGTTCGCTAAACATTTTGAAGTACAGACGCGCTCGAAGTCAGTTTCACCTGTTTAGTCTCTTCAATTCTTTACTGAACTATGTGTCAAATACCGAGTACAACGACCGGTCGCATATAGCAAGATTACCACCCGATCGGGTATCGGACCATCGTCGGACCTCAGGTCTGATAAACCTTACACTATCCCGACAGGCTCGCGAGTATGGAACTCGTGTCGATGCAGGTCTCAAAAGGCTTAGTAGATGCTAATGCTATCCGGATGCCTCCCTCGTCGGAGGTAGCAGAATGGCAACCAGAAGGAGTATACTACTTAGATTTAACCCTGTATATGTAAGAGTATACAGTTTTCAGGTGTAAGGCCTGTCAACCGGGTAAGATACAATGACTTGGAGAGGAATGGAATTGTATTGTCTTTGTGTGCCAAGACTAATTCTTGCCAAAA
Source organism: Penicillium robsamsonii (assembly GCF_028829455.1). Taxonomy (NCBI): domain Eukaryota; kingdom Fungi; phylum Ascomycota; class Eurotiomycetes; order Eurotiales; family Aspergillaceae; genus Penicillium; species Penicillium robsamsonii. The sequence continues at coordinate 8,016,733 of NW_026643219.1, read as the reverse complement.
GAAGAGGGGATTCAGGGGAATCTCCGACTATGTGTACCGCCATGCTCACGTGGGAGCCATGTGACGATTCCTTGGAATTCATTCCTGATACTTGACCGATGGGGTCAGGTGACTCCGTCTCCATGTTGTGTGATCCCCTGCGACTTGCAGGGGATCAATAGTAAGGCAGAGAGGAAGATAAATATGGGCTAGCTGCACTTTATGATTGAGCAACAATTCTCTAAGAGGCAGAGTGTTCCATTACCAGAAATCCCAAGATTGAGTAACCGGGTTCAAGCACATTGATAATATCCTAGTTATGTTAGAAGCTATAGTATAGAGCGGACGTAAAAGGAGTCTGATAGTGGCATGTAAAGTTTATTCAGTAATTGAGACCGGAGAAACCACTGTAGCAGTAATCTGTACTAACAATTGAAGGGAAAAACTCGACGCTAATTAAACATATTGGCGAGAGCTCCTCCTGGAAGGAATGACCGTACAGCATCATTCTCTGTATGACATAGTCGTAGATACAAGCAAATAGAAGGACATTCCACTCTAGCCCTAAGGTCAATCCACCATATACTGCGACTTGCTTTGCAGTACCATAGATAGATCAACACTAGCGCTGCAGGGTCCTTTTTTCGGAGCAATTCTTTAAAAGGACCATGGATGCTCCGCGTAAATATTTCAGTTAGACCTATTGTGACCTGGCTATCCGGGAGACCCAGGATTCGGGATACTGCATGGGCAGCATGGAAATACGGATTATTTTCCGCCGTAGATGATTCTTCGAGGCTACACACGGCAGCCAAGGCCTTTGGTATACCCTCTATACCTCCTTCTGGCAATGGCGAATCCATCTGAGCGTAGGTAGCCGCCATAACGCAGAAAAGGCTGTCCGGTCGTAGTGGATTAACCGTGTGCCACAATGACATTTTACCCTTGCTCATACGCACCCAGTCTAAATCTGAGGAGTCTGAGGATTTTAGAGGCCAGGCCTGTTCCGGTGTGCGTGCATCAGGGGATGAAAAGGTTAAGACAGCTAGAGCAGCTGCAGTACCCCAGATGGGATCCTTGTCTTTCGTTTCAATGGGTTCCCTTAACCGCTTGTTCAAGAGAACTGTGCTTTGGGACCAGTGATAACACTCTTCTAGAGTGCGATGAGAGTTTAAGGAGCCATTCAGATGGCGGTCATATGTAAGCGCCACAGCTAGAGAGGCGTGCATTAAGAAAGGGTACTGTAAATCATATTTTAGCCGAGCGCAGACCCATGATGCATAAATCCGGGTTCCAGTTTGTCTGCTGAGACAGAATTGATGTAATAAAACTTACGGCGAAGGCTAGTTCCAGGAGCCTGCGATTGACTTGTCTCATATTAGGGTCGTCTGGAGTAATGAGACTTCTCCCAAGATATCGAGTTATAAAATCTTGACACTTTGCGTTCAATTGATAGGAGGTCGATGCCTCAGATGTCCAGACAGCATTGGTAGGAGGGGGGTGAAGCTTTGCTTTTCCTCGAACCAACAATGCCCGCCTCGTATCAGCGGTGATAGGCTGGAGGTCGGGGATGTTAGACATAAAGTTGCATAATACCCCGAATGAACTACATCTCATGCAATGTGGCCTGCCTTCGTCACACTAATAGGCCAAAGATATTCAGCCAAGCGCAGTGTTAATTGAAAGCCTAGAGCCACCTACCTTGAGTTTTCGAAGCTTACAATTTCGGCAGCCAAATCTCGATCTCCGCAGGGTCCTACACCCCCGCACCTCTGAAAAAGTCGAAGCCATGCCTGGTTAGATGGTTATGCAATGCCCTGTGCAGCGTAGCTGTGAGGGATTTTCCCGAGTTCGGTGGGATTTCAACGCCAGAGTGATATGTAAGAGATGGGAGGCGGTCATCGTCCAACGACAGCTCCTATAAGCCCCATACGCTAACCCTCTTTGGGATATTCTACCTTCCGCGCTAGCTTTTTCTCGGATGCAGATGTCTCTGATTGGCTAATTCTGCCCTGAATCCGCCCGCCATCTATAAACACAAGATCACGTTGGGCGGGCTGAATTAACTTGGAATGATAGCATAATGTATAAGAAGAACAGTATTCCCTGATATCCCAAGAAGCTTTGAATACCAGAGCTGGTCCACATAAATTTCTACACATCAAAATTCTTTACTTGAGCTCCCCAAAATGGCCACCCACCTTGCCGCCGTCTCCCTCGCAAAAGGAGAGCCCTTCGAGCTCCAAACACGGCCTACCCCAAAGCCAGGCCCAAACGAACTCCTAATAGAGGTCAAGTCCGTAGCCCTGAACCCGGCAGATGGCCACATGCGTGATCAAGGCCTCTTCATATCCACCTACCCCACGGTCATTGGCTTCGACATATCAGGGCTAGTCCTTGAGGTCGGCGACAACGTCCCTATCAGTGCTACCGACGAGAGACCAGGACCTTATTTCCGACCAGGGATCACCCGTGTCGCGGCATACGCCGCCTCCTTCTGGAGGTCCTGCGATCCTGACTACGGCGCCTTTCAAGAGCGGTGCCTTGTCCCCTGGCAACACGCCCTGCCTCTTCCAGAGGGTGTGTCTTGGAACCAAGCGGCAACCTTGCCAGTCGCCGTTGAGGTACCTCTCAATGCGTGGGATATTATGGGTATTTCACGGGTCGGAGAAGCCACTTCTTCATCATCATCATCATCATCATCATCATCATCATCTTCTTCTTCTTCTTCTTCTTCCGTTTCGGCGGCCCCAGTCAGCTCCAATCCTAGCGGAGGAACTCACAAAAATAAGAAACAGAAGAGAGACGCCTTACTGGTCTGGGGTGCTTCCTCTAGCGTTGGAACGATGGGTGTGCAAAGCGCCAGGGTGCTGCGGGAAGATCGCCACTCTTCTTTCGCCGCTGTGTACGCCACGGCCGGTGCGGCGAATCTGAAGTACATAACCTCCCTAGGCGCGGATCGCGTCTTTGATTACAAAGATCCGCAGGTTGTGGATAATATTGTTTCGGCGGCCAGAGAAGACGGTCTAGTTATTCGGCACTGCTTTCTTGCCACAGGGCAGCTGGCGTCATGTCAAGCCGCCCTCAAAGCCTTCATTGGGGATAACCAAGGAAAAGAAGACCAGAAGGCAAAGATTGGATCAGCACCGGTAATTCCTGCTGACGCAGACGTGGTGAGCGGGGTGGAAACCATCTTTGTGCTGCCGTCGATGAATGAAGGGGAGAGGTTGGCCCAGTTTCAATATTGGATGGGGACATGGCTGAGAGAGAATCTAGCCAACGGGGTTATCAGGCCCAGTCCGGAGCCAAGGGTCGTGGGAAAGGGGCTGGGGGCTATTAATGCTGGGTTGGATATTGTCCTCCGGGGGGTGAGTTGTACGAAGTTGGTTGTTGAGATTGCGGCATGAGAGTTTCTTATCTACTTGGCTGTCCATGCAGGGATAGTCCGGAATATACCAGCCTATAAGTTCTTAATCCACCTCTAGAACTCACCATTAAGCTGTAGACTACATATAAAGGCATCTTAGAAGTGAAGTAAATAGTGACATTGGAGCACCAACTTCCTCTTAATCAAGTTTGTCAAGGCTACCTTGCTTCTGTAGTCTCATACTTCTGACTCTTAGTACTTTTAATCATGAGGATAAGAAGTTTTCTTCCGGTCACTCCAAGCTTGATAATATACTATCATATCACGGGCAGTTCCTGGGAGCCGCATTGGCCCTCAGTGCATAGGATCCCAGCCATAATCCCATTTCAAATATTCTACCATTGGAAACCCTCATGATTGCTTTATTTCACTATAATTTTAGGCATCTTGCTAAACACCACCTCTAACAGCTTTATAGATATAGTTGTACAAACTCCACTCCGTATACCCTCACAGCACAAGGTAGGATGCTAAAACGTCATCGTCGGTGTGGATTTCTAATTCTACATACATACTCGTGTAAAATAGCGAATTTCTCATACATACATGTAGCAAGGGAGTACATAGTAGAAGTGCTACAATGTAGATCGTCGGGTCCTTCTTATCCTACCTGGGCTACCCAACGACCCAATCCTGTTTTTCCTTTACTTAAAGCCATTTCACATCTCACATTTGACATTTGACATTTGACAGTCGGTATTTAATCCTATATTCGAGATTCGGACTTTCATTGCCGTTCGAGGTTGACTGGTCCGTCTCTTTATCTCTCTCTTTCTCTCCTCTCTCCGATAAGCCCCAACCATCCACCAGTTCCCAACTCAAAGAGAACACAACCGCGTGATTTCTCAAGATCTACAGCTCTTTGATCATTTTTTACATCTGTGCCTATCAGCTTAAGCTAGTGACTATCCATTTGACCCTGTGACAACTGCATCGCCCCTCTCCAACGGAGCTCCCGGCGATTACTTATCGGACACCCGCCACCGCTTGAGGTCTGCTCACCTGGTTCTTCCAAAGAGCCAGGGGATTGGGCAGATCTAGAGATATAGTCGAACTGGCTCAAAATTCATCACCGCATAACCCCTTTATCACCTCCGACCACCCTGATCCTCCTTTACCCATCACAGCTCCCGCCTCGGTAGGCAATCCCGGCTCCCCAACGTCAGAATTCCTGTCCGCCGCATCTCAACCACCCAGTTCATCTACCCCTCGGACCAACCGTCGCCGCCGCCTTTCGAGCAGCCCGGATATACTTGGTCCCTCATCGGCGGGGACCGGACACTTTCCACGAATAGCACGTGAGACTGCACCCCAGGGTTATCCCAGCCTTCTTGGCCGACCGGACGGCCGACCTCCTTCCCCCAAGCGCAGGCGCCTGGTAATCATGCGTCCCGATGGAATATCAACAGAAAATGGCATCCCAGACTCCTCGAATGAATCACTTGCATCGACGTCGAGGAAGACGGGTCTGAATGGGCAAGCAGCAACCAACGGGAGCTCTCATACAAATGGCTCCAAAAGGCCACCCCAGTCTTCTACCTACTACGGCCACAACAAGGAGGAGGTGACGCGAATTTTGATACAGAGTCTATATGAGTTGGGTTATAATGGGTCGGCAGCACTGTTAAGCTCGGAGAGCGGGTATGAACTGGAAACGTCAGGGGTTGCAACGTTCCGGAGTGCGGTGTTAGGCGGAAGATGGCCAGAAGCCGAGAGAATCTTGATACAATCGTTTCGAAATGCCGGATCACAACATGTCGATCGGAAATCTCCACAAGAAGAAACTCTGATATTAACAGAGGAGGCCGATAGGAACGAGATGCTATTCTATCTCCGGCAACAGAAATTCCTCGAGTTGCTAGAAGCGCGTGATCTAGCTGCGGCGCTCAACGTCCTTCGGCAAGAACTGACGCCCTTGAACTTTGATGTTGAGCGACTTCATGCGCTATCAAGGTATTGCCGATCTATAGGAATTTCCAAAACTCGATTTGCTTACCAGTTATTTTGGCCAGTCTTCTTATGTGCTCGACCGAGGTCTTACATGCTCAAACGGGATGGGATGGCTCCGTTAGCTCGTCTCGCGAACGACTGCTTGGCGAATTGTCAAGTGAGCCCAATCTAATACCCAATGTGGTGTAACCGGGTTGCTAATTCAGCCGCAGAATCTATATCTCCTTCCGTGATGATCCCGCAGCATCGCCTGGCCGTGCTACTAGATCAAGTCAAGCAGACTCAAATCAACAAATGCTTTTATCACAATACCGCGGAACCTCCGTCGCTCTACTCTGACCACATGTGCGACCGAAACGACTTCCCATTGGACGTCTCAGTGGACTTGACACATCACTCAGATGAAGTGTGGTATTGCGAATTTTCTCACGATGGCTCCAAGCTGGTCACTGCAGGCAAGGACCATAACGTGCTCATCTACAACACAACCGATTTTAGTGTTATCCACAGATTGACGGAACACGAGGATGGCGTTGCGTTTGCCAGTTGGAGTCCAGATGACTCCAAACTAATTACTTGCTCGCAAGACAAGAAGGCACGCGTATGGAGTGTTGAGGTAATTAATTCAACAATCTGATGTAGATCTATAATCATATGCTAACTTGGGCTTTGCATGGTTTAGAGCGGTCGTTGCCTGCTCACCATCAATCACCACCGTCAACCGGTGACTGCAGCTGCCTGGGCGGCAGATGGTGAATCTTTTGTGACAGCCTCTCTCGATGCTGAATCACAGCTCCGTCACTGGAGCATGCGTGGCCAATCTTTATACACGTGGAAAGGCGGATTCCGTGTACAGGATTGTGCTATTAGCGCTGACGGACGACGCCTTGTCGCTGCCGACACCGAAGCGAAGGTCCATGTGTACAACATGCTTACATACGAGGAAGACTACTGTCTCCCACTTCCGAGCAAACCGACCTCGGTTGCTATCAGCAGAGACTCGCGGCATATGCTTATAAACCTGGCCGAGGGCGAGATCCAATTAGTTGACATGGAAACCACTGCTGTTGTCCGTCAATTCAAGGGACAGAAGCAAGGCGAGTTCGTGATTCGCAGCACGTTCGGTGGAGCAGCCGAGAACTTTGTCGTCAGCGGAAGTGAAGGTAAATATCTCAACACCTCACTTCTGGAATTGTTACTAACTATCTGCAGACTCGAAAGTCTACATCTGGCACAAAGAAAACGGCAACATCGTAGAGATCCTGGAAGGCCATATCTCAGGATGCGTTAACTCAATATCATGGAACCCAGCAGATCCGGGAATGTTCGCATCAGCAGGCGATGATAGTGTAGTAAGGATGTAAGAATCACTCCTGTCCTCGTCTCACGTTGAACAACGCTGCTAACTCAAACTTATAGTTGGTCTCGAGACAGTAATCGATCCCGTCCAGCAGGACCAGTTCAACGCAGTGGTATACCCTCAAATGGGGTTACACGGACTAGCGCATTGAGGACAACATCTACTTTCTGACATCCATGGTCTGCAAATGGAAAATGACTCCCCCAACTCCAATTTTGGTCATGCTTGTTGCCTGTCTTTATTTAGGTTCCTCACGATACCGTATCTGATGGAGGGAACATACTCGGAGCTTGGGATTGAAAGACGATAAACCTGCTGTCTTGCAATGTTTTCTTGTTCTTCTCCCTCATCAACTGACCGACATATTCTCATCATGCTGTCTTGCGCATATACATCGTTCGAGTCCCCCTTTCACTCCTTATGCTGTCTACTTTGCAGTTAGCCTCTATTTCTTTCAATACAGGGAGCTGGCGTTGGTCCATATCTTCTTTCTGGGTTCCGAGGAGTATATATGTTCTGTCCGTTTCTGGTTGGCCCAGTTCTGAGTTTTACTTTTGGGGGGCTTTCTTGGTCTCGGGTTGAATGTTTTGTTGCAAGTCCCCTTGATTGAATCAAATCTACTATTTATATAACTCTTTTCGATGTAGAACTTCCATCCAGTAGGAACTAACCAGCGTAGCCATATAGTAATGGAGTTGTTGAGGCCCAGTTTGACATATTGCATCTCACCCCGACCTTTCGTGTAAGTACCTCTCACTCTAATCTTTTTTCTTCACTACTGATTCATATTCATGTCCCCAGACCAGGGAAATACTTGAGACCAAGAAGTAAATATGAAAGTAAAGCTGATTCCATCATTCATGATTCCTAGTGTCAAAAAGTAAAGTAAAAGAAGAAACTCCAAGCATGAAGAAAAAAAGACCCTGCTACTTGGGCTGGAGGCCCGAAATTTTGAAATAAGCAAAATCGTAAACACCTCCTGGGGCGTGCAAATCGGTTGGCATTCTTGAAAACTATCCCAAATTATTAGCATTTCGTGTCAAGTGAATGGCAGTGATTTGACTTACTGAAATATGTTATTTTCCCTTTCCTCCACGCTAGAGCTGGCCTTTCATTTCCCTCAAACCCATCGTGCCAGATTCCGAGGCATATTCAATAAAAAAATGCAAGCGCACTTGCAGAAGGCTCCAGAAGGGATGAGGCCAAGTCGCTTTTGGCGTAAGAAAAGATGTTACAATCACAATACCAGAGAATGAGATTATGAAAGCAAATCCGCAACTGGAATAAGATCATTAGCATAACAATTAGAAAATGGTAGCGGATTGGCTTACCGTTCATTGGCATCTCATCAATTTGAGTCGAGTAGTACAACTCGATGTCGCGAAGGATACGGACATCATCGCTGGTGACAAAGTTGATGGCCACACCCTTGCGGCCGAATCGTCCAGATCGACCAATACGGTGAATATAGTTCTCGCGGTTGGTAGGCAGGTCGTAGTTGATAACAAGAGAGACTTGCTGAACATCGATACCACGGGCCCAGACATCAGTAGAAATAAGGACACGAGAATTGCCTTGACGGAAGTCTTGCATAATACTGTCACGCTCCTTCTGAGGCATCTCGCCGTGCATACTGGAGACGGTAAAGTTGGCCTCACGCATCTTGTCGGCAAGCCAGTCGACCTTTCGGCGGGTGTTGCAGAAGATAACGGCCTGGGTGATAGTCAAGGTATCGTACAAATCGCAAAGTGTGTCGAACTTCCATTCCTCCTTCTCAACAGCAATGAAGTATTGCTTGATACCCTCCAGTGTCAACTCGTCACGCTTGACCAAGACACGGACGGGATCAGTCATGAATTTTGTGGTCATGTCCAGGACATCGTATGGGAGGGTGGCAGAGACCACGACGACTTGCGTCGCGGGGGGCAGATAGCGGTAAACATCGTAAATCTGCTCACGGAAACCGCGATTCAGGAGCTCATCGGCTTCATCGAGAACGAGCATCTTAATATGACGTGTGCGCAGGTTGCGGCGACGGATCATATCGGCCACACGACCAGGAGTTCCGGAGACAACGTGTTGGCCGTAGTCGAGTTTACGGATATCTTCACCAACGTTGGTTCCTCCAATGCAAGCGTGGCACTGAACGTTCATGTAATCACCGAGGGCCATAACGACGGATTGAATTTGGGTTGCGAGTTCACGGGTCGGGGAGAGGACCAGAGCTGTTACAGACCGGATCGTGGTTAGGATTTGATGTGATCAGTTTGGACAGGGGAGATGTGTACCTTGGGTCTCGCGCACAACAGTATCAATGACCTGCAAGGTACTGATCGCGAATGTGGCGGTTTTACCAGTACCGGACTGGGCCTGGGCAATGGTGTCGCGACCTTTGCAGATTTGAACAATCGCACGGGATTGGACAGCCGAAGGCGATTCGTATCCGTAAGCGTAAATTCCGCGAAGCAAGCTTTCCTTCAAGTGCATGTCCTCGAAGGTCGGCGCGACAGTCACCTCCTTGGAGGTGTTGAACTCCATGCGCTCTAGTTGCTGTTAGCATGATTCATGTCCAAGGTTGGAACCACATACCGTCGGCGCGTCTGTCGATTCCGTCCGCCATGATGTAAATGTGATTATTTCAACGGCAGATAATAAACAATATTGGGATTCACGAAGAGTGAAGCCTTAGAAGTAAGTGAGGTCAACCGGCTCAACTTTTCGCGGTGGAAAGGTTCGGGTCACATGACCTTCCCGCAAGTTGGAGCTGCCAATTGCCAACGCTTTTTGCGATTGCCACGAGACTTTGTCACCACTGTCTGCGCGCCAAAGAAGAAAAGTTCTTACGTAGCAGTCATATTGAAAATATGTTGCTCGAAGATCAAAGGTTTATCCATGAGGATCTAGAACGGCTGGAACAGGCTATTGCTGATCGCGTGGCGGAGGAGCCCCGAAATGTGAGTATACCGCCGACCAATGTCAGTCATGTTTTCTAACACACCAATTATTTAGGCCCGAGGTCGGTTAGCTCGCGACCATGAAATCGCCCAGTTCCTAGAGAGAATCGAGAGCCAGTCCAAGCGACTACTGGAGATCTACCAGGATGCTGATGGATTGCGGGAGAAGGAAGTGCAGTCTATCTCAACAGGCGACCAATTCGAGGAGTTTTACAAGCACCTGGGGGAAATCAAAGAGCACCACAAGCGCTACCCGAACGAACCGATTGAGAACCTCGAGCAAGCATACAACCGCCGTCAGGTCGCCGAAGGAGAGGCTTCCCGCACCGCAATCGATAATATGTTCACTGGCGAAGAAGGATTTGGACAGTACCTGGATCTTACAATTCTTCACGAAGATTACCTGAATCTTCCTGGAGTTAAGCGCTTGTCATACGTCCAATATCTGGACATCTTCGACATCTTCACACCGCCGGTCATGCCAATTAAGCGGAAAGACAAGATCTCCGATCGTTACTTCAGCTATGTGAGCGAGCTTGCTAGCTATCTGGAAAGTTTTATCAAGAGAGTTCAGCCACTGCAACCCTTGGACGAGCTTTTCGCCAGCTTTGACCAGGAATTCGAGAAGCAATGGGCTGCGAAGGAGGTTCCGGGTTGGACAGAAGAAAAGTCCAAGAATGGTAAATCTGGCCCAGCAACCGAAGGAACTGGCGAGGGCATTTGGTGTGCAGATTGCGAGAAGGAATTCAAGAACGAGAACGTGCACCGGAGCCACTTGACCGGCAAGAAACACATCCGAGCGGCAGAAGCCCGCAAAGCAGCAGGCACATCCGATTCGAAGCCATCTTCATCCGAAGTTGCGTCTTTGGCGCACAGCCTAAAGGAGCGCGAAGTTGCACGACGCGAACACCAAATTCGATCCTTGACGAACGTTCTACACGAGGAGCGCCAAGCGACCAAAATCAATGTTGAGCGCCGACAGGGTATGACTGAACGTGAACGTCAAATGGAATGGGAAGCTGTGCAGGCTGGCCTCGATCACACTGGTCCCGAACCTCGTGCCGGCGAAGAATCAGAGGAAGAGGACGAGGAGATTGTTTACAACCCATTGAAATTGCCACTGGCATGGGACGGAAAACCTATTCCGTTCTGGCTCTACAAGCTCCATGGACTCGGTGTTGAATACCAGTGCGAGATTTGTGGAAACTACACCTACATGGGTCGACGAGCATTTGACAAACATTTCTCTGAAAATCTCCACGTCCACGGATTGAAGTGCCTCGGCATCACATCAAACACCAATCTCTTCCGTGAGATCACCAGTATTAACGAGGCCATGGCGCTTTGGGAGCAGCTCGAGAAGGATCGCAAGAAGGAGCGTGATTCACGTGAGAATGTCGTTCAGATGGAGGATGCAGAGGGCAACGTTATGCCCGAAAGGATCTACTTGGATTTGCAAAAGCAAGGTATTCTCTGAAGAGAGAGGGCTTGATGCTTCTCTTTTTTTTATCATCTGGCGTCCTTTTTTCATCCAAATGGCTCGGTGTTCGGCGAATACATACTCTTCAAAGCCATCTTCAGGTTTGAACTGGCTTGGTCTTGGGCTCAAATCTGTTCTTTCAACTTCTACCACAAACTTACTGTCACAATAAAACACCCACAATTGTCTGATGTATAACTATGCTAGTAGAGCTCGTATACTTGATTTCCCACCACACCACATTCGACTTCCTGATGGGATAGCCTCCCACACGTAACAATTATTAAGTGGCGCAATGCCTACGCCCAAGCTGAGGCGTGCGGTTAGTCGCGCAAACCAAGTTCCGCTTACTTCTTATATCGCGATTAGGTTGAAGCATAGTACGACGCCAAGCCAACTGGTGACCCTTGCAATGTAACCTATTTACCAACTACGTTACTCCGTAGGGGTGTGAAACTTTATCTCTGCACTCATCTCAGCCCTTCAACATTAAGCCAGTTCGCTTTAACCACTGCGCTGCTTTTCCAAAAGCCTGCCGTGAATCCTGACCATTCACCAAGTATTCAGTCTCCACTCGTTCTGTACAGCCTTCGCGAGTCCATGGCGATCATAGCTACAAGCATGGCTGACATAACTCGGTGTCTCCAGGGCTCAAGCTAACATCTGTGAATGGTCAGATCGTATATTAGCGCCATTGTCCATTGTACGCTAGAGGCGACCCACCTTCCCCGTAGCACTTATTTCGTTATCGGTCTTCTGGCGTTTTCAAACAGGAGAGAAACAGTCCTGTCAAAGACAACTGTGCTATCGCTTTTTGAACAAAGTGATATAGAACTATACGTAGGCGAACATCCGTAAACCCGTAGTTAGGGTTCAGATGGAGAGCCTCCACCTTAGTTGGAATAGTATGTACATTCTCAATAGACCTCGGCATTCAACATCTTATCATCATATACTCCGTAAATGGACTGTCACTATGGATCAAAATATAGGGGTTCGTTATCGGGCTTATTTTAATTAAAAAATAGCTTCACAAAAGTCAGCGCTATACCAGGTTGGGCCAAGCACATGTACAATATGTCTATGGTCCCGGACCCTGTTTTTCTTCTCCCGCAGCCTCTTCCGTATTTACCATCTCACACACCTTTGTGTCTTCGCACCTTGAGATGTTACTGCCCGTTCACTCGGTCGCGGGAAATGGATTCTTGAGTGGTGACCATCCATCCCGGATCAAAGGTAAGATCATTCGAACTGTGCTGTTATTGCCGAGCTAAGATGTTTCAAACAGATGGCGCATACACCGGAAATGCCTCTGGTTCGACTGCAATCGACACTTTTGCGGATGGAACTCGCACGAGTACTAGTATACGCCCCAGGAGCAGCAATAGCACGCAGCCGCACACTTATTCAAAGGCTACGATGGCTGGAATCAGCGTTGGTTGTACGCTTGGCATGATCCTGCTTTTCGTTAGCCTGTTCCTATATTTCAGGCGTCGATACAGAAGGAATCGACGAGCAAGGCCATCGTGTGCCTTGCCGCAGACGGAGACAGCGACAGGAAGTTCTAGTCAAGATGCTCCGCTGGATGAATTAGCGCATACGGATTCACCGAGTCAACGATCTGGCTCGGACCCCAAGGCCCAAGGCCTTGACTCGGTTGTTGTCGTTCACAGGGGCAAGGAAGACGTGTGACGAGTTGGATGAAGATAGAGGGACAAGCTGTGACTCGATTAATTCTCAAATTACTTAGAATCATTTGGTAGCCTCCAGCGCCTTTCTGGTTTCGTATACTTCTAGATTCGGCGTAACACCTACGTGACCACACCTATGTGACCAATGATGCTATTGAATTGCTGGTGATTGTGCCTTCCGGATGTTCGCTTGTAATGGCATTGTAGACAACAAGGCAAATGATTATATGATCAAAGATAGGATATCCAAGACATGCGAGAAGATCATCAACAGCGCTAATTGCAAAGGCGTTAATCCTTTTTCGATGTCTCTTCCTAGGTATCTTTGCTCCGTTTTTATTACTGCTATGAATAGAATAAAGAATTAGTAGACTTAAATATCCCAAGTTAGAGATTTGGTACGATATAGGTTTATCTAGATGTATAGTATCATTCATCATACTCCAGTTATTGGATGATCGCATGTCCCATTGGTTGTTCGTTGGCAAACCGCATAGGTTGTTTGCCGGGTAGGGTATAAATACCCTGCTTATTCATAGATTAAATCAACATATCTTGTAGTCACAGGAGCGCAGCATAAGCTCGCCGGTCCAGACCTGGCGGAGTTAACGAATTTTATAAACAAAATAGGCAGGTCTTTTTCATACAATGTGAGAAACGAATAGTACATACCTTAGGTCAAGGGCACAGCCTCCTGTGGGTGTGGGTGTGGTGGGAGCAGCGGGTTCGTGTGGTTTAAGGCAGTTAAGAGAGCGTATTGGGTCAAAAAGCTCAAGCTTCCCAGAAATCTCGATTCTCGGATTATTCTATGAACGCTGCACCTTCAACATAGCATCAGTTCTAAGTATTCCTTCAATTTTCTCTAGTAGTTGGCGAGTTCCTCCAGCTGTCAACGCCAATCCTGGGGATATCTCGGGTTCGTTGAACAGTTTTTGAGAATGGTTGCACCAACAAGGGCAGAACCTAAACATGATGGCGAGATGGATCGGAGGAAGAGTCTGGGCAGCTTGGGCTCCAAATGTTCCAGCAAGTATTTCCCTCACAATGGTCTTGATTGATTCTGGAGATTCCCTATAAAACCTCTGCTCTTTGGTGAGCAATCCCCCGGCGTGAGACTCGCATTTTTCTGCAAAATCAAAGAAAGCATCTAGTCCTTGTTCGTGATGGGGTATCATGTATATAGATGCTCTCATTATAAGCCTGGTATATTTCTACCACACGGGCTGGGAGGGATTCACGCTAGATGGTAAATCTCAACTCGGTGGGAAGGCAGGAGAAGAAGTGGAATTGGTTGGGATCCATTTATGATGCACGACAATATCGCACCTCGCAACTTGATCCTGGATTCTGATGGCAAAATCTAGCTGAATGACTTTAGAGATAATGGGATATATCCAGAAGGGATTGGATCTGTCGCGCTTGATTCACGGAGATATCTGTCTCTAGAATTTACCGAGTTGCTTTTTGAAATGATTCCTCGACATGAAGACCTAGCGCATCAAATTGTCACACATGGTTTATCTACTACTCAATGGATCGAGTAAGATGTTTTATAATTGGTAGTTGATACCGAACCAGAGCTATTTGTACACTTTCATACCTTATTATAACCCCTCAAATGTCAAGAATTCACCTCTCTTTACATTGTCACCTAATTTACTCCGTATAGTTCTATAAATGGGGCTAAAGTGGTCACGTGCTCACGTGTCATCGCTCTTTCATCTTTTCGCGTTCGGTCACGTCTCCACCTCAAGAGTTTCGAGTTTTGATCGACTTGGCTATACCTCAGATTATTCACGGTTGTATGCTGATTTACTGGGTAACTCACGTGAATATGGGCCATGGGCTTTAAATTCACCCTCTTGTGTGATCTGCTGTCCAGCCTGGACGACAGCAAAACGGCCAAGGCCTGCACGGCGGCCAGGAACGATAATCCAGACATTAGAACAGTCGCCCAGTGGTTCTCTCGACATGAGCGGACTATCCATCATGTCGAAACAGACCGTGTAGCGCTGCTTTCGTGCATGTTCCCAGAAAAACGAACGGACCGAGTATACTGGCTGCAAGTATTGCAGCTATCAAGAGTCATTGGCCGCTGCTTGGGGTTGGGATCATCGCGACTTTCCGAACTTAACAGATGGCAAAGTCCTGGTGGTCCTGATCTTGGAGGGTGTGTCGAAATTGTCATGAGGCAAGCCGAGAATTACATTCCTGCCGGCCAGGAGTTGTCGGTAGAAGAAATCGATCGCGCCATGGTTATGATTGCCTCACGTTGTCGCTTCTCTGGGCCTAATGCCCGCCGGAATCGTACAGTTGTGAATGTTGATGAAATCCTATCAAAACTGTACCGTCGAACAAGTAGCCGTGACGCCAAATGGCTCACTCGCATGATCCTCAAAAGCTACTCTCCCGTTATTTTTCCAGAAAAGTATACCCTGAAGAGATTTCACTTTCTTATGCCGCAATTGCTCCAGCTTCAGAACTCCTTTGAAGGTGCGTTGGAGATACTCGCTTCCGACCCAATAAACCAATTCCCTCCAAACCCAAATCCCCAAACAGCCAGAAGTCTTGCCACCATTGCTCTACAACATATGCGCCCTCGTCCTGGTATCAAGGTGGGACGCCCTGATTATTACAAAGCCCGGAGTATCAAACATTGCCATCAGATGGTCAACGGTCGTCGAATGAGCATTGAACGGAAATACGATGGTGAATACTGTCAGATCCACATCGATCTCTCTAACAAGTATACACCCATTCAGATCTTCTCCAAAAGTGGCAAGGATTCGACCGCAGATAAAGATAAGATCATACCTGTGATAGAAGAATCGCTTCGCACTGGATTACCCGAGTGCAAATTTGCGCGCCGCTGTATCGTTGAGGGAGAACTGCTCGTATGGAATGACCAAAACAGTGAACTGATGGACTTCAACAAAATCCGGAGGTTTATACCACGATCTGGCACCCTAATTGGTGTTGATAATGATTCTCCGTAAATGACTATTCCTTCTAAAGTATGTACTATTTTGCTGATTGACACAGGCCGCAACCGTTTGAACATTTGATGATCATGTTCTTTGACATCCTCCTCCTTGATAATGACGTATGCCTTGCTAAGCCTCATCGGGAACGAAGACTACTTTTACAGAAAGTGGTAAAGACCATTCCTGGCCGAGCGGACCTCGTCCATCAGGAAGTTCTAGACTTCAACCGGATTGATAGCTATCATCGACTCGAAAGGTCCTTCGAGAAAGCAATTACTCGACGTTGGGAGGGGTATGTCTTGAAAGCTTCTGACGAGCCTTATTTTCCGATGTACACCACTGGTGCGGATCATATGTTTGGCCGATGGATCAAACTCAAGAAAGATTATATACCCGGTCTTGGAGACACATTAGACCTGGCATTGATCGGAGCTAGCTACAACGCGCAGGATGCTCCTGATCTGAGACGAATAAAAAAGCTGAAATGGACTCACTTTTATGTTGGATGTCTTCTGAACAAGGAACGTGTCAAACAAGGCGATTCTTTACCGCATTTTCGAGTGGTTGATATGATTAGCCGACACTGTATGAGCATTCAGACCATGCAAACGCTCAATCAAATGGGCGAATTCTATGCATGTGAACCTGAATCATTTGAAGACTTTGCAGTTGAGTACGGGCACAACAAACTTACCGTTGCAACCACATTATTCAAAAATCCGTTTGTCGTCGAGATGCTGGGCAGTGGATTTGAAAAGCCGTCTGGGGCTAGATACTTCACACTTCGATTTCCTCGGATTTTGAAGATACATTCGGACCGGACCCTTGAAGAATGTACATCTTTTCAGGAACTGGAGCTTGCCGCGGAGGATGCCCGGGCTGTGCCTGCGGATGAACTGGAAGAACGCGAGAGATGGTCAAAACGCCTCAAGGCTGCAAGTGGACTTGATCAGTACATTGTGCGATCTCCAAGTCCAGAAGCGACTTGTTCAGACACCGACGAGGAGATAAATTCGCCGCCATCC
The DNA here is from genome assembly GCF_028829455.1 of Penicillium robsamsonii. Lineage (NCBI taxonomy): Eukaryota > Fungi > Ascomycota > Eurotiomycetes > Eurotiales > Aspergillaceae > Penicillium > Penicillium robsamsonii. The sequence goes on along the minus strand of NW_026643219.1, from coordinate 7,999,883 downwards.
CAGGTTCCCCACGCTAACACTTCTTCTGGAGAAATCTTGATGAATGCATGTCCATTGATGGATTGGCCGCGTGAAGATTCAACAGGGAAGGGCAACCATGAGCCATCATATAATGACCCTCCAATGTCCCCTCTAATCTACATCGATGAGACAACACTTCCCACTAAAGACCAAAATCCTGTTCTTGAGACCAATATACTCGTGGAGAACGTGAACCTGTCGTCTCGTCAACACTCCAGCCAGAAGGATGAAAAGATTGCTTCGCAGGAAGTTTCGAGCTTTTTACGGACAGCCACTTCCATCTCCGCGCAGCAATGGATTTCGAGCAAGCTGTTGGTGTCCACATCATCCAAACAGAAACGCAAGATATCACCCCAATCTCCTCTAACAACTATCCCTATATGGACGCCCGAAACCTCATTGGGAAGCTTTACACTTCCCCAAATTGATGAACAGCCCAACAAAGATCGCGAATCTTGTGATTTGGATAAATTTGTTCGGTGTCTCTGCTCGGATGAATTTGGTTCTTACCTCCAACAATCGAATCCCCATGCTGCATCACAGGGGACACGGTTTGGCATTATCCTGTTTGATCCCAAAGCAACTCGGTTAGGCGAAGAAATGCGCCGTCTCGCGACAACGCTTTCTAGTTTTGTCCATACTGTGACAAGCTCGCTCCCCTCCATGGGAAGCATATTCTTTTTGGGCTCGAGCATGTTGGAACGTGATCTACGGCCCGGTGACCTTCGTTTCTGCCTGCGTGACACGTGGACAGTTATTGGACGTGATCATTTCTATGGCTGTGTTTCATGGAATCTCAGCAAGCGATCTGATGGTTTATCCATCGGAAGAGAGAATCTCTGCCCTGAGTCGAATCAACATTGTTATGACATGGCAAAGGTGATATCAGAGCCTCCGCACTCTGGGCCAAGGACCCCATGGATCGAGATGACCTTTGATGAGACAGCTATTGCTGTGTTGGGCGAGTATATCTCGATCGAACCACTCGCTCATGTTTTATATGATTGATACCCCTTTTCTTTACGAATGAAAATCATACTGGCTGTGACCCCTTTAATATATATAAACAGCAATCGGTAATGCTGGCCTTGCTTCTACAAGGTGAACATGAGCGTTGCAATCAATCATAGCTAGTATTCATAAAGACCAGTAAAATGGTTCGCCGTCATGATAATCCATCCATATCTCAATTAACCGATGCAATTAGGGCGCACCCTCCCTTCTCGCCCGTACGTCCCTCATCAACGCCTTGGCCTCCTCCACTTCAATCCCATCCTGACACAATTCGCTAGCCAGCTGGTCCGCACGATCAAGATCACCGTTCCGTGACGCATATTGTGCTAACCACAGCCGTGCCTTCGATGTAGTTGCTGTAACACCAGTACCATTCCACGTCTCACTGACAATGGAGTCATCGTTTTGCATCGCAAATGATTCAGCCTTTACGCGAGGCTTGCGATTACGACGATGTCGTTGGGACAAATCAGGATCTTCGTCTCCCGAATGCTCGATCTCGGCATCACTTTGAATGTCATGCTCCGAGGCAGAGGAGCCGTCATCAACATTCTCATTGACAGGAGCGCCGGATTCTTGTTGAAGAGTGAGTTCCATGTATGCAGCGGCCTCTTCTTCGTCGCCCAGACGCTCGTACAGTGTAGCAATCTGGTGCAGAGTTTCTGGGTCAAGGATCTTGCGACTTCCAGAGCCAGCGTTTGCGCCGGGACCCGCTTGTCCGCCATCATCTGGTTGTAATGATCCAGCGACCAATGCACGCTTGAGAGCTTGAATACTCTGTTCCACCCGGCCCATCTTTGCGTAGCACGATCCGACTGCCTGCCACATTTTTGGGTCATATGGACGTAGTGCTGCGGCGCGTTGGTAGTAAAACAGGGCGTAGAAAGACATATCTAAGACTTCGTAGGCCTGCCCGAGACCGTACCAGGCGCGGTAATCCTTGCGATTGACATCGACAGCCCGACGGTACGACTCGATTGCGGTGTGAGTATTCTTCATCTCGATGTATTCATGGCCCATGAGGGTCCATGCAGATAAGAAGTTTCGGTCGAGGGTGAGTGCACGTCGGAAGTACATCACTGCCTTCTCATGCTCGGATTTCAATGAGTAGTAGTTACCCACGACACAGCACGTTTCTGGGCGGAATTTGTCGGTGGCGGTTGCGACTTGAGCGACGAATGCAAGTTGAGGTCGCTGGTCCATCACGTAAAGAATGTTCGAATAGTGGTCTAGACTGTCTAAGCGGTGGGGTGATGTGGCCAAAATACCTTCGAAAATATGGGATGCTTCCTCGAAGTCTGAATGATATTAGACCACGGATAAATCGCGTGTTGCGTTGGAGCTGGGGTAGTTACCTTTCGAGTGATATAATAACAATGCGTGCTGCGTTTTGAGGAATGCGCTCTCTGGGAACATTGACTGTAGCTCGGAGAGTGACCTATATGTGTCTTCTGTGGCCTGATACAGCTCCTGGCTGCAGTAGACGTAGAATATTAAACTCATAACGTTTTGCGGCAGGAGTTCGAGAATTTGTTTCAACTGGGAAAATTAGTACAGAGGGAAGGAAGTACTGATGGGGATAACTTACGTCTTCTGTGCTTCCCAGAAGGTCGTTCAGTTCCTGCCAGGCACCCCAATGGTAAGGGTTTTGATGCACACAGCGAATGAGCCATTTCTTCGCCAGCTCCTCATTCCGTCCTTTTAACAAGACAACAGCATAGAGATACTCTAGCCATCCCTGCCCTCGATCATCCAACCCTTTTGCAGTTCGTTCAGATAGCCATCCATCTAAACCTCTGGCAAGACCCGACAACTCTCGATTGACAGCCATCCCACCGTCTGCTGGACCTAACACCATCTCCGTTTCCTCTTCCTTGCGCTTTTCTCCGGCCAAGTATTTTGCGTATAAGGCGAGGAAGAGCGATTTCTGGCTGAGTTTTGGATATGGATTTTGCTGTATTTGGGTCTTTTGGGTCTTTGAGCTTTGGAACGGTGAAGCCTTGTCCTTGCCCTTGTGCGAAGTCCGCGGTGGTCTCGGCTTGGAGTTAGGTGAGGTAACCGACAAAGGAACGGGCGGTGTTGTCGGAGGGAGGAACACGGCCGCACATCGGTCATATTCCCGGGTATCGAAGTAGGATTTGGCGAGCAGGTATTTATAGGACTCTTGCGTTTCAAGGGCAGCTTCTACTGGGTCGTCCACTTTGAGATACGGATTTGTTGCTGATGGAAGAGGTTCTGAAATCTCCATCGGAGACTCGAGGTCGGTGTCTTCGTGATCTAAAGGCCGGAGGGAATCGAGCATTTCGGCTGCCCTGAGTTGGTCAACATCATTAGCACGTCAGGCCAATTCGAATGAAGCTTATAAGCCGTACCATTTTGCTGATTGGTAAAGGCAACGCTCGGAGCATTTTATTGCAGCATTTTCCAGCTGGTACATGAGCTCCCGGATTCCATCATCTGTAGGTTCTTCCATGGCGGGCGTCTTTGTCGCAAGTAGGCGGAGGTATTCCGAGGCAGAACGTTCAAACACCGCTGTTGTGGCGCCGATGCAGCTCTAAGTGTATCAAGACGTTTTGCAACAATTCAGTCTCATGCTTCTTTTAGTTGAAAGAAGCTGACCACCACAGCAGTTCAATCCCGACTTGCAAAGGTCCAGTGGTGTAAATAAAAGTATCGCGTTGTTGATACGGATGGGAAAGTAATCTGCGTATCCCGAAAGAAAGACAAGAAGAGTAGCAAGGATTCCGGGCACGCTATTAATGCTCGCAAATTCGAAAACAAGCTGAAAGATCATTCAATGGCCTTGAAGAATCCACATCGTCGTCGGGTTGCGCCTGGAGAAACAGCAATACGAGAACAAACTGTACAAACATTGCAAACCTAGCAAATTGTCCCTCCGCGGGGGCATGGGCGAATGGTCCCCTAATTATTGTGAACGTTTTCGTTCTTGTCAGATCATTGGCGATTTTACCTCAAACTCTCTCATCATGGCTTCTACTACTAAGCGCGCCGACTTTGAGGCCATCTTCCCTAAATTGGTCCAGGATATGCTTGCGCACGCAAAGCGCTACAATCTCCCCGACAATGCGCTCGAGTGGTTCGAGAAGGTATGCCACCCGTCTTGATTGATTGTTCTTAATGAAATATCATGACTGACACGTTAATTGTGCACCATAGTCCCTCAATGTCAATGTTCCCGGCGGTAAGCTCAACCGTGGCCTCTCGGTTCCTGACACCGGCATTGCTCTCCTGAAGCAGCCCCTGACCGAGGAGCAATTCGAGCACCTCAGCATCCTGGGTTGGATGACTGAGCTGCTCCAGGCTTTCTTCCTCGTCAGCGATGATATGATGGATTCTTCTATTACCCGCCGTGGACAGCCCTGCTGGTACCGCCAGGACGGTGTCGGCCAGATCGCCATCAACGACGCCTTCATGCTGGAGGCCGGTATCTACCTCATCCTGAAGCAGCGCTTCCGCTCGCACCCCGCCTACATCGACATTGTCGAACTCTTCCACGAGACCACCTGGCAAACCGAGCTTGGTCAGCTTTGTGACCTCATCACCGCCCCCGAGGACAACGTCAACCTCGACAACTTCTCCATGGAGAAGTACATGTTCATTGTCACCTACAAGACCGCCTACTATAGCTTCTACCTGCCCATCGCTCTGGCTCTGATGTACCTGCAGCTTGCTACCGAGGAAAACCTCAAGCAGGCCCACGACATTCTCATTCCTCTGGGCCAGTACTTCCAGATCCAGGATGACTACCTTGACAACTTCGGAGACCCATCCGTCATTGGCAAGATCGGTACCGATATTCAGGACAACAAGTGCTCTTGGCTCGTTAACCAGGCCATCCAGCGCTGCACTCCCGAGCAGCGCAAGGTCCTGGATGCTTCCTACGGCCGCAAGGATGCTGCCGAGGAGGCCAAGGTCAAGGCTCTCTTCAACGAGCTTCAGTTGGAGAAGATCTACAAGGAGTACGAGGAGAAGGCTGTTGGCGAGCTGCGTGAGAAGATCAATGCTGTCGATGAGTCTAAGGGTCTGAAGAAGGAAGTCTTCGAGGCTTTCCTTGGCAAAATTTACAAGCGCACCAAATAGAGCATTCATCCTCTGTGAGTTTAGAAGGATACCCGTCGTTCGACTGGATCGTGACGATACAAGATTTCACAACGCCTTTGCACAAAGCTGAACATATCCGGCGATAAATGGTCTTCTCTTTCTTACATTTATCTTTCTTTTCTAATTCAGTCTTTCGGCTTTAATAAAACATAACTTAGAATGAGATAGATATTTATTTCAGGGCAAAAGATGCTAATTTCGGGAACCAAAACATGCTATCTCAACAAGAAAGACGAATATGTCTACATGTGTATATATTTACAAGGTATTGAATCGTACAGTATTCTGAATCTATTGAAACAGTACACATGAAACTATGTTGCACTTATAGGATAAAGGATGTCTCGCCAAGATTGATATTATGGGAGTAATACCAGAAGTAAAGTGTGAAGCTGTCTACTCTCTTCATATTTGGGCTAGAAGACCATGTGGACTTGTCTTCCATTCTTGCAGATAACCCTTCAATTATTGAATTTGTAATGGAATCAGAAAGAATTGAAGACCACAAATTGCGAACACGATTGAATGCAGTCTGACTTGAAATGCAAAGTTGTGATACAAGCATGTAGAAAAGGTATAGAAAGGTGCCAAACTGCATCGACGACGCTACATACTCCGTAATTGTTGGTGGGCTTGCCACGATTAGTATCGATTCTATAGAAGTAAAAATAAGGTACTCGTATCAAATCTTACATAGGACTTGGTCGGTACAGAAATAAATACAAAATAATGCATATTTATTGGTAAAAAAGCACATTCTTTCAAAGGGTCTTATATAAACTAGAGTTAATAAAGTGGGTAGAGTATATGGTATAATTTTAATTAGAAAGCACCTAAAAACCCAGGCAGGTTATAATCACAGAAAGGGGTATTCATGAGTGTATCAATTTTTTACAGATGAGGAGCATTCAGCGCCATCAAACAAAGCAGTCCCGAAACCAATCCGGCACAAGGCAAAGTCAAGACCCAACCACCAAAGATAAAGCCAAGTTGCTTCCAATTGACAGCGCCAAGATCATAATTCATAAGAGCAACTCCCATGGAGGCACCAGTCAAGCACTGCGTCGTGGAAACAGGCAAGCCAAGTCTTGAAGCCAAAAGCACAGCGATAGCTGCTCCCAGCTCAACACTAAAGCCTCGCGTAGGTGACATCTGCGTGATCTTGTTTCCGAGCGCACGAACAATGTGGTATCCAAAGAACCAGAATCCAAGACCGAGCAGCAGACCGGCCACAATCAAGAACCAGACGGGCGTGGGTGCGTTGGTCTCGACAACGCCGGCCTGATATGTGCTGTACACAGCAGCCCAGGGTCCAACAGCGTTGGCCACGTCATTCGAACCATGTGCAATCGACATCATCATAGCCGATACAACTTGGCAGTATGTCCAGAGATGTTCGACACGGTCATCGTACCGGTGAGCACGTGCGTGGATTGCCCGCAGCTCAGCCGAGTCGTGTGAAACCACATCACGGGTGACACCCTGGAGGAACATGTATTTGAGATAACCATAGATTTTCTGGGGATTTGTCCAGGATAGTTCTCGGACAGGGTCGATGAAGCGTTCAGTTGGTTCGAGATGTTTCTTCCGTGGTTCGGTTGCCGGTCTGACCTTCTCCTCGTCATCCCCTATTGTTTCAGGATGGGACATTGCTGGAATTTCCGGCGTGGCTGTGATGGAATCTGCATTTGTTGTGATGTTTTTCTTGGCTGCGTCTTGTTGACCGGCTCGCACTTCGCCGTAAGCATCTTCGTAGTAGCTGATGACGGCCTGGTCACCCTTTCCTGGGAAGTATAGGGGTGGGTTTGATCTCAGAAGCAGGGGGCCGAGGGGGATGTGGTAGAACTTCACACGGGCATCGCCTTGGATGAGACGGCGCTTGAAGTACGGCATGAAGAAGACATAGGCGATGGCGAGGCAGCCAAAGAACACACCCAAGATAATGCCTGCTGCATTGCCAGCACCGAACTCCTCCAGTGAGGGTGCCGTGGGAGCTTCGATAACAATGAAGAGGGCGAGGATGGCTCCGGTCGTGGCAAGGTACCATGGGATCATACGCATACCGCACTTCAAAGGATCGTTCCGTTCAAGGACACTGTACTTAAGAGTACCGAAGATGATAGCCGAGAATCCACCGGCCACGAGAGGGGCAATACCCCACGAAGCAGCAACCTGAGAAACACTACCCTTTGTCCAGGCCCAGTTGATATCAGCCTGGGAAGCAAAGCCAACACCAACGAGGGCGCCGACGATAGTCTGCGTCGTCGAGACAGGCCAGCCCATCCCAGTGGCGAACATCAACCAGGTAGCGCTGCCAATCTCGGCACAGCCCATGGCCAGCATGAGTGCACCGGGCTTTCCCTCGAAGCGGTTGATATCGATGATTCCGTTCTTGATTGTATCGGTGACTCGTTTGCCCATGGCTACTGCGCCAATGAACTCGGTGAAGATAGCTAGGACACCGGCCGTGGCCATGTTGAGTGTCCGGGCGGCAACGGAGGTGGCATATGCATTGGCGACATCGTTTGCACCGTTACCGAAAGCACTGAAGATGAAGGCGATGGTGGTAATTGCTAGGATCCAGTCATACTTCGCAGTGACTAGAGGGATCATGGTGACGAAGAGATGTGTTTGACCACACGACAAGGGGAATCTGGAGCACGAGGGAATTGATTCGAGCTGTCTATTGATGTCTAGGATTTACGGTGCCCTTATACGATTGGGGGACTCGCCACGACCATTGCCAAGTGCGGTCTGTGATAGAACCTTCCGCTGAACTTGGCCTAAGTCCATATGGAGCGCCATGGTGATTTCATTTCTAGCCCATAATACAGATATCATTGACAGCGTGCACTTGAACACACTTTCATTGGTTGATGGCCGAGCGAACTTTTCTAACGACCAAAGGCCGGCGGGAGTTGGCGCCCAGCCTTGGAAGCGGACGCCAAGAGCGGACTAAATACGCTTTCTAGTCATGATATACTTTTTACGAATCCATTAAGCCAGTCATAATGGGTATATCTGCACGTTGCTGCGTGCTGAGCTGCGATTGCACGCTTGATATAGCTTGACGTGGGTTCAGCGTGGGCGCCGAGAGACTTGGAAGTCGGGCTCCTTGCGACGGTTGCACAGCCTACCCTTGGCATCATGTAATTGCTGCTTGCAAATCTCTGGGCGCTGTGCGGTCGCGTGCTTTCCCACAAGACTTTTCGCTACAGGATTGCCACTGAATTGGCATCCAGATTAGTCCGAAAAGGAAATAATACTTGCTTGTGAAAGAAAAGACCATATCCCGGGATACCACTTGGGAGATTTTTGGTTGTTCGGATACTTGTTTACAAAGTACGCAGTCTGCTTCTTTACATTATATCCACGGCTAATGAAAAATTACTTTCTCCTTGGTTCTGTGGCGCAATACTTTGGGAAGAGGTACCCGTGGTAGATAAGCCGGCTTTGATGACGCTCTCACTTCTCGAGAGGAAAAGAACGTGTTCAACGAGCTTGGCAATTCGGGACTCAAGGATCGGGGGGAATCGCATCTCTTGCAAGAAGATTAGTTCTTGGGCGAGAAGCTAACACGTGCTCAAGATCAAAGTGTAGACTGATTCATCAATTGAATGATTTGACATTCAAAAATTGCCAACACCTTCTATATGATGCAATGCAAATAAAAGCAGGAAAGATGGATGTCGCTAGAAAACAATCAAAAACACTTTTCCACCATGAACAACACTGCTACACGGCAACCGGGCCCTCGATGCCACTTATAAGGGTCTGCGCGAATCCCTCAAATCGAGGATAAGACCAGGTATCCCGGTATCGTTCAACGAGCGGCCGATTATCAGGTTCAGCGGGAGTGTCTTGTGGTTGGGTCTTTGAGCTCTCCTCATCATCCTCGTCATCATCACTATCCCCCGCCTCCATCTTCCCTTCAATCAATTCTCCGAATTTCACATCAATAGGCACGCTGCCCATAAATGGCAGACCTAATTCCTGGGCCATCACCTGTCCTCCTCCACTGGAGAACAAATTGCTAACCTCCCCACAGCAGGGACAAGAATATCCGGACATATTCTCGATAACCCCCAGCACAGGAATTTTAGTCTTAACGCAGAAGTTCGCCTCTTTGCGCACGTCCGATGTCGCCACAGCCTGCGGCGTCGTAACAAGAACCGCACCAGCAAGTCGAGGCAAGCCTGTTTGTGCAGCCGCAGCTACGTCTGTGGTGGATAGCGTGAGAAGCTGCTCGGCCAGCGCAATGTGCTCGTCACTCGTTCCGGGAGGCGTATCGATGAGCAGGTAATCCGTGGGGCCCCAGAAGACATCTGATAGGAATTGGCGGATCATAGCTGTTTTCTTTGGCCCGCGCCAGATTACAGCGTCGCCTCGATCGCGCAGGAGGAAGCCCAGGGACATACAGCGGAGGGAACCACGTTTGGGTTGTGTTGAGGACGATGAGGCGTCGGTTTCCGCTGCGGGATCAGCCCTGTGAACTGGTACTGGCATCCATCCGCCTGGTGCTTGTGTGATCTTTGCATCTTCGAGTCCGACTAGGCGTGGCATTGAGGGTCCTGTCAGGTCGATATCGAGGATTCCGACGGATTTGCCTTGGAGCGAGAGCGCGAGGGCGAGTTGGAGGGTGACGGAGGATTTGCCCACACCTCCTTTGCCGGAAAGGACCTAATATCCCAGAATGGCTTGTCAGTCATGTCCAAGAAATTGCGCTGAAATGTTCTAGCTCATGGCTTCTAGCTGTGCCCTCGTTATCGATAAGCTATGAGGGGCATGGCCTTCTTTTTTCGCGATGAGCGCTTGCAAGGGATTAAACGCGCACGTACCAATACAACATTTTTCACGCCAGCGAGAGGCATAATTGTATAATGTATGCTTAATTTGGAGAAAAGAAAGGTTGTAGCAACTGAAAGCGCAATGACGAATTTCAAGAGTGGGGAGACCGATATTCGGGCGCTTATCAATCGCCTTCTGACTAACCTTCGGTCTACAACAATCCATGACTTGGGTTTGATTGGTCACTCATTTTGAATTCGGAGCTTGTTTGGCGAGTTGCCATTGCTCTACGTAGTAAATATGGAGGTCCTTCGATATCAGACATGTGATGTAACGTTCACCCATACAAATCCCCTTACTGGTATTCGCTTTTTGGAACCACTCCAAGGAAAGTCTCAAGACGAAAGATAATATTAGTGAATTTTACTGCCACTTCTGCACAACGACACCTCCACGTTTGAAATCGGGCATGTCTCCAAGAACGGCATCCCAGTCCTTAAGCTCTGTGCTGGGGAAAGTCGTCATCAAGACCCACGAGCGGTTTGCGCCATCCGGGGTAGCAGCAGCAACGAATGCATAGACATCGCCAATGGTGGCGGTGGTATTGAACCGAGACGTTAACCGCGTGCCATCTCCTAGACGGATTTGTAGGGTAACCGTAGGTTTTGACTCGTCCACGGTGGGCTTCGGTGGCTCCTGGACAGATGATGCAGTCGTGGAGGACGAAGGTGTGGGGGCTTGGCTCCGTACACTGGGGGTCGGGCTACCGAGGCGCTGTCCAGAACCCGAGAAAGGCTTCCACTTCGGCTTGGGCTTGGTGTACTTTTCTTCATGCTGCTTGAGTTCCACATCGACCTCCTGGCCGGGTTGAACATTCATGATGGACAGAGGAGCGCGGCCTTGGCGGATACCGTCCAAGATCTCTGCATTGCGGGGGTCGTCTGATCGAAACAGTTCACCGTCATCAACGGAGAAACCATCGGCCCAGAAATGAAGAGTTCGCTGAACACGCTGGGCAAGCTGTTGAGTAGGCGCCGAGGGGTTTTCAATAACCTGACTTGGCGTATCATCACCCCCGAGTGTGCGGGCAGTGCCGGTGAAGTGTGATTCCCTTGGCTGGGGGTCGTCTGAAGGAGGAGGCTGCGCTCTGTTGAAGGTTGAGTGTCAGTTAGGTTAATCCAACCCGGCAATATCTAAAGAACGTACTTGCGAGCCTTTTCGAGGATCTTCCTTTTCAAGTCATCCGGGTTCTGCACAGCTAGTCCAGACTTTTCACCACCTGTAAAGAAGTCATGGTCATGATCGTCGGTGTCATTGCCATCGGACGAATCACCGCCGCCACCTCCTCCTCCCGAAGCAAAGTCTCCTAGTGTCGCAAACCTTTTCTTGGGAGCAGTGCCTCGGGCGGATGATGAGGACTCAGCTGCGGCAGAGGATGAAGCTGGTACGGGACCTCCCCCAAGAGTTCTACCCCCCGAAGGAGCTCCGGAGCTACCTTCTGTGCCTAGTTGTCGCTCGCCACCAGTGTTGCTATCTTGCAATGCTTCGTCTTGCTCCGCAAAGAACTCTGTGACGGCAGCTTCGATGTCCCACCCATTGGCAGCAAGATATTCCTGAGCCTAGACAATCACGCACTCAAAGTCAGTGACCACATTATAGACAAGTTCAGCAAAAAGCTTACATCTGAAGCTGGAGTTCCAGTCATAGCACAGAATTGAGAAACAGCCTCATCGTGCTCCGCGGGGGTTATGCTCCATATTTGAGCTGGTTTGGCGGGTTTCGGTGATCGAAGCTGGAAAAGAAAACCGAGAGGGGAGTTAAGAGCAGGTGTGATGGCAAAAATGGGGGTTTGTCCAAGGTGGAGGGAAGCAAAACGATGTGAGTGTCAACGGAGCTGAGTTGGGTGACAGACTTAAACACTACCTAAACACTGGCAGCTACCTGGTACGTCACTCTCAATTGGTCAGCCGGGGCTGGGAATCTTCCGTTCCGCAAAGCCTCAGGCCATCAAACCTTGGGCCACAAGATAGTTATGTCGTTCCATTCTGAAATTCATTGCCAGGGCATCAATTATCGTTCGATGTAATCATGCATTTTCCACTCACTCGTTGGTGCGAGGGACTACTCATTGACCTTGTGCCTTGTCCACAGGTACCCCATGACTTGCCCATTGGCCTGGATAACCACAGAAAAGACGCCTTACCATATCAGCCCCAAGTAGCTTTAAGTCTAAACTGTGATGATGTTTCCGATGGTTGTCACTATCAATTTTTAGGCTTGCTCTATGACCATTTACTATATTTCCCATATCATACGCAAACTTGTTACAGTGCACGAGTTTTGTTTTTCTCAGCAAAAAATTAACCGATTCGCACCTGAAAAAACAAGAAATGAATGAATATTGGCAATCTGGGATCATCTTTGTTTTATACTGCGAAATCCACATTTTCCTGCTTGAGTTGTTTCTTTGATATCCCCCAACTAACCAAGTTCCGTCGAAGACAAACCCGCAAATGAAAGCAATGGCTGTTTTAATGCTACTGTGCCCATATGCTTTTCTTTATATAGCCTCTTGGGCCCTTGATACGAAGCCTTTTGAAAGTTCTGTCTTATTCCTACATGTTCATCATGTTTGCATTTCATCTATAAATAAATTCCACCATTCTCTCAATCTTCGCTGTTGGTCAAACAGCAAATCAACTGTGGCTAACCATTGCCCACAATCTAGCGATATAAGGTGTGCAATTGTGTGAGCGAAGGCCATTCAATTGGGATGAATTCGAGGTTCTCAATGCCGAGTATTCTGGTAAAACTAGATTTTGGATGAAAGGGGTGAGCTCTCCTTGAGATCCGTTTAGATAAACAGTCATAATAACATAAAGATCCACAGGCCCGGACCTATTCACTGGCAGTCATTGCGTCAGGTGGACAACCCCCGCCCGATGGATATTTTACTCGCACAGTATGCCCCCCGAAGATCCTCGTTTGGTCAATTCAGATGTTATTTTATATGATTGCCATGCGCGTCCCTGGAACAAGGTGGTACGCAGAGCTTAAGTTCCTATACGACACCGGGGCATGATGTCACGATTTTCGGGTGATCTTCAAAATAAAGGAGGATCGACTGCGGAACCCCAGGCCATGGGGCTAAACACAGTAGAATTTGACAGAAATCTGTCTGTATCAATAATGGATGATTGAATTCAATATGATAAAACAGGATAAACGCGCGAAGATAGATAAAATCACTAGTCAATACTGCTTAGGTGGGTTATCTGGACCCGATGTCCGACGGGTAAAATTACCCATCCGATCGGGTGGTTTTCTGCATATAACCGGGTATTTGGGGCATTTAACAGAATTGGCCGATGGTAGCAGACTGGGCTAGTAGAACTTGAAGTTACCATACTGGATACTGATAAAAGGTGACGAAATGGGTCAGAGTACAATGCCAGGTAGAGTTGGAGTAACGGAGTGAACAGATTGGATGGCCCATGAGGCAAATGCTATATACAGCGTCAGCTCCGCGCGACGACGACAGCTTGTGGATTGCGAATACCCACCTCAGCGACGCTTTACCTGACACAGGTGATACTCGAAGAGCTCCGACTCTGTTTCTCGCAAAACTGCCCTTGGATCCAGGTGGGCGCTGAGGCCCCGAGCACGTCCTGGTCCTAATGAACCCGCCCCACCCGTTAGACATCGAAAGATGCCCAGAGCTGCATAGGACAGAAGAATATTGTTATCTCAATGATCTCTCCTATTATTGAACCACTATTTTGTCTTTATTTCAACCAGCGACAAGAATCAGAACGGTGTTTTACGCATTGACTTCTATAAAAATCGGGATAATCCCCCTTCGACGCCAGAATCCTTCCGGATATCCTCTCAACATAAATCCTCCATGCCCAACTCAATTTATCTTGAAGTACTCGGTGCCCCACTGAATCACTCGTCGAGCCCGTTATTATGGCAGGGTATACCGAAGATCCCCATCAGGGAGGCGGGACTTCAGCCATTCTAGAAGACCCTAACAGACCAATAATGCATCGGAGAATCGGTTTCTAGTTTTGGCGAAATAATCATCATCATAAGGGGTTGTTCTTAGGTAACTTTTATTAACAAGGGCCTAAGAATTTCCTGGAAATGGCTACAATCATCGATGTATAGCTCTCAACCCCACTGAACATCTGCAAAACTCTGCCGAGTCCCCGCTAAATGCGGTAGAATATCCCGAGATCATTCCAGACTGATTAGAATAGACCAATCATATCTTGTATACATCCGAGCGGGACCCGTAATAATCGCTTACCTAGGTATAGTCTGCCGATCATGTTTAAAGAGTTCAATATAATTCCCTACGCGGGAGAATGTGCCGTTCCACACGAGAAAAATGGAATAGAATACACGCGCTTACAATGGCTTGTATTCTAAATTATATTCTGCATGAGTAGATCCTTAGTTTTCTTCTAGCAAAAAGAGCCGATAGGACTAAAGTCGTAAGTGCTATGCAGTGCGATGCCAAATACCCTGTAGAGCCTCAATCTCTGGTTGATCCGTATCCTAAAGCCTGGCAGTGAAATAAGCTGGCAAGGTTTGATCCGAGTATGCGAATTCGACCAGTGTATTTATGGTGAGCTTTTAAGTTGGGAAAAAAACCCCTACAAAACAGGGACAGTATTAGTGGGTATGGAAATGATATATATGGGCGCAAGGTCCTACCGTGAAATCTGGTCGTCCGCCAGGACCAATCATAAAGGACATAGGCGGTTGATGTTTTGTCAATAGTGGGAGTGGTCTATAGACCACAGCATCGAAGACAGAAACCTGCATCACATAAATCGAGATAGCTGGCTCTGGGAGCGAAATGGATGCCACAAGCTTTGCAGATTGAGTCCCAATTAGACCGGTAAGTACAAGCCACAAGCTAATTAACGACAATCAATTAGCCCCTAGTTTGAGCTGGAGAAATGAGGGCGAGTCTATGGCGCTCAACGAGGAGCTCACACTGTTCAGCTTGTACCGAATCACGAGCCAACAATGTGCCTGGCAATGAGAGCCACCTAGGGGGCTGTTTCTGTATTTTCAACAGGAAGGAAGAATAAAGTTACAGTTATTAACTGATTAGTTACAATTGTTTGAACCTCTTGCCTGATACATCAGTCCTCGGGCCTTTGGGTTCAATAATGACTACCTAAGATAATTAGGTACATAATCATGGAAAATGAAATTTTTTTTCTAGCAAATTCCATACTTCCCGGGGTTTAAAATCCTGAGGCTTAGAAGTTCTAAGCCCTGGCGGGTATACAATGCTGACGTAGGGCTTAATTCCGCATTTGGACGCCCCACGTCACGTGCCGTTGTAGCATTGCCCCGGCGCTTAATCCCAGCTTCTTTGAACAAATCGGGTGCAATTTCAAATCGAGCTTTCATTGCCTAACATGCTACTCTGCTTTAACTAATGAATTTATGGAACTGTACCTGTCGCCAATGTGTTGAAACCACTGTCAAACTCCTAAATCGCTCCGGTCCTCCACTTCCATGCTGCCGATGACCGAATGAAACACTGCTGTATAGGCTGACACCAGACAACCTCGAGACCGATTAAGGATATATTGCACTGAAGCCGTTTTTTTTTGATTCCGAATGACATCGCCTTATCCGCCATCGACTTCATTCTCGCCGTCCGTTGCCTCCGACATGGCTTCTGCGCCGAATAGAGCGGTCTCCGATTTGCCGCAGGCTCAGGTAGACGCGATCATCCGCACAAAGCGCAAGGCCCGTGAGCCCAAAGCCTGCTATCCATGCCATGCGCGCAAAGTCAAATGCGATCGCAATCTGCCGTGCGACGGGTGTGTTAAGCGCGACCATGCAGACCTTTGCTCCTATGAACGCCCTTCCAAGAAGCGATCGCAGGCCTTTCATGAGAGTGCTGCCCCCAGCGCTCCAACTCCACCCATACCCGAATATTCGACATCATATGCGTACGATGAAACTCCAGCAGAAGTAAAACATGAGCCGACCTCGAGCCGACCTCACATTCCTGCTGCAGGTGGTGGTCGAGTTTCAATCGCCCGCGAGGAATGGGATAATGTGCGCAGCAGATTGCAAGAAATGGAATCCACTATTTCCTCCCTTCGAGTTGGGCTGGAGAGGGCGGAAGATGGGCTCCCAGCCTCCCGAGACACCGCCAGCGCACAGAGTCCCGAGGCGACTTCCCGTTCTAAGTGTGCCTCGCCAGAACGCGAGGGCATACACGCTGCGAATACTCTAGGCAAAGGCACTGTCCATTTGGGATCTCGCTCTGTTCTGGCTTATATTCTCAACAACCAATCTGGGTCTGATCAACTTCAAGCACTTTTGGAAGGAGGAATACTCCCTAAGCTTGGTCTGGATAATGAGTCTGCGACCTATCCATTTGTTGATCTATGGTCGTCCGATATGTCAACATTTGATATCACTGCTGTCTGCAGCGCCCTTCCCAGTGATCAACAGTGCAGAGAGTGAGTGGTCTTTTCGAATCAAACTTTCGATTGAGATTGTTTGTGCTAACAAGCGTTTGTCGCTACAGGTTATTCTACTACTACAGGGACATTTCGGGAGCTATATATCCCGTTTTAGAGGACATCTTTGAGTTTGAGAACACCCTGGAGCTTCTTTTGGCGACAAGAACATCTCTCGGTGGAGAATACATGGCCGATGCAGACGAAGCACAAAAGCCTTTCGGCGTGAGCATTGCGTACCTGGGACTATTGTTTGCTATCCTTGCCTCTGGATGTCAGTCATCCGATTATGGCAGCAAGGAAAGGGAATTGACCTCGCAGGTTTATGGTATGTGATCCACGCCAAGCATTTGATGTAGTCATTGGCTAACACTTCAAACAGTGTGCTGCTCCTACCAGTGCCTCCGCATGACAAACTTCCTGTCCCAGCCCACAATTGAGGCAATTCAAACTCTCCTTGTGATAGGGAACGTCTTGTCATACAATATGAATCCCGGAATTTCTTATGTCTTGCTTGGCATGACTCTTCGCATGGGCTTGGCACTCGGTCTCCATGTAGAGTCAAGTCGATTTTCGTCAGCTGAACGATATCGCCGACGACATGTCTGGTAAGGGAATTCTTTTTATTTTCATAACCTAAGCATGTGGCCCTAACATAAATAGGTGGTCCATGGCATGGCAAGACAGCCATTTTTCGCTTTCCTACGATCGACCATCTACCACTGCAGTGAGCCAGCCAGATATCGCTTACAGAGACGACTCAAAACCTGGTGATTTATCTTATTTTGAGACTCTGTCTCGAGTCATTTCGCTTGCACTAGAGGTTGTCCGCATTCGTATGCTGAGCCCACACGCGCAAATAAGCTTGGAAAGCATACAAGTCTTTAAGGAACGCATCCAGAAGATCATGGTAGAGGCACAACCGTACTTGCGAGATGCAAGGAATTGTTCCACATCTACGCAACATCTCGAGCGAGTTGTGTTGAAACTGCATTCTTCTTATTTCGCCTCTGAGCTCTGCCGGCCAGCGCTCAAACCAATGGCTGATGTCAGTGACGCCAGCGCAGCGAGCATGCGCGAAAATTGCGTGGTGAATTTGATGACTACTGTTGAAGCGTACATTGAATTGCACAATATCAGCTCTCACGCAGCTCGGTCCTGGATTGCTTTGCAGCGGGCGATCAGCTCCGCATTCCTGCTTGCCGTCATCGACGAGGCGAAAGCGGACCCGAATGTGTGGAATCTTCTCCATTCACTCGAAGGTATCATTGCCCAGAGAGCAAGCACGGAGCGAGCCTATGGTTCCAATGAATCTCCCAATGTAGCCAATATGACCTCGCCGCCCCAAACCCTCGGCACTTACGACCCGGTCACGGGCACCACAAACCCCCCAGGGCCCATCGCTCCGGTGGTGGATCCAACTTCTCCGGCTGGGATGCCCCCTGATACCCAAACGCAATGGGCAAAGTCACTCGCGAAAACGCATCGTGCTTTGCAAAAGCTCCTTGCCGCATTTGGGAATCCAAATACGCGTTCTTCAGTGGGACGTACTGGTGCGCCCGCGTACCTCACTCATCCTAACCTCAACCCGACCTCCGCTTCCATGGGATCACTTCCTCCTGTGTCGGCAAGCATGACTCCTAGCGTTGGTTCTCTTCCGCCTCCTACGCCAGAAAGCTCTGGTAGTGGTGAATGGTCAATGCCCAGTATACTTGATCGCGCATCAGAGTATATTCATCCACCCCTGTGGGGCTAGCGATCGGGGACGCCCCCTGGAAAAGCGTTTAATTTCTACTTGTTTTTTTTTTCCTTCAGCGTGGCGCAGGAGTCTTCTCTTTTTGGTCCATCTCATGATTGTCGTCATTTTTTGAAACTTATGCCCTTAAATTTGTTGAAGGGGAGGCATCTTTTACGAGTTGAATGGACAAAGTGTGATATGCGCCGTTGGACGCTTAGTATGTGTATACTTTTATAGAATCTCATCACAGTATCGTAATACTTCCAACCTAATGTGCTAGCTGTAGTTCTCCGATGCACTCACAAATGCAAATCCGAAGCCCGCCCCTCCCACTAGAGCAGCCCTACGAACCGCATCATAGCTATACGACAACTACGTGAATCTTCCTCTGAAGACGGTCCGTGCATTCAGTTCCATTCCCCACCTGGATGGCGGGGGAGTCAGAGTGTCCACATCCCCGGAGACCTGGGGAATTATATGACTAATATTAGCCCTAAGTCGACGAGATCGGGACTTCTGTTTTTAACTACAAAGGAGATAAATGACTCTGACATGATTCATGACTGTTCTTGCAATATATTCTGCAGAGTCGCTACGTCGTGCAGGGCGCGGTCGTTTCGGGATCTATGCATATACCAAGACCAGTTGTGGATATAACCAGAAGACTAGGATATATTGAAGGTCAAATAACAGTGAGAATGACATTAATAGTAATGGCGCTGAGAAGGTACGAACTAGCAGTCTGAATGGACTGTTTGGCCTCAGGCACTCCAGATATCTCTGTCTTCTGACCTACAATTCATGATTCTACCCCAATGGAGTTTTAAACTCCTATCGTTTTACATCTTATCTTCCTGGGTTACCCATGCAATTATTCAATTTGAGACATTTACTTCCCCGGACTCCTTGCTCTAACATCTGAGACAGCTTACCGATGCTATTGGACACCTTGCGAGAACCTCCAACCGTCGAATCGGTGAATGCGGAGAGCAAAGTCGTACAAAGTCGGCCAGTTATTTGTATCGGAGTCAGCAGAGTCAGAACCCTTCAAGGTAAAATTCACCTCGGCTTTTCTAATCTCTTTCAAGCGAAACCCAAAATCAGCTCTAGGAATATCACCACCGCTATTATTCATTCTACCCACGCTTTCGCCAGACGACTCCTACTTAGGTACGTCTTGCTAGACCAGATTGCAATTTGCCATCGCAACTATGTCTTCTGAATCCCCTCAAAAGTACTACAAAGTCGCGGTTCTTCTATTTCCAGGCGCAGACATCCTCGACTTTGCAGGCCCAATCGAAGTCCTATCCCATGTCTCGCACAACCAAAACCCAGAAAACCCCAACAGAATGTTCGAGATCAAAACTGTCGCTTGCAGCCCTACCATTTGTGCCGCAAGTTCACTCACCGTTCACGCAGACCTGCTTTTGCCAGATGCGGTCGATCAGATTTCGGAGTTTCATATCATGGTCGTCCCTGGTGGCCCCCCGCCAGTTTTACAGCCATTAATGGAAAGAAACACACCGGAGATCGATTTGATTCGCAAATTTGCAGCTCTTTCTGCAGATAAATTCACAGGCCCCAGGATTTTGCTGTCGGTCTGTACCGGCTCCTTTCTGCTCGGGGCCGCAGGTTTACTGGGTGGAATGACTGTGACGACCCATCACCATGCTCTTGACAAACTTCGGGATATTTGTGCTCAGTCCAATTCCCCGGGCGAACTTGCTACGACCGTACTGCACAAGCGATACCTTGATGCGGGTCTGTTAAAAGGACGCAGTGTTCGGCTTCTTACGGCGGGAGGGGTAAGCTCGGGCTTAGACGCCACATATTACCTTGTTAGTCAATTGACAACACATGATATGGCGGCATTCATCGCTCGACTGATGGAGTATGATTGGCGTGAGCTGAAAGAGTGAGCTGCAAGATGATTATCAAGATGTTATTAATCCACATAGTCAAGCACTAGCGTGGAATCAAATTTGAACGCAGCAGAGGTATCACATATCACAGCACGTGTAGTTGACCTTGTTCAATTAGGCAATATATGCTTCTCTGTACTATTTTCATCTCACGTTGTAAACCCAATAGGATGTCACAAGTACAATTTCCGCAAATAAACATTCCTTGGTGGTTCATCCTTGGGGAAACTTGAACCATCTTACCACTGAGCTCGTTATTTTACATATTACATACACTCTCACAGTTCATCGGCGGCTGGACTCTTGTGCTGGAATCCTTTCTTGCTATACCACCTTGTGGATCAGACCGAGTTTTTCGCTCAGCTTTGGGCGATTCAAGTCACAAAGGTTACATGTGTCTTGAATCTACATAGGATTACCCAGACAGGTTTGTCGTCCTTTGCTACCATTGGCAGTGGGCGGCCGGGGATCCCGAGACTAACCTTGGAAGCGTAGCCTCATTGACAGATATAGGCCCCAAGCATTCGGCCTGTCCAATGGCTCTGGAACTTTGATGCATCCCTAGTCATCACACTTATTGGATAATGGAGGCCATGCTCATTTACTCTGGGAATATCCCTCAGGTCACCTCATTTTCAGTTCTCCACCACTTTTGCTGACACCAACAAAAGGATAAGTGAAGCTTTCTGGGTTTAAGCTTCTTAGATTCGGCCGGGCAGTATTCAACCTCCAGCCTTTTACTAAGTTGATAAAGGTTTCTTTGACAAATCCCCTCCACGCTGACCACATTAATGGGAATAGAGTAGGAAACCATGCCCTCAAGTGGTACAGAGTGATGGCTATTCATGCCTGGGATGCCCTAGATTGAATCTAAGACTTGACATCTTAGTCCGCATCAGGAGTTACAGTCATCGGAACGAGGGATGAACTTTCCAAATTTCCTGTCCAGAGGTCAGTGTTCTAGCTGATGCTGGTTATATAGCAGCATCTGGTTCTGGATAAAACAACACATCCTGTCTATTTCCTCGGGACTCAAGTGAGACCAATACATACTTGCCAATCAAGCATTTCTCTCATATCTTCTCCCGATAGAACGGTGACTGGATCAGAGTATCCCACTTGGGAACATACCTTCCACTTCAAGTCACTATGGTCGCCTTGGCACCGGCTGCGGACCTTGTTCCCACTACATACTACCCTCTTACCGAGAATGAAATCGGTCCCTTCAAGAATGGAATGCCCAATAAGGAAGCTGGTATGGAGACTGAGGACATGGAGATTGTGTCTTCCGAATATGACAGCGCCAATCCGGCGGCTATCACCTCAAATGACGATGGGATCAACGAACACGAACTAAAAGTGCTCGACGGACCCATTGCCTCGGAGATCTCAAATGGCTCTGGAACTGAAGCTATGGCTATGATAGTATTGAAAATTATCGAAAGTTATGGTGTTGACTTTGAGAAGTCGGGGATTTCCTGGAAGGGCTTTGAGTCGTTTGTTCCAATTGTTCTGGAGCAGATTGACCAACAAGAGCCAATCCGCATGATCTTGCCCGCATTTCCTTTCAAATCACCCAATGCGAGCAGTAAAGTGCTGGGAAATATGCCCGACTTTGGTGAAGAATTGGCCTTGGCTCATTTGAATGGACTTTGCCAAAATATCGGTGAAGTATACGCCCCTGGGGCCGATGTCTATATCAGCTCGGATGGGCTTGTATACAATGGTAATGAAATCATGAAGACGTACGTTCAGAAATTTTCAATATTAACATTCGCTAGATACCCTGGGCGTCTCCGATGAAACCGTTTGGGACTACGGAGAGACCCTGCGAAAGATGGCCATCGACAAAGAGCTCCATCATGTGAAATTCATTCGTCTTTTCGAACTTCTCGAGCATCCATGGTTTCAATCCTCAACACCAGAGGCCGCAAAGGCCTTCTATCTAGCTCACGCTAGTTGTCTCCGCCGAGAATTGATGTACAGATTTGCTGACCCGAGCTTCAACGCGACGGAGGCTATCAAAACCGACAATGATACTTGTCTGACATATCGAGGCTACATCAAATTCCTCACCAAGGATCTAGCCCACCAGGAGACAAAAGCCATGTCAAAACGCGCTCGACAAGCACAGATTGCCGATACGGCACGGCAAATGATCATTCGTGGCAAAATGTTCGCGGCGGCCATCAAAGCCAACCGCAAAGACTACGTCCGACTGTCAATCCACGAGTCTGCGGGCGAGAAGAAGCTTTCTATCTCGCTTATTCCACAAATTCGAGGAACACTGGGGTTTACACCTTGGCACTCTTCTGTGGCTGTCGGACTGGATGGTTCATATCGAACGGTCCACGCCGAAGACGTACGCGATACGCACGATCTCATTTATAAGAACGGAAAACCATACTTCTTCCGCGGAAAGTCATCTCTCTTCGACTGGACCGAGGACGGCTTATCTGTCAAATTTGAGCATCTTTATCCCTGTGGACTCATCATCCGGCCTGCCGATATCGACAATGTCAATCCTCCGCCGTCGATCCGCTCCATCCCCATGAAAAAGGTCCGCCAGCTGTCAAACAGCATGTCACCAGTTGTTCTGCGTGGATTCTCCGAGACTCTGGAGGAAGATCTCTACGTCAAGAAGGGCGAAGAACTGGGAACTATTCTCCAATGGAGCTTTGGAATAATCCAAAAGGTACGGGACAACGGACGCTCTGACAAGATGGGTAACAATGTGACTTCGAACGAGGCTATGCCGATGCATTTCGACGGGATGTTCAAGTTTGACGAGATCACCAACCCAGAAACGGGTGAGAAGACGAAAGTCCAACACCCGCCGGGGTATCAGTTCTTCACTTGTCCTGCCACTGCGCCCAGGGGCAATGGTTACACCTTGTTTGCGAGCTCCAGGCTGTTTTGGCGGTACCTGCCTCTCCCGTGGTCTGCTGATCGCCTTGAAAAGATCACCTGGGCTATGGATAACGATGGATTCTGGGATGCGAAACTCAAGAATCTGCCGTTGATCGTGAAGCATCCTATCTCTGGATTACCATGTCTACGTTGGCATCAGCCGTGGGATTCAACCAAGACCAAATTCTCGACCTGCGATGTTTCGATCGAGAATGACGATAATGATCTGGTCAAGGTTGTGGATCGCATCACATATGACTATAGAGTTTGTCTGCGCTTTGGTTGGGAGAAGGGTGATTTGCTGATTAGTGATAACTTTGCCATGCTGCATACTCGCACTGGATATATCAGTGACTGTGATCGGGAACTGTGGCGAATCCACTGTGACTGAGATGTTGATGTGTCTTGGCTTTTGATATATGTTGTTTTGTCATTCGTTTCTGTCTGCACTTGGTCCCTCGTTTTCTTACTCGCATGCTTGGCTTATGTTTGAGAATCTGCCGACTATTGAAGCAAGTACACAAGTCTTCAATGCAATATCCAATAGATTTCAAGACTGGGGTCTCCGAATTACTTCCGTGTCTGGTCAGTCGTACTTCCATCAAGCTTTGATTCTTCCTGTTTACCTTTTGGGCAACCTCTAAGGGCCGCTAAAATACGGGAAACTGTGAAGTAAAAAGATAATGTTGAATAATTCGATGTTTTACCTCAATTCTGCTCGTTCGGAGGTGTCTTCTGGTTCAATCTATGCCTCAAAGTATCTCCATTGACACAGTGAGCCTAATAGTATCTCTCTTCTAGTCCGCTATTGTCTGAGATATGCTCTATCAATATTCCGTCTCAGTAAAACCTGTAAGTATTGTTCTCTAGATCGTATAAATCATGATATATACACAATTTATCCATGCCCACTCTTTGTATATATATCACTGTCGGCCCCTACCATACCGCCTCTATCTTGGTACACGGCCACAACAGACTCATAGCATCCTAACCGGAAACGCCCCCCTTGGAGGGACTGGATTTGCCGTCTTGTGCAAAGTACAAGTTTGTGCATATGAGCCACCGCCCATCCACGGCCTTGAAGCAGATTGCGCAGCAGGCGCAGTGTGGGTATTATGAGGATAACACGGACAACCCATGTTTTGTGAGTTGGGCTGCTGTGTTGCAGGACCATGATCCAACCCATTATGACCAGCGCCAGTACTAGCACCGTAGAGAGAGAGAGGCGAAGGGAACGAAGGCATAGCAGCCGATGCCGGAGACTCTGGAGGAACCAGCACAATCACTTTGTATTCGGGAGACATGGCATTGATGACCTGAATTATTTGAGGCAATGCAGCTTCTGTCTTTTGTCAGTTGCTTGATTTATAGAATAACTTCCATACCATGTGGCTGGAGTACTGACCAGTCGCAACGTAGTACAGCGGCTGATTGGGCGCTGATGTAGACAAGGAGTCTATCAAAGTCTCCGGTGTGTCCATCATTTCCCGGTATGTCTCGCTAAGACTAGAAGTTGGCGGTGACATGCTGTGGTTTAGTTGTGCTGGGGCGCTTGTGGTAGGAGATATTGGACTTGCTTCACTGACTCCAGTGAATTGGGATAGGTCACCAGGATATTCATTTGGTGGGAATGTATTGAAGTCGTTTGGCCACGAGTGCGCGAAGAAAGGATATGACGGCATGAATGAAGTACGTTGGTCTGGGATTAAAGGCGAGACATCTCGCGAGGTAAACCCGAGCTCATTTTCCGAGGAAGTGGAGTGAGGCCTTGGAAAGAGCGATGGATTATACGCCTGATCCCATCCATTGAGAGCAGCTGCCGCTCTGAGTTCGTTGGCGATGACGCGCTCTTGAAGCTTAGCAATGCGTTCTCTGATCTTACGACCTAGTTCTGTCAATTCCAAACCTATCTTCTCTTTTCGGAATATCTTACGGTGATTCCTTTGAGAAAGGCGGTTCTGCAATCTCCTTCTTTCCAGTGGATCTTGCGTTTGGCTGAGAATATCCTCGTCCTTGGGACTAGACTGATCTTCCACCTTCATCTTGCAAAGGTTTGCTGTGTTATAGCCTTGACAGATATGATCGTGTTCGAGGATATTGCATATCTCATATAAAGTTCTGATGTTTCGAGCGATGTTCAGCACAGGAACTCAGAATCAAAAGAGATTTATCACCGTCAGTCTCTCTTTGCTTTATACAGGCCGTGTGCCCACGAGGGAAAATCACGCCTGATCTCACTGTGTCACTCAGCCTGTACAACGGATCCTCGGTGATCAGCCATCTGATTTGAAAGCCATGATTCAACCTCCGCCTTTCAGCCGCGTGATGCTGTTCTGGACACGTCAAACTACCTGCCTTTCTCAGGTAGCCAACTCTTTTAGAACGCTCTCAGAGTTGGGTCTGGGAGAAGGTTTCAGGAGGGTCGTACGAGGTGGTGTAATCAGAGGCCATCCCCGGCCTGGACGTGTGTATGGACATTTCGCGGCCCTGGATTCTTTCGTTTCTTCGTTCCAACAGTCTGGGATTCGGCAAACTCGATGAAACCCTCCGTTCTGATCCACCTTGGCTCAAGGACTCGTGTGTCTGAGTCCGCTAAACTTGTTTTAGACCCCTTGGCGTGGCAAGACCGTGTTACCGTTCCAGTAACCTACCTGGCCCCGGTACTTTGGATCCTTATCCCCGCCTACTTATACTTCAAATCACATGTGGCGTCGAGCTATCTTGTAGGCTCGGGTATGTCCGAATTCAGCCGTTATCCTGATTCCACGGACCACACGTGGCACGGACAACATTGATGTTGTGTTCAAGCTGAGAATAAACTAGGCGGTCTCCTATTGGGGTTTATTGACCTTCAGACCGCTCATCGACAGTTCACAGAAAGACAGGAAGACCAGGGCTATGGTGACAGGTTGGTACAGCTAGTACAACTTGATCCGATCTAAAGTCTAAAAATAAGACACGTCGTTCCTTGGCCCTTTGATCCTGCAAGAACGAGCTCACGGTGAATATACTCCGGGGGTTTTGAATAAACCCGCCAGTTATCTCGTAGCCTCTGACTCTGGGTTTGGGGAGGTTACATTACCTTCTGAATTGGTTGAATAGTCCGGGATATGGCGCTAAACACCTCACGAAGCAGCCATCTACGCAATGGCGTCATACAGAATTGACACTCAGGCTGAGTTCCACTCTCGGCCCAACAGTTCAGAGGATGAATGAAGTTCCTTTGTGAACCTAAGGCACTGCCATGTGGTGCCTACGTGACCGCTCATCCGTCCTCCCGGGATAGATGCATGTGAGATCCAGCCGTAGGGGCGGAAGATCCGGGTTTGTTTGTCGCTGGATTGGATTCTGGAACAAAACTCTCATTGTGTAACTAGGTAATGCAGAGGTTTTATGCCGCAAGTGACTTTGGCCTCTTCTACGCTATGGCAGTTTGGAAATAGAAAGAAATCTGTGCAGCCCATTCAGCATACAACTCGGAATATAGTGTTTACATTATAGTAGTACATATAGAAAGTCAGCTAAGATGTACATGATGCAGCAACCAATCAAGTTATATGATTTCGCGAAGTATCTAAGCAAATCTTGGCTACGATTGCAACGTATGAAAGCTAACGGCCATCAGCCTTGAGCTTGGTCGACATCTCAACTAAGCCGCCAAGCCTCCATAGGCCGGGCCACCCCAACTCCTCTCACTCCTCCACCTCTTCTTCCTCTCTCCCATTAACAGCAAGTATACTTCTATCAGAACGTGACAGAATGGACTCTTTTCTCAAGACAGTGGGCAATCTCCTCCCATATCACCTTCTCTCCTATGGTGCTCTCCTCGGAACAGAGCTCTATCAGGTACGTCCCTTGTCCCTCAGAGAGACAAGCGAGCTTGTGACTAACCATACACAGAGCTTTGTTAATACTAAAATATGTTACCAAGCTTTACCAATGAAGGAGTTCATCGCCCTGCAAAAGCGCCTCTTCCCCATCTACTTCGGAACGCAGGTCGGACTCACAGCGCTGACGGCAGCAACGCATCCACCGTACAGCATTTTATCACTGGCTCAAGACCCATGGAGTGTAGCTCCTCTGACCGTGGCTGGCTTGACCGGATGTCTGAATTGGTTCGTCTATGGGCCTCGGACGACCACCGCGACGTTGGTAAGGAGGGCTATACAAGGTGGGTTTTTCTTCATAAGCTTCATTTAATTTAACGTCGGACACTAATTTGACGTACAGAGAGTGAGGGCACCGATGCCGACTCCTATGCGTCAAAAGTGCATCGGGCCAACCGCAATTTCGCGCGAAATCACGCAATGGCTATCCATTTGAATGCTATTGCCATGATAGCCACTGTGTTTTACGGGTTCTCGCTGTCTGCTACGCTTTCAGTAGGGGTCTAGACAACAGCTATCTTGCAGAAGCTTGGTGCATGTGTGACGACCAGTCGCAGGGTTGGTAATGACTTGTTCATATCATATTCCATTTCGACTTTTGATATCATATCGCACCCCCAAATGGGTATAATATAGAAGTAACCTATCGAATGCCTGTATCTTATATGACAAGGGGGCCTCTTTGAAGAAGTCCAAATAGAATGGTGGCAAGTAATTTACCAGTTGAGGCCGAGTAAGGCACCGATTAGATTGAAGCTGCCATCATCCAGGGCGATGGAGACCTAGGTTTCCTCCAAACGCCAGTCCTATAACCTCCATTTTGAAGGTATTTCACGTCTATTTATGGCTCTGTTATTACCTGGTAGTCCAAAGAATAGTCGGCTCTGCTGGGTCTAGAGGACATCAACACATCAGCAAGAAGACTGTCACACATTTTTACCTTTGCCACGTTGCAATATATATCTCTTACCATATATACATCACCACATTTCAACCCAGATATACCAAACCTTACCCAGATCCAAAGCCACCTAGCAGTAAACACCAGTAGAAATGTGACTAAATAAAGTCATGGTGGACAGTGTGTCATCGGTGCGGGCGTTTTGACTTCCGCTGACACCAGTTGCATCACTTAGGGCACAGCTCCAAACATAGACATTCGACAAGCGCTATATAGTACCACCAGGACAGTACCCGTTCCCAATTTTCCAAATCTCCCAAACACATCTCAAAATGACAATCCTCTCCATCCTTCTCTCAACTCTGCTAACCCTCCTTCTCCCCCCTCTTCTCTTCCTAACCTGGTACCTCCACATCCCCCGAACTCTCCCCAACCTCCCCCGAATCCCAATCTACGTCTCAATCCTCGGCCTCTGGTCCTCACTGGGACAGGACGAGATCTACGAACGCTGGTTCCGGACCCCCCTAGAGAAACACGGTGCCGTGATAGTCTGGTTCGCCGGACGATGGAGTATCCTCGTTTCAAGACCGGATTGGTTAACCGATATGTTCCGCAATGAACAACTCTACGCGAAATCAGGGAGTCAGATTAAGATCCCGCATGCTGTTATTGCGACGCTTGTTGGGGATAATATTATCAATGCACATGGCGAGAATTGGAGACTTTATACGGGGATTATGAAGGCGGGATTGCAGAAGAAGGTTTTTGAAACGAGTTCTTTGTTGAAACAGTCGAGGAAGTTGGTTGATGTTTTGCTTGAATTGCAGAAAGGGACTGGTGTTGATAGTGGGATTTTGGTTAATGATGATGTACAGAAATGGGCTGTGGATGTTATGGGTGAGAATTTTCTGGACTTGGAGTTGAAGGTATCCGTACCTCGTCCTCTTTGCAACCAATATGCATTTCAATACTTAAGCTACAGCTGAAACTTGAACTAACCATCTCCCAGAGCCTGGGCCAACCAAACGGCACCGTCCGAATCGAATCTCTCCAATCAATTATCAAAGCAACCCTCTTCAAACCAATGTACTTCAGCTTCCCCGATCTCGACCACTTCCCCTGGCTCCTCCCATCCCGTAAACGCGCCTACAACATCATGCACGAATTCGATAACCGTCTCTACGACAAGATAATGGCAATGCTCCACAAACGCGATGAAACAGATCACACCGAAGAAATGGTCTCACATATGCTCGGCAAAGCCTACAAATCCGGCCTCGTAACCGAGAAGCAATTCCGAGACAATCTAAAAATAACCTTCCTAACAGCTCATGAAAACGCCCAACAACTCGTAACCTCAATGTTCTGGCAACTGGGCACACGACTCGATATCCAGGATCGACTACGGGTTGAGATCCTCGAAACGGCAAAAACACACCCGAACCCATCACAGGAAATCATCAATAGTCTACCGTATCTCACAGCCGTGGTGTTGGAACTACTTCGTCTATTCCCACCTGTTTGTCAACTGATTAACCGTGTTGCATTGCAACCTGCGATGCTGGGTGGAGAACTTCCTATTGCGAAGGGGACGTTTGTAGGATGGAATGCGTGGGCGGTGCATAGTAACCCCGCTGTCTGGGGTGATGATGCGCGAGAGTTCCGGGCTGAGAGGTGGGGGGAGAGTATTGAGGAGATGCAGGGGAGGTTTCGGAGGGAGACTGTCAAGGGGACTTATATTCCGTTTAATGCTCATAAGCGCAAGTGTCTCGGGCAGGGGTTTGCGTTGTTGCAGGTGAAGATTTTGTTGTTTGTTTTGCTTGGGAGGGTTAGTTGGGTTGTTGATCCTGGATATCGGTTGAAGATGACGCCGGTATGGTATTTTCTGGGTTTGGGCGTATTGGATATATGCTGACTTGAATAGGGCGGGATCTTGGCGCCGCTGGGTTGTCGGGTTATGTTGACCGAGCTGAAGTCGTGAATGGGGAGACTGGTTCAGAGTTAGGGATCGAGGTGCAATGGATGAGCTCGGGCGTATTGGGTGGTAACATTATGACTGGACTGAGTGGGTGTACGAGTAGAAGATAGAGAAGCACCCTAGAAAGAAGCAAACTGGGATTGACAGAATGAAATGCAATCAAACGACTGCTAAATTGTTTGTTCAATTGTCTAAGATAATCGCTCTCGTGGTATCACATGGGGAAACGTCGACCCCAAAACGCCTTCAAAAAAAATCACCCGACGCATCTATCCTGGCCTTATCCCAAGACATCAGGTATTAACACATTATTGTAGGTTGTATGTAGTCTGCCGTACTCGGTTGCGAATCATAATATCGCCTGCCATTGTTCAGAGATAGCAGCATCGAATTCGTACATCTTCACGCTCTCAAGAAGGACAAACGATTCGTATCGAAGGCCTCGTTCGCGTTCCTCCCTTTTGGACCACTGCTCGACGGTCCCGTTCCACACATTGGCGTAGCCATCGAACAGAGACCGCCAGTAGCAGGCTTCAGCGGCGGGGGTCAGATATCGCTCACGGAAGGTCGTGACGCTGTTGTTGGCGATGCGCTGGGCAACTTCGGTGTTGGCGACCAGGGGTTCCATCTTTTCAGATAAGTCGCTGAAGTCGCGCTCGACCTCGACGTAGTTTTGATTGGGACCATCTGCCACTAGAAGATAGTGGTGATGTTGAATGAATTGAAGTTTGTGTGCGACAATGACGGAGTTACAAGCCTGTCGGTATTTTAATGAAGCCGAATAAGAGCGACCTAAATAGAGTGTCAGCTGGTGTCCTAAGTCCCATAGTAAATATAGATTAAACACACCTTCAACATGCGCAATAAACATGTAATGGCAATGATCTTCCATCTTGAGGACGTTGGAACCCGTATGCCAATCAACCTGCTTAACATCGCCCCACGATTTATCTCTAGCGGCCTCCATTAACGCGCGTCGTAATTTCGGCGCGAAACTGGGCTTGCCCCGCCACACTAACTGAGGCGTTTTCTGAGACCAGGGAATATCCAATCGTTTGATTCGTTCCACCACCTGGTCATACGGTCCCATGTAATTATCACGGTTATCCCACGCCCAAAAACTAAAATCTGGCATGAGCCAAACCCCTTGTTCAGTGGGAGTGCGCGAAAAGACCCAGACCGGTAATTCGGAGTTGGTCACATCCTCGACCTTGTCTTCCACCGAGAAAATAAATTCAATGTCAGGTCGAAAAGCTTGTCTCGGGTCGGCGGCCAGCGCACGATGGATTGAGCTTAATGTCCCCAGGATTTTTCGTCGATGATCTTCACCCTTAGATCTCGCCATGACCACATATAATTGGCCTTTAGAGATAAAAGCCCGCGCCATACCATGTTGGATTGTGATCGCATCGAGTTCCGCCGATGACAAGCGACCGTGCGAAGACCAGAATTTGCCTCCGCGCGCGATATCCTCAAATAACCCCGGGAAGGCAGCTTTGCACTGGCTATCACTGAGGGCTTCATTGCGACCGTCGCGAGCGTATTCGTAGGACCAAGCGGGAGAGATCTCTTCAAGGTCAAGGAAGGCCGGTTCGGGACAGGTGAGGCATGTTGAGCATTGGAAGGTAGTAGAGGATTCGCATGCGCAGTGTCCGGCGGGGATTAACTGAGTGAGCATGGGGTGAATGTATTCTCTGTCGGAGTTCATGCCAAACCAAATCACCATGACGACGCTGAAGCTAAATGCGGCTATGACGCACAGCAGCGACAAGCCGCGGCGCGGTCGGATAAGAAATGAGGCTGTCATGGTGTACATCCAGGCTGGCACGGCATGATCTGGGAGTGATCGGGGGTTGTCTAAGGAGTGTATAGAGTATCTGAATATCTTAAAGGAAAGAACTTGGAAAGGAAAGAGAGAAGGGGCGCCGATCAAGGCAGCCCTGAAACGTTCCCCGGAAAGGGCAATGATGGGCGACTCTGGACGATCGCCCCCTAAGCCCCCAAATACCAACGGATTGGCAAGCCTCAGCCCGGCCCCAGTGGGGGGAGCGGCGTCATCGTTTGGTCTCGTTTGGGTTCCTTTTTGGCATTTTCAAAGAATGACATTCCTTTTTTTTTTGATTGGTTTTTGATTGGGTTGACAGAACTAGATTGGTTGGACAGGAATAATCCTCCGAGATATAGCGAGAGAGATGAGAAAGATGAAAAAAGAGGGAGGTCAAAAAAGGAAACAAAGAACCCAATGCCAAGACCACAAGCGTGAACTATCTTTTCTTCTGGCTTGTGGTGGCTTGGGGCTCTGGGGAACCTTGTCTTGGAATATTAATCTCAATGTCTCTTAATTTATATGCCTCTGACTGATAGGATACTATAGAGCAGCTCGTATAGGAAGATAGTCCCAAATATGGGATAAAGTCAGATCCACAGGGCTGTGTTTGAACTACATCTGGAGTACCATGCCGTAGAAAAGAAGGATAAGCTATTTGTCTAACAATGTCTGCTTGATTCTCTAGTGTGAAATGCAGCAATTGCCCAGCCATTGCCCAACCCAAGCCAATTTCCACACAGAAACTCCCGCTGCAATGCATGGAAAATAATGCAAAATTTCACCTAGAGGGGCCAGGATTTTGAAAGCTTTGTCAATGTCCAGAGTGACTCCGACTATGTCGTATCCCCCGATTGCGGCCACTGGATGGAGCAGGGGTCTCAGTATCCATGTCCGGGGTGGCAGGTACTGCTGGTCGACGTTGTCGACTGTGCCGTACACGGCCAAGAGCTCGGCGTAAAAGCCCGTCAGCTTCCTCATCAAGATCCATTTCAACCTTTTCATCTTCAGCCGGGGGCGTGGCGACACGTGGCGCCTCGTCCGTCCATTCTTCCAGAAAGGACTCATGACGTCCACGTCGGCGAGACATCTCTTCCGCGGCAACTCGCTCTTTACCCTTGTGTTCACGAGACCGATTAGATCCCCGGCGCTTAGAGGCTGCACTAGATTCCCGCATGCTTTCCTCAAAAGCCGCGCGATCATTTTGTCGCCCCTCCAAGGCCCACAACTCAAGTGCACGTGAAAGTAGTGTACCGGCCACACCAGCACCCCCGGCGGCATCGCCGCCGCCACTCGCCCCAAGTACACGCACGGCCTCATGCAAGGCAGTCACTGCGTCTGTAGTTCGTCCTAACTCCAGTAACACAAGGCCACGAGACGTATGAAGAGAGCCCGTCAGGCCCCGATCTTCGTAGCCCCCAACCCCGGATGCGGTTGCGATCGCCGCTGAGCCTCCCGTACCACCACCCAAAAACGGCGAGTAGCCCATGCTGCTCCCTCCTGCGCCCACGCGAAGACATTCATCAAATTCACGAAGGGACTCGGACAGACGGCCCATGCGACGGAAGGCATGACCCAGGTTCGCCCGTGTAGCCACCCAGGCGCTAGGTTCGCAGTGGAGCGTAGTAGCTAGCGCCAGTGCTTGCCCAAACAATTCAACGGCGCCGCCAAGATGATTCTGATGGTAAAAGACAACTCCAAGCTCGTTGAGAACCAGTGGGTCTCCGCCGACGGCTGAAACGATCCCTGACGGATTAGGTGTAAGAGAAGGCACAGAGCCCGGGGCAGCTCCCGTTGACATAGCATGAGCAGCACATAGATACTCGTGCGCCAGAGACATGTTATTTAGGGCAAGGTGTTGCATTCCTAAGAAGAGCTGGGGGAGATGACTGCCCTGGAAAAGTCGAGCAGCGGTGCTGTACGCCGCGATAGCTTGGTCATGTTCGCCCTCTGCGGCAAAGGTGTGCGCAAATCCAATCCAAGCCGGGGCCGAATGGGGATCCAGCAATGAGGCCTTGGAGAAGAAACGCCGCGCTTCAGCTACCTTTGATACCGAGAGATAGTAGACTCCGATTGCTAAGTATGTGTAAGGCTCTTCGGGAGAGTGATCGGCGAGCATGTGAGAGAGTAAGAATAGGGCATTCGTGGCACCGGTCTCGTAAAGACAAGCCAAGTGGAGCGGATAGATGGCTGGAGCATGGCCGAGGTTATTTTGGGCGGGAATGCTGGGATTTGTGGAGGTCAGGTCGGTTGATTGAGATGTGGAGAGGATGGAGGACGTCAATTCCAGAGCTTCTGCAAATCGACATTGCGTATACAGAGCTTCGGCGCGGGATAAAAGGATATCCGGGTTCTCTGCAAGATTATAATGTGTGGAGAGGGTTTCGGTGGCATCGGAGAGTATGGTGGGGGAGGAATATTTTGATAGACGAGTGGTGTAAAGCATCTTCGTGAAATGGGCGGCTTCCTGTGCCATGGTTGGATCTGGTGATGAAACGGAATCAAAGTCGAGTGATTCCAGGAATTCCAATTCCTCCGTGGGAGACATTAGGGAATTCTTCATGAGTTGGTCAAATGCTTCAAAACACTGCACGTCGATGCGCACGGCATCCTTGTAACAGTCCCGGGCACGATCAAACGCATTCTGCTTGGCGAAGCAGAGTCCCCGTAAATAACACATGGCAGCTTCAAACCGGACATTATTGGCATCCTCACGCTCTCGCTCCTCCGCTCGATCACTGCGCGGCGTCGCGCTCTTCCCGTTGCGCAGTGTGACATGGCTTTGGTGTTGGATCTTGCGCCGGGTGTGGTTATTGCGAATGAGGTCCGTGGGATTGTGTTCGCCGAGAATGGAGAGGGCTTGATCGAATTGATTCTGTTTGATGTAGCAGTGCGCAGCAAGGTAGCGACAGGCGGTGCTTCGAGAAACGAGATCCTTGCGGGACAGAAGAGCCAGGGCGCGGGTGAAGTTATTATTTGAGAAGTGTACTTGAGCCAGCCAAAACGCGTCAGAATCACTGTCTGTGGCAGCCAGTCAGTATCCGATTGTATATCCATGTGTTGTCGTCCTTACTAGTGAGCGCTAGGACTTTGTCCCCAATGTAGATTGCGGAATCATGCTGACCACGGTTCAGCGCGTCCTGCCTCCAGGAGCGCAGAAACCTTTCCATAACGGAGACCTGAGAAAATAAATTCACAAAGACATAGAGCCCAGAAGGAGCCCAAGCAAGGTGGGTAACTCCGGGTCTATTTTGAAAGTGGCCCGTGCGCGCCTTACTGGCACGACAACATATGTAGAAGAAGAGAAAAACCGTTTGCAAAGTTAGTAGCCTCATCATCAAGCGCAAGACATTACCTAATTTGTATGCTTATGGTTATTGAGCATCATATGTGAAACTTGCTCTCTTATGCATTTAAAATGCAATAGGCACGGGTCTACTGTATACCATATGTACCGGTGCTACGGGAAACCCATTCAATTCCCCAGTTCAAACTTCTCTATGTTAATTATGGACACGTTAATCCCTACAGATACGTTGGATCTAGCAACATGGTCACTCTACGTAAGTATCTAGAGAATCCATAATCAAAACTACATGTATGAACAAGCTTTGGGTTGTGAAGGCATTTGGAAGACCCTCAAGTGTAGGCCGGACAGGAAGGAGCCCCCGAACGCGCCTTCCTAATGGGCTTCCACTTCGTTGGCAAGGTTGTCGAGACGCGTGGATGAACTCGCGAACTCGCGACCTCGCGACCTCGACAAACCTCGACGCGCTTATCGCACGGGACTCGCTTATCGCACGTGACCTGCTTATCGGCAATCATGGATCCAGCCAAATTACCCGAGGCCAAAGTGAGTTTCTACCTTCTTCAACACTTCCTTTCCTTGACCACAAAAGCAAAATGGCTGAACGCAAGGTTCTATCAAAGTACTATCCGCCGGATTTCGATCCATCGGCGATCGAGCGCTCGTCCAAGCGCTCTCGCAAGGATGGCAACGAGCCCAAGCTTTCTGCAAGTCGTCTCATGACACCCTTCTCGATGAAATGTACCCACTGTGGTGAGTACATTCCGAAGGGTCGCAAATTCAACGCCCGCAAGGAAACTCTCGAGGAGCGATACCTTTCGGTGCAAATCTTCCGTTTCTACATCCGCTGCACCCGCTGCAGTGGCGAGATCACCTTCCGTACCGACCCCAAGAGTAAGTTTAATCCCATGACTTCATGCAGCATAGTCCACTGTCTTCATGAAAGCATACTCCCACGCGTGGCCTACTAAGACTGACATTCAACCCAGACAATGACTACCAGTGTGAACGCGGTGCCAAGCGCAACTTCGAAGTCTGGCGCGACAACACAGACGAGAAGTACAACGACGAAACCGAGGAGCAGACTCTCGACAGACTTGAGAAACAGCATGGCGAGAAGGAGGAGCAGATGGAACGCGACAAGATGGCCGAACTCGAGGACAAGATGCTTGACTCCAAGCGCGAGATGAAGGTTGCCGACGCCCTCGACGAGATCCGCACCCGCAACGCCCGTATCGAGCGCAAGGAAGCCGGTGGCGCCGACGCTGCTCTTGCTACCGTCCAGGACGAAATCAACGAGGAGACCCTCCGAGCTGAGCGAGAGGCCGCTGCTGACGCTGAGGCTATTCGCAAGTTGTTCCAGGAGAAAAAGCGTGCTGCACGCGCGGCTGCCATTGAGGAAGAGTTGAACCGACCCAAGGAGCCGCTCACGGACCCTGACTTCTGGAAGCCTCGCAAGCGACGTGCCCGTCCCGACCCCTATGGCCTCCGCAAGACGAAGCCACGCCTGGTCTAAGGCCCCAACACACGCATTAACGCCGAGGATTTTTTTTTATGGGAAACGGAGTTTGAGCTAGCATTCACGCGATCAGGATTTGACGACTGAATTCAAGCAATGGGAAGGCGTTATGTGTTTACAGGATGAATATCCTCAGATACCAATGAAATGGAAATCGAAACATTAATAACTATCAGGGCTAATATTCCGAAGTATCAAAGACATTGTAGAAGCTATTAAAACAAGAAAGAAATCGGTATCACAGTCATAGTAACGTGAAGTAAAGATGCGCCCACGCTCGGAAAAACAAACCCAGAGACGAAACCACCTTTTCAGAACATACAATAGCAACAGAAGAAGTCCCCATCGCCAATTGGGAGGACAGAAACACACAGCCATACAAGACCATTCACAGATACGGCATCCACAACGCATCGCACGACGCCAGATGCTGAGGGTTAACGGCTTTGGAGATCAAATCGATGGTGGTCTGATTGGCAGGTAGATTACCCTCGGGCGGACTGGCAAGACTGACGGCACGGTTGACGATGATTTCACTGTTGTTGTAGACCAGATCGCGGAGTTGTCCAGGGGGCAGGACACCGCGGTGATGAGCCGTGGCCCAGAACATCATCTCATCGCGGACGAAGACGCTGAGCTGTTGCTCCAGCTCGTGTCGAGGCTCCGTCAAGCAGCGGGCGATTGCCATCATTGCACAGGCGAACACACCCTCGGTCGCAATGGGACCCAGAAGAGTCTGGATGTTTGGTGTGAAGCGGAAGGGGACTTGCTCGGGGTTGTAGAAGAACGCCTTGGCTGGGTTGATGGTGGGGATCAATTCGGCACCCCAGATATCGCCTGTTGAACGAGAGATCATGATCTTGTTCGGGTATCGGTTGCCGATGTGCATAACGTAGGTCATGAAAGCGATCGCTGCGTACTGATAGGCAAATTGGCGACGGAAGAGCCAGAAGTCTGAGAAGTTGGGGTATGTCTGCTGGCAGTATTCTAATACCACGGTACTAGGGACCCATTTGTCTTGAATAGCAGTCAGGATTTCAGTGCGAAGGACCTGTTGCTGATCGGGCGTGCGCTGGGCATTATTAGCTTTTGTTATGAGAAAGGTGGAGTGAATGGACACTTACATTCTGTTTGGTTTCTGCCAAGGACCGCATCTTCTCCATTGTGAAGAGCACCGGGTCATCCTTATTGATGCCCTTGCGACGGCAGTAATCCTCGTAAATTCCCTGCATGGAGATGTACGAGGAATCATCGCGCACCAGGCGAATGTGCGGTGCTAGAGGAATCATTAACGGCAGGTGGAAGTACAAGTTGCGGCGGCGACTCTCCTTGCGTTTCGCAAGCAGACCATTGAAAATCCGGAACAGTTGAAGAATGCGTTCTTCGCGTCTGCAGTGGCGGGCAGCGGGATGCTGAACTGCAAACGCTTGTACACTGCCGTCATGTCCTCGGATCTTCAAGCGGCGGTGACAGACACCAATGCCTCGGATAAGGTCCACATCGGGAAGGAAGCGGTCGATGCGGACAAAGTCTTGGTTCTTATCCTTGTGGAGTAGGTACTGGCCGGGAACCTCGACTTCATCAAACTTAAGGAAGCGGAACTCACTCAGATGAGGTGAAGAGTTCTCGAGGAATGTATGCTGTGATCTGCGATCAAGCTTTTCCTCGAACTTGTCACGCCATCGTCGAAGCTTCTGAATGTACTCGTTCATGGTTGGCTTCTTGGTCACAAAGTCAGCCTCAAACGACTTGCGAATGTGAGCCGGGAGAATTGTCTCTGCGAATCTGGTGATGTTGGCTTCCGTTGCCGCAGGAAGCTTGAAGTCTTGGGCATAAGATCCAGGCATGCGACCCACGTAGGCCAGGCCATCGTTCAAGAGAGCAACGATGAGTCGGTAAGCATCCTCGTCAGGGGGACACTTGAAGTTTTTGTGGATCTGGTCAACCATTGTCTCCATAGACAAAGCAAGCAAGGGGAAGGCCGTCTTGAGTCCAGACATGATTTCGTCCGAATACTCCCAAGGTTTCTTCAAAGGCTCCTTATCGCCCTCCCCGGGTGCAGCCTGGTTCAGTTGCGGTGTTCCAGTCTGGCCTGGCACCTGCAGATGCATTTGCTGTGCTTGGCCAGGAGTGTGGCTGGCCTGTGGGGATGCCTGCACAGCGGTTTGTGGCTGCGCGGGAGACTGGGTCTGGCCTATAGCCGGGTTCTGTGTAGCGGGCGAGTTCGCAGGCGGAACCGACGGGGATGCAGTTGCAGCCTGGGCTTTCTGGGCAGGGGAGGTATTGGCACCAGCAGCCAGATTAGGCTTCGTACTTGGCGAGGATCCTTGCTGCTGCTGTCTGGCTCGATTCAACTTCTCCTGCTTCTGGTCATGCTGTTTCTTGATGCTCAGCATGTCCTCTCTGTTCGTGCGAAGCAAGAAGAAGAGAGCCTGTGGGTACAATTTGGCGATCTTGACCAGGACAGCCTTGCAAAGGCGCGCCTCCCGGTGGGACAAGCTAGTAAGAAGTTGAGGAATGAAAGTGATCCAATACCACACTGGTGTGTCTCCCTTGAAGTTCTCGAACGCACTTGCGATCTTTCCCTCGTCGTTGTCAAGGCTGAGAAGCCAAAGAATTCTGCTGAGCAGTTTGCGGGATTTCGCACTCTTGTAGAGACCAGCAGCCTCTAGGTAGCAACTAACGGCATTGCTAGCAAGCTCGTAGTCTGTGGGATCAGCCTTGAAGCGCTGATCACTGTATTGTCCCCATTCAGACCAGGCCTTCGCAAGACGAAGATCATAGTAAAGAGCAACTCCAAACGCCTCATTGGCCTCATTGACATGATCAAGCTTGGCGAGGAACATGCCCTTGAGCGTGTAGAATTCGGCCTTCTGCTGCGGCCCGAAGTAGTTGAGGTTGGTGTTGTTGATCACGTCCAACCCGCTGTTCAGCTCTTTCGGATTCTGGTAGTGGCACTTCGCTTGCTCCCGAAGCTTGAGGAAGGCCTCTTGGATTTCGATGTTCGGAAGGGTGTAGATACGGCTGAGTTGGTTGATGCAGACCTCTGGCATCTGGTGCTTTCGAGCTACATGGGCGAATCGGTTGATGATCCAAGCTGTTTCATGGTATCCGCGGTAGGCGTAAGAGTTGCTGGCCACATTATTCGTCTGCGGAGGCAAAAGACTGAGGTAGGTGCCGTTGATGAGCTGGAAGATGTGTTGACGCCAGGTGACGAGATCCTGCCACGTGTTGATATCATCCCAGAGATTAGGCAAACGGTCTCTCCAGGTTCCGAGAAGCAGCTTGAGTTCGGCAGACTTGGTATCCAAGTTCCTTTCATTGGTCTGGGCCAAGCTGCTACATATGTGGCTGGCATCGTGCAGCTCAACCAGGAGTTGGAAATGCTGCAGGATAGGAATATGAGCATTGGTGATGCGCTTCGGTAGCTGAAGCCACTTGCGAATAGAGAGCTGGATAGACTCATCGCAGACACTGTTGAAGTCTTGAATATTGTCCTTCTTCGTGTGGTATTGCAGAAGGGCCATGAAGGCCTGGAAAAAGGTGCGCCTGGGAGTCGGGGCATCGGATACAGACTTGATCAATGACTCAAGCTGCTCGCGGTTACCTTCACTCTGCCAGTTTTCGATGTTCCTCCAAGCAGCCTCCAGCAAGAGATCGTTGAGGTTCTCATGCTTGGCAAAGTCGCTCAGAATCTCCCATTGCTGGAGCTTCTGGGCGCAGATCAGCCAGTGGTCCTCCCACACAAAGTATTCGCCCTGCGAGAATGGCATGGCACCGGAACGGGCCTTGATTTGGGCGTTCTCGTAGAGTTGTTGAGACTTGTCCCACATTCCTTGTTGCTCGTACGAAAGCGCGGCGTTAGTTTCGACAAACTTGCAACGGCGGCGCCAGGTTCCGTAGAAGAAGTCGTCTTCTTGGAGGCCAGCGTAAACCTCAACGAGAGCGTCGAGATTGCTTTCGCGTACAGTAGGCGTGTCAATGATCGGATTGATCGCGGTTTGTTCAAGGTAGGTAGCAGCAGTGTACCATGCATCGTAGGTGCGGCTGAGATACTTCATAACATGTGGAGGAATCTTGAACCGGGGACTAGCACGCACAGTACCCTCCAGGAGGGCTTGCACGACGTTGGGCCGCTTATCTAGCTGTCTGTGGTGGTACTCACGAGTAAGCAATGTGACCATGTCCTTCTCTAGATCAAGACAGTCTTTATTGGACAGTGTGGACCAGAAGAGAGGGAAGATGGTAGTCCACAGCCGATAGGCAACATTCGAATCGGTGTGTTGAAGCTGACATAGAGGCTCGATCAGATCCCGAACTCTGACATCGCCAATATCCGACATGAATCGCCTCCGTTCTGCGACGAAAGTCTCCAGCTGGTTGTCAACCATGATGTCGGCCTTCCTCGGATCTTTCTCGCCGCCGCCGAAGAGGAACGACACGGGGAACAGGGTGAAGTCATCCGGGTGCAAGCGCGCTGCGGTTGTCATATCCACACATCCAAGCACTAAGTGCGATGCTTGGGCCAGCCAGAAGGAGTCAGCGAGAGTATCCCAGTTCTGGCATGTGAGGACATAGCTGAGACGCGAGCTGGCAAGACGAGTCAAGCTCTTATCAAATATTTGCATGAAGCGATTCCGCATTTCGACATCTTGGGCTCTTGTGCCAATCAGGAAGGCATGCTCTAGACGGACTGTTAATTCGGTCCGAGTGATTTTTGCGTCTTCGTAGATTCGAATGACAAGATCAAGGAACTTCTTCAACATTGTCTGATCAGGTCGAGATTCGAAAAGCAGCATCTTGTGCAGAACAGCCGTCTTCTCCTTCAGGGTGGGCCATGACTCGGTGGAATGGAAGATCCATGACTCTGCCATGCCCAAAATCTTGCTGCACAGCTCGATATTTTGTGAGCGCTCCACAATCTGTGCGAGAACGCTCAAGAATGGACGGCGCTGATCTCCAAGATGAGACATTCTAACAGAGATGAGCTCAATAGTCTTGAGGATCAGATCAACTCCAATCTCAAACTCTTGTTGATCCGTAGTTGGAGTTCCTTCGGGTGGCTTAGTGCCGTTCGGTGGCTGGGCACCATTCTGTGTTGAAGCAGCGACATGCTCCTTGGCGAGCTTCGTAGAGAAGGCCTTCATCACCGCGGGGATGTGTGCATCGATCTCGGCAGGCTTTATCTTGGAGAGCGTCCACAGGATGTTCAAGCTGGAGACGTAATTGCTGGCAGAAAGTGTCTCGGTGGCGATGGCAGACAAATATGAGCCGAACTCTGAAGGGGTCCCCTCCGTGTCCATGGCATCATCATCATCAGGCTGTTCATCCGGAATGGCCTCGAGAACGCGGCGAACAGGAGGTGGCAGCTTGTGCAAAACATCCATGTCGTCTTCTAGTCCATGTAGACAATCCTGAATCTCTGGGTTGTCTGACTTCAAGGGCTTCTCAAGAAGTTTCTGGATAGTAGGAAGACGAGCAGCAATCCACTCATTAGGTTTGGCCGCGATAAGCACCCTAACCACCTGCAGTGTGTTGACCATGTAGGTGACTTTATCCTCGACTTTGTCACCCTTGTCACCGACTAGGATTGGCTCAGTCACCTTCTGGTAAAGATCGATGTCAAGATCACCCCAGTACTCGGGGGACAGGAGGCTGCGAAGCAGGTTAATAGCCTTGTTGATCATTTCGCCAGTCGCCACGGGGTTTTGCTGCTTCGTTGTGGGCATTTGGCGAATCTGCGCAGCTGGAACCAGGAAGCGTTCGGGGATTGTGGTGATAAACGTAATGAGGTACTTGATCAATGACGCACGCAAGTCGGTAGGCACAGTGTAGTCCGATCGTTCGCGGCTACTGGGCGGGCCAAGAGCGGGGGACGGCGATGGCTCTTGAGCTTCGTCCAGCTTGCGTTTCCTGGCAACTGGAGATTCAGATGTCCCATTGGCCAAGTGGCTGGCCTCAGCATTATGGGCTCGCTTTTCTTCCCAGTGCCAAATCAAGCTAATCAAGTTCAGTGCGAGCTTCTTGCTGTCATTGGAGGTGTTTGGTGGGCCCGTAATCTTCACTAGAGATGGGACAATGAGAGGCACAAAGTGCTCCCTTGACTCGTAGAAAAGATCAGGCTGTCGAACCAAGAACTGGAAGATACTCATGACCTGCTGAAGGTTGGCAGTTTCCTCGGCTAGGATTCGACGGGGCCACTTAGCCCACAAGGGGTACCGTGCCTCTGCTCCAGAGCTGTTGGCCGTGCGTGTGGGGAGGACAGGAGCCAGGACATCAAGAGCCTGCGTGACGAGCGCTCTGCCTTCATTTTGGTGAGCCCTGAGCAGTGCGACATAGACCTGTATCACAATCTTGAATGGGGTCTCGTAGTGCGCAATGAAGTAACTGATCAAAACGTAGGCACCATACTTGTTGATGATGTCTTCGAGTCTGATGTAGTTCCAGGCAAATTTGATGATGTCTTTGCGGGAGTCCTGCACCGTTTGTGAATGATACTTGATCAACAAAGCAGACAGCTGTAGCAATTCCATGCGTGAGTGGTCAACGCCAGCTTGGTTGGACTCCTCGCTCAGATCAGCTAGCTGGGGCTTCCACAAACGACTTTGAATAGACTCGGTCATGCTCTTATCCATCAACTTGGGGGTATTTGGAGGGCTATTCCAAGTGACCTGGACGTCCATGGCAAAGATTGGGTTGACCAGATGGCGGAAGGCGTAGGTCTTGGTCTTCTGCGGGCAGCTCTTCTGGCCGTAGAGGTCGAGACAACGCATGATAACAGAGCGCCGGTAATCAATGGACTCATTGGAGATGATGCTCTTGTAAATGAACTTTGGAAGCGCAAGCGTGCGTTTCAACTCATCAGCAGAGAGTCCGTCGATCACTTCGAACAAGAAGTCCAGATCGTGGGTAGCCTCCGCCAAGTACATGGTGAAGATATCCATCAGTTGGTCTTCGGCTTGCTCCACTCGGAGTCGTTCATCAGCCGGCAGACTGTCACCACGGAGCTTCCTCTCCAGGTCTCTGCCGGAAGTCAGGAGTTTTGTTCTCATCTCTGCGTGCGAGACCAACCAGCGCTTGGTTGAACTGTAGGAACAGAGGGAGTGTGCGACATAGACTCCGTTGATCGCAGCAGTGTTCTTGCCGTCCGCAGCGTCCTGACCAAAGGCAGCAGCGGAAAAGCCATCCGTGTCAGCGACGATGGCGTTCCGTAGTCCTTCACTCTCGGGGTCAGCCAGGATCTGGCCGAAGAATCGTCCAAATCGCTCGTC
Source organism: Penicillium robsamsonii (assembly GCF_028829455.1). Lineage (NCBI taxonomy): Eukaryota > Fungi > Ascomycota > Eurotiomycetes > Eurotiales > Aspergillaceae > Penicillium > Penicillium robsamsonii. The sequence continues at coordinate 7,956,174 of NW_026643219.1, read as the reverse complement.
GTCGAAGCGCGCAAAGAAGAATGCAAGACTCTCTTTAGGGTAGCGATTGAGATACTTCACAAGTGGCTTGCGGAATGGACTGTGTGAGGTTCTTCGAAGTTTTAATTCCAGATCCAAGACCTTTTTGACAAGGTGCTCCATGAAAGAAGTGGCGGCCGGTGGAAGGAGATGGAAAATATTGAAGATCGCAGCGACTATTTTCATGGCCGGGTTTTGCTCAACAAGGCTGAAAGACACCTTCTGCAATACGGCATCATCGGCGATGACTTTCATATGATCAAGCAGACGAGCCCCGATTTCGACTTTGAAATAATTGGTCAACAGCGTCAAAAGACGAGCAAGACCATCCAAACCAGCAACGCTAAGGCGCTTGGGATCCTGAAGGTTCATGAGGATAGGGCGCAGTCCATTCTGCAACAGATCCTTAGGAAGCTTGTTGGTTTGGGTGAGAACATCACGAAGCCCCGCATTCGCGGCTTCAATCACCTCCTGTGACTTTGAGTAGAGCGACTTAAAGAAGACAGAAATTATGCGAGCCCTGCTCGTGTTTTGTGGCGTGTTGGCGAACTCGGAGAAGCTCATTGCCATAGATAAGAGGCGAAGACACGCAACACGGAGGTTCACAATCATATCTGCAGTCTTGAACTCATTGGGTTTAGACGCTAGGGATTCATCATCAGCGTCAGCGAGGGCGAGAGATTCCAGCATCAACCGGTTCAGCGGTTCATTGAAGGTGACGATATCATTGTGGAGGCCGAGGCAGTACGTGATAGCATCGATGAAACCAATCTGTGTTGGGAAAGGTAGGGCACGCAAAGGCTTGTTGAAGATCGACTGCAAGAGACGATCTCTGACTGGAAAAATAAGCTCGTGCACCTCACAGCCGAGAACATCCTTCAATGTGGTAAAGCAACGACGAGCAGTCTCCCGGACATGTTTGTTCATGTGGGCGAGCTCAAAGACGAAGAAGCCACAAAGCGCAAATAAGCGGCTCTTCTCGTTCTTCAAATCCTCTTTCGGGATGAGCTTGCCGCATCGTCGCAGCATTAACGTCATTGTCTCTTGTGACTGAAGCCGCGTAGCAGCAGGGAGATCCGCAGGGGTGTCCTTGATAACATACATCAAAGCCCGACAAAACTCGACATGTCGCTCATAGAGCCAGGTATCTCCCAAGTCCAGCTTGGTTGCGAGAAGGCTGATTCCCAGACTGCCACCGGCTTTGGTGAACCACTCTTCGCTGTAGCAGCTGTGGCAGAAGACACGGCCCAGATGAACGAAGAACGGCAGTTTAGCTGCTTTGTCGGGTGATCCGAAGATGACGCCCGCGGCATCCTTCACAACCACCATTGCTTGCTCAGCTGCTTCTCGGACATGTACCTCATCCGATGACAAACACTCGACTAGAGCCTCGGCGAGAATCCTGGAATCAAGATATACAGGGCCTTCCCCGTTTGCAACATCAAAGGCTTTGCGGCCGTGTCTGACTTGGGCCAGGGCACGACCAACCTCTACAAGAGCAAAGTGTTTGCAAACATCCGCCACGAAGGCTGTGGCGGCTTGCTCGAGCTCAGGGATAGTGGTGGCAAAGATACAAGCCTTGATCAGCTTCTTCACTGTTGCTTCCTGCGCAATCTTCTTCGGAATAGAGGCCGACCTTTCAGACCTGTCAAGGATATCTGCCATAGCACCCGGCTTATTCTCGAATAGATCATTGGCATGAAGTCTGATCGAGATTGCTAAGTCTTCGGGGATGTTGTCGTAACCGATTTGCAGCTTGAGGTGGGAGCTGAGCATGCGGTAGGCTTGCTGCTTGTAGTAGATGTCCGAGGCTTTCCCGGAGTCCGTCTTGGGGACCTCCATGAGTTTACCAGCAGCGAGATCAATGCCAATATCTACAGGGAAAGGGCGCTTCTCGTTCGGGCCGATCAGCCTGATATCGAAGCTTGGGTTATCATCAGAATACTGCTGGAACGACAGCTCTGGCGGGTGGTTGAGGAACTTCCGATTCCGTCCGCCAAGTTTTCCCAGGATGCGCATCGTAGTGTGTGCGTGGAAGTGGTTGTAAGGAGATGGGCGCAGGTGATCCCAAAGCGCAGTCATCAGCTCATCCATTATCGGACCCATGATTGGATCGAGATAGTCTGCCGTGAGGTTGTCCACGCAGAGTTCGAGAGTGCGCAACCCCTGACCGACAAGATCAGAATCGGCACGCAAGGCGACCACGATTGGGCGCATTAGATAGCTGAGGTGAGGGAGAAGATGGCTCAGCCGGGCAGGAACAGTGAGAGTCAGTTCAACGTAGAGATCACGTTCTTGCGGCTTGCGAGCAGCAAGCAATAAGTTATTGAACGTTTCGAGGAGCATCTCTAGAAGCGGGAGGATCTCTTTGTACAGGAGCTCAAACCTTCCCCCACCAATGCTTCGGAAGAGAGACCTCAAAAGAAGGAAGTAGTTCATGGGCTCCTCGGCTGTGACTGAAAGTTCAATGCACTTGGTTACGATCTTCGTCACATGCGGGTGAAGGACCTGCTCGTTTTGCACAGAAAATAGGGTCACAGCCATAAACGAAAGTTTAAACATCCTGAGAAGTATCTTTGCCTTCGTCATGTCTGAAGTCCCGACCTCGTCAATGCGTTCCATAAGATACTGCAAGACCATACCAGAAAAGGCGGGAGAAGTGGCCTCGCTGGCCAGGAAAAACTGGGGCAGGTGAAGGAGAGCCCCGTGTTCAAACATGAGCTCGTGTAGGTATGGGATTTCGGAATGGAATACTTCGTGGAAGGTGGCAGTATCAATGCAGTGGAAAACAGTACCGAAACTTTCCAGAAGTTCCTTTTCTTCGCGCGACATTGGGGCAGTGTACTGGCTTGCAAGGAAGTCAAATGGAGATGCATAATTCATCTCAGGGGGAGACTGGTCCACCCCATAGTATCGGAACACACGAGCTCCCTCGTGGAAGAGCTTCTTGATCACACTGACTTCCTCCGCATTGTAACCGTACGAAACTTCCGACCAGTTGATGGGAACGCTGTTTGGGTCGATTTGAATATCATCCGGGTTGCAATTCTTCAGTTGTCGGAAGATGTTCTTTAACCCATTGATCAAGTTTCGGAAGAGGAAGATATTATCCAAAACTGGGTCACCTCCGCGATCACGCGGACTAGATGTCTTGATAGGAGAAGCCGAGAAGATATCAATCTCATCCCAGTCCGGTGGTTGGTCCTTCTCAGCAAGGTAGTTCTCGGCGCACGGTTCGGTGTCCTGTCGGAAGACTTTGTACGCCTTGGAAACCTTGACAGCGTTCTTGAATTGGTGGTTCATTGATGCGAACTTGTCACCAATAGCATCTAAAATCATAATTAAGAAATATCGCGCCTCACGCTTGTCTTCTAGTTTGGAGATATTCTCAGCCATGTTCAAGAGAAGTTTTGCGCTCATTGTCTGGAAGCTGGTGCCAGGGAAATCGTCGTGAAGGTTTTTTGTGTAGACTTCGACCGTTCGCCGTATCTGGTCGCGACTCAAATGGTCGCGAACATGGTGTATTAAATCAGCCAACATGCTGTAAGCTAACGGTCTCATGGTCTCATAGACAGTGAGGCCATCTCCGATAAGAGTCCGTTCATCTAAAAGCTCGTCAATCTTCTCAAGGAAGATCTTGCGATAGTTGAAATTGATGATGTGACGAATGGCGACTAGCAGCTCCTTCCTTGCACCTGACTTCTCTCGTGGACAATCTTGAAGGAGACGCACGACGACAGAAGGAAGCGTAGGAAGAAAATCCTGTAGCTGGTGGGCATAGAGACGCAATAGGTACGCTAAGAAGCTCATCGTTTTCACCTGAGCTGTGATGAACTCTCCAAATGCAGCGCGATTCTTGATTTCCTTACAGACACCCGTAAAGATTGTGCCTTGAGCTGCTGCTTCTGCGTGTGCCTTTTCTTGGGGCTTCGCCTGAAGTAACAAAATTGTTTTGATGAGCGGGACAAACAGCTTGACGTTGGCCGGCACTGATGCGCGATGTGTCTGGAAGATTGATACGACGATAATCGGGCACTCTGCGAGGACCTTGAACGACTGCATGCCTTTGAGGAGAACATTACTCGACTGCTGATCAGGTCCTAAATCCGATACCGAGGTAGCAGGTGAGCTCGGTCGGGGAGACTGGAAGTTCTGTGCTGTTGCGTTGGGCGTTGATGGCATTCCGGATGGCGTGGCCTGGTTCGGGGTGTCGAAAGTATCTCGAACGACTTGCTCCATTGTCTGAAACATTTCCTGGATAAGGTCCAAGAAAGCCTGCACTCGGTGTGCAGTGGCCTTGGCTTGGTTCCTCTCCAGATCCATAATGGTCTTCATGCATAGCACCGCATTATCTTCGTTCTCGATCCGCGCAAGTTCCATCAACAGATCGACCATATCGACAGCGTACGGCTCCACGTCCGGGGATCCCATCGGTAATCGGTGTAGTGTCTCGAGGATGCAGTTTCGTAGTTTCTAATGAACGGGCAGAGTGGTTAGCTGTTTCTGCGCAACATTCATCGAGGCCAAGCTTGTGCCAAAGAATCTCACCTGGTCGTAAGACATGCTGAAGAAGACCGGGTCTCCCTTCAGAATACTTTTGAATACTGGCCATAGCTTCGCTAGGAATATGGGGTAGCTTGCGCCCGAGCATAGGGGCTCAATGCTGTCTCGTAATTCGGTAGCGACATTGGCTCGGACTTTGACATCTATTAAGATAACGGGATAGTTAGCACGGAAGTTGGACAACGATTCTAGCTGGCGCAAAGCTCATCAACCTACCAAGCTTCTCGTCGCCGAGCTTGCTGGCGTAGATATCTATGTTTCGCTCCATCGCTTTGATCTGACCCTTCTCAAGGGCGGGCGACTAAATGGAAAGAAACAGCAATTACGGCCGGGCCGAGTGGCCGGCTGAGGAGAGCGGAGTGTGCGCAGTCTTCCCGGGGGGGGAATTGGGCTCTCATATGTTGTGTTGTGGTGTCGCAGAAGCTGTGTGGACTGGGTCGATATGCGAAAAGATCGGAGACGGCAGAACTTAAACGAAGGAAATCATCAAGTCATTGGTTCTTCAAGGAAAACAAACTGCCTAGTCCATTTAAATAAATCAAGTCCGGACAGCAAATGAGGGAATCGAATTACCCCGCGGGGGAGGAGAGGCTGAGGGAGATGAGGAGAAAGTTGGGGATTGTATGCGGCGCGATATTCACGAGAGCAGAACAGAGGACGCGGGCTATCGCAGAGACCCCGAAAGAAACACTAGTCTGTATTAGGCAATTATATCGGGTGTGGTTGTTCCGCTCCGAGCTCCTTCCAGGTACAGCTCCGAAGTATAACTAGGGCTTCAACTACTTGAATCGAATATGATTTTGTATTTCTTATTTGTGAGATGATTAGATACCCATTGGTCTTGATCTACCTTTTTATCCGTGACCTCTTCTATGATCGGGATGAAATATAGGCTTCCTGCCCCATGAAGGTGAAACTTTGCTCGTACATAGGACTTTGGAGTCAGTAAGCACAGGCTGCGGGAGAAGTATTGCGCCCATTGAGTGTATAATCTGTTTTCATATAACCAAACAACCCAAGAGGAACATCTAGGCCTCATCTGCCGGTAGATCATAGCTTGGTATCATAGGTCGTAAGAAGCTTAAAAGCATAGTATGAGAGACCCGAGTTAAATATTGTACACATGTAGTTATGAAACTAGGAACCACTAAATCTACTCATGCATGTTCAGCTGGTTGTTTACCCTTGGAAGAGCTCTACTCACTGACAATATGTAGTTTAAATTTCGAGAATCGCGAAGCGTCGCTTGCATGCTGTGGAGTCAAAGTATATATCTACAGCATGTTGTATACAAGAGATTCGCCGCATATCATGACACACATATTATTGAAAAATGTTTATCGCCATAGCTTTTAGAACCCCATCAATGTAAAGACAGCAGTTTGTCCATTTATTGACTAAGCGAAGTATACAAAAAGGCCGTCAAAAGACCTCATCATACATACCTCCGAATGACGAGTGACGGTAATTACGACTTTATTACTATTCTCACTTTCCGTATAATATCTCTACTTGAAAGTATGCCTAATATAACATTTAGGACGGTAGACTAATATTTTGCCATGCTTATCCTGATATACAGTCACGAGCCCCAACTCTCGTAATCCAGGCACCCAACTCCGATTAGCCCCGCATTCAGGCGGCTCTGATTATTGTCCCACCTTAAACCAGATTGCTTCAAGATTTCAGGTGTTCTGTTCAACATGGACCCCCTTTCTATCATTTCGGCGGTAGAGCTCTGCTTCAAGTAAGTTACAGACCACAATCGGACTACTCAAACTGACCTTATGTCAGATATGGCACATATCTAGTTCAAATATGCAATGACTTTGCAAACGCCAAAGGAGATTACGCAGAGAAATTCCTCCGTGTGGAAACCTACTGGATGAGAACGGAGCTTCAGCTGAAGGTGGTGCAGAGTATTGCCCCCGAGCTCAGTGAGAAGCATCGGAGGATACAACATCAGACGATTGCAATGCTAGCCACCAAGTTGGAGATTGCTGTCAATAATCTTCAGTCCATCGTCAAGCGGCATCCTGTCGGGAAGCAAGAACTGGGTGTACGTCGGTGGAAGTATGTGCTCACGAAGGAAAGGATCGACAGCACCATCGAGGATCTCAAAGAATGGCAGTCACTATTCGATCCATCGTGGTATTTGATTATGAAGCTTGCAAACAAGAAGGTCGATTCTGGCCTGAGCACAAACCAAAAGATTTCTGCCATAGATTTCAAAGACCCGATAGCTCCTGCGCAGTCCCTCAGAAGAATCCTGAATCCGACACACCCCAACGCTCCACCTGTTCGCCTCTCCGCGGAATTTCTGATTTCCATTAACCCACAAAAAATACCATTTTGTTCAGCGGAGGCAGGCCGGAGACTAGAAAATGGTCAATCACTTATTGTGGAACGAGTCACACCTTTCCCAGGGGCCAATGTCGGGGACATCAATAAAGATATACGAGATCTCGCTAGACGCCTATCTGGGTCCGATGCCATGGAATTCGGTCTCCTTAGCTGCAAAGGATATATCCAACACCGCAAGCCCGGGTCTGATCGATCTACGCCAAATGCATTCAGCATTATCTTCCGAATGCCGACACAGCATGTTCAACCCCGCTCTCTCCGAGGTTGCTTCCAGGATATGTGCCATACCCACTCACTCTCAGACCGATTCAAGTTAGCGAACGAGCTTGCAAAGGCAGTGCATTCTGTTCACTTGTTTGGTTTTGTTCACAAAAACATACGACCAGAGACAATCCTACTCTTCGGAAGTAATGAATCCTCGATTGGATCTGCCTTCCTGATTGGATTTGACAGCTTCCGCATGGCCTCTGGCAAGACCTTGCGCAAAGGTGAAGCTTCCTGGGAACGATGCCTTTACCAGCATCCCGACCGCATAGGAATGGTTTCCTCCAAAGATTATATCATGCAGCACGATATCTATAGTCTTGGTGTATGCTTGCTAGAGCTAGGATTGTGGGAATCTTTCGTGTTATACGATAATTTGGCACCTGAAAGCAATGGAGATGCCCCAACACCTACTCGCTCCTCTATTCTGGGGATGGATCAAGGGTTATATTTCCAAAAGCATCTTCTCTTCTTGGCGCAAGGTGAACTACGGAAGCGAATGGGGACCAAGTATTCCGAAGTTGTTGTCACTTGTTTGACATGTTTGGACCCTAAAAATGTTGACTTCGGAGAGGAAGCCGATTTTGAAGATGATGATGGCATTGAAGTGGGTGTTAGGTACATTGAGAAGGTATGTTGCTTCTACCCTAATCCCATGAAAAATCGATCTCTAACACATTATCGGGAAAGGTGATGATGCGACTAAATAGTATGTGCGTTTGAGTCCATAGTTCCAATCTGATAGAGCATCCTGGCAGAAAAGGAAAAGGGGACAGAATACATGTGTTCGTGATATACACTAAAGCAGCAACGTGTGTAAACTGGGGACAAAGATTATTTGTTCACAAGTCCTTGCATCACCCCACTAATCGTTCGGCGATTCCTTTCCTGTATCGGCTCTCCAGAGTCTAACCACGCCATCGTTGATGGAAGAGCATGCCAACAAGTTTCCATCGGGGGAAAACACCAAATGCCGATCATCCCGTATGCCACAAGGATATTCGTCAATTTTGCGAATGCCAGAGAGTTTAAAAGTTTCGTTTTCGGATTCAACACCACCCCAGAGAATAATTGTCCCGATCCTAATATGTTCCAACGGTGTTTCCCCGAGGTACACACAGGCCGCTATAACCTTTCTATTGGGAGAAAAGGCCAAAGCACCGACTTTGAGATAATTTAATTCAAATTTAAACCAATGACTCGGAGATTTCACATCGCCCGTATTCACACCATAGGGATGCAATTCTTTGCGGATGAGTCCGAATAATTTGGCCGCACAGTCGGTGTCTCAAGTTTGGGGGTGTTGGTTAACTCCAAGACATAAATACCGGTCCTATATGAGCAGGCTAGATATCTTCCGTCCGGGGAGAACTTCGGCTCTGCTGTTTTGAAAGCTGGTGGCGTTAAAGGAATGAAAGACTCCCCAGTCATAAGATCCAGGGTCCACACTCGGTTATCACCATGATACACCAGTCTTCTACCACCGGGGGCAAAGCTTAGAGACACATAATTGTTGGATGTCTCAATTTGAACACCTTTTGGCCTTGATCAATATGCCAAATTTTGACTTTTTGAGACGAACAAGCCACAAGGCTGCTATCTAGTGAGAATGCAACGAATTCAACCGTTGGCTCCACGTGGAAAATCTGCGAGGGTGATTTAGCCCCCTAGCGACAATCCAGGACATCAGCTTGGTCCTGCCATTGTCGTGCGAGCTGCGGTTCCGTCCAACGTATTCCAAAGCATTACGTGTGTGCCATCAGGAATAAGATACCATTCACCGGCGAGAAATCGACCTGTAATTCGATTATGCACTATAATATGCCACTTATTACTCCGTAAAGAAGGGTTGTGGTGAGGAAAGACTTTAAAAATGCTCCGAAAAATGCTCCCTTATTACTTATCATGGATGATACATCAGATTGCGAAGGTAAAATACTGCATACTGTATAGTTTCCTTTGGTACCTGCGACCATAAACTGTATCCTCAAGTCACATTGAAGCAATCTGGGTACTCTGCAACCTTGGCGTGCTTATAACCTCAATAGCACAGATCACCCTCGAGTGAAGCTTTTGTCGCAAGATCATGTACATCCCCCTTACAAGCTGGATGCAATCATATGGCAACCTCAGCTATTTAAATCCTTGGTGCGGCCAATGAAGATTGTAACTTGAGGAATGCATGACAATTACCGGATCTTAAAATTTTGCACGTATAATCGATCCCCTGCAGGACAATGTTTTGGTCTCCCCTTTTCTGTGGAATGCCAAACAAGAAATGAAACGTTGAAAAGACATATGTCCCCACTTTCTAATCTTGTGTCCATCATCCATTCAATCTCGCCCAACCCACACCAATGGAGAAGATATCAAGTAATCCCCCACCGCAGGAACTCTTAAATGATGGACCCGATGAAGGGGATTCGTCATCTTGCCCTCCGGCCAGCACCTGGACGGTGGTCTATCTCACTATTGCGCTCTGTCTCGGTGTTCTTTGCATGTCGTTGGTAAGTGAAACATGGTATACAGCAGCTAACGGCCAAAACAACGGTCCATTAAGACTGACTTTGCCCAGGACGTCACCATCATCACAACGGCAATACCTCGCATCACTGATCAGTTTGACTCACTAAACGACGTGGGTTGGTACGGCAGTTCCTTTCTCCTCACAAACTGCGCCACAACCCTTGCCTTTGGCAAGTTGTATACATTCTACTCCACAAAATGGGTGTACCTATCCGCTCTCTTTCTGTTTGAACTCGGTTCTCTTGTCTGTGGAGCTACTCCGACCTCTGTTGGCTTGATTCTGGGTCGATGCATCGCAGGTACGGGTGCTGGGGGTATCTTCTCCGGGAGTCTCTTGATTATGGCCCAGACTGTTCCTTTGCACCGTCGCCCAATCTTCACGGCCTTGCTTGGTGCTATGTACGGCATTGCTAGTGTCGCGGGTCCTCCGTAAGTTGAACCCGTTGCCTTATTCTCTCCTGTATTCTAACCGGACTAGATTGGGAGGCGCGTTGACAGATCACGTCTCTTGGCGTTGGTGTTTCTATATCAACCTGCCACTCGGTGCTATCACAAGTATCTTCGTCCTGTTTTTCTTCCATGCCCCTGCTCCAGTCAAAAGACGCCCTGACTTCCGCAAAATGCTAGGCGAACTGGACCCTCTGGGCACGTTCTTTTTCCTACCTGCCATCATTTGTCTTCTTCTGGCCCTCCAATGGGGTGGTGCCCAATATGCTTGGAATAACCCCCGGATCATTGCTCTGTTTGTGCTCAGTGGTGTTCTCCTAATTGTCTTTGTGGCTATTCAGGTCCGCCAGAATGAAAAGGCCACACTTCCACCGCGTATCGTCTGCAATCGCAATATCTGGTCGGCAGCCTGGTTTACCATTACACTTAATGGTGCTTACTTTACCTTCGCTTACTACGTATGTCGAGCCTCAAGCAGTCCCGTGTCCGCTAAAGCTAACTTTGCAGCTTCCTATTTGGTTCCAGGCAATCAAAGCGGCCTCGGCCACCAAATCAGGTATAATGAACTTGCCGAGTATTATCGCAGTCGTTATCGTCTCCATTGTATCCGGTACTCTCGTCACTATCTTCGGCTATTACAATCCCATCATGATCATGGCCTCTTGCACATTAGCAGTTGGTGCGGGTCTACTCAGTACCCTGAATGTAGACTCGGGGAGTGGCGAATGGATCGGCTACCAGATTCTAATGGGAATGGGGGTTGGATTTGGATTGCAACAGCCATTTATACTGGTGCAGAATGTACTAGCCGATGAAGATATCCCTATTGGGACAGCCGTGGTGACATTTGCACAGACCCTGGGAGGTGCGATCTTTATTTCGGTGGGTCAAAATATCTTCCAGAACCAATTGAGGAAAGCCATGCACCTGGAAGATCCCTCGGTGGATATCGCCAAAGTTCTCGCGGCTGGTGCGACGACTTTGCGCAAGAAGCTTCCAGTTGAGCAGCTGCCAGCAGTTCTTCGATCCTACAATACCGCTATTACCCAGGCATTTTACGTAGGCGTGGCTTTGGCAGCGCTTTCCATTTTAGGGACCATCGCGTTGGAATGGAAGTCCATGAAGAAGCCGAGAAACACTACACCTGCACCCAACGGTGACGAGGCGAGTTGAATCTAGTTGTGATGAAGGTGTGATTCCGAGGGTTACGTATATTGGATTTCGGGCCACGCTCTATCAATTTCCCTTCACGTCCTATGTCTTTCATACTTCAACATTACAATAATATACTTTGTCATGATAGTATGTACTGGCTATTAGCATATCCAAACACTTGACCTGGAAATTCAGAGTCTCCATATGGACACTGCCTGGCACACCCTTTTATACATCTGGCTTCTGTACCAATCGTTCGACTTCATCCAGCCCCGCCATGTTCCTGAACATGCTATCAAGTGTACCGAATGGTAGCATACTCCCAAACCGTACCAGCCAAGCTTGGTTGCCCCTCCAAACATTAGGGGCGCTGCTGTTTAGAAGGTCCATCACGACCAGTTTTGCCCATTGCTGGGAAGACATACCAGCACCCTCGACAATGGTTCCCCGAATCGTGCGCTCTACCACTCCCTTCGCCTTTTCATAGATCGATCCGGCTGGCAAAGAAGCTGTGTCCTCCTTTCGTTGATTCTTTTGGAAATTCGATTCGACAACGCCTGTTTTGAGGTCCACAACCCTGATACCAAAGGGCTTGAGTTCCAGTCGCTCTGCATCCGAAAATGATGCAAATGCAGCCTTTGAGGCATTGTATACAGATTGAAATGGCCCTGGGCAAAAGGAGGCACATGACGTGTGGTTGACAATCATTCCCTTTGATTTCAGCAGCAACGGCAGGAACGCTTGGGTGACTGCCAAGGGGGACCAGACGTTCAGGTCGAATATTTTCTTGGCCTCTGAGATTGGAATGTCGGACACTGGCATACCGTAGCCACCACCGGCATTGTTGACTAGGATATCTAGTTCGGGCACGTGGCTAAGACACTCCGCAATTGAACTCTCCGACTGCACATCTAAGCGAAGTGTCTTAATGCCTTGCGATGTCATCTCTGACATCTTCGAAGGGTCTCGTGCTGTGGCGTATACTTCCAGACCAGCTTCATGGAAGGCGATCGCAAGAGCCGCCCCTAGACCGCCATCCGAACAACCAGTTATGAGGACTTTTCGAGTAGACATTACAATTGCAGAAGGGGGTTTTGTTTAAATGATATTGAGGAAATCTGGAGGGTACGAAATGGTCTGACAAGAGAAGAGCATTTTATGTGACGTTAACCGAGCGGGGTAAAATTGGCTGAATATCTGACCTTTTGAAGAGAGCCCAAGTCTTTAGGTATAAGACACTGGCGAAGAACAAAGTATGTGATAGGGCTGCACATTAACTAAGAACTTTGAAAAATATCATACCAAGAAACCAGCCGAACTAGAAAGACCTTGAGTACCATAAAGTGGCACAGATTCAGTCATAAATCCAGCGCCATTCACCACTCCCAGGCTCCCATTGACACACCGGTCTCTATCGCTCTTTGTGGAGCGAAGCCATGAGCGCGATTTGACTCTCGTGGGCACACTGGGCTAATGTGCCAGTGGGAAGTGGCTTTTCACAAATAACGCCCATAGCGACCTTCAGGGAACATGGATTTTCCTTGTCAAGGATTGGTGACTTAGCAGTTCCTCAAAAGGGAGAGTAACCTGCACGGATGGAACCCTGTATAAGTCCCTTGCATAATGCGACATGTCTACTTCGTGCATTCCATAAGACCACGTACTCTGTACCTCGTATTCCGTACGTAGCACGAAATCACGGAGGCTGTTCAGCTGTACCACGGGCTCAGCGGGACTTTCAACGTGACTACATGAGGCATGTCCTTGCGTTCTACCGAAAAATAGAACCACGAGCTTGGCATTCAAGTGAAATATAGAGCCAGAGGTTGCACTTCGGGTGACCTTTGGATAAAGCTGAACAACTGCAAATCACATTTCTGGAAAACCACACATACTACCATACCACAATGACAGTATCTTCCACTATCGATGGTCTCAAGACCTCTATGCTAGCGGTCGCGCAAACAGCAGATATGCCCCATCGTACGCTCAGCAAGTCGATGACTTTTGCCAATCTGGATCAATACCAATACTGGCATGCCGTCGGTTCAATGCTGGGGAGAATGCTCTCCAACGGCAACTACTGCATCCATAAGCAATATGAATATCTGTGTCTCTTCGCGCATGTTATAATTCCAAAGCTGGGACCGTTCCCAGGCGGAAGGGACATATACAGATGTTTGCTCGGGGGCACCGGTTCCGCGGAGCTCAGTCAAAATGTCCAGAAACTAGGCCGGACTGCACGGGTTGCATTCGAGCCTACAAGCTACATCGCTAGCACAGGAGTCGACCCGCTTAACAGACACACGGTACATGCTGCCCTGACTGAATTGAGGACTATCGGGTCTGCCACGATTGACATGGAACTGCATCAACTACTCGTCAACGAGCTAACTTTGACGGACCGAGAGGAAAAGCTCATGTCTCCGGAACAAATCTCGGGCACTGCGTGGAAGACGCAAATTCTGCTTGCTTTGGATTTGGGACAGACTGGTATTATGGTCAAGGAGTATTTCTACCCGGCACTTAAAGCTTCCGTGATAGGAAGAACCGTGGCTGAGTTGTGCTTTTCTGGTATCCGGAAAGTGGATACGCAAAGGGTTTTCGAAGCTCCGAGCAAGGTCATTGAGACCTATATGCAATCCCAGAGCCAGACAGACCTCTACTTCTTGTCCTGCGATCTGGTCGATCCAGCGCAAACTCGAATCAAGCTTTACCTGATGGAGCTAGACATGAGACTCGAAAAGGTTGAGGAGCACTGGACAATGGGCGGCAAGCTGAGTGATGAAGAAACATTGCTTGGACTGAAAATGTTGCGAGAGCTGTGGGTGGAGTTTGGGATTATAGAGGGCATGCGGAATGAGCCGGAACGGCCATCGCTGCCTGGAGATCCTGACACCATTGTTCCCTTTATCATGAACTACGAGATGAATCCCGGCGAGGCATTACCCAAGCCTAAATTTTATTTCCCTTTGGTTGGCATCTCGGAGCTGAAAATCGCCAATGTGCTAACTACGTTCTTTGAACGCTATGATATGCCTGAGCAGGCTGCAGTGTATCGTGATAATCTGCAGACATATTAGTGAGTGACTTCTTTTGACACACATTTCTGCAACGTTAATCTGACTTGTGATATCAGCCCCAGCAAGGACTTGGCTGTCGCAACGGATCATCAGGCATGGCTGTCCTTTTCGTACACCAAGAAGAAAGGACCATACCTTACCATGTACTACCACTAGGATTTTGGAACACATCACCACGGCCTCGATAGTGTGTCATGAGAAGCATAAATGCAAGGACAATTTCTTTTATGTGATTTAGGGCATCTTAGCTAGCCAGAATGAACAATGATTCATGTCCTTTGGGATTACCGTTTCCATGAAATCAATTTACCTATAATTGTTTTGCAGATATAAAAAGCTGATTCTTGCTCCTTGTATACCGAAGGTAACTAAGATGGGGATCGGGGGTTTCTATGGCTTCTTTGCACTGATGACATGGTTGAATCTTCGCATCCGATCCTGCACTCCTGCCTCCTCCAGGATCCATTGAGCCTCCGGGTCCCCTGCGAGCAAGTTGGTACCAAAGCATGCCAGGAATGCAGCTAGTCCAGAGGGCTTGGGGGCGATCTAATATCCGAGCACATAATCCCGTGTCTTGCTGTGCACGCCGTCTGCGCCGATGACGCAGTCAGCTGAGATTCGTTGCTCGCTATTGACAGTCACCCCAGCTTGAGGCTGCCACATCGTCAGATTGGGAGATCAGGTGACGCAGTACCTCGCCGTTATCCCAACTTTGTAGAACCTTTGGCTATCTCCTGCTCCAATCAACACATGAGCCATCGACAGTTAACTTGATATTACAGAGCTTACCGAGTACTCTAATCTCAGGGCATCTCTCAAGGGCAACTACCACATGCCCCCTGCCATGGCACTCAATAGCAGCGACTAGACCAGCAATCCCGGCTTGACGATAATCACTTCGATCCCACTGGAACGGGGCACTGCGACTCCATTGGGGCCAACGCCTTGTGTGACCGTCATCCTAATGCACTTGATTACAGTGCTAACTTTGTGGCTTCCGAGTCAGTATGATCTCCCTTTATGGCTACTTGGCCGTCGATCCGTACTACAGCAGGATATAGCTATGTATACTACTACCTGGCTATTGTGGGCTATATGGCAAAAACACGTCCGCATTCCTCTGCTTGCGCTCGTACTGAGCAAAACCTGCTTCGGGGATCGACCAATGCGTTCCGATCATACTGATGCAACTTGTGTTGCAGTAATCATTGAATGAAGTATATGGCACGTCAGCACAGCACTGAAAAATGAGACCATGGAATCAATCCCCGCAAACCGTCACCTCTGATGTACCGGTGACATTCAGGCAAGGGGGCCCGAGAAATGCTGCAAAATATCGGAATATGTAGGTTTATGTAAATAGTTACATACAATATGCAATGAATGCATTGTGGGTAAGAATTAAAGAAAGTGCTAGTATACTCAAAGCTGCCGATCCGGGAGCGCTTCCAGTAGTACGGATCTCACGGGTCAGGTTTGATGCAAGGGGGGTGCCACGGGGGTGCCACGGGGGTGTCTATGCAGTAAGAAAATGCCTGCAGGCGATCAGATGCTACCTCGCATCTGATGCATTTCAGCTGGTCTCAAATCAAAAGTCAATCGAAGGAGCGGATAAAATATCCGTGAATATGGATCCACAAAGGCTACAGGGGCCGGGCGACCTTTGATTGGTTAAGATAACTCTAGTTCAACATCAATTTCCACTATATAGATCCAGTGGTTGCAGTGGCTGCAAAACTAGAGTTCAAGGTGAGGCACATGAACATATCTATGGATCGTTCTCTAAGAATCTCGTGTCCCGATCTAATTCCTGATTTCAATAAGCTGGGGATTGTTACCTGTTTCTTCCGTCCTACGGCTTGTGCAGGTGGGTCGACGTCTCATTGAGTACGACCATCAGCTAATATGAACACCTCGAAATTTTGAGGCAAGCTTCCAAGATACAAATACTTTGCCCTATTCATTTAATTGATACGAAATGGGACTTGTAAACCGCAGTAAACGCCATTTCCTACAAGCGTAAGACCAGCGAAATACTGTGACAAGGTTCCGAGTTAGGATACAATTGACAACTGAGGAAAATGGGTTCAATGGATCCGTTCGTGTATTTCAACTAAGTAAATCTGATGTTAACCTAAAATAGAAAATGAAACATGTACTACAGGGACTCCAAGATAATCTCCTGCTCGGCAACCTTGAACCAAGCTTCGCCTCGTTTTTGGGCGCCCTTCTCATCCACAGCAGATTGTCCAGGGGATTTCACCTGATAATTCTCGACAGTGTACGCAACCAATACCTTGAGAATCGTGTCTGCCAACGCTTGTGCAATACACTGGCGGGGCCCAAACCCAAAACGCCAAAAGCGATACCGAAAGCTGGACCTGGATTCCTCTAGAAAGCGGCCTGGACGGAATGTCATTTTGTCAGAGCCCCACGCGTCATCCCAGATATTCAAGGCATTGGTGTCGACTACCATGAAAGTTCCACGGGGAATGCGGTATCCACCCACGTCCCGGTCAGTGGGCATGGATTGCGCGTAGGTGTAGTTGGTGACTGGTTTCAACCTTGCAGATTCGTTGATGCAGCTCGCTAGCAGGGTTGAGTTACTAGCAATGTATTTTACCCAGGAATCGGCAGTTGTGCTAAGTCGGGTTTGTGATATCTCGTCTCTCAGCTCAATCTGGAGACCTGCATTCTCAGCCAGGAATTGGGGAATCCAGGAGAAGCTCCCAATGGTTACGTCGATATTGGCAAACAGCGCTTCGTCCAATGTGTGCATTAGCTCAGTAGATGTTATCTGGCCTTGCTCGACGGCCATATACAAGGTAACAATAGCACACGCGGAGGCGACCTCGCGGTTCTTTGCATATTGATACGCTTTCCGGTTGAAATCGGCCCAACGATTGTGGAAGACATGCAGCTTGTTCCTTATGGCGGGGTGAAATAGCTTGCTGATGGAGAATAGTGATAATCCACCCTTGAAGGCGTATTGAAACACATCGGTGCGCAGATCGGTGATGAGTAAGAGTTCCTCTATCATCTCCCGGCACAAGCTTCCGTATAGGAGGTCACTAATGACCCAGAAGGGCAGAAGCTTGAGATCCTCGGCAGGTTTAATTCGCAGGGTTTTCCCGCCTCCATACTCCATGTATAACTCTGAAAAGCGACGAGAGATGCGCGACTGGACAAAGGGAACGTATGTCGTGGGCTTCTGGGTAAATGGTGGGGATACTACAGCATGGACTCGCTTCCAGTGTCCTTGACTGATGAGTCCGACACCATCGCCCACTAGCTCACCCATCACCCATCCACCATTCAAGTTTGAAGCCTTGTAGTGGTTGCCAGAGTCTTTGAAGACTGTCTTGATCTCATCCGCGCGGGTCAGGATACTGTCCTTTCCTTTAGCTTGGGTATTTCATCTTAGGAAAGGGAGCTTACATTTCTGGCGTGAGGCCAACCCAGATACGATAGATCGGGCCATATCTCTCGCCCCACTGCCGTGAGACGTTCTCTCCCTCTAGGAACTTGATACTCCCTCCGCCATCTGGGAAGCTGTATGGGCAAGTCGGGATGGGTGTTGAGCCATCTGTCGAATAAATTGGGTACCACCACAGTAAAAGCCTCTATATTGTTAGAAGAATGAAAGTCAGCCGTGTTGTGTTGAGTTGATGTATCGTCGGGGTATTACCGACATTGATTATGTAGGAGACTACTCGATTCGACCAAGTATCTGGTGTAAATGCGTGCCACAAAGTGACTAGAAGTGATACAACTGCCAGCTGTAGCGTAAGAAGGATGTAACCCATCATGTTGAGCTGACGTTGGCAAGAAACAGTAGAAAGAAACGGTTTTGAATGACGAACTCGAACTGAATTTGTAATCGAGACCATGGCTGCCATTACCCCAATAGGTACGTCCGATGCATACAGTCGTATTCTTACTCCCACATGTGCGGCTGATGTTCCGGGACAACATCGCCAAGTGGCCAGAATCTTACATTTGTGGGTTTAATATCCATCGGCAAGGAAGAACCTACACAGTCGCATTGCGTTGATGCGAGCTAGCGCGTGGTGAACACAAATATGCAAGGAATAGTGGTGTCAGTCG
Organism: Penicillium robsamsonii; assembly: GCF_028829455.1. Classification (NCBI taxonomy): domain Eukaryota; kingdom Fungi; phylum Ascomycota; class Eurotiomycetes; order Eurotiales; family Aspergillaceae; genus Penicillium; species Penicillium robsamsonii. The sequence goes on along the minus strand of NW_026643219.1, from coordinate 7,937,647 downwards.
CATATTTAGCCACGCACGAAGAATCACTGGGTGTTAGGTTCCCCTTGGCAGCTATTCCTGTTGCTGACAGCCCATTCTTGGCTATTTTGGGGGATATATCAGGAGAGGTCATTTGGGCTGAAGCATGAATCATACATGTATTCATTACCGTGGAGAAATCCTCATATTTAAGAGGAAGATTAGCCTCTTGCAATACTTGCCTACGATCGCCATGGGTTCTTATCATGATCATCATATCATTTCCCTTCTTTTGGCTAAGGAAGTGGAAGCAGCATGGACTGATAATGACGAAGCGTTGCTGCAAGCTCATCATCTCAAGGCATCTTGGGCTTTGTTGCTTGGCAGACTCTCAGAAACACCAACGACGACATTTGCAGTATTGGAACAACCGGCAGTCCCACCGAGCGATGCGTGTTCGAAATTAGTGCCTTCGGTTCCACATCTAGAGACCTGGGAGATATCAGACAGTCCGGATAGTCTCTTGGTAGATGTAGCGAAGCAAAAGCAAAGAGAGCCTCTTCCAGGGACACAGCCCTCAACGGGTGTGGTCATCAGGTGGCATGATGAACCGAACGGTCCGAGCTTGGTAAGTAGGAGTCCATAAGGCGTTGTTCGCACAATATACTAAGAGAGGCTTAGTTACCCGGCGCATTCAATACAATGGTGGTTTTGGACTGCAGTACATCGCCCGCCCAAATATCCATGGAATACTCAAGGACATCTCTCACTATGAACCAAGCATGGTCACAATTAACGGCAATGGTTCACATTTTGGAGCAAATGATTACGAGCCCAGGCGTATCACTGCGAGAGGTGGATTTCCTGGGCTCATATGGCATCGGGTTGATCCGACAATGGAATAACCCGTACTCACTCGCACGACCACAAGTGTGCATTCATACCTTGATCCTAGAACATTGCCGAAGTCAACCCGAGGCTGAGGCGCTGTGTGCTTGGGATGGTTCCATCACGTATGCAGAGCTTGGTCAACTATCACTCGCAGTCGGACTTCAGCTGCTGTCACTTGGTGTTGGCCCAGAGTCAGTGGTGCCGCTGTACTTCGAAAAGTCGCGCTGGGCCGTGGTCGCCATGATTGGAGTGCTAAGAGCGGGGGCTGCTTTTGTTCTTCTCGATCACTCTCATCCTATGGCTCGTCTAGTCGAGATTTGCTCAGAAGTGCAAGCAACAGTTGCCATCGCATCAGAGTCATTGCAGGAACTGGGTCAGCAGCTGGGCCCTCGGGTTATCACGGTCCTCGACACGATGAAGAATCACGTTGAGACTAGCAAAAATACCTTTACCGCATCTGTCAAGCCTTCAAATGCCGCATACGTCGCGTTTACTTCTGGCTCCACTGGAAAGCCCAAAGGGATTGTGATTGAACATCAGTGCTTCGTTGCAAATACGCTGGCCCAGAACGCAGTCCAGAATATCAATAGACAAACACGAGCATTTCAGTTTGCATCCTATGGGTTTGATAGCAGCATTCTTGAGACACTCATGACTTTGGTGGCGGGTGGTTGTGTCTGTATACCCTCGGACCAGCAGCGTCTCAACGGTCTGGCAGACGCTATCCGTGGGCTGCGAGTCAATTGGCTCGAACTCACTCCATCGGTGGCACGGTTTATAAATCCCAAGGAGGTTCCCGACGTGCGATCTGTCTTGCTTGTCGGTGAGCCCATGTCTCAAGACCACATCAAACAATGGTCCAGGACGGGGAAGGTCCAACTCCTCAACGCATATGGCCCTGCCGAGTGCAGTGTGGTAACCACTGTACAGCCCCATGTGCGGTTGGAAGATCCCCAAAATATCGGCCGTTCATATAGCAGTCACTGTTGGATCGCCAACCCTCAAGATCACAATCAGTTAGAGCCCCTGGGTGCAGTGGGGGAATTACTTATCAGCGGACCAATTGTGGCGCGAGGCTATCTCCACCAGCCCCACCAAAGGTCTTTCATCTCCAACGCTCGTTGGACAACGCGATTCGGGATTCCTCCAGGTGAACGCATTTATAAAACTGGAGATCTTGTCCGATATAACCTCGAGGATGGCACGCTGCGATATGTTGGGCGCAAGGACCGGGAGGTGAAAATCCATGGGCAGCGTGTTGACCTGCAGGAAATTGAGCACCATGTCTCTAAGTTTCAGAAGGGAATACTTGCAGTGGCCGAGGTACTTCAAGTCAACGGTAGCAGCGCGGGGAAACTCCTCGCGCTGTTCATTGCCACTGCAGATAATGGCGAGGCTCTCGTGACGAAGGAAAGCTTCATTGTCCCCATGAATGACAACCTCCTCGATTTGGTGACCGACATCAAACGCTGGCTTCGTGACTGTCTACCGCCATACATGATTCCAACGAAATATATATTCGTCAACCGATTCCCTCTAACGAGAACTGGCAAGCTCGATCGACGGGCCTTGGTTGATCTTGGAGCAGCATCCAGTCAGTCGCCGTCTGGAGAGCACCCGTCGAATCAGCGCGATAGAGAAGATGTCGAGCTGGATTCAGAACTTTTCTCGAGGGAAATTACCTTGTGTTCAGCGTTTGCTGAAGTATTGGGTTGCCCGGAAAGAAACATCGGTGCCCAAGACGGTTTCTATGACATGGGAGGGAACTCATTAGCTGCTATCGAGCTGGTAGCCCGTGCACGCAAGCGTGGTCTGGCGATAACCGTGGCGGATGTCATCCGTCTTCAGAATCCACAAGATATCGCGCGATGTACTGTGGAAAGTACAGAGGTTCATGACATCTTGCCATTCTCTCTCCTCGCGGATGCCGAACAGGGTCTATCCGCCGCGACTGCCCAGTGTGCCATTGAGAGAGAAATGATTGAAGATATTTACCCTTGTACCCCACTGCAAGAGGGCCTTATGAATCTGTCCGTCAAGAATCCAGGAGCTTTCATGGGCACATACCGGTTCTCGTTGGCTCCTTCTACCAACCTGCATCGGATATGGGCTGCATGGGAACAACTTTGGCTCGTACATCCCATCCTCCGAACACGCATGATTCAACTCCAGGATGGGCAAACCCTTCAAGTAGTCACCAAGCCCAAGTCCCCATGGAAAGATATCTCAGCCATGGATGATTCCCAACTCATGAACTTGGGGACCCCTCTCGCGCGTGTGACATTCCATTCTGGACAAACTTCCAGCGGATCGGACTCTGACATATTTCTGCTGACCATGCACCACGCTCTTTATGATGGATGGTCATATTTGCAGCTGCTCGAGGACCTCCAGGTGATTTACAACGGGGACAGACCGCCACCACGCCCGGGCTTCAATCATGTCATTCACTACATCTCCAAACCAAACGTTGATGACGCCCACTCTTTTTGGACGCAAGAGTTCAGTGGCTTCCAAGGAACAATGTTCCCTGTCTCTCCCCAACGGCCTTCGGCCTCGCCACATTGGCAAGTCAGAAGCCAGCAAACTATCCTGGCCAAGTCAGATATGGACTGGACCTTAGCCAATAAAATCAAATTAGCGTGGGCTCTCGTGGTCTCTTCCCAAACTCACTCACATGATGTGGTATACGGATTGACGGTTTCGGGCCGGAACGCCCCAGTTCCAGAGATCGATCGTATTGCTGGGCCAACTTTTGCAACATTTCCCTTCCGCACGCAGCTTGATGATGAGATATCGGTGAAAGATATGTTGATTCAGATGCGACACCATGACGTCTCCATCATGCTATTTGAGCATACCGGTCTCAGGCGTATCGCGGAGTCAAGCTCAGACGCAGCCCTGGCTTGTGGATTCCAGAATCTTCTTACCGTCAGGTTGCAATCTCTTCAGATTCCTCGGGGCGCATTTATTGCCTTGCCTGAAAACGAAGACCACGATTTTAAGTTTGCGTCGTATCCCCTGTCAGTCGTGGCCCAGCAGCAAGATACAATACTCGAGGTCAAGGCCGTCTTCAATAGCCACATTCTGAGCTCCGATAGGGCTGAGGCACTCTTAGAACAGTTTGATGCTTTGCTGCAGCGAATTTTCCAGAAGCCCGAGGCAACAATGAAGGACCTGAGGAGCCAGCTGCCTCCCGAGTGGGAGCAATTGGCGACGATGAACAAAAAGACCCAGCCTCACCTGCATTGCCTACACGATATTATCCAGGGCCTCGGCGCCACCCAACCAAACTCAGAGGCTGTCTGCGCATGGGATGGCTCCCTGACATATGAAAATCTTGTCACGTTGGCGCGGAGATTAGCAGGCCATCTCCAGTCTTTCGGATCTGGGTCGGAACCCAGTGCAGTGATCGGTATTTGCGTGGAAAAATCGAAATGGTTTCCCGTTGCCATCCTGGGCGTCATGATGTCTGGGGCCGCCATGGTTTTGTTAGAACCTAACTTCCCTGTACAGCGTTTGCAGCATATCTTGCGAGATGCCGGGGCGCGAACTATCATATGCTCTGCGGTATTCCAAGAGAAGTGCACTGGCATGGTCGACGATATATTGGTTCTGACTCCGGATATCGTGACCCAAGCGGACTACGACGCTTGGACTCCGCCAGCTGTGTCTCATCGAGATCCAATGTATGTTGCTTTCACATCCGGGTCAACCGGTGCCCCAAAGGGTGTTGTGATAGAGCATGGCATGGTATATTCGATGGTTCAAGCCCATAAGGACAGGATCGGCGCATCAATTGCGTCCCGGGGCTTGCTTTTCGCCTCGCCCGCGTTCGATATCTGTCTTGCTGAGATTGTCCTTATCCTCGGTGCGGGGGGCTGCGTCTGTGTGCCTTCTGAAGCCCAACGCCTGAGCAGCTTGGCGAAAACGATGACAGCCATGCAGGTCAACATGGCCATGCTGACTCCTTCGGTGGCGCGAACCCTTTCTCCAGCAGCGGTCCCTTATCTCCAAACCCTGATACTTGGAGGGGAGCCACCATCAGCCTCTGATCTGGCGAAATGGGCTTCAAGGGTCCGTCTGCATCAATCCTATGGTCCCGCCGAGTGCGCTATGTACACGACCACTACAGCGCCATTGACTCCCACCTCGGATTTTGGCAACGTTGGATCTTCTCCAAATGCATCCTGTTGGATCGTTAACCCAGATAACCATGATGAGCTTGAACCTGTGGGGTCTGTAGGAGAACTATTGATTGGTGGGCCGATTGTTGGAAGAGGATATATCAACCGAGCCCAGGAGTCTGCAGCAGCCTTCATTTGTGATCCTGTCTGGGTCGACAAATTCCCTTTCATGAGAAGAGACCGGCTTTATAAGACTGGTGATCTTGCTGTATTGAATGCCGACGGGTCTTTAACTTTGGTCGGTCGAAAGGATACACAGGTCAAGCTCAATGGACAACGGATTGAGCTGCATGAGATCGAGTATTGTGCGGAGAGATACCAACATGGCACTGCGGTCATTGCGGAATTGATAACACCTGCCGGCATCCAGAGACCCAGACTTGTCATGTTTGTCTATGACCCTGGGACAGTAGAAACGACGGTTGACATCACGTCGACTTATCATGACCATCGGGAAGTGTTTCTCTCCCCATCAACGCAAAACCGAGTTTACCTTGAAGGTATAAAACATCATCTCAGCCAACACCTTCCACCGTACATGATACCGTCCCTTTTCCTTTCACTATCACGTCTACCGCTAAGCCCGAGTGGCAAAGCCGACCGCAAGACACTACGTCAGATTGCATCGAAAATGGACAGACAGACATTGGAGATGTATCTGGACAACCCGGTGGAAGAGAAAGGGGAACCAGTCACTGAGCAAGAGCGATTTGTGCGTGCAAGTTTTGCGACAGCCTTATCATTAAACGAGGAGGCCATTGGTATGGACGATAACTTCTTCGCTCTTGGAGGCGATTCCATCACTGCCATGCGGGTTCTCACGTTCTGTCGGAGCAGGAACATGGCCATCTCGATGCAGGAATTCCTCTCAAAGAACACTGTATCGTTGTTTTGCGCACATGTCATTATGAATCAAGGCGCGGCCGTTGATTCCAAAAACCAGAAACTGTTGAATTCAAAAGAATCCGTTAGAAGGGAAGATCAACCCGTCCAGTTTGAGCACATGGATTACCAGCTGGATATGGTTCGATCTCTGTTGAATTTGTTGAAATCGGATTCTATCGAGGAAGTCTACCCCTGCTCTGGTGCCCACAGTGGGGTGTTGGAGCTCTATACGTCCAATTACACGAGCACTGCAATTTTCAAAATCTCACCTACAGGATCAGTTACTCCGACACAGGTGAGCAATGCTTGGAATCAACTAGTGCACCGTCATGTCGCCTTGCGGACAGTCCTCATGAAAGAGCCAAATGTTCACGCAGATTATCTTCACGTCGTCCTCCACAAGGGACCAGGTCAAATTATTACTCTTCCTCTCAGCAATAATGCCCTTTCGGAACTGAAAAATCTCGAGCCAGTCCAATCCTGGGGCCTGTCACCACCACACCGGTTAATCATCGGTCAGGACCATTCTGGAACGGTCTTCATGAGGCTGGAAACAGGATGTGCCTTGATTGACGCTTTCTCCATGACCATTCTACTAGAAGAACTTTCGCTCGTGCTCCAATGTCGGCCATTGCCGGAGAAAGGGGTCTCGTATCGGCAATATTTGTCCTATTTACGCAGCCTGTCGCCTGCAGAAACACTGCAATACTGGACACAGGCGCTTGGTGGAGTTTATTCCTCCCACCTGCCCAGATTACCCGCCACGCAGTCTATTCTGGCCGAATCTCGCTCGCAGAGCCGCTACCTTCCATTCGCGCAATCAAAGCGCCTAGATTCCCTCTGGCGCTCCAACAATCTCACCATTACCAACGTTTTCCAACTGGCATGGGCCTTAACCCTCACCCACTATACCAATTCCCGCGATGTATGCTTTGGAACCATCACCTCGGGACGTGATAACCCCCATCTCGAAGTATGGAATATTGTCGGATCATTTTTCAACGTTCTTCCGTGTCGAATTTCGATCGATTCTACGCGCACAGTGTTGGACACCCTCCGACACAACCAGGAGGAAATTCAACGTCGAAATGACCACCAATACTGTTCTATACCAGACATAATTCGTAAATCTGAGATAAAAAGCTTAGAGGATGGTCAGCAGCTGTTTAATACAGTTCTGACAGTGCAGAATCCATCCTCAACCCAATCGTCTACTGGGAAAGATGGGAGCAACGAGATCAATATCACACTCATTGACTTAGAGGATGCCACTGAGGTGAGTGCCTTGGGAACTAAGATCATCAACAGGCCGACTAATGATATCCAGTATGACCTTTGCGTGGCTGTTCTTCCTTCTGGTTCCAACGTTGAGGTGGAATTACGCTACTGGTCGACGACTGTATCTGAGGAATACGCTTCGGATATTCTGGATCGCCTTTTCGACCAGCTGGAACAGATTTTGCAGCATGCGACCAAACCTTTGAGCGTTATCACCGGCATTTGATCACAATCATATCTCCGATGGCGCTTTCAGTATCCAATTTTGGACATTATTGTTTTGATATTTCCACTTTTTATACTATTCGATACTTCCGGGTCCCGGTTTAAATCATTTTTATATAGTATCATATACTGGACAAAGTTGTAAAGAGGACTGGTGATCCAACCAATCTACAAATGTTCCAAGTATCAGATCCAAGGCAACATCATATCCTAGAACTGGTCTAAAATAATAGAAGAGAAACAAGACAAACACATAGACAGCCACCGACATTGTGGTGGATGAAACGCCATTCGCACCCGTTTTCCATACCCGAACACGGTTCTAAGACTTGTTCCAACTCAAATTTTGAGAAAGTCCCGTCGCGGAAGGGAAAATATCGAAAAAGAAAATCCATGTACACAAAGGAAAAAGGGGAAGATGGGAAACAAATAAAAAAGGCAAAGCACAGGAAGGGCAGTCCGAAAATCAAACAAAAATATTGCCCCATAGTCGCTATGCCATCGCAGGAGAAAATAAACGGAAATCACCTGTCCATCAGCAGTCCATCTCCTCCGAGAGGTTATTTGGTAGAATTGCTTCGATGCAAGATCTGTACATTGGTCGCACTGGTACCGCCGACCGAACGTCGTCGCGGGCGAACCTCACTACCGCTTCCGCTCCGTCGCCGTCGGCCAGTGCTGCGAATCGAGCCTCGGCGTCTTGTCTGGAGCAAACGGACGTTTTCACGTTAGAATCACGCTGACTATACATGGGCGGACGTGGTCTCTTAGCAAAAGACAAGTACGAGGGCGAATAGGGCCAGACAAAAAGTATTTCGCATAGGAATGCACGTATCTGGGCAGCAAAGCAGCACGTATCAGAGATGCACGGGACTTACCGAGTTAGGGGTGCCTTCCCGGCTGGGTCGTTCTTTTGCAATATCAGGATCCTCTTGCAACTTCAGGGAGTTCAACCGCTTTTGGCTCTCGTGGGTCATGGCCTCTACCTCATCGATCGGCTCCGGCACGTCAAGAGGCGGGGGTGGTGGCGGGGGAATGCCATTCTTCCGATCTTTGGCCTGTTGTTCAATCACGTCCCATCGGTCTGTGCGGGTCTTTTCGCGTTGGTCTGCGTTGTTCTGGTGCTCGGTGTAATCGTGGGAGCATTCATCGAAGAGTTGCGGGTTGATCTCCATGAACATCTTCATGGCATTGTAAACCATGCTGTGGATTGTCCTGGGTGAAAAGTCAGCTCGTACCGAAGTATGCAGCATATGCAAATAAAACTTACCGGTTCCAGTGTCCCTTCGAGTTCTCGTAAAGAGGCGCAAACATAAGCGGGAGAATTGTCTCCACATTGTCGCTCACAAGATTACAGAAGTACTCGTTGTTCCAGAAGTACAAAGCCCGTTCGGCGACTTGGAAATGAGGACTGGCAACAGACTTGGCCAACTGATTGAACAGGGGCTCCTGGACTTTGGCGAACTCGCCCGGATCCATCACCTCGAAGATGTCTTCCACCTCATTCAGGTACATAACCTCCTTGGTGCTATTTGTCTTCGGCCAGAAGCGCAGTAAGCCGAGGACGACCTAGACATAGCGGTTAGTAATTGAGGTAGATTGGAGAAAGGTAGACGAGGGCTTACGTCTTCGGTCAATGAGGAGTCCTTCTCCAAAAATTGGACGATGCAGTAGGCCAATTGCGGGTGGTACATGCTGAGACTCTTCACCTTGTGCATAGGTAGGAGCACTCGGGTCAAGAAGAGCTTGTGTTCCTCCTTCAGCGGCAAAGCGAACCCGTTGATAATGGAGCCCAGAATCTCGAGTAACTCAGCGATTCCGTTGTGACGTTCAGTCTCATACATGAACTGGAAGAAGACGTTGTTGATAGATCGGCGGATATATGAACGCAAGTTCAAGAACTTTCCGTAAATGCGATGCAGAGTTGTCTTGAGGAAGTCACGCTCACGGGGATCTTCCGAGTCAAAGAGGTCCAACAACTAGATGTAGCATTAGCCTACATTAAGTATGAAAATCAAGCGCTAGGAGACATACCGAAAGCACAAACTGATGGTCAATATAGCCCTTCGCGATGTTCGTGTTGAAATCCTGGCTTTCGATGAATCTCAAGAAAAATTCATATACGACCTGAATATGAGGCCAAGCGACTTCCAAGACCGGCTCATCCTCCTCCGGGTCAAATGCTTCGCCCTGGGGCGTCATAGGCGGAGGAATGGGACGGAACAGGTTCTTGGCGAACATCTCCACCACGCGGGGATACATGGGCTCCGTAATTACCGACCGATTGTTGGCAACATAATCTAAAAGTTCGTGCAGCGCCAGCCTCTTGATCTCCTTGGATTTCATATCGGCCGTCGGGTCGTTGAAATCGAATATGATATTGCACTGGTCGATCTTTTGCATGAACAAATCTTGGCGCCGGTTGGGAGGCACTTCGTGGAATCCTGGCAACTTCTCCAATTCTCTCTGACGCTGATCGGAGATATCGAATCGCGACGAATGTTGGCGTTTGGGGGTCCGGATACCTTCTGACATGTCCTTAGGAGTTGTCTGTAGGCGGTCGAAGACATGAGACTTCCTAGGGGGTGCGAGATCTCCGGGCATTGTTTCGGCCGCGCCAGGAGGGGGGACATGCTATAGAATCCAATCGTTAGCAAATGCAACAGTCACCAAAATGTGAAATGACTGAACTTACCGGTGCGCTTGGGCTAATGATGACACTAGGAGCCGCTGGCTGGCCTTGCCTATTCGGAGTTGCCGGTCCATTGCTTACAGGCTGTCCTGCGACGCTCGCTTGAGGTATATATTGTTGAACCGGGGTGCCGGGGTGAGCTGCGCCCGCAGAAGGGGTTCCGCCAGGGGAAGTGTTATCCGGCGATTTGTTTCGCGAGTCATTGAGAGAGGTTGTGGAGGATGTAGGTGTCCCTTGGTTGGGGGAAGTAGACTGCTGTGTGTTGGAAATGCCGAGGGACTGATTCTGTGAGGTGGATGTGGAGTCTTTCTTTTTCGAGGACTTGTTGTCTTTCGCCCGCGACAACTGGTCGTGCTAAAAGCAAGAAACGGGATGTTAGATCGTTTGCAAAACGAGGAAAAGCCGCATGGTGAAGAAGGGGATATATGGGTAGCAGTGATCGTGTGGTGAGGTGCATTTGGGTAGGATACGCGGATAACTCACCACTCTCTGTCTGAAACCCTTCATTTTGAACGACTATGTAGATGACCGCATGTACTCGGCTAGGTTTCTTGGTGCCAGTGCAGCCAGGCGGCGCACTCACTCTAGCCGGAGTGAATCGAGGGGAGCCAACGAAGACAACCGCTCAGGAAGGCCACGAGAGGGGGGGGGGGGGGGGGGAGGTGTTTGGATCGGCCTAATAGGAGAGTCTCGTAAGCGGTCCGAGTCACACAGCATGTAAGACGGTTATTGTGAATGGAAATAGTTCTGAAATACTGATAGCATGCCCCACCAGTGTGTAGAGGAGAGGCTGGGGTTCAATGGCAACAGTACCAAGCGCTCCAAACAATGTGCAATCGCAGCACGCGCACGGGGCAAGACGGTTCGACGATGGGAAGAAAGGACCCAATACAAGCAATGGGGGAGAGGTGTCTGATTAAACGTACCTCCGTAGTTTTGAGTTGGATAATTGACAGATCGCGTGGGAAACTGCTTGGGGAGAGTAGGTGTTATAGGACGAGCTTGGTCCGCGCTGGAGGGTATCCGTGTCGCTTAGTGGCAGGCTGGGAGCGGGGGGTTTGGGAGCAGAGGAACAGGCACTCAGGTCGCAGCCCACGGCGAAAGCACGAAAATCACGATCTGACTAGCAAGATACAAAGTCGACAATGTGTCAGATACCAAGTAAAGATGATGGCGTTGGGTTGTAAAGAGAAGGGAGAGAAGTGGATTGTTGTTGAGGTGTAGGGAAAGGCGGGCTGGTTCTCCTGGCTGCGATGGTGATGGGAGGGGAGCCACGCCCAACTACTATGTGGGGGATTCTACGTGCTTTTTAAGTGACCTAGATCTCTTCGCGCTTTAATCTGAGAGAATGAATTTATTCTATATTATTTTCCCCTTCTCTCCTAATACGACTTTCGTATGCTTTTTCCCGCTTGTTTCAAGTGCCGCTTAGTCATTATCCACGTGACCTCCAAGGGGACTCGATTTTCAGGCACCAAAGCCAAACGTCACTAACACCTGAGAAACCTATGTAGGGCATGAAATATGGTTTGGCTAATTCTGAAAAGGTGAGTTCACAGGTATGTCCCTTCGAGTCAAGCAAAGCAGGTTCCGAAAATGGGGGATATATATAGAGAGAGGTCCGTGCTTTGACCCACACCTGACCACATCTGTCATCTGTGGCATGAAAATTAACCTGGCATGAAATTCCTATCTAGAGGGCTTTAGTACTTGAATGTTATATAAATATCATAGAATCCATGGATATAATATATATAACACTTCTAGGGCTATCTCAAATTGCGGGTAGAAAATGTTCGAAGATGTGGAAATATATATTTCTTCAAAGTACTTACTCTTTGCTTCAATCACATCGTATTTAGTCTAGTGTCTCTTTCTCCTTTCCATACCCCCCCAAGCTCTATTCCATACTATAATATGTTGAAGTATTACAAGGAGAATGAATACTGCATGTAACCAGAGATAAAGAATGGATGATTTAATAATGCATGTGTAGAATTATAATATAGAAAGAATTTATGCGTGGAAGCTCACCACTCTTTACTGTTGTAGATTGTTGAGAATAGGTATTGAGAAAAAAGGGATTGCTAAGAGTATAGAGAATGTCATCATTAATAATTACATTATCGAGAATTGGTAAATAGATACTTTGTATAGTGATCATACTTGTCTCTTTCACACCACGACGAGAAGCAGATGGGCAGCGTTCGAAGAAAGCAATCTATCTGCTCCACAACAAGCCTAGTCGGTCCTCTTCACTCGCAATCCCCACCATTTCTCCTAAGCTCTCAAGTTTCTTCGCCAACTGACTATTACCTAGAACACTGATCCTTACGTGACTACTGACCATTATCTGATCACTGGCTCTTACCTTCCTCTTTCCTGCTTACCACTCTTTGAAATTTACCCTCCTGCAGTTTCAAATCTCACGATGACGAACTTCATGGTGCCTCGGATCGCTTGTCAGGATCCAGACGCGCTATCTTCGGACAAAAAAACCGAGAACCGATGGAAGTCGTCTCAATGGAATATTGAACTGACTATCTTTTGGTGTCTGCAGTTTTTTCGCACTAGCGTCCGCAATTGGGAGACCTGCAACCCCTTGGAGGTGTATTGCCCGATCAACGATGCTTCGTCCAAGCGTCTGGCTTGCACCAACAACGAAAACCCCAAATGTGATTGGGTGTATATTGATTATTCCTTTATCCCTTACGGCAAGACACACTAATAGCAATTGGAACCCTACGCAGATCCCCCAGGGTATTCGGGGTCATGTTTTCGAACTGATGGCCGTGCTTGAATTTGTGAAAAAAATACTGGACCGACTGCCAGGAGAGATGGGAAGCAGGATTGCAAGATAATGAGTGCGACTGGCCATTAGATTTCAGCGAGACACTTTCCAACGTGGTCAGGAGCCTCTGTGCTGCTTTCGATGACCTGGTCGAGACATATGGCGAGGCTCATATGTTGACAGGCGATGTCTCTGACGTAAGGTTTTTTAATATCTCTAACTCTGTGGAGTTTGTTAACCTATGGCTAGAAAGCCAAGGCTGGATATTTTGCTTGGTGCAATGCTAGAGAGCGTATGATCCGCCCTAAGTCTGAGCATAGTGATAAGCTGCATCATCGGTATCCCTCCCGAGCCACAGAGTACCTTCGCCTCCGGATGGGCGAAGACGCATCCATCCGCTGGGCAGTCGCAATTTGGGCCTTTTATCACGCTATCAAGACCTCGGTTAACGACTACGTCAAGACCAAGGGAAGCTTTCTCACTTACGAGCACACCGTCTACATTGGAAGAGTTTCCTCTGGAGCCCCCCGAGCTTTGAATCGACTGAGTTGCTTTGCGGATTCCTTTGCGGTGGGCTTTCATAATTGTCTCGCCCGAGGAATATCCACGATTTGATTTTTTTTGCGACCTTTTTCTTTGCGAGGTTTCCTGTTAATTGCCTGGTGAGGCGTTTATTGACCAGGACCTCTTTGATATTTTCCCGTCTGGTTCTGCGGTTGTTTCAGAGCCATTACATAGCATCTTAAATGCATCATTTTCATCGGGTTTCTCTGCTTTCTGTGAATGCAACTCTTAAATCTCGCTATTTCGATTGTCCACTGGCGTTTGGCTTCCCACCGTATGGTCCTCTGTTTTCAACTCTCCTCCATCCTCGCAACTCCTTGACACGTACCTCGTCGTCCAGTACTCTTGACTGTCGCAAGTGAGACAATCATCATGGCCCCGACGACAGCCGGTCACAATTTGGACGCTGGTCTTCGACTGCACCGACACGACGCAGGCTGTACACCCTGCCCCTTTACCTGACTACCCTATGGTGTCTGCAGAGCTTTGGCTCTTTCAAGGGTATTTCAGATCCAGTCCAGACCCTCTGCCTTTTATTTGATAGCCCGGCGAAGACACTCGGCGAGGCTCATATGCTGACAGGCAATGCGTCTGATGTAAGTCTTGTTCGGTCCCTAGATTCTGTTTCTATGGGGTCATTGCTAACATGTGGACAGGGTGCTAAAGCTGCCTAGCCTTCCATGTGCAATGCTAGAGAGCATAACAATGCTTAGAGAAAGAAATGGAAATTTTTTTGGGACCTCAGGATAGATGTGTTGGGGGTTTGGTATGACGACAAGGCCTCGTAAGCATACATTCTGGGCGGTCTCTAAATATCCATGGATATTTGATGACTTGAACTTTCATTCAATATATATTGTCCGATGTAAGGTTATTACTGCAGTTTGTCTCAAACATCCCATCTCGTTAATCAGCAAGCAGTCGCTGAAAGTATAATTGTCACTAGCTACTCAGCCATATGAAACCTGCCTAGTAGAAAAGGATAGAGATTATTTGTACAGCGCATTGGCCTCAGTATTAAAATTAATGTGTTCTTCATTGAATTTCAAAGCCCTTCGACAACTGTTGCAGGACATCATGCTGGGGTTATGTCCACTTAGCTGGTAAGCCACTTTCGCCACCTATACATACATTGTTACTCGTCGAGTCTCGTCCAAATTCGTGTAAGCTCATCGAGATAGCATTAACACTAGTGGAAGAGCGGCCATTAGGGCTCTCCTCAAGCTCAGGCGCGTGCTTGCTCCAACACTGCTTTTATCGCTGCCACTATCACCGATAGCTGTATTTTCCGCAGCGTACGTGTAGTAAAGACTAGCAGCTGTCTGCGTGCCTAAGCTGTCAACAGCAGTGCTAGTCGGCAAATTAGCCGCCGATGTCTTTGACCACTGAGCTGCGAAAGGATAGAATCCTGTCGTTTGGGGATCGGCGCTACAGTAGGCGCTAGAAACCCCCATCACGTAACTCTCAGGAAACCAGTGATAGCCTGTCTGGAAGTTAGCCTTTCTGATCGAACGAAGATAGCATCATAATGGTGGAATATGCTGTGAGAAGGACGTACCCTCAATGCCTCCATGCTTTCTGAAACACTCCTGACAACCAACTGCTGAGTCAAAGAAAGGGTATATGCCACAGTAGCATTGCTGCTGGACATCCCAATCACCCGAATACAGCTGAAGGCCCGAAAACGTTCCGTTTGTGTTGTCGAAGTAGCAATTAGCATTAATCGCCGCTTGTCGTTTACAAGGAGCCTCATCGATCTGATAGGTAGGCTTGGGGGATATTGCATCATCCCTGCGGAAATTATGGTGCGGCAATGCATTATACGGCAGGTAGCATTCATTGTAGAGATCAATGTCAAGATCCGTTAGACCAGAGTCCTGGGATGAGACAATATAGAACCTGGAGATATACGCGCCGTTTGGGAATACGGGGTATTCATCGGAGTCGGTGTCTGAAGCGGCCGTGCTAGAGGATGTGCTGGTGCCGAAGATGGAGTTGTATTCGTAGGAAGAAGTTGGCCCCACAGAGGTCATGGAGACGGAGGCTGTCATCGGCATCGTCAAGGCGAGGCGAAAGGGGTGATCGTTGGAATTACTTCCGTGGTTGTCCAAGTGGGCCTCGGGGAAAGTGCTTGGCATTACCCGACCAATAAGATCCCTCCATGAGTGGGAAAAGACATCCCAGAGTGGAAGTGATATTCATTCTTGGTTACGGTAGAAATCAGTGAGGTATATTCAAAGCACCCTGGTAGCTTTGTATGCATCGAGGATACCTGATGGGGAGTTTCGATGCTGGTGGTGAAGCCGTTATCGACCGCTGTTTCTTTGAAGCCACCACCGGATAAGTATAGAACTAGGCGAGAGGATTTACTAATGTGCGTGGCCAACCCTTATGAAAATGGATATCTGGTCAGCTTGGCTCGAATCTTTCAAATGTAAATTCGATCAATTGTCTTGAATTATTTCTTCAAAACATGTTTGGTCAGTTGTAGCTTGCAGCGACGTCGCCCTACGAGGTGATGAGTCAGCGGCATTTTGCCCCTGGGCGCACTAACCGCTTGTGGAATGTAGACTCGATTCTTTTCCCAAACCTGAGAGATAACTTGGGAGCCTTTCATTGTCGCGCAGCTGAAGAAAAACATAGAATCCCATACAGACAGGTGTATTGCGCAGAGATCAGTGGAGAAAAGTGGTGGTGCTGGCTTTGGTCGCATTTGCGCAACCCCCAAGAAACAACCACAACCAACATCAATTGAGACACAAGGCTGCGGCGAATGAGACCGCAAACAAATTATCCATAAGTCCGATATAAAACCAATCAGCATGGATGACCAGCGGGGGTCCAGAACTGCTCCCTTCTACGCGGTGCCATCCCGTCGCCTCGTCAGCGTCGAGCACCCTGCCGTGATCCGCAATGTCGATAAGGCGATCGAGACCTTGCAAGGCGATGCCGGGATAAAAACAGTGAGAATACTTCCCCTCTGAGAGAATGTTGAATATTGAACATTGAATATATGCTGATATAATCCAGATCCTGAACCCTGCCAAAGACGGCACACTAGCTAATCTGGTGTTCCGGCCAGAAGATGCCATGGCTCGATCGGTCCAGTCAACCATCGTTCAATCAAACAATGTCCTGCTCAAAATCACTGTTCCCAAGCGGACAGGACGGAAGCGCAAGAGAGGCTCGAACGAGCCTTTCCAGTTCGAGCCTCTCCAAGATGCACCAGAGCTAGAAGCATCCGAGCCGCCCCGGCGACGGATCGCTAAGGATCTCTTGCGCAGTCTGAGTGATAACCCTTCGACGTATCAGATTGAGCCGGTGGGGAGGGTTGAACGGACACATGTGTTCCGGGGTAAGTTCACCAAATGTACTCTGATTGATGCATTGCTGGTTTGCTAACGTCCGATATCAGGAATCCCTGATTTCGTGTACTCGACTACAGCCAGTTCCTTCACAAACCGGTTCCGAGACCAAATTCTCCCATTCGACTGTAAGTTTGCCTGACATGCTTGTCGCCGGAAATGTACTAACAAGCTAAAGTCGACAAAATGAAGCAATTTGATATCGACATGGCCAAAGGCGCCACTGCGAATGCAGATCTCATCCCACCACCATCATTCAGCCACGGAGACGTCCCGTTCCACTACATGTAAGAGCCACCACCTACCAAACACCAAGTCAACCAGACCACTAACGTCCCTCGCAGCTACCGCCAAAACCCAACAGTGAAGCAAGCAATCGGCCGCTCCGGCAAACTAGAAACCGTGAACACGCAAACCGCCAACAAAATCTTAACCCACCTAGTCCCCTACGACATCCCCGTGGTCCCATCCGAGCCACGGCCAGACATGCTCCCAATAAGCGCCCTAGACTCAGGCATGCTCCGAACAATCGCAACACTAAACGCGTTATACGAAAAACAACCCGCCTGGACCCGTCGTGGACTCCGCAACAACCTCAAAACCGACGAAGACCGGCTGAACCTCCGCCACGCAATTCCATACGTAGGCTACATCTTCCGCTCCGGACCCTGGCGCGACGCAATCATCAAACTCGGTGTCGATCCACGCACCTCACCCGAATACCGCTACTACCAAACCTTCATGTTCCGCCTTCTAGCACGAGAAGCCGAACTCGCACGCGACGGAGGCGGCGGCCGACGCCACAACGTCCCACGACCGAGCGACATGCGCACAAACGAAGACGAAAACACCAGCGGACCATCAACGGGCCATATCTTCACTGGCAAGCAGCCGTTCGCGCAAGACGGACGGATCTGGATGGTTGGGGAGATTGAGGATCCGCAGCTGAAAGCCGATTTATTCCCTGCCGATCCAGAACCTGGATTCCTGCGTAGTGAATGTGATATCGTTACCGATGGATGGTTTGGGAATGGTACTCTTGCGAAAGCGAAAGCTGTTATGCGCCATAAAATCCAGGCATTGATGGAAGGGCGGGAGCCGGATGATGAGGATTACGTGAAGGTTATGCGACTACCTGCGCATGCGCGATCTGAAGCCGACTTCCCGCTGTTTACGCTTGATCCTGATGTTGCGACGCAGAAGGAGATTACGCTTGCTACAGAGATTCGGTCGATTATTCGCAGCTCGCCTGTTTGGAGGAATTTGACCGCTAATGCTGGGTTGGTGAAGAAGGAGGCTGGGGAGGGGAGGGGGAAGGGGAAGGGGAAGCAGGCGTTGAAGGGGAAGAGTGTTGAGCCGGAGCCGGAACGTGAGCCTGAGCCTGAGCCGGAGACTGAGAAGGTTGAGGAGAGTGAAGGTGAGGAGGAGGAGATTCAGCGGAGGGAGATGTTGGCTGCTCAGGTTGTGGATGCTGCTGCGGCGAGGGATGCTGATGAAGCCGATGAAGATGATGAGGATGAGAGTGATGATATGGAGGAAGATGAGGATGAGTAACAGGGACTCCTAACTTACTCGAGGATTGGCTACGTCTACAAAAAATGGTCTTTTGTGCTCAAGATTGTCAAGGAAAGAATCGTTTTAATCATTGCTAAAGCCATGGGCAGACTTCGGATACATCGTGAAGCATCAGGCATAACACAGACAATAACTCATGAATTAGACCGGATAAAGAAGGTTAACCTGAGTGGTCGCAATAGTGAAGCCAAATCAGATACGTAATTCGTAGCAAACGTTATACCAAAACACCTGATAGGCTGAACACCAGTGTTTGAAAAGAGTCAAACACGAAGCAAAAGACAAACGCCAAACAATTAAGCAAATAGGTATATATTGGGGCCAAGCCCAGGCCAAAGAACAGCGCCATTGAATCAGATGCAGATGGAAGGAATGACAAGCCGACAGATCAAAGAGCGGACTTGGTGCTATTAGTTGAGCCCTCGTCCTGGGTTTCAGCGCCGGAAGCAACATCCAGAACCGAAGCAATGGAAGCAGTGACGAGGCTCTCCTGGGTCCGCGCCAGAGGCGAAGAAGGCTTCTTGAACTCGGGTTCATCATCGTAGACGATTGTGTACGAGAAGGCATTGCAGCCCTCGGCATAGTATTCAGCAGCATTGAGTTCACCGAGCGGAGCACGGGGCTCATCCATCTTGGGTGCCTTGCCAGCAGCAGCAGGGAGAGCGACAGTGGACTCAGCGGTGGGGAGTTCGATGCCCAGTTCGTGGGGAGGGATGTTCTCCTTGCCACGGGTGCAGGGTGGGTCGGACCTTCCCTCGTCGTCGCTGATATCCAAGACCGTGGTTGAGTGATGCATCAGGTTGGTCATTTCCTCCTGCTCGGTGTCGACGTGGATATCGAAGCACCACGAAGCTGGGGTCGGGGCCGTGGGAGCGGACTTAGGCTTGGGGGTTGTGGATTGAGCGAGGGCGGAGGCAAGAGAGAAGGGACGAGCGACGCCGCGCTTGGTGTATTGCTCTGAGCGGGGTTTGGCGATGAGCGAGCGGCGAGTAGCCGACTTGCTTGACTTTGGTGGTGGAGAGCGACCAGCGGGTTTGAGGATAGGGACTGATTTGGGAGTTGTAATGGAGATCTTTGAGGGGGTTGAAAGACGGGGGGAGATGTTGATGCGTGTGGAAAGAGCCATGCGGGATGTTTTGATTGGCTTGGACGCGCTGTCCTCGTCGTCCTCGAGGGTACGCTTTCGTTTTGTCGACAAGCTGGATGGATTGATGTTCTCTGAATCGTCAATGAAGATAGAGGTCTTCATTGGGGTGGACTTCATGGACATGGTACCTGGGATTGTGAGCTAAACCGTCCTCGGTACACCCAAACATGGGTCACATACCATTTTGGTTCTGACGATTAAGTTTGGAACGCATCAATGGCATATCCAAGCAGCCTAAAGGCTGACGAGTAGGAGTCATAGTGAGAGTGGCCATGGTGAAGGAGAGAGAGTTGTTTTGTTTTGGTCAGCGCCAAGTGGGGGAGGATTGGCGGTCTACAATAGGCACTAGGCAGGCCGATCGCAGGATTTGAGAGAAAAAGAGGGCAAGTGTCTGAAATGAATCAAATGAAATAATTGGAATTGGAATTGGTCGGATAGAATATCGATGAGACTGGTGAGCACGAGGGATGATTCGTAAAGACGTGCGTGATGAGATAGATATAAGCTGGGACGTTAAGAGCTTAGAGGGTTTTAGAGGCAAGGAGTAAAGGACATGAGGAGTCACAAATGGAGGGAGAAGGGAACTATTTCAAGACCATCTAAAAGCGCGTCGCGTTCACGGAGGGGCGTTTATGCAATTCCCAGCACAATCCAATTGACGGGTTTCATTCTTCTGTCTTAGAACAATGTACTCCATATGTAGATCCCTACGCGCTTTTCTGTATGCTCTATGTGGTATTCATAGCATTACCCTATGTAATTAATTCGATCTTCTTCTTTTCCTTAGAGTTCTCTATACAAAATAAAATCACTGCAAAGGTCAAGTGAATTCCTCAATTCCCCCCAGCTGAACACTGCATAGTCGCGTATCCCTTGAACGCGTCGGTCAGTCAAGTACCCGGTACTCGGCATCCCGGCACTAGCGCATACAGCGCGTAAGTACCAGATACCTCCCCGCTCCACATCTTGCACGTTCCTTCGCGCGCGACTTCGCGTTCACGTCTCCTCCTTGCGCACTGTGCGCTCATTCGTGAACAGCGTCTACACTCTGCACTAATAATATGCTGCATGAAATGTCTAATAAAACTATGCCAACGCATCGGTCGCCATTGGCTATACCCCCGGACTGAGGTTACCGGATGAAACCATGCACCGGCCGATCGGGGGTTGCTGGGGTTTGAGGTGAATCTGGAACATACGACGGAGGACAGTCTCAGGACAAAGTTTGGTGTCCGGGTCGCACACTCAAGGCTGGGGAATGTTCTCTGGGCTATCCAGGTGGTGTAAAGTAGGAATTTGCCCCTGAAGGCTGTTCCAAGGCGCAGAATGATGGAGGGTTATTAATAGGGGTATTACACCTGGGCGTAGACAGGTTTTCCAAGGTTTGATGGCACTTGCGCCCTCGTGGGCTCGGATCATTTCTTCTCGGCGTATTGCTCCTTGTTGCATTCCTCAAAATCGAGAGCTAATTCTTTCTGCCATTGACGTACAAGCGCGTCGACATTCTACTTTAGACAGGAAATGCCGACCGGAATAGTCCATAGAATTTTGTCTCGTGATATAATAATATACATCATGGCAAACTTGCCATGCCAATCACCTCAGACCTCATCCTCAAAAGGAATGCTATCCATGGCACCCCGACGTTCCACCGCCCGAGCTGAGGCGCGGGCAGCCAGACGCATCGCCTCGTCCGTGACAGTCTTATACCGGTACGCCTTCTCATCATCCGCGACATTCTGCCCAGCCTTGCCCTCCCCGCGACGCTGCTCACGCCACCGCGCCACTCTGACTGCGTAGGCTCCAACAAATGTATCACCTGCGCCAGTCGTATCCAAGACATGGGAGACATGGGCGGCTGGGATCTCGTTCGTGAAGCGCTGTACTCCGTCACTGGGTCTAGACGAGCCAGCATCCGCGGCACTGTACCAAACGCCCTTCGCCCCGAACGTGATGAGGATGTAAGTGACACCCAATTTGTGGAAATACCGAGCAACCTTCTCCTTGCCATCCAAGCCCTCTGCATCCGGAACCGTGCGAAGCAGTTGCTCCGCAGGCGGAGTCATCAGCTCAGCCTCCGTCTCGTTCAGAATCAAATGATCGACAGCAGCGTATACATCCTCGGGCAAACCACCAGGCGGCGCAGGTGCCGGGTTGAGCATAACATCTGGACCGCACTCGATGCCGCGCTTACCAGCAGCGCGAGCCTTGGCCTTGTAAGCTGTGATCTCACGTAGTGTCCCGATAATCGTGTCAACCGGGATCTCGCCCTGCATAACGATGACATCAGGTACGGGCGCCGCTAATGCCATTCCCAGTACCTCGGAGGTAGGCTGCATGCCATCGTAGTTTGCACCAGGCGAGAAGAGAATGCGGTTTTCACCGCCGGCTGACGAGTCTACTATGATCACTGCTACTCCTGTATATGCGTTCTCGATGACCTTCACTCGGGACGGGTCCACTCCGGATCTCTCGAGGGTGGGTCTAAGCAGGGAGGAGAAGTGGCCATCCAATGCACCTACTGCGCCCATCATCTCGACACTGACGTCGCTTGTGGAGTCCATGGTGCCTGTTGGCTTGGACCGAGACATGCGACCGCATGCCACGGCTTGGTTTGCGCCCTTGCCGCCCGCGCTGGTGAAGTAGGATGAGGAGGTGATTGTCTCGCCCGGGTTTGGAAACCGGGGCGTGACTGAGACCATGTCAGCGTTGAGGGATCCAATGACTCGGATGAGAGGTGCCATGGTGGGAAATGTGGTTCGGTTCGTGGATTACAAGTCGGGGGCTGGTGTGTCTTTGGGTTGGGCTGGGGAAATGCGGAAAGGGTTGGAGGGGTGTAATTGGCAGTTGGCGGAAACCTTGTAGATCTCAAAGTTTCATTGATTCAACATAGGGGAGGAATGACCGTCCAAAACTTTCGGTTAGGTAATTGAGAGAAAGAGCATTGAAGTTGGAAAGCAATTGGAATGACGTCTGGGCGGGGCCCATCGGATGCGGGATGTGGGGCCAACAGGCACAGTTCCGTGGATCCGATCTATGATGTACAGCCACGTCTATTTCGACAACATACAATATCTACAACATTGAAGAATAGCCTCGTCATTTTTAAAAGCAAGCTTATTGATATAAAATTTACAATGGAATAGCATTAGTGAAGCTGTATTATTTGTATTCCAAGTGACAAGGGGGAAAATGAGACCACCCAGCAAGAACAACACATTAAAACCTCGATTCTCACGCCCCAGTGAGACAAAAGAAAAAGAGGGAAAAAACCCCTAACTAACCTCCCTATCAACTCAGTCCACCACGGCTTCAACGACATTTATTCCAAAGAATGAACCACTGCGCCATAAGGAATGAAAAATACTAAGTTTCAGTTAAACTTAAAAAGACACCTAGTTAATGTTGTCACCGACGGTCAAGTGCATATCACCTGACCCGGCGCCCCTTCAATAGCCGCCGCCATAGTTAGCTAATGGATCATCTTCACTTCCCAGTAGCTTTCGGTGCTTACAGCTGGTAGCGTGCCCTAGCCAAGCCAGAGTAAACTTTGACGACAAGAAATGCCCGTCAACGTAACATTTTTCCTTTTTTTCTATTCGAGGGGCTCACGAGCCGATCCGGGGGCGCTGTGCACTTCGCCAGCAGCCCCAGCAGTGATCTGCGTCTGCGGCTGCGTCGACGTTACATCATCGCACATCATCGCACCAGCTGCCGAGTATAATACTGAGCCTCCGCAACAGAGCCCGTCAACGGCGTCACTGGTCTTAACAGAGAGTCGAAAGCGGAAACGACAAACCACGACCGAGGACAACCACCGTATGTTCGCCTCTTTCAGCCCAGAATTAGCCGCCGACTGCGACTATATTAATGCTATTGCCGACAAGGTCACTACAATCACAGATGAAGACAGAGACCCGAAGCCGATCAACATCACCAATCTATATCACAACCTGATTGTCTGTATCCATATTCTGAGGAATAAAGAAACGAGTTAAAAGGGAAATCTACGGTAAGTTGTGTCTTCGCCAAATTTGATAACATGTGTGCAAGCTTAAAGGAAAGTCTGGATGGTCCCCGTATATGAGTGTAATATAAAGTCAGGGTAGAAATGATACCGAATTGAGATTAGAGTGAGATTAGAGTGAGATTGATTTAGGACATTGAGTAACGTGAAACAGAGAATTAATTCAGATAGTTGTGGACTGAAAAAAAAACACTTTCTAAGTAAGCAGATTCAGGTGCAGACAGGCTTCTTTCGGTGGGTATTGAGTCATTTGGCCATTGGGCCAAGTGCCGCGTTCTTCAAGACGCGCATATGTTCGGCCGTCCTCGCAATTGCAGCCAACGCTGTCTTTCGAGCCATTGAATCTGCTGCCTGGTTGCCAGGGACTCTGCAATGACCTGGGCTAAGGTGCAGCTCCAGATGTACCCCAAGCTCACTCAGCTCTTTGGAGTACTTTGCGATAGCCTCCAATTTAATTGCCATGCCTCCATTTGGGGCATATGCTAGGGTCCCATCAATGCGCCTCAACGCGTTGCAGTCGTTAGTAAAGATAAAGACCTCCTTGGTCATGGTATGGAGGTGGGAACGTGTCTGTGCCAAATGTTGCTGGAAGAACTCCTTGTCGACAGAGTTGGTTTGGGAGACAGTGGCACATTTCTCGTTGATGGTTCCGATCGCCATTTCCAGGCTGCATGCAATAGCAAATAGCTCTACCGTGGTACTGTCATGAATAGGCTGGTGATAGTGTTCGCCTCTTCGTTGCCAGCTAGAAGACGTGGGTTTTTCCTACCAAACAACGGCGGCAGCAGCACATCCCGAACGGATAGATGCATCAGTGAAGTATACAACTCGCTTGCATACTTGTGTTGGAATGGGAAGCTGGTGAATCTTTGTTGCGATATTCTTAGCGATAGGGCCATTTACGTGAAAGACAAACCCAACGAACTCGTGGCCGAGCTGCCAACAGAACTTGTGGCCCTTCTCGGCTTGAGGCTTGCTTTTGTTTGTTTTCTTGGACAGACGGAAACGGATGGCTTGCTCGAGAGTTGAAGAGCGTTTTCTTTTACGTTTTCTTTTACGTTTTCTTTTATGGCGAGGCTTGCTGTCGGCTTGCACGACCACCTGTTGGGCTTCTCCCACGCTGGGCTCAGGCAACGGGTTGTGTGTTTGAAGATTCCACCGACAGAGTCGTTTGAGCGTAGACCTTGAGGGCTTTTGCGGCAGGGGGTGGGCATAGGGGTTGGGTCCGGCCACGGGCCCAACGCGGGGATCCAGAACGGGACCACCAATTGGCTCGCCAAAAGGCCTATCAGCAGATTGGGTGGTTGTCGTAACAGGAGCTTCAACAGTCGGCGTCCGAGTAAGATCGGCCGCATGGTTGGGAATAGGCGTGTCACAGGTGGCATCTTGAGTGCCTGGGGCCTTCTCATCAGCTGGATCTTGACGTGGCGCATCACCGGTGGTAGCTTGCGTGGTTACAGGGGCCTCCTAATTATCTTGGGCTTGACATGGCTTATCACTGGTGGTATCTTGAGTGGCCAGGGCACTTTCGGTTACCTGGGTTCGACATGGAGCGTTACCGGAGCGAGGCTGATTTGTGTGAGGCGGCAGAGATTGGAACAAAGGCCAGAGGCTGTGGATAGGCCCCGAATTGAAAGAAATCATGTCTACGCCGTATTTGAGCTGACTTGATGTGGACCCTAGGGCTCGGGATGAATGGGGGATGCGAGCAAATATGAAGCGCGGTTAGCGAAAAAGTAGGACAGGAAGAACAATGACAAAAGAAGAAGCGGAGAAAGGAACAGGACGGGGAAGGGAAAGGAATCTAAGCACTTGTTGCAAAAGTATCAAGGCTGGACTTCAAGACCTTTGCGCTACAGCGCCTTGGTGAAGTGGGAACGCTGCCTTTTGGCTCCTCTATCTAGTCTGAGAACTATTCCTTTCCGTTCATCGGTTTCATTTCTGTCTTTGCCACTTGCTACTACACTGCTAAGCTACATCCTTTTTCTTCCCAATCGAATCCACAGAGCAGTGTTGGACAGGAGCTTTTGCCCGGTATAGATTGCTATTGCTAGACCCGGAGACTGTCTCGTATGAAGTGTAAAGGTATTAACATTATCTTGAGAATAATCAACCACAATTTCCAGCACAGTAGGTCACACATTCAGATCCTACAAGACGGATAGTGATCACTGTCTTGAACAATGAGCAGGTCCAGTTGAATAAGTTGACACACAAGTAGTTATAATGGATTACATTTTCAAGGTATCCCGCCAACAATACCAGGGGATAGTTAGCGGTTATATTCAAAAGGAGCCTAGAAAATACCTCAAAAGGGACCTCTAGAAAGATGGTAACAAAGTTGGGATAACCTTTCTCAACAGGATGTACCAATAATTTAGATATTAAAGGTGCTTTGGAGTATGACATATATCGAGTTCGCAAAGTTCTCGTATTACAACAGAGAAATAATCTTGTGCTTATAAGGGCTTGTACAAAGGTTGGCGCGATGGACCCAAAATCATGCCGTGCACGGATAGGGATTTCCCTTAGTCGTCTTCAACTAAAATGGGTCTTAGCCGTAGTTACCGGGGGAGGTAGTGGTTATTATTGAGAGGTTAAATAAGACGGGGCTATTTTCTCCTACCTATATTCAACAGGTCTTAAGTTTGGAACATTGATTTCAAGGTTAAATTGCGTAATACATGCACAGGCAACCTAAGCGGTCGACTGTTCTTGTAAGTAGTCAACTTGAATGTTTCCAAGTTATACATGTGCCTTACATACTAGGTACGCCCTACCAATACCTACGGTAGGCCAAAATGAACTGAAACCGAGCACAATATGATTATGGTTTACTACTCAAGTTAAGATTTCGTCATATTACTCGTATGAAACATCAATTGAGAACTAGGTCCGCCCATTATCCATAGCTCTTCCCTGATTTGTGCGGGAGAAGTGGGCTTCAACTAGTAAGAGAGGGCGGGACCAGAGTGGCCGTTGTCGCTTCACGCTCGACAGATTGGGCAGTGGGCCATGACGTGGCTGTTTGGTGCATGAGCTCCTGTTGGGTGCGTCTCGCCATTTGGTCTGCTGCCTCGTTGCCGGGCACTCCAGAGTGACCGGGGCTGAGGTGCAGCTCAACATGTACCCCAAGCCCGTGGAGGATCCGCGAGTGCTCGCTGATAGACTTCAGTTGATGTGCGATATCTCCTTGGGGGAAATACCCCATCTTGCCGCTAATGCGCCTAAGCGCGAACTCGTCATCTGTAAACACAAAAACCTCCTTCGTCATATGGTGCTGGTGGGATCTAGTTTGACCCAAATTTCCTCGGAAAGGCATCTTGTCCGTACGGGGAGCAACATCACCACGTGTCTTTTCCATATCCTTGATTGCTGCCTCAAGCGTAGAGGCAATGGCAAAAAGCTCCAGAGTGGCCGTGCTATCAATACTGAACGGGTAATACACACCCGTTCCCTCCCACTCAGGAGAGTTGAAAGCCTGGGGCCACACAATGCCAGCTGCACCGCAGAGCAGGCGAATAGAACCATCGCAAAAATAAATCAATCTCTTGCGAACAGTCTTTGGGACAGGAAGTTGAAGAATATTATTAGAAAATTCTAAAGCCTCATCTCGCGTGGTAAGGGAGACAAATCCAAGGAAGTTGTGTCCTAGTTCCCAGGTGAACTTGTAATATGCGTTGTTGGTGTGTATTTTCTTGGAGGGTGGAGAGCCATCATCGGGTACTATGACCCTGCTAGACCAAGGAGCATTTCGCTTCCGCTTGAGGGCATCATTGCTCTGAATGGTCGCCGGTGGGTTTGAAGACTGGGCAGCCGACTGCGACTGTGTGTTACTGGGTGGGGCCTCTCCTCGAGGGGATTCGGGCGACTGTAACTTCGACTGCGCGTTGATAGGCATGGCCTCTCCTATCCCAGTCTCGAGCTGCTGTAACTGCGTGTTATTGGACGGGGCCTCCCCTAGCCCGGGCTCGGGCGACGGGTTCGAGGACCGAACAACCGGACGCCAGCCTAGTTTGCGCTTAGTGTGCCGACGTTTTGCCAGAAAATGAGGGCCCAGTTCGATCAACGCCCCGGGGAGAGATTTGAACTCACGCGCCCCAACAGGTTCACCGAGGGGTTTCAACACAGGCATGAGCAGCGGGTCGAGGATAGGCGCGGGAGGAACTTCAATGGTAGGCCTGGCAACAGGTCTCTGGGTAAAGGATCTGTCACGTCGCGAGGACTGTGGGAGGTAAAGCATATCGTGTACTGAACTTGAGATGGATTGGTCCATCCTTGTTGTCTCGTAGAATTTAACGCCACATGCGATGATAATGAGACAAGAAGTCTGATGAATGGGGCGAGAGGAAAAAAAACAAGAAGAAAGCAAACTACCCGTCGCAAATGTATCCATTTGGCCCCTAGCGACCTTTGGTCACAACGATTTCCTAAAGCGGGAGGTACGCTACATCGCGTCTCCATCTAGTCTGAGTATTATCCCTCTTACTCCACACGACCTCTCTCTTCTTCCATCACTAAAATTGCTACAATGGATCTAATCCATAGGTACACAAACCAAACGCATGGATCGTTATTGGAATGGAGAGCCCTCGGCCAATGTACCTTGCTGCCGCTGGACAAAGACCGAAAGCCCCGAGAAACCGTAAGGTGCAATCTATGGCAGCCTACTACCGCTATTGCGCCACCTGAGACTGTCTTATGGTTAATTTCGACCCTTCCTTGGTACACTTTTATGCTGTGCCTTTTGGTGCTTCTTTTGGTCGTCTCTTGGGGTGTTTTCTTTGGAGTATTTTAAGATATCATGTCTCCACGCATTAGGTACATGATCATTTTTTATTTTTTGAAGTTTCCATACTACTGTTTAGTGAGAAGGATAAGAATTATTAGTTGCAAGGTGTAGAATAGTGAAAATGATATGAATGTGTAGCCCAACCACTGGATAACTATATACTGTGTACTATAATATATATCTTGCGAGGTAGATTATTCCAGATTCTGGCATTAGAGATCCACGTGATTCAATTCTTAGGAATTCCACTTAATCCTCACCTTATAGAGTTGGTACATTCCAAAGTATAATAACCTCAGGTTATAGTTATCCCGCAGGCAAAATTGAACTGGCGCACTGGCCGTAACAGACTGCCATAGCGCGTAGAGCCGCCTCGGGACCCACCTCGTGCAACCTTATTCTAAAAGAGGAAATATAAAATAAAAACACGAAAAAAAGAGAGATGGTAATTCCCAGTAGTACATAGTCTAACAAACTATTAGACTGTGGAGTTTGGTTGCAAGGCCCAGGGCTGTACGAGTAATAAACGTTTGTTTGCACCATCTGGGCTATAGATGCGAGCACTAAACCTTGTTTCCACTATCTTATTCTCCTGTGGGTAAGTCAACATACTGTCACATAAATTTGTTTAAATATTATAGAAAGAGACGAAGAACAAAACAATCCCTCTGGGTTTGCATACCCCTGGGGTCGAACCAGGTAGCACCTAAACCTAATGCCTCTCCTATCACGACCTGAGGACAACATGTACTAACAGGTTAGCTTCGTGGTTGGTCATGGGAATGATATGGAGCTGCTCTGGCGTGGCGAATGATCTCTTGGGCGTACTCCCGGGGTTCTTTGCCGGCTCTGACATCTGTCCAGCTGTACGTTGTCGAGCCCATTTTTCGGAGGGCTTCGGTTAAGGGAGGCTTCCAGCGCTTGACGAGTTCTGAGGATTCTCAGAGCCTCCTTCTCCAAGCCGGTTAACTCCCGCGTCGTACCAGTTCGCTGCCTTATTCTTGAGAGAGTAGCTCATATGGGAGCGTACCACGTCCTCTGACTTCGGCTGACGATGTCTCTCATGTGGTCTATTCAGGAGTAGACGTTCGTGTGGTGATCCACGTGGTTCACTAAATGAATAGTGGTCGTAGCATTATGATCGGGGTCGAATGAACAGATCTCGGACACCTTCCATGTTTGATCGGGTACTTACCCATATATGCGAGTACTTGTGGTGGCCCAGCTAGGCTATACTGCTGGTCTTTGATGTGCCGAGACAGTGACTGGATGTGGCAGTGAGTTCGAATGGGCTCCTACGAGAAGGGCAATGGGGCGGAGATCTTCCAGGTCACAGACGCCCGTCCTTAGGGTAAATTAGCGTTCGTGGTCAGAGGCCGGCCGGAATGAGGATAGCGTCGAAGGTCCAGCGAATACTTGCCTCACTCGATGAGATGTGACCGAGCGCCCAATAAGAAGTAGTGAAAGGTCGGAGCGTTGTCAGGCCAGTAAGCTAGAGGAGAACCAGGTCAAAGTTAGATAGAGGTTGTTAACAAGGCTAAAGTTCGATGGGTGGAGAGAGACCTGAAAAGGGCAAGAGCAAGGGCAAGATGAAGGATAAAACAGGGGACACACTCAGAGAGCTGGCTATTTCAGATGTGAAAGATGTGTTTCTCACAATGGTGTGAGGGGATGAAAGATCAACAAGCAAGACGGGCAGGTAGAAGAAGAGGTGAAAAAGGAGGATGGGGAAAAGAAGGAAGGAGCGAGGGAAGTTATAGGGTGATGTTATATACTACAACACACGTCAGTAGGGAAGAATCTAAAAGATTATATGAAAGTCACATTCGAAAATACATTTTAAGATGTACTTGAAGGGAACTGAAAGGATATTGAAAGTAAATAGAAGAAATATCGAAAGAAAATTGACAGAATTCTCGAAGGCATTCAAATGGATATTATCCATTTGAGAAGATGCCTCAGACGCTCGAAAAGTCATGTGAAAAGACACCCCTACAGAATATTTTATGTATATGCCTACCAACCCAATGACTTAGACTATCAAAGTACGCCGTTAACATAGAGTGGAAGGATAGAGTCTGTCTAAGTAGAGAAACATAAATGAAATTGGTCCCACAGAAACCTAACAATCTACCATAAAATCAAACCAGCAACAACAGTAGGACCTTGTTGGAGACGTATGTTTATTCAATTGTACCAGACAATAGCAACGATGACAAGGATGGCCCCCATGGCTCAGCGCCATCTAACCCCACTAGTTGAAGACCAAGTTTCCATTATCGTTTCCAATGCGCTCGGACAGATTGATATCCGCATGGTGTTCCTCTCCCTCGACATCGCGCAAGATAGCCCGCAGAATAGGGGTGCCGTCGTCTCCCTCGCGATCGAAGCTGATATCATCCGCACTGGACTGGAAGTCCCCGCCATCCCATTGGAATTGTCCTAACGAAACGAGTCAGAAAATTCATTACGACAGCTTCAACCCACGGAGGCCCCACAAGGACCAAGACAGGCTGAACACATACCATTGTCGTTCCCGATGTGATCATTGAGATCAATGGTAGACTCCTCCTCATCACCATCCTCATTGCGAAGCACAGCCTTGAGGATGTGACCATCCTCAAGCTCGATTTGTGAAGCAGATTCGTGGAAGCTCATATTGTCGATTTGGGAGAGAAGAACGCAAAGTAGGGTATGTAGAGCGAGTATCATAAACTTCCTGGATAGCAAAGGCAAACAGGAGACGGGACTCTTCTTATATACCCCATCTGGGTAGGCTAATACACCCCGAATCGCGATCGGGGCTAGGACAAGGAATCATGCAGCAACCCCCGGCTCTTGTCTGACACTTGTCCCCGACTAATTCGTCGCACTGCATCTCGATTGTGCCATGACGGTTAGAAGAGGTGGGGCAGTTGCTGGAAGGAGCGGCATTGGCAAAGCGGGGATACTGTACTCCGAATTACCGGGGATGTCTTGCAAGACAAAGAAAGCTAGGGAGTCGGTCTGTACGGTGTACAGCTGTGGAGAGGAACGGAATGGGAGTAGCCACTACACCGGTACACGTCAGTGGGTGGAGAAAACCCAATGTATCCTGTAGTAAAGACCCTAGGCTGTCATCTTGGCTGAACACTTGGGACACAGGAGTACAGATCACATCATCTCGAGGCCCAGTTATCGTGGCGCATGGAGACATCCCACAGTCACCAGCCACAAGTTTTGCGACATCTCGTGATGTTGCACTGTGCATGCATGCCAAGAATGCACGATTTTATGACAGCCCTAGGGTAAAGCCACAGGATGTGGGCCACACCTGGCCAATGGGTATCGGACCGACCGAGGAGAAACGCTGTTGCCTAATGGAGACAATGCAGTAGACTGGGGCAGATACAGTGCCAAGTCAGTTTGGGGTGCAGCCTCATGTTGTCAATTCTTGGCAAGGCGAGAGGGATTTACTCACCAGTGGCGCTGAGGGGAAGTGTGGCTGGATAAGGCTAGCCTTGTGAGGGTCCAAGGTGGATCAAGAGACAAATAGGTTTCTCTCAGATTTTGGGCATTTAAGAATTACATTACACGTATTGGAGGTGGTTACTCTTGAAACAATCAGGTTGAGAAACTTTTATTTGATACAAGGCAGATACAAAGCGGAGAGTGAAAAAGGAGCATAAACCTCACGAGGCTGGCAACAGGAAAGAGAATCAAAGGAACCCTGGAATTGAAGAAAAGCTTCAGAAGCCTTTCCGGACAATATAGAGCTATCTCTGTATAAAGGTTCGAAAAATTAGGAAGGGGATGAGAGCAGAGCCCCTTCTAAGGTTCAGCTCCTGACGGACAATGGAGAACCCAAGCAAGTACAGTCAGTATCCACAGCGGTCGCAGGGGCACTGCCTGCAGGTTTGTACCCCGACATGCTTCGTGTCATTAGACGGGGAGACCCCAATCTAGATTTAGCCTAACCTGGGCCGCAGCAAAGATCCAATCAGTGCTCTCAATAGATCCATCATTGGATGTGAGACTGAGCTGTTGAAAGAAAGGAGAGAAAGTAGAAGGCAGGTATTTATATTGTCCTGGCTGAAGGCGATGGGGGAACTGGGGGTGGTGAGTTATGTTATGGCCAAAAAGGAAAGGTGAGAAGTTACACGCCTAACAAGGAAGTCTTGAAAATGAGAAAATGTGTATGCATTGTTCTTGAGAATATCCTTCCCAATATGAAAGACGCCGAACACCGATTGCAAACTCCCATGCCTTACAAGATCGACATATGCATAGAATCGACCCATCCCATAGCACACATACCAGGTGTATCAACAGAAACACATTAGAATCATAATAAATCACAGATTAAACTCCATTACGGTAGATTTGAGATCCACCAGAACGGATTTGGATGGTGTCCCGTCGCTGCAAGACCACCAGGGCACGATTAAGAGCTTGCTCGGTATAGTTCTTGCCATCAACAAAGTCACGGCGCAGGGTTGCCAGGCTTGTGCTCCAACCAATGGGGAGGCGACGCTTCAGCTCGTCTTCAATCTTGCTGCTCTGCTCCATCAGTTCCTTGCTGCCTTGGCCCTCGCCCTGGGTGATGGCATCCATGGTGGAGGCCAAGAACAGACGGATGGCCTCGTCCACGTGGGCTTCTGTGGCAATGGGGGAGAGAGAAAGCTTGGCGAGGGACTCGGAGATACGGACAATAGCCTCGAGTTGACGGACGGTGATGGGGATCGATGAGCGAGAGTTGGATTCCATCTCGGCACGGTGGACTTGCTTTCGGATGGAGACGAAGTGGGACGAGAGTTTTTCGGCGGCTTCGGGCGAGAGACGGGGCGCACAACGACTAGAAATAGATGTTAGTATGAACATAGCGGTTTAATCAGTAATGGGTATCAACATACCTGCGGCAGTAGCTGATGTAACGCTTCATCTGCTCAACGGGAACCTCGGCTTCCACCTGCTCCTCCACACCGCGACCACCCATGTGCACACCCATAACGTGGCGAGCAATCTTCTCGTCACGGCCGCGCTCATGTTCATCGCGAACGATGAAGATCATATCGAAACGGGACAGGATAGTAGTTTGGAAATCGATGTTCTCGCCGGGGGTCTTGAGATCATCGTATCGACCGAAGACAGGGTTAGCTGCGGCCAGTACAGACGTTCTCGAGTTGAGGATTGTGGTGATTCCGGCCTTGGCGATAGAGATGGTCTGCTGTTCCATAGCTTCGTGAATGGCCACTCGGTCCTCGTCACGCATCTTGTCAAACTCATCAATACACACGACACCACCATCAGCAAGCACCATGGCACCACCTTCGAGATAGAACTCGCGAGTGTTGTGGTCTCGCTGCACGGAGGCTGTCAAACCGGCGGCAGAGGAACCCTTTCCAGATGTGTAGATGGCAATGGGGGCAGCCTTTTCGACGAACTTCAAAAGCTGGGACTTGGCAGTACCGGGGTCACCCAGCATAAGCACGTTAATATCACCACGAAGCTTCATTCCATCGGGAAGAATCTTCTTCGAGCCACCCATGAGCAGACACACGATGGCTTTCTTTATATCCGCGTTTCCATAAATAGACGGGGCAATGCTCCGAGCAAGTGCATCGTACAAGTCAGGTCTCCGGCTGAGCTCCAAGAATTCTTGTTCCTCTTCTTCGGAGAAGACGGAGGCGCCCTTTGCTGTCTGGTCGACATCGGAGGTGAGACCCACTGCACGAAGATAGGGATTGCGGATAGCTACGGCAGCCTCCTTCTTTACACCCTTCGCTTGGTAGATAGAGAAGATACCCATGACTGTGCAACGGGAACCGGGAACAACTCGGTTGGCAAGGTACCGATCGGCTGAAACAAGGACGTGTCGCGGCATCTCACCCACTGGCACCTGGTCAGGGGCTTCTTGAAGCTTGAGGACTTGCTGGTCCACAAATTGACATTTCTCGTGGTAAACAACGTAGGGATCCAAAGGACATTGCTCGTTGGGTTGATCATTTTCGTTCCTGGGTCGACCGCAGCGACGGGGCAGTGTGAGGCCAGAGAAGCCAGCATCGACCTGAATGTTCTCGCTGTGATCGCAACCCTTGCAGCGAACGTGAACGATTGTTGATTTAGAAGATATTGTTGAAGCTCCGATCACAATTCCGGGAATTCGAACGAGGTGGGAGATGTTGGTGGCATTGAGATCACGAATTGAGATGTGCGATGCCGAGGAGTGTAGGAGCAGTTGGTGGGAGGGTAGTGTGATATCTCGCTGCCCGGGGAAGACAATTCGTGCAGTACATTGCTTCAGGGCCAGCTCGAACTACTTCGAGTTAGCGAGGGCTAAGATTAGCGGGATAAGAGACTTACAAGAGGGATGATATCGCCGGGCTCGGTGGTGAGTTTATGAGCCAACTCTTCGTTGTAAGAAATCAGATGGGCAATGTCAATATCACAGTAGTATTGTTTCACTAGAGCATTTTGTCGTAATTGATCACTATTTCATCATAAATTAGCCTTTACTGGACACTCGCGGCCGTGGGGTGCGTACCGATAGACGAATGCATTATCCAGCTGAAATTCTAGCACGAAATCTCGCAGACGATTTTGAATAGTTGTGCGATCTTCATCAGCGCCATTTGTGCTGGGCGCAAGTACGCTCAAAGTATAGGGGGTGCGTCTATCCATGGTGTAGAGGACCGCAAATGTGGCAGGTTGGGGGGGTTGATGATTTCGCGGAAGGGAGGCTTCAAGAACTTTTGGTCAGTGTGGAACCAACGCGACGCGTGGAAGGTTTCGCGCGTTAAGTGGTTTCTGAGTCATCTGTGGCCTAAGGCACTGTGGATTCTGGCCTAAGGCTCAAATGATCTGAGTCAGCATGGGGAAGCACCCGGCGTTAGCGCACTAGCCGATTGGGGAGCCATGACCAGCTTGATAGACACAAAGCCACATCATCACAGGCATTCTGCACCCTGGACCCGAGTGAATCCGGACCAAAATTACGAATCGCAGACGCTGACTTGATCAGCATTGGGCCGTACCTGAGCCTGCCAGAGCTCTACCGTCAGGGGTTTATCCACTGTCATGATCAGATAACACGGAGCACACCAACGATCGACCCTCCCCCGGTGGCTGTCCGATCCGGCTCGTGGCAGCCATGTCGTCAACCAGTCCACGAAAGTCAATTGATAGCTTGGCGTCTGGGGTCTCGTCACCTTCAATCTCTTATTCAGCAACTCAGCTGGAATCTCCGCGCGCGGCCCCTCAGAGGTTCCCCCTGAGGAGGGGGTCAACCGCGAGCTCGATCGTGAGCATTGGAGGTGTTCTGGACTCTTCCCACTATCGTGGCTCAATCGCAGAATCTGGGCAGAATGGTTTGTGACCTTGGAAGTTTCCAACTGCTCGATGATTGACCTGTTAACATCGGTGTAGCCATTTCGACCCTCCTCCAGCCCCCAATCATCCGCACCGGTATGACAACCGGCAGTGCCACAGCGTCCGTCGGCTTCAAGCCCCCTTCATCCCGTGATATTCCTCCGGTTACCCTGACAAACATCAAGCATGTGGATGCAAAGGTCTTTCAGCCATATCTGTCGCAAGTGGGCACTTTGTACGATGTGTTTCAACAACCGAAAGAAGGCGCAGAGGATACCCTGGTTCAGGCTCCCAAATCTCCCAAGCCAGATTCTGATCGCGATTCGTTGATGCCATGGTCTCCCGACCGGAGATCTTCGGTGATGTCAACCGGTTCAAGATCCTCTTCGCCATATGATACTCGCGGTCGACGCCACTCCACTGGCCGTGGTCGGGGCCCTGCGGTAACTCCTCTATCCACCATCCCACCAGTTTACTTTGAAGAGGGCTTCCATCTGGAAAACCCCCGTACGTTCGATGTAATATCAGAGAAATCAGATGTGGTTCGACCGCCGAGGCCTCCGACAAAAGACGATAAACACGCTAATGGATTGGTTGCGGAGCCAGTACAAACAGGAAGAAAAGCACTGGCAACGAATGCTATTCTACAAGAAAAGCTTTCGTGGTACATGGATACTGTGGAGATCCACCTTATTTCGTCTATCTCAACTGCATCTAAATCCTTCTTCACTGCGCTCGGATCTCTCCGAGAATTGCACGCGGAAGCCGCTGACTCGGTCAACCGGATACAAGTATTGAGAAGGGACCTGCAAAAAATTGATAAAGAAATGGCTCTTGGCGGTCTCAAAATTGTTAATTTGAGACGACGAAGAGAAAATGTACGAATGTTGGCAGCTGCCGTGGCTCAGCTTCGCGATGTAGTAGAATCTGTCTCTCGATGTGAAGAATTGGTGGAGCAGGGCGACATTGAGGAGGCTGCGGATGGACTCGAAGAAGTGGAAAAATTGATGGCCGGTGAAAAGCTCTCCGACCGTGCCCCTTCTGAGGACGAGGAGGGTGCCCCCAGGCGCATTATCGACCTGCGAGGGATCAAGGCCCTCGAGGGAGCATCCGATGACCTGGCACAGCTCCGCCAACGCATTGGCATGGGCTATGAGACCCGGTTCTTGAATGAACTCTTGGGCGATTTACGACAGCATGTTCAAACTGTGCCATCGAATGTGACCCTGCAGCGCTGGGGAAACTCATTCCAACGGCAGCGCGGCGGCCAGCGGTCTGGAGTATCGGTGTCGCCTGCCTACATGGATTTCAATAACGAGTTACGGTCCCAATTGAATACCCAACTCAATGGACTCGCGCGTGCTCGCTATACGATGTCAGCAGCAACTTCTTTCAAAACCGCTGTTTTGCGGGAAATGAAGGGGCTTATTCGCAAACACCTTCCCAGTTCTAGTGATGATGATAATGAATCTATGGTGTCGCTATCAACACATGCCGGTCCTCAGCTAAGCCAGCAAGAGAAGTCATCAATCCTTGCTCGCAATCTACGCGCACTCGACCCAGATGATGCTTATGCGATGTTGATGAATGTCTACACCGGGATTGGCGAATCGCTCAGGCGACTTAGCGTCCAAGTAAAGGTTCTTCTGGATATTGCTAGCGGCTTGGGGAACTCACCAGCTTCCGGTGTCAAGTCACCACCACGGAGCCCCAACCCGCAAAGTATGGATCAAGCTATGAAATCTCCGCAGATCGGGCCAACTGCCTCTGACATGGCCCAAGATGAGATCCTGCAGGTCTTGGATATGTCGAGTCTGCTTGGTCAAGCAGTTGATATCGCTCAATCCCAGATAACGAAAGTATTGAAAGTACGATCTGAACAGACCGCACAGCTTTCCAAGGAGGAATTCCTCAAGTACTTCACTCTTAATCGCCTGTTTGCCGATGAATGTGAGGCGATTTCGGGACGCAGTGGTACTGTTTTGAAGACCATTGTCGGAAATCAAATCCGCGATTTCATTACTCGTTTCGGTGACGGTCAGCGTCATCAAATTGTCAATGTCATGGATGCCGATCGATGGGACGCACGCGATTTTGGAGATGCCGAGAACACTATTCTTACTAGGATTCTCGATGCAAGCACGAAAGACATCGACGCCTGGGTCGAAGTTTCTAAAATCTGGATTCAATCTACCGAAGAGCAAGACAAACTTGCGGATACTGCTGCAAATGGGACAGACAAATCCAAGGTTCGAAGTGCCGTTATCGACGAACAGAAATACCTTCTGCCGTCCTCTGCTGTTGCCATGATGCGCAGCATTGAGGAGTTCGAGTTCCTTATGTCGAATATCCCCAGCATGATCCAGGATATTGCGCCACATCTACTAGATATCCTGAAACTGTTCAACTCGCGGTCATCCCAGTTGATTCTTGGGGCTGGCGCTACGCGTAGTGCAGGCCTGAAGAACATAACAACTAAGCACCTCGCGCTGTCATCACAAGCATTGAGCTTTGTGATTGCTTTAGTCCCATATGTACGGGAATTTGTCCGCCGCCACGGACAGGCAAACCCCTTGATGGCGGAGTTCGACAAAGTCAAGCGACTTTGCCAGGAGCATCAGAGCGGTATTCATGAGAAGCTGGTGGATATCATGAGCTCCCGCTCTTCGGTCCACGTGAATGCGATGAAGAAGATCGACTGGAATACCAATGGCGCAACTCCTGCTGTGAATCCTTACATGGAAACTTTGGCCAAGGAAACAGGCACTCTCCATCGCGTCTTAAGCAAGCATCTTCCAGACATGACAGTTAGCATGATCATGGTACCCGTATTCAACAGCTACCGTGATCAGTGGACGAAGGCCTTTGAGGAGGCCGATGTACAGACGGAGGCTGGAAAGAAGAGGTTAGTTTAAACTATGCCAATCCCGCTCACGGCTAATGCTAACCACACACCTATATAGAATGGAAACCGACATCGAGCATTTCCGAACCAAACTGAGCAAAATCGAAGGCGCCAGCGAGGTTGGCGACAAGCTCCTCGAAGTCGTGCGAGCCAAGACCATTATCATTACCGACGAACCCGCGAAGTCCGAGCCGAGTGAAAAGCAACCGGATCAGGACGATGGCTCTGATTCCACCAAGTCCTGATTTGCATCCTCGCCTTTTTACCCTTTTATACATATAATTTTGTTTCTACATGTTGCTTTCTTGCACGCTCATTCCCGAGCTGTACACTTCTTGTCATTACCGCTACTACATAACTGTCTACTTGCATTTATAGAGCTAGCCTGGCGTTTGTGGATATGAATATAAGAGCAGATGTGATTTTCAATCTAATATTTAGTATTTACACATTGTGACTGAACATAAGATTGGCCACATTATCATACTCTTACTCTTTCTGCTAACCAAGAACCAAAGTATGACATGGAAATATCGCGTATCATTCATAATATATGTAACTCATCACTAAAATACTCATACAGGATACTCGCCATCCATCACATAACATCATGTTAAACATTGACCGATTCATTTCCCAGCAGTGTTCTTCTCATCAAGAGAAACAGGCCTCGCAGCACCACCGTGGGGATGCTCCGATCCAGCGGTCGGCAATCCAGGGTG
Organism: Penicillium robsamsonii; assembly: GCF_028829455.1. NCBI lineage: Eukaryota > Fungi > Ascomycota > Eurotiomycetes > Eurotiales > Aspergillaceae > Penicillium > Penicillium robsamsonii. The sequence goes on along the minus strand of NW_026643219.1, from coordinate 7,898,296 downwards.
GACGTCACGGCCAGAGCCAGTCTGTTCAGGCATGGGAGCGGCCTTGTGGGAGCGGCTCAAGTCTGCGGGCTGGGGGGTGTTAACGAAAATTCACGATTGAGTTGGAATTGTAGCGGAACATACCTCATTACCGATTCCGTGGGCCTTGTTGGGACCGTTCTCGATTGGGTTATCGCTCTGGGGGACACCGTTGTCGTAGTCTGCGCCGCGAACCATTTTGATTTTGGTAGGGAGAAGAGAAAAGGTGGAAGGTTTTAGTAGTGTAGAATTGGTTTTGTAGGATTGGTTGTGTAGGATTGAAATCAAAGGTAATTGATGCTTCTACTTATACTTGGCCATTTCGTTCTGGTAGCCCGTGACAGCATTCTGAAATCATAGTGGGGAATATGACTTCATGTCCCGTTGTATATCAAGATCTTGGCGAAATTGCCTTGGAAATGGATCTGGGTCTAGATATTGGAATGCCAGGATTCTCTTGTCCCTGATGATGTTATAATTAGCGGTTAAATATTTCAATGCGTTCATTGGGATATATAGACTTCACGGGACCGATTGTCGAGTTCGGTAAAATATCTAAACATTTTCCGACCTCTACATCGAGAAGTTGCTTTTAGTGAGATGGACTAATATTATAGACTAATATTATAAACTAATATGATAGACTAATATGATAGTCTTTCTCACGTATCGAACTCTGTTATACCAAGATTGTACTTAAATAGCTGCCGAGTGAAGGGAAAGAAATGAATCTACTACATATGCTCGGGCTACATCATTTTGACTGCGAGTTATTTCAGCAGTATATTGAGACATATTATCCCTGGCCAGTCCACAAGGATCTATTGCGCGTTGAAAATGAGGTTTTATATAGTTAGATGACGTTCGATTGCTTTGCCATCCACTGTTTGGCGACCCAAGGAGAAGTGGGTGCGGGTATGCAACATCCAGGAAACATGATTGATATAAAAGACCATTTATTTTTATGATTTCTGATATGCTTCTGCTGGCAAATTCCAACCGTAGCTCCAATCCAAGTCCGACAAAATATTGAGTCCCATGAGAAATAAGTGAAGACCAACGTAAGGGTAACAAAAGAAAACGGGGATTCCGTATCGACTTTCAGTGAGTGTGATCATGTGAGCACCGACTCATCCCTTAACGGTATCGGCGGTTTTGGGCAGCTGATCCAGCACTTAGACACATTTCCCAACCAGATGGATCAACATTCTCATCGATGAGATCAGTTTCGACACGCAAGGGAAGATCCTCGTCAGAGGGAGCATAGAACCCCATATGGCCTACAGGACCAGCCCAAGAGGAGTTAGGTGCAATATCTGAGAAGGTGATTGAGACTCGATTTAAGGCTCGAGAGCCATGCAACGACCGAGGACTAACTAGCTCTGCGGGGGAGATTACCCCAGATCGACGGGCCCTGCAGTGCCCGCACCGTGGGCCTGGCCTGAGCGAAGACGGCAAACTGTCACTGTGAGTTTGGAGGCCGGTTTGTTCTCGCGGACTATGTTGGTATGGGAGGCGGTTTACAAGGTGAGGGCTGTTGTCACCGCGGTGGTGATAGGGATGACTGCGGAGAGCGCGGTGTCGTCCTGCTAGACAGCTGCCGCATATTGAGGTTGGTCGGTCAGGGTGCTGGGGGACATCAGATGATGCCGCCGCAGGGGAAGAATGAGTGGTTGATGAGATGCCGGATGGCCGAGAGCTGGGCTTTGCTGCAGATGAAGGAGTGGATGAGGTACTGGGTAGGTGGGAGGTGGGTGTTGCAGGAGGCAGGGGAGGTAATGGACCGTGTTGGATTTTACGGCTGAGACTGTATGGTCGATAGTGTACTGGTGTAGTCACTTCATGGGTTGTATCTTCGGGAATGGACAGTAGGGCATCATTCTGGCTGTTGTGTAGGATGGCACTGCACGCTTTTCGAATTTTTAGTGGTCGCGGTATGACATTCGATGGGATATGCCAGTTGTTCAGGATGGAATTTCGTTTGTTGTGTGTATGGCGGATAAGGACCTCTGCGGTCGACGCCCGGGCTTTGGCCCTCCTGATGGATGAGCGTGACATGCCTGATGAGGGTGTATGTGGAATAACTGGATCATCACTTTGTGGGGAATCTGCACATAAACAGATACCGTTCTCGAAAAGAACTGGTGGGTTGCAGTTGCAAAGAGCTGAGGTGATGAGGCAGCATAATCGTGGATCGGGATGTCGTGCGAAATACAAATCCGGGAGTTGAGGAGGCAGGTCTTCAATCACTGGGAGAGTAGCCATGCCAAAACTAACGTCGGCGAAAGAAGAACGAAACTGCTCATATTGCATTTCACCACTTAACTCGGCAGGTATGGCTGGGCTCATTTCCCTAACTGCAGAAAGCTCGTACACATTCTTATGAATCTCAAATACAGAAACTGGATCTGACTCTGACTTCTCACCGTCACAACTCAAAACAGACAAGTCCGGGTTCACAAGTCTCAGCGCAGAATGATCATCCCCTTGCCAGCTTCCACGGGGATCGGGATACTTGGGTTTGGTAGCCTCAGGGAGCGCAATTCTGTCAATCAGAGGGCCGTTGACCACATCCACATCAAGGTTAGAAGACTGCTGTCGTGGGCTCTCTGCCGGTGTGGTCATAAGCCACTCATCTAGCATCGTATTATCCTTGTTGCTGAAAACCGACCTCCTTGGACTTGAGACCTGGCTATCACTGCGGTGCCGAAAAAAATGACTCGGATATCGATCATTGAGGGCATCAAAAACGATGCGATTGACCTCTGAGTCTGGGACAATTCGATAACGCTTCCGCTCAATCTTGTTGATCAACTTGATCCTCACGTTGCCGAGAGGAGTGAATACCCAACTTCTCAGCCAACGCTTGACCTTTAGCCGCCTGCGTGCTTTCTTCCGTTCAGACATGCTTAATGCGACTGGAGATCGAAGCTCAGAACTCGCAGTAATCACAAGAGAGGAGTTCTTCGGGGCGGGATGCTGCAGAGGCTGTCTTTCTTTTGGTCTCATCTCGCTCAGCCTTTTATATATTTCTGATGTGGTATACTGGTATCTCCGAGCTCGACATGAATGAGTCTTTCAGTTGATCCATATCGAAGTGACACAACATTTCGTGTATTAGGGAAGACTCAATCTCAGTTACAATGAGGATGGGAACAAACACTGGTTTGAGACTTTTGAGGTTCTTTGTTGATGTTGGCAACGATGAGCTCTTTGTTTCCATGTCTCTTGATGACTCAACTGTGGTAGTCCTAGCTATCCATGTCGCTAGCAGATTGGGTTAAAAGAAATGTGGTCTCATTATGCTGGTGATCACGGAATCTACATCTTGGATATGGGTGTATAGTACTGGCTGGAGCCGATGCTGTCCCGGTGGAAGCATCCTTGAGGCAGGTCAGACGTTTCAGGATCTCGGAGATCTTCCATTCCCAGGAAGAGAACTCTACCTTGATAGAGACAAGAAACACAGTGTACAAAAAAGTAGTTTGCATCTGCTATGTTGTACGGTATAGGCATATTTTAACACTAATGAGAAAGTTGGACTGCCAAGGCCATCATTCTCTCCAACATAGCCCGCGCATTCTTCCCACCAATAAATTGTGTTAGTAAAAGCCATCTGAAGCCATCTGAAGCCATTCATGCCTATATTAGTGGTCATTTATGTAGATCAAGCTCTGGCGGGGCCGATTTGGCCAGTGGAGTGGCAGATGACATCATGAGCTTTCCAGCTTTCCCCAGATCCGACAAACTGCAATTGGATGAACCCTGAGGGTTGTAGACTGGGATTGATGGCAAACATAGATCAGCTGGTCAATAAACGGAGAGAAACGCCATTAACAGCAAGGGAGAAAATATATCGGGAAGAGGGAGAGAACAAGGGTGATCCTGTACTATGACTGCTGGTCCCACTGTTACGACAGTGACATAGGGAGTACCAGGTACATCGTACCATTCATTCAAGACAATTGCCAATTTAAAAAAAAAGGAAATCTCTTCAAATATTTCAAAGTACTTTTCTCAACAGTTCTCGGGTGGAATTTCCCTAGCAGAGACTTTTTAGCCTAAGCGCACGGTAGCTCTTGGGTCACACCCGTAAACCAGCCCGGAGAAAAACTCTTGACACACCGGGACAAGGAACGGGAAGTCTTGTATCCTCTTTTGATCTCTTCTATCCTCAATTTGATCGACATCTCCCAATTCCCCCCAACTCCCCCCAGCCACCCCAGACAGCTCGCAAGTCAAGGTCCACTTCTCCCCGCACAGACGTCCGACAGCTCTTCCAAGGTTGCGCTCAACCCCTCTCTCCTCGCTTTTCATTTCTCTTTCGCTTTTTCTGCTGAGGCATAATGGAGGGAAACGGCGAACCCATCAAGCGTGATGTGCGCAACCACATGCTCTTCGAGGTGGCCACTGAAGTGGCTAACCGAGTAGGTGGTATCTACTCGGTCCTCAAGTCCAAAGCTCCTGTGACCACTGCGGAATATGGTGAACGGTACACTCTGATCGGCCCACTCAACAGGGCTTCGGCGGCGGTGGAGGTTGAGGAGCTCACGCCGACCAACCCGGCCATGCGGGAGACGATCCAGTCTATGAAGGAGCGCGGCATCGACATAGTCTACGGTCGCTGGCTCATTGAAGGTGCCCCTCGGGTACTGCTCATTGACACGAGCACTGGATATAAGTGGCTAGACGAGTGGAAGGGCGATCTTTGGACTACTTCGGCCATCCCGTCCCCCGCCGGTGATAACGAGACCAATGAGGCCATCGTTTTTGGATACTTGGTTGCTTGGTTCTTGGGAGAGGTATGTTCCAATTGTTCTCCACGTTGGATATGGCAAAAGCGGATGATTGACCCACATGTCCCGCTGTAGTACATTGCGCACGATCGTCGCCGTGCGGTTATCGCCCATTTCCATGAATGGTTGGCTGGTGTGGCTCTGCCACTGACCAAGAAGCGCCACATGGATCTCACAACTGTCTTCACTACCCACGCGACGTTATTGGGTCGTTACCTTTGTGCTGGCTCGGTTGACTTCTATAATAACCTCCAGTACTTTGACGTGGATGCGGAGGCCGGCAAGCGAGGAATCTACCACCGTTACTGTATTGAGCGGGCGGCTACTCATGCTTGTGATGTCTTTACGACAGTATCGCATATCACTGCGTTTGAGAGTGAGCACCTGCTGAAGCGCAAGCCTGATGGTGTGCTGCCTAACGGTCTGAATGTCAAGAAGTTCTCTGCCATGCACGAGTTCCAGAACTTGCACTCTCAAGCCAAGGAGAAGATCAACGATTTCGTCCGTGGCCATTTCTACGGCCATAACGACTTTGATTTGGATAACACTCTATATCTCTTCACCGCGGGTCGCTACGAATACCGCAATAAGGGTGTCGATATGTTCATTGAGTCGCTAGCCCGTCTCAATCATCGCCTGAAGAGCGCTGGGTCAACCATGACCGTGGTCGCGTTCATTATTATGCCAGCACAGACCTCCTCATTGACAGTGGAAGCACTCAAGGGACAGGCGGTCGTCAAGTCTCTACGCGACACCATCGAGAACATCGAAAAGGGGATCGGCAAGCGCATGTATGAGCGCTGTCTTTCCTGGAAGGAAGGCGACAACATGCCCGATGACAAGGATCTCATCACCAGTCAAGATCGGGTGATGCTCCGTCGTCGCCTGTTCGGCATGAAGCGCCATGGTCTTCCCCCGATTGTCACCCACAACATGCACAATGACAGCGAGGATCCCATCCTGAACCAGCTGCGTCGTGTCCAGCTGTTCAATCACTCCTCCGACCGGGTGAAGGTTGTCTTCCACCCCGAATTCCTCAACTCCGCCAACCCCGTATTACCGCTTGACTACGATGACTTTGTTCGCGGAACCCATCTGGGTGTCTTCCCCTCCTACTATGAGCCGTGGGGATATACCCCGGCCGAATGTACCGTGATGGGTGTGCCTAGCATCACCACCAACCTGTCTGGATTCGGTTGCTATATGGAGGAGTTGATTGAGAATTCCTCCGATTACGGAATTTACATCGTGGACCGTCGCGCCAAGGGCGTTGACGACTCGGTCAACCAACTGACCGAGTATATGTTCAACTTTACGGAGAAGAGTCGTCGTCAGCGCATTAACCAGCGTAACCGTACGGAGCGTCTGAGCGATCTGCTCGATTGGAAAAGAATGGGCTTGGAATATGTCAAGGCTCGCCAGCTGGCATTGAGAAGAGGTATGTTGCAATTCCTATCCGTTTTGTAAGTGATTGGTCTAATTTTTTGTCCAGCTTACCCATCCTCCTTCGAGGGCCAAGAGGATTACTTCGATATCATTGGAGGAACCGAACAGAAGCTCTCCCGCCCGCTTTCCGTTCCTGGATCCCCTCGGGATCGGTCCGGAATGATGACCCCCGGTGACTTTGCCTCTCTGCAAGAAGGCCATGAGGGATTGAGCACCGAGGATTATATTGCCTGGAAGCTACCGTAAGTGGTTCATCTTATCTTTATCATCAAATCCTAATCAATTCCACAGTGAAGAGGAAGAGCCCGAAGAGCACTTCCCCCTCACCCTGCGAACACGCAAGATGAACGAACGTGCTGCATCCCCTCTGGACAGTATAAACGTCAGCCGCCGAACCAGTGAGGACTCCGGAACTGCAGCTCGGACGGAATAAAGGGTTTTTGGAATTTTCTTTGCATCTTCACAGGCCCCGAGTGACGTCATGTGTTTAATCACTTTATCTTTTAGTGCATTTGAAGCCTACGTTTGTTTTAGATATGAAATCGAGATTTATTTCAATATGTAACATGTAACTCTTGCGGAGCTGTAGCGGAGGGATGACCTCCGAGTAATCCACTCGCCTGACATCGGAGCTACATCGGATCATATAGAGTTCATACGGTGAACCAAGATGATTCACGCATGAAGTGCAGTCCGGCCTGGACTATTTCTACCCCTCCTGCCCCTCCCCCTCCATCTTCCTTTCCACCCATCTCCAATACTCTCAACTCGTCTACCATCGGTACGACTCTCCCATGGAGCCGCGCACGTCCAGTGCCCCGCGGGGTCGGACTATGTCCTCGCTATGAAGGGATCAAGGTATTTGTTCGTATAACAGTCGTTGCCCACGCATGACAGGTGTTCGGTCCAGTCGGTTGATGGGAAGAACTCTATACACCCGTCCCATCCAGGACCCTATGGGTTTCTTCTTCTCACAACTGGCTGGCTGATCTGAGATTATACTGTCAAAACTTGATCTAGACAATACTAGCGAAAGGACATGCGTGACTTTGATTGTTCCCCCGTTTGTGTTTTGTGTCTGGCTCTGCTCGTGCTGTGCTGTTGACTGTTCAATTGAATACATAGATTGAATGGAATCTGTACTAGACAGAGCAGAGCTGGATACTTTCTCTCTTGGCATGCTGACCCAATGAAGTACTCAAATAGCTGAATCTTTCTGCCATCATGTCTACCGACAAGATTACTTTCCTGACAAACTGGTATGCTGACATTATCCCAGAATCAGTTCTGAGCTCAGTGCTCTTGTAGTTACATTTTGGCTAAGTTGTTCTAAAGGCACGCCACCCCGTACCACGCCCCCCTCTACCTCGCCCAGGCCAGAGGCTACTTCAAGGATGAAGGTCTCAAGGTGGCTCTGCTCGAGCCTAATGACCCCTCCGATGTGACCGAGATCATCGGAAGCGGCAAGGTCGATATGGGCTTCAAGGCCATGATCCACACCCTGGCGGTATGTATACTCCAACATAACAGACATGTCAATCGTACTAATACCACATCCAGGCCAAGGCCCGCAACTTCCCCGTGACCTCGATCGGCTCCCTCCTCGACGAGCCCTTCACCGGCGTCGTCTACTTGAAGTCCAGCGGAATCACCGAAGACTTCCGCTCCCTGAAGGGCAAGCGCATCGGCTACGTCGGCGAATTCGGCAAGGTAAGAATATCCCCCTCCCCCAATCCAGTCCCAACACTCCTAACCAATCCCAGATCCAAATCGACGAACTCACCAAGTACTACGGCATGACCGCGGACGACTACACTGCCGTCCGCTGCGGAATGAACATAACCAAAGCCATAATCCAAGGCACCATCGACGCCGGCATCGGCCTCGAGAACGTGCAAATGGTCGAACTGGAAGAATGGCTCGCAGGCCAAAACCGACCTCGCACAGACGTCCAAATGTTGCGCATCGACCAGCTCGCCGAGCTAGGCTGCTGCTGCTTCTGTTCGATCCTGTACATCGCGAACGACGCCTTCATCGCCGCGAACCCTGAGAAGGTCGCTGCGTTCATGCGCGCCGTGAAACGCGCCACGGACGATGTCCTCTCGGACCCGGCGTCCGCATATGCGGAGTACATTGACGTCAAGCCAATCATGGGCACCGATGTTAATCGTAAGATCTTTGAGCGGTCGTTTGCATACTTCTCGCGGGATTTGAAGAATGTTCAGCGTGATTGGACTAAGGTTACGAACTATGGAAAGAGATTGGGGATTTTGGATGAGGGTTTTGTTGCGAATTATACTAATGAGTTCCTTACTTGGGGACTTGATGCGGATTCCACTGATCCTACTGGTGATCAGAAGCGTATGGCTGCGCTTCAGCAGGAGGTTGCTGCTGATGGTGGTTACAAGCGTCTTGAGGTTAAGGCCTCGGCTTAGGTTGGGGGTTTACTGCACTCCACTACCTCTTGGTGAAGATTTTTTTGTCCTGGGCTTCACTCTTTAGCCTTGGCTGCTTGAGATAAATTGAAAAAAACCTGCCGTTTTGGTGTATCACCTGTGCTGTAATGAGGTAGTGAAAATTCGCAGAGTAGAATGCCTGGAAGTATACCTGAAGTCTACAAACGACATTTTCATTATGACTTGTGGCAAAGAAAATCAAATTAAGAGAAACAATAATGCGTGAACATCGTGGATATTGTATAAATGGTTTGTCTCCCAAGGTCATTAACATCAAAGTCATTACGCCTCATGTCTCATAATAAGGCACCGTGCTGCACTTCCTCAAGGGACAATCGAGGGCGCACCCTCATTCCCTGCACGATCAAGCATGGCTCGTAGCCGACTCTCCGCGGACTCCAAAGAAGGACTAGATTCAGGCCCGGCGATACTCGCAGTCCACTTCAGCCAGCCAAGGAGGGATTGGATGATTTCCGGGCCCGAATTCCCTACGGCAGGCGAACCCTCACCGTCCAGATTAGATTGCGAAAGAAGATTGGATTCAGCGGAGGATCCATCATTTGCAGTCGCCTCTAGATGAACCTCCGACACCACAGCGGGCGTGGCCATATGAGATGGTCGCTGTTCGCGATTGCCAGCAGCATTTTTTGCAAGGAGATCACGTCCGCTATGTTTGGGTCTTGATGCGAATTCGCGCGTGAAAGGGGTTGAGGATATGGTCTTCGGGCTAATAGGCGAAACAGCTTCCGCCTCAGTGGCCATGTTTGGAGATAGTGGAGGAAGCCCTCTCTGAGTCGTTTGGGCTGATGTTCCATTCTGTTCCAGCATAGACGCAGTCTGCCGCAGATTTTCTAAATACCGATGAAACGAGAACGGGTGCATATCACCAGCTGGATCAACCGGACTAGCCTCCTCATTAGGTCCGAGTGCACCCGACGGAGCACAAATCTCACCCAACGGCGCAATATGACTTCCATACTCATTGGAAAGACTCAGCTTGCTCCTTCCACAGATCTCAGCAATGGAGTCCAGAGTACCACGGATATCAGGCTCGATGGCTTGCAGTATGTTCTCGATACTGAAGTCCTTATCGGACGGAAATATGATATCTGGCTCGGACGGACGAGGAGTTCGGCTCCTCGAGCTGGAGAATGAGAGAAATCGACGTGCGGACATAGCAAGCGGTCGTGTAGTTCTGTCCTGGACATCGCCCGAATACGCCCTGACAAGCACGGGGCGCGTAGCGAGTGTCGACGAGCGCCGCGCAGGGGGGTTATCAACTCGGACAGGGCGTGACTGAGGTCTCGGGGAACCGTTCAGCTGGCGCAGGGCCGTGGCACCGTATGCGGTTGCTTGATCTTCGGAGACGTATCGCTGGTTTGTTTGGTGTGAGGGGCCGGCAGCGGCGACTGGAGACGCGTGGGATGGGGACAGTAGTCGTGGCCATTCTTGTCGAGGCAGGGAAGACGACGGCCGTGTACCGGACAATATATCTGACTCCATCTCCGTACTTGCGGTAGCGTACAGCTACGTCCTTGTTATGCAGGAGACAGCGCAGAGACTAACCCCGCTCTAGGAGGGCACAGGACTCTGAGGGAACTAGGGTTCAGCTCACGAGGGGGGCATCCACGTCGTGCATATTCTCCGGCATGCGGTGGATGTTTTGTCTGGGTGTATGTAAACAATCCGATGGGTAGTGGGGAGATGGGGATGTGTTGCGCTGATGCGCGGGCACTGAAGCTGTTAATAATGCCAACGGGTGGTCTAGATACCTTGCACTATTAGAATTACGAGTAGATGCCTTAGCAGAATATGCCTTGGAGATCTTGTCCAAAGCTCAAAGAAGCACAAACTGGAAACACTCTGCCACGAGCAACGATTCGTGAACAACTGACAAAAAGCCATTTCATGAATCTCCCAAGCTTGGCGTTCTTAGCACCGAGGCATCACCACGTTTCCCCAGTGTTTACTCATCCACTAACCACACACACCATGAATCGGTTCCAAGTATGCATCCATGTCCCTCGTATTGATACCTCATCTAACGTCCCACAGTTCAGCGACTCCGACGGGTCTTCCTCCGACTTCGACGAAGACCCATCCGGCCTCCCCTTCCCGGAACCGCTATCCCGCACCTCATTCCTCGCCCCTGACTTCGACCCTGCCACTTTCCTATCATCATTGACGAACCGACACCAGAGTCTTGAGGACCTGCGACAGGAATTGCGGGGACTAGAGCAATTGTTGAACAAGGAGCTATTGGATCTCGTCAATGAGAACTACCAGGACTTTCTCTCGTTAGGCAGTGCGCTTCGCGGCGGCGAGGAGAAAGTCGAAGGTGTGAAAGTTGGCGTTCTGTCTTTCCAGCGCGATGTCAAAGCTATCCGGGACAAGGTCGAGGCGCGACGTCAGGAAGTGGAAGAGCTGTTGAACGAGAAGCGGCGACTACGAACGAATGCCGACATTGGTAAAGATCTGTTGGACTATGCGGATCGGGTGGAGGAATTGGAACACCGTTTGATGATACAGGACAAGTCATCGCAAGAAAACGCCACAGCGGACGAATCTGATTCAGAGTCAGATCTATACAGCGGTGAGGACGACGACAGTGATGACGATGAGCTAGCGGATGGCACACCTGCAATTTCATTGCAGAGGATGGAACGTCACACCCAGAAGTTTGTCTACTTGACCTCAATAGCTGCCCGGGTGGGCGAAAAGCATCCTTTCCTGCTTGCACAACAACCACGAGTCGCGAAGATCAAGTCCACAGTACTCCTGGATCTCAAAACTGCCTTGGAGCAGGCCACTGCGGCTAGTGGTAAACAGGGCAAACGCGACGCTAGGACAATGGCTATTCTCCGCCTCTACGATCTTATGGGTGAGGATGTTAGTGCCGTCGCCGCGCTGAAGAACCTCAAGCTGTAAAAAAACGTGCTTCGTCCTGAAAATTGGCCATGTGCAATGGTTTGCATACATAGCGTCGGCGTTTGGTCTTATAAAGTTCTAATTCAACAATGATACCATGATACACCATTTCCTTTCCTAATAAAACAATAAATTTGTACACGCCAAAGGATATAAGAAAATTGAGTATGTTACAAGCCGGTCAAGGCAGATGTTGGGGGGATGAATCGGAGCGGAACTCGCCGTTGAGGGAGAATCCGGGTCCATTGGTCGAGCTCAATACCTATAATGTTGTTAGAGGCTAGTGTCCACAAAAGGGATCAAATCGGGTACTCACCACCTCGTACACTTCCTTGTTGACACGGTCGGTCAGGGCGGAAGCGTCCTTCTTAATCTGGTCAAGGGTCACGCGCATGTTATCGCGCAATTGCTCCGGAGAGAAGCCCAATTGCCCGACAGGCAGACGGATAACGGCATCACGCTCACGGTAAACAGTACCGCCGCGGAGATCTTCCACTCGCGCAGCCACGTCTTCCACAACGGTACCAGTCTTCGCACTGGGCATCAAACCGCGAGGACCGAGGATGCGACCCAGTGCGGCCTTGTTCAGCGCCGGCAAACTGTCCGGGTGGGCGAGACAGCGATCGAACTCAATGGTGCCTGCCTTGACAGCATCGAACACTTCTTGTTCACCGACAAGAACGGCACCTGCGGCAAGCGCTTCCTTGGCTGCTTTCGAACCAGGAGGACAGATGACACAGATGCGGGATTCGGTCTGGACGGCGTGCGGGAATCGGAGCATGTTACGGATAACGGGACCATCGCGCTTTGTTCGCAGTCGAATGTGCAGTTCGTATTTTTGAACGGAGGGGTCGCGGCCGACTTCGATGGCCCGGATGTATCTGCAGAAAGTAAGGTGTCAGTTGTTGGTCCAGCCATTGACTGACGTCTCAGTTGTCAGATGCTCAGTACATACCGCATAGCATCACATAGAGCATACTGCGGCATATCCTTCAAGTTGATTTGCCGGAACTCCTGGGGTCCTTTGCGGCTCTTGGTAGGTTGGTCTTTCCCCTTCTTTGGTTTGTTCTTGAGACCTCGGACCTGATTGAAAGTCGAGAGAACGGGGGCAATTGAGGCCTCCCGCAGCGGATTCCGGCATGCTGAGAGGATACCGCGTGCCGCTGTGGGCAATACCGAGCCGTAGGACGACATAATGGCAGGCGTTGATTTGAGCTGATCGGCTGGATGAAGCCGTGGAGCAATTGTTTTCTGCCGGAAAGCTGCCGGGTTCGGAGAAACGTGATTCCGGACGGGGACTAGAGATAATGACTCTGCCCCGCCAGAATTCACTTTGCTTCCCACAGTACGCAATGTCTACATACGAATTGAAAGTGGCCACTCGCGGTAACCACGCGGCGCTTCTGCCCGTGGTGCTCATCGCCACCTCTGTCAACGAGGCCCGCCCTACTCCCGTGATCACCATCACCCTCGAGGACACTGCTCTGCTGCAGGATGGCGACAAGGCTATTGTCCAGCTCATCAGTGGCTCCAACTCTGTCTTTGGCCCTGCCAATGCTATCCAGGAGCTTACCACCCACTTCCCTTTCCTGGCTGGCAAGGATTCTAAGGTGGTGAGTTTATATCACTACTACCCCGCGATCAAATCCTTTTTTGAAACCGACATGTCCCTAACACGATCACAATAGGAAACCGAGTGGATCTCTCAGTTGGACTCCCTGACCACCCTTGACTTCAAGGCCCTCGACCCCGTGCTCCAGCGTATTGACGCTCACCTCCTTATGCGCTCGTTCATTGTCGGATACTCTCTGTCCACCCCCGACATTGCCATTTGGGGTGCTCTCCGAGGCAACCGTGTCGCCGTTGCTGCCCTGAAGAAGGGATCCCTTGTGAACCTTACCCGCTGGTACCGCTTCTTGGAGGAGCTGTGCCCCTGGACTACCGCCGCTGTGGAGTCCATGAACGCAGTTGCTAAGGAGAAGAAGGTGGCCAAGTCCAAGGAGGGTGCGAGTTACGATATTGCGCTCAAGAACACCGAGAACGGTGTCGTCACCCGATTCCCCCCCGAGCCTTCTGGATACCTCCACATTGGTCACGCCAAGGCCGCTCTTCTCAACGATTACTTTGCGCATGAGAAGTACAACGGCACTATGCTTCTTCGATTTGACGATACCAACCCTTCGAACGAGAAGCAGGAGTTTGAGGATGCTATCGTGGAGGACCTTGCGCTCATGGGCATCAAGCCTAACAAGATGACCTACACCAGTGACTACTTCGACGAATTGTACGATTACTGCGTCAAGATCATCAAGCAGGGCGACGCCTACGCGGATGATACTGACAAGGAAACCATGGCTGCCCAGAGATGGGATGGATTGCCCAGCCAGCGTCGCGATCTTTCTCCCGAGGAGAGCTTGTCGCACCTGGAGGAGATGAAGAACGGCACTCCCGAGGGTCTTCGTTGGTGCATCCGTGCCAAGATCTCCTTCGACTGCCCCAACAAGGCTATGCGTGATCCCGTCATCTACCGCTGCAACCCAGCAACCCACCACCGCACCGGCGATAAATGGAAGATCTACCCGACCTACGACTTTGCTTGCCCTATCGTTGATTCGATGGAGGGTGTCACCCACGCTCTGCGTACTATCGAGTACCGCGATCGTAACCCCCAGTACCAGTGGATGCTTGATACTATGAAGCTGCGCAACGTGCAGGTGTGGGATTTCGCCCGCATGAACTTCGTTCGCACTCTCCTCTCCAAGCGCAAGCTGACCAAGCTGGTCGAGACTGGTCTCGTCTGGGGCTGGGATGATCCCCGCTTCCCCACCATCCGTGGTATCCGTCGCCGCGGTATGACCATTCCTGCTCTCCGTGAATTCATCCTAAAGCAGGGCCCCTCTAAGGCTGTGACCAACTTCGACTGGGGTCTTATCTGGGCTACCAACAAGAAGTACATTGACCCTATTGCCCCTCGCCACACCACCATCTTCAACAAGAATGTTGTCAAGACCACTGTCACCGGTGGCCCTGCCACTCCTTACTCCGAGGAGAAGCCTAGACACATCAAGAACGCCGCCGTCGGCATGAAGAAGGTTGTCTACAGCAGCTCTATCATCCTCGAGCAGGAGGATGTCAAGCTCTTCAAGCCTGACGAGGAGATCACCCTTATGAACTGGGGTAACGCCATCGTCCGCAAGATCAACACCAATGCTGAGACCGGTATCATTACCGATCTTGAGCTCGAGCTGCACATGGCCGGTGATGTCAAGAAGACCGAGAAGAAGGTCACTTGGCTCGCTACCGAGGGACAGGATCTCGTACCCGTCGAGTTGGTCGACTTCGATCACCTGCTGACCAAGGATTCTCTTGGTGAGGATGACAAGCTGGAGGACTTCCTTAACATGCACACCGAGTTCCGCGAGGAGGGTCTGGCCGACTGCAATGTCGCTGATCTCAAGGAGAGTGATATCATCCAGTTCGACCGCAAGGGTTACTACCGCGTCGATCGTGCTTACTCTCCTGGTAAGCCCGCGGTCTTCTTCAACATTCCTTCCGGCAAGACCAAATAAATCTTGTGTCAACTATGATGTGAAGTATGTTTTATGAGTGTAGTGAGATATGAAAAGAAGAATGAATGGTTATATATATGCTTTCACTTCGCGTTCAGTAAAATGACTAGCCTTGAAGTCTGCATAGTCCCATGGGAGTTGAGAATAGCCTCTTTTCTTCATCCCAACTTCTATCCAGATCACACACAATCCTCTATGCATTTACAGAGGGCTGCCTTGGACACAACGCAGCATCTACAATGGCGGATAGGTGATTCCAGGGGCCACTCTTGTATTAGGCGTTCGCGCGGGATTTGACTACAGGTATAGGCATTGGACGATACCATGGTCGCTCTGGGAGGGCTGTTCTGGGCATATCTAGCAGGCTGTAATGGCGCGTGTAGGGCTGAATAGGGTCACGTGTAACCGAAACCGACTGCAACGATCTCCCTGGGTAAGTTGTCCATTACCATACTTCTTATACTTTCCATTTCCCAGACTGTCTGGTTCAATTTCCAGCCATTCGGTTTCTCCCGACAAATCTTGAAACCGGCGCCAAATGGATGTGAATTCCGTCGGCCGGCTGTCAGCGGAATTGGGGTGCATGACGTCGAAGACTACCTACCCACATTCAATTGACATCCGGACAGCCGCTCGCCCTCTACGGCAGCAGCGGGCCTAACTCATTCGTTCATCTATGCTTGAGTGGTTCCCAGTGTTTCTTCGGGGTCATGGCTTTCGGTATTATGCCGAACAGCGTTCGGATATTACACCCATGATTGCCCCGGGATAGCTGGATGCACTGATGATCTTCTCCGCATGATACATTTTATATTTCAGATACTTTCTGTATAGCAAAGATCTTACCGCCAAAGACACATAGCCTGAATCCTTTCCCAGTCGCGTTTGTTCTGGCCCCTGCCAAGGACACATCTTCTACGATCCATGGGTGAATGCCCTATTGGCTAGAAGTCAATTCGGGTACCTGCTTGCACCACTAGCTTCATTCGAGCTTAGCGTGGACTAAAATATTTTGGCCTTCGTCTGGATTGGTCGAACCAACCTTCTATGCATCAAAGCCCAGCGGGAGTTCTTCGGCTCGTCCGCGGGTCGTCCCTTTTGAGACCTGGGTCCCCGGCTTTATCCTCCAAATACCGGGCACAGGGACCACAACAATAGGCATTCATGCCTGGGCATGAAATGGCTCTCCCGAGGGCTTCCTGGCTCGACGTCAGCATGATTTACTTTGAAACGGATGTTTTTGTTAATCTACCAGTTTCTTTCTTTTCTGCTCCAGATAGAACCACTAGACCTTCGATTCTTGTCATCCTGCAGGTGTTCAGGCGCGAATAGAACATTGAAAAAAAAACACATTTTCTTTGGTATCATTGCTCCTTCGTTTCTATATCCTTTTGCTTCGTGTGTTCATTCTTTATCATCAATAATCAATAATCTTGTCTGCTTTGACAGGTATGTGCCTTTTTGGTCGATCGGTGTCGGAAGAACCTTTATCTGACCTAGACAGCCAAGCATGGCTGGTGAAGTCAAAGGCGAGCGCTCCGAAGCTCGCCGCCGCAGCTCACGTATCTCTCGGGCATCTCTTAGCGGGGACTGGAACAGTTTGGACGAGTACGGCAAGCTGGTCAAGTATGTGTCGACATTCCGTGATCCCAATGCAATAGATGAAGACCGGGGGGAATTGACCGAGAAACGAGTCTGGTACGCCCCGTGGATCAAGCGAAAGGTCCGCGTCAAAAGAGTTGAAGGGGAAACCGGCAAATTCCCCGATGAGTGGACCATGACAGATATCCGAGAAGGACTTTCTAGCGATGAAGTTCCAATTCGTCGTCGTCGGGCTGGGTGGAATGAGCTAACATCCGAGAAGGAGAATCCTATTGCTAAGATTCTTTCCTACTTCCGGGGTCCAATTCTCTACGGTGAGTTCTTATCAATCTTTCCTTGACTGTGAATCTGATTTTAGTGTAGTCATGGAGTTGGCTGTTTTACTTGCTGCTGGTCTAGAGGACTGGGTTGACTTCGGTGTCATTATTGGTATCTTGTGTCTGAACGCGGCAGTGGGCTGGTATCAGGAGAAGCAGGCTGCCGATGTGGTTGCGAGTCTCAAGGGTGACATTGCCCTACGCGCACAGGTTATTCGTGACAGCACCCAACAGGAATGTCTTGCTCGGGAGCTGGTTCCAGGCGATGTTGTAGGTCTATCTTAGACGGGCCTCAGTACTGGTACACGACTACTAATCAGTCATTTAGGTCATCATTGGTGAAGGTCAGGTCGTGCCTGCAGACTCCAGAGTTATCTGTGACGTCAAAGATGAACATGGCTGGGAAGAGTTTAACCAGCTTCAAGAGCAGGGTATGCTCGGTGGAGGGTCCTCTTCTGATGAAGAGGATGACCCGACCAAGCAGGACGATAAGGAAAAGGGCGAAGACGAAGGCAAGGCCAAGGAGGCCGACGAACATCAGGCGAAAAAGGCTCGCAGACGTGGTTATCCTATTTTGGCTTGTGATCACTCTGCCATCACGGGCGAATCGCTAGCCGTGGATCGTTATATGGGAGATATGATCTTCTATACGACTGGCTGCAAGCGTGGCAAGGCCTATGCAGTGGTTCAAACCGGTGCAAGGACTTCTTTCGTTGGTCGCACTGCAACTATGGTGCAATCTGCCAAAGGCGCTGGCCACTTCGAACTTGTCATGGACAATATCGGAACATCCCTCTTGATTCTGGTTATGGCCTGGATTCTCGCTGCGTGGATTGGTGGATTCTTCCGTCATATTCCTATCGCGTCGCCGCATCAGCAGACTTTGCTCCACTACACTCTGTCTTTGTTGATCATTGGTGTACCTGTCGGTCTACCTGTTGTCACCACTACCACCATGGCTGTCGGTGCTGCCTATCTGGCGAAAAAGAAAGCCATTGTGCAAAAGCTAACCGCAATTGAATCTCTAGCCGTAAGTCTGCATCAACCTAGACTTGCTGTCAAATACTAATAGTGCAATAGGGTGTTGACATTCTATGTTCCGATAAGACTGGTACTCTGACGGCGAATAAACTTAGTATTCGTGATCCTTATGTAGCCGAAGGCGTCGACGTTGACTGGATGTTCGCTGTTGCTGCCCTTGCATCATCCCACAATATTGAATCGCTCGATCCGATTGACAAGGTCACAATATTGACGCTTCGGCAATATCCAAGAGCTCGAGAGATCTTGCGACGGGGTTGGTCAACCGAAAAATTCACGCCCTTTGACCCGGTTTCGAAACGCATTGTCACGATTGCCACCTGTGACGGCATTCGGTATACCTGCACCAAAGGCGCTCCGAAAGCCGTGCTCCAATTGACAAGCTGCTCCAAGGAGACTGCTGACCTATACAAGGCCAAAGCGCAAGAATTTGCGCATCGAGGCTTCCGTTCTCTTGGTGTTGCTGTTCAAAAGGAAGGTGAAGACTGGGCTTTGCTTGGAATGCTGCCTATGTTTGATCCACCCCGAGAAGACACCGCTCAAACCATCAGCGAAGCGCAGAATCTCGGTATCAGTGTCAAGATGCTCACTGGCGATGCTATTGCCATCGCGAAAGAAACCTGCAAGATGTTGGCTTTGGGTACCAAGGTGTATAACTCAGATAAGCTGATTCACGGCGGCTTGAGTGGCGCTATGGCTAGTGATCTTGTTGAAAAAGCTGACGGCTTTGCGGAGGTGTTCCCAGAACACAAATACCAAGTCGTACAAATGCTACAAGAACGCGGCCACTTGACCGCTATGACCGGTGATGGTGTAAATGACGCACCGTCTCTAAAGAAAGCTGATTGTGGCATTGCCGTTGAAGGCGCCTCGGAAGCGGCTCAGTCTGCATCAGACATCGTTTTCCTCGAGCCTGGCCTCTCAACCATTATCGACTCTATTAAGGTGGCGCGTCAAATCTTCCACCGCATGAAGTCATATATCCAGTACCGCATTGCGCTATGTTTACACCTTGAGATCTACCTCGTGACTTCGATGATCATCCTCAATGAAAGCATCCGTGTCGAGCTTATTGTCTTCCTGGCATTGTTCGCCGATCTTGCGACCGTTGCAGTGGCGTATGACCATGCATCCTTCGAGTTGCGACCTGTCGAATGGCAACTTCCTAAAATCTGGTTCATTTCCACCCTTCTTGGTGTGCTACTAGCCCTGGGTACGTGGGTTATCCGAGGTAGCATGTTCCTGAAATCTGGAGGGATTATCCAAAATTGGGGATCTATTCAAGAGGTTCTCTTCTTGGAAGTTGCGCTCACGGAGAATTGGCTCATTTTTGTCACTCGCGGCATTGACACATGGCCATCTATTCACTTGGTGACTGCGATCCTCGGGGTGGATGTGTTGGCGACTATCTTTTGTCTGTTTGGTTGGTTTACCAACCAAGACATGAAGACCAAGCCCGCAGATAAATTCGTCGAGACTACGAATGGCTGGACCGATATTGTCACTGTTGTGCGAATCTGGGGTTATTCACTTGGTGTGTCGATTGTGATCGCTCTAGTATATTTCATCTTAAACAAGATTGAGTGGCTTGATAATCTGGGTCGTGTCCAGCGCGACAAGGGAGAGCTCAAAATTGAGAATATGCTTGCTCACCTGTCTCGTCTTACAGTTGAGTATGAGGAAGGGGGCGCACCAAAGGGCCGATTCTGCTTGGCTACAAGCAAGGAGGAGGAGGAAGCCGAGTAACGTGGTGAGATATGAAGTGGAAGAAGGCGTGATGTGAGGAGTCAAGTATCACTGGATGTCGAAAGTTGTCTTTTCGTTCCCTTCCTGGCCTAATTACGGATTATCGATGGTGATGAACGTTATCATCATGGCTTGTTCTCGGTGGGCAGCGTACGAGAGCACAAGGGTGTTTCTGCTAATTTCTAATGTGTTGAATCTGCTTGCAAGTATCCTAGTGGCGCTCAAATACCTCTAGTTTCTGTCTTTTGAAATACATCATTTACTATGGATGGAACCAATGTGATACCGTATGTGTAGATATATAGAACGATCTAATTACAAGCCTCAGTAAAACGGCGTAGCCATTGTATGATGAAGGAAATTACAGAAGGACCCTGTTCAGAGACGACATAAACGAATGTAGATGATGTGGATATTCCAAGATTGAAAAGACAAAGTTAAATACTGGGTATCACATAGAGGGAGAGACAGGAAATCGGCTGAATTGAAAGAAATGGAAGCATGCCGGGTCTGAAATGGGGGCCAGGTTCATCGTAAAGGCTCTTTATATGTACCCAACAGCCCAATCATGTGCGTCAATAGTAACCAAAATACAGAAAGTCCCAATGGGAATGATACTGGTCTTTGACGGTGTCGGCTTTGGCCAACAAACTCACATGCTCAGGTACGGTTGCGCTCACCATATCAGAGATTGGCCAGAGCATGAACGATGCCGCCAGCAGCCTCGTTTGCCTTACGGATACCACCAAGCAACTCAAGAATGTCGTTGCCAATGATTGTGCCGAGAGCATTATCATCCAAATCATCGTTCGATTTATCGTCTGGATTATCGTGTTTGATGTCTTCACTCGAGTCGTCTTCATCTTGGGCGCTACCAGTCGAGGTAGGAGCCGCAGTTGTGGAGGCCGTCGGCTTTGGTGTTGCAGTCGCAGTATTGTGTTCTTCGGTAGTTTCTTCATCCGCCTTGTGCGAAACAGAAGCAGATGAGGAGGAGGAAGATGAGGGTGAGGAGTCTGGTGCATTGGAAGATGGCGAACTCGTTGTCTTCGTTGGGTCAGTGGACGTAGAAGTAGATGTCGAGGTTGACACCGGATCGGGCGACGACGAACCGGAATCATTCGCAGGGCCCAGGCTTTTCCGCACGTCTTTGATAAACCCATCGTTGGCGTATGCCTGCGTGGCATCCCACATCATCACACCCCCAAAACTCTCAAACTTCTTTGTGTATTCAATCACCTTGGCCAACTGGGATGCTGGGACATACCCCGTGCTAGCTGCTGTCGTAAATGCTGGCACGCCGATGATGACCTTCACATCTTTGTTATTGGACACCGTCTTAGCCCAGTTGTCCCACTCTTCGAAATTGTATTTGCTGCTTGAGCTGTCGGTGTTGAAATTGTTGACGCCGCAAAAGTTGTTGTAGAACTGTACCCAGATAGCATCGATATATACAGGGCCGTTGAGGATAGCTTTATCTGCTTGATCAGGGTAGGGACATTGCGGTGCTGCGGTCAAATAAAACTTCTGGTTGCTCTTATCTGCCTTCATCAGTGATCTCATCTCGTTGGCAAAGACGGCCATGTTTTGGACATTTGCCTCAAAGTCGAAATCGAACCCATCCAAGACAGCGTCGCCGAAGGGACGGAGGGCGCTGGAACCCTCTTGCTTGGGGCCAAAGGTCTCCCACATTAGTTGTGCCCCCTTCTTGGCCTCTTCTTCGGATTTGAAGCCGCCCTCGCTGTAAGTGGCTCCACCGATGGAAAGAAGAATCGTCTTGCCCTTCTTTTGGCACGTCTTGATGTCCTTGCTAGATGTTGTTAGTCATCTAGCTAGTTGCTAGCGTACGCGACTTCTCAATGCTTACCCAATTGCAGGACAATCTTTTAATTGGGTGCCCCCGAAGACATCGCAGTCCTTGCTGGTAACAGCAAAATCAATCTCTGGAGCGCCTCCTGGGCCATTGACCATCATATTGAAGGCCATTGGTATCACCTGTTTGATTTTGTTAACCCATCAATCTAAAGGCTTTCCCGTGGTCTGGTTCCTACATCAATGTCCTTGTCTAGTGTTCTTTTTTAGTTCCAACGACATTGAAGATAGATAGTTCACTCACCATCGCAATAGTGTGCCAAGGGCTGCTGTGCCTGGTCTTCCTTTCCATTGAATGAATTTTGGCCTTTAGAGTATCTCATGTAAGTATTTATTAGCCCAAACAATACGCGACGGCATACCCCAGTAAACAACAATGTTGCTGCTCGAGTTCAAGTCCAGTTTTGCTTCTGCTCCTCCTATCGAAGCCAGCAAAATAGACCAAGGAAGGAGACCCTGATAGGGACGCATGGCGACAAACGCAGTACAGTGTCTGCTCGGGGTATATCTCTAGGTATAAAGAAATAAATTAATATATGGAACTAGGCGAGGTATAGAGACGAAAACGACAACACTCATCATGAATGAGCATTGCGCATCATTAAATAGCATACAGTGGACTTTTTCCCTTGTTATTTTCACAAAACAATGGCTGCGTTCCCCGTTTAAGTGTCTCACCCGGCGCCCCCAGCGCATGTTATGATCCACATGTCCACGGCAGCGATCTCAAATGAGTTTTGTAGTCATTCCTTTGTCCTGAATAGATATATTGTGTAGCTAATCTTGCCAAATGGTTATTTTGATTGGATTGTGGTGTCCTTCCAGCACCCTAGTCTGCATTCCCATGTTGTTGTCAGGGGGCTGGGGACAGGCCGGAGAATGCACCGAGGGATGAGCATGCGTGCTAAACGATCGAATTCCCGGACACATTAGCATTTAAGTATCCTGCTATACCGAGTGTAGCCTATATCCAGCTGTGAAGGTCAGGAGCCACATCCCTTGTCATCTGGGTGGTGGGGGCACACCTCCAGTTAGCCGAACTATACTTACCCGGTTTAAGGCAAGCCGTTCACAACGATATAGCTTATTTGGCCTATTTCCATGGAGAATTTCAGTTCTTCAAAAAGTCTCGTGGTTAAGAACCTGGTACTCCCAATTATATAAACAATCCAATACCCCAACTGATTGACCGGGGCATAAACACCCAGGGTTTAACCTATCCAATATGATTTAACCCTCTAATTGTCACAAGTCCGACACTATTCCCCTTAGGTAGAATGCAAGCCAACGATGTATCACATCTTCAGTGCGGTTGGGGGTTACCAAATTGGGTTAGCGTCAAATGCTGAGGGCATTCTGAATTTATTTCGACCGAAGACTCAATGCGTGGAAGTGTAGCAAAACTTTTCCCCGGGGCAATACAGAGATGGCCGGGTCAATGGTCATCCCGTCGGTTCCAGCTACATAAGTCATAGCATAAACGCGAGAGAGGCCCCCGCGAGGTCCAAAGCTGCTTGGGGCCGTTTTCTCATAATCTCCAACAGAATCTAGGAGTGTGTCAGTCAAGAGTCTTACTCCAGGTCAGAAATAGGCAAATTTAAACTCCCCAGTCACTTTCACCGGCCCGACACCAGGTACAAAAGGTCGCAAAACACCCAGGCAAATAGATGAAATGTACCGCACAGGGCCCCGATGGTGCAAACGTGCCCAGAGGAGATGATCATCCCCAGCCACTCCAACCAGGACATGAAATATTGCATGGATGGCACGACTGATAGTGATAGTCAATCGGACCACGATGCGGTCACGCAGCCATCCAGCCAGTGTACCGGGGAACAGAGCCGGAACAGAGAGGAAGAACATTTTTCCAATCTGTCTTGGTTTCCATCCAAACCCCTCCCCCGTGTGTAGAGGAAGTGTGGCATGGAAACCAGTGAGAATGGCTGTAGTCAAGACCGTGACAACCAAAGCCGTCAGCAAGCGACTGCCACTAAGCAGGAAGATCCAGAAACCGAATGTAGTAGACGCATCATGGGGCTCAATTTGCTCAGGAAGAAGGGACGTTGTCTCATCCGGATTGTCAGAGGAAGTAGGGCTCGAATGTTGTGGATTTTCTATCATCAACAAACGTGTGATGATATCAACAACCAAAATTCCACCGGACATAGACCACGTCTACGAAGACGTATAGGTAGACTTCCGCAAAGCCCACAAATGGGCCCGAACCTCAGGCCCAAAGCCCAACCCGCAGTGGGCTGTGGGCTCAGCCTTCGAAGCCCAACCCAACCCACAGCCCATATCCATCCTGACCGTAGCCTTTTGCTTGTGCAATCTACAGTGTGGAAATCATACCATTCCGCTTGGATGGGGTTATTGGATAGGTGCAGCGAAGCAGTCAAGCTGCGAGCTGACGGTATGTACGGTATGTACACTTGACTGGTATCTCACGTCGGACCTTCTCTCCAATTGGGTGGAAGAACGTCTCCACCAATAAAGCGAGGTATTGCCCCCCCAAGTCTAGATGTCTTTTGCATCAACTCAGCTTAAGCGAATGGAAACGACGTTCCAAGCCCTAAGTATGCAAGGAGAAGAGCACCTTTAGCGCATTTTGTCATACCTTCCGGCTGGAGCAGCTCTATACTGCCTTATTCCTTTCCCCCAACATACTTCTATCGTGAGTATTGCTTTAATCACGACTCTTTGGAAATACCTATATTTACTTTTCAAGATATAGGTCTTCCTCGACAGATTAAGAATGGGTTCTATGAATACAGGTACCCCCTATATGAATATAGGGCAATATCTGGCTTTTCAAAACCGTGACCACTTCAGCTGGTGGCACCAGAAAGGCCCAGTCCTTTCTCAAATGCTTCAAGAATGTCACTACGAGGTCCACGAGCAATATCAATATTTGACACTCTTCTATGCTCATCTGATTCCGGCATTAGGAGCCTATACTGAGCCATCGGTCGGCCAGAAAGGGAACACCCTTCTATCTGGTGCAGGGAGACTTGAATTGAGCCGCACTTTTACGGTTGATGATTCTTCCTTGCGCATTGCATTCGAGCCCACCAGCTTCCTGGCGTCCGAAAAAGGGTCAGATCCACTCAATCGGGTCCCACTTCCTCGTCTCTTGAGCGTCCTGAGCCAGCTCAGTGGGGTGTCTCTGGGAACTGATCGGTACCGTACCCTTGCAGATCAGCTCACTACTTCCGATGATGACGAAGAAAAGTTGCTGAACGAACCGACGCTCGCGGAGCAGCTTCACGGCCTGCCCTCTCGCACTCAAAATATCCTGGCCCTTGACCTGGTGAACGGATTGGTCAAACCAGAACTGTACTTCCATCCCCAGATGAAGGCACTGGCCTCCGGTGCGCTAGTGGAAGATCTCCTGTTTGATGCACTTCGTTCCGGCGACTCCGCCGGGAATCTTGGGAAAGCCATTGACCTGGCCAAGGAATTTGTGCAAGCGGCTCCGACAACGACGCGTCCGCAATTTATCTCTTATCAGATTGAGAGATCCCACGGTGGTGCAGCGAAGCTCTTCCTCACGGAAAGTGTGATTAATTGGGATCAGATTTCCGGTCTCTGGAGATATGCTCAGCCAGAAACCATCCAAGCAGAACAGAATCGGGCCTTGCGTGTCCTTTGGGAGAGTCTTAATGTCGTCGAGGGTGACCGTGGGCCCAACCAATTCCCTATCATGATGGTTTTGGGTTTGTTCGCTGAAGAGCCGTTTGTGAGGCCTCAGGTAGCCTTCCCCGTGGTTGGCATGACTGAAGATGCCATTGCTAGAAGCATTGGGTGTTTCTTTGACGATATGGGATGGAAGGAAAGCTCCCACTCCTACGTTGATGGTTTACGCTCATACTTGTAAGTCTCTCTGAGTTGTTCCCTATCACAAGGCAAGGGGTGGAAAGGCTGATATGAAAATAGCCCAAATGAGGATCTAGATCAGCCATTGGGCAAGCAGGCGTGGGTTGCACTCTCCCTGTTTGACAGTGGGAACCCAGCTCTCACCATCTTTTACTATTGATGTGTAAGTTGGACGCTGCCGGCGCATTTGAAAGCCTTCACATGTTATGATTGTTTGGAAATACTCGGCGAAGGTGGCTGGTTTAACATGAATTTCGGATAATTTGTCAGTATATACTGGCAATGGGTCTTAGACTGGGTCGATAAATGCTTTGCGGGTATTACTTTTAGGGAAAAAGTCTGGTATATATATTTATTTTGTTTTTGCGTAATTCGTTGGGTGGATAATGAGTGTAATAAATGAACGGGATGAAACAAGTAGAGAAACCGAACAGATAAAGAGAAGGATTGCCATAGAAAATAACTTATAGAGGGGAAAGGGCATTAAGATGTGATAAGTCCATTCCCCAAGACGACCTTGTTGCGCCGTTTGAACAGCATTGTAGAGGCAGCCAGGTCCTCAAGTGACGCCAGGTATTCGGCATTGCGCACCACAGCCTGGCGGATCATATTTGTCAAAGAGGGCGGTTGATAAGTAGGCACAGGCAAGGGATCAGTAGGTGCAACACCCAGGCAGCCCCCAGAAGCGCGAAGGAAACCCATCAGCGGCCACAAGGGATGCGATGTGCCCACATCGTCGACTTGCTGTTCAACTGTGTCCATCCACGTTTGTGAAGAGGAAGGAATCAGATCTCTTCCGATCCCCAGCATGATCGCTTGCCAGAAATCCGACATACTTAGCCCGTCACCTATGGTCACAGCTTTTGCGAAGGGTGCCAGGGAACTTGCATTGTCATTGACATTGTGAGGTGACGGCCAAGGGTGGAGTGTTTCATGGATGATCAGGCTTGCGACCCAGTCGACAGCGGCCACAAAGAGCCAATTGTCAGACTCGTCCGAGTTGTAACTGCAAGTGGTCATCGCAGTCGTCACCACACGCCAGAGGAGGTCGTCCCCGTTGGCCACTGCGTTGCTGACAGGTCCGATCATGAAACCAGGCCGCACAATGGTCAGGGAATGCGCCTTGTGCCGCGCTGAAAAGGCTCCGATTAGCTGTTCTGAGGCAAACTTTGTTTGTGTATAACCATCGTTAAGTTCAATCGGAGAAAGGACTGTGTGACCATTTGACATGTTTGCGTAATTATCGGTATCCGTTGTTGGGAGGGCGGCATCACCTGGTATCAGCGCAGAGATGTAAGTCAAGGCAATAGGAGTTGGAGAGCGATTGAGACATTGCAATATTTCGAATGTACTGCGAACATTCGCAGCCTCTAGAGTGTCATAATCGTAGCCCCAGTGGATGACCGCACCGCAGTGAATGATCGCGTCAACTGTACCAATGGAAGAATTCAGGCTGTTTTCGGTGCCAGAAAGTGTTTCCCAGTGTTCTTCAGCCAGACCTAGATGCGTCTGGGAGAGATCGCCAGGCCAAGCTTGAATGAGACGTCGGTAGTCGTCCCGCCACCATCGAGCGAGTCGTGCGGCCTGAATAATGCGCGCTAGTCCCTTTCGTGGACAAAGTGCCCGTACCAACACGTATACCATGCTAACGTCGTTGTCGAGCAGGAGCTGGTGAAGAATATGTGTTCCCAAGAACCCTGTAGCCCCAGTGAGGAAAAGACGTTTCCCTGGTGGCCGAGAATGTATCGTCCGTTGAGAAGACTGGCAGGCAGGTAGGTCTTTGATTTGACGTATCATACCTTGCACCCTGTCCCACCAGCCGGGTGATAACAGAGCTTTCTCCGTGACTGAGTTGGCTGTGCGATCGATCATCTCTGCAACCATTCTGACGGTCAAAGCACTGTCAAAGAGATTCGTCATTGAGATGGAGCAACTGTAGTGACGGGAGATGAACTGGGACAACGCCATAATATCAATTGAGTCCAGACCAACGCGAGACAAGCCAATATTTCGACCAACAATCTCAGCTGCCATTTTGTCATGGCCCGTTTTGCGCTGGAGAAGTTGACCAATGTGCTTGGACAACTCCCAGGCCACTGGCTCATCTGTGTGATCCAAGAGCCCTGTGCTCGTGCTCTCGTCTCGGCTCAGGCCTCCTAGATTATGTAGATCGACTGGGCTCAGCTTCGTGGCCTCGTCAAGGAGCGAACGACGGTTGACTTTGCCCGAGATCGTCAAGGGAATGTTCCGCAGCTGCAGGTACAGCTCAGGGACCATCACTGGAGCGAAATTTTGTCGCATTTCTTCTTGCACCCGAGATGCTCGAAGAGGGAAGTCATGACTATGGGATTGGAACGCTATATTGGAAAGTCCGTTCATGTCGGAGATATCCGGTTCGTTGGCAGCCAGCGATGGAATGTGCACCATGGCCACCAAGCAGGGGGGCATGTCCGATTTAGTGGGTTGTAGAATAGCAGCAATCCCGCTGGCATCAGTGCCAAATAATCGTAGGACATGGCGTTCAACTTCTGCTAGATCGATACGTTGTCCATGAAGCTTCGTGTGTTGATTCGTGCGACCCAGGAAAGTGAAGGTTCCATCCAAGTTGCGACGGACCAAATCGCCCGTGCGATACATACGCGAGGCTTGCTGGTCCTTGAACTGTGCTGCCCACGAAGGCGGCTGCAGGAAGCATTCGGACGACTTTGTGGGGTTATTCAGGTACCCACGACCGACGATAGGGCCCTGAAGAATCAGTTCGCCAACTGTATTGATTGGCATACGTCTGGTCACATCTTCTTTGTCAACTACCCATAGGACTGCGCCCATTCCTTTTCCGATCAGTCGAGCGTCTGCGTCGGTGGACATGACCCGATGAGCGGCAGCCCCTGTACAGCATTCGGTCGGACCGTAGCCACAGTAGAGATGTACACGACTGCACCACTGCTTGATTTGGCCTGGGAGCATCGACTCACCTACAGCAACAATAGTACGGAGGCTTGGCACATCGTCAGGAGTCAACAACCGCAGCACAGAAGGCGTGATGCAAAGCCAGTTGCTCCGATATTTCTCAATGATGCGGCCTAGGTCCTGTGCAATTTCGGACTCCGAAGGAATGCAGACACAACCACCGCTAGCAAGAACTGTCAGGATTTCCACTGCAAACGAGTCAAAAGCGTAAGAGGAAAGCTGCAGAACTCGAGAAATGGAAGTTATTTCCAATTTGTTTTGCTGCGCTATAATGGCCGAGGCGTAGGAGGCGTGCTCGATCAGCACTGCCTTGGGCTCACCAGTTGAACCAGAGGTGAAGGCCGCGTACAAGAGGTCGCGGGGACTGGGGTTCGGCATGGGTGGCATTGTCGTTGTTGACCCTGATGACACGGCCTGGGCGTGGGAGATCAGCGCTTCGGTAGACAGCGAAATCCAGGGTCCGTCGCATATTGTCGACGCCAAATTCTGCATTCGTGCTGATGTGATCCCCAGGGTTCCTGAAATAGCACGGCATATTTTTACGTTGCGCTCATGAGGTTGATTGGGGTCCAGCAGGACGAAGGCGACACCCAGTTTGGCCACCGCGAGTATTGCGATGGGGACCCAGTAGGACCGCTCAAGGAAAATGGGAATGAATTGAATGTCTTGACCGACAATGAGCGGCAGTAACAACTGCGCCAGTTGGTGCGCACTGGATTTTAATTCTGCATAAGAGAGGTCCCCATCATACGCAGAAACCGCACATTTCGATGGATTGCGAGTTACCTGGGCCTCCACAAGATCTACAATTGTAGAATCCAAGCAGGCTGGCATGCTCGTGAGACAGGTAGAAAGCAATTCAGAATCCCGATCCGATATGAGGTCCAGTTGCGCAATAGTCAGATTTTGGGTGTCGCAATCATCGATTTGCTTGAGTAAGTGGCTCAATTGAGACAGCATGAGCTCTGCCTGCTCACGGGGCACGACGGCTTCGTCGACTAGCATTTCAAACTTCCACGAGGTCTCTGATTGTGCCACTTGAAGGATGAGCGCATATCCGGGGAAGCTATTGACGGAACCAACGCATACTTCAACTGGGCCAAAGATTGGGGAATCAGGGATCATTTCGTCGGCCTGTATGACGAGTAAGTTCTGAAACTTGCAGGCTGTGGCAGGACCGTGACCCATATTCTGAATCCGTTGCAAGCCCGTGTGCTCGAAAGGGATCATCTTCTTCATGTTATCCTGGACTTGCGCAAGAGACTCCTCTACTGTGGACTCGCGCTGGATGGTTATCCGAACAGGCAGTGTGGCGATGGTAGGACCCAGCACGGACCCAAGGATGACGCCCAGTCCACGGCGACCATCGACGACCGTGCCGTAAACAATATCTGGCGAGTCTGTGTATAAGCTGATCAACAGCGCCCAGGCGAGACGAATCTTGGCAGACGGGCTACTAGTTTGCTTCGAATAGGCTGCATTGGCCCGACAACCCTCGTATACGACCGAGGTGCTTGTGCGTGGGAGATGTTGCGGCGATGGAAGGGCAGGGAAGACATTGCTCTGCAATTCGACCATCTCCTTTAGCCAAAATTGACGGGTTCTCTCCCCGTCAGCTAGATTTTGCTGATTCAAATGGTTAATGAAGCCGATGAACGGTGATGGAAATAATGTTTCCGATGTATATGCCTTCTCTGCTTGCTTGATACATGCGTGGAGCGTGAAGCCGTCGTAGACAGAGTGGTGAAATGTTACAGCTAGCTTCGTAGGCTGTTCTCTGGCTTCCGAGTCTTGGATGAGGGTCAGCCGGACTAGCGGCGACCCCAAGCCCATGGAGAGAGCTCGGTCTTTCTCGTAAAACTGGGACTCCGAGCTCGCCGTTTGCCACTGAATCTTCCGTTCAGGGCGCACCACAATCTGATACGTACGACCATCATCCGCCTGGATGATACGAGTTCGGAAAATGCTGGTCGCTTGCACCACATTCTGCCAGGCCTGTTGAGCCAATTCCACGCTGCAGTCCGCCGGGAGCGAGAAGAGAACCCGGTCAACATACGCATCGCCGCTGTGAATTTCCGTGACTGCCAGAAGACCCTCTTGTAGTGAAGTTGTCGGATAGATGTCCTGGATATCCTCCTCCTGGATCTTGCATTCCTGGCTGGCTACACGGCGCAAACAGGTGATGGAATTCGTATCGTTCACATCAATCAATGAGAATGGCGCGGGGCCATCTGCCAACGTCACTGCATCAGTTGGCCTCGCCTCCTTTGCGACGGTTCGAAGGCTGCATTCAATGTCTAGTAGGCGTTCGGTATGAAGGAGCAGGTTGTACGCCAAGAGCGCCCTGGTGAGACGGATTGCAGTCGTGGAATCGCCACCCAGTTGCAGGAAACTAGCATTCAGGTCAACAGAAGATGTTGAGATCTTACACACCCTCGAAATAACCTTCACTAGGACATCTTCATGAGGTGTCATTGGTAAGGAGTGTGCTTCTGCCAGACAAAGTGACCGATTTCCTCCTAGCCACTCCATCAACTGCGAAGAGGAAAATTGCTGGAAGCACTGACAGAGGCGGCGACGGTCCACCTTGTCGGTAGCCGTTCGGGGCAAAGACTTCACGGGGATGATAAGGGAAGGCACCATGTATTGAGGCAGATATGGGCGCAAAAGGGACTGGTAGTGATGGCTCAAAGCCCACGACCCAGACTCGAGCGCGGTGATGCTCTCTCCGGGCCGCTGTGAACTCCAGTCGATTTCGAATCCAGTGGGGTCGACGAGAAACTGTACGAGTGTCATTGCACCTTCAGCATCATGGAACTTGACCGCACTGACGATGAAGTCGACATGTGGATCCAATTGTCGTAGTTGCAGTTCGACAGCATCGACATCAACGCGTTGGCCCCGGATCTTGACGACAGTATCCCTGCGACCGACATAGCGCAGGGTGCCGTCCGGGTTATAATGGCACAAATCACCCGTCCTGAAAAAGCGACATTGGACGGGAATATCTGTGAAACGCTCGCGCCAGGGAGGAGCCTCGATGAACACCTGCTGCGTGCGTTTAGGGTCTTTGAGATAGCCATCTGCGACGACAGCGCCCTCGATGATCATCTCACCCACTGTTCCAATGGGTGCCAGGGAGTCACTGTCATCGGGCATCGTAATCCAAGCGATGCAGCCGGCCGCCGTGCCAAAGGTTCCCGGAATCCACCCACTTGTCGGTGAAATTGGGCCAGCTCCAGCGGGTCCAACCTCCGCGGGTCCCCACAGATTGAAGATACTCACATGGCTCTCCCAATGACGAACCAGGTCCACAGGGATTGTCTCGCCGCCGAGGGTAAGAGTCTCGAGGGTCGGGAAATCGCTAGGTTCAAAGTTCCTGAGAGTGGTCGGTGTGAAGAATGCCCAGGTCACACGGTGCTGCTGAATAAATTCAGGCATACTGTTCAAGCGTTGAGTCTCGGACGGAATACAAAGGCAGGCCCCGCGTGTCAAGGCCTGCCATGTCTCAATAATGCTCATATCAAAAGCATACGACGAGAATTGTAACACACGTGCTTCTGATGTAACTTGGAGCCTGTCGCCCACGTAGTGACCCGCCGTGGCTATCGCCCGATGACTGAGGACTATGCCCTTGGGCACGCCAGTACTGCCTGACGAGAAGACGATGAAAGCCACATCGTCCGAACTGGCGCTGGGAAAAGCAGTGGATACTGACTGTTGCGTCGTCGATGATGGAGGGGAACTGGACAAATCCTCCGGGATGATGAGGACCGGGGACTCGCCGATTTGGCGGATGAGTGGTTCCTGTGCTCTGGACAACAAAATGGCCGCAGGGTTGGACTGATACAGAATGCGTTTGATGAGATCCATCGGGTGGCTGATACAGATGCATACTGCAGTGGCGCGAACTTTGGCCACAGCGAGCATCGCAACAGCCATCCATTTGGATTTTTCAAATAACAATGGAACAACCATGCCAGGCTGGACATTTTGTTCAAGTAGATGTCGTGCGGACAGATTGGCAAGCTCATCAAGTTGACCGTAGGTGAGCGTGCCGTCCCATGCCGACACAGCCAACCGTCCAGGGCCTGAATGAACCTGAATGGCAAACAGGTCTTGAAAGCACGCATCGATTATAGCCGGAGGATCATGGTTCCACTCGGTCAGTTGACGCTCATCCGCCGTATTTAGCAAAGAGAGATCGTTGATGGTTGCCTGCAGACCTCCTGAGTGGCTCCCAAGTTCCTTGTAAATATGTGCGAACTGTTCAGCGATGCGTTGTGCGGCATCTCTGTCCACCAGCTTCTCATCATAGACCACCTCACAAAACCAAGAGATGCCGGGCTCTCTGGGCTGGCAGATGACGCGTAGGTGCAAACCCTCCCCGTCATGAATCGGGGGAAAGGACTCTCCTGTCACAGAATGACTAGATTGTACGCTTTGCATCAGAAGACTCGCTGTCCGCTCTCCGAAATCCAAAACAGCATTGGGTTCGTCATTGGTCGCGCCATTTTCCACCTGGGAATGCTTGATCTGCTGAAGAAATTCTGCCATTTGACGTTCTAAGGAGTTTATTTCAGAAGCTGGTGCCATGTCCACTATGGCATCCGCACACGGCTCACGAGGACTCCTGAGTTCACTGGGCAGGACGCCATTCAACAGGACGATTGTTGATCCATGATACAAGCTTGCCAGGAGTGCCCAGCTGATCAGGCAGTACTCCTCAGACAAAGATGATCCCAACGGGAGTCGTGTAGTTCGCCCTTGGTGCGACACATGTAGGTTGGTCGAATCAAACGTTGTCGGGGAATATACTAATGGAAAAGGCACCGAGACTCGAATACAGCCTTGTTCTGCCATTTAGAAGGGTTTTAGATAGGTTGAATGGCGATTAATTTAATGCATTGGGTAGAAGACTCCTTGGGAACGTATGCCTTGGAAGTCCTCACACCTTTTCCTAGCGCACTAGATGGTTTGCGGCTTATGCCAATAGGTAAAAGCAAGTATATTACGGTGAACGATCTATGATACAGTACAAGTATTGCAGGGACTGCATCAGGTGCTGACTCTATTTCGCGTTGCAAGGGACGCATAGTCGCCATGCTGTCTACAGTAGGGTCAGCTGGCCACGGCCAGTTCGTATGTTCATTCTTCGACAGACCCCTTGCAGCACTTGCAGAAGTTGATTCCTTGAATTCTAAATGGAGACATTGCCTGATTTGAAGGCGCCATCTGCTTCGCCGGAGGCAAGGAATGTCAGCCGGTATCTTGAGTAACCTGACGAGTCTTAAAATACAATTGAGCATCACAATGGAGGCATTAAGAGGAACACACTGACTATAACAGACACTAGACCTCAATTCAAGTTCTCTCGGCATACATTCACATTCCCAATCGGGCGCAATCACCATGTCTAAAACAACTGAGGTGAAAGTAGTGGAAGTCCAACTGGAGGACCCTTTACCCAGTATTGTCGATGCCTCCCGGTTTATTTCTGGCTCGCCCGCCGAGCAACGGGCTACCGCTGTCGAACTGACTGATTCAGTCCGCCGCTGCGGTTTCGTGAAGGTCATCAACCATGGTCTCTCCGACGAGCTCATCGACGAGCTTTTTGCATGGGTAAGTGACGTTCAGCTGTCTGTCCAAGAGATAGTCACATTTCCGGATCGCCGCAGTGCAAAGGCTCACATCTTGTCTAGAACGAGCGTTTTTTTGCAATCGAGCCCGAGCAAAAGTTGGCTGTCGTCAACCCCCCAGGACCATCGCCGCAGCGCGGGTGGAGTTGTGTAGGCGCCGAGAAAACCTCGCGCCTTTTCAGCAGAGGCCAGGCCTCTCTTGACCTGACCGACGCGCGGGTATGTGTAGTGATCTCAAGCTCGTTAGAATCTTCATTTTTGCTAATAGAGCAACCAGGAGCATTTTGATACCGGCTCTCCCCATGACACTAGATGGCCTTCGCGTTGGCCTGGTGAGGTGGTGGTCCCAGGATTCAAGGCCTTCCTGGAAGACTTCTATGTCCGATCTCATCAGGCTGCACTGCTCATCCTGGAAGCTCTTGAGATGGGGCTGAACCTGCCCGCGGGAGTATTGAAATCTCGTTGCGGTGGATGTGCGAGTGAACTTCGCCTGAATAGCTACCCTGAGATCGATATCGAGGAGCTACGCCGTGGCAAGGTTAGTCGCATCCATCCCCATGCTGATCTGGGTGTCATTACTTGCCTCTTCCAAGATGGACTTGGAGGTCTGGAGCTCGAGGACCGATCTCATGCCGGCTCGTTCTTGCCTATCCCTCCTGGTGCTCGTTCAGAAATGGTGGTCAATATAAGTGAAACTTTCCAGCTGTGGACAAACAATGTCATTACCGCTGGAATCCATCAGGTCACCATTCCACCAGAGATGAAGACCCGCACGGAGGGCCGGATCTCTGCTCGGCGTTCTTGTGCATTCTTTCTCAAGGCCGATGGTGATGCTTCTGTCGCGCCACTACCTCAATTCGTAACGCAAGAGCGACCAGCCGCCTACTCAGAGATGACCGCATTGGACTATCATCAGAAGCGTTTAGCTACGGCGTATTAAACGTCTTTGTATCTCCATGCCAATGAAGCAACAGGCGTTAGACATGTACTGGGACTACGAGTTGAATCACTCTACAAGAGGACGTAGATTGACATGGGTATCTAGGCTTTGTTGCAATTGTAGAGTGACGGCTAGTGGCTCATCAAATTTCATTCCATTCACGTACTAGTTCGTATCAGGCTCCAGGCCGCAATATAGTTATCATCTCGAAGAGTCAGCTAGAGACATCTTTCTTTCTGTCGTATTGTCGTCACCATGGGCACCGACACTTGGTGCAAGTGCAGCCGTGGCCTCTGCGGTAATGGCAGCGCAAGTCCGAAGTGTTTGAACCACCTTTTCCTTTTCCAAAACCGCCAATCCAGCGGCGGTCGCCCCACCCTTAGTGGCTACCTGCGCGACCAAGTCAGCCGGAGAGCTTAGCTGCTGGAGAAGGGCGGCCGTTCCACGAGCCGCCTGTGCCGTAATTGCTAGTGCCGTCTCTAATGGCAGATGTTGCCCATCTTTGTTGCCATTGCTATGTTGTTCTGCAACGCCCTGGGCCAAGCCCTCGATCATCTGGGCAAAGAAGGCCAGAGACGATGAGCCTACCGCGGAAGCGACATGCATTTGGCATTCTGGAAGCCACTTCACCACTCCTACCGATGCGAAAAGGTCAGTCACTGCGTGCCGGCTCTCGGCATCGTCTGTGCGATCGTCGCTAGTGGATAGAAGTGTGATGGATTCGCCGACCGCCACTGCAACACTGCAAACGGCACGCACGACTGGCCCCGTCCAGAAGTGTAATGCTTTTATGATGAGACCTGGCGATACGCCCCCCATCAGGCTGATCAGGATCCGACGGTCGTCATGACGCATGTCCTTCAAATCATGCACTAGCTCACCGAGGCTGGAATGTTTGCACCCAAACAGGACGATATCTGCTTGTTCGGCGACATTGCGATTCTGATCCTGTTGTAGGATCCAGACCGCAGGGACCGCCCGATCTCTCAGTAAGGGGGAGATTCGCTCGCGGACTAGTTGCGCGGTCCGTGCCGATCGAACCGTCACCTTGAACTCCCGAATCTTTACCAATCCTGGGTGGGCCGAGGCCGACCGGAGCAGGCCAACCAGCAAGGCTTGTCCCAATTTTCCTGAATATCATGATCAGCAACGTCCGATATAGGGGAACTCATTGCCGTGTGTTCCATGTCAGATAAACTAAATGAATGCCGGACGGTGAGACTTACCGCATCCCAGAATCGCTACCTTCGGGTATTCAACAGTAGACATGAGTGCCATCTTCGTATTGAAGAAAAAAACAAACGAAAACGAAAAACAAAGAGAGAGAGAGAGAGAAAAGGAGCAGAGATACACAGAAAATACGGCACAGTCGTGTCTGTGTGTCATTGACATATTTGTCCGAGATCGTCAACCAACAGGTGCTAGGGCCTCTTGCTCCGCATGAGACTGGGCATCAACTCGATCAGTGGACTAGCCGGCCGAGCCGGGATTTGAAGCCTTCGGTCGAAGCTGGATTCTCACACCTGCATTATTTCTGATTTCATAGAACCCTTAGTCAAAGCCCTTAGCTGTAATCAACACTGTTAAGTGATCTGAACTGGCCATTGTGGTCTACTACTGTACACCGGTCTATACGTGACTGCTTCATGCTAATGCATGGCGTACAATGTTTTGTCAAAATCTTGCTAAGGTACAGTAATGTGCAGGGGCGCAAGAACCTGTTAAGCTCGCGTACTCGCGCCTCTACCGAAAATATAAAAACAAGAAAAATATGATACACTAATTCTTACCTGGGACTTCGCCTGCAGAAAGCACCGGAAAGGCGGTCCACACATCCTCACCACATGAACGACGAGAATGAGATCAAGGCAAGGGGTCAGCCAGTCTTCACCCACGGTGAGCCCTGCTATCTAATATTTCTTGAATACTAGATTTGAACCATCCCAAATTTGGTTATTGATAATTCAACAAAAATCGCCAGCTCATCCCCCAGGTCAATTCGCAATGACACTCGCTTCGACACCACGTACTGATCAGCTACATGGCTCCCGAGTTCTTGTTATAGGGGGAACATCTGGAATCGGTTTTGCCGTGAGTGCAGCTGCACTTGGTCATGGAGCAATCGTTACCATCGTGGGATCGAATGCCCAAAAACTCAAGGATTCCATCGCCCGGCTGAAGTCCTCATTCCCATCCACGGACCCCGATAACATTATCGCAGTCCGATGTGACCTCAGCAACCCCGACACCGTCGAGCAGGATGTTGAGAAGGCTCTCCAGCTGGCGGCCGGAAACTCCAAGATCAATCATATTGTGATCACCGCAGCGGATATGACCGCTCCACCTCCCTTGGAGGCCCTCACCGTGGATTCTGTGCAGCGCCCGGGGATTATCCGACTAGTCGCCCCACTGATGGTAGCCAAACACCTTCCAAAATATATGGACAAATGCCCTCAGAGTTCGCTCACCCTAACGAGTGGTGCACACTGTTTGAGACCAGACCCTGGCTGGACCGTTATCTCGGGATATTGTGGTGCGGTTGAAGCTATATCGAGAGGATTGGCCATCGATTTGAAGCCACTGCGGGTGAACGTTGTGGCTCCAGGAGCAGTTCTCACAGAAGCTGTGAAGGATATCCTCGGCGATGCGTATGATGCTGCGGTGGAAATGGCGGAGGCAAAATCAACGGTCGGACAAACTGGGTCCCCAGAAAGCGTAGCCCAAGCATATATCTACCTGATGAAAGAT
The DNA here is from genome assembly GCF_028829455.1 of Penicillium robsamsonii. Lineage (NCBI taxonomy): Eukaryota > Fungi > Ascomycota > Eurotiomycetes > Eurotiales > Aspergillaceae > Penicillium > Penicillium robsamsonii. The sequence continues at coordinate 7,860,335 of NW_026643219.1, read as the reverse complement.
CACTATGCCTCGGGATCAGTTGTCTCGACAAACGGTGGCATGCTTCTTGTCTAAGTCGTTGCGCAATCGCTTGATGGGCACGATCTGAATATCCGAAGCTATTCCATTCCTCCTCTTCCTATCACCTCTTGCGTTGATAAATGTCAAATGCCGAGTCCAAACTACGAATCTGTTTTGAAGAAAGAATGTCAATAATGATCTTATTACTCGCAACTACCAATGCTCTCTAGTGGTGCACGCTAGCTATTGTCGTAAGGAGGACGGCTTAGTCCACCATCTGTGTTGCTTGGCTTCGAGGCACTCGTTACACGGTAACTGGATGGTGAATATATCGAGGATCTGTTGTTCTGTTGCCTGTTAGTGATTCACGTGAGATACCAGAGAGTTATCTAAAATCCGTACCATTATGAGGTCCGCTATTTTACACTCTTCTGAAAACACAATATGGAAGATTTACAAGAGAGGAAACGGATCATTGCGCTTGTAGATGGAACCCAAACTCGAAGCAATGGACAGGCTCGAATGAAATGAGCCCCTAGACTCTGAAGTATTCATGTCAGGCCTGGTCATTACGGGTTCGATTTCAGTTTCGCCAATATTAACGCGCGGGATCTAATTCGAGCTCACTGAAAGGAAAACTCAAATAACACACAACCAACATAATAGATTTTTGAGATTTTGGTGAATTTCAATCAGCTACGTATATTTACGGTTGTATTGGTTTGCACGCAGATGATCGGCAGCCAAGTTTGGCTTAATGCACTTTCAAAATCAGCAAAACGAGCCGATCTGAAGACCCACATGTGCAGCAGCGTAGGGTGTTTCATTTTGCAGGATTGACATCGGAACAAGACGCAGGTCTGGCCGATCATTTAAACCACGTGCTAACACTCTATCTCCACCAGTCCGTAATTAGTATCGAATACTTAATTTTACGGTCCTTTTGATCTTAGTCTACTGCATTCTTAATGAATTATCAAGAAAATATTAATGCGTGGATAATTCATCAAGAATTCATTAAGAATACGGATCTTTGGACACATAGCTCCGCTGTATCGTTGAATCTGTGGCGTCGGAATATGTAACCACTGGAAAACACGTTTATATATGGAACTTATACATTTTTACTTCCAGAATCTCCACTATGAATCCTCCTTGCTTGATGTTTTACAGAGAAGATCGATCGATCTCTGAAAGGAGTTTTGGCGAGACTTGGTACATTCCCTAGACCCCCCCTTGTCTGCCTGATGGCTCAGGTTAGGTGTGATATGTCCAATTATCCAGCATACAAGTGAATTTATTGATACATGATGTCTCCTTACACGAAGTTCTGCGGCGGAAGTGGATCTTATGGATCTGAATGTACTCTTGGCGAGGCCTACATTTCTTAAACCCTTTTATTTGTTTGATGGTTCATTTTACGCGGAATGTCTAAGCATTAATCATACAAAGGGCTTATTGATATATAAGTGTTGCCTTGGACGACAGTAACTGGGGTTGCTGACGGCCACTCACGGTAGATGCGATCTCAACAAGAATTTGAATCCGGCCATCATCACACCAATAATAAACCCGAAAACATGCACAACACAGAAAGCGACATCAAATGTGAAAATGTGTCGGTTACCCTGGAAAGTCTCACAGAAGAAGAGACCGTCGGACTTGCTCGTTGGAAGTTAGGGCTATTGATGTTCGGAAATACTCTTGCAGTGTTCTGTGTCGCACTGGTACGTAATTATCCAAGATTGATATCGGTTTCTAAAGCGTTGGCAGGATAATACGATTATGTCAAATGCCATCCCCAGAATCACGCAGACCTTTAACTCGCTAGAGGATATCGGATGGTACTCAAGCGTATATTTCTTTACCAATTGCTCAGTGGTTCTATTCTTCGGAAAACTCTATACGCATTACTCAATGAAACAGATTTTTCTCGTGGCACTTCTGTTGTTCGAGGTTGGCTCCTTGATCTGCGGTGCCGCGCCAACCTCCGTCGCCCTCATTGTGGGCAGAGCCATTGCTGGACTTGGTGCCGGGGGGTTCTACCCGGTGCCATATTGATCGTCAGCGAGAGCGTGCCACTTCACCAAAGACCGCTGTATACGGCTGTTTTGGGGGGTATGTCAGGTGTCGCGGCAGTCGTTGGGCCTTTGTTCGTCGACCACTCTATTGCATTTTTTTCATCATCGTAAGGCTAATTATGTCTTTCCCTAGAATCGGTGGTGCTTTCGCTGAGAAGAGTACTTGGCGTTGGTGTTTCTACATTAATTTGCCACTGGGCGCCGTCACCACGGTGGTTATTTTGTGTTTCTTTTTTGACTCGCGGACGGACATCTCTGATGTATCCATGAGCAGCTGGAACCGATTTAGGGGCCTCGATATCCCTGGTCTGCTCTTATTTCTACCGACGGTCTTTTGCCTACTGTTGGCACTTCAGTGGGGTGGAGTTAAATACCCCTGGAACAATGTGCGTATCATAGTTCTATTCGTCATTTTCATCCTAGCGGCAGGATGTTGGATAGTTCTCCAGCACTTCATGAAAGAGCAAGCATCGGTTCCTCCACGCCTGATACGCAACCGCAACGTTTGGAGCTCAGCGGTGTACATGGGGTGCATTGTAGGCTCATTTATTATCATTCTCTACTACGTAAGTCTATCACTACGCTGTTCAAGAATATCAGCTAATGGCTCAGTTCCCTATTTGGTTCCAAGTCGTCAAAGGCGGTTCCCCAATACAGTCAGGCACCATGATCTTGCCGATCATCATTGGGCTCATTGTATGTATGTCATTGGGGGCGGTATTTGTGACCGTCGTGGGATACTATATTCCCATCATGGCAATCGGCACTATCATTTCAACTATCGGCGCTGGTCTCTGCAGTACTCTCGAAGTGGACTCTAGTGCGAGCAAATGGATCGGATACCAAGCTATGTGTGGTATAGGACTAGGATTTGGGTTCCAATTACCATTTATTGCCGTGCAGACTGCGCTACCTAGATCAGATATTCCCGTCGCTACAGCCATTATCACCTTTGCTCAGAACCTGAGCGAGGCTGTGTTGGTGGCTTTGGCACAAACAATCTTTCAAAATCGGCTAGTTGCTCACGTCAAGCAATTATCACCATTAGTTGATCCGAACGTTGTCGTTCATGCCGGTGCGGCCAATTTGGATCAACATTTCTCAGCCGATGTGCTACCGGGGATTGTGCGTGCATACAGTGCTGCTGTTACCGAAACCTTCTATGCGGCAACAGGGATCGCAGCGCTGTCCTTCATTGGACTGATCAGGCTGCAATGGTTGTCGGTAAAGAAAACCGAAACCAGCGGGAATGTGGCATAGGCGTATCTCCAACAACGCAAGGGATTCAGGTGTAGGATATTGCCGGTTCAATCGGCTTGTCGGTTGTGACATTGAATACGATAGCATGCATTAATTGTAACAACAATAACAACATAGCCGCAGGCATTGTCTCGATAATATGTGTCATTCAGAAATATCATTGTTAGTTATTTTTGTCAGAGCCACTATCTGAACTTTCATACTGGCGGATTAAATACCATTTTGTCAGAAACCGTGGACCGAATAGCTTGTGTGTAAATACTTTCTAGGCTATTCCTTGCTAAATTCACATACGCTTCCGCTATTTGGTGTGCTTTACACGCTTTTTGGTTATTTATATAAGAGCGGTCATACAGTAATCTGTCAGCATTCTGTGATATCATTTCAGGGTAATTAATCATTCTCTCGAGACTCATGAGAGTGCTATTGGGGAACAGCGCCACCTCCCCATAATTCTAGACGATCGTAGGTGTCATTGCAGGAAGCAAACATGTAGCAGGCAAGGGAAATATATTCATAGTCCACAGTAGTGTGCATGCATACGGCCATTCGTATATTCTTCTTTTGCTTGTCACAAATTAAAACGCAGCTATGATATAGCGCTTGCAGATAAATTGTGGTGTTGTACAGTAATCGAGGGCACGCTTTGTGCGTCAGATGACACAATGACATGAAAGTCAGTCTGAGCAAGTGGCCAGTTCAAGACTCGTGCATGCATAATAATTTGCGGTGTGAGTGAAAAGAACTATCCTGAATTCGATACAATGTATATAAAGGTGCCGATGCATTCAATCCAGACCGAGATGTAGCAGTCAGAATTAAGTTAATATCGAACTTTAACATCAACCCTGTACTCATTGTCAGCTATTAATCATGACTATCCAAGCGAAGAGAATTGTGACGGTATTTGGAGGGACTGGTATGAAGCTTTTTATACACAAGAAAAGCTCCCCAGAATCAGCTGACCGATACAGGAAACCAGGGCAGCAGTGTGGCACGTTCCTTGCTGGCACACAAAGACAAGATCTTTCACGTTCGTGTAATCACGAGAAACCCTCAATCAGACAAAGCGAAATCTATTGCGTCACTAGGGGCGGAGTTAGTTCAGGCAGATGGACTTAACCTCGATGAAATGACCAATGCCCTTGCTGGCAGTTGGGGAGTATTTATCAACACGAATTCCGATGATGAGGTAAGATCACAATGGGAAGTGGCATGCTTAATAGTAAGAAGGCTCACTCAATTTGTTCGACAACAGGCTTTGAAATCATTGGATGGTCCTAGCGATTATGACCTTGGCGTGTTGGTAATCGATTCTGCTAAGAAAGCAGGTGTCCAGCATGTTGTCTACAGCTCTGGACCATCCATCACAAACGCTACGAAAGGCAGAATGCATCTGGAAGGCTTCGAGAGTAGGTGCATTCTATCACCGCCATTGTTACATCTGGTTATTAACAATTGTAGCCAAATACCATGTTGAGCAATATGGGCGTAAGAAAGGGTTTAAAAGCTTTACTCCCATCTTATGCGCCTCGTTTATGGAGTGCTTTTTCTATGATCCGTTTGTAGATGCCTTCGGTGGGTTTCCTTGGATTCCTGAGCCAGAAACAGGCGAAGTGGTCTTCCGCACTCCGGACTACGGGGGTAAAGGCGACATGCCCTGGGTCAGTTGTGAGGAAGACCTCGGTGACATTGTGCACGGTATTTTTGTGAACCCGTGCAAATACGATCAGACATTGGTTCAGGCAACGAGTCAACAGATCACGATGTCTGATGTGGCAGCTTCATATACCCAAGGTACGCCGCCATTCCTCCTTTTTTTTTCAATTCTGTCCATTGACAGTGACGTCTTTGATGTAACTAATAGTTGCTACTTGCAGCAACCGGAATTCCGGCCCGACACGAGGAATTGTCGTCTTGGTCTAGTATCAAGCTCAATGGGACAAGGTGCCGAGAAGAAACTCGCCAAATGTTCTGGTACATGAAGCATTGCGGTGGCCGTTGGTTTGCAGAACACGAGAGTGATATGTCTACCGCGGTTGCATTGAAGGAAGCAGCAATGTTGTCTCGGGGTCAGGAGGGAGGTCTTACTACATTTCAGGCCTGGTTCAAAAAGGCGAAAGTCCTGAAAGACCAAAATGTGTGATTCTTCCGAGATCTAGACGGCAATCTGTACCCTAGTCTCAATGTCTAGTATCAGGCGTGTAGAAATTGAATTACCTTGAACCTGAGACGTAAACATCACTTCCTTGCTTCATTTATGGACAATAAAAGTATGACGATGGCCATATTTTCTCTAAACACTACGGAGCGGTCAACTCAAGGAATTTCTCGTGACAACATATAATGCAGAAATTCTTAGTAATTTGAAGTATCTAGATTATATCGTTCACTCTAAATTAAATAAACCTTAATGAATTTTGATTAATTCCAGTATATATTAATAAAACTAATATATATTATCCTCTATATACTGCCTTTTCCTCCCTAATATTCGTGGCTAAGTGCTATAACCTAGTAATAGAGGATCGCTAGCATTATTATCGCTAGTATAAAATACATGAATCAAGTTAAAATCTGTTGATATAAGTCACGTGTTAGACTTATTCTGCTTACTAAAATTGCCCGTGGCCGTATAGTTTCCTGTCCATCGGGTTCCCGCTCAGCTGGGTGCTCCATGGGCCGGTGGCCCCGCATTGCTTACATAACGTCCGTGGGCAGTAACTGCCCGTGGACCCGCCGTCCCATCCGGCAATGTCGCAGTCTAAGCCCTAGCAGTTTAGTAGGCCCTCTCCTTTAACTGAATTATTACTGTATATTTGGCATGTTTAGCCGACGAACTTTCTTCGGCTAAAGTAACTAAAACAAACTCTATGCTCTGCAGATTTGTCTAGACCACAGCCATTTGGAAGAAGTCGGGTTAACCATTGTGAAGGTCTAGTACACGGCCCGAGCCGAATAACCCGGCCCTAATGTGATAGTATACTGTAAGTTACGATTGTTTGCAAAATTATTTTATATTTACTCTAATTTCCGGGTCGAAAAATGCGATACATCAATGGTTGTCGCTCTGCTACTTTGTAGCAATTTTCCGGCTTTGTGGTCGAAGAGACCCATATTGGACTACTCCAATTCATGGTCGCAATCACAGGCTGGAGAATGAAAGTATCCTGCATGAACAGATTTCCCCTTACATGTATATGTATACTTTCAAACATGCTGAGCGATGGTACTCTACGAGGACCTATTGCGACCCCACCCCCTTGCAGGTCTACCGAATCATCACCAATCCAATCCTATGGGAGAGATCGGTGGGGGTGCCAGGCCGGTGATGCTATCTAGTACAATAGCTTTCGAACTTCACTACCGTCGTCTCCCCATTCATAATAATCCTAATACTCAAGATCTGACTGCGGGTTAACTTCAGCCCATAGGTCTAGTCTAAATCATTCCATGGCGTTTCGGCTAGCTGGCTTTTTCCTGATCCTCGCCCTCGGCTTGAGACATTATCTCTCCACTAACCAGGAGCCCCGATGTCGGTGTGGCCCGGATGATGATTGCTGGCCCTCGCCGATGGCGTGGGAACACCTCAATGAGACTATCAATGGCTATCTGACGCAGTTACAGCCAGTTGGAGCTGTGTGTCACGAAAAGCATTATTCCAACAACTCCTGCAATGAGCTAATTCAACACTATCGCAACACCACATGGCGCGTTAACAATCCCGGTAACTTGGTTATACCCCGAAGTCCCAAAAGTGACTTGTGCTCATACTAACTGCTGCTTCATCACAGCTGCGCTGCAGGTAGATACCTGGGAATATTCGCGACCACTGAAGCAAAGTTGCCACGCCCAAGACCTGCCGGAGCACAGTCAATGCCACCAGGGTCGCGTGGCACACTACTCGGCCTATGTCAATTCCGTATCGGCGGTGCAGCAGGTGATCCAATTTGCCGCGTCTCATCGCCTGCGACTGGTTATTCGCAACACCGGTCACGATCTTGCAGGACGTTCATCAGCCCCAAACTCACTTCAGCTTCATACCGCTGGTCTTAAGGGCATTGATTATGTAGAATCGTTCACTCCTCAGGCTCCAGCCGGTCAATCAGTGCCCTCAGAGGGCCCCGCGGTGACAGTAGGGGCAGGGGTGCTCACAGGAGAGCTCTACTCGGTGGCCGCAGAGGCAGGATTTACCGTGGTAGGAGGAAGCTGCAGTACGGTTGGAATCGCTGGCGGCTGGATGCAAGGTGGTGGCTACGGGATTCTGACCCCGTCACGAGGACTAGGAGTGGACAATGTGTTGGAAATTGGGGTTGTAACGGCGCAGGTAAGTGGCCAATCACTCTGTATGACCGATCGGATTATTAGCTTGCAATTTTGGCTCACAAGTTGCTTATTTGTTTATTCTAGGGCGTCTATGTCACTGCAAACCGATACCAAAACCAAGATCTCTTTTGGGCCATTCGTGGAGGCGGCGGAGGCACATTTGGGGCCGTCGTGCACGTAACATTCCGCACCTACCCAGACTCTCCCGCCACCGTGTCTAAACTGAATGTGATTAGTCCCCATGGACTGAATTCTGCCTTCTGGGGCGCCATAACGGATCTGCTCCTCGCGATTCCCATCCTGGCGGATCGCGGAGACGCTGTCCTAGCCTTTATGATCCCGGTCATGCCTGACAACGCCACATTTCTCACCATCGAGTCCTATCTCATCAATGAAACCGATGTCGGCGGTCTAGATGTTATCCGGAAGCTACAAAAAGGCATCGAAGCGCGCGGGTTATCAGTGGAGTCCTCCGAGGAGTCCTTCGATCGGTTGTCTGCGTATCTTGCGATTCCGAAAGGTTTGGATCAGGCCGGCATGGGGATGATGACCGCGTCACGACTTGTGTCGCGAGAGCTAATGACATCGGCTCAGGGGCCTTCCCTGATTAGTCAGACCCTCGCCCAGCTCAGCTATGAGCCTGGAAATGTCCTGAGCCTAGAGGGAATGGTCGGGGGGCCCGCAGTGCGAGATAAAGACACAGCGGACCGCGCAACCCATCCATCGTGGAAGTCTGCTGTCATGTCCCTAACTTTGGGCCACAGCCTACCGTCAGTTCCAGATTGGACAGCCTACAGCCGTGTCCAGCGCAAACTGGCAATGACGCAGGTACCGGCTCTTGAGGCCCTCGAACAGGGCACGATGGGAGGGTACCTGGGCATACCATTCCCGTACGAAAGCCATCCTTCTCAGGTGTTCTGGGGGTCCCATTACGATAGGCTTTTAACTCTCAAAGGGCATTGGGACCCCGATGATTTATTCTTAACTCGATTGGGGGTCGGTTCGGAGCAGTGGGATGAGGAAGGCATGTGTCGAGTTGGTCTGGAGCAGGCTTCTCTGTGGTCGTATTCCAGCATATGGAAGAAGTGGGACGATCTTATCACTGTGATAGGTTGGCCTTTAATTTAGCAATCTTATGGGCTGCTTACAATTCACCATTTCTGCCCTTGCAAACATTGGGGTTGTCAATGAATCTGCCGGTGTAAAGTTCTAAATTTGTTATCTTCACAAAGTACCTTCCCTTTGACTTCCTCCAAAATAATGATCGACTTTCAATAGTTTTCAATGAACACCCTGCCTCAGAATATGATGATATTGTATTCGGACTCCCTCTCCACTCGCAAAATCTTGTTAGGCCTGCTGCAGTGATTGTATTTCAAATTATTGACTCTTGGCAGTACAAGTCCTAATCTGCCTTTTTTTTTTGAGTACTTACATTCACTATGTAGATCACTGTTTAAAAGAAGTCATTTCGTTGTACATCTACTGTAGCGCATCACTTCTAATTTCTCTTTAATCTCTAAGTCGGCAGAGCATTGAGTTTATCTGTTAATGGGATGTATATGGAGTAGAATTATCTCAGAGTCGTTCATTTAATGTCCCGGTGACAATCATTCAAAGTGACTATATTTTACTAAGGGGGACTAGGGCAGGGGGTGGCGAGAATGCATACTAAACAAAAGCACTCTAGCGCCATAAGCTCCCGAATAACGCAAGCTAACCACATAATGCATTGGACTACAATTACTCAATGACGCCTAATGAGGTTTAGCGAGTGGAGCGTCCGGATAGCATCCTGTTGAACAAGAAGGGGGGCGGTCATTGGCACGGCCAAACAGCGGTATGAGGTGTAGACTATTCAGGTGCTCCAACACGCCCCGTCTGCACCCCTACTCTCAGGATAGGCTAGGATAGGCGGCTCAAGGGTCCAGCTGACACTGTATAGGGCTTACACGTGACGATTAAACGGAAAAGAATGGTCGAACTCAGGGTCACTTGCACTGCACCATGCAAGAGAACAAGCCGGGCTCATAACCTGTTGAAGAAAAAAAGTGGCGCCCCGTATCATAGGCACAGTCAAACAGCGGCATTAGGTGCAGGACTAGTCAGGTGCTCCAACACATCCTGGGCGTGGGTGTCCTTTCAAGACTGCACTAAAGTAAAATGACTTTGCGCTTGTTAATCACCGACCAAAAAACAGTCTCAAGACCAGATCCGCTGGATAAGCTTGGGATTATTACTTGGATTACGGAGTACATGTAGATTAATTTTTGGGTTCTACTGTAATCTACTGTATTCAGGGGGGTAGCCAAGTATACCGCAAAGGGGAGAGAAACTGAAAGATGATGATCATACCCATAATGCCAGCTAGCATCTTCCACGGAGAGAAGTAGAAGCGATGCAGCAATGGATACCATGTACGGAGTAGGGAGTACTCCGTACATTGTTGATTGTTTCACGAAAGAAATTACTGCATGCATTTTGATAGCGTGGTTTGATGACAAGACAATACTGTAAATCGGGGCAACCCGCTCAAGGTGCAGTCTCCCTCGAAGACTGGCCTTCCTTCCTTTTCTTTGTGCGTTCATGTGTGCTGTGTAAGAATTAGATGAATCTTATGCACTGTTTGAATACCTGATCGAACCTTGTCGACTTCCCGATACCCATAACGGTTTGATTATAGATTTGAAGGTTCTTTATTGCACAGCGTCATGTTTACAAATTCCAAATCATGAATTTACCTTTTGATACTTTAATACTGATATGTATCTTGGGGTCAAAGCAGGCGAGGTGAAATGTGCACCAAGCCTTTCGATTTATACACAAATCAAGTCATATTTTGATAGCTTCGGCTTTGATCCGGTAGGAGTACGGAAACCATATATGAGAGTTGCGTGTCCTTGTGACTATAGGCAGGATATCTATGAAGGGTTCTATTTTAATCGTGGAACTTGAGCCAACAGGGAATAGTAGTCTGCGAGACAAATGAATGTAGTCCATAATGATCGAGAGTCCGCCTTGCTTTGGATAGGAGTAGTAACTGCGGTTGAGCTGCCTAATAATTGCGCGAAATGCCGCTTGAATCTATCAATTACACTCCTCTAATTTCAACCATGGATACTCATCAGAGGAATGGTAGTATACACTCAGGTAAACCCCCGTCTTTTCCGTGTACGCAAATGAAATCCAGGATGTCAGGCGAGCAGTTTTGCCTAGGTCTCTCTCGGGGCTGTCAAAGTTAGCAATTAAAGTATTGTTATAAGGGACGGGAGAAGTAGAGAAGCCATACAAATAGTGCTGTACCGTCGCCTCGTAATTGTCACCATACTTAGTCAGCCCGATACGGGACAAGAATTGAGCTAGGCCACTAATAACGTTTTGATCACTCTCGCCATGGATTGGAAAGTAGAACTTCGTGAGTGGGGTGGCCTCGCCAGTTTTCATCTCGTAATTCCATACCATCGGGGTCACGGTGGCATCTTTGCCATCGTCGAAGCCGCCATTGAATTCACGGTGCCCTTCGGACAGCTTAGTTAACTCCCACAGCTCCTTCAGATACATTAGACCCTTTTGGACAACAGGCGACTTGGCTCGCCCTCCAAGGGTCCATATCTCCTGTACTTTGGACCAGACCACGCTGTTGTGAGAGCTATAGAGCTTGAGGCGTGATTGGGCAAGGTCAACACAGTCAAACGACCAAAAGGCAAACTGGCTATATCCATTCGTCTCTTCCAGATAAGAGTTCACCATGTCAAACGAGGGGATGGGGCCCATTCGTGCCACAAGAGGCTGAATTGATTCAGAAATGAAGTTTCCAAATCCTTTCTCGTTAAGGGTGCATTTGATAGCGGGGAATGTGTAGCCCTTGACTGAGATAGCTTTTTCCTTTAGATCAAACCCAAAAGCACTCTGGGAGGTTAGATCGCTCCCTTCAATCTTCTTCTCCTTCAGCAGCCCTTTCTCGTGGCCATTGACGGTATGAGCGTCCAGGAAATATTGGAACAGTGATGGGTCAAATCCCGGTATATTGAGCATCTCAAGCTGGTTCAGGAGATCAACAACTGGGATTTGATTGTAGGGATCAACTTCTGTCCCAGACGCTGCAGCAACTGGCTCGAATCCGATGCGAACTACGGGGTCAACATCTCCCCGTTGCTGGTAGTTGACGCTGAACTCCAGCGGCAGTCCACTTCGGGTGATTGCGCTGCGAAATTGATGCGGGTGTGGGCCCAAAAATGGAATCAGCACCTTGATGTAAAACGTGAGAGCCTCCAAGCGACGGGCGGGGTTATAGCCTGCTGAAGCTAGGATTTTGTCGAGCAGACGGCCGGTCCTCTCCCACCAGACCTTCTGGTGACTATCAGTGAAGACATGGTCTCGGCTCAGGACGTCAAAAGTTGTGGGAATCGGAAAAGTGGAATCCCCCTTAGCCAGCATGCCGTTGGATACATGGCCCTCAGTCACTTGAATCGTCATAGTGATTGGAGAATGTCAAGGCACATGGAAATAATTAACGAACAGTGAAGCTGCCTTGACCTGGTTTAGAAGTGGTTCCCAGGGCACATACATATGGCTGAACAGGTCAGGAGTATAGAAGGCTTATTGTAAGAAAATAGTAAACTTTTGCGGCTAGTGCATAGTCACCGTGAGGAAATCAGGACGCGCGTATCAAGTACCAAGTATGCACTTCGTTGCGTAGTTAGACCTACGGGAGTCCAGACCACTACAAATTTTCGTGCAGAAAGTTGGTGATACAACTTACCTGCAGTGTCTGTATGTAATCAAGGTTTCCTTGGAATGTGCATGAAGCTACAGCGTTACGCTGGATAAACATTGATATATCTAAAGAGCAAGTATGTTACACCTAAGCCCCTTTCGAGACTTGGAACCTCGGCTCGTGGCGTCGGGTTACTGGACCCTGTGTCAATGGTAATTCTAGTTGCTATAGAATGTACTTTTATATGGTGCGCGTCTTCAAATTGGTCTTATATGCCACTTAACTAGGTAAAAAGAAGGATGTCACAAGAATATAAGAATATGGATTAAACAGTAATATGGAGACGGATTCCTAGCGTAAGTTCCCTAAGGACGAACTATCCAATATGAGAGAAAGCGATGAAATAAATCTGCTAATAATGGATGGCCTATCGACTCGGGTACGCCGGCTACGCGCAAGTCCATCAGTAGGGGATTTCTCCTTTGGACTCACTCCGTGGCATTCCGGTCAAATAAGCGTGATGGCAACGGAGGCAGCCTGAGAATTCATCACGAGGACTGCCCGCAAAGGGAGATGGTGGCTATCATTGCTAAATTTGTTGTCCTCGCCACCACTGTCACCTTTTAGACCCTGGGCCAGCGCAGAGATCATCTTGGCAAAAAGTGTAATCGAAGAGGCACAAGGAACCGAGTGCAGATACCGCAAACAGGCATATCTCCGGCAGCTACTTCACAAACTGGACCACGGCAAAGAGAGCGGTGATGAGCTTATAAAAGTCGGTGTACTCGGATAGCACGGTAACTAATTCGTGGATAGCTGCTGCGATACTGGATACAGCTCCTGTACCAAGCCCACTCTACTCAATGGCATTGTTTCCATTTATCTGACTCCCAATTCTGTCGTTCGAGATGCCCCGATTGGACTTAGCAGCATCCTAAGTCTGGAATTGTGAGACTTGTAAAACCTGTCATGCCTAGCAGACCAGACAGTCGGATAGACCGGTATTCTTGCTTAAGGCGGAGTAGAATTATGTCGACGTCCCAACCGATGGCCTCATTTTGCTCATGTTTGCAGATCTTAACGCGAGGAGGCTCTGCATCACTGTGCAGAGAGATACCGTAGATTGAAGATATCAATCTCGATAGATTCGTGCCGACCCGGAGAGTATTGGGCAGTTGCTGCAGGCGACTTACAAACATACGCAGTGCCAATGCAACTACTTACGACCGACAAATTGAAAAAAATGCGATGTGGCAAGTCCATTCACCGAACCAAAATAGCTCTAGAGATCTTTAATAAATTGGTCTTTTAGAGCGAAGGGTCTTGCACTCCTTACATGCAAAGGCAAATGAATGTCGAGTTGATTTTCTATGGGCTAAACGGCAACCGTTGGTGTATTAAAATAGTCTTGCTGAGTCTCATTCTTGCTCATGCCCAAATCCCTCTTGTTAGTCTTCCTGTGTATATTCCATTCGGTCTCAGCGGAATACCATTGTTTTCCAGCAACATGACTGTTTCGACTGAATCAAATTTCCCTCATGGGGCAAGCACTCAGAAATCTCAGAGCGTGGAACCAGAGATATACTCCAGCCTAACAAAATCCTTGGACTTCGGCAACGATGCAGAAGAGAAGTGGTGGACACGAACAGCTCCTCTGCTTTCCAGAATTCTCGATTCAGCCGGCTACACGCTTCCCCAGCAATGCCAATTCCTCACCCTCTTCAACACGCTTATGACCCCAAACTTCGGGCCCCATCCTCACATATGGCACTCCTCTATTACGCACTCCGGGCTTCCCGTCGAGTTTAGCGTTAATTACCAGCCCGGAAAGCAACCGACCGTGCGCATTGGTTTTGAACCAGCATCGTCCATATCGGGCACTGCGCGGGATCCATACAATATAGTCACCGTGTCAAACGTCCTGAACAAAATGTCCAGGCTGAACTTCAAGGGCTTCGATCCATCTCTGTTCCACACTTTGATCGGTTCACTCGCCCTCTCGAAGAATGAATCTGACCTGCTTCAGGGCGCGAAGCTTGAAGGTTCCAAGTTCAAGACACAGGCGGCCTTTGGGCTGGATCTCAAGGGAGACGCTGTGACGGTGAAAACCTATCTCTATCCTGCCTTAAAATCCAAGGTGTCCGGGCTTGCATTTAGCGAGCTTCTGGAGAACGCGTTTGCTAAACTCCAGAACGCTCACGACTTTTCTCGGGTGCTCCCAATGGTCCAAGAGTATATGGAGGAAGGGCAGTGCTATAATCAGTACTCCTTTATTGGATTTGACTGTGTTGACTCTTCGAAGTCCCGGTTAAAGATCTACGGAGCTCTATTGGATATGTCTTGGAAGAAGGTGGAGCAGGTATGGACGCTTGGTGATCGGTTGATAAATAGTGAAACCAACAAGGAGGGCCTTGGGTATATGCGGGCCCTGTGGGAGTACCTGACACCTGGAAAGGTGAGGTCAATACCCCGTAACCGCTTTTCAAGAGACTTACCAAGACAATAGGAACGACGACCTGTGGGCATCTGGAACTACGAGCTATTACCCGGGAGTGAAGAGCCGATGCCCAAGTTCTACGTGGACATGAATGGCGAGAATGATTTTCAAAATGCGCTGGGCATATCGAAGTTCCTGCATCACATTGGATTGACGGCAACGGCTGAAGGCTTGATCGGCCGAATTCAGGAGTACTTGTACGGAGTCCTCCACTCCCCTTTATTGCATACACATGTGCTCTTTGCTGACCAAGATCCTATACAGCCCTGGTGTGAACCTTCAGGAAACGACCGAAGTTATTCAGTACGTGTCTTTTGCGTGGAGTAAAGGTGGACCTTATTTCAGTGTTTATTACCTATCGTCCTACTAAGACGATAGGTTACAGAATCGATTAAGAGACGTTGTTATGTAGCTCTTACGTTGCTCATACTTGTAATTAAAACACCCAGTAGGCTGGCACAAATTTCGACCCGTGCACGATGAATCTGGAATTCCCTGCTCTGAGGGCGACTGCTAAAGTCCCGTTAGCCTGGAAGTGGAAATAATGGTATATCACGTATCTCCAGCCATCCGTATCTTCTCTTGTCTGTAGGAAGACTAGACAAGATAACTTAATTGAACTATCCTTTCCGGTTTTCTTCGCTTTAGAATATTTATGTTGATCTTTTTACTTCACTATATGTCCTTCATTCCAGAATGACACTGCTGTGGCTGAACTGAACCCTGACCGCTACATGACTCGCATCGCCACCTTGTACCAGTGGTCGGTCCTACTTGTGGACATGGGAATGAAAATTGGGACAATTTATTGCTATGATTAAATTATGTCTTGGATAAATAGTTAATTGTGACTCTTATGTCGGCGTCCGTCTTAGTCTAGCTGTGCTGCGTAGCAGGCTTATTTAATCGCGGAAATATGAGTTTTATTACTTTTTCTGACAGTGAATCACAGTATTTGATTTGGACATTGTATACTAGTCTCCTTACTATGAAGTGTAAATTTTGTGATTGTAACGCAGTGCATCACTAAGCCTTTTAGAGTGACTTGTTCTGCAATTGCTCCTTATTCTCAACATTCCGAATCCCCAATTGTACCCGTAAATCGTCAGGCAGGTTCGTTGCGTGATACTCCCCTCCTTCCTGGATTGCCCTCACCACCGTCTCAAACTCCTGCTCAGTATAAGCCTGGCTGTCATGGCCATAGATCCAGGTCTCAAGCGGGAGTGAGGCAATATTCTGCTCATTTGGCTCATAAGCGTCCCAGTCCTGATTCCGCCAGCCTTCGTTCACACGATGGCTTATCAGCTGTACAGCTGAGGCTCGAGCATAGCGTGTCCGTTCAGCGACGTGAAGAGCCAGGGAGACTCGCTGTCTTCCGGCCAGAGACAGACTAGTAGCCAGGACGTTTGCATCTTCAATTCCCTGGGAGGCGCCTTGCCCTGCGGCAGGGGAGAGGGGGTGGGCCGCGTCCCCTATAAGAATCAATCGACCATTGCTGGATACCCAGTGGTCTAAGGGCTTGTGGTTCAATAACGGGTAGTTGATGAACTTTTGAGGCAGGGTATGTCGAATCACGGACCAGAGGCGCTGCCCAATGGGCCAGGCTTTGATCAGATCCAGCATTTCGTTGGGGTTGGCAGGGGATGTCCAGACGTCTAGGAGATTTCTTGTATCCTACACGCTGCGTCGGCTCAGATCATTGATACTAGATCAAATTGAACATACCTGATGAATGCAGAACCACGAGAAGACTTTCCCTTTATTGCAAGACTGCAGGGCGATCTGAGCACCTGAAAGGAAGAAGACATCAAATCGATCGCTTTCTTCGACCCCCTCAAACACCCAGCTCGCTTCCGGGTCACCTTTAAGTGTCTCCGTATCTACCAAAGCCCGAAAGGCTGCGTATCCAGATGGATGAGGCTCAACAGGTTGCGGCATGATCGCCTTCCGCATATTGCTGTGCACCCCGTCGCTGCAGATAATTAAGTCACCTCGAACTATCTGTCGTTCGCCATCTCGGGTAAGGACAACAACACTGGCTCCCTCCTCGTCCTCGGAAGGCTCACAAACCTCCACGCCGAGGTTTATCTCGACCCCGATCTTGAGCGCATGCTCATACATGACTCGGATAAGCTCTGACCGTGGGAGGAGGTAGTTTGGCTGCTTGCACACCTCCGAGAGGTCCTGTCGGATAATCAGACGGCCGGTTGAGTTGTGTATACGGATTTCCTTGGATGAGACTATCCAGGGTCGTAAGGTTTCATGAACGGCACCATCGCCCCATCGTTTGATAATGCGCGTGGCATTGCTTTGAAGACCAATACAGTCTCCTACACAAAGGCAGTCACAATGTAAGCTTCCACCACCAAATTTGCGGTACACAGTCTTACCGATGGACTTCAGTATATTGCTTTTCTCAAAGGCGCGGACGCTATGGCCCTTCTCGCGACACTCGATCGCTGCGGCGAGTCCGACGATGCCCAGGCCGACAATGATTACTTGAACTTCTTCACCTAAAGAGCCCATCTTTAGTCACTTTTTGGTGTGTGTAATTCTTTGCTGATGATGCCAGTCACAGATGATGCGGCATTTGACAATGATAGGAACGAGCTCTATTCAATCGTTCTCTAAAATGTCGATGACCACTACTGCAGGTGACCAGTTCTTCTAAAAAGCAATGAATGCCAATAAGATTACGCTGCAAAATTATTGTATTTATCACTGTTAGCTACATCATATTTACTACTAGTTTTGGTGGTTTGCTTTTATGCTGGTGTATGCGTGACGGCTGCATATTAATGCATGGCTCACAATACTTTGTAGAAAAGAAAAGAAAAAGACTAGGACATGAATAGGTCACCTACTGTACAGTACATGCGTCCGAAAGCAAACCGGTCTCTACACGGAAGATCCTGAAGACCATTACTTCCTTGTATTCTCCCTTCGCCTGTAAGGAGCCTACATTCCGTGGTCCGCTGAGCCACTCATCCGCGCGATATACCGAACAGAAAACAGGTTTACAGTACGGTGAAGAGCAAAGCGTTCCAAGCGAAGTAAGGGACCTAACATTGGGCAAATTCCACCGCTGGCTTTCTAGGCTTTTTCTGTTCTTCAAGGAGCGTTACTGCGTTACGCAAAACGATATACAGAAGTTCTACAGAATGCAATCGTAACCCTTGCTGGCAGCCACAATGCTACACTTGTATAGCCCTATCTTGGGGAAACATGATGAGGAGACTGGTGGGGATTTTACAGAGCTACGGTCACGCAAAAGGAGAGACTTGATATGACTGCTGCAGGGAAATTCCCCGTGTCACTAGTGCTCGCATCTTTGACCTCCTCCGGAACCCGCGAAACAGCACCAGTCTTGCTATATATCGTTTACACCATCGTTTTCCTTCCCTCGGACCCCATTAGGACATATTATTTATTGAATAACACCGGTAAACTGTGCAACTTCCGGGTCCTAATTGTTGGTGGCACATTTATCGGATTCTCCGTCTTAGGCGCAGTCCTCAAGCACGAAGCCATCGTAACTACCGCCGGCTCTAACTATGCAACTCACAGAGCCACTAGGCCAGCTGGTACCCATTACTTTGGAAGTTGCTCGTGTTGCCTTTTATCGTAGTTTTGATACTTCACTGATGTGTATGGCAAGGAAGATAAAAAGGGCGGCATTTACCCAATAAAGTCTCCGATTCATACCCGACGCTATATGTCATAACTATCAAAGAATGCAACACTTCCATCCTGAATCAGAGTAGTAAAACCACTTGGGTACAACTATCTGCCTAGAACCCAGCTATTTTCCTCTCCGTAAATGACAACTCCAACGGCGCCAACCCCATCACAAACCCATCCGTCCTCTCCTTCCAATACTTCTCCGGGTCTGCACCGGGCGCAAGCACAATTTCATAGCGCTGAATCAACTCCACAAGCACATGTCTCACTTGCATAAGCGCCAAACTTTTGCCGAGACAATTGTACGGGCCCAGCAAAAACGGCGCGAAGGCCTCGGGATTCTTCACTAACTCTTTTCTTGTCGTCCAGCGCTCGGGGATGAATTTCTCTGGCTCTGCAAAGTTACGCTCGTCTCGGAAGAGTGTGTAGAAGGGGATCTTGATGTTAGTATTTCCGGGGATGTACCGTCCAGCGATGTGGAGACCCCCTGGGGGTGTTTGGCGCTGGAAGCCGGAGAGGGCAGGGTAGTGGAGGCGGAGGGTTTCGTTGATGACGGCGTTGAGAGTATGTACTTGAGAAAGGCTATGCGAGTTGATTTCGTCTAGTTTGTCGAGATCTTGTCTGATTTGGGCGAGGTAATCTGGGGAGTTGGAGGTGAGGAAGTAGAGACAGCCAATGATTGTGACGGCGACCGTTCCACTGGAGAAGAACGTAAGGGTCTATTGACTGGTAGGGCATGGAAGAGGAAGGGTTATACTAACCTTCCTGCGAATATGACGAGGGATGCATCAGCCACCAAATCAAGTTTCGATTGCGGCGTCTCCTTTCCCTGCTCCTTGAAATCCTCCCACAGCCACGAAAAGACATCCCGTTGCCCGGATGTCTGCATCTTCTGTCTATTTTGAACTTGTTCCTCAGAAAACCCAATGAGGGCCTTCATATTCGCATTTAAGACCGGCGTCGCTTTGATGAAGGAGATGAGCCAAACAACGTGGCTGACGACACCGGTGACTAGGTTGGACGAGTCGTTAATCTCCATGATAGGATGTTTCTTGTTGTGTTTCACGCATTCGTATTCTTGGCTGAATGCGATTCGGCCGGTCAACTACCATTTTGATTAATTTGGTGCCGTGGCTCGTGTAGTGGAGGCGGATTCATACATCAAATGTAAATAGATTAATCCAGTAAGTCATATCCATGGGCTTCCCCTTGCGCCTCTCGACCTGTTCCAAGAGCTCATTGGTACCCTTCTCCAGCGCAGGCAGGTACTCGAGAACCGCTATCTACCATTAGCGTGGCCATCCAAGAGAAAGGTTTATAGGGACCATCTACCATTAGGTCGAAATGCTAGCTCCCAAGGCTTCCGGCGTCGGCTATGTTCCGCCTTGTCTCTAATCGCAAAGAGAGAGATGAACGGGTGGAGCATACTATACCATGGCCCCTTCGTACACTCCGACCGACCGGAGTGGACAGCTTGCAGGGCATCTGGGTGGTTCACCGAAAGCTCTGTTGGTCCCGTGCGCACGAAATCGCCGTACTGCTGATGCAGCCCACGCACGGTGTTGAAGGCATCCGGGTTCCGCGCGTATAGGCTGGTCACATACCACATTGAGAGGCGAGCGGGGAAGGGGCCAGGGAAGCTGTTGAGCCGGTGGAAGAATGCGCGGTAGGAGAGAATACTGACGGTGATTCCTGCTATCAAGCCAAGGGTTATTTGGCCTACCAGCCATAGCGCAGTGTAGATTGAAGTTGACGGGCCGGAGACCAAGAGGTAGTAGCTGAATATGCAGATTTGGAGGATAAATAGACCAACTGGGATCTTGGTGGCAGCGACATCCCATTCTCCCCGCCTGAATATGATGAGATGTGCCGCTATCCCGGCCCCGAAGGCAGTCGTTAGACGTGCAAAGTTTTCGTTCGAGGCAAGCATGGGTAGCACTCTCAGGTCATGCCCGCCATGATTAGGGTCCATAGTCTAGACTTTAGATTAAATAATACTCATGTATGAGGTTCACTAAGGCAGGTTGGTTCTCACCAGAGGCAAATTTAAAGTACTGGTGTTAGGATAGAAAGGCATATAATGGGAAAGGCAAAGGTGAGAAAAACATCCATGACCAGGTCGGGAGGCCATTGCCCACTGTATGGGCTGCCAAGCTTCTCTAGACTGTGACACAGAATGACACAGAATGGCACCGCAGATTCGCTGCAAGGGTCGTACACATTCCGTCGTTTTACACTGCAACTAGCAGCAAGCACATAAACAGAAGGGATCAGCTGCGGGCTATATTGAAACGCCTGTGGATATTCAGTATCGGTGAGACCTAGCTATTACGGCTCATGTCCCAAGCTTCATCCTTAGGGTTAGACGATGGGTGACGACGTTAGTGGCAAGTCAGAGCCTTGACCTCAGGACGGGTGACAGGTCAGGTATAGAATGCATGCTCTGGGCCTAGATATATGCCTTTATTCCAATTTTAATATATTGTAATCCGCTTATTCCATCTACTCTTCCTTGCACAAAGTACCACCGGCGATGGAATGCGCCTCCTTCTCCCACCGATCAGCCAATATCCTGACTTGGACATCCTTCCTATTCCGTGCACTAATCCGATCTACCCACTGCATGCTGCTCTCATCCGTCTCAAACAACGTCATTTCAAACCGTGAAAATACATATGCTGTGACACAGAATAGCTCTAGGTATGCAAGGCTGCGTGCGATATCGTTAGTGCTTGCGCTGCATGGCATAAAATCCGCCGTGCGGCCTAGGATATAGGGGTGGACTAACCTGCTCCCAATGCATCTCCGAGGACCCCGGCTGAACCCGACGTGCCATCTCTCAAGACTCTTGCCTTCTTCACCCAGCCAACGCTCTGGTTTAAACTTGTAAGGGTCGTGGAAGATGGTGTCATTTGTGATAATTGATAGATGGCTGGAGGATACAATAGTCTACTGGGGGTCAGTGCCGATAACAGAATAAATATAAGTAAACAGGGCAGAACATACACCTTCAGGAAGATAGACAGATCCCACTGCGACGCCTCCGGGGGGCACCAGTCGGGGAAGGTTGCCCGGCACCGCTGTTGATAGTCGCATGGTCTCTTTGATCACGGCTCCCTGTCGAGTAGTGTAACAGTCAGCGGAAAACCAGAAACTAAAACGGAAACCTGGAGTCCCGATAGGAAAACATACCAGATACGGTAGAGCCTGAATCTGCTTCGCATTGAAGTCATCCCGTATGAAGTCCACCGAAGCATCCAGCTCCTCGCGCAGCTTTTTGAAGACCTGTGGATTATTCAAGATATGGAATGCCGTAGAAGAGAGAGTATAGGCTGTTGACTCGGTGCCTGCCGTCAAGAAATTGAAAGCATCCTCTACAGGCTGAGCCACGCCGCTCACAGCGGTCTCAGGGCCAGCGCCCAGCTCCGCGTAGTAGTCAAACAGATTCTTTTGCCCTACCTGCACGCCTGAGTCACGTTTGACCTGGGCTTTTGTCTCCCAGGTTTCACATTGCTCGTGCCAATCAGTAAGTGGAGGAGCTTAATACAGGAGCCAGTACTCACTCGTTTGAAATCGTTAAATTCCGGGGCCAGCTTGTCGCCAAGGCCAAAGGGTAGGTGGAACTGGATTGACTTGATCCAAGGAAAATAGACCACTGCCAGCAGCATTAGTAACCATTTCTGGCATTAACCTCAGATATCTCATACCGAGCCAGGAAAACGCAGTAAACCGATCCAGTGCCGCAACAAATGGATGATATCCATTGCCGTCGCCAATGAAGTCCGGAGTTTCACCAAAAAGTAGCTCGCATACCATATCTGACTATGCCCACGAAGTATACTGTTAGAACTACCATCCGCAGAAGCATCCAATTTGGCAAGGGAATATATACCGTAAAGGAGCGATACAGTGCCTGTATATTCAACGGACGATGATCCTTCCGGTGCATATCAAAGATGCATGTTGCTTTCTCGAGCTCAAGGATCAAACGAGGTACCACTCCATCCACAGCGCGGCTGGCGAAGAGTGGTCGCAGGTGGTTCCGGTACATGCGGTGGTGTTTGGGGTCTAGGATTGAGGCCATAGCTCCTTCTGCTCCGAGCGCTTTGTAGAACTCGGGCTCCTTATAGTATTTCGTTGTCATGGAAAACATTCTGTGAGCACGTTAGCTGTGTGCTTACATCTGTTCAATGTATTTGAGGCTCACTCCTGGTAGAAACTGGGGTCATCGACATGGACAGCATTAGGGCCGATTCGGATGACTGGGGAGCCTATAAAACGAACGCTCATTTAGATCCAAGTGATACTGACGAAATCAATATTCAACGTACCGTATTTCTTGTGAAGTGAAGAAAAAGATAGACTGTATTGGCCATCACGAATAACATTGTAGTAGAAGCCGTACCACTTGGTCAATGCAGCTAGCTTCGGCCCCGGCACTTTGCTGAGAGGCTCGAAGAATATTCTGTTGACGACAATGAAGAACCCATAAAAGATGATTGCCAGAAGCAATGATCCCAGCACTGTATTTACGCTTGGCGGTTTACTCCCGAACTGTATCCAACCCATCTGGTGGCGATCCATCAGTCGCTGATGTGATGGTTTAGCAATTGATGGCTGAGATTGAGGTTATCAAGCTTTCTCTTACGAGATTATTCTCTACAAACGCGGATAGTGGGTGGCTTAGCGTAGAGCGGGAAGCTTAGACAGGGGGAGTGGGCATCCTTGACGTTCATGCACCTACTTCATTCACACTACATACCAGTTGTCCCTTGCTTCATTCTGCAAAGTGCCATCACATGCCACAAACTTATCTGTGCATATAAATGTAGTATGAATTGTCCTTGTCTTACGTGGCTGCGAAACATTGGATTAATACAATATACAAAGACCTCAGCCGGTCAGTTTATCCGAGCATGAATCGCGTGTTTTCTCCCGGTGGTACAACCCATTATTTTACCTGTTGAGTATGTGCAAGGAGTAGAGAACTGTATTAGCCCTTGTTTACGTTATTACTGCATAAGAAATGCAACAAATTGACGGCCATGGGGCTTTCTTCGAGATAGCCCTTGACCTCCGCTATATTCATCTAGGGTTCATCACAATGCTTTTAGGCAGTGAATGTTACACTTCCCTGTGGATGCGTAGTACATTGCTAGATAGAAATTAAATGGCCAATAGAGAAGGCCGCTGTTGGGAGAACCATTATTCTACTTCTGTGTCTCCACCAATCTCCCCCTATTCTATTTGTACGGCTCTCATTTGGACCCTATAACCCTGAAGAAAAACCCAAAGCCCATGACTACGTTGATCATAATTATGGGACGACCCCAGGCATAATGGATGAATGGTTATGGATTTTCACTAAGGGGTTCTGCATAGTTCAACGCAGATGTATCCCAGCCATCAACTACGCCTCCGGCTTTCTAGCGACTATCAAAAACATTGGCGAAAAAATTCCCAATTCACCACCGCGGTACATTCCATCCAGAATCGTCACCACAAGATCGACAACCTTCTGCGAACCCGCAGGGAAAACCGTCATCTGCTCCAACTTCCCAACAACAGCCTGCAAGCCCCGGTTAACAAGCGGCATAGCCCTCGCCGCAAAGAAAGTACTCAGCAGTGCAAATGACAATAGCCCCTGCTTCTCCAGAAACGGGTCCGACAGCTGCGTCTCCCAGGGGATCTGGTCGGGTCGAGCACCGAGGTCGTCAATCTCCAGTACCTCGAAGCCGACAGCTTTCATTGCGGCAATAGCTTCAGCGGAGGTGTGGATCCTAGCAAGGCCGCCGCCGCGCTCGATGTTGGTTTTCACCTGCCGGTGCGTGGGGTTGTTGTCGTCGTACTTGTCCGTTAGAAGAGCTTCGTACACTCCGAATCTGGCGCCTGGCTTCAGCACGCGGAAGATCTCGCTGTAGACCTCGACAAGGTCTGGGGCGTAGCAAGTCGACTCAATGGCGTACGCCCCGTCAAATGTATCATTTGCGAAATCCATCTTCAGGAAGTTCTGCTCAACAAAGTTGACCTGATAGCTAAGGCTGGCTGCCTGGGTCAACTGACGCGCCTGCCGGAGTTGCTGCGCGTTGATGTTCAAGCCTGTGACGTTTGCTCCGGTGAATCGCGCGATTGACCGGGCTGGGTTCCCGATGCCGCATCCCACATCGATAATTCGTTGGCCCTCTTGGATGTTGACGCGGTGGGCAAGGTAGTGTTCATGGCGAACGAGGGACTGGGCCATGGGTTCGTTCGGGGAGAGACGGCAGAGGTGTCCGCACATACGACCGGCCTTTTGAAAGATCGAAGTCACTAAATTGTAGTACCTACACAGAGTGTGGTAGGATTAGTGGTCGTCTTCTTCTGCGGGGCCGAGGGGAACCAACTGGACTGAGAGGGCATCCTGGGCAGCTTTCCGTCGCTTGAGAAAAGTCAATAGATATGATCAAGTTGTCACCAAATTGCAATCCCAGTTCTTACCTCGAGTTCTTCGGGACTTTCCTGGTGATCTGAGCTCGCTTCCTCGGGCTTCCACACGCGGAAGTACTCTTCCGCATCTTGATTCATTTGACTCATGGTCATGATATCGCTAAGCAGCTATATCTTGGCTACGGCCTAGGAGGTTTAGAGAAAGGAATGGACACCAATGTCACAAATGTTCCGTTTATGATCGATTCGAAGGGACACTAAGCGTTTTGTATTTTATATCCAATCGGCACCGACTTAGGACAAATCCCAAAGCCCCCGTCAACCAAGCAGTCGTTGGAGCCCCTTGCCTATTTCCTCTCTCCCAGCGCCTCTTGTCCCTTGTTACACAGAAAGCAGTCCATAGTATTGCATAGATCATAACCTGAAGGACCGCCCGCATGAATACAATAGGCCAATGCTATGTCGATCGACACCAGGGTGGAGAAGATACTGCTCCCCGACTTTTGATGCTTTACGAACCATCGACATGTCGTTATCATATCCTTGATTCGGTGTACTCCGTAGCTGGCGTGGAATTGCTGCCATCAAAGCAGGTGAACCCCCTCACTGTCCCATTTTGTGTGAGGAATTCTGCAGTATCACCTTGCTTTTGCATAGGGGACTGGGGATCAAGAGGGTAGTAGATGTGGAACGTGAAGATGCGGCGCTGACATTGTTTCCTCCTTACTGCACTGTGCTTTTCTTTTTTAAAATATTTGACGCCATGCATTATGATGCAGCCGTCACGTATATACCAGTTTCTAGTAACAGAATGCAATGACTAGTCAATATCGCTAAATCTACATTAATAATTACAGTCATTTCGGTGGAGCAAGTCTACGGTATTCACAGTTATCACCATAAATTTATTTGTCCAAGCTACTAGTATAGCGCTGGGTTTGCAAAGACTGAGCTGGCTTGGATCAATATCGTACGCTGATTGTGCAAATTTGTACCACTTTCCTTTCAAGTGGCTCATTCCTTTGAGAAATCGCAGCATTAGTGGCCATCGCCAACTTCTTGGGAACACTGGGTACATTTTTTGCATTTTGCTGGGCAGCGCCACTTCTCACCTCACTCATCGTCTAAACCTGTAGTCTTCTCATAGCATACTCTCCGTACTTACTTTCTCATCTGATTCCAATTTTCCGTTTTTTCTTGATTTCACGAGATATTGATTTCGTACCCCTCATATTCAACCTATTGTCTCATATAGTTTTGTCGATTATCATGTCAATGGAACTATTAATATCGTTCACGGAAGAATCCACGTCAGCATGGCATTATCTAGCCACGCTCGCCACAGTATGGCTAGTCTATCAATATCTGAAACCTGTACCAAGGGTCCCCGGGCTTCCGGTAATCAATCGGGCAGAGCGCTGGGACTTCTTCTCTATCAAGATGAAGCGACGTTTCCTAAATAATGCTAGTGCACTCATGAGAGAGGGCTTCGAACAGGTGAGTTGCATTGGAACACCTCTCCCCCTCTCCCCGTCACTTGAGATGCAGTTGCTCAGAACTTGAAGTCACCGAGGGGATTCACGATCATGTCTGTAAATGGACCTAAATTGGTCTTGTCACCGGATTATGCAGACGAGCTCAAGAATGACGCGCGTTTTTCTTTGGAGGATGCTGGACTGAGGGTAAGCACTCTGAATGAGTTTCCAACGATGGTTCAGCTTCAAATGCTCATGTCTCACAATAGGACTATCCACGCAGTATTGACTGCTTGAAGCCTATAAGTGGTGGAAATTTACAGGTACTACGGGGATGCATCGCAAAGATTACAAGAAACCTCGGTATCGCCTGGACTGTGTAAACCTATTGGTAGACAATGTGTGCTAATACCTTGGGATTAATAGCCTCTTTGACAGCGCCACTATCGGATGAAACTAGCAAGTCTTTTCAACATCATTGGACAGACAACCCCGGTTAGTAGCAGTTCACTGGGCTGATTGAAGGGGCTCTTACTATCGGTTGCTAGCTAATTTGCGAGATACTAGACTGGCATCCTGTCCCACTAGGTAGCAACTTGCAAAGGATGGTATTGCAGATATCCGGTCGTGCCTTTTTGGGGCCAGAGGTTTGCGGCGACGTCAGATGGATTGAAGCAACTATGGGATATCTGGAAATGGGGGTTAGAACTGCTTTTGTCCTCCAGGTCTTTCCTCGCTTCCTTTTTCCGCTGCAGAGGTGGTTCCCTTTGTGTCGCAAAGTCCGGAAGCATATTGACATGACAGGAACCATTCTGCGTCCCATAATTGAAAGTCGTCGGGCAGGCGGAAAATCGGCACAGGATGCGATCAGTTGGTTTGATGAAGCAGCCGCCGGGGAAACGTATAACCCTGTTTATTCTCAGCTCTCCCTCTCCTTCGCATCAACCCACACTACTGCCGATACAATGACCAAAGTCATACTTCACCTGGCCGAAAACCCACCTGTGGTTATGGACCTTCGAAAGGAAATTATCGAGGCAATTACCAAACATGGTGGATTGACGAAGTCCGCTCTATCTCAAATGAATCTAATGGACAGCATCTTGAAGGAATCCCAGCGACTAGAGCCCTTAGCATCAGGTATCTCCCAAGCCATCTATCTCCTTTCGAGTTATGTGCTCTGACATCTTGCTGACCATACCTTTCTTCCATGAGCAGCAACGATGAACCGGGTGACGAGAGAAGAAGTGACCCTCTCAAACGGCCTATGGATTCCACGGAACATGTATGTGTTGGTGTCGGGCCATCGCATGAGAGATGCAACCTTATATCCAGACCCGGAGAAGTTCGACGCATACCGATTCGTCAAGATGCGGGATATTGAGAAGAAGAAAAGCGATTGTGCATACACTGCAGCCACGGTGGACCACATGGGATTTGGCTACGGGAAGCACTCTTGCCCTGGCCGATTCTTTGCCGCTCATGAGGTAAAGATTATCTTGTGCCACTTGGTCTTGAAGTATGATTTCAAATTATCAGATGATCAAGCACGTACGTATATGTTTGCCGGATTCTTCACATCCGCTGGGCCCGAAAACAAGCTTCTTGTTCGCAGGCGCGTCGAGGAAATTGCACTCTGAATCCCGCTGCTTTCTAAAGCAATACCCTCCACTGCCCTACCAAGCTCAGGATAACCCATCAGAATGTTCCTGTATTTTAAGTTTTGTCGAATACTGAGATTTATTATATGGTCAGAACGTTTTTTATAATGTCAAATTTTCTTATTCCCCAACAGATTGATATTGTTGTCTATGAGCTATACAATAGCTATAGCATACCTTAGCTATAGCATACCTGTAAAAAGCATAATATATAAAATCGATTTTCTATACATAACCATAGAGAATGGCTAATAGGCTTTGCTAAATACGTATATGTCATTTAGTACTGAGTAGCCTTTATATCACTTGATGCAGCATATACTGGTTTTGTAGTGTAGTGGTGAGCACTCTGGTTTTTGAAATGATCTGATCATAAAACTACCAGCGACCCCGGTTCGAACCCGGGCAAGACCTTTTTTATTTCTTTTGTCCCCACCACCAACTGTCAGATGATAGAAAAGGCAATAGTCGCGGCAAGCCCACCAACACACATCCCGTGTTGATGGACCACCGGGTAGGAAATTGTGAAATTAAGTATCTTTTATATGGTAATACCATATAAAGGGTACCTACATGTATATATAAGAATCGATTTCTCTCAACGTTCAAACTAGCTTAAGCAATAAAAAACATAAAGATCTAATAACAACTATTCATCATATCTCACATTGCACCCTGAACCTAGGCGTCTCTGTAGACCTCTCCTAGCAAGAAGCCTTTGATCATGTACCGGACAATGTTTCCTTACAGTACCGTGATTGTTCTAATCAAGCTTCGTGAGGTCTGCTCTGTATAGTTAGAAGCAAGTGTACAAGGTTTGAAGAGGATCTAAGCAGGTAACTAAAAGTGAAGTTAAGAAGCTAAAAATAATTTTGAGTCTCCGTAACAAATAACTAGACAGCCAGGTTGATGGGGGTTTAGCTAAATGCGTAACTATAAGCCTAAATAGATAGTTTGTAGCATGATTGTGATTAGCTTAAAGAGAACATGAAGCATACACTGGTTTTGTAGTGTAGTGGTAAGCACTCTGGTTTTTGAAATGATCTGATCATAAAATTACCAGCGACCCCGGTTCGAACCCGGGCAAGACCTTTTCTTTTGTTTTTATTTCCTTTACCCGCAAAGCGTGATAATGGTACAAAAAGCACACGAAGGAAGTATATGTCAACAGTAATACCTTTTTAGTTATATGACTTTTTCTTTAAAGCGTAATGCTTTTTATATAAAACCTTGCTGCAGGGATCCGCTTGAGATTAATCACTAAGATGTAGTTATATATATTCATAAAGTTTAGATGTAATTTTTGATACCATAATAATCCAATGTTTCAATCTATTCGAAATTGATACATACGTACCACTAGATATGCTTATAAATGGCCATCGGCAAATAATAATAAAACCGTCGATGGAGATATAAGTGCAGCATAGTCATATATCGCATGATATCTCGCTTGATGCGAAGCTCATATGTTAGAGCATTATTGCAAAACACAATATATTCCACATTTATCATATTTATTACAGTGTACCCTGTTTAATTCAGAAAACGAGGAAATGAAATATAGTAGTAAGAAAGACTACGGGCACCCTTTTTTTGCTTGCATTTCGAGCCCCTCTAGGCGTGTTTACACTGCAATTCTCAACAAGTAAATTATGATGGTATCCCCATACTATTCTGCCCGAAATTGGTGTCATTACGTGACTTGCTGGATAACTTTATTTCTCATAAATGCTGACTGACAACCTCGTACCTTCCAATGCCATCTTACCACTTCCAACCATTTCCCTATAGCCCAATAGTGGGGTGATGGAGGGACATACCTGGTGCGGGTAAGATTCCCCGACCGCGGTCTCATTCCGGAGACAAGTTGGGAACAAACTTGACGCCGATCTATCAATACAGTCCCATTACGGACTGTCGAGAAGAAACAACAGCTGGCAGGAATGACTGTACCAGCAAGGTCTTAGGCGATGGGGGCCTCCACTCTCGGAAGATTGATAACAGGCCTAACATATGCTTTCTCATATCCTACCTGATTCACTTTTTCTAACGTTCAACAGGGCCGGCTCATACAGCTAGCGACATAATCCAAAGATACCACCACTCGTCCTAACCTCTTGAATACGTTTCCCCAAACCAAAGAACCAAAAAACGATGCTGCGGTTTGCCCGCTGTATCGCTAAAGCTAGTTGTGTCGCCAGGTCGAATGGATTTCCACAGGCACGCAAGATTGCCTGGCGTCCACCTTCTACAAACCTGCGACTTCTGCGGTATTGCTGACCACATCGAAGGCGGCCCTTAGGTAGCGGCGGGGCCTACCATCATGTCTAACATCTCCAGAGGAGTAGTGACGAATCGCAACAAATCAAAACTGCGACTAATTCACTAGATAGGGGTTCATTGTATCTCCTATATTGACCTATATTGAGGCTAATACTACGATGTTTTTATGTGTCTCTCTGGCCTTTTATATGTTTCTTATTCCGTGCGTAATACAATTTCTCGCACCAAAATTATTAATGCCATTAGCTCCAAACTGTACAATACCTGTAAAAAGCATCCTGCGAAAGAGAGTTTCCATGCATGACCAAGGATACAGAATGGTTGATTTGATGGGGCTCAAAAGGATATTTCTATGCAACAGCAGTCTTGGCCAGCTCTCGAGTATGTAGAACGAGGTTTTTTGATCCATTTTCTTTCCTGTATATTAAGCGGCGAGGTGGTATTTCCCCGAACACCCCAATGTGACATGTCTAGACCCCACCCCTGGAGAGTATCGAACATACCACCCCGCATATCGTTTATATCATCGCGTCTGCATGGTCAAATAGTAATCTACCTCTTGATCCCAATGACACGCTGGATAGCTTCATCATTGCTCATAGCTGAGTCAATAACACCAGCCATCTTAAGCACATCAACAACACCTCCAATAATCTTATCATCAACTCCACGAGTAGCATTAGTGAACTTGACATCCTTAAGCCACTCCGTCGCATCCTCCTCAATATAATTGCAACCAAGCTCACCAGTGCCCAAAAGCTTCACAACCTGCGTCGTATCAGCCTCGAAATCCCTGATTCCCTGATCAAAAACCCGGAAAAGGTTCTCCAATCGCTGATCTTGCTCGGGGTTAGGGAACAGCGCCGTAGAAGCAACAATCATCCATGAAGGCCAGGGGGTGAAAATCTCGCCAATCTTCTTAAGCGGCGGATTCGGCTTCTCAGATGTAGCATGGAAGTAAGGCTTCGTGGTGAATTCCTCCCACATGAAGAACTCAGCTGATGGGTTCGCCGCCTGGTCGGGCTTTGATTCATCGAGACCGGATACACCATCCCGCAAGGGACCGAAGGGTCCCAGGGGGACGGTAGTCAAAGAATTGGCTGTCCAGCCTTGCTGCTGGGCAAGAACAAAAGACATGATATGAGAACCGCTGTAGATCGACGTGTTAGTTCTCAAGCTACCGTGCTCGTCATGATTCAATGTTGATAGTTTACCTTCCCAGTCGACTGACTCCAACCCTCTTGTCCTTCAGGTCCGATACTCCATTGATCTCGTCACGGTTGCGGCCTGTGACTATAGCCCAGCGCAGAGGGTTGTCTACCCAGTGGCCGATAACTTTGTATCCTCCCTCTGCGGAGTTCTGGCTTGCTTGTTGCTTCCCGGCTAAGCCTGCGACCCATCCCTCTGTCAAACCAATTGCGATGTCAATTTCATTGCCGCGTAGCGATGTGATCATGTGGCCCGTTCCGGATGGGAAGGGAGTTAGGGTGAGTTTGAATGGAAGGGAGGAAATGGCTGGGGAACGGAGGGCGAGATGGAGTGGGGTTAGGTAGTGCTCTAGTTGGCGATAAAAGCTTATCGTTAGCTATATTCTGTCTAAAGAAAAGAAAGAATGATAGGGAGGCTTTGGTGAGACAAAGCAAGTAGCTTGTGCATGGCAGTACTGTTCGCAGCTGATGCCGAAGCTTTGGGAGGGACGTACCGGGCACATAGCCAATGCGGATTGTGGGCAGGTCAGCCATTGTGTGATTTCTGACTTGCGTTAATGAATCGGACAAGAAACACAGTCGGGGGTTTGGGGAAGACCTTGCAGATGTTGACATTCCAAGGCGGGGCAAGCCCCTCACTAGACGCGCGCAATCGGAGAACCGGATGATTTTTTTGGGAACACCATATTGACATTATCTCATTCAAATTACAGATCTATAATGCTGGCCAATGCTAGTTATCTACATATTCTAGTCCAAGTCCCCTTTTCAGTTCATGCGAATATCCTTCTCTTGATGATCCCAGCTGCCATTCTGCTCCTTGAACTCGCCTGCGGGTTGGGAGCTGGAACGGGAGTGATAAGTGGTGAGGGGGATAGGATGAGGGTGGGAGAATGAGTTGGAGTGTGAGTGAGAATACGGGTTAGAGAACGAAGAGGAGAGCGAGTTGGAGTGGGAGTGGGACGGAGTTTGAGAGGGGGCGTTTCGAGTGAAGAAATAGAACTGGAAGCCCAGGTAGAAGTCGCACACGCACTGGAAGATACCACAGAGCTTGAACGCCCATGGGATGGTCTCGGTGCTGTTGAAGAAGTAGCTCATCTTCATGGTATCACCGAGAATCCACGCCGCGACAACGGAGACTCGGAAGCCCTTGCACGAGCCGGATCGGTGGTTGGCAACGATTTGAGGAAGAGGGAGGGTAGCTTCAGTGGCGAGTCCGATGTAGCCAAGGAGGCTGATATAGAATTCCGATTGGGCGATCGGGGTCAGGTGGATGAAGGTCAAGATTCCGACGAAGTAGGCTATACAAAACCAGTATCTTTGAAAATCGGTAATTAGCGTGAAATCACGGTTGGTGGAGGTGCCGGAACTTACGGTTTGGTATCCCTCCACTGCCAAAACTCATAGGGTCTCGAGGATGAGCCATCAGAGTTACCACCGCTGAAGGGTGCGTGCTCAATTCCATGTCTCCCGCCGGCGGAAGGGCGATTATCTAGTGCAACCTTGAGCAGCGTGACCTGCACCACAATCATGACAATTGCTTGCGTCAACAAAGTGCCTGAGTAGTATTCGCCAAACCAATAGAAAATCCTAATAATGTTAACATTGGACCTCGCATTTCGATGCGCCATCGATCGGAATCTTACTTCAGGATCGACGAAATCAGCATAATCAAAGGAATGTCCAAGGAGAAGCCCGCTGAGCTCCTTGTGCGATAAATGCTGACGATTTGGTCGGCATAGGACGTGACGGGGGAGCTGATAAGGCTGTATAGCTTTATTAGCACTGGGGACGTGCGGATCAAGAGGTTCACACCTACAAGAAGGGTGCGGCATAGTCAAAGGCAATCTGGAAAAGAGACATGGTGGGTATCCACACTATAGTCAACTTGCGGGAGGCGTTTTGGTGAATAGTCCCGAGCGATGGTAGAAAAGCTGGGGACAAGAAAAGGAGGTCAGACCAAAAAAGGTACACTTCGGACACGACTGCGGTTTTTCGCCGCTCCCGGGTTGCCCTGGATTATGTCAGCGACCCACATGGGGCTTGATGGGGGCCACCTGGCGTACTTTCAGCCAATCAGATTATTTAAGGGTTTTTATTAAACACGAGGTCATTTGCCTATCTTGGAACATCGAATTATGATGTATAGATCAGTATGAGATATATCAGGTACCCAGTTTGGAACAATACTTATCTGACATCACAATGAATCGTCGATTCAAAATAAAAGACTTGATCTTCTACATTTTCCGAAACAACCCAAGTGCCCTGGTGCCTTTCGTTCGATTTCGCTAAGCGTTGATCTCTCACAAACATCCAAAAATGAGCAATAATCTCAGCCAGACCGCGAAGGAAAGGGAGTTCGAAGAGCGTGAACGTCAAATCCGAAGGCGAGAATTGGACCTTGACTTTGAAAAACATCAGCTGAAAATCAAATGCGACACAGCTGGGCTCGAAAGGCGTGAGCTTAAAATTGAACAAGACAAAGTCAAGCTCAAAAGCCATGAGTCTAAATTCAAGGAAAAAATGAAAATGCTCGACGAAATTGAGACAGACTTCGAGAAGAACGGAGCCGATATAATCAGGCTGGCGATATCCAAGCAGTTTAGGCGTGGTGTGCCAAGCACGAAAGAAAATGAACTCAAATTGAATGGAGATACAAATGCCCTTCAGCGATGTCGATACGAGCGGTATGTCTATGAACAAGAGCTCGACGTGAAAGAAGATCGCCTGGCGGCGTTTCTCGACACGGAGACACGACTCCGAGAGATTGCTCAACGGGAACTATGTTTGAAAGAACAACTGGAGCAAGATCCAACAGTCAAACAAGAGCTCATTGACGCACAAAGAGAATATGGCCGAATTGAGCACGAGTGGTTGGTGATCCGGAATTCCTTCTCCAGTACATCTTTGCAGCGAGCTTTTGAGCTCTGGCGCGGGACCCCCAGATGGTATATGCATCGCGTTCTTCGGGAGGACTGTGCCGAGAGAGGTGGGTGCTGTGGGCGTGGGTGTGAATGTTGCCTTAGTCGCAAACTCGACTTGACTCGCAAACGCGCAGCTGGGCACTGCACTGTCGAATGTGGTTGTTGTCAGAAGGCTCGTGGATATGACCTGTCCGAGGAAGAAAAAACGAACTTTTCGATACGATACGCGGTCTCTCAGGATAGTAAGAAGGACATCGAACTCAAGGAATTCCAAGTGAAGAAACTCGAGCTTCGAAACCTCGAACTTCAAAACATCCAACTGCAACAAATGTGGGGTAAAAACTCAATGAAGGACAATGTAGTGCGGTATGAGTTCTCTGAGGGCGGATTTGCGGAGTATGAACGCTATATAAACGGAGCTGATATCAGCGACAATGAAGCTGAATTCACCGACGATGAAATTACTGATGAAATTACTGATGAAATTCCCGAGGAGGAGGATCCTTACTATCGTCGGATCTCTCTGGCTTCGATCTGGGGATTAGTAGACGGTAACTTCGAGGATCCAGTTGACTTGATCGACGAAAAACCCTATCATCCAACATGGAAGAATGACGCTTGTGACGAGCAGTCATTCGCCCTTGTCAGCCAGGAGGAAAACAATTCGATGATGACAGAAACGGATTGGTAGTTGCTAGACCACAATGATCTGATGAGATGGCCATGTTTGTTTTTGGAGATAATGGGAAGCCATTTGTTAACATGGCTGGGAATAATGCTGGAGCTTAACTTGCTAGCTTTGAAACACATTTCTTTATCTTGCTCACCTCTATTGCCAAACATAAAGTACGAGATGTTAAGTATGCCTTTGTGCACTGGGATATGGAACCCTCGGAATGAAAGCGTGTTCGTGAAGTCTTCCTTTGAGAGTTTCCGTGAGTAAAACACATTTCAACTACGATTGATAACCTTCAAATGCTAATCTCTCACGGACAGCTGCACCTTGCAATTTGATCTGGGACAAGAATGACGGTGCTCTGCGTGCCACTTATACTCATTATGACCTTAGGTGTTTGACCAACATATCACTACTGGTGTTTTATTTTTTTGGGTTTCGGGATGCAATGCCTTTCAAGGCTAAAAGAGATTTCGACGATGAAGCTTTTTGGCCAGATTTCGATCTTGCTAGGCCACTCGAGAAAAAAAATCAAAAAATAAGGGATTGAAACGGTGATATCTCGCAGTGGCAACCTTGATTTAATGATTGAATCATCACCGACATCCTTTAGATTATAATAAAGTAGCTAGTTAGACCCGAGTTTCTGTAGCTCTACAGTCAACGTTATATAATTTCTTTAATTCATGTTCGATCCCCTACTCTAAAGAGCCCTTAGCTTTACCTTACTAGGCAAAATCACTGGCGAGATCAATCCATACAGCATACTCTATACGTCGTGATACCCTACACCACATATAGCTTAAGTTTGATAGAGTCTACTAATAATCGCTATGGTTCGTAGTCGCGTGCCCTTCAATTTTTTTTTTAGAAGCTTATAGAAATATTCGAGCATGAACACCAAGTCATTCAGGCATTTGCGTAGAATTTTACCCTTATTAACACGATATAGGCAATCTTGGAATGTACGGAGTAGACGAGATGAGAAGTGGATCTAGATCAAAGTGGGGACATCAAAACTCCCACGCGTCTTTATCGCCAACCTTTTTTTTCATAAACAAACACTACGTCCGAAAGACTTTCTGACAATAAAAACCACCTTGAACCACACATCATGATGCAAGAACTTCCAAACTATCCACAAAACCTGCTGGACAGAGTCAGCGCAGCCCAGCACAATCCCTCCGATCCCAACGCTAAATACGTCTTCCATGTCATCCACAGGAATGACGACGATATGTCCGCGCTTGAGGAGATAGACTCCGAGGACGAGGATATGGATTCCGAAGATGACAGCGAAAGACAACGCACCTTCGACACCCTTGCCGAGGCCAACAGCGCTGCTTTGGCTCTTTTCAGAAGCATGTACTTGGATTTCTTTGGTCAAAAAGAAGATATGTCCAATTGGTATGAGGAGGGAACCAGTGAAGAGAAGCAGAATGAAGTGGTGTGGGAAGTCAATGGTGACGGGGAGGTTTCGTTGAAAGCCCACGAAACCGAGGATGGGATGACATATGAGATATATGTTTCTGCCTCAAAAGTCTAAGGATTCTGAGATGGAACGCGGAAGGGGGAAAGGAAGGGGAAAAGCAAAAGTAAATCTTATTCTCATTGAATATTTGGTTGCGTACAAAGCTTCTTGATATGGGGAATTTCATGTTGAGAATCAATAGTCGCGACGCATGCAACACAACCCACCGAACCCAATCACCGTCATGGCTTATAGAAGGATCAATGAAATTAGAAATAGGCAGTATGGATGGAACAAGGCTCACTCATGGTACGCGGGGTTTCGTCACCCTGCCTGGAGTGACAGTGAGCCCAGGGAATTCATCCGGCATTTTCTTCTGATATATGTTAGTTGTCGCAAGTTGTGCAGGGATGATAGTCTCACTAGGTGGTCGCGTTTGATATGCACGCGGAGCTTCACCACCTGAGGGTCGGTGGTACTGAGAGCATCGAACTTAGGGCAGTAGGGACATTTATACGCGCAGGGAGGAATCGTCTAAGACCAACGAGTATTAGTATTGGATGGGA
Source organism: Penicillium robsamsonii (assembly GCF_028829455.1). NCBI lineage: Eukaryota > Fungi > Ascomycota > Eurotiomycetes > Eurotiales > Aspergillaceae > Penicillium > Penicillium robsamsonii. The sequence continues at coordinate 7,823,077 of NW_026643219.1, read as the reverse complement.
ATGAAAGATTTGGGCATTTCCACTCACAATGACTGCATGGTCCATCGGCCATTGGCTTGCCTGGTGGTCGTCACAAGCGCAGAGCTTCTTGTTCTTTAAACTAAAAGAATCGGTTAGCCATAGTCAACATCCTGATCCATAGCGATGCTTACAGCCATTTGGTTGGCGACACATCCCTGCTGGCCTTCCAATAATGACCATAAAGCCCATAGTAAGGATGCTCGAGGGTTGTTACAGTCGGTTGGGACTCCGACGGGGTTGGCACCGCATCGGTCATGGTGGCGTGACGGTGATAGGTGGATGTACTTCTGAAGGGTAAAGTGTTGTGATAGTTTACCTGACTCACAGGTAGGGAAGCAGAGAGAGAACGGAAGGAACCCAAGCAGGAAGGTGCGTCTGATATGGGCTGACACGTGCCTAGCCTTTATATATCCCCCAGAGTAAAGACTTGTAATATCAAAAAACCATCATAAATTCATTCCCATCCAATTATCTACAACACATACTTGAACAGCGGCGACTTGTCTCCCATATCGAACAACTGATCTTCAGTGTAGTTGATCCTCGCATCATCTGCAAGCCTTTCCTTCTTTGCATTACCCATCTTGTAAGTCCATTCAAGGAACAAAGCAACAAAGAATCCAACCCCACCAAGTGCCAGACTGAGTCCAAATCCAGTTGGGTACTTGGGGCTCTCTGTCTCAATATACATGAAGCTGCCCAGTATACCACCCACATTGCCGACACAGTTTACAAGCGCGATACCCATAGCCCGTCGGGATGCTGGGGCAATGTTGTTTGCGTTCCAAGATGCAGCTCCGGGTTGGATGGGGTAAATACCAATGACAGACAGAACAACTGCAAAATATGCCACTCCTTTCTTCTCTTCGAGGGCTCCGTTCAGGGACATTATGATCGAATAAGCTACCACGACGATGACCATGGGAATGCAGACAAATGGCATTCGCCAATAGAAGCGATCGGAGAAGCGTGCAAAGATGATAGCAGATATCGCACCAGCAACGTATGGAGGAGCTGAAGTGAGCTGGGCGTTGGTGGAGCTGAAGCCCATAGCCTTGGTGATAGTCGGCATGGTGAACTTGGTACCTGAGTGCAAAATAAATTAGTCCAATGTCTCGGATAAGATTTGAAGGACTGGTACCATAAGACAAAGCCGATTGGCAAAACAAAAGGTAGCCTTGCACGTATATCCTCCAGTTCGTCAGGACAATCTTGAGGTCTCTCCATTTGAACCCATCCTCCCCAGTACTAGTTCCTCCTTGCTTGATGAACATTGAAAGCTCCAGGTAGCGAATCTCATCGGGAGATAACCAGCGCTTGGACAAAGCCGGGGTGTCGATGAGGAGAAAGAAGCATACAATACCTAGTGCCACACTAGCAAGGCCTTCCAGAATGAAAATCCACCGCCATCCCTCAAGCCCAGCAATACCGTCCATCTTGGCAATAGCGGCAGCCAGCAGGCCGGAGAATGCACCGGAGAGCGCACTGGCACAGTAGAAGTATGAAATACGAAGCGCCAATTCCTTAGGCATGTACCAGTAGGAGCAAAGGTAGATAGCGCCAGGGAAGAATCCAGCCCTATAAAGCAAAACATTAGCGCGGGTGGCAAATAGTCGTTGATTAGGATCACTAACTCAAAAACACCAAGTAGTACTCGAGTGGCCATAAGACCAGCAAAGTTTTGAACCAGGCCTGTGCATGTCATGACAATACCCCAGGTCAAGACAAGAAGACCAAGGTATACTGAAGGGCGCTTGAACTTTTTGAGTAATATGTTACTGGGAACTTCCAGTAGGACGTAGGGAATGAAGACTATATACACGAAAGTCAGTATACCGCGCGCTCACAGTTACGAAGAACTAGACCTGCTGGGTACCGGCCACAAGAAACGAACTTACATATAGAAAGCACAGTATTATACTGCAACCCAGTCATATTGAGATCTTGGACCATGCCTTCGATTTTAGCATTTCCGATATTCGCACGATCGATATGGCACATCAGGTACAGCACTGCGAGCATGGGGATTAAACGCTTATCGACCTGGATAGAGGATTAGCTGGATATGATGTGAATTGGTGGTCCAGTATTCCCACCTTATGGAAGGTCTTTTTCCGTTTCTCCTCCGGATAGTTGTTATAGAAATCTGCATCGTCGAGAGTCAAACCGACGACACGGAAGTCTCCAACTTGAGTAACGAGCGAAGGCTTGGGGATGTCTTCGATATGAGAAGGTTGATCGACGATCTCGACATCGTCTTTCCCGATAGAACCGCGGTTCATAGCTGCGGATTATAAGTAGTATGCAACTTTGTCTACTTCAAAAAAGACCAAGCTCGAGGGATATTCCTGTAGATATAGGGTCTCAAGAGTACAAGCAAATCAACCAAAAAAGCAGCGCGACAAAAAAAAAAAAGGGACTATATAAGCTATCTAACTAGTTACATCATATCGGATATCCTAAATAGAATGGCGGAATAATTTCAGATCCCATTGTCTACCCCAGTCTTAGCATCTACATTCTCCCAAGAAATGCGGGGAAGCTTGGCCATTGAAGGGCCGTGACCCAGTTTCCAATACTAATTTGTATGCTAGACGATCTATTGGAACGGCAGTGGTATTTGCCAAGGTGAGCTTGTCGATAGACATCCAGTCAGAGAACGATCTGCGGCGGAAAGCACAACGTGCGGGGTGGATGTTTACTCCAACCTTTTATCCGGGTCATTCTCCGGGCCATTGTCCGGGTCTTTCTCCGGTACTTGCTCCGGCTTGGATATGTGGAAAAAGGTTGGAAATAACAGAGAACCGCTAGATCGTAGGAAAAGGAAACTAGTTTATGACCTATTATATTATTGTCTAAAGAGACTGCTGTCAACAGAAAGGAAGTTCTTCAGTGCCCATGGGAGGGTTCTACCTAGAAGGCATATGTTAGCGTAGCATGATATACTCAGTATCTTGTCTTCTCGTCAAGGATCATGTCTCAAGAATAAAAGAGATCGACATCAACCTGGTGGAAATTCATAACATTCTATTGGTGGAGAATGTAGTCATGCACGAGCCGCAGCATAATCAAGGTCATTAGATTCCACACACGGCTTGAGCTAGTTATTCGGCAAATAGGCTCGCATAGCCCGTTTGGGAAAAGCCGATGGGGAGATCACAAGCCTCTCGACGTACGATAAAAAAGCATCATACAAACCCTAAACCAACTTAGTGGCAGTTAATTTACAGCATAGTCCAAGGCGAAGGCATAGCCAGAACAGTCATCACTTTTCGTCTCTCCCCTCGTTACATATTTCAATTCCAAGACAAGCTGGCGGGTCTTTTTGCCGAACAACTCGATCGGTGGTCGTGACTGTATAAAGTACCCCGCATACGCCTTCTGTAAGTGTGCCGGACAATTTCCGGGCGGACAAAGAGATACGGCGCAGCGCTAGTTCCTGGAGGGCTGGAGGGGCCGGGAAGGAAGCCAATAAGCGTATAGAAAAATACATTTAGGACTGTCTTGATACCAAGCACGAGGTTGAGTCGTTTGCACAGAAGGTGGAGGCCGCAAAGGCGCTGCTGCGTTCTCAGACTGGCATATCTTACTGGTAGATTGTGGGATGTCGAAGAAAGCAACTACCCACCTATGGGATGAAGTCCGGTGCCGACTTGTTGATATGTTCCCAGATGACCAAAAGGGTAATCCTCGATAGGATGCCGTTAGATTTGTGGAGGGGTGTTTCCTTCCCCCAGCAAAAATTTTTATATAAAGAACCAAAAACGCTGTTCATGCAGGCTTATCAACTTCCAATAATGTGAATATGGCATACATGTACTGTGGGAGAAATGAAATATATCGCTCAGAACTCGATCCGCCATGCCTTTCCAATGGCAACATTGGGCTTCTTCACCACAACATAGGATGCCTTCCCACCCTCCTGCTCGTAGAACTCCAACGAGGCCTTGGAGGCCGACTTCGCTCCATCTTCAATGACAGTAACGCTATCTTTAACCTTCCATTCGGCGGGAGGGTCAACGAGTACCACCCGCTCTACCGTCACACTAGCCATGGTCTTGAGGTACTCAGCGGTCTTGGGTCCCTTGATTCCAATGTCCTCTGACGACAACACCGACTCGCGGTAGTTGAAGCGGCGGTGAATGTAGGCGCCACGCTCGTAGTCGAATGTCTCGCCATCATCCACGTACAAGGTGCCTTCTGCCTCGCTGTTCTTGTCTAGCGTAATGACCAAGGTATACGGATCCCATCGCATAAGGCCGGTGCTGCGACGAGGACGGTCCTTGCGGGGGATAATGTGACCACCCTGGATCAACACAGGCACTTTCTCCTCTGGCGCAGGAACGGTGTGTTTCTTACCCGCGCCCTGGTAAACAGTGAAGTCGAAGTAGTCATAATACTTCTCGTCGTCGGCGATATACACCTCTGCACTGTGAGTGTTCTCATGCACAACGGGCTTCACGAGAATACCTGTGGATGCAAGGTACAGCTGATCGTCGATGGCGAATCCTTGCTCATCCTCGGGGAACATGTAGTACTGAGGCCGCACAATTGGCGTACCGTTGACGGAGGCTTCATGGAAGGCAGTGTACCAAGCAGGCATAAGTTGATATCTCAGGCGGATTGCCTGAGCGATGTACGACCGGTGCGGTTCGCTGATCAGATACGGCTCGCGACGACGAGTATCAATGTGAGCATGCGCGCGGAAGAATGGATACCAGATACCTGTCTGGTACCAGCGGGTTAAAAGGTCCTTATCAGGGTTGTGGAAGAATCCTCCGACATCTGCACCGGCAAAGGGGAAGCCTGCAATACCGTTGGTCAGGACCATGGGGATAGAAGCTCCCAGGTGGTCCCAGGTAGCCTGGTTATCCCCAGTCCACATAGCAGACACCCGCTGGGCCCCAGCGTAGTATGAGCGCGTCAAGATAAATGGCCGACGCACCTCACCCTTCTTGCGCTCTAGCATTGCTTTGTAGGTGGCGTTCAAAAGGGTGAGGCCATTAAGGTTGTGAATATCACGATGTTCCCAGTTCCCATGGTGCAAGTTGTCCTTGGGCATGGTCATGTCAGGCCCGTTGAAAACAGAGGGTTCATTCATGTCATTCCAGATGAAAAGATTCTGAAGCGATCCCTTGAATTTGTCAAACTTGTGCAGGGTGGCCCACCAGGCGTGTGCAGCGGGGTTAAAGCAGTCGACCCAGTTCGAGGAACCTGGCCAGCACCACCCATCGTATAGCTCGCCATCCTTGTTCAGCACAGCGAGATTTTTGCTTCGAAGTTCCTCGGAAACAAAGTACTTGTCCGTGTTCTTAATGTGGGGATCGATCAGAACCACAAGCTTTCGCTCAGTTTCATCGAGCTTGTGCTGCATACCCTTGGGATCAGGGAACGTGAGGGGGTCCCAGGTGAAGTATTTTCGGTCATCGGTATATTCAAGATCAAGCCAAATCACATCGTATGGAATCTGGTACTTGTCGAACTTGGCGTTGACTTCCTTGACATCCTCGTCTGTAACATAGTTCCAACGGCATTGGTGGTATCCAATGGCAAACTGCTGCGGCAATTGTGTATATCCTGTGAGTTCACCATATGTTTTACTAATATCATTCGGCGAGGGCCCGAGGAAGACAAACAGGTCAATCTGACCGGATTCGGACATCCAATGAGTCTGGGTGTCTGTCTTAGAGCGGGCACCCAAGGCAAGGGGGTTGGAGGGGGCGGTTGATTTGACGATATCGATCCAAGTTTCCGCTGCATTAAGCCAGAAGACACCGACGGTGGAGCTCTTGCGGTGGGCTTGCATCAACGGGATGGCTCCGTACAAGGTCATCGGGCTTTCGAGTTCATACTCGAAGACATCCGAGTTATACAGGCGATAAGGGTTCTCATGGTTGCCAGGTCCACCTCTAGTCTCCTTGAGCGAGAGGGAATCTGCATGCTCTGGGATACCGAATACATGACTATAACCGGGGAAGGTGATATCAAGAGCAACACTCTCTGGGCCACGTGGCTTTGAGTCAGTATTGCCTCCAAATGTCTCTTCCCACCAGGTGCTCTCGTCCTCGCCGGATTCGTCGTCTTTGTCTACCTTTGGTCGCCAGTGCTCCAAGTTCAAGAAGCCTTGGTGGTTCAATTGAACATGGGTCTCTCCGTCTCGCTGGAATTCGACACCAAATGGTGCGTGGCGAACGATTGCTTGGAATTTGTCGCCCGGTCCGTATAAAATGTTCGTGAATCCAGTTTCGCTTTGAGCATTCAGTGTGGCCGACTTGCTGACTTCCAGACCACCCACGATAGTCCATTTTTCAGTTTCATCATATCGCTTCTTGTTCGCTTGGCTGTCATGTCTAATTTCAATGTCGCCCTTCATCCGCTTCTCTTCATCCACAACAATGCGGGCGGCTCCCGATTCCAAGAAAGACACCGTGAGAGGTAGCCGGACCTTCTCATTGGTAGTTGTTGTTTTGACAATGACTCCATTAAGGATGCCATCTTTGAAATGTACGGTAGCGGGGTCAAGTTCGTAGGGTGAGCTCCATGAAGTGCCCTGGGAGGCGTTATCGGCGTAGGCACGGTTTCGTTTGCAGAACCCGGACTGCTCGCAAGTCTTGAAATCCTGGTGTTTAACCGCCACTGTTCGTACCATGAGAGTTAGCTTTCTGTTATCTCGCAATTTGGCGACAGACAGCCCTACAACTGGGGGCGACAATGCATCCGAGGAGGATAACCAAGGAGAGCAACATTGCCCAACGGGGCGCAGGTAGACTCCTGGCCATGGTGAAATAAATAGTATGATCAATCAGAGACCCTCAATCTCCGACAGAATGGCGTTGGCTATCAATGATTGACCTGCACCTAGAGGTGGAGATGCCGTCAACAGAAGCTACAAGCTGGCCTGAGCTGGGGTAAGACACCTCAGGCAACAAGGCAGCCATGATAGCTTCTAAACAGCCAATCAACTTGTTTTGCCTTTGAACCAATTGGTGTCCACGATATGAACTTCCTACTACTATTATATTGTACATCTACAAGTCCATAGATGAAAATATCTATTTGTGTTGCTTCAAGTCTCGATCTGGCTCTACCTCGGCCTCTACCATAACAACTAGCTGTTTGCACAGTATCTAGAGGTCAAAAGTCGAAAACAGCGATCCTCTCTAGCAACCACTGACCATTCAGAAGCTTGCAAGAGATTAGTCCACCCTTGGGGTAGCATTTAAGTGCCTCCAGTAAGAACTAACGGAAGCGTTTCAATTTTCCTTGCTAGATTTTAGCTCGCAGAGCTATATATATGTACCTAGGTGAGCAAGATAGTACCTCTCAGTAGTATAATGGGTACAATCTCCTTCCTCGGACCGCACCAAAGAATCAAATATCTCGGAGTTTGAAATATAGAGCCAGTGCCGGAGGTTAGGACCAGTGTGATAGTGCACATTGAGCTGCAGCTGAACTTCAAGGGAAACAGCTGGACACGGGCTAGATGTGAGGTATTATCCGATGCTAGAGACCTTGGTATGGTAGATGGAGTGCCCGGATTGGAATTAAATTATTATTTTCGAGTTAATAAATATTTTTATCATGGTAGTTGGATGAGCGTATGAAGCAAAAGCGTCTATACAACTTTCCAAGCTTTCAACGGCAAGGTCCACTCATTGCCTCAGAAATCTGGCATCAACACCCCTCCTTGCCCACCAATCAGCCCAAGTGGGAGGGCCCGAATTTTTTAAAAGCCTCTATTTAATCTTCCCCTCTTCCCGCTCTCTTTTCCTACTTCATCCCCGAATTATTCAAATACATTCAAGATGTCCGCCAACCAGGAACAGACGTATGTCAAGACTTGCCCTCAATCCCCCTTTTCTATTGCCATTACTCGTTGCCGGTCAAGCTAACCAATTGCTCTAGTTTCATTGCCATCAAGCCCGATGGTGTCCAGGTACGGACGCACGATACGATCCCTCCATAACGGATCTGGAGTATTTTACGGAATTGAACGACATTTACTGACTTCCAAACAGCGTGGACTCATTGGCCCCATCATCTCTCGCTTCGAGAACCGTGGCTTCAAGCTCGTTGCCATGAAGCTCACCTCCCCTAGCCAGGAGCACCTCGAGAAGCACTACGCTGACCTCGCCACCAAGCCCTTCTTCAAGGGTCTCGTCGCCTGTTAGTTGCCTCGCCCAAACCGTTCCGCAAATCATACACTAACACAGCTCTAGACATGCTGAGCGGCCCCATCTGCGCTATGGTCTGGGAGGGTAAGGACGCCGTCAAGACCGGCCGTGTCCTCCTCGGTGCCACCAACCCCTTGGCTTCCGCCCCCGGTACCATCCGTGGTGACTTCGCCATCGTAAGCAACCCCCTTGATATTCTATGGTCGCGTCCTTTCATACTAACAACTTCATTAGGATGTCGGCCGCAACGTCTGCCACGGTTCCGACTCCGTCGAGAACGCCAAGAAGGAGATTGCTCTCTGGTTCGGTGCCTCCGAGGTCCTCAAGTACACCTCCGCCCAGTCCGCTTGGGTTTACGAGTAAATTCCTCGTCTTTAAGTAGACTGGTCGGGCGGACTTCCTTTTCGGATACTTCTAGCATAGAATAAAGCAGCGGTTATGAGGAAGAAGTCCAATGGCTTGGAATAATACACAATATACAAATTCATATACTCTATGAATACGGTTCTCTCTGGTATCACAGTAATGCTCAACTAGCTCAACCTCTGCGGAAGAGCCGCCTTGCTAAGTTTGCTGTCGGTGTAAAGACCGACCTTGCAAACCACGGTGTCGCCCAAACACTCGCTGCCAATCGGGCTGGCAACAATGCTTTCGTGATTGCATAAGCCGTCGCAAATTCCAGCACCAATCGAACCCCTGCTTGATCCACTGTCTTCTCACCAGTGATTTCATGCTCGGCAACAGTATTCACGTCGGCCTCATCCACCCAACCTTTCTTTTTCAACCAACGGCCGAAACGCGCAACTCCTTCGTCGAAGGCATTGGTCTTGCCTGTCTGCGATGCAAGGTCCGGCATCCAGGCACCATAGTGAAATGCGCCAACCAACCCAAAGAGTGGAAGAATAGCGGTGATTTCGTGAAGTATTAGGAATGATGTGATATGTGTAACCGGCGCTCCAAGTAAGGGTGTAGTATATGTGCGGAGAAAGCGAGGGAGGCGATCGTTGAACCGGCGCAAGCGAGAGCGAGAGTCATTAGGGCTCGAATGTGACGACTTTGGTGGTTGTGGAGCAGAGGGAGTGGAAATGCTTCGTCGCGACGCATGCGGTCTAGTGTTTCGAGCTGTTTCGAGACGGAGATAGCGAAGAAAGTTGGGTGGTCTGGAAGCCATGTTTTCGTGGAGGAATTGGCTAACCAGCGGAGTTCAAACAGAGAGATTTTATATGTTCAAAAGAGAATTGTCCCCCGACAGCCAATATACTGGAAGGCAAAATAGTCAAGTTAAGCTCGTCGATCCCGATATAAGTTGGAAATCACCTCGGGACGATGATCTGGCTGAGTCATCTCTAGCGCTGCCACTTTTTTTTCTCTAGCTCTTCGGGATCAAGATATAGTCCCTCCTTGCATGGAAACAGTATTTAAGCCTTTAAATCCATCTGTAGTGTATTTGTCGTAGACCCTTATTGCGCGATGGCCACTCGGCAGCTGTAGATATGATCGTTCCCGGGCAGATGGTGACATATGGTCCACTTTTGCCCGAATCCTCTCTTCTTCATCCAACCCCTCCCATTGCCGACCCATACACCCAGAGGACGCAATGGAGAAGAAGATCACCGAGAAGATCGCGGCTCTGCCGCCAGATGCCAACTACTTTTCCTTGGAGTTCTTCCCTCCAAAGACCCGGATGGTGGGGGTTACCCCGCGTGCTGAACGCATCGTGAACATTTGCTAATGAGGCCTACTATAGGGTTTCGCCAACCTGTCCGCGCGTCTGGAGCGGATGGCTCAAGCACTCCGTCCCCTGTTCGTTACGGTTACTTGGGGCGCCGGTGGTAGCACTGCAGCACGATCGCTCGAGCTGGCAGAAGTATGCCAGCGCCAACTGCAGTTGACCACCGTCCTGCACCTGACATGTACGAACATGAGCCGCAAACTGGTGGATATGGCTCTAGACGAGGCCAAGGTTCTCGGAATTCGCAATATCCTGGCCCTGCGAGGAGACCCGCCCCGCAGCGAGGAATATAACATGCACGGAGAGGACGACAGCAACAAGGATTTCACTTTTGCCGTTGATCTCGTACGGTATATTCGCCAGACACATGGCGACTACTTCTGTGTTGGTGTTGCCGCATACCCGGAGGGCCATCCTGCCGACACGTTCCAAGACGTCCAGGATCCAGTCAGAGATATACCTTACCTGGTTGAGAAGACATTGGCTGGAGCAGATTTCATCATGACCCAGCTGACCTACGACATCGAAGCTTACCAGAAGTTCGAGAATATGCTTCGCAACCATGAGTCCGGTGCTTTCAAGACCATCCCCATCATTCCTGGCTTGATGCCCATCCACAGCTATAAGATTCTGACGCGGGTGACTAAGCTCAGCCATGTCACGATCCCACCTCCCATTGCCAGACGTATGGAAGAATTGAAGCACGATGACGACGCGGTCAAGCGTGCGGGTGTGGATATTGTTAGCGAGATTGTGGGTGGCATGAGAGACATTCCTAGCCCGGGGCCGCGAGGATTCCATTTCTACACCTTGAATTTGGAGAAGACAGTATCATTCATCCTGGAACAATGTGACTTGATTCCGGCATTCTCGGATGCAGGAGACCTTGCTATCGAGGATGATCCTGCGTCGATTCCACTCGATTTCCCTGGACGTGCGTTGCGAAGACGCCGTGCGTCTTCTATCAACTCGCAACCCCACAATCGCGTCATTGTGGATAAGCTATCTGCCCACGACTCATCACATGCCTCCGACCATGAAGCCCGTGCAGACAGCGCAGGAATGCCAGCACTCCCGCCAAACCGCAGCACCACTCTTCTCATCTCCGAGGGTCTTGGTGCTCTTGGCAGGGAAGCAACATGGGATGACTTCCCCAACGGACGATGGGGTGATGCTCGCTCGCCTGCCTTTGGTGAGATTGATGGCTATGGTCCCTCGCTTCATATGACTGCCAACTCCGCGCGTAGGCTATGGGGTCACCCGGTGGACGACAAGGACATGAGCACGCTTTTCCGGCGCCATGTCTCTGGCGAGCTACACATGGTTCCGTGGTCAGAGGGTGGTGCTGAAGAAGATGGTGAAGGATTGAATGCAGAGACTGAGCTGATTCGACCGGAGCTGTTGAAGCTCATTGATGGCCGCGGATGGTGGACACTTGCCTCGCAGCCCGCCGTGAACGGTGTACGCAATGACCACCCCATCTTCGGATGGGGTCCCCAACGAGAAGGGTTCGTCTTCCAGAAGCCATTTGTCGAGTTCTTCTGCTCGAACAGCGACTACACCAACATCCTGAAGCCAATATTTGCTAAGCACGGCCACGACAAGCTCACCTGGTTCGCGACAAACATCAAGGGCGATTTCGAATCATCGCTCCCAACCCAGCCTGCTGATATGGAGCTCGATGACCTTGGTGACAACCCCGACAGTGTCAACGCTGTTACCTGGGGTGTATTCCGCGGCAAGGAGATCGTCACCCCAACCATCATCGAGGAAGTGAGTTTCCGTGCTTGGGGCGAGGAGGCTTTCCGAATCTGGGACGAATGGCGTCGCATTTACCCCCGCGGTTCGCCCACTGAAACCTACCTGGACACAACCAAGAACAACGCTTGGCTTGTGTGTGTTGTCGGCCAGCAGTTCGGTGCCGGTACCAAGCGGGGCTCCAAGGAGGAGGAAGACGAGGTCAAGTGGATGTGGCGGGTTTTGGCGGGTGAGGATGTTTAAGACTGGGTCTTCAGATTGGGTCTTCTACAAATCGGGATAAAGAATATGCCCTGTATCAAGAAGGGTTCTTACGGTTGAAGGTTTAATGAGGGCAAGCCTGGACATATGAACTATGAATGGCACAAAATATGGATTTCTGTATACTAGTCTTGACCCCATCCCATTGAGATGAATATTACGATCATGCGTGTGCTCCTGCTTTTATATATGCTTTATGTTGGTTGATATATTTCATACGCCAATTGCTAAGCAAATGCTTCTATAAATACGCACCGTTTCTCATGCAAGCGTTTCCCAGAGGCGATCCTCACTGGCGCAGGCATAATCACAGCTTCTCGGCAAAACCGTGTTCCTCCAGTCCGCTCGCGTCGGTGTCCGGGGTAGCAATCTCGGACTGGGACTCGGTGAATTTCTGTATAGCATCCTCAAGCCCGCCCCATATTTTGGGCATGCGGCGGGGTTGGTTAGGCCCGTTGGCCGGGAGTTGGTATCCACGTAACCTGGGAAGATTGTTAGTTTTGCGACAAAATAACAAATTCGGAATTGACATACCTAGGACCTGCCCCACTACTCTCTGGCATCGATGAGGCGTAAACACGAGCAAACGTCTCAACGTCCTGATCAAAGGACCCACGTTGAATACTCTCCCGCACTCCGGCGAAGAAGGTATCCATGACGTGGAAATTATGGACTTGAAGGAGCGCCCAAGCGGTCATCTCTTTGGCAAGTAGGAGATGGTGGATATAAGCACGATGGTAATTCTTGCAGGCATAGCATTCACATCCCTCGCCCAGCGGAGATGTATCTGTAGCGTGGTCTCTAGTCCACAGATCGATGCCCAAAGGCAGAGGCTCGGACTTGCCCTCTTGTAGGGCAGCTGGAGCGGGGAAGACGAAGTCCATCGCGATACCGCCGTCTGACGATGCGCCTAGTAGAGGCGTAGTCAGAAGATCTGCTCCGAGGGATATGTCACGCAGAATAGTGTGCGGAGTCTCGGGCTCGCTGAAGAGTAAACGAGGAAGGTCTGCCAATGATTCTGGGACGAATCCTAGTGACGCAGACTGATATAGCGCAAGGCCGGAGATATCCCATCGGAACTCGCTCTCCAAATCATCCAGATAGAGGGACTGCTGCGCGTTATCGAGAGGCAACACCGGTGCAAAGAATGCGCTCTTTGACTTGTCTTCCTCTGCGACACCGTTCCCATAGAGCTGCTCCAATGCTTCTTGAGTCCAGGCATGTGTCCGATCAACCATTCTCGCCCGCCTCTTGGATCCGGGCTGCTTATTAGCCAGGTCCACCATACCAATTGCAATATCCGGTCTGAGCTTTTGAATCGACTTCACATAATCCGTCGCAGATAACTGGGTGAAGCCTACTGATGTCAGTAGCGCGATGGAAGTCGATGTGTTCGCGGGAGGACATGGGATCGGAGGGAATCGCCGCGGGCCCAAGATCAAAGGCATATCATCGGCCACACATATGAATTTCTTCAATGGCGATTCATGATTTGCGACGGGTGTCTTGTATACGGGGGCGTCCTTTTTCGCGATGACTTAATACATGCCATGGGGTGTCAGTTATGTCCAGAGCAGATTGAAAACCAATCATAGATATGTAGTATTCCGCTTACAATCTTCCAATCCAGCATACAAGCTGTTGATCTCAGTGTGGTCGCGCATCACATCGTGCGCAACATGTGGGACTGTGCCCCGCGAAGTGAGCGGGACATGGTGCGGCGTCGCGAGGGTCTTGCGGCCTGGAATGGCCAACCTGCCTACTCGGGGCGCAAGGACTGGAGCAGTGGATGACAGAACACTGAAGGTCATCGCTGGGGACGCGGACGTCGCTTGGTCCATGGCGTTAGTGGTTATTGGAAGACCGTGTTGGGGGCGCGGCCTGGATCTTGTTCTTATCGGCTAGGAGAAATTGGATTTCCCGATAAACATCGCCCTCACTATCTTCCTTCAGACATATTCGTTAGGCTGTTTTTCATATATTTAACCGGAACTGAGGATCTGATCTACAATTCTCATCACTTCTACAATCTAATCATACCCCAACACTTCGGTCAATTATGACAAGCACATCAGCGCCGCCAACGCGACGCGGAGCTCTCATTGTTGTCGAAGGACTCGACCGCGCTGGCAAATCGAGTCAGTGTGAGATGCTACGGGATTCGCTCTCGCGGCAAGGGCAAGAGGTTAAATACATCCGATTCCCAGGTACTTATTTGCTCGGATATTGTTAGTGCCATTGGTCTAATAATCTCTCTAGACAGAACGACGCCCATCGGGCAATTGATTGATAGCTATCTACGCGGCACATCGCACCAAGACGATCACTCCATTCACCTTCTTTTCTCGGCGAACCGGTGGGAAATTGCGAAGAGCATTGAAGAAGATATCACGAACGGAACAACGGTCATTGTAGACCGCTACTCATATTCTGGCGTTGTCTACTCCGCTGCGAAAGCGAACCCCACACTATCATTGGAGTGGGCATGGCAGCCAGAAATAGGCCTACCGCGCCCGGATATCTGCCTATTCCTTAGTATTTCGCCCGAGGAGGCAGCAAAGCGCGGTGGGTTCGGTGCTGAGCGATATGAAAATGAGGCCATGCAAACCCGTGTGCGGGAGCTTTTTCGGACGATCTTCGAGAAGCAGCAGGATGTTTCCATTATTGATGCGGGGAAATCGATCGATGAGGTGGCACAGGAGATACAGGATGCTGTAGCTGGTTGCATTGCGCGTATGGATGCGACGGGCGCATTGAGGAAATTGGAGCCTCTTGCAAATTAGTGAATAAGAAATAAGACAAGGCTTGGTTTTGCTTGGCTCTCATTCGATGAGTTCTGCGTCATCCCAGTCGCTGTCTTCAATCACTATCTCGAGTTTTGATGGAGGTTGATTCGAGCGGTTCTCCTGTCGGCCCTCGAAATCAGATTCGGATTCTATGTCGACTTCCTCGAACCAATTTGGCCCGAGGTCGTCTTGGCTCGGTTCTTCTGGCAGTGACTTTGGTTCAATGGAAAATGACCGAGGTCCTGAAGATGCCTCCATGGCGGCGGACTCTTTGCGAGCACGTTTCCCTTTCTTTCTTAGAATTGCGCGCGCTTCTTTCTCTGCCCTGTTGCGGAAGCTTAGCTCACGCATCATTGTCACCCACTCTATGGTATTCCCACACGACGGGCAGGTCCCTTGGGTGGGTACCAGGAGGTCTGGTTCGTTGGTCACGTCAAGGAATTTTGTAGAAAGACATAATAAATGACTCGTGCCGTGGCAATTCGGATGTGGACACACTACTATTTGTTCTTGGTCTGGGGAGATCGACGCTTTACAGGCCGTGCACTGTAGATCCTCTGGGTCTTCCAGCATGAACATTGACTTTTCGAGATGATCTTCAATCCTGGTGTAGTCAATTGATAGATTGTTAATGCTTCCAACGGGTGCGAGTTCATCGTCTTTTCTGACATCAGGCGCCGTTGCAAGGTTGGCTCCATCTAGAATAACCTTGATATTGTCGGGTAAGTGACCATCAACACGATCATTCCAGGCCCGCCATGCACGATAGACATCGGCACAAAAGAAACGAACTCGTAACGGCCACGAGGAGAAATAAGCCGAGCGAAGTAGGGAAAGCAAATCCTCCAAATGCGCCACTAGTGATCTCCTAGCCCGCGCCTTGGGTTTCGGTTTCGGCATTCCCGTCTTCGCATTGGCATTGGCCTTAGCTCGAGGTTTGGGGTCCAAATCATCTTCGGAATCAAGATGCCGGGATCTTTCCGGGTGTTGCCAAGCCCATCTACTCGAGATGAGAAATTGAGCGATGTATACAAACAATGCACATGCGACTTACTCGAATTGCAACGCGCCGACTCTGCTCGTGAAACCCTCTACAACAAGGGTCATTTCCCAGGGGCGTAATTTATCTCTGGCGGTTCGCTTGGCCCCACCTTTGGCGACACCATTATGTTGAGGGAGCCGTCTGATCGGGTTTGGCGTCGAGCCGATGTACAGTGAGGCGTGTCGAACGGATGAACGGAGGAGATAACAACAATAATATGCCGGGATTGGTTTGGGATTTTCAGACTCCATGGTGTTTGATTTGGAGAAGTTTTGCATGCTTTTTTTCACATTGATATGTTCAATTCAATGTTGTAGGCTTTGTCAAGTCCTTGAAATTAGCTCTGCCTATCGAATCCGTGCGGGTCCTTAAACGGTACCGTATCTATAGATACATGTGAATATACACCGGATCACATGATAAGTATTTTTTTCCCGCTCAAGGGGAAATATAATTTGAGTCTAGGGATATTAGAAAATCCATAGGAATTACTATGTGTACTCCGTAGTTAAGGGATATGTAAAGAATGACACAGGAAATCTCTATAAATATGCAAAAAAAAACAATAAAAAAAACAATAAAACAGTAAAACCCTATCTGATAAACATTTGAACATATCAGAAAAACAAATAAAATACATATTTAGATTGAAATCAAACGGTCTATACGGGGTACCCAGATAGTATCGCGCTAGAGACTATCCGAGGCTCATCTACTCCGTACTCCGTATGTCACAAGACTATATACTAGTACGGTGTAATATTGGGCTCCCATACAAAATAAAGGGACACCGTATGATGTTCCCCCGTTTGCAGCATTGCAGTATAATTACCAAACTTTCAAGTGGAACTCAGGGCATAAGCGGTACCTGAGCTCAGATTAAGTCATTATTACAGTATCTCCTGTACCGTACTGATCGGTACCATCGCGGCTGGGTTCGAGGTCCCCCAGGGTCACTCATTGGTTCCTTTTTTACTGGCTGGCCACACAAAAGGGACCTGGCGGTACTTCTGGAGTACCACCCCAGTCGATCTGTACTGCACATAATCTTCCTCCACTCTTAAGGTTTCTATCCCATCTATCCTTCTTTCCTCTCTACGATTTGGGCGTCTGTTTTCTTATATCGCCTTTCGCCCGACTTTTTCTTTCGTTTTTCCTTCTATCCTCTAGCCTTTGGTTTACCGATCCTTCACCATTCGGCCATATTGACAGGACGCCGGCAGCCGCCTTTCCTGATATCTACCATCACACCCTGCCTGTCGCATAACAGTCATTGTTAATCGGATTTCCCTCGGACCGACACGCTCAATCCAGCATATTTCCTAATCGTCTGTCCAATTTCGAACAATGGGAGCTCCGGCCTCTGCCGGGGCGACCTCGACGGCCGCGGAAGGCCAGCCGACTCGGTCCTCAAGCACTCATCCGTCGCACTCCCACAACGTGCCCCTGAGCGCTCGCAGGTCCACGCCTCTTGACTTGTCCACTGTGGAACGACGTGGACAACCGAACAACCCCAGAGAGCCATCTAAGCGCATCCGTCCTCATGGTATCCCAGAAGCCCCGACTTTTCGCCCAACGGAGGAAGAATTCAAAGATCCGGTGGCCTACATTCAGAAGATCGCCCCAGAGGGAAAAAAATATGGAATTTGCCGAGTGGTTCCACCAGAGGGCTGGCAACCGACTTTTGCAATCGATACAGAGGTAGGAATACTCCTTCATCGCTTCCCGCGCATGATCACACCTGACAATGGAAACAGCGATTTCACTTCAAGACTCGTCGACAAGAGCTCAATTCGGTCGAAGGAGGTAAGGACACGCGTTCAGCATATCAGGCTGCCCTAGCTGGTAGGATCACACCGCAGTGCGGTTCTAACCCTCATTCAAACATAGGAAACCGCGCGAACATGAACTATGTCGATGGACTTGCCATGTTTCACAAACAGCATGGTACTAACTACAGCCGACTACCCAGCGTGGACAAGCGACCCTTAGATCTCTACAAACTCAAAAAGGCAGTAGAGAGTCGTGGTGGGTTTGAATCCGTGTGCAAGACGAAAAAATGGGCAGAAATCGGTCGTGATCTTGGATACAGTGGCAAAATAATGTCTTCTTTGTCCACTTCGCTCAAGAACTCCTACCAGCGCTACTTGCAGCCATACGAGGAGTACTTGGCCCGGGCCAAGCCTGGTGTCCAACAACAGCTTGAGCTTGAGCATGGTGGTCCATACACCCCTTCGCCTCTACAATCCCCCTTGACTCACAAGCCCATGATGGACGAAAATGGCACGCCTTCTAAAGTCCGTGATGACACTCCTAGCTTGCCCCGAATGGCCGCCTCACATACCCCAATGGCGTTTACTCCTGTGGCACATACCCCGATGGCACATACCCCAATGGAAAAGTCCCCAGAGAAGCCAACGCCCCCCATCGAACCTACTCCTCCCCCTCCTTCACGCTCAGCGGCCGCAGGCTTTACTCCCGTCAACTCCGGACTCGGTGGCTTTACCGCTGTCAACCACTCCCCTTTCACCCCCGTGAACAATGGCCCACCAATCAAGCGGGAGGGAGAGAACGGCACGTTGACACCTAAGGTCCCCTCCGAGCATGCTTTCATTTCTACTCCTGTACACAGTCAAGATGATGAGTCTATGAAGCGTGCTATCAGCTACGAGGACAGTTCTCAATGCGAAAATGGCGATGACGATGATGGAAGCGGTCGACGCAGCAAGCGTCTCAAGAAAGGTACACCATTTTTTGCTCTCAATACTCGAAGCAAGTCTTGTCTAATCTTCCTTCTAGATTCCCTCCCAACAGTTGCGGGCTCTCATATGTCCCTTCTTCGCCCAGCGCCGGTCAAATCGCGCAAGGATGGCTCCCAGCCAGCTGGAGAGGTAGGCGAAGGTTCGTGTTAGCGTTTGATTCATACACTGATTCAGGAACAGAAGTGCGAGACGTGTGGCAAATCGGATGATCAAGGGATGATTCTTGTATGCGACGGTTGCGAGCTTGGATATCACAAAGCGTGTCTCGATCCATCCACTACCACACCATCGGAGCACGATTGGCACTGCCCCAAGTGTTTAGTCGGCACAGGGGAATTCGGATTTGAAGACGGCGGTGTTTACTCACTCAAACAGTTCCAAGAGAAGGCTAACGAGTTCAAGAAGAAGTACTTCGCTTCCAAAATGCCCTTTGACCCGGTTCTCAACACCCATCGGCGCGAAACCGAAGATGACGTGGAGGCTGAATTCTGGAAGCTTGTTGTTGATCTGCATGAGACCGTTGAAGTCGAGTACGGCGCAGACATCCATTCAACCACGCATGGAAGTGGATTCCCAACTATCGAGCGGAATCCCCTTGACCCATACTCTTCAGATCCTTGGAACCTGAACGTGCTTCCATTCTATGGAGACTCGCTCTTCCGTTACATCAAGTCCGATATCTCTGGCATGACCGTTCCCTGGGTCTATGTGGGCATGTGTTTCTCTACTTTCTGCTGGCATAATGAGGATCACTACGCTTATTCGGCAAATTACCAACATTTCGGTGCTACCAAGACCTGGTATGGAATTCCAGGTGCCGATGCAGCGGCCTTTGAGGCGGCCATGCGCGATGCAGTTCCGGAGCTTTTCGAAGGCCAGCCCGATCTTCTTTTCCAGCTTGTCACCCTGATGCCACCAGACAAGCTTCGCAAGGCCGGGGTCAACGTCTATGCGGTTGATCAGCGAGCTGGCCAATTTGTGCTCACGTTCCCACAAGCATACCATGCCGGCTTCAATCATGGCTTCAATTTCAACGAAGCAGTCAACTTCGCGCCTACAGACTGGGAGCCATACGGTGCAGCAGGTGTTGAACGTCTTCAGAACTTCCGCAGACACCCATGTTTCTCCCATGATGAATTGCTTCTTACCGCTGCTGCACGTGATACCTCTATTGCCAC
The DNA here is from genome assembly GCF_028829455.1 of Penicillium robsamsonii. Taxonomy (NCBI): domain Eukaryota; kingdom Fungi; phylum Ascomycota; class Eurotiomycetes; order Eurotiales; family Aspergillaceae; genus Penicillium; species Penicillium robsamsonii. Next base: position 7,803,363 of record NW_026643219.1, on the reverse strand, counting down.
TGCCAAGTGGCTTGCGCCAGCACTAGCAAGAACCTGCGCTCGTGAACTGAGTGAGCGGGCTGCTTTCCTATACCGGCAAAAGGAAGTGTCTGCCCGTACCCCAGGCTTTGGTCCCGACTCCACGACAGACGATGCGCAGCCGAGATTCGTAGTTGTGAATGAAGACCTCCCCGAGGATGATTACCAATGCCAATATTGCAAGGCCTACGCTTACCTCACTCAGTTCCGTTGTCACAAATCAGGCAAAACGGTCTGTTTGTCGCATGTGGACACCTATGACTGTTGTGGCGAAACTTTTGCTCAGAAGTTGTGCGGCCCAGGACATACTCTCCGTTATCGCATGAGTGATGACGAATTACAGGGACTTGTGCAGAAAGTCCAAGAACGGGCCAGAATCCCTGAGGCATGGTCCGAAAAGCTCGACAAGACCCTGGAGGATGAACCGAAGCCCCAGCTTAAGGCCCTTCATAACTTGCTCAATGAAGGTGAGAAAATCCCATACCACTTGCCAGGCCTTCAAGATCTTGCGGCCTTCGTCCAGCGTTGCGATAAATGGGTTGAAGAAGCCAACTACTACATTACCCGGAAGCAGCAAAACCGGAGAAAAAACGAGAAGGCTTGGCGCAGAGGAAGCACCAAGGCGGCGCAGCTGGACGATCGTGATCGCGAAGTCCGCAGAATTGAACATATCTACGCCCTTCAGGCAGAGGCTGATAAACTTTCGTTCGACTGTCCACAGATGGCGGCGTTGGAAGAGAAAACCCGCGAAATCGAGAAATTCCAACAAGACATTAATAATGCCCTCATGCATCCGCACACCCGGCCTCTCCAGGAGATTGAAGAACTGATCGAACGCGGTAAAAACTTCAACGTGGAAGTCCCGGAACTGGAACACCTAGAGCAAGTCTCCCGTCAGATCAAATGGATTGAGCAAGCTGCGCGCAAACGAGACCAGTACATGACCCTTACCGATTGCCGGGAACTTGTCGCTGGTGGGGAGCAGCTTGGCCTCTCCGATACCAATGAACATTTGGTTCATTTCAAGGAGCTTGCTCGCCATGGTGATGCATGGGAAATGAAAGCCAAGGAATTAATGTCTGTTGAAGCCGTTCACTACCAGCAATTAGAAGCTCTCTCTGCGCAGGCGTCTCGTTTCCCAGTTTCACCCGATACCCTTGCAGCCGTCGATGCTATTTTGACCAAGCAGCGTGAGGCGCAGAAACGGATCCAAACTCTGTATGAAAAGAGCAAGGATGCGGAGATGAAGAATCGGCCCAAGTACAAGGACATCCGTGACCTCATGGAATCTCTTGAGCATTTAACGAGTCGACCCATCGGGGCGATCGACTTGGAACGTGAACAAAAACGCCACGAGGACTGGATGAGAAAAGGGAAAAAGCTATTCGGCAAGGCGAACGCTCCTCTTCATATTCTGAGATCCCATATGGAATATGTCGAGAAGCGAAACTCGTATTGCTTCGACCTAGAGGACAGTTACCGACCGCCTGTGGAGCCTTCATCTCGAGACAATTCGCCCGAAGGCTTGCTTGAGAATCCTGGCAATCCCAATAACATGTGGGGTCCAAAATCACGAAAGCGAGATGTGTTCTGTATTTGCAGGCACTCTGAAGCAGGAATGATGATTGAATGCGAAGTCTGTCACGAATGGTAAGCCAACAAACCTTCATCTTGTGGTTTAGTTTACTGACCTATGTAGGTACCATGGCAAATGTTTGAAGATCGCTCGGGGGAAACTGAAGGAATTTGACAAGTACACCTGCCCAATCTGTGATTGGCGTCAAAAGATTCCGCGCGATGCTGCTCGTCCCAAGCTCGAGGATCTGCAAGATTGGCACGCGGAGATCGCAACTTTGCCTTTCCAGCCCGAGGAAGAAGAGGTTCTCGAGAGTATCATTAATCAAGCGACAGCCTTCCGCGATTTCCTGCATGGCTTCACTAATGCTGCCTGCACAACGACCGAGGAAGTGCCTACCTTGATATTTTACCTCCGCAAAATCGAGGGCGCCGAAGTTCTTCTCACCTTTGAGACTAATTTCTTCCGGCAGGAGATACACAAATGGGCACCCGTCGCACCGGAACCCCCTCCAATTCTGGAGCAATCTCTATCAACACGAAAGCCGCGACCGACCAAACAACAAAAAATAATGGCTCAGCTTGGGGTGAACCGTCCAGAGGATCTTCCGGAGCATCTCCGCCCCAAACACATTGGCGTAACGAAACGGAAATCTGTTGATGCTCAACCGCAGTCGGTTTCCAGTCAACCTGCATCCATGCAACCAGTACCACCGACTTCTAGTACCGGACAACCTCCTAGCACAGGCCCAACATTGGCTCAGATGGCAGACCCGAACACTGCACCATATCCCTTCTCGGCGAACTATTCTTTGCCTGCGAGCGATTCCACACCCGCCTTTGCACCTACCTCCTCCTCAGCTTTCCTCCCCCACGCAGCCGCTTCTCAGTCCCCTTCGTTCCTGCCACGCTCTCCTCCCCAGCCAGATCTGGAACCCTCCCTTTTCAGCCCTCCGCGCTTTGGTCACGAACCTCAGTTTGCGAGCAGCAGCCCTCGTCAAAACCTGGATGACGTATTCGCAGACTTGACCAACCAAGAGATTGACCCTGAAGCTGAGAACCAGCCCATGGACAATACACATGCTAACGAGGCCCTGGAGGCGCTCGTGGTCAGCAACGGCAGTAGTCAATCAGCTTCTGTTCAAGGGGAATTGGTTCAAAATGGTGAACCTGGTGAACCGCAAGGTGAGCCCAAACTCGACAGCACCAACGGGGACCTTGAGGACGAGGAACTTTGACCGAGTCTCGCTTTTGCTTAATGAATCTTTTGCCTTTATTGAAAACTTGACCACCGTTTTTTCGGTCTTTGTTTAGTACCTTCTGATTGTTTTCTTGTGTCGTCTTTAGTCTTGTGTTTACTCGCCCCTCCTATTTTCTATTTGCTCGGATCAATTTTAAAAAAGGAAAGGTGTACAAGAGTCTGGACTGGCGAGTCTGGGGGTGTTTTCCAGCGATTCCACGCTTTTCTGTTTTTCCATACCACAAGACTATGTCTGTCATGACTGCTTTTCTTTGCTGCTACACCATGTAATACTAGTTGAATTCAGCCATTCTTATTATTTCCGACTATAAACTTCAATGTTTTATATGACATCCGCATAAGCTCCTAGAGCAGCCTGTCCACCTGTATGAATGAACAACACATTCACCTGCTTCAAGGGTTTATCAGAACCCGCAACTTCTCCCTCGTTCACCCAATGCATCATGCCTCTTGCAACCTTGGCTGTATAAACCGGATCTAGCACCATACCCTCCGTCCGCGCCATAGTTTCTAGAGCCTGTTTACTCTCGCCATCAAGAACACCGTATGCAGTCCCAACGAACCGATCATCAAGCCTCACATCCTCAACTCCAATATCCCGCTCCCCATCAAGCCCAATCAACTCGCCCGCCCTCCGCGCAAAAGCAAGCACTCGCTCCTCATGATACTCCCGTGGTTTAGTCGGCGAATTAAGAATCCCAACAACTTTCCTCGTCTCCCCAATCGTCTTCGACACATCCAACCCCCTAACCTTCTCCAGCAGCTTGAACCCTGCCACCAACCCACCAACCGTACTCCCACTTCCACACGCAACAAAGATGTAATCAAACCTCCCCGAACCGCCAAGTCCCAATTCCTCCTCCTGCGCAGCAATCTCAAACGACGCCCGCGCATACCCCAGCCCACCAAGCGGGTGCAAGCTTGCGCCACCAGGGATCCAATACGGGTTCCGCCCTGCCTCTCTCAACTCATCCAGCAGAGGCGTTGCATCCCGCGCTAGCGGGTCACCATCTTCACAGACGCGAACCTCCGCACCGAGAAGGTGATTGATTTGCACGTTTCCGCTGCGTTGGAACGCTTCCTTATCGCTGGCTGCTGCGAGCCCGCCGCCTGTGCCGCGGTGTAGCAGGATCAGGGCTTGTAGTCCTAGTTTACGTGCGAGAGCAACAACTTGCACGGTGTGGTTGCTTTGAATTGCGCCCTCCGTTACAAGGGTTGTTGCTGCGCCTTGTAGCGGGCCTGGGGGTGTTGGGTTGTTCTCATGGCTGTGATAGAGGGGTGTTTGGGAGAGGATATCTGGGACTATGTATTCTAGTTTGCGATATTTGTTTCCTGCGCAGGCTAGTGGGGAGGAATGGTCTTCTCGTTTCGCGTGGATGGTGATGAGGGGATGGTGCGGGGAGACTCTTGGCGGTGAAATTGAGGCTAAAGGGTGAATGGGAGATGGATTAGAGTATAGAATCTTATAGCGGGGGATTTGGGCGAATGTTTCAGGTAGTAGTGGGATAGACATTGTTCTATGCATGGCTTTTGGTGTGATCAAGTTGGGATGTCGCGATGGTGCATTTATATTAGAGGCCTCATTTGTAAGGCCTTCATTCAAATGATGTGTCAGCAATTGAATGACGTCGATCTGCCTGTGGGCACATGGAGCTTGGCTGCGAATTGATTCACCAAACATGACTCTCCTCCAATTTTTACGACAAGCTCGCCAAGTACATATCAAATTCCTCTCAGGTGCACTGCCTGAGCCTCCAATCTATGTAATCGGCAATCCATCCGCCGACCTTGACTCCATCGTCTCGGCCATCATCTACTCCTACTGCGCGAACAACAGGCTGCCGGTCAAAACCCCAAGACCCCATATCCCGCTCTTAAACCTGCCCAATTTCCCCGCTGGGACAGAGCTGTATCGCCTAAGACCGGAATTCTCAGCTGCACTATGGTCATCAACCAATTTCCCCGCGCTGAAGAGTGAAGAGCAATTCGAGAACACCCTACAGTCCGCAGGGAACTTCCTATGCGAGCATGTTATGACAGTCGCGGACTTTGCACAGTCCCTCCAAGACCAACATGTCTGGAAGCAGATACTCACCGATGCAACGCTGGTAGACTGGAACGCCTTCCCGCGCCATTCAAAGACCGATAAAGGCTCAGGATCTCTGACCGGGCTACCGGGTGTCACCTTCCGGACTGTTGGATGTATCGACCACCACGTGGATGAGAACTCCATGCCAAGCATCGACGAACTGCCACAAGGTCAACCAATGATTATTCAGCCAGGACCTGGGTCATGTGTATCGCTCATCACGCGCGAGTTGCAACAACGGAAACTCTTCGATGCGAGCCCGGAGATGGTGCAGGTTGCGAAACTTGCTCTTTCGGCCGTGCTGATTGATACATCGAACCTCACTGCGGAAGGCAAAGTGACCGATGTAGATCGTATGGCTGTTGAATTCCTGCGATCTCAAATTGAAGGGGAATCACAAGGCGATTGGGAGCTGGAGACGTTCTACAAAAGCATTCTTTATGCTAAGCAGAATAGTCTTGATCTTCTTACGATGGATGAAGTGTTGGGTCGTGATTACAAGGAATGGATTGAAACGTCACAGTCCTCTGGGAAGACTGTGAAAATGGGCTTTTGTTCTGCTGTCAAGCCCATGCGATGGATTATACAGAAGGCGGGTAGTCCGGGGAAATTTCTTGATGCTGTGCGGTCGTTTGCGAGTTCCGCTGAAAAAGACTTGGATGTGCTTGTTGTTATGACCGCGTTCACAGGCACCAACAACAAATTTTGTCGTGAGCTGTTCATCAGTGTTATGCGTGACAATGAATCGGCTGTTAAGGGTGTTAAGAGGTTTGTTGAGCACTGCTCTGACCATCTTGGGCTCATAGAATGGTCTCCGCTCGATGGGGAGGATATCCCCGAGCTAACGGCACAGTGTCTTTCTGTACTGAACGCGGAATCACCCCCCTGGAGGAAACTGTGGGTGCAGACCAATGCGGCTGGGAGTAGGAAGCAGGTTGCGCCGTTGTTGCGGGCAGGGGTAGCCAAATTATAAATAAAATCTGTAGAAGAATTATATTGAGGTGCCAGATGCCTATATACAGGTTCCACCTTGTAATGCTCTATCACTACACATAGCTTTTGAGGTTACTCTATAATCACCCATGCGGATTTGAACTTCCCAAACTCCAATTGATTCACTCTCTAACACCGAAATTCAGATCTCTGGAATAGAACCTGCACAAAATGCAATATATGCAATGCTCCAAGCTAACCTCATGCAAATGCCAGCATACCAGGAGGACAACATGACAAAAAAAGGATGTGCAACCCGCAATAAGGGAAAATGAAATATGAAAAGAGAAAAGAAAACAGAAAGCCACCACCCCTCCTGAATCTGGTGTCAGAAGGCTTTAAGATAAAACGCCCGTGATATGTAAAAAAAAAAGTTCAAACACATTCCCACTCGCAAAATACACACCAGCGCGCAGCTCGATCAGCTAGCACAAGACCGCGCCACATCCCACGCTCACCGATCTTGATAACAGTCTCCCAAACACTGCCCTCAGCGACAGCATCGGTGACAGATTCGGTGCCCGTATCAGTGCCAATCATATGCTCGGCTTTACGGGTGAGACGAAGGATCTTGCCGGACGGGGACTGGATGGCTAATTTCGCAGCCTTGTCCCGTCCAGAAGCGGATCTAGTCGACGAAATGGCCGACGTCGACGCTGAGAACTCGTTCGAGGCGCCGGATACAGTCGAGCCGCCCGCTGTGCTGGAAACCATGCTCAACGCACTGGACGGACGAGTGAAGACAGATGAAGGCGAGCCGCGGCCATTGGAGGCTTCGTCCTTGGCGGATGCGGGAGCAGCAGGGTGTTGTCGGACAGCGAAAACGAAGGTATTGTTGACCGCGAGGCGAGAGCATTGCGGCTGCATGATGTACAAGTCGTGTCGCTGGGCATGGGGTGTAGGATGGCGCAACACAAAGTCGTAAGATGGATTCTCTCCGGTGTGGAGAATTGGGAGGGCTAAGGCTAAGGGATGGGGGATGTCTCGGCTTGAGTGCATCAGGCCCTTCTTGCCTGCATAGACCTTCAACACAGCTTGTCCTTCATCGCCTGGTAGCACAGCCTTGATTGTGATGCGTTTTTGGCCTCTGATCCAATCCGGCTGGACCAGGGCGCGCTTGCGCACGATGTCTCCGCTTTCGAAAACGTCGCCATCTGCGTCGCGGGCGAATCCTGGGGCTTCGACTTCCGCGGCAAATTCGACGTCTGCAGGAACTACCATGCGTAGTTGCATGACCTCCAATCCGTCGATACGGATAAGACTTGTGTCATAATCCGGTAGCTGGACGTTAAGTTTGAAGAATGGTGGACACACGGTGGGCAGAGCGAGCAGAACATCTGGTGAAATTGGCGGACAGATGTGCTGTTCTTCGGGATACAGCGGCACATGAGTGTAGCAGAGATCAAGCGGACGCGTAAGGAAGTACCAGCTCTCTGCTATGGACGAGTTGTTTGACACGAATTTACTACGTTCAGGATTCGTGGGGTTTGCAAGTGCGCAATCCATAAAGCGCCATTCGCCATCGACCAGAACGGAGTTCCACCAGTGATTGGGATGGGAGAGGCTTTCCAGATCAAGGACGTCACCGGGGCTCTTGAGGAATCCCCGGATGATTTCTGTATGCAGGCCAACGGCTGCGCACATGTCGTGCACTAACAGTGCAATTTCCTCCGGGGTGCCTCGTTTGGCCTGCAGAAGTCTCTTCATGTCAACTTCGAGGCCGTCAACAGGTTCCTCCCACGATATTTTCTCGCTGACCCAGGTGAAGATGGCCCGAAGACGTTGAACGTCACTCTTGTAGGGTCGACAGATATAGGCTTGCGCAAGGCTCATGGGATTCGTCATTGGAGGTAGACTGCTAATGAAGCGTGCACTCTTATCAACGAGTGTAAGATTGGCCGCGTTGAAATTCGTTGGCTCGGTGATCGGTTGCCCATCGATGCTTTCATCGCCCTCCGCGGTATCGTATAGCTCTTCCACGGAGTAGATAACAGGGTGATCCATCATCTGGCATCGTTCTGCCCTGTCGATCCTCTCGTTTCGACTAGGAGACGACGCCCGGTTAACATCTCGGCGCACCTGAACCCAGTCAATAGTGCCACTTCCGAGTCCCAATTCACGACCACTATCGCGATTCGAGTGAGATGTAAGAGCCGGTGATACAACGTCTATTCCTCTGTTGCTCTTGGTTGGGGAATTTGCTCTCTCGCTATGACCAACCGAAATGCTACTCCGTGCGCTGGCTGCGCCAGTCTTGGCTGTCTCAAATATCTTTTTGAAAAACCCTTGCTTTTTGCTCTTTGGGGTAGTGAGACCGCCAAAAACCCCGCTATGATCCGTCGCGTCGAGACCGGTGGACGACCACGGAATAGCCGATGATGCGCCCTGACGAGACGAGTTATGACTGGAGTGATATGAAACACCAGTAAATGGCGTCTCCGGGCGTACGTCACTGAACCCTCGGGAGCGGACAGTGTCCATAGCAGTATTCGGCCTGTCATGCCCGCCTCTCCTGGCAAAGCTCCCTGCACTCGTAGCACTAAATCCACCCGCAGAGAAACCACTCATAACGCTTTGGCTGGTCTTGTCTGTGCTGGTCGTCATGGATGTGCCATTGCTTTGCACTCCACTGGAGGAATTGGTAGCACTAGACTTATTGGTAAATGACCGGTTAAGAATATCACCCCGGAGATCATGGCCAGAACGCCGTGCCTTGAGGGGAGCATATTGTCCAGGTATAGAATTATTTCGCGGGTGGTAGGTGGCGTGTTTTGGTGGAGGGGGAGGAGGCGCGTTGTCATCGTCCTGGTCGGCTCTTCGATCCTCGGACGGTCTATTCTGTTTTTCCAACTGACGTAAGCGGCTCTCCATCCTTTGCACATAATTGTTCAGCTGAGGCGGACCATCCATCTGTTCATGGCTATAAACGCTGTTGCGATGGACGAGTCCCTGTGGTTGCTCTTTGTCTCCATGAAAGCCTGTCGAGGTCAAAGCCCGGCGTCTGTTACCTTGAGGAGTCCTTTCTTGAGACGTGTCAAATTCTTCGGGGGCCCAGGGATTGTTGAATATGGGGGACGGAGAAGGCGACTGGTCTTGGCGACCCATGTCTTCCAATGAAGTCATAACATCCTCCATAGCATCTCGGAGTGGGGACGGTGTATTTCCATGAATATCTGACTGTGCTGAGGTCGCAGAAATAGCGGAGTGCGTTGAGGCCGCAGACGGAGATGGGGTTCGGTCGAATATCGCGTAACGATCATTCATAACTAATGGCGTGGGGGATCGTGACGGGGGCGGGTAGTGCGATGGCGGTTGAGGAGAGTGTGCACGATGCTGGGACGAGTGCATTGGTGGTAGTGGCGAATGGCTTCGTGGTTGAGAATGCATTGGCGGCTGGGGAGAGCGGGATTCCGTACGACCGATGACGACTCGGTGTGGCGGCGGCGGAGGAGGAGGGGGTGAGTCTTCCCGCTCTTCAATCATTTGCACCGGAGATGGCTCGCGAGACGGGACCCGATATGATGACAGACTGCTTTGTAAAACGAGCGCAGATGGATGTTCCTGCATTGGTAATGGCGATGGAGCCCGGTAGGAGGACATACTTCCATGTGGCATGGGTGCAGGTGGATGATCCTGCATGTACAATGGGGAGGGCCCACGTGAAGGATCCCGGTACATACTACCATGTGAAACCATTGTAGAATGCTCCCGCATTGGCAGTGGAGATGGCGCCCGGTAAGATGGGATACGCCCGTGTGGGACCATTGCAGATGAATGATCTTGCATGGGTAATGGCGAGGGAGCTCGGTAGGAGGACATACTTCCGTGTGGCATCGTTGGGGGTGGATGATCCTCCATATACATTGGAGAAGGCTCACGCGATGATGCTTGATAGGATGAGGTACTCCCATTGGGAATGGTAGGGGGCGGGTATTCTTGCATTTGTAATGGAGAAGGCTCACGCGATGAGCCCCGGTAAGATGGAACACTGTCATGTGGCATATTCGGGGGCGGATAATCCTGCATCTGCAACGGAGATGGCTCACGAGATGAAGCCCGATAAGATGACATACTGCCTTGTGGAACCATGCCAGACGAATTCTCGCGTATTGGCAAAGGGGACGGATTGCGGGACAGAGGTCGTGTAGATGACACGCTGCCCTTCGTCGTCATAGCATATGAACGTTCCTGTGTTTGTAATGGAGATTGCTCGCGGGATGAAGGCCGAGAGGATGAGACGCTCCCCCTCGGCACCATCGATGGCGACCGGTCAGGCTCCACGGACGAGCGAGGAGAAATACCGCGTGACGAAGGCCGCGACGAGGTTGATTGGGGTCGAGATACCGAGCCTTGGTTCTTGACTGCTGTCGCATGCGTCCGCAATGGCTTCGTACTTCGTGGAAGGCCACCATCCCGAGGTGGTGGCTGGGGAATCGCAGGTGCGGCTGGACTAGATTGGGTTGCGCGCCGAGCGACGGAAGCTGGCGATACGGCTTCCTTATGCGCCTGGAAGGGTTTCCGCCAAACGGTCTTCTGTTTCTTCGGTGCTGATGTGGGGTTGTTGATTGGAGAAGATCCCGCTAGTACCATTGGACTAGTAGTATCACGGCTCACTGGCACAAAGTCCTCACTCAGAAGCTCGACAAAATTTGACGGGAACAGTCCAACCGCGCGCCTGTCACGGCGCAACCGACCCATCCACCATTGTCCGTCGCCTGCATTCAAGCATTCGATCAAGTCACCCTCCACGAATCCCAGATCTCGTGTAGTCTCTCCGCCCCAGGAATATACTGCTCGACACCAGCATGGAAATCGCGCAGGGAGCTGAGCCATAGTTGTCACTTAAACACGGTTTCGTCGAGCGCAACACACGGGATCAATCCAATACGTTATTTTGATACCTGGCGCACTTCTGACAAATCCACGTCCAGATGAAGGTAGAAAAAAAGTGTATCAATCGACGAGGTTGTGTTGTTGACTCGAACCCGATACAACACAGCTTGGTCAGATGGGGGACGAGATCCGCACGGCCGCAGGGATAGCAACGAGTGCTCAATCAATCCGCATTGTTGGGAGAATAAGGCGGTTTCAATTGGGTGTTCGAAATAAAAAGGATTGGCAAATAGAGATTGAACTGCATAAAATGAGACCAACAAACTGGTTGTAAATGCGTGGGGGGGGGAGGCTGAGCGGTTCAGATCGGTGAGGCCTAAGACGACACTTGGGGCGTAAACCGGGACTGGGGTTGTTTGTTTGTGGCCCGATCGGGACTAGCGGCGGAGGGCTGCCTTATCGATAAGCTTAAAGCACATTATATAATATCTCTTGTTCACCGAGTCGTAAGAAAGCATGATCGTTATGCCTCTTGGAAGGTCATCTGCCTGTATATGTGCATGTGAATGTCTTAAAACAAGCCTTGTACAGTTGTAGTCGTCTATCCCCCTGCATATGCTTATTGATTGCAACTATAAAAAAGTCGGATCCGCAGCCGATCCATGGTTCGATATCGAAACAACCCTGGTACTCGCGACAACAGAGGGTCCATGGCGAACTAGAAATATCTCTATTTTCATTTTGGTTGAGATTATCACCACTATATTCACATTTATGACTGCTTTGCAAGGTTGAGAGATACTCGCGAATAGTTGAAGATAGACATTCGGGACTAATGACTAACGTATACCTTATAGTTAGATGAAGATTTGTAATTGATTTGAGTCTGGAACAAAGAAGTCTAAACAAGCTAGCAGAGAGACTAAACATAACATCTAAGTAGAACAAAAATATTGATGACTTGGATGTCCGGCAAACGGATGACCTCGAGATATATATAGGCCCTGTAGTATTTATTTATTTCCTGTCTTTATTCCCGTTTATTATTTTTTTGGCCGTAGGATTACAGATAAAATCATGTAGTAACACTTTTTCAACTTGAATAGCCTTATAGCTGAACGCGTTCCAAAGAACTTTTGCGTGAGCCCTATTATCCATGCATTATTATTGTTTCACGACTACTCCACCAAGCCCCTCGAACCCACAGACAACCAGCTAGCATTCCTCGACCAGACAACATCAGAATTGTTTCACCAAGTTATGTGAGCTCATTTGCATGATGCTTAAAGTCCGTGTTACCAGTATCTTACAGTTCGCATACTTTCATGAACTGATCTTGGCTCGATGAGACATCCTGGATGTGCAACTTTGATTATTCAGAGAACTGGATCAAAGAAGGAGCTAATTGGCAAGCAATATGAGTTATGCGAGTAGTCACAGTACACTAATTAATGATCTGGAAAATTGGATAACTAGCTAATGCCATCTCATCCTCAAACTGCTGGATCGGGAAATTGCCACATTCTCGTTGTGGCTATGGAATCTCCAGCCACGCGCAAACAGTTTACTTTTCTGGATCGCCAGCCCCTTACATGAACTTGGGACATTACCAAGAAGCTCAATAATCAGGTCTTTAGGACACTGTTCGATTAAATCTCCGAGCAGTCTGTCAGCCCGAGTGAAACGGAAAGTAATTTGCAACCAAAACTATCCCAGCCATCTCAACATTCCCCGGTGAGCATTGATACTGTTCATCATTGCTAAACTAAACAAATTTGATAAACACAAGTCTGCCTCAATAACCCGTCTAAAATGAAAACATGTTTGCAGCCATCGACCTATGCGGCCAGCCCTAGCTAGGAGCATAGGGATAATACTGTCATAATAGTCATAATGTAAGCCATGCAAACACCTCCTTGGTCTACATAACTAAGCCTTACTGTTACCAGTTTGATAAGCAACAATCACCTATTCCTTCACCCTCGAGGTCATTGGACCAAATACAAAGCTATATCTATTCCATTGATATAACATGGAACAATAGGCTTATCACAATGGCACCTTTAAAGGCCCTTGCAGCGCCTGCTGCCACTGGGCTTGTGCAGCTAGCCTGGGCTAAATAAGTCTGGACCTGACTCAGAAAAGGGGTGCGCCCGAGCTGAATCCTCCATGGTCTGACAGTGTGCCTGGTCTTACTCCAAGGGCTATCCAGCCAGGACATAGCTGGAAATACCTTTGGAGCGAAACTCAGTACGGCACATACTGGTATCATGCCCATGCTCGGGCTGACATGTCTGTTGGTCTCTATGTGCCCATTTGGATCAAGTAAGATATTTGCTTTCTGGTTTCGCTCAATATACAAAAGCCAACCCACGCAGTCCTGATCCGGATGTGCCCCAGCCTTTCCATCTTATCTCGAACAATAAGCAGGACATTAAAGCAATACAGAAAGCGGAGAAGAACACTCAACTTGTTATACTTTCTGATAGGGACCACTTGGCCTCTTCTGAGTACCAAAAAGCAATGGAAGACAGCCGTGTGGACATTACATAAGTTGGGACATTGTTCAGATTTTTATAAGAAGGTGCTAACAACATCCAGCTGTTCTGACAGTATTCTTATCAACGGCCGCGGAGCGGTCTATCGCCCAGAAGCCAAAAAGATCTCCAGTGTGGAACTTCCTTATCTGGCGACTTTACTGACAATAAGCCACTGACTGACAAGGGGTAGGATGTTATCTAGCGTTAAACCAGAACTTCCACGAGACCCAGGGTAACTTCCTTTCAACCTATGAGATCAAGATTCCAGCTGGAATGAACTCCGGCTGTATTCCTAACACTGGTTTGCAGGAGACTATTCAAGTTGATCCTAATGCGGCTGGGTCAGTCTTAAATTCACTAGTGCGGCGTCTATCAAGGCTCTCTTGTTTCTACTGATGAGTACCCGAAGTATATCTATGAGATTGATGGAAGCTACATTGAGCCACAGCGTGTTGAGAATGTTAACATATGCAGCGGCGAGCGCTATGCCTCGATGATCAATCTCGACAAGGCTTGGAAGGAGTACACTATTCGAGCTCCAGATACCCAAGCCGATCAGGTCATTTCTGGGTTTGCTACGATGAAATACCAAGGTTCTCAGGACACCTCTGTGTCTCAGCCCTACATGGACTACAGTGGAAGAAAAACATCCGCCTCTGCCCATGGCTTGGATAACAAGGGCATCAAGAATTACCCTGCTGTCACTATCCCCAAGTCCGCTGATCAACTTGTCAACCCCACCATTGGCAGTTTTGGAATGCTTCAGGAAGTGGCTTGTAGGACATGATGGCGAACTGGGATGACTCGTCTCTATGACATCAACGCAAAGAACAACTTCGAGCCACAGGTGACCATCCAAACCAAGAACGGGACTTGGGTCAATTTGTTGCTGCAGCTGGGTGAGATACCGAACAGCCCTGCCACCTAGGCCGCTCATGTGATGCAAAAGCGCTCCAACAAGGATTTCATTCTCGCTTTTGGCCCTGTCCTCTTCAAGCGATCCAGCACCGAAGAAGCTTACGCTGAGCGCCCTGAACTCTTCCAACTGGAGAACCTCTGAAGGAGAGATACTTTCGTCATTCTTAGCCCGAAAGGACCAACATGGATGATTGTGCAGTGTCAGGTTGTCAACCCCGCTTCCTCTTCTATCCATATTTATAATCACAGGCCAATGTAATGGCTGTTGCTCCACTCGATGGTATTGATGCATGGCCTCGGATACCACTCATTTTAATTTATTTGTTCATATTATTTCCCTTGTTTTTCGTAAAATACAGTCCGTTTGCATTCGACTCTCGTGGGAGCTCGGTCCGAATGACCCGGGTCCACTTGATCGATCCATTGCTCGAACAAAAGCTAGGTTGCCATGGGGCGATCGGCCGATGAGCCACGTGTGCTGCAGATTGTTCATTTCAAATTCCCAATTGAGTGACTGATATCAAGGCAACTGTTCATTCTTTTAAAAAATCACATTCCACTTAAACAGGGAAATCGGCTTTGGATATTTTACCGTACAAATGCGAATGAAGTCTCCCAGGCTGCTACCATCTCAAACGAGACTTAAAAACAAGTTATTATAAGTAAATAATAACTTCTTACTCGGAAAACATGTTTTGAAGCTGGAGTCATGACGTATGGAAAATATATGGACAACACTGATGATGTCTCCAGGCTATCTAGACCTTACTGACCTTACTGACCTTATTGAATTTGCAAGATATCTGCAGATAATTTTCATAACTGGTTTATTGCTTTCGAATACTGTACTCTACATTGTTATGCATTACTTGAAAACAACTGGCTTAGAAAATTGGGAGGTTGGGCTATGTAGGGCAAATCGAGTCATGTGATAAATGGATACAATTGCACTGCAACCTTCCGAATGCGGCCACATCATCTCTTTTGCAACTCCATTGTAATTTTTCTAGAACGAGTCCATTGTCTATGACCCAACTGGGTTCGGGCAGTTTTCTCACGGATAGCTCGGCTGAAATATCCCTTTCAAATCTTAATTTCTTGAGTCATTGCTAGTTTTATCCGCAAACAGCACTCAGACATCTGTAAACTATCATCGGTTTTTTGGTAAGCTTAGTGATTCAAATCTATGATTAAGAATTCAATCGAATTATCCAGGGAATAGAGCCTTCAGTTCGGTCCAGCCCATCCTAGTCCAGACTCTGCACCAAACAGACATCGAGCTTTTGGAGACATTATGGAATCTACCGCCGTAACCGTGCTATGGGTTCATTTTAGGACGTAAATACCAGAACTACGAAAACAATGGATCTTCGCCGAATACTGCAGCATAAGCCGGGATCATACATTTCTTATGAATTTCGGCCAAAGTACAATGCCATAATCCTGATTCCTGAGAAAGCATCTGAGACCCAGACTCCCGCATTTCCCCTTTCGATACAGCCAAGAAAATAGAACGTAGTCTGTGGCAATCTGGAGGTGACCCACTATATGGAGAGTCCTCCGTCACCTCCTCTATAAAGTAGGATATCCGTCAATTTGCGGTGCACCTAACTATTTTCTTCTTTCCCCATATATCTCTGAACAAATTCTTTGTCATTAGGGAGATTATGGAAGGCCCCAGTCAGGTGTATCTCTTCGGAGACCAGACTGCGGATTTCGACTCGGGTCTTCGCCGCCTGCTGCATGCAAAGAATGATTCGCTTGTGGTGGCATTCTTCCAAAAGACTTACTATGCACTGCGCAAGGAAATTACTTCGCTTCCGCCATCTGAGCGCCAGGTATTCCCAAGATTTACTAGTATAGTTGATCTTCTCGCGAGGTTCAAAGAGTCAGGCCCAAACCCAGCTCTCGAGAGCGCGTTGACGACAATCTACCAACTTGGATGTTTCATCCAGTAAGCATATTTCCCAACCATTGATAGAGAGACAATGATTGGAATCAAATTTGCTGACCAAGTCCGATAGCTACTACGGTGATTTGGGCCATGCCTATCCATCAGGTGATGATAACTGCATCATTGGACTTTGCACAGGTCAGCTCGCATCTGCGGCCGTGAGCTCTTCGAAAACTGTCGGGGAGCTCATTCCGGCTGCCATTGAGACCGTGGTTGTTTCCCTGAGACTCGGAATGTGCGTTATGAAAGTACAAGAGCTCATCGAATCAAGCAAATCGGCAACATCAAGCTGGTCTGTATTAATTCATGGCATCCGCGAGCCCGAGGCTCAGGAATTGATTCAGCAGTACGCGAAGAAAAATGTAAGTCTCTTCCCAACATTATCTACAAAATATGATGATTTTTAACATTTTCAAGGCTTTACCCCGCGTTTCCCAGCCTTATATCAGCGCAGTCAGCGCTAATGGACTCACACTCAGTGGTCCTCCGACCTTCCTGGGCCGCTTCATTGAGGACAGTCTCTCGAAGGAGCACAAGCCTATAAGAGTTCCGATCCACGGCCCTTATCATGCTTCGCATCTGTATGATGACAAGGATATTAACCGAATCTTGGAATCTTGGCCTACCGAACAGTTCATGACTTATGTGCCGCAGATCCCTGTGCTGTCAACTAAGACAGGCAAGAACTTCCAAGCTGACAGCCTTGAAGAGCTTTTGAGATTCTCTCTCCAAGAGATTCTGCAAGGACAGCTCCGTTGGGACAAAGTCATTGAATCTTGCCAGTCAGCTTTGCAATCCGCCACAACATGCACTCTGTTCCCGGTTTCCAGCAATGCAACCCAGAGTCTATTCAACTCATTGAAAAAGGCTGGAGTATCCAATCTCGAGATTGACAGCGCAATTGGTGACCTCCAAAACGATTCCGAGGGAAACAACCGCACCGGTCGTGCCGAGCAGTCCAAGATTGCAATCATTGGTCTTTCCGGAAGATTCCCAGAGGCACCTGACACCGAAGCATTCTGGGATCTTTTGAAAAAAGGACTGGATGTCCACCGCGAGGTCCCTCCCGAGCGATGGGATGTCAAGGCTCATGTCGACTCGGAGGGAAAGATAAGAAACACCAGCCAAGTTGAATATGGATGCTGGTATAAGGACGCCGGAATGTTTGACCCTCGGTTCTTCAATATGTCTCCCCGTGAAGCGCTTCAAGCAGATCCTGCTCAGCGTCTGGCCCTTCTTACTGCTTACGAGGCTTTGGAGATGGCAGGCTTCATCCCTGATAGCACTCCCTCTACGCAGAAGAACCGCGTGGGTGTCTTCTATGGAATGACCAGTGATGACTATCGTGAGGTCAACAGTGGACAGGATATTGATACCTACTTCATCCCAGGTGGTAATCGTGCTTTTACTCCTGGTCGCATCAATTACTACTTCAAGTTCAGCGGTCCTAGTGTCAGCGTGGATACAGCTTGCTCCTCCAGTCTTGCGGCAATTCATGTCGCCTGTAATTCCTTGTGGAGAAACGAAAGTGATTCTGCCGTGGCTGGTGGTGTTAATATCCTGACAAATCCCGACAACCATGCTGGTCTCGACCGTGGACATTTCCTATCAAGGACTGGAAACTGCACCACCTTTGACGATGGGGCTGATGGCTATTGCAGAGCAGATGGAATTGGCTCCATTGTCTTGAAGAGACTCGAGGATGCTCAGGCCGACAACGATCCGATTTACGGTATCATCGGAGGAGCCTACACCAACCACTCAGCTGAGGCTGTGTCAATTACTCGGCCTCATGTAGGAGCACAATCCTTTATCTTCGACAAGCTTCTCAACGAGTCCAACAGCGATCCCAAAGAAGTCAGTTATATCGAAATGCACGGAACCGGCACCCAGGCAGGTGATGCGGTGGAGATGCAGTCGGTTCTCGATGTCTTCGCTCCTGACTACCGTCGTGGACCAAGTCAATCCCTTCACCTCGGTTCGGCAAAGTCAAACGTTGGCCACGGGGAATCCGCCTCTGGTGTCACAGCTCTGATCAAGGTTTTGATGATGATGCAGAAGAACATGATCCCCCCTCATTGTGGAATTAAGACCAAGATCAACCACAACTTCCCGACAGACTTCCCTCAGCGCAATGTGCACATTGCGCTTGAGCCTACACCCTGGAACAGGCCAGATGGTGGTAAGCGGAAGACTTTCGTCAACAATTTCTCGGCTGCCGGTGGCAACACTGCTCTGATGGTTGAAGACGGGCCCCTCAACGGGGATACCGTGGAAGACCCCCGGACTGCTTATCCTGTGGTTGTCTCTGCTCGGTCTCAGTCTGCGCTGAAGAACAATATCTCTGCTCTAGTGCAGTACATCGACACAAACAAGAACTTGTTCAATGTCAACGAAACTAGTCTCCTTGCCGATCTGTCTTACACAACCACGGCGAGACGAATTCATCATCCCTTCCGAGTCGCTGTTACTGGATCAACTCTGGATGAAGTGAGGAGTGCATTGGCTCCTATCGTCAACCGAGACAGCATCAGCCCGGCTCCTGCCAATCCACCTGGCATCGGCTTCATCTTTACCGGACAGGGTGCTCAGTACGCAGGCATGGGACGTGGACTGTTTGAGAATTGTTCTCAATTCCGTGCCCACATTGAGCACTTGGATTGTATCGGGCAGAGCCAGGGTTTCCCATCTATTGTGCCCCTGATTGATGGTAGTGTCCCAATCGAAGAGCATAGCCCGGTTGTTACCCAGCTCGGAACTACCTGTGTGCAGATGGCATTGACCAAGTACTGGACGTCTTTGGGTGTCACCCCTAACTTTGTTATGGGCCATAGCCTCGGCGAGTTTGCCGCGCTCAATGCTGCTGGTGTGTTGACAACCAGTGACACCATCTACATCGCCGGGCGGAGAGCCCAACTTCTCACCGAGCATATCAAGGTCGGAACACACGCGATGCTTGCTGTCAAGTCTTCAGTATCACAGATCAAGCAATTCCTTGATGACGCTACCGAGGTGGCTTGTATCAATGCACCTAGCGAGACTGTTATCAGTGGTACAAGTGAGAGGATTGACGAGCTTTCACAACTTCTTACCAACGAAGGTTTCAAGGCCACCAAGCTGAATGTACCTTTCGCTTTCCATTCAGCTCAGGTTGAGCCTATTCTTGAGAGCCTGGCTGAGATTGGCAAGGGCGTCACTTTCACTAAGCCATCTATTCCGTTCGTGTCTGCCCTTCTTGGAGATGTCATCAATGAGACCAACAGCGAGCGGCTTGGCCCCGGCTACCTTGCCCGCCACTGCCGGGAGACTGTCAATTTCCTGGGTGCTCTAGAAGCTACCCGTCACTCCAAATTGATGAACGACAAGACCATCTGGGTTGAAATTGGCTCTCACCCCGTCTGCTCCGGAATGGTCAAGGCGACCTTCGGTCCTCAGGCAACTACTGTGGCCTCTCTCCGTCGCCAGGAAGACACATGGAAGGTTCTCTCAAACGCTACTTCGACGCTTTACCTGGCTGGAATGGAGATTAAATGGAAGGAGTATCACCAGGATTTCACTGCCGGACACAAGGTTCTCCAACTTCCCTCCTACAAGTGGGATCTCAAGAACTACTGGATTCCCTACACCAACAACTTCTGTCTTCTCAAGGGTGCACCAGCTGCACCAGTGGCCGAAGCTGCACCAGTCTCCGTGTTCCTGTCGTCGGCAGCCCAGAAAGTTTTGGAGACGAGTGGTGACAACTCGTCAGCTTTCATCGTCATCGAGAATGACATTGCGGATCCCGAGCTCAACCGTGTCATTGCAGGTCACAAGGTGAACGGTGCCTGTCTTACTCCATCGGTATGCACATTCCCAATTTTTAACTTGAAATTTCTCTTTGCTAATTGAAATTTAGTCCTTGTACGCTGATATCGCACAAACACTTGGTGAATTCCTAGTTCAGAACTACAAGCCCGAGTGGAAAGATCGCGGCTTTGATGTCTGCAACGTGGTGGTTCCCAAGCCACTCATTGCAAAGGGAGGCAAGCAACTGTTCCGCGTCTCAGCCACTGCAAACTGGGCCGAAGAAAGTGCCAAGGTGCAAGTGTGGTCTGTGACCCCAGAAGGGAAGAAGATTCTTGACCACGCCACTTGCAACATCAAGTTCTTTGACCCTATTCCTTACGAGCTAGAGTGGAAGCGCAGTTCTTACCTCATCAAGCGAAGTATTGAGCATCTCCAAGAGAGCACGATATCCGGCCAGGCTCACCGCATGAAGCGAGGAATGGTCTACAAGCTCTTTGCTTCTCTGGTTGATTATGACGAGAACTACAAATCAATGCGGGAAGTCATCCTCGACAGTGAACAACACGAGGCTACCGCTTTGGTCAAGTTTGAGGCCCCGCCAGGCAACTTCCATCGCAATCCATTCTGGATCGACAGCATCGGTCACTTGTCTGGCTTCATTATGAACGCTAGTGATAACACCGATTCGAAGAACCAAGTGTTCGTCAATCATGGATGGGATTCGATGCGATGCTTGAAGAAGTTTGATCCCAGTGTCACTTACCGTACCTACGTGAGGATGCAACCCTGGAAAGACTCTATTTGGGCTGGTGATGTCTATATGTTTGAGGGGGATGACATCGTTGCTGTGTATGGTGGCGTTAAGGTATGTTGAAAGGCCGTCTTGAGTATTCTCGAATGAAACACTAACAGAATGCAATATAGTTCCAAGCTCTAGCACGGAAGATCCTCGACATGGCTCTTCCTCCCGGCGGAGGAGCCCCGGCACCCGCGCCGGCTGCCAAGCGTGTTCCTGCTCCCATCAATGTCCCGAAGGCAAAGCCTAACGCTCCCAAAAAGGCTTCCCCTTCGCCAAAATCTTCAAAGCCAAATCTGGCTACGCGTGCTCTTGCAGTCCTCGCCGAAGAAGTCGGACTTTCAGCTTCCGAGATGACTGATGACCTTAACTTCGCTGATTACGGAGTTGACTCTCTGCTTTCACTGACTGTTACTGGGCGATACCGCGAGGATATGGGAATCGACCTCGACTCCTCTGTCTTCGTGGATAATCCAACAGTTAAGGACTTTAAAAGTCTCATGGCTCAAATGAGTCCTGCTGAAAGCAGTGATGGATCAAGCAGCGAAGGTGACATGTCCTCGGCCGTATCGGAGAGCGACATTTCGTCTCCAAACACTAGTGGTCTACCAACTCCTGCAAATGAAAAGTCAATGGCACATGGACTGCAGGAGCAAAATGACAGCATGAGGCAGATTGCTGCAATCTTGGCCGCGGAGATCGGTGTTGATCCCGCAGAGCTCAGTGGCGATGCAAACCTTGGTGAATTGGGTCTGGACTCATTGATGTCGCTCACAGTTCTCGGTAAGATCCGTGAAGATATCGATCTTGATCTCCCGGGAGAGTTCTTTATTGAGAACCAGACACTCGATGATATCGAGACCACTCTGGATCTGAAGCCTAAGTCCGCTCCCGCGGAGCCAATCAGACTCCCCGAAGAAATCCCCATTCCAGTCGCCCCGGCAGTCGCTCCCAGAACTACCCCCAAGCACCCGCCGGCGACTTCGATCCTCCTGCAAGGAAACCCAAAGACAGCGACTCAGAGCTTGTTTTTGTTCCCTGATGGCTCTGGCTCTGCTACCTCCTATGCCACCATCCCCGGGATTTCTCCCGATGTGTGTGTCTACGGACTGAACTGCCCATACATGCGCACCCCCGAGAATCTCAAGTTCAGCTTGGATGAGCTCACAGCTCCTTACGTTGCTGAGATCCGACGCCGACAGCCCACTGGCCCATACAACTTCGGTGGCTGGTCCGCCGGTGGCATCTGTGCCTACGACGCCGCGCGCCAATTGATCTTCGATGAAGGCGAGCGTGTCGAGCGCCTGCTCCTCCTGGACTCACCCTTCCCCATTGGACTGGAGAAGCTGCCTCCCCGTCTGTACAGCTTCTTCGACACGATTGGACTGTTTGGGGAGGGCAAGGCGCCTCCACCCAAATGGCTCCTCCCTCACTTCTTGGCCTTCATCGACTCCTTAGATGCTTACAAGGCGGTTCCATTCCCCTATGAAGACCCCAAGCTGGCCGAAAAGCTCCCTAAGACCTTCCTGGTCTGGGCCAAGGATGGTGTCTGCTCTAAGCCAGGTGATACCCGCCCTGCACCAGCTGCGGATGGTAGCGCAGACCCCCGCGAGATGCTCTGGTTGTTGAACAACCGCACTGACCTCGGTCCAAATGGTTGGGACACCCTTGTCGGGCCGAAGCATGTTGGAGGCATTACCGTTATGGAGGATGCCAATCATTTCACTATGACTCGTGGCGAGAAGGCCAGTGAGTTGGCTGCATTCATTGCTAACTCTATGGCTTCGGTGTAAAGGCATTGTATTTTGAAACTGCGACTTCTTTATTCCTACGAATTTTGGACATCGGCTGGCTCTTTTCTCTTCTTTGATCTTGTGTGCTGCTGCTCAGCACCAAGTTCTCTCCTTCTTTCAATGTCTTACTATCTTAGTACATACATAATCTATAATTTTGAGGTTATTTGCTGCTTTTTGGGATGTATTTTAGTTACCCAATATGAAATCCAGATTGACATTTCGTATTTGGAGGAGTTGTTTTAATTTTCAAAGACGCCAATTGAAAGACTACTGAAAATCTAACACTGAACACACCTCTAACCGTGGAGATCGGTAAGAGTTGCTGCCTACAAATCGAACAAAAACACTTAAGATATCTGTCATTGGAGCTGTGGCGAAAAGAACTACCACTAATATCGAATGAAACGCTGACAGTTGTTTGGAGATAACACAAGACTCGGTTACCGTTGCATCCGAGATCCGCTATACTCTCGCGAAACAAAAATCGCTCATGGGTAAATGGGAAAGCTGCAATAGAGGAAACGCCAGGAAGATGCAATATCGTAATGAGCGGACAAAAGGAATAAAGATCCAGCTAAAGTGACTGGAATGCTTCGCAAAGCGCAAATGTCCCGTCTGTGCATCGTGTCTAGACGTCATAGATTGGCCAGTGTGAAAAAGAAATGCGTGCCAAGAACATGATCAATGGCAGAAGACGTGGGAAGCACGGGGGATATTGAATAATGTGATCAGAAAGGCATCTCCGAACTGTATCGTAGCGCACTGCCCCTTCCCCCAAGACCATTGCCGTTACCATTATGACCTACCCCGGGGCTGGTCGGACGGCTGCCGGCCCACTTGGGGCTTCGTGGTTGAGTGCTAGTCGAGCGAGTAGATGGACGATTCTTCCGAATCTCACGAAGCTCATCTTCCTTCCTGCGTAGGAATTCGTCGCGCGTAGCGAGAATTAATTCTAGCTCTTCAATTCGAGCTAGATGACGAACCGACTCGTCCTTCATGTGTAGCTCAGAGAGTTGGACGGTATTGCTTTCGGCCTTGCGACTTAATTTCTCGTTCTCGGTGGCCAAACGGCGGTTTTCTGTGCCAGATTGAGCGGCCGCTGTAGATGCAGTCTGATATTGTTCTCGAGTGTACTCGGCTTGGTTTTTCTCGAATTCAGCCTTGCGCTCAAGGTTCGAATTTTCTTTGGCCAGCCGGCGGATTTCCTCGCGTGCGATCTCCAGTTCAGCAGAACTGCCACCACCATCTTTGAGTGCTTGCCTAGCTTCGCCGAGCTCGCGCTTCAGCTCTGCCCGTTCTTCTTTCAAACTAGAGATGGTTTCTTTTTGTTTCTCGACGCGCTGTTCCAGAGACAGCTTAGTTTCAGTCACGCGATCACGCTCTTGGCGAGTTGCATGGAGTTCATTTGTTCGACTCTCGTAACGGTGTTGTAGAATACCTAGTGCCTTCTCCATTTCTTGGAATCGAGAATTTGCCCGAGCAAGCTCAGCCTGCAACTGGGCTTTTTCAGTTGCGTGAATGTGTTTCATCTGGATCAGATTCCTCTCTAGTGATTGCAAATCACGGTCCAATGTTTGACTGGGAGGCTTAGTTGACTCGGTCAACTGGCTGTTCTCTTCAGTACAGACCCGTGCGCGCTTTGACGCCTGTTCCTTGGGTTCGTCGTCCTGGTTCGAAACGTTAATTGAATGCAGATATATTAACATGTGGTGTACTTACGAGTGTGCGTTTCTGGGTCGGCTGCATCGCCTCGTCAGATGAAGAAGAGTTGTCACACTCTAACTCCTCCAGGGACACAAGATTCAAAGGCTCAATGGTAGGCAATGGCCAACCAGCCACACTATCCAAGAGGTATCCAAGAATCTCTTCGGCGTCTTCATGTACGCCGAGGGCATCATCCTGAAGATCACCGACCTCGTCGTGGAAACGGGCAACGTAGTGCACAAGTAAACGCAATCGATCAGGCTCCGGTGACTCGGGCAAACAACGCTCAATATGTTCACTTGTGTTGGCAACAAGAAACCAGATAACTGGAAGCAAATTCCCGTTTCGGGCATAAGTCGTTCGGATGTGCTGTATGGAAGGACTTTTGGGTCTAAAATACGAATCCAACGCAAAAATAGCAGATGGCGGCTTGTAAAGTTCACGGACGGTCTCACTGGAATGAATTCCAAAGCTGAGCGGCCCCTTGGCTAGGGAAACTTCCAAGGTGCTGCCCATCTCTTCACGGGGTCTGGTGTATGCAAAGCCCTTCCCTTGGAGGTAACGCTCAAGAACGGCCTGTTTCTTCTCGTCCTGAACAGCAAGCATCAGATGGAGCTCGTGAGTACCTACAATCTCCATGAGATGACCTAGTAGGAGAAACTTTGCACTAGAATATTCGGCCCAGGCTGCCTCTTTCGCAAGGTCAGGGTCGGGGTCTTTCAAATGGTCGGAGATGTTTAAGTCTGGATGGGTTGAAACATTGCTCAACCGCGCGATGACCTCCCGCATCTGTGAATGCAAAGCTTCTCGCTGTGCATAGAATGTAAGCAATATGGAACACATTCAAGAAAGATTTCCCACGAACCTCAGGCCCAGAAATTTGAGAATTTGACTGAAAGCTGTCGAAAAATTGGCGTATGTTTGGTGCTGCATCTGATAGCACTCGCTCGTAGTCATCCTTCACACGAGAATCCATCGGAAGGGTGACGGCAAACTCAGACGGCCCAAGGTGGACTGACCCGGGCGCAACCTCATCCATGCCGTCGACGGTCAACGCGCTGGGATGGATAGTTTGGAGTGATGGTTGAGTCATATGGCCTTCATGAGCTAGTTCTGAGGGTGGTAGTAAAGGTTCAGAGTGACCATGGTGGACTGCAGTATGTGAATGGGAAAATGAATCTGTGTCGGCTCTGACACTAAGCGGTGCAGTTGTTTCGGGGACAGACATAGGGATCGAAGCCTCTATATCGCCCACGGAAGATGGAGTTTCGACAGCGTTAACTGTTTGCGATATCTCAGATTGATTTTCTTCGCCGAGTTGGGCCCAGGCGTTGCGTATCTTTTCCACGGGAGTGGACCCTGGCAATTGACTGTATCGGTCCAAAGGGGTATCGGAGAGAGAAGGATCCGATGGCCTGGGCTCTTTATCTTCCATGATTTCGGCAGATTGTTCTTCTTCCACAAGATTAGAATATGAAAGCACTGGTCGAGTTAAACCCTCAGCACTGAGCTCTTCTGGATATTGTGATAGTTGTTGAAGAACTGTCTCTGGGATTGAGCTCAGGCAAGTCGACTGGACGAACTCGCAGTCTGTGAAAATTTCAGCGAAATGCAAAAATTGATGTGGCACGTGAAACTACCTCTGATGGCAGAGCCACACGAGCCAAGAGGCTGAGAGGTCAGATTGTTGTGAGATGGAGTATTATCAAGAGGGAAAGAGCCGAAGGGCGACAAATCAGCTCCTGAACCTGGTGGCTGAGCAGGTGTCTCGGCTATTTCGGTGACCTTAGAGCTCAGTCCAAAGCCTGGTGTGTTCGGATGTGATAATTCAAAAAAGCTGCTGATTTCCGCAGAGTACTGTCGATGCGATGAGCATCTATCAACCGAATCGGCGTTTGAGTCACAAGTCGGATCACGCTGCTGCGTATCAAACACGACGTCGTCGTCCCACTCACCTGGTTGCAGGTATTCGGGCGGAACAGATGGCTGGGGGATGTATTCAAAAAGTCCAGTGGTGGCCTGCGGGCAAGAGGTTGTGGATACAGCCTCTAGAGGCGGAGAACAATCAGAGAAAGACCGGGATGGAGAGGCGGTCCCGTAAAAGCAACCTGAGGCTTCAATGTACTGAGATTGAAGAGAGTCTACTATCTCAGAAATGCCGTCTTTTCGTACAAATAGCGATGAGGACGCTCTTGAATTATTATCGGAATCAGTGTCGCTCTGTTCGATCTCGTTGTCGAAGGACGAGTGGTCCTCTGGGCCTATATTTGCTTCTGGTGATAAGGAAGAGACCTCAATGACACTAGGCGATTTAGTGGTTCTCTCGCGTGTCGATCTTCGATTTAACTTGCTTGATTGCCGGGCTTTCCGCCTGTTCCAGACTTGTATAGCAAGCTCACTCGCGTTCTCTTTGGGTTCCTAGGCAAGCAAGGGAAACGCAATTGTTAGTCCAAGTTCGAGAAGCATTTCTTTGATGCCTTTTATATCCAATGGTACCACGTGGACTCACCCAAGTTGGATCGTAAGGACCCTCCCAATCAATAAGATACTCGGTGTCTGTTTCACGTAGGATACACTTTATAGGCCACTCCTGGTCGTCCGAGTCACTACCGTCGCTGCTTTCACTGCTATCGCTAATAATCACAGTTGCAGCTGGAGGCCGGTCAGCATTCTTTCTGTGGTGACTATCAAGTTTCGGCTGACGCTGCTCTCGAAACATCATGTGCGGGCGAATGTCGGGGAGATGTTGGATAACATAACGGGGGTGAAACGAGAGTGTAGGTCCAATACTCAAGAAAAGCTCATATGAGCTGCATTGATCCGTGACACATACAATTTTTGATCCTGGGCAACATCTAACACTTCCCCAAAACAAAGCGACGGTATATGAAAGAGGGTAAATGTACGGCGCGACGGACGGACGGATAGTGAACCCGCTTCACGTGATAACGCTTATCGGCGGTAGATCTACAATATTTGGGAATAGTGACATGTGGTCAACGGGATATAGGCATATGTGTCTAAATGATAATTGAAATATGTAAAACTGTTGTATTTCTATTTCACTTAGAGCTATTGCTAACGTTGTATGTACAGATTGAAATGTGAACTTGTACCATAATCATCACTGATTATCTTGTTGCATCTTCCATTCTTCAAAGCTGAAACCAAGCTCTGCTAGATTCTTGATCTCGCTCCGCTCTTTACCTCGTTGCACAAAAGCACGCCTGATATCTGGGAAATGAGCCCGCATCCATCTTTCCCGCTCACCCCACCGAGTACCAAGTTTGCCTTGTCCGTTGTTAGACAGTCCAGGTCGTGGGTTGGCCTTTTCCGCCCAGTCGTATAGGAAATTGAGGTAATCAGCATCCATGGGAAATGGAAGCAGATGGAATCCCTTTCCATCTCCTTTGGCTTCAATTTCGGAAGCCTCCCATTTCTTCATCTCATCTTTTGGTGGAAGTGTAAGCCTTCCGGACCACACACGAGAGAAAACAGCAGCGTGGTTCTCAGCCATAGGGAATGGAATAACCCGCTGCGAAAGCACTGGGAAAACGAGAGTGGGGTGCTCTATATAAAACAATTGCTGGTAAACATTCATTGTTCGCCATCCATGGGTCACAGCCGGTGGATTGAGTGAGGACAGGAAAGGATATGAATAGAAATAGCCGGTGCAGAAAACGATGGCGTCGACATGTTCCTCAATCCGACCATCCGCAAATTTGATGCTTCGGTCATAGGCCGTCGGAGGAAGAAACTCGACTATTTCAGGGCATATGATTTTATCGCCATTTGAGGGTGCGGCCAAGTAGGATTCAGATCGTTGGGAGACCAACAGTTTGCCCTGGCTTACTTCGTTTATCTGGGAACCAATGTCAAGCCCCGAAGCAGAACTTCCTACCACAACCACCTTCTTTCCTTGGAAAGGTTCTGGAGAGTTGTAAAACTTGGAATGAGAGATAGAACCTGGGTATGATGCATCCCAGGCTTGTATTCCTGGGATGTCTGGTACATAGGGGACCGTGAAGTGACCACTTGCAACCACCACAGCATCGTAAGTGTGGCTTGTATCGATGCCAGTTCGAAGACTTTTCGCTGTTAGACTCCAGGTACTTAGAGTTTCATCCTTGAGCTTCACATCTAAGATTTGCGTCTCAAATTGAATGAGGCCTTTGATATCTTCGGCATATTCTTCGAGGTATTGTTTCACTGTCCGGTGTTTGGGGAAGAGCTGGGCTTCCAATGGGAAAGCCTTGTCCGAATAACGCATTAACTCCTTAGGGATATTGGTTTCCAGTCGATCGTATACCGGAGACACAAATGTTGCCTCACGCCCTTCAGTACGATCAATCCATACTGGCTTCTCGACTGGCTCATGAGGGGTTAAATGTGGGACAGGTGTCGACATCCCTTTTTTAGAGGAACTTGGACTGTAGTTCCATACTCCCCCTACGGAGCTTCTTTGCTCAAAGACCTCAATTTGATCGAAACACTTCTCGGCGAGCAGGTATCTGAGTCGGTCAGTATACCGTGTTGGGGGGTGACTATGTAACAACCCCGCTTACTTGACTGCAGCAAGGCCAGATGGGCCCGCGCCAATGACAGCTACTCGACGAATAGGATTTGTGGTTGTCATGCTTTCAATGATCGCGGAAGCTTTTGACGGTAACTGGTCACCTATATAGCTAAAAATGCGAGTTGGATTGCGAGATAGAAGTAGCTTCGGAGGATGCCAAGCGCTTTCGCCATAGTGGAGCTATGTGGCACCTAACTGTCTCGAACAATATAACTGAGAAGTTTTGATGTGAAGAATATACTGAGATATTTCTATTAACATTCAAAAGTATGTAAATTTTCTATAAAATCGACCAATCAGCAAGTTTCATTGGACATTGAAAATCCAATGAAGGGGGTAATATTGGTTTTCACAATACGTCAATTACGCCCTTGTTTCTCCTGTTATTACCGTAGCATTACCCGACAGAGCTGCAGCTAGTCACGTCTTTGTTGCACCAGATATTTCCTGTACATCTTCTTTCAGCCCTCCGGTCTTCTTTACTCGCATGTCTTAACTTTTTATCTTATCTCATCCTATTATTCCAGTTTGATATGTGGACAGCTTGACAAAACAACAGTCGGGCGTGGGAAAACCGACGCAATGAATGCGATCGAATCTCCCAAACAGTCACCCGCGCCGAATGCGCTGGCGCATTTGACCAGGGTTCCGATAGCTCAGCTTTCTCCCGACCTTGAGCAATTGGCTGAATGCTGTTTTCTGGCCGCTGTAGCACTGGTATGGCCATACTCATCTTCGACCAAGTCTGTCAGCCTTCTGTTAGCAGAGCCGGATTTCCGCCTGAGGGGCGCCAAAGGACAAATCAAGGTCACATTTCATGGAAACCTCGCAGAAAAGGTCGCGGAATCGCATGTCGGAATCGGGGATACCGTTTGTATGGCCTTGAAAGACACCAAGTTTGTTAGCAATGAAAGCACTCAGCAAACCCCAGGAAGGTCTGTCGCGTGGGATGCGCACTATGAGAATGGCGGGTCTCTCGAGGTATGTTACTCCTAGAATCGATCTGTGGCTTATAGAGATTGACTCCTGCCCATCTAGATCTACCGATCTTCCCAATCCCCGTTGATGATATCGGTTGAGCCGCAAGTGTCAGCACCGCATGAACCCGAGCTCGCACCGCCTACAACACCTAGTGGGAAGTTGATCAATCCCGAACTCGACTTACCTTCCAGTGCACGCCCCTGGGGATCACCGGTATTCCTCAAGTCTACTCGAACCTCAGTCGGAGGAACAATCCGTTCCGCTTTCGATCCTTTTGTGGAAGAAGATGGATTTGTGCCAGGGAAAGGAAGAAAAAAGCCGAGGTACAGCTTGCACAGGGAAGATTGGCGTGTTATCAATGAACCAGAAAGCCCCCATGAGCAAGAAGGGCCGGTGGATTGGGAACAGGTTTTGAATCAATCTATCGACCAAGAGCTCGAGGCAGACTTGGCGAGTGAGCCTTCAGAGGAACCAGTGACGGATGCTGCCCAAGCTCCAGCATACACAGAGGATGCACCACAAGAGCCGCTTCAACTATTTGCAAAGCCTTCCCTTGAATTTACCGGGAGCATCCTTGAAAGACGTGCCGGCGAGTCAAATATTTTGTCCCATGAACAAGTTGATAATCATGGGACACCTCTTCATCTGCCAACGGATACACCGCAGATTCGACCCATCCCTTCTCCTGGGCTTCCGGTACCTTCGCCACTCATATCTAATCATTCTGGCTCCGCAGGCTATTTCCTGCCATGGACCGCACCCACGCAGCCTGAAGACATTGAATCTGTTCCTGCGGAAGCGGAGATCACAGCAACGCTCGCAGAATCGTCCAGCGAGACCCATGATACCGATGCCATCGATCCCATTCTAACAGAGACAGCTGAGCCAGTTGATCCAGATATTGAACTCATCCAGCAAGAACATGTCCTGGATGCCGGTTTCGTCTTCCGCGATGATTCAACATCAGTTCCAGGCTCAGAAGGTTTCCCAGAAGAACGGGAAGTTGAGATAAT
The DNA here is from genome assembly GCF_028829455.1 of Penicillium robsamsonii. Classification (NCBI taxonomy): domain Eukaryota; kingdom Fungi; phylum Ascomycota; class Eurotiomycetes; order Eurotiales; family Aspergillaceae; genus Penicillium; species Penicillium robsamsonii. The sequence continues at coordinate 7,772,530 of NW_026643219.1, read as the reverse complement.
CGACCTCCCCAGTGTCAACGATGAATCAGCCGCTCAAGCTGATTCTAATACCGAAAATCCCGCCGACGAAGCTCAAACAGATGATAAAGATGATGAACGTCTGATTGATGTCGGTTACCTATGGCGCGATGATTCAGCATCGTCTTCGCGCTCGGATGAGGACTCGGAAGATGAATCACTCGAATCCTCACAAGCAATCGATAGATCAGATAATCCTCAAGCTGATCCTGGCATCGAAACTGCTAACGAGAATGTGGGATCTCCTCAACATCCCGGTGGATCTCATGATGAGGAAAGTTCTGAGCCAGCGACTCAGTCGGTGAATTATCCCCAACCTGCCTCCGCCGTTGATCAGGATGCGATCGATGCCCTCGGAAGAATGATAGCCATTCGAGAGGAGGAACTTGAAAGGAAGAGAGATACGGACGAGGAAAAACAACGCGAAGATCATCTCGATGGATCATCTCTGGATAAAGGGGATTTCGATCGATCACCTGGTCAAGAATACACTGAAGAAAAGGATGAAGTATTTTATGCGGAGTCAGTGGAAAATTACGATTCACAAAATGAATATGAAGAGGACGAGGATGACGATGTCCATTTTGAGGCTCATTTGGAATCACAATTGGACGAAGATGACTCCAGCGATGAATCCAGCGATGAAAATTCTGAGCAAGGACAACAGCATCTGCCTGCGCAGACGGGAAAGCATGAATTAATCGTGTTGGACAGTGACAGTGATGATGAACCTGCCTCCAATCATCCTGAAGCCTCAGCTTCCCAGTCAGCAGATCGCTCATACCGCTCTGAATCTGGGCATCTGGCTGTACCCCCAGCTACAGCCAAGCTTGCAACGGGTGTACAAGAATATCCAGAGCCATGGTATGTCGATGGAGAGGGTGGCTATCATGGAGCCGTGGAAGAATATTCCGATGTTGATGAGGGCGAGGAGAGCGAAGCAAGTGAAGAGCGCGAATACAATCAACAAGATGACCAAGTTCACGAGAGTGACATGGATGATGACGAGTCAACCCAAGGCCAATATGAAACGGACTATCCATCTGAAATGGCGTCACCCGACCCTGATGAGGACGAGGATAAAGAAATGGAAGATGCGGAGCCCATCGGAGAAGCTGACAACGACGAATATTATGCTGCGACCAGAGTCGACGCACAGGTAGAAGTGGTCGTTGATCAGGACCCTGATGAGGAGCAATTGAGCAATGTTGATCCGAATTTGCTTCCTGAATCTCACCATCAAGGTCCCTCCTCGGAAATGGCATCACCCAACCCTGAGCAGGACAAAGACAAAGAAATGGAAGATGCGGACCTCATCGAAGAAGCTGACAACGACGAATCTGATGCCGCGGCCAAACTTGACGCACGGATAGAAGTGGCAGTTGATTGGGACGCTGACGAGGAGGAACCAAGCCCTGTCGATCCAAATTTGTTTGATATGTCTGAATCTCATCATCGGGGCCCATCCTTGGAAATGGAAAGCCATGCTGAGCAGACTATCAGTGGGATTCCTTTATCTCCCGGAAATGTTATGGCCGATTCTCTGTCGACACATGAACCGACCATCGGAGGACCTGAGCCTCTTGGCGGTCGAGTTTCGCCGTCAGTTATTCCTCCATTTGAGCGACAGCTCCTAACCCCAGACCCCACGCAGGAAAATGCATCTGCACGTGAACTGGGTTATGATATTCAACCTGAAATTCCATTCACGATCGAAGAAAATGAACCTCCTACTAGTCTGGATGGAATGTCACAGCCTGCGGGCTCCCCGGAGTCTGAACAAAATGACGATATCAGTGCAGAACCCATGAAAGATACCCAACAAGAGATGCACGTTGACGAACATGACGATGTCTTGGCTCCTTCGGAACTCGCCGAAGCTGCGGAACCTCCAGCAACGCCCGAACCCGGCCGCTCTGTGGAGGTTGTTATCAGCACCGAATCTCCAAGAACACCGGCAGTTCCCGTTGCACAGCCTGCATTTCCCGACCGTAATGCCTGTGGACTACGTAGCAAGCTTTCCTACTTTGCCCCGCTTGCTACACTCATCGATCATTACGATACTTTGGTCGATACCATCTCAATCGTGCACGAGGCTTCGCTAATAACCCGAACCAAATCCGGTTCGAAAGACTGGTTCGTGACTATTCAACTTACTGATCCCTCCATGGCTGGCACGACTCTTCATGCTCAGATTTTCCGGCGATACAAGGCCTCAATGCCGTCATTGGTTGAAGGTACCGCCATACTCTTACGTGACTTCAAGGTCCGGAGCCTCGATCACACCATGATGCTTGTCAGCGTGGATTCCAGCGCATGGGCCGTATTCGACGGATCTGGTCCCGATGCCGAGACGAACGGGCCCCCTGTAGAATATGGCTCGCAGGAACGTGCCTACGCGTCTGGCTTACGTCGGTGGTATGAGGAAGTTGGCTCGGATAGGGTCGCAGACCGTATGCTCCAGGAAGCTATCGCAAGAGACAGTCAGGAGCGCGATGTGACACCAAGCAGCCAAGTGCCAAGCGAATCAGGGAGCCCAGATTCCAGACGAGGCTCCCAGCGTAAGCGCAAAAGCAATCGCCGAGTCACTATCCATGAGCTGCGGGATGGTACTCGTTATACCGAGGTCGGGTCCCCAAACAGTCGAAACAGCAGTGTTCACGAGTTACGCGACGGAACGTTGTATGCCAATATTTGAAATGGTTGTGTTGATATCTTGATGCTTGACGTGCTATCTCCGTCACAATGCACATGTACCTACGGAGTAAAACAAAATAATTCACATGAACAAATCAAATTCTTTTCAGTGTATTTAAGTGACTACCTACACGTAGCTAGCTACCTGTAAAGTCCACACCTCCGAAGTTCACTAACCATATATGCATTCCCACGCGCCTATTTCTTCCTAGCATGACCTAGAAGGACTCGATCTCTTCTATGCAGTTGTAATCCAACCATCCATCACATCCGCTCTCTACCTGTAAAGCTACCCTGACAGAACCATTTTGCCCTCACTTTGGTACAACGTCACCCTCTCAGTCTCCGACACTTCATCGCTCTGTGGCTTCTCGTTCTGGCCATTCTTATACACAGATAAGAGTGGCATCGTATCATTCTTCCATGTGGGAATCCTAGCTTTGCGGGTCTTCCACATGGTGCCTAATAATGTGACAAAGCCCAGTAGCCACACCAACACCGGAAGAATGATCCACTGCCAATGGATGGAAACATGTGTCATGCTCGTCATTGCCTGGCCGGTCGTATTAGCCTGGTTAAAAGAAGACGGCGTATCGCGAATGGTTTTTGACATTGCTCCAGCGACATTATCCATAGCACAGTGCATCTGCTTGGCAGTTCCACCCGCGCAACCAGTGATGTTCGAAAGCGCGATAAGCTGTATCAAATCTGCACTCGCATATTGATATGGAACGCTCTTGGGTAAAAAGTGGAAACCAAAAGGGTCGAGCTGTGCTCGGCCGGCGAAGAAGTCTTGAAAGAAATATCGTATCGCTGTAAGGGTCCGTTTGTATATCAGAAAATCTCTATTTTTCTCAACACCCATATCCGGCCCCCAGGGGGGATGCATATGGTAGTTACTACCCATGAAGAGACTTTCGAAAGATCCGTTCTTCGATATGCCCAGGGTTTCTTCGTGATAGACGCCCCGCCTGACTGTTGGGCGAAAGCTGTGCACGACAGGATCAATGCTGCATTCGATTGCTTGCCATTTAGGCTGTATCTTCGAATCAAGTGCCCATAACTCTTCAACCGGTAGCAGGTTATCTGGGGCCACAAGTTGGATAGGAGTTATGATGCTGTTTGTGTAGATCAAAGGTTCCACCGATCCTATAGAGACTGGCGCACCCCAGAGTGTACCCGAATCCTGAACATAGGCAGAAATATTACTACTGCTATCTTTAAGATAAACAGTGCAGATCTTGTATGATGAATCCAGTTTCTTGCCCTCTAGGATATTGTCACATTTGGTTTTCAGTCGGTCTGTTATGTTCGTGCAACTCGCCCTCATTTCCAGTGTAGCAATTGGATCCCAGGTACAGTTTCCTGAGCTACAGGTGTACCGTGGAGTGTGCCATGGCTTTGACGAATCGCTGTTGAATAGCGAATTGTAGATATTCGCTTTCATTGCCGGATCAAGATAGTACGCCGCTATCCACGTAGGTTAGCTACATGCAGGTCAACGGAATCCCACATATCCTCTTACCATTATTTAATGGAGGACCTAAAGCGTCGTATGCAGGGTTGCTAGACACGATTGCAGTCCCTGTGGGGTCGACAATGAGTTTAGGATAGTAGTGGATCAAATTTTGGACAAAGGGGTCAAAGGCGATCGCGAGGATGACAGCTAGACTGCCAAAGGCTGCAAAATGTCTATATCCATAAGCCTCTAGTATAGAGGCAACCACGAGGATATACATACTTTGCTCGTTGTCTCCAAACTAAGGCTGCACAGCCCCATAGCCCCCGGCTGGCCCCATCGAAGATACTCAGATCAACCAAGGGTCGACTTTTTCGTGTGAACCACACCCACTTAAGCTGTCCTATTCCCTCGCTGATAGAGAACAAGACACATCCTTTCGAGACTGTGCTTAACCAGGAGATTACCGAATTCAGTGATAGCATCCAGCTCGGTTGAGGACGATCATCGTACTGTGTCAATATCACAACGATTGCGACCAGAAGGCCCGATGATAAAACCATGGCCAGTATCTCCCAGATAAACAAGTCCGAGATAAGCTTCCATATGGTTGGTTTTGCTTTAAGTATGTGATCCGGTACAAGCGGTTCATTTGCTGGTTCGGAATGAGGCTCAACGGGGAGGATCCTGGGGGATTGCAGGGGCAATTGTGGCCTGTTTGCTTCTCCATGAGCAATTCCATGCTCTCCAAGCTCTCCATGCTCTCCATGCTCTCCTAAGTCTTGGTTTGGATTCATTTCGAAGAGATCGCTACGGATGAAAACATCAGAGTGTGGGAAATTTAGGTGGTGACACACGCTAAGTTCTTAAGGAGCAGACTAGCGCCCCCAATGTAACATGCATATCATTTCCTTTTGGCATACAGCCTACATGAGGCTATGCAGGGCTGTGCTTACGAGAAAGCAATTCTCGCAAAATAACATTGTCCTTTAGCCATTTCATCTGAATAGATAAGAATCGGGTAGAATACGAATCTTGAATTTCCAAGCTAATTGCGAAGGCATTCATGTCGTTGAATCCTTGTCGAGATTGACCTACTCGGCCTGTCTGATTAGACCAACTCGACCAGAGTTGCAGGTAATTGACATTTGTGGAATTGATAAAAGTCGGTTTTTTGATTATCAACGGTTTGGGGAAGTAAATATTCAGGACAAGATGCAACGAAGGAAACGGGTCGAAAGTGGATCCCGAGTGGATTTACTGTAGGTGGCTTGGTATGCTTCGGACTAATACTTCGAGAACGCAAAAGATGTCAGGGATTCTTGTGAGTTGGGATTCTCAAACACCCGCAAAGGATGAATACATAAAGCACTAGTGCCGCATAAAGACCCAAAACCACGCAACATGATGATCGTCAAGGATAGTACAGAGAGAGCAGTTTGGACAGATTTTGATCGAGCCCAGACATACAACAAAGATCAAATCACTGCGGAAGAAGATCTTATCAAGGAGGAAGCGATTGTCATGGAATTCAATGCCATAGTGAGTGCGCCGACGATGACATATGGTGAAGCTTTCACTAATCGCTGTTGATGTCGAGAAAGGGAAGTTTGATGAAATATACTTATTTTACTTCGGCTCGTGATACATAGTCTTTTTCCCGAAGACAATGCAAGAGTGACAAAGATATAACGCTGGCAACCAAACATGATTATATGCGTTCGGTGGTTTGAACAGATTTTGAACAGAAAACAGAGTACGAGACTTCCATGTGCATACGCGATTTCAAATATTCCCTACAAGAAGAAGCTGTCTTCCAATAGATAGTGAACGTCTAACTTCATCAATGGTATATATGGTGGCTTGGCACAGTTATCAAAAGAAGCATCATTTTACATCTTGGACTGTTTCTCTGCCGCAAAATATTCTGCGCTCACAGCAGCCTTGATCAACTGATTGGCAATGGCCGTAGGAGGGGGCAAACGCAAGCCACCCTTGTATTCCGGACCAGCCGGAGCGCTCAAGTCACTTGTACCAATGCGCAGCGCCTCCTCCACCTCCTCAATCTCAAACCACCGCGCATCCTCCAGCTCAGGATCGTGCTGTAAAGAGATAGTCTCATGAGCAGGGTCACTGACCTGGGCAATAGCACCAATCATCAAATTAGCCGGATACGGCCAAGGCTGCGAGGAGTGGATCACAACGCGGGACAAAGTGACACCTGATTCCTCCCACACCTCTCTCCGGACAGCATCCTCAATTGACTCAGCTGGCTCAATAAATCCAGCCAAGGTGGAATACCACCCTGGCGGGAATCGCTTGGAGCGCCCGAGCAGTATCCGCTTGCCGTCGGCGGAAACCACTGCCACGATGATAGTCGGATCAGTACGAGGGAAGCAAAGGTTTGACAACGTAGTACGGGTATTGCATTCCGGACGTTCTTCCGTCTTGGCCTCGGTTGCTCGTGCAACATCTGTCGGTGGGCAGGCACGCTTGGTTCCTGCATTCACCGCCAAAGTACGGTGGCCGCATGTACCACAGAAGATATTGCGAGTGTTCCAGTCCATCAACGCACGTGCCTGTGCGTAGATAGCAGCTATCCCAAATTTATTAGTTCTCTTTTGTCCATGTATATATCACCAGCGTGTTTCCATACCTTCATCTGCGGAGAACGACATGACAACTCGTGCTTGGAAGAAAGACAGTCCCTTCTCCTTCGTGGCATTGATCACATCCTTCGCTGCAACCTGCTGCTCTTCGGAGCCCTTGGGGGTCACATCGACTGCGAAATACGGCGTGCCAGAGTAGATCTTCCATGCCATCCCCCCTTCTTTGCGACTCTCGTCCAGTCCAAGGAATATAAGGGTCGGGTGTGACTTGCGCGAATCATAGTTTTTGATCATATCTTCCTCGGAAGTATCAAAGATATCCTGGGGCACAAGCTTGCGCACCTCGTCATACTTGGCATAGTATAGCTGTGCCGGCGACGGAGTCAAGGGCGCTAGGTTGTTCAACAAAACAAACCGGGCTGAAGGGTGCTTCAGGGCCGTGGACAGGAACGTGTGGTCGGAGCGCAAGAACGATAAACGGTTGATTGGAGAGCCTGCAAGTTCTTTAGCTCTATTTCACCTCATATATTAAAGTACAAAATCATCCTTACTGGAGAAGTAATTGACCGTCTCTTTGCCGAACTGTCGGGACAACATGGAATCCGCAAGCATATGAGCCGGGGTAGGGATCTGAGGGGTTGTGCTCATTCTGTAAGGGCTAGGTTGCCAATAATAAATGTGTAATATGATAATGATATCAACAAGAAAGAGATCGGCCAGTAATGAGTCTTATGTCTATATAAAATATGTATTAAGAAGAACGTGGAAACCAGGACAGCCCTGGTGGGCGCCCAGGAATCGCATTAATCAGCAGCTAGCGGTCCCTCCTCGGCACCACGTGTGCAAACTGATTACACGTTTTTGTTCGGAGTTAAGCCGAGAATACCGATAATAGAATAGATTACAGTAACTTGCAGTATTTTATTACCAGCGAAGCGGGGGAACCTGAGCTCCCCACACACGTGACCACATTCTTTTGACTCTTATCGCCGACGAGCCTCTGTGCGAAGAACACGAACCGGGCATCTCTGTCATATTCGGCATCATGGGGCACCTTGTCACTCTAGCAACATGGTGAGGCCGACCTATCTATTATCCGGACGCTAGAAGCCCCGCGCTAACTCGTTCTAGCTCTTTGAACCAGTGGGCTCTCGACTTTGAGGGCAACGCGGAGCGCATCATTGAGAGCATTAGGCAAGCTAAGGCTGCCGGTGCCACTTTACGCGTTGGACCAGAGCTTGAGATTACTGGCTATGGAGTTCTGGATGGTTTCCTTGAAGGCGACACCTTTTTGCACTCATGGGAAATGCTTGCCCGCATCATCGACCACCCGGATTGCCAGGATATTGTGGTTGATGTCGGATTGCCGGTTCGCCATCGCAATGTCCGTTACAACTGTCGGTGGGTATTTCCGATGCAACTAGTATCGCATTAGCTGACATATACTCTTAGTGTGATTTTCTACAACCGGAAGATCATCCTGATTAGGCCGAAGATGTGGCTTGCCAATGGTTCGTTCAGTTACTCTCTATACTTCTGAGAACAGTTGCTAATATTAGTTTTTATTCTAGATGGTAACTATCGCGAGCACCGACACTTTACACCATGGCAGCGTCCACAGGAGGTGGAAGACTACTATCTGGAATCCATTGTCGGCAAAGTTACTGGCCAGTACAAGGTTCCATTCGGTGATGCCGTTATTAGCACGAGAGATACATGTCTGGGTCTTGAGACGTGTGAGGAGCTGTTTACCCCTAATGGGTATGTGTTGAACTCTCTCTGTGGCTCTGGATGCTAACAATCGAATTTAGCCCTCACGTTCCATATGGCCTAGCTGGTAAGTCTCGAAGTTCAAACGACCGCACTCATTATCTAATGCGAATCAGGTGTTGAGATTATCTCCAATTCTTCGGGCAGCCACCACGAACTGAAGAAGCTTGACACCCGTATCAATTTGATCACCCAAGCTACCAAACTGGTGAGTAGAAAACAACACTACAATAGTGTAGTACCTTTCTTACACCTTACAGAGTGGTGGAATCTATCTTTATGCCAATCAGCAAGGCTGCGATGGTGATCGTCTGTACTATGATGGATGTGCTATGATCGTCGTCAACGGTGACATCGTGGCCCAAGGTTCACAGTTCTCTCTGAATGACGTGGAAGTCGTCACGGCAACAGTCGACATCGAAGAAGTCCGCACCTACCGGTGCAGCGCAAGCCGTGGAATGCAAGCGAGCAAGCAGTCGCCCTATGTCCGCCTTGATCTTGACATCAGACTTTCTCGCCGGGATGAAGACGCCGAGCCCAGCCTAGCGACTTCCCAGCCTATCAAGCCACGGTACCATTCTCCCGAGGAGGAGATTGCTCTGGGACCTGCCTGCTGGCTATGGGATTACCTCCGGAGATGTGGAGCCGCCGGTTTCTTCCTTCCTCTAAGCGGTGGTATTGACAGCTGTGCCACTGCAACCATCGTGCACTCCATGTGCCGCGAAGTTCTCAAAGCAGTGGGAGAAGGAAACGAGCAGGTCATCATGGATGTCCGCCGGCTATGTGCGAAGCCAGCAGATTCGGACTGGCTTCCTACCACCACCCAGGAAATTTGCAAGTAAGTCTTCCAAGTGTTGAGCGTCTATCAGACCAAATTCATTTCCTGTCGTCGTAATGTGGGGAAATATTGACCAAATTTGCTAGATCTATCTTCCATACCAGCTACATGGGCACACAAAACTCGGGCCGGGAGACACGAGACAGAGCTACTCGCCTGGCCAATGATATTGGGTCTTACCACATTGACTTCAACTTCGATACTGTGGTCACTTCTATCATGAATCTCTTCACTGTTATCACTAACTTCCAGCCTCGGTTCAAAATGCACGGTGGATCCCCTGCGGAGAATGTCGCGCTTCAGAATGTGCAGGCTCGGATGAGAATGGTTCTCTCATACCTGTTTGCCTCGTTACTGCCGACTGTGCGTCAACGCCCTGGTGGTGGTGGCTTGCTTGTTCTCGCATCATCTAACGTCGATGGTAAGGCTATCACACACGAACATCGTACCTTGTTGAACATATTCACTAACCGTTGATACAGAATGGTACGCCACATAAATGCACTAATTAGCTTCCTGTAACTGACTGTCCCCATCTAGTTTGCGAGGCTATCTCACCAAGTACGATGCCAGTTCCGCCGATGTAAGCATCAGTTTCCCCAATTCCAAGAACCATTATGTTCCAGACTAACGCAAACAACCAGCTCAACCCCATCGGTTCCATAAGCAAAGTCGACCTTAAGAAATTCATTTCCTGGTCCGGCCGAAGCTTTGGCCTCCCGATTCTCGAAGAATTCATCCACGCAACACCCACCGCCGAGCTAGAACCCATCACCCACGACTACGTCCAATCTGACGAAGCCGACATGGGCGTTACGTACGCGCAGCTGGGCGTTTTTGGTTACTTGAGAAAGGTCTCCAAGCTAGGCCCGTACTCTATGTACGAGAAGCTGCTCCACCTGTGGGGCAACGAGTACAGCCCGCGCGAGATCTACGAGAAGACCCGCCATTTCTTCTACTATTACTCTATCAACAGACACAAGATGACTGTTCTTACGCCTAGCTATCATGCTGAGCAGTACTCGCCCGATGACAATCGTCATGATCTAAGGCAGTTCCTTTGTAAGTTTTCTCATTCTTGGGTTTGTAGGTTGCATGCTAACCTGACTGTGTAGACCCGCCCTTTACTTGGGCGTACAAGAAGATGGAAGATAACGTTAAGTACTGGGAATCGAAGGGATGGACTACTGGCAAGGGAGGGAAGAAGAGTGTTAAGGCTGATTAAACGTAGATTGTCTAGGTTTGGGGGTTTTCAAGATGTTTGTGTACCTAGGTATTGCTTGATATTAAAGCCGCTATGGCAATTAAGATTGGGTAATTTGTGAATTACGGGCTATTTTCTACAAGATATCAAACTAGCTGGGATTTGCTTTTCTATGCGGCAGGGGAAAAGGCAATAATTGAATGTACACACAGCCGAGCGTGAAACCAGATATGGAAGCAAATGGGAAGGAGACTATTGAAAGGATATCCAAGACCGCATAAGCGGCTGATTATACAAAAACATAAAAACTTCCCTATACTTCGGAGGTTGAACTATAGTTCTTGGCTTTAGCTGCAGTGGGGCTCTAACCTTGGAATGACGCCAGCGGCTCAACGCAATTGTGTTTGTATAGGGCACATAAGCACTATGTTTGTTAAAGAGTTTTTTTTTCAATCAAGTCAGAATAAAGAAAAAGTAGAGAGTGTCATATATTGTAGACTCATGCAGAGGAATCGGGGAACAAAGCCACATTGAAACAAGGCAAAAGACAAAAATACATTGGGGATCACGTGGCGTTGAGTGGGGCTCCCCAACATGTATTCAACTCTGCATTCAACTCTCTCTTCACTTTTCCAACCTGCCAAGGTAGTATTGCTATTCTTTGATCTTATTATCATGGGCAACGAAAACATCAACCGCAGGGACGATTCAACCCATAAGAACTGGTCTGATGATGAGAGCAACCCGTTCGTCGCCTTCCGGCGCTACGCCGATGAGCAGGTCTCCACCATGCTTCAATCTATCACAGGCCTCCCTTCAATGCTGACGCAACCTCACAACGGCCACTGGGATATATTTGTGGATAACCACGGCTATGATAATCGGTTGATTCGCCAAAGAACCGGTGATACTACGAACAGCTATCCAGACCGCGACAGTGGTGGTTATCTGAGCAACGGAGATGGAGATGATCCACGCAATGGAAATCACTCACCGCGCTGGCCTGAGAACGGTGATTCGTCACACTCTCAATCCCAGAGAAAGTCATGTAATGGACCGTCCGACTTCTTTGGCCTCGATTCCTTCTTCGACCGGTTCTGGCTTGAGGACCGCTTCTTCCCCTTTGCATCGCAACTCCTACACTCCGGCCACAACCTTCTCGTCCGAGATATGTTCGAGGACACTGACTCGCCAACCTGGCCGATCGCGTATATCATGTTCAGCCCGTACTCGCCTCTCCATCTAGAACAACAAGCATATTACCAAGCACACCGTGAAAAGGGTGTTTTCTCATCTATCATGTCCTCTTTACATCTTAACTCCGACCGTGATCCATCCGAACCACAGTGGCGGGAAGCCTTCGAGGATTTACTTCGACTCGAGAACGATAAGCCGATGCTCGATCGCAATGCCTCCGTCACGAGATCCGAGGCCGGAAAGGATTGGATACAAGGGCTTGTGAAAAGAGGCAGCTTGGGAGATAAGTGGAAATTTGTGAACGGCAGAGAGGGTCAACCTTGGTCGGGCATCACGTTCTCCGGTGCAGGCCCAGAGCAGAACCAGTCTCGCTCTTGGTCTTTACCCGAGAAAGAGAAGGAATCCGCAGATACGGAGGCTGTTAGCGAGCTGGATCTGTATGAACGCTTCTTGCACGATATCGAAAATCGCGAACGTGAGTTCTTCCGCGGTGCCTCCGAAAGCCCTCTTCTGCGTCTCCTCCTTGAGGAGCGACGACAGCAACAGGAAGAACTTGAGAAATATAGACGCAGCCCTTCAAGGTTTGATGGGCACAGCCGTGATGATAATGAGAATTGGATCGATCTTGTGTCTGGGGGAAACAAAAAATCAGTCCCTGAAACAGCCAAGGATTTGCCGACCGAGATCGATACCAAGCCAACTGAAGTTGTCTCGGAAGAGCAGCCTCGTATCATCTCCACTATGACTCGAACGGAACGTGTGCGGCTTCCTGATGGCTCGGTTGAGAGCAAGATTGTCAACACGAAGCGTTTCGCAGATGGCCGAGAGGAAAGGGACGAGTCTGTTGAGGTGTCTCATCCTCAGGAAGGTTACAAGCCTGAGTCCGATACGTCGAAGAACGGTTGGTTCTGGAAAGACTAGGACTGAACTTTGGACAATATCTACGACAAAACCCCAGCTATGACCTTTAATATAACCCCTTTTATGTATGACTCTTTCAGCGTGTTTCCTCGATTTATGATTTGCATGTTCCACTGTTTTTCCGGATGTCATTCTCTTTTTTTGTTTGCTTCCCTGGCTTCGAACCACCTGGCTCTGTGTACATTTACTTATTGCCTTTCCCCTGCCGTGTGGAAAAGTAAATCCTAGCTAGTCTACCTATCACCATAAACAAGAATAGTTGGTATTAAGACATTTTGGGCTACATATACGTAGGACAAGAATTAGCTCCAAAATATAGTTACATGAATACGGGCGGTAAAAACATCTTAAAATACAGAAAACGACTTCACACGTATTACATTCTGGGAAATGTTGCAAAGAAAATATAACAAATATTCTGAAGACAGCATATTATCCATCTCACATATGCGCCTGCTGAGGCTCCCAAGCTTCATCAAATCCAGCAGAACGGACCCACATCGGTCGATCTCCCTCCTCGACAGTAGAGTCAACAGCTATCTAGCAGTCAGTAAGGTGTCAAATGAGCAGATGCAATAAATGGCAATTCCTGCTGCTTACCTATATTCCCAATCCTAAGCCACATATCCCCCTTGATCGGCATCTCAGGATGTTTACTCTCATATGCTTGACAGACATGCTGACCATGCGCCAAAGCCCGTGCAAGCTTAGCTAGATGTCCATCATCACCAGGATGGGCGATACTTCGCGCGAAAATCCGTGACCAGTCTTCCTTCACGGGATAATTGGTCACCTCATCCAGCAGAAGATCGGGCGTTCCACGTGAAATATACATCAAGAGATCCATGCGTCCCTTCCATTCCAGCATGCGTAGCTTGGATTTCTGGTCCAGGAATGGGAGGTTGATGATTCTGGAAAAGAAGATGGATGAATTGAGACAATGGATGAAGAAGAAATCAATCCTCATCTCTCTGGTCGGACGCTGCGCGGCACTGGTATAGTAGGCTGAGATGAATTTAGTGATCGTTTCTCACTCACCAATACCAGCATACTTCCAAGGACTTACCGACTGTATTGATCATATCCGCCAACCGCTCCTCCGCCTGATCCTCAGACACCGTAAATTGAGAAGCATACTTGAGCATCTTCTCCGGTGCTCTGTGGAGCACTCCATCCTTGATCTTGTTACTGTCAGACCACTTGACACTCTCAATAAGAGTCTTATCCGCGCGCGTCTCATTCAGGAGCTGAAGCAGCGACTTCTGTCCCGGCTTTCCGATACCATCGGCCATTTTCTCAGCGGGTAAGAAGAAGGCACGACCAAGCCAGTCATCGTGCACAGCTGCCTGTGCAAGACCTTGAGCTACAATGGCAGGTTGGCTGAATTCTATACCGAAACCGAGGTGGATGAGCGGGTGGAGGAGGCCTGGATGGGTTAGCCCGGAGCATGCAACACCAATGTTCAATATGACCCATAACTAGAAGAAAACACTTACCGCCAAACAAGCGACACATCATGCTCTCCGCTCGCTCATCCCTGGCGAAGACATACTCCATCAGAACCTCAGCAATGCCCTTCGCATCGATCTCATGCTGGAAGAAGGCTAGGTAGTTGGGGTAATGTTCTTCCTTCCCGAAATACTTCTGGAATTCGACGAAATCATGCATGGATTTGATGACATCTTGGCTTGCTGGAATAACGGGTCTTTGATAAGTCTTATTCCGCTCATAGCAAGACTTGATATCATCTGGCGATGCGCCAAGAGCGTAGATACTAAGAAGCTGGTGAGGTATGTGATCTGTGTCTGTATTAGAGATGGTTTTTGGTGCGGGATGTCTGAAAATCACATACTATGGAACCTCTCCTGATTGAAGAAGACGTGGTGGATGGCCAAATCTTCTTGCAAGATCTCGCTCACTGTCCGCGCACTGTCTTCCCTCACATTTGAGCTGTAAATGCCCAAGTCTGTCACCGGGGACAGATGGATCTTAGTAGCGGTGGCCATTGTAGATGGGGTATTGCGGAACAGGTTCCCGGTGGAACTATACGAGCTGTACTGCGCGGCTAGTCGCGGAAGGGGTGGAGTAAGAAATGCTGAAGCAGAAGAGCAACTTGTTTGAAATGGTGGATTTAGACTGGAATAGTAGCGAGCACTATTCAGGAGAAGTTGAGACTGTGTAGCTGTAGACTTTGATCGAAATAGATGATGTTTGTGGCACTGGATAGAACGGGGAAGCATGTCCTTTATATAGCTCACACCCGGGATGTAGTAGGAATCTGTACAACTGTCAGACCTCGAGAATCCTCTGGAAAATCCAACCCATAGCCTATCACGGTCGTACAATTATTCAGAAGTAAAATGCATAGAAATCGGGGCCTGGGGGATTTGCTGTCACCCCACGTCATGGGGCTCTGGACACAGGGTGGAGGCGTTATCCAGACCGGTCTTGTTGGCTTTCTTACTAATTGATTATAAAGGTTCTAAGCCTAGCCCTGGATGCTCTATATCACATATCGTATAACACATAACGTGTCTTTTTTTTTTAATTTATTTCTGCTTTTTAGATAATTTAGGGGTATCTGTCATTCTGGGGTGCACAAGAA
This sequence comes from Penicillium robsamsonii, assembly GCF_028829455.1. NCBI lineage: Eukaryota > Fungi > Ascomycota > Eurotiomycetes > Eurotiales > Aspergillaceae > Penicillium > Penicillium robsamsonii. The sequence continues at coordinate 7,757,212 of NW_026643219.1, read as the reverse complement.
ACGTCAATTACACGCCCAAGTAAAATGAAAAAAAAAAGCATTCTTTCTACTCCTCGGTCTCTCTCTCCTTCTTGCGACGTTGTCGGTCTCGTTCCATCTTCTTGAACAACGGGTGGTGCCCTTTATCCTTGAGCTGCTTGTTCCTGCTCTTGTTGTACTCGATATAAGCCATATCCTCACCACCAGCCAGACCGCTAAGAGTAGTAGCACTGCGTTTAGCACCGCCTTTCTTGGCCGTCACTCGCTTGCCGGAGCGCATCGAAAACAGATCATCATTGACCTGTTCGACGTCGGCAGATGACTCATTCTGCAGCATGACTTCTTGCAGAAGCTCGCGGCGTTCCGCTGGCGTCGAGTACGAGAGTCCTTCGTAATTATCTATGCCTTGGAGATGGGTGATGACCTTGAAAGCATAACCCTGATCGATCAGGAATGCCTGGCGTTTGGCCGAGTAGACCATCTCATTAGTGTCCTTGGACACGAGCGAGTAGAAGAAGGCATTGAAGCCCTCGTCGTTTCGACGCTTGGCTCGCAGGATTCGTCCCAGGCGCTGAGCCTCCTGACGACGTGAACCGTAGTGAGACGAGATCTGAATCAGACAAGTGGCCTCGGGAAGATCGAGTGAGGTATCACCAATCTTGGACAGGAAGATAGTGTTGACCTGCTCATTGTGTTGGAAATTCTCCAAGATACGCATGCGCTCATTTTGAGGAGTTCCACCGTAAATGTAAGCCTTGTTCAGCTTGAGCGCATATCGCTCGAGAGCGTAGACATTGTCAGAGAACACGATGATCTTATCGCCGCGCTTCTCGTGGAAATCGATCAGGAACTGACACGCTTGGAACTTGCGAGGGTTCATGATGTATAGCAGAGCTTGTTTCCTGGAACTTTCCCGCAGATACTCCGAGTAGAACTCGGTCGTCATCGGGCACCACACCTCGGCACATTGGACCTTGGCGATGTGGCCCTGTGCAGCCAGTTCCATCCAGTTTGCTTCGTAGAGTTTCGGTCCGATCAAGAAGTTCAAATCTTTGATCTTATCATCCTCACGAAGTAGTGTTGCGGTGAGACCAAGCTTGCTTTGTGCGGCGATTGCAGATGTGACCTTTCGGAACATCGATGCCGGCACGACGTGCACCTCGTCAAGGATCATCATACCCCATTCTCTCGATTGAAGCCAGTCCATCATCTTCTGGGCATCATAAGACCGGGCACGGGTCTGTGACACCATTGAGTATGTGGACACAATGATACCAGTTGATCGCTTGAATTTTTCTTTATGGTCCGACGTGAAAATGGCGATATCACCCGGGTCGATGGTTGTCCACCGCAAGAACTCGTTTCGCCACTGAACCACAGACATGGAACTGGTGCAGAGGACAATGGTGCCTTTCTTGATGGTCGCAGCGGCAGTGATACCCACAAGGGTTTTACCGGCACCACAAGGAAGCACAATGATACCACTCTTGGCTCGTCCGTTACCGAACATTTTACTTAAGCTCTTCTCCTGATAGGACCGAATCCGCGCCGCGGGTTTTAAATCCATATCCAGGTTTGGATTGACTGTATCTCCTTGGAAATCGTACTCTTCCAACGCAGGACATCCGATCGATTGGCAGCGGGCCTTGACCACCTCGACACCAGCAGCGGGGATTTCGAAACTGTACGTTATTGCTTCTTCAGTCTCATCCTCGCCAATGTCGTCGATGCCATAGTTCACGGCTCCTCCTTCTTCGGTCTCGTCTCGAGCTACGGCAGCGGCAGCCTCCTGTTGAGTGGTCTCTCGTACACCAGCTGCATCTTTCGTTCCAGGAATGACAAGACCACCCATTTTCGGAGCAGCCCGTTCGATAATTCCTTCGGTATTATCCATTCTCTGGGGGCCAATCACTTCATCTTTCAGCAACCGCTGAAGCATTTCAGGATCTGTCGTTTCCACATAGTATCGATTATGCCTCAACACCATCTTGATTTTTCCGTAGGACTTTGTGAACTCGATGATGAACGTCCGAATGCTTTCGGGCAGCGGCGTTTTCGATAGACGGTCCAAGAACTCAACGATATCCTGCGGTTTCAGACCGACCGAGACCGCCGCATATAAACTGTGTCCGGTCAAGCGATATTCATGGAGATGGGTCGGACGGGAAAGCGGTTCCGCAATGGTGGTCAGGAAATCTTGGGCCTGGGGCGCCAGCGGGGAGAAACTCTCAAGGGTGATTGTGCCTTTCAAAGGTTCGATCCATAACGGCCGGTTGTAGTGGTCGCGCTTCAGCGGGAGCGAAGAAAGATCTTTGTATCCAAATCTGGGGTCCGTCTTCTCCACCTGATTCTTCTTGCCGAATGCCTCGAGAGAGAACTTATTGACGACCGCTTTAGGCTCCAATTTTAGTCCCTGGTTCACTTTAGGTGAGCAGACTGCCACACTGTACCTTTCAAGCTGGATTCCTCCGGTAACTCTTCCTGGTCCGAGTATTCATCGCTGCTGGAAATGTCGGGGACTGGTGTGGCTCGTTTGGAAGCACCGCTAGACCGACCGGCTGTGTATAATCAGTCACCTGTCGTTTGGATATATGCACCGGATACTTACTGTCGGCCGCTTTGCGTTTGGGAGGCATATTTGATCTGGTTCAGTGAGACAAAAAAATGAGTGTGCTGAGCAAAGAGTACCCCAGTGAGTGAGCGTCTAGTGAGACGGAGCGACGCCCCCGTTGAAGGTATCTCACTCCAGCATGGAACCAAGATGCTGCGCCGGATGAATAGGCGGCGAAAAAAAGATCGACAGTTTATTGCGGAGCAACGAGATAAGTGTCGGTGCGACAGAGAAGAAATCTTCAGTGGGAGTGGGATGTCGCCGAGAGCGACGATATATATAGGATGGAGAAAATATCAAGGCAGAAGTCGTCCTTAATTCCCAAAGACGATGCGCGGGTTGATAATCCTGGCCTGAGGCACCAAGTACGGTCCGTGCATAGCCGCTCAACTGACGTAGAGCAGAATCCTTTTCCCGATGCCGGTTACTTCTCACAACCAACTACCAAAGTGTACATCATGAATACGGTAATTTTCTCTGTTCAATGCCTCTTGAATCTTGCTAATTATGTTACCTTATAGATCCGATCTACCTGGTGAGCGAAGATACCTCTACTTGAATGAAATACGAACCTGGAACATAATTACTGATGTGGCTCTCACTTGAACAGGATGGGCTGGGGCACCCTTTGCCTTGGTATGTGACCTATCAATTACTGGCCAAGGACCAGTGACAATTTTAGTGAATCATACGTAAAGACTAACCACATCCCTATAGCCGGCGGCGGAGCATACTATTTCGCAAAGCAATCCATCAATGCCGACCGACAAGCCCGATTCGAAGCCGAAGTCAAGCGCAAGGCCCAAATGAAGCGCATGGAGGATGAGCATAAGCGCCAAGCGCAAGTTCCCACATCAGCCCCGGGCAACACTAGCTCGAAGCAAGCAAGCGTGGCACCATTGTCGAACGCCCCCGACGACGCCGCCTTGCCTAGTCTCGAAGCTTCTCACGATCCGGCGCCCACTCGGCACGAACCCTTGACCGAGACTGAGCGTGTGTTGGAGAAGGGGAAGTACGAAACGGCCCAGCCCTACCGGCCTCCTAGTGGGAACCGGTTTAGCTAAACGGCTGGCGCGTTGTATATTTCGATACGGAATACTCCGTACGCAAAGTTAAAAATAGAAGATTGTGGCATAAAGTGAATATGGAGACGCGGAGTTCCTCGGACCCGATCTACTTTGTACTACATTTGGTTCGTTCAATGGTAGCACCTCACCCGAGATACGAGTCAATTTAATAATGGATCAATTCGCGCACAGCTGGCTGTCTAATGACCTATGTCTTTCACGGAAATGATAGAGATCTAACCATCTCCACTCTCAATAGTAACAATTTATCATAATAGCACCGTCCCATAGTGCTAACCAATGGAGAACCCAAACGCCGATTTCCAAACTCCTTGGGCATAATGCATCATATCGCAAGCTTGGTGTGTGTCAGCGCCTGCACTGACAGTCTCCGTCAAGATTGTGACTCGTTAACAGTATCGCAACTAGCGCGCATGGAAGCAAAGTGGAGGGTTCCTGTATGTCGAGTTAGTTTCTTTCAAACCAGCTTGACATTGCAAGAATATAACGTTTTTCAAGACTTACTTGGCGCTAGTAGAGATGCCCGAGCTCCGTTGTCGCGAGCTTTCCAGAGCAGGTGGAACAAATGGAAGTACCACACCGGAAACTATGCAACCCATAGCAACAGCGCGGGCAGCGCGAGAGTCAGGACGAGGACGGTGGGCAGAGAAGTGGCGGATGGAAGGGCGTGCGATTTGGGATGCGATGGAAGCCATAGTGTAGAACAGTCTTGAGTGTGATTTTGGTTTTTGATTTCGATTTAATATGTTGGTTTCAGTGCAGTAAAACAGAAGAGAAAATATTTAAAGAGAATTTATATAAAAACATAGCAGTCAGGCCATGCAAGAGCCCAGGTGGTCCGGGGGCGGGGCATATGGCCTGATCCTCGAACACCCATCCGTGATCAAGCGGGCTGATCGGCACTTGTTAGAAATCCATTTATGTCTCATAAATTATCAGCCTGACGCCATCGCGGGGTCTCACGTCGCAGTATCTGTTTTAGCGTACAGAGCTTGGGCTTGACCGCGTTAACTGCGGATGGGTATAGACCGGGAACTCAGTTCCGCATCTCCACTTAGACCCGATGAGCTCAAACTTGAGCGACATACATTCAGTGATAATCCGAGATATAGCCTGAGCGATAACCTAAGGGATATGTAACCTAAGGTGATAGTCTTGATACCGAACCCTACATGTAGGTATACCTGATAAACCTCGTAAGTCTGAACATGGAACGATATCCATGGATTGGCCGATATTCAACGTTACTACATGCAATATATGTATTGTACTCCACGTTATTAAGGTTATTTACAGAAGTAAAGCCATTTAATGCATACATTTATGCAAAGTACATGTAATTTGGAGTCTAGTATGTACAGGCCATTCAACATATAGCCACATGTATAGACCGCCCTTGGATTATGCCGGTTCTGTCGTGCCGGAGTTCTGTACGTTAGACTCAAGTTCAGGTCCCCATCAACGGGTGGAATTGTAGTAAGGATTTTACTAGTATCTTTTTAATTTTAACATATAGCAGATTAGCTAATAATAATAAAATAATACCTAATAATTGATCAATAAGTCAAGAAAGTATATATGCTACAGTACATGGTATAGTTAGTAGTAAATCAAATTAATCCAAGAACAAAAGGCGGTCTACATATTGTAGTAGATACCCAAGTATTCCGATAGAAGACCGGTAGATGATCACGTGCGATAAAAGCTTCGATAAGGAAGACGAACTACCGAATGTCGAAACAAATGTTGACTCTCTCTTACTCTCTCTCCTCAAGAGAACACTAACAATGGCGACGCCTCTGAGTGTTGTTATTCCCAAGGCTGCGTTTGCAGCTTGTTTGCTACGTCCGGATCCTACGTCGGTTCCTCACGATGAAATAAGCGACTTCCACACCTGCCTCGAGCGCGCGCTGTCGCATTGTTCCCCAGCCAACATACAGGTCTGAGCCTAAGTCACCTCTATTACCTCTCACGTCCCCGCTTACTAAATAGCTTCCCCGAACAGACCTGTAAAGCGTGGTTGCTTCGCTTCGTTGCCTTCTCAGCCAATAGGCTAAAGGGTCTGGTTAACTATCTGGAAGCTCTCGCAGCGTCCTTGCACCCGCAGCCCACTGGATCCAAAGTCTCACCGAAGCGCCAACGTCTCCACATCCTTTACTTGCTCAATGATCTGTTGCATCATTGCAAATATCACCTAGGCACTACTTCCACCTTCTCTACAGTGAGCGGGTCCCTGCAGCTGCATCTCGTCAACTTGGTCGGCTACGCGGCGACCTGTGATCGTCAAAAGAATCCACGGCACCATCGACGGCTAGATGATCTGCTAGATATCTGGTCCGAGCACGAGTACTTTCATCCCGAGTTGATCAACAAGCTTCGAGAAGTTGTGACCATGGGGGGGCCCCCGCCTTCCGACGATGCAGCCGACGAGTTAACCCCAGCCAAGAAGTCTGGCAAGGATGCGCCATTTATCATGCCATCTACACATGGAGATCCATCGACACGTTGGCACGAAGTTCGTGCGGGCAACATTTATCCTCATATTATTCCCGACTCGACTATTCCCATCCAACCTGATTCCACAAAACCGATAAAACTCCTAGCAGGTCCCGCCGACCAAAAGTCAGTAGACGCCCTCAAAGGCTTTTTGGCTGATGTGAACAAGCTCTTCGACCCGGAAGCCCCCTTGGATGAGAAACACACAGACACCGACGAGCTGGGCCAGACAGTCATCCGGGGTGAGAACACCGACGACATCCTCGATGGCCAGCACTACTACGGATGGTCACTCGAATTCTGTCAGCCCGCAGATACCGACACCGAGGACTTGCGCGACCGCAGCCGCAGCCGTAGTGGATCTCCAACTTATCACAAGCGCCGACGCTACAGTGATAGTTCTAGCAGTCAGTCCGAGCCAGAATCTCCAAGACAAGGTTTCCGTGGCCGCCATGGCACACAATTGAGAGGCCATTCTCCGCGCCGTTCACCCAGCCCTGAAAGCTCATACACACCTCGCGAAACCTCACACTTCCCACCACCCCACCAATCTCAACATCCCTCCGCACCCACCAACTCCTTCCCCCCTGCTCATCCCCCCCTGGACAGTATGCCCATAATACCATGGGCCCTAACACCGGCTATCCCCAAGTATCGGCATCCAACTACGGATCTTGGCCTCCGCCTCCCCCTCACCCGCATATGCCAACAATGCCCTTCCCTCCACCCGGACCCGCAACCTCACCATCAGCTTTCCCTCCTCCATACCATCATACTCCTTCTATGCCGCAGGGACAGAACCAAGGACAAGGGTACGGGGTGCCCCCGGGTCAGTATCACTTCCCTCCTCCTTATTCTGGGGGTCAGCAGGGTGGACCATGGGGACCTCCTCCTCCTCCCCAGGGCGGGCGAGGCTGGTAATAAACCTGTGCACATGAAACGATGTAAGAGTTATGTTTGAAATACAATCGATTCAAATTGAATCGGTGGAAAAGCCATGGTTTTTCCAATGCTGCGATTTGTATGATTATGGCCCTGGCGCCGCAGCGGGATATTCATGTTCATTTAAAACAAATATGAAAGAGTACATGTACATGCAATTGTTGTGCCCTTGTGGAGTAGTTTGCGGTCGATAATATCCACCGTGCGCATCAGTGGTTGGGACTAAAGTAAGTTCAAACATCTAAGCCATATATATATATATCAGATGAGAAAATCCCCGAGGCGACATTTGGACTAGCAGAGGAGGCTATCTAAACAAAGAGGAAAGCAACCACTTATAAAAGTGTATTTGATATTACACGGTACAGGTAAAGTGTCTATATAACATCGAATAGGAAGGAGAATGAGCCCCAAGACACCACCGTTTTCTCCTCAATTGCCAGTATACAACACCAAACTACATCCCATGAGAGTTCCAGACTGACCAGGTAGTTGACATTGAGTGATAGCATCTATGATCATATCAGCCTGGGTCTTTGGCACATCCTTCATTTGGAAACAACCATCCGACAATCTCCTGCGACAACCAACCCAGCCAGTGCCAGCCATTCGTTTTGGTCTCAATTCAGGAGACCAGCACACACTCTTAGTCCACTGTCTTTATTCTCTATCGCCATTGTTCACTTCGAATATCCAAGTCTCATAGCCATCTGCCGCGTGGCAAACCATACTACAATACTACACATCAAGTCACTCTACACCTTTCATACCTACATATACAACGCGCGAACAACACAAAAGCAGCGCCAATGCACCTCACAAATAAACTCGCAGGCTGTAATCCCTCCTGTCAGTCACCACCGCCACCCCAATGACGAGAAACCAAATCCTACGCGCTCTATGCTCTAGTTTCTCATCTCGCCCCCGAGCTCCGGTTCAGTGTCTGCCTACTTTACCTACACCCTCATCCAACCCATACGAGTCTTACACATGCCCCAAGGAGAAGTACAAGTCCTGCAGCATGTGGGTGCAGAAGCCGGGCAAAGACGTCAAGCCGCCCCCTGTCCTTTCTTTGTAGTCTTGGGAGATAGGTCATTGTATACCAATCTATATACTTTCGCAGGCAAGAAAATGACTAAAAGAGAGGCTCCTGAGACCTGCAATGGGGAAGGTTATACCCCCATGTGCTCCGATAGCAATGCTAGTATATGTTTTTCATCTTCCCTTCTTTTTTGGTTCTATATTTTCGAGGAAGAGCATGTATCTGAGTATCATTCTCCAGGGCTTCAGCTTCAACCTGTGCAAGCCTTTCAAGCAGGTTAAAAGAAATACCATTTTGAGAAGCGAAGAAACAGGAACAGGAACACGGGATTGACCTTCAATCTATGCAGTACTCAGATTCTGGGCACCCTTTCAGTCTCGTCAGGCCCATCTAATTTTTCATCTGCCTTCCTTCTTTGGACGGTTCTGGTTAGCTCATTATCGAATCACGGAATTCCAGGGATTTCATCCCTCTAGAAAAGGACAGTATGGCCTTGGTTCGCTAATATGGTTCGTTACTACTCGGCAATTATTCCTACTGGATTTTGACTACTGTAAAGTAGATGCCAGATAAAGTCAAGAATTAGTCAAAAGGATCTCAATCCACAATGATACTGTTGCACTGACGTCAACTTGTCTCAGATTATAAGCCTGTTTCGGCTACTAACCCAGTCTGTGGATATTTGAACGAAAAACATATACGAGGGACTAGATTACAATCCCCGTCCAAAAAGAAAAGAAATGAAAACAAAAGGCAGATAGTTCCGGTTTGATTGCGTTCCGGTTGATTGCGTATATTGTACAGGACATCAATAGCCAACACGGCTAGGTGGTATCGTAACAGGGTATTGTTCTGCCCAGGGACAGTCTAGTATCCCCGACTCAGAGAGTTCGTCACATAAAACCACAGACAGAAAAGAGAAGAGAAAAGACATATAATGTACAGGCCAATATTCCTTCACAGAAGGAGTATTAAGCAGAAGGGATGGTCCCTTACCCAGCCTCCAGGAGAATGGACAGTGTTGAGAAAAGTTTCGAAACGGTAATGAAATATCGTTTCTAGACTGCCCTCTAGTCCAATGAGCAACTCATGGTCACAGATGACAAAGAAAAAAAGTCACGGTAGGTAGTCAATACCTATTTGATGGCGGAACACAGTGAGACAATGCGTGATCTGGCCACGAAAGCCAGCGATCAATTTGGACAGCAGATAAAAGGACATGTACTGAAGATGCTATGCAAAGACAGAAAGTCGATCGAAGGGGTTGAGGGTGGGAAAGGACCATTTCGCACATAGAGAAATCAAACTCCAAAAAAATCAAGAAATCAAACTCCATAAAATCACAGTATCGCTTGAAAGCAGGCACGCTATCCAGCGCGAATCTCATTAAACTCCGTATGGGCGTTGACGGCAAGTGTAAGCGGTGGTTGATGGTCCCGATAGGGACATTCTCACCAATGCTATCGATAGAATGCTAGATCACGGTCTTGGGTGGAATAGCAATCACTGAAAAGAAAGTCTTTCGTTAGCTTTCCTGTACCCCGAGGCCATCACGACGAAAGCAAATGCATACCTTGACACCGGGCGCAGCCCTAATATCCAGAAGACTTAGCCTCGGACATGTCGCGACCACCATGTTTGGTCTCGACATTGCCGACGGACGTTAAAGATCCATTGGCGTGTCGGGACGTACCGCCGCTAGGGGTGATGCTAAACCCACTTTTGCTGCTGCTCTGGCTTCCACGGCGAGAGTCGTCCATGTCAACGAAGGATGACATTTGGCGTTGGGTGTACTGCAGCATGGAACGGTTGTAGTCCTCAAGCGAAGAACGCGAAGGGTCCAGCGACTGGTAAGATCCGACATGAGTCTCGCTGGTCATGTTGTCCACGCTACCAGAGACAGGGAACATGGAGTCCATATCTTCAGTTTGTTGTTGCATTTGAACGGGTTGAGTCATGGGTGGGAAAATGTCTAGTGGTGACACAGTCAGCTTAAGTTGCAGGAATAGGCAGGCAGGGCCAGGAGCGCCGATTAATAAGAATCAGGGTGGTAATTGTGATATGCGACGGTAGAGAAATGAGGCTGATGTATGACGATCACCGAGAGGTGGAGGGTGGGTTGTGGGAACGTGATCCATATCCCAGACATTCCAGAAATGCTCACCTGTGGTGGAAATAACCAGATTGACTGATCGTGTTGGGTGATAGTGCTAAGACTTGTGGGTATGCAAGATAATGTGTGAAAGTCAAGCGGTATGTATGTTCGGGCCGAGGGATACAAAATGATAAAGGAAAAGTGCTATGGGGCAGATCTTAGGAGTTAGGGCATATACGAAAAACAATTGGATTCAATTTGCGAGGAAGGTCATATATAAGACCCGGATGGCTCCACGAGGGAGTATGAAATCACATCGGCGGATAGTGGAAGATGGCAAATGCACCCAAGTTTTTAGCCTCTGATAGGTCAATAACCCCAGTATCTCCTTTGCGCGCTCATAGTAAAGACACAATATCTCACACCGAGCGGAGTACGGTGACATAATTGGCCGAAAGGGGGCGGGATATTTTCTCCTAGGCGACATCATCAGAACCACCCAGCCCTAGTATTTGTGAGTGATAGTCAACCTATTGAGTACGTCGTAGAGCAAGGTGTGGAGGCGAACCACCGTCAGAACGAACTCATATGCGCACGGAGACTGGTGAAGTCTGGGAGCGATATCATCAGTGTTCCACTGGTGGGCCACAATGTTTCGATGAGGTCACTGGGGAATGTGACTTCGGAGGCGTTTTGAAGATCGGCACAACCACAGTCTGGTCCCCTGCAGATCGTTACCTGACGGCTACAGGACGAATCATAATTGGATTATGGGCTTTAGAGGCCTATATCGCATTCTGCATCGCTAGGGTGTCCTTGGGAAAATGTGGACATCCCTGGAGTGGTAATATTATTTCTGCGGGTTGTAGAGGCTTGAATTCAAACACCCATGGTCAGCTCGAACATATCGAATCAATTGACTCAAAAAAAAAAAGAAAAAGCGTAGCTGAACAGATCGAAGCCATGCCGTCATACCCCTAGGCATCGGGGCGACCCGAGCATTCGATTTGTTAAGCTTCAGTCATCCACATCGTCCCGAACATCGCCGGTCATAGAAATGATCTCGAATTCAAAGTTACCCATTTTGATCAAAAGTGGAACTTCTGGGGAGAGCAGACTTGCCATAGTGGAGACACAGTTTGGTGTTTAATGAATTCCCAGACAATTTTCATAGGAAAAGACAATAGACGAAAAGAGGGCAATGGAGACGTGTGGAGATGAGCTAGTGTTTGTCCAAGGTTGGGGGATCATTGATGCCTAAGGCAAAGCGGCACCTGACGTCAGTGAGCCCTCATCTTCGCATAGTAAAGTGAAATTGACCACTTTTATATTTGTAGATGTTCATTCCGGAATACAACAAATCTCAGCCATGGTACTAGAACCAGGAGATTCTCCGATGTTCCCAAACTGCGTTCCAATATGGAAATCGATGTAGTTCCACTATATTGGGTTCAAAACTTGTTCCTCGAAGAGAGATGACCTGAATATTTGGTACGGCGCATGGGAATTAGTGGCAGGAGGTGTGCATCAAAGAACAAGGATGGAGTGAGCTATGTTTGCGGACGGAAGTTGATACCAGGGAAGTAAAATTGTTCGAAGATCTGCGTGACACCGAAGATATCAGAGCCTTCTACCACAACCTGCCTTTACAACAGTTGTATAGCTACATAGTATGACAAGCTTACAGTGAAAGGTTAGCGCAATTCCAGGGCTCATATCAAAAACACGACCTATATTATCGTTTATAGTCATGGTCGACCATCTCATTTTTCAGACCAGGCCTGATGCAAGAATGAATCGGTCTAATCTAGCTGGCGCTGGTCTAGACCAAATTCAGTAATCTGTAATATATTGCAGTGCGCTCATCACATCACAAATATCAATGCAGACCGAAGAGACTTCTTTTACACAGTGGATAGAGAGAATTGACCGCCATGTCGTAAGTAGAAAGGAAATTGTGGAGTAACGAGTGTGTTTTAGCCCCCTTCGTAATATAGTCTGATGGGACTTGAATCATACTCGCCGGTGATTCACATCAAGGTCTGGTTCTAATGTATATTGTACGTATGTTGTGTCAACATCCGAGTGTGTCAGAAACAAGCGAGACATGAGAGGTACCGCAAGGTGCACTTGCGGGTCTTCTCCTACCCTGAAATGTCAATGATGGATGGCCAACATCATGGATAGGCCTTCACATGGTCCACTTTCTTCATGCCCATTCCATCTCGTGCATAGTCTGAAACCCTAAACCACAAACAAACCCAGATGGTTATGATAATGCCTCAGACTGCCCCAAGTCAAATACAATACATATGCTGTATGCCCTTGTACTGCATGCCGATCAATTGAAACAGTCAGTTACCCGAGATTGACAGTGCGATATCACACCCCAGCCGCTGACGACGATCCGTACGATATACTAGCATGAAGACATGTGGTGTACATCGTAGCGAGCATATGAGATCACCGGAAGCAACCTAATTGCATGGCGTCGCTTCTTACCGGCATTGCCTCACGTCATAGGACCCCTACCCCCATGCCCCTGGACATCCATCGACAACACCATCTCCACATCTTTATTATTAATGTCTCTGGATTTGCTGCGCGCCCCTCGTATATTGCGGGTCGGAGTGAGTATCCAAAAACCTGTTTTTGAATCTATTGGCCTCGATAGTACGGAGTACAACATTGGGGCTTATCTGACAACTCTCGACACGCTAGCATTCACCGATGCACCTGGACTTGTGTTTGCCATCTTTTCTGGCATCATATATGGGGATGATAATGTCTAACTGACGTACGGAACTTGCTGAAATCCCACCAGCATGCGTGATGTCGCCTCTGCCCTGCGTTCTGGTCTCAAAGATACGTTGTGAGCCATCCATATCCTGGTGAGAGACCTCATTTTCCTTCTCTTACAAACAGGTTCTGCTCTGCGAGGATCGAGTACCCGCTTCCCCGGCTGCACGGTGATCTGGCTGATATGTGCCGGGAGAGGCGCGAGAACAGGTCCAGCACAAGGTTAACTCACTTTTTCATCAGTATCGACTCAGCAACAGACCATCTAGGCTCGCCGATGAAAACCTTTCTTTGAACAGAAACCGGTTCTACTCCTGCGAATGTGCAGGATGCAGGATGCTGAATACGGCATACGGCATACGGCATACGGCAACGATCACCCCTCGTCTCCCCGGCTGGACTAGGCTCAGTGCTCACTGATGTTGTTCAGCGACAGACAATCTGACCGCCTTGGGGACTTCTTTCGACGAAAACCAGTTACATCTCCGCGAGCATGGAGCATGGGGCGACAACGTATACCATCAGGAACATTGAGCATGCGCTTCCGGGGTGTCTTTTGATCCTGTCGACTCTACGAGTATGGAGCATAGATTTGGGGCGTACAATGTGGACCATCGGGCATCTTGAGTATGAGGCATACAACATATACCACCTGGCGTCTTGAGCATGCACTTCCGGTGTGTCTTTTGATCCTGTCGGTCTGATGCGTCAATCCATCCATCTCCCCTTGGTAAGGTGTAAGTCCCCCACCTAATATAACATGCTAGACCTTCAGCTTTGATCACAGTTGCCTTATAAACCAAATGTTCAACTCAATTACTTTCCTTGACATGCGATACAATCAACGTGCCACCTTGACTCGAACCAAGTACTATATCGAGTATATTTTATTCCCAATTCTCGTCCAGATAGAGAGGAACATCATAGATTTTTCAGCAGAAACAACTAGACAACACGCCAGACATAGAAGGTAGTAAAATGCATCATATTATTGTTCATGCTCATGCTTACATCACACGTAACCTGTTAAGAAAGAACGTTAATACGAATCCTCCGAATAGGATAGACAGCAGCGTCAAAACAGTCCGGATACGACCATGACTTGCGCCCACATCCAACACTCAAGCATGGGGACCATGTAAACATACCTTTCCGGGCGCCCTGGAAGAAGAAGCGCACAACAAAGACCTGCAACGCAGCCATGGAAACCATCATCAAAGACTCAATCACACTGAAGTTGAAAATCCGACGCTCGGTACTCCGCACGGTACTGAAGTTACGGTTCTCACGTGTGCGGAAGTACTTCTGGTTGCGGGAGACAGTAGAGAGTTGCGCTGACAGCTTGTAGATGGACTCCTCCAGACTGGATGTTTGCTCGGGGCTAGCGCCCTGGCGCGAGGGCAGTTGGGCGCGCTGCTCGTTCTCGACCTTTATGTATAATAGCTCAATTAGCACTTGTTGACCGCTGAAGTCGATGGATATGTGGGACGTACGGCAATCTCGAAGTCGACCATCTTCTCGGCGAAGGTGGACATCTCGTTGTTGAAGCAGAAGGTGTACTCGCCCACGCTCTGCGCAGTGAACACAAAGTCGCCCTGTCGCTCCTTTGTGCCGTCTAGAACGATCTTGCCGCCCGGTGCGGTGACAACGTAGTCGACATCGAATGAACCGCCAGATTGGACCTGCATCGTATAATATCAGCATTCGGCTCCCACCTTATGTATCCATAGCTCCGCGATTAAAATAAAATATCACTTCTTGAAGCTATTATAGCTGGATAATCAATTGGACGTACCGCGAAGTAGAAGGCCACTTTGGCGTTGCTCTGCTCAACGTTTGTGTAGAAGCATGCTTTCTCGTTCGCCTCGAGTCTGTAAGTGAGGGCGGTTGCGGTGACGGATGAGACCAGGGAAGCCAGGCCGGCCAAAAGAGCGAACCGCATTGTGAGAAAGATATACCGAGAGGGGACCGTTGAGCTGGGGGATGATATCCATGTCAGGAGATGGCGTTCTGGCCAACTTTGTCTTCCGCTGTTTGATTTGTTTGCATCAAAACAAACTTCCGTATCTACTTCAGTCTATCAATGGTAGAGATGCACGACACATGTAAAAATAGACAATTTGCACTCATCATATAGACGGGATTGTCTTCTACTCCGACTGGTTACATGAAAAAATACGCAAAAAATAAGAGAAAGGCATGATCATCACATCAGGGTGTCCCTTCCCTGCTCATGTACCGGGTTGCAGCATACATCTCTCCCTCAAGTCGTAAACCTTTAGCGCCATGACTTTAACACTTGTTTAACGAATGGAGAATCCATCGCTCTTGCCCCAGAAGCTCCGGCTCTTGTTGGGGTGATCAAGACCCAGGAAGTCATCGGCGCCAGCCGCTACATCTGACAAAATATCACCTGCGAGGAGTTAGTCAGTCCGAGAGAAGATTTTTCCATGGAATCAGAGAAAGGGCACTCACCATCTTCGAGATACTTGGCATTAGAGAAGGATGTCCGGGGGACCACGGCGAACTTGATCTTCTCGAAGTTCTTGCCCTTGATCTGTGTACGGGCGGAAAGGCGTTTCTTTGTCTCCGCGAAAAGTTCTCCAGGCTTCACAACAAACTTGAAGGGGATTCCGTGGGTCCGGTTAGGTTCGCGATCGAAGCTGAATACGCTAATGACGCGGTCATCGGCGTCCATAGTCAATTCTTCCGATGGGATCTTTTCGGCGTAGAGTGTGGCGTATTCGTTAATGGCAGCCACGTTTTGCTCTTCCCGAAGCTCTGTATAGACCTTCCCACTGTGTGTTTCCGCAACCCGGATCTGCTCATCGCCCAGTTCCAACTTCTGCCGCAATGCAGCCAGAAGATCTGCCACGGTGCCGCTGCGGGAAACCAAGATTTCAACAATCTCCTACTGGAACGTTAGCCAAATTCCAGCGTCATGGATAAGGGATGCTTAACACGAACCTCTTTGGTGATGCCATCAGGGAGCCATGTGACTTTGAAGCACTTCTTACTCTCATAATCAGTCAAACTCATGTCCAATACCTCGTAGTACAAAGCATCTGCCCGGTGCATGGTGTACCCATAGGCACCATATTGGCCATTCAAGATTTGTGAGAGGTTCTGGTTGACGTTTCGCTTCAGGAAAGGCTTGGCCTTGCCAGTACTGGCCATTACGGGTGCGAATCGAAGATGGGTCTCATCCACTTTGAGATGCTCACCAACCTTCTTGGCAAACTGGTCATAGGTCATCTTGCGGCTGAGAGTCAAGTAGAAAGTCTCACCCTCATTGGTCTTGATTGGGGCGAATTGAACTTCCATGCGGTTCAAAAGGTAATCGTAGAATTGGCGAGCGTCTGTGTAAAGCGCTGAGGCTGGCACTTCGGACTCCTTAATTGTGCGCTGGAAGGTAATGATGTCGCCGTCCTGAATTTCAGATTGCTGGAAAGTCTGCTTAGGTTTCATAACGTCGATCATGGTATGTTTGATCTCTTCGAAGAGCATGAACTCTGTACCGGCGGGCCAATCCATCTTGGAAAGAATTGTCGGGGCCAGCTCGGCCACTTTCTGGGTCTTGTGGACATAGACAGAGCAAACACCAGTCAAGGTCTGGGCTGCAATGTCGAAGTTTTTGAGGAAAACGAGGATCGAGTCATTATCGGGCCACGGAGTAGGTTGTCCATCTGCACCGGTCGGTGCCACCTCCATCCACAAGCGGAAGAACTGGCCTTTAGTGCCGAATTTGTTGTATGCCTCCTCAACGGTCATTTCCTGATCGCGGATCACCTGATCGGGTCGCGTTGTCTTGTTCTGACGGTTGACCATGACCCAGAATCGAATGGCTTCTGGCTTGAGATTCCGTTCTTCGGCGATTTCCTGTGCAAATTCGCTGACCTTCTTTGCCCGGAGGATCTTATATTGCGTGGGAAGGGCCGGATCATCCGCGGGGAGGTCATTGCTAGTCAGATCGAAGCCGTGGTGGTTTCGGAACGCATCTTCGTTAAGGACGCCGACATTCATGTAAAGGTGGGCTTCTTCCTTCTCCTTCTTCCGACGCAACATCTCCGCTCGGTCCTCGGACATACGCTTTTCTATTCCATAATTAGCCAACCAATCGATTCTCAGAAGAACAGGAATATCTGGACATACCAATGTGAGAGGGCACATCATCCTTTGTGACCGGGAAGAATACATCATCCTGTCTCGTCTTTCGGACGTAAACCAACATGTAGGCATTGTTCGTGCGAATAGCGGATCGTCCCCCAGTTGCTCCGTTCGTGCGCTGCTGGTTGTCTCCGTAGTTTTCATCCAGAACTTCTTTGTCGGTAGCTCGGTTGACTCGGTCATCATCAAAGCGGTACCAGTGTCCATCCTTGGTGGGCTTGATGAAGGCATAGTAATGCCCGGCATCGAGGTTACCGCTGTGGACGAGAACACCGTGCAATTGGTAAACCCAGGATTCCGACTTGTCGGCACTCTCAGAAAGATAAGGAGCCGCGTCGAACTCCATAGGGAATGTGTGATAATCATTAACCTTGGCCATCATGTCGAGGTTGAGGTCGTACTCGAAACGTTTGAGGTGGAGATGCAGAACGGGAGGGAAGCTCTCGAAAATGACGCCCTTCTTGGCGTCTTGCAGACCATATGGCTGCCCAGCTTCGTACTTGTTCTCCCCCTCTAGCGTCTCAACCTGAATGTAATCCCTGAAGCTGTCATCCAAGGTCTTGTTGCCTCGAACATTGAGTTGAATATCCCAGAAGTCTTCCACACGAGAAGATTCGTAATCGACATTGATGCAAGAAATATACGTTTTTGTTTTTCCGACGAACAGATCGGGCAGAACCTTTTCTGCAACGGTACCCTTCATCTTGTGCTCCAATCTTTCCATGAGCTTTCGTGAAAGCTCCTGTACATCTTGCTGTTCAAAGATCTGGCTTGATTGCCAGCCAAAAGATGCGGTGAGCTCGGTTGTAGAAACAGCCGCATCATTGGTCTGCAGATTGTAAAATAGTCTCTGGAGGGCCCACGCGCTGTTCTCACGCGTAGCTTCCTGGTCAGTCGGTATTTGGTACACGGCCTAAGGATTTTCGTTAGTCTCCATGGTTTGGGGGTGCAATCGAAGTTTCATTTTTTGCATACCTTGCGGAAAGCGTTTGTGAAATAGAGCGACTGCAAAAGTGAGTTCAAGTAGCAAGTAGCTCCCTGGTTCCTCAATCCTACCATTCCAGTCTCCTTCTTCGAGTCGTAACTGAATAGAGAAAGTTAGCTTCACTCGGTCAGACCTTCCCGGGAGAACGCACTTTTGGAAACTGTGCCACAAGACACCCGTGGGATCTTTCACTACACGAACGTAGGCTGTGACAATTGCCTCGTCATCCTGCACCAACGGGACGGACTTTCCCTCCCACGCACGGCTAAACAGACCTTTGAGGTCGGCGAACCGGGTGAAACCCCAGTCCCCTTCCTCAGCGGTGAAACGGTGGGTTGCAACTAAAACTCAATTTAGCATTGTGATCGCCCAATCCCTCGAGACTCGAATGTCCTACCGTGGTGTGTATAAATGGAAGGATCGTTCACATTTGACAACACCAGTGCGAACTGCACACAGGCGTACCAGTTCTCCGGGGGTCCATTCTCCCACGCATGTTCGAGGTAAAACGAGGCGAATTCGGTCTGGTTACCGTAGGGAAAAAAGAGGATGCGCCTATTCTCGAGTCAGATCCAATGCCAATGCAGAGCCATAGAGCCTTCTAGACAAAGAGATTTCAGGCACCCACCACGGGGAGTCACCACATCGGAAGATGGGTCCGTGTGACTTGCGATCCATATTCCGCCAGTCCGACAAGCGCCATGAGTTGTGAACCTCATCTAGGGTTTCGAGATCCGGGTTCTTGGGGAGGACCTCTGCCATCATCGCGGCGTCTATATCCATCGGGGAACTCTTGATTAGCAACCAGTACAAACAACCAAACAGGAAGTATATTTCTCGAGGGCAATCTCATTCAGATGTCATGCTTTGTCCAGTTAACCCGTCAAACCGCCCCCGGGTTATGGTGTAGGGAAAGAGAAGCAACAAAGAACGTACGGTCATTTGCGGTCGGTGCGGATTCAGGTTCGTCGGATCCCGACCGGGACACGACGACGACATCGGTCTTTTCAGCAGGGTATTGATCATAATCATCGACAAGCATGTCGTTCTCCGCGAGCTGTTAGAACAGGGTTAGGTCCAATGACGACACTAGCGAGGGGCACGGTCGGGGCATCTCTCACGTTCTCCATCGCGGAAAGCGCCTTCCCGTCCCGGAAGGCGACAGAATTTTGTTTGGGGAAGTTTGGGGAATAAAAAAGACAAGAATGTTGGAAAGAAATACACTGTAGAGCTGTAGAGCTTGGTGGTGGAGGAAATTCGTCTGAACCCGCAAAATAATAAGGGCCGGAGCTAGCGGTGGCGGAGCCTCGAGGGCTCGGCAGTGATATTGTGGACGTTTATGAGATCTGTCTTTGATTATATGCTTAATTTTGGAGTTAATAGCCGTTTATTCTGTCTTTCTCTTTTTCAAATTAAAAGGACTTAATAGTGTGCAATAATATATGCACAGAGTATATGGTGAAAATAGCCCTAATTTATACCAGTCCGATTTATTGTAGCTACATAAATTAGATACGGAGTATGTTTTTCTGCAAGCCAATCTATCTCTTTGAATGTTTTCAAATATGCGTAGGTGGCCCTCAGATCCAAAGGGGTCCACGAGCCTGATGCGTTAGCCCCAAGTCCGTGCGAGTTCCTCAGATCCGAGGCAACTTCGATGCAAATCGTATGACATCGACATGTAGGTAATATATATAAGGAATAACATACATATGGAGAGGAGATATGAGAGGGAAAACAAAACCTATAGTGTTGACCGGTGTCACATGCTTGGCTCACCGCCCGGCAACCCCAAACATCATCTCGAGTCCCAACTACGCCCAGGCACATCGTGAGCACATATATGGTCTCGGTACTTCCTGAATGAGTGCATGGAGCACAATGAGGTTGTCTAATCCAGCTAGAAGCTGGCAGCTCCTCCGATGTCCACCTAAACGCTTCTATTCTGGAGCTCACAGCCCGCCACCTTGGCGGCCAGTTTCTGCAGTAGATGAGTATGAATGACTCACGTCCCCAAAGCTTGAAAATGGTGATACTAACCGAGATATGTTGGCAGATGGGTGGAACGAGCTATTCGACCTATTAGCCTTCGCCAGCTGACTTTCTTTGGTCGTACCTTGACCGAACCTCGCCTCATCAGTTCCGCAAACTACGTCCGGACCGAGCTACCTACTCGGTAAGTTGGGAGACAACCAGCAGAATTGGAAATAGTCTGATAATTGTCATTGGATAGCCTTGCGCACCGTCTACGGGACATTCAGCAACTGCCATATGTGGTGGTTGCCAACCCCCATCTCACCCTTGTATACGAACTGTACTACAAAGCATTTGAGAGGGTTCGGGTGGTTCCTGAGATCAGGACCCTTGAAGATAATGATCGTTTCTGTGAAATTTTGAAAGAAATGCTGCGTGAGCATCTGGTTGCGATCCCCAATCTGGCGATAGGAGTGCTGGAATGCCGCCATCTTGCTCCAGCCGACGAAATGGACCGGTTAATGAACACACTTCTGCGAGCGGTATGTAAAGCTGACCTCCGGTCTTCCTCCTGGCTGACAATTATTTCCTCGGCAGCGAATCTCTCGCCGAGTCATCGCAGAGCAACACTTAGCTCTCACCGAAACCTTTAACTCACCATGGCACTTCCCCGATTCCCACGACCGGACCGACATGAATGCAGACTTTGTGGGCGAAGTGTTCCTAAAGTGCAAGGCGAAGGAGGTAGTCGAGAGATGTGGAAAGGTTGCACAAGATCTGATGCGGAACATATCGGGCTCGACCCAGATCCCTGCGATCACCGTCAAGGGCCATGCGGATGCGACATTCCCGTATATATTGAGCCACCTGGAATATATCATCGGAGAACTTCTCCGCAACTCAGTGCAAGCAGTGATCGAGAAATATCAACACTCGGACCAACCCCCACCACCCATCGAAGTGCTCGTGTGCGAGACCCCGCAGCATGTGATAATGCGCGTCTCTGATCAAGGAGGAGGAATCCCTCGAGAAATTCTGCCGTACCTATGGTCCTTCAGTAAGGGCCCTCGCACGCAGACCCGGCTCGAAAATCTTGGACGGGTCCCTGCAATGGCGGCGACGATGCAAGACCTACAGGTGTCACACGAGTTTAGACACATCAACCGGGATTTACACCATGAAGGATCCCTGGACACATTGACATCCCGACCACCCGACCTCCGTCTGGGGATGGGTCTCCCCATGAGTCGAGTCTATGCTGAATATTGGGCAGGCAGTCTAGAATTGCACAGTCTGGAAGGGTATGGAGTGGATGCATTCCTGCAGATCTCAAAACTTGGCAACAAGAACGAGCAGGTTACCACTCGGGCGGCAATTGATGCGGTATAGGACTTAAATACTGGGGAATATTACAAGAAATATATTCCCAGTACCTCTACATCTCCAAGTCCGTCCAATGTACCCCGTCAATTGTACTTGCCGCCTATGCACACTAACGCCACATCAACAATCCAGACACCGCCACATCTTAACGGCATGTGGCGGTATCAGTCCGGGATGACGTCATTGTACTTTCCCTCAGCAAATCAGCTTCCCGGCTGCCTCAGCCCTACCACAGCTCCTTTCAGTCCAAGTCGTGACGTCGTGGCCAAGATCAAGATGAAACGCATTAACTCTTCTGCGGATGACAGTATCCCTATTTATATCTTCATCCTACTCTTTGCAATTCTCCTCCTCAGCTTTCTAGCCACCGATTTCAAACCTCACTCCAAAACTGAACAATAATCACACATACATCAAACACCGCAATCATGTCCGGCACTGCCTCGACCCTCTGTTTGATCATCATTACTATATTCGGTAAGTAATTACTGCCTGAAGAATCCACCAAAAAATCCATCCCCACATAATGATCCCCAGATCGCCCCTCAATCTATGGCTATCCCCACCAGAATGATCTGCTAACAAACCAAACAGTTCCCCCTCTTGGTGTCTTTTTGATTGCAGGCTGTGGAATTGACTTTTGGATCAACGTCCTGCTCACATGTCTTGGGTGAGTATTCTAGATATCCCGAATTCCGTCATATTCGAAAACTAACTAACGATATCTCCCAGCTACTTCCCTGGACACATCCACGCCTTCTATTTGGAATACGTCTATTATGAGCGTCGCAATCGCGATCCATTAACTCGTGCCTCTCAAATGCCCGCACCTGGCGTCTACTCCGATCACATCCAGAATGGAGGCCTTCATTCCGTACCCGTAGGCCAGACTTACGGTACCATCTGATTTTCTCTCGATACCTCCGAACTCTCGTCGGATTGCTTGACCCGGTCTCTCGACGGTCGGCATTCTCTACGACTTTCAACCTAAGCAAGTCTCTACCTTTAGTGTTTCTGCTGTATCCATAGCGTCGATTCTTGTTCTTTCGGGTATACCTGGATCCCTCTGAAACAACAAACTGAGAAAGATGGGTTTCCACTCTCCAATGCAATGCGTTTCATATGTGTCACTTTCAAAATGCAGCTGTAGGAGGTGAGTACTCTAGACAAAGCTCCCAAAAGTAAAACAAAAAAAACAGGTAGATCCCAACTCCCATCTCAACAGACCCAACAAAATCTCTATACACTCGCCTTCGCCTTATCCGCCTTCGCCGCCTCCTTGGCCCTCTTCTCAGCAGCAGCCTTCTTATTATCCTTCACCTCAGGGAAATCAAAAGGCTCACTGCTAACAATCGTCCCACCAGTCCGTGGCGCAGTCCCAGTACCAGGCGCCCACAACAAAGCACCAACCCAAGGTTGAACATTCCATCCAACATGAAGGGTAACATTCTGACGCTGTGCCAGACGACCAGTAATATCACTGATCTGGTACTTACCCTTCTGACCACGCAGTCTCAAGACACCGGTCGCCAACGCCTCCTTCTTACTCTTCGCCGACTTGTTCGATTTAGCATGGCGCTTAGCATTCCTCTTCGCAGCAGCCACAGCCTCAGATGAAACTGACGGTGGAAGAAGCGCAATGACCTGGTCTTTGAGGATATCCCATGAATAAGGCGACGGGGTTGCGGGGATGATAGTGTCCCAGATGATTGACTCTGAGGCGCGGACTTGCGAGCCGGGGATATCGGAGGAAGAGTAGGTAGCATAGACGTAGACGAAGAGCTGTTTGGTGTTCCAGTTGAAGAGCGGGCTCAGGTCTGCGTCGAGGTCGAAGCGGAGCTGGGCGTATTCTTCGCGTTTCGTGGAATAATAGTGCGGCCGGCCCTTAACGCTGTTATACCGAGAAATGGGTTTTAGTAAATAGGGCTCTTTTAATCTTTCGGTCTCTGAAATATAGGGTTGGAGGGAGGATGGAAGCGATTTCACTTACACCTGCACGTTCTTCAGCTGCACTGAGGCATTGGTCTCGTCTGCTGGGAACAAGAGGACCGAGACAGCTGCCAGTGCGCTGACGACCAGCGCGACTGTAGTGAAGAAGCCGAATACGGACTGGATGCGGTTCAAGGAGGAATGCATGGTATGGTGGGAGACGAATGGGAAAGATGAAGCCAGCTGGACCTGTTTGGATGTTTGGGTTCTTATCGATAAGCGGCATCTATAAACTGGGGGCCGTCATCTCCACATCAACAACTCTTATACCTTCATTCTTCTCTCTTCTTGTGATTTTTTTATATCCTAACCTTCTGTTGAGTTTGAGCATCCATATATTGTACCTCAACTATATAGAATCTATTCCCTCAGACCCTCACTCAACCCTAACACAAAAACCAACTAACTCAACCCCACACCATACACAATGGGCGACCACGTCCTCTTCTTCTACGGTATGCCCCACGTGAATCAAGACGAGCTGCAAACTAAAAATAATACAGGAACCCTGATGGCGCCACAAATACTCCACAGAGTAATCCACGGCCAGGCAAACCCAGAACCCTGGCAAAAAGCCATGCTCCGCTTCCAACCCGCCATTCTACACGGGTATCGACGACACCGCGTGCAAGACGCCGATTACCCAGGGATCGTGGCAGCTCGAGAGACAGGAACCGAGACAGAGAAGTCATCTTCGCCGAAAACCAGCACTGGGACATCAGTCATCGGAACCCTCGTGTCGGGACTGACAGACGGCGACATCTACCGACTGGATAGGTTCGAAGGCTCTGATTATGAGAAGAAACAGGTCACTGTGTGTACGCTGCGGGAAGCGCGGGGTGATAATAAACATGCTGGTGAGGGAGTTAGTGATGAGAATCGACTGCGCGAAATGCTTGATGCGACGAGTACTGAGGCTGATGAGGGGGAAGAGGTTTCGGCTGTGACTTATGTGTACACTGCTGGGAAAGATATGCTTGAGGATGCGGAGTGGGACTTTGAGTCGTTCAAGAGGGATAAGATGGCGTGGTGGGTTGGGGCTGATGAGAGTGAGTGGTAGGGGTAGTTTTCTTCACGTATGTCTAGGTAGATATTATTGCTGTATTAAATGATTAAATTTGCATTGTGATGTGAGTGGTGGTGTCTGATGCTATGAATGTAAAGATACGAAGGGAAAAAAACGATCCTTCTCTCATCGAACACCGATACAAAGCTGTGTCTATACTGAACATGCCATGAAGCACACGGATTAAAACGCTAAAAGCAACAGTGAAGATATGGATTGATGATGTAGGTGGTCCGGTCCAGCCGGAACTGTGTTCGGATTTCGAGATCATCTTAGACAATAGGTTTGTATCACATAAATTGAACGAACAAACTCATCTCTTTTGTAGAGGGCCTCGTGGGCTTTGTCTATTTCGTTCTTTTCTTGTAGGGGGTGGTGGTGTGCTTGGCACTTCGGGCTCTTCCTGGCTACCGGGTACCTGGATGGTGGGTTCCTTCTTCGGTGGAGGAACATGGCTATTTTGCGATTCTGCGTCTGCAGATGGGTTTGGGGATGCTTTGGTATGTTTCGGGGGGTTTTCTGTAGGTAACATATGCATCTGGTCCGTGGTTGAATCTTCACTCGAGTCTTCTGTCTTCGAATTGGCAGTCTTTGCAGGGTCCTTTGAAGGATTTGTCTCCTGCTGAAACTCAGGCACCACATCAACATCCGGAATTTCCTCCTGACAAGGAAGGGGCGGGCCAAGCAGGAATGAAACAGGTTGTCTGGCTGCCATGACAGGTTCATTGGCTTGCCCCTGTTCTTCGTACAGCTCGTCCAAGAACTTGCCAAGACGGTACCGCAGCAGACCAGAGCCCAATGGAGGCCAGTCATCGTTAGAACTCATACTCCGTTGTAGCACCTTGGTGATGAACCAATCAGGGCTTTGAACAAACTTCTCCAAGTATGCCAGCAGATAAAGACCGCAGTCCCAGAAATTGGGCTGAAGGGGGATATCGCGAGCTCGCATGCCCTTGACGTCGTTCGGGTCAAGTTCAACACCGCGTTTAGACACCGCTTCGCGGCAGATGTACTCGCGTAGGATTTTGATGGTGGGGGAGCGAGGCATGTCGAGGGAGTCAAATGTGATGATCGTTGTTTGGTTTGGATCCAACTTTAACCCTATTTTTTTCTTCTTGGATTTGTGGGTGGGTTGTGACGCCGCGGCCTGGTCCTGGGCGAGCTTTTGGGCAGCGAGTTTGGAGAGATTTGGGAGTAGAGGTGGGGTTTCGATGGGCGTGGGCTGATCCTCTGGGCTCTCCGTATCCTGGATCGCACGCTCATTCGCCTCAATATGCAGGGAGGCAAGGTCCCCTCCGTGATCAGATCCCTTTCGAATCTCACGAGGTCGACTGGCCCTATCAGAAGCATTGGGCTCTGACTTTGACATTGCTTCCGGCTCAGGGGTCTCTTCAATCTCCTGGATCTCACTCTCAGACGCATTGGATGACTCTTTCTGTAGAGTCGGTGTTTGGACCGGCTCTATGCCGCCAGCAGAACCAAGAGACAAGCTTGGCAAGTTGCAAATGATTGCAACGTACCAATGGGCATTCTCATTGATAGGAACGACGATATAATCATAACTGAAGAGATCGACGTTCCGAGTCCACTTCTCCACACCACCGTAGTTGATCCCACGTTCCCCTCGTGGGGTGTTCGTGAGAGTTGCAAAGAAGTAGGTGTTGAAGAAGTATATGCGTTTGGCGGCCTCCCTGTTGGTGCGTTCGAGATGATCCTGAAGGAAACGCATGTAGAGAGCGATCAGGTTATCGTTCAGGAAGTCATCCCGGAGTAACCGTTCACGATCGTTAAGTGTGACCTCGGCCTTCTTCTTTCCATTTCGCGGGTACACCAATGGTTTCTCCCAATTGTGTCTGAAAGAATCGTCCCTGGGGAGTGAGTTCGAGCTTGTTTCGGAAGCAATGTCTCCATTCGACACGTCGGGTTTGTTACCGACACGGCGGGTGGAAGATCGGGTCTCGCGTTCTGGTGGGTTGACGGAAGTTCGACCTCCACCATCTGTATCAAGAGGACCGTCCGAATCAAAAGGTTGGAAACCCTGTTGCTCTTTGGCAGAAATTCGAGAATCGACATTGCCGTTTCCATATATTGCCTTTTCCTGGGCGCATTTGACCTTGATTGAATTAACATTGTTGACTTCACCATGGCCATCTCTCAAGGACTTCGAAAGTTTAGGCCGTCGCGAGGGAGAAGAGTGCGCGGGATCAGGGTCTACCATCAACCCATCAAGAAGCCGCTTCTTGGGCCGCTTATTCTCTTGTGTGTTGTCCTGCGGAAATTGCTTTTCATATTTCAAAAAAGACCTGTCCATCCATTTCCTGTTTCGGTGTTAGTGAACTGCGGATTCACCCAAGAGACGGGTCGTAAAACTTACATCTCTTTACTGTGGCGGTGGACATCGAGTTTATCCAATACTTCCAGTAACCTCTCCTTGTCCTCAGTGGTCCAAAACTCAATATCGAGCTGATCATTTGGTTCGAAGGTACGGGCAAGTTTCATTCTCACTTTGCGGCTGGGCTTCTCGCCGACCACAACGTGCATGATTTTTTGAAAAGGTATTGATATTGTGTTACCCTGGCCGAGTGCATCATCGCGAAGTTCAAACCCTTGCTTGTTTGAATAAATTGGGACGGTGTCCTCCATGAGACAAGATTTGCTCGAGGTACCGATTCGGAAATACCGCAATTTATGTTCCTTATCAGGGTTATTTTGAGATACCTTGGCCTTTTTCATGGCCGGTGCTGGGGGCGAAAAGTCTTGAAGTGGGATATCGGATGGGGAGCGTTTTCGAGTCGGTGTTTCTGTGAGTATGGTGGGTTTGGATGGGCGAGTACTCTGGGGTTGTTTTTCTGACAAGGATCTCGGTACTCGATGTGTGGTTATGTCGCCTTGGAGCTCATCTGGACTTTCCCTGCCATTGGCAGGACGACGGAATTTCGTTAAAGGAACTGCAATGCGATTCGGACCAGCTTTCTTTGATCCAACCTCGATATTCCCAATAACAATGGCCTCGTTAGGCTGGCTTGATCTGCGATTCATTTGAGATAGCCGGGGATCTGTAGATCTCGCCAGATTTCGACGTTGCTGCGCTGCTGTTTCAGTGAATTTTTCATCCCGAGAGTCAACAGAAGAGAATCGATCACGAATAGAGTTTTGCGCTGATTTGGCGCCATTCTCCACGTCCCTGGAACTATCACGCCGGTTGCGACGTTTTGTGGGTTGTGCTAACCGATCCATGGCTGGATTTTCTATGGCTGGATTTGCTGGGGCTGTAAGGTCGATGGTTTCGCTGGTTTCAGTCTGGCGCTGTATCTTGGTAGGCCGAGTCGACTCTTCGAACGCATCGTCAAATTGGGGCGACTTTCTCCGTGAAGTTTGTTGATTTGATTCTCTGTAAGAACGAACCGGCCCGCTGCTTCGGGCATTCTGATTCTGTGAAAGTTTGTTTTGGGGGGAGAACGCAAAGCTAGACTGTGACCGAGGATCAGATGGGATGTCATAGCTATGGATGTAAAGGCTAGGATTTACCCCTGGCTTCTTGTTTTTAGAATGGAGCGACGTTCCAGGCTTTATCTTGACGGCGTGGGAGTCACTATCAACGGGAAAAAAAAACCGACTGGTTAGCAACGACATCTAGAACAACTCAGCACGAACGCATAGGACTTGTAGAACATACCGATATTTGGCTCCGAACAGCCGCGCCTCATCTTGCCGATTCTGGGAATCCTTTTGCTGGTCCTTGTTCAACATCTGCGACGAATCACCCAGCCTGGGAATGGGTGGGGGCATCAGTTTTGGCTGGCCGGTAGGGAAAGGCTGTGGGTTCCGATGGGACATGTCTAACCGGGTAGTTGGATTTAGAAAAGGGTGGGAGAAACGTGAGCGCAATAGTTCGTCCGCGGTTGTAGATCCAGTTGGGGACGAAAAAGTATCGACATAACTGTGAGCAGCCTGAGAAGATCGATTAGTCCCAAGTCATAAATCCGATAGCTTGCGACCAGACAGGTAAAAATGAAAGAGAAGTGATCAAGCCAAGGAGATTATGCAGGGTCGAGATATCAAAAAGCAATATGGACGGCTAAGGGCAAATATCGGCGGGACGCGCATGGAGATAAGAGATACGATACACACCGTTGGAAGAAGAGCGATCCCAGCGTTTCGGGGAGAAGTGGGTTCAACGAGGTTGGTTCCAGATCCCAGGGCAAAGAAGTCACGACCAGGTCCAGCTGGTCGAGAACGAGGAGGGGTCGAGGGCGGTGGTTCTGCACGTTGAATAGCAGATCGTTGATCTTCGGTCTGGCGTGGGCGTCGCGGTGACAAGTTAGAGAAGAGTTCGACTAGGTTTTTAAACACAGGCATTAAGGCAGCCAGAAAGTCATTGCAATATGCATTGCATAGATATTCCAATTGTTCGTTTATTGTCTTTTTTTTTCTTCTCGTTCATAGGATGCAAGCACGCCGCATCGTCATCTGGGTCCTAGGGCGGTCAGGATTGATTGACGCCTGAAGAGTTAGGCATAAAGACTTCTGTGTTTGATAGTTATCCTGGAATAGCGGTATAGATGGATGTGTAATATGCACATTCTCTGAATCATTCACTCTGTTCATACCTTTTGCATTATTAACGCTATTCACACCGGTAGCTTAATGCCCCCATACCCCAATGGCGTGAACAATACATCAGCCTTAACATATTTACTAGTTAGTTGGGGGTTCTGGCTTGCACAGGGTATTGTACCCATATGGCGGGGCCATTTACGAATATATTTGGTTCCCTTGTGTATGCATAAGTTCATGTAGTTGGAGTATTCGGCAGAGTGCAACAGACCAAGTCTATGTGAAAGGGTCTACTTCACATAGTAACCCAATTCACGCAAAGCATAGACAATACTCTCAGACGAGAAAACCATTAGCAGCTGGTGCTGCATTCATGCTGCGTACATAAAGGAAAAACATCACGCATGAGCTCGGTAGACACAAAAAAAACACACATATAGCACCATAGCACAGATGAGTTCACTCAAGACATAAATCAAATCAAACCGCTGAGTTCGCCTCGATGCCCCACCGCCCCTAAGACCCAAACGCGTCCCAATGATTCGTGATTGAAGTTTTTTTTTTCGGGTTTACTATACAGGGCCCAAGGCCAGGCTGGGATCTTGGATCCGTTCATAGGGCCACAGCCGGTTTGACCTTGTCCGAGTCATCTTGACCTGTTCGCCGCCGTTCTTGATGACCCGTACCAGTGGCAGTCTTGTCGTGGCGAGCCTGGTCGATAGCAGAACGCTGTGCAATACTATCGTCGTGGCTCTTCCAGATGATGTTGGTGTCTGCCGGGAAAGCAAGCAGGCGCTTGATCGTTTCTCTGGAATGAAGTTAGCGACACTTCACTGTGGTAAATTAGGGTAGGCTGTACATGCCTGATTTTGATGTTGCGCCCCCCGTCAATCCTCGTCCAAACACTCAAAACATCTTCGCCGCCTCGGACGCTCAGTACAGCACCGCAGACTTCATCGCCAGCCTCCGCAAACTGGTCCCCAACCATAGCCAAGAGGAGATCCTCCCAGTATCGATCGGAAACCCCCTTCTTGAAACGTACGATCCACTTACCTCCCCGTTTGTTCGCCTCATCTTCCCAGACGGGGCGAATCCCCTTCTTGAAGATGTGGTAGTCGGAAACGGTAGGAAGAAGGGAAGGGCGTTTAAGGTGAGAGTACACCGCCCAGAAGCTCTCTACGGAAGATATCGAAGCGAGCGGCACGGTGGACTTTTCGTAGTCGGAGTATTTGGGTGTCGGGGGACGATACCAGACGATCCACGTAGACTTCAACGGGTGCTCGCCAGGAGCCGCGAGGGAGTTGTTCTCAAAGGCCTTGCGTGTAGCCTCATCGTGTTCCAAAGGTGTCTCCCGTCCAGGTGTTTTCAACTCGGAGCCACCGGGAGTCTTCGGCGCACCGAATGAGGCAAATGCGCCGGACCCCAGACCGAATGCGGAGGAGGCATTGGTAGATGGGGATGAAACACCGCCGGATAATGGGGATATTGCGTTAAATGGATTCGAGCGGCCGTGCGAGCTGTCGGGTCCGAACCGCTTGGACGGGCGGGGAAGTTCGACACGAGCACTGTCTTTCGCGTCGGTTCCGGACGTTGACAGGGACAATTTGGAAGAGCTAATCAAAGAACAAACAATCCACCATATAAGTTACAATGGTCTGGGTTGAGGAGGGGCACACGACTAACTTTGTCCGGCGGGTCCACAGGTTTGCATTATCCATCGCGGCGGGTGAGAAGACTGCCCGAGACACGAGCGGTCATCAGGGGGAAAGAAAAGGATCCGTAAGAAGCGTTACACAGAGAGATGAGACGCCGGCGCTATGATCTCAGTGACGTAGTATAGTGGCAGAGGGAAATTCTGAATAAGAAATTCGGGAAAGTCCAGGTAGATGAAGTAAGTAAGTAAGGGCGAATAGGAGGATATCTGGTAAGGCTGGTTAAAAGAAAAAAAATAAGCAATAGAATAGGTAAACAAATGTATAGAGGGGAATCAGGTGAAGGGGAAAAGTGTCGATATGAATCGGAGACTCGGGCAGTTTGGAGGAGCAGCTTCCCTGGCCAATCACAGCCACCTCAGCCCCATTTTCGCCTGCAGCCCGCACCGTCTTTTTTCCAGTTTTCCCTTTTTCTTCGACTTTTTTCTTCTGGTTTTCTTCTTTTTCTTCTTTTTATATCAAGACCACCAACTCAAATCAACGCTGGCGACTCATTCTTTTTACAGCACTAGCGTTTCCGATGTGTGTGTCGAGATTAATTTGATTCGCATCTAAAACCATCATCACGAGGGCTTACGAGCAACCCATGACACGTTGATGACCTGATTGACGACACATACTTTGTTTCTTTGTTTGTTTATATTATAGTATATAGGGTACGTCTCTATTCAATAGCAATCCATTTCCATCTATATTTTCCCATGTTTCAACGCAATGAAGAAACTCTTTTGAGCTCTCTGGTAATCCGAGGACTCAACCGCCCTACTACTTTGGCCTTCGGCCTGGGCTGGTTGAGCATGCGGTCAACAGGCAAAGTCTGAGCCTTGAAATATATTTTGAATCTTCCTATAGCTGTGCTGGCTTATGACCAATGAACTGACATGCAGTAGCTTATAGTTTTCATAGATAATATCCATCTCTTCAAATGCAGAAAGAATAGCTACCTTCGCAGCCTATTATACCAGTCCACCATACAAATAACAACTTTGATCTAAATTTTCTTTGATCAATGGGCAATATGTGACAAAAAAAGCAAGCCCGGAATAACCCCGAATGCCAAGGGTAGTGAATATCGTGAAAAGTAAATGCAAACCATTCCACCAACCATATCCGATGCAATAAAACTGCAAAAAAAAATAATAATAAAATATTTTGCAAAGAGTCATCACTGGACAGAGACACGATCACTTGAATCTTGCTTGGTTCGCTTGGAATCCCGATCGCTGCTGCGCACCGAAGTGTCAGCCTTGCGCTTGTCGCGGTCCTTTTGGTTCTGGTACTCGACGCGTCGAGCTTCCTTGCGAAGCGCCTTTGATTCAAACTCATGCCAGTCCCCTTCAACATGCTCCAATCTGTGAATAAAGTTAGCAGGGATAATATAATATACGCCAAGGAGCGTGGGGAACGTACTCAATCGGCGGGTGAGGAGCTGGTTCCTCCGATACGAAGTAGGGATGTTTAAGAACATCCTCCGCGCTCGGCCGCTGCGAAGGGTCGTAGCGGAAGATCGAAGAGATAAGATCCATCGCACCAGTTGTCAGCACATCACGGTATACATCCTCGAAAACGCGCTTCCTTCGTTCCGTTGGCCGCATTAGGTGGAACCAGGGCATCTCCACAAGGTCCGGCCACTCAGTCTTAGTCGGTGTACCCAAAGCATTGTAGATCTTGTCCATCTGGCTCAATTCGCCACCTTCACCGGGGAAAACCGCCTTTTTCGTGAACATCTCCATGCAAACGCATGCAGCACTCCACATGTCGACAGCAGGACCATATCGGGTTTCACCCAAGAGAAGTTCCGGGGGCCGGTACCAGATGGTGATGACCCGGTTGGTGTAGTCAAGTTGACGACTTTTGGAGAAGAACCGGGCCAGGCCAAAGTCGGCAAACTTTAACAACCCGCGATTGCTGATCAATATATTGGCAGCTTTGATGTCGCGATGTAGAACCCCACGATGGTGAAGGTAATTGAGACCTTCGAACATTTGCTTCGCCAAATCCTTCTTGTGCGAGAGAGTGAGAGAGAAAGTGGGATGATTGATCAGACCGGTCAGATCGTGAGAGAGGTATTCAAAGACCATGAAACATTCGTTTTTTTCAACCATGACCTCCAGGAGGCTGACAACATTATGGTTTCGAAGATGCTGGAGCAGCTTGATCTCTCGAACAGCCGTGACAGGGAAGCCATCCTTCTCGCCCTCCATGCGGATCTTCTTGAGTGCAACTTTACGCTGGGTATAGACGTGGATTCCTTTGAACACTTTTCCATATGTTCCAGCACCGATCACAGACTCATTGCCCGGCTTTCGGTAGTACACAGATTCGGCATTAGCGAACTCCTCGGGAAGCATAGGGCGTGGTTTGAAGCGTGTAAGAATTTGCTTCTGCTTAGGTGGTGGTGGTGGTGCCTCTCTTGGCGGTTCTGGAGAATGGTCACGGCGGCGATCTGGCCAGTCCAAGGGCCGGTCCGAGGGCCATTCTCCTTGTCGTCGATCACGACGTTGATCGAACCGGCGATCATCTCTTCGATCCCGCGGATCACGGAATTCTCGTGGCTCCCGGAAATCTCTCCGGTCTCGATCCCGATTTCGTCCACCCCGGTCACGGCGATCAGCTCTTGTATCTGGTTTGAATTTGGGTAATGGTCCATTGGTAAACCTGTTCCGAGGTTGTTGAGGTGGTTCGGGTGCACGTGGGGCCGGCTCGCGGACCTGCATCCTCTGGGCAAGGTCAGGGACTGGCTTTGGAGCAGGAGAAGGTGCAGCCTTTGACTTGAAGGCAAAGCTAAATTTCCCGCCCTTGTTTGCCGGCGTCGTATTATTGGATTCGTGGTTGGAGTGTGGCATGGGCTGGGGATTTCCGCTAGCAGATTGAACTTGCGCCTGGTTATCCTCTTCGTCCCTATTGGGGGGTCGGAAATGATTGTCACTTTCGCCAGCTCGGGGGGATTGCGGGTCATTGTGAGACCGTGGCCGAGTGGGAGTTTGTGACCCATGACTGTGTGCCGGGTGTGGTGGACTATGTTGTCCCCCACGGCCTCGTGATCCCGATGCAGTCCATTGCAAGTTGTTGAAATGTCCTCTCGCGCCGCGTTGTGAAGGTCCATTCTGATATGAATGGGGACCAGAGCCAGAAAATCGCCGATCGGGTCCCTGGTTTGGAAAGTTTCCTCGATGACCGCCACCAGAGTGGCCACCTCTGTGGGGAGGCCCGCCATACGGGGATTGAGGGTGATGATTGCCAGGGCCGTTAGATTGACCTTGGTTGTGATAATAGTTTCCATTTTGTGATGAATAGTCATCGTGTCGATAAGGAGAGGTATGGCTGGAAGAGAGTGTTAGTATAAGTCAGAGTATAACATGTAAGTGAAAGCAATAAGAAACGCACCCAGTTCCAGAATACGGAGGTTGGCCAGACCATCCTCCTCGTCCCGCAGAGTAAGGTGAGGGCGGTTGCGGTGAACCGTGGTATGAGCCTGTCGACGTTGCGTTTTGAGAGTTCGCATAGGGCCGGCTATCAAGACGTGGTCGAGACGGCCGACGGCGAGGCTCATTATTCACATCAGAGCGCATTGCATGCATTGGGAACTCATCCCGCGTGTGAGTAGAGTGCTCTCCAGTAGGGCCGAAGTTATCAGAGTCAAAGCTCGGAATCGGGCGCGGTGGAGATGGAGACCGACCAGTGGCGTCCACAACGGACTGAATTGGTCGGTGTGTGTTCATCGCCGAATCGCGCCTTGACCTGCGAGATGATGCAGAATATCTCGAGGTTGCAGACCGTACGGAGTGCCTTGAGTTCGATCGATAGTGAGATCCGTGGTCGCTGTAATTGTCACCACCAGGGGTACGAGACCGTCGATCAGGCGAATGATGAAACCCTCGTTCATTAGCCGGTGATCTAGATCGTCCTGGACGTGGAATGTCCGAACGACGACGGTCTTTTCCACGACGGTCCCGGCCCCGGCGTGGTGATCTTCGCCTGGGAGCACCACGACCTTGGGTGCGGCCACCTCGTTTCTTGAATGAAGGGCTTCGGTCCCGTCCTTCGCCGTGATTGGGGTAATTTGAACGCTGCGGAGGAAGAGGGCCACGGCGGCTATGCGGTGAGAGGCTTCGAGTCCTTTGTCGTTTCAGTGGAGGTCCAGTTGGTGACTCGTCTCTTCGAGGACCGGGGGCTTCTCTATCAAAAGGTCCGGAAGGGTGAGCGCTCCAGTTGTCAGCTGATGACACGGGTTGCGTTGAATCTAGTCGACGGCTGTTGTGAAAGTTTGGAGGTGGAGGAGAACCTTGACGGGAATATCGATCCGGAGCGAAATCACCTAGGTCGTGAGAAGAGTCAGGGCCAAAGCGGGACGCGCGTGGTGGCGACCGCCCCGGGCGATCGAAATTGCGGTTATTGGGCCGATATGGACGGCCTCGGTCACGACCTCTGTTTCTCCCTCGATCGCGGCCTGACCCTCGCCCTCTCCGTCTCTCCCTGTCACGGGGATCGCGGTCTAGGTCAGCAATCCACTGGTCTCTCAACACCGGACTCGTACGGGACTCCGCCATGTAAACGTCGCCAACGGCATCTGGTTCAATCAGGGAAATAAAGATTGTCAGCGAGGCTAGTCTTTGGAAGAAGCCTTTGAACTAGAGATAATGATGAGAAGGCACTGTTGTGAGCGATGGCGTCCAAGCGTGTCTGCGATCGCAGGCGGGAGTCTTTCGGGTTTGGGGACCCGGAACGATGGTTTTTCCAGATTCCGAACTGTGTAAACTATCAAGCGCTGGTGAACAACGAGAACATAAGCAAGGGGAAGGTCGAACGGGGCATACGCACCAATTCAGATTTATCAAATACACCGTCTCACCTTTCCATGTAAAGAAAGAACACTACTTGGCCGTGGAGGGTGGGCTTTTCCAAGGTAGGAGACCTCGGGGTTGCTGACTGATCCACGTTGCGGCTCTACAACTTGATTCGACGGCGGGATGAAGGTTGGCGTGCAGCTGTCGAAGACAAGTGCAGCCTGTACTTCTGCTTTGCTCCTCCGAGACTCTTTTTTGGTACCGAATATGTCGAGCTTGTGTCTGCTCAGCACAGGATGATCTGATCAGGTGGTGCCCACCTGCAGGTGTTGGAGAAACAGTGCTAGCCAGGCTTGCTAGCGTATTGTCTCCTTTGTGCT
This sequence comes from Penicillium robsamsonii, assembly GCF_028829455.1. NCBI lineage: Eukaryota > Fungi > Ascomycota > Eurotiomycetes > Eurotiales > Aspergillaceae > Penicillium > Penicillium robsamsonii. Next base: position 7,721,160 of record NW_026643219.1, on the reverse strand, counting down.
CGCCCTGCCATTTTGTACAGCAGTTGCCTGTTTTCGGCAAAGCAACATTGAGACTGCGTTGGCTTGTCCCACGAATGAAACTATCTACGTATTGCACAAGGCTAGATGGGCCAACATCCCCGAGGCACCATTGTGAACAGGACGACACCACGTAGGGTTGTCAGGTCACATCATAAAATCAATGGCTGGAAATCTCTTATCATCCTCCCCCCAGGATCATGGAGCTGTTGGTCAATTTGGAGGGCCGATCCAACGCGCTGTGGTTCTCTGTTAGAAACAACTCTGATGCTCTGTATCACACCTAGCTAGTCAGTTTTCGATGTCTTGTAAGTTGTAGATTGGTCAATTGTCGAACGAAGTTCGAGTTGTCATGCATCAAGAAACGAGTGCGTGCTGGAATGAAACTTTGTCGTGATTTACAACAGATAGACTGATGGATGACTATCTGGGCACAAATACCACTGGAACAGAAATGAAACACGGCCGGAACCCCCGACTGCGACGTCGCTTTAAGCCGACCTTTGCGGGTTCTGTGCCTTTATAGTTCTGCCACACAAGAATGCAAATTCATGTTGGTGATATCCAGGTGTCCAGGTCGGTTGGCTAGACAGAAGGCTGGCGGCAATGGTGGGGAGCATACCGAATGAGGGGTCAATGTACGAGACGGTCAAGGTAAGAAGAGCCCAAATAAACAATGCTGGTTCCACCCAATCCAATCCAGTAGAGTGCGCAAACCCCCCAAAGTTGCGGGTGGTGAAATGCTAGAGACTAAGCCCTGTGCTCAACCCCGCCTCCCGTATTAAATAATGAGACCAATTCCAGGACCTGAAATTGATAGTTTGTAATCTAACAGAAAGCAACATCTCATGATGTGGATGTGGTTGCAAGGGACTCAAGGCGTGGGCTGAAAGTCAGCCCGAGTTGGAGCGGGATGGGCTGGAACACAAACCCCCGGCCATTCTCACCCGGGAAAAAAAAAAAGAAACATCCCCCAGAAAGGCCAGGGAGCTAGATTCAACAAAATAAATTATGTATAATCATGGGGGCGCCATGCCAAATCAGCGAGGAACTAAGAAAGCAAAGAGGAAGGTTGATGTCATGGGCAAGTCGAAGTTGTCCCGGAACTGTCACATGTGGTCACGTGGTGTCATTTTGTTTAAGAGGACATGATCAGCCCTGGCACTTCGCAACATCTCTTTGAGAAGAAGAATTTGCTTTCATGATATTCTACCAACGTCTCCGGCTACTGCTTATGGGTGACAAGTTGTTTGGGACAGAGACTAAACAATTTTTTTACTAGGTCTTTGACACATGTTGCCACACGACTGGTTCCCTTTGTCGTCCGGTTGTCCATCTACCAATCCCCTTTAGGGGTATTTCCCTCACAGTACTGTTAAACTACTGAGATATTTTTTTGCCTTAGAGGAAGCTTCCCCTATTTTGCAACGGACCTTTCTCCGTTATCAAAATCTGAGACCGCATGTCTAACATGACAGTGACAAACCCAGTACCTATCAGTACGTAGGCACAAAAGGAATATATTTCTACCATGCATTAAATTAAGGACCGAAAAGAATTTATACTCATAGAACTTTATTCGTACATATCTACACAAAACTTGACTGCCTCCTCACTCAGCTCACCCATGCCTCACTTCCTACTTACATTGTAAGCAAGATTCACCTCAGAAACTACTCATACACACTTGAAAGTATTCTCATATCAACCCTCACAAGGAGGGTTGTTCACTGGGAGTCTTAGCCCCCCCCCCCCCCCTCCCATCCCGAGCTAGTCATCCGCCCCGTCGAGAAGGAAACGACGGAGGTGAGGCGAAACAGCCTCACCGGAGTCCTCCTCCTCGGGGTCCTCTGGCTCCGACCAGGTGACTCCGTGGTGCACCACCCCATTTCCATTACCATTGGCGGCCTCCGAAGAGGCAGCCGAAGACTCTGGGTCCCCGGCCCCAGGGGCTTCCCGAGAACTGATGGAATCAGCATCAGTACGGTTTTGCACAGTCAGGGCCGTCCTGATCTGTGACTGGAGGGCACCTGCGGAAGATGAAGCTGAATTAACAGGCTCATGGAGCCTGAGAGGTTGGAAGAAGGCGACAACCCGCGGGTCCGGGTCTGGGTTCTGTGGATTTGCGGCAACCGGTGTATTTGGGGGGGCCGAGGTGCCTGGGCGAACCAGCGAGTTGGGAGGGTCAGAAATATCAAATTGGCGCGGAGTAGCTGGCCGGACTGGAGGAGCTCGAACGGGTGGAGCAAACAGTGACTCCGTTGCAGTCGATAAATTTGTGTCAACCGGCGAGTTTGCAACGGGTGAAGTTGGAGTGACCGACAGGTTATGGTCAACCGGCGAGTTTTGAGTATTGGCAGAACTTGGCACAGTCTGGATGTTTGAAGCAGCTGGCACACTCGAAATAGCAGGAGCATTCAACGAAGCAGGCGCAGTAGATGAGTTAGGATTTGCGCGCCGCGGGAACCAAGGAAGGTCGGGCATAGGAAGCATGACACCTTGAAATCTGGCAGGCTCCATTCTGATGATATGGGCACCACTATCGTTGATCATGATCCAAGGAGGCGTCCGGTGTCGCATACTGCGTGGGTTTGACATGGGCTGAAGATTTTCAGGACGAACGCCGGCAATAAGCTGCTGACGGAGGAGCCATGCTTGAAGCATGCGGTCTGGGCCACAAGGAACGGTACCTTCAGGCATCAAATCTGGCTCACGTGTGAGTGTGTAAGGGTTTCCATACTCTGTGTACCGGCGAGGTGCGATCATAAGAGGTGCTACCAGAGGAGGATTTGACAAAGGGCTTGGACTAGCAGAAGTCTGGCGTCGAGTTACCGTTGGGTAAGGAGATGGAGGTTGGTGGTGAGAAGAGTGGTCTCTGGGATGAGCAGAACCCGTGGGATCAGTTGTGTCGAGACGAGCATGTGGAATTAGCCCAGCTGAAGTGGAAGGTTGGGTTTCGTATAGCTCAGACATGTCCATTATCGATAGCTGCGATCCATGTCCGGCACTGCCATGGTACGAGGGCTGGTTGGATTGGTTGGCAAATTGCGAACTTCCACGCTGGGGGTCGTTAAGAATCTGAGAAGCTTCATGTTGGGACTCGTTGAGCACCATAGAAGCTTCATCCTGGGAATCATGAAGCACGCGAGAAGCTTGATTCTGAGATTCGTTGAGCACCAGAGAAGCTCGATAGGCTTGATACTGGGCCTCAGCTTCTCTGCGCGCATTCACTCGATTGGTTTCGTTGATTCTTTGCAATCTTTCCAGGTGGACATGGAAATCGGGGTGCACACGCATTTCAGCGGCTTCATCAGAGTCAGCGTCAGCTGCCATGTGTGCCTGGAGAATTTCAAGAGTTGGAGGAGAGGACCATTGCGAGGGTCCAGACTCGACAAGAGAGTTGATACCGGCAGACTCATTGGTACTGGCGGGCTGGTTGTCACTGGCAGACTCATTGACACCGGTGGGCTCGTTGGTGAAGCCAGTGGTATCTTCCTGAGTAGGGAGACCCGAAGATCCAGGAACGGCTGAACATGGGGGGTGGTTATCCATTATGTTAAATGGATTATTGGTTGGCAACAACAGCCTTTTGGTAAATGAACCTTTAATTCCATGTCAGTAAAGTCTCATAATTGATTTGATCCGACACACTCAACATACTTGCAGTTAAATATTGTCAGGGCAAACCCTTTGGATGCAAGGTATTCGGGTTTGGTTGTATCTAGAAACCTTTTCGCAAACATATTAGTGTCATGTCATAACAACCAAATAAACATGCATAGATCAGATCGGAAGGATATCAGATGAAATTAAACAATAGACAAAGAAATATCAGATCAAGTTTTTCCTTTAAGAAAAAAAAAGATGAACGTGGGAGGGGAGGGAGAAGGAAGCAAGCCTAGGTTCTATGTCCAATCAATGTTGGATGACGGACCATTTAAGGCTCCGAAACACGGGGGTTGTATGCAGTACACACAGATAAGGAAGCGGGATAAACTTGCACAAGACTTACAGAAACAGATAAGATGAATGCCACTCTGTAGTGACCGTAGGTGGCGTGTTGTGTGTCCTGGTAACCTTGGTGTATTGACAGGCAAGGTTCGGTGGACGTGGCAGGGTGCAATCACACGTCAAATGCAGCGGGAAAACAGTAAGAAGCACAAGTAGAGGCAATGAATAGATTACAAGAAGGGATAGGGATGAATAAATGAAGACTTCGGATGATAGAGCGTTCAAGAGTTGGATGGACAGTTGGATGGAGAGTTGGATGAAGAGGATGAAGAGGATGAAGAGGAATGACAAGGCAAGAAAAAATGAAATGAAGCCCCGGGGAATGGAACGCGAGACGAGACATGTACGTGTAGGGGCCTATCGTCATAGGCAATGACGAGACGTGCGAAGAGACGACTAAGCGATTCGACGATGTAATCGATTAGTCGTCGGAGTGGTCAGAGGTATAAGCGCCGACGAGGTCCTCACCAATACCCGCAGTGCCAAAACTGCTGGCAATATTTTCAAGCCGACGAAGCAGTCAGGGACCAGTGATGCTTATCTACGTGTCTATACAGTCTCCCTTGATCAAACCGAAGGTTTATGTAGTATGATCAAAGCCCTAAGACAAACCAAATAGCTCTATAGAAATCGGTTGCAGGTCGACAACACTACACTTTTCTATTTCCAAGGTCGACATACCAGGACCAGAGCTTTGCCATTTGTTCCAGACCAGGAAAGAGGAAATCAGAAGGGGTTGTACATTGGTTCTAATACATACATCGTATCTAAGTCGACATTACTAGGATGCCCGTAAGCGGCATGGGATCAAGTGTTGAAACAGCCTTGCTAGTGCTACCGAGTGGAATCTCAATAGACTGTGTAGGAAAGGCCTCTTGGGGGTTGTGTTAGTAAGGTAGGGGATAGGGGAGGGAGATTTTATCTTCCTTGGGCCCATCATGGGTAGAGGAAGGGGTGTTTGCCATTTCCCACGAAGCCATCAGCTCGCGAAGGAGGTTATGAACTTCAGAAGAGAAGGAACATGACAAGACATCAGGGCGGAGATCCGCCCAAGTATGTGCAGGGGAACCGAGACAAGAGAAGACCAGAGAAACACCAATCCACGCTTAACATGTAAAGTAAAAAGCAAGACCCAAAACCTGTTGAAAGGTCACCGCCCAAAACTCCAAGAATCCAAAAATCAACAACCTATGTTAAGGTTGGGCAGGCGAGATAGGGCATCTATCTCCGGTTCAGCAGAGTCAAGAACTCTTCGCGAGTCTTGGCGCTGGAACGCATACATCCCAGCATACAGCTGGTAGTAGTGGTGCTGCTAACCTTCTGCACACCGCGCATAACCATGCAAAGGTGGGAAGATTCCATAACGACACCGACACCGCGAGGCTGGAGAACCTCTGAAATGGCTAACGCAACTTGCTTGGTCAGACGCTCCTGGACCTGGAGTCTGCGAGAGAACATCTCTGCCAGGCGAGCCAATTTTGACAAACCAAGGACGCGGCGGTCAGGGATATATCCGATATGCATCTGTAAGTGGTTAGAATGATATAATCCCAGTATTATATGCAGCAATTCTTACCTTTCCGGTGAATGGTACCATATGGTGCTCACACATCGAGAAGATGTCGATGTCCTTGACAATGACCAACTCATCGTGGTCCTCGTGGAAGACAGCGTTGTTAACCAAGTCCCGGACATTCTCCTCGTAGCCCTTGGTGAAATAGAGCATGGCCTTGGCATAACGCATGGGGGTCTCGAGAAGTCCCTCTCTTTCCGGATCCTCGCCAATACATTCCAGGATTGTTCGGATAGCTCCCGACATCTTCTCTAGCCGTTGTTCGGTCTCCTCCGGCGTCGACTCCTTCCGCTGTCTGGTTCCGGGGCCTAGATGACAGTGGTTAGAGAGATCTACTAATAAAGCATCGTAAACCGATAGGACTAGTATCACTAACAAGGCCAGCTTAGACCATCAAAGTCGATGGGCGGGTTCAATGTGTAGGGGCTAGCAGGACGGCTAACGGCGGTTGAAGGCGTGAATGGGGCGGCCGCATCCCGGGGATCGCGGGGAGGGTCATTCAAGGTAGGACTATAGCGTAGAGATTAGCAATGAGATCTGCAGTGCCATGGCCACCATTATTGATATTCGCTGTATACATACCGCACTGGTGCCACACTGCGAATTGGCACCTCAGCACTGGAAACGGCGTGGGTGGGGGCGGCTCCAGTTTCAGTTTCGGCCGCGGTCTCGGTCTTGGTCTCGGACTTGGTCTCAGGAGATTCAAATTCAATGGGAATTCGAGGTTCAAAAGAGGAACGAATGGATGTATTGAGACTCTCGCGCTCACGAGAATCCCGGCTGCCCGTTGATCGTTGCAGCGGGGAGCTACCGTTCAGCATGTGGGACGGGATAGCCGAAGGCTTGGAGTTGGGAGAATCAGAACCCATGATGAAGATATTTCAAGTTTAGAAAGTAGAAAATAGAAGATATCACCCAAGATTATATATATAGGTAAGTATCTAAAGGTAGAGTCATCTTTTTTTTTTTCTAGCAAACGCTAACTTTCTTTTGTCCCCCTCATCGCCCCCCACCAATCACCACCAATCAAAACTTACCAGGATGATGACATGCTCCCCGCGGGATAAACGGACTCTGGGGCCGACATGCATACAATCAATGTACAACATATAAATGGTCTATGTTATATATTCTTTGTATAATCTCTTAACTTCAGTGAAACGTGTGGGGATGTACTTCGGTAAAGGGCTGGGATATATATTTCCCAACCCTAAAGGTGAAACTAGAGTGATAAGGTATTTACAGAAATAGGTGCCGATATCGCTACGGAGTAGTCCTCAGTTCTAATATTCCTGATCCGCAACTGATACGTTTCTTTATATTTAGGTAGGTAATGGTCCATGGGTATATATCCCAAAAAGGGCCTAAATATTCAAAGTTTGCCCTCAGTCATCTAGAAAGCATTGTTTCAGTCAAGAATTATAAGCGCCGTGTAACTTGATTGTATCTATGGCTTAGCTACATTATGTAGCGGCCCTGGAGTATATCAGATCCATAGCTGTTTGGTTGGTGAATGCCAAGCCATGCTTAATAATGGTCAAGTCATGCCTAGGTGCTCTTGGTTATTCTCGGGTCATGTTCAGTGAACAGGGTGTGCGTCAGTACTCTGCTCACTGAGTGCTTAGACTTTGACTGATGACTAACCAATGTTTACGCTCCGTAATTATTAATCCTACTGGGCAACCTTGGAAGCAAGTCTTGTTTGTATAGTTTGTACAGTTTGTGTTGATGGTTGGCTGCATATATTGTAGTCCATGGTTTGTTTGATAAATAAGGTCTAATCACGTTCGAGATACCTAATTAACTATCTAGCTTACCAAGCGTTCGCTCTTCTCGCGTGCCGAACTGAATAATTCATGTCCTGATGTTCCTGTTATTGTAGTATATATACCGGCACTGCTAAGCAGACCAACCCTTGATCATTGTCTCTGTATCGAACTCTCTTTCTCCCAATCAATCAATCATCATCCATTCACTCGCCATGTCTCTCAAACCCCTCACACTCTGGACCCTCGGGGGTCACGCCGGCACACCTAACCCCTGGAAGGTCCTCATGATCCTGGAAGAGCTCAAGGTTCCCTACGAGCTTAAGTCGATCGATCTCGGCGACCTGAAGAAAGAACCCTACGAGTCTCTCAATCCTAACGGTCGTGTTCCCACCCTCGAGGATCCGAACACCGGAATCACCATCTGGGAATCCGGCGCCATCCTCGAGTACTTGGTAGACACATACGACAAGCAACACACCATCAGCTTCACCGCCGGCTCGAAGGAGTACTACGAAAGCAAGCAGTGGCTACACTACCAGATGTCCGGCCAGGGACCGTACTGGGGGCAGGCCGCCTGGTTTACGATCTACCACCCCGAGAAGGTGCCCAGTGCGGTCGAGCGCTATGTCAACGAGATCCGTCGTGTTTCAGGTGTGCTCAACCGCTCGCTCCAGAACAAGGAGTACCTCGTTGGCGGCAAGTACAGCTATGTAGATGCTGCTTTTGTGCCGTGGTTCGAGGTAGTTGCGCTCATATTTCCGAACGAACTGGATCTCGAGAAGAACTTCCCGCATGTTAATTCCTGGTTGAACCGTATCAAGGTTCGTCCGGCTATTTCCAAGACCATTGATGATAAGGCGAAGGCTGCGGCTGCGGCTGCGGAAGAGAAATAAGGCAATATTAGAGCAGATGAAACTCCTAGATAGCAGGCGATGTTTTTACTTGTTTGATTGCATCCAAATACATATATCTTCTCTAGGTATTTAGATCTACCCATCTCTCAACCTAGCATCTTTGCACTTCTCTGTATTAGGCTCCTTTGGAGAGTTAGTTTGGTGGTGATAAAAGCAAGAAAGATAGGAAGGGTAAGGAGGATTCGAGAGCATAGGATGGTCAAAGGTACATCTTCAAATATCGACAAAAACAAAAACTCTATATTATTTATCTAGGATTTCTTAAGAAAGAGGGAACCACTCGATCTACAACCTTTTTTCGGAGCAAGCAACTTATGTTTATACATAGAATGATTCATTGACTAAGAGGATAGTGGAATCCCTCCTAAAGACCCGCCTACTTAGTGGCTAAGTCTAGCACTTTAACTTTAATAATGCAGAAAACTTCCCTAGACTCCTTTAGATTGCTCATTTTTATCACCGTTTTAGGTGCAGAGATGGCCCCCCTAGACATGATTTATCGAAGGCTATAGATGGAACAAAAACGATGGAACGGTTCTTAGGGAAGTGGGAATTCTCACTCCTTCTGAACCTAGTCTAGGTATTTATATTTATATCCTCTCCCCGAAACGAATTTCTGAACTAATGGTCGAGCTGTCCTTTTATATAACACGCCAGACTCTCTAGGAGTCATTGAACGAGAGATACTACACCGTAGTATTTCCGCTTAAGACACCATACCCATGGATATGTATGGGCGATAACAAATTCATTTAGCAAGCACTACGCCTCTTCTGCTTTGTGTTTCGACGGGAGTGATTATGGGAGCGACAGTAAGTGCCTAATGATCTTTCTAGCCATGAGTGCCTTTTTTTTTTTAATAATTGGGTTGCAGTCACCTGCCTTTCCTTACAGATATTGTCCTAGTATCTTATGTGTGACCAAGTTATGAAGTGGTTATATTGCTAACTTAGAAATTAGCTAACTAGTTACTATAAAAGTAACTTTGCATCTGAGACAAAATCTTTGATTCCCTGTTTTGATCACCTGTTAACTCAAAGCAAGAAAGTCGAATTGCCACTGTACCTCAAAGAGGAGATTCTCTAGTGTGTTTTAGTCAAAGCAGGATTTGAGACGGCTTCTTGTGAATAATATTTTTCAGCTCAGCGATTGCTCAGTGGTGATGAGGATACCTAGGAGCCGCATATGCTCAGTTTTACTCAGTGAGCAAAAAGTAAGTGGTGAGCACTAAAACGGAAATAGAGAGTTACCTCTCGCGGTCTAAAATCTAGTATATACGTATGTACATATGCAGGCTGGTGATAATGCCCTTATATGTGAAACCTTCCAAAGTTGGATTAGGGCTAGTAGATAAGATGATAACCATGCTGTTAGCAAAAGGGCCGTCACCATGTAGACTTCAAATGTAATGGTGTTTTTAATGATTATTCACTATGGTCTTAATTCACTTATACCAAAGAAGCACCCAAATGAAATGACTGGACTACAAGTCCGATAGAAATAACATCATGCCTCAATTTCGTCTGTGGGGACATCCTCCAGGTCCTTGCCCACAATTGCATCTGCTACCTTCCATACCTGCAGTAGATTGTCCTCAGCGGCAGAACACAGAACCCAAGGGTCACTTAGGTTCCAGCTGAAGTCCGAGATGCGGTTCGTGTGCCCACCGTGCATAAACAAACTAAGGAGTGATGTCAGTGAACAATTCAAACATATTATATGAAGCTGAGGGGGAAAGGGTGGTCACTTACAGCTCTGGCGGCCCATCTTGAGCATCCTCGGGGGTTTGCTCCTCGCCTGCCCGGCTGAGGTCCCAGAACATAATCTTACGGTCATAACTGGAACTTGCCAGGACCGACTCCTCAAATGGATGCCATGAGATAGACTGCACCGAATCGGTGTGGCCCTCCAGTGAGTGAAGCTTTGACTTCAAGTTACGGAGATCCCAAATACCGATAGTCTTATCGGCGGAGCCCGTGGCCAGGATCGTCTCGGAAGCCGGGTTGAAGGAAATGGAGTTGATGGCATCGCGGTGCTGGCCTTCAGCCGAAGCAGCCGAACGAGTGGAATCATCTTGGCGGGTATCAAGGATTTGAAGCGTGATGTCATCGGAAACGGTTCCGATGAGAGAGGAGTGGAGAGGGTGATGTTGAACGTCGTTGACGATCGAGGAGTGGTGCGTGAAAGTGCGGCTCGGTCGCACTGCCTTGTTACCCTTGGTGTATGTAGTAATGTCCCTGTGGTGAGCTTCATTAGCTGCTAGTCACACCAAATATCTGGTCTTGAATATTGCGCCCGCTTACCAAAGTCGAACAGTCTTATCTTCACTGCCAGTTGCGAGGTGACCAGCCACATGAGGGTTCCAGCTAAGCCCGAAGCCTTCAGCTTCATGACCTAGGAGCTCCATTTGAGGGTTCACTGTGCCAGTTGGCAAGCTGGGGTGTTTAGAGCGATCCCAGATCATCACCCGACCATCCGTGCACATTGTAGCAATGATATTCGGGTTCTGTGGCTGATACCGCGCCTTGTTGACCTCGCCCTTGTGATCTATCTTTTGCACAATGTTGAACTTGATTTCCATTTGAGCCTTCTTTGAACCCCCGCCATAGCCTCCAATCTCTCCCTTCTCTTCATCGTAGTCTTCCGGGTTTGGGGCATTAGGATTTGGGAGTTGCACTTGGGCAATCTGAAGGTAATTCTGCGCATCACCAGTGGTATGTGTGCCGATGAGGAGACGGTGGGTTGAGTATGGCTTGTCTGGGACTCTGAAGACAGACTTGGTTAGGTTGATGCATGGACCAGTAGGAGTTCGGTGCATACTCTTGCTTATCTGGAAGCCACTGGGTTGTGAGAGTAGGCCATTCTAATGCTGTGCTCAGAATCATATCATAGAGGAAGGGCGCATTCTTCTTCCATGTTTTGTACTCTGTTCCCAATGAATATAATTAGATATAACCCTAATTGGCAGAGCTGGAGAGAGATTGAGCTTATCTACCTTCATTGATCGCCTTCTCGTCGGCATGTTCATGATCCTGATCCTGATCCTGATCATGGTCTTTCTCATGCTCGCCACCAACACCTAGAACTTGATTAGATTGAGATTTCAAGTAGTGCGCAAGGGTATAAACGCTCACCAGCATCATCTTCATAGTGATCCATGGCTTTGGGGTGGTATAGACCAAGCGATATATTGAGATCACGAGACGATAGAACTTGAGCCACTTAGAAAGAGTGCGTGAAGCGGACAGGTGGGCGGAGGAAAGCTACGCGCATGAGCGCGTTAATGAGTGCTGGGAGACCGGTAATGGCACTAGTCCTAATTGATAGGCGGTGAATGAGCTCCGTTGACTCTTCAATGTTCACATCGTGGGGACACCTGCTTTCTTGCATCATACACAACTGAAAAGTGTCAGTTTGTCTTTACTATATCTTTCTCTTGCGTGTTTTACGTTTGCGCCCCTATAACTTTCGTTGGGCAACACACTTTGTTGGCGCAGTATCTTATCCAAGAGTTCCTCATTGGATGATTTCACCTTTCGTCGCAAGTTACCCATTTCAGTCCTTTACGAGAACCCCGCTACGATCTCTCAACTCTTACGATAAATAACCTGCCCGATTCCCTTCTTGACAATTTTGTCGTCGATCCCACCCCATCTTCACCATGGGTGTCCCCAAATTCTTCCGCTGGCTGAGTGAGCGGTATCCGTCAATCTCGATGCTGATCGCAGAGAGCCGGATACCCGAATTTGATAGCCTATACCTCGATATGAACGGCATTATTCACAACTGTACGCATAGTGACAGCGATTCCCCGACATTTCGCATGACGGAGGATCAAATGTTCATTGCGATCTTCAATTACATTGAACACCTGTTTGGTAAGATCAAGCCCAAGAAGCTGTTCTATATGGCGGTGGACGGTGTTGCGCCTCGCGCTAAGATGAATCAACAACGTGCTCGCCGATTCCGAACCGCCCTGGATGCGGAGACCGCGAAGGAGAAGGCTATCCAGCAGGGTCTGGAGATGCCAAAGGAAGACGCCTTTGACAGCAACTGCATCACCCCGGGTACCGAGTTCATGCAGAAATTGACGAAACAACTCAAATACTTCATCAACAAGAAAATCTCGGAAGACACAGATTGGCAAGGTGTGGAGATTGTGCTCTCTGGCCATGAGGTTCCAGGAGAAGGCGAACACAAGATTATGGAATACATTCGCTGCTCGAAAGCGCAGCCCGACTATGAATCCAACGTTCGCCATTGTCTGTACGGTCTAGATGCCGATCTGATCATGCTGGGTCTTCTCAGCCATGACCCTCACTTCTGTCTTCTTCGCGAGGAAGTGACCTTTGGTCGCCAAGTATCCAAGAAGCCCAAGGAACTGGAACACCAAAACTTTTATTTGTTGCATCTGAGCGTGGTTCGGGAGTATTTGGAATTAGAATTCCAAGAGCTAAAAGAAGAAGGTGTTCTGGATTTCCCATTCGATATGGAGCGTGTCATTGATGATTTCATTCTTATGGCCTTTTTCGTTGGCAACGATTTCTTGCCCAACCTGCCAAACTTACATATCAACGAGGGTGCCCTTGCCCTTATGTTCAAGCTCTACAAGGAGGTGCTGCCAAAGATGGGCGGCTACATCAACGAGCAGGGTGTTATCAATGTGCAACGGTTGGGCATGCTTGTGACCGCACTTAGCGCCGTGGAATACCGATTCTTTGAGGCTGAAAACTCCGATGCCCAATGGATCAAATCGAAGAAAGACTCGAACATCGATTATTCGAGCTCGCAACAGAAGAAAGAGCTCACCCTCACTCCTTCGCAGAAGGAGATCCTTAAGACGGTCAAGAAGTACGTCCTGAACCGGTCCGACAAGGCTTCTGAACCCCTTGACCTCCCTCCTACACTTCCAGCCCGTGACCGCACCTTCGTCGAACAGCTCGCGGATGACCTCCGGTTGTCTTGGGCCTCCGTGGAAAATGAGAACGGTGATCGGTTTATGAGCCTCTCGTTGCCTCCGACCCAGGGTGATAGTGATGACGATGAAGAGGACGAGGAGGCATCGATGGCTGTTCAGCGTATTATTCGGAAGTACGAGAAGGCCAAAGTTCAGGAGATGACGGCCGAGGAAGCGCAGAAGGCCGCACAGGAGAAATATGACGCCAAGTTCCTTGAGTGGAAAGATAATTATTACCGAACCAAGTTCGGTTGGGGCCTCGACAACAAGGAAGAGATGAAGAAATTGGCGCAAAACTATGTGCAAGGCCTCCAGTGGGTCTTGTTCTATTATTACCGTGGCATTGCATCGTGGCCTTGGTTCTTCCAGTACCACTATGCCCCTATGATCTCTGGTTAGTAGTACCAAATCTTTTTTTTTTTTGGAATAATTTGATTACTGACAGTGGAATAGATGTGAATGACGGCCTTGGTGCAGATATGGACTTCAAATTGGGACAGCCTTTCCGGCCGTTCGACCAGCTCATGGGTGTCTTGCCCGACCGCAGTAAGAAGATTGTACCTACTGCCTATTGGGACCTGATGACTTCACCTGATTCCCCCATCTACGATTTCTACCCTCGTGATTTTGATCTCGATATGAACGGGAAAAAAATGGAATGGGAAGCCGTTGTCAAGATCCCATTCATCGACGAGAAGCGGCTGTTGTCAGCCCTCAAAACGAAAGAAAGCCTACTTTCTGCAGATGAAAAAGCAAGGAACGACTTTGGGGCCTGTCTCAAATTCACCTATTCCCCTGATGTGAACTTCGTTTACCCCTCCTCGATGCCTGGCGTATTCCCGGATCTTCCTAGCTGCCGTTGCATTGAGAACCTCTTTGAGCTTCCCGCCATGGATGGGTTGGAGCCCTACGCTGGTCTGATGGACGGCGTGCACCTAGGTGAGGCAGCGCTTGCTGGTTTCCCTAGCATCAAGACACTCCCCCACCATGGCCAATTGGGTTTCCATGGCGTTTGCGTGTTCAATCAAGACAGCCGTAACGAGAGCCAGGTTATTACACTCCTTGATCCCGGAAGCCGGTCGAGCATCGAACTAGCTAAGACGAAGCTTGGGAAGCGTGTCCACGTGGGCTATCCATTCTTGCAAGAAGCTCTTGTGGTCCGTGTCTCGGACGAATTATTCGATTACGTTCTCCCTCCTGGAGAAGAACACCCTTTGGCTATTCCCCATACCCCCCAGCAAATTGAGCAGTGGAAGAGGAAAGCCAACAAGATTGAGGGCACGTACAGCAAGCGTCTTGCAATTATCATTGGCGATGTCGAGTCTCTGGTCCACATTCAGCTTCTGAAGGGCATGAGCAAGACAGACGCTGGAGCCACGATCAAGGAATTCGCTGATATCCCTGGCCAAGAGACGGACTATGCTCTACAGGTTGTTGTTGATGACGTGATCAACCCTGATCAACGTTTCATTGAGCGGGAAGCTCTCTCTATTCAAGAAGAATTCCCAGAGGGTTCTCGTGCCTTCTTCTTGGGTGACTTCAATTACGGAAGACCTGTGTATGTTGGTGGACACGAAGACGGAAAGGTGAATGGATTGGTTGCGGCCGTGAAAGGCCGGGAGCCAGAATTCGGTCGAGAGCGTGTTAGGGCATCTGAGCAACTTTGCCCTTACATGCCTTCATATGCTGTTGCGCGCAGTCTTCGCCTCAATCCTTTGGTACTGGCTAAGATCACATCTTCCTTTACTGTTGACATCGAAGGCCAACGTGCGAACCTCGGTCTTAACTTAAAGTTCCAGGCAAAGCAGCAGAAGGTTCTTGGATACTCTCGTCGGGGAGAATCCGGATGGGAATTTAGCCAGAAGGCAGTGGAACTGATTCAACAGTACATGATTAATTTCCCCGATTTCATTGCTGGCATCCAGCGCAACCCTCAAAGCGACCGTTATTCTCCGACCGATTTCTATCCCGAGGAGATTGCTGCCGCCAAGATGAAAGAGATTAAGGATTGGCTCAAATCTATTGAAGCCAAGAACTTCGAGAGAGTGCCCCTTGACGCTGAGCAACTTGACTCGGATATTGTGATGTTGATTGAGCAGGATGCCGATGCTCTCAACGCGTCCCTGCCAGATATGCAACCGAAGAAGGTTCGGGGTGTACCTCGTACTGCCCTCCTTCGGCCTGCCGATGTCGAGCACCGTCTCGGGAACCAAAGCTTCAGGCTTGGCGATCGGGTTGTGTATGCCCAAGATTCTGGTAAAGTACCCATCGCTACTCGTGGTACTGTTGTCGGTCTCACCAGAACCCCGCGAGCACTTCTGCTTGATGTTGTCTTTGATGTGTCGTTCATGAGCGGCACTACACTAGGTGGCCGATGCTCACCATTCCGTGGCCAAACTGTTCTGGCGTCTTCCCTCCTCAACATCTCCAACCGACAACTTATCACCAGTTCCCGTGCTACAGCTAGCCAGCAAACCCAGCAGGCACAGACTCCATTGACAGTTGCCGGATACGGTGCCCCCATGGGTCCTCACGGGCAGGGACAGCTGAGAAACGCATCTACCCCTGCGCCCCTGAGAGGCTCTTTCCGAGGAGCCGTCGCCGGACAGGGCAATGGAGCTGGACGTGGAGGTCGTGGAGGTATCAACAACGGACAGCAGACTACTCTCCCCTTCCGTCCCCATACCAATGGTGGCGGCGTTCCCCGTGGCCCCCGTGGCGGCAGTCGGGGAGGTGCCCGAGGCGGATATGTCGCGATGGATAACGGCGACCCCAATGAGGGTGTTATCCAAAACAACCCTGACTTCCGTCCGCAGAACTACTCTCGCGTTCCGCCGCCGCAAGGATTGGATCGAGGACGTGGCCGCGGCCGCGGTCGTGGTAATGGGTTCCGTGGCAGAGGAGGTCGTGGGCGAGGTACGCCCCAGCCCAACCCCCAGTGAATGATGCCAGTGAATGATGGACGTGATATTCAGGAGAGAAGATATGATGAAACGATTGGATTTGAACCCTGTATGTATATGGACGCTTTAGATATGTGCGCCCTGCCTAGACATAAACGTCTAGGTGGTGCTTATATCTATTGAAGATGAATGTACGATGGAATTGAAACCAAAACTCGATCCTCGTATTTCTGCGTCTGGGATCTTTTTAGACATAACGCAAGAACCGTGACATACTAGATAAAATAAATATGGTATCGCGCATCGACCTCTGGTAGCCCAATATTCCAAGAAGCTTCCCCCTCTACTCAAAGTCCAATAGGCCTTTTCCGAAACAGCATCTCAGTACTCATACTAGGAAGAATATGCTCCCCAACTACGAGATTAGCAGGTCTTTTCCCTCCCAGATCTTTAACGAATTTAAACTCATAGTCAAGGATGATGCGACTCAAGATCGCCTTCAAAGTATTCGCCGCAAAGAACCGACCGGGACACGCCTGGACCCCGAACCCGAAATGCATATTAGTACTGGTGATAGTAACGAAATGGGCGGAATATATCGGCTTCTCAGCTTGCATCTTCTGGCCACCGTTCGGCATAGCGGGAGGTGCAAGCTCAGGAGTGAGGACAAAACGGTCCTGGGGGTCATGGCACCAACGAAACCCGTCGAAGGCTATTGGGTTTTTGATGTAGGCATCATCTTTGCTGATAGGACCTGCAGCGAAGCAGATGTGTGTTTCTACTGGAAGAACGAGCCCATCATGGAGCATGATGGGCTCTTTGACGATGCGATGGAAGTTTACTAGACAATGTGGTTAGAGCACGTCGAATCACAACTCTGTCTCCAACTGTACGGCACGGCCATACAGATCCACAATACTTACATTCACCAGGAGGAGCAAAGCGTTGAGACTCGCGCAAGAAACTATCCAGGCGGGACTGCTCCTTCAGCGAAGCCTGAGTCGCCTTATACCAGCCATCAGGTAGAGTCCGGGTCATTTCTTCCCTCAGGGGCTCAATGTATTCGGGTCTAGTAACCAAATCATAGAGACAGTGACACAGGGCCATGGTGCTGGTATGAGTAACCGCCAGTGTGACCAAGAGCAGCATGTGATGCGCCAGTGTATCCGGTCCGAGGTTCTCATCCTTTTCCTCGCTCAGGTCCATCATCCACTGCAAGAAGTCGTCTGGCTTGGTATAGTTCGGGTCTTTAGTCTGTTGTGCGAGTCTGCGTTCGTGGATAATCGGAATAAAAAGCTCTTTCGCGAACCGTAACTGCTTCTTCATTTCCCGGACGCTGGGGAGGAAGGGCGCTACGATGGGACGGAGGTATTTTGGGACTGGACGGAGTAGGATGATTGTGATTCCCACGTTCACGGCATAGTTGCTTGCAACGTTGAGCCATTCTTCATTTTCGCGCAGGATGTCGCCGGCCATCATGCGGGATGTCGAGAGGGCAATTAGCCGGGTGAACATCTCGCATGGATTGATTCGAATCCAGTTGTCTGTGTTCAGCAACGCTCTGTCAGTACCCGAGTGTTGATCTGTCCGGTTGGTCCCACAAAGTAGCTTTCGCAGATCTCACCTTCGCATCCTGGGAGAGCGGCATCGAATGCTGCTCGTAGCTCGTCGATGACACCGGGGACGACTTGGGCTATTCGATATAGATTAGTTGTCTGGTTTGTAGGCTGAAAATGAGAAAGGCAGATGATGTTAGTACCTAGATTGGGCGTCAACTTTTTCCGTACGGTCAAAGCAGGTAAAAGAGTATTGATGATGATGTTGGTATACTGGCCCAAGGCATTCTGTGAAGTGGTATATCAGCTCCAACCCCTCAACGTAACGTAGTACAGATGAAGCTCATGGGATTACTTCATATTGGGCATGTAGAGAACTGAGTTTTGAAGGAGGAAGATGTCTCAGTTCATCCTGATATTTCACTGGCAAGACGATGACTTCTCCATCGCCAGTGAGCAGGCGAAATGGACTATCTCTGTACTAAAGAGTGCCGACAGATGAGAATAGGGCTGACCGACTGATTTCATGTATACTGACCTTTTTATATCCTTGACTGATCATCGAGCCAGCTTTGGGGTAGTATATCAATCGATTGATGAAATCTGGTAGATACGCGTTGTACCTGATAGTTGGGATATGCTTCAAACTAGAAGCTGGTCGTTGAAGTAGATAGAACACTACAACCAACACCCCAACGAGGGGCCAGAAGGGTAGGGCCATCTTTGATGAAATCTCAGGTGCTTTTTACAACAGGGGAAAGGTACTTAGATAAATGATTCTCCGGAGACTTGGATTGTCCGGGATATTGGAACCGGGGAGATTAGGGAAGTTGTTCGGTGGTAGGAATGGGCAAGAAAGGTAAAGAGAGGGTGGCACAGGATAATTCGGATAGTATTAAGAAGTATGACTTTTTATTTTAAGGGCGTTTGCTAGATGGACAAAGGGTCCGTTTGAAGTCTCAGAGCGCGGAAACTTGGAGTACATTATTCACACAAGGCAAAGGCCTCTGTCTATTTCCCTTTTTGGTCTTTGCAATATACAAAACGCCTGGCTCAGATGCAAGTAGACATACACGAAGAAACCCCATAGAAAATCATTCAAAACCAACCCAATCACCATCTCCCTCGTCAGCATCAACCATCTGGTCATCAGGAACCTCGGCATCCTCGGTTTCCATGGCCAACAAAGCAGTGCTAGTTTTCTTGTTTCCAAGGATAGGCTTCGAGAGCAGGTAATTGAGATCGTAAAGGTTCTTTTCTGTCAACCGCTTGAGATTTTCGCGGATGTCATCGACAGCACGCTGGACGGCACGAAGCTCGGTGGCAAATGTACCTGTGTTATCCTTAAAGTAACGGCCATGGCTGCTGAACAAAGACTCAATCCACATGAGGTTGAACTCCAGATGAGGTGTTTCTTCGGCGGCATGTGCAACGAATCGGAGAAGGCGAGGTAAATAGACGGAGGGCACGGACCGAACCACATGGGGAATATCTGACGGAGGGATCGCTTCATATACGACACGGAGTAGCTTCTGTTCATTCAATCGGAAGGCCATGATAAGAGCTTTGAGGAAGGTGTTCTCATCGTCCACAGTGTTTGATGTGGCGGCTTCCTTAGCAGCATCTAGTGTGGCAAGGATGCTTGACGGTGTGATTGTGATGTCCAGATCATAGGGGTCAAAGATGAAGTCGGTATCCAAGCTGTAGACAAGGAGCCCTTCGGTAGAGGCGGCACAGAATGCTCGTCCAGTCGGTGCGAAATCCACAGATGTCACGCGGACTTCTGGGCGTGTGGTGCGCGCACCGGCATCACCGCGTCTCGCACCGGGAAGAGTGCTATCAACACGATCATCGTGATCAGATGCTTCACCGGTCTCGTCGATAAGAGCACGGGGACCAGCCTCAGTCATGTCACGACTGTTCAGGATCTCTTGGGTACCATCGATAGAGGTGTTGACGGAGACAGTGAACTTCTTGATCAATGATCCTGTTCCGACATCATACAAACAGATATACTTGCTGTTTCCACCAGCCAGAATGCAGCTACCGTCTGCGCTGTATGTGATTCGGTTGAAAGACTTGGTGCCTGCGGCATTGGCAGCAGTACGGCGGTCGGACACTCGGCGTCCTCCAGAGACGTCACGGCGACCGTCAACTCCTCCTTGCTGCACAGCATCTTCAACGGACCAGAAGGAAAGCTGACCGTCCAGGGTAGATGCAGCGACTTGTTGCCCGTCTGGACGGAAGGCCACACTGAGAATGTCTGACATGAGCTGGAGAGGCTCACTGGTCTGTGACCGACCGAAGATGCTCCAAATGCGAACTGTGTGGTCCCAACTTCCACTGACAAGGTGGTTGCCATCGGCGGCGAAAGCAAGACTGGAAACTGGACCCTCATGACCGGAAAGCTGGTCAAGCAATTGACCGGTCTGCACGGACCATACGTGAATGTCGAAAGAGTCCGGTGAACCGGCACAGATCACTTCTCCACTAGGGTCCACGGCCAACGAGGAGAATGACAGTCGAGATGGTGCTGTGAAGGTTCGGAAGTTACGGTAGCGAATAAGATCCCATGCACGTATAGAGCCGTCTAAAGATGCTGTGAACAAGACATTTCCCTTCTTCGCAAACTGACACGCGGTCACTCCGCTGGTGTGTTCCGTAAATGTGACAATGCAGAAGCCTGACTTGACATCCCAAACCTTGATTTTACCGTCATCGGCAGCCGTAACAATCTTCTGACCGTCCGGTGAATATGCGAGGGCGTTCATAGAATCAAGGTGCCCTTGTTGTTTGAGGATATATGACTCGGACTGCCATTCCCACACCAGCAGCTGACCGTGCTTGGACGATCCGAATGCTAGCCACTCGCCTGATTTGTTGATTGTTACAACATCAATGTTGCTCTGGGAGACACTAGGGGATATGTTAGCCACTGCGAAATGGAGGGTGTCACAGATTCATCTACCTCAATTGATGGATCATATTGAACTCTGGCAGGTCGTAGAGCCCGAATAGCCCGTTGGAAAAGCCTACTACCAGAAGGTTTGTCGGTGCATGGAACGCAGCACAGTTGACCTTGGCGTCGTTCTGCATGAAGAAATCCTTTTTAACGATCCTCCATCGGGCGTCGGAAATGTCTTCCATCGTTTCCTCGTCTTTTTTCGCGACGTACTCCCAGCGGAAGAGTGCGCCATCTTGGCTGACAGTGTAAATCTATGGATAACATTAATATGGTATTTCCAGCTGAGCCAATTTCCAGTAAGCACCTACCACTTCTTGTGTCGCATTGAAATAGGCAGCCACCACACCCTGTCTGTGTCCCGCCAAAGTGGTGGGCTCGAAACCTTCTTCCGGGTCCATACTCCATACTCGCGCCGTCAAATCCTTGGCGGCAGTGAGCAAGAAGCGTGAATCGCTGGACCATTCGACACTTTCGATGTTGTCAAAGTGGGCAGCAAGATCCCGGTGTAGAACGAATGGAGCGAATTCAATCTCGCCATTGGTTTCGGTGCCGGGGGTAGAAGGCGTCTGCCAGATTTGCAGGCGCCGTCCTACGCCAACGGCAAAGTGTCGGCCGGACGGGGAGAACTTGAGTGCGGAGACTCTTCCTTTGAAGGAAAAGTGGTGAATGGCGATGCGCCGGTGGAAGTTGGTCAAAATTGCGCGGCCATTTTCATCCACTGTCAACAGAAGATTACCCTTGGGCGAAAGATCAAGACGGTCGATGTTTGTACGGTGCGAAAAAGGCAGGGTATAGGAAGTATTTCTATAAAAGTAATTGTGAGCGGGTTGCTTTCCAAATTACCACACCAAGGACCGGGCGACACATACTGTACTAGATCAAAGACCGAGACTCGATTGCCTACTGGCGAAAGCAAGCATGTGCCATCGGGAGTAAAGAGAAGATTTCCTTTGCGATATACCGTCCCCAAAAGGTTGGAGAACTAAAATTGAGATTGTTAGTATTCATCTTCATAATCAAGGCTTTCCGGCAATTGTATGCGATCCAGAATCCAAACGTAGTACATACCTTAAAGTCTGTCTTCATTTTGGCTGTCGGCGATCTCAAAGATCAAAAAATTAGAGATAATTCAACCAGCTACCGTGATAAGAGCCTTCGGATCATCCATGCTCCGGCCCCGAGCCCAATAGGTACTAGCTCTCCGCGCTAAACCCAGATAGGCAAGGCGAGGTATACTCCAGAAAACGAAAGGAGATTCAGGGGGAAGCAGCGACGGGCAGTTCGAGAGATCCAATTTCACATTCGTTCCTCCTTTTCACTTTTTTTTTCTCCTCAGGAGTCGACTGATTTTCTCTTCTCAATATTGGTACTCTACACAGGGACCTCCTTCTTCATCTTCTTTTTTGTGTTGATTCCCAATTGTTTTTAATCCCCCCTATAACCCACCATGTCGACCGAGACCGCCACGCCCATTGGCATTGCCAACGTAAGCTATTTGGATGCCAGAACCCTCCTTGTGATATCATAAAGCTAACTCGCCGTCTTTGATATAGCTCCCCAACCAGCGGTGTGTACCTTCGAATAATTACGGTGGATACAAAAAGATTCTAATCAAGCTTGTATAGTCACAAGATTGTCGCGAAGCGGGGTGCAGCCTTTACTATTATGGTGTGTTCTACAGTTCGAGGGAAATGCTCCGCGCGTATTGATGCTAATGGTGCATCGATCAGGTTGCCGGAGAGTCGGGATTGGGAAAGACGACCTTCATCAACACCCTTTTCTCCACCACCATTAAGAACTATGCCGATCACAAGCGCCGCCACCAGAAGCAGGTCGACCGAACCGTGGAGATTGAGATTACCAAGGCCGAGCTCGAGGAGAAGTTCTTCAAAGGTGCGACCCAGATACTCTCGTGTCGGGGGAGGAATTTCGACTTTCGTGTTTCGATAGCTGATGCGTTGTCGATTTTCTAGTCCGCCTTACCGTCATTGATACCCCTGGATTTGGAGACTACGTGAACAACCGTGATTCATGGCAACCCATTATCGAGTTCCTGGATGACCAGCACGAGTCGTACATGCTCCAGGAGCAGCAGCCCCGCCGAACCGACAAGATCGACATGCGTGTTCACGCCTGTCTGTATTTCATCCGCCCCACCGGACACACCCTGAAGCCTCTCGATATCGAGGTGATGAAGCGCCTGAGCTCCCGTGTCAACCTCATCCCTGTGGTTGCCAAGGCTGATACCCTGAGCCACGCCGACCTTGTTCGCTACAAGGATAGAGTGAGTGGAATGAGTACAGGGGAGGAGAGAATCCGGACTAACAATCAAGTAGATCCGCGCTGTTATCGAAGCCCAGGGCATCAAGATTTACACCCCGCCCGTGGAGGAGGACGACGAGCACGCCGCTTCCCACGCCCGCAGCCTCATGGCTGCCATGCCTTTCGCTGTCATCGGTTCCGAGAAGGATGTCAAGGCCAACGATGGTCGTGTTGTTAAGGGTCGTCAGTACGCTTGGGGTGTCGCCGAGGTGGAAAACGAGGACCACTGCGACTTCAAGAAGCTCCGCTCAATCCTGATCCGCACCCACATGCTCGACCTTATTCACACCACGGAAGAATCTCACTACGAGGCCTACCGTGCCCAGCAGATGGAGACCCGCAAGTTTGGCGAGGCCCGACCACGCAAACTCGACAACCCCAAGTTCAAGGAGGAAGAGGAGACTCTGCGCAAGCGCTTCACCGAGCAGGTCAAGGTCGAGGAGCAGCGTTTCCGCCAGTGGGAGCAGAAGCTCATCTCAGAGCGCGACCGCCTCAACAAGGATCTCGAGGCCACTCATGCAGCGTATGTTCCGGACTATTGTTTCGGTGAATTCATTGCTAACCGATTGCAGTATCAAATCCCTCGAGCAGGAGATCGAGGGTCTGCAGGGTTCCGGCACCCGCAGCCATGGACGTCGTTAAGATGTTGCAATTTTACCGGGAGTCGACCCGGATCGTTCAAAAGGGGAGTCGAACCATGCTCTTGTTTTTTGTTCTCTTTTGAGTACCCTATGTCTTGTTCGCGCTTGGAAGCACCTTTGTCTGAGGGCTTGGTTCGTTTTGTTTGTTATATCCATTTACCGCTGGTAGCTAGCGATGGTGTGTCTACAACCTTGATAATAACTTCTTCTGTATTCCGTATGATATACAGAATTAATTCGTTTGAACTATTCGAAGTAAAGTAGTGATTTTTGGTTTTACTCCGGGGTCCTGGACTTTAGAGTGGAAGCTCCGAGCTCCATCCCGCATTCTCTAAACTCCGCCAATTCCTCCTCTCCACCTCAACTCGACTGCCATGCCCCGGACAGTATTCCCAACCAGGCATATCCACACTCTTAAAACACACAATGGTAAGCCTCAGACACTAGACGTCATCCAATCCCAAATCTACTCCAAGCCGCAAATGCTAACACCCCTCCAGGCCCCGTCAACGCGGTAACCTTCTCAAGCTCCGGTGGCACCTACGTCCTCACAGGCTCCTCAGACCGAGCAGTACACCTTTCGCGCGCCATTCCAAACAATTCCGATAGCGCGACAGCAGTCGAAACCACATCCCCTATCCAAAAATACGAAGCGCATGGCTACTCCGTCCTAGACATCGCCGTCGCATCCGACAACGCACGCTTTGCAAGCGTAGGCGGCGATCGACAAGTCTTCCTCTGGGATGTGGAACAAGGCATTACAACCAAACGCTGGTCGGGCCACAACAGCCGAGTCGAAGCCGTGCAATTTGCCGGTGATGGCGACTCGGTCGTAGTAACCGGTAAGCCCAAATTCCCACTATTTTCTTCCCAGCATCCAAACTAACATCCCCCCAAGGCAGCGCAGACACAACAATCAACCTCTGGGACACCCGATCCACAAGTTACAAACCCATCCAAACCCTCACTGAAGCAACCGACACAGTCTCAACACTACACGTGCATATGGGGAGTTACTCGATAGCAAGCGGAAGCTACGACGGCCACGCACGAATCTACGATATTCGAACGGGAAATACGACTGTCGATGTCCTCGCGCACCCTGTGACGAGCGTGCGCTGCTCAAGCGACGGCAACGCCCTGCTCGTTTCGACGTTGGACGGACATATCCGCATGCTGGACCGGATGGATGGGAAGCTTCTTAATGCCTTTGGGGGGGAGAAGAGCGTGCGGGGGATTGGGAAGCCGCGACATTCGTATCGGAATTCGGAGCTGCGTGTTCGCTCTGTTTTTGCGATGGGGGATGCGGTTGTGCTCAGTGGGAGTGAGGAGGGAGGGGAAGCCGGGACTGCTGGGGCGGCGGCGTTTGCTTGGGATGTTGTTAAAGGGGAGGTCATTGCTGCTGTGCCTGTTGGGGAAAATGTTAAGGCTGTTAGTTGTGTAGCGTGGAATGGGGATGTTGGGGATTGGGCTGCTGGGTGTTCTGATGGTAAGGACTGTGTTTTGGGGGTTGGGTTTTGGAGAACTATGCTAATTGTTGGTTTTAGGTACTGTCCGAGTCTATGGATGAACTTGGGTCTTTTATTCCCGAAGACGAGGCTATCATGGCGGAGCGACTTCCCCTCGTGTCGACCAATATCCCGGCTATTAAACTACACGCTACATTATGCCATCGCTGCTGAAACAGGACACAGTGCGGAATTCCGTATGGACTAGCAAGGTCTGTGGCGCTCTTGCTACCCTATACCAGTGTCCAATGTGAGCCTTCAATCGACTTGACGATGGGCTCTCACTTACAATCGGGGGCAATGCGGAGACGGCGAGCAAGGCTGGGAGCGAAGATAGGTCCACCTCGCGGACCAGATATCACTACGTGAAGTTCGCCCTAGAGCCATCCCAGAGATATGTTTACTGGGGCCATTGGGCCTTTATATATGCCCCGCACTATTTGAATATCAAATTAATGAGATAAAATCTTCCTTTTCTCCTTTTGCTCTGTGCCTTTATATCTTCTTGTAATCTCGGCTTTTAGGGCTAAATCGTCAAGACTAAAACCTATTGATCTAATCAAGTACTAGAAATCTTTCACGTCTGAACCAATGGTACTTAGACTGCTCAAGGTTAAAAAAAAACCCCCATATATTCTCAACTTCTACACATTAGTGAATCTCAAGCATCCACGCGAGGCTCCCACCCCGCCTCAGCCATCTCGAAAGACTCAAACAAGAAAGCCGGAGCCACCGTACACCCAACGAGTGTCCAATCACCCAAACTTTTGGCATGCTGCCACTCTCCCCGCTCAACGATAGCCTGTGGCCGTTGGCCCTATATAGAAATTAAGCGTCCAGCCGAACACACAAGGCCATATGGCCACACAAACATAAATGTACACATGTAGTATACATAGAGAAAGAAAAAAAAAAAAAAACTCACCTTGGCAAGGTCAATCCCCAGAATTGTATCCCGGATGGGTTTCCCGTCATTCCAGGATAGTGAGAGTTGCATCGGGGCGCCGGCATAATAATGCCACACCTCTGTGCCATCGAGAACACGGTGCCATTGCGAGAGACCGGCTTTTCCTTCGAGAAGGTAGTAAATGCAGGTACTGTGTGAGCGGTCGTTTGATGAGTGGCGGTCGCGGAAGGTCTCGACGTAGTACCCCTTTTCTGGATGTGGAGAGAGATTCAATGTTTTGATGATTTCCTGTGCGGACATATTTTCCGTCATCTTGGGTATAGATGTGAGCTTGGATTTGAAGTGGGAAGAGATGACAATCAAATACCCTTGATGAGTCAGGCGTCAGCATTGTCTCTACGTGGCGCAATACAATGTAGAGCTGAAAGGTAAAGCAATCACTAGAACGTGCAGAAAAGGCCAAGAGCTGACACTCCACATTCCACGCCAGACTTGGTTCCTCGCTATGGTATATATCACTCGATCCCCCCCCCCCGTTTAAATATCCCACGCCTTCTCAAGACGAAATAATGACCCAAGCGTATACGTCCCCGGAACCCTTTAGACGGCGCCTGGCTGTGAGATTTGGGACGATTTTCGACATTCATTTCTCTTTGCACGAAGGATATAACATGATGCAGTATATATATATTCTATGCGTGTATGTCAATCTGTAACGTGTTGGCATGGATGGTGCCCAACGGATATATATCCCGAGACCGGCTTGCTATAGTTATGACAAGGTATAAGTGACAATGTCTAGACAGTAACTAATCCAACTCTGGAATTCGTAAATAAACAGAACTGTTCAAAAAGCAAAGACAACTGTGGTATTATTCATACAAATATTGAAACAAGCCGGAACCCCAAACTTTTATCCCAGAAACCACATGAGCACATAAACACATCATAACATAAGTCATACCTGACCAGTCCCCATAAATCTCCACCCAAAACCGCCCTCAACCCCAGCTGCGAAGTCTAGTCCAACCGAATCCCCTCACGTTTAGGCGACTGCATCTTCTCTTCCTCAAGCGCATCAATGGCCCTCCTAAGCTCATCTTCACCAACGATAATCGTACCGGCGCGCGCCGTACTCAAGAAACTAATCTCGACGGCATCGGCGACATCCACATCGGGCTGGAGATGATGTGTCGAGGTGGGCAAGGGATGTAATCCATGCGACGGGGCCGAGGTAGACGTCGGGTGTGTTTTATCGATCGAAAGAGCCGCGAGACGCGTCCCGAAAGAGTCGAACAGTTTAGGCACTGAGCCGGCTATGCTACTAGCACCACTTCCGACGCTTGAATCCGCGCTGAAAGTGTGGTGAGATGAGGTAGCTGCGTCCGCGAGCCGACCTGCGACGCCGCAGACGATGCCGGATGCTTCGAGGGGGAGATCGCGGAGGTCTAGGGTGATTGGGATGAGGTGGTCTTCCTTTGAGCCTAGGAGGAGACCGGAGCCATCTTCGTAAGTTGGCGTTCCTGTTGAGGAGGTTGAGCGGCGGGCGAAGCGGGGGAGGAGACGCTTCTCTATGAGGAGTGAAGCTGCTGGATCGAGGGCTGCGAGGGTGAGGGAGAGGAAGCGTGGTTCGTCGACGAGGAGGACTGTTGTCAGGGCGTCACGGAGAATGGACATTGATGATTCCTGGGAGTGGTATTCGTGATGGGCGGCGCATTGGACTAGACGCAGGGAGTGGTCTACGGATGGGGTGATTTGGTGTTTGCGGAGGTTGTTGAAGGTGCGGGTTTGGAGCTCGCCTAGCGTTGAGGGGGGCGGTGTTCCTGGTGGGATGAGGTCGCTGAGTCTTCTTTCGATTGTTGGGCTGAGGGGGTTAGTGATGAAGGCTGAAGCATTGTCGAATTGGAAGCCTCTTTTTTCTAGCGCGGTCATAACGCTTGCTTTGCTTTTTTGTGGGACTATTATGTAGTCGGAGAAGTAGGTTGAGATAAAGAAGATGGAGCTTTGGGGGGGGGGGGGGGTTAGCTATGCCTTTTTTTTTTTTTTGTATAAGGTAGTGGGGGTTCACATACATGCCTGCCAGGGCCAGTGGACTGGTTAGTTCCAGGACCCGCTTACCGGCCTCGAGGCCTTGGCCGAGGACTTGCATGACGATATAGTCATTCTCGCTCATGACTAGACGGGGTCGGAGGGAGACATCCAACTGGTCGAGTTGGTCCATGACTGGGACGAAGTATTTGTCGACCAGACGTCTGGGACACATGACGGAGACTTCCACTGGAGTGATGGAGACATTCATGAATGCGGGGGGTTTGTAGCCATGCTCCGACGCGTGTTCGAAATCATCAAATGCAGCATCGTCGTCTGTCTCGTCTTCCAGTGGTGGAGTTTCATCAAAAATGAGTTTGAGTACAGACTTTAAGAAGTAGGGGTACAGCTCCAATGGGATGTGCACCAGCACAATACGTTCCTCCTAGCATTGAGTTAGTAGGTGTACAAGTGTTGTCTGCTGCCCATCTAAATGACTCACTAGGAAGTGCACTTGTACATCGAGAGCCATTGATTGATCCATGGGTTATGGCTTTGGAGAGAGAAGATGTGAGGTTTGGATATGTCGACTATTACGCCATCGACGCTTGATGATGCTATTTGGAGTGAAGAAGCGCCATCGACATATGTTAAATAATTCTCAAGATATTCAGAGGAAGCTGGGCCTCTTCTTTTTTTTTTTCCTCCCAAAATTTCTTCCACTTATCTTCCTTTTAAACACATTTTGACTAAATCTCTTCAGTTTTACTCCACAGCTTATCAGAACAGTAGCGCTTTTAGTTAGCGCACGGACATGCACCTTGTTCCTGGGCTTTTGTGGGGGGAAAAAGCCCTTAGCTTTTCTTTTTACGCCGAGGTTTTCCGAGGTCGGACTTTCTCCTATCAGACTCATGCCTGCAGACAATTATGGTATACGGGAGGACTAGTGTTCAGTCTGACATGCGGCCGGACAGTCTGATTTGTCGAATTTGTAGAGCACAGCTCTGGTGACTGCAAATCCCCCGCTTTCCGGCATTGGCTTGTGCTTGTGTCTGCGAGATAACATGCATTGGCCTCTGTAAAGCTGGATGCTTTTTTTCTTTGCCGCTGTAGCAGATGGAAAGAAATTTCAGTGCGTCACTCGGAATCTTTAGACATGGACGGGAAATTCCCATCAGTTAGGTTGGCTTGACTCTATCCTATTATGTGTGTATATGTCCGGGAAAATTAGACTTGCTGTGAGCAATGTTCGGAAGATATGTATGATACTTTGATGCGATAGCATAAAGTTCATTTTCTGTTCTGTTTATGAACGGCTAAGCCTTTCGACCTCGAGTATGACCCCCTTGCGTGGCGATCTAGGAACCACCTATGAAGTCTCTACATTCTTCGGAGCTAACTTCGGGCATTCTTCAACAAAGGGAGCCCAAACCCTGAACTCCATACATATCTGCCCTCTCCCAAACCTGAAAGTTCATGAATGAAGGCACGAATAACACTGATATCTGACCCGAGTCGCATACCCGGCCCCTGCAGATCGACAAGATGTTGTTTGTGTTGCTGTCGCCCTCGTTAAAAGAGGCTCAGTGTCCAGATTATGTTGTGACTCCTTTCCACATCCCATCACAGCGGCCAATCTGTGCCGATTCGACAACCGCGATCTTTTACATTCTTTTTTTTTTTTTTTTTTTTTTGCTTTCTAGTTGATCCGGCCTCGTCTTCACGTTCGTTTTAGAGAATTTTATTATCTTTCTGATTTGGGCCATCATTTTCGCTCGTTAAATACACCCACAATGGCCAAATTTAGTCTTTTAGGGCTGGCCACTTGGGTTGGCTTAGCCGCAGCCAAGGACGTCTACCTGGACTGGAACGTCACTTGGGTTAATGCTTCCCCCGATGGGTTCCAGCGTCCGGTCATTGGTATCAATGGCCAATGGCCCTGCCCGCAGATCAATGTGGATTTGGGCGACAAACTGATCGTCGATGTCTACAACGGCCTTGGAAACGAGTCCACGGGTATCCACTGGCACGGCATCCGCCAGGAGGGCAGTGGTGTTATGGATGGTGCCGTTGGAGTCACCCAGTGCCCGCTTGCGCCAGGAGAGCACATGCAATATCACTTCGACGTAAGTAATCACTAGTGCGAAAGATGAATATCGTCTAATTGCAGTGTAGATCAACCAAACCGGAACGTACTGGTATCACTCGCACGACATGGGCCAGTACCCCGATGGATTCCGTGGTGCTCTGATCGTTCGTGACCCTAGTCCTCCTTTCCACTTCGACGATGAGTTCACACTCACTCTGAGCGACTGGTACCATGCCGAGATGCCGGGGCTGCTCAACACCTATCAGTCCACGGAAAATACGAAGAACCATGGCGCTGAGCCCATTCCTGACGCGACATTGATCAACGACTCAACCAGCACCAAGATCAAGGTGCTGCCTAACAAAACGTATCTTGTTCACATCATCTGTATTGGAAACTGGCCCGGCCATTTCTGGGTGATCGATGGCCACGAGATGACTGTGGTGGAGGTCGACGGCGTCTATACTGACCCCTACCCTGCTGGAGACAAGTTCCTGCGTGTCGCAACCGGCCAGCGTATGAGCGTTCTGATCAAAACCAAGTCTGACGCCAGCAAGAACTTTGCGATCTGGGATACTATGGATGTCAACATGATGTTTATCTTCGAGAATCGTACCATCCCAGAAAACTACAACCCTAATGCCACCGCCTGGTTGGTATACGACGAGGCGAAGCCCCTGCCCGCGCCTCCCGTTTTCCAGCACATTGACTTCAATGATGACTTTGTGGATGATGTCAACCTGGTACCAGCAGACCACGAGCCCTTGCTTGAGCCCGTGAACCACCAGATCATTATGGACACCGGCGTCGCGCTGATTAACGGTGTCCCACGCCACACGGTTAATAACAAGACCTACATCGCCCCGAAAGTGCCGTCTCTATACACTGCCAACACAGTCGGATCCGAGTTTTCCTCCAACCCCGAAGTTTACGGCCAAGTCAACCCCTTCGTCGTGAAGCACAACGACATCGTCGAAATCATCATCAACAACCATCACGGCAACTTGCACCCCTGGCACTTGCACGGCCACCACTTCCAGGTTCTACAGCGCACCCCAGTCGATGGCGGTTTCTACAACGGCTTAACGAGCAACGTCTCCACGACCCCGATCAGACGCGACACCATCATGGTCCAGAACAACGGCCACGCCGTCATTCGCTTCCGCGCAGATAACCCCGGTGTTTGGATGTTCCACTGCCACGTCGAGTGGCACGTCGAGGGTGGTCTTATGGCCACTATCATCGAGGCACCCGAGACCTTCCCGGATAGCGTCCACGCTCCCCCGAAGAGCCATTACGACGCCTGCAGGGCCTATCCCCAACAAACCAGCGGTAATGCCGCTGGCAACAAGGGTCTCGACTTGACCGGACTCAATACTACGGTTGAATCTGGCAGCCACGGCGCTCTGTATACCAAGAAGAAGGGCACCAAAGTTCCCGCTTCTGCGGCTCCGTCTCATAAATCGGAACAACCAGTGGCGCCAAATCCCGCTGCCAAGCCATTCCCATCAACTCCCCAAGCCCCTTCTGTGCCCTTTCCACAGGGCTCGCGCCCCAAGTTCCCACAAAACTCTCCCGACATGGCGTCGGTAGCAGCAACTGCGGAGAGTACCAAGGGTTTCTGGCCTTTCAGTAATCGTGATATTTTCTCTGAACTCGAGGACTGGGAGTAATCCGCGTATCTGTGATATGCTGTTGCGCTTTTATAGAGGCTGTAAAATGCTTGTCTATTAGTTTTCTTTCACTTATCATGTCTAATTGCCATAAAATTCAACACTATCCAATCCAATAGAAGCCACTTTCGATACTTTTCCTCTTATATATGACGTGTATAACACCTGTCTCCCTTTCTACCACGGATATATAGTGTTTTGGCAAATATCCCTAACTCAACCATACATGTCTATACGGTAGAAAGTGAGTATATCTTCACTCCCGATAATAACCGCAACGTCAGCCTTGGTTCACCGTGTACCTGGGAATAACAGCTCCGTTTCCTAATCGAGTAGGAGTCTAATTATCGCATCCTGACGACTTCACTCACTCTCTCTTTTCACGCGATAAACCCCCAGAACCATCCATCCAACAAACATCCCCTACAAGAGTCTACCAAAATGTCAAATCTATTCTGCTGCACAACCATCCAACCAACCAACCACCCAAACCCCGAACATGAGCAAACATTCACCGACTTCACAAAATGGGCCTTAACAATAATCGGTAATCTAACAGGATCCGCCGATCCCGCCGAAGCAAGCGTCTGCATCCAGCTCGTGCGGCAGATCAACAGCGGTCCGATAGAATCTATTCGGTATTTCGTTGGAAGTGATAAACACGGGAATTTTGAAGAAGTCGCTGAAGATGGGAGTCCGGATGCGAATTTTGTGAAGATGAATGAGTGAGTTGCTAACCCAACCTGTTTATCCTCTTGATCATACACGCCCCACGACTTCACCATATATTGATCGTATAAACAGATGCAAAACCTTCCGATGCTCCCAGCACGACCGAATCTTCGATCTAAATCTCTACGAACCAAGTACGGGGAGTACCCGTCATTGGCGATCAAGGATCGCTAAACCGCTTAAGCAGATTGAGAACGCACTGAAGAATAAACTGTCAGGATCGAGATCTAGTATGAGACCTATGCTGGGATCAATGGGGTCTCGCGGGGGACAGAGAACTGGCGCGAGTTATGGGTATGGATCTGGGATGGGATATGGATCTGGATGGGGATCGCATTTGGGAGCTGGGTGTGGACGGAATTGGGGGACTGGAACTGGGGGAGCGACTGTTTTTGTGCCGGGTTCGACGACGACCACGACTACGGTTGTGACTGGGACTGGGTGTAATGATTGTGATGGTGGAATAAACCGGAAGCAAGACCACGAGCACAGTCATGACCAGGACCAGGACCAGGAGCATGAGCATGAGCATGAGCATGATCAAAACCAAGGCCAAGATCCTGAGATATATCTGTCCGAGACTGAACATACCGATAAAGACAACGGAGACCAACCTGTTCCTTCTTCGCCTGCACTCAGTACTGAGGTAGCCCAAGATGACGCAGGGTCATACTCGCCTCATTTTGAGACCCAGGCTACTTTCCATGATGATGGTACGAGCCAGAGCTACTTGCACACTGAGGACTATGGCAGTTATTATCCCGGGGTATCTTCTGATGATTATGGCAGCTATGACTGCGGTGGAGGGAACAATGACGTGTACGATTATGGAGATTGTGGTGGTTTTGACGATTGAATAGCTAGGTTTTGATCGTTTGAGAAAGAAAGATCCGTGGAATGAATTCTCGGGGTTAGCACACTAAGTATCCTAGCCTCGTTCCAGTAGATCTAGAGGAAGATAAGTAAATCTATAGGCCTCGTAAGCCGATCTGCACACAACAGTGACATTATACGCTCGCATGGGTAAGAAATAACCCCCGCCATGCTTGGGTTATATATTCGAGAATCTAACATCACCAAATGTCTAACTCTTTCTCAACTATTCCACCTATTACTTAAATTCACCAAGTGAAACGTTCTACGCTTCATGGAGAAATTAAACCAGGCTGTATCCGGCGCCCTCGCCCATAATTCAATCCGAATTCTAGTACCAGCCGAAAACTTGAACGGTAAAGACTATCTAGCCTCAACTGGCGAAATAATCGCCAGCTTCGTCGATTTTTGGAAAGAAAATGCGAGTGTGCGGATTTTAGCGGTGAAGGTTTGAACACAACACACTCGACTTCAAGAATGACGGGTACGATTATGACAACACCCACATCCAAGTGGTTGTCATACTGTCTACCTACTCTGACTGTCTAGAAAATGCCATAACTAGACAACCTTTCGACATCAACCCCATGACTCGTTACTAGCCAGAAGAATTGCAAGCCTTCAATCCTATTTCTCGAAGATCACATTAAAGGTATGACTTATTATGCCCCTCGAAGTTGCAGAGGAAGCGAAAAGGTTTGTGCTCTATAGATATTGAGAAGGCGGACCATAAAGAAAAGATGGATAGGTTTGATTCCAACTTATTTTGATGTACAAGACAATCTACAGAAGAATAGAATAAAATCAAATTGCTTTCTTTTTTCTAGCTAATCCTTGATGACATACGAACGTCAGTTCGTGCAGACAAAACCATCTTCGTGATGTTGAATTGGAATAATGATGAGACATAAAAAAAGACTTGATTGGCGGATCTCGACGGGCATTTTCCGTTGAGAGTGACTTGGTCACTGGACGAAACTGTTTGACCCAGGAAATTTGTGCGGCCACTTTGAGGTGACTGGTTCGATCGTACTTGTTTGCTTTGTACTCGGTGCTGGAGATTTGTTTGACCTAGAAATTTCCCAAGGTCATTGTTTGTTTGTAGGTTCCATCGAGTCTTGATTTTGACGAGAGAGAGAGAGAGAGAGAGCCGTACGAAAGCCGTGGGAATATTTGTGATAGCTGACGACATGACGCTCATACTTGTCATCGTAGATTGAAAGACCGATGGCTGCAGGGATTGGTCAAGAGAGGAAGATCCATGGAGGGTGGCCGTAGTAGATGGTCAAAGGAGAAAGACCGATGATGGATGGTGGTGGCCACAGTTGTCGTATTGTATGGAAAGTCTCTGGTGTATGGTGGCCGCAGTACCAAGACGGAAACACCCATGATTGATGGTGGACTTAGTGAATGTCCAATATTAGAAGGCTCATGGTGGATGGTGGCCATAGTGGATGGTCAAGATGGAGAGACCGTAGTGGATGGTGGCCACAGTGGATGGCCAAGATGGAAAGTCTCATGGAAGATGGTGGTCACAGTAGATCGGAAGTCTCATTGTAGATGGTCAAGATGGAAATATGTCAAAATGGGCGAATGTCATTGGTGGATGGTTGTTGTCATAGATGGCGATAAAAAGGGGTTCGAGTTTGATGATTCTCATGGTAGATGGTGGTGGGGTTGTCGAAATGTATGTCGAAAATGTTTGCTTTTTGTTGGATGAATTTCAAAACGAATGAGGCTAAGAGGAAAGGCGAAGAAGGATGTTGATGTTGATGTTGATATTGGTATTGATGGTGATGGTGATGGTGATGGTAAAGGGTTGTCATGGATGTTTGTGAGTGTTGTTTTTTGGATGTTCTTTTGGTGGATGAGAGGCCAGAAAGAAGGCTAAGGTGGTTTTTGAGGTTGATGTTGATGTTAACGTTGAAAGGTTGTCATGGATACTTGTGATAGATGATTTTTGGATGTTCCCTGGTGGATGGGAGGCCAGATCAAAGGCCAAGATGGTTGTCATGAGTGATTGTTTGGTGGATGAGAGGCCAGTAGGAGAGAATTGTTGTCGTGGTCGATGATGGATGGTTGATAGTGGGCACGGTGGAGAGTGGTCATGATTGTTAGAAGGCCCATGATGGAAGGTGGTCAGGACGGAAGGTTGGTTGAAGTGGATGGTTGGTGGTTGATTGACCAGTCTGCCGATTGTCCTGAAGCCGAAGCCCGCCACGGTCAGACTGGATGATGGATGATGGATGATGGATGATGGATGATGGATGATGGATGATGGATGATGGTGGTTGATTGATGTTTGGTTGACCGGCCTGCCGATTGTCCTGAACCCGAAGGCCGCCACGGTCAGACTGGAAGTGGTTGAAGTGGTTGGTTGAAGTGGTTGGTTGAAGTGGTTGGTTGAAGTGGTTGGTTGAAGTGGTTGGTTGAAGTGGTTGCTTGAAGTGGATGATGGTGGTTGATTGATGTTTGGCTGACCAGTCTGCCGATTGTCCTGAGCCCGAAGGCCGCCACGGTCAGACTGGAAGTGGTTGAAGTGGATGACGAGGTGGGTGATTAAAGTGGTTGACTGTCCAGCCTGCCGATTGTCCTGAACCCGAAGCCTGCCACGGTCAGACTGGAAGTGGATGATGGATGATGGTAGTTGATTGATGTTTGGTTGACCAGTCTGCCGATTGTCCTGAGCCCGAAGGCCGCCACGGTCAGACCGGAAGTGGTTGTTTGAAGTGGTTCTTTTTGAAGTGGTTGTGACCAGCCTGCCGATTGTCCTGAGCCCGAAGGCCGCCACGGTCAGACTGGTGTTTGAAACGGAT
Organism: Penicillium robsamsonii; assembly: GCF_028829455.1. Taxonomy (NCBI): domain Eukaryota; kingdom Fungi; phylum Ascomycota; class Eurotiomycetes; order Eurotiales; family Aspergillaceae; genus Penicillium; species Penicillium robsamsonii. Next base: position 7,684,905 of record NW_026643219.1, on the reverse strand, counting down.
AATTGTTGGAAGGGCCATGATGTGTGGTGGTCACGGTGGATGGTGGTGGTTAAGGTCACGGTGGACTGTCATGACAGGTGACAGGTGGTCAAGGTGGGTAGCCATGATGAGTGTCTATGGTGGATGGCCAAGGGCACGGTGAACAATGGTCGAGGTCAAGATGGATGTCAAGGTCAAGATGGATGTCAAGGTCAAGATGGATGTCAAGGTCAAGATGGATGTCAAGGTTATGGTGGATGTTCAAGATGAAAAGGCCCGAAGTCGTCACCATGGATGGTCCCAATCATTGTCTAAAAGCAAGTCAGTATGTAATCTCCAAGGGGAACAAGGGGATATATATTATTGTATGTACTTTATATCAGGGGAGGAACTAAAAATAAGTAAGCATGTATTTGTCATGTGAGGATGAGGGGATATTATGGTGGACTGTTCGGTGACAGGAGACCATAGTGCTGAGAAGCAGGGAGATGAAGAAGGAAGAAAAGAGAAAAGAGAAAAGGTGGGAGGGGGCAGGTATTTATACCTTCCCAGTGGTTGAAGGCAATGGGGGAACTGGGGTAGGTGACGGTGTTCCCAGATAGGAAGGCACCTCAGATCGGGAAAGAGCACCTAATGGGCCTATGGTTGCTCTTGCCTATTTCTCACACCTATGGGGACTGCAAAAACACCTTGCATCTATTGCTGCTTTCGACTTACGAGGAAATTGATATACAGAAGGTTAAGTGGACTTTGGACGCTTCCCCCGAATCAAACTTGTATCTTGAGACTAGAAGTATACAGCATTGAACGCATTACGATCAGCTCAATCAACAGTATCTAGCCTGCACCCCATAAATCCCCGCAATTCTCTAATTCAGATCCACTCTCAGAAAAGATGGCCCCACAGGCATTTTGTTGCGATAAGATCAGGTCTTCGAGCTCTGAAGACGAAAACTACTGACCCGCACTCTTCATCTACTGGCAAAAGACAAAAGACAAGAGACCGCCAATCAAAGATGAAAACCTAGGACTCAATGTCCCGTTCTACGTGCAAGTGTTTCAAAGACCCAACTTGAACTCAACCCTGCTCTTTGTACCAACTGTCTGGGGGGAATTCTCTTAGATCATTAGTAAATTGCTCGAGACACCATGGATGTCACACGAGTATGTCTCCGGAGAATATGTCGCAGGCTCAAGACTGACTATACTCAAAGACTGTCGCGTTATCAGTGCAAGGTTCATTGCACGGCCTTTCTGGTTACAGTTTACGGAAGAAGTGTTGAATCGCCGACCCTGTCTCTAACGCCTGCGAATCCCAATATCCAACCTTCTCATCAACGCGACTATGGAGGCGGTTCCTCCTTGATAGCAATTAACGAACTAACCAACATCCCGGGAGAACTAGACGCTACAACAAATCCATCAGCAGAAAACGATCTTACAGAATGCCCAGTTGGTACGGATGCCAATATAAAGTGGAGAATATTGCTTCGCTAGAAAATATGCCTGCGAATCAATGTGCTTGACTTAATCAACTGGACGAGAGATACGATGCGACTTGCCGAGGTCTCCTTTCCCATGGAAGCGGATATGCTCAGATTACACATGCATCATGATCTACGTGAGTTGGCAAAGTCTTGTCGATCAAAATATCTGGATGCTGTTCTCCACAGCAAATCCAATTGCCAAGTTCTTGATGAGCTGCAGCCCTTCCAACGCCTATACCAAAGATGACAGAGACAAGATACTCGAAGCCACTGCATCTACTGTTAATGCGAGTGTATTGTCTCACCATTGGTCAGAACGAGGGCCAAGATAGCCAACCTCCCCACTTTAGCGATGTTTTCGAAGAGATTTATCGACAACATCCGGAGAATGAATATCTGACTTCACTGGTGAATTGTGCCTTCGGGAAAGTGCGGAACGTGATTCTAGTAGACAAGGAAGAGCAGGATAAGGCACAGCTGGCTCAGGAAGGTGGTGTATCCAACAGTCAACGAAGATGATAGCTATGATCGCTGTGACTTGGCTGTTTCGGACTGAGGATTCCGAGTGATGGTGTTGCTGTTGTTGCTGACATTAAGACCTTGCAATAGCTTGGAAATATAACCTACGAAATTCTTGCTACGCTATGCCACGCAACAAATCTCACAAACAATGGAAATCAAGTAAAATAAACTCAAATAGTATGTCAGACTATATAAATCAACCCCATAACACCGATTGTGGCAAGGATACCTAGTCAAGGCCCTTGAAAACCTCATCAAAGCGCCCCTCATTCCAGCGCACATTTGGCTTCAACCCGGCGAACTTCCAGATACCATTGACCTTGCGATAGTAATGCTCATTCGTAGCATGGGAGTGGCCACGCAGCCTGATAGTCTCTAAGGCCTCAGTGTCATAGACTTGGTGCGCCGCACGCAGCTGGTGGTGACCAATAACCTCGGTGTCAGAGACCTTCTCCCACCATGTCTGGCCAAGCAAATGCTGGGTCTTGATGGTCTTGTCACCCAGGAAGCCGGGATGGGTGACCATGGCCATGTATTCCTCAGCGGCCATGTTGTCCCATTTCTTCAGACCGATCTTGGTGTAGTCGACTTTCAGGGTTGGGGCGATGATGCTGCGCAGGCGGTCCCAGTCCTGGAACATTGTCAGCATTAATAATGTTGAACGAAGTTGAATGTTGTGGGATGTCTACCTTTGCATCGTAACTGTCTGCCCAGTCGAAAACGAGTTTTGAGAGGATGAGGTAATCTGGTAGTGTTAGTACAAGCAGGTGAATGAGGGTGGATTGAGACAGACCTTGGAAGCTGATGTCCAAGTTGGGCTCAGTGGTGTTGTTCTTTACGGCAGGAGACATGATTCTCCAGTACTTGATTTCTGTAGATAGTTCGAGCTTTGATTATAGCTACAAGGCGTGCCTACTGTTGTATATCCAAAGATCACTTCCAACAGACTTCCTTGAAAGTCACATTCCTCAGATCTGGGCCAGCATATTTCCCATGCACGGAAGCACAACAATGCAACCCTTCTAATGTGACAGATGGTGGAGCCAAGTCCTCATGGCGTTCCGCATGCGGTACTAAGTTCAGGCCACTGTTGAGTCATTGTTCGCAAGCGGCTACTCTGTTTTAGGACCCGATCTTGATTCCGGTGCCCCATGACTGCCATTGTAATGTCTTACCGACAAATTCGGAAACAAAGCCCAGCCTTGCAACAGGGATGGATGATGTAGCCAAGCCATTTACCTGATTCCATCTAGGAGCCTGGTCTTACTATTCCAAATACTGGCCTCTATTAGACTACAACACCCCCAACGTGATTCTACCCTCATTTACAACCATTCACTCCTCACCTCCACCGACATCAACAATCACCAATATGGTCAACCCCAACCCTAACTCCCACCTCGAGCTCGCCGGAAAAGTTGCCTTAGTGACCGGTGGTGGTCGAGGCATCGGAGCCGGCATTGCGCTCGAGCTAGCGAAGAAGGGAGCAAACGTCGCAATCAACTACGCCAGCAGCTCCAAGACCGCCGACGGAGTGGTCCAAGAAATTCAAGCACAGGGCGTCCATGGCGCTGCATTCCAAGCTGACCTAACGAAGGTCGAGGAAATTGAGAAACTCTTCAGTCAGGTCGTCTCACACTTCGGACAGCTGGATATTGTCGTGTCGAACGCTGGAACAGAGATGTTCGTACCATTGTCCGAGACTACGCTGGAAGATTTCAACGCCGTTTTCAACCTCAACACTCGTGCGCAGTTCTTCGTCGCGAAGAATGCCTACGATCACATCCAGCCCGGCGGACGTGTTGTGTTGATGTCGTCCATTGCAGCGGGCCTGGGTGTACCCGGCCACTCGCTGTATGCGGGTAGCAAGAGCGCAGTGGAGGGATTTACTCGTTGCTTTGCTGCTGACTTTGGCAAGAAGAGGGCTACTGTCAATGCGATTGCGCCTGCTGGTGTCAAGAGTGATATGTGGATGAGCAATGCGTGGCGTTATGCGCCTGGCTGTGACCAGAACTCCTCTATTGATGAGATTGAGCAGGCACTTGCTAATGGTAGTCCCCTTGGGCGCTGTGGTGTGCCTGCAGATATTGGCCGCATTGTGGCATTCTTGGCCAGTCCTGGTGGAGAATGGATCAACGGTGAGTACAGGAATGTTTCATTTACCCCTAGGAACATTGCTAATTCCTTGCAGGTCAAATTTTGCCTTGCAACGGTGGAGCTAACATCTAATTGAACTGTCGTGTTGGATTGGAGACGTTGGATATATTTCTTGTTTTCCGTTTTGAGGTCATTGGGGGAACACTGGGAGCCATGTATAGGATCAGGGCCGATTACCATCTAAATCATGCATTGTCCTTGTTTTATTATTAGTTTTTAAGTTTCTTTTTCATAGAATCAAACTGAATGGCGCTTCTTGACAATATCCCACCATTTGAGTACAAATGTTCATTTCGGACCTCTTTCGGCTACCTACTTAGGGCTAGATGACGAGTCCAACACCAGAAATACCACGAGAAAGGCCACCGGAAGTCGGGAAGCCCAGAAGCCGAGAACCGAGAGGGTAATCGAGTGAGACATCGAAGCATCCGATCTGCATCCCTTTCCCCGGCACCTTGACTGCCGCTTCCGGGCATCTTCGAGATCACAATCGGTGGATACTTGCCGAACAAGTGTGATTCAAGGCATGTAGCAATAATAGCCTACTGTTTTCGTCTCGATGGCCATAATCGGCCTTGCATGTGACCTTGTAATAGATGCTACCAACAAATGCAGGTGATGGCAAGTCAATTAAAAGAGCGCAAATGTCTCGAATTCGTAGTCTAATAGAGAAAGGCCCTTTGCTAAAGAATATCACCCGTCAATCTACTCCATTATATCTCTCTCAACATGGTTCCTTGGATTCTCGGAGACAAGTTCGACACTGTCTACCCTCACCAAGGGTCGATCAAGGTTCTATGGGAGTCAAAGTGGAAATTCTGCGTACGTCTCTTCCCAGCAATAAGATATGACCCAGAAACCTAACACGGATAATTGACCAGGCCACGAAATCCATCTACCCATTCCACGATGGATCCGTTGAAGACTTCGAGCCCGTTTTCCAAAAGCTCATCGCTGTAAGCATCCCCAAACACATCCAATCCCAATATACGACTAATAACAACAGGAAAACATCAACGATGCAAACACAGACGCCTACACTGAAGCATTCCTCCCAACAGCAACAGCCCTGGAGAACGAAGCCGCCCAAGCCCTCAGCAAAGGCGAGCTCGACCGCGCCGCGGACCTCTACCGCCGTGCAGCAGTCATCCTCCGCATCTCTCGCTTCCCCTATGTAAGCCCCTCAACACGCCCGGAGACCTCCATCAAGCGCCGCGCCTTCGAGCGCCAGAAACAAGTCTACCTGAAAGCCGCCTCGCTATGGAAACCCATCATCACGGAGGAAGTGATTCCCCACACGCGCCGCGCCGGCCGCGATGGCCCCGAAATCCCAATGTACATCCGCATACCTGAGGAAGCGAGCGCCACCAACCCCGTCCCTGTCATCCTGCTCATGACAGGGCTTGACGGCTACAGACCGGATAACAGCCAGCGCACCCACGAGATCATCAATCGTGGCTGGGCGACGGTTGTCGTTGAGATTCCTGGTACAGCGGACTCGCCTGCGGATCCGGCAGACCCTGAGTCGCCTGACAGACTCTGGTCTAGTGTGCTTGACTACATGGAGCGCCGGCCGGAGTTTGATATGTCGCGGGTCGCGGCTTGGGGGCTTAGTGCCGGTGGCTTCTATGCTATTCGGGCTTCTTGTACGCACCGTGACCGTCTTGTGGGGTGTGTTGCTCATGGACCTGGAGCGCACTATGTTTTCGATCCCGAGTGGTTGTCTAAGGCGAATGATCATGAGTATCCGTTTGTGTGAGTACGGATTGAGTTTTACTTTTGTGCTGTGATACTAACTATGATGCTAGGCTTACTTCCGCTATGGCGGAGAAGTATGGCTACGACAACGAGGAGGAGTTTGTGAAGAATGCTCAGAAGAAGTTCTCGCTTGTGGAGACTGGTGTTCTTGACCAGGATAACTGCCGCTTGCTTCTGCTCAACGTATGTATTCCTGTTCCACCTTGTCACAAAAAGACCAAAGCTGATTGTTTCCAGGGCGTGGATGATGGCGTTGTTCCGATTGAAGACTGCATGGTGACTCTCAGACATGGCGGTCCTAAGGAAAGTCGGTTCTTCGAGAACAGGGTGCACATGGGATACCCTGACAGTCTGCCTGTGGCTTACAAGTGGTTGGAGGGTGTTCTGTCTCCCAATGCGAAGGAGGTGAAGAACTGAGTTCGCGTTAAGGTGTTTATGTAGTCTGCTCTATACAATCAGTCATTGGAATTGGTCATCATACATATATCGTTTCGTGAGTTTTATTCCACTTAAGACCACATATGGTACATGGCCTTGTGTAAACATTTGGCATAGTTATCTTCTTAGGTATAGATGCGACGAAACAATAGTCAAAGAAACATATCTGGTGTTAGAAGACAGAGTGATGTGTATAAAGAGGCCTAAGGCAGCGAGGCAAACACAATGCTCGTCCATTTTAGGAAGGTACCTGAGACGTGACCATATAAAAGGGCTTCTCTCACCTTTCCTCCTCTTCTCTTCTTCCTCTCTTCAGCCCTCGACCCCCATCTCTCCGTAGCCCACCTGAGATTGCGTAGAGGGCTGTGCCTTACCTACACACAAGGATATCAACATTACCACTTTGTTGAGGTCCATGTGCAGGTCCGCGCCGACATCAAATTGGTAGTTCTTGTGGATGTTCTTTGACAAAGTCATTGGCTGAGCCTTGTGGGTTCGTAGCCATTGACAGGTCCCACGGAATACATGAGGGGATGGGGAGGAGGTCTGACTACTGAGACATCCTCTTTACCTAGATGTATCTAGCTATGAGTTACCAATACATTCTCTTAGATGCGTATGTTGCGTCATTGCTTGTGTGAAAGTTGTCTCAATCCTGTACACATTCATTCAAGATAACGAAATAGATCAACATGATTTTTATTGGTAGCTGTAGACGAAATGTATTATCACATTTCACATAAGCAAGCCCGATTGACTCGCTTCGATTCGATTCCCCTTTGTGAACAATATAGTAGGAATCACACTGCCAGAAACGCCCGCAATGCATTGAGGATATTTTCCGATGCCCGTGAAAGATCACGAGAGAACATAAGACACATATGGAAGAAAGATTAACAAAAGCGGATTTATTCGTCGTCGACCCTCGGGCGTTTCGACTTGCGGTCATCATCACCTTCAGCTTCCTGAATTCCGTAACGCTTCTGGCCCGCAGTCACATCGGCAATCATGTTGTCAATGCCAAATGGATCAGCAGTGTCCTTCTCGAACTGAACAGGACCTTGGCGCTCCTACAGAACAACTTGTTAGCGGCGAAAAGAAAATGTATATTAGACGGAAGCTTACCTCGGCTTCAGCAGCGCCACGGAATCCCTCCTTGGCGCGACCCAGGACCTCGAATCGCTTGGTCTTTTCAAGCTTGCTCATTTCGCCTTCACCTGCATCTTCGTCATCGGCATCAGCTTGGGCACGTGGACGATAGATGCTGTTGATGGCGTCCTGCGCAGCGAACAACGGCTTGTCGTAAGGATTATCTTCATTGAAACCAGCCTGCATGCCACTGGTCTGATTGAACAAACGTGAATCCCACATAGATTCAGAGCTCTGTGTAGGCTTGGCCAGACCAAGCGCGACCTTCTCGGAGATGTCACGGTTCTGTTCTCGGGCCATGGTTTGAATGCGGCGCTCTGTGCCCATGCGAGACTGGCGCAGCTGTCGTTCATCTTCGCGGCGTCGCTCGCGGCGCTGCTCTGCGCGGTCTCGGGCGGCTTCGTCATCTTCGCTAGGGGTAGCAGATCTGGAGGAGTATACAGATGCACTGCGGCTAGCACTTCGGGAGCGGGAACGAGCTCGCGACACACGAGCACTGGGACCAGCGCGGTCCTCACGAGCCTTTTGAGCCAACATCCGAAGATGCTCCTCCTTCTGTGCCTTCTCCTTCTCTGCCAACTTCTGCTGCATCTGAGCTCGGAGCTGCACCTCTTCACGCGCGTGTCGATCCGCCGTGAACAAAGCCTCTGCGAACTGGGCAAATTTGTCGTTGATGGAGACATCTTGCAGTCCGCGACCATCTGCAGCCAAACGCTTGTCCAAGGGCACGGTGTAGCCCTTCGGGTTCTTCCAGTTCGACACGGGTGGGGGAATCTTCCAAGCTTCTTGGTCCTCCGCAGTGAGCTTCCTAGGCGGCGAGTGCATAACGGGCGGCGGCGGGGAGGGTGGGCCACGAGGAATCTTCTTGTGCTTAAACTTGGGCGGCTCCATAGGATCCAGCTGCCTCTCAACGATCTTCATGATGCGGTCATTCTGGCGGCCATTGTTGCCCATCTGGTTGGCCGGGGTGTATCGGACGAAAGTCGGCTCTGCTCTTTGTCCGCCCTTGACGTTCTTCGGCTTCTGCGCCGATGAAGCTCCTTCAACCAAAGTTTGAAGCGCAGCCTTTGTCTTCTCCATCTGAGCTTCGATCTCCTCCTCAGACGGCTTATCCAGAGAAATCTCTCCCATATCCACCCGCTGTCGGAGCGGGATTAAATCCTTGAACGAGGCATGGACGGTGCGGTTGTCGGCGTGTCCGCGGCGGGCGATCGCGTCGTACTTGACCTTGCCTTCGGCATCAACCTGAAGAGCAAGCGCATTCGACTTGGACTTTCCCTTTCGGCCCATGTCGAGGGGGTATTGTGCGACTAGAATCTCGGGGAACGCGCCGCCGTCACCGAAATCCTCGGGGGCGCGAGGTCGCCATCCTGCACGGTTTTGGTAAGGCGGGGGTCCGGTCCTCTGGAAGATAGGAACAATTAGTCCACGTACTAGGATGTCAATAGAATAATTCACAACTAACCCGTAGGACAACCTGTGTCTCATCAATCTGGTCGGCGCCCACCACGCGCGGACCACGGGGTTGCGCATGTTGTGGCAACTCCTCCTCCTCGCCAGTGTATTTTGGTTTTGGGAGGGACTTGAAAAGTCCCGAAGCAATAGAGGTCGACATTTCAAGAGTGAGCAACTCAAGAGCTGTGCACTCGTGGATGATGAGGAGAGACCCTGGAGTGACGCTCCATTTGGCTTTTCTGGACAAATTGCGTGGTTGGTCTATATGGACCGACGTATCCAATCATGCCAAGACTTGTGACGTTGAGTAATGATTTATAGTTGAGTAAGACAATGATATTATTGCAATGATCACTATGAGAGAGCCCTTAAGTTTTAAAAAACTTGCAGAGAAATATGACAGTTCAGACCTACAAATATAAAGGGTAGTAAAACCGTAAGAATGGAGCTTGAAATAACAAGTCGCTAATGAACGACTAGATGGTATAATTACATGGCAACAAAGGCTTTATAACCTTTTGCTGAGTCTAGATATACTCACTCATTGGATATAAAGTGTGTACGCATGGGGCATGCGATGTCCTCTTTATCGCCTACCTCGACGAAATGATCGCGCCCCTGGAATCTATACCAGATCTTCAATCGTTTGGGTAGCAAAGGCGCAGGGTCATGGAATCCCAAAATTTGGAACTAGATAGATCGAAATTAGTATCCCGCTCCTAAGAACAATGACCAATGCGAGGCGTATCGCTTGACTTACCTTGATAGTCTTGCCGGGAATCACCAATTGACCCCGGTTAACTAGCGCAGCCACAGGGATAGTGACATCAATCACCCTGGGCTCCGCGAACCCATGTTTGGGTTTCTTGTTTACTGGCGGTATGTAACCATACTCGGCCTTCAAGATGATCAGACCTTCTTGCGCTTCCTCTCGGGCTTGCCGTCTTTGCACTTGATCCCTCATGAGCTCGATGGCCTGGAGACTCTCTTCGTGCTTCTTAGGGATCAGCTTCGTGAGCTCACGGTGGCGTCGAGCAGCTGCTTGTCGACGGAGTTTCCTATCGCGCGGGCGAATATAGCCAAATTCAATAGCGCAGTAGGCCAGCCAAGGGAATATAGCAGTCAGCGCTGCAGCGCCGCTTGTCGCCTCACTAGCCGGGCAAACATTGATCGGAAGATTAATGCTTTGGCCGAGCCGACTCCATGAAACTGTCATCATGATACCCTTGTCCGCGATTCCAACGCCGAGACCAACACGCGTGTACTCGCCAACCCGGCGAACACCCTTGATGGTCCAATTGAGAGACATGTCTAACCCAATAACGCTTGAGATCTCGAGTCGCACAGCACGCGCCTGATCCATGCTCGGCATCGGGAAGTACCCGTCAGAGCTCCATTCTGTCTTTACCGGATCATCGGCTGGTTTTCCAGAGAAGAGGTTGCGAGAATAGTTCAAGACAAAAGCGCCTCCGGCGGGTGTAGCCTGGAGATAGGTTTGCCATGATTCGGCAGATTGGTCGATTTGGCGTTTTTTCTTGAGAAGATGACGGACGTCCTCTTCCATTTCTCCACTCTCTTCCTCGTCGTCATCATCAAAATCGATTGCAGCTTGGCCCTGCTTGGGGAGCGAAATTAGACCAATTTGCAGATTACTGACCTCGTTAGCAGATGCAATGGCACTCTGAGCACCCATTCCAAGCGTTGGGAACCAGTTGAGAAGAAATTCGGGCCAGTCAACAACGCCACTGGACCATGTAATGACGCCGATCTTCCTCTTGGCAATTTCCCTCGAAATTTGAACCTCAAGGGAAGGCGGCGTTTCGTCCAAGGAGCGCGTGTGTATACTGGTCACGCTGACCTGGAACGGCTTGGTGCCGGGGATTGGCTGGAAGGCTCGAGCAATGTTTGCTTTCAGGGTCGGGACAGGGAGAAGAAGAGCATCAAATGTGACTTGGGAATCCCTGAGGAGCGAGAAAGGATGTTTGGCCCAGATTCCCTTGGTGCCGATCAGGTTTTTAAAATTAGGAGTCACAGTGGCCCCAAATTGGAAGTTCTGAGCAGCCAGGATGGGTGGCATTTGGAACTGCAAAACGGTTAGCCAAATTTTCGAGATGCAAACCTGCAGCACATACCTTTTCTTCTCCTTCTGTCCCATCCTCGTACTCAACTGTGACTTTCTTGACCGGGCGAGCCAAACCTCCAGTTATACCCGCATTGAAAGCCAACTGCATGTTCTCTGGTTCCTCCTCTTGCACATCTTCTCCTGAGTCTGTTTCCACACCCTCGGTTTCTGGTTCTTTGTCTGCCGTACCCCAAAGCTGTGGTAATGACAGCGGCGTCTTGAAATTATACGAAACACCATATGTGGACACTTTCGGTGAAGGGATATGGAACTGTACGTCTTCGTCTTCGTCGACTGAGACCATGGTTGACGCGTTGATTCCGATGGTAATGCCGCCCTAAAGTCAAAACCAATGAGTGTCAGCAACAGCACAACCATGCGCATTACTTCCCATAGACGGAAGAATCAATACCGAAAATACATACCTTGCTGGAAACTAGACTCTCGACTGCTTTCCGCTCCCGTTTCTTCATCGTCTTCAAGAACCAGCGCCGGAACTCATCCGGCGACATCGCCTTGACACCAACATCCTGTCGTTGTGCCTCCCCACCAATCCCCATGGCCCCAAGCTGACCCCATTCCTGTCGCACACCCGCCGCACCAGATATATCATACACAATGCGCTTTTTCGGATCAATGAGCGTCTCATACGCCTCCTGGATATGTCTGAACTGACTCTCGGCGGCATGACGGAGATGCGGCGGCTGTTTGTCTGGATGGAAGCTGAGGGTCAGGTTGCGGTAGGCGGATCGGATCTCGGCATCTGTCGGGGGTGGATTGCGTGCAAGACCCAGTAGGACGTAATAGTCGGGTTCCTCAGGGTATTCGACCATACTATAGTCAGCGTCGAGTCCGTCATCTTCCACCGTCGCACGGAACTCCTGCGCCCCGGGGAACTCCTGCGCCCCGGAGGATTGATTGAAGGAGGTCATGAGAGCTTTATGCGCACTCGTTTTGTGTTATCTATATATATATCCCCATCTTGGGGTGGTTGGATGACAGGGCAATGAATCAAGGTGGAGTGGAGAGAAATGGAAATGCCGGAGAAACCTTCCGCATCTGCGTTGGAATCCCCGCTTAGATGTGGTATAGTGGAGCATTGACAGGATTATATAGAGCTATTGCTTATGAGCATGTTGATCTATTTAATTTTGAACTACGGTCGAGTTTAGTATAGAATTTGAAACACCGTCCGAAAACAATGCCTTTATTGTCGGGTGCCAACCCACGACTCAATTCCTATTAGCTAGGGCTAATATTAGTGGTATTAGTTAACACTAGCATATTAACCTCCATAAATGTAGTATATAGATACGTGGAAAGTCCTCTTTTAACGTAAATTGCGAAAACAGCCGATACTTTGAAGATCTGTGCCAGCAAGGTCTACTAATAAGAATAGCTCATCACTAAAATGGGGCTGAGCAAGTGTAGAGCATGTTCGTCAAAACAATGCAGATCAGCTACACTATTTCTAAACCAGTTGCAGTGACGATCTCCCTCTATATCCAATGAAGTCCAACGGGACTAAATTGTGTATGCAGCCTGAGTCGACACCCTCTAGACATTGCGATTACCGGTACAATCAACAAACAAGAGCAGAGAACAAACAAGAGCAGAGAACAAACAAGAGCAGAGAACAAACAAGAGCAGAGTAATACCCATTAATACATGCCAAGGGCTCAATTGGGGGAGAGAACCCCCAAAAAGAAGGCAACTAGCAGTAAATCAGTTAAAACACCCAACTGAAGCTAAAGATACACCGTTGGTACCTGATGGAGCATACACGGGTGATCAGCATAGAATCACTTGGCAAAATGTGCCACGTCGACTGTGGACCTCCTCTTCAATATATGTCAGCCTAATAGAGTGCAAATTGAACTATTATAAGGCAAATGTTGAGTGTCGATCTACACCAACGCTACGCGCGCACAAGGCAACTTGGTAAACATCGTGTAACTCATAAGTACGGAGTCAGCCCTTCCCGTATACTCCAAGTTCTCAATTCTTATAAAACCTCAGATCAAAAGATTGACCAACTTACAAAAGCCACTCCTGAGCCCAGCCCTCCATCCTCTCCAACTCTGAATGGAATGATAATCATCAATCCATCAACAATGACCACCCGCCTAAGAGAACTGGGTGCACAACAGCCCCCAGTATTCAGAATAAACCTCTCCCATCCACCAGAAGAGCGCTACACAGCGCTCGCCAGTCTCTACAAAGACCGAATGCGCTCCGTAACCAACATATTCGACGACGTGATCCACAACCTCTCCCCAAATATCCCAACAAAACCAATCCACTGGCTGGCGCGTCTATTCCTACACAGACTCTACACAGACGAAGAAACAGCCGAGATCCGCGGCATAAGTCGCGTAACCGGGATCTCCCTATACCTCCTAATATGTCTGAACGTGGTTCTCGATCTATTAATGGGCTGCACGAGTGGCGGTGTACGAATGCTCGACGGACTCTGGACACGAATGGTCCACTTCCGGACTTTAGATTGGGGAATGGATCCACTGCGCTCGCTGATCGTGCAGCTGGAGTTTGTGCGCGACGACTCGCCGGATAAAGTGCTCGCGACGTGCATCACGTACGTTGGGTTCGTGGGGATTCTCACGGGTGTGCGGAAAGATCTTAGCGTTTCGCTCAATTTCCGCGCTGTGCATGATCCTCGGAGGAATGTTGGGTTTTATTTCAATTATTTGCTTGTTTTGCTTGGGTTACGACAGTCCATCACATCGCTGCTGAGACAGTGTATTCTTCCCAGTATGGAGGAGGGATCGACGAAACTTTCGAATACTTCGACCATGGAGGAGATCCTGAATGAAGTTCCTTGTTTGCGGACGACGGCTGCGTACCTGATCTTCTGTGATGGGAGTAGCATTGTTGCGATGGAAAAGGATTATGAGACTGCGTTTTGGCGCAGTTCGAGTTCTTTCCTTATCAAGACCAACCACGATGAGGATACCAGTTCGGTCATGGATGAGGCTATCGCGAATGATAGGGGATATACGGGTCTGCGTGTGGCGGATGGTATGCAGAGCATGGCTGAGATTATTGAGGAGAGTAAAGAGCGGCAAGCGTCGATGCAAGAGAAATGGGATCGCAGGGTGCTGGATCATGGGATTTTCCAACAGCAACTTAAGAGGCGGAGAGTTAAGGATACTGCTGTTGCCCGCTCACAGTTGAAATGGAAACGGAATACGAAAGTCGGATGGGAATATGATGCGTCTGAGCTGTCGGTTACGCTTGGGACAGTGCTTGGGTGGCTTTGCTCTGACCCGATTGTTAATGAAGATACTCACTATGCTGTGTTGATGGATCCTGTTGAAGGCAGGTTTGTTTATTCCGGCCAGTTTCCAGCTCAGGAATCATAATAGCAGATCATTTTGTACAAATAAAATAGTGAAAATAGTGAGCCTTGATTTATCCTGACCATTTTCTTCCAAGCATGATAGATATATGTACATGAGCAGATGGCAGTACGAAAGCGCTCAAAGGCACGAAAAAAAAGCAGAAAATAAACGACATACTATAATATACAGATGTAGAAAATATGAAACTCTGCTCAAAGGTAGGCAAATGACTCAAGTCATGTAGGTCACAGTCCCGTTTATACATGGCAACAATGCTCTCGGCCAAGCCACCATCATCATTATTGAAATGTATCCGTCACATCGTAACAGGATGATAGAGAACAAGATTCCCTCACCACTGCAAGAACATCAACATTCCAGAAGATCAATCACGCCGTCAAGCCAATTTGGAACTCGATCAAAGAGAAAACCAAGGGAGAGGGAAACCTCATGGGTCTCTAATCCAAGCAATCCCACTCTCAGAGATGAGCGTCTCATCATGCCGTAGAGCATTCAAAAGAACCTCTCTGGGCATAGATCCCGTAAAAAGATCCTCACCCATTGTCGCAGGCGGATGAGAATGCAAAGCGCCAGCATGGACCTTCGTCTCAAGCGGGGGTCCATCGAGCGCAAAGCCCAGTTTCTCAGCGAAGGCGCTGCGTTCATGCAGACAATTAATCATCAGACCCAGTCGCCTGTGGAGAACGGTGACTAATTGCAAAGAGCCATCCCAGTAGCGGCCGAGTTCGTGGACGGTATCTAGTGCACCTTTAATATACGAGACACACTCATGCAACTGCGACGCCAGACCAGCAGAGCTGAGAACGTCGACAGCTGACAAGATGACGTAGCCGAGGAATGGGTTCAGGAGTGCTAGGGATGTGGAAGTCTCAGTGTTGTGTCGGGAAGGGGTAATTTCTTTTGCGTATTGGTCGAAGGTAAGAGAGATGCGGAGGATTTCAACGGCGTGGTATCGAGCGCGGTGAATGTACTGGCCTAGTATTTCTGGTCTGAGGCTCTGGTATCGGGCGTGTCTGTACAATTTCATCAAACTGGCGTGGTAGAACAAATGGGTTGAGAGGAAGGTGTCTGCTTTTCTTTGCCGAATGCTTCGTTCTAGGTTTATGGATGAGAATGCCAGGTAATCGGGGAGTCGGGTCATCCATTGGTTTGATTTTTGGATGGTGACTGTGTGGAATTCTTCGGCAAGTTGGTTGTATGCTTCGGGGGGGATGTGTGGTAATCGGGTTATATGCAGGGAGACGTCTCCCCAAATAGCCATGATCTCGATTAAAAAGGCCATTGGGCTTAGAGTGGAGCGATCATCGCCTGTGGAGGCTGGGATGTGGTTGAGGAATGATTGGAAATAGGGGACTGTCGCGTACTGTTGAGTCTCGTAGATTTCTTCTCGACATGGGAGCCTCAGCAGGGCTGCATCTGACGAGATGAAAGTCGAGGAAGCGGAATAGAGGCTCGAAAAGCGCTGGTCTTTTTGTCAGTAACTAAGATTCGGTCTTTTATCGAATGATTTGCGTATTCTTACATCAAGCACAAAGGCAATCCAAAAGGTTCGCCGTCGGCACTCAATCAAAGCCTGTGGGTGTAACCCGTAGTCACACTTCTGGCTTTGATCCACAACAACGCCGCCAGATTCCACGTTGTAACGAAGCCCAAAGACAGCTCTTCCAGCTGCGCCTATTGAGTCCCAAGACCCGACCAGCGACCCTGTAGCGTAGTACCAAAGACTCATTATCACATGGCTCTGAGCAAGTTGCAAAGACAGGGTATGCTGGCTTCTGTTAATGGCAAAGCGGGCTATACGGGAATATCGCTTCATGGCTGCCATTTTATCTAGCCTGTCTGAGAACACAGATCCAAGAGCCATCATAGAATAAAGAAGCATCTTGTCGTCTGCAGACTTGGCGGGGTCGGTCTTCAACCACAGGCCGAATCGTCCATGCGGGAACATGTGGTACAGTCCGTCATTCACGTGCAAGAAATAGCACTCTGTATAGTGAATCGCCGCCTCTGGGTCGCTTTCGTAGGGGTCCAGATTCCATGAAGCCGCGAGTGGATCGTCGGAGCTGTTGTCCTTGAGTTCCCCCAAAATATCAGAGTACTCGGGCGTACGAGTAGACTCCATATGTGCGGACGATCGTGCGAGGGTATCATCTGTGCTGGATAAAGACGATGGGAATCGGTAGGATCGGGATCTTAAAGCCCTGTCCGCTTCGGCCATAGTTTCATACGGGGCTTCTTGGCCTGATGGCGTGAGCATCGAGGCCTCTGACATCGGTGAGTGGCCGGTAGTCCCAGGAAGGGAGGTCGCACTGTCCGAGGCTCGAACGCCGTCATAAAGTGACGGAGAAATGTCCAAAGCACCGTGACTTGCGCGGGCGTAAGGGTTGCCAGATGGCCCTGTTGACCCTCTCATGAGAGGACGGTTCCCCCGCGGGCTTTGGGGAGATTAGCAATAGTTCAAGATAAGTCCGTGGACGTATATTTTTCAGAGATGACGATCACACTTACGCACTTTCGAACCTGCATTCACGTCCAGATTTCCGGCATTGATCACATACGGCCTCGGGAGTTGGGTTAGGGTTACATTTGATCTTTTTCTCGCGACAGGTCAGACAGGCGAGTCCAAGGCGCTTTCTCGGCCTGCCGGCCTTTGTTATACCCCAATTTGCGTTGACGGGTGCACCATCGATGAATTTGGGACAGAATGATCCGTCTGCATATACAAAGCAGAGTTCCCCGTCAATGACTCGTTCATCTACCACATGAGGCCGGAGGGGTTTGTTGTGTAACCGGCTTGAACTTTCCGGTGATGATAGTTCCCCACTGGGTACTTGATCATGTGAAGATGTGGTGTGAAAGGGTGGCCGGCCGTGCGGATAGGATGCAGCGGATGGATCACTTCTTGTCGGTGTGTGGTTTCTTATACCTCGATTTCCATGTAGAGCCACTTGTGACAATGAAGGCAGACCACTATACTGTTGCGGGAGAGATTCGGAACGGCCTCTGTCTTGCATAGAGGCCGGCGAAACCTGGAAAGTCGGATCGTGATGGTGAGGTGGGTATGTAGATCCACGATGCCCTATGTTGGGTGTTGAATTTGCAAATAATCGAGAGTATTGCGGTGAATTTGTGCCCGGTGTCGGAGTGAGTATTTGACTCACAGAGGGAAGGTGCTCTGGCTTTTGGTGTGACCCACTGTCCTTTCCCTGTGGACTGTCTTGCCGCGAAAATGGATCAGATCCAAATTGTAAACTAGCCGGGGGTGGAAGCTGGTATGGGAGGTCCCCGGATTCTTGTAAATTAGCTGGAAGCTCCGGTTGCTGCTCCGATGGGCGATCTGTGGTGGGTAACATACGACCGAAAGGTCCAACATAGTAGCGTGGGCCTATGCCAGAATGGGAGCCAGATCCAGGTCCTGATCCTTGGGATGTTGACATGGCGCTTAGATATATGGGGTCGAAGTGCTTCACAAAATTTGACCGTCTACATAACAGACCCAGACGACAGCCAGTGTGACAAGGTTTTTGTACCTTGAATGGGTATAGTGTCAAGAAAAGACTTGACCTGAAGTGATGTCGCGAGGTTGTCTTTGGCTGATTCTTAGCTTTCTGTTGATTTTCCGGGTTCCAGAAATAATGCACAAAGGTACCTATTGAAAGGGGCCAGGCGACTTAGCAATGGGCTCATTTCTCTGATCTCCCCTCTACCGGGACATAGACGCTTTCCACATACCAATTTCACTTTTCGGTCTTCAAGGACAATGACAGAAGTAAAAAAAAGTCCAACAAATTTGGATCAGGCAGCAAAGCAAAATAGAACGACCGTGTACTTTCCAAGCTCAAAAGCGAATGGCGAGCAGGAATGATAAGAGAGAGAAATTTGTACAAACGTTGCCCGCGAAGTTTTGGAAATATTGGCGCTCGAAATAGTCAACTCTCGGCAAGTCGCGTAGTGTGCCGGTGAAGCCGAAAGGGACAGGTAATTGAAGCTGGCTTAGAAGGCCACCATCTCGCATTAGTCCCGAGCAGTCACGTTCTCAGGTGCATAGTTTTCGTGCTGGGTTGTCTGCGGTATCCCAGTAGGTAGTTGACAACGTCCAGGGATTTTCCAGGCCTTAAGACGGACTATGAAGCTGCAGGTTTCTAACAACCCAAGGAGTCACGGAGAACCGGGCCGGAGCGTTGGCAAGGAAAGCCCCGTGCTTGAAATCCAGCAGATCACTACTGAATGCCGAAATGGAGGATTCAGAGTGGGGAGATCAGATGGCAGTAAGATCTTGGTTCTAGGCTGTCCAAGAGCTAGGGATTAGTGGGGGGGGATAAGGTGTGGGTAGACCACGGTCTACCGGTAAGGGTATTCGAAAGAACAATGCCGAGGGCTTTTTCGATACCCGAATTCGGAATAGATGTGTGGAAGTCAAAAAAAAAAGAATCAAAATGACACCGATAGCGAGAATGATAACCGGAACGATCGATGTAAGAACCGATGGTGGCACACGGCAAAATAGCGAAGGTGCTACCACTAGCGGGCACCCTGGAAGGAAAAAAAACGACTAGAAGTAGCGCCTTGTAGATTCCAGAGACTAATGAGATTTGACGTTTGAAATTTCTAAGCCTCTCCTGCAGGGTAAGGTTTTCGAGAGATTCTAGAAAGTCCAAAAGAGGGAAATAGCTTAAAGAAACCGAGGCTCAAGATACAAAGTGTCAAGAAGAAAGATGCGAAAGGAGGGGAATTCAGGTATGGAACTCGACAAGAGGGCCAAAGCAGAGAGTATTCTGAGTATTCTAAGTATTTCGAGTACAGAATTACCAAAGTACTAACGTTCTTGTTCAATTAGATCCTCGGAATAACCGAGTCTATAGCTCTACGTCAAGCAAATTGAAATGAGACAGTTGGAACCCTTTCGGTTTAGGCGGCTCCAAAGACGCCACATTCGGAATGGGGTGCCCAATGGTCTCGATTCAGAAAAGGAAATTAAGTTAAATTTTTAAATGCTCATAATAGAGTGGATACATATCGGCATTGGGTCAAACTTGGCATATCATAAAAATGGCGTCTGAGATCGTTGTCTAACGGTTATGGTGGTTCTCCCAAGTGGAGATGAGAAAAATATAAAATCCAAAAAACCACATCAAAACGTAAGGGAAAATATGCAAATCTCCTCGAATATGGCCCCGGTTCATCCGCTCTACTACATCTCTATATTAATGATGAATACTCCACAGGGATCAAGGATCCTACATTGGTACTTAATATTCGTACATATTCGTACAACACTCTAGTCTTTTATGCGCAATGGCCTCGAGATACCCACTCTGCAGTACTTTCTACGTGACCAATCTCATTCCCTAGACATTTTAGATGAGACGTGCACCAATAAAGAACTCTCGGGATTTGCCGTATAGGATTCAATACGATATACATTTACGGAGTACGATATACATATAGTGCGGCATCTACTCCGGACAAAGTCAGATTGATATCAAAAGTTAAAATTTTGCAGAATAAGCAGAGACCAAAATAATATACAACATAAATACAAAAAGTCCCATGTATCCTCAGTGGGTCCTTTAGGCTTCGGCCGGAGGGTGGAGCAGGCGATTTCATGCCTAGACGGGCAAATCCTCCTTGCCAGCGTCGGGGCCGCAGGGCTTATCTCACGTTTGGATAGCCTCTGGTGACGATCGACCTGGCAAGTGGAGCGGGCTGTTTCGTTTGATTCCTAACTAACGAACTATACTCTATAAAGATTCAAAGCCGAGACCATCTGAGGTTATTTTATGGATATTCTTAGGATAGGTGATCTATGCAGCTTTTTTTTTTTTAAAAAAAAAAAGCAGAGTACCGTGACAATTCCAAGGTTACCATATTCTTTATTTCAACAGGGAACGTGTAAAGTCTGAAAAAAACCCCACTTTGACCTCCAACGGCGATGCAACTCTAGGAGTGACCACGTAGGTTGTATGTCTCAATTTCGTGGCGATCTGATCTGCAAGCCTTCGGGATCGTCTTTGGACTCAGCCCCTGGAGTGTGCGTTTGCTCGACAAGGAAAGGCCCGAGATGAAAAAGTTACCCGTCGGGACTTCGCCGTTAATCATACTCCAACTCGGCAGTTTGGAGAAGCCAATTTTCATAGAACCTCGGGCTTCTCTCCCTTTTCACGGGATCAAGTTTCTCCGAACAATTACCGAATCCCCAAAATTGAGTGAGCGGAGGATTAATCCGAGTTGAAGTCCAATTACCATCAGCTATAAGGGCTTGAGACAACCCGTGATCCACTTACCACTTAGGTAAGTTTATTTGGTTTCTACACTTTCTATATGGCGTGATGGCCATCAAGAAATAAAGCGAAATAAAAAAAAACAGAAAATAGAATAGATTTAGAATTAACCAAACTTCCCAATCCCATACGGAGAACAGGGTATAATTCCATAAATGCCACCGTGTTCTCATTGTACTGCAACCTCATGTTTTGCATCAGAATTAGTGTCGGATTGACTCCCGATAGTGCCAAGATGCTTTGGTCTCCCCTGAACCGATTAGTGTTAAGTGAGACATGTCTATACTTAGACATCTGTGTGATCTGCGAATAGAGTCCAACGTGAGACGGGCGTATATGTACCTACAAGGTTCTATCCAGTGGACTTTTTCTCCTTACTCGTGCAGCTTATCTGTTCGGTTGATCTTACCGAAAGCTCTCGCGTTTCCTTTTTTTTTCTTTTCGTTTTCTTTTCGTTTTCTTTTCGTTTTCTTTTTCTTGGTTTCTTCGCGGGGTCGGATATTTTTCCCTCCGATCGCACTATCTCGGTTAATATGTGTGTACCTGAGTGATGTTGCATTACAATTTAACTGAGTGGATTGGACTAGGATTTCGCTTTACTAGAGGAATACAACAATACTTGAATTATCCCAGCCACTTTTTATGTAATATCTACTATACACCTAGGCATTTCCTAAAAACTTCTAGATACTTAACCTATAGGTTTTGGCTTTACAGGTACACGTGAGACCTCAATCCCAACGTCATTGAACATGAAGCATCCACTAACTATCGATATACAACTCTAATGGAAGTGACCTCCACCAGTCGGATCAGTAGCATCAGTACAACATGCAGCGAAAAAATCAAAAGCTCAACTAACGTAAGTACCATGGGCTCACAAGTGCAGACTATCAGCGGCGGACCCTGACGGTCTTCTTGGCAATCCGCCCTCGCACGTCCCTGATCTCCGTGCCCGATGTCCAAAACGGTATCTCGCTTAAACTATCGGCTTTTGGCAATGGAATTGGGAATTCCGCGTTGCTTTGTCATGCATATAGCCCTAGATAGGTACGGAGTACGGAGTTGAGACTACCAACTTCAGGGCATTGTTGATGTTCGAACGCCACGCCTGACCTGCCCAGCTATTTTGGAGGAACCAACGGGGCAAACGGAAAGTCAATTAAATTGCACGGCATGTGAAGCTACCGAATGCTTCTTTGTCTAATTTCAATCTCCCGTGTCTCAGCTTGATGCTTCCAGGATTTAGATTGTTATTGCTCTATGAATGCCGGGTCTCACCAATAACCAAAACGCTACTGCATATCTTATGAGAACTACGCTAGCTCAGCAAGGTATGCTGTATGTTTCACCCGGATTTCCTCGGCTTGTCTGGGAGCTTGCGTGAATTAATTAGAATGACTTCCATGTGCTTGGATCGAGGGCATACGTAGGTACTCCGTACCCCGTACTGTGCTAGGCTGTGGGCTGTGAGGAAACTTATAACATGCGATATCTCAATGGACACCTTGTCACATGCTCGACTGTTTTGTTCAGGGTTCATTGAGGTGATATAGATTGAGCTATAGGGTTGCCCGCACTCGAAGACTTGAGTGCCTCTGTATTTCCTTCTGACTGAAGAAAAGCGAGTTAAATCGTATCCAAGAATGCTTTGGAGTTTGTAGAAATGGTATACTCGAATAATCGAAAATTTTCCTTTCAATAATTAACATATTCTCTAACAATGATGGGGTCAAAACATTTACATTAAAGTACGTAACTATGTAGTCATATTTATATGCAAATATATGTCGAATTTTTTCTAAATTTATTCATTCATGACAAGTCTAATTCTAGGATTATGACTGCCTTCAGGTAACGATGTTATAAAAGAAAGAGAAGTTGATTAGTTCTATGAAAGAGGAACGATGAAGCTCTTCCCTGTTGTGTCGTATGGAACCACCTGGATAGACACCTAAATTTACGCCGAATATGTTCAGGAGCCATCAAGGATAACTGGGAGGGAAGATGGACTCGTAAAGAACGATATAACAATGTCAATGGATCGACCGTTAAACTACACGAGACAAGCAATTGGTATCACTGGACAGACCCTGTAGATGATCGAAATGGGGAGCGTTCTCTTGACAGGAAGATCACTGGGCAATCCACCGCGAGTCTGAAAACTTGGAGTGACGTGGAAAGGGCCTAGACGTAGTTCTTTGTATCGAGCTTTGGAAAAGGCAGTCATTATACTCAATCGAATCAAGCTCTGGCCAGCGGAAGCATTGGCACATATGCGTGGATGTAAACGACGGCCCTGTGCAGACCAGCTTCATATGTACACCCGATCCATCTACATCTTACAACTTACCATGCACGATACATAGAATTCGAGGGTCAGAAGAACACGGAAACCGATCACATTACTACTCCAAATAGACCCATGGGTATTGCAAAAAAGGCATTGATTCATTTTTGCTGACTACCATTTTGCCAACGAAACAGTTAACAAAGAGCTAGCAGGGGGACAAAGAAAGACCCGCTTAGTTCTCGTAGAGAGTGCTGAGGAAAGTCTCGGCAGGAGCAGTAGGCTTGCCACCCTCGACGGACTGCTGGCCAAGCTTCTGCTTGGAGTAGGCAGCGGCGTAGGGGTTGAGGCGGAGCATGACCTGCTTGTTGCGGAGAGGGTTCTTCTTCTGGACGTTGACACGCTTGGTGCGGGCCTCGCCCTTGGGAGCCTTCAGGACGGACTGGATTTCGGAGGAGTTGATGAGGCGGGTCAAGTCGGCGTTGGCCACCAGGTTGGAGGGCAGGAGGTAATCCCGCTTGAGAGCCGAGGGGCTGGTGGTGGTACCGTAGACCTGGTCAAGAGCCTGGAAGGCGGAGGAGGTCCAGATAACGAAGCGACCGAGGTGGCCACCGGGGGCGAGCTGGAGGAGGTTGAGGGAGAAGACGGGCGAGGTCTCGACACCGGGGATGTTGCGGAAGGCCTTGACGAGGTCCTTGCCGTCGGTCTCGGGGTTGTAGACAACCAGAGGTCCGCGGCGCTGGCGGAAGCGGCGGTTACGGAGCTTACCCTTACCGGCGCGCATCTTGCGGGACTTCTGGACCTTGACGAGATCGGGTCCGGCACCGACAGCCTGGAGGAGGGCGATGGCGGCCTTGGTCTTGTTCAGGGACTCGAAGACGGTGGACTCAACGACGAGGGGAACCTCGGGGACGTTGGCGACACGGTGACCGCGGGCGAAGAGCAGAGCGGGGGAGGCAGAAGCAGCCAGAGCGGAGGCGGTAGCGAAACGACTGTAGACGCATGATTATTAGTTCCTCCGCATTTTCTCGAATCGGTTCAATTCCTTCAATTGGGTTTCCACATACCGCTGGCCAACGTTGACCTTCTGGTGCCACTTGCGCCAGACCTTGGTAGGGGCGAACATACGACCGGAACGGCACTGGTTACCGAAGGCAGCCTGACCGGCACGGTGAGTACCACCACCGGAGACACGGGGGATACGGGCAACAGCACGACCTATTCAGCGTGAAGCAATCCAGTCAGTTATTGTTCTTCATATAGAAGAATCTGTCGATCGCGAAAATTTTCGCAAACTCGGATCCGATTCTTCCAATCTCGAAAAATGTGCTGAAATCACGTACCGGTACCCCAGGACTCAGCAGAGGTCTGTTCACCAGCCTTCTCGCTCACGGCGTAGGGCTGGCGCTTGTTCTTGGCCATACCAGTGTGAACGTGCCTGTAGAGCGATGGTCAGCACTTCCCCTCCATCGATTTGCGAATCCTTCAAGTCTTTGGCGAGTCATACTGGACAATATCCGGGCGGATAGGAGCACCGAACACGGTGGGAAGGGGGTGGGAGGCCCCGGAGGGCTTGCCCTCAGCCGTGGCGATCGAGACAGTCGGGCGGGAGGCCATTGTTGCTGGTCGGTGTCGAAGTGAGGTTGAAGATCCAATCTCTCTGAGTCGGGGGGCTTCACAACTGGGTGTGGATTTTTTCGCTTAGTGAGAAAATGCAGTGGGGCGGCGAACCCTAAGCCCTTCCTGCCATTTGTGGACTAGTGTAACTATGTAACAATTATCTAATCAAAATCAAAGCTATCACGTGGGGTCCACAAGTGGGTCTTTACCAGGTGCCATCTTGAACGTTGAAGTCATTAAGTTCTACGCTACCTACGGTAATAGCTTGAGGAAAACATGCTGGAGGAGATGTCGACTGTCAATCTCTGCATTTTTTATGGCTCCATCCCTCGGGCAAAGTGACCATTACTGTAGCTGTCTTCCTCTGTCACCAAGCTTGCTTAAATGTTCCCAATGTTGACAACCTTGGAAAAAGTAGTGTTGATTGACAAACAACACTACTGTTTGAGTAACACTAATATCTACTGACTACTGACAGTACAATAACAAGCCACGATATACAAAAATGTTACCGTTATATGAAACCCATGAGATGTCCTATTTTCCTAGTCTCATCTCCTAAATGTACAGGTAAGGAACATATAATGCACCGAAAAGCGAAAGGACCAGCCCAGCAGAAAAGAAAGATCATAAGTGAACAAAACCAGAAAAAACCACCCAATGATAGAAAGAAAATGAGTACAACATCCGAAGCCAGCGGGTCATGTTGCGTATCTAACTAAGGTGGATGTGGTGACCACTGAGGGTGCGCTTGCGGAAGCGCATGCTTGAGATATGACGCGCCTTCTTAGTGGCACTGACAACAAGCTCCTCGCTCTTACCAGCGTTACACTGGGTGCCGGTCGACATCGGCTGAGCGACGGACCAGGTGCCAGAAGCACAGCGCTGGAAGGAGGTGCCTGCGATGCAGTTCCACTGGCCCTCGGTACTGCAGCTACCCGTCAGGGTACCGGAGCTGGAGCTAGAGTCAGAACCCAAATCGGTGGCCGAAGAGGTTGTCACGGAAGCTGGGGCAGCAGTGGTGGACGCGCGCTCAGGCTCAGACACGGGCTCAGCGGGTGGGTTTGATGGAGCAGCAGCTGGCCCTGGGGCCGCAGAGGCAGCAGCGACAGGGGCGCTCTCTGCGGGGGCAGAGGAAGAGTCAGAAGAAGCAGAGCCAGTGGAAGCCGAACCAGATGAGCTGGACCCAGTGTCTGAGCCAGAGCTGGCAGAGCCCGAGGAAGTATCACCAGAGCCGCCGAACCTAGCAGTACCGATGCAAGCCTCGGAGCCCTCACTGGCGAGGTTGGTGGGTTCTCCGTCATGCTCGACATAGTCACCAGGCTGGGGGAAGCGGATATCGACACTTTCCTGTGTCAAGCAGCCATTGATGTTCGCGACGAACATGGGAGGGAAGCTAGTAGCGCGTCTCTCGAGTTCCTCGGGGGAGCGCTTAGAGGAGCCACCCGAGACAGTGATTGGGGCACAGTTCATGTACATCTCGCGATTTCCAATGCGGTTGAACCAGGTCCAGGCCAGGGTGTATTTGCCAGCGGAGATACCGTCGGGAATGGTGAAGTTGAAAGAGTGGGGATCGATGAGGTCGGGGCCGCCAGGAATGTTACCGTCGACATTGGCAGGGCAGCCACCCTCGAAGGACTTGATGACTTTCCATTGGGAGGACTTGGAGGGTTGCAGGTCGGTGGTCAGACTGATCTGGCAGGAGCCGCCGCCGTGAGTGGCGCTGCCGATGAAGGTGAGAGGGTAGGACTCGCCAATGGCGATGGTTGTCTCAGTGGAGGGGGCCTCGAAGGCGTTGTCGCGGAGCTTGCATGGGAAGTCACTGCCGTCTTCTAGCAGAGGCGAGTTGTTGAGAGTGTCCTTGCTGAAAGGGGTGGGGCTGCTCATGATCATGTGGGCGTTGACCATGGAGGCGCCCATCAGGGCCGCGATGACTTTGGAGCTGATGAACATCTTGGATGATTGAACTTTTGGGGTTGCTTGATGTCTGGTTTGACAGAGATGTTGCAAATGAAATCGATTCGTACCAGACGAATGGGATTCAGGTGTAAAAAATGAGCGGGCCTTGTAATTGAGTGTTAGCGTTGGGATAAGAGACTTGGAAATGCAAGAGACAAGTTGAGATGGAAGGGCTCAGGAGTATATATATCGACAAAGTGTCTCATTGTGAGTCTATTGTGGGCAAGGAATATAGAATCCCTCAACAATAGGTCATAGTTCTCCCACAATAGATCTGACGTGTATCGATTTGAGGCAACGATGCAACAATGGGAGAAACACAATACCTTTGTGTCAAAGTGAATGGAACAAGCTGATTCAAATTCTCACTTATTTCCAATCTCTTTGATGTTGATGAACAATAGCGACAGCCTCTTTGTTTTCTTGTATCAAAGATGAGCTCCAAAAAAGGAATGTATATGATATTCTGCCACAGAAAATCACGCGAGAAAGGAAAGAGACACAGGTCTAGCCTGAATGTCGAATATAGAAGAATAGAAGAGAAGGGACTGTACTGTAGAAGAAAAAGAGAAAAGCCATGGAATGCCGGCGTCAAGGATTATTATATATACAGACATGGGGGTACTCTCGAGCCCTCCCATCTCCAGAAAGCCGAATCCCAGCCTCTGAATGGCCCGACGCTGTGTGCATGGCAATTAACCAGACACACACTTGGTGTGATCCCCGAAAGTCCAGAGACATCTGCTTGGTCGATCGTGTACTCCGTGTATCCACCAGACCTGGAGGGTGGGGAAGGCCGAGGGTCCGAGATGTTTCAGAACTTTGCCTGCCCACTGAGGTTAAGATGTTCCGGTGAAAGCTGAGGACAAATCGAAAAAAAATAAAAGATGACCAGTAGGAAGGTCGGAACGCCACTCCTCGCAGATACCCGCTGGACTGGCGGCTGGAAAGGAGCCAACCACCGCACAGACTTCAAGGTACAAGACTTTCCACCCCCTGTATTTGTCGCACCATCAACCGCCGGCACACAAACTACTTGGGGATTGGCTGTCGTTATAGCCGCCTAGGTTTTTTTTCCCCCGACTGGCATGCCAATTAATATGTTTCCTTTTCACCGGATTCGTGTACTCCGTACGTTCGTTACATTGCAGACTAGAAAACCATACAACAAATGACGCGGTGAAACAAAATGAAAAGTCCGAGGTCCACCTAACGCCGGCATTTGTGGTGTGGGGTACAGTCTTTTCCCTTCGCTAAGCCTCTTTCTTGGCTTGAGAAAGTTCATACGGAGTACGGAGTACACAAATGGTTGTTAGATCTCCAAATGGAATGTGTCAACTTTGCTTTCCAGGATCACTTTAGAGATGTCAAGTTTGGAAGCATACTAATCTTTACAGGCGTGGCTCAGGATCAGGATCATCAGGATCATCAGGGTTGTACACAGATCCACAAAATACTTGGCGGATTTCAACTCTAGAAAACATACTCCGTATGGAAGCCATCAATCCCATTGTCTACTTTGCTTTGTACTCTGTATTTAATATCTGCATCCCTGAGCAAATGAGAACCATTGTGTTAGCAATTCCTGTAATTTCGAACAGCAACCCTCGGCTGGCCGGCCTAAAAGTAGAACGGGACAGGGATCTGCGGTCGTGATCTCAAAAATAAAAATCGAGAGACTCAATCGATGCTCCTATCTGGCGTCGCTGAGACTCGTTCTGTTGTCTACTATGGTAGTATTTGGTGCGTTCGGTTTGCTTTTTCGCTTTGACCGCAAACTGAACTACTATATATATATTGACCTAGTATATTGCAAACCCCCCCCCTGAACACTATTTTTCCAAAATTCCCCCTTAATACTTGATAATTAAATCTTTGGTCTATCGTAATCAAACGATTGATCTACTCTCCGCCTTTTCCCATGCATGACTATTTCGATCTAAGCGCCTACAGTGGGTATACCTTAAAGATGGACAGACCTTGCAGTAAAGTTCGCATGACGATTCGCATGAGAGAGACCAGCCAGCGCACACAGTTTCGCCTCCTGCTTCGGTGGCTACTGACGACATCACATCCTATAATAGATACAATGGCGATAAAGTGAGACAAGCCACCGTCCAGTCCAAACTTAGTCTAACCTGCGAATAAACTTGGCAGGGCCTCCACCAAATAAACACCCAGGTCCAATATCATGTGTAACTACAGCCCCTGCTGCAACAGTTGAACCCGCTCTAATATGTTGTACACCATCTAAAATGGTCACCCTCGGACCGACCCAGCAGTCCGACTCTCTATGATTATCGGACGAGCAAAGGATGTACCACTAGCTTGTTTGCGGTCACTCGATGCAACCTGATGCGTGCCTGTGCAAATACAAACGCCCGGCCCGACGAGGACACGGCCACCGATTTGAATGAGTGCATTGTCGTAGAGCGAAACTCTGCCAGTTTTTCCCCGTAAGACTTGCATAAGAAAAGATTTTAGACAAAAGAGTAACGCGAAGACGTGAACTCGCTCGCGATTAACGTAAACATTATCTCCGATAAACACATTACAGCCCCATCCAACGAAAAATGGTGGCTCGATTGTAACCTTCTGGCCAAGCTGACCAAGCATGCTTTTGGCTACAGCCATGCGCCGCGACTTTAATGACACCAACGTGCTACCCTCGGGAATAGTAAGGTCGTTGAAATCGTTGAGTTTCTTTCAAAGTTTGAAGTTTATAATCCTGAAGTTCTATGGATCTAGATGTGAGAAGCTAGAGGTATCTGTTAATC
The DNA here is from genome assembly GCF_028829455.1 of Penicillium robsamsonii. Taxonomy (NCBI): domain Eukaryota; kingdom Fungi; phylum Ascomycota; class Eurotiomycetes; order Eurotiales; family Aspergillaceae; genus Penicillium; species Penicillium robsamsonii. Next base: position 7,655,528 of record NW_026643219.1, on the reverse strand, counting down.
CTATCTGCAGTTATAGCAGGCAACTAGTAGACAAACCTCGTTCCACTAATCATCCTCTCATATTCGTCGTACCAAGGCACTGGAACGTGACTCTTTTTGAGTTCCGATATCATCGATGGACTTTTTGCTGAGGATGACATAGTGAGTAAAGTGGAATATTAGATGGATTTACGACTAGGTGGTTTATAGGAAGGTTGGAACAGCGAGTTGACAAGAATACACATGATCTGTTTGCCTTGTTTGTATGACACTACATATCGAAGTAGACTTGTTTCCGAAAGAGTGCACTATAGCTCTTTCTATTAAAGATGTTCAATATCAATTTGTCGAAGCAAGAATTTTCTGTCGCTTGTTGCGGTTGGAAAATTGCCAACTCAGAGGATGTGCTACACACATGTCACATTGACTAAGTCCTTCGTGAGCGCCAAAGCAGACTCGGCAGCCATGCATGTGAGCTGCAAATCTGCCCAATGATGTCGTCGTGGCTTCCAGCTCAGACACGAGCGAGGTGAAAAGTTCTTCGTGTTCACATGAGGTCCAGGCATTCGCTGTCGATAGTAATCTGTAGATAACCTCGCATGGTGGGCCATGCACCACAATTTCCCCGCTGTGGTAAAGCGTAGGATATAAATAAAGTCCCAGACACTTTCCGGGGGGAAAGTTGTATCCGCAGATCTAGTGCCACTGATGCCTGCTCGAGGTTTCATCAAGCACCCTGGTCACGCAGACACGGGGTTTTTATGTTATCCGACTCGCTCGAGCCAGACATCCCCATGTAATGAATCCAATTCGAGGATTCTGATCCAAAATCATCAGAGAGATCGCCAGTCCCCTCATTTCTTGCCCTTCTTCTTCCCTTTCTCCGCCGCAGCCTCCTCCTTCTCCTTAGTAAACCCACCCTTAACCAAAGCATCCCGACCAACATCATTAATGAGCCGGAACCGTGCCGGACCAAGTTGAATACCCCCATACCATCGCGTAACAACAACCACAACATTCCACACATCCATCAACTGCATAACATGCAACAGTCGTCCTCCAGCAGCAGTCTCCCCATCATCATCATAATCCTGCACAACAGTCTCCCCACCATCCCCATCCCCATCTTTCCTCTGCCGAATGCGCCAAGCGCTAATATTATGTGTCGCGGCCGCAACCTTCCGATCCGTAGCCGTAAGATGATCGATAAAAGCCTGCGCCTGCGCAAGACATGTAACACGCGCAGCACGGCCCACAAATACCGATTTCTTCTCGCTGACAACGTCCGAGAGGATCCATTCGGGCGGGGCATCGATGCCGAAGGCGTCGCGCAGGGACAGGGCTTCAAAGGCGTCTGTGGCGGTCGACACGTCGATAGTCGGAGTCTGAGTAGATGAGTCGACATCGTCTTGCCCGATACTCAATTCCGGAAATACATCGACAGCTTCACTGATTACATCGAATAGACACACGGCGCCGGCCTGCCAGGTCCGTTGTACGATATCCTCCAATACATCGATGGCGATCTTGCCTTCCCCGCGTGCGGCGGTCGATGCTGTTCCCAGTACCGCGGGTCGAGAGTCTGGGTATGAGGATTCGAAGCCAAGGATGAAGGATAGATAGTGTTGTTCTGGGATTTGGAGGGTTACCACTGTGGTATGGGTGTTGTTATTGGAGTGCGCGGGACTCCCTAGGTCGAGGGTGTTGGTTGTCCCGTTTGCGGGGGTTGTGCGGGTTACGGTTATTGTGTCGGGTTCGTATATGGCGTTTACTGCTTCAATTTCTTCGGCGAGGTCTTGGTTTTCGGGGATTAGAGCCATTGTGCCGGTTGGAGAGCTTGGAGCTCGTGCGGGGTGAGGGTTCAATTATTTTGTGAGAGTTGACCCCATATTTATTCAGGCACCAAGGCATCCAGGCACCAATTTTGATATGCACAGAAAATTTTGACATCTACGGCTTTCATAGTGGGCATAAAGTAACTTATGTAAAGATCCAAATAATAGCATTAAATTTTTTTGGTATTGTGTGATGCAAGTTCAGCCTTAGACAAAATGTGTTTTTCCTTTACTAAGTTGTATCAAGCTTCAGGACTTTTGTTTCGTTTTCATTCAGGAGCTTCATTGTACAGCAGTCTACTTTTTCGTAAACGCAAAGAAAAATGGTCTTTGACAAGGCCCTGAGCTCTCGCACATCAAATGTGATCCTTTCAGTATCGAGGACCGAGGGAAAACGGGCATCGTCCTCACAAGGCTCAATATCTTTCTGTCGCGTATATAGCTCATGAGATGGACGAGGATGCCCGAAGATGATATCGTAGGCGGAAGTGTGTCGGGAGGTTTTGATGTGGATCTGAAAAGAGCAAGAATGAGAAAAGTAAAGTTGGCGTCAGTCATAAAGCTTTCTAGGGGTTACAGAACGCATGTTGGGTGGAATTTGGTAGATTAATACAGAACAAGAAGAGTCAGCGTTGAGAGGAAAGGTGTCAGCATGAAGAGATGGAGATGAAAAGTGGCGAAGCAGGAAGAATGGATACCTTGAGAAGTTAAGAGGATCTTGAAACCTGAGAATACTGGAAGGAGCGGCTTTGTGTCTGGCCTGGTTCTAGAGAACAGAACATTATATCCATGAGTCCGGCTTGACCTCTGTACATGAATGGCCTTTTACAATTTACAATAAACACTAGAAACATTGAGATGATAATGTCCTTGGTTTTTGATGGACTCAGCAGTGCCGCAGGTAAAATAAATACAAGAAACTAGAAACTCATTCCAGTAGAAATGAAAACAAACAAACAACAAATCCTTAATCCTTCAAACATTTGAAGACTCAGCAACGCAGGCAAGAGTTGATTGAACGCAAATCCCCAACATGAGAATACCCAAAACATCATTGGCCTGGCCACTAGTTTTGGAAATCGACAGAATGTTCCCAAATCCTGCGTACATTACAGTATTCATCCTCCCCATCCCATGTTCGCTGTGTCCTCCCAAGCCTCTCTCCCATAGGTGTACTGAATTCCATTCCATGGTGAACTAAACGTGACATCCTTCCATCCAATGATTCCATGACTGTTCAAAGATCTCTCAGTGTGGCTGTCCTGGAGCGTGTTCCTCGAGTAAGGCTGTACGGACTTTTCTTTCATTTTTGGGTCTGTCTCGGGAAGGCTGCAGGGTTCCCCGATGTCGCAGAGTATTGTGTATCAAGGTGTGGTTTAGGCTTTCTGTCGATTTGGTTTGTGCCTTGAGCTGTGAAATGGTTAGTTTGGTTATTTGATATTCAAGGGGGAAATTTCTGGAGACTTACCACAGTCATGACAAATGTGGTGTAGTGGCAAGTTGGAATTGTTTTGTGACGTTGAAACAAGCAACAAGCACTTAATTCTAGTTTGTGTGTGTTTGTCTTGTCACGAGGTATCAATTGATTGTTTGAACCGTTTTGTCAAGAAGTGGTGTAGTCTTCGGTTTGGGATTGGATGGGACCCAAAGTTGGAAGTGCTGCAATCGGTGGTTGGTCATTACCATGTCCCGAGGTGGTCGCCCCCGACTTTATCTGAGAGAGGCACACAGGAAATCTTCGCAACCTTGTGGTAACGGTATGGCAGTTGGGATCTGGCATGACGGGCGAGGCAACGGGGGGCGAGGCATCGTAGCATGGGCACGGCGTCCGCGCTGGACTAGGTCAATGGCGGGATGCAATGACAATGGGAGATATAAGATTTCAAATTGAATTTAAATGAGCATGATGTGGTTTTAGTGTTTGTCGTGGACTGAACCAATTCGAATGCTTAAGGATTGTGTGGGTGAGTGGATGGTGACTGGTGAATGGAAGTGTTGACACTGGTAAAGGAGGACCGTAATCATGAGCTTGCTGCCTCTGTAAATGGGCATGGTTGAATTGGAAGGTGTCGAAAGACTCCAGTGAAGTCAATGGAGGATCTGTGATATTAGAATCAGCTTCATGCTTCAAGGACTGTTCTTGTAAATCTCACCAAAGCAGTGTGAATGATTGAAGTGGCTGATTGAAGTTGAAGTGGTTGATTGGAGTAAGTGATTGTTTGAAGTGGTTAATTGGAGCAGAAGTGGTTGATTAACGTAGACGGTTGAAATGGTTGATTGACCATGACCAGTCTGCTGATTGTCCTGAAGCCGTAGCCCGCCACGGTCAGACTGGAAGTGGTCGATCGACGTGGATTGTTGTTTAGGGGATTACATCGAAGTGGGCGGTTGAAATGGTTGATTGACCAGTCTGCCGATTGTCCTGAAGCCGAAGCCCGCCACGGTCAGACTGGAAGTGGATGATGGTGGATGGTGGATGGTGGATGTTTGGTTGACCAGCCTGCCGATTGTCCTGAAGCCGTAGCCTGCCACAGTCAGACTGGTGTTTGAAGTGGGTGTTTGAAGTGGATGATTGTGGATGGTGGATGGTGGATGGTGGATGGTGGATGGTGGATGGTGGATGGTGGATGGTGGATGGTGGATGGTTAACGTGGTTGATTGACCATGACCAACCTGCCGATTGTCCTGAACCCGAAGGCCGCCACGGTCAGACTGGAATTGGTTTTTTCGGGTGGTTGGTTGAGATGGTGATTGAAACGGTTGATTGGCCAGTCTGTCGATTGTCCTGAAGCCGTGAAGCCCGCCACGGTCAGACTGGTTATGGTTGTACGAATTGGATGGTCATTTCGGGGGTTAGATGGAAGTGGATGGTTGAAGTGGTTGACTGTCCAGCCTGCCGATTGTCCTGAAGCCGAAGCCCGCCACGGTCAGACTGGAAGTGGTTGAAGTGGATGATGAGGTGGGTGATTGATATCGTTGACTGTCCAGCTTGCCGATTGTCCTGAACCCGAAGGCCGCCACGGTCAGACTGGAAGTGGCTGAAGTGGATGACGAGGTGGGTGATTGATATCGTTGACTGTCCAGCCTGCCGATTGTCCTGAACCCGAAGGCCGCCACGGTCAGACTGGAAGTGGATGGTTATTTCGGGGATTGAATCGAAGTGGTTGATTGGAGTTGAAACGGTTTATTGATTGGAGTTGGAGTGTTTGATTGAAGTGGTTGATTGAAGTGGTTGATTGAAGTGGTTGATTGAAGTGGTTGATTGAAGTGGTTGATTGAAGTGGTTGATTGAAGTGGTTGATTGAAGTGATTGATTGATTGGAGTTGAAGTGATTGACTGGAGTTGAAGTGACTGACTGGAGTTGAAGTGATTGACTGGAGTTGAAGTGATTGACTGGAGTGATTGATTGGGGTTGGAGTGGTTGGTTGAAGTGGTTGATTGAAGTAGATGGTTGAGATCGTTGATTGATTGGAGTTTGAGTGATTGATTAGGTGGTTGACTGGAAGTGGATGGTTGAGTTTGTCCAGGTCCAATGACAAGTGGAGCAAGGTCTTGCGATGAGAGTCAAATGGCGGTAGTGGGCTGGCAATGCATGAACAGGAGGCTGTTCCGGTAACGTGGTCTGCAGCTGAGGTCTTGCTTTGGGTGCTCAGAGATGTGGTTATGTGTGGTCATATGTCGTTGGGTACATAAGATGGCCATGTCACAAGCACAGATGAAAGTTGACTTCATATAGAAGCTCCAGCTTGGAAGGTTGCCATTGAAGATTGTGAGATCCATAAGCCTGAAAAAGTTAGCTCTATGTAATGAAAAGTGTTGAAGGATGGAGGAAGGTGGTGACAGACGAGGAAGGATGGAGGAGGAAGGATGGAGGAAGGATGGAGCAGGAAGGATGGAGGAAGGATGGAGGAGGAAGGATGGAGGATGGATGGAGGAAGGATGGAGGAAGGATGGAGGAAGAGGAAGTGTGGTGGAAGGTGGTGACATATGAGGAAGGGGGTGAAGGGTGGTGGAAAGCTGATGGGGGTAACATGTGACGGGAGAAGGAAGGATGTGACCGCAAGACACTCACAGGTTGTAGTAGGAGCAAATGATGGCAAGCCATATCAGTTAAGGTCAAGTGCCATTGAGGCTGTGAGTCAAGTGTTTGTTAGTCCAGGGTTGTGTCAGGTAATGAAGGGCAGACTTACCAATGGGAGTCGACATCATGGGTCGAGTGATGATAGAAGAAATTCATGCGACACGTTGGTGACATGGTCTGTCAATAGAAGCAGTTCGAGGGAACATGCATGTATAGATGATGGAGGATGGTATGAGACCCAAGCTGATCATGGAATGTACTTGGGAGTGATGAAACCCCTGATGGAAGAGGGGGGATTGATGAAATGGAAGAAGAGGAGGGTGGAGAGTTGAATAAGGGAGAAAAAGCAAGATGAGGAATTGGGGGGAGGGGGTATTTATAGGTAGGGGGATAGGCAGGAGACTGACGGTTGGGGAAGGCACGGCTCGTGTGGTTTCCTTGACCTGCTATATTTGAACCACGCTGCTAGGCTGAGTGGTAAGGAAAACAATCAGATTGAAGGACCCTTAGGTGCAAGTCTCCAGTCCAGTGAAGATCCTATGAAGCAAAGAAATTTGTATAAGACAGAGTTTCAAGCACTTGAACCTTTTCTCTATGGATGATTGAGCAACCAGTTTCGAAGAAGCACTAGGTTCTGGCATAGCCTCTGAGATGCATCACACTGAAAATATGTACACCCCGATCACTTTGTCTATTTGCCCAAACTCATGAGTGGTGGAAGAGTGTCCCTAATGGCCTGTCCCCATGAACCCGAAGGGCAATTTCAATGCATCTGAGCTTTACTGGTTCCATTGAAGCTACAGGAAATACATTGGTGAGTTCACGAACATTACTTTGACCCGTTCTCTCCCCGAATATTGATATCGATCAGTGCAACAAGTCTCCTGGAAACAACATCAAAGGTTCGATTGCGAGCAAGATACCTTCATCTGTACTCCCAATAATGTGGGGGGTCAGCATTTGCAACTCAGTCACTCACCTAGTCCTATCCTCTATAGGCACACTGGAGTCTGACGGGACTGCATCTATACGATACAATGCAGAGGATGAAGACAGTCACGGCGAGTCGGACGTTAACCCAGTCATTGCTTTACATTAACGGAGTATCGAGCATTCACCTCCCCCCGTGCGACCACTGGCGAGAACCTATCGACAGTCCTATAAAGTCTGTCTCCGAAGAAGTGGGCTCTCTACAAGAAGAGGAGACTATGCGGGTTAAATATTATTTGGTTACCATCCTTACTATATAATCTGAAGTTCAAAGAGTTCATTCCTTTAGGAAGGGTCTCATGGGAGGATTCCATATGGACGAGCGCTAAATAGATACCGATACAATTATAATATACAAGAAGCTATTGTCACTCACGTGAGCTATTTCGAACATTAATCCTAATGTCGTACTTCAGTACAACCCGACATTGTCTTTTTCGATCTCTTCTTTGATGTCGTTTCCTAACTTGTCTCACGTGCTTTTCATCTTCTAGGTAGGATAGCCAATATAACAGACACACAAGGCACAATGAATTGGACTGAGAAAGTAGATTCTGTTTGGAAACTTTCTTGACATGATACATAGAATCAATGCCAGTGATAAGGCAGTGGCGTAAAAAGCCGTATTGTCGTGATGGTCCCAGAAGACTACCGTGCTTGTCCATGATTGAGATATGGCCAATGTGCGAGATGTTCACTTGGCTGTGTTCTTAATACAGCCTGAGCGACTTCCCCAAGGCATTCTGAATCGATATAATCAAGAAGCCTGACCCATCACTAGTGGGCCTTCGCAGTATTTCCATGCGAGCAAGCCTATGGTACATTCGGGTGGCTTGTGTTCCCATGTATGCTGTTGTGGTGGTGCCTTTCACCAGTACACTGGAAAAGCTTGTGGCTGCTTCAGACTTCGGCAAAATAGGACGGCAATGCCGAATGGCGACGGTGAGGTCGATACTACGACGAAGGCCTAAGCCCAGGGAAAACGGTTGTTAGTATAGCTATTTGCCCCAGTGTATTTAGACGGAACCGAGGGCTTGAATTTCTCGGACAGCCGCTAGGAACGCCACCAATCATGTCTTTTGCGTCGTCATTCGGTATTGGGACTGTAATGCCCTGATTGTCACTCAGTGTCGGACGAAAGCACGGGTGGAATATAGTTTGAAGCGCTCAGATCACAGCCGAAGATTTTCCCTGCATTAGTGCAATCCTTGTAGATTTCTCCGAATTGAAGGTCCAAGACAAATTCGAAGAGATCGTGTTGCCACCCAGATGTGGAGACCGTGTCTCGCCCACATGATTGGGTGTTTGGCTGCCTTGGCTGCCTGACGGATCCGCTTTCGTTTTCCCTTCCCCAGATCTCGTCTCGTATCTTGTCTGTCTTTCTTCCCATACCTCTTCATTTTTGTATTTATTTCTTCTATCTTTTCATGCTTTAGGTCTAGCACGGTTAACCCGCTCTGTTCGCTTCAGGGCCGCGTTCCTGGTGATCTTCCGCTTTACATACCAATCAACGGCGATCCCCACTGTCTATCACAGCGCTAGCGCTCATCAGCCACCGACCGCCATCATACCTTATACCCCATCGTTCGTTCCATTAATTCTAGTTTCTCCATCTACACCACACTCTCCCTCCAAGCCAACGCTTCGCCATGTATGGAGAGGGCCGAGAAGAGGCCGCCAGGCTATATGTTCCTCCACTGCTTGAAGATGACGAGCGTCTTAACGATCCCGACGCTTCCGAAGACCTGCCGCCGCCCGATGTCGAGGCAGGCAGCGCGCTTCCCGTCTGGTTGCGGGAGTCATCAAAGTCGTTTCGCTGGGGATGGGTCCCGCTACCGATCCGAAAGGTCGGTCGCGCGACTGCCAATTGGGTCAAGGGCCCTGACCCGCCGCATATGCTTCTGTTGAAGCCGCTGTTTCCGCGAGTCCAAGAGCTTCCAGTTCAATATTTTGACCATCTCTTCCCTAAGCACAAATTTAAGACTGCACTCTTATTGCTGCTCTATATATCTTGGTTCTTGCCTTGGTTTTTGATTTTATTGCACTCACGCTCTTCCGGTTACATTGAAGGATATGGTCAGCCTCAGACGCTGTCCTGCTCTACGAATTTCTGGTACGTGCTGAAACGGAGCCTCATCCCGGTACAAAATTTGCTAATATCAGTGATTTAGGGAATTTGATAATGGGTGTGGTATTAATGGAAACGACTGCCGTCCATTTTCTTCTTCGACTATTCCCTTCCGGTGTCCTGCAAATTGCCGTGATACCAAATTGCTGGAGCCTCACACTGTGGGAAACCATACCTACAACTACCAAGGCCTAGTCGTTGGAGGACCTAAGCCAGATTCCTCCGACGCGGCACTTTACCGTGCGGATAGCTTTATCTGTCAGGCAGCAATTCATGCCGGTGCAATCTCGAACGATGGGGGCTGCGGTGTTGTCAAACTTGAGGGTGCAGCGCACTCTTTCCCATCAGTTAAGCAACATGGAATTCTATCTGCTGGGTTCCCATCGACCTTCCCGAAGGCTTTCAGCTTCCTCCGGTTATCCTCGTCGCAAGCCAGCTGCCCACCAGATCCACGCTGGACGCTCCTTGGAATCACCGCTGCTGCCGTTGGTGTCCTATGGCTCTTCTGTACATCGCCGCCTGTACTATTTTTCAGTACATTCTTCATGGTGTTCTGCCATACGGGACTTGTTGGAGACCCGCCCTCATATCCTTTCTTGACCGACCTTGTTTCGAGTCTTCTATCAAGGCTACTGCCAGCGTCGTTTGTAATCTACGTACTTTACAAGTTCTGTGCAGCACCGCTTTTGCAGCCACTCTCTTCACCTATCTACCAGTTTTCGAAGGTGCTCCTTTTCCTACCTTCGCTTTTCATTGGAGCTCTGAACAACTATACCTTTGCGCGGCTGATTCCCTTACAACGCCTGACTCCGATGGACATTCAGAAACAACCAGGGGCAAAGCTGGCATTGGCCTTTGTCATCCCAATTGTGATTTCGGTTATTCTGAGCCAGGCGTGGCAAATTCGCCAGGGAGGTCTGCTCCCCCGGTATCTGAAAATATACTGCTCCATGGGGCTCATCATCTTGATTTTGCTTCCCCTCCCTGGTCTTCGCCTTCGAATTCATCATTATATCCTCGCCATTCTCCTCATGCCGGGAACCGCCTTTCCCACTCGACCCTCGCTCATCTACCAGGGTCTGCTGCTGGGTCTTTTCATCAATGGAGTTGCACGGTGGGGCTTCGCTTCGATCATCGAGACTCCGGCAGCTCTAGGAGAGCAAGCGCCACTTGGAGATGGAATCCACGGATGGTGGGGTGCTACCTATCCCAATATCACGACCGCATCCGTGAATATCTCCCTACCGGAGCCGGGATCAGACCACACTTATCGCGGCAATGGTAACATCACCTTCGCTCTGTGGGAACACGAGCGTATGGCAGAGCTAGCAGTGGACGGCATCTCGGTTCTTCTCAACGACGTAGAGCGCTGGCGCGGTTATCTCGATGAGGACAAGAGTGGAGAATTTACCTGGCACCGCCATGGCCACGATGGCCTAGAACTACAGACAAATCCTCGTCTGGTCAATCGTGATTTGGAGACTAACCTTGACACCAACTCGGTTCTTTTGGCTGGTAGTGATTCTGATGATAAACCCGAAGATCTATTTTTCCGATTCGCATTTTTGAGAGGCTCCGAGTCTGGCACTTACAGCCCGACAGGAGTCTGGCTGAGTGATGGCGCGTGGTGGCCCCCTGCGCCTCCCAAGAAATAGATTGCTTTCCCTCTGCATTGGCCATTAGGTTGTTTTCGCGTTTATATCCCACCACTTGGCAAGATAGAATATACACTTTTAGTTCATGTGTGCTGGACGCGCTGTGCTCATTGGAGTAATAGAACAGGGACGGCGTTTGTCGGATCGCTCTCGTTTATGACTGGTTACGTTAAATGAAGATATCAATGGACAAATTATGTTTAAAGATAGGGACAAGAATGACTTCACCCACAAGGGTTTAGACTGCTGTTTTAAAGTAAAATCGCTATGCTTTTATTAATCTGGGTGATAAATCCACTAATCAGACTCCGGAATAAGGCTAATAGGAAGAAGAGCGAGAAACAAACTAAGTACAACCCGCAAGCACTTCTTTCACCACGCGATCGAACAGCAACAAGCAGCGAGCAGCAACTAGCGTTTGTTGATATCGCGATACCGGACCCCCCCCCCCCCCCCCCCCCCGGTAATCCCGCTCATGGCACTACATCGGTTCCATGATATAGTGATGTCATATCCTACGTCTCTACTTTGGAGTGGCAACCCTGTAAAACCATTGCTAGACTATTTTCTCGACATTTCTAACATGTATGAATGTGAGAATGATATGAAGGCGATATGGCAAACCTCAATTTTCCAGTCGAAGGACCGGATTTCCTGACTGATGATACACTCCATGAAGCTTATGAGCTGGAGATTGAATCAGACAAGGGTAATAAAGTTCGATTCGGAGAACTCGTAGCAGGGAAAGGGGATACGATAACAACGATCGTCATTTTTAGTGGGTTTTACGCCATTCGATCAGGTGGGATCAAACTTATTGATCAGATAGCTAACCGACTCAATCCTAGTACGCCACTTCTTCTGCGTCTACGACCAAGACTACATTCGAACTGTAGCTAGCCAAATGACCCAAAAATTACTGGATACAGTACCCGCCAGTGCCCGACCAGCTCAAGTCATCATGCTCGGCTGCGGAGACCACAGCCTCATTTCTTCCTATATGGAAGAGACATCGAACGAATTCCCAATCTACACTGATTCGTCAGGGAGGATATACAAAAAACTACAGATGAAGAGGACAATGCGCGGATTCACAGAGCCACCGCCATATTCTAACTACACATTGCCTACTGGTTTTGTGGAATGTTTAAAGCAGATATGGAAACGTGGATGGGCTGGTCTCCGTGGGGGCAATTGGACTCAGCAGGGTGGTGAGTGGATATTTCAACGGGGAAAACTACGATATGCACATCGGATGGAAGGAGCGCATGATCATCTTACTGCGGAGCAGTTGCTGGAGATCTTGAATGTGGCATATGGTGAAGGTGATGATTCACCCTCTACCAGGGAGGGAGGGGAAAACACCGATGGAGAAGTGCAGGGAACAAATTGTGAGAGCCGAGGGCTAGGCACGGAATACATATATTTCAGACCTTAGCATTTCACGATGCCTTACATTGATGTATTTCATGATCTATGGTCTAAGATCTATAGTATCTCCAAATGCATAAGCAATCTAAGTATTTTAGCAGTTACATTTATTTTACCTTTTCATCACACATCCATAGTTCCCAGTATCAGTACAGACCCTTTGTTCAACATAAACTAGATAACTGGTAAGCCTCTAATTCCTAACGTCTCTTTAGACTATTGGTTCGTACTTTAGCACCCGCGATAAGCGGTAGCGTATATATTAACTAGCACACTATCTGCTGGTCGATATTAACCTAAGATTCAATAACTATATTTTCACCTGCGTGTACTATATCTGCCTTCCCCGATGTCGTATCTTAACGAAAAAGTTACGAACACGTGATCGTAATAGCGCTAGCCAAGGCAGCCATCCGAGCCCGAGCTCAGAATTTGAAGCTTCAAATGTTCATTCGTGCTTTAATTTTAGCCACTTCCATGTTACGCTATACGCGATATCTTGAGATCCATGGACCCCGAGGAATCCAATGAGAGACGCGAGGTGACAAGCGCGTTGATCCGACGCGCAGTAGGTGCTCCACCGAATAAGTTACAAGCTTAAAAAAGAAAAGAAAAATACAGATTTGGCAATCAAATATTAATTATACACACAGTGTGATCAATGTCGCCTGAGAAAGGTACGCAGCTGCAGCTCCGAGTGACACGATGTCATGACTCAATCTCACGCTGTCACAGATCCGATGCGATAAGCGCACGCCATGTTCCAACTGTCGCAGCTCTAGCATTGCATGCCGATCTACCGGTGAAGGCCAGAAGCCGCCAGAGCCCCGGCGGCGAGTTTTAATCTCAAATCAATAGTATGGACATTTTCTCCTACCATAGGTCACCATTGACTCGACCACAGTGAGAAAAAGATCGATTTGATCGAGGAACGCCTGGCAAGCATTGAAAGTACTCTTCGACAGCTAGCGAAAAATACATCTCAACTACAAGGCTTCACAGCGCCAAACTCGCGCGAGTCCCATTTCACCCCTTCGCCTCAGAACTCAACCCCTTCGCAGCCGTCACTCACTACACGGAGCCATGTAAAGCCCAAGGGGCCTTTGTATCGGGCGAATCCTACCATCGAGCAGCACGATTCCAGCTCTAGCTTTGAGGGCAGCTCATCCTTGACTGCCCATGGGGCCTACGCGAGCGCGTTCCTGGAATCTGCTGTGTCCAAAAGTTCGCCGCAGGTCTTGTCCAGTCCGAAGATCAATGCGGCTCTCTCGTCGCTGAAACAGCTTGTCGGGATCCAGAACCAACGGCGAGAAGTGGACTTGCAGGGAAGTCAGCCCACCAAGAATGCGAGGTTAGGTGTGAGACGCGACATTCGTGATCTAGAGATGCCACCTCTACCAGTCGTCCTCGACGTCTTGAGAAAGATTCAAGGTACGATTCATTTCATATAGATGTCTTCAGCTTCCTATTCTCACTCATTCAGAATCAACACCGGCCTGCTTTGGCGGCTATTTCCCCTTCCTAAGTGTGAAATATTTCACCGAAAAATGCCGTGAAGTTTACTTCTGCATAGAGGATTACTCCGATGCGGCATTTGTCATCACCAACTTTTGTCTCTACACCATTTTCTACGAATATGGCAGTACGGAAAAGGAAGACTCTGTGCGGGAAGAGCTCCAGCACTACATTGAGATGTGTCGCGACAACCTGGAGGCAGCGCTTGCCAATTTGAATATCCTGATGCCTGCAACCCATGAATCGATCATGGCGTTAGCTGTAGGAGTTAGTCCCTGATTTCTATCTTGCTTTCTTTTAGATTTACCCCATCCGGAATCGTGACTGACAAACACAGGCTATGCATGCACTCGAGATTGCCAAACCATCAGTTGGTTGGACGCTAGCATCAACAGCCATGAATCTGTGCCAGACACTCGGATATCATCGCCTGATCTCAATGGAGCATGATCCTCTACCAGTCCAACGCCAAAAACAGCTTCTATTCTGGTCTGTCTACACAATTTTGAATATGATGTCCCTACGTCTAGGACGTGCCTCGCCAGTCCAAAATTACGATATCAGCCTACCAACACTCGATGAGAACGCAAATGTCGCCTATCCGTGGGGGCCCGTCTGCATGTGGTGGACTAAATTGGCAACTATCCAAAGTGAGGTTTACCAATACTTGTATAGCCCAGAGGCACTACAGAAGCTAGAAAGTGAACGGGTCACACATGCACACAGATTAGCTGCTGAGATGAAATCGAAAGTTATGGAGCCGTTTGAGGTTAGCTCTCCTGTCACTTTTGGAGATGTGATTGAGTCGAGTTGCTAACGTGAAACATGTAGAAATTCATGTCGTCCGATCTCAAAGTATCCGAGGTCGACCTCATGTATCTCACAACTGACAAGGTCAGTCGACTGGCCATCATGACTTTGATCTACCGAGCAATTCCAGCATCAACAGACTCGGGCACTGGCGCCGCTTTCATACCCGAATGCATCGAGACAGCCCGGGAAGCCCTGGAAGTCCACCGACAATGCGTTGCAGCGCTTAACGAGACAGACTATTTCACGAAAATATCCTACACGCACTGGTAAGCATTCCGAAACATCCTTAACAATAGCGCCATCTTTGATGCAATGATGATCCAACCTCGGACGAAGGAATTCTCACAAAAGAAATATAGGGGCATCCTCCTATCCCCGTTCGTCCCCTTCATCATAATATTCTGCAACATAATAACAACGTCCAACGCCGACGACCTCTCCCTACTCGAAGATTTCATCGCCTCCCTCCAACCCCTATGTGCCTTCTCCCAATCCATCGATCGACTGCACACCCTGTGCTCAGTGCTTGGCACCGTCGCCCGTCTTTACTACGAAGCCAATACCCGGGCCCAGCAAACTACAGATGAAGACCAAGATTTTGTCCAGGTCGGACAAGAATTCGATGTTTATCTCAGTGCGCTCGGTCTGGCTCCTCCAAACCCTATAAATCCTCCGAACAGCGGCAATTACCCGATAGGAAACTCCCAGGGGTATTTCCAGGCACACAATCCTGCTATGCATGTTAGTCCAGCGGAATTGTCGCAGCAGCACGTTGGTGGATTCTCGGCGCCGCTCGATTCATCTCAAGTACAGGTACAGGGTTCGGGGACTGCTGTGCAACTGGGGAATTGGTTCTGGGGAAATCAGTATATGATGGGGCTTTTGGAGGAGGATTTGTCGCAGTTTAATCCGGAATGATCGGTGAAGAGACTAGCAAGTGGTCATAGGCTATACACATCTCGCCCACTATTAATTAGTCTTATTTCTTCCAAAATATCGAGCTGGTCTGATTGCTAATATGAATCTCAACTCCTACTTCTGTAATATCAAATGTGCTCCCATATGAGCTCTTTATAGGTTTATCGATTCTTTTCACATTTCTGCTCAAGCATTAACGGCTTATAATCCAAGGTGGTAAACCTCCGAAATTTCCAATCGGATTATGATTGTTCTGGCAATAAATCCCGCACCCCCTTGTTGAGCAGCATATTCGCGACCGAGATGCCGAGTCTTTCCGCTTCCTCATCGCATTGGACAGTGCCCACATCCTCAGAAGAAATCTCCGACAATCCTTCTATGTGGATAACCGTAGCTCGCAGACGAAGGATGCCGCTATCAGAGCCTTGATTGTCGTCTACCGGATCATTTTCTTTCGGCTCAAAAGAAGACCAAACACCAATTGAGGAAGAACATCCGCCTTGGAGACTTCGAAGCATCGCCCTCTCTGCCATGCCGCGCCATCTCGACGGCTTATGGTCGACATGCTGGACAAGCTGCAGGATGTCTTGGCGGTCTATGTCTGTGCTAACCTCGATACCGAGTGCGCCTTGTCCAACCGCATAAGGGAATATTGTAGGTTCAAGTCGTTGCGTTATTCGATGACCGAGTCCTAGGCGTAATAGTCCCGCGGTTGCCAAGAGAATACATGAAAAGGGCGAAGAAGGTGCATCAAGCTTAGCCAGGCGAGTATCTCTAATATGCGTACATATTAGATTGAGACTATGCTGATATATGTAGAAAGTAGTAGTACGAGGAGGGTTGATTGATACTTACAAGTTGCCACGACATTCTGCTACCTCTAAATGAGGCCAATTTCGCCGAACTAGAGCTCTTCTTCTTGAAGAGCTGGATCCAACTATCGAGCCAGGTGGTAACTGATCGATGGATGTGAAATCCGAGTCGGATCTCATTACGACGGCATCGGAACAATCCTCACGTTCAGGCACAGCTGCAAGAAGACATTTCGGTGGCAGCGTCGTCGGCATGTCCTTTAAACAATGGATAAGAACTTGGACCTTGCCAGCCACCAAATCCTTTTCAAGGCCATTTGTCCACAGGCTTTTGCCAATGTCTGATCCACCGGTCTGCTTAGAGAGGAGTGCAAAGGGGGTCTGCTTATCTGCATCACCAGCGACACTGGCTGTGGCGATTTCAAAGGTCGGGGAGGGGTCGATTGTTTGGCTCAGTGCGGATATGATGGATCGAGCTTGAGTGAGTGCGAGTTCCGACTTACGGCAGCCAACAATAACCGTAGAACGAGATGAGATATCTTCCATCTCATGCGGCTTAGAGCCGTTTGGGGTAAGGCTCATGGTGCAAAAATGGCAGAAACTGTTTCTTCGATAAATTGCAACATATTTTTCCTTCTAGAACACGTGACGTAAGACATCCCTGTACTTTTGTAATATCGAGCTCGTATACAAATTAGTGTACACCAAAAAATTGGAGTCCGCCAATCCTCCGAGATCGCCGTGGAGATGGTTGGAAGTCTTAAATAGGCATTGACCAATGAGCATGGCTGTACGTAATGCAATCGGGGTCAATTGGAGTCTTCCGCTTCTTCGGTCAAAAGAGTCAATCATTGATCTCCATATACTTGACATGTTTTAAACCTTCTAACGGGGTGAGAGCTATTTTCTAACCCTTGGAGAAAAATTCCGACATCAGTTCTTTACATCTGCCCAACAGTCCCTAGTATTATCGTGGCTCAAGACCGTGAATGCCCTGACGAATCCATGCCTTGATTCGATATCAATTGACCTTATTGAAAACACGACCGCAATCGCAATCAAACGACACGAACAATAAAAAAATTTACCCCATCACCATGATATCCGCCAGCCTGAACCCTGGTCTGAAGACAGTCAACGCCAAAATGGTCATCCCAGAGCTGGAAGCAGCCGAAGCTGAAACGCCCGCCCAAGAGTCACGCGTCCTAATCATCATGACCGGTGGCACAATCTGCATGCAACCCTCACCAGCCGGCTTCATCCCAGCGCGGGGGTTCCAAGAAAAGTGCATGGCGCCAGTCCCAACCTTTAACGACGGCTCCGCCAGCGCAACGATGGACGTGGTCGTCAACGCGGCACACGACATGAAAGAACACCCAAGCCTACGCACACCGATGACGGCCTATGGGCGACAGGTGCGGTACACGGTTTTTGAGTTCGAAGAACTGCTCGACAGCAGCTCCATTGACGCAAGGGGCTGGACCCAGATCGCCGAGGCGATCGAGCGGAATTACACGCTCTTTGATGGATTCGTTGTCCTGCACGGCACGGACAGTCTGGCGTATACATGTTCGGCGCTCAGCTTTATGCTGCAGAATCTCGGGAAGCCGGTTGTTCTTACTGGGTCGCAGGCGCCTATGCTTGAGCTCCAAAACGATGCTACGCATAATTTGCTTGGGTCGTTGGTTGTTGCGGGGCATTTTATGATTCCCGAGGTGTGTTTGTATTTTAATAATCGGTTGTTCCGGGGAAACCGGACGACGAAGGTTGCGGCGAGTGATTTTGCCGCGTTCGATGCGCCGAATTGTGCTCCGTTGGCCGTTACGAATTCTATGCGGACCAATGTCAATTGGGATGCGGTGCACCGTCCTACGAGCTTGGAGCCGTTTAGTATTCAGACGAATCTGGATACTACCCATGTTGCTTGTCTGCGGATCTTCCCTGGTATCAAGCCGGAGATGGTGGATGCGGTGCTGAAGCTGGATGGCTTGCGCGGGTTGATTCTGGAGACTTTTGGCGCAGGTAATGCGCCCTCTGGCCAGGATAATGCCATGATCAACGTCCTGGCCAACGCTATCCAGCGGGGGATTGTTATCGTGAACGTCACGCAATGTAAGTCCTGCCCAGTGTCTTTGGCAGAAATGGGATACTGATATATCTTCTAGGTCTCACGGGCAGCGTCAGTCCAGTCTATGCCACAGGCATGAGTCTCTCCCGAGCAGGGGTCGTAGCTGGTCTCGACATGACAACCGAGGGCGCATTGACGAAACTTGCCTATCTCCTCGCACTACCAGAAAACACCCCGGAATCCATCGCCAAACGCATGTCAGTCTCTATCCGAGGTGAGCTCACCGAGTCATCATTACCTATCTTCCGACACCCGGATGGCGGACTCCCCGATCGCATCCAGACACTCACAGCAATGGGCTATGCCATTGCCCTCGGCGACCTGGAGAAGGTCCAAGCCATCACCAATACAGAACACCACTGGCTCCTGAACGACGCCGACTATTCCGGCAATACGCCCATCGTAAGCAATCCCTTTCCATCTCAGCCCGTCCTCGCAATTTCCCCCTCGTCCCCTGTCCCCTGTCCCTTGTCTCACCTCCCTATCTCTGGCATCCCTTATCTTGCACCACTAACCCAAACCCAGCATCTGGCCGCAACATCCCCGTCCCTACAAATCCTGCACTTCCTCCTATCGCAAGGCGGCTCGGTGCATCTCCGCAATCGTGCCGGCCGCACCCCGCTCTTCTTGGCCGCGAACGCGGGCCTCTCGGAGCACACGCTCCTCCTCCGCAAATCCGGCGCTCATCTACATTCGGACGAGCGACCTGCCGCCGAACTCCTGGCGCGTCATCGTCCTTTCGTGTGGGGGATGGCTGGAGTTGGGCCGAAAGAGATAAGCCAGCGGGAGATGGATGAGGAGTGGGAATGGGATGCTGGGAAGAATCGGATGATTCCTGGGTCGGCGCCTTAGATCGGGTGTTTTCGTGGAAGTTCGGGGTTTAAGCTCAGACTACTGCCCGGACTGTATTAGGGGGGGGGGGGGGGGGGGTTGTATGCATGCTTTTCCTTACTTAGGATGGTTTTTTATACTTATACGTGGCGATATTCTGGGGGCATTGGCCTCATGGGTAAGCCGGTGTCCTTCGGGGAATTTTCTTTCAGCCTACGCTTTGAATGTTAGAATAATATAGAATAATATAGAATAACATTGAATAATATCGAATAATATCGAGATATTCTGACACCATTTAGGGTCCGAACTCGCACTCCATTTCAGGCTAGTCCTCTACTTCTACTTTTAGTGGCACCATCATCGTAATATGGAATTTCATCCGCGGAGATCAGCCCCTGCCGTAGCCGGGATTGAGCCAAGTGGGGAAGATAAGGATTTTTTTTTTTTTTTTTTTGCATTTCTTTTTCTTTTTTTCCGGGGTTTGATGTTGTATACATTACTGCCAAGGTCGAGTATATTATTGAGGTTCTAGATTATATAAGAGGTGAAGGGGGTTACTCCAAGTTTCATGGTGGGGTTTATCTGCATGCTTTTGCTTTTTCTGCTTCTGCCTCTTTGCTTTTTCTATACTAAGTACTTACATGTATGAGACCATCATCTCATAGATAATCCCCATAGATCGCGAAAATAATCTCATTTGTGGCTCATGCAGCAGGGAATGATGTGATCCTGTTCTGGGTTTTGCGGGGGTTCAGGCACACACTAAAATTCCTGCGAAAAAAAAAAAGTTCACAAGGTACCCGGCCATTGGACGTATCGGGTGAAATGGCAAGTCCTGACGAGGTAGCACGTCAACTTATGCCAAGGCCCAAACGCCGCCATTGGAGCAATAGCCCCCATTCTAGAGCAGATATACGATACACACCACGTGAGACTGTTCCTGGCAGATAGTTGGTGGAACGGGTTATGAAGTCACCTGCGCGATTTAGTTTCTTCTCTCGTACATACTGGGATATCGGGAGTGGTTCCGCTATGGGTATGTCAAGGCTTGGCATGGATGTATAGATCTATGTAGAGGGGTGTGTATATATAGTAGATAGGATATATAACGTGAAATGATTCTATACAATGACACCAGAACTAAAAGAGAGACCGAGCCTACAAGTTCCCGAATTCAGGATCTTCCCGTGCTGCCGAAATTGCCAGCCGATTTACGTAAAAACCAGAGGACGAGACCGCACTGTGGATTTTTCCTTTTTTTTTTTTTTCTTTTCCTTGCTAATATTTGTTATAGAATTTGTTATATTTAGGGGAAATATCACTCATAGTAGAGGGGGATTATAATGTAAAGTGTCTGTATAGACAAGACTCTCTTATCTTATCCTTTGCGTCTCTCCGCGTTTTCGAAATTTGAATGCAATTTTCGTTTTTTATTAAAGTGCAGATCAGAAGGTCAATTTGGAGACCAATCGCATAATTTAGGTCTGATCGCGATTCTCGCATACTTTCCAACCTCTACCCCACCATCGCAAACCCTTCTCGCCAAGGCTTACTCCGGATTTCTCTTTTATCTTTCCTTCTGCCCTCTTGAATCTACTTCTTCTCTATACTTCCCCTACACCTTCCCCAAGGCCCCCCACCAATCAACCCGGATGACACAACCCCAGAAGACCATTGCCGTGGTCAACGCGACAGGCCGGCAAGCGGCCTCACTGATCCGCGTCGCGTCCGCCGTGGGGTACTCAGTGCGCGCGCAAATCCATTCCCTCAAAGGCGTGATCGCACCAGAACTCCAACAACTCCCCAATGTGACCCTCCTGCAAGGCCCGCTCCTCGGCAACATCGCCCTGATGGACGAGCTTTTCAAAGGCGCCCAACTAGCCTTCATCAACACCACCTCCCAGTCCGGCGACGAGGTAGCCATCGGCCGCGATTTAGCAGATGCCGCAAAACGCTCAGGCTCAATCCAGCACTACATCTATAGCAGTATGCCGGATCATTCCGTTCACGGTCCATGGCCTGCTGTCCCGCAGTGGGCTCCCAAATTCACTGTCGAGAACTACATCCGTCAGCTCGGTATGCCGGCTACCTTTGTCTATGCCGGTATCTACAATAATAACTTCACGAGCTTGCCGTACCCGCTCTTCCAGATGGAGCTTCTGGAAGATGGGAGCTTTGAGTGGCGTGCGCCGTTCGATCCCGAAATCCCGTTGCCATGGCTTGATGCTGAACATGATGTTGGACCGACTCTGCTGCAGATTTTCAAGGATGGAACGAAGAAATGGAATGGTCATCGGTGAGTACAAGAGAAATCCCCCCCCCACCCCCAATTCCGAAATCGGACGCGGGCTTCTTTCCAGGGTTGCGGATTCCCGTCGGGAGTCCGTTAGAAGACAGCCAAGCGAGAAACAAGAAACAAGGGAAAAAAAAAGAAAGAAAAGAAATTAGCTAACACACCGCTTCTCATGTAGTATTGCTCTCACCTTCGAAACACTCTCCCCGCTACAGGTGTGTGCTGCGTTCTCCCGTGCCCTGGATCGTCCATGTCGGTACGTCCGCTCGCCCAAGATCGAAATCAAGGTCAACATCCCGCCGGGATATCGAGAACAGCTCGAGGCTTTGGAGGAGCTGTTTGGGAGATGTGGTGCCCCGTACTTCCCACAGCCGGAGTTCTCACAGCCTGCAGCGGGTTCACCAAAGGGTCTTGGACCCGCGGGTGGAAAGGGTGCCGGTGCAGGTATGATGCAAGGACCTGGCGGTGTTGTCTCGCTGCGGGTGACAGACGAGGCTCGACATCTGTGGCAGGGCTGGCGCGATATGGAAGAGTATGCGCGTGAGGTGTTCCCTGTGGAAGAAGAGGCTAACGGGCTTGACTGGATGGTTTGAGACTGTTTTATGTTTTACGCTTTTGTAGCTCTAGCCTTGCTTCTTTTTTCTTTTCTTATGACAGTACGATCTGGGCAGAGATGTGCATGGTGATGTGTTCTGTGCATGTCGAGCCCTTGCTGTTTTGTTTTTAATCATTGCATTCTTGGCGAACGGGCATGGGATATATGGACTTTCATGACTTAACCTCGGTTCTTAATCGGAAGATGCTTGGGGTAGCATTGGACGAGGATTCATTTTGCTTTGCTGGTTTGGATTGGATTTGATATCTGACCGGACCACAAAAAAAGTTGTGTTTTTGCTTTACCTTTCAATATTGCTGTTTCTTTTTGTTTTTTACTTCGGTTCAATGAACCTCATCCTCAACCCCAAGCTTCGAAGAAGAAAAAACAAAATATGGAATAAGATATCCCGACTCTGGTTACTGGCCAGAACTATTTACTCCAACGCGAATATGCCCTTCCAATTTCCACTTTTCTCTTTTCACTTTCATTTCCACATCCTAGCAACTTGCCACACCCTAGGAACCCCGACTTCAGATCCCGGACCCCATCCGACTCTTTTTCGTCTCCCTAATCAGCTCACACAACGTGCCTCGTGTGTCCGCTGACCCCAATTGACCAGTCCTGCAGGTCCCGTGCGTCAACATTCAAGGTTTACACGCTCGCGCAGACCGCTCCTCTTATCTAGAGTGCATGAACAAATCAGATGGAAGTCCACAAACTCGGACCTCAGCAGAAATAAGTTGAAAGAGGGGGTTTGCAAACATATAAGCATACCTAGGCAAGCGCTGGGGTGAATATCTCGATATAATTATGCGTAGACACCCCTTACTTCCGTGGTGGACTCTATTCGACAGTCCTAAAGGATGAATCGCCGTTAAAATAAAGTATTCTTTCTAGTTTGTATTTCATAGTTGCTTTTTCTTTTATCTTTGGTCTCCGCTTCGTTCTAATCGGAGGGGTTGACCTCGATGGGAGGCTGTTGGTTCTGTGGCTATATGGTTGTGGCTGTGCGTGTTTATAATGTTACAACATAGGGTACACTCTGTACAAGGTAGGGTATGGTTATGTCCTGGTCAATATAGCCCTAGGTGATCCATGGCATTTTACCTAACAACTTATACTAGATAGTACTGATTGGTGGAGTATGCATTGAGGCTCCATTTGGAAGTCTTTACAGACATACGGGGAGCTTTGGTGTCCAGCTGCATATCTCAAATCAAGTCAAGAGATTGAGTGAAGACGATTAAATAACTCTTATAGATTCGCAGTTGACATTGTGTGGACATTGAACTATCTTTTGTACCATGAGCTATTCCTACCCCTCCATCACCCCTCCACGAATAACAACCAGAACGTTCTATAAAAAGTACTCCATTGGACAGAGATCCACAAGATCAGCGTCAGAGTTTTCTGAATATTTTGGCCTTATGATGTAGCACTGACACCTGAGGCCATTACCCAGGTAACCCCCCACCATTGAAGTGGACAACGGGGGTACACGAAAATACCTTGGTTCTCCGCTGTGGTACCATGGAACAAGAAGTACCACCAAGTATCATCGAGTAGCTTCTTAGCTCTTCTCCATCCCATAGCTTTTTTTTTTTTTTTTTCCCGTCCCTGAATTCCAGCCTGAATTGTCTTATTGTCTTCTCCCCTCTTCTCAATTCCTCCCTTCTATTTAAACCACTCAAGTCTGCGTGTTCTGCATTTTTATTTACGACTCTTTCACGAAAAAAAAATACATACCCATCATGTCTAACGATCAGTCCCTCCTTGACCGCGTCGAGATGCCTAGCATCCCCGAGGTTGCTATGAAGAAGATTGCTGTTCTTGAGGAGCAGTTCTCTCGCGCTGAGGTTGAGCAATGTATGTTTTCTGATGATTTCCTACTTCTTTTTCTTTTGTGATGGTGGGGCAAGCAAAACAGCTGGCAGAATCTACTATGAGAAACACCATCAATTGAAAAGCACAGATGAACACATTGCTAACAAACATAATCTACAGTGCGCCACTCTGTCAAGCTCATGGCCCCTTTGATCCAGAAGCGCAGCGAGATCATCAACATCCCCGAGGTGCAGGCTGAATTCTGGATGCGCGTGTTCGCCAGTGCCCCCGCCGAGATCGACGAGTACATTCTGTCCCGTGATGCCCAAGTTCTCGGCGAATGCCTCAAGACCCTGAACGTTGAGCGATTCGAGCTTGATGCCCAAGGCAACGGCGAGCCCCGCAGCTTGCGTTTCACCTTTGAGTTCAAGACCGGCGAGGAGAACCCCTTCTTCACCAACGAGAAGCTCGTCAAGGAGTTCTACTGGCGCCAGGAGGTCTCCAAGAACGCCGCTGGCAAGACCCGCACCTGGGAGGGTCTCGTTTCCGAGCCCGTCCGCATTAACTGGAAGAAGGATATGGATTTGACCAAGGGCATGCTAGATGCTGCCTGCGACCTTGCTGATGCCGAGAAGAAGAATGGCGGTGACCGTAAGAAGTTGCCCGAGTTCGCTGCTCTCGTTAAGAAGGTTGAGGAGGCCGAGGCTGAGGCCGAGGCTGCCAACGCCGAGGATGATGAGGATGAGGAGAACCCCAGCCCCGTCGGCATGAGCTTCTTCGGACTCTTCGGATACCGCGGCCGTGATGTCTCTGCTGCTCAGTCCAAGGAGGCTGCCAAGGAGATCGAGGCTCGCTGGGCCAAGATCCAGAAGGGCGAGGAGATCGATGAGGCTGGCGACTCTGACTCCGATGATGAGGATGATGACTCCGAGGGTCTTGAGGAAATCGATATCTTCCCCGATGGAGATGACCTGGCTGTTGCCATTGCCGAGGACCTCTGGCCCGATGCCCTCAGCTACTACGGTATGTAGATCCGATATGGCGAGTGAGACGTTTCCGCTAACTTTGACCGCAGTTCAATCCTTCCAGATGGGCGACGAGTTCGAAGATATGGACCTCGATATGGAGGAATTGGACGGAGAGGACTCCGATGAAGATAGTGAGTCGCGCCCGCGCAAGAAGGCTCGCAACTAAACCATTTGCACCCGAAACGCCATGACCCCCCTTTTGATGATTTTTTGCTTTTTCCTAACCACTTGTTTTTTGTAATATCACAGTGCAATAAGGAGGATTAATAATAAGACGAGGACGAAGATGAGTGCCGCGATACAAAACGAGGACCATGTATCTAGTCAGAAAAGTTAGTTCGAACTTGAGATTCCCATACCATGCCAAACCATCCCAGTAAAGATCCAGCATAGAAGTTAGGCCAAAAAAAGGGAGGTCTCTTACCCTCATTCTTGCGTACAATATGTTTGATACGCGACATCCCATTCGCCAACTTCCCCCCAACCCGATCCGCCAGCGTATCAACCTCATCAATCATGACAGCCTGATCCTCCAACTCACGACCCATATCATCAGCTTGCTGGCGCAGATTTCCAACAGTGCGAAAAACACCATCAAGCTGCTCATCCTGCTCATGCATAAGCTCATACTGTCTCTGCTGCTCCATAGAAGCATAATAATCCGCCCCGCCACGTCCGCGCTCCTCCTCCTCCTCCAGCGCCGCATCAAACTCTGTAGGATTCGGCAGTGTGTCGACAGTGGAATTGGAAACAGCCTGCTGCAGCTCCTGGTGCATTTTCTCGACCTCATCACCGACATCATCGACGAGCTTGCGCCGCCGCTGCACCTCCTCTAGTTCCAGTCCATAGCGGTAGGGGTCTTGTTCGATTGCGCGGACGCTTTCGACGAGGTCGTTGAGGTCAGCTGTTAGCTCTGTTAAGGTGGTTTCGAGCTCGGAGCGCGATTGCTTGAGTTCTGGGTTGTTGGGGCTTTTGGCTAGCGACCGAATGCGGAGGTATGAGGAGAAGAGTGGTCGGCTGGTTTGTAGTGTTGAGACGACGTCGCTGATAGGTTGGTTAGTTGGGATTTTGTGCTTTGGGGTTGGTGTAGAGCTCACGCTTGGACTTGTAGGAAGGGATCTGCGTGCTCCATGGTTGCGTTATGGGGTATTGGGGGTGTGTTGTTGATAGTTCTCGGTCCCGAGTTGGTCCACGGGTGAGTCTGGAGCGGAGGCGGGTGTTGCTGACTGATGGGTACGAGTGGGGGTTTGGGACAACCGCGCAGTTTTGGCCTGAGGAAAAACAGTTCTGCCTTGAAATGAACTCCACCTTCACTTAGTTAACTAGCACTTCAGGGATTTGTATATCTCGATGGGTCTCATATAGTGAAGTTGAGGGTACTACTGACCAACTGCTCCGGTAGAACTCGGGAGGCTGCCCTTTCATTCCGTTTCTTGACCAGTTGTACTGAGGACACGGAAGATCCGGCGTCTACTCTATGGTTTGGTTCTATCGGATTGACGTTAGTGGTGGAATTTCCGCTTCCGTCTATATCGCCAAGGGCAATAAAATTATATGGACTGGATGGGATGCCGATAAGATTATTGTGAGACCGTATCATTTTTTGGAGACTCCACATACCCATGACAACCGGCAGTAGACCGGCACTAGAAACTGTCCCTGCCATACCGTTATTTGCCCAGGGGGAGGGCACGGAATTGGATTCAAAGGTAGTAGTTGACTTCTTGGCGAGCAGAATTGCGGCTTGTGAGGCGATCATGAAGCATTGGGCTTCCTGAAATTCAACGAGAACTACCTTTGTAATGCGATCGTGGTGGTTGAAAAAACACCGGATTTTGGGGGTGGTGAGTTAAACTACATCTGTACTTCTCAAATCGTTGACCTTGTTCAAATGGGAAATTGATTTATTTTCTAATGCATGGTCCATATTTCATATTCAGTGAAGCAGTGAATTTCGGAAGGTCTATATCTGAAGCATCCTCTAAAAATCAACTTCATAACAAAATAACACAAATATATAAGCTTTGCATACACATATGGCGTGCCCGTACAGTTATATCGCCCGAGTCATGTAGATCCTATGATAATTAGGGTAAAGTACTGCATATCGACGCGGGAGTATCTATAAATATATTATTGAGTACAGTATGTCTTGGCAACCAGGGTTCAAGAAAGAAGGAAGAGCAAGTTGATATCCAACATAAAGCTCCTCACCTAGGATAATAATTCAACCCAGGCAAAACGGTGATAGATGACTTTATTGGGTTTAATCTAACAAAGTCTTCGAAGAGTGTGTTAACGCCCTGGGAGTTTAGCCTAAGAGCAAGAACGGCACCCGGCTACGACGGGTCTTGACGAGACTCCACGTTCAGTTTTAGATGGTGGAATACTCTGGATCTGAGTAAATTGATATATCTAATTTGGCCACCTGCATGTCGCTCAGCGATGTGTTGAGGTAAATAATCTCACAACTACCCATAGACTTGTGGGTTTAGAACAGGGTCACCAATCTAGCCCCAGGCGGAAATCGCAGCCCTCGCAGCCCGACGCGGCAGTGTTTCCGTCAATATGACTAAGTTGCCAAGGGCAGAAACTACGTAAGTTAACCCTTGTATGATATGCAAAGAAAAAATAGATATTGGACAAATTTTATACTGCAAGCTTGGCGAATGAGGCGATCGCAATAATTATCAAGAGCAACGCCGATATTCTCAGAGATGAACACCATAAAGCTTGTTTGCTGCTTGAACTGTTTATAAGCAAGTGTACTTCAATTCCCACGGCATTCTCCAGTCAGTTTCCATAGCTTTGATCTAGTCATCATTCCTTTTTCGGACTTCGAATGTCGGTGAAGTAGGTCGGCTTAGAAAAGCAGGCCTCTGTCATCTTCATAAGATAGGCTGCATTGGATGAATGAAGCATATCAGCAAGCGTATTATCGATTCTCGCTTCGCAAATAGGGCCAGTGCCACGGTGTGCCCAACAACAACTGCAATTTATAGTACAATAGCCAATGCCCTTTGCTCTCTGGGTCGTCCAATGGAAGCTTTGGCAACAGCCACAGCTCCGAGTGCGGCAACCTCCTCTCTCGGCACAGTGTTTGTCTAGCTCTGGGCGAAAATACCACGTTCGATGCTCTCCGAGGGAGTCATACATTTGCTTCAAGGGGTTGTGGGGAAGAAATGTTTCGCGTCTGTGTAGAGTTGGTGCTGTTGAATGGATATATCTTTTTGAAGGGCTTATATATCTTCCTCCCATACCCGTCTACACTTTTGAGTTATTCTCTGGGGTGGATACTGGCCGTCCAAGCGTCTTTCGATGCTGTCCTGGCGCTAAACGAGTACCCGCAGAGTCATCTCGGCGACTATGACCTTAACAAATATATCGTAATAATGTTCAACTGTTTGATAGCTAATAGTATAATTCCATCCGTCTTTGGCGTAGTTCTCCACGGGCTTGAAATTACCCTCAAACTTTCGCAAAGATACAAGACATTATGATTTGAGGTCTTTCCAGCGCAGTTCGGGAAAGGGTTAATTGTCCCAGTTGAAGCCCTAGGCCGTAGTTGCCTGACGCAGCCAGTGACATCTCTATGGCTCCATGGGTTTCTTCCTTATAATAAACTTCTCTGGGATATAAAAATCAGTTAGCATCCACAGTCCAGCATGTACATTGTATGTACATTAAAGCTTCTCCCTTGATATATCGAATGTAGCGGCAGAGAATTCCATCACAAGCCCATGTGGCTCAGTGGTTGCCTTCGTGGTCTAGTTGGTCATGACGTCGGTCTCATATCCTTCCGACCTTGGTAACAAGGTTTCATATGACATTCTTGGTAACAAGATTGACATCCGAAGGTCTCCAGTTCGAACCTGGACGAGGGCATTTCTTTTTTGTCGGGTAGAAAGAATTTCAGGCCGAATAGCGGGGACTATCTTTTCTATTTTCTCTGGGCACAGGTTCGATTCCCGTTGCTGGAAAATTACAAACTCCCCCAGGCATAACGAGTGAATTTATAACGTGGTGTTATCCATCTTTGGGCCTCCATGTAGTATGCCCAAAAACCCTTTGGGGTCAAACTACGCTGAAATTCATTCCTATAATCGGTCCTTTCTGTTATTGACCTCAAGATACCAATGTACTCTCTAATTCAATAAGAGGCAACAGCAAAGAAATGAGAGACTCAAATATAATTGATCATCTCAATGATAGTCGGACGCCGTTCAGCATATTTGAGATTGCATCCTTCGTGGATGGGGACTATTATTGGGATTAGAGTATTTTGGGTGTGTAGATGTATGACAAGACAAAAAAGGCTACATTTTCATTCCATTTGTAGCTTATTCGAATGGTTGTCTATACGCTTTCTGATTTGAATCGGTCTCTTTTGATATCGACGATTATGCCATATTAACTGAAAACATCACGCTAGTAGGCATTTCTTTGGCTAAATACACCTGATTGAATAGAACTGAAGGCAAGAGGAAGAGATGGGACAAGTGGAGATGACCAAACACAGGGATGACGGGAGGGTATCATGGAATATTAAAACTTAGGTCATCAACTCCTTGAATTTTCCGGCAACTCGGGGATAGGAGTAGAATTATCTTTGTAGCCAGGTAGCTCTGACACATAATGTTGACCGTCCAACTCGCTTGTCCTGGTCGAAGGGCTGCCTAACTCGCTCGGGTTTTGCGAGGTCTGGACAGCTTGGTATTGACTCATCGATGCTTCGGTGACAGGTGTGGGATATTGATGTGGTTGCTTCTGTCGGCGACGACGCATGAAATACCAAAGCAAGGCCAGAATGATTGCTAACCCAGCAATACCACCAACCACACCACCTGCGATAGCGCCAGTATTTGAGCTAGAAGAGCTACTGGACGTCGGGGAGCTGCTTGATGTTGCGGAGCTGTTCAATGCCGCAGAGCTGCTCGATGTTGTGGAACCGCTCGATGTTGTGGAACCGCTCGATGTCGTGGAACCGCTCGATGTTGCGGAGCTACTTGATGTTGCGGAGCTACCTGATGTTGGGGAACCGTCCGAGGTTATGGAGCTGCTCAATGTTGTGGAGGTGCTTGGTATTGAGGAGCTGCTGGATGTTGCGTTTGGGGCTAGTTATATCAGATCTGAGCTCATGTCGAGTAGGCAGGATTTGAATCTTACCATGTGAAACTAGAGGGAGCCACACCACCTCACCGGAATATGTAGGATCATCTTTCACCGCACACCCAACCGAACCATTCAAATTGAACCCGCCTAGACCCTGATCACAACAGAAAAGTCCGTCATCATCGTTTTGGTAAAGATCCCAGGAATCATCAGCGCAATGTGCTGGGTTACTGATTTCGGTTTTACAGTTTTTTTCACTCGGACAACACATGCCTGTGTTTTGGTTGCTCCAAACCGAGTTACCGGGGCAGCATCGGACGAAACCATACGATGCTTTGGTAAGGCCTTCTCCTCCGAGACAGGTTTTCTTTCTGCGTATTGCGAATCCGTACGGCGGATGTGACGGATCCTTAGACATGATAGGCAAGAAAGAAACAAAATAAACGAAAGTTAAGAATAGAAGAAATGTGCGCGACGTATATTAACCAAAGGCGACTGAATATAGGACAAGAGTAATGACCTATTTTGAAAATGAAAATAACAGACGGGGAAACTGGTGAGCTTCAGGGGTCTTGCATGGATAGAGGGACCAACCCTACGCTATGGCCTTACATTGGCGCATGCGTATTAATCTCAGTCGCGAAATCAGCCTTGGCATAGGTGCAGAATCAGTCTTAGCGTAGTTAGGTGTGTTTCCTACTTTGTAAGCAAACCATGGTAATATAACCTTCCTGGAGTGCTGCCGAAGGTAGCATGTCAATTCTTTGAACACCTTTGAGTACCCCAAGAATGCCATGGATAAACGCTTTCTTCCTGGACGGGAAGATAGACCTGGGCAAAGCCACTGGGCATAGGGTAACCGCCCCCACTTGAGCTGGGAACACCCTTCCCGCATTTTACAAGTTGTGACAGAACAAGGCAAAGATTAACTACTTAGTGGGTCTCGTAGTCCTGGGGGCATAAGCGAGAAGAATTATCAAGAGGTCAAATCAAAGCAAAAGGACATCAATTCACTAATAGAATGTACGACATAGGTAGAGGACTCTGTAAGAGAGCAAAACGATCTATGGATGTAAGCCAGATTATTTCAATACCAAAACTGGTAACGGTACATGGGGCGGGATGAGGGACGAGCGCCAAAGACCCACGGGTGTGAATTAGTTCGCGAAGGCGTTTATACTAGACCTAAAGGAGCAATACGGACTCTGACAGGATCAAAAACTAAAATAGAAATCGTTTCCACTATACTCCGTATGCCAAAACGTCTAATGGTGCGCTAACACCATAGCATGTGTCAGCTTATATTGTCGTCGATTGGATCAGAGAGGAGGATAGTGGAGAGTGGCTTAGCAAGTTGGCATGAACATTTAGCATTCGCGGTCATGATGCTCTTAGTCGTGCTTGGGCCGACGAAACAGCCAAGCACTCTTTTGTTTATTGTAACCACGTCGAATATTGTGTGAGTATCATACCTGCATTCGGCGAGGGTATCTATCCAAGATACTCCCTTTATACACCTTCACGCGCTTTTATTTGTGACTGCGGGAATCTTTTGGTTCAGTTTGGTCATACTACCTTGATACAATTTGATTTTCGCAACCTCGGCGCGTAAGAGGACACAATGACCAGAAGGGGCCTCGAGCGTTTTCTTTGTGCTCGTTTGAAAGATGCCTAATTTCATCACTCATTTTTGCTCCCCGGCTTGCGCTTTAACTTTGGCCCCAAATACCAAGCATGACTATCCTCAAGATACGGTAGGCTACGATCGAGGAACAAATATTCGGTGTAGCTTGTCCGATTCATTACTAACACTAATGTCAACGGAAAACCTAGCGAAGGGACCGGTTTAAATGCGCCTCGGATATTGCATGTCCGAGCAAGATTGCCGAATGCTGATAGATGATGGACTTTGCCTAGGTGTAATTATTAAAAGGACAGGGCTCATGTCCGTCAGCCGTTTAATGGGGCGGTATTTCTTCCTGTGATTGGCTTGGGTACTCCCGAGAGTTGGCGGTGCCATAGATTAGATCCGTGCTTCCGTACCATATTGTGGCAAAGTCAATTGCTATATGCACACTACCTAGCTACTCCGAACAACACCACCTACTCAGTTCATAACATGGCTGCCTGCTTGGAAACACTCCATATAAAAGACAGCTCTATTGTCGTTTTATATCTGTTGGATTATCCCATTTCTCATTGTTTGCTTACAGCATGAGCAGATTGTTAGACATCAGGGTATAAATACCCTGCTTTTTCCTAGATTGAATAACAATGGTTCTTCTTCTCTTCCTCCCCTTTGCCAGTAGGCATAAGAACATTCTCATCATTCATCAAGCCTATAGTATTATTTCCTACATTGCTCTATCAACAAACTCAAGTCGAACTTTCATTTCAAGAAGCATGTCCATCCCTGATCTCAACTAAAACATCCCATGCTGGGACCCTGCTACCAACGCGGAGGAGCAGGGCACATCGCACCCTTTTTTCCCCTCCTCACGGAGAAAGTGATCATCCTTATCCCAACCCGTGGACTTTCCAGTCTGATAACGGGTCGAGGTGGTCGGCCAGACCATTCCTACATGCCTCCATGGGCCCAATCCATCAACAAAAACCAGGGTAACGAGCCCAATAACTAAACCGGTAGCACCTCCACTTCCCACAAGCCATACCCTTTCCCGGGCCACACCCAGCAGCCTCATACTGACTAGGGCCCTCTTCCATGGCAGCAGCCCTATGCCTATTTCGGTCCTTCAGATGGTAGAAAGTCTTTGGGTGACGACAACCACAGATTGCCCCCTTGCAAGCCATACCCCTACCCTGGATCGACTGATGGCCATAGACCATACCGCTATCCGGAGGCGGTCTCGTGGGGACAGTTCCAACCCTCCCCACGGAAAAACGAGGAACAGTTCAAGCCTTCATTTGTTCGTCAACCATATTTGTTTCTGGGTGGGTTACATAGCACAAGTCCACCCCCCCAGCAACCTTTCGAAAACTTGAGTAACCCTTACGGTGAGACTCCCTCTCCTCGGCAGCCATACCCATTCCCCAGCGGCCAACAAGGCGGGCCTAGTAGACGGGAATGGGGCGACTTTGGAGAACCTCACAAGGCCTACGGCCCATGGGCATTCACGCAACAAACACCCTGGACACGCCTGCCTACTGGATCCGACAAATATATTACCGAGGTTGATATATTCAATACTCCAGGGACATTTGTGATTCACGTGCCGCTCCCGGGGGCGAAGAAGGAAGATATCGAGGTTAACTGGGATCCGAAGAGGGTGGAACTCAGCATTACCGGTTTGATCAACCGACCTGGCTCTGAGGACCTAGTCAAGACAATTGTGTTAGATGAGCGCAAGGTTGGGACGTTTCATCGAAAGGTGCGATTGGGTAGTCGAGCGAATCCCCCCAAGGTAGATGCAGATGCGATTTCAGCCATGTTGGAGGTTGGGGGTTCTTGTTAAGGTGCCGAAGACGGAGTCTGATAATGTTGAGGCTAAGAAGGTTGAGGTTGAGTGATCGGAGGGTTCAGCTCGCATGGGGTAGAATGGTTAATAAGATTGTAAATGTACGATATTCTGAGTTTTGTCTACTTATACAGGTTTTTTTGCCACCCGAACGGATGTGTAGATCATTAACATTGAAAACAGTAGATGGTTTGAAGCGTCAGCTTTCAACAGTTATCCTAGTTCTCCATGTTGCGTACGTATAGTCAGAATAGTTATATACTTCCATCACTGACGATTTTACGAACGACAATCACTTAATTTACCCCCTACCATAAAGATAAAGAAAGTTCACGATCTTATCAAAGTTTAACACAAATCCACAATGCTTATCTCCGCGGGCCCAAAACAAATTCAAGATCGGGCTAGATTCGGACGTTGACCGAAGATCTGTTTGATCTTCTATAATCGCGTCGGCAACATCAATTACAAAGATATACATGTTTCCTTTTGCATCCAAGTAGTGTGAAAAGACTGATTACCCCCAAAACCCCCAAACATTGAAAGATGGCGGCAGCCGAAAGTGGGACACCTTCCAAACCCCCACATGAGACGAAAAATGTCAACACTGTCATTGGTAGAGATGTTGAAGAAGTGACACTCTCATATCGTCCCAGCAGATGGCAGAGTAATATCACCATCATCAGTTGTGTGAGTCTAATGTTGACAGACTCGAAATTCAGCTGCTGACTCGTCCAGTATATCGCCAACTTTAGCGATGGCTTTCAAAACACCCTCGCCAATCCCACAAATGTTATTTTCAAGCAGGTGCTTGGAGCTGATGGATTTTCTTCCGATATGAAGACTCGCATGAGCAACTCAGTCATCGTCGGAGCCATCCTTGGTGTTGTTGTTTTCGGATACACCTCTGATATGTTTTCACGACGCGCCGGATTACTCTTCACATCCTCCCTGGTCGCAATCGGTACCTTGATGGCGGCACTGACTCTACAGATGCATCCCTCGAGTAACATGCTGTGGTATTTTGTTGTAGTTCGTGGAATTGCCGGATTTGGTGTTGGAGGTGAATACCCTCCTAGTGCCGCTGCTGGCATTGAAGAATCGGACTGGGTAAGCCTTTAGCCGCTCCCTCACTTGGATCTATTCTCATGATTCTTAGACTATGCGCAAATACAGAGGGCCAATGTTTGTGTCCTTTACGACTTTGATGGCCACACTAGCGGGTCCAATTTTGATGATAATCTATTTGATCACACTCATTGCCACGGACAATAACCTTGTTATCGCCTTTCACGCCATTTACTCCATTGCCACTCTCCTCCCGGTCTCAATTATCGTTTTGAGACTGTTCATGGTGGACTCGTCTCTATTCCACTACTCCAATTTCAAGCGGCAGCGGAAGTCATGGCGCCTTTGCCTCCTTCTTGCACGGCGTTATTGGTGGAGGCTATTGACTACATCGCTAGCCTTCTTTTTGTATGATTTCATTAATTTCCCCAACAACATAATGTCCAGCACGATCATCTCCTCTTTGGTTACAGATCACAATGTTCAGACAACAGCTATTTGGCAGGTTGTTTTGGCCGCCCTGCCAGTTCCCGGCGTTGTGTTGGGGGCCTGGCTTACCAATGCGATTGGACGTCGCTGGACTGGAATTTTGGGCTTCGCTGGATATGTTGTGCTTGGTTTCGTTATCGGTGGCACATACACGAAGCTTTCTCAAAACATCGCGGCCTTCGTTGTTCTGTATGGCCTGTTGCAAGCATTTGGCCATATGGGACCCGGTGCTACCATTGGGCTTATATCTTCTGAGTCTTTTCCCACTGCCATGCGGTCTACGGGATATAGTGTCGCGACAGCTTTTGGTAGAACGGGTGCTGCCGTTGGCACTCAGTGCTTTACCCCCTGCAGGACCGTGCTGGTAACAGCTCCACCTTTTACTTGGCTGGTGGTGTCGCTATCCTCGGCATGATGGTATACTACTTGTTGCCTGAAAGTAGAGATTTGGATTTGAAGAAAGAAGATAAGGAGCTGAACGAATATCTTACGCAGCACGGATTTACGACTGATGGGAAAGAGTGTTTGTGAAGTTCTACTATCCAAAGAAGACTGAGAAATTTTTGCTAGATTTATAGACCGACTAGATATATGTTTATTAAACAAATTTGGTGAAAGAACTGAATGTCAGCTGGCTAAAGTTCATCTCAATTTTGAACAATTGGTCAATCACCCACATGTAGGGCGTTTGATTCCATCATGTAGACCATCACATGGCCTTTTTTTTCACCCGACTCCTACACTGCTATTCTAACAGAATTTTATCATGACTTTCGTCTCCAGGTGTTCAGAAAATCGCCGATATGCCTCTGGTGCCTCTTCGATATCGATGGTACTGGAGAAGACGAAGCCCGGGTTAGCTATACCACTTTTCACAAGTTCCAGCAGTGGCCCAACAAATAACTTGCTGTCCACTGCACCGCCACGAATGCTCATGTTTTTCCCCCAGAACAGCGTGATAGGAAACGTCATATTTGGTGAGATGGTGTCACCTCGTTCAACTCCGTTGGAATTCGGCTGGGCAAGGTGTACCCCAAGAACCCCCAAACCACCACCCACGCTGGTGCACTTTATCGCCTGTGTGATAACGAAGGACTGATCGGGCTTCAATTTTTCGTTGACGCATTCCTCCCCAACACAATCTACAGTGCGCTGAACGCCACCCGGTTCCCGAGCAAGAATCTGAGCCGACGGTTCGCCCTTCGTGAAGTTGATCGGAATGGCTCCAATAGAAACTGCGAGGTCGAGTCGTTCTTGGACGGAGTCGATGCAGTACACACGAGAGGCCCCACGGAGAATTGCCGAATACGCAGCAAGAAGTCCCACTGGGCCGGCCCCAAAAATTGCGATCTTATCTCCGGCCTGGAAGCCCGACCAAGTGACCCCCGTCCAGGCAGTAGGGAAGATATCTGAAAGAACAACGAGATCCTTATCCTCAATCTCCTCAAATTCTTCATCGAGAATGATCAAGGACTTGTCTGCAAGTGGAACACGGACAAATTCGGCTGTTGAGAATAGCGTGGCCAGTCAGACACAGGTTTTATAAGAGATTCTGCAGGGCTGAATCGTACCTTGACAGCCTCCCAAATTGCCAAAGATGGATCCTTCTCCGTATAATGCAATTGTAGGGTTAATTACTGGTTCTAAATCTAGCTTAATGCCATCAGGAATGTCAGGGATAATGACCCGATCCCCAACCTTCACGGAATCAACATCTGCTCCGACTTTCTCGACGATACCTATAGCCTCATGTCCAATGGGATAAGGAACCCGGTTGCTGCCAAAGACACCGTGGTAGTTGTGCAGGTCGGAGCCACAGATAGCGGCGGAAGTAACCCGAACCACGGCATCGGTTTGCCTGACGACATGTGCCTTCGGAACATCGCGGACATGAATCTTGAGCGGGTGGCCATCAAAAACGACTGATCGCATAGTTCTGCTATTGCTATGCGTCTCTGCCATGATGTGTAAATATATATATAATGATATTGGAGCGTTGAAAATGTGGGATAAGTTCTTGGGTGATTCTTGTCGAGCAGGAGGCCATTTGCTCTTAGATTTGAATTAGCCGACATTAGTACTTGCCAGGAGTGACTGGTCTTTATATAGCAATTGGTGATAATATGCACCCGTCCACATGTTCCGTGTATAGATAGGACCTGACATCATATACTTAGGTATTTTGCGTCTCAACCACGTCAGCCTTCAATCGGAAACGGCTATGTCTAGAACATCTATACTAGTCTGCCATCCTCTATTGTCTAGTCACTCAACAAAATGGCCTTAACCGTTAGTTAAGAGTGGACCGGATGACGCGAGATCGTACTAAGAACGGGTGGCAAAAGTTGTACCCCATCATCACACAAGCTTTTTTAACTGTGGCGCTCGGATTCGCCTCAACCGTTACCTATCGTTAAGACGTCACAGAATTCATAGGTAAGCGAGTAGGGCCCTGAGCATCACCTGAGTAGGCTTCCGCAGAGCCTATAAAGCCCAAAGCCCAACCTACGCTAGGCTAGAAATGGCTAAAATGGCTAGTATGAGAGAATAGAGCTAAATTGTAGAAATCTAAGTTGATACATATGATACTTTAATTAGGGGTCTCCATGTCCCACTTGTATCCTTGATTTTGAGTTGTGATTCAATTTCCGATATCGTATGAAGTACACTCTATTTTGGACATTGTTGTTCTACTCTGAACGCTCCTTCCCAGTAGGCACCGTCCATCCATTCAGGATACCACAGCCGGCGTTGAGATACGCCGCATATCCGAGCCACACAGTATAGGGAACGAGACACCAGAAAGCGGTCCGATCGGCCGTCCACCAGTTGACCATCAAGGCGCCCACATTGCCCGCTAATAGGGCCAGATCTCCCAAGGCTAAGGCCGGTCGGCCCAGCCGGAAGAAGAGGGGCATCCAGAGGAAATTCAAGGCCAGTTGCGTGGTGTAGAGGGTCTGAGCAGTAGAATTGGCATCACGGACAGCTAGAGAAAAAGATCGCGACGCGGTGGTGGTCGCATGGTGAGAGGCGTAACCCATCAATCCATAAAGGACGGTCCAGGCCGGCGCGAAGAACCATCCTGGGGGACTGTAGGGCGGCTGCTTCAGCTGCTTGTAGGTTTGACGATTTTGCTTTCCTACAGAGTCGTTAATGATTGTCTGCGATCGTTACCGGTCGACTTACGATTGGTCAAGAGGGCCGCTGTAGTCCCTGCAGTGATTGGGGTCGCAACCGCCAAATAAGGGTTGGTAAGGAGAACATGAGGCAGAGCGAAAGACCAAGGCATTTTGAAATCAAATTCTATATTCTAGCTCTACAATCTAGAGTGAAGAACAAAATGCGAAGTCATCGAAATCGTTTTCCCCCCTACGTCATCCCCCTGCCTTGGCACGCCACAAGCCGGGAAGAGTCAATAGCCGCCATTCGTCAGCTGCTTGCTTTCTTTTATAAATTCATGGGAAAGAGATCAATGATGGTGAAATCGAGGTAAGGCGGAACCGATGAGATGTATGAGAAAACTTACCTAGGGTTTCAAAGTTGGATGACAGTTGGAGATCGACGTGTCTGCAACAGGATCATCTAACTGCTTATTGAGTACAATTAAGTGGTCACTGAGTAATCACCCTGTGCCAGGTGTGAGATACTCAGTGAGCTGAGCGCCATAAAGATCGGGAAATTCGCATTTGTGGCCGGTACAGATACATATGTAGGCTTACTGTATATACATCGTTTCTTAATCTAATATACATATTTGACTCCACACCAACAGTCTTAAATCAATCCTCTCCCTTCTCACAATGTTGACTACACCTACAAACACAG
Organism: Penicillium robsamsonii; assembly: GCF_028829455.1. Classification (NCBI taxonomy): domain Eukaryota; kingdom Fungi; phylum Ascomycota; class Eurotiomycetes; order Eurotiales; family Aspergillaceae; genus Penicillium; species Penicillium robsamsonii. The sequence goes on along the minus strand of NW_026643219.1, from coordinate 7,616,695 downwards.
ATATTGTGATCAACATGTAGATCCTACACCACAGGGGTAATCATCAAGGAGAGGTTAAATCGAAGGGCCAATAATCCGATGCACTGCTTGCACCTCCGGAGACAGGCTTTTCAAAGCCGAACCGAGCTCGTCGGCAGCTTGAACCAGAATATCGTCCGTGAGCGGCTCTAGGGCATCGAGGATGAATAAAACACGCGAGGTATCATCGGTCAAGGCAGTCCGTGGGCCCTGTCGCCAATTCCAGCGACGGCAAGTGATACCGCTGTCATCACGCCAGACTGGCTCCCCGGGCGCCGCAAGTTCCGTTTGAGGTTTCCCGCCAGAAAACGTCTCGAACTCCTCATTACCAGTGGCACGGACGAGGACAGGCGATCCGTCGTATTTGTCAAGGTCCTCACCTCCGAATGGGATCTGATACTTGACAGAGATAGCATTGTAGATGTCGGTCAGCCGGTTGACTCGTGGCAAGCCATCCTGCGCGCGACGAGTCAGAGCTTCGAGGCTGTTGCGCGTTTTTTGAGGCTTAGCTCCGAAGGCCTTGTAAGCCTCGCGCCATGCAGCGATGTGTGGAAGTTCGGTAACGGGACAATTGGATAGCTTGTCCTTGGCAGAATTTTCTGCCTCGATCAAAAGGGCTTCGCTAAAATCATCGCTTGGGCCTGTAGGAATACCCTCCACCACCATCAAGAGGGCGCGATAATCCGGACGTAGCTCGAATATCTCTGGGGCTACATGCGCATTATGCAGTAACTTGTGTGCCTCTTGCATCCTGCTCATGATTGAGAATGAATGATTGTAAAGGTATTGGAGATGTGCCTGATTGTTGCGAGCTGGGCATAAGACGATAACGTAGGCGAGGAAATGTGTGGATTTTGTTAAGAGTAATACAGAAAAAGGAAATGGGGGATAGCTTCACATAATATAATGAATCAGGTCAGATCCGAAGGCGAACTTACCTTGATAAAATTTTCGTCGGGCCACTGCAATCTCTTGCTAATGTCGCCTCGTTTTGGACAGAAAAGTAGTTCGGTGGGTTCTCACTGCCCCTTAGCCCCTCTACCTTCAAGTTCCTAGGACAGTAAATAGTGGATACAACGTTGTTATTCTAATATACCCTCAAGGCTGTTGTGGTAATAGTCGCTTCTGAAAAGGGTAGTTGACGGGAGTGGGGTCAATCATAAGGGATACCAGTGTTTGATTGGCTGTTTCTACGAGCCTAATGAGAATATACTCTGGCCCACCAGCCTTTCCATGGTTGTTTCGAGTACAACCAAGGAAGCCGAGGGTTATCTATGCTTGGCGTTTCATGATGTACATTTCTACATTTGTATATATTTATACCGTAATTTGCATCACACCGAAAGAACTGTTTCATAAGAAGTACTAGATACCTGCCAGATCGTTTCAACATGTCTTGTCCTGGGAAAAAGCACTCATTCATTCAACTATCTCATCATTAATCGGTCATATAGTTACTGTATTTTGAAGATCCTGCCTCTTCCAATCAAAACATTTCCCATCCCTCTCTCTACCTTGCGCCCTAGTAGACTATCAGAGTTGCGCAACCCAGATGTGCTGCCAAAATACCAAGTCACCTTGCGTCATTTACTGTGGTCTGTCCGGGTAAGCATCGTACAGCCCATCAGCAACGCGAATGTGGCTGTAAGATGCTTCGCCTTCCCCATTCTGGAAGAAGCGAATCTCAGTCGAGTTTTCATACCAAGGGCTACCATGGAGTTAGTTTATGTTCTGTGAAAAGTGAAAGCAAAACGATAAGGGAAACATACCGGACCCAGGTAGACAACACAAAGCGAGAGTTGGCATAAACCTCCAGGACAGAGTTATCAACCACAATGGTCAGGCTGAGAGTCTCAATGTGCTCATTGCCAGCTTCATTGGATGTAGAAGTGTGGTCATCGCTCCCCCACACATAATTGGAGATTAAATCATCTATAAACTCCTCAGTCTTGTCATCGCCATTGTCATCGTTCTCGTCACAAGGACAATTGTCGTGGTTGTCGTGGTTGTCGTGGTTGCCATGAATGCCACAGGTGTCATTAATGTCAAACAGACGAATACGTCCAGATTCCGGTGACGCATCGATACCGGTCGTCGTGCTGCCAGCGGCACTCGTTCGAGAACGATCAATCATGATGGACTCATTGGAGAACTGATAATAGATGGTGGTTGACTCAAACTCGGATGCCAGAATTTGGAAGCCCGCTTGCAGGCTAGATGCACGTTCATCGAAGTTGATCTCAGCCTCAAGAATAAAGAATCTACTATCTGGAGAGCGACTGAATGGAATGACACCTTCACTGGTAGTCGTCCGGTCAGGCTCGGTGAAGCTGGGGGCAGCAGTCATAGCGGCGTAGGTCTCCCGCGCAATGTCAATTCCCAGTGTTTCGAGTTCAACGCATTCGCCCGTCGAGTTCGAGTTGGCAGCCACACGCCATGAGCCAGTCTCCTTCACGAGATCGTTATTCACCACGTTAGGGATGGCCTTGATGTACAACTCGCGCGATGTCAACAAGGTATTTTGCCATCCTTGCTGCTCAGCTGGGAAGCCGACAATTCCTCCAAAAACATCTCCAGTCAACCAGACATAGCTGATGAAACGATCTGGGGCGCCGCTGGCTTTAGAAGCTTGGGAAGACCGAGGTAGGACTTTTCCCGCTGCCGCATAGGATGCTAAGCCCCAGTCAAAGACACCAACCATATCAGGTGTGAATGTCACGTTTTCACCATTGGTGTTGGCAATTGCTCCTGCTGCCCAGATTTGGGCATGTTGCGAGGAGACTGACTCCTGAATGGGAGCATAGGAACTCTCCACCGCAATGGTCATGAAAGGTTCACCGTTGTAGCTGTATCCATCTCTGGTGAGGCCGAAGATGTTGCTAGTCTCCCAATTGAACCCGAAGGTCCTAGACCAGTCACCATTCCCCCATGTCGAGTTGGCGGATTCATGGAACCATTCTCCAAGATACTCCCACTGCTCAAAGTCGGGACTCGTGTTCTGGTAGAGGAACATGCCAGGTCCGACGTCATGAATACCGCCTGAAATGATAGTATACCAAGTACCTACGGCATTGCCAAGGGATTGATCGAGTTCCCCATTTTGGAAAACGTAGGGGTCGCGGAAGGCCGTTACATCCAGGCCTGCTGGGGGCTCAGGGATAACAGGCGGAATTTCCAATTTGGTGAAATTTTTCCCCCCGTCGTAGGTGACTGCCAGTGATTGTGATTCACTTCCTCTGGTGTAAGGAAGCGTCCAATGGATTGGCAATGAGGATACCGACGTGTACAAAAGTGTCGGTTTGCCGTCAACGCCACTAGGGATGACAGAGCCGTCAAAAACGGCAAGGGGGTCATTGGGACCGCCAGCAACGATTGAGTAGTTGCCGTTAGGATTAACATCGTAATAATGAACAAGATCGGCCGTCAGAACACTAGAAATACCAGTACCATTGTGGAGGAACCCGACGTGGAAGAGCCCTGTTTCGGGATCATTGTAGTGCGCACATGGGTCGCCGATCTGGCCGTAGGGTGGAAGAACATGAGTATGTGGTCTCCAAGTCTCAAACAAAGATAATGCAGGAAGGTCCGCGAGATTTGGAGGTGCAGAGTTGTAGTCTTGAGCAGAGGCTCCCGCCCAAATCGTGACTAAAACCGACGCTGTCGTTTTGACCTTCATGATGAGGAAGGTTGGTTGGGTAAATAACCACAAGGAATGACTTCGTTGACGCGAATTAAATGTATCTTCTTACAGCAGAAATACGTTCCATTATATGAAAATAATGAACATTCTAACCCCTTAGAAGTTTGCATTCTATGATACTGATCCCCCGCTGAGGAATTTCAATGCTAGCGAGGGAGGAGCTGTAGATTTGATACAGGGGGATAATCCTGGAATGCACCCCGGTAACATAATGCCTTCATTCTTCGAAGACTTGACATGAATAGCCTGTAAAATCTCGCTAAATTATCTAGGATATTAAAATGTAAAGGCTCTATGGGCACACGCAAAAGGAATCGAGTATATTTAGGTTTCTGGTTTCTGTCAGAACCACAAAATCAATGTGTATTTGCATCTATCTTTCGACATTGTTAATGGGTTTATCCTTTGGTTACATTGATTACAACTTGAATCTTCTTCAGATACTCTCGCCCTAAGCGCATATTGGACGGACCATCGCCTTATGTCCACTTGGGATCAAAGCTGAGTACCCTGGATGACACCAGAAAGCACCTTGGGTCATCTGGATATTTACCCCTGGAAACAATGGTAACGTCGCCATCTGGATCAAATCGTTCAATGCTAGAACTAAGTTGTCGATCTGCTAGTTCTTTACTCGGCATTTGGACCCTTGTTTCAGAAATTTTGTAAAGGGGGGAAGAGGGAGTGGGCGGATGAATATGAAAGAGATATTGCTGTCATATATGGTGCAGGTACTACATGCCTAAAAAGCAAGAGGTGATCAAGAATGTAACGGTGATGATCCACCTACTCCAATGAAGCTCTTTATTAGACCTCTCAATAGCCCACAAAGCCCATAGCCCAGCCCAACCTACCAAATGTAACCCACCAAATGGGCTGGGTTTTGGGTAGACTTCCGCAAAGCCCATAAATGGGCCCGAGGTCCGGGCCCAAAGCCCAACCCTCAGTGGGCTATGGGCCCAACCTCCAGGGCCCAACCCAACCCATAGCCCATTCGTGGGGGCCCATAAGGCCCCCAAGAAAGCCCATTTCTATGCATAACTACGGTCTTGGCGTTCATAAACCTGATGATTAATGCCTGTTTTTTACGCATGTTCTACTCTGTAAGCCTATGTTTCGGCCCGACGTTTTACCAGGCCTAATCCGGGGGTTCAACTCCCAATCCGGGTGTTCAACTACTCCAAGAATCAAGATATCAAGATTCAACGGCAACGACCTGGTAATAAAGGTCATAGGTAAAACTTACTATACCAATTTTTACTAGATTTCACAGAAATTTACCAAAAAAGTCGATTTTCATCAAGATTTCGTAGTATTCTGGTAATTGGAGAATTACTGAGTGTCCACATGCAGAGATATATATCTCATGTAGGCGGAAGTAAGTGCATCTTTCTGTTAAAGTATGACATTTTTAATAGCCAGATTCATGATTTGTAGGTTTACAGAATTGAATTTTATACTAAAAGATAGCTAATCTCTCACCATCGACGTCTGTTTTTACGGATATGTGATATTTTAGCTATTTAGGAGTCTTGGTATAATAGTATATTATGACAGAGTATAATGGTGTGAAGGAAGTCATATATAAATTACTGGTAACATTCATATATCTATGGATATATTAAATCTGGTAAACTATAATATGACTCACCTCTAAATCGCCATAAATCATGAGATAATGGAATATCATCGATTATCCTATATTTGCCTCCTAAATAGTCTATAAAAAGGCGCTGATTTACACTTTAATGTAAATTTAATATGCTTCCTGATATATTCATAACATACACATATCCTCATCTCCTTATCTCCTATTTAGGATAAGTATTACCTTGCTTATTAATATCTTATATAATTTGCTTATATAAGATAACTTCCCTAAATATTATAGTCTACTACTAGACTATAATAATTGTTCTGCTTAATTGCTCACATTCTCTCACTAAGAAGGTAGGTTATATCGAATTCTTCCTCCCTTAACCTGATTCCCCGAAGCCATTCCCTAAGGCCCTTCATACAATTCTGAATCCATTAACTGATCATGTCGCAAAGCCAGTAAACCGAGTTTAGATCGTCTCAGTTGAGTCTATTCGACTCCGAGGCCGACGACTTATCATTTCTTACCCCTTCTAATTACCCAGCTACCCCGTCTACCTCTCGGCAGGTTAATAGCTTCTCGTTTATTCAACCGTCTGTTCCTTCGTCCGTCGCCCCGGAATCAGATCCCCTTAAACGCTTCTAACGTATCGGTCCTGGTAGGAGAGGCTAGTTCTTTCTTTACGACGCGATGAATCACACCGATTAGGTCGACTGGTGGTTAGAGACTGACTATGGATCTAATAATAGCAAGATCGCTTGGGAATCATAACATGGGTCCGCTTCAGAGACCTAGAAACAGTTTAAGTAAGTGGCGTATGCGGACACTAGAAGCCTAAAGGTTATGTGTAAGCGATGCGATATAATTCTTAAGCACCCATATGCTACTAAGAAAGATGCTAATGGGAAGGTTAGCCGTTATGGCACGACGACTATTACCCGTCATCTTCAGACCTCAGCCTGCCAAAAGGCCGCAGGAGTACGGTAATAAAGGGGGGGACTAAGAGGGTTTCTTCAATCGGTATAGAGTAGCCTATCATTCTTTAACACTGCTAACTAGTTATTTCTATCGAAGCAAGGTCATCTAACCGATCAACCGTTCTCGTAAGACGCCTGGGAGGATAAACTCTTACAGTTTATCACCATTAACCGGCTTCCGTTCAATCTCGTTAAACATCTAACCTTCCGTGACTTGATCTCGCACTCGCAGTCCGCCCTAAACCTTCTAACTATACTATCATCTGATATAATCCGACGTCGGCTGTCTGCTCGGGTAAAAGAGCGATAACGGGATACACTCAGGATGCTGCCAGAGCATGCGAAGATCTCGGTTACGTTAGACTGTTAGATATCTCCGTTTAGGCAGGCGTTTATGGCCATCACTGGCTATTTTATCGACGCCGACTGGGTCTACCGCGAGGTACTACTCGGCTTTAAACCCCTTTATGGCACACATTCGGGTGCGAACCTAAGTGCTGTTCTTATAAAGACGCTTACTAAGCATGGAATTAAGGATCGAGTCTTTGGATTAACCACTGATAACGCGTTAAATAATAAGACTCTGGTTGATACACTTTAACAGACTTTACCTAGTGATGTTAATGTTATCCGAATCCCCTGTCTTACCTATGTGATCTAATTAAGTTTAAATTAACTGCTTGATCGTTTGAAAGCAGTCCCACTGAACGATGCTACTGAGAGCACATGGACAGACCGCTAAGCCACCCTCGTAAGGGCGAATGCACGATCCAGGGATATATCGCATACCTTAAATAAGGTACGGTATCTTGCCGTTTATATCCGCGGTAGTCCTCAGCGCCGGGACTCATTCACTGCTGTCTAACCGCCAGGGCAGGGGCTTATGCCGATCCAGGATGTCAGAACTCGATGGAATTTAACGTTTCTTATGCTCCGCCGGGTAAAGAGACTCCGCGTTTTCATTATGAAGTTCTGTGATCAGTTTAATTGCAAAGACTTCGCACTTAACGATGATTAATGGCGCCAGATTAACTACCTTCTTTGTCTCACAAAGCCATTCTTTGATTATACCCTCGCCCTTTCTAAGACTCGAGACGTGACATCGCATCTTATCTTCCAGATCTATAACTTGCTATTTAAGCATATTAAACGATTAAAGATACAGTTACGACGAAAGCATGTCGTTTGGAAGAAGTAAATGCTTACCTCTCTCGAAGCTAGCCATGCAAAGTTACGTGACTACTATAAGGCGACCGATAAGATGCGGGGCTATATCTATGCGGTTTATACGATGCTATCACCGGATAGTAGATTCTAGTTCTTTCTTTCTGATGACTGGGCCGACGCTAAAGAACTCCGTGATCAGTACCGAGTGGCATTCCGGGATGCACTTACTCCTATCTAGGAGCGTCTTACTGCTGCGAAAGGCCCGCAAGAGTCTTTAGGATCGACGCTAAGATCTTTCCTTCATAACTTAGTTCGAAGCCAGAAGTCTAACTTCACAGTAGTGCTAATTAGGGATGAGTTAACGCAGTATCTCGACGGTAGTAAGTTTCACCCTTCTTGTCTTTATGCCTATCTTCATATCTTCACTTGATACTAATTTCATATAGATGTGACTGATTATGAGCCGCTCTCTTTCTGGAGAGAGAACTAATCCCGTTTTCCCGCCATTGCTGCACTTACTAGGGACATCCTTATAATTCCAGTAACTGGCGCTAGGGTAGAACGTCTGTTTAACACTGCACGCGATATCTGCCACTATCGGCGCGGTCGTATGAAGTCTGAGACCATTGAGGAGCTGATGCTATACCTCTGTACATTAAGGTTTGAGCTTAAAGTGCAGGAAGCTAAGGATCTTGAAGAATTCTTCTCTTCTGATGAGATCCAGGCATTGAGGGAAGAAAAGAATGAGTGCCCAGATGATGTCGAAGTTAAAGAGATCAGTGACACTGAAGAGCAGGGTGATGAACCTAGTTCTGGGGATCTGATAGATGTTGACGATGACGATGCTACGATCACTGTCGCACCATCCCAGGTGCGTTCATCGGGGAGGAAGAGAAAGCATGTCGAGGATGAATCGTATGAGCATTATTAGCATGTAGATAGTTTAACCTCACTTGGTATCTTATCAATCAATCTCATCAATCTCATCAATCAATCTCATCAATCTCATCAATCAGTCAATTCCGTCAATTCCCATGAGAACTCAGTTAATTGGGGGCCTTAGACGGTAATTTGAATACTCAAAAATACTAGGAAATTCTACATTACTTATGCATATGCCAAGAATTGGCATGTTTGTATTGTTTGGAGCCCATTGGGCCCCCATAAAAGCCCAGTGGGCTTCTACCTCAGGCCCATGGCCCATCGATGGGCTCGAGGGCTAGGCCCAAAACCCAGCCCATTTGCGGGTTGGGCCTAGGTTGGGCTTTGGGCTTTTGGGCCGGTGCGGAAGTCTAGTTTTGGGCCCTACCTTTGGGCTCATTGGTGGGTCGTGGGCCCGGAATGAAAGCCCGCAAAGCCTATTCGGACCCATAATGGGCCCTAAATAATACAAACATACTAATTCATCGTAGCTGTATAATTAATGCATTTTTCTCTGGGTTTTTTTAGGTATTCAAACTACCATCTGAGCGATACATGAAGCTATACAGAACTCTTCTTCTTATAAGCTTATATATTAACTCATAAGATGTAAAGTTAATTTTATAAAGCTTTAATCTTTATAAAGGGTACTTGTTTTTTTTGGGGAATTACATAGTGAAAAGAAGTACAATTAGTGCTACTATAACTAATTAACACCTAACTAGTTAGTTATAGACCTAATAACTATATATATCTCTTCATACTGATACTCAATAATCCTCCTAAGTGCGAATTCGTGGTCAAGTTAGATATTTTTAGGGTGATTTTGTATGAAATTTTACATGAAATCTAGTATCATAATGCTAAAATCAGTATAATATCTAATGAATTCCTACTTCTTACTATAATAATATGATGAAATTGAATATACAGGTTGGTACATGCGTAAAATACAGCCATTAATCAGCTATTTTATACGTGCTAAGACTGTATTTGTGCACATAAATGGGCTGTGGGCCGGGGACTTGGGCCCATTTGCGGGCTATTGAGAGGTCTACTCTTTGTATAGCTTCATAAGAACAAAGAGCAAAGTCCTGGAACCCAGCAAAGAGGCAAACAAAGATCTGACACGCATGGCATAAGACTATTGTCTCTTATTTCTGTAGAAAAAGCCTCTGCATTTGCATAACGGCAAAGGGAAACCTAACTAAATAGGGAAAACCTCAGCCAAGACATGATAATATCATAGATCAAACATCAACGTCCAGATCCGCATCCCCGCCCGCGGCAAATTCTATGATAGTAGCAAGGGGATTATAATACTCCGACTTTTCCTCAACTTGATTTCCACCTTCCCTTGCTATCGCAAAGGTGGCAAAGGTGACAGAGAGAATAGCGAAGAACTTCATGTTGAGGGATGTTTGATTTCCCGGAGGTGATGAACAGTAATAAAGGATTTCGGAAAGAGTTATCATTCAGTACTTATTACTAGCGACATGCTACATTACATGGGAAACACCCTTCCGGCTTGATGCTTTCGGATGATCTTCCTCAGGGGATACCCCGAAATGGACCCGCGGATCGACTCTAAAAGATGACTAAGCGGGGAGATAAAAAAAATGCGATAACATTCCCCACAGTATATCGAATGTCCCTCATTTCACGAATTGAACGCTTGTTTTGCGCTTTTTATGACATCTGATCTAGCATGACGATCCGAAACCCTCTTCCACTCCCCGATGAGTGGAAGGATCCCGACGAATATGTCCAGGCTCTCCTCTCCTTCGCAACTGAATCGGTCATGTTCATGAACGTTTGTGGTGGCGTGCATATCCTCGACTTCTTGACGCGCGATCCCGATCTTTACACGTCACTACTGCCAGAAGATTGGCGATATTTCTTCGACCATCACGATATCCACAATATCTTGCAACTGCTCCTACGAGAGGACATTAGCCCACTCTGCGCACCCGAAACAAACGCAGCCTCCGAGAATGGCAGGACTTGGAACGGAGGCGTATTTCCGCCTGCAAGCCTCCTCGAGTATATTCGCAACATTCGACGACTGAGCTTCCGTCGCGAGTTCACCACGCCTGAGAAGAGCGAACCTCTTCCGAGACATATTGCTGTCGGCATGAACAAGAAAAAAAAAGCATGAGGTGGAACAATTCTCTCGTTATGTCGCGTCTTTGTCGGAGACGGTCAATGAGAGTCGCGGGGAGCCATTGTCTCATATTGTCGATTTTGGTTCGGGACAAAACTACCTGGGGCGCATGCTGGCAAGCTCGCCATATCATAAGCATATCATTGCTATTGAGCGAAAGCACCAATACATAAGCGGTGCTAACCGTATGGATGTTCATGCTCGACTGGCTACGGAAGAAAAGAAAAAGACAATCCATAATGCAAAGCTAAACAAATCGAAAAGGCAATGCATCGACTGTACCGACACCCCAGAACTAACCCCAGACCTGACCACTTCGGAAAAGCCCGAAATTCCTAACTCGGAGATGGGAGCACTGGAGCTGAACGATGCAGTTTCAGAAAAACCTGCTGGACAGGATGAAGATACTACGATCTCTCAGATGCTAGGCGAGATGACCCTAGAAGCTGATGATATGCTCGGCTCGACATACAAAAAGCCACATGAACCACACACACCAAAGCCACGACCGGAGGTCGATACCAGAGGCACTGTCAGCTACATTGAACATAATATCCAAGATGGCTACCTGGAACCAATCATCGAGCACGTCGTCGATCCAAAGACGTCAGTTGAAACCCGGACCAGCACAGAAGAAGTCATTGAACCCGAAGAAAAGAAACTGAGTGACGCCCGGGTGATGGTCGTCTCTCTGCATTCGTGCGGAAACCTTGTCCACCACGGAGTGAGATCACTGGTCCTCAACCCTTCTGTTGTAGCAATCGCCATGATCGGCTGCTGCTACAACCTTTTGACAGAACGATTGGGACCCGCAACATACAAAATCCCCATCCTTCGATCCGCCCACCCCCGCCTCAAACGAACCGGATCTTCATGGGATCCGCACGGATTCCCAATGTCCAAGCTCTATGAAAACTACCAAGCAAAGACTACAACAGGCTTCAAGCTCAACATCACAGCCCGCTCCATGGCTGTCCAAGCACCCCACAACTGGGGACGGGCCGACAGCGAAGGCTTCTTCACGCGCCATTTCTACCGCGCTTTGCTGCAACGCGTTCTTCTAGATCGTGGCATCATCCCCAAACCCGACGTCCCCGATGATCTCTACAAAGACCACACAGATGACCCTGATGCCGGGGGCATAGCGCTGATTGTGGGATCTCTGCGCAAGACCGCATTCGAGTCTTTTTCTGCATACGTGCGTGCCGCAACTGTCAAATTGAGCCGCGATCCAACCCGTGGCGAGTTGATCAAGGAGCGCATCTGTACCATGTCTGAAGAGGAGTTGGAGCGCTATGAAGCTGATTACTTGCACACACGCAAGAACCTCAGTGTTGTGTGGAGTCTGATGGCATTCAGTTCTCAAGTTGTTGAGGCTGCTATTGTGGTTGATCGCTGGCAGTTCTTGCGCGAGCATGACTCGGTCAAGGAGTGTTGGGTGGAGCCGGTGTTTGAATATGGCCAGAGTCCGCGCAATCTGGCTGTTATTGGGATCAAGAAATGAGTTCTGTTATGGTTTGCTTTTCGCTTGCATTTAGATACGCTGGGGAGTTTGTGCTTTGGGGCTTAAGGCATTCTGGTTCTGGGGAGTCTCAGTGCATAGCTGGAACATGGATGCATAGAACATGAGGTTCACAAACATAACCATTGGACTGTGGAGAGGCAGCTACAATACTTTTTTAGATACCTGCCTGGATGGTTACCATTATACATAGATGTAACCTGCAGCCGACTGCACATATGCATACCAAAATTTGATGCGTGCTGTATCCTACCATTTCCCGCCTATTTATCAATAAATCCTACTCCGACTTCGGAGCTTAAGAACAAAGCATCTACCTTGGTACTTCCAAGATTACCCCTAGCCTGGATCTTCGAGAGGGAGATGGTCAAATCATATTATCTGGGTACACGTATACATAAGGATTTTGAATAGAATCCCACTAGATTCGCAAGACGATTTCGTACAAATATTATTACCTTCTCTTCATCAATATTCCAATCATTCTGTTCCTGTGCCCTCTAGGTCATCAAAACATAAGAAATAACGTATATATCAAAAGGCAGTCCACTTTGTTCCACAAGCTGCTGCAACTTCTCGCGCGGGTCTACCAATCATTCCCTTCCAAAACTCAGAAGTACCAGAAGGGACAAGCTCTTCAATCTCCAAAGACAACAAAGTATCAAAAGTCCAGTCCTGACATCGGCCAATCGAATCTCTTGGAGCTGGCTCCTTCTCGATAACTTTGATCGCGTCGTGTCGTTGTTGGGATGTGAGATCGGCAATCTTGCACATCCCTACAGCCGCCTTATCGATGATCTTCGTCGCGTACCGAGGCGAAAATCCGTACCACAGCCTGTCCGAATCGACGACCTCGACTTGGAGGAGATCGCCGAATTCCAGATTCCCGGGTTTGTTGATCATGAACCCCCAGTGGGATCGGTGTGTGGGGCTATCGCCGGGTCCGAAGACTTCTATGGAGAGGTTGTAGGCCATATTCTATACGGTCAGTCTGAGTTGGTTTTCATGCAATGTGCTGAGGTACCTTTTCAAGTAATTTCGGTATGTATGCAGAACTTCCGCAGATAATATCTTGCGAGATGTGGTCTCATAGCTTGGCTTGGGCAATGAGTATTAAGATCAGATGACTTGGATGTGATCGAAATTGACGAATGCGAGAACCCGACCAATTGTGCGGTGTCGATAGGCGCCATAGCCCCTCTTTGACTACTCGAATATGATACTACAAAGCATATCACATATCCTGTATAATGTTGACAGCTCTCACTAAAAACTGATACATTCACCACAATCGGAGCCATCGAGTTCTCGTTTTCCAGGTGGCAGCACACGCCAATTGCGTGCTCTACCTCCCCTACACCTCATATCGAATACTCAGATATCCAACCCAGAAAGTCCAAATCGTTAGCATTCAATTTTATACATGTAATGTTGTATGTTCAACTAATCTCCACACTCCCCTCAGGCACACCTTGCCTGCTCCTCAACCTGCGCGCAAAGAACTGCATAACAGGCATCATCTCCTCACGACTCGACGGCATCCCATCCCCCTTCCTAGCATACCGGCTCACCTCGACGAACTCAAACACTTGCTTCGTCCTACGCACCGCCTCGTCCGAAACAGCCACCGAATCCCTCCCAGCAACCAGCAACACCGGCGACCGATTCTTATCCCCGACCCTGGATCCAGATAACGGATACGGCGCTCCGATAGAAATAACCCCAGAGAGAGTACCGACCTCACCACTATCCGCATCACCATTACCCTTCAGCCCGAGCTCCCGCGCAGCAGCAAGCGCAGCCATCCCGCCCTGCCCGAAACCCAGCACCATAATCTCGCGCAACGCATACCCGCATTTCTGCACGAGCGCCCCGCGCACGACGTCCGATACGAGTTTCTTGGTGCTATGCGTCAGACCGGCGTCCATGTCTAGTGCGCCTGTCGCCGAGTCGAAAGAGACATCGTCGCCCCAGTGGAAGCCGCCCAGGTCGAAGGGGAGTGGGGTTATGCCTTGAACTGTGACGATGGTTGTTTCGGGGAGGCGGATGGCTTCGGCGAATTTTGTAAATGATGCGGCTGTGTCGCCGAGGCCGTGGAGGAGGAGGAGGATGTTTGGGGCTGGGGATGTGGATTGGGAGGCAGAGGGCGGGGCGGGTGTGACGGTGACGGTGAGGTCGGATGGGAAGTCGGATGGGGTGGGGTTCTTGGTAGGCATTTTGAGTGAGTTGGGTTGAAGTAAGCTGAGGTGAGTCGAGTTAACTAGAGCTTGCGGAGCTTGAGCTCGGAGAATCGCGAGTGTGGCTGAAATCCGCGATAAGTGTGGCTTAGACCCTATAGCTTGTGTGTTTCCAGCCTCGGAAGATTGTAGGGATACGGCGAGTACTCCGCACAATGTATGACGCTAAGGTATACTAAGTAATCGTGGCAAGCCCACCAACACCAGACCCCGTGTTGGTGGGCTTGCCACGATTACTCCGTATATTGCTTAAGGATATTCGGAGTACTCCGTAAACGTCTCACATTAATTAGGATCAGTTTCGGGTGGTGTATTGTGATTGTATTGTGGTTGCCTAGGGTTGATCGAGATATTGAGATGTTCAGTGATACCAATAACTCCATGTCATTATCTTCAAGTTGTGTTCTAATATGGAGTATAGGGTAGTGTAATTTCTGACACATGTGGCGTTGCATCCAAGGAACATTCCCAGTACACACTTGTAGTAAACACTATTTTTTTTTTCAATATTGTAGATTTCTACATATCCCGGACCCAGACATGTGCTGACGTGATGATTGTGTATTTGGACTCATCTCCAGGGCTGCAATGGATCAAAGAGCTGATGTTTTTTAGTCCAAGTGTGGCTTGATGTCCGACATTGTGTTCCAGTACGTAATCGGTTTGAGGTGAGCCCCGTGTATCAGACACAATCACAATTGAGTTCGGAATTATCAACACATCTCAAAATATATCCTCTACAAAGTTACTGCTCAATAGGCGAATGAACGCGATTATGACATTCCATGTTCACCGCCACCTTCTCGTGGCTAGTGTTGCCGAGACTCATAAGGCGACAACAAGCCTTGGGGAGAAGCTTGGCTCAGCTAAATCGGGCTCTTGGTGTCTTGGCTTTCGATAAATCAATTTCTAACTTTCTGACTGCGTAATGAGGACCGTACAATCGGCCTGCAATGGAGCTAGTATCGTCTGTGTCCTCTCCTTATTTGTCTATTTATTAGTGGGGTAGGGCTGAGACGACCCATTCGGGTCCATCTGATCGGCGCATGATTGGACATCGGGACAACTCGTAACGCCGAGAGGGTACAACATACTCTACGTTCAACCTGTTGGAAAGCACCTCGCGCAGAGCTGGATTTGTAGTATAGCATACATCGTACACAGTGTAACAAGGTGCTAGTTATGCGTTGTTGAGTTGGACGGTTGGATATTTATGTAGAATGTTCCCCAGGAACCCCTGGACCAAACATCAGTAGACCACCAAAAGGTCGTTCAGCTGGGACCCAGTAAAAGCTAAACAACTGCTAGCGGGGATCATGGTAGAAAGTCCTCCGTGTCCATAACGGGCCAATGAAGTCGTAGACTAGCGACGCAGTGGTGCCGATAATTTCACCGCAGCTCCCAATCAAGTTGCCTCCTCGTCGTCCGAGATATCCGAAAATTATCAGAATATACGGAGTAAGCGCCTGACTGCTTCACCAGCCACGGGCTAATACTCTTAAAGTCATGTCTAATTCCTGTGCTGGAGGGGGGGTATTGGCTCCATCCTCTGACATATCTACATGATAATGATACAACGTGCATGTGCTGTAGGACCGGCCAGCCACTATTCTCGCAGATTGGATGGTGGAGCCACTGGAGCTGAGACAGAGGGGGAGAAAGCTATTTCCAGATCTTAGTACGGAGTACAACGTGGACTACGTAGTCCTTCTGGAGTATTCCGTAGCCTCGCTCCTCTTGCATCGGTATAAGATCCCCTCGCCCCCTTCGCTACTACGTTACACACTTCGTTTCTTCCACACTATACAACCCTTCTCTCACTTTCCTCCTTTTTATCTATACATATTCACAATGGCTTGGGGCTGGAGTAAGTCCGATTTTCCTGCGGGGTAGAGACGCACCTGAACCCTTACTGCTTGCATGCACCAGGGCCCGATCCGACCTGCATAGCCGGCGATATCCCAACATCGCTCTATTGGCCAGGAAAGCGAAAACCATGCTGACGCCAAGCTAGATGAATCCGAGAAGGCACACCAGGAGGTGTACAACGGTGAACAGCATCACGAGGGCAAATTCTCTCACGAGTTCGCCGCCGGCGCCGCTTCTTTTGCTGCCATGAAGGCGTACGAGGACCACGAGCGCAAGGAGGGTATGTGAAACAACATATCATATTCCCAATTTGATATGTTCTAACTTGGATTTGAACAAACAGGCAAGCCAGTCAGCCATTCCTTCGCCAAGGAGCTCATCGCCGGAATCGTCGGCGGTGAGGTCGACAAGCTCGCCGAGACCAAGGGCATGGACTGGGTTGATCGCGAGAAGGCCCACCGCCACGCCAAGCAGAACGCCGAGCACATGTACGAGGAGCGTTACGAGCGTGGTAACTACTAAGTCACTCGTCACGGCGACGACAACGGATGAATAATGAAACCTGTTAAGGTTATGAACACCCTGTGATCGTATGTAGTAAGAGAGAGATGTGATGTATCGAACAATTTGATTATCTCAACCTCGTACCTGCAAAGAGCGGTGAAGTAAGGCATCGAATAGTATCCAAGATAGATATCGATATCGGCATCGTATGTATGTACGGAGTACCGAGTACGGAGTACGATGCACAAACTTGCATCGCATAGTTCCGACAAGACGTACGTAGCCCTCTATACGTACGTCTACCTACATCTAAGGCACTCAATATGAACCAGAAAATATGCGCCAGGCTTTAACAGGGATGCCGGGGCTTTTTTGGAGCCAGTAATCACCATGAGAACCCACCGACCGCATTCCGGTCGCATTCCAATGCTGTCGTAGCTTAGATAGTAGACCAGTCGTTGGGTCAATCGCCGATGAATTGCGTGGTCTTGGATGTTTGCTTTTTGTAATATATAGAAATTTATTGCAGGACCGCTGCAAGGCTGAATATTGGATCGGGCCTGGAGTATGGAAATGAGGATATCTCCAGTTCTTAGATTCCCCTAACTTTAGTAGGAATCTGGCCTTGTGGGGTCAGATCCTATCCCAGCCAATAAAAGTACAAGGATGACCGATAGTGGGTTTATGGCCTGACAATCCAGGCGTCAAAACCTGATGAGCTCATACACGTGCTAAAAGTATAGGGTCAGCTAAAGAGTTTTGCGGCGTTGCAGTCTCTCTGGGAGATTCTCGAGTCTTATATATCGTCGCGGAATTTCTATTTATTTTTCTTCGAGATTCTTCTTTCCGACACTGTTCGTCCTTCCCTATACCTCCTCAGGGCTTTGAGCTTTGATTTATTTTCGCTCAAGCTTTTCGACCCCTCGCACTTGTGTATCGAATCCGGCACTTCCAGGTCTAAAACCATATGAAATGACGGTGGTTCGTTGTTCAGGATGAAATTTGCCAAGTTTGTACCCCCGTGACGGTGGCAGTGTGCGACATTCCAGTGGCTGACTCAATCCGCAGAGAGCTAGAACAGGAACTCGTTCCTGAATGGCGGGCAAAGTATCTCGACTACAAGGTAGGCCGTGGTCACCACATTTATTGTGTTACAATTGCGCTTACCTGGATGTATCTAGACCGGCAAAAAAAAAGTCAAGGCTATCACTCGGGCCCTCCAGAAAGCACACCGCAGCCCTCATGTCTCGTCCAATCGATATCCTACTCCCACCCCGCAAAGTCGCGGCACATCGCACTCTGCTCTCACGCCCTCCAATACCGATAAACAGCTCGATGCGGCAGCAGATAATTTCCCATCGACACCACAGCGAAATGGCGCCAACTCGCCATCAATGCCTCGCTCCACGCCGGTGCCCAGAACCGAGCGACAACCGCTTCGCACGCCAGGATCGCGCTTCTCTGAAAATGTTGGTAGTTATGGAAGCATACTCGCAACACCTCCAGCACAACACTATCCCGCGAGTTCAGATGTAGCCTCCTTCGAACTTCCGGACCCGGCACTTGACCCAGACGAGGAGTATCTGCCACACGAGGATACTGGAGACAGACCCAGACACATACGGACACCTTCGCCGGTTATGGAGCGCCGTGGTATAGTGAACGTCTCACCCTCTCATCCGATTTCAGAACCCTTGCCGGCCCAGAGACCCCAATTAGACCAACGGGCGAGCTATCAAAGTCAGATGGGTGACGCCTTGACAAAGGTGACGTCGGGCAACCGGACATCACAACTTCTGCGGCGTGTATTTACAGCGGAGGGAGAGCCTGGCGGGAGACGACAACAGTTTGATTCTGGCGCTGGCGCCGAGTTTGATAAACGCCAAGACGAGTTTTTCGAGTTCTTGGATAGCGAGTTGAACAAGATCGATTCGTTCTATGTGATGAAAGAACAAGAGGCCACCGAGAAATTGCGGGTCCTTCGCCAGCAATTACATATTATGCGAGACCAGCGCATCCAAGAGGTCCTGGCTGCTAAGAGAGCCGTCAAAACTGATAACCCCCACACACAGCAACGGCCAAATGGATTCACAAAAATCAATAGTGCTCGACTCAAGGATACATTTGTGGGGAAGAATCGTTTCGGCAAGAACACGGAAGCACTGGCGCAGATGGCGACTCCTGGCATGCACCCCCAAGATCGCGACTTCATCGCCAACCGGAGAGACTTTATGCGGCGGCAAGATCCACAAAGTAACGAAGTCCCATATCGCTCCGCTAAGCGCAAGCTCAAGCATGCATTGCAGGAGTTCTACCGCGGAGTGGAACTTCTCAAGGGATACGCTTATTTGAATCGAACGGCTTTCCGGAAGATTAACAAGAAATATGACAAAGCGGTTAATGCCCGCCCGCCGCTTCGGTATATGTCTGAAAAGGTCAACAAAGCGTCCTTCGTGCAGAGTGAAGTGATAGAGAGCTTGATGGTGGCGGTCGAAGACTTATATTCCCGTTATTTTGAGCGCGGTAATCGCAAAACCGCTATCTCCAAACTCCGTCACACAATCAATAAATCTGATGATTACTCACCGAATACTTTCCGCTCCGGTCTCTTGCTGATGGGTGGAACTCTGTTTTCCGTCAAGGCCTTGGTTGATGCTTCGGTAACCCTTCGTTCGGGTGAGGACGCTGAAAAAATTCGGACCAGTTATCTCCTCCAGGTCGGTTTTTTGCTCTTTCATCTGTTGTGTAACCGCATTGACCAATTGAGCAGATATATGGTGGGTATTTCCTCATCGTCTTCCACGTCTTGCTCTTCTGCTTAGATTGTATGATCTGGACAAAGTCGAAGATCAATCACGCATTCGTTTTCGAATATGATACCAGACACACCCTGGAGTGGCGTCAGTTGCTGGAGGTATGTACTATTTCGCGAGCTTTGGTAATTCATTCTGACAAGTACAGATCCCTGCTTTCTTCTTGTTTTTGATGGGCCTGTTCATGTGGCTCAACTTCTCATGGTACAACAACATGTATATCTACTGGCCTGTCATCCTTATTGGCTTGACGATCGTAATTATCTTCTTGCCGGCTCGTGTCCTCTACCACAGGAGCCGCAAGTGGTTTGCTTTTTCGAATGTGAGTTGATATAGCATCAGATGTCGACCTAGCATATCTAACCGATCTAGTGGCGCCTTTTGCTTGCCGGAATCTACCCAGTCGAGTTTCGTGATTTCTTCCTCGGCGACATGTACTGTTCTCAGACATACGCCATGGGAAACATCGAGCTCTTCTTCTGTCTATATGCCTCGTACTGGGGCTACCCTCCCAAGTGCAACTCCTCCCACTCTCGGCTCTTGGGCTTCTTCCAATGCCTTCCCTCTGTCTGGCGAGCTTTCCAGTGTATTCGCCGATACCTAGACACGAAGAACGCATTCCCCCATCTCCTGAACTTGGGCAAGTACATATTTGGCGTCCTCTATTATGCCACTCTCAGCATGTACCGGATCAACCTCCACACGCGGTTCCAAGCCGCGTTCATCACCTTCGCCCTCCTCAACGCTGTCTACACCTCAGTATGGGACCTAATCATGGACTGGAGTCTGGGTAACCCATACGCGAAGAACCCAATGCTCCGCGAAGTCCTTGCCTTCCGTCGCGTATGGGTATACTACGCCGCAATGCTACTTGACGTGGTCGTCCGTTTCAACTGGATCTTCTACGCAATATTTATCTCAAACATCCAGCAGTCCGCCCTACTTAGCTTCATGGTCTCCTTTTCAGAAGTCTGCCGTCGCGGCGTCTGGTCCATCTTCCGCGTCGAAAACGAGCACTGCACAAACGTCCTCCTCTTCCGTGCTTCCCGTGATGTCCCTCTCCCCTACGACGTCCCCTCCCCGGCGGCTGCGCCCCTCGACGGCTCAGCGGAAGACTTCCCACTCGAAGACCAGCAGCACCAGCACGTCTCAACACCCTTCATGTCGCCCGGTGATGTCGAGCACGGCACCCCGTCCATGTCCAGCATGCGCGCTCGCCACCGCCGCCCCTCGCTTACTATTGGCCGGGTCGGCACGATCATGGCCTCAGCCCACGCCCAGGATTTCGAGCGAAGACGTCCACCAAATTTCCTATCCAGCGCGAGTGTGGGACGGGATATGGCGCACCGCGCAGACGACAGCACGGACGAAGACGACGAGGCGGATCTGAGCACGGATGAGGATTCGAAGTCGGTGGCTGAGGGTCAACGGTCGAGACCGGGCTCAGAGCGCAGGGACACAATGGGGAGGATTGTTGAGTAGGTTTCAATGGGTATTGTCAATTGCCAGTGCCAATGACGGGGGATATTATCTATCTGCATCGTCGGGGGCGTCGCTTTGTTTGTGGTGTGAAACTATAGATATCTTTAGTATCTTGCATATACGTCTTATCTTGCTATAAATATTAATATATTAATATTAGTTTCCAGCTTTCCTCACAATCAAACATGTTACAAAATACCCCCAACGGATACCTGGCCCGAGTCGTAGTTGTTTCGGAAGAGGATCCGCACTCCTTCCTCTTCCATGGCCGAGCCACCAGCCTCATACGATTACCGGGTGGGGTATCTGAGATAGGAGCAACCCCGGGAGATGTGAGCAGTAAGGTGCCTGGCTATTGAGGGGAAATTTCGTGAGGGGAAATTTCGTGAGGGGAACTGCGGTCGTATGTTTTGGCCGAAGGCTAGGACTGTTTTGTGGCCTCAGGCCACCAATTTGGTCTTGACAACCTGGCATCTTAGATCTCTCTCTCTCTCTCTCCCTTTTCTCTTATCTCTCCCCGTTCCACTACATACCGAATGAATGCAACAGTTTTTCGCTTCGTACGGAGTCGAGACCTTTGATTGTGCAACACTCCCCAAAAGTTCCCATCTGGGAAGTTGTCTCCGCGCTAGATCCAGCGCGGTGAACCTAAACCCAAATATCTCTCATTGGCCAGCGTCGGGTGTATCTAAATCCTGTGTGGCAAGTCTCTTGTCTTCATGGTGAACATTGAGACTGGGCTTGCGGTGTATGCCAGCGGGCCCGTGTATTATGGTGTACCCCTTGCTTGCAGCACCTCATGGTAGCAGTGCTACCAAAACGCTGCCTCAATGGGAGAGTAGAGTATCGAAGCGATGGCCGTGATTGGTATGCGATGAAAGCACGCCGATTTGACATCTTCTGGATATGTAAGGAGTGAGTTGCGGAAAATAATCACGCTGCGAAAATGGGAGAGTAAAGAGAAGCAAGATCAACCCAGCGGGGCTTGCTTTTGCCATTGGTCTAGTTTCCCAGCCCAGCAATATATTTTCGTAATAGATGACATCCTATCAATAATGCTAGGACCTACCTAGAGCGGTTAATCTCACTTTGCTGTCTTGGCGTAGGACACCCCTGTTAGGATACCCCTGTTAGAACACCCATGTTAGGGCTTTCCTGGCAGGATTGTTTCTAGAAGGCAGCTCCATGCATCGATCTTGCATGCTCTTACGGACTCTTCTAGAACATCTCCGAGAGGAAAATCGCGCATGAACCGACAAGGTTCGAGACTATCGTGAACGGCAAGAGATACAGGATGCGATTGACAGTACATAATACTAGAAGTGGATCATACCGGGCAAACTAGTCTTAGGGTCCTATCTACGTAAAAGGTACTGTTGCTCAACGTTTCAGCTTCGACTCCATATGCCGATTCAAGCAAAAGAATGCAACCCTGGAGTGGATAGGGCTCGTATTACAAATTTAGTCTACGGAGTCTCCGTACAGCGTAGCTTCAGATTTTAACAGGGCGCATGTAGGACAGTCGGTCTGATCCTGTTCATATATGTAGTACATTCTCGGCTCGCAGTTGGCAGATTCCTATTTCGGTGTTCCGGGCTGCGACGATCACTCGCGTACCCAAAGGGGCCAAACTACACATTTGTACACCCAGCCAATGCTTAAAGAAGTGATACATGAGATATAATAGGATTATGATATCTGTGCTCTGTACAAAGTACAATATACACGTGAGCGGTGACCGGCTGCGGCACCCGGTCTAAGCAAATGCCTCACGGGATAGGAACCGGTTGTCAGATGCTTAGCCACTGGAAAATGCCACCTAAGCCACCTAAGCCCCCTGTTTTTTTCTATTTTCCCTTTTTTTCCCCCCCCCCCTTAAACCCCTCAAATGGTACGGTGACGTCGATACTTCCAATTCAGCTTATCTGGATTTGATAATATTCTCTATCGGGAAATAGACTTTTGTATCAGATTGAGAGATAACATCTGATAACATTGATAAAGATCGTTGCTCACCTATATGTAAAAAAGATGCACTATTTTTTTCATCTCGATGTGACCGGGGAGTCCGGAAGCGTCCGGAGGCGTTTTTGTGGGCGTAATGTAGTTTAGTTAAGGTTGCACAATTTGAACTTCTCCGCGTCTCCCCATGGGGTAGTCATGGAATTATGGAGCAACATCCCATACATTTCTACTCCACATGGTCTCCACGTACTTGTCGTCATACAGCGGGCCGGTCATAGTGCAAGGATATTTATTATTTCCCAGTTTTTCGGCGGATCTGCGCTTGAGTTTTGAAACCGGGTTAGCGTATGATTCCATTGTAAGGTGAGCGAATATACGCAGTATCCACATTCGGGTCTTGTTAGACCACCCAGCATTTACTGCATTGACTCCAATTGTCTAACCCTTATCTGTTCTCTGGGCGCCCCATCCGTCAGGCAGCCGCTGGTCTGAGGAGGGAGTTATAAGTGGCGCGACATCCACATGCTCCAAGACCCAGTTTTTTTTTTTGTATCCGCCTTACATTCTCCAGTCTCCAATATGATGGATATGAAAAAAGAAAAAGACCTCGAGGGTCTCACTCCATCTGAGAACAGTGATCTCCACCATCCCGTTCAAAATCACGATGATGTGTTTGGAGAGATCACAGAATCCGGCCCCAACTATCGAAATGTATGTTTCTGCTCTTCTCTTCTCTTTTTTACTTTTTTGTTCTCCATAAAAAAGTCCAATTAACGATCCAAACTAACACCTTTTTAGGTAGGATGGGCAGGAACAGTGATCCTCATGATGAAGAGTCAGATTGGCCTTGGTGTCCTTTCTATCCCAGCTGCTTTTGATACGTTAGGCCTCATCCCAGGCATCATCTGCCTACTCATCGTTGCAATCATAACAACATGGTCCGACTATATGGTCGGTGTATTCAAGCTCAACCATCGTTCAGTCTATGGTATCGACGATGCAGGTTTCTTGATGTTTGGTGTGATCGGTCGTGAGGTTTTCGGCTTTGTATTCTGCCTCTGTAGGTCTATACAATTATAAAAATTGGAGATTCACTGCTAACTCACCCACTAGATTGGATTTTCGTCGCTGGCTCAGGAATGCTCGGTCTTTCGATCGCCCTCAACGCCGTCTCGAGCCATGCCACATGCACAGCCGTCTATGTTGCCGTTGCAGCCATCGGAGGAATTACCTTCGCCAGTATTCGCACTCTCGGAAAAATTAGTTGGCTCGCGTGGATTGGACTGGTTTGCATTCTGGTCGCAAGTAAGTTTTTCCCGACGTCACGGGATCTACCATAGCCCTAACCCAACTTGTACTATAGTCTTCATTGTCACCATCGCCGTCGGCGTTCAGGATCGCCCAGACTTGGCCCCACAAGGTGGAACCTGGGTATCTGATTACAAGATCGTTGCCAATCCCTCATTCAGTGAAGCCATCTCTGCCGTGGCCTCCATGGTCTTTGCCTACGCCGGTACACCCGCATTCTTCTCTATCGTATCGGAGATGCGCGACCCCAAATACTATACTCGCTCGTTGGTCATCTGCCAAGGCGGCGTGACTGCTGTCTACATTACCATCGGTGTTGTGGTCTACTACTTCTGTGGTTCTTATGTTGCCTCGCCTGCTCTTGGCTCCGCTGGTCCCACTGTGAAGAAGATCAGCTATGGCTTTGCTATTCCAGGTCTTTTGGTCACCGTGATGTTGTTCGTTCATGTAAGCGCTTCTTCTCTTAAATTCCTCAGATCTTTTTTATCTATATCGATTATGAACTGACACAGCCACAGCTACCCGCCAAGTTCATCTTCGTCCGCGCCCTCAGAGGCTCCAAGCATCTCACCTCCAACAGCATGGTGCACTGGGGATCCTGGATTGGCTGCACCACAGGTGTCGGTCTGATTTCCTACATCATCGCAAGCGCCATTCCCGTCTTCGACAGTCTCGTCTCGCTTATCGGTGCTTTGCTTGGCACATTCATGTGTTTCCAGCCCATGGGCTGCATGTGGCTGTACGATAACTGGAGCAAGGGCAAGGTCCACCGATCACCGAGATGGATGGCCATGGTTTGCTGGAGTGTCTTCGTTGTCGTTATTGGTACTTTCATGATGATCGCTGGTACATATGGATCTGTTGTCAGCATTATGGACAGCTACGCGGCGAACGGTGGTTCGGCTGCTTGGTCCTGTGCGGATAACTCAAATTCTTCATAGATCGGTTGGGTCTAGAGTTCAGTGGCAGTCTTATCTGCTGCTATGTTTGAAACGGGTGCATTAGAAATACTTATGTATATTTAAAGTGTGTTAGAAATATCATATAATTCAATATTAATCTTGCTCAATTTTAAGACCTATGCTCTGGACCTTCGCTTTGTATAGTTTGGACGTTTAGTTCTCGTCACAGGTTATACATGGGAATATTCTGCATCAAAAGTCTAAAATCTGTAACCTGGTCAAAAGCGCCTTCGCCAAGCTACGCAAAATACCCTCACAACGATATCTCGGAGCTCTAGGCCGCCAACCATATCGAATTAGTGACAGAGGACCAAGAACCCGGGCTTTCTGGCCCATTCAGAAACCAACCAGCGATGAATATCTCAATCCTCAAAATACTCTCTTCCTTCACGAGAACGATTCATACGGGAGATTATGGATCGTACCTTGTCGGCCACCAAACGGTGTTCGCCCATGAACAACTGAGATCGAAGCATCTCATCATCATGGTGGCGCTTTCGAGTGCTTTTCTAGTTGATATTTCTGACGAAGCTATCTGCACTGATTTCCTTCTTATCTCGCCAGCTTTTGTGGTTGTTTTCTTACAATTATCTCAATCCGAAAATATATCATCCATCCTCGTTATATATTCACAAGAATAGTCGGCGATTTATGTGGCCTTTTCATGCATTTTTTGCTAGTTTTTGCTCTAATCCCTTTGATAGTCGCCTCTAATGTTCTTTTCAGATGTAGTTTTTCAAAATACTTTCTCCTCACTTTTATAGCTAGAAATATGAGAACGTACAGCTAATTTTTCCATGTGTAACTGGGGACTCACGAGGTCCATCGGCCCCACAAAAGTGTATACATAAGCAGCAGCTGGCCCCATATTTGGCTTATCACACGTGACCCGTCACATCACTCGGGGCTCCACCTCCAGACTTCCTCATCTCTTTTTGTCGATTCATTCCAACGATCAACACCAGTGCAGAGAGACTAGAAGTATCTCAACCTACCGCCATGGCTGCAAATACCAGATATGAGCCCGCTCCTCAGCGGGACTCCTTAGACGACCCGTCCTACTCTCAGGCGCCTCCCTCCTATCAGGCTACCGCGCAGCCAGCAGAACCAGCGCCTCGCAGCGAGAACGACAATCTGCCAGATGATTTCAAGGTATGTATTACGTCATTTGGAGGATTTGCGCCGGGCTAGAAAGATGAAAACTGACAAACATAGTTCGGAGGCACCGTTGCCGAAGGCACGATTGACATCCGAATGCAATTCGTTCGGAAAGTATACTCCATTCTGTAAGTCCAACACGATTCACAAACGCAGACGCAAGCGCATCGATTCTACAGCCCCCCTACTAACACATCCCATCCAGAACGGCCCAACTCCTCCTCACAACGATCCTCAGCTCGATCTCCTTCTTCAACGATTCCTACCGCATCTGGATCCAGTCTAACTTCTGGTTGATGATAATCTCCGTCTTCGGCGCTCTGGGCTTCATGCTAGCAACATTCTGGAAGCGCAAGTCATACCCGGCAAACCTCCTCTTCCTATCAGGTTTCACCATCCTCGAAGCATACTCAATCAGTGTGGCTACATCTTTTTATGACGCGAGAGTAGTTGTACAAGCGCTCGCACTGACGCTTGGAATCTTCGTCGCCTTGACACTCTTCGCATGCCAGACCAAGTACGATTTCACCGATTGGATGCCATACCTGTTCGGTGCATTGTGGTTCATGATTCTGTTCGGGTTCGTGGCTATGTTCATCCCGTTCAACAGCACCATCGAGATCGTATATGGTGTACTTGGTGCGCTCATCTTCTCGGGTTATATTCTCGTCGATACGCAGCTGGTTATGCGACACTATCATGTTGAGGAGGAGATCGCTGCTTCGATCTCGCTTTATCTCGATGTGCTTAACTTGTTCATGTCTATTCTGCGGATTCTGAACGGTGCTAACAACAATAATTAACTGCGCGTTGAACTGGCCGAGAGCTGAGAAGAGATACGTACAATCTTCCTTGAATGGCCTGCTTTTAGTAGGTTATGGATCAGAGGGCAATTGCCGAACAAACAATCTTGGGTTTTGGTGTTTCTCGGAACTGGTTTCGGATGAGGGTTTTTCTGATTTACATCTGGACTTGCTTGAATCGCTTTCTACTGTGCACTTTTCTTCATTCATATCTTGAACTTCTACAAGTCTATTCATTATACGTTTACCTTGAATCCTATCTCTCTTCTTTCCTTACCCAAACAAAACAACTGGTCATGGTAAACCCGCATAAATTAGCATCCAGCCGATATGAAGATTAAGCAACTGAGTCAAATAGATACAATTCTCCAAACGCCCAGCATGAACAACCCGAATCAAATGAAATTTAAACTTTGCGAAGAGCAATATCCAATAGGATAAACACACAGCAGCGAACATCTAAAGTAACGCGTCAAGGGGAAAGAATATGCGAAGGGAAATGAGCCTGATGAACAGGCAAGAAAATCAAAGGAACAAGGTTCCTTGGACGGTATATGGCAGGCCCAAACATCATGGAAAGATCAGGTCCAAGCCGACAAGAGGGGGAAAGATAACTTTCATGCAGAGATAAAGGAGCCTATTAATGCGAGACTTTGAAAAAGGTGTTCGTAATCAGACACACAACCATAACAAGGAAGCCGTAGAGAGCTAACGCCAGGCTGAGTCGGCGAAGCAGTAGCTTGCGCCAGCGGCTGCCACGGGGCAAAAGGCCACTCTCGGTCAACGACCGAGCGAGGGAACCCTCGTCGTCGTCACATTCGTCATCATCGAAAAGATCATCCTCCGCCTCATCGTCCTCTTTCATTAAGACCTGGTGGGTAGGTGAGTCGGGCGAGGAGATTTTGTAGTAGAACAAGCCCGGGAGAATGAAGCTGATGCTTGTGCTGCCAGTGCTCCCGACGTATGCCAACACGGATTCGAGGGAAGACACGGTCATAGCAACTAGGTAGCTCAGGATCAAGATGGTGGTTGTGATAATGGAGAAGCGAAGATCGCTCATTGGCTCCGGGGTACGGTTTCCGCGTGGGCCAAGCAGTGGGTGCCGGTTTGGAGAACTCTCTGTGCCATGGACTTGTTGTCTGGGGCGCCATCTTAGGACAGCATCGACTGAGGCTCGGCATGGGTGGCATTGAAGTGGATAAGAGAAGACTACTAGCATGACGATTGCAGCGCGGCCGATCGTTGCATACACGCCGGGTGGGTACATGCCGATGATATTGCCGCCTACACTGTTGCCGAAGGATAAGTATCCGGTGATGGCAACGAGGATGTATGTTGCAGCTGCGCTACCGGCGCTCGCGAAAACAACGGCAGTCGTGCGGAAGTGGCTGTTATTGCCGATTTCGTTGAGGATGGAGAACATCTGGAATGCTTGTTAGAAAAGAATCCAAGGGTCGTAACTTGAAAACGTACGTTTTGATGGCAAGTAAATGCAAAGACAATAACTGGCAGACTGCTGAGAGTCGGAACCGCGCCGGCCCAATGGCCCACGCGAATCGGGCCCCGATCTTCCATTGTGTCTCCCTGGACAAATTTATACACAACCAGGACAACCAAATAGGCCATGGACATCAAGGCCGCAATACTGGTATACTTCAAAGAATCCAACCGGCGCAAGTAGGAAATAGGAATCACGATCAACCTAAACTCAAACGGTCAGCACTTCGCTCTCGATTCGCCACATTTCACAAAGCGACTCACATAAAAGCCGTAACCCAAAAATGGCGGTCCACCAGGAAGTCATATCCTGGCTCGCTGCCAACAAAGCCTTGTACTACCCCCGGCATGAGATCTCCAATGATGATGAGATAGCTCACGCCGACTCCGAAACACTTGATCGCAATCGCAGCGTCAAAGACGACGGCCGCGTTGGGGTATGTCAACTGTGATAGCGCAAAGAATGAGGCGCTTCCACGATCTAGGTATTGCGCGCATAGTGATTGCAGGTAGAGGCCGAATCCTGCGGTGACTGCAGACCACAGAACCACGCCGACGCCGAGGACAATTCCCATGCGGGAGATGGCTAGGGGCATCGCAAGCACACCGGCACCGATGACTAGAGTGAGAAATTGTATCAGAATCCGAAACACCCTCCTTGTGTATTTCCTTGCACTTACTGGTATTGACCAGGTTGATCACACTGCTGGCCCAACTGGCCTCACCCACGACATCTCCTGGTCTTCCACGGCCTCCACGCCTGATGGAATCTTAATTAGCTACAGCCATCATCCAGACTTTGTGTTCTAGCTTACCTCCGCAATGCATTCTGGGATCCAGATGGACCAACGAGAGCGGCCTCCTCCATTTTAATATCTGTTATCTGTTTGCGGAAATGCGGTTATCGGTCGTAGATAGGCGCGCAACACATAATTAACGGCCGCTACCAGCGGGGCCGAGATCAAACCAAAAGAGAGAGATAGAGAGAGAGGGTAATTTAGTTTAAACACTGGAAAACGGAAAAAGGGAGGAATATGGAGGAAAAGTATCGTGGCCAGTTGAAAGCCTTATCGGGATGACACATGACCGGCTCTTCTTCGGGACCCTGTTACATAAAAAAACACTTGGCCCAGCCCAGGAAGCATCTGGGCACCCCTACATATTACCTAACTACATCCTTGAAGCGCCAACTATTTGAAACATTGGGATTCCTAAATCCATAAAATGATACTAATTATGTCTTCGACAATCCCCAGCCTTTCTGCGACATGAGTTGATAACTCTCTTCTTCGACCGTGTGATGATCCGACGCCGTGTTTCCAGGCCGATTACCAGGGCCAGGATCATTGAACTGCTCGACAGCTCGCACCGTCTTTGAAACTTCCAGAACTGTACCTCCCTCCACCTTAAACTGCGGCCCACGACCCGAGCGATCCCCGATAATCTCGCCCACTTGTTCCTGCTGCACAAGCGCCAACATCACCTCCGCCACTTCTTCAGGTGTCACCCACGAATCAGTACTATCATCAACCATTTTCATCTTCTCCGGATGATCAGTCCACAGCGGGGTCTTGATCACACCGGGAGCCACGGCCGTGACTCGGATGCCAAGCTGCTTGTCGAGGTTAGCGAGCGACCGGACAAAACCGTTGACGGCGGCTTTCGTGGCGCAGTAAATCGGAGCTGCGAGATTCGAATTCTGGGCTGCAATGCTGGAGATATGGACGATATGCTTCGGGCGGCCGCTGGTACGATTGTTTAGGAAATGAGCAATCGCCAGCTGCGTCGTGCGGATCGGATGGGTGATGTTGATATCGATCAAAGCGTATCGGCCGCCAGAGGCTGAGTCCTTGCTTTCAGCTGAGTGAGGCGGGCGCCAGAAGTTGCTCCAGTTCTAGATTTATTGCAGCTGTAGTTACACTTGTAGTTTTGTTGGGGTTGTGCTTTGTCTTACCGGCTCGTAGACTCCCGCGCCCGGGCAAACAATATCAATCTCGCCGAACTCTTTCTCCGCAACCTCGAACATCCGCTCGAGCTGCACCCAGTCAATCACATTAGTCTGTTGGAAGACCACTCGTGCGGGTCCGGTCTTGTGCTTATCGGCCAGCACTTGCGCCTCGGGACGCAAGGCTAGGTCTGCGATTAGGACATTGCAGCCGTTTTCCACTAGCAATTTGGCGAAACTGAGGTTGATACCTGACTACAATGTAAGCTGGCTGTTTCATACTGCAGTATACAGGAGACATACCGGAGCCGGCCCCAGTTATAATGGCAGATCTTCCTTTGACCGAGAGAGACATGTTTAGAGTATTAACGATTAATGGGTTACAGATTCCACTATGAGGGGGATTCTGCGCTCTTTTATGCAGCCTATGGGCCCTGTGGAACATGCTCGGGGTCCTTTGCAGCGCATTCCGTATCCATTTTGAAATCTCGCGGGGTAGAAGAGCATTTACCCGTTGGGGCGAGAGGAAGGTGGACCGAGGCCGGCGTAATGGCCGAGATTCCTATACAACGAGGTCCAATAGCAGTCTATTTCCTCGTTTCCCTTGGGTATCAGGTCATCTAACAGGATTCCCCTCTTGTTGGCATTGGCTTACTCTATTACAACTCTGGGAGGGGTTTGATGGTACCTGTATGAATTGTTCGATGGAAAAGCGCTACATGCTGCAGTTCCGGATTAGCAAGGGGCCATGGGCCATGGGGCATTAGGGTAGGGCTCGGCACTCTTGCCTTTAGTTTTTGAAGTGAAAAACCGGGGAAAACCAGGTGGATTGCCCTATATAATTATTTGAGTGGGTACGAAGTATACCTGTCAAGCATAGGAACGCTCTACGAGACATTTAGACCTTTGGTAGCTCTACCCTGTCCTAGCCGTCAAACAGTAGCACTTACGGTACTCGGTTAATCATCTCCTTCGAGGAACTCAGTGCAACTTCACACCAAGTCTCGCAGTTGGTGTCGTGGTATGGCATGTGGTGTTTTAATTTGTATAGTAGTTAGGCTTCGTCACAATGTAGATCTTCTATCCCGAAAGCCTTGAAAAATGCCGGCTTGTCGTGTTCCCGAATGATGTTCTCAAACGGCCAGACTTTCGAGAAAACTCACTCGAGACTATTGCTATCTTTAGCCTCATAAATGATGGATTCTTTGTGGGCTGGTCATGGCCAGCAGCAACTGGGCGGGTAAATATCCTAACAAGGTAATTTCTTGGCACACCGTTCTTTCCGACAGCGGCACGACTACCGTTTAAGGGAGATTTCCGCTTCGACTAATGTAAGGTGTGTTCCCCACGAAACACATATAAAGCACTGGTGAAGATCCCCGCAATGTTAAAATATACACTTGTGAATTCGTTTCAACCATGTCATTGTCAAAGTTTATCTCAAAATCCGCTGTCCGAGCGGCTTCTACATCGGCCCAGACGACCAAGGCCGCTGGTGATATCTCATCGGTCTTCCCCAGTTTAAGGCCCGACTACAAGCCGGAACCTCTCCCCACACGGTTTCAGGAGCTGAAGGCAAAGGTCTTCGAGAAGAACAAAGATGCTATCACAAAGAGTTGGGGGCGGTTGCTTCCTAGCTTGGATGAAGAAGTGCAAAAGATCAAGGCAAAGGGCAGCGACGTATGTGCACATTAACCCGTATTACCGAGCAAAAGCCTAACTTATACATACTAGATCATTCCCTCAATTGAGTACTCTGACGTGATCTCTGGAAAGGTGTCTGAAACCGCATTAAAAGAGATCCGCTACCGAGGCAGCGTGGTCGTCCGCAATGTGATCCCTCGGGACCAAGCTCTAGAGTATAAGCAGCGGATCCGCGACTACGTGGCCGCCAACAAGGAGCGAGTCAAGGCCTTCCCGGCTGACTCCCCAGCTGTTTACGAGCTGTACTGGACTCCATCGCAGGCCGAAGCTCGCGGCCACGAGAGCCTACTCAACACCCAGCGCTTCATCCAGCAACTGTGGCATTCTTCCGACCCCAACAGCAAGATCTCAACAACCAACCCGCTCACCTACGCAGACCGTCTGCGCATCCGCGACCCCGGCGACTCAAAATTCACCCTCGGACCGCACATCGACGGCGGTTCTCTCGAGCGCTGGGAAGACCCCGAGTACTCCCGAGTCTACACCAAGATCCTGGAAGGAAAGTGGGAGCAGTACGACGCATGGGATGCGCGACACCGTCTGAACGCCAACATGGACTTATACAACGGTGCCGGTGCATGTTCCATGCTGCGCTTCTTCCAGGCTTGGCTATCTATGTCGGACACCAAGCCCGGTGAAGGCTCATTGCACGTCTGTCCCATGATAAACCACAGCACAGCGTACACCATCCTGCGTCCTTTCTTCGACATCGAGAGCTCAAAACCGGCCCTGGATGCTACATTCCCCGGCTCCGTACCTGGAGCTTGCCAGGAGTATAACCCGGTCACGCACCCGCATCTCGATCTCGAGTCGACTATGGTTTCCGTACCGCAGGTTGCGCCTGGTGACTTTGTCGCCTGGCACTGCGATTCTCTTCACTCCGTGGACAAGGAGCACCGTGGCACCCAGGACTCCAGTGTTATGTATATTCCTGCTACCCCGCTGTGTGACATGAATGTGAAATACCTTCTTAAGCAGCGCCAGGCTGCGCAGACCTATTCGCCTCCGTGGGATTTCCCTGGTGCCGGTGGACCCGGTGAGGCGGGTTTCAAGGTTGCTATGGATTGGTCGACGCTGAGCCCTGAGGGCCAACGTGCGATGGGTCTAGGCAACACTCCTTGGGAGATCACCGATGCCATGAGTGAGGGCGAGAAGGAAGCTGTCCGGTCTGCCAATAAGGCTTGTTTCGGTGTTTAAGATTTGTTTGGATTGGATAGCATTTTTCTGGAGTTTTTGTTTTTGAAAGTTGCTTTCAAAACTGTGTATAACAATTTGTATTTGAAAATAAATGTCGATTATTACATTTTCACATGAAATTATTGAAAATCACACCATGTGGTCACTTATCCCCCAGTCTAGAGACCCTGCGGGAAAAAATACAGCATAATTTACCACCAGACCACATAAAAACCAAGATAACTATATAGGGCCTAGAGGCGCCGTATCAGACATTTGACAGATCCCAACAAACCGCAATTCATTAGTGCCACAGTAGTGCAGCAAAACGCCACAGTATCAATAGTGCCACAGCGAACAGCCACAACGAGCCCCACACCAAACTACCCAAGGCAGCCTTGGCAAAAGAGGGGCAGCTTTTGCCTAGTTAGACGGATTCCCTGACACAACTCTTTTTCTTTTTCTTTTCATCTCTCTACTCATATCTTTGAATTCGTAAATAATTCAGACACTTACTATCACAATGGATTTCATTAAGCAGGCAGTTTCCAGCGCTGGCGGCAAGCACGAGGACAAGCCTGCCGAGAACAGCACCCAGCAGAACCAGGACTACGTTGACAAGGGTGAGTGGTTTATTTTGCTTTGCGCAGTATGAATTTTCGACTGACAAGTCTTTACCTCAGCCTTCGCTGCCGGTGTCAAGAAGTCTGGCTTCAACCTCGACAGCAACATGCAGGAGAAGATCACCGACGGTGCCCGCGAGGCCTACGAGAAGGCCACTGGGTACGTGACACTTTAGATTCCTTGGGCTTGGATATCTGCTAATATTTGATTCTGCGATACAGCAAGCAAGTCAGCGAGAAGATCTCCAACTAAACCAATCACTGGAGTAATAATCATATTTGGGGGAAGGAGTGAATGAATACCCAGAATCTGCGCAGATATGATAGACATGTCAACCTAATCAAACTTGTCTCTACCTCACTTGAAGAGTTTTGCGTAATCTAATTACTTCAGCTGAATCCATCGAATCATGTCGAGGACAGCAAGATTCATGCACAGGGCCATGGTCAACCCGAGGATATCCAATGTACCCAAAGAGGGGTAGGTTTCTGCGCTCGCACAAACTCCTTGACTAAGAAGGGATCTTCAATTGTACCATGGACTGTCCAAAGCAAACCAGAGATACGGGCGGATCTCGGAGATAAATGCATCACGTTACCATAGAAATCAATAGCGCGATCTCAGTAGATCTTGCCTAAGTGGGCCCGGAAAAGACAGATCCGCAGTTATGATTGGTTCATCTCAGTATGATTGACTCCCCCAAAAAAAGGGAAAAGAAATAAGGGCGCTTACATATGTAGGTACGTTTGTTTACGGATTAGATACATCTCACCTATTCTCTCATATTAAAGAGAGTCTAGACGGTGGCTGCATGATGATAAACAGCAACATAGCCACATATGATGGGAAAGGAATCTATCCTTTCACAGGGCGGCTAAGTCCGGATCCCAATAAGGAACCAAATTCGACCGGCAAATCACAGGCCCGCATGGCTTTCTCCATGGCGCGATCTTCTGTTCGTGGATTGGATGATGCCACAATAGCAACTATGGGTCAAATATGGGGTCAATTCCAATTTGGGCCACGCCAGCTGAAAAGTGGCCCCCAAGGTTTGCGCAATCAATACCAAATAAGCAAAAACTAGTAAGCTCTGGAGATGAGATGCTAGCTTCTCCGTGCCACGATTATTGGCCCCTGTTGGCCTTCCTCGCCTCGCTTGTCCGCATGTTGTCATTGAGGGGGTAAAGAGAGGGGCGATTCTCTTCTATTCCATTCGACCCCGTTCCTGGTGGGGGATAAATAAAGCGCTCACCTTCTGTTGGGATAAACATAGTACCCCTTAAATAACCAGTCTATCCTCTTCTTTCCAGGATCTATTCATCTTCTCATTTCAAACATAAACCAATTCCATTAAAACAATCAATTAAAATGTCTTACCGCAACGAGTCCGACAGCTACGGCAGTGGCAACCAGAGCTCCGGCTACGGTGGCAACGAGTCTAGCTACGGCAACAAGTCCAGCTCCGGCCGTGACGAGGACAGCTATGGCAGCAAGAACACTAGCTCCGGCTACGGTGACAACGACTCCTCCAGCTACGGCAACAAGTCTAGCTCCAACCGTGATGAGGATAGCTACGGCAGCAGCAACAAGAACTCCTCCAGCTACGGCGATAACAACTCTTCCAGCTACGGCAACAAGTCTAGCTCCAACCGTGATGACGACAGCTACGGCAGCAGCAACAAGAACTCCTCTAGCTACGGCAACAAGTCCAGCTCCAGCTATGGCAACAATGATAACGACAACTCCTCTTCCAGCTACGGCAACAAGTCTAGCTCCAACCGTGATGAGGATAGCTACGGCAGCAGCAATAAGAACTCCTCCAGCTACGGTGATAACAACTCCAGCTACGGCAACAAGTCTAGCTCCAACCGGGATGAGGATAGCTACGGTAGCAGCAACAAGAACTCCTCCAGCTACGGCAACAAGTCTAGCTCCGACCGTGATGAGGACAGCTACGGCAGCAGCAACAAGAACTCCTCCAGCTACGGCAACAAGTCCAGCTCCAGCTATGGCAACAATGACAACGACAACAAGTCTTCCAGCTACGGCAGCAGCAACAAGAACTCCTCCAGCTACGGCGACAACAACTCTTCCAGCTACGGCAACAAGTCTAGCTCCGGCCGTGACGAGGACAGCTATGGCAGCAGCAACAAGAACTCCTCCAGCTACGGCGATAACAACTCCAGCTACGGCAACAAGTCTAGCTCCAACCGGGATGAGGATAGCTACGGTAGCAGCAACAAGAACTCCTCCAGCTACGGTGATAACAACTCCTCCAGCTACGGCAACAAGTCTAGCTCCAACCGTGATGAGGATAGCTACGGTAGCAGCAACAAGAACTCTAGCTACGGTGGTAACAATGACTCCTCCAGCGATAGTTTTGGCAGCAAGCTCCTGAACAAGGCCGAAGGTTCGTGATTCTTCTTTTTTCCCTAGAAGGATTTAAGGACTATATGCTGACCTACGTATCATTTTAGGCTACCTTAACAACAACCGTGATGATTAAGCTCGTTCTTCACTGGTAGATAAGGCAATCGGTAGAAATGAACCATTTCGCTGGGATATGTCGTTCAGAAACTAGTATATACTGAGACACAATATATGATTTATCTATTACGATTTTGTGGATTTAGAAAGGACTACTGGCTACTTATTTAGAGAAGTAGCTTACGAAGGTAATATATATAGTATCATAGCTTATATGACCTACGGACCCCAGATCTAGGTGGAGAACGTCCATCGGGATCTTTCTGAAATCTCAAGGAATGCTTCCAGACCGCTCGATTTGCTTCCGTGGTGATTTTACACATGTAGCATACGTGACAAGGGAAGAAGTACCCAGGAGGAGGACCAGCCCCAAAAGATAAGAAACGCTCACTAATTCTATTCTCATCTTATCCTAAGATCTGGGCGTGACTTCCATACTATCACCCCGCAAGACACAGTTTGATCGCCAAAGCCTCGATACTAGCGAGAGGCGCATTATTTGACGACGGCCAGTTCACATGGATATATGTCTCGGGGTGGTCTGCCACCCCGTTCGTAAGGGTACTGTTTCGCCCGGTGCGAATTCGCTCTGTGATTCCCCAGGCAATATTTTCCACGATGCGGGATAAATCGCCGGCAATCAGGACGTTAGTCACTACGACCCCTTCCCCAAAGGGGGGCCATGGTTTGAGCATTGAAAGCGTCAGCTAAAAGGTCCGCAATCTTTGCGTGATCTTGACATGAAGTCCAAACATGACCTCCGGTGGGAACTGGCCGACTGATGGCCGTTCATGGAATTAAGCGAGCCAACGCCTTCCAGTGGCAAGGGTATTTTGTCCTCAATATTCAGGGTATCTGCGTGACAGATACATTGCTCTAGAGATACGGGCTCACGCTCAACAGACACTAGAGAACTTCGAATCCCGACAGGTTTAGTCCACTAACCAATATCATGACGTTCATTAAAGCAATATGTCCACACGAAATGTCACTAGAGGCTCTACATATCGATACCGACTATCATTACTACTCTCCTTTATATGGCGTGCTAGAAGAACACGAAAAAAGGACGCTGGATCAAAGACTTGGTGGTCCACTTGGACTACGAATACTTGCTCTAGGCAAGTTCGCACCCACTGTTACATTTCTCCAAGTGCTTTGGAAGAACATTGGGTTACTGAAGGACTTTATGGCACTGAAACGGTTGCGCATGGGGATTAAATCTCTGTTGTACTTTGCTAAAGGGGTGCATGAAGGTATAGGCGAAAAGAAGAAAAAGGTCATGCTTGCGGAATGTCTGCCAGATAACCTGAGCTATCTGTGTATTAGAGGCTATGAAAGAGGCAGGAACCGTGAGTGGGACACACAGTTGGACGCGTTAAATGCCTTTCATGCTTCGGGGTTATCCAATTTAATAGAGATCAGTGGCACCGATGAGTGGCAGATTCCCAATTCCCCAATCAGGTAATGTGAAGACGAAAGGCAATGAAGCTAACCTGAAGGATAAGTGGGATATCGGAGTGAACGCTTGAATGGTGGCCGCTTGGTAACGTTTCGCTGTTTTTGAGAGTAGTTAATACCTACATACATGTCGATGTATATAGATGCCTCGAACCTTGGGATGAATCCCTAAGTAATCCATGGATCACCCGCAAGCATCCAATCACACCCACCGAGAGTTCCATGGTTCATTGGACCTCACATGAAGGCATACTTTCTACATGGAAATTCCATTGATGTACACTACTTCGAACGGATCCCACCTGAAATAAGATTGGAATTGCAACTTATCTATTAACCGTGGACTTCCTCAGCCTACGACTCTGTTCAAGGGCAATAGCAGATATATTCGAAAGTCAATCAGTCTGGAAAACAAGGTTCTTCATACACGGCGATAGAGGTTATCTTGCCTTTCTCACTGTAAGTATCGAGTGTGGAAAAGACTGGCGACTGATTTACCGTCATACGCACAACATTTCTAAATACACCCCGAGCTCCGTATCAGAAGGCAGCATTGACGACATAACCAATGGCTGAGAGATGTCAGTATCATGACTAGAGAGCAGAATTTTCTATTTCATGATCGATTTGACAATGTAGAATATCTGCAGTAGCAAAAAGCTGCTGGGAATATATACTGCAACAGGGGAACTCGTGCTTCGGCGAATGCGGCTAATTGGAAAATGTGAGGGACATGTTTTGCCGAGCATAACCCATTGACTCAATCAGTTCCCTTCTCTAGGGCTGTTCTATGACTTCTCTCACTCACGCTCAGATCCAGTGCCAGGAAACACATTCATCGCCGGCTTAGACCTTATCTATCCTTGTAATATGCCGAATATCGTTCTTGGCTATTGTCTTTAAGGGAATCAAATAATGATTGATCTTCAAGCAAGACCACTAAGGGGATTTGAGGTGATGTTTGGAAAAGAGGGTATTCGCGCAATACGAACGATTGGTTGGGAAAGCCCATTGATGGTTTTGATGGAGCATGTGGGGATCGTTCGAGTGTCAACGGAGAATGACATACTAGCCCTTTCGGCAGATTTTGATGTAAGTCGTGCTAATAGCCAGCCTGCTCAGCTTCTTGTGGATATCATTCTAATAGTAATGCCTACAGTATTGCATGTAATGTCTTTTTAGTAGTTTTATTTTGGTGGACTTTTCAGGAGTCTTCTCAGATATTCCTTTTGGGAGACTTTCTTTTTTTACATGTTTTCTTCCCCCGCTCAGTTTGATAACTAGACGGCAGAAAACAGAAAAAGGTGCGAAATGTACAGATGACTTTTATAAATAGCTATGTACCAGATGTAGCTTTCTGCCCTGGATGTCCATGGATGTAGACGGAATGGGGAGGATCTGGATCTGGGGCGGCCATCACCGCCCGGACTCCGCCAAGATTGTATTGACAACATCCATTCTACATCTCCCCTCCTCCCCTCTTCAATGCTCCAATAAGAGCTACTCAAAATGCGGCTTCAGGCGGCGCTTTTTTTTCGCCGCGTGCTTATCGCCCGCGGCGGCCATCTACTCTGACGAGGTCAACCACATCGACTTCCACCACGCTCTCCTCGGCACCCCATCCCCCGACTCGACCTTCTTCCTCAAGCCATCCCAATCTTCAAATGCCTCCCTTCTCTATACCCTATCCGACAAGCTGCTCGTGGGTGCTGTGAACCCCCGCGACGGCTCGCTGGTATGGCGCCAGAACATCTCGCGGTCGGTTAACTCTCCTGCGCATGGGGCGGGTCTCTTGCGCGGATTGGATGGAAATGACGCTGTTGTAGCTGCGGTGGGTAGCTACATCTCTTCATGGAGTGCCCAGGATGGCAAGGTGGGATGGGAAAATCGAGTTTCTGAGGGTGTGGTTGCTGATCTCGAGCTGTTGGAGCTTGAGGATGCCACCGCGACCTCTGGGGTGAGAGATACAATTGCTGTGGTTACTAGTGAGGGCACCGGAATCGTGAGACGACTGGATGGCAACACTGGAAAGACTGTGTGGGAATACAAAGATGCAAGGTTGGATTCTTCTTTGGCTATTTTTTGCAAGCCCCAAGCTAATGAATTGTTCTTCTAGCGGCGACGTTCCGTTCCAAGTGTCGTCTTCTTCCACGGAAGTCTTCTATATTTCACTCCAGTCGGCTATGTTGAAGGGCTACAAGATCAAGGTCACTGTTTTGGACCCATTGACTGGTCGACAGATCCGTCAACAGATTTTGAACTCTGAGGTTGATGTGGCTACCCCGGAGTCCGTCCTCTATGTGGGCGCTAATTCCGCCTCGCCTATCATCGTCTGGACCGACAAATCGCAAAAGTACTTGAAGGTGAATGTGATTGGTACCAAGGAGGTCACCTCTATCGCCATTGACAATACCTCCGGCTCCGAAATTCGACAGATCACAGTCCACGCTCCCCACAAGCTTAATGCTCTGCCCCATTTCCTGGTCCACTTTGCAACCGAGGCAGGAGCCTGGTCTGAGGTCTACCATGTAGACTTGATGTCTGCTAAGGTCACCAAGGCTTACCGGATGCCCTATCTGCCCGGCCAGTCAGTGGTCGCGGCCAGCGTCATTGACGCTAATGTCTATTTCACTCGAATCACGGACACGGAAGCCGTTGTTGTATCATCCGCCTCCCATGGAATCCTGGGACGATGGGATCTGCAGAAGCCTTCTTCTGACAGTGCCCTTCACTCAGTATCTGAGGTGGTTGCTAAAGGAAAATCTGTGGCTGTTAGGTCAGCGCTTTTCCGGAAGCACGGAGATTGGCAACTTATCCGAAATGGCCAGATCGAGTGGACTCGACACGAGGGTCTCATTGATGCTGTCGCAGCCACCTGGGCGGAAACTGCTGCCCAGGAGGATCTAGCCCATGAATTGGAGGTCGAGGGCCACGAGACTTTGTACGGCGCGTACCTACACCGGGTGAAGCGTCATATTCGGGACTTGGAACATCTGCCCGACTGGCTGAAGGATCTTCCTAAGCGCATTCTGAGCAGCATCTTGACCGACGAAGTGTCCAACCTGGACAGCTTTGGAGTTGCCAAATCAGTCATTGTTGCCACCAAGAACGGCCGTGTGTACGCCTTGAACACTGGCAACCACGGCGCCGTTTCGTGGGGCATCCAGGCTGTGGAGACATCGCAGTGGAATGTAAAGGCTATTTTGGCTTCGCCCGGAGTCGCAACCATCTACTCCGACGACGGAAGCTCTGTGACTTTAGATGTGTCGACCGGAGAGATCGTTTCGCGCATCGAATCATCCAACAGCAAACTCCACTCGCTTGCTGTTTTCCAGACGCAGGACGGAAGTTCACTGGCCACCGTCGGCGTCCGTGAAGATGGTACTCCAGTCACTGCATTTGCGGACGACAACGGGTTCCTGGTAACC
This sequence comes from Penicillium robsamsonii, assembly GCF_028829455.1. Classification (NCBI taxonomy): domain Eukaryota; kingdom Fungi; phylum Ascomycota; class Eurotiomycetes; order Eurotiales; family Aspergillaceae; genus Penicillium; species Penicillium robsamsonii. The sequence continues at coordinate 7,575,206 of NW_026643219.1, read as the reverse complement.
ACCAGCGTTGATGGCCGAGTCCTCGGCTGGGTTGCAAAGGATAACAAGACTCCTGTGTGGGAGTTCATTCCTCCCTCCGGAGAGAAGGTCGTCGAGGCGACCGCTCGCCCTGCGCATGATCCTGTTGCATCTATCGGCAGGGTCCTTGGAAACCGCTCGGTCCTTTACAAATACCTCAACTCCAACCTCGCCCTGGTGACTGCAGTTAACGAGCAGACCCACACCGCCAGTTTCTACCTGCTGGACGGAGTCTCAGGCAAGGTCCTTCACGCAACCACCCAAGCAGGCGTGGACTCCACGCAGCCCATCGCATCCGTGATGTCCGAGAATTGGTTTGCCTACTCATTCTGGGGCGACGTTACCGGCAGCGAGTCCTCCGCCAAGGGTTACCAACTGGTGATCTCGGAGCTCTATGAATCCCCCTTCCCCAACGACCGTGGTGTTCTTGACTCCGCCACCAACTACTCTAGCACTGCCACCCTCCCGTTGCCCCATGTCATCTCCCAGGCCTTCATGATCCCCGAATCCATCTCCCACATGGCTGTCACTCAAACGCGCCAGGGCATCACCACCCGCCAGCTTCTCTGCACCCTGCCCTCCTCTAACTCCATCGTTGGCATTCCTCGCCCCGTCCTCGACCCCCGCCGTCCTGTCGACCGTGACCCCACCACGGCCGAGGCCGAAGAAGGTCTATTCCGCTACGCGCCCTACCTCGACTTCGATGGCAAGTGGTACCTCTCGCACACGCGCGATGTCGCCGGCATCAAGGCTGTGCTCTCTCGTCCTACCCTGTTGGAAAGTACCAGTCTTATCTTCGCTTATGGAAGCGATATTTACGGTACCCGAGCCACGCCTAGTCAGGCATTCGATATTCTTGGCAAGAGCTTCTCCAAGCTGCAGCTCGTTCTCACCGTGGTTGCACTCGGAGTGGGTGTCACCGTGTTGGCTCCGATGGTAAGTTTTCCGCCTATTCTCTTTAGGTACATTTGCTAACATTGTCTTGTCTAGACTCGGAGGAAGCAAGTTAATGCCCTGTGGAGGGCTTAGGCCTTCTAGGCCCATATACCAGATGTCATATTGTTCTTTAGACTGTAATACATACGTTGGTTATCGAATTCTTCACACGTAGCACCTCAAATACTTGCATGCCACTCTGAAGATTAGTCGCGATGCTGTACCCAAGCCAACCTGACCTACTCAAAGACTGCGCTCTAATATACGGAAAGTCATTGGTCATAGGGAACATTTCATCCATTCATTCAAAGACATGATATCCCAAGGATCTAACCCCATGTCAAATAGCATAACAAAAGAACACAATATCAACCGATATCAATAACCCTCCACAACTGTACAGACGTTGTATGTATTCCACACCAAATCAATAAGCCAACCTCACTCAATACAACGGCATCGGTGACGAATTAACATAATCAACATTGTGTTCGACAGACTCAATGCGATCAGCACAAGTCCCAAAAATCCGATCCCAAAGCCTCGTCTGCTTCCCATAATTATGACTCTTCTTCCAACCCTTCCGATGATGCAAATCATGATCCTCAATAACAAGCTCCGCATCAAACAACCGCAAAGCCCAACTCAACGTCGACGGCGGCGTAGCATGAACCCGCAACCCACTATGACCCGCCAACTCGGGGAAAACAACATACTGATGACAAATCCACCACTCATAGAACCCCATCGGCATCCCCATAAACCGCATACTGAAATAAGTCATAAGCGGGATACCGAGGATATCGAAGAACTCCTGCTCAGAGTCTGCATACAGCGTCAACAGTGGGTTCGGGTGCTTGGTGAGGTGGTGGGTACGGTGGTATTTCCACAAGGCATCGACATCATGCATCAGTCGGTGGTACCAATAGAACCAGAAGTCGAGGATGATACCGTATAACCCGACTTCGAGGGGCAGCCAGACGAAACTCATTGTTGAGGGTGGGTGTGTTGCGTGGTATGCGATGAAGACGGTGAACATTGGGCGGAAGGTTGATGTCGACATGAGTGAGCGGACGACCTTTGCGACTCCGACGTCTGGGACGCCGTCGCGGGCGTGCTTGTCACCGTCTAGGAAGCCGTGCTGGTGACCCAGTCGTCGGAGGATGTGGAGTTCGTGGATGCCGATGGCTTTGAAAGCCAGTCCGTATAGGAAGAAGGCACCCCAGGCGCTGAGGTTGTGGCCAGTGAAGGAGACGTAGGCGTGGTGGATTAGGAGGGGGATGGCGGCGTGCGTGAGGACCCAGCGGTGCATGGACCAGTCTGGGACGTAGGGCACAGCGTCTTCTTTTAGATGGATGGGAATGTTCTTGTCGAGGTGTTCTGGGTGGATTCCTAGGAGTTCATAGAACCAGTGGAAGAGAGTCCACTCTGAGCGGGCTTGTTGCCGCCAGGTGGACTTCATGGAGTCCTTTGGATTGGGACTCATTATGGACGATTCGTAGACGTTATAAGAGTATTGGAATGTACACTTCAGCCCACCCCCGTGCACGGGGGGTGGGTTGGTGGGTTTTAAGTGCTTGGGCTTATTGTCGATCACTCCCCAGTCGTTCGGTAATTGGCGACACTCCGCGCATGTGAAGAAAGCCCACTTCTTTCACGCTCCCCGCAAAAATGGGCCTCGGACGTTTGGCTGGATTAGAGCATGATGTCGATCACATCTGATTTTGGTATCTTTCCCAACAACATGGCCATTTTAGCGCGTTAGCTAACTAGTGCTTGGGCTCAACATGGTTGCCTCATGTTTGTATTTCGGGCTGATTCGGGGGATGATATCATGATAGGGCATTCATAAGGAAAAGACTTGTTTATTTGGTTAATCAGCATCCTCCACTCCATATATGTTCGTATTTGGCCGTATAGATGTGACGTTGCTCCGAGTCATGTGCTCAACCAAGCCCTCATTCCTAATTTGGTCAACTTACTACATCCAGTGAGCTTTCTGGATGTTTGCTGGACTTCTATTCCATTCTATGTACAAAAGACGTTCTATCATAATAAGGACTTTACCGTATTCTGCATTTCATGGCTGATGTTCATCAACCTGGCTATATCACTGAAAATGGGGAAAGGGGTCTGACAAGACGACAGTCCGGTGTTATCTTTAATAAAACATTCCTAACTTTCATCTTCAGCTAAATGTATTAAGAAATCAAAGCCAGAGGCCGGATGAGCAGCCAAGTATTCTTGTTGATCATATATAAATCCCCTTGTCATTTTCTGATATCTATAGACATACGAACGAGAGCCCCGAGCCCGGTGAGGCGAATGGTCAATGCTACAAGTAGGTAATAAAAACAGCCTGATCTTATGATACCCAGATAGTGTATTTAACCCAAGTTCAAGGTAGTCTGCCAAAATCCTCCCTGGATGACCGAGTTGGTGAGAGACACGAGATCATCTGATTGCTGGGTGGAACAATGACCACGGGTGACACCGCATTGGGAAGGTCAGCAATGGTGAAACTGGTCAGGATTTCGATCCTCGCCAGAAGTAGCTGGGATGGATTATCTTTTTTTTTTTTTGCTCCTTTGCTATACCAGCCTTCGACCCCTGGTATCTTCCACTCTTTCCTTGGCTTGTCTCGGGGTATAGCAGTGGAGTAGCTGTACCTAACAGGATATACTGATATCATGGATTATATTGCTTTGGTTTCTTATATTGACTTGTCTTGGGGAGATGCAATACACTCATAGTATTCTCAAGTTGACATCGGGGGTTGCAACCAACCCGACTAACCGTTTAGCATGAACTAAGGCCTATGGGCAGTTTCAAGATGAGTTAATTCCACATATGGAGACAAGCCAGAGCAAAGGAAAGAAACAATATATAAATATTGAAAATATGGGGCCACTACCGACATCAGGCAATTCGAGTGCAATCAACTCCCCACTTCGTAATATAAAGGCAGTCAGATATTCAACAAAACACATAGAAGAAAAAATATGCCCCGGTATTGAGATCTGCGCTATCTTTTATATCACATCGCTAATGGTATGTCTAAATACAAACCCCACGATTATTCTTGCTACCATTCTATGTGCTCTATGCGGCAACAGTAGTCTGCGTCTCCTCCACAGACAACTGATTGACCTTGACAGCCACATCATCAATAGTCTTCTCACTGTCCTCTACTTTAGTCTCTGTGCCATTAGGTGCGACCTTCTCTGCAGAACCAGCGGAGTTAGCCTGTGACTCGACCGAAGCCTGTGTCTTCGGGATGGGAACGATTTCCCTCCGTTCCTTTCCATCAACAGTACCCAGAACCTTGAGGTGATCGCCCTCAAACAACACAGGGCCCTTGAGGATATCCTTCCGCTTTTGGCCGTCGGTGATCGGTTGCTCGATGCCGCTGAGGAGCTCGTGACTGGGCTCGTCCAGATTCGGCATCTCGCCCCACGACCAGTCCAGCTCGCCGCCGTATTGCTTGGGGATGCTGGATGGCTCCATGAAGGAAGTGAGGGTTGGCTCGACCTCTGCGGCGGAGAGAATGAAGATCTTCGAGGTTGTGCCTGGGTCGAACCAGCGCTTGATCCAGCCCCAGACGGTTGGGAAGAATGAGGGTGCTCCGATAATCTAACAGTTGAGTTAGTTCCACGATTTTATTCTCCAACGGCAAAAGCTCTGTGAACGGATTAGACGGGGTGGACAACATACAAAGATTCGATCCAATGTCTCGGGGTAATGCGCCGTCGCCAAAACACTAGCATCCTGCATATGACTCTTCAAGTTCCAGAACTGCTTCAGCCCGACACCGCTGACATCCACGATATTGGTCGACGTCACGATAGGCGTCTCTGGGTTCGGACGTGGGAGCGCGGATGCGAGCGGCATCACGAACCGGAGAAGGTTCTCATACAAAGCGAAGAGGTTCAACAAGCGCGCAGGGACTGTTGATGATTTGTGCGTTTCGGGTGTACCGGTAGTCATGGTGGAGTTGTAAGCGGCGACAGCCTTGTTATCCAGGTGGCGGATCTGGAAGACGTAGATAGGGATTCCACGGCGATCGCGACGGCCTGTCCATTGGGGATACTGTAAAGACGATAGATGTCAGCAAGAGCTCTGTGTTCTCGTTCGCAAGGTATTGTGAAAACACACCATCCGTCGAGCGGCCTCGTATGAATCCACGCTGATATTCTCATATAGCTCCTCGATGGCGTTGTCTTTGCGCCAGTCTTCGGTGTCCTTGAATTGAGCCCACGCGCCCTCGACGTCAAACTTGCGAGCGCGGAGGAATCGCCTGCGCAAAGAACCAAAATCAGTACTCGATCATCTTGTTTGTTTTGGCCATTTCTAGATGTGGTGGGGTCCACCGCGGAGGCGCAACATACAATAAAGTCGCATCATCCTGGCTGGCGGGCTGCGCTTCAACGCCATCTGCTCGTTCCACGGCAGGAGTGTAGTATTTCCGTTCAGCGCACAGTGCCTTAAACTCCTGCAGCTTCTCCTCCTGCTCTGGTGTGAGGTGGTGCAAGTGTCCGGCGAGCCATGCGGTGCCAGAAGCTTGGGAGGCGGATGCGGCGGGATCGTTCTTTGAGGAATCGGTACGCGCCAGGTCCTGTTCGGATGCCTGCGGAGTTTTGTTGCCCCAAAACATGGTGAGTTCTCAAGTTTGTTTACTTTTTTTTTTTTTTTGAAAGGAAGATCTACCTTCTGAAATATATCTCGGAGGTGGCGGAGGGAAAGAGGCGGTGAAATAAATGTCAGTTTGGTCCCGAGGTCGGTGCCCAGGTGATGCTTTGGTTGACACTATTTGTGATACATCTCTCTCTATCAGGCATTTGGGTGAGATTTCTTTTTTGAGAATGTTGAATGTTGAGTTGACATATATTTCTGCGTAGATCCATTGATCAACAAAGCTAATCGGCATCAATCAAGGTAGCCAGCCCCAGCAACGGACATGCAGATGAAGCCATACAAGCTAGTGTTTTGGAGGGCAATGCAAACACAAAAATGCAATAAAATTCCAGCCTAAATTAAAACCAAGTACCATATCTCAGTGTACACGGCACAGCCAGATGTTAATCATAGGGCCAACCCAGCCATATCTGTACAGTTCGCCCTCATACAGCTCAAAAATCAAATAGTTACAAGAAATTAGTCCTCGGTCAGATCACCATACTCCCACATACCGCGGCGGTCGGCCTTAGCCTCATCCTCGAGTGCGCGCAGGTTAGAGAGGGTATCAACGGAAGCACGCTCCCACGCCTTCAACTTGCGGGGTACCATGGCCATACCCTCGTGAATGATATCAGCATTAATGCTGTTGTCCAAGTTCTTGGAGGCAGATGGGTCGAGGAGTGTGACGTGGAGGGTGCCGTCCTGGTCAATGTGGTCAACGTTTGCCACGAGCTGGCGGTCGAAGGTCTGGTCGCCGATGAAACCGACGGCGTCCTCGAGATAATCCTCGGAGGCGGGGAATTGCAAAAGAGAGAGGACTGCATCCATAGCCTGGGGGCGGAGGGTCTGGCCGGAGAATTGGGGTTGAGTGAGAGGACGGAGCGAGGCCCATGGCAGAACCTCGGAGTTACCGAAGTCGACGTAGACCACCTCAGCCTGCTCCTTCTCGCGGTCGTTGCGGCGCACCTTGGCGCGGTACCAGTCGCCATCTTCAGTGAATTGAGCGGCAACCCAGTCGCCGGCCTTGGGAGGACCGGGCAGCGGGGTGTCATTGGCCTTGTTAATGTGGAACTTGCGGAAAGCGCTCATCAGCTCGGTGAGAGCGTTGGTACCAGTGCCGATCTGCTGCAGCTTGAGCTTTGCGGAGGTGGGGTCGATGTAGGTAACCATAACATCGCGGTAGTCCTTGCGACGCTGTGCGGGGACGGCATCGCTCTCAGTACCAGTTCCGGTGCCATTGGCGGCCTCGGCTTCCTCGGCCTCAGCAGCCGCCTTGGCGGGGTCCCAGTCGTGCCACAGACCCTTGCGGGCATCCTTGGCCCGCTGCTCAGCAGCGAAATACTCGTTAGCGTGACCAGACTGCTCAGCAGAGTATGCGTGGACGGTGGCGAGACCCTCCTCTAGCAGAACGGTTGTGAAGTTCTCCTTGTTGATGTACAGACTACCGATGAATCCGCCAACCTTGTCAATGGTCTCAACGTCAATTTCAACGTCGCGCTGCATGCAGCGGCGGTTGGCAAGGTCATGGGCCTCTTGGCCGAACGGCTCGCCAGGGTCGCTGGGCCCGCGGGAAGAACGCGGGGCACGGATGCCGGAAAGAACGAGGGTCAATTTGGCGTTGTCGCGGGGAACTAGAACAGTGAAGCGAGCAGCAGACTTGACAAAGTCGACGACGGCCGGGACACGCTTTTGACGCTGCAAGATACCAAGCTCCAGCTTGGCCTTTTGTACACTCTCTGAGTAGTCCACCACCTGCTTCGACTTGGGAGGCTTGGAAGACCACATTCCACGGCCTTCCTTTTGGGCCTCAGCCTCGGCAGCGAGCAGCGCATCGTAGTCGGGAGACCGGTCAGCATCATCCATACGGTGGCGAATGACAGAGGCGTAACCAGCCCCCACAAGGGCCAGACCAATGTTGGTGTTGCCCTGGACAACAGTAGCGACCTCGCGCTCCTCGTAGCCCTCGTTTGCAGGCTTCTTGCCGTTCACGGTAACCATGACATGCTTGGCGATCACGCGCTTGCGCAGGAACTCCTTCGCCTCAGCAGCAAAGGGAGACTGCTTGGGGTCAGAGGGCTTCGGCTGACGGATACTGGCGAGGCTGATCTTCTTCTCCTGGCCAGCCTTGTTGCGGATGAAGAGGGTATCTGCATTCAAAACACGGGTGACAACGTAGTCCACAGCAGCGGCACCAGCGGTCGTGGGTCCTGTGTGGTTAACCCACAATCCCTTGCGGTCTGCCTTCGCTGTAAGTTCCGCCTGGCGGAGAAGGGCCATGTCCGGACCCAAAAGCGTCGAGTGGTGATCCTGGCAGCGGGCCAGACCAGCCTCAAGCAGGAAACGAGAGATGTTTCCGTTGGGGTGAAGGAGGGTGGCAACAATCTGTCCCTGGGGTGTAACACCAAGCAGAGAAACCTTGACCTTGCGCTGCAACAATCGTTCCTCGACAAACTGCTGTGCCTCATCACCGAACGGCTCAGCCGCGGTCTCTTTGCCGTCAGCAGTCGTGCGCTTAGCAGATGGTGCCCTAACACCAGCAAGAGCGATGACTGTCTGAATGTGTTCCTGGGGCTTGAGCAGCAAACGCAGCACAATACGGTCACCGTTCAGGACCTTCTCGATAATACCCTCCAGCTGCTGGCCCAAGTTACGCTTAACCAAATCGCGAGCGCCAGTCAGCTCGTAGCTAGTATCGATGTGGGCATCCTCGCCACCGGCCCAAGTTCCCTTGCCTTCCTCCTGGGCGAGGGATTCCAATGCTCGCAGGCGCTGCAGGAGTGCAGCGGTCTCCTCGGATTCATCTCCGCGCTTGCCTGCCTCTTCGCGGACTCGTGTCCAGCCCTCCTGCACACTGATATCGGGCAATGAGGCGTCGAAACCGGGCAGCTTGATGGTGCCGTAGTCGCGCTTGGCACCGGTGGGGATGGTGTAGACAACGTGGAACTCGACAACTTTGCCCACAAGGAGCTCACGGAGGAATTCGCGGGATTGGAAGGCGTATGGCTATAATTGAATCTTTGAATTAGATTTTGTCTGTTTCTCTCTCTTCTCCTTCAGCCATGGTTATTCCACCCAATGCTGTACGTAGCTCATAAGGACCAGAAAGGCCACGAATTGGATACCACAACAAGCAATAATCTGGTCTTCCAATGGCGCAATCAGGGAATCAATCTCAGCAATGCACCTACCTCATCGCCCTCTCTCCTTAATCTCGGAGCAGAGACATAAGCCAAGCTTAGGATACGTTCTTGTGAAGGGTTGGTGATATGCGACAGCACGACCGTGTCACCGGACAGGACGGACTTGACCCGGGCTTCGAAAGGCATAATGAATGAAACAAGTCTCCACTACCACACAATTGTGATGAGATTGAAGACAAACCCAGAATAAAAACACAAGGAAGAGAAAGAGAAGTTGAGAGCAAGGGGAATGTCCTGAGGGGAAACGTGGCCGGTGTTTGGACTTGTGGGGGAAAGCGGTCAGCCGATCCCGAGCTTCTACGGAAGTCTACGAAGCATCGAACGATCGAAGCTATTCGATCACGACATATATATCCAAATATACACATGTCAAATTGGCATTCATTCATGTATCCTAAACGGAGTATCCTGCACTTTTTATCCACCAATTACGGGGATATCAAAATCCAGCTTTCAAAGGGTGATAGAGCTGCACATTTATGCGGCAATACCAATGACACCTAAAACATCTCATTAGCATTCATCTCCACTACATCACGCCTTTGTGGACTTACCGCAAGCAGGGCGGGGACCGGCGTTACCGGTCTTCTTGGACTCCTCGTTACCACCCTTGCCAAGGTCATCAGTACCGGCGTGGACGACGAGAGTGCGCTAAGCAGATAGGTTAGCAGCCTGTTTTGGCAATACCAGGTATCAATTATAAACTCACGCCCAGAACGGACTCGGCACCGATCAGCTTGATGAGGTTGTCCTCCTTGGAGCCGTTGGCGTTACCCTCAGCATCAGTCTTGAAGTTGCCAAGGTCACCGACGTGACGCTCGGTGTCGGTGGGAGCACCGTGGGTCTTGCCGAAGGGGTTGACTAGAAGCAATCAGTATTCAGTTCTTCCTCTTCGTCTTTTGCTCATGAATAACATACAGTGAGGGCCGGCGGAGGTGCAGCCGTTGGTGTTGTCACCGAACTGGTGAATGTGGAAACCACGCTCGGCGTTGGCGTCGTGGCCGGTAATGTTCCAGGAGACGGTGGTGGGGGCACTCTCGTTGGCCTGCTCGAAGGTCACGGTGCCGGCGACCTTAGCGTCACCACGGAGAACAGCAACTGCACGGAAAGAAAAGTGGTCAATAAATTGTTCTAGAAGGCTTATCGAAGGCTGCTCGGCGTGCCGGCTACTGGATCTCCAGCTCCCTGCGGTCTGTTCTCAGGCCCAGCAACGGCTCGTGCCGCACTGGTCCAGGATGCGCAGGCCGTGCTTCTAGCAAATGAGCAACGATGATCTCCAGATTTGTCCCAGGGGCATTGGCAGACATTCGGACAGCAGTGGAGAGCTAGGGCGAGGATGCAAGCCGATAGGTCCGGATTTGCGCTCTGGATCACAAGGTGCTCAAATCTGCTCACACCCAAGGTCCCTTCGCCACATATGGGGAACTTGGAGCTGAAGATCTCATGGTCCAGCGAGAGCCAATGGAGATTACTTACCAGCCTTAACCATTTTGATTATCTTAAAATGTTTTAGATTGAAGATTGAAGAAGAAAGGTATTGTGAAAGAAGAATGAGAGGAAGGGGGCGGATGAAGATAATAAAGCGGATGATGTTGACGTGACTCTGAACTCGTATTGGGTAAGTACTGAGTACATGTATTTTAACACAAAAAGAGCTGTGCATACCGGTACTCGGTACTTAATACAACAAAACATCCCCCACCTTCCCAAGTGGGCGGCGAGTCGGAACGAGGGGGAGTGACATAATTATTAATTACATGCTCAACACTTCAATTTTCATTTCTTTGTATTATATATACCGGTTCAAATGTTGCACGCTTTTAATACTTGTGCAACGGGACATCTCTATAGAAACAATTGTGTCACATCCAAAGCTCCAAAGCACCTCGGGTAATAAAAGAATGACAATGCCAATGATACCATACCCAGGTAGCTGCAATTGGAATAACATGGATACGTGCGGGGGTCTGAATAAGCCGACCCGGCTAGATTCCTACCCCTCATCCCAGATGCATCCTTTTCACATGACCTATGTAAGCTGTATCGGATTTTACGCCACGCGAATTTCCCGATCGGGTGCCGCTTTATCAGGCTCAGGCTCCTGAGTATTTCACAGCACAGGTGATCACTGTATTCAGGTTTGCTCAGGTGGCATACTTAGTCGCCCGTACACAGGGATCCTCATCACAGCTGATCTTTCGTCGCCGGCATTCCACGCAGGAGAAAAGCGGGCGTTTACGCTTGCGCTGCACGAACTCATGTGTCTGTTTTGATTCGGGTCTTGGATGGCCGTATGGGGAAGAAACAGGGGAATTGAAGAGCCAATTGTTGTCTCGGAGTTAAGATGATAAATTAAGAGGCCCTCATTCTATAAGTCCGCCCCGAAGTGCTCGCCCGTTCCCGACATGATCAATCACACCTTGCTGTTTTCCAAGGTTGGAAAGATCGCTGGCCCCGGACAGCTAATTCTTTGAAATAGAGGGGGTTCTCACAAGGGTGGGATTTTGCATTATCTACTCACATTTTGGCAAGCGTAAACCTAATTGCCAGAATCTTTTCAAGTACAGTACACGTGCCCTCTATTGTAGATTGGTGGCCTCCCGACTAATACCTGTAAAGTCTCTGCGACCGTGTTGGCTTCTATATCCGGCATAATTCCTGTGGACGCGATCAAATGTTGCACTTGCGGACAGGAGAAGAAACCTGTCCATGGAGACTTTGGCGCTTCTATTTCCTGTTGCTATTGCTCTAAGAAAAAAGACTGATTGACCGGAAACGGGAGGCGAATAGCTGCAAGGGTATTATTTGAACTGTGTCACTCAAGCTGCTTGACCGGCAATCAGCCTTAAGGATCCTTCTGAATAATGACTCCACGGGCTCTCCTGGATCAGTCTACGAAATACATAGCAGCGCCTAAGGGATGGGAGAGACCAAGCAGCAGGAATAATCCATATACGTAAGATTCCCGTTTTGATATCCATTTCATATTTGTAAGGTTCTGAGAACTCAGGCTCCTTGCGAATCCACAGGTTGCTGGCATCTACGATATAAATGTAAACCGTTCAATGCACAGCATATTTCAACATCATCAGAATGGCTTGGAAGGCTATAGGCATCATAATCAAGCCACATTTACCTTGTTCTCGGAGATTCAACATCTACCAATGGTATTCTATGAAGTGCCCTAGTTAGCCAGATTCGAGGATCGATAAAAGCGAAATTACTTATGGTCATTAAAGACATTCAAGCCGGTGGAAATGATGAGTATCAGCCGAGTAAGATCAGCGATCATCTGCTTGACTAGGGCGGTAGCAAAGGCTGATATCACAATCGATTAATAGTATAGTATGAAGCTATACATAGTATGTATTGTGGGATAAAGGATCTTGCAGAGTGCTACTTGATATCTGATAATTGAAGTATAGGATTAAAAAGATGAATTGTAAACTGTCTAACCTCTCAATGCCAGGCAAGAAGCCTATACTTATAGGCTTCATACCCCTGTAGATACTCTTGATAAACCCCCCATATGTAAGATACAATTTGTGATGGCAACATGAATAGAAACATAGAGAAAAGAGGAGATAAACGGATTCCGCCGGAGGAAGCACGTTGAAGCAGTTTGAACGCAGTCCGAATTGAAATCCCATCCTTCGATACTACCTGGATGCAGGTTGTATGTAGGACAGGGAGACGAACCTGTCAGACTGCATCCAAGCCGTTAATCTCGATTCCGCAGGAGTTCAAGATTCTTGGCATGCAAGAATGCCTTGGCACAAAATAGAGGTTTAGCGTTGAAACCATTCTAGGTTAATTACTGCGAATGAATCGGGATTCTCAACACACCAGATATATATTTAATATATGGGGCCGGGACTTTGCGAAAACCTCGATTTAACGAATATTTGGCTATGTCTCAATTGATTCGTTATCACTGGGGTTTACTATACTATACGAATGGTTGATATGCTAGGTTCCCAATTTATAGAGCCTCTTACCCCACTCTCGGGTGTGCCCACCATAGGTCATAACACTTGGGGCGCAAAAGCTTCACTTTTTGGACTTGTAAACTCCAGCCGAATCAGGGTACTTTGATTGTTAAGGCAGGTAATAATAGGTTAGGTGTCTTACTTTTTCTACGGTACAAAAGTGAGGCATTAGCATTAACCTCTGGCCCTTATACCGCTGTGTAAACAGAGTAATTCTAGAGGGTTTTTTTTAGTGTATAGCTCTATATGTAAGCCAGTTATATATATTTACTGTACTCCGTATGGGACCTGGGCTTTCGAAAAACCTCAATTTAACGAATCTTTTCCCGTGTCTCAATTCATTCGTTATAAAAATGGGGTTTACTGTATATTTGAGGCGACACCCACCCAACTGCTAGCCGCACAGACCGCTTCTGGAGGGGTCAGTGTTTGGCTCGGGTGACTAGGTTCGTCCCTTTGCATAAGATCCTGCCTCCGTCAGACAAAATCCGACGAGGGATTGTGGTGGCGCTGGTAGAGCGGGATGATTCCAGCTGAACTCGCCGCAGGTGCCGCCCCGGCCACGTAGAAATGTCTCATCCCGTTGCCCTTCTCAGGAGGAAGTACCATATAAGGGTATAGCTCCATGACCGACTAAGATGAATATGCGCTGCTGTCTTACCTCTTAACTCAGTTGTATTGGGACCTCCTGAGACTACACCTCGTTGCCTTCGTCTCTAGTTCGAGTCAACCTTCATGCCTCTAACGCACGCAATCTTTGCCTTTTCGACCTAGCTGTCCAGTCCCGTACAGCTAGCCTTGCTTCTGCCACCAAAGATAAGACACTGAACAATTACCGCCGCGATGGCGCATTTTGCTATATTCAAATTTCTTCTGATTATATCTGTATACGCCCATCCTATCTTAAGCCTTGGTATTAATTGCCGCGGCTCTGCCTTATGTCCGCGAGCAACTTGGAACAATCCTGGTGTGTCTTAATCCCGGCACGCATCCTCTGACCGTTTGTCCTAATCATTTCTATCCACAGTCCCACAATCCGTCATCCAACTTCTCCGTGACGCTATCTACGCCGCTCCCGAGCCACTCTCTACCGCGTATCAGAATGGTGATCATGTCATTTGCGTTTCTCAGTCACAGCCAATCACCATCTCGCCAGGCTTCGCCATTGGTGGTATTACCGGTAGTATCGGCCTCTCTGGATCTATACACGAAGGTGGCATCTGTTTATTTCCCGAGTACATGGCGTCCGGCGCGTCGCTGACTCTGACCGACATCCGACCATTATTGGATGCGGTCCTTGAGCACGGATGCACGACCTGTGGAAGCGTGCCCATCCACTTTGTCGACGACGGAAATAATGATCCATCGGATGGTATTCTCACCTTCAACTATGTGGCCAATCCGTACTGCATTGATAACTGTATCTCTGCGGTGGGTGGGTCCGAGTCGGATGGGGACTCCACGACCAAAGGCGAGGTCGTGACTGTGACGGCAAGTGAATCATCATCTACCAAAACCCCAGCCGAGGTCGTGACTGTGACAGCAGGTGAATCAGCATCTATCAAAGCCCCAGCCGAGGTCGTGACTGTGACGGCAGATGAACCAGCATCTACCAAAACCCCAGCCGAGGTCGTGACTGTGACGGCAGGTGAACCAGCATCTATCCAAACCGCAGTCCAAGCTGCCACAAGCTCTCAGGAAGATATTTCGACTTCAACGGGGTTGACTACATCCGTATTGCCTTCGACAAGTGATCCAACCAGTAGCGGCTCAAAACTCCATTTATCTCTCTCAACTCTCTCGCTTTTGACCGCCTTCCTTTCATTTCTAACAGAAATCTGTCTATATGGAAATGTATGGTACAACTAGCTGATGTTGAGAACTCACTAACATGATATAAATCCGCTATTTCAACAATCTATGCGGACCTCGCCGACTAATCTATAATATACACTTTTGTATGGTATGTCGAGTGCTAATGGTTATATGATTTTCCGTATCATACCCTATTTCCACTATATAGTTATTCTACCTTGGACTTTTATATACCCCTCAGCTCTTAAAGCCTATATTTTCTTGGTTTTAAGAGCTACTAATTCTATTAATTTTAATTTCTTCTTTAAATAATGTTGAACTGAGAGGAAGCAATGTGACTTGATTGCGAAGGGGCATAACGGCCAACGTCCCAATGGACTTTTTGGCCTAGTTGATGCCTGGATGATGCCTGACCGCTCTATACAGTGTATTGTAAATGAAGCTATTCCTATCATCATTTTCATCATTTTCCTCATCGTCATCCCCCGAAGCTATTCCCATCTCCAATCAAAATCAAAGTGCTTAGGTGACGCTCAGTGAGCGAGTCATCTAGCTTACGTGATAGTCATGTGACGCTCAGTGAGCGGGGTCAAACGATTACGTGATATTCAGGGCCGTGCTCAGTTTTACTCAGTGAGCAAATGGCGGCAAGGGGTGAGCACTAAAACGGAAAGGGAAATCCAACTTGCCCGGCCTAAAATCCGGTGTATAACTAAGTGCTAAACATTCTTGTTCAATTTACTAGTTTTCTAAAGGATAGTTTTGAGACAAATTCATCAATTCGTAGCTACCGATTCCAATTTTGGGGAGATCGCCAATTTACAAAAAAAAATTAAACAATAAAAGAACATCAGAAAACCTAAGCCTGGATCTTCTTGGCAAGGAGCTCCTTGAGGGTAACGGCATCGGCAGCGAACTTGGAGATACCCTCACGGAGCTTCTCAACAGCCATAGTCTGCTCGTTGAAGTCGAAGCGGAACTGAGGCTCGTTGTGGAGGTACTCGTGCTTCTGGAGGTCAAGGTTGGAGGCACCAGCGGGGTTGAGCTTCTGGGGAACGGGCTCGGTGGAGTTGTAGAGGTCCTCGAGGAGGTTGGGGGAGATGGTCAGGTAATCACAACCGGCCAACTCGGTGATCTCGCCAATGTTACGGAAAGAGGCACCCATGACAATGGTGTCGTAGTTGAACTTCTTGTAGTAGTTGTAGATGTCCTGGACGGACTTGACACCGGGGTCCTCCTGGGGGGTGAACTCGCGCTTGTGGGCAGCCTTGTACCAGTCAAGGATACGACCGACGAAGGGGGAGATGAGGTAGGCACCGGCCTCGGCGGCGGCAATGGCCTGAACCAGAGAGAACATGAGGGTCAGGTTGCAGTTGATGCCGTGCTGAGACTGGAGGATGTGAGCGGCCTTGATACCCTCGTAGGTGGAGGCAATCTTGATCAGGACACGGTCCTTGGAGATACCGTTGTCGGCGTACAGCTGAGTGGCAAGAGTTAGCTTGCAATTGTGCAAAAGTCATGGTGAAGTAGTGAACGTACCTTGATGATCTCAAGAGCCTTGTCGACGGAACCCTGGGTATCGAAGGACAGCTTGGCGTCAACCTCGGTGGAGACCTTGCCGGGAATGATGTTAAGAATCTCCTTTCCGAACTGAACGAGGAGACGGTCGAGAGTGGCCTCAACCTGCTCATCGAGGGTCTTTCCGTGCTGCTTGCCGTAGGCAACGGCAGTGTCGATGAGAGCGGCATACTCGGGCTTCTTGGAAGCAGCCAGAATCAAAGAGGGGTTGGTGGTGGCATCCTGGGGCTTGTACTTGCCAATAGCTGTAGTTTAAGTTAGCTAGCCATTCAATACTGGAAACCATGTCCCATCGAGCACAATCTGGAATACATACTGGCGAAGTCACCTAAAAGATTGTTAGCAGTGTTTCAATGCAACGACAATATTGATAACTTACCAGAGTCGCAAACGACGACGGTGCCGGAGGCCTTGAGCTGTTCGAGAGAGGAAGACATTTTTTATGAATTGGAAGGTGAGATAGAGAAAGTATGAAGAAGAGAGAAGAAGGGTGGCGGGCGGCGCGGTATTTAGGAGGAGGGGTGGTGTCATAGGCCAGAACCAAATGACTTGCCGGGTACTTGTATTTAGTATTGAGTCCTCCTAGTAAATGGAAGTACCTGGCCAGTGCCCACGTTTCTCAAGTGGGATGGTGGGGCAAATGACGCCGATGAAATCAGAGCTCCCTTGACTTCTTTTTTTTTTTGCCATTGCTTCCACATTCCTAGATTTTTTACTTATCTTTTTCAATCTTTCGCCTTGTATGCATATTCTAATCCCAATATGATTTTACATCTCTCCTTGAGCTGCTTAAGCAATTGTGCTATAAATCAAATCCGGCGCAGAGTGCTCCGCCTTTCCCCAACCGGAGGATGGTAGACCGGACAACGGCCCACTAATGCAGCGGTCTTTGCAATACTCACCGGGGGCCCGGATAAATACACATCGACGGCTAGTGATGGAGAAATATGAATTCCGAACAGCTTGGCTAAAGATCTTAATAATTTTCCAAGGTTTGAAACGGACGTCGCAAAGGCCATTGCCTAACTATACAAAGTAGCAACATGTATGTACATACTATGTTCCCTGGAGGTGTACAGCATGTTTTGTTGGAGAGGGGTTTCCCCGTTCAATGTTCTGTTGTTTCATCAAACATCCTTCCGTTAGTGCGGTTGCCCCCATGTTCTTGTGCCGGATCGTACTTTAGTTCGGGGCTCGACCGCCGGGTGGCCAGCGATACTTGTTTGGTCGTTGACAGAGGCTCAAGGATGTTCATACTGAAGCATCTTACAGAAATCCATAGGGCTAAGCTCAATTTTACTCTAAGAACGGCAAGAGGCGCACTGTAGAACGGAAAGAGAAAAGGACCAATATGTTTTTGGGCTATGAACATGAGATCAAGGAGAATCAGTGTTTGAAGAACACCGAGGAAATCAGCGACGTTGGATGCAGTTCCATTCATACTATCATCATGTTAGCTTCGTCAATTGAACATGAGCCGGCGTAATAAAACTCACCACTCGGCCAGTCTCGTCCCCCGTATAGACCACGTGGGGGAGAGCCGAAATACAACTGATACCAGCGTTGATATTGGCACCATTGTCACGACTGCTGTCGGTATGATGTAGCTGTCGGATCAACTCCAGCTCAAAGTGACCACCGCAAATATTCTTGCTCCAGATGTTCACCACACCACGAGTATGGCCTGTCAACACCAATTCACGCTCCAGCCATTCATTCTGGACCCCCTCGTAGAAGACGCAGGACAAGACGTGATCGTCGCTCGACTCGCAGACTGTTTGGTCAACCAATACTACGCCATTGAGCGTATATAATGTTAAACGATTACCGCGACAAACCATAATATCTCCAGAGACATCGTTGATTCGAGCACACTAATTCGTCAGTAAAGAACGGTAGGTGATAAGAAAAGGGGAAACATACATCGACTGCACCGTCGGTGGGAAGGGCGCGCACGAATGACCGCCGATTGAGGTCCCATAACATAACCTGTCCATCATTGGAGGCAGACAGTAAAGCGCTAAAGGAGCGAGAAACGGCGAGGACAGTGACTGGGGCTCGATGGCCAAAGAGCGATCCGATGGGCTGCAAATCAACAGACTTGGATGTTGCAGTGACCGTCCATAATGAGATGGTACAGTCCGTACCACATGTGACCAGGGTACGGGAATCGGCAAAGGTGGCATGAGACAATTGACCAACATGAAGATGCTCAAAGTGGCCCAGGAGCTTGCGAGTATCGGCGGCGTAGAAGCGAACACTGGCATCGAAGAATCCCCATTCCATGTAGTGATCATAGGCCGGCGGCACATTGAGCCTGAGGGCCGCGGTACACAACAAACGGTCTTGTTTCATCGATAGGGTGGCTACTCGTTCTTCAATGTTAAGAAGAGACAAAGGCATTTGGGTTAGGGATTCTGCAAGAGTATCCAGCCGGGGTATGCGGTGTCGTTGGTCTTCTCTCTGCGCATGAGGTCGTTGGAAGATTTGATGAGGAGTTTGCCCGAAGTTGTGAATAATGCCGATGGTGGCTAATCGTTCCATTGGGTCATCAATGGCATCCAAGTCTTTAGCACCTTTGTAGGAGAGGTGGTGGAAGACATTGACGGCCTCGACCGCTGCTTCGCCCTTTTGCTTACTGCCGAAAACAAGATCAATCCAGTGATGCAGGTTCTCGGACACATATGGACTCTCAAGTGCCTCCCGGTGCTTCGCAATGAAAATCTTGGGATCGCCCTTTGCCCAAGGTGGCAGTTCAACCGAGTCAATGGCGGTAGTCATGTTTTGGAGAAGACCAAAATCATAATGATTGGAGTTCACGAGGAATTCCGGAAGATAGAAGAACTCAGGGGTAAGTTCTCGAACATCGGTCATGTTCCCTCGCGATGCCGACTCCCATGCCTTGCGGATTGAATAGAAGAGGCGATCAGCATGATCAAAGGAGCCACCCTGGAGTAAAAGATATGACTTGACAAATGGCTGCAGACGAATGAGGTAGGAGCTGACGATCATGGCAGAAGAGTAATGTGTTCCATAATGGAAAGGGGGAGAATTATCGTCGCCCATCTCCGCAAAAGCATTGTATCGCTCACGGAAGCCCATTTCTCGTTCGGGTGTTTGGCAACCCATGGGCTTGGATAGGTCCCGGAATGTGGCCGGGTCGTTCAGATCGAGTTTCTCGCTTGTATAGTCTGCCAGAACCCACGGGAAAACGGGGTATTGAGTTAAGTCGTTAAAGGTACGCCCAGCAAAGGTGTTGATCAACATCAGATAATGGAAGTTGGAAATTTCGCCCTTGACCCATTTTCGTGTTGCTGGGTTTGCCGGAAGGTGACCGAAGACACTGGCGAATTTAGACCCGAGGGATTGTGGTGCATCATCTTGACTGCGAAGGGTTTCAAATCGCCAGATGTCTTCTGGTCGCGAGTGTCCGGTGCTTCCGGTGACCTGTGGTGCCTTGATAGCCAGTTGGTTGCACATATCATCCCGAGCTCGTGCCGAGAGCAATGTCAATAAATAGCTGGTGCCATCTGTAAAGAATATCTCAAGAGCAACATCGCGGAAGAGGAAGCGACGCTTGGAAACGCTGACCAAGTCAGACCATTTCCAACTCCTTGTCTCATGCTCCTGCGAGCGGGCGTCATTTGATTCGCGGCCAGAAATCATGCGCACATATGGATCTCGTTCCTCATTGGGGGCTTGCCAGACGTTCACGATCTCGCCATCTGCCCTCTGGAAAAAATTGTCGAGGATATAGATGCAGTCCTTGCCGAGAATTGAAATACCTTCCACGGCCTCTAGACCAATGATTCGAGACAGGTTACACACGCTTTGAACCTGATCTCCGCGTTGAAGAGATCGCATGACCTTTCGGTTTCTATCTTCATAGTCTTCGAGCTCAATTTTGGGGTCGTCGATCATCTCGAAGTTATCTTCCATAAGGCCCCGGTTATCAGCATCGCCGTTCGGTGAATCGCTTCCCACATTCTCAAATTCCCCTGCGAGGGGCTGAGGCGCTGCCAGAGTCTCACCCTCGGAAAGTGCACGTATTCGGGTGTCGATTTTGATTGCTGGGGGCTCGGAGGCTTTACGCTTAGGCTGATAGTCCTGTCGGTCACCCGACTCATCTGGAACCAGACGTAGTCGCATACGGCTGCGACCTTCGGTCTGATCTAGCCACCATCTCCTCTCCTTTTCTTCTGCAAGAAGGCCGCCTGGTCGTCGCAGGTCAAGCAGCAAGTCAGAGAAAGCTGACCACATGAAAGTAGAGCTATCCTGAAGATCTTGCAAGAATCGCTGAGACTTCAAAAACTCGGACGCTGCGATGTTCGAGATCCAATGCGGCAAAGTAGCCTCGTGTTTTCGCGTCATGTCTTCGTCGAATTTATCAATCTGAGCCCATTGTCTAAGTTTGTCTTTACGTTTCGATACTCGAGACTTGACGGACTCCTCGGTGCTTGTATTCTCTTCGTGGACGAAGATGTCCCACGACCGAGAAAATACACCGAAGAACAAGGCATCTAGATCGTCCCGCTGGTCATCGATCCATTGCAGGAACGCTTCGTCGTCCATTCCTGAAAGGGCGTCGAAGCCATCAGCCAACCGACGCTGAAGAGAGACAGATCCATGACTGAGAAGTGTTGTTATCTCATCCGGCGCCTGTACCAGTATGATTCTCCATAGTCGGGTAGCAGCTGAGCGGACATCACCATTTGTGCTGACTAGCTTGGAGTATAGCAGGTAGCATAGCAGGTGTAAATGTTTTGATTGGGTTTCAGCCGCGGAGAGAAGAACCACCTGCCAATAGTTCAATCGATTTAGCAACGTCACGGTTTCGGTATCATCTGCTTCTGACAACTGAAATAAGATCACTTTATACAAAGTCGAGCGAATCGTTGCGGTAGCCTGGCTACACAAACGAATGCTTTTCAATTGAGATATGTCCGGGCGTTGGAGATACTCCAGAATTGTACCAATGAATTCGAGTGTGGATGATGCCCCGTTGATAAACCAGCCTTCATATATTGCCTCCGTCAAATGTGTCGCAAAGCGCCCGAGGTTCGTAAGTGTCCGGGTTTCATGGAGCAGACCTGGTCGGACCATAGGGAGATCTTGCAATGCCGAAAGCACACTACCAAAAACCCAAGAATTGAAGTACGCCTGGTGTTCCAGGAATCCGGGCGGGGTCTTGAGATAGAGACCAAGGCCCGAAAAGTCTTTGCGCCCTAAAAGCTGATCCTCAAAAACGGCCAAAACAAGCCTGAAGACTGCCTTGACAACGGGATGATCAGTTGCAGCTTTATTTCCAATAAAGGTTGGGTCCATGAACCGCCGTATCCGTGCAGAAGAGGGCAGGTGCTTGGATTTATCAGGAGAGACCAAAATAAAGGATGAGCCGCGTCTCAATGAACCAGTGCTTTCCTCGGGACCGCCCAAGGAGTCAACAATGGTGGTCTGCAAAGCTGTCGATGCATTATTAGTACTCGAGCGTGGCCGTAATACTAGGTTGCTGTCATCGAAGCTGAGTCCGCTGTGCCGGAAATTCAGTTCTGTGCTGGGGCTGACGGTATCAGCACCGACAACAACAGGATAGAGCACAGAAAGCAGCTCCTGTACGTAAGTAGATTGTGCAGTGAAGTCCTGGAAGCTTGGTGATCTGGCGCGTGCTTCTTCTAAAAATCGAACAACAGAATTGATAAGGGCAAATCCATGGAGAATCCGGTCTGCGGAAGTAGCATCTAACAGTGGAAAACAGTGTCAGTCAGAGCAAAGTCAGACTATAGTCATGAGCGGCGAGAGCCTACCAGGAAGCTTGAGAGAGTTCATCCTTGGTGCGTCGCATTTGGAGGCACGCTCTTCCAGAGAGCCTTGAACGTTTTCTTGCGCATCAGTAATGGTCAGATTGCGCACCCCGTTCTTCAACATATTCGCAATAACGGGTAGCATATCTGGGACGACAACCTTTACATCGCCTTCGGCCAAGAAAGCTGTAAGCAGCTCGGACGGGTCGAAGGGGTTGTCGACATTTAGCAAAGCATGATCAACTCCGAAAAAGATAGAAAAGCAAATAGGCCACAATGCGGGAACATCCCACCAGCTCTTCAGACGATGTTCTAGAATGATGTATCCACCACTCTTCTCCGCGAACTTCTTGCTGTACCCACTTCCAATGACCACGACTAAACGGGCTAAGATCTTTGTTGCGAGTACAACAATCTCGGGCTCATCTTCGCACATGAGATAAAGAAGCCACTGCAAAAATGGTTAAAAGAGACCTCTCCAAGGCAAATGACCATCCACATACCTTGTTCGTGACAGCCTTGGCAAATTTCTTCAATGGCGTAGGGTCATGTGGGTTACACAACACGGAAGAGTACAGCCGTAACATTTCAATGCCCAAAGTCATACTAGGAAGATATTTGCTTTCTGATTTTGCAGATGCAGGTCGAGGCGATGTAGCCAAGTACCGAAGGCTCTTTTTCCTCTGGAGGTTTGTTGAACTCTTTGGCTTATGGAGTGTATATGTGATGGACAAAGCTAGTGATCGAAGAAGGTCGGGAGAGGGACTGCTCTCCATCAACGAGCGGAATGCCGATAAACAAGGTTGGAGAGATTCTTCGGTCAGCTCGCCACCCTTCAAAGTTTCCAGTAACTTCTTGCTGACACCTGGTTTGGTCAGCTTGAATAATAATAATGGTAGTGTCACGAGTAACTGCACTTACGCATACGACCAAGGCGCCTGGCGTTGAATCGGCGATAGTTGCTATCCGCGGCAAATGTGTGGAATTGGGAGTAATACAACTTAATCACTTGAGATTCTCCAAGTCGCCAGGCGTCCATGTCCACGAGCAGAACACGATAGGCAAGCGGGTTCGTAATGATGGACTGATTGGGGGTTTCGAAGTCGTAGCCAACAAATCCGAGAGTCAAACGTAGCAGGTCAAGCATCAAGGAAGCCAGTTCCTGGGGATCCGAGCTAACCACAGGGATTTTAAACGCGGTCGGGGAATTACCCATGCAGAATCCAAGCTTCTCCCGCAATAAGGTTGCAAGAATACCGTAGCCATTCTCTCTTTCCATGGCTTCACTGTTTCTCCAATTGTCCTGGACTGCTTCGTAGAGAGCCTCCACGGCCATGCGGGTGCTTTCCGCGTTGCTAGCCGCCTTAATCAAGCTTAGATGGACCGCGGCGCAGCCACCTATACACCAACTAGCATCATCCATCGCCCTGGGTGTGGCAACCACAGGGTCCCCTGTCAGGATGCCGACGCCCTGGGGCTGTGTTAAACCGTCATTGATTGCCGGAGTAGCGCCATTGACAGCAACGGCATTGCCGCCCGACTTTGTTAGCTGGTGCAGACTCTTTGCTGCCTGCCGTGACAGAGATTTTATCAACTGTGATTCGTCGACATTGTTGCTATCGTCGTCGTCCAGAACGGCGACGGAAGAGACATTGATCAAAATCGAACTTTCACGAACTAATGTACTCGCCCGTCTGCGGATGGCAGTGACAATATCCGAGGATTCCTCTTTGCCTGGGTGAAGATGTTCATTCCGCAGGTTGAGAGTCGCGGAGGCCTTGTACGTCTGGAAGGAGCCTAAGCAATCCTGGAAATTTCCATAATACCGAGGCCCGAGGTTGTAGAAAACAGCTACCATGTCATCGCTATAAGCCTCGTCGAAAAGCATCCCATTGGCAAGAGACCATCGGGAAGTAGAAACGCCTTTTCCGAGACGCATTGCCAGGTCTTGAGGGGTGCCAAAGAATGCCTGCACGCGCGATGGCTTGCTTGAATGATGGCTTATAGGGACGGATGGGTATTCGATCTTCAGTTGTTCAACAAACTCGCCGTCTACAAAAAGTGATGCGCGGGAGGAAGACATTGGCTTGGGTCTCTTTTGAACAACACAAATATGGTACCAGCGATTTGGCTCGAATTTTGCCGACTTAAACCGAACACTGGGACGGGAACCTCGAATCGAAGTTTGAAGAATAAAGTTACGAGTATCCTTTTCGAGATAGGCAAGGATAAAGCATGTTTGGCTTGCATCAAATGCTCCAAAGATAGTAGTATGCGTGTTGGGATCGAATTCGTCGAAACGGGCCCAGGCTGCAAGAGTGTAGCCGGAGGAATTGATGGGGGAAATGGTCGACCGAGTGTTGCGAACTCGACTGAACAGTATCCATGGCGGGACATATCGAACTGTATTGACGGGGGCTCCTTAGAGGATTTGAGAGCAGACAACAGGACTTTTAGAACTTGCGGGTTTTGATGGGCTCCGCGGTATAAGGCGACAGCATCGTCCAAGCTACTCATGCCCTGAACGCTGAGGAATTGGGCAAGATCTTGGTAAATTTCTTTCTCCTTGTCTGATCGTCCACCATCGAATAAGAGGGGTAGGATTGAGGTGAGCATATCAGTGGCATGCAAGGCTACGACGTTCCTCCGAGACTGCGAGGCCAATTGGCAGAGACATGCCGGCAATGCCAGGCGTAATATGTCATATCCAGATGAAGAAGAGGAGTGCATCAGCCACACACGAAGGAATGGGCCAAGTAGTTCTGGCACTTCCACGGTCTCGGCTGATCCAATGGAATGATCCACAGCATCCTGGACCTCTTTCGGAGACGGAGAGTCCTTATGCTCGGGAAACTTGGTACTCAGTGTTACAAAAATACCCGACACTGTCTCCTGGCATAGAGCTGCGGCCAAAATGGCACCGTAGAGATGTTGCGCGTCGCCCTCAGTTTTGTCTATCTTCTTGACCAGCGCGGTCAGAATTCGTTCCAGTGCAGCAATACCTCCCCCTACTATCTTCCGAGCAAAATATCGCTTGTTGCCAAAATGGTCCTTGAGGCCCTCTGCCAATACACCGAGAACGTCTTTGAAGATACCCAATAGGCCTTTTCGTTCCTCCTTTGATTGGTGTACCGGATCGTATAGCTCGGCTACCTGGTCCGCCAACGCCAGCAGCGTTTGAAACCCCTGGAGGTATCGGAATGCATCCTTGGCAGTGCGTGGACGTGCATCATCTATGAAGGTGTGGCGCAGGCGGAGAAGAGATTCGGTCGTCGACAGGACTTGTGGCAGAGTGAGCGCGGTGCCCGCACCGACGCTTTTGAGCTGGCCAATAATTGGGGCTAGCTCTTCGGCCAATCGTTCGGTCGATCCGGAAGGGGAGGGAGGGTGGAGGGAAGCCGGCGGAGCCATAGCCAAATCTTATCCACGTCCGCTCCGATGGCGTATGACCATCAGAGACCGTGAATGTTCAATAGCGGGTACAGTGGTCTGCATTGGTATGTGAAAGTGCTAATGCCAAGATAGGAAGACAGGCGGTTAGGAAAATTTGCAGCAGTCGTCATCCGCAGAACCCCATGTCCAATATTCAGCCACCTCTGTAATTCGCTATCGGGGAGAGGGGAAAGTTGAATATCAGGTGACTCTCGAGGGGCTGGACACACAGCCTTGTTATTGTATTGTATTGGAATGGTATTGAGAGTTACCACTGATAGGACATGATAAGCACGATAAGGGGTATCTGTGAGCAATGTGGAGAAGCTTGAAAGCGATCCTATGATGTGATGGCTTCTCCGCAGATTTGAGTGAGTTGTATCCAATAATGGCACTCTCATACAAGACAAGGGATAGCAGTTGAGTCACCCGAGCACAAAGCACGCGACTTCGGAGGATGAGTTGCCTTGGAGAAACTGGGCCGTGCGAGGGGGAGGTTGCCTATGGCCTATAGCAAGTTGAGGCTTGCCCAGGTACCCGGGGGAGATGACCATCTGCACCACCTTGTTATAGGTGCTTTATTTCACCTCTTAATTGTGCCCGGACAATATGCAAACAACTTAAATGATACTCCAAGATAGTCATAAACCATGACAGGTGGATGCTTTTTATCTTCCCCAACTTCCAAGGTTCCTGAAACAAGGGTGACCATACCATACGGTATCGGGTACCCCGTTCTCAGTCAATTATCCACTAGATCGACATCGACAGGTCATCCGCCAGCGTAACCGTATGTAATCCCGCTTGCATCATCGATCCCCCGTCTCCTCCCTAGATAAGCCTCACCTGCTGCCCTTCTCCTCATCTTCTCTCTTCTCCTCTCCATCCAACCTATCCTTCACCCATCATTCCCAACCTACAATTATTTTTTACCTATCTACCGTTCTTTTGCTGTGTTAACCTTTCCACTTTGCCCAGTATGAAAGGCTTCCTCAGCCTAACACTGCTGCCGTTGTTGGTAGTTGCTACGCCCGTGGCAGTAGGCTCCATCCACAATGACGCCGCTCCTATCCTCTCCTCCATGACCTCCCAAGATATCCCAGATTCCTACATCGTTGTGTTTAAGAAGCACGTTGACCAGAGCTCTGCGTCCGCTCATCAGAGCTGGTTGCAGGAGGTGCACACCGCTCACACCGGTCGGATGGAGTTGAAGAAGCGCTCCCTGTTCGATTTCGACTATGAGGCTTTCATGGGCCTGAAGCACACTTTCCACATTGCTGGATCACTCATGGGATATGCTGGTCACTTCCCTGAGGAGGTCATCGAGCAGGTCCGCCGTCATCCTGATGTGAGTAATCCCATTCCCTTCTTGCGGAAGTTCCCGAGATCGGCGGCTAATCTGACTCAAAACAGGTTGAATACATCGAGAAGGACTCTGAGGTCCGTACCATGACCGACGGCACTGTTGAGAAGAACGCCCCTTGGGGCCTTGCCCGTATCTCTCACCGTGAAAGCCTCTCCTTCGGCAACTTTAACAAGTATCTGTATGCCGAGGAGGGTGGTGAGGGTGTCGATGCCTACGTTATTGATACTGGTACCAACATTAAGCACGTTGACTTCGAGGGCCGTGCGAACTGGGGCCAGACCATTCCCCAGGGCGATGCCGATGAGGATGGAAATGGCCACGGAACTCACTGCTCTGGTACTATTGCCGGCAAGAAGTTCGGTGTCGCCAAGAAGGCCAACGTCTACGCTGTCAAGGTTCTTCGCTCCAATGGCTCGGGTACTATGTCCGATGTCGTCAAGGGCGTTGAATGGGCGGCCGAGGCTCACATCAAGAAGTCCAAGAAGGGCGATAAGAAGTTCAAGGGTAGCGTTGCCAACATGTCTCTTGGTGGCGGTAGCTCCCGCACCCTGGATCTCGCTGTGAATGCCGCTGTTGACGCTGGTATTCACTTCGCTGTTGCTGCCGGTAATGACAACGCTGACGCCTGCAACTACTCCCCTGCTGCCGCCGAGAAGGCCATCACTGTCGGCGCCTCCACCCTGGCTGATGAGCGTGCTTACTTTTCCAACTACGGCAAGTGCACTGACATCTTCGCCCCTGGTCTGAACATTCTCTCTACCTGGGTTGGTAGCGAGCATGCCACCAACACCATTTCCGGCACCTCCATGGCCTCTCCTCACATCGCCGGTTTGCTGGCCTACTACGTCTCCCTGGCACCCGCCAAGGACTCGGCCTATGCCGTCGCCGATGTCACTCCTAAGCAGCTCAAGGCCGCTCTTATCAGCATCGCCACCGAAGGTGCCCTTACTGACATGCCCTCCGACACCCCCAACGTAAGTTCTTCTCTTATCTAAATGAACATGGATTAAGCTGACTTTATCTTAGCTTCTGGCCTGGAACGGTGGTGGTTCCTCCAATTACACCAAGATCCTAGCCGAAGGTGGTCACAAGGCTGGTTCCAAGGCCAAGGACCTCACTGTCGAGGAGCGCATTGGCAGCATCATTGATAACGCCGAGAAGGCCTTCCACAAGGAGCTTGGCGCTATCTACAGCGAGATCAAAGATGCTGTCTCTGCATAGATTAGAAGGTTGTTAGGGTTATGTCAGTGACAAACCCAACATCTCGGGCATATGGATGAATGGATTAACACAGGCGCACATCATATTTTCTTTGGTTTTATTTCGGTTTTTTGGATTCTCCAACACGAATCCGCGGGTCTACCCCGCCACTACGCTCCTATACACAGATTGTTCTTTGCTATTTCGCTATTTTGTTACTTCACGTAGCATACTCGTCTACAACCATAACTGATTTAGAATGTGTTTCGATTTATCAGACCAATGATTTCTCCGGTATTACACTCTGTAAGATAGGACCAGTAGGCCCAGGCCCTAGCAAGTAAATGTAGTCATATTCAATATATGCCCTACAGGCACCTCCTTGACTCGGCCCGTGTCGGCCTGCTCTAAATTCCAATACCGCTGACTCGCCTTGTCAGTCCGCTCTTCTCCCGGAATCCCAACACACTAGTCAACGAACTTTACGGTTAACTGTTCATTCGTCATGGGGCGCTCCAAGTTACCCACGACATAGTCGACATGCTTCTCAATGCTAGCCCCTCCCCTCACCTTCACAACAAGGTCACACTCATCAGCCCGCGAACTCTCGGCGGGGAACTGCCCTGAACCGAGCCCTCAATGCCACAACCCGCCTATCAAGCACGACATCATGCTCATACTGCCCCGGCGTAACCTCACCTAACAACAAACCCACAGCACCACCATGATAAACACTAAACTTAGCCTCCAACCCGTCCCTCGGCGCCGTCTTCCCCGTTAACTCCAGAACAAGCGGATGCACATCCACAACAACCTCTTCAACATCCGCAACATCAACCCCAACCATTTTAATGGTCCCTAGGCAGTATATTTTCTTTGTGTTTATATCAGATGTCCTTAAATTCACGAATGATTTTACTAGGTTATAACGCCGGCTCCAACCGACCAGGATTAACAGATTGGAGAGACATGCCATTCTCTATTCATTGCTATCAGCCGGTTCTTTGTATTCAAATTTAATTCAATCGGTAGTGAATACCCAGGTATATTTCAATTTTATTGAGAGAATTACTCACAAATAAATCTAGTTCCGCCTGGAGCTCGAAAACTTGTACGCGGCCAGACTATATGATGCATTCATTTTCCCTATGCTAAAATTAGATATAGCCTGATTGGGTAGGGCCTGATCCACCTCTTAGTCTCTTGGCATATGCACATATCCACCCGAGGATTGAGTCGGCGGTTATGAACTGAATAGGCTTGCTAGAGTTTTGTCTTTTCTAAGCTTGCAAAGCCCTGACGGGCGTTCTGGGCGGTCGAGGCACGTAGTACCCATGCGTGATGTCGTTATCTTAGGGCAGATTCAGCAATTACTGTATTCAGGCCGATCTGCTATCTATTTTTTAGGTGCATATCCATTAGTCTTAGGGGCGCGTAACTAATCAAACCGTAGTTCCAAAATGAAATTCTAGGCTCTATACAACATAGCTATAAGTTTTCCAACCCTGATCCTAAAACTTATTTACATATTGTTCAACTATGAACAACACTCTCACGACCACCCACCCACAGTGCCTGGGTCCATCAGCCCGACGGGAGAGGGACGTGGGGCATCTTATCAACTTGCATTCTCACAATCATTCTCTGTTGCTGGACATCCGTATCTCCAAACCTGCCTGCCCAGACCGACGGTGCGTTTAAAAAATGGAGATACAAATTCGATCTTGCTTGTATTGCGCTCCTTGGATCTGAATTTCTATTGATGATAGCTCTTGGCCAATGGTCATCTGCACGCCGTTCAGTTTAAGTTAGTGATAATCTGCTCTTAGGTCTGATTAACGTTAAAGCTAATAGCGTAGGACTTCCACGAGGCCGGATGTAAGAACTGGACTATCAAGCACGCGTTCTTTGCCAATATCGGAAGCTTTTGGATCGAACCGCCGGAAATAGACCTTTTACCATCGTTCCCTTTGGACGCCCAGCAGCTCTATATCCTTGTCAAGGAGGAGTATATTGAATACCCACGTTTAGAAGAGGAAGAAATCAAAGATAAGAGTAAATCGGATGGACTGGCTAGGTGACTTATCTGAACTACAATCTCATTTCTATCTATGCTGACTTAGACAGATTGATTACAATAGCCCAAGCCCTTTGGTTCTCCTTCAACTGTATCTTTCGCTTTGCTCAGGGGCTTTTCATTACTTCCCTCGAGCTTACTACTCTCTCCTTTATCCTGGTCTTTCTCGTCACATCATACTGCTGGTATCATAAGCCCATAGATATCAACAGACCAATCATTTTGTGGCCTAAGAAATCTGTGGCTATAATTCGGAGCAATCTTGATCGACATTCCGAATCGAAGTGGTATGAAACACCCCTCGAGTTCCTCTCGCGGGATGAGTGGTTTTGTTCTAGATTTTAGAAATACTATATCCAGATCCTACATTACATGCATACACCGCTATTTACTCGGCCTAAGCGACGACCATACGATCGCATCCTAAGTCGTTTTTTTCTAAACGTGGACACCCAGGCGGAGAGAATCTGTGCCCTAACGATACTTCTCTTCAGCTCTATATTTCTTGTTACGTGGAATTCTGACTTCCCTTCCGCGACAGAGAAATTACTTTTGCGTATCGCTAGCGTCAATACGCTAGACTATGGGTTAGTCGGAGGCCTTCTTTCGCTATACCTACATAAATAAATGTTTCAGCCAGGGTTCACAAAAGCAAGGACCCAGGCTTCATTAAAGCGGAAACAAGAGCCCAGAACCGGATGGTTCAGCCGTCTTGCTAAGAGGCTTAGGAACATTGACCCTGAGCAGGATCCTAACTTAGAAATCCCCCTTCGAGCTTTGGTTCCAATTTTTTTTGTCTGTGTCTTTTATTGTGTGGGTCGGGGTTTTATCTTAACAGAAGACTTGATTGGACTAAGAGTATTGCCAGAGAGTGCGTATCAAACGGTCTCATGGTCAAAATATGTACCTTGTTGGTAGTTATGGTTCTTTGTTCATAAATATGATCTATGAGGTACACGATGATAAAGAGATGCAGCTATAAGGCCTACTTTTGATAGGACTTATTCGCCCCATTTCGTTATAACTAAGGAAAACCGCCGATAGTCTCCTATTCTATTTGGTGATTCGTAGCACTGTAGCCTTTATGTGACGTACGGAGTCTTGAGTCGCCCACAGGCAGCTCACTGGTCAGATTATGACAGGCAAGATGAATGATTAATGAGTTAATAGTAGTCCAACTTCGTGCCGATGCATTGATTATAAGAAAGGCGGCTAAGCAGTGCCCTCCTAGCTCACGCTGAAGAGTTTTCACTTTCTAATCTCTCAATTGGTATAATGTCCATACTCGTAAGATACTAAGTTGGTGTTGCGCACGACTTATCGGGTCGTCGCTTGTTGTAAGGTTCCTAGTTTATACTTGCCTGATGTTTTTCAGCCTCCAACGTCAACGATCTGTACTCTCAACCGTACCGCTGCCCTCGGATCTTACACTAAGTCCTTTTGAGGAATCGAGGAGCGATGCGACATGATGCGCCGAACTAACCAACACCAGAGTATAGGTCTATTCGTAGTGCTGTCAAGTTATAATCAAGTTGTACGAGTCCCCAAAGGTTCTGAACAGTAGATACAAACAACAATGGATGGATTGAACGCGGAGAACTAGTTAAACTAGATACATGAAGTTCTTTTGTATCCCCAGTCTTTCCTACCCCGGGACGTCCTGTCCGTACATACTGACAGTAGGGCTAGCTCGATATCAGTTTTGATTTAAAAATCTTTTTGGTTCTTTTTTAAACAAGGCCTTTCAGGACGGTATGCCTTAACTGGGAGAGACTTGGCCTCTAATATCTAGACATCCATGGGTTAAGTGAATGATGTAGAGGTACAGCTAACGCTAATGCGGCCGAAAGTTTGAGATTTGAATGTTAGAATTTGATTTCATTTCGTTAAAATATCTGTGGAACATTGCAGCCGCGTATTGCATGTTATCATAAACCATAAGACCCATAATGCTCGAAAATGCCCCCGCTAAACGCCTATCGTATGAAATATCAGAATGGTACGCCGAGAATGCTGAATATGCTCGGAGAAGTAGCCGTGAAATCGTTGATCATGCAGCAACTCCCCGGATGAAAAGTATGCGGAAGTTCATTAGGCCTTCTTGGTCTCTGTGGAATTCTCGTTGCCCGGTTCATCCTCGTCCACCTCTAGATCACTCCCGCTGGACTGGCCCATGTCGAGTTCGTCGTCGGAGTCACTACCTCCGAACACATCGCTGTCGGCATCGCTATCAGCCCAGAAGTCATGGTCTTCCTTCTCAACGGGCTCACGAACGGGAGTATCGTGTGTGGGCATCTCGAAGCCATCGGGAATGTCGAACTTAGACTGCTCAACATCGGCCTTGGCAAGCTCGCGGTAGAATTCTGGGTCCTTGCGGAACATGACGGCAGCGTCGACGTTCGCAGGGGAGGAAGGCTCGGCATCGTCAAGAAGAGAGAGGATGGAGATCAGGACCGACTCCACGCGCTGGGCAGGGGACCAACGCTCCGAGGCAAGCTCGCCGGACATCTCATCTTCGCCGGGCGCGTGAAGGATGGAGATGCAAAGGTTCCCGTTGGTGTAGATGTTCGGGTGGTGGAGGGGCTTCAGGAAGCGGAACTCTAATGGTAATGAAAATCTCGTCAGTCATATTGAAATACGAGGAGGGGGAGAGAGGGAGATGTCTTACTTGGTGGGGAGTAAGGGTAGTTGGAGGGGAACGTCATAGAGGCTTTGAAGTAGCCGCCGTAGTACATGGAGTCTGGGTTAATCACGATCAGGGCGACATCCCAGTTGAAAATGTCGTCATTGTGCAACTATACAGATGTCAATAATCTGCAAGTGTGGAAGTGTCAAAAAGACACTACGGAGTAATAAAATGATGAACGCACTTGGACATGAACCCACTTCTCTTTGAGAAGGGCCTTGAATTCATTCATGAGGATGCGCTCCGCCATGGCGACGATCACGGAAATTTGCGGACGTTGTAGCTAGAAAGATGTCGTGAGAGATTTGGGGCAATCAATTCTTATATAGGTAGGCGGCGAAGGCAGCTAGGCAAAATGAAGCCAAAGCGGTATTGAATCCAAAATGTTAGGCAATAATGGGATCACGAGGATCGGGGCTATTATGCCTATTGGGACCGACGGGTGCCTGAAAATTCGGTGGCGACTGTGACTAAGATGGGGCGTCCGCCACCTGCCGAGGTCCGGAGAATATATTGAAGTCCGAAAATGCCTACCACTAGAATTTATTCTCAATTGTCTCTATTCTCTACATTGTAATCACCTACACTTCATATTTTTACACATTGTTTTCTCATCCTTTTAATAACAGTATGTGTAATAAATAGAAAAGACATAAAAAATAATAATAAAAGGACACTGACTCGAGAAATTGAATATTCATACGTCGTTACCTAATGATAGAGGCGTACCTAGGTAGCTATACCTCCTTGATTTCCTCTGCCGAGTGGGGCGTTCCTGTCTCAGTAGCATCTTAGGCCATATCAACTATGTTCTGTCTCCAGACTAGATAAAGCTGTTAGTAGCCAAGATATGGGGTTATTCAGCCACTCGACCTGCCGGAACATACCACCATCTTTCGTCTTCCCAAAGTCTATTTAGACCACTCTAGGGAACTGGCTGACTGGGGTACTGACTACTATATCACCGGCCACAATCTCAGGTGCAATTCTGTCGCCAATTTCAACCAGAAAACTATCCTTGGTGGACATAAGTCACAATCATCTGGTTTACAAAGGCAAAGCAAAAGAGTTACCAATATCACTTTTCGGTAAGTAGGCTACGACAACATTGGCCCTCCCGATGGATTCTGACGTACAAGATTTATAATCTGACGGCCGCTATTAGGATCTGTTTGATCAAACATAGCTGTGACTGTGGGTGTGGTCTGCGAGCTTGGCAAGGAAGTATGATTGTATTGATACAATTGGAGCTGTAGCTGCTGCCCTTGAGTCATGTCATGATTATCCACATTGCCCAGCCATTATACGAAACTACAGTTTTAGATATTTACGATGTAAGACCTACGCTGGAAAAGGAAAAGCTAGGGGAATCAAGAAAAGGGAGTTTATGCAAAAACAGAAGAAAGAAAAACAGCAAGTGCCATGACACACCACAAATGAGGACGTCGGAGATGTGAGATCAACCGAGACTTTGCATTGGGGTTTTGGACAGGCTGCCCTGCAGCTGCCAGCAATGCTAAGTACCAGAAACATTGCTTGACTGAAACTCCAGTGGTCCTGTTGTTGTCGATAATGTGTGAGCACCCCACTCTCCATGTGCCATTAACCTGGACTTGACGCAAGAAGACGGTGTGGTCGTAGGTGGAGTGGAACCCATATGCAACCCTCTGGTCGATCATGTATTCCACGACTTGCCCAATCGTAGAACGTCAGCTTTGCTCATTCGGATACCGGTCCATCAAGTTGTGGCTATCAACCCACGGAACTTTCAGTTCACCGACGGCTTTAAGAGTAACTGTGGGGGGGGGGGGGGTATAACACCAGAGAGACATCGGGTGTCTTGCTGTAGCTAGTGCTAGTGCTAGTGGACTTATAGTCTGCGAAGCGAATGTTCACATTCTCGGCACTGAAGACTGCCCCAAGAACATGGCCAACAACCTGCTCAAACCGTCCCTGAAGGCCCGTTTCATCGCCTACATATGCCTCCTCCCGTCTGATATCGCGGGATTGAAGGCTATGATCGATGACAACGTGGGACCAACGAGTGGGCATGCTGGCCTGGACATTTGTCTCAAAGTTCGACCATAGATATAGAGGACCAGTATAGGTGGTCGAGTGCATTGCGGGGGAAGTGGTTTTGTGAGGGGCCAGCAGAAGTTTAGGAAGACGACTTTCTACTGCCTCGTGTGAAAAGACCCGGCGTGGTGTAGCCACAATGACGGGATGGCTGAGAGCTGGCTGAGAGAGAATTGAGAGTTGAAGGCTGGGATAAGAGCGAAGAAATGTAAAGCAGAAAGAGCAGATGATAGCGGTCTAGAGCGCAAAGCAGCTAGCAAAAGACCTCGTTGATATTCGCAAATTGCTAGGTGAGAAGCAATCGAAGGGAGGGATGTTAACAACTCGAGGATTTAAAATAGTTAGAGAGGAAGAGCAATGTGGAAGGGAAAGAGAAGGTGGACAAGAGAGAAGCTTTCGTACTTATAGACACCTTCAGCACTCTTACACTCTTACACTTTCTTCTGATAGTTGCCTAATTGATTTCAACGGGGTACTATTCATATCATTACTATTGTATGTTACTTATTGTTAATTTTTGCCTTGAGCATTCTAAAATCACAATTCTATTGACAGACAACGGTGCCTGGGTGGGCCCTGTCGCCTAGATAAGATACTACGAGCTGAGCTAGGCAGAGTTTGACTAGTAGAATGAGTACAACGAGGTGTCTGTCTCCCCAAAGTTGTTGGTGCGCTTGTGGTAGAATAACGCGAGCGGCGGTACGCAGATAAGCCTAGGCGAGTCAAAGTAAAGGCAAGTTAAATGTAACAAAGTGTATTCCTCAGTAGGACTCACTATTGGTAAGAGAGGAAACCTACGAATTGTCAGTGTCAACTTATTGAGGTATTTCATTTCAACTAAATCCTCCACAGACGTGTGAAAAAAGCTGACAAGCCTAGATACGGCGGGTCGAATATCCACGTTAATACTCACGATGCACAAACTGCCTTACCACTCGGAAATGGACTGAAAATCATAAAGCATCGATTGCCAGATGCCTTTAAGAAGATTCCGGCTTCAGTTCGGGCGAGACCGACAAATTCTCATAAAAAGGGATGGAATATCCCAGAAGAGTACCCAAAAAGACATCCCGAGGTCGGAGTGTTGTCTTACATACGTCTCCCTTGTATCATCTTAGGTCAGATAGATCATATTATTAAAGTCCTACTTTGTTGAGTACATCGGTCGCATATGCCGACTTTACTCAAGTACTCTCACCTAAGTACCGGGGAAACTAATTTTATGCTCTGATATATGGATGTTTGCATGGGCTTAAACTTAAGATTCACCTAACAACTTTGTCATCATTTTCATCTTCACCTTCATCCAACCTTTTTCCCCTTTCTCATTTCTTACCATCTTCTCTTTTCACGCCCACTATGCCTGAAATGGAACCTCATCCAGTTCTTCCCAAGATGATTGGTGAAACGATCACCACAAAGCCTCCGGACTCTGTTCTTTATCCCCGTCGTAACTGGATCATTATCGAAAAGTTGAGTGAGGATCCAATCCCTGTTACCCCAGAGGACTTCCGCGATGGTATGGGCCCTGCATACACCGCTGGGAAATATCTTTGTCGCCTTACAGGTGCTGGGAACGCGCAAATTTTCGGCTTTATGCGTATCTACAAACAAATCCCTCTAGCTGGCACTGAACTTGATAGCTCTAGCGTTCGAAAGGCACAGGCCTCCAAGCCATATAACCACGTGGAGCTGGATGCCTTGAACGATACGGAAAGCGAACGCCAAGAAGTGGCAGAGGAAATCAAGTACATAGGCATGAGCGGCCAACTATGGAATCTTATTCTCTATGCTTTACTTCTTCGTAATTCAACTCTCTATTAATGTGCGGCAATGACCTCGCAGATTATACGAAGTAGCAGTGATCTAATTGACTCATCATTGAGCTTCTTTTCCAGGTGACCTTCCAAGGTTGTAAAGTATGTAACATCCTGCTTTGTATTATACCTAAACCACTCGAATACACCTCACCTTTGATCCCTGCAAGGACTCCTTAAAATTTTAAAATAGAGAAGATTCATTCAATCGTTCATTCAAATTCCCAATAATATGTTCCGCGTGAACTCCGGCACCTCTATTCGGCTCTGGGCCTGGCCAGGCCCTAGGCGACCACACGGTGTGTTTGGCCTGCTTATAACTGCAGGAAACGTACAACCGAAGTCTCTTGGCTCAGCTTCTTATGAATGTAAATTAACGATAGACTCAAAACATTCAGCTCAATATATCCTAGTCCCGAATGATGCTTCAATGCGTCCCAACTCTAGAACACAGCAGAATCTCGTTCGCATTGTCAAACCCCGGAATAGCTACTCTATAGCTAGTTCGTTACTCTAAATTCTTGAAAGACCTCTTCCTTCATTGACTTGAGCTATGGAGGATCTGTTCTCCCCGAGGATCTCATTCTCGTCCATGAATTTCGGGATCATTACCCACTACAAGCCCGGAAGAAGATGACAGTAGAAGGCACTAGTAACATGGTCCCCCAATAGAAATACTAGTACTGATTGATAATGACATTAAAGAGCTTAATGCGAAAATCGAAGCTCTTCTGGCTGCGAAGAGCCAGCGATTCACGAGGCGGTGGAGTGGGCCTCTGGACGGATATTAAAGACCTGCGTCCTTATGGATAGAGGCCGCATACGCGGTCGAATCCTCTTGTGTACGGTTGATAGAAAGAACAATAAAGAAGTTATGGACTGTCTCTCAATTGATGGTTGGTTCTAGCGTTCAGACCTTTGGCCCGACATTCAAGACTTACCATCACCCTATGTGTATAAAAATACGGAAACTGTGAAGAGATGTCAAACCGCCGGTATCTTCCGCGCCAAGTCTGAAAGCTTGGGCAACTTTATTTCAGGAGCCTCAAACTAGTATATCCACCTCCTCCCGTCTCTTGGCCGTATAATAGGCAAACATACTATAAATCAATAAAAGCCACTGTAGCCTAATATCATCCTGAGCTCGCTTTCACAAACAACCCTCAACTGGGGAATATGAAGCGTATTATAATCTAGCGAGTGGGTTTTGGAATAATCAGTCGACTACTTATGCCCCCATATACACAGGACAATGTACGCCGAGTGGGGATTTCCTCTCTAGGTCTTATGCTGTACAACTGAATATACTACCCGGTATCCATCTAGTGTTCTACGTTAATCTCGTACGACTCGCGACACGAGACCCCCTTCCGTCCTAACTTACACACGAACCGTAACCACCGGTAATTATAGTGGATAACTAAGAGGAATGGGAGATTAAAGAAATTATAGATAAGACATAAACACGCAGGAAGAATAATGCTCGTACGAACTATAAAGTTAAGTGGTTAGGTTATACGAAACTAACTACAGAGCCAGTAGACGCGCTCGAGAACATAATAGCACTAGACGTGTGGCTACAGAAAACAGCACCGTTCAGGAAGACTAGTTAATAGGTCTTTAGATAAAGCTAATTACTACGCTTCGTGCTAGTGCTAGCTAAGTTTAAAGAAAAACCTTAATATTATGTGTTTATTACGTTTATAAAAAAAAAGAAACTCAGTTTTGTACGGCCTAGTAGATGAGCTCCTCCACAAGTATTGACAGTGACTACCAATTATCACCATTCTTTAATTATTGCATACAAGATAATAGCTCCGAATACGGGTCACATTCTATAATACTAGTTAGTTATATAGTATAATTTAGAATTTATTACTTACTGGGTGACGGGCTCATCCACTCACGCCAGTCCTCCAAGATGAGCTTAGAAGCACACCGGATGCTCAGATCAAGATCCCAGTATACCTCCTGGTGATGTGATTAATTCGTCATCGAGCTTCCTTTTTCGGTAAACTTCTACGATGTATCTTATTAAGGCTTTGTGCTTCTCGATTCAAGATCGGGATAATAATACCGTTTGTACATGCAGGCTGCGGCGCTTAGCATCCCACGCCCCCCGAATCATCGCTCTTTGTCATATATGTCGAGGTACTCAGCTTTTCCAGCAAGCCTGTATCGATTTCAGATACACCGTGACTCGAGGCTTTATGACAGAACCTTTAAACGCGATGACTGGGAATACGAGAAAGGAATAGAAGTCACTGCGGACGGCTTGGTGCACCCGAATATAACTGCCGATTGTATGCGAATGCAACTTCGTGTTATTCACCTGCTAACCTATTTAGTTTCGAATGGTGCATTATTCATGCCAAATACGCACTACATGCAGGAGTCACACGGATGTCGAATGATTATTACCTGGAAGATGTAGAAAGTGGTGATCCCGCCGCCGAAGCTCATTATTTAAGCATGCCTAAAGGTGATTAAACGCGCTTATCCTTGGAAATGCACAAACTAATTTTCACATCCTACAAGGTACCGCTATTCCAAAGTCGTTGATTCTTTTCCGTGAGCGTACTTCTCGCTTCAGTCTACGACCTGCGCATCCCATGTCACTTGATGGTATGCTCAAGATAAGTACCGAAGAGTAGAAGAGTTGCTGACATGCAGTAAAGACGTCAACACAACTCTGACTCATTTTTATCTTGAATTTGGGCGCACGTTTAATCCAGATGCTTGGCTTGAGATGAATGTCTACCATGAGGCATTTGTTGATGACCAGGAGTGGATGCGCCACTAATATGCAGGTTGAATCTCATCTCTTCCGTGACTCCATGAGCGCTACACGAAAATATCGAGATTGACCGGTGTCCCATATACATATTGTGAGCTCTATGTAGTCCAGGTTCTAGATGTATAAAGAACGATAAGACGTTTTTACAGTGGAGAACGATAAGCAGACTGAGACAAGCCATATATCCCTGAATCCAATGATGAAAAAGCAATTACCCCTCGGGCTCCCAAAGGAGTTTAAGTCGATAATAGCATTGTGATCAAACCTCGTATGCGGAAATATTAATAATTAGTATATGGTACCTCGCTCCACCAGCAAAATTGGGTGGTGGCCAATGTCACCCTCTGTCGGGAGTCCGTCCACCGCCGGTTTTGGAACAATTTGCCATTTTCTCTCTTCCCCCCTTCCCCAAAGGACCATATCTCAACACTTGAAATATCTTTGTGATCTTTCGCTTTGCAGAATCTGAGTAGTCCCCCCCCCTGCTCTTTTGCCTCAACGGCCCTCGGTCCCGGGACCCTCACCCCAGCGTCACAGTTCATCTCGAGTTTGCGATGACAACCTTGTCCGACAATCCAGTAAAATATTGTTGCTAAAGGGTTTACAATAATCAAATCCCGATCGTATTACCCATTTACTACTGTCGCCAGCTGAAGAGCTGTGTGATCAAGTCGCGCAAGGTCTGAGAGCTTCGGTTTTCTGCAAGCTTTGCGGTCAACCATGCTGCCGCAATGTCAAGGCCCCGTCTGGGCTATTGACGACCTGTCTCGTTGCTTCCAGCGCAAGTAAGTCTAGGCTAATGGATAATTCCGACCGTTGAAATTGTATGCTAATCACAAGATTTTTCTAGCATTCTTCAGGTTATACTTCCCCTCACAGTCTGCGGCGCTTCCCTGCTGCTGATCCTATTCCGCCTCGCCCATCGATATGTCGTCACCCGAAAACGTATCGCTTACAAGGTCCTCCCAAACAATGACTCCGAAGATGAGGTCCCCAGTGCGACCCAGGAAAATGAATCCGATACAATTTTGTCCCAAGCTGTACAACACGAACAATCCCAGGTCGAGATCGACCGCCCGCGCGGAGAGATCACCGTTGTAATACTCGAAATCGCAGCTTTAATTGGACAAGTTGCGGTCTATATCGTCATTTTGTCGACTCACGCCTGGGGCCGACATGGAACCCTTCCCGCCGCGACTGGGCTTGTATCGTGGGGCTATGTCCTTTTCTTGGTGCTGGTCCGGTTCCTCCTATCGACCATGGATCTTTCCTCCGCCCCGAGACTATGGACCCATACGGCAATCCTATACAGCTCCCAGTGGTTGTTCAACGTCATGGTCTTCCGATCTGCTATTATCCATCCCTTGTCGAGGAACGCCCTGATCCTTAGCACCGTTCAGTTCACTCTGAGTACGGTGCTGCTGCTCATTGCACTCACCACTCGCCGAGGCAATAAGCCAGTTCTGATTGAGCGAGAAGATGGATTGGAGCCTCCGACGCATCCCACGGCCAGTTTGTTCTCCCTTGCCACATTTTCCTGGCTCGACCCTTTGGTCATGAAGGGCTACCGGCAACCCCTGGAGCTTGCGGATGTTTGGAACCTCACTTCGTCTCAGAAGGCCGCGAACGTGCTTACAGAGTTCCGCAAGAGACACATGAAAGGCTCTTTGGCATGGAAGCTGCTTCGGTTCTTCATGGGGACTATTCTAAAGCAGGGTGCCTGGACAGTCTTTGCTAATCTATTTGTTTTCATGCCTAGTCTACTCCTTAAGGCTATCCTTGAGTACGTGGAAGATCCTCGGTCGACCACGCCCAATGCGGCCTGGTTGTTCGCCATTCTGCTTTTCTGTTGCGCCACGGTCCAGGGTGTGGCAGATGGACAAGCCTTATTCATTGGTCGCAAGATGGGTGTGAGAATCCGTGCGATCATTATTGGTGAAATCTATGCGAAAGCTCTTCGCCGCAAGGCAGGCGCTTCTGTGGAGGCTGCCCAGAAAGCCGTAGAAGATCCAATCTTGCCCAAGGACAAGAAGAAGAAGAAGTTCTTTTCCTTTGGTCGCAAGAAGAAGGACGCGAATAGAAATGATACCGAGGCTGGCAAGAAGCCAGACCCCTTGGCAGAGGAGCCCACACAAGCCAATGTCGGCACAATCATCAACTTGATGGCGATCGATTCGTTCAAGGTAAGCGAGGTTGGCGCCTATCTCCACTTCTTGTGGGCTAGTGTGCCAGTCCAGATCACAATGGCGGTTATTTTGCTCTACCACATCATGGGTTTCAGCTCCTTTGCCGGTATCGCCCTGATGGCCCTCATGCTGCCTATCAACCTTTTCATCGCCCGCCAGTTCAACAAGGTTCAGAACCAGATTTTGAAGGGCACTGATGCCCGTATTCACGCCACTAATGAAGTCCTCCAAAACATTCGGATCATCAAGTACTTTGCCTGGGAGCAGCGATTCCAGGACATTGTCGGCGAGAAGCGCAAGAACGAACTGAAAGCCCTGCGCAGACGATACATCCTCTGGTCCTGTGCCGCAACCGTCTGGTACGGCACGCCTATTCTCATCACGTTCATGTCCTTCTTCTTGTACACTGTGGTCGAGAAAAAACAGTTGACCCCTTCAATCGCTTTCCCTGCTTTGTCAATGTTCTCCTTGCTGCGTGTGCCCTTGGACCAGCTCGCGGATATGGTGGCCCACGTCCAGGAATGTAAGGTTTCCCTAGACCGTGTGGACAAGTACCTCAACGAGGAGGAAACAGGCAAATACGATCAGCTCCGTGATAGTACCACCGCAGGAATGCCTGCGAAGATTGGTCTTGAAAAGGCAACCCTCTCCTGGAGCACTTCCACTGCTGAGGACCAAGATACATCCGATGCCGACTTGGACGCTTTCCGTTTGATCAATATCGACGTCGAATTCCTTATCGGCAAGCTTAACATCATTGCTGGCCCCACTGGATCTGGAAAGACATCCCTGCTCATGGCTATGCTTGGAGAAATGAAACTTCTCGACGGTCGTGTCCATCTCCCCGGTGGAATGTCCAACAGGGCAGATCTCCCGGTGGACCCTGAAACTGGCCTGGTTGAAAGCATTGCTTACTGTGCCCAGGAAGCGTGGTTGGTCA
Source organism: Penicillium robsamsonii (assembly GCF_028829455.1). Taxonomy (NCBI): domain Eukaryota; kingdom Fungi; phylum Ascomycota; class Eurotiomycetes; order Eurotiales; family Aspergillaceae; genus Penicillium; species Penicillium robsamsonii. The sequence continues at coordinate 7,532,615 of NW_026643219.1, read as the reverse complement.
ATGACACCGTAAAGGAAAATATCATCTTCGCCTCACCATATGACGAGCGTCGCTATCGTTCAGTCCTAAAAGCATGCGCTCTGGAACGTGATCTCTCTATCCTTGATGCTGGTGATCAAACTCTTGTTGGTGAGAAGGGCATCAGTTTATCTGGTGGCCAAAAGCAGCGAATCTCTCTTGCCCGCGCTATCTACAGCAGTGGTCGCCACTTGCTGCTAGATGACTGTCTCTCTGCTGTCGACTCTCATACCGCCAAGCACATCTTCCGCCAAGCTCTTACGGGCCCTCTGATGTTGAACCGCACATGCATTTTGGTAACACATAACGTTAGTTTGACTGTTCCCCAAGCGGATCACGTTGTGGTACTCGAAAACGGCAGAATTTCGGCCCAGGGCCGTCCCAGCGATGTCGCTGCTACTGGTGCATTGGGCGATGAGTTCCTCAAGTCTCGACCTCAATCCCGCGCAAGCTCCCGTGGAGTCTCCCATCCCCCATCGGACCATGAACCAGAGGATGAAAATTTGAACGGCACCGCGAATGGAAATGCCCAAGAAGACAAGGCCAAGCTCTCTGAATCCAAAGCTACTGGTAGTGTCAAGTGGTCGACCGTCACCATGTACCTCCGCGCCATGGGCCCATGGTATTATTGGATCGGTGCTGTGCTGGTGTTCTGCTTACAACAATTGGGCTCTGTTTCTACCAACCTCTGGATTAGACAGTGGGCAAACTCTTATCATACCTCCAAGGTTGGAAGTGAGGATGCCGGACAGTACGCCGCCGCCGCCCACCTCAAGCCCCCCACTTTCAACGTTGGAAATGTTGGGCGCGTGAGCAGCTGGAGTCTGCCCCAGCTTGGCGCAAGCTCTACCGGCGAGTCTGATGGGGAGGTGAACGTGGCTTATTACTTGGGAGTTTATGCCCTCCTGGGATTCCTTTATATCGCAATCTCTTTGTCTCGGGAAGCTGTTCTATTCTGGGGCTCGCTCCATGCATCGTGGAAGATTCATGATCGCCTTCTTAAGGCGGTCATGCACGCCAAGTTCCGATTCTTTGACTCCACGCCTCTTGGACAACTGATGAACCGGTTCTCCAAGGATGTTGAGTCCATCGATCAGGAAGTCGCCCCTGTTGCGATCGGCATGCTCCACAGTCTGGCATCCGTTGTTATGATTGTGATTCTGATCTCATGGATCACGCCAGGATTCTTAATTGCCGGTGTGTTCATCACCATGGTCTACACTGCTCTTGGTGCCGTCTACTTGAACTCTTCCCGAGACCTTAAGCGTCTGGAATCTGTGCAACGTAGTCCGCTGTACCAGCAGTTCGGTGAAACCCTGAACGGTATCGTCACCATTCGTGCCTATGGCGATGGTCCTCGCTTCATGGTCGACAACCACCGCCGCATCAACTCTTACAACCGGCCACACATATACCTTTGGGCTAGCAACCGCTGGCTCGCTCTCCGTGTTGACTGGACCGGTGCCCTGGTCGCCTTCTTCTCGGCTACCTTTGTGTTGTTGAATGTTGGAACGATCGATGCAGGTGCCGCTGGTCTTTCATTGACCTACGCCGTTACATTCACAGAGAACGTCCTATGGCTTGTGCGTCTGTACTCTGAGGTCCAGCAGAACATGAACTCTGTCGAGCGTGTAAGAGAATATCTCGAGGTGGACCAGGAAGCAGATCCTGTTATTGACGAATCACGTCCTCCTTCCGATTGGCCCAGCCAAGGTGCGGTCGAGTTCAATCAGTACAGTACCCGGTACCGGCCCGATCTGGACCCGGTTCTCAAGGAGGTTTCGTTCTCTGTGAAGGCCGGCGAGAAGGTCGGCATTGTGGGTCGCACAGGTGCTGGCAAGAGCTCCCTCGCGCTGGCTCTCTTCCGCGGTCTCGAAGCCGAGGCGGGCCAGATCATCATTGACGGCGTTGACATCGGGTCAATCGGATTGCGCGACCTGCGCGAGTCAATCACTATTGTCCCCCAGGATCCCACCCTGTTCACAGGAACCCTACGCACCAACCTGGATCCATTCAATCTCTTCAGCGACGAGCAGATCTTCTCAGCCCTCCGTCGTGTGCACCTAATCGGATCCAGCACCTCAGGCACCGCAACGCCCATAACCGCAAGCTCCTTCACCGCGACGGAAACCAACGGCAACGGCAACGGTGTGAGCAGCAGCGCAGTGACAATAGTCGATAATAAAAATGTCTTCAACAACCTCGACAGCCAAGTCTCGGAGTCCGGCTCCAACCTCTCCCAAGGCCAGCGACAGCTCCTCTGCCTTGCCCGCGCCCTGCTCAAGAGCCCCCGCGTCTTGATGATGGATGAAGCAACTGCATCCATCGACTACGCCACCGACGCCAAGATCCAAGAGACCCTCCGCGAATTGAGCAATAGCACAATCATCACGATCGCGCACCGTCTGCAGACCATCATCGACTACGACAAGGTCCTTGTCCTCGACCACGGCCGCGTCATCGAGTACGAGCACCCCTGGACCCTCATCAACCAAGAAGGCGGCCTATTCCGTGGCATGTGCGAGAACAGCGGACAGATGGATGTTCTCCTAGACGGGGCCCAGCGCGCTTGGTCCCAGAAGCGTCTTGTCGATGATTCTTAGAGCAACAGCGCTTTTACTCCCTTCTTTTTTCATTTCCCCTATCTTATAGAATCTCTCGCGTACATATCCATTGTTACCCTACTTTGTCTATTACCTGTTCTTGGTTTCCCCCCGCTCATTCCTCGGGGCGGGGATGCAAAAAAAAGAGAGGGCGAGAGAGACATCAATGTAATCAACATTTTTCTGGCCGGGAGGCTTCATCATTATCATCTGTTCAAGATTTTCATGGTTCTGCTCATGGCTTACTCTCGCACTGGTGTGGTGTCTTCGGTTGATTTCTTACCTACTGCACATCCACCTGTTATCACATCTCTTCTGTCTTTTTCTTACATCTATTCTCGGATGGCACATATCGTCAGAATATATGCTTATTATAGAGAATGAGAATGCTTGCGATATTACTTCGGGTTGTGTAGAGCTTTCTTTCAAATATATCGTTAGCTCAAGGAGCTAGCTATGTGCTAGCTATGTAGGTTCATGACGCGTGCTTTTTAGTGTAGCAATCATTGATGCATTTGTATTCAGAACCAATAAGCATACATTGGCCCCTTGGAGATGATCCCAAAGAACAGAATGGGGGTCTTCGATCTGAACTGCCCATCTTTTAAAGCTTCGTCGTTGCCTCTGTGCCTGCTTAGCAACTCTCGAACACAAAGCGCCTAGCAATTCATTCCGGTCGCATAAACGTGCCATCCTCAGTATCTCCACTCAACTGACATTCTCATTGCTTGGCGCGAATTAGTACGGGAAGGTTCCAGTTGGATCACAGCATTCGAGCCGTCACGCACGGTTGGACGTGCCAGGATATCCACCCAAGCCCTAATTCTAGAGCTAGTATTCCCCGATTTCTCAAAGTATTCCACGAAATCGAAGGAATTCCATAATGGGGATGAGGTCGATGGGGATGGGACTGCAAGTCCCACAGTAATCAAACAAGCCTCCGACCGGGTGGGGAAAGGACAGAGCTCCCAAGACCGGAATATCCCATGGGAAATCGCATAGTCCGAATCCCAGACTTCTTTTCGTAAAGCGCAAGAAAAGAAGGAAGTGAGATAAGTTATTTCAACAAAATTAATCCAACAGCCACACGTCCATTCTCACTTCTTCGCACGGATCCCCCTCAATATGGTAAAGAAGCACACGATGGCAGCGGAGACGACGAAAAATCCAAACGGCGGCCAGTAAATCGGGTAATCGTCCGATTCCAATGTTACGAGAGACTGTTTCAGACCAGGCTGGAACTGCGACTGTTTCGGCTTTGTGTCTTGTGTGCTATCCGGGATTGCCGGTGCCGTGCCGATCGCTGCATCCGGATTCGGAAGTGATTTTTGAAGCTCCGTCTCCATTTTATGCACCGGTCCAGACTCCGTGTTTGATGGTATTGACGAATGCACGAAGCCTGCTTCGCGCATGGCTGTTTCTTTCAATATTGCTTCGAGTTCATCTTGATCAGGAAGGGTCTCCGGGAAGTAGTAGCGCTTATTGTATGACGCAAGGGATTTGGATGCGATTGGGGTGGAGGGGGTTGGAAGGGCGAGAATTTGGATTGAGTGTATTAATATGAAGACCAGGGCAAGTTTGCCGGCCATCTTGTTCTGCGTTGTTGCGATATGGTGTGATAACGGAAGGTCACGCGGAATTTGATAAGATCGATGCGCTTTTCCAAGATAGCAGAATAAGAGAGAAGAGAAGAATAAATCCAGAGGGTAGAGCAGAGTGCGCATAAGACAGACTTTATGATTTACCAAGGTATGAGTTTAGTATGACTTAATGCATTTAGGGTCCTAAGGGCCTTGGCAAAAGTTGGGAAAATCCACGGGTTCATAATGTTATGATCTATTGGGTATAGAAGGGTATGAAAGATAAGGGCCTGGGCTTTGATATATTGCGAAAAGCGCCAGTGTAAAAACAGCTGCGCCAAGATATCCCGGGATGAGCCGCTGCATCCCGGAAGTGATAGTTTAGGTGTATTCGGTTTTTTTTTTTTTGGAATGTGACTATTGCCAATCTCGTGTACGAAACGTATGGCACATAAACTTTACTAATCACATCTGAGCTGAAGGGATAGTAAATGTAGGCTTGACCTAAATAATCAGAAACTCCTACGGCTGGCCTGTGAACTTACCTGAGAAGTGAGTAGGAAGTTGCTCTTCTAGGCCGTCGACGCCGGGTCCACCAACTGGTAATGGGTTAGGAATTTACCCGTAGACTTCTTTCGCATAATAAATGGCTGAAGAGCACTATCGGTATAGATAGCCAGATCTCCATTCTCGACAGGCCACTGAGACTGAACCCATAGCCTGACTTTGTATAAGCAAAACTTGCCAGCCACACATGTAATGAAGATCCTCTCTCAGATGGCGAAAGCAACAATCCATGTATCTATAGTGTCCCGCGGATTTTTGATAGATTTCCCGCATTATATGCAGGATGTCATCTATGGAATATTCATCGCATCGATCGCTGTGGGAGAAATATGCCCGAACAAATCTCTCGCGCGCAGTCGTCGAGTCATGATGAACGCGGTTACCTCTCGTAACACCTGTTCAATGGGTTTGTTGTAGCCCGGTGGAAATGCGTCCCGGGCGGCAGGGACCAGTCCGTACAGAGTGAAGAACTTGTCCCGTGGATCGGTGCAGCTACGATAGCATGCTTAAGAGAAGAGCTGATAAAACCCGCGCCTTTCCGTCTGGTGTATCAACGCAGTCTCCGCGCTGTGTGAAAAACCGGTATTCCCGACGGAATACCCACGGCATCAGATCTCTTATACTCTCCCAGTGCCCGATGTCTTTTGTTTTATCCCGATATGCTTGGACTTTTTGGCCACCGTATACTTCTGCTCTACCATGACCATCCGTTCCAGTTTTATACATTTCTCTGGCCGGAGATTGCAAATTTGTGATACCTTCAATCAGAGCTTTCATGGGGACTTTCAAAGCATCGCTTACCTGATGATCAAGTAGTTCGGAACACAATATCCAGGCTGTAAAAACATGGCTGCCGCAGACACTGATCGGCTCGTCTTTGGGAAGATGATACTCCTGAAAGGTCCACATGTGAGTCCAATACGCCAGCACTGTCGCAGTTTGCTTTTCGCGTCTGGCGCTGCCAGAAAACACCGCCCTCATTTCGAGTTTCCACCAGTAACGGGCTCCCCTATTGACCCTTTTGTAAATATGCCTGTCCAGCCATGAGAAGCCCCGATTGATCCGGAGTGTGGACGCTCCCATCAAGGCTACCACGCGGCTAGCTCTGACATCAATCTCGCGCATAAGAAAGATCTGGCTATCCCTTTCTCTTATGTTGATTTGATGACGCAGACAAAGTCCACCCAGAGGACTCGAGGTGTCTGGATGGAGAGTCAGCAGTCGGATCTCGTGCATTTCTGGCCTGAGTGCCTGATAAGGATATGCCATTTCTTTCGAGCCGCCAAAGAGATGTAAATGTCGCTGTTAAAAAGGGTGAGATTCTTGTGATGGAAACGGGCTATTTAGATCCCAGAGATACGCATGGACTGAACGGACACGTTGCTACCAGGACTTTATGTCCCTAGAGCAAGGTCAGCCTTGGGCTATACAGCAAATAAAAAAACAGTCCTAGTAAGGCTGTTTTTGCTTTTTGTCTTCCTCTTTCTTTCACACGCATCTGAACCCCGCATGCTGGGGACCGTGGCAGTGCTCGGACCTCAGTGCTCCGTTTGTGACGCCTCGTGTCGGAGATCCTAAAGGATGTGCATATTTTGCGGCGTTGGAGATGAATACGGTTACAGTGGCCGCGATTCCTGTGAGGCGAGGATCGAAGACTTGCTATCTGAGCTCGAATTCGCCAGTGGTGCTGTGGCTGGTCGGTCTTTTTAATACCACGGGGTACGTACTAGTCCATATTCTTGTTCTTTATTGGACGTGCACTTATCGGGGGTGCTGCACGTACTCAATCATATAGCCAGTCATGCAGATACTCTCAAGCCCAAGGTACATGAGCTACACCATATCTGCAAGAAATTGCGTTATTTAACACACAACCAATGACTATCGTTCCAGTCAAGGTGAACATGATGGTGCAGATGGAATGCAGAAATAGGGCTTTGAACATCGTCGACATTCCAATGATACTTGACGCGCGACAATCGTATAGTTCGCCTGAAAAGAATGCCCGTAACGTATCACCTAGTCTGCCAATGACTCGCGCTTTATCCGTGATGAAGTCTGATTGGGTGGCGAGATACTTGATTTGGGGTATGCATGGTTGGGGTATGTAAGATGTAGTTATCTATGTTGGGGTAGACCTCTGCTAATAGAGACGTGGAGATAGATCTTCAACTCAGTCTAATCAATCCGATGGCTCCATCTTGGCGTCAATAACAACTAATAGGTCCGAGGTATTGATTTGAGGTACGGGTCATATTGAATGAAAAAGGATGGTTGGCCACCGATATATATCAATGACCAGAGCAGGGGCCATTATTTGTTGTCCAATTAAGAAGCTATCAAGGTATGCTCTTCATAGCTTCGATGAGATCTGGTGACTTCTCTAACATCGCACCAGACTTCGCAGGCATCAATGCCCCAGGCGGAGGAGCATTCTTATTCTTGAAGTCGTCGCAAACCTGTTCCATCGTCACAAATTCCACGCCCTCGTGCTTTTTGAAGTGTTCAATCAGCCTATCAAACGTCAGTCATACTCCACGCAAGGTTATCATCAGATCATACCTTTCATGCATCAGTAGCACATGAGGTCTTCCCGAAACATCGGGGTGGATAGTAATCGGGAAGATAAACTCATCATATTCCCGATAGAAGTAGTCAAAATGGTCGCGCCAGATATCCTCCACGTCCCGTGGGTTGACAAAACCATGGCTGTTAGGCGCCTTCTTGATGAACATCATCGGCGGTAGATCATCAATGTACCAGTTGGACGGGATTTCCACAATCCCTGTTTGGGGTCCATGCTCAAGAGGCTTCATCCAAGTTTCAGCCTTTTGCTTGTAATCGATCTTTGTCCAGCTGTCGCCTGTTCGGAGGTAGTAGGCCTGGCAGTCCTCGTGGCTCATGCTGTGGTCATACTCGATGCCATAGTCGAGGAGGAGTTGGGCCCCCTCTTTGCTAGTTTCCCACCTATTTGAATTTGATTAGCGCCGTTGATGAATATTAAATTCAAGATAGCAGTCGTACCAGGGTGCCACGCTTCCTCGAGGAGGCTTGCCAACAAAATCGGTCAACATCCGATATGTTTTGTCGAGCACATCGCGCTGCTGCTCTAGAGACATGTCTGTTGGATTCTCGTGGGAGTATCCATGCAGGCCGATCTCGTGGCCCGCATCGCGGACTGCGGCCATGTCCTCCGGGAAGGTCTCGAGGGAGTGGCCGGGGATGAACCATGTGGTCTTGATATCATATTTCTTAAACAGTTTCAACAATCGTTGTGTTCCAATGGTTCCTGCCCAGTATCCTATACGATCGTTAGCTAAATCCCAGAAAGAGAACATTGAAACTTACCCCTGCTGATGTCGTTTGTGGAATCCTCTCCGCCATATGAGCCCAGCCAACCGGCTACAGCATCAACATCCACCCCATAGGTAATAAGAACTCGCTTTGGTGCCATTGTTGAATGATTCAAACTTGAAAGGGAAATTTCTCGAGGATGAATAGCTCCGAGTGAATGCGGGGAAGAGCCCTTCGGGCACATCTCCGACCGGCCGACAATTCCACCTTCACCTGACTCCCCGATTCACTAATTTGCACGGTTTTCCATTCGCTTACAACATTCACGTTATCTCTTGGTGGACTCCATTCACGATGAGAGGTCTCCAACGCAATTGGGGTCTTTGTTGGAGTAGGTATTGTCTCCAGGGAGGCAGTGAGACCCAATTTAATGGACTCCAAGATATACAGTGTTGGAGAAAATTGAACGAGCAGGGAATAAACCTAACACGAATTCCTCATAAACCGTGACAGCCCCAGAGGACAATCGCAACGTATCCAACGGTGTCATAGGGTGATAATGTCAGTTCTTTTCACAAATATTTCAGAGTAAGTATTTCGACATTCCGTGATTGCATCATAATCTGACTGAACGTTGTTATAGGAACAACCCCGTCAAGCCGGGTGATGTGGAAGCCCTCCTCAAACCGCTCGGTTTGACAATCGACCCGGCCGAAGCGCAAGATTTCCACACCCTTCTCGCAGCAGTCCACGACTGCGCCGAAAGCATAGCCGCCTTGCCAGACTACCAACCAGTCCCCGATCAAACCAAGTATCCACGGGAGAATGTGCGTCGACCAAGTGGAGAAGAACAGGTTTTCGGGCAAGCCTGGGCGCACCGATTTCTGATCCGGGGTAATCCCGAAGGCGGGCGGCTGGCAGGTAAGTCCGTCAGTTTGAAAGATGTTATTGCGGTTGCGGGTGTGCCGCAGCTTCTGGGTAGCGATATCATTCCTTCCTGGACACCGACTGTGGATGCGACGGTTGTGACGCGGTTGCTCGAAGCGGGCGCCGATATCCATGGCACATCGACGTGTGAGAATCTTTGCCACTCTACTTCTTCGTATACCAGTGCTCAGGGTATAGTGGAGAATCCACACGCGAATGGTTATTCAGCGGGCGGGAGTACCTCTGGCGGTGCAGCGCTGGTCGCCGCTGGTATAGTGGACATTACGATCGGGGGTGACCAGGGTGGCAGTATACGCGTTCCCGCTTCATTCTGTGGATGTAAGATGTGGTGCTTCCTTCAGAGTGCATGTGCTATGAACTAACTTGCGTCCAGGCGTCGGGCTCAAACCAACCTATGGGCGTGTTCCCTTCACTGGGATTGCTAGCGGTGACGCTATGAATGACCATGCTGGCCCGCTGGCCCGAACGACACTTGAGATTGCAACATGTCTAGATGTTATTAGTGGATACGATGGCATCGATGATCGGGCTGTAGGTAGCTCGAAACCAGGCTCTACCAGATTCGCAGCAATTCAGCAGAACCCCAACACACTCAACGGCTTCAGGGTCGGCATTCTTGTTGAAGGATTTGAACATAACGCAGTAGACCCACGTGTCAAGGGTGCTGTATTGACCGCCGCCCAGAAATTCAAAGATCTGGGCGCAACAATCGAGGAAGTATCTCTTCCCGAGCATCTACAAGGACCCGCGATCTGGACTATCCAGCAGCGAATTGCCGGGGCGCAGACTCTTTTGGGCCAGAATACAGGTCGAAGAGGGCTTTACATGACTGAGATGGAGCGTGCGCGACTTCCATGGACTGATGATGGTTTCCAGAGGGCGTTCCCGTCCACAAAGAACGTTATTATCAACGGTCTCTATCTAACGCAACAATTCCCTGGACTCTACGGAAAGACTGCCAACATTGGACGACTCCTCAGTGACAAGTACGAAGCGCTATTTGAGAAGTATGATGTCCTGGTAATGCCTACAACGCCGGTCGTTGCCCCTCGACATGGAAGGCGAGAACTCCCACTGGACACCCTTAAGCCTAGTATGGGTCTTACAATCAACACTGCCATCTTCAACGTGACTGGTCACCCAGCACTAACCATACCCGTCGGGCTTGCCCGGGCACAGGAAGATAACCAGGTCATGCTGCCAGTTGGGATGCAGATTGTTGGTGGATTGTGGCAGGAAGAGAAGATTCTGCGGGCTGGGCATACCTGGGAGACTCATTTTGATTGGAAGAAGATGCATTACTCTATAGATAAGAACTAGGCACCAATTTGCGTCTGTCGCATTCAAGAAAGCGAATTGATATCTTGTCTGTGGCATCAACATATAATTAGACCGTTATATATCCGCCATCAACCACCATGGCATGGCCCTGTATAAACGATGCCTGTGTTGAACACAAAAAAAGAATTGCATCGGCCACTTCCGCTGGCTGACCCATTCTCTTCATTGGTGCGGTCTGCACTGCTGGCATGATGGCGTCATGGACCTCCGGCTTCTCCATTACTAGTGGCGTTTCAATAACACCCGGACAGACACAGTTGACTCGAATTCCATTTTGGGAGTAATCGATCGCATCTGCACGTGTCATTCCAATGACAGCTGCCTTCGATGCGCAATATGCAGCTATCACAATATCAATAAGGTGTTCGCCTATAAAACGGCAAGACAACACTTACGAGCACCAGGGCGGCTGACAATACCAAGTTGGCTGGCAACATTTACGATAGCACCACGCTGAGGTAGACGAGTGACATCATGGCTAGGTAGTTCACTTTGTGTGACCATTTGCCTAAGCTCTGCGCGAGATGAGAGCCAGCAGCCTCGGTAGTTGATGTTATTGACGCGATCGAATTCTTCAAGTGATGTCTCTGCTGAGCGTAGAGACTTACCGAGAACACCTGCACAATTCACAGCGTAGTCTACTCGTCCGAATTCTTGCACAACTGCATCAATAAATGAATCTGCGAACCGGTCATCTGCCACGTTACCGGCCTTTACCAGTAGTCGAACTTCGGGATATTTTGATGTGATGTCTTCTGCCGTTTGGTGTAGAGACTTTTCATTGAGGTCAGTGATAGCGATTTGCTTACACCCAGCTGCAGCAAAGGCTTTTGTAGTCGCAGCGCCGATTCCTGTGTTATGTGAGTGTAGGTTAATGACTGATATTGATATTGTGGGTGTTTGACCTACCAGTTCCACCTGCACCAGTGATTACCGCAACCCCAGGAAACATATTGGCTGTCTAGACCATTTGGAACCAGAATAATCCGAATATCTCTGAGCATGCAAGTTATATACATCCCGAGGTCGCCTCCAAATATCAACCCCACCTTTATCGCTTATCGCGGGCCGAAAGGTCCCGGCGGGCCCCAAGTTGGAGCAGTTGGGGTCGAATCTCCCACGACATCCACTTCAACAAGGCATCATATTCTCCAAGTTCTCCATCCCCCAATGTTTCAATGTCCCCATCACCCCAGCCGCACAGGGGTGCGCGTGGAGCAAGGGCTCGTATCTGTATACACTGCGGTCGGAGTTTCCGACGGACTGAACACTTAGAGCGACACATCCGCACCCGTAAGTAATTTCCGGGGAAACCCCCGCAGCTAATGCTAACTCGGTAAAAGACACTAAAGAGAAGCCATTCATTTGCTTCTGTGGGGCGGCCTTTACTAGAAGGGATCTATTGAAGCGTCACACGCGCATCTCACATCAAGATGGCTTGACCTCACCAACACCGCCCGAGCCAACGAAGAAGGAGGATTTCCAGCCAACGCATCCGCCTGCATCGATCCCCCCGGAATATGATACATCAAATAGATCCGTACCCGTGCCACCCCTTGCAGGATCATCGGCTGTGCACCAATGGGCTGGGTCACAGAACACGCCCTATTTAGACCAGCACCACAATGCTGGCATGATTCCGGTTGCCACTGCAGGAGCTCCACACCCTGCCATTGATCCTCATACCGGGATGGTACATGATCCGGATATGCTTCAAGCTGCCCAGTTGCTTCTTCCGGGCGATTACAGACCTACAGGTGCGTTTTTTATAGCTGCTCAAGTATATACTTTTTAATACCCCATGCAACATGGAATATTCGTTCCCTCTCGCGATGATCTTTTGCTTTGACGCCGATTCTTGGAGATCTATTGATCTGACACAAAAATAGCACAACCGATGCCCTACTTGCCTGAAGATTTGAATCATTTCCAGGAATTCACCCATTTCTTGGATTCCATTGGCTTGCCCGGGGAATGGGTTCCCAGCGAAGGCGAAACATCTCAGACACAGGAGGTTAACCTGGAAGACGTGAGAGAGGCAGATCGACATACCCAAGAGCACCATGAGCGGCCACGACGAAGTGGAGAGGGTTCTCGGGGAGACTCACCATTCAGATCCTGGCTTCCATCTGTGCCGAGGGGCGATCAAAGCCTAGGGACCCTGTCTGATTCTGGTATATAACACCTTATGTTGCTATGATTTTGTATATCACTGACAACATTTCAGAACCACCGCAAAACGCGAAGAGGCCGTCACATTTCAATGTCACTGAAGACCAAAGGTTTCGGCTTGCGGCATCTCTCGAAGAATTTCGCCATGTCATTCCGGACTTCGTACTGCCGTCGCGTCACACATTGACTCGGTACCTCACATCCTATTTTGAAGGATTCCACCCACATCTTCCGTTTATGCACATCCCAACTTTTAATATCAATGAACGCGCCCCTGAGGTGGTTCTTGCTATCATGACGATCGGAGCTCAGTATAGATTTGAGCATCGCAACGCAGAAAGAATATTCCACGTCTCCAAGGCAGTTTTGTTTGAACGGATGTCCAGAGAGCCTCGTTTCCCAGCCAAGCCAAGTTACAATTCAGGCTCCCAAGTGCCGCTGGGGATATCTCCTTATTCCAACTTTGGCGATCAATCCCTTACACAACCACAGGTGTCAGTGGAAAGAACTGCTGTTGGGAAGCAGATTGAAATCACACGCTGTCTCCTTATTCTGATGGGCTACTCCACGTGGGAAAGTGCTAGACTGGTACAGGAAGCATTCCATCTTCAGGGCTTGTTGGTTCGACATCTCCGTGAGGCTGGCCTGACAGAAGACACAACACGTTCTGATCTACGCGCACCGCTCGATTGGTACGAATGGGCGGACCAAGAATCCGCCAGACGCACAAAGTTGATTGCATTTTGCTTCATCCATGTTCACAGCATCGCATACAATGCTTATCCATCTCTGCGCAGCAATGAGATACACCTGCGTCTTCCATGTTCCACCATGGAATGGACCGCTAGTACCGCTGCAGAATGGGAAGCATCCCAGCGAGAACGAGGCCCCCAACAGCTGTTCTTCCAAGACGCATTGACACTCCTCTTGCAAAAGTCCCGATCAGCCATACCACTAGACCCCATCCCATCGCCATTGGGTAACTATATCCTCTTGCACGGACTCCTGCAACGAATCCACCTCGTGAGCGAGCTATCGTTACCAAACGGCAACCAATCCACAACCCTCCCCACAGAGGAACTGAATAAACTAGAGCAAGTCTCCTACTCACAAATATTCCCCAAATTCATATCTAACAATATAATCCACAGACGAGCTCTCCGCTCCTGGACCTCCGTGTGGCAACAAGCCCCAGAATCCAGTCTAGACCCGCACAATGCAAACGGTCCAATCCCCTTCACCTCCAGTGCATTCCTGGGGCTCGCATACGTCCGCCTATCTCTAAATCTCGGTCCTCACCGCCGCCTCGAGACCCGCGACCCGAGGATAATAGCAACTGCACTCCGCCGCTCTCCACGCCCAGAACGAAGCTACCGTCTCATCCCGGCACTCATATACGCCGCTCATGCCCTCAGTATTCCCGTGCGGCTGGGCATAGACCACATTGCTCGCAGTGAAGCCTTCTTCTGGAGCGTGCGACACTCGCTGGCTAGCATTGAATGTGCAGTGTTGCTTAGCAAGTGGCTATTCACCCTTGCCGAGGCGGGACCGGATCAGTCCTTGAGTGGTATGTCCATATCCTGCCTGCTGGATGTGATTTATCAGCTAACAATTATGATGCAGAAAACGAAACTCGCATTCTACGCTGGACCCGCTGTATCATCGAAGAGGCGTATTCGTCTATTGATACGGATGACGGCGAGGCACCGCCAGATCTGGAACCGGCTTCTTTGGGATTGGCTGTTCTGAAGTTGTGGGCTAGGTTGTTTGGGACGAATACTCAGTGGCCGTTTATTAATGTTCTTGGACAAAGTTTGGAAGAGTATATGTCTATGATTTGATGTTAACACTACGTCTTTGGCGTTTGTGTATATTGAACCTTTTTTGAACATAATGTATTCATGATCTCATGATCCCCAGGTGGATGACTCTGACTTGTATCTATACCTAGCCTTGCAAGGCCTTTTTGGAGTTGCGTTTCCGAATCTTCCAGTTGAATGATCTCAAATGAAAAGATTCAACCTATCTATGAGTAGATATTCAAATAATGAGCATATACGGGTAAGGTGGGAATAAATTCTCACTGGCTGCATTGAATTGTAGCTAAGTAATGATTCAAAGCCATACATCGATGCTCGTAGATATGGTACATCACCGTCTTTTTGTGCTTTTCTACTTTCCCTTTTCATCAATTCAGATTTCAACCCTTGTTCCTATTCTCCAAGCCCGGCAAGGCAAAGACCATAGCAAAAGGCCATCTACTGCCGATCTAGGAGAGCTCGATCAGCTCCCCCTCCGCGGGAGAAAACAGCAGTTCATCGGCCATAGGAGTGGGCGAAACGTCGGCTACACTTAAACTGCCAGCCAGGTTATCCTCATCCCTAATTGAAGCAGCAAGCAGGTCTACCTCGAGATTGTGACCTCCAACCCGACAGTGATAAATATCTTCGAAGGCGATCAGATCCTGGACGAGGGAAGTGGGAAGCTTGTTTTTCAGTTCATTCGTAGCTTCAGCTTCGCCATCACCAGCCCCGTGATATGTAGCCATAGCTTCCTTGGCCGGAGCAGTGTGCTGGTCTTCCCCCTTACTTGGAACTTCAGCTTCAAGCTTATCATCGTCGTCGAAGTTGATTAAGTCTCCTTCGACCGGACCAGCGATGTTATCCTGGACTGGCGTAGTATCTGCTCGAGGACTTTTACCTCTAAATGGAAATTCAGACCGACGATTATCGCTAAAATGGATCAGGTCTCCTTCAACTGAGGCATCGACATTCTTCTCAACTGGCGTATCATCTTCCTGAGGACGGTTTCCTCTAATATCGAGCTTAGCCCGGCGGTAATCATCCACTATGGCGCCACCCTGTGCAAACACCTGCCATCCTCGTACACCATTGGCAAACGGCGATTTATCTTCGTCGTCAGCAAAGGCAAAGGTAGGGGTGCGGGTTGGGGCTCGGGGTCGGGTGATTGGACCGATCATTGCGTTCTGATCATCATCTTCACCGACATCATTCCAGTCTGCTCCGGCCTCAAAGACCTGGGTTTTCTTTTCCTTGCCCATACCACAGAAGCAATCATGGGTGTGTGGTGGAGAGCACACACAAATGCATGGCTTGTTGCAGCACTCGCGAATCTCACTGCAGCGCTGTTTGCAAGACACCCAGTCATGTTCAGAACTAATGACACAGGATATTAGTATCTGGCAAGAACTATCATTACTTGAAACTTACCCATGGCATTTACGGGGACACGCGTGTCCGCATGGCAGATCCTTGCCACAGGGCTTGCTGCAACCGTCGCTGATAGCGTTCCAGTCTTTGAGAGCTGGTAGATATAATTAGATTCTTTGTTTATTTTTCATTGGTATTGCCAGGTCATGGGAGGGACTCACTTTCAATTAGGGTGTCTTGGTTGTGTCTTGCACAATACAGGGGGAGAGCCGGGCCCATACGAGGGTCTTGTTGGTCTTCGGACATGGCATTGGTAACTGCATTCCAGAAACTACTGTGTTTGCTAACACATTGCCCGTTCCCAAATATATAAAGACCGTATTTGGCGCGGGACAAGGCAACGCAGATTCTGTTGTCCTGTTCGAGAAAGCCGATACCTCGATGATAATTCGATCGAACAAGCGAGAGGATTACAATATCATTCTCTTCTCCTTGATATGAGTCAACAGTCAATATATTGACGTACGACTGGGCGATGTTGAGATTCTGTGCCTTCTTCCGCATAATCAACTTCCTTTGCCCATTGTAGAAAGTCAGGACAGTGATACTGGTTGCTGGGACTTTGTTCATCACAAGGTAGGCAAGGAGATTGACCACCATTGATGCCTCAAAGTCATTCACCTTGGACAATAGACTATCGGCACTTTCCTGTGAGGTGTGGTCGAAGAAAAAAGATCGTTTCGCTCCCATACCAGGAACCAAAGGGTGATTCTCAACAGACGGATGATCACGCAGACAATTCCCATAGATGGGAGCCACAAGCTTTCGGATTTCTGGCACCATTCGTCTTTGCTCTTGAAGCATGGCGTATGGTATCTTATTTATCACCAAACGCTCAAACATGGAGACATCGAGGTAGAAAGGGTGGCCACACAGTTCATGGTCGGCACACTGACCTTTGAGTTGCAGATGATCGCCAACAAGAATGAGATGCTGAAGTGATGGTAGACAAGCAACTGCAACTGGGGCTTCAAGCACTTCTGCTGCCTCTTCAATCAAGATAACCCTGGGATTCAAGCTCGAGACCAGTCCTCTGTATTTGCTCAGACCAGTGGTGGTCATGCCGATGATCCTCGCCTCCTTGAGAATACAATAGTCCCGCTCAAATCTACCAATTTGGACATTGGTGGAGCAATCTCTGTAACTTTGAGCGAGGCGATGCACATGTTCTCCGAGGATAGCGATCAGCTGCTTGCGTATGTAGCGATAAACAGCACCACGATATCTCTTGTGAATGTTGTAAAGGTCCTTCTCTTTCAGCAAAATTTCGACCGTTGCCAGAGAGATTTTCCCCTTATTGGAGCCGCAAAGACCAGGCGACAACGGGAAAAAGCGGGTTTTGAAATCCAACCAGTCATCCTCATATCTTCCATGTTCGACTTCGATCTCCTTCAGTTGCTCATACTCCCGGTCAATATCGTCATCGATAAATCCAAAGTCACCCACGTAATTGTAATCAAAACCCCTTACGGAGTCTGTAAGCCAAGCCATCAAAGGATTGGCGTTTGCAGAGGCATTTGATTGCTGCCATTTACGTGCGACTTCTTCCAAGGAATCAACCTGCTCTTGGCTCAAAATGCCGTGCTCTCGAAATAGAGATGTTGCAAGAGGCTTGCTGCTGTTCGATGGCGCAAATGGCCCTAGGAGCTTATCAATCTCACCTGCGAGTTTGTTCTGTTTCTTTATCATTGGAGTTAACAGACCTCCCTCAATTTTAAATAGACCCTGGGTCTGTCTGATCTCATAAGGGGTGCGCTTGCGAATTTCAGGATCGGTAGTTCTTCCACCCAGCCGGACATAGTTCTTCTCAAAGACCGAGATATGCTTAATCAGTTGATCGAGCGCATAGTTAGTTTGAGCTGCGATGACAATAGGTGGATCATTTGCCCCTTTGTTTGAGAGCATGATCTTTAAAGCAGCAATGGAGGTAAAGGTCTTGCCTGTTCCAGGAGGACCCTGGATGATGGCCAGCTTTTTAGTTAACATTCGGTTCAGGGCTGACCATTGGGATGCATCTAGCTTTCCCATTGGTTGGGAGGGCCATCTCTCAAGGATGTCGTACTTTCCAGTGATGTCGAGTGCAGAGAGTTCGGACAATGGCGTGAAGTCCATGCGTGGCGCAGTGTTGACGTATTCCGGTGCATCAATATCTCCTGCGAAGCTGCAGATTTGTTCGTTCAACGGAAAACTAGATAAGGTCAGATATCCCTTTCAAATATATTACTGTTTTGTAGCCTGACCTTTCCTTTGACAACTTTTGCAGTGCTGTCAGGGTGTGTCGATTTGCCTCGAAATATCCCGCTCGAGCTTCCACCATGATCCATTCTTGTCTAGTTAGACATAATAATTAGTATAATCATAATTTTCAAAAACACACCAACATAGATCTGCTCACTGTGGGTCGATATCAATATCGTCGGGCGAGGCTAAGAAGATATCAATCTCGGGGGGTCTTTTTCGACCCCTTCCAGCAGCCGACAGGCCACGACGGCAACAACACATTTGCTCAAGAATGCATTTTGCTTTGTGGTTAGAGCAACGACTGTTCCAGGATTAAGGCGGTTAGAGTACGTCCAGGCAATATTTTTACCCGCGCGGCGAGTAGAGAATTGGATGTGCAACGCGAACCCCGAGCGGGCTAGAGTAATACCAATAACGAAAACCTTTGATGTAGAAGAATGTGGATCAGGAATCTGCATTGCCAAATTCAAGAATGTCCAATGGAAGAAGAGTACTTACCTTCTCATAGATGGAGATGCCCGGAGTATCTCTCATAAAGGGATCGGCGCGGACCCGGCCCACGGCATTTCGAAGTGGTGCAACCGAGTCTTCTCGGATCAATGAATAATGGGCCTCTAGGTATCTCTCCTTGGAAACCCAAGGTCCCGAAATGCAGTTGGGGGCAAGTGCAACAACGTCTCCTGGTACATCTGTCCCGAGGATTTCTTCGGGCGAAGGAAACTCTGGCTTGGTTTGCCAAAGTTTCCAAGGGCCATAAATAGGTAGGTCCGGGTCATAGTATCCGCGGATGTCCTGGTTGGCAGGCTTGGCCTGTTCCTTGGGCTGGTGACCATATTGAAATCGAAAAGGGGGCATTGCTGTCTAAAGGATTCGCGGGGTTAGTCCATATATGTTGAATAGATCGATCAACCTCACCAAGGTACTTTCCTACAATGAATGGTCCAGGATTTTTACCCTTTGAAAATACCCGAATTCATTCCGCGTTCCAAGCAAAAGTCTTTACGAAACGGGTGAGTTTGTCAGGGGAAGTGGAAAGTTGATAGCGGGGGAGCGGAAAGATGATGAAGGAAGGATTGAAGTCGGATCGAGTGCAGAATATGTGCCAGGTGGACGAAGTTGAATGAGATAAGACGAATGGTGATCATCTGTGTTTCAATATGAGTGAGGTGCAGGTGAGAAGCGACTGAAGTGCACAAGGAAGTAGGAAATGAATGTTTGCTATATCTGATTTACTGCTACCACTACAAACGTTGTATTGCATTCTAATGGATCCATACCTGAAGAGGCTCATGGTCCATAGATCTTATAGATATGGTCAAACCTCTTCTATGAGAATATCCACATTCGTGGTCTCTCTTACGTATGATGGATTTTAGGCCGAGCGTTTCCCTTCCTGTTTAGGTGTTTAGGTGATATGTAGCTTCTAGAAAGGATTTATTTTTTGAATACGAGATATATATTTTGAGTAATGTAATTTTCAATACGATGATAATGTAGGTTTTTCGATTTTCTTGAAATTGGTACATATATCCCATTCAATAGCCTTATTAATAGCTATGACGACAATTAAACCAGATAATCTATAGTTTATATAGCCGAAATAGGAAATCCACAGTAAAATTATACCAGCAAGGGACTATAGGAGTTATATAAGTTACATGCTGTGAGAATTCATGGCTTTTAACTTTTTCAACTGTGATATCATTTCCGTCCTCTCGCATTACGATGATATTACCGGCACCAGACAATGGGAACAATGAAGAAAGGATGAATGGTCCCGGGAAAGGTTTCAGACAGTATACTTCCATTCACTATTTGTCGAAACAGATTTTCCTAAGCTCTGTTGTTGGCCGAAATCTACGCCACGACCGTGATCAAATACAGAGACAAATTTTTACAACTAGAACATGAGGACCTGTGGGATTGAGGAAATGACCGCTTTTAAGGCCAGAAACGGCTGCCTTTCCACCCGTGACTTTGGACGTCCAGCCGTGTGATCCCCTAAGGCTTGCAGGGCTTACGTGATTAATGCCTAAGGCAGAGAGGCACTTGTCAAGTATGTGCCGGGTATTCGCTAGGACGTGGATTATGTAATTTTAGTCTACTTGACCGCACTTAGATATAACCAATGACAACCATGCGATTCTCTTAGTATCTCATCTGGTAGCATGTCATGTTATGGCCTTATCTTCTATGGTAAGCTGCCGAAGATGAGCGCATGCTACGGCTTGTGCTCGTCTTCCCAGCCCTGAAGCAGACACCACTTCAGGGGCCGGGCAAGCGAGGAAGCCGGGATGAGCTTGCCAGCTCACGCCTGCCCTCGACTTGCCACACCGATCCTGGGTCCTCAAGGAACCCACCGTGTGAACCAGAAAGCACCTTTAATGGTAGCGAGGGCACACGGGGCTTCCTGGTATACTGAGGATCAGCATCGCCGAGAGAAAAGCGGAGCCTCTCGGCTGGAATAAAGAAGGAAGCAAGTGAGGATTATCAATTACTAGAAAGAAACAAACCCTTCTTTGAACTCCTAAGAACCGGCACCAAGAAAACGTCCAGCCAGAATGAACCACCTTAACGAGCAAGTCCCGCAAGCGGAACAACAGCAACATGGGGTCCCGTTCTACCGGACCCTGGGCCCTACCGAGCAAGTAGCCTTTAACCGCTTACCACCTATCGTACAAGGCATCAGCTTGTTCAGCATGACGCCTATGGATACGAACCATCGGGCCCTTCAGCATGATACGCTGATAGCGATGGCGATGGCGCAGAACCCTGCCCCGACAGCCCGAGCGGAGCAGATACACTTAGGCGTCGGGAATAAGCTGAAAGATATCCCGAAGCCGGAGAAGTATCGCGGTTCCCAGCAAGGCAATGCTGCACGCCACTGGCTGCGTGACTGCGAACGTTATTTCGAGACACGCGCTGAACTTACTGGGGTGGACGAACCCGATGCTTATAAAGTTATCATCGGCCGCACCCACCTTACGGAAGCAGCTTTAGTCGCCTGGCGTGGATTCGAGGTGGCCGTGGAAAGCGGACACATGGAGCGTATCGCAAGTTAGGAGGATTTCAAGTCATGGATCCTCGATAACTTCGAAGCCAAGACTGCGGAAGCTGATCGCTACCGATTATATATCAGCCGCTTACAACGGGGTGATAACTTCCCGGATTACTTCCGCAAGTTACAGGAAGCGTCGCTAAACTTACTACGCCCTGCGGACTCCTACAACTTCATCCTCCAACTAGTGTCAGGACTCAACCAAGAACTCCGTGCCGAATGGTATAAACTACAGAATCCGCCGACAGAGGTGACAGAGGTGTATAACCGCCTAGTCGAGCTAGAACGGGGTTACAAGGAAGCAACCAACACGAGAGCAAACCGCTTCCAAACACGGGGGAGAGGCCAACAAGCAAGCCACCCTCCCTCAAACGAAGACGCAATGGATTTATCACTCATAGAGAATAAGCCAAACTCCTTTATGTGTTACCACTGCAATAAACCCGGCCACTTTAAACGTGACTGCCGAAGCCTCAAGAAAGAGGGAAAAGCGGAGGGTCAGTAAGCATTAGCAAGCTTAGTGACCCTTTAGAGAAGCCGCCCCGGCCTAATAAAACCGGTGACGATAAAAGGATTCCTCGACTTACTACAGTCGAGATGGACAGCCAACCCCCAGAGGTTAATGACCCGTCAGAGGGTAGAAAAGAGATTCCTCGACTTACTACAGTCGAGATGGACAGCCAACCCCCAGAGGTTAATGACCCGTCAGCGGGTAGAAAAGAGATTCCTCGACTTACTACAGTCGAGATGGACAGCCAACCCCCAGAGGTTGATGACCCGTCAGCGGGTGAAGAAGAGACTCCTCGACTTACTACAGTCGAGATGGAAATCCAGCCGCCAGAGGCTGATGCCCTGCTAGCTAGCCAGCCTAAACAGGAAGAGGAAGCCTCCATGCGGTTAAATTCCCTTAGGGATGAGTTAAATTACTTCGACGGAAAGGTTCAACGAACGGCGCTGACGCGCGCTATCGCGGTCCGAATGCTTCTAGACTGCGGAGCAAGTCACACATTCGTATCACTTACTGTGGCGGAGCGTGTTAGCGGCCGATGGGACTTAAGTAGGTCCCTGCCGGTGGCCCTCCCGAATGGCGAGAGACTGCATACCCGAGGAAGTATGCGTCTAGAGATCCATCTCGGCGAGTGGGCCGGTAAGAAGGAAGTCTGGGCGATTGACATTAAAGGATACGACGTTATCCTCGGAAATGATTTCTTAAAAGAACATAGTCGATACGTCAGCTTCCCGGAACATAAGATGTGGCTCGGGGAAAAACGGACTATGGTACAAGGCGTCGATACGAGGGTCTTAGGACGACAGCAAGTAGGCAGCCTTAACTTACTGTCTAAAAAGGACTGCCGACGCGCAATGCGAGACGAACAAACGCAGATAGTCCTTTTCACGGCCAAAGTGGAGACCCTGGAAGAAACAGCAAGTGACCCGCGCATTAGGGCACTCCTGAAGAGATATCAGGACGTTTTTCCAGAAGAACTTCCCCGAGAAATGCCCCCGAAACGGGCATACGAACATAGAATAGACACAAAGGGCGCAGACCCTGTGAACCAGTCCGCCTACCCATTATCGGCCGACAAATTAGCGGAGCTGAAGCGGCAAGTGAAGGACTTACTGGACCGTGGGCTTATTAAGACTTCGTTAAGCCCATGGGGATTCCCGGTTATCTTCGTTAAGAAACCGGAAGGAGAGTGGCGTATGTGTATTGATTACCGCGCACTCAATGAACTCACAGCCAAGAATGGCTACCCACTTCCCCGGATCCAAGACTTACTGGATATTATTAGCCGAGCTAAATATCTGTCGAAGATCGACTTAGCGTCGGGCTACTGGCAAGTCATAATGGCAAATGAGTCGGTAGGAAAGACGGCTTTTAATACCATCTGGGGGAAGTATCAATGGCGGGTGATGCCATTCGGGCTGTGTAATGCACCCGCGACCTTCCAGACAATGATGAACGAGACGCTGCGACCGTTCCTCGGAGAGTCGGTAGTGGTCTATCTCGACGATATCCTCGTCTTCTCAGAAAGCCTGGAAGAGCATTACCACCACCTGGAGTAAGTGCTAGAATGCTTAAGGAAGCAGAAGCTGTACGCGAAGCCAAAGAAGTGCGTTTTCGCTACCAAGGAATTAGAGTTTTGCGGCCACATCCTAGGCGATAGGAACCTCCGCCCGATCCCTAAGAAAGTGGAGATCATTTCGTCATAGCCCCGACCTCAGAATGCTCACGAAGTAAGAAGCTTCCTTAGGCTTACCACATACTACCGACGTTTTATAAAGTCGTTCGCAAAAATCGCCGGACCGCTAAGCGACTTACTGAAGGAAGAGGACGCAGAGGTGCGCAAGCAACGCTATCGGCGCATCCATTAGACGGAGGCGTGTGAGGTCGCATTTCGAGACCTAAAAACGGCGATGGTGAATCACCCCGTCCTAGTGCAACCGGACGTCGGCAAGTCATTCACAATTAAGTCTAACGCCTCCGAATGGGCGATTAGGTATGTCCTTAACCAAGTCAGCGAGGATGGCAAGCTACACCCGGTCGCATTTAACGGCCGCAAGCTTAAAGGAGCAGAGTTAAATTACCCCGTACAAGAGAAAGAACTACTTACTGTGAAAGAAGCCCTACGCACCTAGGACCGATTTATTAACATCGACAATGGTGTACCAACAATAGTGATCACAGACCATCAAAGTCTCCAATACTTAGCGACAACACGCGTCTTCAGCAAGCGGCTTACGCGGTGGATCGAAGAATTCCAGGATAAACATATCAAGTGGAAATACCGCCCTAGGAAGGAAGCTATCGTCCCAGATGCGATTAGTCGTCGGCCTGACTTCGTGGAAAGTGTCTCTGCCAGCGTGGCGCAAGACCAGCAACCCTGGGCGGCTCTCTCCTTAATGACAACTGTCGGAGGACTTAACGAGAAAGAATGGTATACGGCCACGATCCGCTACTTACTGGAGGGCACGCTGCCTAAGGATGCTCAACTACGCCGATGGACCAGGCAGTGGTCACAGAACCTAGTGACCGTAAAAGCCACCCTGCCGATGAGAGCAAGTCGAGAAGAGAACACTCGCTTACTATATCGGTACCCAGACGGGAGTACGGCACCATACATGGAACCCCAGTTTCGAGAGGAATTCCTCCGGAAAATGCATGGAGAATATGGTCACCTCGGTTACCCCGGCTTACAGGGCGTAATAACCGGCCGTGGATGGTGGCCATCATTACGGAAGGATATCGAGGAAGTGGTGCGGTTATGCCCTAATTGCCAAGTATCAAAGAAACGTCAACTTACTCTCGAACGGGAAGCCGCACATTACCTAGCAAGTACAGGTATCAGACCGTTCGAGCGATGGGGCATAGACTTAATCGGCACACTTCCTACGACACCTAATGGCCACCGTTGGATCATCACAGCCATTAACTACGCCACAGGGTGGCCGATAGCTGAACCATTAAAAGAAGCAACTCAGGAAACAATCGGCGGATTTATCCATGAGAAGATCTTCACCCAGTTTAGAGCACCAAAAGAAATCCTCACAGACAATGGGGCGAACTTACTAGCAGCAGGGGTGACCTACTATATCGGCTTACTAAAGAGTAAACACCGCCTGACGACGCCATACCACCCTAGAACCAACGGGAAAGTTGAGAACCTCAACGGCTTACTAGGAAGGATGTTATCCAAGTATCTGATGGGTAAGCCAACTCGTTTATGGGACGAGTACTTACCGCAAGCACTGTTCGCAGCGAGGGTCCGCGAGCATGCTACTACCGGCTCTAGTCCTTTCTATCTGGTGTATGGACAAGCACCCTGCCTCCCTGGAGACGAAATCGGAATACAAGAAGGAGACAGTGTCGCCGAACTCGACCGGCGGATACTTGCCGTGAATCATGCTCGCTCAAAGGCGAACGAGGACTTACTGTATAAAGCCATTCGCGCCGCGAAGATCCAGGATGAGAACGTTACACATAAGCATGGTTCACTTACTGTGGGGACCTAGGTCTTAGTACGCAACGAGGCGAGGCAGAAGTTCGAGTCTAACTGGTTCGGGCCGTACAGAGTGATCAAGGCACACCCGCTTGGCACATACGCGCTTACTGAGCCCGGAGGGCGCGTATTACGCAACCTAATTAACGGCAGGCGCCTGATACAGGCGCACATCTCGGACCCAAACGAGATGTGGACAACCTCAGGTGGCAAGTGGCGTCTACGACGCCAAGGCGAGAGACTGATTCATCCCTTCGACGGCCGAGAAGCGATTAACAAGGACAGCGAGGCTCCCCCAAGTTACCTCGAGATGTCGACGATTTCGCGGAAAGAGTGGGACGAGATGATTCGTACCGGCGTACGAACACGTTTGGTGGGGGAGGGCGAGAATATCCAACACATGAGAAATCGCGCGACGCAAAAAGCGAAGCGGAAACCTGCCCAGCAAGCAGAAGAGGTCCCCGAGACGGACTTACAACGAGATCCTGCCCAACAAGCAGAAGAGGTCCCCGAGACGGACTTACGAGATCCTGCCCAACAAGCAGAAGAGGTCCCCGAGACGGACTTACGAGATCCTGCCCAGCAAGCAGAAGAGGTCCCCGAGACGGACTTACAACGAGAACCTGCCCAGCAAGCAGAAGAGGTCCCCGAGACGGACTTACAACGAGAACCTGCCCAGCAAGCAGAAGAGGTCCCCGAGACGGACTTACGAGATCCTTGTTGTGGTGGTCGGAGCCTTGGTGCCTCAGGCATCAACCCTTGCTAGATAGATAGTTTGGGAGCTCGCTCCTCTTGACGAATACAACTCTCTCCCTCCTCTCTTGCCGGACCCCACTACGTAGGTTCCACCAGGTTATGAGCACCTTATCTTACCCGCTATCATCAATTTTTTATCAAGAAAAAGGAGGCATTTATCAAAAACATCAATTTCGACCGCGCAGAGAGAGTCGCGGCACACAACGACTGGATAGGGCGAGACCCACAGCGGGAGACCCCACCTTTCATCAACCAACCAACCAATAAACGACGAGTCCGAAGTACAGCATCTATCGTGATAGTCGCCGTTTATCATCAACAAGGAGTCATCAACAAAGCGTACCTCAATACCAAGCATTTCTCACAAAAAGAACCAACCAACCAAAATGGCAAGGCCTCTCTGGGGACCAGGATCCGTGGGTGGTAAAGACTGGACAAGCGTGGAGGATGCCGATCAGACCACTCTGGGTGGTGATCAGGGAGAGGGACTACCAGAAATTGGCAGTTTCGTGCTCTACAAAATAGAGCCGCCGCTAAAGGAAAAAGAGGACTTCGACACTTGGTTAGACACGGTCACCAAGATCCTTCAGGGTCACAACCTCCACCGGTTGATTAACAAAGAGGTTGAAAAGCCAGACAGAGACTCCGAAAATGCAGAGAAGTGGATGAAAATCAGTATGCAAGTGAGAGCATGGCTCCGCGCTGGATTAGATCCCGAGATTGCAAAGGATATCACGTCAACTGGCGAAAGAACCACCTGGGCAGATGACTTTATGCAAGTTTGCAAGAAGCAGCTACGGGGTGAAGGACACGGAGCGTTAAGCGCAGCAATAATACGCTTCGTGCGCACAAAAAGAGAAGAGTTCTCAACAACAACTGAGTTCATACAGGCGATGAAGACACGATTCGTCACAGCAAATGACCTCAAAGCATCGTTCTGTGCCTATCACGCCATTGTGCTTATGGTAGCGCAACTCTATGAGATCCCAGAGCTCCGAGGATCCATTGAAATCAAAAACAACGAACTGAAATCGATCGTGGATCCAGCAATGACACTGACCACTAATGACTTTTTCAAATACTGTCAGGAAATGATCGATAAAATCAAAGAGATCCGCCTTAATGAGGGACTCGCAGCAAGCGGGACGAACCGGAACCGACAAGCAAAATCCGACAAGAAGGACAGACTGATGAATGCTCCACCAAAAGGGAAAAGCATCAAAGACCACATAAAGGAGTGGAGGAACCACAAAGTGCAACGGTCAACAAATGGAGCATGTTCCTACTGTGGAACCAATGGTCATAATGCCAAGGATTGCTACCACCTCGTACGAGAAGATCGCCCTGCAAGTTAGAAACCAAAGCCTGGTCTATGGTACTACAAAACATACCAGGAATTCAAGGAGGATAAGAGCCAACAATTCACAGGAAAACCCTCAGAAAGGACAAAACAAGCGAATTTCGACGCCGTCGCCACGTCAGCAACCGCTAAAGATGATGACATATACGACTTCTCAGGAGCAGCAATTACTAAAGAAGGAGTCGCATTATCTGGACTAGCAAGCAACACACGGCAGCTCCGGTCAGGAATTGATTGGGTGCTGGACTCCGGTTCTTCATGGCATATCTGCACAAACAAAGACCTTTTCGTCACCTATACCCCTTACAAACCAGGAACAGCAACCGGTTAGGATAGCAGCAATGGTCAATCAGCAACAGCAGAAGGACACGGAGACATCATACTCCCAATCAGGAAGCCGTCAGGAGGCAGATTCGAACTAAGGATTCACTGCGAGTACAAACCAGGAAATAGGTTTAACCTCCTTGGTCTTATGAAAGCAAAGAAAGACCTAGGAATCACCTGGAACATTAAGAACATAACGTTAGTTCGTCAACAGCAAGTAATCGGCTACACGTTTATTGCAAAGAACGTGCCATTCATTGAACTCGCTGATGAACCAAACCCTATGGAAAGCACTGACCAGCAAGCAGAAGGACTCGCCTATGTGACAATCCCTGCGGAGCTAGCACACAGAAGACTAGGCCACGCAGGAAGTTACAAAGGGAGAATCAACAAAGAGAAACTGGGATACGATATCGGATCAGAGCACTTCGACTATGAACCCTGCGGAAAAGGAAAGTCGAAGAGAATAGTCTCTCGAACCGAGCAAGTGAGAGCAACAAAAGTCGGCCAACTCCTACACGTAGATCTCCATCCAGTGAAACCAAAAGGCATAAGCAAAGAAGGCAAAAACGATAGAGAGTATGCGATGGTCATCACAGACGACGCAACACGATTTCGCATAGCAATATGCATTGCTAAGAAAAGCGACGCCTCTCAGCACCTTCAAAAATGGACAAAGCAATTCAAGGAGCACGCTGGATACAGTCCTACAGAATGGAGACTCGACAACGGCAAGGAATTCTCACGCTTTATCACCTGGGCGAAGGAGCAGTCAATGATTATCAGTCCCTCAGTCCCGTACGCACACGAACAGAATGGTGTGGCAGAGTACAGTGGTCATTATTTGATGCAAATCGCGAGGACTATGCATATCGACGCGAGTGCTCCAAAGGAACTATGGACAGAGGCGATCAACACTGCCGCCTATATCACAAATCGACTCACTCGCTCAGGGGGTGAAGCACCAATCATCTCATGGAGAAAAGCAATGAACCTTCGAGGAAGTGAGGAGATAAATCTATCATTCCTCCGGGTATGGTACTCAAAGGCATACGTGAATAACCCCAAAGAAACCCGAGTTCAAAGCGCAAAAATGGACCCAAGAGCATAGATCGGATATCTCGTAGGATACGAGGGTGATAACGGTCATTGCTACAGGATTTATAATCCAGAAACCAAGAAGATCACAATCCATAGAGATGTCGTCTTCTGGGAACGAAGAAGTCCACAAACATACGATGGAGCAAGCGATATCAAAATCGGAGAAGAAGTCATCGATGGACCACCAAAGAAGAAAGTCGAATTCTCCATTAGAGAGCCTCTATTCAAAACAATCAGGGAAGCCACAAGAACTCTAAATCAGCATGTTAACCCAGGAGAAGAGCATTTCTCGGAGACAGAGGAAACTGAGTTATTCTACAACACAGAGGAAGGGACCCTAGAGGAGCGACTACAACTGCTAAGAGGAAGCAGGACGCCAGAAACGCCTACACAAATCACTCATCAGCAAGCATCGCCCCCAATCACGGGGCAAGCAAGTCGACAAATCCCATACCATATCACATACCCTACCCTACCAGAAGACCAAGCAGAAACCCCTTCTCCAACGCCTTCTCCGCTGGCACAACAGGGAAACCAAGAGCTTCAAGAACAGGAAGCTTCACAAGAAGTGACACCAAGAAATCCAGCACGCCTTGATCCACCAGAAATTCTCCGTCCAACCGTCCATCCCACCGTACAAAACGAACCCCAGAGTCCACGCCGATCGCCGAGAACCACAAAGGGCAAATCTCCAGAGAGATACGGGGATATCACGTGGGGGAAATACGGACGAAGAGATGAAGGAGCACAATGCGCTGTAGAAGAGACAGTGGCAAGTGGAGGAGACCAAGAAATAGGACTTCTACCAAGTGATTACTGGGGGAATTCGCCGTTCGGTGTGGGTTTCGCCCTCTCATCAACAGAAAGAGGACCCGATCAAGGATCTACGCCAGCAAGTGATCAACTGAAGTCGTGGAGAGTCAAAATCCCTCGTACACACGGGGAAGCAATGAAGTCAGAATTCAAAGATCAATGGCAAAGAGCAGCAGAGGTCCAAATCGGCAAATTAAAGGCAGCAAATGCCTACGAGATCGTGGAGAGACCACCACCAGGAAGCACAATATTACCTGGAAAGTGGGTCTTCGACCTTAAGACCGACAAAGACAACAACGTACTAGAATTCAGAGCGAGATGGGTTATCTGTGGAAACCGCCAACGCCCAGGCTTTGACTTCACAGAGAACACTGCGCCAGTCGCACGTGGAGAAACGATGAGGTTATTCCTAAGCATTGTGGCAAAGAAAGGAATGATACTCGAACAAGTGGACTACACAGCCGCATATCTTAATGCAGTCATCGACGGACGAACGATCTACATGAAACAACCTACTGGATTTGAAATCGCTGGCGAAAATGGAGAAATGGTATGCCTCGTTCTACAAGCACTTTACGGGCTACGCCAGGCAGGTCATCTATGGTATCAAACTATCATTACACAACTAAGGAGAATGGGATTCGAACCACTGGTCGATGAACCCTGTATCCTAATCCACAAAGAGCGACAGATATGGCTACTTCTCTACGTCGATGACACGCTGATCGCAGCAAGAGAAGAGGAGCAAGTCCAATGGTTTAAACAGACTATTCCATTCAAATACAGAGATCTCGGCAAGCCAAGCAGGTTCCTAGGAAGCAGTCTATCACGGAACAAAAATGGCATTTTCCTTTGCCAGAAGGCATATGCAGAGGAGATAATCGTGAAGGCAGGCCTACAGGAAGCGACGAAGGTCTATCTACCAATGAAAACCTCATACAAATCACCGGAAATAACCAGGAATCCCGCCGAAAAAGACGTTCGAGAGTCGGAGGAATTACTGACCGATAAATCATCTCTTACGCCTGGTGAAACAAAGGCGTACGTGGAGGATATCGGAAAGTTAGGCTGGCTAACCGACAAGTCACGCCCTGATATTGCAGTGGCAGTCAACAAACTCCAACGAAGAGCGTCTGCACCAAGAAAAGAGGATCAAGAAGCACTAAAACAACTCAATCGCTATGTGAAAGGCACAATTGATCTCGGGATACTCCTCGGAAAGGATGACACAAACCTTATTGGCTTCGTTGACGCCTCATATCAAGACTGTGAGGACGGGAAAAGCACGGAAGGATTTATCTTTTTCTACGCAGGAGGCCCAATCAGTTGGTCATCGCGAAAGGAGGATATCGTGGCAGGAAGCAGCTCCACAGCAGAGTACATCGCCTTTGACGCAGCAATCAGGGAGTGCTACTGGCTACTCAAAATACTCGAGCAATTAGGAGAGAAACAACCACTTCCAATCATGCTACACACAGACAGTGATAATGCAGTCGCGATAATGAAGAGCGATACATACACAAAAGGAGCGAAGTGGGTCAACAGAAGATATCACTTTGTCAGGGACGCAGTGCGAAATGGTATCATACAGTTGATATTAATCGCAAGCGAAGAAAACGTTGCCGATGCGCTTACAAAACCACTCGGAAGAGAGATATTTGAGCGCATGAATAAGGTAATGATGGCAAAAGAGGCTATGCAGCAAGTAAGTTAAACTGCAGGAAGCAAATTGTGAGAGAAGATCCCCTCGGGTTGTTGAGCCTGGGGGGGTGTGTTGTGGTGGTCGGAGCCTTGGTGCCTCAGGCATCAACCCTTGCTAGATAGATAGTTTGGGAGCTCGCTCCTCTTGACGAATACAACTCTCTCCCTCCTCTCTTGCCGGACCCCACTACGTAGGTTCCACCAATCCTGCCCAGCAGGCAGAAGAGGTTCAGAATATCAACCTAGGAAATCCTACTCAGCGAGTAGAGGAGATCGAGACAAGTGAAGACGACGACGAACAGTCAACGCCGTATGCATTCAGACATCGACGGCGTTAGGCTGTAAGGAAATAAGCAAAGTGACGGCGGTGCGCCGGGGCACTTGCTGAAGGGTCACTGGCTACAAGGGATAGCGGATAAAACAAGGGATTCATTTGACAAAAGAGGCAAGACGCCACACAACAAAGAAGAGAGCACTAAAACTCCATTCCATCCTCGGCCTCTGAGACCACAACATTATCCCAGCCAGCAGAAGCACCGCTTGGCGGAAGCAGAAGGCGACGACGAGCCTCAGCCCAGACAACCTGCAAGCGATCGATATCTACCTGGATTTAATCCGCGTCCTCCATTAGCTCCATGCGGCGAGTGCATAAACGATCCGCGACAACGGCGAAGGTCTGAGGATCCCTTGCGTTACGCAAGTTATCGGTAAGCACCGAGTTATACCGCTCTTCGACGGGGGTAGGGACCAAGTCAACGGTTTCAGCAAGGGCGAGAGTATCCGAAGTCGATACACTTCCCCGAGTCTTCTTGGATTTCGAAAGACCAAGCTTAGTCAGACTCTTACGGAGAAGGCCAGTGGTACTTATAGGAGAGATAGGCGGACGCCGCTTAGCCCGACGAGGAGAGGGAACCGAAGAAGCATCCTTCTCGGGAACAGGAGGGGGGGATCATCAGCACCCTCGTCCTCAAGAACAGTTCTCGCACGCTTAGTACCGGAACGCAAGGACTTACCAGTGTCATAGCAGAACTTCTTACAGTGGGATTACAAGTACTCCTGAGCCCAAGCCGGCTGGTCGACACGGAGAGAGCATTAAGTGGCTTCGCCCGAGAACAAGCAGTTCATGCAAGACCCTAAGGCGATAACGGCACCGCCACTTTCAGTCCACAACCCGACAACTCGACAAGTGCCAAACGCACAAGCCTCGGGCTTCGTTTCACAACGAGTACAGCAAGTGTTACCGTCCACATCGTTTCGACCTAAGGCTTGGCCGAGGACGGCTTGCCAATGGTTCCGAGAACCAACCGGCAAGCGACGAAGTTAGACGACCCCGTCATCACCCACACGCCAATCAGTGAAAGGCTCCGCGGAAGTGATGTTTTCACGAGCTGTTACCAGGGTATCGGCAAGTTGCTGAGTAATGCCAGAAGGAAGGTTACGTTGCGGAAGGATGACCTGGAAGTCAACTGAATCGAGACAAGACGGCAAGTGAGTCTCGTCCTTGCCATCAACGCATCGATAGGTTAAAGGCGGCTCGCTGGTGGTTGAATCGCCCGAACTAGGTTCCCCAGGATCCATCTCCTTCCCCTTGCCCTTGTTGACGGGTGTGAAAGGACCGCCCATTCTATAACAATAACCAAGAGAAGCGAAATGAAGAAAGTGGTGAACGAGATGAGGATACGAGAAATGAAGTGAGGCAGGAAGGGAGGTCAAAAACTCGAAGTCTTATATCTGTTTGCCTACCATTTCTACTCCACGGAATGATCCTTTCATGGCCATATACTCAAAGGGCTAATTATATCTACAAGTCAATGGATCAAAGACTTGCTGGTGAAGCCTTTGAGATTTCCTATTTAAGCAAGTCAAAGAGGCCAGAAATGATTGGTGGACTAGGAGGGCCTAGTCCGGTTAGGTGGGGGAGGATGTGATCCCCTAAGGCTTGCAGGGCTTACGTGATTAATGCCTAAGGCAGAGAGGCACTTGTCAAGTATGTGCCGGGTATTCGCTAGGACGTGGATTATGTAATTTTAGTCTACTTGACCGCACTTAGATATAACCAATGACAACCATGCGATTCTCTTAGTATCTCAGCCGCCCCTTGACCGCCCATTGACCGCCCACTGCCCTATAACACCATGACGGAAATCCGGCGTACGAACAATGTATGGCAGATCTTGAAGACTAGAACTAAAAATGACAAAACCCGCAATTTCAAAAATCTGAGCGGTAATGATCTGCCCGACATCAAGCATCAAGCTGATGCCTGAGGTTTCGAAGTAATGTAAACACTGCAAACCAATTGAGATTGCCAGGACTTTGCGACTTTTCGTTATGTTCCATCACCCTTCCAGCGCTCTCTGTAACTATTTGCCAATCCCAAACTTTACAACCCTGAGAGATTACTTTCATATTCATGCCTTCGCGTCGTAGCCATCCAAAATCGCACCATGGATGCGACCAATGCAAACAAAGGCGAGTGAAGGTGCGATTTTTGTCGAACGTCAGTTGAACCCGGCAGGCACTAAGGAGAGTATAGTGTGATGAACAACAACCGGTCTGCAAAAAGTGTGTTACTCGTGGCCAGAACTGTCATTATCAGTCATCAGCAAGAATCAAATGGGCTTCAATACCAGCAGCTGGCCATGCTCCCGGTCCAGTATCTCCGGATGCGATCAACCGCCATACTCAGTCCCGGACCGAGAACATTCTCATCCCTTTGAATACAAAGGAATCTTTGTATCGGATGGCTTCGGATTTACCTCGCCTCAATCTCAGCTGTGAGGGCATATGTCTAATCAATAATTGGTTTACGTCGACGATCCATACCGTCACCCTCGACGAGGCATCTCTTCGGGTAGTCCACCTTGTCACTAGAGATGCAGCAAAAACTCATGGATTTCTATTACATGGCATGATGGCCCTATCGGCCTTTCAATATTCTGTGCAAGGTGCAATGCATCTGCGAGCGACTCACGTCCGGAATGCAAACCAACATCTTGATTACGCACTAGAAAAATTTCGGCCCGTGATCGGTAGTATCAATACTACTAATGCTACAGCCATCATTACCTTCTCAAGCCTCCTCACGATCATATGCTTTGCTAATGGTCGAGCTCAATCTCGTGACATTACTTTTGCATCTGTCGATGAGCTACTTCAAGTGTTCGGTCTTTGCAAAAATTGGTTTATTGTCCTCGCTGAAGCCAGCAAGCATTTAAATCTTGCCCCATTCATTGATGGCATGCATAGGCCCGATCCTGTCCCTTTTTCGCTCTATTCCGGAAAAATGGCCCTCGATCGACTTGAAGAGCTAATAATTGCCAATGGCGTGTCCAGTTCTGCTTCGGAAACGGACTCATACAAGGCCACTATCCACTTATTGAGATCTGTGTTACACAAGGTGCACGTTGATAAGAGCAATCCGACCATTGTCATAGAATGGGGGCGGAAAGTACCGGAAGGATATCTTCATTCGATAAAGAATCGATGCCCACTTGCATTGGTAATATTGGCCCATTTCTCTGTGGCCTTACATTACTGCAATAGAATTTGGTGGCTCAAAGGATGGGGCCGCAGGGTCTTACTGTCTGTGTGGCACAACCTTCATCCGTGTTGGAGGTCATCAATGGTCTGGCCAATGGAAATTGTCGGTATTGAGTGATCTAAGATACAAAATATGGACTATATATTAAGTTCTAATTATGCATGCTGAACGGACCGGTCCACAATCGGTCAATTCCTGTATATATCTCAGAGAAGGAAAGGAGGGTCTTCACGGATATACCATCTGCTGGGTCAGATTGTACCCGTTCTGTTCATCACGCAGACGCATTGTGGCCTCCTTTTCTTCCTGGATGACTGTACACTGGGAGCAGAAGAACACGGCCATGCAGTCTCCACAGCAGGAACCTTCGATACCAAAACGTCTCCTCAATTCCGATCGCCTTGCAGTCTGAACGGTCCAGTTGAGCCACCCGAGGCTAAGGCAACCCCACAAGAGGCACTGAGGACAAAAATTAGCGGACTTTTGGGAATCACCAATATTGAGCCGGGACCTACCTCGCCGTTGAAGATGCTGAAATTCCTCAGAGATGGGTCCTTCATTCTAGCCGAGGTCTTTCCAAACGTCACATAGGGAAAGCAACATCCGATGAGGCCTGATATAGAAATAAGTATTCATGATGAACAAGGGTAACAGTACCCGTAAAAAATTTTCACATACAAACATCTCCTGGCGAGAAGCAATCGAACAGAGAGTAATTCCATTCGTTCCCCTGAGAGTATGATTGTCCGGGGTTACCCGGGTTCTGATGCATCATTGGGTTTTGCTGGCCATATTCAGGAGGAGCAGCTTGCTGGTACTGATGCTGCGAGGAGCCCATGGTGCGTGGAAGGTTGATAGAGGAATTATAATTATGGCGGCTTGAGTTCGAAGAGGAATGACTGAAAGTAAAGCGCCTTTTATATGTATTTGTCCTCAGGATGTGCCGGCGAATGTCCGCAACAATGACCCAAACTTCGTGTCCGCTTAGTTTGTAAAGCGGAGACACGAGAATGATTCATTGTGGTGATTTAACGATATTCGTTGATGGAAATCCATAGTTTCAAAATTTCACCTAGCTATTCTGCTGTTGGGAAAGATTGAATAGCAAAATTCAGGGCTGAACGCTAAGTAGCCCCGTTTGCCATGAGTGGTAGATCGATATCACGCTAACCGCCCCGGGTATAGTTTACGAACAACAGGTGGGGACCTAAAACTGACCAAGCAGGAATCCGCCCTTCGTTGTTCTTCCATTGGAAATGGGCAGACTATCGGGAATAAACTGCGACATATTGGTCCACATGGCGGAAATAATTTTCTTCATAGTGTTAAGGATGATCTATTCGGACATGTTTCTTCACTTAGAAATAATTACGAAGGGTTCCATAATACTCGTACTTGGATCTATGGTTAGCATCAGGAGAAGGTTACTATAAAAGGATACCAAGTAGACTGAATCCTGCTGAAAACCGTAGTACCATTCAAGATGAAGAACTTCTTTACGTCTCTTTTTACCACTGCGGCTCTACTGTTTCGGCTGTCTTCAGCGGGGCAGACACACCCGAAAGTTGATTTGGGATATGAGATACACCAGGCTCTCTCCTACAATGTAAGTTAATATTCAGTTATTCCAAAACGAAGGCTTACCTCGGCCGAACATTTTACAGGAGACTGGTCAGCTTTATCAGTTTGCCAACATTCGATATGCTCAGCCTCCGCTCGGCGACCTACGCTTCGCAGCGCCAGTCCCACCGACTGGTCGTAACCCAGTCGTTCAAACTGGCAATCTATCTTACATTTGCCCACAGGCGGGACCGGCTTGGGGAGTAATTTCCAACTCATTTCAATCAGCTTATATATCGAATGATCTATCCCTGTTCAACTACACTCATCTTGCTGAGATGGCCCCAGAAATTCTACCTACCTTGATCTCTGAGCTCAATCACGGGACTGCAGTGTCGGAAGATTGCCTATTTCTTGATGTGACGGTGCCTAAGCAAGTTTTCAACGGCTCTTTTCGCAGAAGAGCTCCGGTCGTTGTCTGGTAAGGAAGGTCCATACGTGAATGTAGGGATGTGGAGTTAATACTTTCTAGGATTTACGGAGGAGCCTATACACTAGGTAGCAAAGGTGTTAACCCTGCCGGACTGATCAAAGCTAGCCAATCGAATAATACCGCTGGGGTTATTCACGTTGCCATGAACTACCGGCTTGGAGCCTTTGGATGGCTTGCAGGGCCAACACTCCAGGGTATGGGCGGTGTGTCAAATGCAGGCTTATATGATCAGCGTCTGGCCTTGGGGTGGGTACAGAAGTACATTCATCTCTTCGGCGGCGACCCCAATCAAGTCACTGTGATGGGAGAGTCGGCAGGTGGTGGTAGTATTATGCATCAAATTACCGCCTATGGGGGTAATAAGCACTCGCTCTTCCAGCGTGCTATTATCCAGTCCCCTGGCCTAACACCAGCGGTCTCGCAGTTTAAACAAGAGAACAAAACACAGGCCTTCCTGTCCCTGCTGAATGTCAGCACAATCGAGGAGGCTCGCCAGCTGAGTTCCGACGCTCTTATCAATGCCAATTCCTGGCAGGTTGGCAATGCTTCCTACAGCGATTATGTTTGGGGCCCAGTCGTCGACGGCCTCTTTGTGCCTGCCCTTCCTGGTATTTC
The DNA here is from genome assembly GCF_028829455.1 of Penicillium robsamsonii. NCBI lineage: Eukaryota > Fungi > Ascomycota > Eurotiomycetes > Eurotiales > Aspergillaceae > Penicillium > Penicillium robsamsonii. Next base: position 7,495,295 of record NW_026643219.1, on the reverse strand, counting down.
ACTTCTCAATGGTGGTTTCTCGCGTAACATTAGCATCATGGTGGGTCATAACAAGAATGAGAGTCCTTCATTTACGCCACCATGGGCCAACAATACTGCTGCAATTCGAGCTCTCTTTCCCGGCACTGACTTGTCTGTCATCGACTACATTGTGAATACACTGTATCCAGCCAACCTCAGCGACTCAGCAATCAGCGCACGGTATAGCTCCGGCATCAATCGAACTATCGCCATGGTGAATGAGGAAATATTTACTTGCAACACAAACTATCTCGCTCGCGCCTTCAAAAATGAGACCTACAACTATGAATTTCAAGTCGCGCCGGCCCTTCATGGCCAGGATGTTTCCTATACCTACTGGAATGGTGAGGCGACAGACCACTCCACTGGAGTGTCACACGTGGTGGCCTCGATTGCGAAGTTAATGCAGGGTTACATCACCAACTTCATTGCTACAGGAAATCCGAATGGACCTGGACTGCCTATTTTCCCAAAGCAGGGGCACAATGCTACCATGCTCGGTATCGGTGGGAACAGGGCCAATGTCGAGGTGCAGACAGATGACACTGCCAATACGAGGTGTATTTGGTGGCAAAAATCTCTGTGGCTCTAAGTTGGACCACAAAGCTGTTGGCTGTTCCCTCGATGATCCACAGCCGATATTTTGGTCCCTGGCCGTGGATTGTTTTTAGAACAAACGAAGTTGACACACCCCGTCTTTCTTCACTTTCTTTCTTCTCTTTGTGTGGTGGAAGTCTCGGGACTATTTTGTGAGGTCAATTGTGACATTTTAGAGAGATAGACGGGTGAAGATGCCTCCTGCTTGAGGTGGGCGGTATGACAGAGAATTGTTGCGAGTAAGATACACAAGGCAGGGTCTCACCGTCATGTAAAATACAATGTTTATTCTTGGTGACAAAAATCAGGCGTACCACAAACGTATGGTAACAATGGCAGATATTGAAGACTCTGTTAACTCTAACCAAAATGACAAAACCCGTTTTTTCAACAATCTGAGTGGACATAGATGACTAACTGTATTATGCACTTTTGTATTCTAAGCGTTTTCAATATGAGGCCATCTGCACGGAGTGTGTGTTGGGCGCTTGGCACGATTATAGAGTAGAGCGCAGAATTACGTTGTATGGATCCTTATTGGCTGGAAGACTTGTAATCAGTAGCGCAACCTCCATCACCTGAAAAGACAAGGGGTTAGTACCCATCTAGTACAACCTACGTTGTAGGTCGAGTTCACAAGTTCACAGATAAATTGGATGCAAGGAGGGTATGTAAGCGACTGGCGTTTAGATGCTCAAATTCATAAACCAACGCTCAAACGAGTTCCCAGCTACAAATAGGAAGTCGAAGACTGACGTTCGGACAGAAGAATAGCCTTCATGCCTGCTTTTCTGTCCACTCTCCTTATCTAGACCGAAAGACGGTTGCCGGGCAAAAGAGGCCAAAAAGAGGGGGAAGGTCCATTGACTTTGGCCTTGCAGGCGATGACGATGACAGGAGGATCAGGCTGACAGCGACGAGGATGACGTACTTTAAATTATCCCGGATAGCAGCAAGAGTGTCTTGGATAGAATGTTTTTAGCGCATACAATTCTATCTACTCGGAAGAATCCATTTCATCTCGGAGTTTTGCCGTAATTTTCCCGATGAGCATCGGATGGAATATCAATGCTTGGGTCTTATTGGGTCGACTGCGGTCTTCCGGAGAAAGACTTGATTCCTGACGTCGGCCATCCCCATGTCGGCATTTGGACGTCTTTCTCTCCACGCCTTTAACGAGCTAACTATGAGGAAAGCCAAGGAAACGAAAAGGAGTTAATACCTTATTGGGGAGTGGTGTATCCCCCACCTTTGCACGCTCGAGCCTTGAGGTCGTCTAACCATCGTGTAACCTCATTCTGTAACATAAGTCTCGTCCTGGATTGTGCAATAGTGTAATGATGTAGCATAAACCATAGCCGATCGGATAGGCATATCACTATAGGGGCTCCATTTTTGTAACCTCAATCTGTAACACGAGTAAAATATAGTATAGATCAATAGTGAGCTCGGGTTTCAAGCCACTCCCGCGCGGGAGAAGGAGTCTTCCGTTTCCCTCTTTAACAATGGCCCCGGGGCCTTTCATTTTCCGCGATCGTTCAAAGTCCATTGGCGTGCGGGGTATGGGGCATAATCTCCTATTTAAGCAGTGATCTCCTATTTGTGGAGTGCGTGGAGCCTGTATGCTCGGCATAATATTTGATCGCGAAAGCTAACGTGTTGGTACGTGTCAGCTGTGGTCAGAAAGGCGCTCGGGGTTAGGTCAGCTCTTAAATAATCAGGAAGTGCTAACGTATAATATAAAGACCTTGCAACGTGGAATTGGCGAAGAAGAGAAAGAAACAGTTTCCGATAAATTGATTGCATGGACACAGGCAAACCTACAACGTTGTATATGAATTGATTATATGATTAATTCACAGTGGGTCAGAGGTGACCTTTTCGAACCCCCCCTTCTGGGAGGACTGGGGAAGAGTCACTTTGGAGTCTTGGCTCTCTTGGAACTCTTGGCTTGGGAGTCTTGGGCAGTTTTGGAGATTGGGATGGCTCGAGCCTCGGGGGATAGTCCTAAGGTTTATAAGAACCGGCAAAATCCAAGTCGATGTTGATCACCAGCTTTTTTTCCCATTGAAAAGAAGCCATGGCGATGTCATTTCCCGGGTTCCTCCCTGACTGGACGAACCTGAATATCATCCATAACAATACCCTGCCGCCTCGCGCACACTTTTATTCATACGGCTCCGAGCACGCAGCTCTATCGTTCGATCGAGAACAGAGCGAATACCATAGTCTCAACGGTACCTGGAAGTTCCACTATGACCAATCTCCGTTTGAGGCGCCCAATTGGGCGACGGCAGATGTCTCCTCATGGGATGAGCTAGAAGTCCCGGGCCACTGGCAACTCAACGGCTACGGTCACCCTCACTACACCAACATTGAGTACCCATTCCCCGTCACCCCGCCCAATGTCTCCTACGTGAACCCCACTGGGTCCTACTGGCGCGAGTTCACCGTGCCCGAGGACTGGAATGGCGAGCAGATCCGGCTGCGTTATGAAGGTGTGGATAGTGCTTTCCATGTCTGGGTCAATGGCCAGGAGGTTGGATACAGCCAGGGCAGCCGCAATCCCAGCGAATTCGACATCACCGACTATCTTTCCGCTTCTGGGGAGAAGAACACCCTTGCAACTCGTGTTTATCAGTGGTCCGATGCTTCGTATATCGAGGATCAGGATATGTGGTGGCTATCCGGTATCTTTAGAGACGTTTATCTGATTCCTTTTGCCAAGTCGTCCATTGTCGATTTCGACGTCTTCCCCGAGGTTGATGACTCCTTCAAGAGCGGTACATTGACAGCAAACTTTACCATCCAGGGGGAGGAAGGGGATGTGGAAGTCAAGCTTCTGTCGCCAAGTGGGAAGGTCGTCGACGAGGCCACTGTCTCATCATCGGAAAAGTATGTCAAGAAACTTAGTGGTAATGAGCTGGAACTGTGGTCTGCTGAGACCCCTAACCTGTACACTCTCTTTTTGACCTTTGGCGGACGAACCATTAGCCAAAAAACCGGTTTCCGTCGCGTGGAAATCAGCGGTTCCAACTTCCATGTCAATGGCAAGCCCATCATCTTATACGGTGTCAACCGTCATGAGCACAATCACCTCACCGGACGGACAGTCGCCTACGAGGACATGCGGCGGGACCTGATCTTCATGAAACGATCCAATATCAACGCAATTCGAACATCCCATTACCCCCACCACCCTTCCTTCTTTGACGTCGCCGACGAGCTTGGCTTTTATGTCATTGCCGAGGCAGATCTTGAATGTCATGGTTTCCAGATCACCGGCGATGGCCTGCAGGTTTCCAGTAACCCAGACTGGGAGGAGGCTTACTTGGACAGGGCAATTCAAATGGTAGAGCGCTACAAGAATCACGTTGGTATCATCATCTGGTCGCTTGGAAACGAGTGCGGCTACGGCACGAATCACGCTTCCATGGCCAAATGGATCCGACAGAGAGACTCTACTCGAATTATTCACTACGAGCAGGACTATGAGGGTGAAACGGTAGATATGCATAGCCGCATGTACAGATCTCTAGACCAGATCCGGGAACTCATTGGCAACAACACTGATAAGCCGTTCATCTTGTGCGAGTTTGCGCAGTAAGTCCTATCTCATTTCATCCCACAAGCTTGGGGCATCTCCCTCCCGCTTGTTGTTATTTATTCTAACGTGAGCAGTGCAATGGGCAACGGCCCTGGCGGCCTCAAGGATTACATCGAACTCTTCAGAACCGAGCCCCTTGTCCAGGGAGGCTTCGTATGGGAATTCAACAATCATGGCATCCTGAAGAAGGAAGACAACGTATCATACTATGCCTACGGCGGTGATTTCGGCGACACTCCCAATGATGGTGACTTCATCATGGACGGTCTGGTTCTCTCTGACCACACGCCCATGCCCTCAATGGGTGAGTATGCCAAAAACATCCAGCCTGTCACAATGAACTTGACCGCGGATTCAACCCAACTGATTATCACAAACCATTATGACTTTGTCGACCTATCCGGACTGCTTCCCCAGTGGCACCTTGTGCAGGATGGCAAGAAGACAACAGAGTCGAAGAAACTGGAGCTCCCGAGCATTCCGGCAGGCGAGAGTCGCAAGGTGGACCTTCCATTGAAGAAGGAAGACTTGTCAAAAGAAGCATGGATCATTGTTGAGTTCCTGCTTGATGAGGACAAGGTCTGGGCTAAGAAGGGCCATGTTGTTGCCTGGGATCAAGCTTACCTCCCTGGACCTTCTGCTTCCTCTTCTCAACGCCGCTCCAACTCTGTCGCTCGCAAGGACGATACTAGCATCAAAATCTCTCAACCAAAGCAAACCCGTCTTGAAGTCCAGAGCGGCACCTCGACATTTGGCTTCGATCTCCTGCGCGGAAATGTCACATGGAACGTCGACGGAACGGAAATCTTCCAACGCGGACCCGAACTATCTCTCTACCGCGCCCAGACGCAGAACGACAAGGCCAACGCAGGCGATGGGCCCAAGTGGGATGCAGCATACGTCAACCTGGTCCACACACAGGTCCGCGATGTGACATGGCAACAAGCCGACAACGGCGACGCCCAGATACACTACAAGGTCTGGGTCGCGCCCAAGGTTTGGGATTGGGGCGTGCAGGCGGATCTAATCTACACCATCTCGGCCGATGAGAAGGCTCCACTCCGCCTTCAGGTTAAAGGCGAGTTCTCTGGCGACAACACCCCGACTGTGTTACCGCGTATCGGCCTCATGGCTGTCCTACCACAGGCCTTTGACGCTGTCTCCTGGTTCGGTCGTGGTCCCGGGGAGAGCTACCCCGACTCCAAGCAGGCGTGTCGCATGGGCGAGTACCAGTCCTCCGTGGATGACCTGTTCACATACTATGATTACCCGCAAGAGAATGGTAACCGCGAGGATCTGCGCTGGGTGCAAATCGGTAACCCAGAGAAGGGCGTAACGCTCGATGCCCGTCGCAGCGACAGTCAAGGCGAGAAGTCTGCCTTCAGCTTCACTGCCCGTCGTTACATGCCTCAAGATTTGGACAGTGCCACGCACCCGCATGATCTGAAGCCGCTCGACATGACCGTCTTGCATTTGGATTATGCTAATAACGGTCTTGGCTCTGCTACTGTCGGACCCACCGCGTTTGAGCCGTACAAGTGTTATGCTGAGCCGTTTGATTTCACTTTTGACTTTAGCATTGTCTAAGAGACTGACACTGTTGTTGTACATAGCTTATAGCTAGTGAATTTTGGCCTGGAACGGCTAAGACTAGCCAGTGCTTGTTAATTAGAAGCTATCTTAGCAATGTGTATATATCTTATAGGTCTTGAGAAATTTAGGTTGCTCAGTCCCTGATTTTACAAGAAATTCTAATCTCTCTGGTTGATCTTCAGACGCCTCCTTACTAGTAGTAGGATAGCACAGTACTGGAAGAAGGCAAGTATCATCAGCCGATCATGTCTACGTACAATGTGCTGGAGGTGCTAGTGGCTACTTCGACCTTTATCATTCACTAGTTGGTACTCCACTACCAACTCACCGCCAACTTCACTGAGTCCGAGACGCGCAGGGCACTTTCGAGATATTTACAGGCCGAGGCCACAATGAATGGGATTTGGGGCGAGAACGTGCGTGATGTACCTTGTTTTCATGACCTGCCGTACTACTCATACGAACTTGACCAATTTCCTGATGATCCGGTCCTTGGGATTCTTCAATTTACTTTCAATCCCGAGGTCGACGTCTCTGATGCATCACAGCGCGCATCAATATTCTGGTAGAAGTTGTTACGCTTTGTTTTGACTATACCTGGCCTTCAAAGACTCCATTGGTCATCAGTGAACGATGTCTCGCCGTGTCAGCAGATTATCGTACTGATCCAGTGGGAAAGCGTGCTTGGCTGGAAACTATTCCAACATTGTCTTGACTTCAGCATGATGCTGGGATATATTTCCCAAGCCTCCAACCGTTGCGTTCAAATTGGTTTACCCCTCGACATCTCTGACTCGTGTCACCTCGAGCCAGTCTCCTTTCAGTTTCCAGCAGCTCTATCTGCTTCTCAGCAAGATGAGAAAACTGGCTTCAGAGCCAAATGGGGAAACGCATTTTCCAAACATGTCAATGGAGTTATTCCCAGCCACGCCTGTGGGCAATGGCTACAAAGAGACAAAGAATCGGAGGACCAGTTTTGGGTCTGCATATAATATAGTGAACTCAGCCACTCACGACAAAGACAATTCTCCCGAGATCACCTATCTAGATCGAATCCAATAGAGGACGAGGGCTACAGGTGTAAGTTGTCAATGTACCCATATCCGATGCAACTATCTTACCAGAAGTACTAGTCTCTTGCTTCGACGCGTTGATTTCAATATCTAATGACGCGCAGTCGACCACATGTCGTGGAGTTGGTTGACTCTGATGAGACCGGACTACTCACTGTGTATTAGAGTGGTTCTCAAACCGTATCAATGTAAGTTTTGTGCACTAGTTAGAAGAGTCACGGCTATTCAATAAGCCTATACTTTTTACAAAGACACAAGAAGCAAGCCCTTCAAGACTTGTGCAGTACTTCCGGACATCGGTGTCACACTCAACACTCTTTCAAAATAACCATTCTTGGGATTATCTAATAAGAACACCGGTCTACCCTGAGCATAAAGTGGTGGCACCCCAATCGGGAAATTCGCATCTGCGGCCTAAAATTGGGTACATACGGCTACATATACTTGTGACCTCCTAGCAAGTTTGTTATTTCCCTGAAGTAGAGGTCTTCAAGCTCATTCTTGCCCCCAAAATTCACCAACGGAATGGTTCTATTCAATTATAATTACGTGATCACCTATTAGGTTGAAGATGAATACCCTAAGCATCTGCACGATCTTCATGTTCATCGTCGTCAGCTCCATCTTCATCATCTTCACCATCATCTTTTTCGTCTTCTAAATCTTCTGCATCGTCAACCTGTGGCTCGAAAAAAGGAGTACCAAATCTTTTCCTCCGTCTTGCACCTCCAGAATGCCCCTTTCCACATTGTATTACTGTGAATTCCAACAATATCATTCCACATTCTTCCAGTGCCCCCTGAAGGAACTGTCTCTCCTTCTTGTTGAATGAATAGTGCTGAAATTCAGATGGGATTTTATGGTCTTCATTGTCCCACAAGACCATTGTTTTGCGTAAGCTACCACAAGGGACTTGGCGGATAAAATCGTTCATCGTGAGCGGATCTGTTACGCTGAACCAGTGTGTCCGTGAATCTTCGACGGTCTTGGTATACGGCCCTCTAAGACATGTGCCGCCTCGACCGCTTTGCACCAGAAAGAAGATAATATCACGAATCGGAGGTTGTTGAACCAACATGCGTTTCCAGCTGGATTTTATGTCACTGGTACCAGTTTCAATGCCATGGCTTTTGCACTGCTTCTCGGATGTGGGAAAATCGGGGAACCAGTCGGGGAAGATTTCGGCTAACAGAGGATTGCGTTGTCTATCCTCTCGATCCCAGTCAGGCTGGAAAAAGAGATATTTCTGAAGGGAGGGTGACGTCGAAATCAAATCTTGCCATCGGTGGCATACACGTTGAGCGGATGTCAAGATGTACTTGAGATCAAGGTGAAGAAGTATGTTCTCTAGAACTTCCAAGGTCCCAAGAGCCGTATCTTGGGCGGTCATGTTGCCTTTTAATTATGCTGAAGCTGATTCAGGATATGAAAAAGAGGAAATGAAAGTTCAAAGGGGAATGGATCATTTTAGGGCAATTTATAGTCCACTGAGACTCATTGGTGCACGGTCTAGCCTAGATCCCACCTTGTGGCGCCCTAGGAGTACTAGCAGTACTACCTAACTAGCTAACTATCATGTTGGGTGGGGTCTCTTATTAGCCTAACTCATGTCTACAACGCATGAAGTACAGTGTTAGCGACACCATATCAAAGTGATACACACCTCGGCTAGGATTGCCGCAATACTAGCCAATACGTAGATAATATCCTGGATTATATACACTATGCTGATTCGAAATTAGCTCCTTCACAGTTACCTATTGTAAATTTAGTTGTATATCTTCTTGCCCAGCGCGGCGAGGGCCCCCCAATCACGTCGAACAGCATGCGATGACATAGGGAAGTGGATAACCTTTTCCCATCGTGGTTTTCCTCACTGCCATAGTGAAGAGTTCCATCAAATCTATTGTTTTCACTGGCGTCCATGTCTATACCGTCACGGGCCACTCCCCATAAAGGAACGGATATAGTTAAAATTCAAGTACTGAGAATAGAGGCGAAGAAAAGGATACGCGCACGTGACATTGGATGACTAAGATTTGGTAAAGGAGCTTAAACGGGCATCCAAGCGATTTTCGGAAGCTGATTTGCCGTCAATTAGGTGTTTAGGGTAAAAGCATATACTGGAATGGACACAATTGATATGCTATCGAATTGTATACGTATCGTAGTGGTATACAGCTTAGGAGCCTTTGACGCTCATTGGTCTGCCAAGCATCGGGTCCATATCGGTCCATTTTAAGCCGCGGCGCAACGCGCGACTCTACTCTGTCTCGTACTCCGGAGCTGGAGCATAATTCCGACCTCGCAGTCATTTGGCTTATTTTCATTTGCGCCGAAGCTCTTTGTACGAAATCTCCTAATCCCCACATTCAATTACTGCGCGCAAACGATAGCTACCCCACAACTCGGACTGCCACGAGAGCGCCCAGTAATCATGGGTTCACCAGAGGAAGAAGAGGACCGTGACATGGGAGGTATGGCAATTGTTTGTTCCAATGGCCTGCGTCAACGCCCCGCGGCTCATCCATCTCAACTTTGCTAATCACCCCCGTGACTCCCTAGGCTCCCAGGACGGAAGCTCCGATAACGAGAACGACAACGATATGGATGACACAATGCGCGACGTCGACGATGGCGAGGGCGACAATGAAAATGACCAAGACGGAGATGGGGATCAAGACCCCGATAGCCCCTCGAATGCGAGCCAGACGTCGGAGGGCCCTGGCATGCAACAAAACACGAATGGCAATGGCGACAATTCCGAATTCGAACCCTTCTCCATTTACCACCCAAGTGTGCGCCCTGAATGCCTCACAGCCCGAACATACGATGTGGTTCCAACTACCGCCGCGCCGCATGCCACCTCGATCAATGCAATCACAGCGACGGCGGATATGCGTTGGATTTTCACCGGTGGATCGGATGGATACGTACGAAAGTTCAATTGGGCAGACTCGATAAATAGCAAGCTCATGTTGACTGTGGCGCAAAGGCATCCGTTCGTGGACAGTGTGGTCAAAGCTGGAGTCCTGATGACATATTGGGAGAACATGGATGGCAGCCATTTGTCACCGGTGTACTCTTTGGCCAGCCATAGTGAAGGATTGTGGCTACTTTCCGGGTTAGAATCCGGGGTGATTCGTCTGCAAACTCTGCGTCACGAGGAAGGCAAGGAAATCGCGCTTCTTCGACAGCATACCTCGGCAGTGTCATCACTGAACCTCACATCAGACGAAGAATCATTGCTCTCCGGCGGCTGGGATAAACGGGTCTTCGACTGGGATCTGAATACCGGCCAAGCTAGACGAGCTTTTGGTGGCAGCGGCGGACAAATATCTGCTCTGCAGATTCGGCCAGAGTCCAGCCTTTCGGTCCCCAAGGACACAGTCGAACCGCAGCAGACCAATGGCACGTTTACATCAAACTATGCTGCCCCTAGTACAGATAACTTCAACTTCATGGATACCTCCCACGACAATGGAGACACGGGCCCAGTCGAGAACCCGCAGGCGGGCTCCCCGGCCGACTCACTTTTTGGCGGAACGGACTCATTATTCGGCGACGCAGATGGCGGAGCTACGGATGGTAATGAGCCATCTGGTGGAGTATTTGCGGTAGATGAGGACGATGAATTTGGTCGCGCTGTAGCTAATGGTGCTATGCCGGATGTCGATGCACCAGGAGAAGTTGACGATGAAGTGCCTGCCCAACTAGATGGGCCTGCACAGAGCACGCACGATGCATTATCGCCGAAAACAAATACCCATGCAGATGCGCCAGTCCAGAAAATGGAGATGGACGATGCGGGTATCTCGACCGGCCCAGTGCAGCCGGTTGTCAATGGACTCCCTAAAGCAGAGGATCTCGAGACACCTCAACCAGCCCCAGACTTCTCGGAAAATACCCAACAACAGCAAGGCGTGACGACCGATAACACATTCCTGGCTGCCTCAATCGATGGGACAATCAGAGTCTGGGATCGACGACAGCCTGATCCTGTTGCTCGAGTCACACCCTACAATTCTCCTCCATGGTGTATGAATGCCTGTTGGTCTCCTGATGGAAATTATATTTATGCCGGACGCCGAAATGGCACTGTCGAGGAATACAGCCTCCACAAGGGTTTGAGAAATGCCGAACGAACATTCAAATTCCCACAGGGGAGTGGGCCGGTGACAGCACTCAAGGCCATGCCGAATGGGCGTCATCTTGTCTGGTGAGTAAAATACCACTAGGTAACGCAGTACTCTTTTTCTAACATTTATTCTGCAGTGCCTCGCACGATATCCTTCGTCTCTATGACCTGCAAAACGAGCAAGGCGATCAGACTTCTCGCCATTCCCCAGTCCCATTCTTGATCATTCCTGGTCATCGGACTGGAACTATCTCTCAGCTGTATCTTGACAATGCATGCCGTTACCTGATTTCCACCAGCGGAAACCGGGGTTGGGAAGGAAATACCACCGAAGTCCTCCTAGGTTACGAGATCGGTGTGCCGCAATAGGGAAAGCTATAAACGATGGACATGCAAAAGCATAATGAACCATAGTGTCACATAATTCACGAATATCATGACTGGAAATCTAAAGGCGCGAGGATATCAAACATTTGAACTGAAACGGACAGTGGATATTTGTAGCCAAAGGCCCAACTCATGAAATTGAAGCGATTGCCATGTAAATATACTCTACATGGATGCAGGTCACAAAGACAAACACAAACGCCAGTCCCCCTCCATATTTACAACATGCACAAGACCATGTCACGTAACCAAAAAAGAAACCGAAGGATCATTGCTCATCATGAATGATTTCGTCAAGGTCCAGCCCCTCACAAACTTCAGCTTGCTGAGATCGCCATGTCCCAAAGTAGGGATTGTTATCCCATTTAACATGTCCATCACGATCGTTATCAAAATAGACATAACCAGGCTGCTCGGCATGTGACAGTTTCGCCGCTCCAGCAGCTCCCTGAGGCCCAACCACAAGACCACCAAAACCAGGCAATGCAACATTAGGAACATGAGTCCTTGCCTCAACATTCCCATTCTCGATGTTATTGACAGTAATTAGATAAACAGGCGGGAGATCCGCTTCACGGTTTGCACGAAGTGGCATAGGAATCCACGCCTCGTTGTTATAGGAGTCAGGGCGATTTTTGTCGTGTCGGAGGGGCAGAGGCCGATCTAAGAGCATATCATCCAGTTTTCCTGTGTCCAATAGTAGACCCGGTGTTTGAACATATAAGACACTGTCGTACTGCATGAATTGGATCTGGCCCAGGTGGAGCAGCTTGCTGTTTGTTGTTGAGTAGCCTGCAGCTGTGGCGGCTGACATGTCGATTGGAAGGAGCCAGATATTATATTTGGCACTGGCGGCGCGTAATATTGATAAAGCTTTAGCGGCAGATGGGCCCAGGTTCTTAGCTGACATTCGGTCCCATTGCTCTGGGTACATGAAGAGACGATCCTGGACGGCTGTTCCGTTCGTGGAGAGTTGTTTGAAGAAGAGGATTGCGGAGCAGATGTCTGATGGATCTGGTTCGGATAGCATTTGGAGATAGGCATAGTTCCCTGATGCATCGTAATTGGGTTGAATCCCAATTGGTGTATCTTGATCATCCCCATAACCCGTGTCTGACAGACCTCGTTTTAGTGGCTTCTGGAATGCGGGGCCCGATCTGTGCCTGGCCATTTGGGCGGCCTCTTGTGGTTTCAAAGCATATTGGATGTTCTTGACAGATTGCTGCTGCAAGACATATCCAGAGAAAAATAACAATGTCGTAAATATGCAGACCACTCCCATCGACACAATGGCCGAAACCGTGGAGGACGTTAAAAGAACCATGACCACAAGGGAAGCTGCATGGGTTGAATAGTGAGGCTATGATAGACAAAATTAAAATTCCAGGCATGCATAGTCCCCCTGGATGTTCAAGATATAATAGCCTTGGTCTATTAATCTCCGAACAGGTCTCATTGTTAGGCTTGTTTCATGACATCAGGTTGTTTACGTTGTCCGGCGCGACTATCGATAAGCTCGATCTTGGCGGTGTCACTTCCAGCTTGGTCAAGCCGGTTATTTTTAACTGAAGATTGATCATTGCCCATTTGGATAGATATATCTCCATATATAATTCATGCTGGTAATTAAAACTTTAACCCAATCATAGAGCAATGTATGATGAGAAGACAGACCTTGTATACTTTTTTGTACTTAACATGGATAAAGGCGGTGACAAAGGCGGTAACCCCCAAGTCCGTATTATCGCGATGGTCTCAAAAAACTGCCGTGGCCCTTTTTCGCCTCTCTTCGATGCCTTGGCACCTCCGCATCCGCCCTCACCTCCAAAATGGCAGCTCATCGTGCCGATGCCAGCACATTCCTCGATAACCGTGGCTACAAGGGCCCCTTGGTCCGAGGCGTCAACCCAGCCACGCTTTTCGAGAAAGCTGTGCGCGACCGCATCACCGATTCATATTACTGGAAGGAACAGTGCTTCGGTTTGAACGCAGCGACTCTGTGTGATCGCGCAGTCGAATTGACCTGCATTGGTGGAACATACGGTGTCTCTGAGAAGCCTACTCCCTTCCTTTGCCTCGCATTCAAGCTCCTCCAGCTCGGCCCTGACCGAGACGTCATCCTCGAACTACTCAACTTCACCGACCCCGGCAGTGGCGATGAAGCTGAAAACCCAGATGATGCGCTTGTCAAGGATCGAGGCGACTTCAAATATCTGCGCGCCCTTGCGGCCTTCTACGTGCGATTGACCTTCGAACCGGTCGATGTCTACAAAACCCTGGAACCACTACTTCTCGATTACCGGAAACTGAAGCGACGGGTGCGCGACTCTTTCACGCTTACATATATGGATCAGTTCGTGGATGATCTTCTCACAAAAGACCGTGTCTGTGGTACCAGTCTCTGGAAATTGCCGCCACGATCACAACTGGAGGACTTGGATTTGCTAGATGAGCGAATCAGTCCTGTTGAGCTAGAAGACTGATGAGTCCAGTATGATTGTCAGCATACAAAAACATAACTCCGGAGAAGGGATAGAGGTTAAAAGACAAGACTAACTCGGGTTATAGTGAGTTTTGTCTAAGTGGCTGCTGTGCACTGTCCACGGGTACTTCACCCATAATCAAACAGTCATGTGCCGCCAAGTCTCGGGACATTTTTACCCTTTTGGGTAACACGAAGGCTTCCCCTTCGGTATACATGTTCCCAGTTCTTATCTCTTCTTGTTTGGTTGAATCAATTCAGTCAAGACATTGCTTCTTGGGTTCTATCGATATTGAACATCGTAGGGAGTGGAGTTAGTTACAGCTAAACCATCACCTCGCAATGGCAAATCACACGTCTCTATTTTGTACTGATAGGCGTCGTAAACTCGACAAAGCTGCTTAACTGATCTACCTGCACCTTGTGCCTCCTTGGCTTGTTTGCCTGGGTGCAGCGGTACATAGAACATATGATAAGGACATTTTAATGAGTAACATGATAAGCATACACTGGTGTACAATAGCCCGCCTGTGACGTCGACGCAGCAGAAACCAGCATAGACCACCGGCATTTCCTCTCCCAACATGGCAAATGCAATCTAGCCAGACAACTAAAGCAGCTATTTGACGCGTACATCTTGTCACTCTGAATGGATGCGAATTTCACCCCCGCTCCGGATATTCTTTGACCAAGCAACAATGGTCAACTTGTTTTGCCCACCGTTAGCCCGGAGAGTACATATTTGTTTTGGCCCCTGTCCCTACATGGCTCGATACATTTGTCAAGCCTACCCCCTGCAGCTGCTGTTATATATGCCCATATATTGAATCACTATCCACGTCCGTCTTGCCCTAACTCGTATGGATTGAGGCGCTATGAACTTCCTATCAATCCCCGAGAACCTCTGGCGAATTGGATTTATCCTACTTGCTGCCACTGCGGTCTATGCTGTCATTAATCGAATATTTGGCAGATCTCTCTTGGCCAGAGTTACATTGCGTGGTCGAAAACACTCAACTTCCCGAACTCCACCGCGATCCTTTTCTCCGGACAAGAAAGCTGCCACAAGACCGACTTCCCCGTCTAGTTATGGGGATGTCCTCCCACCCCAACGCAGGCATACACTCACAGATCTTAATTGTGACGCTACACCCGAACGCGATGTGCACGAAGATGAAGTACGTCGGAATATCCTACCCATGAGCGCCAACTATACAACCAGCCCGGGCGACAAGTATACACCGATGGGATTCTCAGTGGCAGAAGTCAAAGGACTTGGAGACTTTCCGGACTATGCAACTCTCAGTGGAGTTCCACTTCCCGGCCCATATCCCGAATTCAATATCGAGAAGGCACTGCCTCGGCCATATCGTCCATTCCGGTGGGCGTATCACCAGACTATGTGTATGTCCCATGGAAAGCTAAACAAAGGTGATTTGAAACTAATACCATCCTCCGTTCAAAAACAGCCTTGAGTAAACTCGAAACAGACTGGTGGATCGAGCTCGAAAGTACATACAAGAGCCGCATCGCCCAGCGCAAAGAACTCTACGCCAAGAATGGCAAGGAAGTCCTCGATGCCATGCCAGGTTCCGAGCTTGCATGCAAGGAGTTAATGGAGATGGTCTTGCAATTTATCTGCGCCCGATATCCGCAGTACTTCATACTGGTTGACAAGCGCGTATTGCAGAATAAGATCCTCGGTACCGAGCAGGATGTCACAGCCAAGCCACCTCTCGAAGTCCTTCTGGACAACGTTCCAGAAGACTTTGCAATCATGCTTCGCGACGACACGACTGGATTTTACTTCCTGCGTGCAGCGGTGATCTGCTCAGCAATAGGGTGGAATGTCGCGTCTAAGGTTGGGAAGCAGCTGCATGAGATCCACGAGCCGATTCCGGATTATAAGGAGAAGATGCAGTTTTCCATGGATCGGTATGTTGGTTGCTCCTTTAGGGGAGATCGAATAATGAAGTGCTGATGCGGGAATACGGTTTAGATTTTTCACTAAGATGCCTACCGAGAAACCAATCCAGCGAGGGTCATGGGGTCTAGAAATTGGACAGCCATTGTACGTGCCACCCGGGGACCCGCACGAACTGCACCGGCTATCTCAGCAGGCTGATTTAACCCTCGACGAGTGTCACCTGCGGGTGGACTGGCAAACTCTCAGGCGTCTCCCTTTGTCCGGTGCAGTGATCTTCAATTTCAAGGGTCTTTTTACTCCAGTCACGGAATTCCGTGATGAGCCTGGCGTACCGGAGTTGGTAATGAAGATCTTGACGGAGGGAAAGAAGAATCTCATGGATTACAAGAGTGTTTGGCATGTGCAGCATGTTGTACTTCCAAAGTTGAAGGATTGGGCAGAAGAGCAGAAGAAGGATGGGCTAGTTCCAAAAGATTGGGAAGTATCTACTTTGGATGATAGTCCATGGTTCAAGGGCTGGCAAGAGAAATGGCATCGGCAACAGGGATTCTAGGATGTTGATATTTGACTGTTGAGTGGTATTGTTTCTTTGATTGAATAGTTTCATTATTCCCAGGGTGGTAGCTATCGTTTATCAGTTCTCATCAATTGAGTTGCCTACATCATCTAAGCTCCGTTTTTCCCATTGATGCATTGTTACAATCCTGGTGTTTTATGCAAATCTCCCTTGTGAGGTGGTGCGGTGGCAGTTGTCTTGGATATAGAACAAAGATTGCTTATGCAAGGAAAAGAAAATCCCTTTGTTCGATCTTGACCTTATAAGACAGCCAGTATGGTTGCGATCCTGTATTTCTCTGAAATTTTAGCCGATGTGAAATGGCAATTTTGACTAAATCAAGATGAGGCTGTTGATTTTCAGATGACCAGCTCTGTCACTTCGTGTGAGATTTATCTCCCTACAATCTCTATAATTATCATTTTTTCACAATCGTGAAACAAGTTTGCTAGACAGTTCCTATTTCTTTTGTGTCGAAGCACTCTCTTCAGCAGTCCACGTGTGATGAGTTCTACACACTCCGAATGGTAAACCCCCAAGGAAAGCAAAGGATTTCCCATTGATTTCAACTCAAACGATGGACCACACATTAAGGGGGCTGAAGATCCTGCATTTACTGCTCTCGCAACTGACCAAATCGACCAAATCACTCAAATGAAGGCCTTATGTTCGAGGGTTTTGATCGGCCAGTCAGGAATCTGCTGAAGCTTGGGTATTTCCTTTTTTATTCCCAAGGAGAAATTCTATCACTTCATGGGAGCAAACTCGGGCTACGAAGGAAATATCTTACTGGTCATTAATCCCACTCGCGATATCTATGGCCCATCAACGACAACCACAATCTATGAGTTTAAAGAGAACATATCCGTATACCCGAGAGCTCTACTTGTAAGAAGACTTTCATTTCTTAATGGCCACCTCATTGCTGTTGTATAGAATTTGCCACCATGAGTGATTGTCGTGGCCAATGGAGCCATTCTTCCCATGCTGGCCCAAGATACTGACTGATTGAATCAACTAGATACTTGCCACCATCGCAGAATATCCACGAATGTTTGTGGGTATCAACCAGAGCACCAAAATGTGCCAAGATAGCCAAAGCCTCGCCCTTCCTCTGCGAGATCAGATCAATGTATTCGCGAGGAACAAGCACCGGCCATGCAATGAGAATATCTAAGCTGGTTTCCCCTAGATTTTGACTGTCCATCACAGTGATGACTGATTGCAAGGCCTGGATAGCCTGTTGGTATGTCCTTGTAGTAGTATCGTCGTGATCAAGACTTTTAATCCGATCCAAAAGCACCTGGCAAACTGGTCCCAGACCTGCATCTGCCGAAGGTATCCTTTCTCCAAGCGCCAAGAGTGGCTTTAATGTTGTTTGTTGCAAAAGCTGCCATCTCCCCCCGCTTACGACAGTGCGTACCCCATGATGCAATATAGTGTACTGAACGAACTGGTCAAGAAAGCTCTCGATGTTACTGTCTCGATAAACTAGGGTCTCGCAGAGCATGTGCAGCCCCAGAATACCAGCGAATAGAAAAATTGAGACATAATTTTCGTCATTTATTTGTGATGATGAGTTGTTGAAGGAGCTCAGGGCATAACTCTGCAACTGAGTAGAATGGTGTCGGTAGAAAGACCGCTGTTCTGGTCTGGTGATGCTAAGATGCAAAGCACTCAGAGATAGAAGCTCGTTCATGAGATAGGGCGCACCGAGCCCATGCCGCAAGATGTCCTGGAATGAGATACTAGAAAAGTTTTTCTGACCACTGAATACTTCCATAGCATCCGAAGAAAGATTGTGAGCAAGCTCGACATGGAGCATGTTAACGGGGGCATCCTCAGGACTATTGGTGGGTTCTTGGGCGGGCGAAGATGTCACGGCCGGTGAACCAACAGCGGACGATGGAGTTGCAGTGTCGCTACCAATGCTGCTAGTTGCCTTTGCATAAGGCACAGGCTCTAGGAACTCGCAGTGTCGTTGTGAACTGATACAGTTGGAACATATGGGTCGTTTCTCGTCACACTAAGTAGGGTCAGCGGCTGCACATAGGTGGTCATTCAGTGACAGACCTTCATGTGGCGGCGCTTGCATTCAATGCAGCCATTTCGAGACTTTTTATGTGTTCTGCGGGCCATTTTTGCCACGCCGTGACATAGAAAAAGATACTGCTAGAGCCGGAAGTCTCGGTTCCGATAAGCTAGTAGTATATGAGAGACCCTCACGGCCAGTGAAGGTAAATATTGCAGCCTAAAGATTTGTAGCAAGCCTAATCTCTAGGCCCACAGATATTATCTCACGAATCCACTTGGAATGTCTTGAATGATTCCTGAGGTTGAGTGGTGAAGTCCGGAAAATGTGATGAATACGCGTATGCACAGACCAAGGCCCCACTTTGGTTAAGGTTAAAGATCTTGGCGCTCGGCAGCTCCGCCGCTTTTGATATGCAAAGTCCATCGGCCCTGCCTCTTCCAGGAGTTAATTATATAATATTAAACCCTTTTTGGATGACGATATAAGCTTGGCTCAGATAGTGTATATTTAAATTCCCCAATGACACATCACTTTCATTTTTACCACTCTCAACCCTGTGAGCGACATCCAACTGAAACTTCATTTCTCATTTTTGTCAAAAGCCCGCTTCTCTCTACACACAATATGGCGGAGCTTAAGCCTTACAGAGGGGGCTACTATCTCTGGAAATATGTCCCCTCGCTCCCAGCAGCAATCATCTTCTTGATACTTTTCGTCGCTGCCACGACATTCCACTTTTGGAAGCTGCACCGAACAAAAGCTTGGTTCTGCCTCGCATTTTCTCTCGGGGGACTCTGTGAGCGTACCGGGCGCATTTCATTCAAGCATCGCTGACTAGTTTTGCGTCAAGTCGAAGTAATCGGTTACGTCGGTCGAGCCGCTGCGCACAACAGGACAGATTCGGTGATAATATACGCTATTCAGAACGTCTTCCTTCTCCTTGGCCCTACCCTTTTCGCAGCCTCTATATACATGACCCTCGGGCGGATCATCCGCAGCGTCCACGCCGAGGAACACTCGCTTGTTCGGATAAACTGGCTTACCAAGATATTTGTGATGGGCGACGTGGTATCATTCCTTGTTCAAGGCAGTGCATCGGGCCTGATGGCCACGGGGAATAATACGAAGCTGGCCTCAAACATTGTGGTCGCTGGTCTGGTCATCCAGGTCGTCATGTTTGGTCTATTCATTGTCACATCGGTTGTTTTCGAGGTCCGTATGCGTCGCTCGCCCTCGACAGCAGCCTTTGAGGAGCAGATTAACTGGATGAGTCGAGTCCGCACGCTCTATGCTGTCAGTGCGCTTATCTTGATTCGGAGCATTTTCCGGGTTGTGGAGTATGCAGCTGGGAATGACGGATATCCACTTACCCATGAGTGGATGCTCTATGTGTTTGACTCTGTGTTGATGATAATCTCGATGGTCATATGGGGTATTTGGTATCCTGTAATTCTACTGAGACCCATAGTCCCGGATCAGGGGATAGTCACAGAGGTAGCGGCCGGCGTCGAGTTGAAGGGGCGTTGATTTGCATAGACATGCGTCTACTTCAATTGAGAACATGTTCACATTGCTATCTTACTAGGTTCCAGGACGAAGAACATCGTTAACAGGGGAAGGTAGCTTAGTCTTTGAAAGAAGAGTGTCAAGGTTAGAGGTCTGGCTACGAAATGCTTCTCTGAATAATAAATACCTCAGTTATGACACCATATGATGGACTGTAAATGAAATCCTACTAATAGCAGTCTTAGAAATGCAATCAAAAGGTTGACTACATGTAGCCTCATCCTGTTCATTTGAACATAAACACAAGTCTGAGATGACAAAGTATAGTGTACACACAAACTTTGGAAAGCGTGGGAGAGAAGGAAGTGTAATCTAGTACCTAGTAATAACAACAGGTGGCCTAGTGGTAATATAACAATGTGCACCACGAAGGAAGTGGCTAGGATCTTCCACTACCTGACTGTTCCGGTTCGATCCGTCGATGCCGCGTGTATACCTTCTTTTTTTCCCTCTCCATCCTTTATCATCATTGCTATCACCTTTGATCTCTATATTTCATCTTCATAATCTCCAAATTATATTTCATTGAGCAAATATACTTCGGACCGGAAAAAGAATACCCCAGGCCCACAACGCACGTGCTCCGGATATATAGTCACTGAGCATCAATCACCTGATCATCCCCTTCAATTACTTTTGTCCAGTCGCTTTACTTATGCTCCGTTTTCTCAGATAAAAATGACGTTCATGGGTTTAAAGGGCTCTGGTGCACAAATGTGACGCCAGTGAAAATTCTGAAACAACCTCACATATATACATCTTGCACACAGGGGTAGTGACTATATATTCCTGGACCCGGCCCTATTGCCAGTGTAAGTTTTTACTACACACACATTACTCCGCTGCCTGAGTATCGCCTAAGTATTGCAGGACAGAAACCAACCGTGAGCATTAGATTACCTCCAGATGCTAGCAATGTGTTTGACCAGGGAACCCAATTTTCTGTGGACGATGGCAAGGTATTCGTGTTCGGCTTGAAGGATGTCACAACCGCCATGGATCAGCACCGATCTGCTCATTTAAATCGTCTTTGTTTGGTCCAACGATCATCGTGTCTTATAAAAGCACCAATGGAAAAAAAAAAAAAACACCCACCGCTATTGGTTTATGAGGTGGACTAATTTTGAAGTCGAGGAATCGGGGTTCACAGATCCAAATGTTTCTACTTGATAGAATAGTACATTGACAGCCACTTGAAGCCCACCTCCCCACCTCCCATACACATCATGACACTGACACTCAAGCCGTGGTAGACTCAACCTCGACGTGGTCAGTATCAATGTGCTTCTCATTCTTGAGATCCTCCAGCACCTCAACACCAGCAAGACCAAGGCTCTCATTGATCCGCATCATGCGCAGGCGGTCAGCTTCAGCAATGCTATTCGAATCACCACCGAAGAAGACATCCAACTCCTCAAGTGTCTTGTCCTTGGTCTCAGGGGCAAATTTCCAAATGAACAAACCACCCAAAGCACTGAAGACGGCAAAGAAGATATAGGTGCCATACTTCATTGTGTTCAGCATATCCTTGGTGGTAAGGCCGATAATGAAGTTGAACATCCAGTTGGTGGAAGCGACAATCGAGACACCGCGGGAGCGCTGACTGTTGGGGAAGATTTCCTGGGCCAAAACCCAAGCGACGGGTCCTGTTCAATAAAGTGTTAGCTTGATGTTACATATGAGCTGCGGATATGGTTAACATACCCCAAGAGTAAGCAAAGTTAATAGCGAAAAGCCAGATGAAAGCAATGGCAACCCAGCCTTGGGTGGTGGCAAGTCCCTCGTGCAAGTTCCACTTGTCCTCATATATACCCTCCACAATGGCAACAATAATGTGGCAAAGGAACATGCCGGCAGCACCGACAATGAGGAAAGTCTTGCGGCCGAACTTGTCGAGGTAAAGGACGGTGGGTAGGGTGAAGAGAATCTGCAGGATACCAGTTACACCAGTGGCAAGAAGGGTTGTCTTCGTGGACGAGAACCCGAACTAAGAAAAAGAAAAGGAGTTAGCAACCATCTCTCGGAGCGAAACCAAAAGGGAGTTTGAGAAAGAACGAGTCACTCACCGAGGAGAAAATCTGGGGCGCATAATAGAGCACGGCGTTGATACCAGTGAACTGCTGGAAGATCATCATACCGCAACCGAGCGTCAAACGCTTGAGCATGTTGGGGGCAAACAGGGCTTTCCAGGGAGCCAAGATACCTCCAGCTCCAACAGCCTCATTCTCAGTCTCTTCATCGAACATGACAGCAGCCTTGATCTCAAGGTACTCCGCGCGAACAAGTGGATCGTTCACAGGGAGGCGACGCAGCCTAGAGATAGACTCCTTTGCCTCTTCATCGCGGTGCTTCATCATCAACCAACGTGGCGAGAAGGGGAAGAAGAAGAGACCGAAGAACAGGATCCAAGCGGGGATAATCTGCAAAGCCAAAGGAAGTCTCCACGAGATCGTCTTCTGGCCCATGCAGGTATGACCGTTGTTCTGAGCAGCATTGTACACCCCGTCCAGGTAAGGGTTCGCAATACCCTCTGGGTTACAGGTGTTGCCGCCGACAAATTGCATGCCATAGTCGAGCCAGAAAGAAATCGCGGTACCGATAGTGATTGACAGCTGCTGCAGGGAAACAAGGGATCCACGCAGCTCAGGGGGAGCGATCTCGGCTTGGTACAGTGGGATAACCATACTGAACATACCGATACCCACACCACCGATGATTCTGCCGGCGAAGAAGTAGGCAGGAGTCTGTGCGCCGGCCTGGAGACCAGTTCCCAGGGTGAAGATGACGACGGCAACCATCATGGCGTACTTGCGCGAAATGCGATCTGCGAGAACACCGTTGATCAAAGCACCGGCCCAGGCACCAAGCTCGAGGGCCGACACCAACCAACCCTGGATCGTGGATCCCATGAGTGTGGGGAAGTGGTTTTGGAAGTTTTCCATGACGAGAATAGGACCCATCACACCCTGATCGTATCCATACATTATACATCCAAGCGAGGCAAACAAACAAGTAAAGAAGACATATGGGTTTGAAATGAAACCTTTGAGACCGTGAGGCTTCTCTGCATTGGCACGGCCAACCACAGACTGACTGATTGCCATTTTGAAGACAGAGTTAGGACACGAGAAAATGAAGAAATGGAATCCGATGAAAGAAGAAAAGCATGCTAACCAGGCAGATTATATAGCACTGGGACTATATCTACCTTTGACCTTTTTTTCTTTTTCCCCTGACATTCTGGGGTTAGAGCTCACAAGGGCCTTTCCCGGGACTTCGCAACAAAAACAGCCCGAACCGAAGATTTCCTATGGGGCCTCCTTGATCATTCGATGCCATATGCTGCAGTCAACAGCACGCTAAGTCCAAATTCGGAGGACTAGACGACATTCGTAAATGACGCGATTCGGACATAGGGGCATGCATATAATATGGTCGAATGCCAAGGTGTGCCACAAGCCAAAAGAAGCATCAAGCCAGTAGGCTCGGCGTTTACTGGGCACCTTGGATGCGCATTTCTCAGAGAACAAGCCTCTGGGTCCGAGAGCGCCATAGCTTGGCGCCATCGGATTATGATTTGAGATCCGAGTGTCACCCTGAAGCATTTTGCAATGTCGGTGCCCTCCCACTGCATGGGGCAATACTTAGTGCTTACCGCACTGGCAAATCAGATGCAGTTAGATATACCATGATCCCTGCAAATCCGACAATTGACCGATAAGAGGCGTTGAAATCATATTCTTGACTGATCCACCACATTTCGAAGGTCATTTCGGACATAGAGATGTACAGGGGGCGGGCAATCTTCAGATTTGCTATTTTTGATATGAATCAATGTGCCCTAGATGGTACACTACAACAGTAACATTCTAGAATACATAATATGCGCGCCACAAGCTGTCTCCCCATTTCTTTCCGCGGATTGGCTGACTTTCGGCTTCTAGCCTCGGATTCTGAGGAAAACAATCAAATTCTGGCCCCCATAGTCAATTTCTAGTTAGCGGCCTCTATTTCGGTATTGGCTTGGCTCAGGATTGGCTAAAAACCTCGGGGAACCGAGAAGACGCGTGGTCTTCCTATCTTCCAATAGGATTCTCATTTTACCCGTTCCAGACGTTCAGTGAGTTGGATTCTGGAGATGAAATATGGGGCGTTCACTTATGCTATTCTTCATTTGTGACTCATAAGCTGTTCTTTGAAGCTGTTCTTAAAGTCCCGAGCGTTGTTTCCGACTTTTCCGGTACAATGCCGGGGTATGGGGATGTCAACGGGATGCCCCATGGGGCCTCGTCATCTAGAGGGACCAATGAGTCCGGCTTTGAAATCTCGCCAATTCGGGTAAAGCTGAAAATGCTGGGAATTCTGCCTCTATACCTTCACTGGTCATTTGTTTTTAATTACGAGGATGAAAAGGAGGTAAAAAGCGTAAGAGTAGAGAGTAATGATAGGAATATTCCCAACCCTAAGTATTACACAGAAACCACTACTCCTTGGAATGCCGTCTTCAGTCGTTATCTAAGGACATGGGTCTGTCTTTGTTGCCCCAAGTCACCAGCGCACTGTGGTGATTGTGGAGAAGAATATCTCTGCACCCGAAATAGAACAAAGAGGTTATCCAATCCCCAGATCCAAATTAAGAATCGAATCTGTACAAATAACTCTTATTATTTTAAGTTGGTTATGGGATTTAAGGGGACAAAGTGCTGTTAATAACGTGCATTGTACATATGTTTCAATTATACTCTTTGAAAAGACAAAGGTATAGTTCCTTGGGCTCTTTGTCGTCGAATACAATCTCCAAGTCTCGATACCCAGATCTCCAAGGCTATATAAAGCCCTCCTTCCTTTGAAAACTAGACATACATCAAATTATCCACCACTCCTCGCTATTCCAGTCTTCTGGCTCCAGGTTTCGCGATTCCCTTAGCCCAGTGATCAAGCACCACTTACAAGTCTTCCTTTCCCCTCGGTACGAACAAAAATTTCGAGAATCATGTCAGCTAACTACAACTGGAAGGCTGTCCATCCGGTCTACGGAGTCCCCATTTCCGTCGTGGAAGCCACGGAGCAACCTATAATCCGCTGCGACGTTCGACAGAAGCACAACCTTCCTTCTAGATCATGGGCGGTCCGTATCTCCACATGGATCAACACTAACTATTTCTTATGGTCTTTGTGCGCTGGTCTAGCAGATTATCGCTCTGACGAGGAGTGGACGACTACCTTCGACGCCCACTATCGTCAGACCTGGGACGAGATCCAGGCTAGGGTCCAGGAGATCGACGGACCTTATAGATTCGGCATGCCCATTCCGATGCCCCCAGTCGCGAAGGCTGTCGTTATCCACCACCCCGAGAGTGGCCCTGCGGAGACATTCACAGTTGGTCCGGAGCCTCGCCCGTCCCATCTGATCCCTCGGGTGACTAGTATGCCTCGATATGCTGTATGGAGTCTCTTGCGCTTTGTGACTGAACGTCAGTCCTCTGTACCTGATCAATTTGACGTAGTGCTCGATATGTCATCGCCGGCGCCGTCGCGCCCTGTACGTACGCGGATTGGCCAGGGCGTGGCTAGAAAGGGCGTATCTCAAGGCGACTTGAAGGATAACGATAACGTGATAGACACATACTATCAGTTTGGAAATTGAGATTCAATATGAGGTAAGTGCTGTGTTTGGTTTCTTTCGGCTTTCTTATATAAAATAGTTCCAGTACTCTCGAAAAGAAATCACGGTTTATTCTGATCATTGGCTCTCCAGGCATGATAATAGTAACCCAGTAAGAACTTAGTAATCGCTGCAATGCCCGATACGAATGAGCCTTGTAAGGGCTTAATATAATTCTAAGCACCGGTGCAAAAGCCAACTTGGAGCAGTTGAAGGGTGATCTATTCAGCAACTCAAGTCAGTCCTACTGATCTAGCTACGCTTACGAGGGGAGATAACAAGGAGAAATATGATAATGCTCCAGGAACCTTGGAACAAACTACGGCATGGGGGGAATCAATCCTCCGGGGCTATGCTCAACAAGTACCTAGTAAGAAACGTACCTCAAAGACACTTCGGCAACTAAGTCACAAAGCCAGGCTAAGATGCAGCGGGCCTTACTGCATGTAGTCACAAGGACATAAAGGCCCAAGACGGAACATGAAATCAATATACAGACATACTAATCCGTACAACAGGATCAAGTGGTCAGTGAATCTTTATCCCAAGCGAAGAGTAGTTTCATTGAATCGGTCAGTCTAAACACAGCGCTGGGGACGTTTCCCCCTCAGATCGAAGCCATAGCAAATGCAAACAATTAAGGCGGTGGGGGAACAGAAAAGGCTGCGTGGTACATGACAGATGAAGATAAAACAAGAGAAGCTAATAAGCATATTGAAGCAAATAAGAGCAAGAGAAAGACAAAGGCCAAAGCGATGAGCCCAGAGGCTGACGACGTCAGACGCACCGAATGACAGCGATGTATGTATACTTTCAGATCATGTCGGCATGGGCTGGCATCATCGATGTGGCGGGTATGTATGCAGGATAATATGTGTTGCTCGTGAAGGCGTCTCAAAGTTGCCAGGGGATTAACCATAGTTTTCAATTCAGGGCTTGGGCTCTTATTTTCTGTATCCTTCTAATATGTTCCGACGGGCCGATGCCAATGCATGCACCCTCAGAACTGTTCCATGGCGGTGGAGGAGAAACCGCCCGGCTTCATGTGCTGCTGTTCTGCGTGTTTTGCACAGCTGCACGCATAAGAATGGATTAGAAGACGGAGAAGGAAACCGAGCGACAAGTGGGTATCATAATGAGGTTGTTTTCGAATGACGCAAGATTAATGGAGGTCGAAAGGCGCCAAACGACAGAAGAGAAAGAAAAGGTGGGCAAGGATAATTCTCATTTCCAAAGTTAGTCGGGGTTGGTAAGCTAGAAATCAATTAGCAAGATTATTTCGCCAGTATCCACAGGGCACTGTTCAACTTACCCGAAGAACAGGACGCGAGTAGTCTTCGTTGTCTTGCAGCGAAATACTACTATCCCGAGCACCGTGTGGGTAGAGAGTCGTGTTAGTTTTCATTCGCCGATCGGTGAATGTTGTAGCCGAACGTGCGGGCGCATTTCCACCAGTACCACCTTCTCCGTTGCCCCGTGGGAAGAAACCTCCCATGAAGCTCGATCCTCTGCTGGTTCTGTCGTCGGCCATATCCTGGCTAGGGATAGGGCTGACGGCACGAGCGCGTTTGCGATATAAGAAGATCATGAAAATGAGAGCACCGATCAGGGCAATTCCTCCGATAACACCAATCACAATACCTGCGATGGAACCTCCACTCAATGTCGAGCTACCGGCAGCGGTGGCGTTAGCCGATGCCGAATCAGCGCTAGCGCCAGCAGTTGAGCTTGAACCAGCAACGGTGATTGTCCTGACTTGGCCGCCAGAGTTGGTCTGCACCGAGACACTAGCCGAAGTAGTGGTTGTTTTCTCATCCGATGAAGTTGACTAGGATCAAAAGTTAGCCAAGTGTGTCTAACCAAACCGGTCGTGCTGAAAATACAGTTTGTGAAGCCGAGGTGGAAGAAACCGAGGCAGTCACAGTGACAGTTTCAGGCTGAACGCTGGTACTTTTCTATCCCTTATATTAGAGCCACAGGCCAAGAAAGAGTAGAACACCCAATCATGCTACACGGGCTGGCGGGAGATTTATCGGTCCAAAAACAAAGCAGGAAGGGTGGCTTACCGAGGTTGAGGTTGAAGTTGAGCTTGTCTCCGACGACGATGCAGAAGAGGTGGTTTTTGAGGTTGATGAACCACCAGCTGTGCTAGTCACATCGTTGTTGGGGATCCTCACGTAGGCGAACACTCCTTTGGATGCACTTCCACAACTGTCTGAGGGATAACCCGGACAGGGAGATTTACAGTCGGAGGTTTCGGATTGTGACCCCTTAGAGGGAGCAACATTGGAGCACCAGCATTTCTTCCCTTGTAGGATACCTAGGGCGTAATCGGCGCAAGTAATTGTACACGCTCCATTTGATTGGAATGTGTCGGTAACTGTAAAGAGTCAGCGATATGGCTCAATCTATAAAATTTTGCGCAATCACTTACCTGCTTTGAAGGAAGAACCCGTGTTGTCTGAAGCACAGTACGCAAGGCTAGATGCAGCCGACGCGAATGGAGCGACGAGCGCAAAAACCGACACCACCACCGGGACCTTCATGATGGGTGTGCTCGATCAATGATTGCGTATCAAACCAGATCGTCCGTCGATATTTGTGGGTTTCGTTATTTTCCTCCGAGATCTCGTCGTGGGGGTAGCGGTAAAAAAAAAGAAAGTTCGCAGGCGCAGAGTGAAGATCGAAATTGGCAGTGTGTGGACCGACCGATGTGAATTGTCGATCACCCAGCGTGCGGTAGTGTTTGGACGAGGAATCTAATATCTGGCAAGTCGATCGAACAGGCCCCAATTGTTATTTGTTGATCCCCCACTAAACGAAACTGTCGGATGTTGTCCCGTGTCAAAGACACATTGTCTCTCGATGGATATCTCCAAGGGCTAGGCAACAAAATAACAAGAAAATAATGAAAGGAAATGACGAGAGAGTGTGAAGTCGAGAGTAGAGAGAGAGAGAGAGAGAGAGAGAAAAGAGAGGGAAGAGGAGAAGGGGAATCTCCACAGTCACGGGCCTATCCTACATCCTCATCGGAGTATGTCGAGCTTCCCGACATACCCGGTGGAGACTGATTTTCCTTATTTTACTAGATTTACTGGATTTACTGGATTTACTGGATTTACAATTATTAAAGATCTATATATTGTAGCTCATTTACCGGAATATTCTCTTTTTTTTTTAGGGCCCTTAAGTAGATTTGTTATCTTCAGGTGAAGAGAGCCTATAAAAGGCCATCCTATCATTGTTATAAGCAAGGTAGTATAACAGGTATAACAGAACAGGATAACAAAAAAATAACAGGCCTAACACGGTATTTTATTGATTTTTTTCCTAAAGCTCTTTTCTCCACTGAAATCGCCCGACTGGCAGACCAGATTTTCCTGTACCAAGGAAACATTCCACCCTTCATACCTTTTTTTTTTTCTTTTTCGATCTCAATCTCTCTACCCGCTAATAATGTATCCATCTGCCTTTGTTCTTTCTTATCCGAAACAAAGGGGATCGCCAGTGCATTTATGACCAGGGTTATACCTAGCGTCAGTGTAGACGTAATTGAGTGGAGAGAAAAGAATGTTGGTCTAACTTTGGACTTGCCTTTGTGTATATGATTATTCTTGGTTTGGAATTATTTATAAGTATAAAGCTCTCTACTCCAGAAGCTTCGAGACTAAATCCAAGTTCATGGCAGTGTTGAGCTTCCAAGGTTGGTCTCAATGCAGCTTATGTATGGGACACCGAATTGTCATTGAGCCAAGGTGATATGATAAAATGACCACCTGTCAACTTGGAACTTGTACAATGTGCCCTAGGCCGTGAGGTAACACATGGAATTCAATCATTCTACAACATAGGAATGGTATCTTGTACGGAATACACTGGTGGCTCTCGCACCCCATGCCCAGACAACAATCGAGTCGAGAGATCGCTGTGATTTGCCGGATCCAAGCGAGTCTTCCGTGATGAAACAACGTTGGGGTTTAATTACTACGTACCCCCATTTGCTCTTTTCTGTCTAGGATGTATTTAAACTAATGACATAGGAATCTTAAAACTGGTGCAACATAAAAACACCAATATTGTACTCCGAAGAGTCGCCCCTTTTTGAAATTCTCTTTCGACTCATCCGATGTGAGATCATAAATTATCCCACTCATCTCCCAAGTGGAGAATCTCCACTCGGGGGATTAACAGTGTAAAAACGTAAAATCGTTACAACCCGATCTTGAAATTTCCATGGCAAACCCGCTCAGGAAGGATTTGAGATTCCCTGTTACACAAATATTACCTGGTTTGATTGGACCTTTGAAGGACCTGGACAGTATGTTCGCCAAATGCAGAACTAATATGCGATAACACCCAATAGTTTAATAATCCAATCTTCAAGGCAATAATAATATTAGTTAATACTCCATGGTGTGTGACTTCATGGTGTGTGTTGGATCTTGGACAATGCCAAGATAAGCCCTGGAGTGATGATGTGGCCGTGTTAATCTGCTTAGGTGGCTGAGACAAACCCACCAAAGGGAACCCACGTAATCTCCTGGCCATCGGATTCGCTGTAGGGTTACGGAGTACTCGGTACTCGATCAGGGTTCTCCTTGGTTTTGTACTCTGGTATCCAAGATTCGGCGAGGCTAAGGAAACGATTCAATTATTGTAATTGTGCCTGGTGGCTTGCAGGTGGCGTCCTGTTCTGAAACAAGTCTACTCCGTACAGTGACGATCACTCGTTGCAGCCTGCATGAGGCATCCGCGAACCAGATGTAGTTGAAGGTTCACATCTCGTGTTCCAAGTAGTTTACAAAGTCTGTGATTATTTGACATCAATCAACATATTCGTGTTAACGGGTGTTACAGGATACATTGGCGACCTAAGAATAACCGGAAATCAACCGGTCTGTACTGTACTGTACATGGAATTGTGTTGGACGTGCACGCGTCAATCAACTGTCACCTCAGAAGTCAATAGATAGATGGCCAGTCCCAGAGATCACATCCATCAAACTAGATGAACTTCCTGAACCCGCTGAACCCGCTGAACCTTCTGAACTCGCTGACCTCGCTGACCTCGCTGAAGTCGTCGAAGTCTGGCTAACGTTGCGAGGACGGTTGATGTCGGACCCTGGCAGAGGGCCAATCATCGATGCGCTGATATCCTCTACGAATTCGGATTCGGGAGGGGAATCGGATGAAAAAGAAGAATTAACCCAAGCCAGAACGTCGTCCTCATTTTCCAGCTCGGAAGGCTGCTTCGGGCTGGGTTGGGGCTGGGTAGTCATTTGGGATTGGGTAGTCATGGATGAGCTGTCATCGTATTCCTCATCATCTTCGTCGAAGAGGGTGGCCGCAGCGGACAAGGAGATCAGTCGATTGAAATGCCACTGCATATCCAGCAAGTCAAAACTCGGAAGCGGTCTCAGGTCGGGGTCGTCCGTTGTCATTCTAAAGCGGTAGCCGGATTCAATGACACGATAAGATGGTTGGCCTCGCACCCCTACAGCCACGACGAGTTTATCCACGCTGTTGACTTTCTTCGTAGAGACAGGCAGCTTGGCCAAATCAACCACGTCGTACAGCCCATGGTTTTGCTTTGGCTGCCAGTAAAACTCAAGCTCCATTTCGGTCATATCCTTAGAAATCCAGACGGGGCGAAGGGCGAACAAACCAGATGTCCATGCTGACCGAATATCTCGGCGAAGGCAGATCAGATTAGAGCAATCATTGACAGGGCTCTGGGGTGCAATTGGGTTATTGAAAACGGCTCGTCTCCATCTTTGAACTGTGGTCTTTCCCCAGAACATATCCACGAACCTCCAAATGGTAGGCGAAGCCGGGTCATCGTGCAAGCGGGAACTGGCTAAGCCAGCCGGGAAGATTTGAGTGGTTTGATAGACCTTGCGGGTGCCGGTGAGGACGCACTTGTGTCCATCTCGTTCTCTGGCGGCGTAGATTGCAACTGGGGCAATATTTGTCGGCAGACCGAAAGTGAAAGGCGGCAATGCTGAATCTAGTTGGGAGGGAGATGGTTTCACCGTCCATTTGAATGGAAGAGCACAAGCGAGATCAGCCAGGATATCCATCATTTTCAGTGAAAAGTAGGCGATTTGTACAATGTACTCAAGCTTCTCAAGGTCGCACAGCTGAACAACGGCCCAGAATGGGGTAGGGACTTCTTGTTCTAGAAGGGCTTTCTTGAGACGGCGAATCATAATCTTCCGCTGGGTGGACGGAATATTGAAATTCTCGTCATTTACACGAACAACAGTAGGTGAGCGGTCTAGTTCCGAGGAACTTGACGGAAGAGTAGGCGTAGATGCGTTTGACATCTTGATCACGTGGAGGCACATCTGGATCAATAAGACGGTGAATGTCGCTGGTATCCGATCTGCGCACGTGAACTTGGACGTGATAACGAAAGAAGAGCGTTTGTTTTGATCTTTACGTATTTAAATGCCCTGGAAACCGGGCGTTCTCATTCGCATTCAGGGAAGGAACCTGTGGACTTCACGGATATCACCTTACATACAAAACGTCGATGGTACTTTCCCGCAAAAACATTTGGATCATCAAATCATCATAGGTCATAGGTCGTAAACATCACAGGTAGCATTACCTCCGAGCATCCATCCATTCTCGATCTCGAATATCCCGCATGCGCTTCTCCACCATCCGTACCCGCGGAGGCATTCCCACACGAGGTCTAATATGGGGTATGGTATCAGGCACAGAGGCTCGCTCCCGCTGAATATCACGAATGCGTCTACGACGAGCACTTCGAATCTCGTCGGACAATTCAACAAGCTCGTCTATGTCCTCCTGTGGCCAAAATGAGTCAGAATTCAACAGAACGGTTGTCTGTTCGGATGATACATACCGACTTGAGGTAGGAGAAGATATAGTAGGATGCCCTCGTCTCTTCATACTCGAATCCCATGCGTTCAATGGCTTCCCTTACTATCAGTTTCCTAGATATCTCGGTCCACCGGTCATTTCGTGTCTCCTCCGGCTCTGTGACATGCTGAGCAACTCGTCCCACTTCGACTTCATCCACTGGCACATGTCGGGGTTTGACCTCCACAACGTCCAGGGCTCCGGTCATCTCAATGGCTTCCTCCTGGGATGGAGCATGTACCACAGACCAGTCGTCTGTGCCTCTGGGGGCCGTGTCCGCTATCCGAGTGCTCTCGATCATTATATCCTCTTCCACGTCACGCATGGAAGGAGTGTTCTTTAGGCCGTGAGCTAACTCGCTCTTGTCTAGTGGCTTGGGTCGACGATGAGCTGCGGATATGGCTTCCCGCTCCCATGGATCTGTGAAATCAAGAGCTGGGCTGCTAGTCGGAGATATCGAATCTTCCGGAGTAAGAGACTCTTCACTGTCACGGTGTTTGAGTATGTTTTCCTCTGACACTCGTCCCCCTCGCGTTTTCCTAGACAAGGTGTTAGCATATGGCAAAGAAGAGGATTGGTCTACTCACCGATGGTGAACATCAATCTCATCAAAGCTACCTCTCCGGGATCGCGGCTCCGGACTGCGCGCACGAGGTGTGTGGGCGTCTTTATAGCCTGAGTTTGGTTAGATGAATGGTCTTGCTGAGCTATCAACATCATTCTTACCATGGTCAAGGTGTCTGTGGTGGGTAAAGACGTCTTGGTGGATTGGAGGTACATGTATCGAATCCAAAGAAGGCGAAGGTTGGCGAGATGGGAGCTTATCCTTTGTTTTCCGAATACTGATCTCTTCCCTAACCTCTTCAAGGTCTCGAGAGCGTGACTTGGAGTCGGCCTGCGCACGCATACTAAGCTCTTCATTCACTGGGACTTGTTGTCTAACATCTCGCCGAAGACCCCTTAATTCGCGTTCGAGATCCTCCGAAGGTACACTGCGTCGTCTGTCACGTCGTTCGCGTGTAATGATTTCCTCGTCAACACGGTCAATTGGTCGTGGTCCTTTGTCCTTCCGTCGGGTGAGCACATCGTCTTCAGATTCTTGATCTGAAAATTCGATTGGGCCTCGGCGTCGCCCTGGGGGTGCATCGCGAACGACTTCTTCTACCTCGACCCTTTGGGGAGGTGGAGGCCGTACCCGTGGCCGTGGTCGGTGGTATGTTTCTTCTTCCTCGAATTCCAATCTCCTTTCACGCGATCGAATGTTGAGTTCGCTGTCCCATCCGCGGCGTAAAGGCGGTTCTTCCCGTTCTTTCCGTCGGATTAACATCTCCTCTTCCTCAAATTCAGGCTCGGGTCGGTATCTTCTTCCTCCAGGTTTCCCCCGCTCGTCAACTAAGAGATCCTCTTCCAGCTCCCTTTCTGGACGTCGCCTGCGGCGTTTTTCTCTCTCCTCGAAGAGAAGGTCGTCTTCCGACCTTCGTTCTGGGTGACGCCTGCTCCCTCTGTGCATTTCTCTATCTTCGATGATCAAATCTTCCTCTTCAATTTCCCGGGGATGGCGCCTACTTCCTCGAGCTCTTTCCCGTTCGATGATAAGTTCCTCATCCTCATCAAATTCTGGCTCTGGGCGACGCCTCCTACCACTGCCTCTCTCCTTTACTCGTTCCTCAAACATAAAATCCTCTTCAGGTACTCGCTCTGGGCGATGCATTCTGTCTCGTCTTTCGTCGATGAAATCATCTTCAACTTCTCGCTCTCGTTCAGGACGATGCCTCCTATCCCCACGCCTTTCTGTCTCCTCAAAAATCAAGTCCTCGTCAACCTCTCGCGGATGACGTTGACTACCCCGGCGCCTCTCTCGCTCCTCAAAAATAAGCTCCTCCTCGTCTACTTCACGAGGACGAGGTCTGCGCCGAGGCTCAGGCGGCCGCATGTAGACATCATCGCGGTCTAGGCGCATAGAACGCTCAGGCGAGACCATATCTACCTCCTCCCTTGTCCGCATGCGAACCACGTCATCCCGCATTCGCGGCGGCGCAAATCTCTCTTCCATGAAGTCTCGCCTAGGACGTTCTCGGATGTGCATATGCTCCATGTCCTCAACTAGAGGTTCGGACCTTCGCCGACGATATTCCTCTTCCTCGTAGCCGCGATCTCGTCGGCGCGGCTTGTGGTGTCGCTCACGCTCTCGTTCCATTTCGTAGAACTCATCTTGCTCGTCGTAGTTGCGGGGTGGTGCTCGGCGGGACATTGTGGGAACGTGTGAGTGATCACCGCATCGGATTTGGTGATCGATCAGCCGTGTCTATGGTCGGAAATATCTCGACCGCTATGAGAAAACTCTTAGATTTTCTTTGTCACAGAACCTTGTCAAAGGGGTCGGTTCAAGATAACAGTCAAATTCTGTAGTTGGTGACTTGGTGGGGCTTGCGAAAAGGAAGGCGGGCGGTGCTCTAGTCAAAATCACCCAGTTGGGCAGCTAATGATAGTACAACCAGTAAGGTAAATAGGTAGATCGATAACCGACAGAGTACAGGAAAGCCCTACAGCTTGGATATATGGAAATGGAAGTGTGACTTGGAGGAACGGAAAGCAAAGTGATCGACCCCGCGGCTGATGTCACTGGGCTCTCTTAGAGAGAATCTAGAGATGAACCCTTCATGTTCAAGATCTTTGCATTTGTTTTACTCCCCAGGTCCAAATGTTAAAGTTCTACCTACCTACCCCGGAATCTTAGCTAATACTGCCACTAGAACCTTGGTTCTCTTCTCAAAAAACCGTCGGTTTGGGTGCTGAGAACCTTGGGTATCCGGGTGGGGTCTATAATGCTTGGCGTCATCTTTCTTGTGCCCAAAACACATCGAGCCCTTTGTTTATCGGCTCGAGCCTAATGTGCATTGTTGGGTGCCCCCGTGAAGTTGACCACCGGCTACTGCATACCAGGTTTAAAACTGGATACACTAATCCAGAGATGTCAAGCTAGCTCTTCAGGGATGCTATTTACATTGACAACGAGCAACACAAAAGTAGGAAGCAATCGATAGTAGTCCGCTCAATCAGACGATAGTATGGTGTTGTGCAAGGCATTGGGTATATCATAGCTATAATAGCGCGAGTGAAAGCAGATCGTAAAAGTACATGAGAGAACAGAATGGCATAGGGCTCATAAGTCACTGGAAAGCAAGTCGCATCTGCCCCTTTTCAGTTTTACCCCGACTCCCTCCACCTCGGCCAGCTCTCCCACGAGCAGTTGTACCGCGTGCACTACTTTTCGTGGGCGGTGGGGGATGTGAAACCTTCGCCGCCTCTCTGTCCTGGCATGCGAGGTCCTTGGCAAAGTGCCAATCATCATGTTCTTCCTTTTCATACTCTAACATCGACTTAGAGCACCGTGGACATACGAACCGAGGAATTCCGCTCAGTTCGGGGTCCATTTCAACAGGTTCTTGGGCGCTGTCTGGCTCATCTGCAGCAGTAACTTCAAGATGTGATGAGTTCCCAAAGAAACTACTTATCTTACCCCCGTCTCCTTCAAGCTTTCGTCTTTTCTCGGTTGGAGCATGTTCACTGGGGGAATTATCGACGTCTCGGGGTCTCGAAGATTGGCTCAGAGTTTTTGCTTGATCACCGCGAACTAAGAAGCCCTCAATAGCCTTGTTATTGGTCACGCCGTCTTGAAAGCTTGACACGCTCAACGACAGGTTGGAACAGGGCCACGCCTGTCCGTCAGCCACAACTTGACGAAGCAAAGTAGTGGCTAGATCGTAGAGAAGGTTCTCGTTGATTGCGTTAGAGCCAGGAATTGGAATTTGGCGAGAACGAGATTGCGCTGCTCCAGTTCGATGGTGCATTGTAATCACTTTCGGACGGCGTCTATTTTCAAGCACGCCGTCTTCCACAAGCCGGCCATATATATCGGCTGCGAAGATACGAAGCCATTTTTCGGCCTGCTCAAGTGACCTGATGCTCGGTCTGAAAGACTTCGCGGATAGCATAGATTTAATTTGTGTTCGGGGGTTGACCTCGCTGCGGTCATCACCACGGATGATCCCGTAAAGCCAGGATGCCGTGTGGTCATCCAGCTTACTGCGTAGTTGCTCAAGCGGTACGTTGAGAAGCTCGCTAACTTTCTCCGTCCCAAATGCGGTAGTTATTTGATCGCCGAGTTTACCACCCAGCATTCTGATCTGAGTGAATTTATAACCATTTAGGAAATTCTGCACCGCCCGGTTCCGTACAACGGTTTGTAGGTTGGGCTTGTTGCAAGCACTTCCTAGTTTCGCGATCATTTTATTGCGGCCAAGCCCAGCTGAACAAGTATAGCTGAGCTTCTCCCAAACTGCCTTCCGGACCCATCGTACAATCTCAGATCCTATCAGCATGACAACGTCATCCCAGTCTGGATCATCTTCCTCCGTTTGGTGTTGATCCAGGTCCACCAGGCAGTCGGTGTCCCACTGTAAGGCTGTGGTTGGCGGTATAGGTAGTTCTGTATCCCGGTCCTGGTCTTGTGTTCCCGTCCGAAGCTCTGGGTATCTCTGGAGAAGCGCCCTATATATCAATGGAGACAAATCAATGAATACTTCATCAATACTGGCTTTTTCCAGCATAGCTGAGAGTTCTTGCTTCGGATTCTGGAGTTCGACTTCGGTGTCATCGGCGTTCCATGTGGCCAGAGCCTCCTTCATCGTCTGGAGAATCTTTCGTGATTGTTCTCGGTACGGATCTAGCGACACCTTGTCCGTGCTGATGTTTCTGAATGAGTCATCTCGATATGCCCACCTTCCTCCCTCTCCCTCTCGAAAAGTCGCGACATGTTGTAAGACGAGATCTGGACAAAGTTTCCTGGCCTCCGCAACATTGATCAATCGACTGATTCCGAACGGGCGGGCAGCGTAATTGATGGCAATTAAAGAGTCCCATTGCCGTACTGCCAATGGTATATCCCGTGGAGTCCCCAGGCGGACCATCTCACATTGCGCATAGAAGGCATCCAGATCGATATGCGCAACCACGCGTAGAGGAGTTGCGGTGGATCCCTGTCGCAAGCCTTGTAATTGTCGATAGGTAAAACGGGAGACCTTCAAGGGATCGGACGACTCGGTAGGTTCGGACATCCTCGCACGTGCATCATGACGGTGAACGGATCATTGGGGCGTCGAAGTCGGTCAAGAGCTTTGAATCTGATGCTTTCAACCTTGGAACGAATGCCTAAAATGGACTAGTGCGGGCACGTGTGAGCTTCCGCCTGAGCTTCATGTTTGTTGTCTCATTTCTTCGATTTTCATTTTCCATAGCATTTTAATGTTCTTCTAAAATAATTAGACAGGCTCAGAGACAGCCATAATTCATTTTTCTATATTCCCCAGAGTTAGAGACCAGGGATGGCCAAATGACCCATCACATAGTGCCTGCTTATTTTTTCTTCAACCACCCTGCACTGTCAGATGTCGTGTTCTCGTGCAGAATTTTTCGATGTTGTAACTCGCCCACTGCAAGTCTCGAACATGAGAAGAAAAAAAAGAAACGAGACAGGGTGATCTCCGATCTGTGCGATCCAGCTGACATTGGCGGGCTGTGAGTGGACAAGAGGTTCGGAGGCTTCGCGCAGGTGCCCAAAGCCACGCATTCCTGCCCAACGGTCATCTCGTGTGGGCATCGCAGCTTTTCAAGTGGCAAGTTCACAGGTTGCCACCGGTCTTTGCTGTCAACAGATTGGCCCTTGGCTGTCATGCTCTTTTACAGATGGTGTGTGAGGGATCAATCACAATGAGTCCTATGATTTGCCCCCTCAACACTGCCCTCTCACACCATACATATGAACATATGACAGCTTTGGATGATCTTATTCCCTATCAACAGCTCTGCTTGACCGCTGCTGAAGATCCACTGGTGGAGTCTTGTAGAGTTTTGATATTAATCCGGCCCAGGGGCACAGACTAAGGAGCAATCCAAGCTGGTTGAATATGGGGGATCGGCCCTTATTTTCTGTCGTCCCAACTAAAATCTAGTGGGAAACAAAGAGCAAGCTATTTGGAGTCTAGTTTTAGGGTGTAAAGTACATCTCTAAATAAGTACTTCGTACATTTGTCTACTTTTGATTACTTTTGTCTTACATTTTGCCAACTGGAAGGTTGACTAAAAGGGGAGTATGTCCATAGGTATGTTGACTCTTGAGTACTCTGTACCTCCGTAATCATAAATGATACAAAATGAAAATTTTCAGCGGCTACAGGCATAGGGTTGCACATTAGTCTAATCCACATTTGACCGTGCATGCTTTTGCCTTGATCTCAGTGGGGAGTCGTGGCACCAGCCCAAGACGGCCCAACCGCC
This sequence comes from Penicillium robsamsonii, assembly GCF_028829455.1. Taxonomy (NCBI): domain Eukaryota; kingdom Fungi; phylum Ascomycota; class Eurotiomycetes; order Eurotiales; family Aspergillaceae; genus Penicillium; species Penicillium robsamsonii. Next base: position 7,456,421 of record NW_026643219.1, on the reverse strand, counting down.
CTGGCCCTTTGAAGTCCACTTTACCTCCCCCCCCCCCCCCTCCTCGTTTCTCTCTTTCTTTTCCTTCTATTCCTCTGGCTTCTCTTGCCAGTTCCTCTACTCTTTTCCCCCTTGGCAAATATCTAGGTCGTCCCGAAGAGATTACAGATATCCCACAGGACCCCGTGTTTCTCTTTCTCCTAATTCTGACAACTCCCCCTCTTGCCACTTGTCAACCTCTCTATTCAACCATTTTTTGAGGCCTTCTCAATTTCCCAGGATAATTGCCCCAGTGGACAACCAGCAAGGATTTCTACCCAGGATTAACCGGACATTTTCCAAGGACTTTTTGCTATTTGCGACCAGGATTCTCTTCTGGCCACTTCCCAAGGATCGTATCTCGTTTTCTGCTTGTCCTGAAATCGAGGAAACAAATCATTCAGTTGTGATTGTCGGCTTTTGGAACCTGTTCGTCGCCTGATAGAATCTGTACATCCTACAATAAAAACGGACTCATCACCATCAACTTTCCCAGGACTCTCAAACCATCTACCACACGGACTTCCCTCTTCTCTGGCCCTTTGGATCCCGAGGACTTTAAATTTTTAAACCGGATATTTTCCTCCCTCGGAATACATTATGACAGGCCGCTATGAGGGACGCCCGGAGCGTCAGAATGAATATTTCATCCCCGGTGACGGAATCAGCCGAGAGGTTATTCAAGCAGATATTTGCCGCTACCTTGGAAACGATGCCCTCGTGAGGCCTGGCAACCACAATGTTCGTCTTCCGCTTTTGACCTGATGACTCACAAGGCCGTTTTGACTAACCATGAGCAGGGTCGCCCAGGATTCTTCATCCGTGCCTATCGGAATCTCACATCTGTAAGTGAAATTGGAAATGCAACAACAAGCTGGATAAGTCAAGATGGGATTCTAACCACATATCCGATACAGGAAATGATTACTGATCTGAAGGCTGACTCCGCTCGTTGGGAGGCAGACGTCTCCCGCCGGGCTGACCTAGGCTACCCGCGTGGGAACTACATTCAAGATACGAATGTTTCCCACCCACCTAACACTGCTCCAGCGACCTATGCCCCTGCGCCCGCTCATGAGAGCCGCCAGTCACAGGGTCCATCTCCTACCCCCTTTACTGCAGCACCCGCTCAGTCATACATGGATCCCTACTCCCAGGGCGCCTACAGTGGATCCCAGAATGCCCCCTACACCAACCCTTCATCATACACATCCGCCACTCACTCGCCATATGCATCAGGTACAGCTCCGTACCCTCCACCCCAGGTTTCCTATTCTGGTTCCAATCAGCCCATTGTGACGGCTGCGGACATGCACCCCCAATCGTACACATATGCCCCCACGGGCTATGGTTACGACAATGGCCGAAACAATGCTCCCCGATACCCGGGACCTGGATATGATGCCGAACAGGAGTACTCTACCGTAACTTCCGGGATGTCCTATCCTACCACTACTGCCCCGGATCCCCGGATAGGAATGGAACCCAGATACACTCCAGAGTACGAGCGCAGGCCACAAGCAACCAGAGACAACCCCCACCGTCGGCGGTAGACAAGAATGACCGCACCTTAGGGTTTTCCTCCATGATCTCTTCTCTATCTCCATCCAACTGGTGGTCCCATTTGATGCTTTCTTCCTGGAATGTCTCCAAAATGCTCCTAGGAATAATGTTGATGTCTGTGAAAATCTCCCGGACAATCTTTACGCCTCTCTTCTCTGTCTCTCTCGGCCACAATTCTCAAATTCCCAGTTTTGTTTCCAGTCCAGGAACTCCAGACTAAGCCAGAGATGTTCAATGTTTCACATCCCACTTGAAATGGTCTAGTCAGGAGGATTTTCCACTTTCCATTGGACATGATTCCCACTTCTTTTTTTACCCATGGACCTCCACTGGAATTGAACCCAATTGCTCTGTAGCAGGAGCATGGACTTCCCGTGGACCTTCTTTTGATTTCTCTCCCATGCTTCTGTGCAACTGGCCAGCCAGGAGTCGGAGTGATGTGTCTTGATCGAGTTTACGAAAAGGTGGCCCGGGCTTGAGCGTTTTGTTTGTTTCTCTCTCTCTGGTCTCACGGATTCCGGGAATACTCACCCAATAATGCGATCTTTTTCGTTGGTTTAACGGTGTACAGGATTTGTCTGTTCTTAGCAACTTTTTCTTTTGTTTCGTCTTTCCTTTGAAAGGACGGTGGTCATCGTGTTCTATTTTTTTTTTTTTCCTTTGGTTTGCGAGAGCGTTGTGCTTCGATAAACAAAGGCTGGTGGCCTACATGTAGATATGAGCATTTGCGGCGTTGGTCCGTCTGTGATTGACGTTGACGTTTTGATGTGCAAGATCGTGGATTGACTCCATGATTTTAATGAATCTCTTTCTCTGCATAATTTCTTACCTTGGATGAATCAATATATCATATCACTTCTAAAATCACTGATGTTTTTGTCCGACCTGCAGCTTCGGAGTACAATGCAAATTCTGCAATTGATCAGATGCTGCAGGTACTAAATTTGTGGGAAGCCTATATCGGACCGTTCGTGCGCAATGTAATTATTCCTAACATAGCCAACATACTTGAAACATAGAAAAGCGACCAATGTCGATTATATGATTGCACAGAACATAGTACATACACTGTAGCGTTGGGCTCGACATTCGGCATATGCGCAACAAATATTGGTATCAAAGCATTTTGATGGCCAGGAGAGGTTGTCTCGGAACAAGTCTTTTAGGTTGCCCACACTGGTGCGATGGGACTTGTTCATCAGTCCAGTGGCACAGCCGACTCATCTCCTGCCATCCGCTGAATTTATTCCTCCCAGGCTCGGACAATACACGAAATTCTCTCTAACTGCCGGTAACTTGACATTTTTGTAGTTGCGAAATCGTTTATTCGTCATCGTAGCCCTTGGGGATCACACGCGGACCCTGCGGAACTGTACGAATTAAAGATATTGGTCAGGTTCAAATTACTCAGATATATGTTTGATGCTCGTGCACCAATTTGTGGGAATTGAATGGGGTTCATACTGGGATATGTCATAGGAATAGGCTCGGGGTCGACGTCACCGAGGGCGCGGCGGATGGGGGGAATAGTGGCGAGCGCAACGGGACCCATGGCACCGATGCAGATAGCAGCAAGAATAGCTGGCTTCTCATGCGCAGCCCAGCGGATGTAGCGGAGGGGGGTTGACCAGAACTGAGGGGTAGACATGGTTGTAGAAAGAGGTCGTTGACGGACGGTCGGGGTTGTTTGCGATGTAGTTGGGAGGTAAATGCCTAAATAATAGGATAATACTGTTCAATCGCGCACGAATGAACAGATACACTGGTCCACTTGGTGGTTGTTGAGTGGCAGGGGTAAGAGAAGCAAAATTGAAGCCGTAGGGACGAAGTGAAGTCGAAGTTCGGAGATGCGGACCCAGCGCTCTCAGGTCTTGGCACTTGCCCATTAAACACGTCGCCCTTTCATGGTTATCTATACAACTTGGATCTTCAACCACCTTCCTTTACTTACTTCTTTTTGATCCTTCCGCTCCGCTGTGCGGAATTTGTTCAAAATGAGGTGGTGTCTTGCGTTGCTTATTTGTTGCTTCTTGGCTGTGGTAAATGCGCTGAGTAGCTCCGGCAGTCGCCTGTTGGCCATTCTGGAAGACACAGAACAGAAGGACCTGTACTCCACGTTGTGGGCAGACCTAGAGGGTAATTTACTCTGCCTTGGTCCATAGATTACTTGCTAACTGTTGGATTCTAGCACGAGGATACGATGTCTCAATCGAATCTTCCAAGAGTGATCAGCTTGCTCTGTTCAAACATGGGGAAAGAGCTTACGATCACCTCCTGATCCTCCCTCCCAAGTCCAAAGGTGCGTGTACCCGATTCAATTGGTTCACTGTCTGGTCAATTGACCTAAGAATATAGGCCTTGGCCCCTCCTTGACCCCCAAACATATCCTCGACTTCATGAACAAGGATGGCAACATCCTCCTCGCGCTTTCTGGCAAGAGTGCCACATCCAGTGCCATCAGCTCCCTTCTTCTTGAACTCGATATTCACCTCTCCACCGATCGCTCGCAAGTTATTGTTGACCACTTCAACTACGACACCCTCTCGGCCGCTGAGAAACATGACGTCCTTGTCCTCCAGCGCCCTGGACCCCTCCGTCCTGATGTCAAGGCATTCTTTGATGGTGAAGGTGTTCTTGCCCTGCCCCGAATTGCTCCCCAGACTCTCGGTGGTGATAGCAACCTCCTCTCTCCGATTCTCAAGGCCCCCGCCACTGCATACAGCTACAACCCCAAGGAGGGCACACCCGCGGCGGAGGATATCCTGGCTACCGGTTCGCAGCTGAACATCGTTTCTGCTATGCAGGCACGCAACTCTGCCCGCTTCACTGTTCTTGGATCAGTGGAGTCGTTGGAGGACAAGTGGTTCTCAGCCTCCGTCAAGACGCCCAACGGCAAGAAGACTTCTACAGTGAACCGCGAGTTCGCTAAGCAGTTGACTGCTTGGGCTTTCAAGGAGACTGGTGTCCTGAAGGTTGACAAGGTCGAGCATCGCCTTGCCACTGAGGGTGCAGAGTTGAACCCCTCGATCTACCGAATCAAGAACGAGACTGTACGTGTAACAACACATTGACCTTTTCTTCCAAACTAACCATTATTTACCTGCAGACCTACAGCATTGAGGTTTCCGAGTATGTCTATGACAAGTGGGTTCCCTTCGAGGTTCCCGCCGGCGACGCGCTCCAGCTCGAGTTCACCATGCTCTCGCCCTTCCACCGCCTGACCCTCCAGCCCACCAGCCGCACCGATACCAGCACTGTGTTTAGCACCCAGTTCGTGACACCCGATCAGCACGGTATCTTCTCCTTCCGTGTCAACTACAAGCGTCCCTTCTTCACCGCCATCGAGGAGAAGCATGAGGTCACCAACCGCCACTTCGCGCACGACGAGTACCCGCGCAGCTGGGCTATTACTGGCGGATGGGTATGGATTGCCGGTCTTTGGTCGGTGATTGGAGGATTTTTGGCTTTCGTCATTGTCTGGCTCTACTCTGCCCCTGTAGCAGACAAGCTGAAGAAGACTCAGTAGATCTATATTTATCTCTGTATGCATTGTACTGTCTGTCTATGATTTTCAATTTTCTTGCATGATCTTGATCTGAACACATTAGGTCCCAAAGATGACCAATTCCCAATGATATGATATCCTCCAATGCTCCCTTCCTCTCCACATGTTAGCTGGTTATACCATTTGATGTGGATGTCAACATCATCGCAACAAATATTTCGACGGTAGGATGCTAACTGCAGAGAGCCATTAAATGTTTAAATTAAGGGAAACATCTATATATGAATATCCATATTACTTATCTGGCCTGTATAGTTACGAGAGAGAACGACCATCCATCTTTCATTTATTTCGATTATACCCAGGATAAAATTAGATAGTGGCTCAGCCCGCTAATACACTTAGGTGACTTTCCCCAGGTTCGATAAAATGAAACTGAAATTAAGGAACGTAGTAGCATCCACATTGCTATTGGTTGTTAATTCTCTACCAGGCGAACAGATACATATTTATAGGAATCTCATCTGTAGTTGGGAGCCTACAGTTGTCCAACTCTATGTGTAGAGTCCAGGCTTATCTCACCCCAAATGAAGCGGTAGTTGTTCGAAAATGATAGTATAAAAAGGGCAATTGTTTTCGCGTGGAAAAGAGGCAGGAGTCTGATAGGGCGTGAATCAGAAGAATCCAAAGTAACCAATGGAATTACGGGGTCGTAGCCTCTATAGCTAGCGAGGGCTTGGTGAAGCATATTCGCGCAGAGAGCGGGAAACCGGGACACCGTGAAGGATGTCTATCTGGTTGCCTTTGTGCTGGACAAAGATGGAGCTTGCTGGAAATTCTGGGAGGAGCCTATTTACCTCGAACAAAGTTGAGGTTGGTCCATTTAGTATCGTATGATCGGTATCATTGTACAAAATCAAGCTGGGCAAGAAAAAGGGCGACTACGACCACGTCGACGACACCGGCGACGTTGTCTGGGAAGATCTAACCGTCGAGCAGCAAGAGATATAGAATCACACGGCAATGCACACCTCGGGTACGGTCTTCTCAGGTAAAAACGCACCTGAGCCGTGCCGCGATATCCCCTGCTTCTACGTAGTCTAGTAGAATCTGGCCCTGCCGCTAGCTACCTAAGAGTTCTTTGCTTCGAGAATGAACGGGCCTGACACTATCCACCGCCTGCCGAGCTCACATTCGCCGTTCTTGAGTATGCCCGATCGCCTGCTGGGTGTTCTGGGAGAGGTAGTGAAGGTGGGATATGTATTATCGGATCTGGGTATGAAGAATCTCAGTCGATCTCGAGAGAAGTGAGTATCAGAAATGTATGTTTTAAGCGTAACCGAACTCCGGGCCATGCCAGCATGTAATCAGCGAATCCAAATACCCTTTTTACAGGCCCCTTGTCTTCTCTGGATCCATCTCCACTTCGTTTCCGCTGATTTCCTTGACCGACTGGTATGCAGGTTGTCCAGCATATAGCTGTCCCCCAGACGAGCTATTGGATTTCCCACCCTCCATATCCCTGTTTACCGAGATGGGCTGGTTGCCACGGAAGCGCTTGCGCATATCGATCAAACCACGCCTATGCCGAGAAAAATACCAATTATTAGCGAGGATGTTCCTTCGGTCCATAATGGTCGGCCTAGACTCGAGGCTCGGTTCCCGACTCACTTGCACTCGCTGAATCCTTTCCGCAGCTGCTGACATTTCATAGGCAACTCCTCGGCGAGAGGAGAGCTGAGACATTCACGGGGTGTATGACGCTGGACCATAATGCAATCCGACTCCTGGAGGCATTGGGCCAGAGCCTTCCCTAGTTAATCAATTTGTGGTCAGTTTGCGTTATGAGCAATAGAGGGTTGCGGTATAAGGTCCAGCTGGGCTAGAAACGTGACCCTCTCTTAAATAGTTGTGCGACTCGGGTGTGTAACGTACGGATATCATTGCATGAACTGGGCATGTTGACACGACCTTGTGGACGAATGCGCAACCACAAGCAGTAAAAGAGCAAAAGAACGCGGCCGTCCACACGGCAAATTCGGGCTGTCAGATATCTCGACGCTGATTGGTGTATGTGGAGAATCCCCGGATGAGATAAGCACCGCTATCACATGTCGATGATGACGTCGAGGGACTTTCATCATTCGTTTTGCGCTTTAAAATGTTTGCTGCATCTCGATTTCTTGCATAAAATCTTCACCTGTACCTGCACATATATGCATGGCAATTGCCGTCCACTATGGCACGAGTCCCATTTATCGGAAGACTGTTCTGGTAAGAAACCCCAAGCTTTAACAAAGGATGCAGCATCTGATCTTCACACCATTAGGTATGAGTACCTAGCTCTCTTCGGGTCTTTGATTCTTGTTCTGCTCGAGACAATAATTCACTTAATAACTTGGTGTCTTCGTCAGTGAAAATCACCCGTGGCTGATATCAACACTAACCCCTAACCAGCAAACCCTATCATTAAATTTTGCTATGGACAATCCAAATCACTTTTCAAGCTTTTGCTCCCTAATGAATCCCACGCCAAGCGCACGAAAGAGGAAATATTTGCCAGCTCCGTTGCAAATGCATCCGATTTCACCGAGATATGTGCTCTGTTCGGGTATCAAGCCGAGGAGCACATTGTACAAACAAACGATGGATACCTTCTTGGACTTCATCGGCTGGCATATCGAAAAGGAGAAGAAGGCATGCGTGTCAATCATGGTCCCAGTGGAATTCGGAAAAAGGTTGTCTACCTCCACCATGGCCTGCTCATGTCAAGTGAGGTGTGGGTAGCCTTGACAAACGAGCAGCGGTGCCTGCCCTTCCAGCTGGTAGAAAAAGGATACGATGTATGGCTGGGGAACAACCGTGGAAATAAATACTCCAAGAAGTCGATCCGATTCTCTCCTGGTTCCAACGAATTCTGGGATTTCTCTATTGATCAGTTCGCCTTCTCTGATATCCCCAACAGCATCGAGTACATCCTCGAGGCAACAGATCAGCCGTCGTTGTCTTACATTGGATTCTCCCAGGGAACAGCGCAGGCGTTCGCTACACTCGCTATTCATCCATTGCTCAACCAGAAGATTGATGTGTTTGTGGCACTTGCACCCGCCATGGCTCCTTCGGGTCTCCGAAATCGGATTGTTGATTCACTGATGAAAGCGTCCCCGGACTTTTTGTTCCTGCTGTTTGGTCGACGCAGCATCCTGTCGTCGACAACCATGTGGCAAACGATACTCTACCCGCCAATCTTTGTGCGCATCATCGACACAGCCCTCAGAGCCCTCTTTAACTGGAAATGTCGCAACATCAGTCGAACACAAAAGTTTGCTGCTTATTTGCATCTTTATTCCTTCACCAGCACCAAGTCTGTCGTGCATTGGTTCCAAATCATTCGGAATAAGAGTTTCCAGTTCTACGATGATGAAATCTATGCCCCCTTCAGCATGACTGCCAGCGAGCGCTTTTACAAGCCGGTCAAATACCCTACTCGCAACATCAAGACTCCCATTGTCCTCCTGTACGGTGACAGCGACAGTCTCGTTGATATCGGAGTGATGCTGAAGGGGTTACCACACGACACTGTCGCCCAAGCGATTCCAACCTACGAGCATCTAGACTTTTTGTGGGCCTCCGACGTTGACTGCCAAGTCTTCGGCTATGTGTTCAATGCGCTGGAAACCTATAGCCGGGGTGGCCCGTCGGCTGGCAGCAGTACGGGGTCTGAGAAACACGAGCTTTTAACCGACGGCCGTGTTTCCAATACAAAGGCTGTCCGAAAATCCTCCGTCTTTCCCAGTGATGTCGCCTTCGGGGCCACTCCCTGAACAGTGTTACCTTTACATGTACAACATACAAGATACAAAATTTCGTCTGGATGAGCGGGGTCATGGCTTGGCGGGTAAATCGCCACAGCCGTCCTCGGGTATATTGAGGGAATTATGGGATACATTTGTACGGTACCGATTCATGAAAATATGGTCTGTTGAGTGGACGGTGTACAGATTGCCACCTGTCCAGGGCTTGGCGTGATAACTTCCCGAGTTTTCTAGGAATCCGATGCCTAAATACACCGGAGTGGCGTCAAGAGGTGGGAAGCTCCGAACTTCCCGCGTGCCTAACCATGTAACCAACGTAGAGTATCAGAAAATAAAACTACGATGACCCAATCTCGTATCCACGGCCTAGACACACTAGGCACTATACAAAGGCACTAGGGCTAAAGTGATAATCTAACCGCCTTCCCAACCCGTTTCGGCCTAAGAGATAAGCTTTGATTAAGTCGATCGTTGGAGAACTCGAGGGGATTTACTTATATTGATCCATATTGTGCATAGTAGACAGGCACAGAACATGATAGTCAGGGGCGTTATGGGATGTCAGACAGGTGGCGTAATTCCATAAGCCCAATAGAAAAGAAAGATAAAAAAAATCAAAAGAATCAAAGCGCAGTTGAAAACCTTTTGTCCGAATTCTCGGTGGGCTATGATTCGATCTAGACCTGGCGCCTTCTCCACAATATAGGCTAGCGTTGGCCGAACAAGTCATAACGAACAGCGAAGAATCGAACAATGAAGAAAACTTAAATTTGCGGTTCAGGAACTACGCCACCCATGGAAACATCATTGGCGAATTCATTCGGGTTGGTCCGACCAGATCGCTGTTCCTGACCCTAACAATGGTCACCAATAGGATCATTAGGAACAATACCGTCTAGTCAGGTACCGACCGCATGGACATGGCCAACCCAATCTTATGGCTCAACAGGGCTCTATAGCCTGTCAAACGCCTGCCACACCAAAATCTGACACGCCCAATGCCCTATAGTCCATTTACTCCACTCCAAAGAATAAAATGCCGCTATGCCCACCTTCTCCTCCTTCTTTCTCTCCATCACGTTCTTTCGAATCACACTCATTTGGATTCTTACCCTGGGGTTGAGCCTCATTACACTATCTTTAACAGTCTGTAGATCAGACTAAAGTCCTTCTTTCAAAGTCCCTTCTTTTAAAGACGACCTCAACACTTTCTCTCTCCAATATCAAATTCATTAAGCCAATATGCGCTTCAACGTTATCGGCCTCTCGGCCCTTCTGGCAGCAACTGCCACCGCACTCCCCGTCGCCGTTCGCGACGTCGAAACCGTCTGGGAGACTGTCTATGAAACCGTCTACCAGACTGCTACTTTGGTGGTCAGCGCGCCCACCAACCTCCCCGTCCAGGAGAATGCCATTCTTTCCACCACCTCGACTTGGACCCCCGCTGTCCCTACCACCACCAGCATCCCGACTCAAGTCGTCCCTACCGTTGTGCCCACCGTTGTCCCAACTGCCACCGCCACCCCGTCAAGCACCACCAGTGCTCCCTCCAGCACCGGCAGCGGCGTCTCCATCGTCAACAACCTCTCGCAGACCGTCTACCTGTGGGTTGTGACCGAGAACCCCGGTGAGATGCAGACCCTTGCATCCGGCGAGACCTTCCACGACACCTGGCTCACCAACTCCAACGGCGGCGGTATCTCCATCAAGATGTCCACCACCGAAGTCTGTGACGACGTCCTGCAGTTCGAGTACACCCAGTCCGGTGAAGTCCTCTTCTGGGATATGTCTTCCATCAACCTGTCCAAGACCTCCGAGTTCGTCAATGCCGGATTCGCTGTCACCATCAGCGATGAGTCCTGCCCCACCTCGACCTGCGCTCCTGGTGATGCCTACTGCGTCGAGTCCTACCAGCTCCCTGACGATGTCAATACCTTGGCTTGCGGTATCGATGCCGCCTACACTCTCACTCTGGGTTAGAGCTGCTTGGCTTCTGAATTCTAGGTGTTTAGTCGGATATACCTTTGGGTCACAGGGGGAGTTTTTTATGCTGAACAAATTGCAAGGTACAAAATTACAAAGCACAAATCAGATTTCTTTTTTGGATATAGTTTATAGATGTGAAACGAAAATTGAAAACTCTCAAATATCTCAGACGCCAGTATCATTGAGTCTTTGTAGATAAGTGTTAACAGTACCACACGGTGGATTTCATAGCCTAACTTGATACCTTCACATGTAACCACATGCGTGAGGTTATTACAACGTGGTACAGCGTATGGGCGCATAACAAAAATCATCCGATATCCTTGGCCCCCAATGAGGGGCAATTCATGCTGACGGAGACAAATATGCTATCTACCAAAAGGAACCTTCACCTTGTAAGATAAAGCAATTAGACAGAAAAAAAAGTATTCAACAGCATATAATGAAAGTAAAATCCTAATTTAGTCGGAAATCCAGACCCCCTCTAGGGCTGAACTAGGGCTGATCAGCAATTTAAACTCCAATTTCCATTTCCAGGCTTCGATCCACTCAAGCGAGAGACATCCTTGGCATGCGCAGTACTTTGTACATGAAATACAGCCTAGTAGACAGGCAGCTTGAAAGCAGGGAAAGAGTAAGTCCAGCTATCGATCGAAGCCTTGTCATCAACACAGTCGAACGTGCTGTTACTCTTCCAGAGCGGACGAGTGGGCCACTGGCAAAGCATCTGCGTTTCGCCCTCATAGGTACCAGATGAGACAGTCGCATTCAAACGAGAAGGCTTAACACCATTCTCGACCCAGTCAATCATAGTCAGCATATTAACCTCAGGGAACGGGCCCGGCTGGAGGGCATTCGTGTTACAGTGCGCAGCACCGGGAATGAGGTAGAACTGGTACCAATCGGCGAGTTCCTTAAGACTCTCGCGCGAAGACAGATGCGGGTACATGATCGAGCGGACGGACTGCCAGTAATGCACTGAAGACGCAGCGGGGACACTGGGGTCCGATTCACCGTGGTAGTGTAGCAGTTTTCCGCCGGAGGATTGGAACGGAGTTAGATCCGGGAGGGTAGTTTGAAGACTGTCCATGTAGCGGATCATTCCGATATTCATCCACTCGACGAGGGTGTCGTAGGTGACATTATCGAGGTTGGAGAGGTTGGATAGATCAAGGAGCTGGATGAACTTGGTCACATATTCGCCGCCAGTGGAGAGAATGCTGATTTCCCATTTGCTAGACGCATTGTTCCACTGCGTGTCGCCATCGCTGAGCTCAGAGCCGATTTGCCAGGATAGGTAGGCGCGCTCGCCATTTGAGTTGTGAAGGCCATCGTAGATGGTTTGCGCGACTTTCACACCTTCAGCGGTGACCTTGCCGCTCTGTTCGGGCGTAGTGGAGGTGCTGGTGCCGTCGGCGCGCTTGCTGAAGCCGAAACCTAGGGAGGTGCTGGTTGCTGCTGCGCAGTAGTATTCCTCGCCAATGATGGAGCTCAGGTTGAAATTGAGCTTGCAGAGGTCTGAGCGTGAGATGACGCCGTCGGTTCGGCCGTCGAGGGGATCGCAGGCGGTGATGGTGGCGTTGACTATCTTTGCCAGCTCACAGGGAGGTGGGTAGTAGTCGAGGGTTTGCTCGACTGTAGCTGGGAAGACGTGGTGGACTTGCTGCTGGCCGAAACGGAAGGCTGGGGCTCCGGTGATCGCTCCGTCGTATTCCTCTCCGTAACGCTGGATTTGGCTCATACCCTCGCGGCCGCCGTCAGAACAGCCTTCGTAATAGGTGTAGACCTTGGCGGAGGAAGATATGCCATAGAACCCCTTGGTAAGAGCCTTTCCGATCTTGGTCATTTCGCCTAGAGCTTGGTATCCGAACATGTAGGTTGCATCCCAGTTGAGGGTTCCGTTGCCGTAAAGGACCACGTCGTCGTAGCTGTAGTTGAAGGCATCATAACCTGCGTCGGTGGCACCACTAACAGCACCGTACTCGAGACCACCGGTTGCATCGCTGGACAGAGAGAAACCACCACCACCGGCGACATAGAAGCGCTTCTTGAAGTCGGATGGCTTGGGGAAGGCATACTTGATGACGACGGAGTCTCCCTTGCCAGTGTGCTCGTAGGTGACGGTCACATTGCAGTAGGTGTAGGTCTTGGTGCTCCCCGTACCCGCGCTAGCATTGTAGACGGCACTGGCAGTCACAGCGGAGGGGATCATGTTAATACCGAGCAAAGTGCCATTGGAGGGCAGGGCAGATCGCACATTCGAGACGGTACAGACATCAGCAAGCGAAGCAGCGCTTGCTGATGCTGCCAGGGCTGCAACAGATGCGCCCCAGGAGAGACGCATGTTGAAGTATATCAAATGGATAGATATAAAATGGAATAAATGAGTGTCAAGAAGAAAGTTTAACGAGTGTAAAGACCTAGGGAATTGACAGGAACGCCAGAGGTAACGATACTTATAATATCTTCAGGGCTCTATATAATAATGGTCAGTTTCTAACTTCTAGCTAAAGCACAGATCATGCGTTAACCCGCTGCGTTGCCTGCAATCAAACCATGAAACCATACCTGGAATCGGGGACCAGGCGATGTCGGCGTGGATACTCGATCGTCATCATCTAACACCCATTGCAAGGCACAGTTCAGACTAGGCTCGCAATAGAGCGGGAAGGGAAACGGATCCCCATAGCCCAACGTGTACGGAGTAATTCATTTCCTCAGAGAGAACTTGGCCACCAGTAATGGGCTAGGATGTCGCTAGTTTATTTTCAGTTCGATATGGCCGGGTAAGGTTTATTCCCTTACGCTTAAGTTCTAACTTTAAAATCCATCCATGGTCTAGCGACCGCGTCATTCCCAGGTACGTACGCGTGGTCATCCATGGATCTGGGAAGTATCAGCCTCATGGTCTACGGCAAAACTTCGGCGCTAGCAATTCTAATGTCTATAGAAGAAACGGAGTAGCTATGATTGACTTGCTAAATAACACAGGGGCTAATTACGTGTAACTATTTGAAGAGAAAGGCTAGGTTGCAAGATCTTTCGCTTCAATCCTTTTCCACTAGTCGTTCAGCTTTGGCACTTCTTCGGAATATCAACATCCGGCTCATTCTATTTGGTTGGCAATGCGCTGACTGGGTTAAATGTCTTTTCGTCCTCCTCCTGTTGTCAAGTAGCAGTCTGGCGCTAACTGAATACTCTGTCGAAACAGATCCATGATCCACATTCATAGCCATCGTTATCTACTTAATGAGGTAGACCCATGAGACTTGCAACAGGAGTTCCTTGTTTGAATTCTCCTCCTGGACAGCTGGATACTGTACCCACACACTCAATGCCGCTAATTGGCATCCATTCGGCCCTTCTCTTTTTCGCATTATTGATGCCAAAGGCTTTGATTTGTATTATGACTTCTCCTTGCATTGGCTTTAGACCTTTTTTTTGGGGTCTTCCGAAGAGTTTGTATCTCATCCCATAACCAGGTCAAGTCGGACTCGTGCACTTTGTTGTGTTGCTCGACAGACCATTCTTTGGTTTTTTAGAAATCGGAGATTATAGAACGGGCTATATCTGCTGATTCCTGGGGTATTGGGGACCAGAGTGTGCATGCAGCCTAGGATTGTTACGCGGGAGTCGGGGATGTCGTATCGTCGTTGGTGGAGTAATACAAGACAAGCATTCATACAAGTTTCATTTTCCAGCTGTTTTGCTTTTTCGAGGGCTCAAGGGAAGGTTGTCTCCTAGAATTGGTGGTTTCCAGGGCCCAAGAAAACTATCTCGAATTTGGATGTTTAGTTTTGTAAGAAGTCACGATAGTTGTTGTCATCTTCCGGGCGGCCAATGTCGCCTGCTAGGATGAGGTATTTCGAGCAAACAGGGATTTCAAAGGAATATTGTTAGTTTATTTCCAGATGTAGATCAGATAGGAGCTAAAATGAGCTAAGAGGGGGATCTCTTGAAAACGGATCGGATCGACTGTAGTGCCATGTTGATAAATGAAAACACGAAACCCAAGGAACTTCAGTAGATATACTGGCATTCGTAGCCATTGAGAGATGAAATACCAAAGCTTATACTGATCATGTGATATCCATGTCTATTGACCTAGTCCCATTATCAACCCCATCTACGCCATCTACGCCATATAAGCGCCACCAGAAACCTGCCAAGTCTGCCCAGTCAACCACTGCGACTCAGAACTAGCAATCAAAGACGCAACCCCAGCAACATCCTCAACTTCTCCAGGCCGACCTAGCGGAGACCACTTGCTCAAAGCCTCGTCGATCTGCTGGGGAGTCATCTTGTCACCACCGGGGATATACTTCGCCGACATCTCAGCATACATATCAGTCTTGACGCCGCCAGCAGCAATGCAGTTGACAGTGATGTTTCGCGGACCAAAATCCATCGCAAGACACTTGGTCATACCCTGTACAGCCGCTTTAGAGGCAGCATAAACAGCATGACGAGGGACGCCCTAAACCACATACGAAGTTGTCAGCTTCCATGCAATACAATGCATCAAAACACTAAAATCCCACGACTCTGTGTGTGTGTGTGTGTGCACTCCTCTCACCTTCACAGCTGAAATCGATGAAGTCAACATAACCCGTCCATAATCCTCCATGAAACGGTAAGCCTGCTGAGCGACGAAGTATTGTCCTTTGACATTAACCGCAAAGACAGCGTCGATATCGCTACCCTTGACCTCAGAGAGATCCCCGAAATGCTCGATGCCTGAGTTGCTAACTGCGATGTCGAGACGGCCGAATTCGCGGTGCACAGTCTCGAACATGGTTTTCACCTCTTCTTCCTGTGAGACATCGGCTTTGAGGGCGAGGGCGCGCACGCCTAGGGCACGGATCTGCTCGACGATGGCCTCGGCTGCGGTGGCATTGGAGTGGTAGTTTATGGCTATGTCTGCTCCACGATGGGCGAATTTGAGGGCTATTGCGGCGCCGATGCCGCGGCTGGAGCCTGTGACTGTTGTTTTTTAGTGTGTTTGTTGGCTTAGAGTGTTGGCGTAGACTTTACTTATTGCGACTTTGCCAGCTAGGTCGTTGTTTGTAGACATAGTTGCGAGATAGAATTGGGTGTCTCCGGAGAAACAGGGAGGGGCATCCATCTCTTATACCTTACTTTGATCCCAAATATCGGTGAGCATATATGCATGCATGCATCCCACGTGTACGGAATTTGGGTTTGTGAAAACAAAGGTCTTCAAATTGTACACCGTATATGGTTCAAATCGATTCGAATTGTTCCTAGCTTGCAGGTACATACTCATCAAATACAGGGGTGGTCTTGGGCAAAATGAATTTTGCCGATACAGTCAAGACAACGCACCCAGGGAAATCAATCGCTTGGAACAATACAGCGCCATCCTCCGGAAGTCCATCCCCTCAAAAACAAAACATTGGAAAAACGCCTTTCCTAGATGGCACAGAGGAGAAAGAAAAAGTATTTTCGGATTACACATGACAAGAAAGCACGAGCGGCACGAGAAGTCGCAGGCGCAATATGAAGCGTGGGGTTGTTTAATTAGGTTGTCAAGCCCCACGATGTTGAACAATTCACTCTCCAAACCCGTACTCATTGCCGTTTGAATTGCTGGGGCTATCCCGATTGGGATTGTTGAAGGTGAGCTTCAACTTCGGCTGGCCTGGGGTACCAGCAGTAAGCGGAGTGTCGGCACCCGAGGCAAACTCGGTGGAGCCATCACCACCGGCATAATGATCTTCAAAGTTGGCGAGCTCAGGATGGTCCTCGGTCAATCGTCGCAATTCCACCAAGCACTTGGTCTGTTGCATCATTAGTATGAGAATAAACAATCAATAAGGAATCCAAACTTACCTCAATATCATTGGCATCCTGGAATAACACACTGCCATCTTCGTTGTAGGTGCGGGCATTCTGGCAAAGCAAGTGGATGTCGTCACGGAATTGCTTCAAGCTCTGGTAATCGGCCCGCTTGACCTTCTTCTGAATCGCCTCCATAGCAATGGGATTTTGAATGATCATGTAGTAGTCGGGATAATAAGAGCGTGGTGGAGGCTTCATGAATGGTTCGATGATGGAACGGACCATGGGGCCCTCTTCACTATCAGAGCCTTCCGGTTGCACCTCGGCCTCCATGTCCATCAACGACTGGATCACAGTCTCAAGAATGCGAGTCAAGTTAGCACGGTCAGTGGGGTTGAGAGTATCCGGAACTTTAGGCTGGCGGCCTCTCTTGCGCTTAGGCTGTGGGGTTTCTTCCACAACTTCCTCGGCCTTGCGCTTAGGAGGAGGACCACGACGGCGCTTCTGCTTTTGGGGAGTGTCCTCCTCATCAATAATTGATGGCTCAGGCTCAGGTGAAGAGTCATCTCCGTCACGTCCAGTCTTGTTAGACTTGCGACGCTCCACACGAGCTTCCTTGCGTGCGATCGCGTCTTCAATAGTATCGTCATCGGCGTCCACTGCCATCAACCACTGCTCTTCGGTGAGACCATCATCGTACTTGGTCACCTTACGTTCACGTGCACCACGGCCAGTGACCTCAATCTCGACTTCTTCGGTGACAGGATTATCTTCCTGCATATAAATTTCGGGCAATTCTTCCTCGCACATCAGTCGAGGGTAGCGATGGCCAGGACCATATTGGTCGTTGGCGATTCGCTGCCTGTCTATCTCCTGGAAGATGGGAATTTCGTCTTCGGATCGGGCCATAATTTCATTGAGTTCATCATCATCCATTTCGTCGTGATCGCCGATTTGCTCCGCGGCCTCTGCGGTGTCCAGGAGAGTTCGGAGAAGTGCATCTCGCTCTTCATTAGTGGACTTGTTATCGAACTTTCCGGCCTGGATAACCTTGCCGTCCATGTCCAACTTGAACTGTGCACGCTCGAGAATCTTCTCTTCGACCGAGTTAGAACTGATAAGCCGCAAAATGCGGACCTCGTTCTTCTGGCCAATACGATGGGCACGATCCTGGGCTTGCAAATCCTGGTGAGGGTTCCAATCCGAATCATAGATAATAACAGTGTCTGCGGTCTGCAGGTTGAGACCAAGACCACCTGCACGGGTGGAAAGCAAGAAGCAGAAGTACTCAGATCCAGGAGCGTTAAATTGCTTCAAGAGTTCCGATCGATCGTCGGACTTGGTGGATCCGTCCAGACGGAGGTATTTCATCCCACGGAGGCGAAGGAAATCCTCCATGATGTTCATAATCTGAGTCATTTGGAAGAACATCAAGACTCTGTGACCCGTAGCACGGAACTTGGGAAGGACACGATCAAGCAGCTCGAACTTTCCTGCCGTGCGCCAAAGAAGGTCGTTGGACATGCGAGTAGGGTTCATTTGGTCTTCAACAGGCTCAAAGACGAAAGGATGGTTGCAAAGTTTTCGCAATTGCATAAGCATGTTGCTGAGACCACGCATTCCAGTCTTACCGCCCTTGCCATCAGTGACAGCCATCTTGTTATGGGTGACAAGTTGCTTGTACAACTTGGCCTGCAAGGCGGAGAATCGGCACTTGATGACACGCTCCTGCTTGTCGGGCAAATCTTTCTCGACATCCTTCTTCAAACGTCTGAGCAGGAATGGCCGAAGAACCTTGTGAAGACGACGAATAACGAGAAGTTGCTCTTCTTCACTCAGATCCATGCGGTCCTGGCCACCAGTATTTGCGAAAGGTGTGTTGAACCATTCATCAAACGACTTGACAGACTTGAAGATGTTAGGGAGGACAAAGTTGAGAAGAGCCCATAGTTCGGGCAAGTTGTTTTGCAGGGGAGTACCGGTCAAAATGATACGGTAACGACTGGTGTAGTAGGTTGAGAGGGTGCTGCTGAGCTTGGACTGCGTGTTCTTCATGCGGTGACCTTCGTCGACAATCATGTGTGTCCACTTGATCTTGCTGAGCACCGGACGATCCTTGATGATGTACTCGTAGGTGGTGAGGAGAACCTGGAAGTTGCCCCAGCGGATCTGCTGCTGTTGCTGCTTTCGTGCATTGGGTGGGCCCTTGTAGACTACCTTGCTCACGCCGGGCGCCCACTTGTCAAACTCGTTGTTCCAATTAGTGAGCGTGGACAGTGGAACAATGACCAAGAACGGCCCATTGTTTTTCTTCTTCTCAATGATGTGGGTAATCAAACTGATCGTCTGGATCGTCTTTCCAAGACCCATCTCGTCAGCCAAAATACCGTTCAGGTTATTGTTGTACAGTGAAATCATCCATTGCAGGCCCTTAATCTGATACTCCTTGAGAGTACCTCCCACAAGCATGTCGGGTTGCGTGGTGACTTCTTCATTGATGCGATGAGCAACAGCATAGTAGTCGACCTTCTTCTTTCCAGTGGCGGTGTGATTGTCTCCCTCATCTTCGCTATCCGCGAGCTCTTGGTCGGACTCATCGTCGTAATCATGTGCCTCACCATAGCGATTCGCCAGGTTGCGCTGTTGTTCCTTGACGGAAGCGGCAAGCTGCTTAAGGAAGTTGTCGGTCTGCTTGAGTAGATGAGAGATACGTGAATCCTTCGCTTGTCCCAAAAGCTTGAGGTATGTCTCCTCATCGTTAGCCTTCAAGGCCTGCAGACGTTGCTTGGCGGTTCGCTCCACGCGCCTCTGCTCTTCGCGTTCCATGTGCTGGTGGTGTGAGATCATCATACGACCCAGCTTCTGCGAGCGTGCACGTTGCTGGACGGAAGCATTGGCGAGATCGGCGCTGTGGTTGAGGATGGCCTGCAGCTGATCGTACTGCTTCTTCTTCTCTCGAGATTCGCGAGCATCACGTTGTTGCTTCTCAAGCTTCTCGGTGATACGAGCCTCGCGCAGTGACTGCTTCTTCATGCGGCGGTGACTCGAGCGATTAGCTGTCATTCCAAGGTTACTGTAGTGGAACATCTCGCTCTGGAGCTGCTTGCGGTACTGTCGCTGTTTAGGTAAAAGATTAAGTGATTTGTACTCAATCAGGGCCTTGAGCTTGAGGGAGTCATCGTAGGTTGGTGCGTCACTCTTGCTTGTATCCCATACGCCAAGGTTGGCAGGAAGTTGGGCAAGCTCTGCTTTGCGGGCGGTGATTTTATTATACAGTATGATCTCACGATCCTCGCGAATCTGCTCCAAGTCGATGCCAGATGGCAAGAGAGCAGGGATACGTACACGATTTGCACGGTTGGCGTGGTCAGTATAGCTAATGGTCTTGGAGAGCGAGTCGTATGGAGACTGGAAGTTGTCGTACCACTCCCTGGTCATGACTTCAGCGTCTGAGCTTTCTGGAGGCTGGCTGCCAGCACCCTCAGTGGCAGCTTCAATGATTTTTTCGGCTGCGGTGACATTCTCTGTGGGAGTAGGTGGTAGCGACTTCTTCTGGTTTTGGAAAAGCTGTTCTTGGACACGCGGGGGAATGGCGAGGTTCTTGGATAGCATCTTGAAAGCCAAGATTTGATTTCGAAGAGTAGCTAGTTGCTCTGGTGAAAAGCTCCCACTGCCAACCGTGGCGTTCTTCTGATTCAGAGCAACTGCGGCAGCATTGGTGACATTAGGTGTGGCAGCAGTCGAGGAAGCCGAGGGTGTCCGACCTATAGGAACATATGTCAGTCCTGTAGAAGACCTTGGGTTTGGGAGGCGGGCGAGGAGAGTGGATGACAAAGCTTACCATGAGAGCCATTGGCAGCTTCAGGAGTAGCGCCGTTCATCTGTTGCTGTTGGCGCTGCTGCTGGGCCTGCTGTTGCGCCATACGCTGTTGTTTTTGGAAAGCCTGTTGCCGTTGAATGGCAGCAAGTAGGTTGTGGGCCTTGATGAACTCCGGGTCATCAGGGCGAACACCTTGTTCTTGCATTTGCTTGTATTTCTGCGACAAAGGTTAGAGACGATAGCAAGGGCAGACAAGGTATAGTAAGGCGCATTGAGGAACTAAAGAATTGATATACGGCGAGGTGTGTGATTGTAATGCGACAAACTTACCTGAAGTATCTCCTGGACATTTTGCTGCGTGAGGTTAGGCGGCAAGCTCACGTTGCCAGGCGCCATGCTAGGCGCTGGGTGTAAGGAAGCCATTGAGACGCGTGTATTTTTTTTTAATTCATGAGCAAGTGAGGTAGGTTAGGGGGAATGTCAAGATCTATGCGGAGTTGTGGAAAGTCACGGTCTCCACCTGGTTCCAATTGCCGAAGTCGCGCGGGAAAGAGAAGGGGCGATCGCGATCGAGATAAAATGGCAAGCAACAGTGTGGGGTGAGCCTGTTTATGGTGAATGCGATCAGTGGGCTAGTGTATGGGATGCTTGGCGATGGAAAGTGTGATGTTTGGGGCGTGGTCGGAGCTTCCGATGCGATGGGGGAGCAGTTACTTTCAGGGACAAGGGAGTCAAAGAAAGCGAGTAAAGAGGCGAGTTCCCAGGGTAAAGCAAGGTGGGAGGGGAACTCAAAAGTTGAAGGCGCGTTGGGATGGCGCGTTCAAAAAGTGGATGGATGAAAATGGAGATGAGGGAACGGAGTTGCGCGACAGGCTCGGGGAAATCTGGGTGCTCAGAGCAAAGGACTGACAACAGCCTGGCAAGGAGTTTTTTGCAAAGGTCCTTAGTCATCAATCACGTGAATCCGTGCTGAATTGTGGCCTGGGGCAGCGCAGCTCTGGTACCGTACCGGTTTGGGATAAGCTTACTAGTGTGGTGAGAGAAGAGTGAATAAATGGTCGAATATTCGATCTATTCAATTCAAGTGATTCATGGATTCTATTGAATTGTCTTACGATAATAATGAAAATGACAATACATTGTAAAGCTAGGGACCCGGGTCCACCCTTGTTGTCAACGGGTATCTACACGATCGAAAATCATACCTAAATTACACACGCAAAATGCAAATAAAGACTTGAATGGATTTACCTATTCGCTAGGAGACACATGTATCCACGTTTCTCATCATCCTACTAACTCATCGAGACTAATAGTAGCCGGGGAATCATCCAGACCTCGACGGGAATCAATCAACACAGCAAAGCAAACCAGAAAGAACAATCAAGGAAAAGACAGGACAACCCCAGGTAAGACTCAAGGGATCAGCGGCGGAATGATAAATATCACAGCCACAACCGAGCAGAAGCTCCCAAACTCCAAAACCCCATGCTCATGATCAAGAACAAACGTAAAAAGGCACATTCAAATCGGCCCCTTACGCATTTGGTGCAGCAAGAAGGGACCGCTTGATGGGTGGAGGTGGAGGGGGCTTCTTGGCACGAGATGGTGGAGGTGGTGGAGGAGCCTTCTTCAATCCAATGGTGTTCAAGTTGTTTGCACTGGGTCTCCGGGATACCGCGCTGCCGTGAGATGTTGCGGGGGATATAGACCTGCCTCCGCCAAACATCCGCTCGGGGCTAGAACGGCCATATGAGCTGACCTCTTCGGAGTCAGCGTAAGGGTCGGCGGAGATCCGACCCCCAACTTGAGTGCTGCTTCGACGTCCAAACCCAGATAGATTCTCACTAGCAGTTCGCTGCTGAATCCACTGTGATGCAACTGGCGATTGTTCTTGTCGCAGTTGAGCCGGGCCTTCGAAGGTGGGAACTCTGCTGAGAATGGGACGCGAGACCCCACTAGTACTCCCATAGGTCTCTCGTGGAGGCGACTCGGCGTATAGCTTCGTAGTAGATCTGGTTGATCGGATGGTAGGCCGAATCTCTGTCGCATTAATCGTCTCTTCCTGCAGTGGTTCATACCGTTCCTGGTACGAGTGGGCAGTGTTGGAACGAGGACGGGTCGGACGACGGGGAGGGGCTTGCACTTGGCCGTACCTATTGCAGTGTTAGTATCCATGAGATGCAGCGGCCAAGATCAATGCTTACCCAGCCCATTCATTCTTGAGCTGCAGGAGGGCTTCGCGGGACCGCTCATGGTATTCAAGCTGAGCGTCCAAAAACACCCCCATGTCCATGACATTGTCGGGTTCGGCTTCTTTGATGTCCTGCATGCGACGCAGCACGTCGTCGCTAGCCTCCTCGTACTTGACTTTTTGCGAGCGCAGTTCTTCCTCCACGCGGAAGTCCTCCTTCTTAGCCTTCTCCATCTTAGAGAGAGATGTATCGTATGCCAACCGGCGGCTATCCAGCTTCTTGCGAGCATGCTATGAGGCAGGTTAATACATGATTTTCAACCTTCAATGCAAGTCGAAAGACATACCTGCAAGTCTTTCATCTGGGTCAGGGATCTCTCGAGGGACTCAAGCCAGCTTGAAGTCGCCTGCGCGATGTAGCTCTCTTGGATACGCGCAATGCGCTCTTCGGTGCGCCCAAACACTGATCGAGTTGTTAACAATGCGACTCTTCTCCCGCATTCCCCGAACTCGTCCTCGAGACTTACTGATCAGGCATTGTCCGTATTCTGAGTTCCCATCGAAGTCTTCCCCGTGGGCCACCATGCTGCTTCCCAAATGGGCAATCGGGAGGGTCTTCTCTTTGTCATCTCCTTCATTGCGCTTCGAGATAGCCTTGACATAAGAGGTCATGGATTTATGAATGCGGTCAACGCCTAAAGAGAAATTGGATCAGTATGAAATAAAAGGCAGGCGCGGGGTCACTTCCTACCTTCATGTCGCACCCCCATCTCCGTCTCCATTGCCTTGAAATCATCAGAGAGACAGGTCTTGGCCTCTCCGCCCATACGTTCTCCAGCCCATTGTTTGAATCGGCCGATCCTCTTGTTCACGTGCATGTTGTTATGTGAGATAATGGTATGTGGAAGAATAATCGAAACCAGCGAGTGTGCAAGATAGAAAAGGAAAGAAAAGAGTCAAGGGAATGTTCAACTAGAATGCTCTAGGAGAAAGAAAGAAGGGGAAAAGGAGGTTGGGAATTAGATTAAATCCCCTGGAGGCACGCAATTATGATAAAATAAAACGGGGAACTAGGAAAATATAGGAAAATAGGCTACATTAGGTCACAATACCAATACAATTTTATGCATGCAGTAATGCCGATCTTGTCAATCTTGTCAATCAGTGGAGAAAGCCTGGGGGCATTGTATACATTGTATAAAGTATTCTTCCATTCTTATTGAGTAAAGAAAATTGGATTTTTAAAAAAAAGGTGAATAGTCTCTCTAGAGACTCCGTATTCGTATGAAACCGAAGGAACTAAAATAGCCTGAGAGAGGAAACTGGTTAAAGCTGTGACACGCGTTAGTGGATGTAGTGGGGAGCCCAGTAAATCTCATTGGCTTTGAAGTTTCCGTTTTGACTATAATTATCTTATTGCCACCTGGTCTAGAATTAATGCGGAGTGCGGAGTACAGAGCACTGTTTGTAATATACAAAATACTGGGAATATATAATACAAATGTACACCATCATTGATACCGCCTTCCGAAAGTGCATAGTGCTTATGAAAAGTACTCTAAAATAGCACGCGAAGTTACTTTTTTTGCGACTCAAAGATTGTATTCTTCATTTACTAGATTTACCAGAACTAGTCCTTTAATTATATGCTATATTAGTTAAGGTGATTATAGTAAATGGAGGTTTGCTTTAAGCCGGCAGAATATTATGTAATATAAGGTGTGAGGGGTGCAATTACTTATGTCTGATGTATTACTCCGTATACTCGCACGGTGCGATGGCTTGAAAACCGAGTTTCAATTATGTTTCAGTTGATCCATCCCCACTGGGTCCATGTACGGAGTAAGTAAATTAAGATCCAATGACTATCAGTGGATTGCGTTACCGATCGAAAACGGCTTAAACCCTGTTAATTTTCATTCAGCCATTGAGTTATATATTATTGGAAAATATATACCGGTTCTCTCCAAATATAAAAATCAGGTCACCACTCGGCCAAAATCATTCGAGGGTCAATAGATGAGTCAGGCATCCACGTTTCCGACTCAGAAGCCAGCAATACGTCAAACTCATTCCAGCCACCCATCAATGAGATTTCGTCCCCAGCCGCCGATAGACCAGCCCCTTTATCACTATTCCTATCTAAATCCAAGATCTCACCCCTATCAGAGGCGGAGCGCGGTGTTTTAACTGCAGAAAAAGTATCGGACGGTGACGAGGCTGGCGAGTGCAGGTTGCTCTGCACAAGGCTCTCTACATATTGACCGGGCGTAACGCCCACATGTTTCTTAAACACACGATGGAAATGGCTGGGTGTCAAGCCAGCCTCTGCCGCCAGATCTTTTAATTTTGGTTTCAGCCCGGTCGTCAGAATGTTCCGGATTGACTCGCAGGCTTTGTTAATCATGGCAGTTTGTGGGTTGTTTTGAGCCGCCGTCTGGCCCGAATGCGGCCGGCAGCGCTTGCAGGGTCGGAAGCCGGCTTTCTCTGCTTGCGGAGGGGTGTCGTAGAATTGGACGTTGGCGCGGCGGGCTAGGCGTGCTGGGCATGACGGGCGGCAGTATATTTTTGTGGTGAGGACCGCGTAGACGAAGCTATTGGCTGTGATGTCGCGAGTGGAAATGGCTTGCCATCGTTCCGTGTTGGTGAGGGGATCCGAGCTAAGTCGGGGGATCTCTTGCGGCTTTAATAGATCTGTCATATTCATGGGGTATTCAAACTGTAGATATCTTCAAGGTATTGTATTTCATTGTGGCATCGAACTCCAGGCAGTGTGAAATCTCGGGAAACCTGATGTTTGATCTCAAACTGACGAATCAGCATCCAGAATGGCTCCCAACACCTCATATCACCTACGGTATACATCCACACTATGTAATATGCACATGCAGGGTTAGATGATCTCTCTGGTATATTAGGTTTTACCCCTACATTCCCGGTTTCTTTCGATGTCGTTCCACATGTATATTTTCTCTTCGATTCTTACATATATATGTAGTACAACCCTGGCTTGACTATAAAACATAACTATCATCTTCAGCAAGAAAGCGAAATAATCGTAGATATCATATCGAAGATGCATCATTTGGACTTGATAGACGGATTTTCAAGCTGGTGCGGCCTCCGTGAGCCAAAGGACGAAGTCGGGACACAAAGGCCTCTTCGCGCGTAGTCCCCTAGTCGGAGCTCCTAGCCAGGTTGTCAATATCTTTTTTTTTTCAATATAGTACTAAGCGTTTCCTAAATTTCAACAGCTGCGAAGGATCTACAAACCTCGTGGGAATATCCACTAAATGGAAAAATAGAGCAAATGCTTTGATAATAGTTCACTATAGCAGCCGAGAGGGGATCTTTCTCCCCATACCTGTACAAAGCGACTAAGAATTAGAACGACCCTTCCCGCGCATCCTCCAACTTACAATCGCTTGTTTCCCTGAGTATCTGGAGATCTTTTCTCGTCAAAGTGACGTATCACGTCCTTTGTGGTAGTTGAGTTAGTCGAACCTCCAAATGGAGAGGACGACAAGCCAAAGCCTGGAGCGCCAAATCCTTGAGTATTCGAACCAAAGCCTTGATTACTCGAACCGGACTTCGTGGTAGTTGAACTAGTCAAACTTCCAGATGAAGAAGACGACGAGCCAAAGCCTGGAGCGCCAAATATTTGAGTATTCGAACCAGAGCCTTGATTGCTCGAACCGGACTTCGTGGTAGTTGAACTAGTCAAACTTCCAGATGAAGAGGACGACGAGCCAAAGCCTTGATTATTCGAACCGAACCTCCCACCCGTTAATCCAGCTATATTCCCGGTAGACCATTGTGTAGCGGGCGGCGAACCCAACAGACTGGATGTGGCAGTGGCTGCATTAATAGGCATAGACCCGCTATTTTCTGTCCCTAGACTAGAAGAGAATGGAGAGCTCTGACTTGTACCAAAGCCTCCTTTATTTGGATTTGGAAAAAGGGGCCGCAAAGGAGCCGCGACGAACCCTGGGAACAATTAGCGTTTGCACATATCGACATAAGATCTAAAAGTGCTACCTACCAGTGGGAGCAGTTGAAACTTGCGGCAACAGATCAGGCCGAGGAGTATTGGGCACTACCTGAGCAGCCGTGCCTGTAAGGCTTCGGGTCTGGGTTCGGGGCTTTGACAGTCCTGCTGAAATGATAGTCCAATTAGCCCGTGACTCCATGAACCGATATGTGTAATGTGAATACCTAATATAGGACGAGCACGGAGCGTAGAGTCCGCCGTACTGAAGGTATTGAGGGTCTGGTTCCCCTTTCGTAGCTTTTCGAGCTCTTCATTTAGACGTTCCCGATCCTTCTGAATGTTCGATGGCTCTGCTGCAATTTCTCGAATCTGCTGGTTATCCATACTAAGTACAGTCTTGCCGGTGAATATATGCTCTAGAGGGAAAAGAAGGCAATTTTCGATTGCCAAGATAGCAACGTTATCGACAAATGTCACGATTGCAGTCTGCAAATGTGTCTTGTTAGGATTACCCGATATCTCATTTCCAATGAGCATGTCTAACTTACCTCATAGTAAGCCTGCATTTGATCAATAATCTCTGCTGCCGCAAACTGATCGCTGGATGACTGTAGTTGATGTGTTGCTCGCTCTAGATCTTGGACATCGAAAGTGCTTCTTATATCCTCTCCCGTTGAATGGTTAGATCCAGACAAGTGGAGGTTTCTTTTCAACGCAGAAACCTGTCGATTCCTTCTGGACTCCTGCATCTTGGAGAGAAATGATTTCCCCACGGGCAGCGGATGGCCTCTTTTGGAGTACGAAGTCAATTCACTAAGCTTTTCTAGCAAAGACTCCTTCATTTTCTCCATTTCCGGTCTGATGAGATGTCGCATGAGCAAGGGACGGGTGTGATCGTCCGTGAGGTTCTTCAGTACCAGCTGGACAAAGTATTCAACCGAAGCCCAGGTATTCAACAGATGCGATTTAGCAACTTCTTCCCAGGGCTCGCACTGATCCCGGAACAAACTGCCTACAAGCAAATGGTTTGCACTACCTGGTAGCTCGATTCCTCGGCTTTGCCGGGCTTGTTCTTTGATCTCCTCCACGAGAGTCTCGTGGGAAATGTACAGCGGTGTCCAATTATCCATGTAAGGCTTGGATCTCTCTTGCTCGACGTCCTTGACAGAAAATAGCTGTCCAGGCCCAGGGAATTGAATGATTCGCCGATTCCCGCGAATGCTCATTGCTTCAGCAAAGCACTCATTAAGCTCACGGATGACTGCCCGCAGTCGGTGGAAAGGAGTTTCTTCTGTTGTCGCCGTATGGTCTTTGAATCCACCGAAAAACTCATCGACGTACGATCCATTCAAGGCCTGGTTTGTGATTCGTGCAAATCTGCTGCTAATATCGACAAGAAAATGGCGTTGCTCCTGAAGAGTTGTGCGCGGCGCGCCCATTTTTGCCAGTGTCTGCTCGTTACGAGCAATCCTTTCTTGTATGTCCGCAATAAGGCCTGGAAGATTGCGACGGACATTATCAAGTAGGATCTTACTGAGACGATGTCTCAGACTTTCAATCCCAACTTGATCTCGAGGGAGGGAAGCCCATCGTCCCCTTTCAAAGAACTCTTTTTCTTGAACATCTCGCGCATCATCGGAAATGTCGCGCGTCTCAAACGAGCGGTTGCGCAATACATGCCAGCCAAGTTGCAGCTTGACTTTCTCATTCTTGATGAACTGTACATAAGTTTCTTGTTCTTCTGAGCCCGCTTCGGGGATATCAGGCTGCGTAACAATACCCAGAACTCTCTCATATTTGGGATCAAAAGCCTGCGCGATGTTCAAGACCTTCTGGATATGATAATCGGCTCTTGCGCTGATGACAGCTAGAATGATGCTCCGGGTGCTTTTCATGTACTTTTCCGTCAACCTTTGAACTATCTCCATTCCTTGCGCGTTTTGTTCGCTGCTACTGGAGTAGTAGAGCCCCGGAAGGTCAACCAGAGTCAGCTCTGGCTTTTCAGGGCCCGAGATCTCGACTTTAAGCACATCGTCGCTGAATCCCTTGCTCGAAGGATCGGTGCTGGAAAGTCCCATGCATTCCTTCGCTTTTTCGATCAGTGGGGGAAGGTCTCCGCTGGAGGGAAAGGAGTCGGAGGCGAAGGCTCGAAGGCGCTGTTGTTCCTGCTCATCTTTCCTGAAATCCCCAGGCTCGATGGTTACTTAAATTTTTTCGGTAGGGCTTCGGCGAAGAATAATTTCGGTCGCAAACCGAGTGCAGATGTTGCTCTTGGATGGAAAGCGCACTCTGGAGATTGCCTCCAGTACGGAGCTTTTTCCACTAGACTGGTTACCACAGACGATGATTTGAGGTAGCTCCACGAGGCCTCCAACTCCAATAGCACGCAGCTCGTCAATCTTGTCTAGTAGCTCCGACTGTTGAGATTGTAGCTGGTTCATAGCCTGTTCATCAAGTAGTGATGACATGGTAAGAATGGTCTAATGGTTTCTCCAGCATATGGGGTCGAGTGAGCTTTGAGGAGAGAGGGAGCTAAAGGGGAAGAGAGGGGTTAGATAGACCGGGTTTCTCTGGGTTCGTTTGATCTGCGTTGGCGCGCGCGTCCACTCTGTCTGTAGTATGACATAGTTAACTTCACGAAATGACTGCGCTGGAGCTATGATTTTCAATTTCTGATGAACGGTTTGTAGAAAACAGAGGTACATAGTTACACATAGTATAGGCATCTGGGCCCGTTCTGATCGCACGGCTATTGTGCAATATCACCACATATTAGTAGTATTGTTGATGTTGAAATTATTCGAGAAAGAAATCATTGGGCTTCACTGCTGCATGGCATCGGTAACAGACCATGGTGACAACGATTATGCAGCGCAATGTATATGCCGATTGAATTACGACAGACTGTAATCTCTACTAGGGGTGATGGACAGGAACGATGAAAAATTTAAAGGTGTATCATTCCACAGCCCCAAAGGCTTTTTGATTTCGTTTCTGCCCTGTAGAGGCCAACCCCGGACCCCTTTCCATCACCCTTTGATTTGTCCGACAAGAAAAAGGATGGTGTCCACAACCTTAATTCGCTAAGGGCGCATGAGACGCTCATCCGCAGGCGCCTAAGTACATTTGTCTCATAGCAGAATTCCATTTTCAACCCGTCACAAGAATAACTCCAAGAAAAAGCACCCTTAATCCTTGGTCTTCTGGGTACCGCGGAGCAGACCAGTTCTGCGGGCGGCAATGAGACCAGCCTTTTGACCCTGGGTAGCGTAGCGGGAGATGGTCGAGGCCTTACCGATGTGCTGGTGGTTACCACCACCGTGGGGCTATAGAGAAAATTGTTAGAGATTGCACCCCTGGATGTCATCGGGTCTGTGTATAGACTGAAACTTACGTGATCGACGGGGTTCATGGCAACACCACGAGTCTTGGGCCAAGAGTTGCGCTTGACAGCGAACTTGTGCTTGGCACGACCAGCCTTGAGCAAAGGCTTGTCGGTACGGCCACCACCGGCAACGATACCAACCATACCGCGGGCGGTGTTCTTGATGACCTTCTTGGCACCGGAGGGGAGCTTGACACGGGTCTTGCCATCCTCGGGGTTGTGGCCAATAACGGTAACATAGTTACCGGAGGTACGGCCGAGCGCACCACGGTCACCAGCCTTCTCCTCGACGTTGGTGATGACGGTACCCTCGGGCATAGAGGCGAGGGGAAGGACGTTGCCGACGGTGAGGGCAGCGTTCTTACCGGCGTAGATGAACTGGCCGGTGTACATGCCCTCGTTGGCGATGAAAGTCTCGGTGATCATCTTGAACTTGTAGGGGTGGCGGAACTGGACCTTGGCGAGGGGAGCACCACGGCCGGCATCGTGGATGATCTCCTTGACGACACCACGGGTGTAACCGTGAGCCTCAGCGAAGTCGAGAGTCCGGAATTGGGCAGGGGCCTTGTTCAGGCGGGTGTTGGCCGCTGTAAAGTAAAGAAAAATTCGATATCAGCACTCCAATCTCCTTGCGAATCTGTGTGGTTTTCCAATGGTCCTCTGGGTTTCCTCCTCGCTGCTCGGGGTGCGCAGCTTCGAAATTTCGTGCTGGGATGGTTTGCGGTCGCACTCACTGAAAATGGAGCCACGGCCCTTCCTCTGGTTGCGGATGACACGACCCATGGCGACTGTCTATACGATGATCCTATGTTAGTATGGAAGTCGAACAGAATTGTCGTAGGAAAGTGGTAGTCGTACCTCGAAGTGAAGATAGGCTTGTCGTTGACGAGTTGAGAAATCATCGGACACGGGGACTTGTGTGGGCTTTAGGGTGCGGTCGCTAATCTAACCCAATCGGGTATAGCGCATGGTCGCTTACTTGAATTGGTTGAACTACAGAAACACAGGCATTTCTAAAATAGGCCTATACGCTGGGTTTATATGATGTTTATTGATACAAATAGCCTTACTGAATTTAATGCAGTATTTAAAAACACTACCGACTCAAAAATCTCTATATAACCTTTACTTTATGTCTGAAGGAACTCTTTCAGTGCAAGCCCTGTAGATTTTGGGAGGGCAACTTATGTCATCATCTACACGTGATTGCCAAGACCTGGCATCGCCAAGAGTCTCCTTTTGGCGTGTTACTCTCTTCCTCGGACCTCAAAACAGCTGTGTCTGTATATTCCATACTTCTATCTATGGTCTTGATGTGATGGGAATGTCAATAAGATGAGACCCAAATAGCTTTGGGCCATATTTGTCTCTCAAAGCATTACATATACCAATATCAAATCGTTGACAATGCTTGTCGCGTACTTCAAGTATGAAAGCAACAGATATGTAAAGCCGTCTCAACCAGTCGCATCCATTCTCACTAGGCTATTATACTTCCTTAGCTTAATTGCTTGTTTGGAAATATTCAATGGGACTTCGTCAGTCCTTCACCAGCTCTCTTGAGCTCTATCTCTATACACAAATCTCCAAAATCCAAGCCGCTTTCATCCCAATATCCCATTTGTTTGAGATATCCTCTTCTAGAAGACTGCAAGAAGTCTCCGTAAAAAAAAGTTATAAACAAAGGGAGCAGTTGTGTCCGGAATCCTTTAAATAATCGTCCTTCGGGCGCAAGCTTGGTGCAGACGTGACGCTCGATTGCGCGCAACTTACTTCTTCCTTCATCACCTACCCCATCACTTCCACCATGCCTTCAGATTCGGAACTTTCATCACTATCATCGGCACCTCCGACAGATGACGAAGCTAACATGGCGATTGACCATCCGACTGGTATCGCAAAGTACTTCAAGAAGGAATCTGAGACGCCGCCACCAAAGCGGGAACCATCACCTCCGCATGAATATGTTCTGGCCGACAACCCTGATATCGCGGTAAGTTTACTTTGCAGGAAGATTTTGCGCATTGCTTGATCTACGGACATGTATATGACGCGTTCGGTCAACAATAGGACACGCTTGCTGAGTTATCGCAATAATTAGTTCATCGTTGCGTTCCGCGCGCGTTTTCATGAAGTGTTCCCCAAAGGAGTTCCACACTACGGCCCCCAGGATATTGAGAAGGGAATTGAAGAGTCTCCCCCTGGAGAATACATTGAAAGACTTCTATGCGCATTGCTTGGGCTTGTTCTGAACCGCAAGAAGGAAGTTGAGTATGGTCGCCACCTGTCGCCCGATACCGTGCGGAGTGCTTGACACGCATGTTCAACACGCGCTCTATCAGTTGTGAAGTCAAGTCCTAATTTAATGTTTGAAACATACAGGCGGCATCACTTTACACGTCCCCTCGAAGAAGCAATCCATACACATCAGTCGCAGTGGCCAAAAGAATGGGAGGGCAAAAATCCCCTTCATGGGGGTCGCAGCTTTGCGACCATGGACCCCGTGGAACGCGTATGTTTTTAAGATCTACCACGACATCTGATTTGCGATTCTGACATGTCTCGTCCTAGCTGCGTTTATTGAAGTCCTTGATCCTGTGGTCACTTTCGTCGTCCGAAGCTGTCCAGGCGAAAATCAAAGAATCCTACAAGCAGGCGCGCCACGATGATGACCTCAATCAACCATTGTCTGTCCAACCCTGGGGTCGGGATAGCCTAAAACGTCGGTATTGGCTTATCGAAGGGCACGATGATACAAATTTCCGTCTCTATCGCGAAAGTAACCCGGCCCTTAAACACAACTCTTGGTGGAGCATCGCAGGGAGTATTCCCGAGCTGGAGGCCGTCGTAGAGAAACTTGAGGGTGAAAAAGGCACAAACTCCAAGAAGCTCAGCGAAAGAATTCGCGCTTCGATTCCTCGATTTGAGGCATCCGAAGAGGTGATTTCCTATCTTCAGAGTAATTGAATTTTGCTAATGAATTATTAGAAACGAAGACGCCGAGAGTATCGTCTCGCACGAAAAGCTGCCTTCACTCGTCCGGACCCTGGGTTCTCTATGTATGAAGGTCGCACACGCGGCAAGAAATTGAAATACACGTACTCGGAAGACGAAGACTTCTTGTCTGATGATGAGCCTTCCGCCCGTCGCTCCGCTAGAAATGCGGTTCCTACAGAATCTTCTACGGAGTCTAGGCGCCCTCGATTCACGGCAAGCGGGAGGCAGATCCGATCTCGTGCCGGGGGCCTCTATGGCGAGGCTCTGTTGACTGGTCAACGCGACGGAGCTGATGACGAAGAGTTCGATGATGAAGAAGAAGAAGAAGTCAGCAGACCGCAGAGAGCTCGAACTTCGACCCACCCCAACGGATACTCTGGATACGACCCCGATGATCTGGAGGATGTATCTGAAGTCCATTCAAGTGCGGATGAAAGCTGCAACGAATGGAAAGGCGTCGAAGACGATTTGGAGCACGATTTCGAAGGCGACAATGAAGAGAACGAAACGAGCGCAGATGAGTCAACCGGCAATGAGGAGCCTGAACGCCTTGTCGTGCAACTTCGATATGGCAAGGGAGACGCATCTGGCAATCCGGAGGTCCATATCCACAAATCACCTCCAGTGGAAGATATCGAAATGAAGGATTCCGGAGAAGCTGCAACATCTTCCTCCGCCCAAGCACCGCCGACGACACTCCCCCATCAATCAACCTCGGATGCGCAGCAGGCCCCTACCATGATTGCACCTTCACACCCTTCTGCTCCGATACCCCAAGTACCGACCCATACTACAGTAGCCGTGGCTGCGCCGTCCGTTTCTTCAAACGGCGTGAGTCAAAATTGAAACATTTGGCTTTAAATTCTGTTCAGTCAGGCTGGAAAGAGACCAAAAAGAGAGTAGGAATGTACATTCTACGAACTGTTGCTAGATAGATCTTTTTGGATTACAATTGTACTTTATATTAGCTCTGTGTGGTGACTCAAGCTTGAAACGGTATACGAAGTAATGGAATGGTGCCAGGACAAATATTATCTCTCTCATAAACAATGGCCCGATAAGTTCAATACACAGTAGACAACGTTACAAATGTATACGGATTTGTGCCAACCGACAACGCAAATGTTGTATTCTGACGCGGCAGCCCGTGAGGTCTGCCCAGTACGCTAGATATATGGCAAAAAATAAGATAATCTACTACATAGTAGAGTCAAGGGATATAGGAAATGCAAATGGGAATCAACAACAGGCGCTTCCAACCGCGCGAACGCCAAAAATGCAAGCAATACAGTGTACACAGAAGCCAGTGGCCGGATCCCCGAATCAAGATACTAATAGGTCGCGTCCAGCGCAGAGCTGACCTCAGTCAGAGCCTGCACTAGAGAACTGGGCCGTGTAAAACTGCAAAAACTCCTCGAGCGTCAGCCTCTCCACTTCTGCCATTTCTGCTGATATCAGATGGGAGATCGATTATTAGGGAAGCAGGTACTCACATCTTCAACCTGCGACGCCAGTTTAGGATCCCTGGCCGAGCCAATTTGCGGTAGATGCCAGTTGTTCACTTCGTACCACCATCTGCGAACCCGACTGCCGAGGGTGTGCCCGCTGACTGAGGCATTGCGGTTCCAGAAGCGCCAGCCCGAGAGTGCGAGTGTCCAGACGGTTCCTTGGATCAGAGGGAGAAGTACCTAGAAGAGAAAAGATCATGTGTTAGCCAGGTATTGTCAGATATTGTATTCTTGAAACCCTAAAGGGATCAACTGAATGGAGGCAATGCATACCTGATCCCTAGTGGTGATCCACGCCACTCGTCCCCAGGTATCGGCATCCTTAATGCTGGCCAGATAGCTCTGCTCAAAGCGCAGATCAGGAAGAGGAGGAAGAGTCTGTCGCCGGTGGACTGGTCGAATTACTCGGCTTGGATGGACAATGTCGGAGGCAATGCTGGCTGTTTCGGAGTCCGGGCCTACCACGACAGGTTGTTTCTCTGAAGCTGCCGTGGCTGGGTTGATGTCATGAGCTGGGTCAGGATTATGGTTGATACTCGCAGACTGGATTATCTGCGGGATATCCATAGCGTGGCCGGCCATTTTTGATTATATATGAAGGTATAGAGCAAAGAGCTGGTGAATAGCAGCTCCCAAGGTCGGCTGTTACCGGTGGACCGGGGATGCGCAGTCCGCCCTTTTCTGCCAACCCCTCCATATCCTCCATATCCTCCCACTT
Source organism: Penicillium robsamsonii (assembly GCF_028829455.1). NCBI lineage: Eukaryota > Fungi > Ascomycota > Eurotiomycetes > Eurotiales > Aspergillaceae > Penicillium > Penicillium robsamsonii. Next base: position 7,421,119 of record NW_026643219.1, on the reverse strand, counting down.
CTCCCACCCTTTTTACTTCAATTCCATTCTCATTCTCATTAATCATATAACAATGGCTGCTCCTCAAGGTTACCCTCTTCTGTGTCTGGAGAACCCTCTCCTCGGTATGTGAAGGATCATCTGGTCATATTTATCAAATGCTAACATGCCTACTATAGACATCCAGGCTCGTGGGTATGGATGAACCTGAAATAAAATGATGCTAAGTTACCAGATGCTGATAATATTTCACAGCGATGCCGCTCTCCTCGAGAAGTATGACCTGAAGCCAAATGATGCTATCCTCGCCGAGGACAAGCACATGGGTATCTACGAGGACCTGCTTGCCCGCGACGCCAAGCTGATCCCCGGTGGTGCCGCTCAGAACACCGCTCGTGGTGCCCAGGTATGCATTAAAGCACATTCGCGATCTGCAATATTGATATTGACAATGTTCCCAGTACATGCTCCCCGAGCAGTCCGTTGTTTACATCGGTTGTATCGGTAAGGACAAGTTCGGCGACATCCTCAAGAAGACTTGCGAGGAGGCCGGTGTCCACACCGAGTACCGTGTTGATGAGGCCCAGCCCACCGGTAAGTGCGGTGTTGTCATCACTGGCCACGACCGCAGCATGTGCACCCACCTCGCTGCTGCCAACGAGTACAAGCTTGAGCACCTCAAGCAGCCCGAGGTCTGGTCTCTGGTCGAGAAGGCCCAGGTCTACTACGTCGGTGGTTACCACCTGACTGTCTGCGTGCCCGCCATCATCGCCCTTGGTGAGGAGGCTGCCGCCAAGAACAAGGTATGTCATTTGCATTTTGATGCATTGGAGCTTTTTTCTAATCTATTTATTTTCATCAGACCTTCATGCTCTCTATCTCTGCTCCTTTCATTGCTCAGTTCTTCAAGGACCAGCTTGATAGCGTCCTGCCTTACACCGACTACACCTTCTGTAACGAGACTGAGGCTATTGCCTACGCCGAAGGCCACCAGTGGGGCACGGAGGATATCACCGAGATCGCCAAGAAGCTTGCTCAGCTCCCCAAGAAGAACACCCAGCGTCCCCGTGTTGCCATTGTCACCCAGGGCACTCTCCCCACCATTGTCGCCATTGGCTCTGCCACTGGTGACGTCGAGGTGAAGGAGTTCAAGGTCCACGAGATCTCCAAGGAGGCCATCAACGACACCAACGGTGCTGGGTAAGTGATATTGATTTGAACAACCCCACATTCATTTTTACTAACCTTTGTCCCCTATAGTGATGCCTTTGCCGGTGGCTTCTGCGCTGGTGTCGTCTCGGGCAAGTCCCTCGATGACAGCGTCGACATGGGTCAGTGGCTCGCCAGCAAGAGCATCCAGGAGCTTGGACCTTCGTGAGTTTCTTCCAAAGCAACACCTTGCAGAATACTAGCTAACAATTTTGGTCCCGCAGCTTCCCCTCCCCCAAGCAGACCTACTCTCGCTCTTAAGCGTTCGTAATGTAGGCTACGAAAAAAGCATAGACTACCAAAACACCTTCAACACATCTCCCAACCTAATTTTGGAAGATTTTGTGCAATCCAGTTCAACAACCGGATGAGCACCACCTGACTTTGGATGATTCAACCCTCTATACCCAATTTTTTCCTTTTTTAAAACTTGATGACTTCAACGTACTCTCTGAAAAATCGAACAATGGCCATACTTTACCGAGAATTTTGTCCTCATATTATTTGGCCACTTGATGAATGAACATGTTCGGGCAATCCTTGCTATTTATTCATATGAAAGAACAAACTACTATGAAGAAAAACACGCAAAACGCAAAATTGAATTTCAACTACCTACATAACCAGCACGATGGTGTCAAGAGGTTGGTTAATGGGCCCCAAGCAATATGCAGACCCATACTCGATTCAAAGATCACCGTATGTTCGTGCGACATGATTCTTTAATAGAAGAAAAGTAAACAAGGCTAAAGTTGATGGGGATAACGGGATCCAGGCCATGTTGCATGAAAAGAAGAAAAGGCAGAAAACAGAACGAAACAAGCGTCTTCTCCGATGGCAGATTGTCCATGTTCATATCCTCGAATTGATCATGTCGTGTGTTGAACGCACGTATCCGTCCAAACAAATTGCGAGGAGAGCGAGGACCAAAGAAGTTCCTACATTCTGGAAACAACCATCAGTGTCCTCGCCACCAGAGGACTAGTGCGGGATCTGCCACTTGTGAACTGTCTAGCAGTACAAATCTCGTCTGGTCGTTGTAAAAGTGCGCACTGTCAGAGTAGGGCTGAATGTGTAGACTCAAGGTAAGTAAAGTCGCATCGCAGTACACAGGTACACAGGCCACGCTCATAGACAAACACAGTACACGCCAGGATAGTTGGAGGTCGAGTTGCACTGTTAATTCCGACAGCTTGCCCGGCTGGTAGTGTAATATGCATATGCACATAGAAGAACTAAAAAATGAGAGCTTGGGTATTGGAATCAGCCTCCTTGGCCACATGGTGGGGTTTGTCCGATTGCTCCAAGCTGTGTTCCAGGCTTGCGCCCACCAATCCCGGAGTTATAAGGATTTGCTCCACCGAGGCTGCTGGCGATGAACGCGTCATTGGCCCATGAGGGATGTCCCAGGCTGCTAGGAGTTGGCTGGATCGGGAGTTCGAATGCACCGAAGGTCGCTCGGCCGTGATCCCAGCCGCTGGCGGTGGGACGAGCATGAGACAGGTTGGATGAGGCCCATGGTGTGGGCATCGATCCTACATCCAGCGAGTTTGAAAACTGCGTCTGGGCCATCAGGTGCTGTCGGAGCATGAGTTCATTTGCTACCTGATCTTGCGACGGTGAGCGCTCAGAGGGCATGGCATTCCCAGAGGTCAGGTGGTGCAGTGGAGCTTGCTGGCCAGGTTGTGGACCAAGGCCAGGAGGCGTTCGTGGAGGGGCGGTGTCTCTCAGTGGCGTCCAAATGCTGGGGAGGCTGGGGATGGCAGGGCGTGAGGTATATGACTGAGCTGATGGCGTTCTGAGAGAATCGGCTGTGTTCATGACTGGGGGGCCTAGCCCAGGTGGAGGGGCGATTGGGGTGGTGAGAGGTGGGGAGTTTTCGTCACGGAACGGATAAGCATTGACATTAGGTGAGACATGCGTAGGTGTCGATATCTCACCCGTGCTCATGAAAGCAAATTGGTCATTGGGAAGGGTTTCATACGTGTCTGAGTCAACAAGTCGCTCAACACCCTCAACGATCTGATGCATGTTGGCAGACATAGATGCCGATGCAGACTGGGAACCGCCGAACAAACTTTGGGCTTCTGCAGCAGAGTATGTATTTTGAGCGGCCTGTGGGATATCCTCGCGCTCAATGCTCGCAACCGAAAGTGCATGCTGGCGGCCATGGGGGCTGGAATAGAATTGGGGAGGCAGATCCTCTTCCTGGTAGATGAATGTCTTCCTATCTTCACTATCCACAAGAGCAACGGGGATTTTCTAAACGAGGTCAGCAATCTGTTTGTTAACAATATGTTAAGAGCTTTTCACATACGCCTCTCACAACCAAGTCGAGTCCATCAATCACGAATTCACGAATTCGATAGAGCATTTCCATGTTGGGGTGGCTTCTTTCAATCCCAAGATCGTGCATCCGAGGCTTTGACTGATCACCACCTCGACCATATCGGCGAGAAGTGGCATCTTGATCCAGAGGTGCAAAACCAAGACTTTCTTCGTCTTCTTCCAATAGATAATCAATCTCGGGAAGGCTGGCCACGTCGAACGAGGATGCGAGCAGGCTCAGCGTACCGGCATAAATTTTCCAGAATTCTTTGATTTGGATCGAGAGCGCGGAGTCCTTTTCGTCTTTCTGTTCAATCAGAGATTGGCTGTTTGTGAGTAGCCAGGAGCTGTAATGGCGAAGCGCGGGCAAGATCCGGCGAGCAACCACAGACACCTTGTCTGGGATAGGCAGTGCGTCTTTGCTGTTTGGATCTTCAAAAGAAGCAGTCCGTTCTAATTCGACCAAAAGTATTTGCAATAAGGTGAAAAAGGTCTTCACATTGATGCGCTGGAAAAAGACGCGTGCATCCAAGACGGACTCGTCTGAGGAATAGGTAAGCATATGCATGAGCAATGATAATGGTTCTAACTCTTACCAACGGACCGGACCTTGGCAAAATCCTCGGCTGCGATATTGATGAGACAGAACTTTTGGAGTGTCCCTTCTAATGATCGTTCTCTAATTTCAACTGCGAGTTGGCTAAGAACTTCACTCTCTAACTCATCGTGCTCCGGGAAGTCGGTTCCCTTGTAACATTTGGCATGGAGATAGAGGAACCACGGAGTCAAGGCCCTTCCAGGGATACCGGCATCTTCGGGGCGAATCAGCTCTCGTTTAGCCCAGGCGCTCATGATTTTTCGGAGTTCAATCTCCAGATTGCCCTTCGCAGTAGGATGAGGTTCTTGGGCTGAAAGGGCTCTGTAGAGATGGTAGGTGGCACGAAGGTGATTTCCATCCGCGAGAGCGATAATTGCCAATTGGTTCTGAGAAGCACCCGACGCAGGGTTGATCACCGACGCCAAATCATAATAACCGATAGCAGGGCCCCAGTTGCGATCTTTGCTGACGAGTTCCGATTCACGATAGCGGGAAAGGTCTCCCAGTCGGATAAGGGTTGCGTGGCATGACTGGAGAATGAGCCTGCGCAGATCATTGGGGGGCTTGATAGGAGGTTGGCCGGACAGATCTAGAAACAACCGCGGGTCAGCATGTCTAGAAACGTGGCGCGCAGCTTGTGTGCCTGTCTTACTCTCAAAATTGAACTTGCGCGCAACTCTCTCTAACTCAACAATGCCCCCAAATCGTGACGACAAATGCTGGATGTATCCTCGGTAAAACCGCTGGCTTGACTTGATGAAATCGAGGTAATGGCGTTCGAGTTTGCGCCTCTCGACTGGCTTTTTCTTGCCATGCTCTTCGCGAAACTAATTGACACCAAAACACAGTTAGTGAATCCACCCTTGCGAAAAGCTCCGGTGGGGGTGTTACTCACGCGAAGCAACTGCTTCCGAAACCGATTGTTCACTTTCAAGTGCGCATCCCAAAGACGACTCTCCACATCGACCTCGCGGGAAGCATTGAAGTCAAGGAGGATTGCATTTTGAGAAGAGGTCCGGAACCTATGTGAAAAGAGGTCAGCCTTGAGTGGTGCGCGCGGGGCTCGTCACTGACTCGGAGAGGAAATGTTCGAATTCATCGAATGTGCGCCGTTCTTGCGAGAAACATTGCAGAAGCTCCTTCTCAGCTTCTATCGCAGTCCTATGCCACACAACTGGTCAATGTTCACGATCCAACCAAAAATCGAGGGGAAAGTACTGACTTCCAGGCATCCGGGAACGAGGGCGCCATCAGGGAGTTAGCCCGGGTATCCCGAGCGTCAACCTCGCCGGTCAGATGGCTATGGCTTGGAATGTGAGCGGCGGAGGAGCCATCAGTATGTAAGAGACATGAAAGCGCACGATGATGAGAGTCGAGAGTATGAAAATGCATAAATGCGGTCCCGGCCTACTGCGATGATTGGTGTTGCCAAGGCGGGAGGTATCGTGTTTCGTATGACGATTACACGTTTTATTTCATCGGACATGTGCAGTCAAATAATGAAAAGAACGTGAAGAGAACTTCAAATGCGCCGATTATCCATGTTAGATCGTCTTCTACAGATTACCATGCTTCAACACATTGTCCATATGGGCTATAGCTTTAGGAGAGATCCGTAGACTTAACTGGATACTTTTGTCATTGATGCTTTCTGACTAGCTTCAAGTTAAATTAGCTATAAATTCTTTGAAAATTTATGCGAGATTTTGATATTATATTACTACGGCATAGTGTTGACGTACTTTCTATGAAAGTTTGCCCGAACACTAGAAAAAGATATCTAGAGATGAGCGAAAGTAACTTTGGAAAACATTGCTACGCACTCTGTACATTATAGTCTGAGCCTATATATAGCTAGCCGCTAACCTTCGAATAAAACCTCCTTATGTATTCTATACAGAGAAAGGCGGAGAGTGGAATAAATTAAGTCTAGCATGGTCGCTGTACTCCTCCGTACCCCTAACTTGACCTATCAATCCATATATGCAAGGTGAAATAGACCATGTCGAAACGACCCCGAAGCTCGAGATCTCCATCTCTCGAGCAAGATTCGATATCCGTATCCTCAATCGCAGTGAATACTACGACTCCTTCTTCTGAGCGCAACAAGTTCATCGACAGTGATACCAACATCCTCCCCGAGGTGATGCATTGTTCCTTACCGCCTCACCGCGAGACGCTGTCATTCACATCCTACGAGGATTACGAGGTCCATTATCTTCAATCTCATGTCAACCGTTGCTCCGAGTGCAGCAAGAACTTCCCCACGGGTCATTTGCTCAACCTACACATCGAGGAGAACCATGACCCGTTAGCTGCTGCGCGGAGAGCCCGTGGAGACAAGACTGTAAGTGCTAGCCTATCAATATGGCCCACTCTACTAAATAAAAGCAAAGTTCGGGTGCTTCATTGAAGACTGCGAGCGAAAATGTTCAACCCCACAGAAACGACGGCTACATCTTATCGACAAGCACATGTTTCCCAGGGTATGGTTCCAGGTCAGAATAGGGCCCCGACGTCACTAACACATTCTACAGAGTTACAACTTTTACATTGTCAATGATGGCATCGATACACAAACATCTATGCTACGGCCTATGAACAGTCACAGACGACGCATCTCAACGTCGTCTGCTTTGGAGGGCAGGTTGCGGCGCCGAAGCTCGGCATCTCAATCGAATCCACCGGCAGCAGCAATCCCTGAAAAGAAAGCACCAAATGACATGGACATTGACGAACTGGAAAAGTCTATGTCTGCTCTGAAGTTCGTGCCTACAAGTGTTACTAGAAATCGCAACAAAGTATCTGGCAAATAGTGTACATAGACGTGCTTATACACGCCACCTTGCCTATGAGAAATGAGATAATGAGCAATGGAAAAGTTACTTTTGAGACCTCACTATATGCAAGTCCTAGGAAAAACAAAAGCAGTCGCTATTGTCCACAGCAAACATCGGTAGGGTATAGACAGCACTAAGCAAGTGACGAAGTCATAATACATATAGATCGAACAAAAATTGAAACCAAATAACCTCAAGTCCCAATCCCCCATATACAAAAACTCCCGACACATCATCCAAAAGAGAAAACATAGGATCATTAGTATGGCCATTCCAGAGAGGCCATTAAGATTTTTTTTTTTTTTCGCAGAGACGTTAGTTGCGTCTTTGCGCCAAAATTGAGCGGACCAAAGCATAAAGCCCAATCCCCGTGCACCATGGTGGAACACCAACATTCACTACACCCGGGGGTTGTCTGCTCGATAGAACAAAGACCTGACCTCCCCAGCTACAGATCCCTTGAAATGCTCAAATTAGAATTCCAAAAGATCCGCATAGGCATCCAAGCTTGAGCCGACCAAATCAACGATCGCCCAGCTAGTATTGCCCTTGAAAGTCCGCGCCCAGACGCGGACAATCGCAACACTAAGCTGCCGCACTTTGTAAGGATTCGCCATGAACTCCATATCCGGTGCGCCAGGAGGATCAACAGCCATTTCAGTTTCATCCATCATGCTCTTGATCCACAAGAGCAACTTCCGCTCATGCTCCGACAACCTCTGCTCCGACTGCGTTGTAGGAATGGCAAGTAGCCAGCGACTAAGAAGAAAAGCACATTCCAGACTACAGAGCGAATGCTGAATGCTCCAGAAGAATGAATGTGTCCTGGCCACAAAGTCAATTCCTAGTCGTACCGGGATTGAAAGAGCATGGGCTGAATGAAGCAGCGCCATAATCAGCCTTGGGCTACGTGCGATGGCAGGAGACTCGGTCAAAGCTGCTGCAATTTGGGCTGGATCCTGTGTAATGAGATGGCGACAGGGACCCAAGTCAACATGTAAACGGATGTAGGCGAGTCCCAACAAAGCTGTGGAAGTGAATGCGATTGGACCGGCCGGATTCTGAGGATCGATGCTGGATTCGGGGGTGCGCTTCCATAGAGCCTTCCATGCATTCAATGAAATGTCCAGTACATTCAGATCATCATGTCTCAAACTGGTGCCCTGCATTTGAGGTGCGGAAAGACAGAGCTGTCGAGCAAAGAAAATCTGTTGGATGATGGCGTGGATGAGGATATAGTTTCCAAGGGGGGATATGGGTGCCGATGGGAGTGACATGGATGATTTCAGGAAGAGCCTGGCAAAGGCCTCTTGGAAAGGCACGTCTGACACCTGCCTGGTGCGGTGAATGCGGCGCCATTGTGGGGCATTGCTTGCTTTCCAGAGCTCATGAGAACACGGCATGTTTAGCTTCAATTCCCCGTTCAAAATCAGAGGAGGGATGTTATACATGATCGAGTGGAGGTTGAAGAAACAGTACACAATAAGCTTTGTACGTCTGTTGCCTTCTCTCCGTACCCACTCCTCCCAGCTGATAGGGTCTGGGCTGGGAGGTAGTTCAGACAAGCCATGTTCACGCACAAGCCTGGCCAAAGTACTCTGAAGCGAGAGAATCTCCCGCAAGAGCTCTGGATGTCGTTCCCAGGACGCAAAGACAGTCAGTAACAAAAATGTCCGAATTACCTCCATATGGGCATCCGAGTCATCCGGCATGTATATTGAAGCATTGAGCGTTGCGTTTGGCATTTGCTGATGATGCTGGAAAGGGCTGCTTGCCGTATTAGAAATCATCGATGAGCCACGAGAGTTATGTAACCCAGATGGTGGGGATATATAGTTCCATGACGGCTGAGGCACTTGCTTGCTGTCTCGCCGACGGAGTCGCTCCAATAAGATTGCTTTGGCTGCATGGAAAAGGTCAATGCCCCGGCTGTTTTCAAAGCGATAGTGTGAACCAGCAGCTGCCAGCGCTAGCGTAAGTTCAGGGGAAGCTTTAGCAACCGATAGCGTAGGGACATGTATAAACGGAAGATGTTCATTCAATCCGTTGATATACCCGGCGAAGAACCGAGATAGGGCATGCCGCGATGGCGGAACAAATCCCTTCGGAAGCACGTATGAAAATTCTTCAAGTTTCGAAATGAACGCTTGGCGATCTGAGTTAGAGATGTCCCATGCTGGCCGCGTACTCTCATCGGCCAATCCGATACGATCGTCCATTTCGTGAGATTCCGGTTGCAGTGATGGCAGCCGGGAACCAAAATTCGAGAAGGACGGGTGGTCTTCCGCGGGCCCCCGCGAGTCATTCATAATATCTCCGCCCAGTCGTGTTGGTACCGTCTCACGGGGCGGTTTCGAATCGATTGTCAGACCTGGCGGTAGCATGGGCTCCTCGACCGACGAGAACACGCCTGAGTCCCAGTCGGACGACAGACCCACACTCTCGAGGAAAACTGTGAAATCCTGGACAGGGTCTCCAAGATCAGTGAGATCGAGAATTGAAGGCTCTACACCATAATTATCGGCAATTGCCCTTTCCTGGATGTGAGGAAGCGGCTGTGATGTAGAAGCGACTGTGTGTGTTGGTTTTCTCATGGACTCTAGGCTTTCGTGTTGACCCTCCAAAGCGACATGGCTTGCGGCATGAGATAAAAGATTTAAATCATATCCCCAGGAGGGATTGAAGTGAGGTGTGTCTATGATTGATGGAGTCGGAACCTGGACTTCAGGTGGAGGAGGAGGCACTTGGGTGTGGACTGGGATGGCATCTGCAAGTTCTAGCATGCGCGACTCATGATGGGCGGGTGGTATGAGGTTGGACTGAATTGGTATTTCGTGGTTGTTTTCATGACCATTCTGAACTCGATGTTCTCGACTGGCTGCACTTTCAGCAGGGTGAACTAATCGTTCATGTCGCACTAGAAGATCACTGAAAATTATGTTGATAAGCGATTGACATTATTTTTCCAGGGATTAGGCGCAATAGGAGCCTACCTCCGAGCGAATGATTTGGAGCATATGTCACATGAAAAAGGTTTCTCCTTTGTATCTGTTGTCCTACATTAGATAAATTCCCAAGGCGGAAGCAAGATGTTACTCAACGGGTGCGGAGATGGCGTTGGAGATGCTCTAAGCGAGCAAAAGATCGACTGCAATATTCACACGATAGGGACTTTCGGTGAGCAGCACCTTTCTTTTTAGATTTAGATTTTTCGTCCTCCATCGTGTTTTGATGAAATGGGGGGGAGCGCACTAGAGAGGGGAAGAATTTGAGGGCTGTTTGAGCGGGGAAATTAGAAACCCCCACAGTGAGGGGACGGTCACGTGTATAATATCTATGTTCCGTATATGAGGATAGCATTGTATACAACAGAACTTCTTTTTTATTAAATCTAATCCCTTCCTCTAGGGGCTTAAAAACGTGTTGGAGATGAGTCTGCGTATGTCTAGGCCGGGTATGCATGCGCTCGGGTCTCCACTGGTGCGGAGAGCGTTATGCAATTGCAAATTGTCCGGTATAGATAGGGTCGGCTGAAAAGTACATATATTGTATAAAGCATGGGGTAGATATTATGTCCATGGCTCCCTGGATAATGTAGAGGACTCGAGGTAAAGATTAAGTATAGGGCTCCCATCTCAATTCCCTAGTGCTTCATCTGTACAGGAAAACCACGGATACTTCATAAGGCCTCCACTTTATTTGCTATTAAGTATGAAGCGATGGATAGATAAAGGGTTAGAAAAAAAGTATGCAGTGGTTCACAAGTAACTAGATGGTGGTTAGTATTGTTTTATAACAGCTAGTATGGAGTACAAAGTAGATGGATATATATATATACTCCGCACTCCGTGTGCTGTCGTGATTTTTACTGCATAGACAAAATCACTCTTTAATTGAGTTCAATAGATCCCCACTAGTGATTATTTGCATACTCAATTGATTTTACTTAGACAGTTTCACCCTATATGGCGTATATATAGCCTGCGCAGTGTTTCACTAGTGGGGGCTAGTACCACTTTTTCGTTTTAGTGCCTTATCGCCACTATTGGGCTTGATGGGACCTAAAGTGAATTGTGGAACTGGTCTAAGCAACCAATCTAAAAGTTAAGTTGATTTCTATCTGAAACCTTCTCTGAGTCAGGAACCATAGCCGAAATGATGCTAACTCCAGCTCTTTTATAGTGTTCAGACCAAAAATTTGAGAGATACCAAGCCTAGAAACTAGATGACTATGTTGTAGGTGGATATCGACTAAAATAACCTCAAGATCGTCGATCTATATTGTTTGGCAAGGGGGAGCTATAATATACACCTCACAAACCCATCAATATTTGAGCACAGACGTGGATACCTTCCGCGGACTTTAAAGAGAAAGTGCTGAGGCCAAATCATATGTTAATAAGCAGAGCGCCTGGTTATTCAAAGTCTGAGTTCAAGATTACAGTCATAAATCAAGTATTATAGGAAAGCCCTAGAATTTGTAGAATCGAAGTTTTTTTTTCAGATGAAACAAGTGTGAGACAAGCTCAGAGATAGAAACGCGTGGAGAAAATATTAGCCTTACCCCCCCTTGATACGGTGCCCGGGCCTCTAGGGCCCCAACTATGTACCTTAGTCAGAGAATCCCGATGTTCCAGCCATGGGGGGGTTCGGTTTCATATCTCAGTCTCCAGGAACTTCATCTCTCGGACTTTGTCTTCCCTACTTTTTGTGTCTTCTCATTCCTAAGTGGGAGTTGTCATCTTGATCCATAAGTGGTCCCGATCTCCCCCAAAAAAAAGCTCAGACGGAAAGTTACATTGAGGTCCCTCATTTCGATTTCGCCCGCACTGCTGGAATCATTGTTTTACCCTGGTCAGTGTCTTTCAATATTAATTGCAGTTGTCTCTGCTACCTCTACCCCTCACCCCCCCCCCCCCCCTTCCGCCGAGAAACCACCTGGAACATGCGGCTGACTGGATATCAGGGAACCGGGATTATGTGTTGACCGACGCCGCATCTTTCTTCAGATCTCTCGTTCAACTCGACGCGAAGCACCCTCCGAGAGTCTGGAAGAAACTACGCCATATTAATTACAAACTAGCGCGTGAACCCGAGTTCTTCGCTTGACCTGATTTAGCCATGTTGGCTCCTAAGCAGTATTCTGCACCGAGTGCCTCTGCGTCCCAACAACCGACCGCATATCACACCAATTCGTCCCAAAGACCCGCGACGGCTACAAGAGCGCATGATGGGATGGGGTTTGCTAGCCCAACAAAGTCAGAGCTTTCGGAGGGGCCAGATGAGCTTGCATCAGTCCGGTAAGGCTTCTTGAGAGATGACCCGAGACTCTGTAGCGATTCTGACTATCGACAGGGCGTGGGATGAGAGACGAGTGGTCGCCTGGCTTCACAGCATCAAATGCGGGCAATATGAGTCGATATTTAGAGGTACGCATACGCACGGCCATTCCGACTCTGCACCCAGGATATCACTAATGATATACAGCCAACAATTTCAATGGGGACAATTTACTCGAATGCGACCAAAAGATCCTGCAAGAGATGGGCATCAAAAAGGTGGGCGACCGAGTGCGCATCTTCGTCGCTATCAAGCAACTCAGAAACAAGTCCGGAACAACGTCACGACAGAAAAACATGGTGAGTTGTGGGGCATTATATCGGTCCTCTCATCTACTTTATGCTAATCTTCGATACAGAATACCTTAGCTGCGCTCGAAGCCACGGCGCTTTCAAATTCCTCCCGCTATACTCATTCCCGCCTCCCATACCGACGGACATCTCAGCTGGCTGATGATGGTTATCTGAATAACAAACCTCCGTCGCAACCTGCGTCGCCGCCCGCCGGTGACTCCGAAAGAGGCCTATGGCGCAAGGACTACCTTAATCATCCCTCTTCAGGGGGCTCAAGTTCTGGCCGAAATCCCGGTACTCCAAACGAAGGTCGACCAAGTTCCCATCCTCGAAATCCTAGCCTTGACGGCCTCACGATGGGCCCCCTCCCGACAAATTCCCCTGTTATCCGTGTCATCCACACCGGTGGACAAACCAAGGTATTGAATATTCGGAACTGCAAAACGCCGGATGAAGTTATCTTGTGTGTGTTGAAGAAACTACAGCTTCCTGAACACCAATACAGAAATTATTGTTTCTATGTTTTGGACGGATTGGATCCAGAACTGTCAAATTGCCGGAAGCTCACTGAATCGGAGCTCATGGAGATCTGCGATGGCTTCAACAAGTCCGAGCGAGGTCGCTTGATTCTACGGAAGATCCATGCTGGGGAGCCTGATGAAGACGAGCTTCGTCGTGCGTCTCAGCTTGCGTATGATGAAAGCCAGGCAACCCACCAGCACGCTCTGAATAATTCCAACCAGCGCCAGAAACACAAGATCCAGCAACTTACCGGCGAATCTTGGCATAATATTAAGCAGCCGCTTTCTCCGCTGGGTCCTCGACATCGCCCATCCACATCCAGTGCCGACGAACCGCAGGGACCGAACAATGAACGCAATCCTGTGGCTAAACTCCGCTCATTCTTCGGCCAGAGACCTCCAAGTGAGATGATTATTCACGAACTACAATCATTCTTCCCCAGCCATGACCGAGAAAATATCGAGAAGACCATGCGCAGATCTCAACGTTTGAGTCGTGCCGCAAGTCGTATGAGTGTCGTGAGCAACTACAGCGTTGCATCAAGTATGAAAGATGCCCCTCCTCTGCCGCCACTGCCCCAGTTACCTCCAATCCCCAGCATTGCCGATGCATGGCTCCATGGCCCTGGAGTGGCACAGGCAGTACGAGCCCCGCGACCCATCTCCGTTTCCAAGTTCAATCTACCTCAAACCTCATATCGGGATTCCATTGCATCTAGTTCCCTTCAGCCACTTCAGGAAGAGTCACCCATTGAGCCTAACCGAAAGTCATATGTCTCCTTTGAGAGTGGCTCCGACGAACCAAATCCCTCGCGCCAGTCGCACCAGAGCTTTGAGAGTCTCAGTGTCGCGGCCACAGATGGTGGTTCCTTCAACGATCGGATGAGCATGATTGTAGCTGAGGATGGCGAAGAAGAGGATGATGGCCTTGTGGACTTCCTGGCTGGTAATAATTTCGCACCAAAGAACTGGATGAAGGGATCTCTGATCGGCGAGGGTTCTTTCGGAAGCGTTTACCTGGCTCTTCATGCTATTACTGGAGAGCTTATGGCTGTCAAGCAGGTTGAAATCCCATCTGCTACTAAGGGCACAGAGTTCGACCAGCGGAAGAACCTCATGGTCAGTGCTCTTAAGCACGAGATCGAGCTGTTGCAAGGCATGTCCCACCCCAACATTGTGCAGTACCTTGGCACCGTCGCCGACGACCAGTATCTCAACATTTTCCTGGAGTATGTGCCTGGTGGCTCTATTGCTACAATGCTGAAGCAATACAACACCTTCCAAGAACCCCTTGTCAAGAACTTCGTTCGACAAATCTTGGCCGGTCTGTCATACCTCCATGGCCGGGATATCATCCACCGTGATATCAAGGGTGCCAACATTCTAGTTGATAATAAGGGTGGTGTTAAGATCTCCGATTTCGGTATCTCCAAGCGTGTCGAAGCATCCCACCTCCTCGGCGCCCGTGCCAGTGGCGGCGCTAGTTCTCATATTCACCGCACATCCCTCCAGGGAAGTGTGTACTGGATGGCACCCGAAGTTGTGCGACAGACCGCACACACCAAGAAAGCTGATATCTGGAGTTTGGGCTGTCTCGTCGTCGAGATGTTCATTGGTGCCCACCCCTTCCCGGACTGCAGCCAGCTGCAAGCCATTTTCGCTATCGGCAGCAACAAGGCGCGCCCTCCTGCGCCAGACCATGTGAGCCAGGAGGCTGTGGATTTCCTCGATATGACTTTTCACCTGGACTACGAGCAACGGCCTAGTGCCGATGAACTCCTCCAATGCGAGTTCTTGGCTGCACCTATTATCGCATAATTAGTGGTAGCTGCAGTTTCCTTTCCCTTTCCTCTCCCCTGTGTCTCATCGATGCATGTATGTAATATGATTTTACGCATGATGGTAACTCTCCCGTCTATTGAACGATTATCTCGGCCATGGCTAGTACTTGATGCAACCGAGCAAAGACTCCTGCTGTCACTTTCCAATCATGCTGTGCACTGTTTCTCGCTGTAAATGTAGATTGAATTTAAGCCAAAGATAGTACACGATTCCGAATAATCACAACGACCATTATGCAGGTCTTCTCTAAAGTTACATGCTGGATATCACAAGTCTATCCAAAAGGAGATATAATAAAGACCAAAAATAGTCACCAGGCAAAAACAATCTAGTTCACAATCTTGCCGTAGAAGGGAATACCCATGGCACTCAGGAGGAGTCGTGCATCCTTGTCGGTTTTGGCGGTAGTGTGGATAGTGATGTGGCAACCAGGGATCATCTTGGGGGGTACCTATAAAGCAGGGTTAGTCTTGCCACAGCAATAGACGTGGACGAGCACACTTACATATCGTAGTTGATCTCAAGCTCCGGGAACAGAGCAACATTCTCCGGCACCAGACCAAAAGTAATGTTACCACTGCTGTCACCACTGGATCCCTTGACACCCTCCCAATCCTTGATACGGGGCAAGACAACATCAACCAGCTTACCAAGGAAGTGGTACATGTTCTCGCCATACAACTCAGCCTTAACAGCGACAGAGTCACGGTTTGCCGCAATGCCCCAAGGAGCAACGTTAGACTTGGACTTGAAAGTCTCAACGCGAACATTGGAGATAGCCTGGACGGCAATACCAGCGACGTGCAGCCAAGACGAGTTTCTCTCAGCCGCGGCGTTCTTGACATAACTGTGGATTGTGATGCGCTCGATTTCTGGGATGTTGTTGAACTTGATCGGCTTGCGGAGCAGGCGTAGGACGTCGCCGCCACGGGGTCCGCGGAGGACACGGTTCTTGTGGTATGGCGAGCTGTCGTCCCACTCGCGGAGACGGGCCGATTTTGGGGGAGGCTTGAAGCCTGGTGGTGTGTGCACGTAGCACAGGGTCATGATGTCGGGGGAAACGGTTGAGTCGAAGGTCTGCTCTGCTCGGGGGGCGGAGAAGGGGCCTGGGACGAACAGCCGGGAGGAGGGGTGGGATGGTGGCGGCGGTTGGTGAGGGTGGAGGGGACCACGGTTGTATTTGGGGGAGCGGAATTGGTATCTGTAATGAAGGTGTCGGGATTAGTTGTTGTTCATTGAATGTGTTCGATGTTGTTGTCTGCAGATGCGCATGACTGGAGATGTGGTCGGAGGGCTCTTACCGGCCTCGGGGAAGCTGGTTCTTACGAGCGGCTGCTCGTGCAAGCGGATCGAAGGATGCTGCTGCGCTGTTTGGAACAGTTGTTGACAGAGACGAAGCCGATTCCAGCTCGGTCAAGTGGTCCGACAGACGCCTCGCCGGGGCTTCGTCGGAGACATTGCGGCGCGATAAAAAGCCTTGAGGGCGAATTGATGGCACTGAGGCCCGGGGCAATGCCCTTGTTAGGTACCTGGATGGCTCTCTGGCAGCCATTCTGTGGGAAATGTAGTGTGATGGATTGGTGATCATCCCGGACCCTTCCCAAAAATTGTTCGCGCAGATAATCCCGTCACGTGAGACACTGGATACCAAAGCCTTATAAAACAGGCACTATATCCTGTAACTAACTACATCCATAGAGACCTTGGATAATTTGTCAATTATTGCTCGGCCCAGATATTTTTTTCTAGACCAATGGGCCTTCGACTCACTCTCTAGTGGTTAACCTGCTCAACGTCACTTTTAGGTCAGATCCTACCTGTATTCGCGGAGATCTGACCAAATTCTGATCAGCCAACATGAGGCGGTTCCCGAGGTCATTCACCACGTTTACTACTGCAGAAAAAAAGAAAACACATTTTATGGGAGATATTCCTTGGATGCATGGATTCACTTGCTCATAAAACTTGATCTAAACTCAAAATTGATCTTAGGGGTGGTAGGCAAGCAATCTTTGGCCAACTGGAATAGACCGTTTAGGAAGAGGAATTGTTCCTCGCTGGGATATACTCAAAGAGGACATCTGGAGGCTTGGCGACATTAATGGCAATGAATTATCCATGGCGATGCAAAGATAAGTATGGTTTATTATAAAGTGAGAGGCAATAACCATACTATAAGTGGACGTTACCAGGAGCTTATAGGGCTCTGCATAATATCATAGCCTTAACCTTTCAAGACGGAGGTACTATCTTCGCGGATAAAAGTGGCCTTGAACTCCCTTCCTTGTACGAACACCATCAAGTTTATAGAGACTACCACAACCTAGTTGTAGTGGTTCGAAGAAGAATCAATTTATCTGAATCTGACGTCAACTGGATGAATGTGTTATAGTTCAAGACGATCCTATTGAATTAGCTGAGACGAGGTGATATACATTGATTCTCTTGCCATTTCTTGCTCATGGTATACTACCCATATGGATATTCACTCTTAGAAGTCTTCTAGAGCTCTAGAGTTCAACACCCTTGTCACCGCCCTCTACAGGCGGTGAGAAGCTAAAGATTAGGGGCCAGGACTATCGCCTAAGGCAGAAAGGGCCAAGCTACTGCTTCTTCCTGCTCTGCCCCGCAGATCACCTGGAGGTTCAACTTCGAATCATTTCATCCTTGCCTGCTTCTTTTCGACGCGTGTTCATATCAGAAAAGCTCTGCTTATTATGCATCTTACTTGCGCTTCCCACAAATCCTGCAGCCTTGACTAAGCTCGGAGCTAGTTTACAGGTCTTCTGATCCCCCCGCATGTCTCCAATCTTGTGGTTTTTCCTTTCAATCTAGAAAGTCTGCTCTTGGAAGTGTTTTCTATTTTCTTCACCAGCAATAATGAGTGGCATTC
This sequence comes from Penicillium robsamsonii, assembly GCF_028829455.1. Taxonomy (NCBI): domain Eukaryota; kingdom Fungi; phylum Ascomycota; class Eurotiomycetes; order Eurotiales; family Aspergillaceae; genus Penicillium; species Penicillium robsamsonii. The sequence goes on along the minus strand of NW_026643219.1, from coordinate 7,403,276 downwards.
ATCGGTTCCTGACGCGTCGCGACCGGCACAATAAGCTGAACAAGCAAAGCAAAGAAGAGGTATGCGTGCACAAAACGCTACGATGATGCTTCAAAATACAAGATCTTATATTAACTAACGTTTTGTGCTTCTTAGGCTTCCAATATTCTTTCGCGCCCTCTGTTCCATGGAATTTTCAAGTCAGAAACCACACTGGAAGATCACGATCATGAGAAGAAGGTATGGGTCTGAGCGCATTACGGTCAGCTTGCACCTGTCTAATATTCTAAATCAACATAGGTCAAAGCCCTCGCTCAGCGCCTTAAACAGCTTGGAATTGTTGCGATAGAAGAAGAGCATATGAATTATGCATTACAAGCCACAGACGGCGATACAGAGAAGGCATTCAGTCTGCTGCTTCTGCTAGAAGACTCTATCGAAGGAATAATCAGGAATTACACTCCCAATACGAAACTCCTAGGCGCAGAGAATCGTCAAGGTGTTACATGCTATCTGGACGCGTTATTATTTGCTATGTTTGCCCGTCTCGATTGTTTTGAGGCCATTCTATACAAATCCTTTAATGATGAGCCTCGTCGAAAGCTTGCAATCCTTCTGAGACTATGGGTGAATCTGCTGCGATCAGGCAAGCTCATCAAAACAGATATGGTTAGTTATAACGCTTGTGGTTTTCCTATTCTTTCACATTGGTATTGACTAGGTGGCCTCAGACAAAACACCTACAGGAGTCCCTAGCAGAATGTGGCTGGGAAGATGCGGCCAAACTTCAGCAACAGGATGCTTCAGAGGCATTCACTTTCATCACCGAAAAGCTAGAACTGCCACTTCTGACTTTGAAGATGGACATCTATCATACTGGAAAGGAGGATGAAAGTGATGACCATAAGTTCATCAACGAGAGGCTTCTCGAGGTTGCCATACCTCCCGAGCCAACTGATGGACAGTCACTTACACTGGAAGACTGTCTGGAAGCCTACTTCAACAACATGATTGAAGTCAAACGACACATGGCACGACGTAACACCGCTAGCTCGATTAGATCGATGGATTCACTCTCTATATCCAAGGGATCCACCTCGCATGTTGAGACGGTGGAGATTGAGACCACGCCCACTATGTCTCCTTCTCAAACAAATACGCCGCGGGCCGAAAAAACAAACCCATGGTCATCGTTTAGTGAGTTCACCGAATCCCTTGAGGCATCTCGGGCACCTGGTCGGCGTGCTAGTATAGTTCGGGAGCGATTCTTTCCAGATCCAAGTGAGGAGACAAACACCGGAGATTCGAAACCGGAGAAAGATACCAGTGCAGAGCAAGATACCAGTGGAGATGCGCAACCGCGAAGGGGCTCATATAAGAAAGAGGTAATGATGCCTGCATGGCAATTTTTCAGCTTGATACGTATGTCGTCTCCTTTCCTCCTGTTGAGTTTTGCGTGAACTGACTGATCTTGCTTAGCCTGGTATACTGACAATACACCAACAAATGACGCGCAAGTTGCAGCACACTTTTCTTCAAAACGGCCGATTCTTGGTATGTGTCTGAAACGCTATTCCTTCTTGCCAGACGGGAAGGCAGTCAGACTCAATACACACATTGATATACCAACCGAGATCGGCCTACCTCACTTCATCCAGGACGACAACTTGGATGCGAATGCTCCTATCTATGGGAGCTTTAAACTCTCTTTACAGGCTCTGGTTTGCCACAGGGGCAACTCGGTTGACTCGGGGCATTACATTTCCATTGTCCGAGGCACTAGTTGCCCCAATGGTAGCACTCCTGTCACCACTGGCCCGGAAGCCCCGGAGACATCAAAACACTGGATGCGGTTCGATGATCTCGCAGCAGAACGAGTGACATTGGTTGACATTGACGACGCATTGAAGACTGAATCCCCATATCTTCTGTTCTACCAAATTCTTCCGATCGGCGAAGATCCATCTGCGCTCAACATTCCAAATGCACCATCATCGCGGGCTTCAGACGGCAGTACACTAGCCGACCAAATGGATTTCGGCGCAGAGGACTTTGTTTCCGACCGACCAAGTGTTGAGGTCACGGGGCCATGCGAGACTGATGCACCAACATTAGCCAGCATCGCAAGGCGATCCAGCATAGCATTCTCAGAAACCAGTAATCCAGCTGGTCTTCAACCGCGCTCAGTTCCATCATCATCGCCTAGGTTGGCATCGATGGAAGAAATAAGCACAAGGGGGACTTCGTTCTCGCGCCGTGGGTCTCGATCGGCCAGGAGTACTCCCGGAAGCCGTGCTGGCAGCCAAACGGGAGAAAATAGAATCAGTGCCACTTTTTCACGCTTCGCTGAACGGCTTAGTCGGGATAAAATTAGCCATGAATTTACTGAGGGTAAAGAAGATGAGTCTGCATTGGAGATTGATGACACTGTGGACGATATGAAACTCGGGCCAGCTGCCCTTGAGAACAAGGAGAAGCGCGGAAGAGGCCTAACAAAGGATCGCGAGAAGCAGAAAGGGAAGGCAAAGGAGAAGTCCAAGGAGAAGGGCAAGAAATTGGATCGAGAATGTGTAGTAATGTGAGCCCGGCCGGTGATGCCAGGATTTCCTTTTTTTTTTTTTTTGAGATACCCATCCAGCTATTGCATGTTTCACAGACAATGATACCCATGTTGCATGAGCAGTGACTTTGGTGTTTGTGATATTTAGGTTGGAATCAATTGCCTACAAATAATTGTGATTTGTATTATAGACCCAAGTGAGTAGTTACTTTGTAGTTCTGCTTTGGTGATCCATAGCCTTGGCCTCAGGTGTCAAGGAAGGCCTCCGCATTCCTTCGGCCTCCGACCTCGAAGAGCCCATTCCGTCCTGCATCAACTCGCAAAACCTTCAACTTGCCTCAACTCTTGTATGAGAGGCATGACATAGCGCCCCTACAGCTAGCGCATTATGGCGCTGGACGGATCCAGCAGTTATATTGCTCCGAGCAACTTAATGGAGCCACCGAGCTCTTCTCTCCCCATGTTCGACGTTGAACGGGTGCAGTTGGCCTTCTCCGTCGCTGCAGACTTCGTTGCAGCGCAAGTAGCGAACAATGTGCTTGTGCTAGCCTTATCAACTAATCGCATTCTCCGAATCGATCTTGATTCCCCTGAAGATGTCGAAGGTAGGCCTCCGAACGTTTCCCCGCAGCAAATGCTAGCCACAAGTTGACCTAACCGTGCCCATGTACAACAGACATCGATCTCCCCAAGAAATCCTCAGAAGTTGGAGTGATTCGGCGCATGTTCCTCGACCCGTCGGCATCTCATTTGATTATCACCACAACCCTCGGCGAAAACTACTATCTCCATGCCCAGTCACCGTCGCGACAACCGAAACCCTTGACGCGATTAAAAGGCGTGTCAATCGAAAGCGTTGCTTGGAATCCCTCTTTACCCACCGCCTCTACCCGCGAAATACTCATTGGTGCCACTGATGGCAACGTCTACGAGACTTATATTGAACCCTCCAGCTACCGGCAGGAGAAGTATACCACCCCGGTCTACCAAGTGCCAGGCGCCTCTCCGGTGGTTGGAATATCGGTGGAACCGGTGTTTTCTAAGCCTGACCAAAGAAGGGTACTTGTGGCAACCTACGGGAAACTACTTCATTTCATTGGCCGGACAGGAGTTTCAAGGCATGGGAGGGAAAGCGGCGTGTATTCGGAGCTTTTCCAGCGCGAGATGCCAGTGATCCATGAGGTTCCAAACTCGTCTAGCTCTGCGCCATCTTCGCTGGCAATTTCGCCCACAATCTCGGAGAGCTATCAGGCCGAGGGGTATACCGAAAAGCAGTTTGCGTGGCTCAGTTCCGAGGGGATATACCATGGCCAACTTGCGTCGGAGTCCCCATTCAACACCGCAAATATGCTTGCACGCTCGATATTTCCAGCTTCGGAATCGCCGCGAGGAGGCCGGAAGTTGATACAAGACCCGATTTCTGCCATGACTCTGTCACAGTGGCATATCCTAACACTTGTTGGAGGCAGAGTGGTCGCAGTCAATCGTCTCAGCCAGGAAATTGTCCACGATCAACCCGTTTTGGAAGCTGGGCAGAGCGCGCTGGGCCTCTTGACTGATCTCACCAAAAACACATATTGGCTTTTCACCAGCCAAGCCATTTTTGAAGTTGTAGCAGGTGATGAGGACAGAGATGTCTGGAAAATCTTTTTGAAAGAGCAAAAGTTCGATGAGGCTCTTCAGTATGCCCGAGGTGCTGCTCAGCGAGATGCTGTTATGACTGCTTCGGGTGATTTTCTGGCAGGCAAGGGTAACTTCCTCGAGGCAGCTAAAGTGTGGGGCAAGAGCAGCAAAGGGTTCGAGGAGGTTTGCCTTACTATGATTGACCATAAAGAGCATGATGCTTTGAGGAACTACCTCCTCTCCCAGCTGGCAACATACAAGAAGGCCTCGCTTATGCAAAGAATAATGGTCGCGAGCTGGCTTGTGGAACTGTTCATGTCAAAGTTGAACTCTCTCGATGACAATATAGCCACCAAAGCCGAATTGGCAGAAGGCACAAGCACTGGAGAAATCAAGGATCAGCTTGGCAGCATTCGGGCTGATTTCCAAGAGTTTGTGAACAGCCACAAAGCAGACTTGGACAAGAAAACAGTATACGATATTATCAGCAGCCACGGGCGGGAGGAAGAATTGTTGTTCTTCGCCACCGCTACGAACGATTACAACTATGTTCTATCGTACTGGATTCAGCGCGAGAAATGGCTGGAAGCTTTGAAGGTTTTGCAGCGGCAAAGTGAAGCCGATGTGTTCTACAAGTATAGCAGTGTGCTGATGACACACAAGCCGACAGACCTGGTCGATATTCTGATGCGACAGACGAACCTTGATCCTGAGAGACTGATCCCCGCCTTATTGAATTACAACAAATCTGCCAGCGTCTCTTCCCTCAACCAGAATCAAGCCGTCCGGTATCTGAACTTCATCATTGTCAACCACCCAAATCCATCTGCAGCAGTCCACAACACCCTTATCTCAATACATGCCTCCAGTCCTTCATCGTCTGAGGCTGGACTGCTTACTTATCTCCAATCGCAACCAGCATCCACCCCTCCATACGATGCAGACTTCGCACTTCGCCTGTGCATTCAAAATCAACGAATCCAGTCATGCATTCACATCTACAGTACAATGGGACAGTATCTACAGGCTGTAGAGCTAGCCCTAGAGCACAATGACATAGAATTAGCCGCGATCGTCGCCGACCGCCCTGAGGGCAACGACAAGCTCCGCAAAAAGCTATGGCTCCTCGTCGCCGAGAAAAAGATCCGCCAACCGGGCACGGGAATCAAAGACGCGATTGAATTCCTACGCCGCTGCGAGCTGCTCCGGATCGAGGACTTGATCCCATTCTTCCCCGATTTCGTCGTCATCGACGACTTCAAGGATGAAATTTGTACTGCTTTGGAGGACTACTCGCGCCACATCGACTCGCTCCGCCAGGAAATGGATAACTCAGCCCTGACAGCCCGCCAAATCCGCGGTGAAATTTCCGGTCTCGATACTCGCTACGCCATCGTTGAGCCAGGCGAGAGGTGCTGGATCTGCTCGCTACCCGTTCTCAGCCGTCAGTTCTTCGTCTTTCCCTGCCAGCATGCTTTCCACAGTGACTGCCTGGGTAGGGAGGTCTTGGAGGGCGCTGGTGGCAAGAAAAAGTATATTCGGGATCTGCAGGCGCAGCTCAGCAGTGGTGATATCTCTGCCTCGCGGCGTGAGGAGATTGTCAAGGAATTAGATGGGCTAGTTGCTGAAGCTTGGTATGCATCTTTCCTATTAGCCTATCGGCGGTATATCTCACTAACCATATCCGCAGCATCCTCTGTGGTGACCATGCCATCAAACAAATTGACAAACCCTTCATTGCAAGCTCGGAGGCGGCCGAGGACTGGGCTCTCTGATGTGCATCTCCCAGTCGATTTTGATGTGTTCGCCATGGCATGAGGCGCCGTTTAATATCTTCCTCGTGTGGTGGTCAGACAATATTCCTGCAGAGATACTTTTTTGTTTTGTTTTGTTTTTGATTTTTCGCAATACCCTTCCTTGTCTTAAGCAGGTCCTACACGATAAATGACGCCTAGCCCTCGTATATAGACATGGCTAAACTGAATTTGATTCGGATTCAAATATTAAATTTTGTACACACCTGAAAAAGATATAACACGAATACAGTAAGTGCACAGTGAGTAATCTACCCAACTCCATGCGCAAATAAACAAATTCCCGGAAAGGTGGTTGGAAAGGAGAAAGATGAACAAAAGGCTATGTCTATCTCAAAAGGATAGAATACACCTACCCCATAAAGCGCAGAATACCTAGTTCTCAGGCCATAGATGCCGCAGCAGTTCGAGATCCTGCGCAATGGCCGGACTATGTACTGCACAGTCCTCCAAAAACCCTATCATCTCCTCGTTCCAGCGTTCCCAACCATCTGGCAGTGTCTCGCGGACACGAGCACTCGGCGAATGGGCTATACAATAGAAAAGCAGGATTTGGCCGAAGAATCTTGAGCGAAGAAAAGTCAGTTGAACCCGTCCAAGCATATAATCATATTGAAATAAATGCAAAGGGAAATGTGGAAGTGGCAACTCACTGCGAACAAAAAGCAAATTTAATCGGAATACAGCTCTTCATTTTCCGGAAGATTCCCTGAGTGATCGGCCAGTCCATTGCATTCTGGAGACCGCTTCGCACTTGCACAAAGTCTTCGTCTGTTAGGAGATGCGGGATTCGGAGGGCTTTATATAAATACGGGCGGCCGATGTGGAAGCGTGCGATCATATGTCGGCCTTTAAGCATGGCGTCTGCTACTGCTATTGCCGGGGAGAGAGGCTTGTTCGGATCTGTCTGTCTTTGTCTTGGGGAAGAGAGGTGAGCCGGAGATGCTACTGAGGCGGACGGAGATGGGTGGTGGATGGAGGGTGTTGCTGGGGTTGGGTGGGAGGAATAAGGGGCGTTGTTGAATTGGATTGCTGTTGGAAGGTTGGTGCGCCATTGTTCTAGTTGGTGGTGTAGCTCTGTGTTTATTGCCGGGAGGGGGAAGGTTCCTGAGTCGGCTAGATAGAGGATAGGTGTTAGAGGATGGATTTTGGCTTTTGTTTTGGCTGTCTGGCAGGATAACTCACAGTAGAAGTAGAGGGAATGGCGGATGCGCGTGAGGATAATGCGGTGGGCTACCTGGGCCAGGAAATGATATTGGAAGTATGAGTCGTCAACTACGCTTGATGAGTTGAACCGGTTTGAGCCGTAGCCGGTTGTTTCGAAGCCGATGAATTTGGGAATTGGGACATGTTCTTCGAGACGAGAGAGGCCACTTGATGGGAGGTGCAACTCTTGTACGAGAATGGTCTCATTCATTAGACAGTTCCAATATACGCGAGATTTCATATCGCCTTCCCACTCATTGAAATTCACATTATGGCTGTATACGAGTCAGTATCATCCTAGTTGTTGAGATGTATAGGGAAGGACTCACTTCGTCAACATTGATAGACAGCAGGTAGCAGCGCGAGAAATCATTGTCCAGGAATCCATCGGACGAGGAATCTGGCTATAATATACACTATAAAAGATGAGTATCAATCTGCGTATAGAAGTAAGCTTGGGGCATGGATACGTACGAAGAAAGAAGGTAGAATTGACAGCTTTGGATATCGTTGTCGCACATCAAGAAGCCGATACGTCGCCGAGCCTCGTTGAAAAATCGCAGTCCAGGCTGCTCTTCGTAAACCACGCTCATCCATTCTGGGGGTTCAAATCGATGGCCCTGGGTACCTGGTAAAGGGTAGTTCCCTTCTTGGTAGGCGTGAACAGCGAGACAGCCCAATGCTAGCACGTTAAGCACCAGACAGCTCTCTAAATTATATCCAAAGCCACTTTCGATAGCTGAGCCAAGAGTGAAGGAAAAGAAGAACCCCTTGTCCATAATCGGCGTGGAAGGGTTAAAAACACTGAAGAACGCATCCGCCAGACCCCTGATCAATGCTAACGGCAGTACTTCTAGCCAGTGGTCTCCCGCTTGTAATGGATAAGAACTGGTAAACATCGGCAGCGGAGGCCGTGCTGATTCCAGTTCAATGACATAGTTTTTCCCGAGCATTTCATAGGCAGCGAGTAACTGCTTCGGGAGGATCTGTCTTGCTCCAGGCCACACAATGACACCATGCTGACTGAAAGAGATAGAGATCCGGCCTGCAGAGTCTGATTTTCGTTGATTCTCTTCGAATTCGAAGTCATCTCCATTCCCAGCTGCCGCGGGTGTGAAGTTGTCCCCGATAGTAGACAGCATTGGTGGGCGCTGATGGCCATCGTCGCCAAAGGCAGGCGATAGCTGTGATTGCGATTCATGAGCAGGAGTACGAATCTGGCTCTGAAGAGATTGTAGATCACTCAAGATAGACGTGGGTATGTTTTCCAATTTTGTCTCTAGTCGATGGAGAGTGCTCATGATCATCGTGAGAGATTGATCGCGTCTGGAATTATAAGCAATTGAAATAAAAACTACCCCGGGTGACTTACTTTGAAGATTTACGCTCGTTATAAACACACTCTAGGCCAAGCGACTTACATAGTCCACACCTTGGCCGCGATTCGTCGCATCTCGTCTTTTTCAGGCGACAAGTCTCGCACGCCTGTTACTGGGGGTTAGCGGCCTTCGAACGAGTTGGTCGCGTCGCAGAATAGAATAATCAAGGCAACATGCGCACTTACAACCGTAGCAATGAAGTTCCTAGGTTTCTTGGATGGTCCCGAGGATTGACCGTGCTCTTCTTCGCCAGGAGAGAGCAGGTCATGAATGGGCAGCAGGCCATTGCTATCAGGCCCCGGCAACATGTGCGCGCCTGCCCTGGACTCCTCGAGCGACCGCTTGCTCATTTTGCATCATCGAAAATTGGAATATCTCTCGCGGCATCCTGGGGTGATATTGAGTCGGTCTTTTTTTTTATCGCGGAACGCTGCGCTGGGAGGGCTCAGCCAATCAGAGGCCATCCTGCTATGAATCATCGCCCGCGACTTCAATGGGTGATATAAATCAATCTACGATGTACGTGTTAAGATTTATAAAAGCTTTTGATCTAGGTATCTGGTTTGGTAGTTCGTGGATTTTAGTAATATGTGTGAGTTGGTTATCCGCTAAATATATATCTATTTTATGTAGATCTTCCGGTAAGTACACATAAAACGACCAAGAGTCTTGTGGGATTTACTAGAAACAAAATAAGGAAAATAACAGATCTGCTTCAGGAACGGAGTACGAAGGTTGAAAACAGACCCTACAACCGATCCGCCTACGTGGCCATTACCAGATCCACATCTTGTCAATAGTGAGTTGAATAGTGAGTTGAATAGTGAGCTCGATAGTGTACCTTGTACTCCATATCCGTCAATGTTTATCATTAGCCTAGACCCAACTCCAAGGGACAGATTGCGAATCCGTTTGCCGATTCCCAACACCGTTATTCCACTCGCCACCTCGAGAATAGGCTGCCATGATCAAATAAACAGTCTAGATGCAAGCGGAGCTCAGTACGTACCGAACTCCTATACTGTAAATAGAAGCAAATGACTCTGGTTTGGCCCTACCCAGGTCTCCACCCCCTATTACTCATTTTCGGTTTCAAACGGGTCTCCCAACGTCACTCAATTAGGACTTTTTTTTTTATTACAATCTGTATTTCCGAGTTAATTTAAGTGTAACAATGATCCACCTTGAGCGGACAGGGGGATGCCAGGGTGGAATGACGTTGACAGGACCCTGTGGAATGTGGCATGGGATTCAGAGACCATGTTTTGTTATGGCTTTCTATAGCTATACCTACGAAGTGCCACCCCCTATTACCGGGAAACATAGAACATGACTTAACGGTTAGAAGCGAGGTAACTAATGCATAGATGTCAACCTTAATATAAGATGATGACTACAGTATTGGAATGCAAACTTTGAATAGGTGGCATAAATGACATAGAATAAGCCAATCAATGAATTGCAACAACGGGTTGCTGAGGGATATACTGCACATTGTAGTCCCCCGCCGACAAGGCGACACACTTGGATATGTAAGGCAAAAAAGGAGGGGAGACATGCTTGTGTTGACTCGGCAACGGCTACGAACTCGACATGTCGAACATAAACATGTTGACACAGCATGAAAGGTCTCACACATGATGCGTCTGAAAAAAGAAAAAGCAAAGAAAAAGCAAAAAAAAAAAAAAAAATGCCTCAGGCAATGACAACCCTTGCATCGACCTTGAAAATTCCAATCTTTGCTTTCTTTTTCCTGCAGTACTGCAAAGTCGTACACGGAGAAAAAGAGACCTACAGGAGGCTGGGATCCCTTTGTACTCCGTAATGGGGGCAATGCAAATGCATGTTGATGTCCTGGAGATGTATACTCCATAAGGAGTACTCCGTAGTTGCATAGGCCATATGCATTGTGGCGGTTTTTTAAACGTATCCTTGTCTCAACTCACATTGAGCTTATACACTCGGATCGAAAACATGGATATAAAGATTTGGGGAAGAATGTCCACATTTTTGATATATTAGATTACTAGTAACTAAGATACGAGGTTAGTCCAAGTGAGGAAAACCAGCTGAAACTAAAATCCGGGGAAGTGGCACCTCATTAATTCGGGTATCTCACCCCCCTCTTTTGACTTGGCATGTCCTCTCAGGGACTGTGTACTTATCCATGTTTAATATGAGTGCCACACCAACTTCCATTATCGGACTTTGATAGCAGACGATCTTCACATTTGGATATCATGGAATGACGGCGGGGTATACAACATATGATAACCTATGATAGTCTATAGTCTACGATAGTCGATGATGATTCGAATGGAACCATGGACATCCTTATTTGTTTACTTCCGGGACTCTTATCGTCCCTATCGGAGGATACTTCCCATTGCCCACAAACGTACCCGGAAGTATGCTCCGACCTGATAAGGCAAATCGTATCTATCCGGGTTCGGAAGATAACTCCACCCAGTATCATATTTATACTACATCTGACATTATGTGTACTTCGTACGTAACTACGCAAACCACGCAACCGTACCCCGAAAACAAAGAGACACGTTGCAGCCCATATCCAGGTTGATAGGACAGTTGTATAAATTTATGGGGGGTCGGTTTTTACACGCGGATCGCTTTCTTCTGATGCACCAGCAACATTAGATGACGAATGCTTGGGAAGGTCTAGTGTAGACTAGGTTTGATATATATGCAGGATATCTTGTATGGAGGTTACGATTGACGTTATACGTTGCACCCGGGAGACTGCATGAATGGGAACGGCAATGATAATCATGGAGCCAGCGGCAATGGCTGATGGAGGGGGAGATCAGGACCAGAAACTGAACCGTGTACCGACGGTCTTTCTGTAGATCCCCTTGCAATGCAGACAAAGTAGTATCTTGTAGACGCTATATTGCGTGCGATGTACGATATGCTAGGATGCATCTGGGGACGTTATACCGAAAGAGGGGGGGTGGATGTGTTCATATCAGATGTACAGCCCAAGAATTTCACTGGAAGGGTTGAAATTTCCGACAAGAATGTGGATTAAAATGGGGTGATGATAGACGTAAAATGGATGGGACGTCGCGTGATGCACATTTGCCGGACGCCGAAGTCGTGCCACATATCCACACTTACTCTACCCCGTTTCGTTTCGAGAGAGTTCGGGTATGATGTACTTCTGAGCATGCTTTGAATGCAAAAAGTGTACGGAGTACATCGTACCTATCGATCTTGAGACCTGCAAGGTCAAACCTTGCAGGCCACAGGAGGCGGTCAAACCTGATGTAAGCCTAGACCACCCTGGGCAGCCAGGGACGTTCCCTTCACCGCTTGACAGAGCTGCGTGGGTGTCTGAAAAGTGGTTGGGACGACTCATTACTGGGAGCACGCTCCACTCGAACAACGTCCACTCGAACAACGTGTCTTGTTGGATTGGGATAATTCTTCAACATTACTTGGAGACACATCAGCAACTGGGTCCGATTCCTACTCTTTTGATCGTATTGCTTCCTGATAGAGAATATGGTCGTATTGCGCCAGATGAATGATATCAGACGAATCTTGTCTCATAAATCCGCGCGGCAAAGAACGTAGATAATAGAGACTGGAAGCTAGTCCAGGGTGGACCAAGATGGTCCGAAACGTACCTGCGGAAGGGTACCTTCCCATAGGCACAGCGCATAGTACGCATAAATTTGGACAGCATAAAGGCTGCAGTGGGTATCCGGGGTGAACCAATCAGAAGATATCACGCCATCCCACTCTATCGCGTCATGCAGCTTGTAAATAGTGGCCAGATAATCTATTCTGATTGGCTGGTCTCCCCAGAATTGACTGCGCAATTATACGCATTGGGAATAGTGCGCCACCTTGATCCGCCCTCGGCCGACGAAACTCCAAAACTCCCCCTGCTGATGTCAACCGTCATTGTGACTGGCCCTTCGAACCAGAATCTCGAAAGTTTGGGAAGTTTGGGAAGTTTGGGAACTCGGGAAGCCTGAAATCTGAAAATTGAAGTAGATGATGTGATGGACACCAAACTTCGGATTGGACCGGCCAACAATGGGATTCAGCGTTATCATCTTATCGTAGATAAACCGATTCCAACGTGGAAATCCATCCATGGATTGACAACGGAAATATCACGTAGACGTCTGACGCCTTTACCAAGGATAAGGAATGCCTGGAAGGTTCATGAAACTTGGAGAGCCTGGTCGATTGGACCATTACAATACCAGTATTCATTCCGTACGTTACCAGTTTCCCCGGGAGACGGAAACGGGCCAAGGACCTCGGGTGCCAGTCAAATTAGGTGGGCGGTGCAGATCACACGGATGAACAGCCCACGAGGGAAGACCGGTATGTTACGGTACCAGACCGTACAGCCAATCAGTTCGCCTCTCCAATTCCCCTCACGGGCTTTACACCACCTCTCTCTCCCTGGCTCCTTCTATCTCTCCTTTATACCATCATCCATCTTCCTCTTCTATCATCTCTTTTTTTCGCTACTCCTATATTCCATCTCTCCCGCCTTTCCACCTTCTCCGATCCTCTGTCTGCCATCACTTATCCGTCACCTTTCTATCACTTCCTACGATTCCAAGGTTGCCAAGATCGCTGTGTCTGCTTGCCATTAACTTCAAGACACTACCAACCCTGGACGGTCTATACTCTTCTCTCTCGACAACATCCAAGCTCCAAGGTCTGATCCCGATTCGCCTTGAGCAAAGAGTATCTCTCTCGCCTTGCCGTCCTAAACCCCTTTCCCTCGGTCTTCCGGGTCCACCCTAAGCTCGGGTGACTCACTTCCATCAACTTGATAAAAGGGTCCAAATCTTGGTCTGTCGGATACCCATTGTGCTATCAATACCTCTAGCCTTCGTCACTTCAATATACACGAAGGTGTTGCCTGCGTTGCGGGTAACCATACGTTTCCTCGGTCGAACCTTGTCGTGAGAGCACTTCGGGAATTTCATACCTCAGGGGCAACCTGGCAACGAGTATCTCTACTTTTCCTGCTTGGATTAGAAGGGTGCTCTACCGGATCCCTCAATTCGCCCAGCCAATTTGCGCCAATAATTCTATCTGGCCTCTCATGACTCACTAATCTCAACTATCTTCAACTTGAGTCATAGCCTTCGACCTTGAACCCGGTGTTCATAGGATTCCTTTTCTTCTTCTTCTTCTCATATACATCTTTGACCTTTTTCAATTACGATATTACGCAGCGCTTTATCTCAACTCTCTTCAATTCGTCCGGTATCAGGCCGACTTTCAAACACTTGTCCATCTCTTGACACATTCGTGTCGTCCACCTGGGTCCCCTTCCCGTTAACCAACGAAAAACGAAATACAAATGAGCACATAACGGTCTTTACCCATTTCCTTAGCGTCAACAACCCCTGTCCGGGTTCATTCAACTGCGCCACTGCGCCATCATTCTCTCCTCTTTTCATCTGTCTATCAACTTTCACCAGTACATCTTTTTATATGACCTTTCGAGCCAGTCAGGATTCCGTTCACCTCAATCTCCCGACTACACCCGGCTCTTCTTTTCGTCCATCCCTATCTATCTTGGATCCCGCGCCTGATACTTCTCTTCGTTGTCTTTAATCTTCATTAGCCTGGTTGCTTTTTGCTTATCACACTTCAACGCATTCTGAACACGCGCCAGTGTTCTTTTGAGCGGCCCATAGATTTGTTTTCACTTCATCTCTTTGTTGGAGCATCACATCATTCCGCTCCCCCATTTCATCTCATCTCTGAATCCGTCCTTCTCGGAATCATCAGGCCAACATGTCGATCATGGAGTGCTCGAAAGAAGAATTCGTTGAGGGCCAACTTTTGGATGATCGTTTTCGAACTGTGGCCCCCCCTCAACCATGGGTCTTTTGGAATGGTATTCCTTGCCATGGATACCCAGACAGGCCAAGACGTTGCTATCAAACGTCTACTCAAGGGCCCCTCAACGAGTTCCGATGACGATCGCTTCGAAGAACTAGAGTGTCACCGACGCTTTGGTTTCCATCCGAACCTGGTCAACTTGGTTCATACATTCGACACCGAGACTCATAAATATCTTGTTTTGGAGTATTGCGCCAATGGCGATCTATACGAGGCCATCCGCCTTAATCGTGGTCCATTGGAGACTGAGCACGTTCGGGATTTCATGCTTCAGCTGATTAGTGCCGTCGACTTCATGCATGTCAAAGGCTTGTATCACCGTGACATCAAGCCGGAGAATATCTTCCTGACACAGGATGGCTCCATGAAACTCGGCGACTTTGGTCTCGCTACCGAAGACTCGTGGTGTCACGAGGCGTGTGTTGGCAGTGACCGCTACATGGCCCCCGAGCAATATGATCCGAGCACGACAGGATACTCTCCCGCTAAGGCCGACATCTGGTCTGTGGGTATCTGTCTGTTGAACATTCTGTTTGCCCGGAATCCCTTTGTCACCCCCACCGAGTCCGATGTACTCTTTGCAGATTACGTGCGCGATCGCCAGTCGTTGTTCGATATCTTCCCCAACATGTCCCAGGATACTTACGAGATTCTGACGCATGCCTTGACCATTGATCCCTCCAAGAGGTCCTTGTCGGAGGTGCGTGATTGCATTCTCCGCGCCGTCTCTTTCACTACCGACGACGAATCTCTCGATGAGTTTTGCACCGAAGATCGCGAGGTGGTTGCCGCCAGCGCCAACCGCGAACCTCTTCGCACCCCCTCTCTCCAGAGCCCCCTTGTTAACCAGGGAGATTCTTTCCCCTGGGCAAAGGCGCTCCAGTCGAGCCCTCCCCAGGCTATTCGACAACTATCTGCCATCCCGGACAACGAGAGCTATACCGAGGATCTGTTCCCGGCTTCCGAAGCTGCGGGAAGCTCATGGTTCTCGTCTCATATGGAAACTCCATCAGTAGCTTCTGTTCTGGACTCTCAGCTCAGTGAATCGTTCGTTTTGCTCAACCTTCGCAAGCGTGAGGTGCCGCGTCTTCCTCGCTCTGATCCGGTTTCCATCACCGGATCACTGCCGTCTCATGCAACAAAGCCCCTGCCTTCTTTGTCGATGGTCTTTGGCAACAACAAATCTGCCGACAAGATCTCGAAGAGCTGGTGCGACATGTGGGACGAGGAGGAGTCCGAGAATGAGGATCTGGCTGTGATGCAACAACGACGGGAGCAGAACTCTCGCAGCTGGAGTCAAGAGAGCCAGGGAGCTGCCATCCCAAGGTTGCGCGAGCCGGACTCCGCTTCCCTCAACCAGTGCTCTCAAGGCTCAGATGTGGATCTGAAGATGGAACCTCATGTACTAGGGGATCTTTCTCTGGACGAAGACAGTGACTCTAGCACACCCCGCCCCATGCGGAATTCCCCACCCGAGCAGTCTAGTGCTGATAAGTGGTCGATGCTTGGTGAGGTGCGACGCAAGTACAAACCCGAGGACGAATCGCGCAAGTACAAGCCTCGCAAGTCGCGTGAGGTGTTTGGTCCCAAGAGCGTTGCTGCGAACAGTCGGCGACACGATTGGGGTCGAGGCACCTCCGGATACCACCAGACGAAAACCAAGCCCGCATCGCCCGTGGACAATCGCCGCCGCCATTTGATCGAACAACAAGATTGGCGCAGCAATGTCTCCCAAAGTTTCCTACCTCCTGACGATGGAAGCGTCGATGACGATCTTGATCTCGTCGGTGGGTGGCATGAGACTCACTTCTAGGGTTCTCGACATTCCCTCGCACTTCCCTCTACTTTTACCCTCTACTCCCCTCAATGTTGGTGTCTGCTTGCATGTTTCGATTCAGTTGGGAAAAAAAAGTTCAAAATTACCCACGATAAATTAATGTTCCGCTTTGTCTTATGTCTCTTTGTTCTCGGATTGAGTGTTTCATTTGTTTCCGTCCGTCCTCAACGGTGCATTGCCACATGCATTGCATCACCCTCCTTCGTCCAAACTGTTTTTTTTTATTCTTTCTTCCTGTACAATATCAGACCGAGGGTCACGGACACGGACGGAGACAACGAATACGAAAAACCACAAAAAGGTTAGAAGGCTGGCTCGGAATGCGCTGGTGGATATATGACTCTGGCGGGAGACCTTCTTCGCATACGAACTACATGGTTGGCGTGGATTCTTCAGGGAAAAGGTGGAATGAGTTGCGGTGAAGTCGATCTGGCCTAGCAGGATGACTTGAAACGCGGCCGTTTTCTCTTCGTGTTGTACTGTAACTAGTTATTTGGCACAAAAGGGAAATTGATTACCATCCGCGAAGAATTGGGTTCTTTGTAAATTAGTAGATTCGTAGTCTGTTGTAGTCGCATCTGGGCATAATATTGTACCATATCCCTCTTCGAAAGGCGGTCAGAGCCCGTTGAGCCCGTTGAGCCCGTAGATGCCACTGGTCCCCCTCTTGCCCCATTCCCCATTCCTTTCTGGAGACCGCTATTTGTCGGCAAGCTTGGGGTTGGTCAGTCGCAATATCTCGCACTTAAAGAAATAAATAAAAATCTCCCGAGTCAACTGCTCTTACCCCCAGTCACAATGCGCATAGCGCGGTCGAATACATAGCTGAACTCAGGGAGCTATACAAGTGTGACTATCTGATCATCAGACCGACAGCATGCTGACCGCAGGCCGGTCATTGACTTTCTGGATATACCCAGCCCCAGTCCTTTTGGCCCTCTGCCATAACGCGCTCTCCACTGCGACCGCCCAGCCGCCCACAAACGGCGCGCAAGCTGCTCTCCCCACTACACCGGTGACAACATGTTCGACGAAGACTACCTGGCAGACAGAGGCGGAGCTATTCAACCTGCCGCCATGTCTGGAGACGCGCTGGGGACCGGGTCGCGATATGTATCTTGCTTCGGTATCACCCGATCTAAGTGCAGCAGCCAACGATCCAGTCGTCAATTCATCTGCCGTCTCGAGCGGGACGCCAGAAGCGACAGCTAAAACGACTCCAGATCAGAACGCAGAACAGGACCAAGACACAGACTCGCTATTGGACGGTGCTAGTTTCCTCTCATTTGAGGACTGGAAGAAGCAGAATTTAGCGAAGGTCGGACAATCAGCCGAGAATGTCGGAGGGAGCAGACGTGCCGCGGCAGCTGGAAAGGAAGACCGTCGACAGCCAACAGGAATTAATAATGCATTGGATTCGCTGGGTGACGATTCCGAGATCGAGTTGGACTTTGGTGGCTTCGGCGCTGAGACGCCCGAGGCTAGTCCTACCGCTTGGGGCTCGCATATCCCGTCGCGTGACGGACAGGCGGGGAATGCGGGTAGAAGAGGTGGCGGGGATGTACATGGACAGGGTGCGCTCCAGAGAGATACGTCGCGCCGTAAGGATGCTGGCACTACTTGCAAGGAGCGATTCAACTATGCTTCCTTTGACTGCGCGGCTACAGTGTTGAAGACGAATCCCGAGTGCAAGGGTTCGTCTTCTGTGCTCATTGAGAATAAGGATAGCTATATGCTTAACGAGTGTCGCGCTAAGAACAAATTTCTTATCCTGGAACTGTGCGATGATATCCTGGTTGATACGGTTGTTCTTGCAAACTATGAGTTTTTCAGCTCTATCTTCCATACATTCCGGGTGAGTGTCTCGGATCGGTATCCTGCGAAACCAGACCAGTGGAAGGAACTTGGGGTTTATGAGGCACGCAACACTCGTGAGGTGCAAGCGTTCGCAGTAGAGAACTCGCTTATCTGGGCTCGATACCTTCGAATTGAGTTCCTTACGCACTATGGGCATGAGTTCTTCTGTCCCGTCAGCTTAATTCGGGTGCATGGTACCACCATGATGGAAGAGTACAAGCATGGCGAGAGCTCTGACCGCGCCGAGGTTGAGGAGTTGGAGGCCAGTGAAGCTAATCAGCTTCCCGAAGATGTGGAAACCAAGCCCGTCGAGGTACCGGTCGAGAAGATCATTCCTGCGGTGGAACCTGGCCTCATAGTGGATGCGATTTGTCCGATCCCTCTATCAGAGGCTGTGTCACCTTTTGCGAAACTCAACGATATGTGCGATATTAATGATGGGCCACCTGTTGCAACTCCGACGTCAGACAGAGTGGCTCAGACCAATCTACCACCGAAACAGAACTCTACTGCTGCAGTTGGAGGCAGTCCCTCCGCGACCAATGTCGGACCACTTCCCACACCAAAGGCCGAGGATACTCGAAAGCAGGGTGAGCCTGCCAAAAATGCCGTGACCTCTCCGGATGCCTCAAGCATATCTTCGGAGCCTACTCAGAAGAACGCCACATCCGAGACAGGGAAAGCCACAACCCATCCTAAAGAGGAGCAGAACATTCCTCCCCCAGAGTCGACGAGACCTACAAACACTCAACCGCCATCTGCAAACCCCACGACCCAAGAATCCTTCTTCAAATCTGTCCACAAGCGGCTCCAGATGCTTGAATCGAACTCGACCTTGTCTCTTCTTTATATTGAGGAACAGTCTCGCATCTTGCGTGATGCGTTCAACAAGGTTGAGAAGCGGCAGCTAGCAAAGACCTCGACCTTCCTTGAAAACCTCAATGTAACTGTGCTCAACGAATTGAAAGAATTCCGCGAGCAGTACGACCACGTCTGGAAGTCCGTTGCTCTTGAATTTGAGCACCAGCGCATGGAATACCACCAAGAAGTCCACTCCCTCAGCAGGCAGCTCGGTGTCCTTGCCGACGAACTAGTTTTCCAAAAGCGAGTCACCGTGATCCAGAGCATCATGGTCCTCTGCTGTTTTGCCCTCGCCTTATTCTCGCGGGGGTCGGGAAACAACTATATGGAATTCCCCGCCGTTCAAAGAATGGTCGCGCGGTCCTACAGTCTGCGGTCTTCATCTCCACCTTTTGCCTCTCCATCGGCTAGCCCGGGGTCGACACGCCCAGCTTCATCTTCGTACCGCGAGAACAATGGCCATCGCAGAAATCTCTCTGACTCGTCCGACCAAGATAGCGCTGCTAGCCCAACCGCGGCCTATTCCCCGCCGACTCCTACGTCGTCTTCTCCAACAGATCGAGATGTGGAGGAGTTAGAGAAGGTGAAAGAACCTACCTCTCCCGAGTCTATGTCTTTGCCTACTCTGGGGACACCGCTACCCCGTGCTCACAGTACGCCACCTGTATTGAATGGGCGCCCTGCTGACCTGGATATGGATACGGCTGATGTCGACCCGGTTACCGATAATGCACGGTCGCCTGAGCTGTGATCGTTTAATGGCTGTAATGGCTATAATGGCATTAGCCGTATTTTTATGACCGTACATACTGATGTTTATTACTGCTTTGCTGTACACTGTACCCTATTGCGTGTACTATCAATGTTTAGATGATATGATTCCCACTGGTTTACTATGTTTACTATGTTTACTATGTTTGATTTGTTTACTGTGACCATTATTAGATTCATTTGAATTCCTTAAATCAAAAGACAATCAAAAGACAATCAAAAGACAATCAATAAACAAAGCCTGTAACATTTCCATGTCTAGTAGCAACATTGGAATATCCACGGTGTTGCGGGATTATGTGGCGTCATACTCGGTTGCCCAGCCAACAATCTCCCATTTTTCTCCAAACCCGTCGACCTTTTTCATCTTATCCGCCTTGTTCTTAACCTTCTCTCAATCTCACACTGTACATCTCTCCACATCCAAATCTCTACATATCAAAATGGACGCCACCACACAAGCTCAGCCTCTGGCCGACCGCTCAACCAACACCCGCCTGAACGCGAGCGACAAGACCGACCTGAAGGGTTCGGACATTTCATCAATGGAATACCACCGCCAGGTGTTGCAGGACAAAGTCACAGGCGAGGAGTGAGTATTCCCAGCGTTCTTTCTCTTATAATTCAATTATACAAAAAACTAACCCATCACAGACAACCTGCCTCCTACGTCTCCCCCTCAGACGATATCATGAGCCCCTGTACAAAGAAGTTGAGCGATATCAAGGGCAAGCGGTTCAAGAAGTTTGTGATTTCCTTCTGCTATACTTGAGACTCTTTTGGACCTAAACTAACACTCTCCAGCGCCGGCAAGCCCCAGTCGCTGTTCGCTAAGCTCGGCAAGAAGAGCTACGAGCAATCCACAGCCGAACAGGGTCGGACTGAAAATTAGAAGACCTCGGTCTTTGAGATGTTTCTTTTTTCTTCTTTTCTTTTTCTTCTTTCCACTCGGACTTTGATTCTATGGTCTTTCCTTCAATCTCTTTTACTCGGCGCCGGTCGCTGGGTCGGATGCATTGAGGAGAGGCAGATTTGAGATCTTGGATATCGGGCCTTGAGTTGGTATTCTTCCATGTTCTTTTTTTTTGTGATGACCTGCAATGCCTTTTTGTTTTGTGTACGGGGTATGGGATGGATGGAACTGTAATTGGGATATCTCATGGAGCACATTGGAATGCAATGACTTGGGATTTTTGTTTTTTTGATCACTTGGGTTGGCGTAGTTGTGTATTTCAGACTACTAACTCCTTAGGACTGCTCCTGACCTCGCTCCATTTTCTCTATGGTTATATTTCCCGAGGTCCTTTAGTAACGTTTGCATTAAAAACCCTGTATAGACTGAATAGTTGGTTATTCTTGAGCATGAGTGCCCTTGACTAGATACAGCAGAAACTGCAATCTTCAGAACTCGATGCATTAGGGTCATAGTGACTAGGTGTCTTTCTGACTTTGAATTTCCCTTTCGAATTGATTTTGCTCTGGATACACGATGTTTCAGCTCTATTTATGCAATCGAATGATTAGCTTGTACACATATCCGAAAGGTATCGGAGAAGTGGCCGAATGTAGACAACCTGACAAGTTGACCGGTTAGTCCTGAGCCGAGGCTGAACATAATCCGTCGGCTTCTCCACCTTCTCCGCAATTGAGGGTTGACCTCTTTATATTTCCCTTATATTCTCGAGACTCTGTTTTGGAATAATCACAATTCAAAATGTCTGCTTCATCTCGTATTCCCCCTATTGCCCAGCCGTTCGTCAGCGAACAGGCCAAGCGGACCCTTGATCTGGTAAATACCCCAACCATTTGTTTAATAACCAGTGCTAACATAACTCTAGGTTGAGGAATTCGTTGAAAAAGACTGCATCCCCGCCGACACAGTCTTCGCAGCCCAGCTCGGTGAAGGCGAGAAGCGATGGACCACCAACCCCGCCGTCTTGGAGGGCCTGAAGGAGAAGGCCAAGAAGCTCGGTCTGTGGAACATGTTCCTGCCTAAGAACCACTTCACCCAGGGCGCTGGATTCTCAAACTTGGAGTATGGATTGATGGCCGAGTTGCTCGGCAAGAGCAAGATCGCCTCGGAGGTGGGTTATTCTGTTCTTTGTCTGGATTATGTTGATCGCGGGGAGCTCCTCCGAACTAATATGATTGATCGCTGACCACCATGTCTATCACCAGGCTACCAACAATGCTGCCCCAGATACCGGCAACATGGAAGTGTTCGCCAAGTATGCTAACGACGCACAAAAGAAGCAATGGCTTGCACCCCTGCTAGAGGGCAAGATCCGCTCTGCTTTCCTGATGACCGAGCCGGACGTCGCCTCTAGCGATGCCACAAATATCGAGCTTGAGATTCGTCGGGAAGGTAATGAATACGTGCTGAATGGCTCGGTACGTATCTTTTATCACCCCAATAACCCACTTATCCCCAAATTCTAACCCAACTACAGAAATGGTGGTCCTCCGGCGCCGGTGATCCCCGCTGCGCAATTTACCTGGTAATGGGCAAGACCGACGCCTCCAACCCAGACACCTACAAGCAGCAATCCGTCATCCTCGTCCCAGCTGGACTCCCCGGCATCACGGTGCACCGAATGTTGACTGTATACGGATACGACGATGCGCCACACGGCCACGGCCACATCTCATTCAAGAACGTCCGCGTCCCCGCCTCCAACATGGTCCTTGGTGAAGGTCGTGGGTTCGAGATTATCCAGGGTCGCCTGGGACCCGGTCGCATCCACCACGCGATGCGTACGATTGGCGCCGCTGAGCGTGCGCTCGAGTGGATGATTGCCCGTGTCAACGACAAACGCAAACAGACGTTCGGCCAGCCTTTAGTTGCGCACGGCGTTATCCTCGAGTGGATTGCCAAGTCGCGGATTGAGATTGATGCTGCTCGTTTCGTTGTTCTGAATGCTGCGATCAAGATTGATCAGGGTAATGCCAAGGGTGCGCTGAAGGAGATCGCCCAGGCTAAGGTTCTAGTTCCTCAGACTGCGCTTACTGTCATTGATCGGGCCGTGCAGGCTTATGGTGCCGCTGGTGTTTGCCAGGATACCCCGCTTGCGTACTTGTGGGCTGGTATTCGTACTCTGCGTATTGCGGATGGTCCTGATGAGGTTCACTTGCAGCAGTTGGGTAAGCGGGAGAACAAGACTCGCAAGGATGCGGTAACTGCCAAGTTGAACTGGCAGCGTGAGGAGGCGGATCGTTTGCTTGTTGCTTCTGGGTTCAAGCCTAAGAGTCACCTTTGAGATCATGGATAGATATACCTAGTTTATGATATAGTCTGCTGCTTAGTTCGGTCGAAGAATGCACGAACATTGCTCCGTTTTTACTTGGGTTTTGGTAGTGGAGTCTTATGTTTGACTTGATAGTCTTACGGTGGAAGAGAAGTGATGTAAAATCAAGTGAATGAATGACTGGTATAAATCGTTATTCAACTCGTAAAATCCGAACGCCAAAAAGATGATTCCTCAACAAACATGAACATGGACATGGACATAAAACCTTCCCCGACATGACATGCAAATCCCATATATAGGACCATTTATCAATTCATTCATCATGAGCCCAAGAATGATACCTCGTAGAGTAGAGAAGGAGCGGTAGGATCTCCCTCGACCTGCGAGCGCAAGCAACAATGCAACAAAAGGAAATACAAAAAAAAAAAAACACTTTTTAGTAGTCGTCATCCTCAGGGTTGTTGCGCTTGCCCTTGGCTAGGCGCTTGTTTGCCTTGAAGTGCTTCTTGGTGTTGGTGCTGCCCTTCACTTCAGAGACATCCACACCACGCTCAAGAGCAACCATCATGCGCTCCTTGCGGCCTGTGGGCGCCTTGCGCATCTCCTGGCCCTGTTGAGTGTAGCGAGCCTGGAAGGGGAGGGTCAGACGGCCGGCGGAGGGGCCGGTTTCTGAGCCGAAAAAGCCCGTATCAAGGTTGCGGGAGGTGCGACCGAGCTCCGGCTCGACGGAAATCTGGACTGGATCATGGGGGTTCTCTGGGTCGACTTCACCGGTGGGGTCCGCAGTGAGATCTCCTGCGGTATGCTTTCCAATCTTGGCCTGCGTGAGCTGGGCTCGGCGTCTTTCGGGAAGATGAGCGAGGTCGTATAGGTCGCTGTTGAACTCAACGGTATCAATGGGAGTTTCGTTCTCGGCAACTGGGGGAGGATTGACCCAGAGAAGTTTGCCGTTGACATAGTCCTTGAGAACGTATCGTGCAGCGCGGGACTCATCGGGCTGACCAATACCCTGAGTAGAGAAACCGCGGGCGCGAGCATAGGCACGCAGAATCTCGCTGGCAGTGGGGACACCAGTGCCGCCTTCTTCGACGGGACGCATTCTGAGCTTTACACCGTACACCTGCTCAATGAAATGCTTGGGGATACGCTTGGCGACAATACCGGCGGGACCGGTGAACTCGCGCTGCTGATCGATGGGCAGCACACCGTTAACGACCAACTCGGCCTTAGTGGTAGCGAAGTTGGGGAACACGAGACCAGGACAATCGCACAGCATAATCTCGGGGGAGAGGTAGAGAGTCTGGAAATGCTTGGTCTTACCGGGCGTGGCAGAGACAGAGACCTTTTTCGCACCGAGAAGGGCGTTGATGGTACTGGACTTACCCACATTGGGGTAACCGACCAGACCGATTGTGGTCTTACGCTTGGTCTCGCCAGACTCGTCATCTTGCGGTAGTGATTCCGGGGAGTTGGCCAGGAAAAGTTCTTCCAGTTCTTCAGTGTCTAGAATATGTGTCCCAAGCGAGCGTTCAGGATCGGCAAGTTTGGCTCTTTCTTCCTCTGCTGTCTCCTCCTTCTTGTATCCATCGTCTTCAGTGGCGTGTATTTCCAAGTTGATCTTTTGCGCTGACTTGGCAATTTCAGCATCAGAGTCATATTCCTCCTCCAAAGCGGCGAGGGCCTCGTTCTTCTCTTTGGCGAGGTGAGCCGAGAAGAAACGGAAGTTGATCTTGTTCTTCTCAAAGTACTGAGCCCAAGCTTCTCTCTGCTTCAGACTCAACATATCCGCCTTGTTGACCAACAGCAAGTTCTGCTTTCGAGGATCAATCTCCTTGACGTAACTCTCTAAATCCTCCGAACGGAACTGTAACGGGTTTCGCGCATCGACAATCTGCACGATAAGATCGGACCGCTCAATGACACGCCACAGTTGGCGCCAGACCTCCAGATTGCGCTCGAATGGAGTCATCAGCAGATCGTGGTTCTCGATCAGCTCGGCCAGTCCTCGTCGCCAGTCCAACAGACTTTGTTTCTCCATCGTTTCTAATTCATTTCGAGTCGTGGACTGGTCCCACTTGGGTCGTCGGGGAACAGTGAGGCGGTCCTTGTTCTTCTGGTGCTTAATGAAAGCCTTCTTCTCTTCGGTGGGGGTGAGAAGGAAGGGGTTCTTCTGATCGGAGTGGATGATCTTGACGTTGTTGATTTTTTCAGCGGTAAAGTCAGTTCCGGCCAGTTCGGCAGTACTCAGGAATTCGTCGAGTGCGGCCTGCTCAGTGATACTGCGCATCTTGACCCATGATGCCTCCTTTGCCTCGTTGGTGACGTAGGTTTCACCATTGACACCTGTGCGCTGGATGGCATTATTGTGAGAGACCTTCTTCAGAGAGGATGCTTTGCCCTTTCCGAACCGATCGTTCATGAGACTGGCACCCAGTCCCATAGATTTCTTGGATTTAGGCAAAACCATGATGGCGATGCTTAAGATGAAATTGAAGAAAAATTGAAGAAAGTAAAAAATCAAGTCGAGGAGGCACAACCCCCACCTGAAAAGGGAATTTTGGATTATTCAGACGGATAAGATAACGCTGACTCAGCCCCCTCTATCCGGCCTGTACAATGTTGTAGGCAAGTATATGGCCATGTCTACTGTACTTTTTGCACGGTTTCATTGCTTTATTCGTATTATATGGGTGTAGCTTATTGAATATACAATTATCAAAGCCATCTATGCTTAACAATATAGTCTATAGCTAGGGTTTATTGTCCAATCTATGGCATAGTACTATTGATGCGGGCCTCCTTAAAGCGCCGAGCCCAATGAATACCCAAGTCTCCAAGCGAAGTTGCACACTGAGTCAAATCAAAATTAAACGAGTATCGAGTGGAAATTCCAAACAAGTGCTCCATTAAACGTATACAGTTCAAAGATTCTGAGGACCCCGGAGAACGAGGGGCGATAAGACACACGTGACCCTATCAATCCCACTTTTTCCCTTTTTTTTCTGCGATACCAAAAAGTTGACCATACCAAAGATGCCGCCCAAACAGTGGATGTACGTATAGACGTGAGGATGATTATGGCGACAAAGCTAACACGCCCATAGTGACAAGAAGAACGCGAGCAAGTTCCAGCTCTTTCACCGCTCTCAAAATGATCCGTTGATCCACGATACCAGTGCGGATGACCGTTTCCTGTACCAGGTCGGAGGCCCCGCGCCCGCGCCTGCACCCGCATCGTCTTCCGCCAGCACCTCGAAGAAGCAGTTGCCAAACTTGTCTGATCTCCACACCGAATACGGCGACAGTGCTCGTGAAAATGAGGGCGAGGCCGCCAACTACGGCGTCTACTACGATGACTCCAACTACGATTACATGCAGCATCTGCGCGAGCTGGGAAGCGGCACCGGAGATGCGTACTTTGTTGAAGCCAAGAATGAGAAGGCCAAGGGCAGGGCTGGTCGAGGGATGAAGCTGGAAGACGCACTGCGACAGGTCTCACTGGTGGATAAAGATACCTATGATCAGAGCGCCTCCGTCGCCCCCAGTCTTTATGGCTCGCAATATGGTGATATGCGCTCAACTGCTTCGTCCTATATTCGCAAGCCAACCTATCAGGACCAGCAGAATGTACCAGACGCAATTGCTGGATTCAAGCCTGACATGGACCCGCGGCTGCGCGAAGCGCTGGAGGCGCTGGAGGACGAGGCCTTCGTGGAGGAGGGCGACGCCGACGGAATCTTTGGCGAATTAACAGCCAATGCAGAGGAAGTGGATGAGGGCGATTGGGAGGATTCTCTGTTTGACCACGACGTCGAAGATGAGGGATGGGAGTCGGATGCTACGGAGAAAGCGCCCGTGCAGCCGGACAGCACCAAGGCTGATCGCTCAGTGGATGATGAACTGCCAGAAGGCCCTATGAATCCACCAATGGACCCCAGCGAGATGCCTGAGCCTGATAAGCCGGCTCCCGATATGCAGCCCACTGACCAGAGTTGGATGAGCGAGTTCGCCAAATTCAAGAAAGATGCCAAGGCCGGCAATGCTCCCGCACCGGCTGCACCCACAATCGCAGAGTCACAGACGATGGCATCAACTGCCTTCACTATTGGCGGAACACCAATTCGCCGGAAGAAGCGCAAGGGTGCTCTGACTAACCCGTCTGCGTACTCGATGACCTCGTCCGCTCTGGCTCGTACTGCCGGTCACCGTCTCCTCGACGATCGATTTGACAAGGTTGAGCAGCTCTACTCTCTTGACGAGGAAGACGAATACGATGACAACATGTCCATGATCAGCGGAATGACAGGTGCAACCGGCATGACGGGCATGTCCACCGCATCATCCCAGGCTCCCAGTCTGATCGATGGTAACGGCGAAGCCGTGCACAGCCGCAGCACCTTCAACAACGTCATGGACGACTTCCTCTCCACCTGGGACCCCAACACTAGTGGACAGGCGAAGCGCCACGGTGCCAAGCACAAGCGTGGCAAGAATGGTAACGAGGCCATTGGCATCAAAATGCTCGACGAGGTGCGATCCGGTCTCGGCCCCGCTCGAATTCGAGGCACCAAGGGCAAAGTCTCCGGAACAGCTTAGATGAAGATTTGCACTGCATATGAGACGACACCCAATGGGAACCCCCAGTCATGACATGGCGTTTGGCTTTTTATTACTTATTTATTACGGCATTCCTGTGCGTTAGGGTTGATATCTCTTGATGGCTAGACCAAAAGTTATGTTTATGTCTCAATGCTCTATTGTGTATCCTTACTCTCCATGGACGAGTACCCTTTCTACAACAGCCCACGAATTCACTCGTAATGCACTGATATCATAAAACTGGGACTGCTGTTTCTCATCATAAAGAACAGCCGGTATCCCCTCCTCCCGCGCAGCCTGCACATCGCGAATCACATTATCACCAAAGTATACAATATCTTCAGCGGCAATACCATATTTCTCCAGCACAACACCAAACAGCCCATCGACCTTAGACTTGCCGACCTCGTTCGTCGTCACAAGGATATCGATATAAGACCGTATCCCGAGTTCCTGGACTGTCCACTCCTGCGCATCTGCCGGGCCCTCAGTAATGACAATGACTTTCTTTCCCAGCCTTCGCAATGTCTGCAAAAGGTGCAATGCACCCGCCTTGAGAGTCAAGTTTTCGCGTAGGGAGTCTCGATATACCTCTAACAGACGATTTAGCAGAGCGTTATCAATGAGCCCGTGCACCTGGAGAAGATGCTCGAACCGTTCGCGCCGGTACTCGCTTGAGGTCCTGCCATCTGTGAAGGCATTTGCGGTTGCACTGCGCAGGATATCTTGATATGTTTTCCTGAGAATATCTACGCCGGTCTTGTTGTCTGAACTGTGAATGATTTCGAAGACACGGGTTGAGGCGTCGGCCGAGGCTCTTCGGAAATCGTGGAGCGTGTCATCTAGATCGAAGCCGAACCAGTATTTTGAGGTGATAGTTTCCCGAATAGCCATGGAGATGGCTCGAATTGTGGTAATTCCGGTGTTGTTTTGGTTTTCACAATTGAAATAGAAGTGATTCATAGTGTATGACTCAGATGAGATATTCTTCGATGGCGTGATAGCTTCAACTACCACATCACTCTATACCACAGTATATTACAGATTCGCTATTATTTTCAAAAGATATTTATACAAAAGACCAAGAGAATCAGAAGGCGCCGCCAACCTTCTCTACAATCCACATGGAAAGTCTCACATTCCATCCGACTCGCCTTTCCGTTCGCATGAGGTCATCTCTCGAGACGGGGCTAGCATTTTCCTGAAGCCGCTCCGTCTCTTCACCCAGCTTCTGTTTCAGCTCCGGATCATTCGTCACGACCACAGCGCCGGACTCAAGGTCTAGGCTGTAGCTGCGCTTTGTGTAGTTGCTGCTGCCGACGAAGGTGATGCTGGGGTGTTCCTCACGCGGCAGTGTGACCCACAGGCCTTTGGCATGGTAGGTCCATCCGCCTGGCGTGCCAACAGTGCCCTTGCGCCACTCTTTTAGTTGAATGGAATCTGTTGCGTGTGCATCGGCGACGCGGTCAAGGAATCGGGCAGCGAGATGTGTGTATGCGGCTGGTAGCATCCCCGAGACTCCAGAAGAGCCAAAGAATCCATTTGCCCACGGCGAGGCCGTTAGAACAGTACCTTTCGTGGTGGTAGGAGTCCTCGAGGCGGTGGTTGTGCTGGAGATTAGGAGGGAGGAAAGAACAGGGTGCATGTTGAAGTAACCTGCGGTGAAGAGCCAGCGGGCACCAACAAAGACTGATGAGCTCGACAGAAGACGGAGAATGGTCGTCACGGCAGGGTATTCGGTAGATGTGTCATCAGGCATTAGGAGAGAAGTAAACTGCGATACAGGGTATACGTAGGTTTGACTTGATGAGGATGGAAGTGCTGGTTTGTTGTCAGAGGCCTGAATGAGCGGGCTCAAAAACTTCGAAGAATATGCAATGAATTCTTGAGGATCGTCAAGAGGAGAAGGAGATTTGTTTGCGGTAGGCCAGTCCAGAACATAGCTGGATTTGTTTTGAGGGTCCGGCAGCACCTGGAAGCTCAGACTGCAGATTGCATGGTGGATTTTAGCGTAATATTCGGTCAGCACCTTGGAGTCGAACACATGGTATCGATCTAGGCGGCTGGTGAAGTATTCCTCGGATAGGTTTGCTCTGCGATTATGTTAATATCCCGCGTTTGTCCCAGTTTGCATATAACATACCCCGATAGAATGATTTCGTCGTCTATTCCGTACAGCTTCATGTGCTGCAAGCCCCAGCCCTCATTGACGCGGGCAGGGATCCACTTCTTTCTTAGGCCCGTCAAGTTGGGAGTATGGAACATTCGAATCTCGACTCGTTCAGGTCCGTACTCTTCCACCAACGAACAAAGGAGTGATGCACATGAAGCATGCGGGGTCTCCCGTGTGCCGCGCAGAGCGTCTGTGAGAATAGAAACCTTGAGATCCGGATTACCGCGGAGAGCCTGGCTCAAGGTATCGATAAGATCGTGTTCTGTTTTGCCAATGTACAATGTAGATAGGTAAATGCGCCGCCGGGCATTGCGGATTTTATTCTGCGGAACTGAAAGTTAGTCCCAAATAATTTCAAGCAGACAAACAGACAGAACATACCTTCAAAGTAGAGTAGAAATTGGCCGGAGAGTCAATTATATGAATTTGAGACGCAGGCACCTCGAATCGGGGAGCAATGCGGTCTAGCTCCGCGGTGATTCCTGCCAGAGGTGAAGGAGCGGGTGCTGCAGTCGCAGCTCCTGTACCGGCATGCGCAGAAAATTGGCGAGTACACAGTCTTTGACGTGCGACTGGGCGATGCCCAGCGCTACGAAGCGTTTGCCCTCCAATGCGACCGAACATGTCTGAATATCCGAGGGTCGAGGGTTTTCTGTATCGGGATATCCATGGTAGAGCAGGGTGCAAACACTGCAAACACACCGCCCTCCTGCAACCTCAAATCGCCAATCTCTCGCATCTCATTCGCTCTAGCACATTATACCAGCAAAGATGTCGACTATTGTGAGGACGCTGCGCAACCTTCGTCGGGTCGGATTCAAGGTTCGTATGACTGCGATATATTCCCTTTGGAAACTCGGTTGCTAACACACTTGTACAGGATGCCGCCCACCAGATGCAGGTCGGTTACGAACGCCTCCCCCGGAACAGGTCAATTGAATGAGCTCGAGACTAACCTATGTCCCTGTTCGCTGCGATATAGAACATTGGTGCGTTGCCACTCTATCAATTTCTACCCAGCAGTTGACTAACAATACGCTCCTACAGGTGATACCAAGGCCGGAGCTCTGATCGGAACCGACCGCTTTGGAAACAAATATTTCGAGAACATGGAGGAATTGCCCCGTAAGAAGACACTTCAGCTCATACTATCACATTGAAAAAGGAGGTTCTAATTGTACTTCCCCGTTTAGTCCGAACACGATGGGTCGACTACAAGGAGGCTGAATATGATGCATCCCAGATCGAGCCTGGCTGGTAAGCGCTTCTCTCGAGATACTGGGTCAACAATTCACCTGCGATGGTGTGGAACTAACCTATTTAAGGCATGCCTGGATTTCCTACCTCGTTGACGCGCCCCCGGCCGCCGACAAGATCATGCAGTCCGGTTTCCGTCCCTGGGAGCTGTCCGACCACCGCACCAACCCGACCCAGAGCCGCGGTGCATTCAAGACTTACTCCACGTACGTGCAATATTCCTGTGTACAATATTTTGGTCTTTCCCGTGCATCGACTAACGTCACTCTAGCACCCGGCCCAAGATTGTTGCGTGGACTCCCACCGCTGCTCCGCGGTAGATTTATTTGCAGTAGCAGAATCAATCCACTTGTTTTTGTTGTTCAATTGATCCCGTTCTCCCCTTTCAACCCATTGACAACTCGTTTGTTGATTTGGGAAATGTATATAAAGACGTTTCGCCAGTAGTGCTTATTTTTTTTTACGAAGAAAGTCCGTTTTCAAGATTGCGCTTCAATAAAAATTGTAGTGATGATAACCCTCATAGTATAAACAAGGTATCTCGTTGAAACGAGAGAAAATCCGTTGCTAGAGGGGGGGGGGAATGCAGTAGATACAAGAAGATACAGAATTTTGTTGCCGTCATTAGAGGACATAGACACCGGAACCGATATTGGACCAGTGCCGAATTGGGCGTCGATCCTCAAGTTCAATGCACCACCAGAGCACTTCTTTCAGCTTTTCGATCTGCTCACCAGCCTCATATGCTCTTGACAACGCATACCATGCCTCGGAGTTGTCCCAAGAGCTTCCGAGCTTTGTCAACGCCGAAAGAAGTCCATAGGCGCGATCGCGGGCCGCAAGACGGTGAAGTTGCTTAGGTTCAACATCTTGTGCAGATAGAGGAGCCTCGTCGGGACCCGCATTCTTGGTTTCGGTTGATACCTTGAGGTCGTCGGTTGAGATAGCCTTCGCAGACTTGGGCTTGCGTGTCTCCGACAGCAATGATAGACGTGAGGCGTTAGGATCCACGTCGGCATTCGACGGCTCTGGATCCAATTTCTGATCCCAAATGTCCAGGAGAAGGTTGGCAAGTCCAATGGTCGCTGTTGGGTGGTCCCGGTCGCGCAGTAGCGCGTCCTCAAAGTGCCTGATGGCTTGATGTGGGCTAGATCGAGCCTGGGACAAGAGGCCCTGTTCTGCGTAGACATCAGCCCAGAGCTCCTCAGAGCTCTTTGAAGCACCCCAGCCGCGCTCGCTAAAAGATCGAGCTGAGGATTCATGTGATGCCGTAAGTGCTTCCACTCGCGCGGCTTGTTTCGAAGCTTCTTCGCAAGCTTCACGGGCATCGTCGAAAAGAGACGCTCGGCGATAAAGACCTGCGATAA
Organism: Penicillium robsamsonii; assembly: GCF_028829455.1. NCBI lineage: Eukaryota > Fungi > Ascomycota > Eurotiomycetes > Eurotiales > Aspergillaceae > Penicillium > Penicillium robsamsonii. The sequence continues at coordinate 7,370,838 of NW_026643219.1, read as the reverse complement.
CAAGCCAGATTTTCACGAGAAGACATAAGGCGTGCTTTTGGGATTGGACTAGAGAAAACTTCGTGACAGCGCTTGTAGGAGAGTCGAAACGGTGGCCGATTGGGAGCCGGAAATCCTGAATAGGGGGTTGCTCCTCATGGCCGGCTGGGGGAGCTTCTTGTTTATAGTTCAAGTTGTGTGCCATTGTCGGTAGTGGCTGTTTGCCTTTGGTAGGATAGATCGCGGACTCTGATGATGTGTTGCCAGAAAACGCAATGCCAACCATTTCTGCGGATGTCTCACCCCCATTCGGAAGTGGGGGCTCTTCAACACGCGGCCTCTCGTTTCTATGAAAGCTTGAACTTCGCTTTTTCAATTTCTTGGAGTCTGCTCTCCCAATCGTTGGCGGTCTTCCCTGACGGCTGTGAGGATCTTCATCCGTGATCTGGATTGACGGATGCTCTGTCATATGACCATTGGGGATAGCTGGGGTGGGTGGAATGACGGCATCAGAACCATTGCCCTGGTCAGCACGACGATCTGGTAACTGGGACGTTCTGTTTCGGCCGAAAATGCTTCCACGAAAGCTCTTGGTAGTTCCGGCGGAGCTCTTTGGCGGTACTAGATAGTCTTCCTCGGCTCTAGTCCTCCCAGCCTCGAGGTTCAGGTCGTGGAAAAGAGCGCCAAAAAGACCCAATAATTGTGTGCTGTGGTTGACAGCAGATTCGGGCCCTTCCAGGAGCTCGACGAACGCGAGCTGTGTGATGCGGGTTTGGACAATTCGTTCTTTTTCTCTATCTTGCAATCTGCTGGCAATTGGGCGCTGGTTGGGGTTTTGGGCATTCCTTGATGAATGCCGTTCGCGATGACCCTTCGAGAATAATTCTCGGGGAAACTGCTCGAATGCAGCCTCACATGAGCGCCCAGCAATCTCGAACTCCTGCTTCGCACTTAGCAGCAGTGCAAGCAGATGCCACAGAGATACCAAGTCACGTTCTTTGGAAAGATCATCAGATAGCACAGGAGACGAAGTACTTGGCGTCAGAGCTGACTTGACATAGTCAATTGCAGTGTCCAAATCTCTGTTCTCGGCCAGTACAAGGCCTAGGGTGTAAAGTGAGGCATAGTTTGAGCTACTTCCCAATTCTGGAGCAAGACTCTTTTCGAGGTATTCGATCGCATCAGCTCTGATTTCATCGCGTGATTCAGTCACAGGAGTCCAGCTTGCCCAGCAGGCAAGTCCAACGCCGACAGCTCGGTAGGAGGAGGCCAGCACGGAGGGAGGGATGTTTGGCAAGTTCGTAGAATTGCCATTGACCTGACCGTTGGTGGTAGGCGTATTGTGCTTATCGATATACTCCCTTATAATTTCAGTCAGATCTCGGGCTTTCTCTGCCTCTTCTAATGAGCCAAGACAGCTCAATAATGTGACTCCCTCAGAGAGCGTTTGCAGCAATATTTCATCCTTTTCCAGCTCCCCGTATGCAGTAGACTTCTCTGCCCTTTCTTTGGCTGCAGTGACAATCTCGATATAGGAATCGAGCGCCTTCACAGCGAGGTCAAAGTCTGCCAAAGCAGAATGAACATGGAAGAGACGTCGAAGCACCAAAGGAGAGTGGTAGGACTTTGCCGCTGCCCGGTACAGAATCTAGGACAAGGGATGTTAGCACATGTGATTTCATAAGATATGTTTTTGGACTCACCTCCAATACATTACGACCAACTGCGTTCTGACCTCCTTCGCCGAGGTCCGAGTCCTGCCACTCGGGACCACACAAGACTTCCCAGTTACTGATCACCTGCTCCACCCACTCCTCAACTTGCGAGTTATGCGAGCTGGCCGTAGGAAACATGACTTCAGAGAGAAGATTGCGCTCGTAGATAGTCTCTACACGGCGCAATTCACTGGCAAGTTGTGGGCGCTCCGGTCCATCATTGGGGCCGGTGTATGTGACCCCGCCCTGTAGGACCGCTGTGAGAAGCTTGTAATAAGTAGTCCATACCAATGTTCGGGGAGCCAGGCCGAAAGAATCCACAGTCGATGGGTTGTTAGCAGAGACCCCGTGTTTCACGGCAGGATGAGTCGCCCACAACCTAAGCAATCGCAAGGCAATATCTGCGTGTCTAGGATTTGAATAGGGTGCATGTTTGGTCACTTCATCACTGGCTAAAAGAGCACCATTGCCCAGAAGGGACTCGGACCAGTTCAGGAATTGCGGCGTGGTGACCGAGGCTAATTTGCCGCCGCTTAGCCACGGAATTAGAGATGAATATGTCTCCAATGCGTCATCGATGTCTGCAGCGGTGGATTGTGCGGTTGCTGGCTTTCTGTCAGATACGGTAATGGCTAGATCCGGAAGTAAACAACGTAAACAAAGTAAACATACCCTTGATGTAGCATCCCTTGACTAAACAGACCTCGGTCCACGAGGTAAGTTGCTCTCCTCCCCCGGCCAAGCTATCAAGAGTTACCGCGAAATCCTTAGGAAGACGCGCTGCCGAAAGTCCAGGTTCGTTCAAAGCCCAATGAATCCACCCGAGACAGACTTGTGCTTGCAATAATTCTTGTGGTGATCCGTCATTAGTCTCAATTGTGATCAATAGGGCCGGAATCAGCTCGGCGAGACTCGGCGAGGAAGAAGATGAGTCGCCGGAGGACTTTTGTTGAAGATATGCAATCACACGCGATTCCGCAGTTGCGGTCTGTATCAGGCCTAGAGACGGCTCGGTTAGGTTGAGATCAAGAAACTAGGGACCGGTGGCGTACAAGTTTTTTGTGGTGCGTGTTTGGTGACTTTTCGGATCAATTCAGGGAGTTCATCCCATTTGCCTTGACTCCGCGCCTGGTCCAAGGCCGCGATGTAGCCCTGCCCTTTGTCGGCATTGCCTCCCTGGTTCGCACGTGTCAACATAAATACTGGGTGGTATCAACGATTTAGAAGAAATGAAAACAAGCACTTGTTGAAGGGGACAGAAGGGGGAAACTTACAGCCATGATTCAGGAGAGTTGTGAATGATTTAAAAAGGGAGAAGAGCAATCAAGCATCGCCAACATCGTCAGCCTGAAGCCCGATGATCGTCCAGGGGTGGAGAGCGATTACGTACGTGACGGTAATTTAACGACAGTTGATGTTGGTCCGAGCTTCTTGATGAAAAAAAAAAGTTATCGATAAGACTTTCGTCTTTTGTCTGCTCTTATTTTTCTATTAATTGGCCTATTTTTTTTGGAATTAAGACCTGTTATATAGGTCTGCACCAATAGCCATGTCCTCCACTACTTTGCGCGCCATCACGCATCGCCTGACAACTACCCCGGTCGAGCAATTACCCCCGATAGCTTCGTTCCTTGCGACTTCATTGAACGATTGCGCTGAGCTGCTCTCTACTCCTCAAACCCAGAAATCTGGCAAATCGGACTCCGACAATGCCGTCCAAATTCACAAACTGAAGACTAGACTGGCCAGTCTGTTGCAGGACCGCAGTGTTGAGGGAAGATGGACCGCCGTTATTCTGGTGAAAGCTACAGTTGAAGCCGGTCAATGGGAAATGCTGCGCGGCTATGAGCCTATTGTTCGCAGCTTGATCAGCATCCTCTCGGTATGGATTGATCCAAACCCGGTATTTACCTTTGTTGGCTCCAGGACTTATGCGTTTCTAGAAACCGGATCCAATCTCCACGAGAAAGATGTGTATTATCACACTCACTCGTATCTTCCACCTCACATACCAGTACCCAACACTTGTCCGTGAGATTACAACCCCGCAGCTTCCTGGATTCATTACCGCCGCCTTGAACCTGGTCTCAACCATCACGAAGACTCCCTCGGGTTCAGTCCGAAAGCCGAAGCCCAACACTCCATTCATGGAAATTGTCCTGCACGCCTTGCTGGAATTGATCCCAAGACATGTCACCCTCTTCCGTCCGTTTGGTGCCCAGCTTCGAACTCTTCTCGTTGAAGTAATTGGCTCTTCCTCGCCTGCGTATTTCCCGGAGCAGGTGATCGACGTAGCTGAGCAGCTGCTTGTCTCTCTCCACAAATGCGCACCCAAGGACCAGGCGGGCTCTGGATGGAAGGATGATTGCAAGTCGACGATTTTGTCCATCCACAGAACTACAGACCACGTTTTCCGAGCCGTTGTAGAGCAGTGGGAGTCTGTCGATGCGACTCTGGTGCACACACGCCCAAACTACAGCCAAGAAATGGGCGACGGGGGCCCAGATGGTCTTGGACTTCCAGGCTGGAGTGGACTGCACTCGGGCGTGGATAGGTTGGTTGCGCTTCTGCAGATTCTCTCTGATTTCATCGCGATGCCATCCGCAGCTGCAGTTGCCCTTCCGATTGGCTGTATCCTTGATTTAACCTCCCGACTTACTTCTGTCACTGTTCCTCCAAACGGTGCTGTTTCGTCTCAATCTGGTATCCAGTTCAACCAGGAAATTAGCCGTGACGAACGAGAGGCACTTTGGATGGAGCTGCCTCGCATTCACATTGCATGCATGAGCTTGCTTTCCCACGTCGTCGGCATCTTGGCCACCAGCGCGACCTCAGTAACACAGACTATTCTAGAGCAGGCTGTCTGGACTTTCAAGGGCGAAAAGTTCAATAGAGACCTGCGTTCGGCAGTCTATGCTTTGCTTCGTTCTCTGGTGCCAGTGAACGGACCTGCGATGACGAGACAGAGCGTGGTATCTTTGACGAACGTCCTACGCTCTTGCTGCAATGATCTGTTGCCATCGACTGGAGATTCCAGCTCCACGGGTAATTCAGGCTCTGACTCTAAAGCAAAGTCAAAGGGCGGACAAGGAACAGCTAATGCAGATGCCTTTTTGAACCCTGATCTTCAGAAATCCCGTCAGGCACAATCAGTCTCTCCGTTTTTGGAAGTTCAGCAAAATGCATCCGGGCTTTTGCAGGCCGTGTTCCTTTCTATCCCCGCCGAGCTTGTTCCGCCCTCCATCAGGGCTGAAATGGACCGCTCCGTCATTTTGACCTCCGACAAGAATGCGATGTTTGCCAGCGTACTCAACCCTGTCCCGGCAGTCAAGGGCCGTGGAGCAGGATCGAGCATCATTCCATTCTTGACTAGGCCTTATGCTGATCAGATGGAGGTGGAGGCTCTGGTCCGTCCCAGGATGCCAATCTTGATGACCGCGCCCGAGCTTGACGCCTATGTCGACGAAGACGAAGAAGCAGCAGACGAGGAAATGGCCGATGATGGATACAACGCCGCCCCAAAGACTACTGAATTCCTGAAGCAACCTGTGTCGGCGCCCTTGCAAGTACCAAAGTCAGACGATTCGAAGACCGCAACTCCTGTGCCTACTTTCCACAAGCGGACCTACACCGAGGAATCCACAGCCGAGGAGCCAACACCGCAGAAGCAGGAGGTTCAGATCAAGAAGGCGCGATTCGACGAAATTATCTCAACCACCTCGAGCCAACGGCCTTTCTCTCAGTCGGCTCCTACAATAACCAACGCCGAGGCCCCCAAGGTTTCAACGCAGGTGTCCACCGCATCTACGACCGTGACCACACAGGCTCCAGAGGAGGAGGAAGACAGCGGTGATGAAATGCCCACCTTAAATATGGATTCGGACACCGATGAAGAGGATGACGATGTCACAATGGACGGGTAGACGATGTAATTATAGGTCTTATAAACGTTCCAATGTAATCTATCTCATGGAAATGCAATCAATGACTTCAAGGCTCTCTCGAAAGTAACCTGAAACTCTAGATATATAAATTCTATAACACCCGTATGCCACTCCCCCAGTATGTACCATCACTCCAGTACCGGAACCAGGGCTCAGTCCAGCACCACCAACCTTGGCCCTGTAGTCCAAATCCCAATGCACGGAGTGGACTAATTGGAAGAGGCTCCATCAACCATAACCCACCCTTCGCAAAGTCGTCTGCGACGAGGCCACCTGAGGCCATCAACCAACAAAATACAAACACAAAGTTTGCCGTTCGTCTCAGCCATCTCGGCGCACTAGCAAAGGGCGATTTCGGGAGGATCGATGTCTTGAAAAACTGCTCTGCCATGATTGCAACACCCTGCAAAGCAAAAAATAAGAATGTCCCGGATACGGGGGATGTATCTGCAATCTGAGTATGGCTGCCACAGGCATGCACAAAGCCGCTAAGACAGAAAGCCACCACCACGTAAATGACACGACGGACTTGCAGATGGGAAGCTAAGCCGGCCGGAAGTACGGACAGGATCCAGCGGGCTGAAGCTACAAATCCGTACCGGAAGATTTGGTGCCACCAACGGCTCCAACAGCCCGCCAATCCCTCGTCAAGGACCGGGATGAAGAATGGCCCGAATGAATCACCATACAACCATGGAGCAGCCAATGGTGCGGCGGTCAGCTTCTTAGCCCCATTGGGGAATGCGAGGGATAGCCCCAGGAAGAAGATCGGATTGAGTGATGTCACAAACTCGAGGGCAAAATACACACTTATGGCGCTGTATAAACGACGACAGAGCTGGGCTATGATGGGATGCAATGGGAGATTTGTGAAGTAGAAGAAAGGAAATGGTGACAGTGAATTGGCTGGAGCGAGGCCTCGAAAGTAGGGATCTGGCATCAGGATGATGACTTTCAAAATGTCCAGTACAAGGTAGGATATGAGGAACTTCCGAAACGCAGCCTGCAATCGGTGTTTGCCGCTGGGATAGGTGGAGGGTTCATGTGCGTTGATTCTGCTAATGAATCCTGAATGTAATTGGTCATGAATTGGTCGTGGAAGAGGGCCCAGATGGGAAGCGCGCCAGTTCCATTCTGGCCCTCTCATATTGAAGAGTAGTCCAGCGGACCATTCAAGGCGATGCCAGAAATTTTCAGGATATGACCGCCAAACAAAAAGGTTGCTTCCCCGTTCTGTGCATGTTGGATTGTTTGAGTCAAGCGATTTTTTGACAGTACTAAGTTCAATCTTGGTATCATTTTGAGACTTGACATTGACAGGTTTCCGTTCAATGCGCTTGAAATCGTGTTCAATGTCTGTAAACACAAACAAGGTGGCATTCCATACTAACCACCAAGCGGTAACCAGGCCAAGCATGTAGCCATTTCCTCCTGTGATTGCCCGTCGGTTTTGTAAAATTTCAATTGCAATTGCAATACAGAGGACGAAAATGCCCTTTCGAACATATTGTCCGCCCCTGCTCCGGGGAATGGCCAAACCTATCAAAGGTAAAATGTGGAGGATGATAACATGATACAGGAAAACTGGCCTGAAGATCCCCTGTTCTAGTAGGGTATCCAGTTGCTTCTGATAATTCTTGGCCAGATCCCTGTAGGAGCTATGGCGGGGATCGGCCATGTCGGACACGGGGTGGCCACTGTAATGCCTAAGTACTCGGGGATGCGCTAAAAATGACCAACTCGGTATTTAAGGAATCAAAGAATCAACGCTTTTCACAGACCAAGATCCTTGATCTTCGGGATCTGAATATTTGATTGAATTTACGTTGGGCAATGCATACATGAAAACGTAGGTGACGTTTGTTGCAAAAAAAAAACACAAGACATATAACATCACGTGTCTTGAAGTATTGACGACTGATGCCTCAGGCAATCATAGAATATCAGCGCATTTCATATTGTAATTATGAAGCGAGAAAGAACAGGAAACCTGTGATATTATGAGCAAAACTTCTCTTCTGTCAGATTTGTTGAAAAATTGCGATGATCGGCCTAATTAATCGAAGTACTCGCTCGCGGTTTGCTAATCCACTAGAGCTAAACCATTCATCGGAAATAAGACCCATCAAACTGAATCGGTCTCTCCTAGCAAATCCACCTCGAAGAATAGATCAAGTTTGGATTTTAATCGGTTTCTCCAATGCAAACACGGATAGCATGTTATGCATATTTTGCACATCGGATTGAGTGTACATGAAGGGAAGCGTCACTTACCCGCTCGATGATAGCAAAATAATAACCAAGGAAATTTGGAGAAATTCTTTTTCTCCACTTCGATCGATGGCACTAGAATATGCTCAGGAATTGAGGCTTGATTGCGATGGATTTCCCATTGAATCTCTTCGAGCACATTTAGTGGATTCAAGGTAGATGCTCCCCCATCCAGTCCGATAACTGTCACACCACAAAGTACACATATTTCACACTCAAAAGGTCGATAATTCCTCAAGGGCTAGTCTGACATTTTTTAGGGATACGTGAAAAGCCGCTGAGTAGAGGAATGACAGAAAACAAAGTCTAGAAGAATCTATGAATTAGCCGTCTGCCACGTTCCCGGCCTTTACGAGTAGTCATAGTTCGGGATATATTGTTTGGTGTAGACACTCCACATTAAGGTCTATAATGGCTATTTATATACACCTAGCTATAGTAAAAGTTTTATTAGTTCGAGCGCCGATTCCTATATTATCTGAGTGACTGATATCGATGCGCATGTTTGACGTCGTAGTTCGAGCTACACTCGTGACTACCGTAACGCTACATATATTTAGACCCGGAATAATCCGAATAAATCTAAATATGAATGCAAGTTCTATGTCTCGTCTCTAAATATCAACCTCCCTTTATCGCTTATCGCGGGCCCCCGAGTTGCCCAGATGGAGCAGTTAGGGTCGAATCTCCCACCTTAGTATAACCACCATGCACGCGACTATCTGACCATCTTTGTGGGGGGAAAAATAGTTGGAGAAGAAACGTAAACTCAGGATCGATAAGGAAAGATAGCGAGGTTGAATTTGAATAACCTTAGCACTGACTATCCTTAGGGCTGTTAGCGTTGGGAGGAGCTCCTTCTTGAACCCACTTTACCTACTCCGCGTTATACGTGGCAATGCGACCTGCAGTCCGACTATCAGGAACTGCTTGCAAGGGTAGCATCATATCAACGGGGTAATATTGTGGTCCTGATCTCTCTGCCGGATCATTGTACTTGCATTTCCTATAATCGCAAAAATGGCATTTAACGGCATTCGAGGTAAATTGGCCGTAATCACCGGCGCATCGGGAGGGTAAGCATGGCACCGATCCCGTTTATACAAGGACCTGAAGCTAATTTGCGTCAATTCTCTAACTTCAGAATCGGTGCAGCTTGCGCACACCAACTTGCACAACATGGAGTTCATCTCGCCTTGACCTACTCGACCAATTTGACATCTTTGAACAGCATTGTCGCAGAGATACACTCCAAGAATGCCGCACAGAGTCTTCGCATTTCAATTCACCAGGTTGATGTTGGGTCTAGCGATCAAATCGAGGCTATGTTTCAACAAATTGATCTCGAGCACGGCCAACGACCAGATATTCTTATATCAAATGCCGGATATGGCAAGCGAATTCCTGATGTGTCGGATATCTCGATTGAGGAGTTTGATTATACTATGAACATCAACCTTCGCGCTGCCTTCATTCTTGTCAAAGGGGTGGTTGAGCACATGAAGGCCCAGAAATGGGGGCGGATCATCTTCATGTCCTCCATCGCCGCCCAAGGTGGAGGCATTAACGGATGTCGTGAGTCAATCCACTGTCTTTGATGCATTAGTCTTTTCCCAAGGCAATCGCTAACTAAATTTCCCATTCTAGACTACGCAGCCTCCAAGGGTGGTCTTACCGGTATGATGAAGAATCTTTCAACCCGACTCGCAGAGTACAATATTAGTGTCAACGACGTCGCCCCAGCTATGATCGGTGATACAGGGATGCTTTCCTCTGCCGCGGCATTCCCCGAAGTGGCAGCGAGTATTCCTCTCAAGCGGCTGGGGACTCCAGAAGAAACAGCGAACGTTGTTACTATGCTAGCAAAGACCGGGTATATGACGGGTCAGAGCCTCCTTCTAGCTGGAGGATTAAAATAGATTCTAAAATTGAAGTCAATTTTATTTGCGCATTTGGAAGATTGACAGTGCTCTTGCTTTTAAAAATAAAGAATAAAGAGAAAATGCTTCCGAGGTTGAAGATTTCATTTCAGAAGTACTACTTGCGAAGACAGCAGCAAATCACAAGGCGACATACTACATGTCTTTGCAAGTGAGACTTGGGGGAAAACAGTCGCAAATTTGATCAATCCAATCAGTCTCAAGTATATTACCATTGTTATATCCATTTCCCTAAACTAAAAACATACCATAACCAAGTGACATAAACCCATATACTGATCCCAGCAATACATGAGTAAAATGAGACAAAATAACGCAATGATTTATCAGTACATCTCGTAGCGCCAGTTGAGCTGTACCATCTCCTCTGTGACACCACCCTTGACCACCTTGGCTATTTCCACTGGGTCACCCGAGTCCAGACGTTTGTTCTCGCGCAAAACGAGCCAGCGGTATGCAGTGATAGTAAATCCGAACAAGATGGCAGCACCCATAAGCGTACCGAAGGCCGCATAGAAATGAGGCTCGCCAAAGTATAAGTATGAGGCCCAGATGTTGGATGTACCACCGATGGCATTGACCAAAGCAGAGGCAGCCGCTCGCTTCGAGATGGGTCGTGCAAGATGCAGGTTGATGGTCTTGTAGAGGAGAAGCTGGGGACCGACGGAGGCGAAAGGCAGGATCATCATGGAGAAGTAGCGGGCGCCGATGTTTGTACTCGCAATCGGGATAATGTACATCGGGATGGAGATGGCGATACAAAGGATTATGATCGGGTAGACGGTATTCTTGCGATCGGAGTAGAACATGAGCACGTAATAGACAAGGCCGGCGAGGATATAGGGAGGGGCCGTGAGAAGTAAGCTGATAGTTTTGGTGAAATTGAGTGAGCCCACGAGGGTGGGGAAGTAGTTGGCGATGGAGCCCTGTGTTTGGGATAGCATGTTGCAAAGGATGAGCAGAATCAGCTTAGGGTCCGAGAGGGCTTTGACAAAGCCCTTCATCACGCTCTCATCCTCTGTGCCCTCTGCCGCACCAGCCTCAGACTCGAGACGCCACACGGCGCAGTCGCGCTCAAGCTGGGAGAGAATCCGGCTGTTGTGGGGGAATTCTGGCATAATGCAGGCGCAGATAATGCCAATACCAACGGTGGCACTGCCCTCGATGATGAATAGCCACTGCCAGCCGCGGATACCATGATGCCCATCAAGTTGGAGGATAGCTGCGGCAAAAAGACCACCAAAGGCATTACCGACTTGCTGGGCAATGTATAGCCCGGCAATACGCTTCCCTAGCTCCCTCTTTGTGTACCAGGCAGAGAGATAGTAGATGGCTCCGGGGAAGAAAACGGCTTCGGCGGCTCCGAGAATGGCTCGAACAGCGAGGAGTTGACCGTATGTTGAGACTGCCGCCGTGCACGCTGAGATAGAACCCCAGATCGCCACAGCACCACATATGTACATGCCTGGCCGGGAGAACTTTGTAATGATGAGGTTGCTGGGAATCTGGAAGGGCAGATAGCCAACGAATAGAATGGAGATAGCCGTGGCGAATTGCTGATCAGACATGTTCAGATCTTCCATGATGCCCTGAAGTCTAGCAGCTGACAAGTTCTGCCTGTCGATATAATTCAAAATATACAGAATAGAAATGGCTGGTAGTACAAAGAGGTCAACCTTTCGGACGATCTTCTTGTTCAGAGTAGTAAACTCATCATGGCTGAGTGCACGAAGGGACTCTGGCATGCGGTCGTAAGCACCGATTTGCCCTTCTGCCGACGAGACATTGTCTTCAGCCAGATCAGACTCTGGGCCTTTCTTGTCCATAGGGAAGGACATGAGGAGGGAGTAGTGCTGCTTGCCAAGACCACAGCAAGTAAACGATGGAGAGTATGTTGCACGGAGAGTGTTGCAGGTTGCAGGCTGTTGTCCTGTAGACGATACTTGAGCTCCCCCTATATAGCCCAGCTCAGTATCTGCCTTTACCGCTCAGCGGACTTCTTTTTAAAGAATCTCGAGGCATTGATTGGTCGAGATTGGGTTATTCGTAGTAGATGATAAGTGAGACGAGTAGATAGCCCTGGAGATAGGCATATGTCGGAGCGGCCAATGGTATCTGTCCAATTAGAATCGGTTACCCCGGGATGTAGAGCTTGGGTGAAATCTGGGGTACATCGAGCTAAGCCTGGGAGGAGCTCTCGCATGTCGATAAGAAGTTTTTGAGAGGTGCAGGTTAGGACAGACAGATTTAGTGGCCGCTTAGACAAAACTTAAAATCACGAGGGTAAGTCCCATATAATATTAAACTTTTTCAGATGGGCCACTAATGTAAACTGTAAACAGGCGATAAGCCACCCTGTAAGTTTGCCACTAGTTTGCCCTAACGACCATGCAAGAGCTCAGGTTGACCATGTCTAAGCTCCTCATTTTCGTTTGATTTTTACTATCTTTAGTCTAGAGAAATGAGGGGGATAAGGATACGTAAACCAATAAATGATACTTAAGCTGGCATCTTATCGATACATCTCGTCTTCATCACACTCTCAACTCCCAGACAACTCCAAATTACCCTCAATTTTCTAATACCTCTATTATCACAATGGCTTACACTACCGCTCTCACAACCTCAATCGATAACTCTCGATTGAGGCTCCTCAACAAGATCAAGGCTGGCGAGTTCCCGCTCATGACCTTCATGGCCATCCCCTCCATCCGCCAAGCCCAGATCGTTGCCTTGACCGGTGTCGACGGTATCATCATTGACTGTGAGCACGGCCACATCGGTGACGATGCCATGCACAACTCTGTTGCTGCCATCTCCTCCCTCGGTGTCTCCCCGGTCATCCGCATCCGCGGCCCTGCCCACGATATCCTCAAGCGCGCCCTCGATACCGGCGCCCATGGCATCATGGTTCCCCAGATCAACAACGCCGAAGAGGCCGAACAAATTGTCGCTTCCTCCAAATTCCCTCCCCAAGGTGTGAGAGGTCAGGGCTCAGCTTTCCCCGCAATCGGCCACGGCCTCACAACTCCTGAATACATGAAGTCCGCCAACGAGACTATCATTACCATGATTCAAATAGAGACCCGCGCCGGTGTCGAGAATGTCGATGCTATCTGCGCTGTGCCAGGTGTGGATCTTGTCTTCATTGGCCCCAATGATCTTGCCCAGTCTCTGCTTGGATACACACCGGCTCGTGGCGATGAGCCTGAGTTCGTCTCTGCTATTGATAAGATTATTGCTGCTGCACGCAAACATGGAAAGTGGGCTGGTCGCATGGTCAACAACGGTACAGCGGCTAAGGAGGCTCGGGAGCGGTATGATACCGTCGCCGTCACTGGTGACACTAAGGCACTCCAGAACTGGTACATGGCAGAGTTCGATATTGCTCGCTCATGAGAAGGTGGATGACTTTATGATACTTCATGATAGACTTCAAATGTTTCATATATAAAATCTAAATAGACAAATTGAGTTCCAATAATCTTTTCCTCTCTACGCCAATTGAATGCAACTTCAAATCCGGAGAATCTCCGATCTAACTACGTGTATTGGCTTGGACATTGGAAACCAACAAGTGTACCCTTTCGCCCCCTAAGATAGATTCCCTTGCTGTTAAATCTAATATGTGTAAAGTGGAGGGCAAAAGTAGTAATCCACTCATAGATTCATCGTTTAAAACATCGTCCTACCTGCTTGCTTACTTCATTATACAAATAGAAGCTCAGGTAATCACACACGACGCATAATAGGTTCAACTCCCAGTGGTATATAGCTGCTTGATTGAGGACATGTCTAATTATGTAAAACAGAATATCTGAGAATACCACTGAAAAGACATCACAAGGCCGCATAAGCGGCCAACTATTCTTGCATGTAATGTCTCGGTTACTCTGCTCTAGATAAGGCAACTTGATGCTCTATTCAAAAATAATTTTTATTTTCATCGTCTATATTCTAGTCCTTTTCATAATATTATAATTTAAGCTTGCGCGATACACTCAATCTCAATGACGGTACCATTTCCAGGGGCAACCGCTTGAAGACATGAGCGCGATGGCATGGGCTGTGGGAGGAAATCGATGTAGGCTTCGTTCATGGCGGCGAAGTCCTTCATATCGGCGAGGTAGACATTGTACTTGACGACCTGCTCAAGGGAAGAGCCAGAAAGCTCGAGGACCTCCTTCAGGTTTTGCAGAACGGTTCTCTGTGTAAAAGCAGCAAAATGTCAGCCAATGCCTTAGTACCCGATAACTGCTTGTGCAATTGAACGTACAGTCGCCTGCTTAATCTCTCCTGTGGCGGTTTGGCCTGCACAAAAGACGAGTCCGGGGACTTTGACGGCAGGGCCTGAATAGCTTGGTTAGTTGTTTTCTTTTTTTTTTTTTAGAGAGAATGCAGGGTGTTTGCATCAGATACTCACAGTTGTGCGGCTTGGTAGGGAACTTCTCGCTGGAGATGAGTTGACGAGACATCTTTGCTGGTAATTTTGAAGAGGATAGGAGTTTTGCGATGGTACAATTTCAAGAGTGTGTCAAGTTGAATTCAGAAGTACTAAGAGCTTGTTTAAATTGACCAAGCTACCCCTCATGTGTCTCTATCCGAGGCATAATTGTCAATCAAGAAGAGGGGCAATTATCATCATCGGGATGGAGGAGCAGTGTTCTCTGGGTTGGTAGTTTATTCATTATCACCTTCTAGGGGATATGGGAGGAGTGGGAGGAGTGGGAGTAAGAGGGAGGAGCACATTATATTGGGTAGATTATTGCGGCCATGTTTTTAAAATATGTATCAGTGCGTAAAGCCCCACCTAATCATCAGCATTGACTATGTGGCCACAATCCACCACTGTATACACTCCACCATAGTGCTTCAATCTTCTTCCAATTTGGGCCTAGCGTCACTGTTTGAGCATATTTTAAGGTTTGACACCCGTGGATGCTCCAAGGCCAGGAGCCCCCGAGGCTCCGTTGATGATAACAGAGATATCGAGGAATTGTGAGGAAATGTAACAAGGAGCATCTAAGACAATTATCACCAAATTTAGTGGCGTCACTAGAGGTCGATAATCCATCTGATCTAACTGAATGAAGCATGCCATACTCGCGCCTCCCCGGATATCGGATACACAGATAGGGTTTCATCTCTCATCCTTAGATTAGTATAAAGTAGGTATAGAACTCGATCAGTTAGTCTTCCATGTACTGTCTGCATCGATCACAATATTGAACATTCTTTGCACATATATTACCCATGACACCTGCAGCTCCCTTCAATCCCCCTGCGGCTGACCTCCCTGGCAAGCCTTTTGTTCCAACATGGGTCCCGCCGCCGGTCACTCAGCAAAAGGAGAACTTTGCTGAGCTTAGCTCCATTGATCTTTCTTTGATGGACTCGGATGACCCTGCCGTTGTTGAGAAACTTGTCCAACAGGTTAAGGTCGCCATTCGTGATGATGGATTCCTTTTCCTTGAAAACTATGGAGTTTCCCTAGAGCAGGTAAGTTTTGATTCTTAGGAAGTATTCGAAGACCAACGTCGCTAATAATGTATCTCTTTCAATAGCTCCATCGTCAATTCTCTCTTGCACAGTATCTATACCATAACATTAGTGAAGAGGACAAGAAGCGCCTTCTGTTCGATCCTGAAACTGGTGTTTGGTCCGGTTACAAACACCCTTATGGATTCAAGGTAAGAGGGCCTGTCTCTTGCATTAAGAGAATCAACCCCTGTACTTACTCTTTTTATGATTAGCGCGAACGCGGACCCGAAGACGGCATCGAGCAATTCAACTGGTACAAACCCGACTGGAACGATATTAACCGTGTGCCCACGTGCCTTCACCCATTTATGGACGAGATTGAAGAGTTCTCCAACTATCTGACCAAGTCCGTCAACCGTCGCCTCTTGACTCTCTTCTCCCGCGTTCTCGAATTGCCCGACAATTATCTCTGGGACAATGTTCAGTCACACGGTTGCCCTACTGGCGAGGGCTACTTCCGCCATGCACTGTTCCGCCCCGTCCAGAAGAAGACCGAAGAGGCATCCAAGGGCCTGCGCATGCACGGCCATACTGACTTCGGTCTGACCACATTGCTCTTCTCCGTCCCTATCTCGTGTCTCCAGATCTGGGGCCGCGATGAGCAGTGGTACTACGTGCCCTACAAGCCCGGTGCGCTAGTCATTAATATCGGTGATACCCTAGAGATTGTTTCTGGTGGCCATTTCAAGGCTACTCGTCACCGTGTTTACAAGCCTCCTGTCGACCAATTACAGCAGGAGCGTCTCTCCCTGGTGCTTTTCAATAGCTCTGTGGGTGACTTGCGCATGGGTCCTGCAGCAGGTTAGTAGATTGAGATCAACGCATTTGGGATAACCACAGGTACGCTAACATAGTCGCTTATAGCTTCTCCTCTCATTCAAAGAGAGGGCTGCGTTGAGGAACAGGGTGTCTACAAGGAGTTCAAAAATCTCACATCCCAGGGAAAGCTTGTGCCTACCAACCGTCAATGGCGCGAAATCCAGATCTCTACCGCCACGGATCCTACGGACCAAGAGCGCAACAGAGTTGGTGCTGATCAGGTTCTTATTGATGGTAAGATTATGCATCAACGAGAGTACATGGGTGTCAAGGTTGTCCTGCCTGTTTGAACTAGAATACAGGCAATGGCTGGAAGGGTTTGTTGTTTTGATATTATTACCCCTGGCTTTTCTGGATGATTTATGCCAGCAGGCTGTGTGCAAGATCTAGATATATGTAGCGTTTCAATCTGACAGTTTGTTATATTTTTACATTGTACAGTTTTACATCATTACATCTTTATATTGTACCTGGTATGAGATGCGCAACTGAGTACGCCTAAGCATTCCTAGCCAATATTTTTAGAATTTCGGTCTTCATATATACCGAGTAAACACGATCACAAAATAATAACACAAGGCACATATTCAGTGAATAGTTAAACCGTAAGAAGAAAGTGTTTTACTTGCCTAACTCACCCAAACAAGACAAAATGAGTTTCCCAAGCTGCCATTTCTGCCTTCGCTGGAAGACCTTTCTCGCCCACATCAGGGCTTCTTCCATATCACCGTCACGAACGCCCACAGCATTCATTGCGCCAGGTACACCAACTTGTATTAGCTGCCAGGCAATCAAAAAGGCTTTATACGCATACAAAGCAACCCACGGCGCTTCAGAGTCCAATATGAGCGTCTCATCGAGATATTGTAGGAACCAGTTCACATGTGGTTGTACAGCTTTGGCCGTGTTGGCATCGCATAGGAACTGTGACGGTCCTAGGTATGTGGACTGACTGAGAACTGCATCTATACTTCCTTCCACAATGCCGCCTGTATGTGATGGCGACCACATCTGCAGCTCGATCATGGCAGTCTCCCAAGTTGCACCACATAACTTCGCGTGTTTTGTTTGTTCTGTGGCGTTGCCGGAGCAGATGAATGGGCTGAGTGCAACGAGGGATGATCTTAACGCGCCAAATCGTTCCATGCTAAGCATTCCCGTCATTGTAGACCAGCCTGAGATTTCCCGGGCGCTTGATATCAGAAACTGCGCGATGTTGATAGCGCCGTATGGGTCAAATGCTGGTATGCAGGTGATTTCATCAGAGGAGGAAAGGAAGCGTCGAACAGCATCGGTATATGTGACTGAGGGGCCGGAATTTCTTGCAACAAGCTGTCGATGAGCCCATTCAGCAGAAGATGATGAAGACCACTGGTCTTCTGGACAGGGCATATCATGCTTGATTTCCAGGTGTGAGATCGAGCGGGGGATGGAAAGGAATTGGTACCAAAGCGCATCGATCTGATGCACAGCGAAAAGGGTTCGTTTGTGCGATTCAGCTTTAATAAATTCCCGCCATAATGAATCCAAATTTGCTGTCGCACCAGACTCAACAGGTAATGGCTGGGTCATTCGTCCAGTGCGAGCCAGAGAGATCATATGTGAATGCATCTTGAGCCCGCATGCTGAGTTGTCGCCACAAAGGTACATCATAGCACAGATTTGAAGGAGCAAGTATGATTGAACCAGTGTGGTGATTATTGTTGAAGCATCAGGTCTATCTTCGTCAGAAGAAAGGAGAGCTCGGGCTTTATGAAAGCAACGTATAGAAAAGCTTGAGCCTGAGCCTTCTTGGTCCCCGCATTCTGGATCTTCGCCATGTTGATAGGCGAGGCAAAGTATACTGAGGACCAAATGGGGAGGAGCTTGTGTCGGATCAAATGTAGATGAATGGAGGAAAGGGAGAAAATGAGAGACAGAGTTGAAAAATAGATTGCAGCCTCGTGAAATTTGTAAAGCAGTCGGGGCCCAATCGTCCTGGAGTTGAGGGATGTCATTTGGTGACAATCTATCCAAAATCGGATGAGCAAAACTGTACTCGGCTAGACTTGTATCCAGTGGCTCGGCTTGTGGATCGGCTATTTGATGTAGTTGGTTGTTGAGGTGATTGGTGGGCTTCAAAAAGGATGTACCTAATAATAAGCTCTGCTCCAGATCTGTGGCGTCCTGGACAATCTGATCGATCAAAGCAGAGTCGCTCGTTTCCGATTGGTGTTGTAAAATTTCTCTTGTTGGCTGTGTTCTGGCTGTCCCGGTCGTTGGAGTAGCAATATTTGGGTTTTCCGTGGGGTGGCCACGGTCAAATTGCTGCTGATACCGCATCACTGGGCGCCAGATCGCATCACTATCAAACCTCGTCTCCTCTCCTGGGCTCGAGTGCACAGATCCGGGAGAAGGCAAACTACCATGGCTTCCTGTAGGTGAGATCGCTGTTGGCAATACAGAAGAATGCAGCCTGTTTTGTCTGGGTGCGGGTTGGCGCTGTGTTTTCTTTGTCACTCGATATTGCTCGTGCTCTGGATGTTTCCTTTTCATGTGACGATTGCGCAAGTCAGGACGAGAGAATGTGGCGTGGCAAAAATCACAGGGAAGCGAGGCCTCGGCCTGAGAACGGGAGTGTAGCGTTGAATGTCGCTTGAGGTTCTCATGTCGAGTAAATCGACTTTGGCAGACGAGACATTGGAACGGCTGATAGGACGGCATCACTTTGATCTGCGAAGCGGACATTTGTAACGAAAGATGTAGGAAAATATGGCTGTCAATGCATCAATGGAAACTCTGGACAACCTTGGAGCGGATAAAATCCGGGGGACGGGGCATACCCCACGCAAACGCCGGGGTTTCTCCGCACGGCAAAGGGTTATATCCAGACTATTGGCAAGAGTATTGATGAGATGGTATAGCGCTGGATCTTGAAGCTTCCATCAATATTTTCGAAATCGAAATTCTTGCTTCAGCTAGCTTTGTTATCACACATATATCAACCTTCCAAACTTGTGAAGAGCCCCCCGGTGGAGCTTACCATATACCGAACGTCCACTCAGCGGGCGGGAAGTTATCAGCTTATCTTTCTACTTGTAGCCACGTGACTGGCGGGTATTTCTCAGTCACGTGGTCATGTCTTGACGTGTGCGGTTCGATCCGAATAAGACAAAAACCTAATTTTTCGATAGGTCAATAACGTGGAAGAGGTACAGTAAGTTGAGCCTGGTGTCCATGCACCACATATGTGAGGAGAGGGGAAGAAAAAGAAGCAAACTGAGCAAGTGGCTAAATGGTGGATGAAGGAGGCGTGGTTGGGAGAGGAAGGAAGCAATCTGAGAAAGCGCCATTTCTCTTGTATCTCATACTCGGAAGAATAGTTGGACGCTTATGCGACCTTATTATATCTATTTGGATGTTTGTTTGGATGTCTTTTTTTGTAGACAATTATACCTTTTACTAGTGATATAGCTAGAATGATGAGAAGAAAAGAGTGATACGGAGGAAAGAAGCAAGATGAAACAAATTTTTTGTCACCTATGTCGACCACTAGTCAGCAGATAGATGCAGTTGTTATCCACCTCTAACACCCGGCACACCTCTATTGCAAAAGAGCCTCAAGATCTGCAACACGAGTGCCTCTATCCTCAGCTTTCTTCTTCGCCGTCTCCCGGAAAGCAGCAAGCATAAGACCCCTCTTACGTTCCTGGATCGCCAACACCCGCTCCTCAATACTATCCTCCATAACTAGTCTCCAGACCGTTGTCTCCCGCTTCTGCCCAAGCCGATACACCCGATCGACAGCCTGATCCTCAATTGCAGGCGCCCACCAGCTGTCACACAAGATGACTTGGTTCGCTGCAACGAGATTGAGACCAACACTGCACACGCTCAGACTTGCGAGGAGGACGGTACACCCAGGGTCGTTGGAGAATGAGTTGATGGAGTTGTCACGTTTCACAGACGGCATCTTGCCATCTACCCGGGCGAACTTGATCCCGCGCTGCTCAAGGTGTGGCTCGATGAGATTCAGGAATGAAGTCCATTGACTGAAAACCACTGTCTTTGTGCCTGGTGCCTGACCCTGAGCAGTCAGGATCTTGACTAGGGTCTCGATCTTGCTACTTGGACTGTCGGGGTCGGCGTCAACGATGTCGGTGTCTTCACCCAGTTCCACAGCTGGGGCGACGAGTGTATTGGTTTCCTTGATATCTGCGCGACAGAGTGGACACTTGTGCTGGCGTTCGATAACCTGTTCGATGCAGCCCCGGCAATAGGAGTGGGCGCAGGCGGTTATGACGGGTTGCTCAAGGGTGTCGAGGCAGATGGCACACATTTCTTGGCTTTCTATCTGGAGCTGCAGCATCTCTTGTAGAGCACGAACGTTCTCGGGTGTCAAAGGTACAACCTTGTGTTCCTCCAGCATGCCCATGAGTTTGTCAACGCGGTTCTTACAGAGCGCCCAGTGATTGCAGACTTGACGAAGACGGAGGAGAACCTCGAGGAGGTGAGAGTACTTGGTCTTGCCATCTTTGTCCTTGAAGTCGAGAAGAGCACCTTTGGCCTCAGTTCTATGATTGCTATTAGTAAATTTGTTTTCACTGTGTAGGTAGTCACTCGATACATACTGAAAAGCATTGTACTTCTCCTGTTCATGGGCATTGAACTTGATTCTAATGATACGAGATGTCATCTCGGGTAGCTTCAAATTGATGAAGCCCATATCCTTCCTACGTCGTAAGCAGATGGTACCCATAAGAGCCTCCAGAAGCAGTCGAGCGTCGGGCTCTCCTGCGGTCAAGGGACGAATCAAGACACTGTTGAAAATTCCTAGATCTTCCAAGCCGCCGGAAAACTTCAGGAAACGAATTTGCGCATACAAGTCCTTGAGAGTGTTGATAATGGGGGTTCCGGTCAACGTCCAGCGGGAGTCAGCTCGCAAACCACAAGCCGCGAGGGAGGCTTTGGAACTAGGGTTGCGGATTGTATGACCTTCATCAAGCACGACACGACGCCAGTGCAGCGAAAATATACCCTTAGCAGGCGCTTTATCGGCCTTCGAGTTGAAATCCAGGGCTAGGGCTCCATAGCTGGTGATCACAACGTCATACTTTCCCAAGTTCGCAGCTTCCTTCTTACCGGAGCCGTGATAGATCAAGACACTCGGGGCGGTTTCTTTATGGGCATGGTCCTGGATCTGATTTTTCCAGTTGCTCATAACACCGACAGGGGCAATGATCAAAGTAGCCTTAGAGGAGCCTGCGGTGAGAGGCTTTGCATTTGCAAGAATCAAAGAGATGATCTGAATTGTCTTGCCTAAACCCATGTCATCAGCAAGAATACCACCGCTGGCGAGGGCTGGCTCCGTGGCCGTAGCATAATTTGTTGCGACATTGAGGAACTCATTATCTTTCCTTTTCCACAACTGCACGATATCGCCGGAGCCCCTTCTGGGAAGGCTTGGGGATTCTTGCTTGATCATCCAAGCTAGTCCTTGGCGTTGATACGGAAGCAGCTGGGTGGAAAGGCCGGCTGGAGTATCAACCATCGGCATATTGACCAAGTCAGACTCCTTCTGTCCGAAGGTCTCCACAACCTGGCCAATATCTCTGGGGTTGAAGGTAGAGCTCTGGTTAAGGAGTTCCTCCAAGCTCTCATTTTGCTCGCCACCAAGCCCCGTTGGGGTTGAGAGGTTCGCATACTCAGAGTTCTGGTTGGCTTGCCACTGTGATGCAGCTTTGCCAAGAGCCATGGCGCGGGCTTTCTTTGCGGCCTCCTTTTGCTGTTTCTCGGCTTCTTTCTCTGCCTTGCGTTCCTCACGCTCCAGCTCGTTCAGCTGGCGAACAGGAAGCTTGTCTTTCTGCATTCGTTGCTTCAGATCGGACCGTTTGGTAGGATCGCGACTTCCAAACAACTTCAAATCTACCGGACATGTAAAATCTCCGATCGCCCCAGTCAATGTGCCTTCAATGATGAGATCGCGGGCATCCTTTGATAAGGAACGTTACCAATGCCCCGGGAGTAATATGATTGGAGGTTTCTTACCATGTATGATGCTAGCTTGGCTGCCATCTGTCGTGGAATGTGGCCAATTTGGGCGCCCATGACATTATCCACCCTCATAGCATTACGATCATATTGATTATTGGCATCTCGATTGATGATGACACGTTCACCTGGGTTGGCACGACCCCTATAAAAGCGTACACCAACGATCTTTGTAGAAACAATACCTATTTAAGGTTATTTAGTATATTTTGCAGAGACCAGGTAAGGAAGCAAGGTTAGTAAAAGGAGCATACCATAGAGGATGGAGCTTGTTAAAGAGGTCTCATCCACCTCTTGAGATCCTTGAATCACGTTGAGCGCTTCTTCATCATCTTCGTCGGCACCAACTACTTGTGACAGCTGATTCAGTGGCATGAAGTCAACAGACGCACCAACTCTCTGGCCTAAGCTGATATCTTGGTCCAACGGAATGTAGTCGACAGTCTCGCCGAATCTTTGGCCTGAACTGGTCGCTTCAGTGTTCAGAGTCGGAGCTGTACGAGTGGATTTTGGCACTCGCCCAGACTGTGTGTACAAGGCATCTTCAGTAGAATCGACATTGGACTTGCGCTTTCCTGCCATGTTTCTCCAGCTTCATCCAACACAGTCGATACAAGGTTGGGCAATGAAGATGGGGATATTGTGGAATGGTGGAGAACAGCAAATTTATCCTAGGGGCCTATGTTGTTTCCCAACGATATCCCCTCAATTGTTGTCAATCGCACAAATGAACAGATAACGTAGGAATTGTTCAGGGTGTTCAGGGCTGTCACATTACGCTATATAATCGATTAGGTTTAGCGCCCGACGCGACAAGACACGGCCCACGTGACTGAGAAATCCCCAGATATAACAGAAATCGGTCTGTATCAAATTGTATGGGTGAAACTCAGTGTATTAGAACTCTCTGACTAGCAATAACACAGGATAAAAATTCGAACATAAATAGACAAAATTACTAGTCAATACTGCACTTTTTGGTCGGGTGGGAATCGACGTCTGAGGAAATTTGGGGGTAAATTACCCTGTATCCAAACGGGTGGTTTAGTATTGTATCTGACCGGGTATTTGGACTCGGTATTTGACAAGATACATTACAGTGGCTTTTAACTATTTCTATCACATTGTCAATGGGCCTGGATATGCAAGTTCACCCAAATCACTGCTGACCATGCAATTCCCCCTGGTTTGCCTTGTGTTTCACATCATTGTCCTAACGTATTTCACATGCGAGTTGCGCAATCCGATACACATAGTAAATCCAGAGATCTTGCACTTTATCAACTTTATCATCTGGTATAAAATTTTGTCAAATACCGGAGCCATATACCCCGGTCGGTTACAGTACTAAACCCCCGAAGATCGGATACAAGGTAATTTACCTTGGATCTCCACGACGTCGGGTCTATGCAACCGACCAAAGTACATTATTGACTAGTAATTTTGTCTATTTATACTCGCGCGTTCATCCTGTTTTATTGCTAGTCAGAGAGTTCCAATATACTCAGTTCATACCATACATTTCCATACAGTCAGATTTCTGTCAAATTTACGTATTCGTCACTCGCCTAGGTTTCTGAGGTCCGTTGACGTTCTAGAGGCCAATATTCTCACAAGCACTATATTAGGACGGGTATATATATATATCCTCTCACCCCCATTCCAAACCTCCCTTCTTTTTCTCCCCACACTCATTGCTCATCGATTCTAAGTGATGTATTCAGCGTGTCTTTTTGATGGACCTCGGAATTTGAGGCTTCCCCGTGAATTTTACTAACACAAAATCACATTGCACAATGACTCCATCAAAGTGCATCAAAATCATCGGCAGCATCAACTACTCTGTATTCATTAGCCCCCTTGAGAACTCGGCGTCAAAACTAGGTTGCTACAGGTTCCCAACCACCGTCTCGTTCCATCAATCTAAGGTCCACTCAGTAGACCGAAAATCATATTCAATAACACCATGAGATAATGTGACTTCAGAGATATGGAAACATGGCGGTACATAGTACATAACCAATAGAAGGACTAAAGTACCCAAGTACCTGGGTACCTATATAATCAGTAGCCCAATACGTTTTGAACAAGTACCAAGTACCTGCTATATATGTACCCAGGTAGTTACCTAGTCACCTACCCCAGTTCCCCCATCGTCTTAAAGCCACTGGGAAATTGTAAATACCTGGCCCCTCCCACTTTGTCTTCCTTATTTCTTCTCTTCTCAACAGTTTAGTCTCACGTTCAATGATGGATGTATTGAGGGCACTGATTGGATCTTTGCTGTGGCCTAGGTTAGGCTGGAACTAGGTTAGGGCCTCGGTTCTACCTAGTCTAATGGCACGAAGCATGTCAGGGAGGTACAAACCTGCGGGCAGTGCCCCTACGAATGCCCCCGCGACCGCTGTGAATACAGACTGTACTTTCTTGGGTTCTCCATTGAAATACTATCCATGCCTACAATCCCACTTGTTTCTACCTTGTGGTGTTCATTCGGAAGTATTTCCCACTATTCGAAAGCAAGATAGCCTATACGTAGTATGTTCTTCCTTGGACCTATCGGTGCGATCATGATGTTCGATTTCTATGTCACCAACCGTTGTCGACACGATACTCCCGCTTTATACCAGTCCAATAACCCGACATTTCGGTATACATTCGCCATTCCAGGTCTCTGGGGAAAGACTATGTCTGGCACAAACTGGCGCGCTGTGGTGGATTTTACTGTGGGTGTTGCCCCGTGTATTCCCGGACTGGTCAGTTCCGTAAACTCTCTCTTTCTGTCGTCTGTAGAACTAAGGAGGACAAGAATATCTAAAAGAACTACTGATAGACTGCTGAAAGACTACCGAAAAGACTACCGAAAAGACACCACAAGGCATAAGCCGGCGACTCTTCCTACGTGTACTTGGAATATGTCACAAAAGAATCTTACATGTTATTACATGATATGTAAACATTGACGGACTTGGGTATCACTCAAACAAAGAGAAAAAGAGACGGCAAAAAAGGAAAAGGGCACGCTCAACACAAACTCAAGATTCGAAAGACATTTTGGAGCGTCTAAGTTCCAACGCGTCTTCCACAGATTGTTGTTCTTCAACTGTCAACATGTCTTCAGGATCAAGCTCCTCGCCGCAAAGCTTGATGCTGAGTATAGACTCAGCGCATTCAGACTTGAGTCTTTCCATCATCTCTGCATCCTTATCAGATGCGAGTTCATCAATTCCACCTTTCTGGGTACTCTCTTCCCAGGGGACCAGATATTTATCCTCAGCTTTCGACCCCATCCGAGCGATATGCTTGTCATCAAGCAATCGGCCCGCAAGCTGGCTCTTGAACACAGTCTTGCCATACATTTTCTCCTCAATCGTTCCGCCAGCAATAAGTCGGTATACAAAAACCGGCTTTGTCTGGCCAATACGATGGGCACGTCCGACTGCTTGCTCCTCACAGGTGGGGTTAAAGAGGAAGTCGAAAATGACAACTCGATTCGCTGCGTGGATATTCAAACCGATACCACCAGCTTTAGTTGAGACCAGAAAAACATGAATGGACTGATCCTTGTTGAATTTGCGAATTATCTCAAAACGCTCGGCTGTGGCCACTGTACCGTGAAGTAGATAATACTTCCTTTGCGTTCTTTCCATCAATTGCGCCAGATAGTTCAACGTTGGAATACTGGATGAAAAGACCAGGACCTTATCCCCAACTGCAATTGCCTGGTTGACAATCGCATCGAGGATCGCCACTCGACTAGATAGGCTAGGATCCAGCAAGTTAGGAACCTTGCTGAACAGATCATCCAGTTCAGACACCGTCGACCGTGGAAGGGTTACCTCTTCGGTGGTCACGTCGAAGCCGGCATTAAGACCATGATCATCAACGCTAGGGCTTCTTTGTTTGCTAGGTGTGCTTTTGGTTGCTCGAATTGCCAGGTTTTCCTTAAGAAGAGCTGGATGATTGCAGCAGAGCTTAATAGGGGACAGCCAAGACAGAAGCTTCGAGCTCACGTTCGCAGTCTTGCCTAGTGGTACACCTTCAATGACGAGGTTGTACGCAGCTTTTTGCAAGCTTGTCAGCTCGAAGTAAACGGAGAACTCGTATTTGGGTGGCAGTTTGTTTGTCAGTACGGACATGTCCGCTCGCTGTACCTTTGGGTCAATAATCCTAAGGAACATCTCCTGGCGCTGGAGTGCCATTCTTCGGTCAAGCCAGGTACTTTCAACATGCGAGCCGTTTTCGATTGGCGTGATAAAAGTTTCGCTGAAATCAGCAAAGGTTCCCAGGTAACCAGGAGCAATCCAATCAACCATCCAATAGTAGTCTTTCAAGCCATTGGACAGCGGAGTCCCTGACAAGGCAATCCGTTTCCGGGTGCGGATGCGGCAGGTTGTCTGAGCAATCTTAGTTGTGTTGTTGCGTAACACCTGAGCTTCGTCGGCCACAACAAGATTTGGGCTTTCCAGCAACCAACTCTTCACAGATTCATTGGTCGATTGTTTTTCCAGGTCCTCGTTCTGACCCGCATTGTTCCCAGCGAGGTTGCGGAACATTTCGTAACTGATGATCAGTACACCACCTTCGTCATTCCAAGCACAAATCTCTCCAGTTCGGTCAGGGCCGGTGGTCGAAGATTTTGCCATAATGGGGCGGACCTTTCCGAGACTGTGGCTATCAGGGGACCAGATTGTAAATTCTCTGCACCAATTCTGAATGAGCGATGCTGGACACAGTATTAGAGTTTTGAGCTGTCGCAATTCATGGGGGATTTGGTGTCGAATGGCCGGATCTTGCGATGCCCCGGCAGCGGAAATGGTGACTAGAAATGATATCCTATGTAGGGCTTAGCCGAGCCCCAATAAATTAGCCAATCACTAGAGCTTACACTTGCATGGTCTTGCCCAGCCCCATAGTGTGGGCTAACAAGCACCCTTCGGGTCGGTTGTTCTCGACAATTTCCCGGAACATGAACTGAACCCCATGAAGCTGATGTGGCTGGATCCGGCTGCCGATATATGGATCAAGGTGAATAACAGGATTCCCGAACGAAACTGGCTTTGCAGGTATTTGTTCATAGTCAACTCGGGATCGGAAGGCCCGTTTGGCCTCATCTTGATCTGCTTGTCGTTGCTGACCATCCTTTTGAGCCCGATTAAGAGGCATCGAGACTGCAGCTCTCTTGGGTCTGGGCCACTGGTGCTGGGTGAGTTCCTTTTCTTGAGGTTGAACACGAGATGACAAAGTCAACCATTTTTTGTATCTCTTGAGAAGATCATTCAAGCATTCGAAGAATGGTGAGAATTGATCTTCATCAAGGTCATATTTGGTTGCTGCAAGCGCTCTCTTGACTTCCTTTGTTTTAAAGGCACCAAGAGGTACTTGGATAACATTGATCCACGACACGAACAAGGCGGTCATCAACATTGCAGAATGGCCCTCTTCGGGATCCCATCCCTCCATTACCGGTGAGTCGTCAGACATGTGTTTCAGGGCGTCTCGCGTAAATTCTTGATAAGAGAAGGACATATAAGACCCGAGAAAATCAGAAAGTTGGTTGATTCGATTGTCCGACAGACCTCCGAGGGCTTTTGCTACCAGGTGATAGCGATTTCCACTCTCCTCGATAGCTTTCCACGTCATAGAATAAACGTCGTCAAAAACACGCACAGAATCATCGGTTTCACTGCTGTTGTCACTCGCCGAAACCACTGGTTCAAGTGTCTGGCGGCGCGCCAGGTTGATAGGATAGGTCTCCATCTGACCCTCTGCTTCACGCTCCTTCGAAGGCAATGCCACGTCCCGGTCAAACGGCAGAGTTGTCATTGGTATCAGTGGTATATTCAGTGGTGGAGTTGAATTATCTTGGTGGACGCTGTCTCTCTCCAGGCGGCGCCTCTTGGCGGCCGGGGGCTCGTATTTCTCTTCTTTGTAGAAAAGATGGCTCAAGTCCTCGTCTGAAGAGGAGTCGCGGAATGGTCCACCTTGATAAACTGCGCGAGAATGTGGCTCCTCTTGATCCTGTGCAACATCGTCCTCTTCGGGATCAGAAATAAAGGCAAGATCGAGGCTATCTTCCGATTGTTCTGATGATTCGTCTTCCGCTTCTTCTCCGGTTTCATGCACTGAGTCTGAATCCGAATTCAAAGTCTCCTCGCCGTCTGAATTCACATCGGGCTTCGCTGCTCGTGGGGTGCGTGGGGGAGGAGGAACTTTTGGCGGCGGTGTAGGTTGCTCGAGAACATAAAGCTTCCATTTATCCAAGAGAATATCAACGACAGTGGCGTCGAGGCATGCACATGCTTGGAGTAAAGACAAACGGGATGAATGCTGCGCCTCAGCGAGTGCTTTGCGGAGGGCTTGACAACGTTTCTCCAGGTGGGCGAGATGTGTCGAAATTCGGCTTTTCATGCTTGGAAGCTTTTGACCTTTGGTCCAAATTTGAAATCCTCTCGGTAACTCTTTCAGCAGCCTAATCTCGTCGAAATGGGTTTTCCGTGCGTTAATGTATTCATCGACGATTTCATTGCATTCGGCATCTCCCAGATACCCAGAATCATCCAGGGGAGTAGCCGGGCGGGGTTGACCCTCATCCTCTTCCGTTTCCTCGCGAATGTCCGTATCGTATTCACCCTCGGAGCTGGATTCTCCCAAAACTGGAAGGATATCCGCATCATCTGGGGGGTAAGCCTTGGTAAGATAATCAAAGAAATCTTCTTGCCTAACTGTGGAATCCTGATCAGGTAGTTCGTGGGGTGGGCGTGTCTCCTGGAGAGAAGATGTGGGTGGTCGTTCCACGACAGTGGTCTCCACCCGGCGAGATCTCTTCTCCCCTGTTTTGGCCGGTGAGTGTCCATCAGGAAGAGGGCTGGGGTTGACTGGCACATCAAGAGAGGTGATGGTGTCGATGGGAGCCTCAAGAATCGGGGTGACGTTAATAGGATCATCGACGCGTTCTGGTGAAAGTTGCTGTTCCTCGAGAAGTACTTTGGGGGGGGGATGCTGTTGCTCCAATTGGAACTTCGTCGATCGTCGCTGCAACCATTGACTGGCTTTCAGGACGTATTGGCGTTGCGCAATAGCTTTCACGCCTAGCTCTTTCACATAATAGTCTGTGATCTCGAGAAAACTTACGCCTGAGATGGAATTTTCTCGGAGAGAGGTCTCCAGAGCCACGAGATCTGGGGAAGCCAGATTGTACGACCAGTCCCCAGGCTTGTCATGGCAGAGAAATGCAACAACCTCGTCGACCGTCCAGTCCTGAGGGTCTTTGGTTAAAGACATGTTTATTGGGGGGGCCTGTACTGGATTAGCGGGCAGTTCAAACGTGCCAGGCGCGCATTTGTCTCAAAGACGCGACTGGACAAAGGACAAATTTGGAATGAACATATGACTTACCATGTCGAGGCCCCCGTCCAAATCAAGGCTGATTCAATACAAACCCAAGTATGTAGAACTGAAAGCAATCAGAGATGATAGTGAAGCATTGAGGTAACGATAAGCGAAGGCCAAGTAAGAGAGGCTAAATGAGCGAGAGAGTTGAAAAGGGAGCGGCTGGGTGGGAGAAGAGAGGGGAGAAGAGAGGGAACCGTTCAAACAAAACACGTTCACAATCCTCTCCACGAGGTCCTTCCCAATCGGTGTCATGCGCGAAGCTCTTTTTTTGTGCCAGTATTTAAATAGGCGGTGAGCTATTTTGGGAACTAACGGGGTAATCATGTTCTCAAAGTGGAAGGCGGACGATGTTGGTGGTTGCGTGCGTGTTCCTGCCTCAGGTGTCGCTAAATGCCCCGCCAATTACAAATCCCCAGGCCCCGGAGCCTCGAGGTTAGAATCTTTGAGCCTACGCAACTTCGGATTCTATTAAATCAATTTTTGTTCAGTATGGCAGAATCAATTTATTCAAACTATCCGCCAGACCTGTCCCCAGCTCAACAAAAGTTTCTTGTCACATTTGTGAAAGACTGGGCTATTCAAAATGGTCTTGCTGTCCGACCATCCCCAGCAATTATCCCAGCTGGGGCAGATTCAAATGGGGTGCTGGCTACAAATGCGCCAGTGACGCTGTTCCCCAGTCCGTTTCCTAGAACTTGCTTCGAGGAAGCGACTGCGCTCCAAGAGATCTACAACGAACTCTATGCTATGATCACATGCAATGAAGAATGGCTAGGGAAGATCGTGGAAGAGTAGGGACATATCTGCTCTAGCACGGTTCATTGCTAATGATTGGTCATCCACAGGCTCATTGAAGTTGATGACTTTGTCTCGAACTTGTGGAAGGTTCATCTAGACGTGCAGAAGGAGGGATATGTTCAAAATCTGTCACTGGGGCTCTTCCGGTCCGATTACATGGCCCATGTTCTGCCTACAGGTGTCTCAGCTCTAAAGCAAGTTGAATTTAACACGATTTCGTCATCGTTCGGAGGACTCTCAGCTCTTGTGCGACAAATGCACACCGAGCTTCTTTCCTCGCCGCCGGGTTCATCAATCAACTATCCGCCCCATCCTCTGCTACAATCCGAGGTTCCACCGGAAAACGCCGCAGTGGAAACCCTCTCAGCAGGATTGGCAGCAGCTCACGAAGCCTACGGGGTGTCCAAGTCCACCCCGGCCCTCCCTCTTTGTGTTCTCTTTGTAGTCCAAGAGACAGAACGGAACGTTTTTGATCAGCATGCACTCTCGAGACAGCTCCAGACAACTCACAACATCCCAGTATTCCGTGTGGCCAGCGTGGATATCTTGGATCAAACATCCATTCCCAGCTCAAACTCCGCACGACCATTGTTATACCAGCCCCCTCATTCTCCCGACTCGACCTTCGAGGTAACAACTGTTTATCTTCGAGCTTACTATGCACCAGATGAGTACAAATCCAGTCGTGATTGGCAAGCCCGAACTCATCTGGAGCGCTCGGCGGCGATCAAGTGTCCCACGGTGCTCAATCAGCTGTCTGGCTGCAAGAAAGTTCAGCAAGTTCTAGCAGAGCCAACAGGACCAGATCATCTGTCAAGCTTCTTGAAAGGCATTGACACTACCCTTGTTGAAAGAGTTCGAGAGACTTTTGCCCCGCAATATGACCTGTCGGTTAACAGTAAAGGTCGCGAGCTAGCCCTCAATCCAGATACTGCTCTCAACCATGTGCTCAAACCACAGCGTGAAGGAGGTGGCAATAATGTCTACAAATCCGATATTCCAGGCTTTTTGCGATCCATTCCAGAATCTGATTGGAGAGGCTGGGTGCTTATGGAACTCATCAATCCTGCAGCCAATGCCCAGAATGTTGCCTTGCGGAATGACGGTGAAGTCCTTCGAGGAGATGTCATCTCAGAGCTTGGTGTTTATGGAACCATTCTATGGGAAAATACCGGGAAGATTTTGCACAATGAACAAGGTGGGTATCTGTTGAGGACTAAGGGCAAAGAGGTGAATGAAGGTGGCGTAGCCGCGGGATTCTCCAGTTTGGACAGTGCTCTTTTGTTCTAGATAATACATGTGACACTTACAACAATATTTACAACTAAAATATAAGGACCTGTGGGATTGACAAGGATAAGAACACTCTAGATGTAGATGTCTTCCATGTGCTCTACCGGCATCACTGGGTCCATTCGAGATTTTTTCGTCACAGAAGTATGATCGTCCAATTCTCTACAGTATAACTATGATCTGCAACTATAATCTGTACAAAGGCTCGGACATTGTAAAGCGGCAGAGTAGCCATCAGGGTAAGTGTGGGTGATTTGTGTTTGAAGTCCAGAAATTGGAGTGAGGAGCGGGCGAGAAGGTGAGTTAAATGTGGGGAAAGCGCGCTCCGATCATCCCACTGTCGCTTTTCGGTAGATAGGTCAATCTTCTCCAGCGGTTCTGCAATCTTGACATGATCTGGAGAAGCCTTAGAGGCAAAATTCTGAGACAAAATCTAGATGGTTCAAATCACCCAATATCAATACAGGTCTTTATTTCACTAGCCATATTCCCCTGCAGCAATTCAAAGTATTCCTTGGTCCTCTACAGTTTTGCCCGGAAGTTTGCCCGACAGGCTTCAAGACCAGACGGCCCATCATAGATCTCTTTCTCCACCTGTCGAGTGTTTATCTGGACGAACCTATCAGTCAGCACTTGTAGTCAAAGATTCCAAGCTAAACAGCCGGGGCACATATGCAGACGTACGTGTTGTGGTCCGAGCTCATCAATCCTCTTCACCCCGAGAAGTCGCATGCATGTTTTGGTCTCGTCAGTCAATACTAAGCTCTGTTAGTAAATTGGTTCGCAGAAAACCCCAAGTTTCGCCGATCATACTTTGCAATGTTCTCTTTACGCCGTCCACTCCTCCAGCTGCCAAGCCCCAGAGCGCACCTCTTCCTATTCCAACGCCTCGTGCACCCAAGCAGAGAGCCTTGACTACATCGGTTCCCCTCTTGATCCCGCCATCAACCCAGACCTCAATTTTGTCGAAGACCTCGGGGCAGTATTTCCGGATTTCGAGCAGGGTGTGGACGGCAGGAGGAGCCGTGTCAAGAGACCGACCACCATGGTTTGAAAGGATGATTCCTTTGACTTGGGGGGTGTGCAGGCTGGCAATATACGCATCTTCGTGTGTTTGAATGCCCTTCAGAACAACCGGAAGATTGGTGTGCTTTGCCAACCACGCGAGGGTCTCTGTCCATGTAAGAGCAGGATCCATTCCCTTGAAGACTGGGTCTGCAGCCGGGAGGATTATGCCCGAGTCATTTTTGTCGGTCTGATAGGGAGCCTCGGAACTGATGACATTGCCGCTGCGCTCGTCGTCCTCTCTTTTTCCGGTCACGGGAGAATCCAGTGTCAGAGCGATAAATTTGATTGCACTCAATTTATTGATTCGCTCCAGCATACGTTCACTCTTGGTTCGATCGTTTTGCACATATAGTTGCCAACCAAATGATTGGTCCGGGGCAGCACCCGCAACAATCTGCTCAGGCGTCATCGACGCACTGTTCGAAATGATCTGCAAAGCGCCAAAGCTGCGACATGCCTCTGCGATTCCAGCTTCCCCAGAGGGGTGCCCTAGTCGGGCCATAGCCGCTGGGGAAACATAAATTGGGATAGACACATTGTTGCCTAACAATTTTGTGTTTACATCGCATTCTTTGCAGTCAACGAAGACCTTTGGTCTTAATTGGATGGAGCGGTAGACCTCGGTATTTTTGTGCTTACTGATCTTGTCATCGCACGCCGAGTAATAATAGGCCCATGCCTTTTTGCTCACTATTTTAGTGGCGGCTTCTTCAATCTCATCTAGATTGAGGAAAGTTTCCATTGAGTTTGCCATTTCGCCACGATGTCCTGCAACGTGGAAAAAGCAAAAGGACGGGAAAAAAGCAGGGGGCAATACGAACCCGGATCCTTTTCCCTTTTTAGGATTAGCGTGTCCAACGCCCACAGCCCCCTCGAGGGATTAATATATACCAAGTACTATAAAGAACGGCGTACTCCGTGTGCAGACTTATAATAGAAACTATAGACTACTCAATGCTTAAACTTTATACCCTTTTCAGGAGATCACATTTTGGAACGGGTAGACATTTGTCTTTTAAGGTTTTGTCCGTTCTATTAGGGCTTTTCTCTTTGTTCAGGTCTACTAGGAATTGGCAAATTGAAACGTTCTATACTTTGAGGCTTGAATGAGATGGGGTATCAACCCTAATACACGAGCCATTCCCCATGAACTTAGTATAGACCAATAGAATTCCAAACCAAAACTTCCCCTGAAGGGCTAAAATTAAACATGCGGACGTGTCCGTCGGCTCCACGTCAGTCTAGATCCCGATGAAACGGCCCCTATGAAGCGAACGCCAACGGTTTCACCTTCGCTTCCCCTGCTTTTTTTTTTTCCTTTTTCTTCTTGTTCAGCTAACTCTCTTTAATATTCAAATTTCGCTCGTACCTTTTCTTTCTACTAGTCAAATCTATTAAAATTCGGACGAGCCTTGTTCCGACTTCATTCACCTTCTTTTTACCATTCCCTTTCTAACCTTTGTCGTCTCATCATGACAGACGGCCATAGTGCCCCTCCGGCCGATGCCCCGGCACCGGCAGCAGCGGCAGACTGCACTGCTGCGCCAGTCCCCGCCGAGTCGCGCTCCCACGCCACCCCTCATCAAACAGCAACACACCATGAGAAGGATCATGGCTCCATTGGACGTGTGACTCCTCGGCCAACGTTCTTGGAACATCTCGCTACCTCGCGAGACTCGCAATTCCAACTTGATCGACGGGATTCGAGCGAATTAGATCGATACTTTGTAAGTCATTGGCATTGAGAGATGGTTTATATAGAAGACAAACAGAAGGACATCCATATGGAATGGGATAATAGATTGCCAGACTAATATATTCTTTGTCTAGCATGGCCCCCGGAACATGGAAAAGCACTCCAAATGGCCTATCATGATGCGAATGCACGGTAGTGTCATGCCGAAAATGATCATGCCCATTTTGGCTGTCGCTATTTGGTCGACCGCTGTTACTGTCTTTTCGAAAAAGGTCCATAATCGTGAGTATTCCCCAATTGCTAGAACAATACGTAGCTTGAAATTACTTACATTCTAACTCGCACAAGTCGGTATCAACAACATCCTGCTCACCGTGCTGGGTTTCGTGGTGGGTTTGGCTTTGTCGTTCCGCAGCTCAACTGCATACGAGAGGTATACTATTCCCTCGTTTTTAGCTTCGACTCGAGTCATGCACTAACCCGGCATGCACTACAGATGGGCAGATGGGCGCAAATATTGGGCCCAGCTCATTCAGACGTCTCGCAACCTTTCGCGTACAATTTGGATTAATACCGGCGAGAGAGAAGGTGAAGAGGGAAAAGAGGACATCTTGAGAAAACTGTAGGCGCTAACCCCCCGGTGGTTGCATCTTGGTATTATTGATTCTAATAACCGCGGTATAGCTCTGCGATGAACCTCATTTTGGCCTTCGCCGTCGCCCTTAAGCACAAGCTCCGTTTCGAACCCGATATCGCATACGACGATCTAGCTGGCCTAGCTGGACACCTTGACACTTTTGCCCGTGATGCCCACGACCGCATGGTTGTCAACCCTCCGCCCAAATCGATTTGGAAGTCCACAGGAGAGTACCTTGGTGTATCCTTTGCCGAGTCAAACCCTCGGAAGTATGTCAAGCGATCCAAGAAGCCTCTTGGACATTTGCCCCTGGAGATCCTCAACCATATCTCCGCATATATCGATTCAGTTGTAGCCAATGGCACCATGGTTTCAACTCTGCACCAAGGACAAGCCAGTGAGTCTTCCACCCCTATCTTGTGATGCTCCAACTCTGACCCAACAAAAGTTACCATGCTGTCCACCTTAAATGAGGTTTTGACAGGCACAGAACGTGTCCTGGACACCCCCTTACCTACTGCATACAGCATTGCTATTGCCCAGATCTCATGGATCTACATCCTGGTACTTCCATTCCAGCTCTACAGTGCCTTGGAATGGATCACCATCCCAGCATCAATTGGTAAGAACCGCTGAATCATCTCACTTACACAAGTACAAGAGCAATTCTAACAGGCCCTGTAGTGGCTGCCTATATCATCCTCGGCTTGGCTACCATCGGCAGTGAAATTGAGAACCCATTCGGTCATGATGTCAACGATCTTCCACTGGACACCTACTGCCGACAGATCGCCTTGGAAATGGATGTTATGACTGCCGCTCCCCGACCAACGGTTGACGACTTCATGTCGCGCGCTGAAAACCTTGTTCTATACCCTCTTAGCCAGTTGGGATACCCTGACTGGAAAGAGCGGACTGTCCAGGATATTCGTGGCGCACTTAGAACCAAGGTGGTTATCAACCCGTCGAATTCGGCGTCAGATACATCTACAATTGAGGAAAACATCTACCCCAAGTCCACTGGGTCGGTCTAATCGTCCTTGCAAATAAGTTGCCAACGGCTAGGGAGAGATACAAGGTCATATTCTTGGCAGGGGGTGAGAATTAATCGTGCATTTAAATCAGCGGCATCAAATTGTTTGTGGTATATTCAGCAGCGTGTGGGTTATGGCGTTTCATTTGAGTCATGTTGACACCAAATCGAAACAAAAAAAGGAGTTATCTGTCTTGTGGTTGCGTCCATAGCTTGATATTGGTTCCAAAATCGATTCCTTTTCTTCTTAATTGAATATGAAGTTGCCAGAAGTGCTATATGCCTTCCGTCGCCGGTGTCGGCCAAGTGTCCATGTCCCATTCCGTCCCACGGAGCCTTGGGCTCGGTCTCTGACACTCGATTGTTGCCAGGCGCATGGTATCAGACAAAGTCAATATCGTTCCATTTTGAGCTGGCATCGTCACCGCATGTGTCGTGGGGGGGCATTGCCGCAGCCGTGCAGGCCCATTCACGCCACGCCACTAGTCCTACGCAGTATGCACGATAGCACCCGTGGATTGCGACCGAGGTCACATGGGCTTCGCCATGAACCGAGGGCAACATTTGACAGACAGTCAAATGTACCAAGTAGCCACAGTTCGGTAATTATTTCCATAGTACTCGCTTTTAAAGTAGGAGTACAAATCACAAGCCTAGGGGACGAACAAATCGGCCCCAGAGCCAGCAATCAGGGCGCCTAGGAAATTTCCTTTGGCACAAACCCTCCATGCAACTTCCGCAGAGCCTGCTGAATTATTTCCGCCGCCAATCCATGAGCTCACTGCGCTCACGACCGCCGAGGCATCCTCGCGAGGAACGCGAATCCACACAACATCGTACTTCGTGGTTGAGGGGGATCCATTCTCGATCTTCAAAATGTCGATCGGAATGGCTGTTCCTGTCAGGCCGAGGAATTGCGATAATGCGGAGGAGAGGTAGGTTCGTGCGGAGAGGGGATCGAGGGGTTGTGGTGCACTTCCTGGTTGGGGTATACTAAGATTTCAAAGTTAGCTTGGTTTCCGACGGGAAGTCCATGTCTGACAGCGACCGAATAAAGGATGGATAGCTTACAGCTTGAGCTTAAGGTATGTCCAGGGTGGATTACGCGACGTGAAATGAAGAGTCTTTGGCTTTGGCTCTGGCGCTTTGCGCTTGGCAGGTTCCGTTAGTGAGACATTTGCGTCAATCTGCATGTCACCCTGTGTATCTGTCATCCTGGCTGGTTTTCTGAACTGTTCGGGGTAGTCGGAGGTTGATGTTCGGCCGGAGCTCTAAAAAAAAAAACAGTGACGGGATTTTGCGTCACGGGATCAAACAACAATAGAGTGGTATCAAAACTATGAGCCAGCGATTGAGAATTGACAGTCTCTACAGCTTCAAATTTCACGCTAGGAGTCTCGTGTCTTGACAGCGGCCTCTAATTTTTGTGTCGCACGCTGCAAGTATGCTTCTTCGCCGTCGTCTCCGATATCCAGGTCGGCCACACACACGATTTTCTCTCGTGATTTCGCGCCACGAATAACTCCCACGCTCGATTTTGAAACTTTAAAGATCTAGCAAATGGTCAGATAAGAATTTTATGACTTTGTTTTATAGACAAGACAGCAAGAAAACAAATCAAGGGCAATTCCTACCTCTGCGAAGATGTGCGACACTGCAATATTAGCTGCCCCGTCGCGTGGAACAGCAGCCACGGCAATCTCGATTTTATCAATGTCCACATTGGTAATACCTGTACGGCGAGCAGAAGAGTGTGGCTTCACATAACAAGGGATGTGGAGATTGAATGTTTTGCGAGAACGCGGGGCTTTGCTTGCGATGAGACGAAGACAAGAATATGGGATGGACATTCTCAAATACTACATATAATTGTGGTGGAAGAGGTTTGAGTCAAATTGATTAAAGTAAACTAAAAGCAACTGACGATAAAGTGGCGAACGTGGTCATAGTTCAGCCCTAAATGAGCGAAACTCCCTATCTAAAATCCACGAGGGTAAGATCTGACACGCATACGACCACTAAAAAAGCAGCAATCGGATCTTGCAGATCGCTTGCATCTTGAAACTGCGATCAAACGTGTTCGGCGTGATGTTCCTCCTTCTCGGCATTCACACGCTTCTCTGGGAAAGGAGCTGTGGCGTAATCTTGGGTGACCCGGTAAAGTTCGGGGCAGACCGCATCCTTGCGCATCAGGACATACCTTTTAATCCACCACGGGAGAACCTGGGTGAGTTGGAATTTGGCGTGAGTTCGAGTCGGGACGCCAAACACATAATCCAATTCCTCAAGGGAGCGCTGCATGGTTTCTGGCATAAAGAAGAATATCAAAGCAAATGCAACAAGATTCAAGCCGGCATAGAATCCAAAGGCACCCTGCGGGGTAAATTCTCGTAACATCCATGGGAACGTCAGCGAGAGAACAGAAGCCCAGAAGTTGTTGGTTGCAACAGCCCAGGCCATTCCAACTTCACGGTGGGACAACGGAAACACCTCGGCAGAATAGGTGAATGGAACTGGTCCCTCTCCGGGAGAATAAAATGCGTCAAAGAGGTAGATGAAGAATGCGATCAATCCAATGTGCGCATTACTGCTTGAGGGAATCCAGAAACAGAACCCAGCTGCGAGAAGTGTCCAGCACATCTGTGGGAAGGTGAAAAGTAGCAAGCCTCGTCTGCCAAATGTATCGATTGTCCATACTGCGGGCCAGGCAAACACAAAGTTGATAAGACCAAACCCGAATGATGCAAGAAGTGCTTCGATGTTGGAAGCACCAGCCAGTTGAAAGATGGTTGAGGAGTAGAACGAGATGATATTGACTAGAAAGCGACGATACAATTAGTTCAATTCATCCCCTGTCTCGGGTTTTATACTTACTTCCGCACATCTGCTGGGCGATCATCACAATGCCAGAAGCTTGGACGGCACGACGTAGACGGGGTACCGTGAATAATTCGACAAAACGAACGAACATGTTATCGCTCTTGGAGAATCTCGACTCGGCAATCAACTGCTTTTCCATCTCCAGCTGGGCATGGATCTGATACAGATCCCTAGCGGCCTGCAAAGGGCTATTCCGCAGCCTTAGAAGAGACGCAAAGGCTTTCTTGTGGTTTTTCTTGGTCATCAGCCATCGTGGAGACTCGGGACAAAACCAGATACCAAGAAGCAATGGCACAGCTGGAATAAATGCAGATCCCAGCTGTAGTCGCCAAGCGATATCCCCAGTGTTGGCCACAATGAGGTTTGCGCACGTTCCGAGGAAGATACCAAAGGCCGTCCAGAGCTGCCAGGACATAACCAGGCCGCCACGAATGTTTGTGGGTGCATTTTCTGATGAAGCTTAGCCTTATTATTATATTCATGACTGACTGGAGTGTATAAACCAAAAGAACCTACCAGCCGAGTAAACTGGAACAGTGACTTCTTTGAGACCCATGCCAAGTCCGAGAAGAACACGACAGGCAATGAGCTGACCCCAATGCTGAGTAAAAGCGGAGCCCAGGGGGGATAGGAGACTGAAGATTGCGGCCAGGAAGATTGTACCACGACGGCCGAGAATATGGTTCAAGGGATCAGAGAGCCAAGCAACACTGTGAAGTGAGATATACATCAGAAGATTGCTTGAATGTAGAACAAGTATAGTACTCACAAAAGGCAGATGGTAATGTATGGGGACGCATTAATAAAACCGACAATCCACTGGTTACGCTTGCAAGTCTCCGGGTCAGGGCATTGAGGCGAGTTATTTGGAATACCAAATTGGACATCGAAGGTCAGGTTAGCACCGTTCGAACCTATGAGAAACATTAGCCAAGACAGAGCCTGAATGCTTAAACATAGTAGTATTCTGACCAGTTTGATCCCAGCCTTGAATCGCTGCCGAGATCGAGTTTAGGATGATGGTGTAGTACAACGCGAATGGGTGCTTCCAGCGCCGAGTGTGCTCCTCGTAAAGGACACGGCGGTCATCATCATTGAGTTCGGGGATTTCTCCAACCCCCGCTGGGGACTGAGCTACCAGAGCACCTTTCTTCAAGAGGGGCAAGATACTCTCAAGGTTGTATTCGGTGGCATATGCCGTCACATTTGCCATAAGCTGGTCGTGGGGGATTCCAGCGAGGGGGTTTTTGATCCTATTGCATATCAGTTTGACCTGAAGCTGAAGAGAAGAGCCACCTCTATCAGCACAGATCTGTGCTACGCTACTTACTCCCCAATGACTTTCTCGGTCATTCTAGTTGATGTGTCAGTACCCGAGCTTGGGATAAAATGGTGGTCATTTTGTGATTACATACCCCCCAACCGCGTCATTTCCGGTTGGATCAGGCATTCTGATGCCTGAGGGTTTTCTCTCGATGAGAAAAAGCGAATCAGAGAGACTGTAATTGAATGTTCTTGCGAAAGTTGATGAAATGTAGTCGAACTCTTGAATGTGGCTCGGGGGTTGAGAAGGTGAAGAAGAGAAGATTATGATTGATGAAAAGCAAACGGAAAGAGCTTTTTATCACAGGTTCAGGTGGCAGTCAAAATACGAGCAGAAAGAGGTTTGGGATTATGTATGCATCTACGTTAGCAAATAATGATGGATTGAAGTTGTCAGACAACCAAAAAGCCTCAACGCAATTAGTGGCAGCTATATTAGCCCTTTTTGTGAGTGTGCAGGTGCTACAGATATAACAATGCGTCCATATTTCCCAGTACTCCGGCCCTATTTACCACTGGCCCTGTGTTCTGAGGATATTTAAGGTTGTCTGGGATAGGTCCGTGTAAGCCGTTCCGGGTAGGACGCCATTTGGCAGTGGACCGAAGCTTAGCTGGAGACGGCTTTGGGGATGGAGCTTTCGGATGGAGCATGGTCGATGGCTACAATCAAAGGGCTTCAGCTCATACAGTCAGCAAAGAAACACAAAGGTCGTATAGAAGATGACTCAAGTTACGAGAACGTTGCACCACGTTGGAGCATGATATAAAAGCATATCCCAGACAGAAATCCCCGCAATTTCCAAGGTTATCATATGATCCGCTTAGTGTGTGGCTTCTGAGTTCAAAGGGTATATTGCTGAAGCCTTGAAATGTCGAGAGTATCAAACGTTCAGGGTCCTGTCGAGTATATGGTAGTCCTGATATGCATTTGGCTAGTAAAGAGCAAATCTGCATGTTCAGCTATTATTTATGCAGACATAAGACCACAGCGCGTGTTACACTACTGGACCCAAGGTTGTGGTGTATTGATCCACAGCAGCTCCTACCCTTGTTACTTTCGATTTATACGTATTCCACAAGCCATTGGCCATTAGCCAAGTGGACTTGTCGGAGAAAAATGGTTTCGTATGTACTAACGAAACCAAATGCACACTTAAGGCCCTATATATGTAATGTATCCATCTGGGACTAGGCCATCATTACCTTGTTTTCCTTCTTTATAGGCAAGGAGACTCGGGACCACGGGACATTGTCGTCGGTTTAGATCCTTCGGGATGTCTAGCTCTCGATGTTTTCGTGGCGGAGCAGTCTGTCCTTTTCGAACTTCAGGAATCTGGAAATAGATTCGCATGAACGCCTTCTTGTCGCTATATTCCGCACTGTGGCAGAGATATTTGAAGACGGCAAAGGGAGGACCAGCGCCACCATTAAGTTCCCACATTGTCATTTGTTGGACACCCTCAGTCACTTTCCCCTCGATAACCCACTTTTGGGGTGATGGTGCGGTGAAGGTAACTTCTGTACCTATGTAAAGTTCAGGGGATCCGAGAATAGACATTCCGACGAAGAAATTTGATGAGAAGACCGCAAAAAGAAGCTTGGAAAAAAAGAATATTGAGTGAAAAGTTGTGAAATAGAGTTGTGCGAGAAAAAGGATTCAAGGCGTAACAATGATGCTGTCTAGTCATCAACCTCGTCGATCATGCACCTATATTCCGATTACTCTGGGTCAGACTTGAAACATCCATCGTGCCTTTGTGGTCAGCTCCATTCAGTCTGACCTCTACTTAGATCATGTAATATACATGGTCTGGCCCAACCTCCTTCCTCTCTTGCATCAGTTAACATATTCAGAACCTGTCGCATGTGCTATACATTCGCGGAAGCCTTGTCTCATCCACCCCTCGCAAAGACCGGTACCTCCGGGTACTGCGAAGCGACCTCCCTCAAGCGGACTCGGGGATGCTTGACGAACCCAAACCCCAAGAAGGCAGTGATAGTTCGGTAAACCATTCAAATGACTTGGCACCATCCAAATTTCCAACCGTCTTCTGCATAGCCGGCACGTTTTGGACAGGGACACCTAGCAGTTTCATCAGATAGGACAAGTCAGAGAATACGTAATGTTGAGGTTCCAACTCCAATTTCCACCTCTGTAGGTTCCACTAGAACTCTGTCTACGATAGGTCCGTCGTCTAGGTTTCATTTTATATCCAAATAAGAGAAATAGACCTCAAGAAGAAGAGGTAGAAGACTGCTTCTTTTTGAGGCGGACCAACCGGGTACGGTTGACATCGCCCTGATTCGCCAAGCTGATCTTCAAAGCGCCAGCTGCACAGCAATACTATATTTTGAGCACTGTAAAAAACTAAATAACGGGGAATTAGTGGGCGTAGGCGGGCGTAAGCGGTGCTTATTCACACATCCAGGCATCAAGATCCCAAAAATGGGCCAAGGTTTCCAAGGTTGAACTATGTCGCTTCGTAAGCAGGCCAAACGCGCTTTTTTGGCGCAGCCCTTTACGCTTGCGCTTCTTGTCTTGGTCCGCATTTTCACATGTACCAGTGCCAGGGATTTTATATTAAACGCCTCTCGTGGAGAGTCGGGACGATTTGATATGGCGAAAGCAAAGTGGAAACGGGAATATAACCCCACCTTGCGAGATGAACTACTTTGTACAAACAATCCTTTTGTTCTGAAATAGTTGGAATTAGTTGCCATGGTTGCCTACTTCATATTCCGTCCATACGCTCTACATAGCAAATTCTGAAGATTCAAAATCAAACGTAGTAAGCCTCGGCTCACCGCGATACGGGCCTATCGGCCACATGTCGGAAAAAGCTCCTTAGTTACATTTAGACGAGGTCCGTGTTTTTTTTAACTTTCTATTCTAAATTTCTATTCGGTGCTTGAAGCCAGGGGTCCTCTTTTAATATAACCTCTCACAGCCTCAGATCACAGATCGCAATGCACGGTGGGGCTGAAAAAGGGAACAATGGCTCTGTATCCACCTATCGTTGTCCATCCCATCCCACTTCGCACCAACCTTCGGCCTTGTTACCAAGTTTGAGATGGCGTCGAGCGGACATTGACTCGGTCCGGTGTATCTACCCACAACATAGGGCTCATCGGGAGTAGGCCCTTTCTATATTGGTTCGTTTGTTGTTTGGTCGAAGGTCCTCTCCAATGATCAATGTGTTCTCCCCGAAAGTTTCTCTGATCTCCCTATGATTATGTATTGAAAATATAGATGTCTCGGCCTACCATCCCTATACATTATATCTACTCCATATCCCTGGTGCATTTTATTTCTCTTTCCATGATTTACGCAATATACCCGTCTAAGTTGACTTTCTTGAGTCTCTTCATTTCTTGATTTGTCCGATTTCTGGCTTGAGATATGGCGGTGGCACTTGTCTAGACAAGTTGTCTATTTTCCTTGCACTTTAATCTTTCCTTCTTTTTTGTACGGCTAAGATCATGAAGCTCCCTCCAGCAGACATCGTGGACTCATGGCCAATCCCAAACTATGTCGACCCTCCCACGCGCGGGCACGGCGTCCTCGTCGTCAATATCGTCTGTCTCACGTTGGCGTCCCTGGTTGTCTCCCTCCGATTATACACTAGGCTCCGGATTACATGCAGCGCAGGTATCGATGATCTGCTTATTATTATCGGTCTAGTCTTCGCCATCGCCATGGCCACCGTCACCTCGGTCGCCACTGAAGATTGGGGCATGAACCGACATATCTGGGACATTGAATTGTTGGGACTCGTCACTGTGCAGAAGCTGAACCTCTCATTCCAGATCTTGTTCTCCTTGTCGTCTTGCTTCACCAAGATCTCTGTACTATGGTTCTGTCGACGACTTATCGGAAAGGGCAACTTCAAACTGTATAACTGGGCGTTTATTCTGTCCATCATTTTCGTTGGGGTTTCTAGTGTGATGTTCTCTCTGATCAGTATCTTCCAGTGCACGTGAGTGGGTCATCTTGTGTTATGGTCTCGCACCGTTGCTAATGTTTCCTATAGTCCTGTCCGCGCATACTGGCAACTTAGCCCCACCGAGTCATATCACTGCATGAATGATGGCGCGATTGTCTTCTCCGCCAGTGTGATCAACATCTTCACCGATTTCCTGGTCACGACCCTACCAATGCCATTGATCTGGAGTCTGAAACTCCCCGCTCGTCAACGACTCGCCGTTATCTCTATCTTTGCCCTCGGTGTCGTGGTTAATGTAGCCGGGTCTGTCCGAACAGTATACGTGTGGAAGAGTATGGTAATCGGTTATGATGCGACCTGGCTTGGATGGCCAGTGCTGATCGCTGCCATAGTGGAAATCAGCCTGGGATTGGTGAGAGATCAACAGTTTTGCTACTCGGGATGTGAAATGCTAATAGTCAACAGATCTGCTCTT
This sequence comes from Penicillium robsamsonii, assembly GCF_028829455.1. Lineage (NCBI taxonomy): Eukaryota > Fungi > Ascomycota > Eurotiomycetes > Eurotiales > Aspergillaceae > Penicillium > Penicillium robsamsonii. Next base: position 7,326,057 of record NW_026643219.1, on the reverse strand, counting down.
CAGCCCCGGCCCTCCGTCCCCTCATTGCAGCCTTCCTTCCCCGCCTCCTCAGCTCAACCCGCAACATAAACTCCTCCTACAACCAGCGTAGTCGGTCCCATAAGCACTTGTATTCAACTGGCCGCTCTCGAACATCCCGTGTTGTTACCGACGGTTTGCACCAGCCCAGCTATAACAGTGATCAGTTTGGAATTATGCGCACCATCGAGATGGAGAGCTGGACTGAGTCCCGACTCGCGAGCCATGATAAGATGGGACATGATTACGATATTACATCTGATAACCACAGCCGTGCCCCCACACCTGCAGATAGCATTGAGATAAAGAGGGGTATGGTCTAGGTCTCCCCGGCAAGTGCTACCTCCTCTGTATCTGGGCCGGGCGATACGCATTCTCCTTTTGGTGAACGGCAGTCGCGTTAACCGCACTGCTCATTCTTTTCTTTTCTTCTTCTCTTTTGTACAAACATTTATGTCACGTTAGCCTGGATGGTTTTATTGCGCTTTGGGGGGAGGGGGATATTCCAGACACGATACACCTTGTACATTTATATCAAGGCTATCGTGACTCCGACGATCACTTGTTTAACAGATGGACGGTACTTAGTTCGAATAATTTCGCCGTACAGTCACATGTCTCTTCTGCTATACGTATCGAAATGGGACATATATGACATGAGATATACAGGTGGTAGTATACGCCGTATCTGTCTCACACGATCTCGTGGGGCATATTCCAAGCAATGATCATCCTCGGCTCTGGGGTACACGTCCATTACCGATTTGACCGTGCGCCGAAATCACCTGCGCTAGTTCCAACCTTGCATGGTTGAGTGGATTCTGATCGGCGCATGGTGCTTCTAAGGATCCTCAACTAAGGGTTCTTGTATCATCTTCGTTGACTACTTGTACACTCTGAGAAATCGACTGTTTGATAGCACGTGTCAGTTGGCTAGACTATCCCAGGTATTGGGAGGATTATCCAAGACTTATCTTCTAGCTATAGCCAACTGAGTTATAGAATATTTGAACACAAATTTAGAAAAAGAAATTATACTCAACGTGACGTCCGACCACACAATAATATTATTAACAATAACAGTGCATCACGCATATTAAGTAAGCTTTACCACCAAAAAGAAGATTGACCTCATTATTAATGAGGCAAAAAAGATCTGGACTTGCAGGGAATCGAACCCTGGACCACTCCCATGCTAAGGGAGTATTATACCACTAAACCACAAGCCCAGTTGATTGGTTGGTTGTGGAGAATAGTGTATTAATAGCCAAATCAAAAGTTGGTGGTCAGGTCTACCCTTATCAGCCGAAGCTCAGTTCAGTCCAGTATAAATGAAATAGTTTGGGTTATCGGTGGCTCTCAAATTCCGTCCTTCGTGTTTTTAGAATAATAAAAGTGATTGTGACTTTGGATTGCACATGTATTTGCGGTATTGTCTACTGATATATATAACCTAAAAGGTTCTTACAGGAAGTTCCATTTGTAGAACAAGACCTGTATCAATTGAGCCAATGTGTCAAATAGCAAGGACCTACAGTACATTATATACTATAAAATACGGTCAGATCCTTAACCCCCGCACTTTGACCTCAGCATCAACTCGCATACCCTTGGGCAACTTAGATAAGAAACGCCAAGATCTTAGCTTATCGATGCCGGAACCTTGGAATGATCTACAGCAGGGGCATGACGACGAGACTTGAATTTTTTTGCCCACTCGAACCCATTGAGATAAATACAGTACCCCCCTTTTCAAATGGAAACTCTTACCATATAGATTTGACCAAAGAATCCACCAGCGTAGACCTTCTCAATTCGTCCAGATACCCCATCGGATATTCGGCGTTTCGCTGTCGGCACCAGCCCCCCGATTGGTCAATCTCACCGAAGTAGAAGTAACATACGCGGGGAGAAGCTATCGAGCTCTAGGATAAGGCCGATAACACATTCTCCATTTGCACCAAGTATAAAGTCACCCCGCGCCTTTTGGTCCTCAATTTTATTTCATCCGTCCTACATCTGTCTTACATCTGTTGCCTTCTTCTCCCCATTATATCGATTGATCAGGGCTCCTTTTTCCCTACACCGGATAGCTGATTAGACCGCTATTCTCCCCCCTCCCCCACGTCATTCATCTCTCATCCTCTCCACTCCCCTTCACATTAAAATCACAATGTCCTCGGTCTTCCGTGCCAGCACACGGCTGCGCTCTGCAGCTCGCCTCCCGGCAGCTCGCGCTCTCTCCACCACTGCCGGTCTGCGTGCAGCGGAGAAGTCTTACTTCCCCAACGAGCCTACCGCTCCCTCCGTCTCGGGGACAATCCCCGGACCTAAGAACAAGGCCGCCACCGCCGAGCTCGACGAAGTCTTCGATGTCCGCAGCTTGAACATGTTGACCGACTACCACCAGTCCGTTGGAAACTAGTACGACAGACCCTCACCCGCCATCAAGACTCGACTAACCTTGGCTTTAGCATTGCTGATCTCGATGGAAACAAGCTCCTTGATGTGTAAGTTACCAGCCACAAGTCAATTGGAAACAGAAGCTGACCCCAGCAGGTATGCTCAGATTGCTTCCATTCCCGTTGGATACAACAACCCTCACCTCCAGAAGGTTGCCGCATCGTCCGAGATGTCCTGCGCCCTGATTAACCGTCCGGCCCTGGGTAACTTCCCCTCCTCCGATTGGGCCCATGTTCTCAAGACTGGTGTCCTCCGTGCTGCCCCCAAGGGCCTGAACCAGGTTTTCACCGCCATGGCTGGCTCTGATGCCAACGAGACTGCCTACAAGGCGGCCTTCATGTACTACCGCCAGATGCAGCGCGGTGGCCCTGAGGTCGAGTTCACCGAGGAGGAGCTGCTCTCCACCATGAACAACCAGAGCCCTGGCTCACCCCAGCTGTCCATTCTCTCCTTCAAGTCTGCCTTCCACGGCCGTCTCTTCGGCTCCCTGTCCACCACCCGCAGCAAGGCTATCCACAAGCTGGATATCCCCGCATTTGACTGGCCCCAGGCCACTTTCCCCCAGCTGAAGTACCCGCTGGAGGACCACGTCCAGGAGAACGCCGCCGAGGAGCAGCGCTGCCTGGCTGAGGTTGAGCGTCTCATCAAGGAGTTCCACAACCCCGTCGCCGCCGTGATGGTCGAGCCCATCCAGTCCGAGGGTGGTGACAACCACGCCTCCCCCGCCTTCTTCCAGGGTCTCCGCGACATCACCAAGCGTACCAACGTCCTCTTCATCGTCGACGAGGTGCAGACCGGTGTTGGTGCCACCGGTAAGTTCTGGGCCCACGACCACTGGAACCTGTCTTCCCCTCCCGACATGGTCACCTTCTCCAAGAAGGCCCAGACTGCCGGTTACTACTTCGGTAACCCCGCTCTGCGCCCCAACAAGCCCTACCGCCAGTTCAACACCTGGATGGGAGACCCAGCCCGTGCTCTGATCTTCCGCGGAATCGTTGAGGAGATCGAGCGTCTTGGCCTCGTTGAGAACACCCGCACCACTGGTGACTACCTTTATGGCGGTCTCGCCCGTCTCTCCGAGAAGTACCCCGAGCACTTCCAGAACCTCCGTGGTAAGAACCAGGGTACATTCATCGCCTGGGACACACCCAAGCGTGATCAGCTCGTCGCCAAGGCCAAGTCCTTCGGTGTCAACATCGGTGGCAGTGGCGTATCTGCTGTCCGTCTGCGCCCTATGCTGGTCTTCCAGAAGCACCACGGTATGTCAACCTTCTCTTTCCTTATGCCTAAAAGCCAGTTACTAATGTATATTTCTCTTACAGCCGATATCCTCCTCGAGAAGCTCGAGCAGATCGTCCAGAGCCTCTAAAAAAATTGCCGGCAATGACCTTTAGAAGTGACCGGGCGTTTTCAAGTTGATTTATTGAGCGTTTTTTCCTTTTCTTTTTGTCTCACTTTTCCTTTTTTTTTTTACTTTTGGAGGGTTCATCTTTATCCCTTTGTTGCCACGACCTTATGTCACTACAAAAATGCCATTCTAGACATTCTGGACATTGTGACCAATTGAGTAATGACTCAAGACAGAATTATTGGGGCCAGAGTAGGGAAATTTACTTCGCAAGCTGTTTCCTATATTTTATGTCACCAGCCGAAAAACTGGAATTATAAACTCCTAAGAAGTAATCCAAATCTGCTGTGTATGCCCTTGTAGCCCAATAAACAATATGAAGTAAAGTAGGTAATGCTTCCCATCCGAAACTCCGAACGACCAGCATAATCTTTTGAAACCACCCTTATATTGTATGTCTTGATTGAATCGATTGTGTGTGCGCTGTAAGGGTATGCAGAACCAAGACTGTATGGGCAAGGGTGGATTCGTGTAGCGTTAAAGACTGAAAAGACTTGAGAGTAGGTGCTTCATGCATCTTCCTCGCCAGTGCTTCCGTCTCGCCTGGAACAATCAATCGTTAGTCTTATGAGGGAAATGAGTTCGGGGAACACGCACGGGACATATTTAACGCCAGAGTCCTCTAGACTGTTGATGATGTATTCCGGAAGCTGTCAATGTGAAAGACACAATTAGCCATTCTGTGCCCGATAAGAGGAATAAGAGAGCTCTAGAGAATTGCAAAAGATCTCATTGCTCCAGTAACTAAGTGTGCACCTACTGTCCCTGTGACCTTGGTCGCATATGTGCCCGGCACGTAGTTATCCAATCGCTGCCAACGAGCGACCCAGCTCGCAGCAGGATCCCGAATAGCGATCAGGCCTTCGAAGACCTGTGACGTGCATTCTTGGATAGCGTCATTGTTTCCACGGAGCTGGAGGGTGCTCTCGCAATTTGGGCAGCCTTCACGCATGAATTTCTGGAGTAATCGGGGTTAGAGTCGCCCGCGGAACGGAGATGAGGAGTAGGTCTTACGTTGTGAATTTGGACGACGGAGCAGACCATACAGGCGCGCAGCATGCGCTGCTGGTTTGGAGGGGCGTAGAAAGACATTTGGAGGAGATATGAGGAAATGAAGAGAGAAAGAAAGCTATGAATGGGAGTTAGCCGTCAAGTCTGGATGGATGCCAAGACTCGTTGCGATCGGGGAAAAAGAACATGGGAGAAGCAGGAACCAGACTCTCTTCTCTCAATTTTTTTTTTCTTTTACCACGCTTTCGTCTTATTTTTCTTCTCTCTTAGTTTATAGTGGTTTCGAGGAGTTTTCTTCTTTTCTGAAACTTTCCTCCTTCTCTTCCGCGTATAATTGTCACCTTTTCCTCCGCACCCTTGTTTCGCACCGATAATCGCTGTCTTGTGCCCCTCGCGTTTTCTCTCTCCGCCCAAATGGCTACCGATCAAGAAGTGGCCACTGCGCTCAAAGTGGAGGGCAACAAGGCCTTTGCCCAGCATGACTGGCCTGTCGCAGTCGACTTTTATAACCAGGCTATTGCCAAATATGACAAGGATCCATCCTTCTTCTGCAACCGGGCCCAGGTGTGTTCCTGACGATCATGGTGGCACATTCTCAAGAGTCGCGTGCACGCTGGTTAGGATCGACATGGCTAACGATCTTCTTTTGTTCTGTGTTATAGGCTCAAATTAAGCTTGAAGCTTTCGGATTTGCTATTGCAGATGCCACCAAGGCAATCGAATTGGATCCCAATTATGTGAAGGTTAGTCGGTATTCTTAGCCGGCAGGAGCGATACATTGTATTGTGCCTGCAGATGGAAGAGTGTTAGAGATATATGCTAAAATTCATGTTTGTCACAGGCCTACTGGAGACGTGCCCTCGCCAATACTGCCATTCTGAGCTACAAGGAGGCCTTGAAGGACTTCAAGGCCGTGGTTAGACGCGAACCTGGCAACCAGAATGCTAAGCTGAAGACCGCCGAGTGTGAGAAGCTCGTGCGCCGCAGAGATTTCGAGCGCGCCATTGAGATCGCAGACCCGCCTTCTGCCTTTGCGGATTTGGATATCGATGCTATCAATGTCGAGGACGGTTATGATGGTGTGCGCCTTGGCGAGGAAATGTCGCAGGAGTTCATCGATGATATGATTGAGCGCTTTAAGGATGGAAAGAAGATCCACCGCAAATATGTTTTCCAGATCATCAAGGCTGTCAAGGATCTGGTATACAACGAGCCTACGATGGTGGAAATTGGCGTGGAATCCGGCAAGAAGCTGACAGTCTGCGGTGATACGCACGGTATGTATTGTCCATGTTCGGAGAGTGAATCAATTGCTGATTGAACAGGCCAATACTTCGATTTGCTCGAGATCTTCCGACGAAACGGTGCCCCCTCCGATACTCACGCTTACCTCTTCAACGGCGACTTTGTTGACCGTGGTTCTTGGTCCTGCGAAATCGCACTGCTGCTTTATGCTTATAAGTGGTTGCGTCCCAACGGTCTTTTCCTAAACCGTGGAAACCACGAAACGGACGATATGAATAAGGTCTATGGCTTCGAAGGCGAGTGCAAGGCTAAATATAACGAGCGTGTCTTCAAGGTGTTCTCCGAGTCCTTCTCGGCTTTGCCGCTGGCCACCTTGATTGGCGAAAAGTACCTTGTCCTACACGGTGGTCTCTTCTCCGACGACAAAATCAAGCTTGATGATATCCGCAAGCTCAACCGCCACAACCAACGGCAGCCTGGCCAAGCGGGCCTGATGATGGAGATGCTTTGGACAGACCCGCAGCCCGAAGTTGGCCGCGGCCCCAGCAAGCGTGGTGTCGGTCTCCAATTCGGTCCTGATGTGACCAAGCGTTTCTGTGAGAACAACGGCCTAGAGGCCATCATTCGCTCCCACGAGGTACGCATGGGTGGTTACGAGGTCGAGCACGATGGTCGTTGCATCACCGTCTTCTCCGCTCCCAAGTACTGCGACTCGACTGAAAATAAGGGTGCTTACATCAACATTGGCCCTGAGCTCAAGCTTGCATATGAAGTCTTCGAGGCAGTGCCACACCCCGATATCAAGCCAATGGTAAGATCGACCCTCAAAACATCTACATAAATGAGTTCCCCAGCTAACTGTCCTAGGCATACGCGAATAACTCTATTCTCTCGGGAATGTGATAGCATATTTGATTTCAAGCGCGGCGTTGCCCAATATATCTACCTAGAATTGACGTTCCAAATGTATTTATGTGCATGAATGATGTATTCCGTGTAGCCCTGAGTAGCTCTGACGTCGGCAACTGTATACTCCACACCGCTTTTGCCCCGCGTCGTCCCCTCTATTCTGCCGCCTTGACTTCTTTTTGCCCTCGGTCTAGACACATCTTACATAGCTCTTACATAGCAGTCATGGAATTCGATCCTAAGACCCGTAAGTATTCCTGCTCAGTCATAAAATATAACGGACTAACCTGAGCAGCCCAATACCTCACCTCCGACAAGTCGAGCTTCGCCTCGATCTCGGCCAACGAGCGGTGGCCTGTCATCATCGTGAGTTTGCGGCAGATAATCGACAGCTGGGGGATTAATTGCTGAACATATGTGACTATTCCAGACTGGCGCTATTGATGACCTTCACCGCACGGTTGTGGGTGTCAATGACGACGAGAAGGCCAACGAAGGCAAGGGCATTATTGCCAACTTAGCCAAGTTGAAGTATGAGCTTCAGCATGACCGACAACTTACGTGAGAACTCTCGTCTATGTTAGAACAGAGCTTTATCTGACATGTATATTGCGATTAGTCCCCTGGATGACGACGGACACCCGGATATCGCCTCGTATAACAAGGAGCTAGAGGAGCGCGGAAACCCCCACTGGCACGATGCATCCTGGCTTTATTCAGAGTGTTACCTCTGTACGCTTAAATACCCATTCCAACAGAAATTGAGACGAACTATGGCAATACTGACCAGACGACTATCATAGACCGCCGCATGGAATCCCTCTTCGCGCTGTCCAAGCATTGGAAGGGCTATGACGTGTTCGCCCGCCAGAAGATGAATACATTCAAGTCGTCCCGTCCCGCCGTACTAGAACTCGCCGCGAGATACCGTGAATTAGCGACAGACGCAGAGTCAGGAAAAGCAAAAGAAAACAAGTCGCCAGAGGAAACCGAGGAGGCAGAGAAGCTTCTCTTCTCAGAGATGTGCGAGATCTGTCTTTGGGGTAATGCCACCGATCTGTCACTTCTAACATCTCTCACATATGAGGATATTCAAAAACTACAGGGCTCCAAGGCACGCAAGGAATCGCAGCAGAACATCATTGTCAACGACCTTGATGCTGCTTTCGAGGCTATGCAAAGGGCGCGCAGAGAGAAGAAGGACGGCGAGCGCCGCGTCGACATCGTCCTAGATAACTCTGGGTTTGAGTTATTCGTTGACCTGATTCTCGGTGGATACTTGTTGTCCGCCGGACTGGCAACCAGCGTCGTGCTTCACCCCAAGCGCCTGCCGTGGTTTGTGTCGGATGTTACGCCGAAGGATTTCTCCGATCTGCTCAACAGCATGGTCGACCCACAGGCCTTTTACACAGCAGCTGATGATTCGGGCAAGACATTCCCCCCTCTTTCCGAGAAGGAGGTTTCCGACGTGCAATTCCTCTTTGAGCAGTGGAGCCAGTTCCACCGGGATGGTAAGCTGATCCTGCGCCCGCACGCTTTCTGGACTACCCAGGGCGGTTACTGGCGCATGCCATCCGTAGCGCCGGAGCTGTTCGAGGATCTGAAGGAGAGTGAGCTTGTTTTGTTCAAGGGCGACTTGAACTATCGGAAGTTGGTCAATGATGTAAGTCCAGCGTTCTGTGCTTTTTTCCTTTCGCTCCAGGCTTCTTGCTAACAGCATACAGGCCCAATGGGATCCCACCACTCCTTTCACAGAAGCCATCGGCCCGCTTGGCCCCAAGTCTGGGATCCGTGTTCTAGCCTTCCGCACTTGCAAGGCTGATACCGTTGTCGGTCTCCCCGCTGGTATGGACGAGAAGCTCCGTGCACTGCCTGGAGGTGGCGGCTCGGAGTCTCGCAAGTGGGCCTGGAGTGGAAAATGGGCCGTTGTGTCGCTTTCTGACGGCAAGGCCTGAGAGCACACTAGACACGACCGACTGTGTTCTACAGCAGAATTTTGAATTCTGTTGCACACGGGGTGAATATGCCAACATGGAACCTTTGTAGATGGACAAGTTAGTAAAAGACCACAGCTAGAAGTAGATGAACCGGTACCTAATCTAGATTGTGAATAAAGATGTGATATGATACAACCACCACATACCAATCTCGCTCAAACAATGAAAGAAGCGAAGAAACTTGCTATAAGAGATACCCGTGGGCTACCAATCGTATTAGTAGCCGAAGCTGACATCTGGGGAATTAATAGGGTCTGGTCTATAGGAGAAACAGCGTGGAGAGTTTGGGAACAATGTCTACGAGTAGACCCGGTCGAGAGACTAGGGAACAGTCACTGAGCAATAATTCAACAATTGTCTTTCGCTGAAAACGTAGCTAGCAAGGGGAAGAAAAGTAGTAACGCTTATGAACCTGAACACCATCCTATCATGCTCCCAAAGACACTCCTTATTTCCAAATCAGAAGGTGAATACAAAAAAATAGCCAATTAGCGCCACTTAACGTGACCAAAGACCTCAAACATTCTCCTTTCCAAATGCTTTGACTTTACGACTGTCCTTCTGCCTGAGTCGTGACTTGGCAGCGGCAATTCGTTCAGGAGAGAGAGCTTCACGCTGGAAGTCAGTCAACCCGTACCGCTTACCCACGCGTTCGCCCGCTGAAACGGTGTACCCTGAATACCGGCTGCGAGACGGGAGGCCTGACATTGAATCGAGGGTAGATTTGATATGGGTTCGTTCACGTTGTGTCTTTAGGTTGCTGAGCCGAGTGTCATCATCAGTAGGGAGGTTCAGATTCCGATAGGACCGCTGGCCTTCACCGAGTCGGCGTCTTGAGTACGTGCGATTCAGTGACTTCAGGGCTGGGATATCGGGAGGCGAGGATGGTGGAATTTCATCCAACACAGCATTATGGGATTCGTGCCGCGGCTTCAGTAGAATTTTGTTTAGATAATGTGTGACCTCATCGTCGTCTGCGGCCATATCTCGGGCATTCGGCCTTGTACCAAGTGTACCCAATGTGGTACTGCGCAAAGCAGGTCGTGGATCGCGTACTTTGGAGCGTGGACTCGGGCTCGGAGGAAGCTCAATATCTTCCGTGGGTTCTTCTTCGGGTTTCTCAAGATCTTGACCGGTAAGATCCTGGCCGGCAAAGTCAAACACCTGAACGCCTGTGTGGTCTTTGCGAGGACTTAGGAATTGCCGCTCTGTGGAAGGTAGCGCCGGGAAGCGTTCAGTAGAACCAAGTCGTAGCTTCAGAAGGTCGATCTGTTTCTGCATGTGGTGGCGCTCTGCATCGGATGTATTTCTCAAATTCTCCTCCGAGGCACGGTGCTCTTGGGAGACAGTTTTGAGCTTTTCTCTGTATTCTTGGATCCGCTGCTCCAGTCTAGTCTCTCTCTGCTTCAATCTTGCTTCCTTGTCCTTTCGTCGACCTTCATATCGGGACATTTCCTGCTTCACCCGGGCTAGTGTTTGTTTCAGAGTGTTGTTCTCTTTCTCGAGTGCTTGGGCTTTCTTTTCTGAGCTCTGCGCGAGGTCTTGAAGTGTGCTCAGTTCAGACTGCTGCTGTTGCATCTCCTGAATCTTGGCATTGGCTTGTTCCAATGCTTGCTGTGTTTTGCGAAGCTCGTCCGTCAAGGTATTTGAAGGCAGTTCTTCCTTTTTATTTTGTGTGATATTTGACGCATCGCTTACGACATCATGGCGTTCCAAAGCGTTGCGTAGTGAGGTGACTTGCTGCTTGTATTGTAATGCAAGAGCGGTTTGTTTGGTCAAGCCTTGAACCAAGTGCTCTTTATCGCCCGTCGATCCCTCCCCGACCATTGAAGAAGCAAGCCGTGATACCTGCCTTTCCATCTCGGCGACCTTTTCTTCTTCTTCCTTCAGCTTGTCGGCCAGCCGCATAGCTTCTGTATCCTTCTTGCGAGCGTAGGATTTGGCAATCGACCGGTAATGGATCAATTTCTTGATCTCTCGATTGGTCCTCACACGGTAATTGTCGAATTCGGTTTTCCAGTACTTGCCTGACTCCGAGTGCGGGTCCTCCAGATTGATGGTAATATCTTCATTTTCGAGGATATCTTTCGACTCAGAGACTATGCCGGATTTTGCTTCTCCTGAGCTCTCATTTGACTTGGCCGGTTCGGAGTTCTTGGACGCATTATCGCGTGCATTCATGAGTGTTTGGGTGAGCTTGCTCCTCGGCTTGCCACTTCCATTTGATGATCCGGACATCCACTGGGTACTGAGGGTTCCGGCAGGATTTGGTGGAGTCTTGGCTGGCTTACTGGCCGAGCCAGGGCGTTTCCCCTCATTGTCGATGACACTCTCACCAAAGGATACCGTCTTACGACGCAAGGAGGTTCCAGGTGTGACAAGTATGCTTTTCGTGGGGGATCCCGTGGGATTGTAAGTCGCGTCTGATTTCACGTCGGTGTTGATCTCTGTTGGCGCTAGCTTTATCGTATCGCTCTTGCTTCGTTGGTGACCGGACTGTTTCTCGGACGCGTTTTCATCTTCCTCTGCTCCCGGAGTGCCAAATAGAGCACTCTTGAAGGCACGAATCGCAAAGACATGGCCTGGAGTCTCAGGGGGTTCTAGCAACTTGGAGTCATCTGTAGCACGTTAGACCGAGAGCTTCAAAGGTCAAAAGTAGCTACCACACCTGTAACCTGTGCATTTTGCTCGTTCCCCTTGATCCAGTCCAGCATTTTGACAGAGAAGAAACCTCGAAATCCTTGAGACCAAGTTGGAGTCCAATGTTTATGGTCCGCGCGGTCGGAAAAAGCAGAAGCGCCGATCACTTTATCGATAAGCTCGCGTTCGGCTTCACCTTTTGTTTACGCTTGGCACTTTTTGGGGACTTTTGGAAATTGGGATCTTGGGGGGGGGGTTTCTTTTCTTTTCTTTTTAATTTGCTGGAAGGTGGACTTAATTGCGCCAGAAAGGCCCCGGTTGATTCCTCCAGGTGCGTGTGTACTCCATAAACACGTGCGTGTACGAACGGCATACTACTTGACATATCAATTACAATAATCAGCCCTAGGGTCTACAACCTCATTGCAGCCTAGATCGACCCTCCGGGTTCTTACTACTATCAGGGGCATCTTACAAATATTTATTGTCCCATGAGAACCCTGAATTTTGTTTTCCCCATAACATCGAAGACTGCACTATGATCCCCTACAGCGCTTAAATCCCTGGAACCTTTAAGCCACTACAATTACAACGCAAACATCAAACGTAAGACCGGCTTGGCAAAACAAGATGCCTCTTTCCCATTCGGTTGCTCTCCGCCTGGCTGCCAGCGCCATTGCAACCATATTTGTCGGATTCGGCGTCAACGCTATCCTACGTCCAGGCCATGCTCTCACTTTCTTCGAGTTCCAGCCACCTACCTCTGTGGTAGACAGGCAGATGGTTGACAGCCTAATGGCAATCTATGGAGTCCGAGACATCTTTATGGGGGCTGCCATATATGCGGCTTCGTATTTTGGCACCCGTTCAACCCTGGGCTGGATCTTGATTGCCGCTAGTAACGTCGCATTTGCAGATGGTGTTGTTTGCTGGACCCATGGCCAGGGACAGTGGAATCACTGGGGATACGCACCAATGGTTGCTGTGGCTGGCAGCTTGTTGCTCGGGGTCTTCGATCGTATGTGATGGTCACAGCTGGAACAAAGAAACCATGAGGAGAAATGATCGACTATTGCGGTGACAGTAATTGCCACCCTTCTCGGTATATGCCAGCTCACCAGCTCACTACCTCCTGATATCTGGGTCCACTATTGGGCAGGGAAAATGGTGCTTTGGCTTGACGATGATATACTCAACCTCACGGTCAATCGACGTATGAGTGTACTCGCGAAGGACTTTCAAGTAAACACAACATACAAGAATCATGAATTGCAATTAAATCAAAGTATAATATAAGCAATAAATCCATCAATCCGCAGTTAAACCAACGGGAACGTCATTTATACTAATCATCTCCACTCTATAAATGGAAGGGCGTATGATCTGACCGCCTGTTTATTCTAGCCTCAGAGGGGAGGGAAAAAAAGACTGCCCAATTCTCTTTCCACCTCCCATAAACCTTGCATATTTCATCACCCACCATGTCGTACGACGCTCAGGGTCGCTTGTAGGGCGAGCTCTCGCCACGCCCCGCGATGTCTCCCAAACAGAGGAAGAAGCCCTCCCGCCAAAAAAAGCAAACCTCCGATTCCTCCGTGACGTCCCCCATATTTACAACCAATTACCGAGAAATCCACCAGACAGAGGTGGAAGCTTTGCGTTCAATCTACGGCGATGACTTCGAAGAAGTAGAAAATAGGCGGTCGGCCTGGCAGGTGGGTGCACTCTTAAGATTTGGACCACTCGTCACTAATCCGTGGCACTTAGCAATCCTCCGATGTGACATTCAAGCTTCATTTACGATCCTCTTCGAATCCAGACGTACTCCTCATTTTGCTGGTCGAATTGCCAGCTACATATCCTAAAACAGTCCCCAATCTCTCACCGGGAAACCTCGACGGCTTTCGCGATGGAGCGCGTTCTCGAATACAAGAGATTCTACGCAATAAGCCAAAATCTCTGCTCGGAAGTGAGATGATCTACGAGCTGGGGGTGTCCATTCAAGATGTTCTGGAGGATGTTGCTCAAGCACAGGCACAGGACAAAGACCTACCCAGCCTCGAAGAGGAGCGCATGGAGCAAGAGGCGGCTGCTCTTCAACGCGCAGACCTAGAAAAACAAGAGGAACTTCGCAGACAAAAAGCTGCAGCTGTCGAGGAAGAGCGCGCACTGCAAGAAATGCTTCAAGACAAGATGCGACAGCGGAACAAAGCTCGCATTTTGAGACGAAAGAGTCGAACTGGCGGCGCGGATCTGAGTTACGTTGATGACCTTGTGGAAAGCACACCGGGCGCCATCTGCTTCGATCCTCCGTTGGTCGTCAACGACACCGATGAGCAGCCGCTGGTCTTCCGAGCCGTTCATGGCAAGACTCTGCTGCAAAGCAAACAGGGCAAAAATACCTTCACCGTTAGGCCTGTTGTGTCTGAGAATCGATGCCACGTCCCGCTGCTTGTTTTGAAAGAGCTTTGCCTCGGCGAGAAGGATTCTGAAGGATTGGCATTCCGTGAGCAGATGCGCACCAGTGAGGATAAGTTAGAGGGCATTAAGCGATTGCGACACCCCAATCTTGTTGAATTCGTGGGGTTCAAAATCAATCGCCCAATTGGACAATCTGATTCTCCTGATAATTCTTGGACTGTCCTCGCGCTTTTCGAGTATGCAAACAAAGGGTCCCTTTCCGAACTTCTGGATATCGTGGGGACTGTAGCTGTTGATATGCTTCGCGGCTGGATGATCCAGTTACTCGAGGCTTTGGAGTTCTACCATCGCAACGGTTTTGTGCATGGGGACATACATTGTGGCCGAGTCTTTCTGTTCAGGACCCTTTCTGGCGAAACTATCGTTAAACTGCAGTCTAGCGTCGAAGAAGCTTTGCCCGACTCTCCCTGTGGAAAGCCCTCTTTCGCGGCGTCAAAGTCACCACTCTGGGTACCCCCAGAGCTAATAGAGGACAGTTCCCCTCCCTCCATGAAGACTGATGTCTGGGATCTTGGAATTGTGCTGCTTCAGATGGGCTTTGGAAAGGATGTTCTCCTCAGATACACCTCCGCCAATCAGTTGATGGTGTCTATGGGACTCTCGCCGCCCCTGCAGGATCTGCTTTGTGAATTCTTCCGCCCAGATCCCAGGAAACGCCCAACTGCTTTCCAACTCCAACCGTCTGAGTTCTTCCGGGTGGATGCGCCGTTAAATATGCGAGAAAGATCATCGGGATCGGTGTCCCTGCAGAGACGACCACGGCTAGACTCATTTGGAGCCATGCCGGCTTTCTCACGATACCACCAAGACTTCGACGAGGCAGGTCAACTAGGCCGTGGTGGATTCGGACAGGTTGTCAAAGCTCGGAACAAGCTTGATGGTCGGTTGTATGCAATAAAGAAGATCTCTCAAACATCGGCCGCAGCGCTGAAAGATACGCTTTCCGAAACCATGTTGCTCTCCCGGCTGAACCATTCCTACGTTGTCCGGTACTACACTGCCTGGCTTGAAGAGGACTTCAATCACATTGATGAAGAGGCTATGTCCTCTACCGAAGGTGACCCATTCGCTAGCCAGGATCACCACGGATTTAGTACGGGAGGTCTTGATTTCATCAGCTCCAGCGGGTATCCAAAAATAGAGTTTGCCGCATCAGACAGCGACGACGAAAACGAAGGAACGCTATCCGACCCTGCTCACCCAGAGACGCCAGAGAGGAACCGGATAAAGGATACCGACGATGACTCCGGAAGTGTAGAGGAAATTGAGCTCAGCCGAGCGAGATCTGGCTCTTATGCCAGGCCCATTTTAACCACACTCTACATCCAGATGGAATACTGTGAGAAACATGTAAGTGTTTTAATACCGGTGTGCTCGTTATTCTGAACTAATATTGCCCCCAAGACCTTGCGCGATCTAATAAAGGATGATTTGTGTGATGACAACGAGCGTGTATGGCGTCTCTTTCGGCAAATTCTCGATGGCTTAAGCCACATCCATAGCCACGGAATCATACATCGTGACTTGAAGCCTGACAATATTTTCATTGATGTTGCAAATAATCCCCGCATTGGTGACTTTGGTCTTGCAACAAGTGGTCAATTCACCACGGCCGTGCGTTCGTCCGCAGCCGCTGACTTTGAAGGGGACTTCACTCGCAGTTTGGGTACAACCTACTATGTGGCACCGGAGATGAAGTCAGTTGTTTCGGGCCACTACAATGAGAAGGTCGATGTGAGTAGTGAACATGCAATTGGGACCACAAGTATGTGCTCACGCATTCTAGATGTTTTCGCTCGGTGTTATTTTCTTCGAGATGTGTCATCCATTGCCGACTGGCATGGAACGAGATCAAACTCTTCGAGAAATCCGAGAAAAGAACCACACGCTTCCGCCCACTTTCCAGCAATCTGATAAGTTGCTCCAAGGCGAGATCATTGAATCTCTTCTGAGCCATAACCCGAGCGAACGCCCCACAGCCTCCGACCTTTTGTCCAGTGGAAAGATACCTCTTCAGGTCGAGGAAGAGACGTTCAGACGGGCTATTGTGCATCTGCTCTCGGATCCAAATTCACCCGACTACAAAAAGATTCTATCAACCATCTTTTCTCAGTCGCCTAAGAAATTCGAAGATATTGCTTGGGACATAGACTCGCACGCGGTACCGGCAGCCAACGAGCTACTTGTCCAGGGTCTGGTCAAGAAGAAGCTAACCTCGATATTTCGAAGACATGGTGCTGTTGAGTCAACAAGACAAATGCTCTTCCCCCGATCCCAGCATTACAACAATGGTGCAGTACGCGTGCTGGATGCATCGGGCAATCTTTTACAGTTGCCATATGATCTCACACTTCCAAACGCACGAGCAATTCCAAGACAAGATCGCTCACTGGAGAAGACATTTGCATTCGGCACAGTCTACAGAGAATCAACCCATGGCAGCGAACCACAAACTCACCGCGAAGTCGACTTTGATATCGTGTCCCACAACACCCTGGATCTAGCCTTAAAAGAGGCAGAAGTGATCAAGGTTCTGGATGAAATCATTGAGGAATTCCCACCTTTGCGGTTTACTCCAATGTGTTTCCTTGTCAACCACTCCGATTTGCTCCAACTAATCATGGAATTCTGTCGCATTACGCCTACCCAAATCCCAAAGGCCAAGGAGGTTCTTAGTAAGTTGAATGTTGGAAAATATACCATGCAAAAGATTCGAAGTGAACTCCGGGCCCCGGCAATTGGTGTTGCTTCAACTTCATTGGATGACCTTGCCCGTTTCGATTTTAGAGGTACTTAAGCTTACTTCCTCATATTGGGGACAATACGCTAATGGACATGATACAGGCTCGTTGAAGGAGACACAACGCAAGCTGCAGAATATCATGGAAGGAACTGAATATGCAGAGCGGATTTCACCAATATTCGCTCGCTTGAACGTGCTCATGACCTATTTGCAGAGCTTCGGCGTGAAACGAAAAATTTATATCAACCCACTCAGCAGTGTTCAAGACAAGTTCTACCGAGGTAGCGTTCTGTTCCAGTGCATTTTCGATAGCAAACGACGCGATGTGTTTGCTGCGGGTGGAAGGTATGATCGGTTGATTCAGGAATTCTCACCTAATGTCCTATCAAACCGACCACAAGCGCATGCTGTGGGGTTCAACCTCGGCTCGGATCGACTACGCTCATCCATGATCGATTACCTGAAGGCCAAGGCTCCGTCGAAAGATTCCGAGACAGGTGCCGAGTTGTACTGGGGGGCACGTCGGGTAAGTGACTTTCCATCTCAACTCGTTCGTTAGATGTAGTTTTTACTGATATTTAACAAAGTGCGATGTACTTGTTGCTAGCTTTGATGCAACCGTCCTCCGCACAACAGGAGTAAAACTCATCGAAGAACTCTGGTCAAACAACATAAGCGCGGAGCTTGCAGTCGATGCATCGTCTCTCGAAGAGCTTCTAGCAAAATACAAAGACTCCAATCACCGGTGGATTGTGATCGCTAAGCAAGATAGCAAGGAGCGTGGATTTAAAGTTCGGAACCTGATGCGCAAGGAAGAATTCGATATCCGCGCTGCTGAACTTGTGCTGTGGCTTCGATCAGAAGTGCAGGCGCGCCACCCTCGCGAGGGAACCGCTGATCCACGCCAATCCCGCCAATTGAGCCAACAGGAGGCTCTCGCGTTCCAGGAGCGGGCAAATGATGTGCGCATCCTAGTTCCCCAGCATCGAAGTAAGAAGACGAACCGAAGGAACATTGTTGAGTCAGGTATGTTTATATTTCTGAATCCATCCTCAATGCAATCCAATATACTGAGTGATACGCTGTGCTTTAGCTCTACTTTGCTCTCGGGAAGTAGCCGAAAAAGCCCGCAGCGGCCCTGTCGCCGCCATCGACACTCGCGATGAAGTCCTCGACGCTATTCGAGACACACGTCTCTCCGACGCAGAGAGCTGGCGCAGTGTGATCCAGAACGCACCGCTGACAGAACGGAAATATCTCAGTCAAGTGCACGAGCTGCTCACTGACTTGGCCGTGGAGAATCGCACAAACGATACCGCAGAAAGCTACACGAATGCTTTTATCTACAACTACCGTACAGGCTCCTGCGTGTACTATGACCTGGGACCCTAGAAATGAATTACGACTGATTGATTTTCATGGGGTGGAAAAGTGACGAAGTGGAGTTAAGCATAAGTCTCAGATGGTGTTTGCATTTGTTTTATGGGTGGATGAATCTCATTTTGTTTGACACTCAATGCTGTGTTTTAGCGAGTGCTCGGGATGATACCATACATGTAGTGATGAATGACGCCCAGAAATAATGTTTACGGATATTTTGTATGGAGATGCAGGAAAAGAAAAAACATTTTGACAGAGGTATCGCTGTTGTTGTACATGAAAAAAAATCGCAATCATGATGGATTTATGTAAATCAGTCACTCTCATCGTCGCTGCCGTAAGCCACTAACGGCCCACCAGTAGCTTTTGGTGCCTGGGTCGTTACTATTCCGCCATTAAGACCCCGTAGGGCTGCAACAGCAGAGCTCGAGAATATGCCATTACTCTCTGGCTGCTGCTCTTGTGCTGGGACCGGAGCAGACTCGATCATCATCGGTTGTGCAGGCGCCTCTAGCTGAGCGGCCTGGCTCGCATCCTCCAATTGCCGGGTTCTGGCATGCCACACATCATCTGGAACGTCATAGCCTTGTAGTCCGAAAGTTCCCTCGATCTTCTTCCGCTTCTTGGCCTCGGGATCTCGGCCTTCGATCTCTGCTACAAAAGCTGCGGGAAGAGCCCGGCGCACAGCCTCGGCAGCTTGCTCTTCTAACCGGCGTGCTTCGCGCTTCTGTGCCATTGGATTTGGGTCGACTGTTGCCCATCGTACGTTAAGAATTTCCTACTTGTTGTTAATACCTTTGTATCATATATCGCATCTCGCACCTCGCGGGTTGAAATATCGAACTTACCTCATGGTCCAAGCTTTGGTTTTGCATCGCAACCAGACTTTAGTCATGTGTTAGTTCGGTACACACAAAGAGCTTGGGGAGGGGGTTCTCACGCAAACTGCGCGTTACTTTCTGACGAGTAGGTCACAAAAGCAACGCCGCGTCCGGTAAGGACTCTTGTTCTTTCAATTTGACCCCATTCCGCAAAATGCCTTGAGCACACTTCCTCGATGTCATCGCTATATATTAATTAGCAAGAAGACGGAGTATAGCTTTTCGAGGTACTCACGTAACCGTAATCCGGCCCACGTAGATTGTCCTGTTTTGACGCGTGAACGAGCCTACTCCGGACATATCCTATTTCGAGTAGCATTAGCGATATGTTCATACCGAAGTAACACCTCCCGATCATAAAAACATGATACTCACTTCCTTGTAATCGCTGTGCTTGTCTCTCCCTGTAGTCTGGAGTCAGTCGCCCGTTTTCAATTATCAACAACAAGTTTGGAAATGATACTAACCAAAGCAGTCCATATTCGGATTGAACCTATAAATGATTTGATTAGCCAGATTGTTTTGATATCCGATAAGTCTAACAAAGTGAAAGAACCCTCGAAGCGTATACGGTATGGGAATCACACTAACATATCATGAATCGTTGGTAGACGATGGAGGTATTCACAATCCTGACCTTTCACGCAAACACCGCGCGCAAAGTGTATGCTAGAAGAAAAAATGTTAGTAAATGTCTGCTGCGATACGCAAGATAGCCACGAAAGCCATGAAGGTTTTCTTACCAGAAAAATGAGCCGGGAATGCGATCAGCGCGAGTATATCCCGAGTCACGCGCAATATTGCAGCGACCAGGCGCAGGCTGGCTGAGGCCATATTTGTCGTCGTTGTCGCCACTTTTGTTGTACCAAATATTATAGTCGAGTCCGGGCTGCTGCGCGGGCTCGGCTTTGACAGTTGACGGGTCGACTTGTATTCTCGCAGGGCGTTTCTTCCTGCGAATAATTTTGGTCTTCTTGACCGACTGGAGCTGCTGATCTCCTTGCAGAGTGTCGTCGGCGCCGGTTGTTGCCACGGTCATCTCTTCGGCATTGGGGTCACGGGTTTCGGGGGTGGTAGAGACGGGAGCTGGTGGCTCGGCAACCGAGGTATCTGCCATGGTCGCGTTTGTACGGGGAGGTTGAGTTTGAAGATTGAGCTTGAGCTTCAAAAAAAAGGTCGACGTCTTGGGCCGTTCACTGAGGTGCTTACATAAGGCTTGGCAAGTACTCACGTCGGCGGGATTTGGCATTTCCCTCTTGGAGGCACAAGCATCAGAGAAAAGATTTAGTGATTTCGCAGGCGACAAGCCTCAAAAACCGACACCATGGTGAACATTACGGAAAAGATTAAGGAGTATGTTTCTTGCTAATCGTTGAATGTCCCCAATTTGCTGATCTCTTACAGGATCGAGGATGAGATGCGTCGGACGCAGAGTAAGTGTTATCCTCCCTAAAATTATATCACCCCGCTAATAACCCCACAGAGAACAAGGCCACAGGTAAGATGCTCTTTTGATTGAAGGAAATTTTGATCTAATTTCCAATTTCCAAATCAGAATACCATTTGGGTCTATTGAAAGGGTATAGTTTTAATTCTCAGCATTCTATTTCAAACATATACTGATAGCATTTGCAGAAAGCTTGCCCGGCTAAGAGCCCAGCTTTTGGAGCCAGTGGGAGGTGCTGGCTCTGGCGGCGGCGCGGGATTCGATGTCAGCAAGAGCGGCGATGCACGAGTGGCTCTTGTTGGCTTCCCCTCTGTTGGAAAGTCCACATTTCTGTCTAAAATCACTAAGACCAAGAGTGAGGCTGCAGCATACTCTTTCACCACACTGACGGCTATCCCCGGAGTGCTGGAGTACGGTGGTGCCGAGATTCAAATCTTGGATTTGCCAGGTATTATCGAAGGTGCCTCCGAGGGCAAAGGCCGTGGTCGCCAGGTTATTTCGGCTGCAAAGGTGAGTTGATTTGCTTGTTTGATGGATGAGAGTACAGAAATACTGATAAGTCCTCCACTTCTAGACAAGTGATTTGATCTTGATGATTTTGGACGCCACAAAGCGTGCCGAACAGCGAGCCTTGCTCGAGGCTGAGCTGGATGCCGTGGGTATTCGACTGAACAAGGAGCCGCCGTATGTCATACCTTACCCGAAGTTTTACACAGACTCAAGTACTGATGCAATCTTAGTAACATCTACTTGAAAATCAAGAAGGCCGGTGGCATGAAGATCTCTTTTGCAACGCCCCCAAAGAATTTGGATGAAAAGATGGTTTACAACGTGCTCCGTGATTACAAAATTCTTAACTGCGAAGTACTCGTGCGAGATGAGAATGGTATGTGGCGCTTTGATAATAACTACCAGGCCAAATTACTGATTGCGGCGCCGTTGTAGCTACGATCGATGACTTTATCGACGTGATTATGAAGGACCACCGGAAGTACATCCGCTGGTAAGATTGACACCAATGATAATTCATATCCAACTAGCAAATACTAACCCTGCTTTTCTGTCAGTCTTTACGTCTACAACAAGGTTGACAGCATCGGCCTCGAATTCCTTGATGCCCTTGCCCGCGAGCCTTACACAGCCGTCATGAGTTGTGAACTTGACCTTGGTGTGCAAGACGTTGTCGAACGCATCTGGAAGGAACTGAGACTAATGCGACTTTACACAAAACGGTATGATATATCCATGGCTTTGATTTTCATTGACAGATCTAATAATTATCGTATATATAGAAAGGGAGAAGATCCTAATTTCGACGAGGCGCTCATCGTACGCAAGGACTCCACCATTGAGGATGTTTGTGACCAGATTCATCGCACAATTAAGGACACATTCAAGTATGCGATGGTGTGGGGAGCGAGTGCGAGACATGTTCCGCAGCGGGTAGGATTGTCGCATATGGTTGCTGACGAGGATGTGGTATCCATAGTGGCTAAGTAGAACCTAGGGGCCGAGAACTATGATGAAAATATTGACACGACTACAAAGAGCTTGAATATGAATTTATGGTTTTAATGCTGTTGATTCCATATACCATACATGAACCTATGAATAAAATATAAAGAAGACATTCACCCAAGCAACCAATTGAACCCAAAAAAAACCAGAACTCCTGCAAATACCAACCATTGAGATACTTAAGCAGCAGCGGCGGCAAGGGCAGCAGCGGCAATCACGTTCTGCTGGCCAATGGTGGGTTGAACACCCACACGCTCCTTGGCGAGCAGGTCAACCAGCAGAGGGCTGGGACGGCTGTCACGCTGGGGGAAGAGGCCAGCCTGGTTGTTCTTGTACTTCAGCACAGAGTCCAGGTAGATATCGAAGAGGTAGGATGAGTCGAGAGGACCTCCCTTGGCCTCGGGGTGGAACTGGGTGCTGAAGATAGGACGGGACTTGTGGATCATGCCTTCATTGCTCTGGTCGTTCAGGTTGATGAAGTAAGGCTTCCAGTCCGGGTGCAGGGTCGAAGCATCAACAGCGTAACCATGGTTCTGGCTGGTGATGTGGCAGCGACCAGTGCTCAGGTCAAGAGCGGGAATGTTGTGAGCCCGGTTTCCGTACTTTAGCTTGATGGTGCTGGCACCAGTGGCCAAAGCCAGGAGTTGGTGGCCGAGACAGATACCGAAAATGGGAACCTGGGAGGTCTCCATCAGACGCTTGAGGTGGTAGACAGTGTCCTGGCAGTGAGTTGGGTCACCGGGGCCGTTGGAGATGAAGACACCATCAAAGTGGTGGGCGACCTTGTGGATGGGGTAGTCGAAGGGGAGGACAGTGACGCTGGAGCCACGGCCGACCAAGCTGCGGAGAATGTTCTCCTTAACACCACAGTCGATGACAGCAACGTGAGAGTGAGGATCAGCAGCGGCAATGTGGAAAGGCTGCTTGGTGCTGACCTGGCGCACCAAGTGGATTTGCTCAGGGTCAGTGAAAGCCTCATCCTCGTTGGCATCGTACTCTTCGCCGACGGTGATACGGGCGAGGGAAGAGCCTTGCTCACGCAGGTAGGTGACAATAGCACGGGTATCGACACCGGAGATAGCAGGGACACCTTCGCGGGCACACCACTCGCCCAGACTCTGGACAGCGGTCCAGTGACTGTATTGTTCGGCGACATCGGCAACAACAACACCAGCTGCCTGGAGATGGGGGGACTCGAAGTACTTCAAAAGTCCATTGGGATCTTTCTCGGCGGAAGGAACACCGTAGTTGCCGATCAGAGGCTGGGTGAAAACCAGAATCTGGCCACGGTATGAAGGATCGGTCAAGGACTCGGGGTATCCAACCAGGGAGGTGGTGAAGACAGCCTCGCCCGAGATGTTGGAGCGGGCACCGAAAGACTTGCCGGAGAACATAGGACCGTCACGGATAGTGAAGGTAGCAGGCTCCATAGCGGCACGCTGACGCACAGTAGCCATGAAGCGAGCCTGAACAGGCCGCTGCATGGAGGCGAAAGCAGCCCGAGCAGGCATCGCTTTGAAGAGGTTGGAGATCATTTTTTTATAAGTAAGAATTGTAAATCAGAAAGCTTTATGCTATTCAGTTGATGTTGGCCTTCCAAAGGTGGTCCGAGATATAGTCCTGGGAGGTGAAGATCGAGGGTGCCAAACACATAAGCGCGACTGAGCAGGTGGCAGTCAGGGTATGGTAGAGGGAAATGGAGGGTTGCTTTTTAGCGGAACATGGAGAAATTTGGGTTTTTTGGAGTAGAAGGAAAATGGAGAAGAAGGGGAAACAAGAGGTTTTTCACCTCCGACTCCGTGGGCACGTGCCCTCACCGACATTGCCGTTGTCGGCCAATCGGAGCGCGTCAAAATTCTGCTACCGGTTCAGGGATTCTGACTCATCCAATCGCCACCCCGGGCCATTCCCGAGGTCGGCCCTGGATAATGATATCGCTCAGGCACACAGAATTATTTACCATTTTCAATGGGATCATCACATCTATATAACTTTGAATTGAAAGATAGGCAATACCAAATATTGAGGTAGCTTGATAATCTGGATTCTGTCGACTGCACACCGTACTATTGCCCCACCCAATGGCACATTGCAGTAGCCCTGCACGTTGGGCGCCATTGGCCACTAGGAGGTACTCAATTATTGATAGGTCTTCCGTGTGGGAACATGCCGTTCAATTGTACAATCTCGGTAGGTTTTGTTGTGTCACAGACGGGGTTCATTTAAGGGGTGACAGCCTAGTACTTAAGGGAAGCAACGTTGGCGTCCAAAGGCAACACAACGGCACATTATTGAAATCAAGGTAGCACCAGGTATAAAAACCTCTTTGAATATAAGGCAAAATGACCAAGACAGGTAGTTTCTCGTGTTCTCATTACAGGAATTAAACAATGATTCTATCTCAATATATATCCTATGCCCTATTGGCATTTCTCCTACCCTCGGCGACTTTTGGGCGCTCCGTTTTTTCAACCCTTGGAGACAACACCCAGGGTCCACTTTTGAAGTCAGGATGTGATGATGGCACTGGAATTGTTGACCCAGACGGAAAATGCAATGGCACTGGTGTTGTAGACGACCCAATACCCCATGACCGAGAAGGGTTCAAGTTCGAGAACCCATCCACAGATTGTAAATATGCGTCCCAGTACCACATTTGGGACTCATTCAAACACCTTGAGAAGGACATGAGCAAGCTATTCACGCTGATCCACAAAAATGTCAGCTTCACCGTTGTCGGGCATCACCCGATCGCCGGCCGCTATCACGACCTAATGCACTTTTATGTCAATGCCCTGCGTCGAGTCAGCATGTTATTTTTTGACCACGCAGATCTGTTCGAGATCCACCCTCAGGGAATCTATGGTGGATGTAACGCTGAATGGTCAGTGGAGGAGATTCAGTTCAAAGGCGTGATGAATTCCGGTGAGTAAGAAGATCTTCCTATCTTCAGCATTGCTGACCCACTACAGGCGACAAGTTCGATATCATCAATGTCTGGTTCACACGCTGGTATCGTGGCCAGATGGTCGAGATCCGCACGTACATCGACGCACCGATGATTATGGATGCGCTGCACAAGAACGAAATATGGTGGAATGGTACGACCCTACGGGATAATCTCCAGTATATGCCGGGGCCAGCGGGAATGCCAGATCTGAAGGAAATTGAGGAGATGATGGGATACCCGGATGGAAGCAAATACAAGGATTAAGCCAAAATGTGAATGGCGAAGAGAGGAAAAAAAAAAAGCAAGTGTACATCCGTGGTTGTAGTTCAAATTGGCAAGGGGAGATGTCTAATTTGCTTGGCACTAAATACCCATCCAACTCCCCGCGATGCTTCCCGTAGTTTTCCAAATATGTCCGAGTCAACGCCTCGCAAGCGCTCACGTTTAGCCTGCTGTTTGTGTCAGTCGCGTAAGCGAAAATGTTCAGGTGGACAGCCTTGTAGCACCTGCGCCCAAACTGGTGCAGAATGCCAATACAGTGCGCGCAAGAAACGCGCCAGATCCCATAGTCTGTACTCAGGGAGTCTACTTGACGAACGATCTACAAATGGCCGGTCCAATACAGTCCCCAATATTACTAGTGCCGCAGCCAGCCCTACGGTACAGACTTCTGCCCGCCGTACGAGCAGTTCAGAGGGCGTTGCTCATTCCCTACAGGCCAATTCTGGTGCTGCGTTTGTTCGCAAACTTGGGCTGAAAATTGACCCGGCGCATGCACCAAGATTGCAATTGTTTGCCTGGAATGTCGGCGCGAGACGGATGTCGCCAATAGTATCTTCGGCGCTTCCCTCGATGCCTGTCACAGCGTCGGCGCCGATGACTATCATCAAAATCATCTCACAGGAAGAGATGCGGCGGCTAGCAGCGATTTACTTCGATAAGGTCGATTCATGCTATACGTTTCTGGACCGGAAAACGATATTTACTCGAATCGCAAAGCGTTGGGAATCTTCGTCATCTCCCATTGATTCCGCGGAACACCCCCATGATGCTGTGCTATGTGGCGTGGCTGCCTTCGGATATCTATTTTCGCGGCGCGAGATTATACCACTGGAGCTTCGACTCGTTGAGACTGCGCGCATTCTACTAGATAAGAGTATACTCGCAGCGGAAATACCATCGGTCGACATAGCGACAGGCTGGGTGTTGCGTGCTGCGTATCTACGCATGACAGCCTCACCACATGCTGCATGGATGGCTAGCTGTACGCTGATGCATATCATCGAAGCTGCAGGATTGCACATTGAAACATCAGATCCAGAAGCAGCAGGCCTGCTTCAAGCATCACCGCCCGAGACACATGGTAGCCAAGATGGCGATATAGGAAGCCAGGACACTAGCGACCTGGAAACCCGGCAAAGGCTCTTTGGCATGGCTCGTCACCTTAACACATGGATTTCTTTCGACCTCGGCCGCTCCCGTGTTGTCCTTCACGGCGCCACAGCCCTATCTCCTACAAGCACACCCCCATCCCGCAAACCATCACAGCAAGCGCCACCACGAGCCCCACGCGCAGAACTCTTCCACCTCCTCCCACTCTCCGAAAACCTCGACCCAACAGGGCCGTCACCACAAGATCTCCCAGAACTCGAAACAGCCCTCACCTCCGTGCTGGACCTCCTTTACTCCGAACCCTCCCTAATCTTAGTCCAATGCAACCTAATGCTATGCATTTACCGCCGTCTCCGCGCTCTAAATCCCCACGGCCCATTATCCTCCAACCTCCTTGACCGTGTCCTTGCACTGGCTGGCCGCGGACTCCGTGCCGCACGAGATATGGTCGCCTCCACCTGTCCCTGGCACCAAGTTGCCAATGTCCCCTTTCAGGTCGTCTGCTCGCTTCTAGCGATTGACAATCGGGCTGCGTTGGCGCTGCTGGCCGATGCGATGCAGACTCTGCGTGAAGTTCTCGCTGCCTATGATACAGATTCTATGCGCGAGGCGTATTCTACGGCATACCTACTTATTGCGTTGCATCAGCGGAGAAAGGAGGATGATACCCGTGCTCTTGCCGAGGTGTTGCGGGTCAATGCTGCCGCTGCGGCACCCGTGGATGATCAGGCCGAGACGCAGATTGCACGGACCGCGTTAGCCGACCAGAGTCAAAGGCAAGAGCAAGCTGCGCCAGACACGCTGGTCACAGATGCGGAGTTCTCGTGGCTGGGTGATTTGATGATTGATATGCCTAGTCTGCAGAACTTTGATCTGGACCAATTTTTAATGACGGATGTTCCATGGCCTTTACCTGAGATGGGAATTTGAGGTCTCATCGGGGTTTGCACCAATATATTGTCCAAAATCCCACAATTTCCAGTTGCTCTTGTCATCGGGGAGTACCAAGACCCTTCCTTCCTAATCCGGACAGAGGCCAAAACTATAAACCTCCTGCCTCTTCTTTTCTCCTTTTCTCTCATCTTCTCCTTATTATTCTCTTTCAACATCAACATCATCTTTCTTGTATCCCACAGAGCAATGTGGAACGCGGGGAGATAGATGGAATAAATTGAGAATAGATAGCCATAGGTATCTCCATATGTGTAGTTGGTATATCACAAGAGACGTGAAATTGTAGCCCTGGATATAGTCAAAACACAAAATATCAAAACGATCAAAATGCCAATGAGTCTACGAATAGCACCTGTAGCCTTAAAGAGATGGTGTTGCATTAATATCGAAACTTCTCGAAACTTCCAAAGTCGCACACGTCAAGACTTGATCCTGACGTCACACACCTGGAGACTTGATCACTGACATTCGACATTCAAGTACACTCGATTTGGCCCTTTTGTTACTTCATTTCCTCTTCCTCTCTTTAAATCTGTGTTTTGCAAGGTTCCTTTAATCTATAATTCCTCCCTTTCCGCCTCGAACCTTCTACACCACTCACGAACTACACCGCATCTTCTCTCTTTCCCAGGATTATTTTTCCTGTCAGAAATCACCGTTCATAAGAGTGTCCCTCTGATTTGAGGCCGACCATTTTTGTAACTGCTTTTTCCTATTCTTCCCATAAGGCTCAATCTTACCCCGCACTATGGTTGCCGAGACCAAGCTCTACGACGCCTTGAGCGTCAAGCCCGATGCCACACAAGATCAGATTAAGAAAGCATACCACAAGGCAGCATTGAAGCACCACCCAGATAAGAATAAAGGCAATCCCAATGCCGCTGATAAATTCAAAGGTATCGTTACCCCGCATAATTTCGGATTATCACACATGACTAATAGTTTCTTTACAGACGTATCGCAAGCGTACGAAGTCCTATCAGATCCCGAAAAGCGCAAGGTCTACGACCAGTTCGGCCTCGAATACCTGATGCGCGGCGGACCCGCACCGCCACCACCAGGGGGAGGCGGAGGC
Organism: Penicillium robsamsonii; assembly: GCF_028829455.1. Classification (NCBI taxonomy): domain Eukaryota; kingdom Fungi; phylum Ascomycota; class Eurotiomycetes; order Eurotiales; family Aspergillaceae; genus Penicillium; species Penicillium robsamsonii. The sequence continues at coordinate 7,297,545 of NW_026643219.1, read as the reverse complement.
GGAGCCGGCGGCATGCCCGGAGGATTCAACTTCGGCGGCATGCCCGGCGGTGGCATGCCTGGCGGTGGAGGAGCCCGGACGTTCCACTTCTCGACCGGCCCTGGCGGTGGTGGTGGATTCAGTTTCAGCAATGCTGACGACATCTTCCGCAACTTTGCCAAGGCGGGCGGGGGCGGGGGCGGGGGCGGCATGGGTGGTGGTATGGGCGACCTGGACGAGGAAGAGCTCATCTCGATGCTTGGAGGAGGGCTGGGTGGTGGCGGCGGCGGCGCCGGATTCCGTAGCAGCCGTCCGGGATACGCGAAACCGAAGCGCGCACCTACGCCTGAGCCGACTATCATCGAGAAAGACCTGCCCCCTAACTTTGGAGGAAATTTACACTGGTACCTCCAAAAAGGTCAAGACAAAGAGCAAAGCCTTCGACAAGATGGGCAAACTCACTACCAAGGAGGTGACTTTGGAGGCCAATATCAAACCTGGGCTGCGCGCTGGCTCGAAGATCAAGTACAGAAACATTGGCGATCAGGAAGAAGGGGGACGACAGGATGTTCATCTGATTGTAAAAGAGGTATGAGCTCGCTCCTGGCTACAGTGACAAAGATATTTGACGAACTATCACTAACAATTTTTTAACAGATCGACCATCCTACTTTCAAGCGTTCTGGTGATCATCTTATCACAACGGTCGACCTTAGCCTGAAGGAAGCACTGACAGGCTGGGATCGCATTGTCCGCACTATCGATGGAAAGTCAATCCGCGTGTCTAAGCCCGGTCCAACCCAGCCTGGCCGCGAAGAGCGCTACCCTGGTCTAGGCATGGTGAGCTCTAAGAACCCCAGCGAGCGCGGGGACCTGGTTGTCCGAGCCAACGTCAACTTCCCCACCAGCTTGACAGCCTCACAAAAAGACATTCTCCGGGATGTGCTTCCTTGAAATGATTTAATCTAATTGCATATAATTGGCGTTTGGGCCGAGACGGGGTTGGGGTATTTAATGACAATGACATGAACCTTTGTATGAGCTACTTTGATAAGCTCTTCTAGTTGAGCTAGAGCTAAGTCTTTACATATATGTGTAGTATAAATAAGTACAATTTGAGATCGACTAAATAACGTAATATGGATAAGTTGTAGTCTAACCTAATCTAGCGAATGCGGAGAAACACCTTGGAGAAATCAATTCGTCATTTCTGTTTACTTTCCTGACACTCCATGTCCCTTGATTTTTTTTAACCATGAAACAAAGAATCACCTTCATCCAGCGCGTCGATGCCGGCTTCGATCCGCAGCAAGCTGTGTTAACCGCATCATCCCTCTCCGTCCGTGACCTGGACGCCGCGCGGGAGGATCGCATTACGGTCGGACTGGACGAGCTTCCAGAGGAGGTGAGAGGGCATTGTTGATTTAAGAGCTTGAGGGCAGAGCAACGCTAACCTGATTATCTGTCATGTTTAGTTCCGTGCTGTCCTCGAGCAATCTCATGAGCTCCACCTCCGCTGGGCCTCCGAGAAGTCTTTTGATGCTGTCGCGCCATTCAGTAGCCGGGTTTCACCTGGTCTACATGTGCATTATACTCCGCTCAATTCGGAATCATCTTCGTGAGCTTATTTCTACATCTTGAGTTTGGGGGAAATGCGACTGACTGAGTTGGTTATCGATAGGGAGGCACTGTGCACGCTGCTCCGCACGGTAGTTGCGCCCAACAAAGACGCTCAATATAAGGATTGTTCGAAGCCGGAGGTATTTCACGACTGTTCCTTTTCCTCTGGGGATATTCCCTGACCATGTTCTGCATGTGTTCCATCTGACCCAAATCTGCTGTACAGGATTCGTTCATTACAACTCCGCTTATCTCGACACGATTCGCTTCCTCGGCCTCCCTACAATATTACACCCAACTCCCTTCCCTCCAGTCTCTAGTCAAATATATTCAGAACAATGTTTGTGATCAGAATCGTGCAGATGGCTCCGAGTGTCACAATCGGGCCAATGCTCTCCTCTCTGCAGACTCGGTCGATATCGACTATGACAGCATTTCGCACGCCTTAACTTTGTCCGGGCTCTGGACCAGTCCACCGACGGGCGGTTGGACGGATCAATTTCAGAAGCCAGCATCCGCTGCCGATCAAACTGAGTTCGGTCTCTTGGGCGCCGAGGCAGGGCTTGAGCCAGAGGAGGTTAAGATGGGCGGGCTATTAGCAGTTGTCGGACAGGACGAGAAGCTAAGTATGTGGCCCCGGCGTTTCTCATATCGCTTGCCTTTTGTCTCTTGTCTAACTCTGAGCATCGGGAATGGCTCAACTAACCTTTATACAGAACCAACCATGTTCTCATTCCCCTCCCGCCACCAACCTCTCACCGAGCCATCGAGCTACACCGTCTCCTTCGCTTCCCCAACCGGTCTACACCCAACAATGTCCATATCCATTCCCCGATCATCCCTCAAACGACCCCTAGCTCACAGTGACGCAACCTGCGCTCTACACACATATCTCACCCTCCCCTCCACCGTCTTCGGAGATCAATACCAGCTTGCAACAACAGATCCACTCTTCCTCGAGTCACACAATCTCGTAGCCCTGCGTGCCTTAGCAGGCGAAATGGACCTCGAAGCTCCTGACTGGGTTGTTCAGCGCTGGGGCTCAAACTGGCTTCTCGAACTAGCAACCCCACCAGAAGTTGAAGACACGGCTCGCAACCCAGACCCCTCAAATTGGACCGCCACTATTCCTCTGCACCTGCGCTACTTGCCACCCTCCGAGACAGGACACCGCACTGCCCACATTCCCTGGCCCGTCGTTTTCTGGGCTTGTACTACCGAGGATGGCACGAAGATGGGTGTGAACCCCTTCGACCGCAAAAATCTCGGCTGGGACGGCTTGTTCGGTCCGCGAACCATGTTCTACCAGCTTCAGCCCGCGGGTGATCGTCTTGTTGAGGAGATCGATGTACCGGTTCTACGAATTGAGGGTGGGGATAGCTACTTCCAGGGTAAATATATCGAGTTTGGCACCTGTGTGGTTATCTTACTTGGGTTCATGTGGGTGCTTTGGCGGCTTGTTCGTGTTGCTTGGTCGTCTGGCGTTGGAAATAGACGGGTCGAGGCTGCGCATGATAAGAAAGAATGATTTATGTGATGCTGAATGGTTTATTCACTAGCGTTGGCCCTTTCCCCGTCTTTTTTTACTTTTACTCTTGATCTCGGAGTACTCATTTTACCAGACTCTTGCTGATGATCTCTAAAGCATGGAATATTAGTATATTTAGAGCCACAATTATGATTCAACTTCATTAATGTTCGGATAGAAAATATGGAATGTAGTATTTTAATTTGCCAATACTTTCCAACTAGGACTGTCTATGTAGCAGTCTGATGTATAACGCTAGATTTCCAGAAGTCTACGCAACAAGTCCGAATCTAAGCAACTTCCCTACTAACTAGGTAGGTTGTCCATTTGATTGAACTTCAGTATACACAAGTGTGATGCAAAGTGATAGAGTGAAGTAAGATTTGATTGTGAATCTGTGAAAACGAGGGCAATCGCCATTGATATCCGGGACCTTTAGAGAACATTTTCGAAGGGCCGGATGCGAAAGATATCACGCCAGTGCCCAACCAAGCAATTGACAAATATGCCATACCCTCAGAATGGGATCCTGCAGCCGGAAGGGGTCCACAGTCAGTAAATGCAGGTTCTGGAACAAGAGTGGTCTCATCTGTACATAAGGGTGCTTTGCATAAGTCATGGCTAGGATTGGAGTGGTAGATGTTGCACAAGTCATGGTTTTTCGTCTCGTTTTCCTTGCACAATGGCATATTTAGCCAGCAGTTTGTAAGAAGGTCCAGTAGAGAGCCCATGGACATTTCACAGGACCCGCTGGGTACTGATTCCAGTCATATCCATGGTGGAGGCTTGATTTGTTCATCGATTTCTCGTTTCTTGGGGGTTGGGCGAGGATTGGGTGAGTGTCACAATCTGAAAAGGGCCTGGTTGTGGTAAGAATCCAAGTCAGCGAGTGTCAGTAACCAAGCAATGGATGTGGCATTGACTCAAGTGCACCATGCAGACTCATGAACTTAGCGTCTTGCATCTTCGTCCTCCTGGCAGAACTGTTCTCCATCCCTGTTCTGATCTTGAATGCCCCATGTAGATTGGTATCCACACATAAAGTCTAGCTCAAAGCACCACCGCAGCCGGTCGAATAGCGGGCACTGCATATCGGAAGTGATATCGTATGTCACCAACCGGCCTTTCTTGGCTGGACTCAGTCGAGGAGTTGTAAATGGCAACGGCTTTGCGAGCCAGCCAAACTGGCGTGGAGATGCCATTGTAGTCGTTGCAGATTGTTAGGAGTAGAGTGGTTTGTTGTCTATGGTATCCAACGTTAGCAGTTTTCATCTGGAGATGCTTGTCGCAGTGCCACATTTTCCGAGCCTGGCCGAATAGGGGACTGGTCGGTGCCCCTACATACTCACTGTGATGTAAGAGAGATCTGGTGCTTATGGAGATGTGTCTGTATGTTGTAGCAACGCGTAGTCGACAAGACAAGCGCAAAGACAGGAGCCTGAGATAAAAGCTAGAAGCACATAGGCCTGGAAAGCACTGTAGCTAGGCTTGATTTAACAAAGCGCTTCAAGTGCAATCTTAGAAGCGTAGGTAGCGTCAAACGCGGTTTAGCTATCCCAGGCCAAGGTTGTTTACACATAAGTCAAACTACTAGCTCACAGGTTACAGAGACATTTACAAAACATACACATTGAAGCATCTGATTAATACTAAGTTCTATTGTACTAGATAAGGACTTGCTTGGTTTCACCATAAAGGCTACTCATCCTAAGCACCACGTAAAGGTGCAAGTCTTGCTCATGTGTTGCACACAGGTCCCGGGCAACTAGGCTGGGGCAGAATGAAGGCGGGGCCATGGGGTCTTGATGCGGGGGAGTCGGAAGCCCCCAATGGTCAATGGAGAACTCAAGGAAGGACAGTCTGTATCCGCAGAGGTTATAGGGGCTAGCCACAACATACTTCGTGCCATTAGGCCGGGGCCGAAGCGCCAACCTAGTTTCAGCCTAACCTAAGCCGCAGCAAAGATCCGAGTGGGAACTGAGGAAAGAAAAAGAAGAAAGAAGAGAAAGTGGGAAGGGGCAGGTATTTATATTATCCCAGTGGCTGCAGGCAATGGGGGAACTGGGTAGGTGACGAGTTATCCCAAATAGGAAGGCACAGGTGATTAGGAAGGTGCCTTCCTTGAGACTCTGGTGTTATTAATCAGGCAGTTCTTACCTTTACTATCTTCACCGCAATCTCACGGCCGTGAGCCTATTCATGAGGGAGTCTCATATTGTTTCAACCGATTGTCCACCCGGGATTGTCTGCCGACTTATGCCTACAATATGTAGCTTCCAGCAAGAGGCAGTACACGCGCAACTGCTCATTACATGACTGGACTCTAAGATGAGTACTCCTTGGGACACATACGCATTTCTTCAAAGAGAGCTCGTGTTCGGATTTGACGAGGACCGGATAACATTGGCGTTGTCACATTACTTCATGGTGTACATACACCCTAGTAAAAGGATCATGTTCGAGACACACGCTAACTCTCAGACGTTACCAGGAGACTACCTGGCGGAAACCTGGGACCCGGTTTTCAGAGCCGCCACCTGCGGGCACCCGTCGAATCGGGTTCGACAACGGCTCGGGCCGTACCCACACGATGCGGACCCCCCGAGGTCCATGCGATGCAATACAGGGCTGTCATGGCTCGTGAAACCCCCGGATCCTCTTATCGTGCTCAGCATGCGAGACACCCACTTGTGTGCCATTCGTGATCTTCTAGGATTGATTCAGCCCCCACCGAGGCATCCGGCCACTTATTACGGCAGTCTTCAACTGCCAGTGCGCCATAACAGATTTTCCCATAGTAAATTTTGACCTGGCTCACCGCCGGTTTTCTAATCTATATATAGTTCAAGTATCACAAGGATTACCAGCCTCTTAAGCATTGAGTAGTCTTTTGAGTTGTCTTTCAGATAGGTTTGGATATTGCTTTTAGGTGGCTTCTTTCAAGATATTTTCTTCCCCGTCTTAGTTTTATAGGTAGATAGACGGCCAAAAAACACGGGAATACATTAGTGTATTCAGATGTAGGGAATAGTCATATTAGACAGTATATTACAGGCAAAATTGGTTATGGCGCACTGGCAGTTGGAGACTGCCGTACAGATATGTTTCGAGGTATGTGCCTTGGCTGCAGGCGAAGAGCGAATTGGATGCCGAACATGCGAGGATATGGTCACACGAGAGCTTACTTATAGAAGGATACACGTTTATGTATGTCATCTTATGAATGTGCCAGTAAGATACATGAGAAGCAATAGTATGCATAAAGCTTGTATGAATTCTACCTCTACTTTTCATCCACAACAATATAATCATGAATAACGGCAGTGCCATTCACCACACTTGCAACCTGGTCTTCAGTGCATGTCGACTCCAGAGCAAGGATATAGCAGACCGGATCCGGGCTCTCCGGGACCTTGTTCTTGATATGCCAAGTAGACGCAGGTCCCTGTGTGGTATATGAGCCATTACGCGCAGTATTGATCTTGCCTGTGGCCAGATCGCGGTTGAAGAGCGAGCGGTAGAAGATCTCATATGCAGTCTGTGGCTGGTAGGCGGGGACTTCATGACCGGCATCATAGACACGGGTGAAAGAAAAGTTGCCATGCTGCCGGACCTGACCCCCAATATACGAGGAATTCGTACGTAGAGGTGTGTACCCAGCAGACCGGAAACCAGAAGCACCAGCATGATTGACCAGCAAGCTGGCATCTTCGCCACCGATCCAGTTGCAAGCGTAGTCGCTGTCACCGTAGACGAGAGCGACCTTGATACCGGAGTCGAGCACGTACGCCAGGTCTTCGAGGTAACCATGCACGTCAGAACGCGGATAGTCTCCGACAGATTTGAAAGCGTTGTAGGCACCGTTGCTTGACTCAGTGAAGTTAATCGGGACGCCCAATGCGCCTTGTACCCAGTGCTGATTCAGCCAACCCAAGTAGTAGGATGGTGGGAAAGGGTCTGGGTTCTTGTGAGTGATGTCGTAGTAGCCGCGTCCCGAATATTCTACGTATGCACCTTCGACGTTGTTACTACAGAACTTGTCGGCATTGTGGCACGCTTTGTTGACGGTTTCATTGTTGCCATACATTTGCGGGTCGCCCTCTGCGGCCAGCGCGCGACAGTGCATGATCAGGTCTTTGCATCCACCAGGGCGACTCCATGCTTCCATGGCATTATCATATACGGTTTTGTTGATGGTCTGAATGTCGTAGGTATTGTTGTATGCCATTACTGGGTATGTTGGTTCCTGTACTAGGAGATCGATGCAGCCGTTGATAATGCCTAGTGTATCCAAGTGAATGTAGTGTGATGCCCCCGGGGTATCGATGCTGCCATTTTTTATCTTTTCGTTTTGCTCTTGGAAGAAAGCAGTAAAAGATGGGCCGTAGCGACCGCCGTATGACTCAGTCCAGATGCTGACCCGGTCATCATGGGGCTTGTAATATGGAAACTCGGTGAACCAGGTTTGAGCAAAGTGCCACAGTGACCGCGCGGAGTTCGCGGTACTATTGGCTACCGTCGACTTATCTTGGCTAGCCGTCGTGCCGACATAAAATGTGTTATTCTGCTTGGGCACCCCCGCCCACTCCGACAAGTTCCAGGCACCTTGGACTTGATCAAAGGTACCGTTGGTAGGGACATCATAACTGAAACCGACCTGGTTTGGCTGGTCAATGTACAGCATATTGACATAGTTATTCCAGGACCAAGGGTTGAGCTCTGTGGAATTGGAATCCTCGTTGACAATACAGGGTCCATTTTCCTGCATGAGGCCAATCATAGAGGAACTTCCAGGACCTCCGTTCATCCATATGGACAGTGGTGCATTCTTTGGGTTATGACGAGACTCAAAAAACCAGAAGAAAGTATTGATCGGGTAGTCTTGATCAACATTCACATCGTCCAGAGAGCCTGGGGGTAGATGAACGTAGCCCGAATACGATCTCACCCCTGGAGTTGTTTCGCAGACCCCAGGCTATGTAATTTATCAGTACAAGATTATGTGATGAGGACGACCATACCATCTTCGGATAGAAATTTTGAAAGGAATCGCACCTGTTTGTATGAAATCTTCACACCCTTTTGATGCTGCGATTCGACTACCTTCACCCCATCTGGTATGGGCGGAAAGTACTGCGCCGCGGCAGTTGCTGCCAGAGCGGCGGTCCACAGAATAATCATAACCTGAGAAAATTGGGGACAGCAAAAGAAGAACTGGAGAGAAGAGCTACGAGAAAATGTATGGGCATCTATGAATCGTAGATAGTAAGTTAAGTGTAAGCGGGATGAGGGGACCTCGGGAGGCTTGGAAGTGCCAAGACAACAAATACCACCTGATATTCAATGCCCTAGCTATCTTTCACCCATACAAATTTGAACATATACATCATTTACTACCCGATATCTGTGATAGAAGATCATAAAAATAGAGAACTTTTAACGTTATATTGCACTAGCATAAATTTAGACACCTTGGGATAGGAAAAGTTCAACATTCTGTAGTTCCCAAATGAAACCCCAAATATCTTCGCCTTAAAAGTCCTTCATATTTCAAACGATCTTGACATGGAACAAGTACCGTTGACGAATCTGCGCTGGACTTTTTGCGACATACTCAGAGTGGTAAAGATTCGGGGTGTCGCTATCAGTCCTTGTTCCGGCCTGAACATCTGGCACCTTGGACCCCTTGAAATCTGGGTGAATATACCCAGCATCACGCCAGTCTCTATGAATAGTGCCGCCAATAACCTTACGGGAAAGCGCCGAGGATTTTCCCAGCTCGACTTCACATAGCAACATCAAGGCTTCCCCTTTCAGTCGGCAATACCCTGCCGATTTTGTAGATATGTCGGCAAAGAATACCCCAGGAACGAAGTGCTTCCCATCGGTACTGACAATTCCATCGCCACGCAGCCCTTGAGTCAAGATCCCTGCAAAGTTGCTAGACATCGAACCATGCCACAGAAGTCGCCGGTCTCCAATTTTAGCAAGGTTTGCCTTTTCCCACTGGGCGAAACGCTCTGCTTCGCCGGGACGTTCGAGACGGAACACGCCGATGACCTCCTAGGAAGGTGAGAGCGTTAGCCTGGGCTTCTGCTAGCGTGATTTGAGCAAAGCTTGCCTGGAATTGATACGGGTGGCTTGGGCTTGAAGACTTTTCAAGATACTCCCGGAGCATCTGGAACTCTGTCGAGTTTCCCCTCACTGTCAACAAGGTCAGCTTCATACTTTGGTATTCTGAAAAAGATGCAATAAATTAGAGCAGGAAGGCACAAAAGACGAGATACCTGGGAGCATTTTTGCCAGACCAAGTACTTGGGATATTTGGCTCATGGCTAATGAGGCAGACTGGGAATTTCTTTCCAGAATCTGGCTAGCATCACGCAACTTGAGTAAGAGTTCGAGTGATTCTAGTTCCTGTCTGACGGTGTCATTGGCGCCAGAAAAGGTCCGGTTTGTGAGAACCAGGCTTTCGTAGATCTTGCACAATCTCTTTTGTACTTTAGAATGTTTGCCAGGCGCCAGCTCAGGGTTTGTGAGTTCCGTCAGCTTGCCCAAAACTGCAATCCCAATTAGGAGCTTATTCTTGTCCATTTCGTTCATAAAAGAAACACTCCGCCCGTGACTGTTTAGCACATTGAGATAGCTCTTCAAGTTTCCTGTTGTGAAGATGATTTTCAGAACATTTTCAACGCTTGCAGGCAACAAGCTGACCTCGGTGGAGAGGATGGGAACCTCCCTATGATGCATTTCAAGAAAAATCCAGCCTTTCGAAGTGGGAATACCATGTCGGTCTTCCCAGACTAGACCACTGAACAGCTTGAACGTCTCTTCAAACGTATCCTTGGCCGACTCAAGGGTTCCCACATTTCCAACTACTTTTGATTCCTTAGATGATCCAAATTGGTACTGCAAGCTCCAGGCGTGGAACGCTTGTGACTCGCGATGAACGAGCAGTTGGAGACGCAAAACTTCGACTTGTTTTTTCACACCATCTCTGACCAACGTGGCATTCCATATCAATCCTGCATCGTCCTGCCAAACGGAAAGCGTAGTATCTAATATTAAAAAAGTGTTAGACATCCAAGTGAGAATATCATTCCACATTACTAACTCGGTTTTGGGTATTTTTTGTCAACCAGTTCGATCAGAAGCATGAGGTTGATCTGTTCTTCATCCTTCGTTTTCTTCAAAGGGCCGCCTTCGTCGTCCACAAGCGAAGATTCTCGCTCACGCTTTTTGCCTTGGGCCTTGATGTCTTTGTTTTTCTCCTTCATTATGTCCTTCTGAACACTCTCCGGAAGATGTTTTTTGATCTTCTTGAGCAGCCAATCCATGTCCACAATTTCGCAATCGTGTAGTTCCTGAGCCCGATTGACTGAAACGAAATCATCCCGTTAGCTGACGCTTCGATCAGGGGATGCGAAACTTGATGATACTAACTCTTTTTCGACTTTCTCTTGAGATAATTTTCTGTCGTCACCAGATGAGTACATTCACTAATATTCATCGCGGCAAACTTCGCACCACATCTTTCGACCAGCCGCTTGATTTGTCCTAGATAACCGGGTGTCACTCATCAAATTATATCTAGAAACTCCCTCTCCTTTGTTTGGTTTTACTTTGCCATGGGGAAAAACATACCATGTTGATATCCAGGGATTGTCCCACTGGCACCGATGACCAACCCCTTCATATCGCCGGTTAGCTTGTCTATGGGTTCGTTGGAAGCCATTCTGCCCGATGAAAAATATTGGTACTACTTGTAACTCTATGAGGGCATTCAAAAGAGAACCAAAGATAAAGGGAAGTACGCATAAAATTAAATACAGAACATCGTTGTAGATGAAGCTGGTTGCCCTTTTAAACCATTGGCGCACCACGATAATGGCATTGTCAAACAAACAACCAACAAAGACATCGTCATATACCTCTTTCAGACCCCCAGACTTCTCCTCTGAGGCGGAGGAATGTAAATCATCTACCCCAAAACATCTAGCCTAGGTCGAGTGGCTTATCGAGAACGCTTCTCTGCATCTATCACAGTCAAATAGCAGAAGCTAAAAAATGTATCTTCTAATACTTGCAGGAAAGCAGTTTATGGTGAGATTGCAATTTGTTGATCAATTTCCAACCAAAGCACAGCAACATCCATTGGATAGCAATTGGTGAGATCAGGCTGTCCCTCTAGATTCGAAAATAGAAACCACCACAAGAAACACCATATCACCCTTCTAACTTCATCAAACCACGAATCCGATTGACGTTGACAAGGAACCAACTAGTTGCAGGTGAAATAGTTGAAAGCTACAGGAGATCCAAGCTTGATCTCCTCTGCCCAAGCATCAAGATCATACCGCATGCGATTCGAATTGCTAACATTTTTGCCACCGGCAGGTGCATAGGCCGTGAGATCAAAGCCTTCAGGCTGTTCGTACAGGAGAAAGAGGTACCGATGGGGTGCGCTGATAGGAGGGGGAGCAGGGCCGATGTAATTGGCGACGAAGGGCGCATCGAACTTGAGTGCACCCTCGCTGGTGACCTTGATATCGGACTGGATCCAGTGAAGTATGGGGCTCAGGATCACGAAAGAGGGGAAAGGTGCGTCAATGTCTAAGCTCACAACCAGGTAGGTGCTGGTGGGGTTAGCGCCGGCAAAGGAAAGCTTCGGGAGCTCTTGGGCCTCTGGAAGGTTTGTCAGTTAATAGTTCAATTGTCTGTCACACGAGTTGGAAAGAGAAGAGGAGACGAGGTCAGGGAGTGGGCTGGTCCTTACCATTGCGAGGAAGCCATTTTCCTGGCTGCACGTTCTCATGGATACCAATAGTCAAGCCAAGGACCTTTGTCTTGTCCTCGATGAGAGAAAAGGCCGCTTTGACGTGGTTATCCGAAGGCATCTTGAATTGTCGAAGGATGTGACGAAAGGATGAGATCTTAGAGGTGTTTTCTTTTGCAGGAGAAGAGTGTCCTCCATGTCTGGGCTTCTAAAATAAAGTTGCACAAGCTTTCGGACTTAGTACGGAGATATGTTTTGACATCCTTCCTATTTAGGTATGTACACCTTGGCATGCATTCTTGTTCTGTCCATGTGTCGAACCCCTTTCGATACTCATTGTCATAATATAGCTCATCTTTTCAGGTTTGGACACAAGTGTTGTTATCCTTTTTCTTTGGCATTTTTCTTGCAAATTGAAATTGATGGATTCTGGTGAAAAGAACTCACTCCTCGATCACCTTGGTAACCATAACTCGCACACGGGCACTTCCCTCATCGGGATATGGGGTTCCAAAATCACGCGCAAAAGCAATATCCTTCTCGCTTGTCTCAAACAGTTCCATGTCAAACCGACGAATAAAAGTCGCTAGTACAAGAAATAGCTCCGCATAGGCCAAGCTGCAATATTGAGTCGATTAGAGATTGTGATGGGAGGAGAGGGGTTCGAGTGACATACTTCATGCCCAAACATATCCGACTGCCCTTGGAAAAATTGACCATATATCTATCCAGATGTTCCCCTTTCGCAGCGGCCCGTAGCCACCGGTCTGGGTCGAAGGTATGCGGATCGGGGAAAATCTCGGGGTCAGTGAGAACGAAATAGTTGGTCTCACTGACTGGTGTCTAAATTTTAATGTCAATATACATTATGAGATAGGAGCTAGCAAAAATGGCTTCACATACTCCAGCAGGAATGGTGTGATCCTTGTAGATCAATGCTTCATCAGGTGCGACCCGAGCCGATCGGCTTGAAATTCCAGTAGACACACGTAATATCTCCCAAACAAATGCAGACTATAGAGTGAGGATAATTAGTCGTAAGTCTACAATAAGACCACCAAAAGACGCATTATCAGCCATGGAAAAGAGGACTTACCAAATATGGCAGCTGTTCAAGCTGCCTCCATGTTGGTCGGGACTCAGGAGTGGGCATCACCGTCCGCAGTTCCTCTCGCAACTTGGTTTTGATCGACTTATTTTCCAAGAGGCGAAATGCTGCAATAGATAGCGATCGGGCAGTTGTCTCGGTGCCACCGATGATCATAGAAAATCCCTCATTGCTGAGACGAACAGCGCCGCGCATATCCTTCGGCATACTGGGGCCGCACATAACTTCCATGACGGAGCGATTTTTCGAGTTTGTCGGCTCGCTTTGCAGGAATTCCTCTGTCCGACGCAGAAGGTCCAACTTCTGGCTCACTAGTGCATACGCGAATGGGTCAAGCTTTTCGAGCAACCACAATGGAAGCGATTCCATGATAGTTTGAAGGACCGGGAAAAAGTACATGATGTGGCTGAATTTGAACAGTGCGTTGACTCCGTCCCTCACACTCGCGTTGAAGTCATCGTGGTCAAGATTCCCACTGTTGAACCCAAAGGCATATTTGTGAATGACATCGGAAGTCAGTCCAGCAAAGCCAGCATCGAGATCAATGACTTTATGGAATTCAAAGGCGCGCTTGAAATGATTGTCGAGTTTGTCAATATTTTCATATATCAAATCCTCTATGTTGGAGACAGCCTGCTTTGAAAAGTGTCTCTCAATGTGTGAACGCCGCTTCCGGTGGTCTTCTTGGGAGATACTAGCAAATGCAGTATCGTCGAGATCAAATCGAGCGACCAAAGAAGCGGACTTTTCACGTTTGCGCTTACTAGAGGCATATATCTCATCGTAGTAGCTAGAGTCCTTGATATGCACCTCAAGAGGGGTAATGCGTATAATGGGACCTCATGAAAAATTAGACTGATGATACTGTGTGTGCCTGGTATAAATCACCGTATATCTCATGTAGCCGCTCCATCTCCCAGATGAACATTCCTCCCTTGATCACATTGAAATAAAATTCATAGCCGCTTGTGATAGCTGCAAGTTTGGGCCCTGGAATTTTGCTGAGAGGGTGAAAGTACAGCCGATAGATGCTTTTGACGGCAATGTATATTACCAAGCCACCTACTCCCAGTGCTAATAGACTGGCCATATTCCAAAGTTGCTCAGGGAATGCAAAAAACTTCAAAGTAAAAATATTTGCAAAAGAATGGCCCGTCTCAGATGAAAATGAGGAGACAGAAGGAATTGGGGCACACGGGACTAGCGCCGGGCTAGTTAAAAGACGGGGTACTTGGTAACGCCAAGAGGAAGAAGGCCAGCATACATCAGTGGCTGCTGTACATGGCCCTAACCCACATTGGATTTTTGACCGCTGCAACAACGGACTAGACGCCTATATTGTGATCGCAAATGTCCCCGTACCGCGTTGTCTTTTGTGGTAATTTTGGAATATGCCTAGACAACCCAAGCTGTCAATACTAATTGTGGGATAATTTACAGTCTGACTAAATGAAGGACGACTCAGAGATGCATACATGTCCCAATTGAACATGAAAACTGGAATTGAAAGTGTTGCAAACATGTGGTCGAAGTAACAATTACGGAGTTGAGATTTTTGAGATGAACGAAGAGAGATTCTCAACCAAGAGCAACATCATCAATATAACGTAGCTATACAGAAGTAGCTTACATGGTCTATTCATACTGCTCTGAAGAGGAATATGCTATGTGCTTTCAAATTGTCGTGCCTGTGACGATGACGAGGTGAGTCGTCAATAGAAACCCAAAACTGAAGCATAACGAACCCTTGAGATTTTTTCAAATACTATATGCGCTAGACAGGATACAGTCTGCCGGGGGATATCTCTATACCGAGTCCCTCATCAGCTATAGACTAGCCTATTACTGCATTGGGATGCCAATCTTGGACTGCCTATTGGGGTTTAATTGCAGGGTTAGGCTAGTATTCCTTGGCGTATGGTATAGTAATTAGTATGGACTACTCGATATCTAGTCACACTGCATCAGATCTCTCCTACATACGTTCCTAAATACGTCACCTCTAAATATGACTTCATCCTCGATTTTACCACCATTCTCTTCCGATGAATATGGGCTAGTTAGCCCCACCAATGCCATTGCCGAATTCTCTGATTTCGACCGTGAAAATGACTCTGACGTCGATTCTGATTTCGACGGCAAAGTTGACGATCCTGGTGGTTATACCGTGATGCTTTCCTCGCCTATAAATCAATATGCTTCCCCCCTGATTACATACTAAGAGATCAATGCCTTTGCTCGGTGCTATAGTTATGGTGTCGCACTCCGCCGTTCCCAGATGTATGAAGACAGTTCCGGTGACGTTAAGAAAGTTAACGTTATCTGTGACTATAGGCCCTACGGAGACCACCGCGAATACTAACCCACTTACAAATATTCTATGGTGGGAGGAAGAGTAGATGTAGAAGCAGAAGCAGAAGCAGAAGCGTAATACCATCTATCAATTTGCCCTTGTCCTTCATAACCGGCTGCATTTAGGGTACGAGGAACTTGATATTTAACAACCTCAGTGTAATAAATTTTTGGTTTACAATTATAAGAGAATATAGCCCATTTCTACATAATTTATATAATTAACCTCGAGTCACGTTTTTAACCTATTCATTATATTTGACAACCCTCGCCCAGATCATAAAGAGGTGCGGGTCAGGGTCGTGGAGGGTACCCGCAAGTCCAAGCCAGGTCTAATCATAGGGAAGAGTCTCCTTGTGGGGTTCAGTAAAACAGGGCCGCCAGTCTGGGCAAAAAAAGGATCTGAACCTATGTAGTGTGCATTATTACTGCCTGCTATACTAACCCCATCATTACACTTGCACATAAATGGAACTATTCGGCTTTGCTAAACGCTATGGCCGAAGCCCAACGAACTTTCGAGTGATTACTCAGTCGCGTAATTACTATAGTTTCTTTTCCTCGGTTCGTCAGCATGTTCTATCATTACAAATTGACAAAGGCCTGGCTGTATGAAATACAGAGAGTTCCATATACTGAGTTCATACCATACATTTCATACAGTCAGACTTCTGTCACAATACCCCGGTATAGATCTATTCGGCGCTTCACCTGGCATCATTCCTAGATACCTCAAAAGGACCCTGCATCAAAGCCTGTTTGGCAACAGTACGGTTGAGAGGACAGGTCGTTGACGTTCGGAACCCGTGTGGTAGTCGTGACAAGCCCACACAGACCCCGTGGGGCCCCACTCAACAATAATTTAATCCCTTTTATATCAACATTCCTAGATCAATTGGATTCTACTTATCTTTCTCGCTATGGTGGCAACCCCCACTCCCCAACATCGGTCCTTGCCACGCTCGATTCCAACCCTGTCTGTTGGCCCTGACACCTAATCTCTAAAATGACGACTGGTACAATTGGGCACGGCTCTCCATGCCCAAGCTCAAGCTCAAGCTCCCGATCAAAGCCAGGCACTTTTGTTCTCCCTTGCAAAATCGACGAACCTCTTCGGTTCTCTCCCCGTAATGTCTGCAATGACCGTATTCAGTCGGTCCTCCGCGCCCTGGGAGATCGCGGTATCATGAGCGGACAGCATTTTAGCGTAACCCAGCGGTGTACCCTGGATGACGAAGCGGTTGGTTAGATCTGACTCCGAGAGTTTCTCATGGACGATGGTCTTGCCCAAGAGGGTGCTGAGTATTTGCGCAACCTGCAATCGGGTAAGGTCAGCAGATTGACGGTCTTTGACATTTGTTCCTCCCTTGCTGGGCAGTGAGGATGAGTGTGATGGATATATGACTGTATTCACCTACGTCGTCATATGTGAGCAACTCGGGTCCTAGGATGACGTGGTCGGTATTATGTGGAACTGGATCCGTCAAGGCACGGAAAGCGACGGCGGCGATGTCCTCGGCTGAGACGAAGGGGATTTTTCCATCCTGTGCGGCCGAGTAAATCATGTTCTCTGCGGCCATGGATCCGCGGTGTTGTAGCTCGGAGAAGTTTTCTGGACATACACGCGGTTAGCAGGACGAGATACGCAGCGAAACGGACAACTACACACCCATAAACCAACTCGGTCTCAACACGGCCCACTCGACCCCCTCCGGCTCCAGGCCGGCGAGGTAGTTATGCACCAACCCCATGGACGGCCCGCCCCGGGGTAGCATGCTCACGCTCAGGAGCACGATGCGCCGAACGCCTGTCGTTCTAGCGAAGTCGATAAAGGCCTTCATGGGCGGGAACATGTCCGTGAGTTGGTGGGGGGGGGGGGGGGGGGGGGCGACCATGTAGACCGCGGTGAACGGGTTCGCCCATGTCGTCTCGTCCAGCCAGTCGAAGGCACATTGGCGATGGGGCCCGCCTTCGGACTGGGAGCGCGATGCTTGAACAAAGGGGAAGCCGGAGTTAGACAGAAGGGAGGACAAGCGCGAGGAGGTCTTGCCTCGGCCACCGAGGACGAGGACGGTCATCGCGGCGGTTTGGATTGATGAGACCGGACTCTTTGGAGGATATCGTTGACTCGCTGGATCAGGTCGCCCAATGTTTGGATCTGCGTCTGTTAAAGAGGCGAGGATCGGTTGGCTGTCACGGGAGCAAGATGGATGGTATGGGCGATGAAACGGATATCCGTCGACTGTCGACTCAATGGCCGTGTGAATCTGTCGAGTGCGGAGTATGCAGAATATGCAGTACCTCGTCGTGGTCCCACCCCGAGCCACGAGCGGTTATATATCCACTACATAGGACTATCCCGTCGGGTCCCCCAGCAAGGGCTTTGAAATCGCATATTCGACGAGTTTCCACTGCGGCAACCCACCAAGGTGAGGACCCAACGGGATTAGCTGTCAAATACCGAGTCTGCACGGTACAATACACAGGTAATATATGCTAGACTAGTGTTCATGCTCGTATAAAGCCTATTATAGTTCGTTATCACTTCCTTCGATAAGAGGTTACCGTAACGTCACCTTTAAATACGTTACTACATAACTATAAGCTGCAGACGGCTATACGAAGCCACTTACTGTAACTGCCTTTCGTCGTTTCGTCAATCAGTTAGAACTTCGTCTTAAGAATTGATTTATAATTGATATTGCACTTTCGGAGAGGAATTCGGGTTTATGGGGGGTTACTGGTTATAGACCCAATATATATATCTCTTCATACTAATACTAGTAATCCTCCAAGTGCGAATTCGTGCCCAAATTGGATCTTTTTAGGGTGATTTTGTATGAAATTTTGCATGAAATCTAGTATCATAATGCTCAAATCAGTATAATATCTACTGAATTCTTACTTCTTACTATAATAATATGATGGAATTGAATATACAGGTTGGTACATGCATAAAACACAGCCATTAATCAGCTACTTTATAAGTGCCAAGACTGTATTTGTGCACAGAAATGGGCTTTTGACGGGCTTTTGATGGGCGCCCATTAATGGGCTGTGGGTTTGGCTGGGCTTTGAAGACTGAGCCCATAGCCCACTGCGGGTTGGGCCATGGGCCGGGGGCTTGGGCCCATTTGCGGGCTATTGAGAGGTCTAACTATAAGTAGCCCTTGAACGAGCGAGTCGCGAAGGGAAAGTGAAGGGGCTTGGTATTCGGCCTCCAACAACCTTCCATGCCAGTCTTTGAATGCGGAACACCCAGGGGCCTGTGATCGATAGTTCAAGTAGGCCAACTACCTACCGCCTCGGGGTTCTAACATTTGACCGAGATGGGCTCGACAAAAAGCCTGTCTGATGTCAACGGTAAAGCATTATGGAACTAGAAGTTCTACATTAGTTAGCCCTTTCACCCCAATGGCTGGAAATGCGGAGAAATAACACTCTCTGGCCCACTCTCATCGCAAAACCTCATGGGGTGTGTGGTCGAGGCCCTACAGGCGGGGGTGAAGGTGGACCGAGAGCGGAGGAGCCGTACTTGGATAGGCTAAGTAGCCTAAGCTAACTTCCAATACATCGGCATCTTCATATATTGCCGATATAGGCGGTTCGAAAAGGAAAGAAAAGTATGGAAAATGCGATGGCATTCCGCATGGGGAAGAGAAGAGAGCTCTCTCAACCCCTCCTCTCAACCCCCTCCCGATGTCGAATTTACTATTTAAGTATCCATCTGGCTTGCTATGGGTCTTTAGTTCTGATTCCTAGGAGACTAGTATCTCTACTCATTTTGCCACCGGAAAAGGAACGACCCCCAATATGGCCCAGGACAGTTCAGAAGTTGGCCCCGACAAGGCCCATTGCAGTCCGGGTGGTGCTGAAGTAGACAAGCTAGAGATTGTCCCGGACACACGGTTCTACGACGTTGAGCCCAAAGAGGAGAGCAAAGTCGTGTGGAAACTCGACGGTGTTATCATGCCACTGATGGCATTGGTGTATTTTTTCCAATGTCTGCCTGCTAGTCCATTCCAACAGATATCAGGCTTTCCTAACAATAGCGGTAGACCTTGACAAACAGACTATCAACCAGGCTGCCATATTCGGTCTTCGGAGTGATCTCAACCTAACAGGTGGACAGTTCTCCTGGGCTGTTTCGCTGTTCTATATCGGACAGTTATGCTCAGAGTATCCGGCTGCGGTTCTGCTCTCTAGGCTGCCCATTACCCTCTACGTCGGGGTTACCATTGTGATCTGGGGTGGGGTGAACATGTGCTTGGCCGCCGTCCAGGACTTCCGGGGCCTGGCAGCAGCCCGATTCTTCCTAGGTTTCTCTGAAGGCATGAACCCCGGCTACCTTTCTTTCGTTGAAGATCTAATCTGGCGACCAGGAACCGTTTCCCCGGCCTTTATTATTATCACCAGTATATGGTACAAACGCCAGGAACACCCCATTCGGGTCGCCACATGGGTATCAATGAACGGTATATCCCAAATCATAGGCCCTCTCATGATGTATGGTATCGCACGAGGTAATTTGTCTCTCGCTCCCTGGCGCAGTCTGTTTTTGATTTGTGGTGGTCTCACCTCCGCTACTGGCCTGCTGTTCATCTTATTGATGCCCAGAGACACTACAACCGCTTGGTTCCTGAATCACCGTGAACGAGAAGTCGCAACTCAGCGTTTGGCGATTGACCGCGCGACCCGGGATCGCGCGGAATTCAATAGATCCCAGGTCAAAGAGGCGCTTCTCTCCCCCATGACATGGATTTATTGTCTGATCAGCTTGTGTATCACCCTGACGACCCCAATAATGAAGGTACGCAGTACCCATTTGTTTAAATTACATGGTGTAGTACTTACATTATCGCTTGCTTTATAGTTCAGCTCTACCGTCATACATGGATTCGGTTACTCTACATACACGACCATGCTCATCGGGACGCCAGCTGGAGTATTCAACTTTATCACGGTGTGGACCAGCGCCCTTGTTCCGCGCTTGCTTCCGGGAACTCGGATATATACAGCTATCGGACTTTGCTTTGTGCCTCTTTTAGGAGCAATATTGCTCATGACTCTCCCGGCTGAAGGAGCCGATTGGGGCATTGTG
This sequence comes from Penicillium robsamsonii, assembly GCF_028829455.1. Lineage (NCBI taxonomy): Eukaryota > Fungi > Ascomycota > Eurotiomycetes > Eurotiales > Aspergillaceae > Penicillium > Penicillium robsamsonii. Next base: position 7,277,081 of record NW_026643219.1, on the reverse strand, counting down.
GTCGCGACGTGGCTCGGTGGGTGCAGCTCTTCCTTGCTAAGCAGTGCAGCCAGTATTATTGCCAGCAACGTGAAGGGAAACACCAAGAAGAGTATTGTTTCAGCCGCATTTTTTATTGCGTACTGCCTTGGTTGCATTGTCAGTCCTCAGGCCTGGACGGAGGATGACGCTCCTCGCTATAAAAAGGGGTGTATCTTGAGTATTGCGGCAATGGTTGGCTTGATTTTCACATTTGCTCTCTACGCATCCATGGTCAAGTCCAAGAACAAGAGGCGTGACTACAAGGCGAACGAGGGGCAATTTGTCTATATGGTTGATAGGGAGGGAGGTGCCTATGGCCACCCGGGGGTTTCAGTGGATTCCGATCGTACCGATTTGGAGGACAAGGCTTTCAGATATACCATGTGATTATGCTTGGAATTCCAGATGTGAATTTTCACTGTATTGTGAAATCTTTGAGAGCTTTCATGGCCTTGATTAGAAATTGAAACTGCAAGTTTCATCCAAAAGAGACAGGGGGAGGCTTTTTACGCTACAGTGTAACTTACTGAAATATGATAGATCCCTGCATGGATGCATCCGAGAAGGCTCACGGCCAAAGATCGTTAGTCCGAATTACCCGAGATCACACCATGTTTGTATGAGCAGAGTCACCCTGGCTAATGCAATCCAGGAAAGGAACGAGAACCACGCTATGGATCTCGGGGACTTATTGACCGAGGGAAGAGTTATGGAGACTAGCGGCAACTATCAAAGATACAATGGCTAATCAAGCAATGTTGACAGGGCTAAGTGTTGGGAAAAGCGCTCCGTTAACTAGTGACATATTGCAGCGACATGATTTTGCTAAATCTAATACTTGATTCATCGTATTAAACAGTATTTGACATCCATTTATCATCTCAACAAGGGATTCCTGATACTCGTCCACACGGATATCTGCCAAAATCTCGGCGGAGGACGTAACAGCCTGTGCAGCTCGTGGGAGTAGATACTACTGGGTTTTATAGATAGGTGAAATTGAAAGGTGAAAAAATTCTGTGTTGGGGGACAGACCCACCGTTTAATGGCAAGACGGCTATATGTAGAACGATATTCCATTTTCATAGAATGAAAAGGATAGCAGATTCGCAGAAAATTAGGTACTTGGCATGAAACGTCTAATTTAGGGCTATTTTCCAGACCCATGACAGGAAAGCTACAATAGAAATAGTATCCCAGCAAATCATTGGCGTAGAAGAATATAATTGACTAAAGCCGGAGATAAAACGTAGAAGATTAATGTCTAAATGAGTGTATTCCAAGTCCGGGAAACGGGATATAATGCAACTTGAGCGAGAACCCTTCAAATAAAGAGCAAGGAACCCAAAGACTTCCAGCACCTGCCCCAGGAACAAAAAAAAAAAAACAAATACCTCCCACTCGCTATAATGCAGACACGCTAAAATCAATGGCAGGAAACCAGTAACATAACCACCCCTTTTTTTTGGAGGTGAGAGATGAGGGTGGGAAAAGTGTAGAAAGGTGCAGCCTCCAAGAACTCCGAAACGAGTCAGATGTGTATAAAACGCGTATGAGGTATCGTGACAAGGTTTGTGTCGAAAAATATAGAAACGAGAAGGCTGAGGCAAACGCAAAGACGAAGTAGAAACAGCTGGTGACCAAAATCCAAGATCACTCAGCCCTGGCATGGGGCAAGGTGGTATCGAGTTCAGTCCCACCAGGAGACTCTTCGTGTTCTTCGCGGTCAGCAACGATGTGTGAATATGACCTTTCAGACTTGTGTCCTTCGGGTTCGTCAATCTCAGCTTGAAGCTTGGCTTCAATCTTGTCGAGGGTCTCTTCGACCTCCGGGGTATCCTCGATATTGGGTGCAAGCTTGGGAACGTCGGGAGACTTCATGGGCTGAGGAGATTGTTCAGGCTCGAGTTTCATCTCGTCTTCCTTCTCATCCTTTTTGTCCGTCTTGCCCCCCTGCTCAGCAGTCTCGGTGGCAGTGTGGTCTTCGAGGGTAACGATGTAATCTTCGATTTGCGACTCGCCATTGACAGAGTGGAACTCGTCCTTCTCGGCCGGAGGCTCCGATTTTGTGTCAACAAACTCCTCATCGTCGCTCGTGGCAGGAATATTAGAAGAGCTCTTGGCCTTCTGCGGGGATGGAAGCACGTGCGAGGTTTCATCCACATGTTCGAGATTGTCTGCCGACTCGGTGACGTCTGTGCGTGAGGTATTACGGCTTGAACGCGAGAGAGCCGTAGGCGATGTTGAAGCACGGCTTGAGCCAGAGCCCCAAATATGGCGTGGGTGCCGCGGAGGCAAGGTAGGTGGGGTGCGGGCCGGGATGGTGACCAGACGAGCGCGGGTGAAGGTCGGCGACGCAGCCTTTGTTTCACCATTTGTCGTCTGGTCCTCCACCTTCGTGGGCGAGGCCGGGATATTCTCCCTTGCTGTGATCTTGGCATTGCTAACCTCGTGGACCTCAAAGTGCTCGTCGTCATCGTCAAGCTCGGGATCATCGTGCAAATCTTCGCAGGCGTTTGCTTTCGCTCTTCTATCCTCCGCCTCCTGGCCCTCCAATTGCCGCACCTTCGCGTGCTCTTCATTGTCGTGAATAGCAATCGTATCCCACTGAGCGGAATCCTCATCTTCGTTCCAGACACTCTTCGGTGGACGGCCGATAGGCGATCCCTTCGTGCTGGGAGAAGTTGCACGGCTCACTGATGTGGGCTCAGTTAGCGGGGCGTCATCAGTCTGCGTGCCACGGTCGACACTAGCATAACTCTTGGAGCTCTGCACACTGGCGCGCCAGCTATTACGCGGCGAGCTATCCATACTGCGCCGCGAGAAAGTGCTATAAACGGGACTGTCCAGGTTGGGGCGAAACTCAAAAGTCTCATAGCTTGGTCTTACTTTTGTGCCGGCCTCGCGAATGAAAAGCCCCTCCGCCTCCAGCGCCTTCACTCCATACGGATCGGGATCGTCCACAGCCGGCACGCCGAAGATATGTTGACCGTCTTCCGTCAGCTCCATATCGCCAGGTGTTTCGCCTGGTGGCGGAATGAGACTCTCGTCAACGTCAGAGTCGCCCTGCGCGGCCTTTAAGGTTTGCATGAGGGTATCGAGCTCGCGAGGTGGATGCCGAACTTTGCCGGAGAGAATCTCGTCGACGGATATGCGCTCGCCGTAGAAGCGTTCGTTCTCGTCAGTTCGCTCAATAATAACAGTGCCGTCGATCGCGACACCTGCGTACAGCCCTTTGCTCTTCATATATGTCCAAATTGGCGCCTGACGTTTGTGAACCTCGGATTCGAGGACACCACCGACACCTACAGGGCCCGCAACTACGCTGACCTCGCCGCCGACCGTGCAGCGGAATTTCTTGAATGCGTCCAACGCTTCATAGGTGTTGATTATTACCACGCAGTCATAAATATCAACGCCAGCGAGGAAGCCTATCCCGGCCGTGTGTAACATAATACCAGATGGCGGACTCCATGCGCCGGTGTCGGGGAGGCGACCGATCAGCACGCCACTGCCGCCAGAGCCACTCACCCACAGACCTGTGCGCATGGTCGTGAAGATGGCGATTCCCTTGGCCCTTTTGAGGACTTTTGCTGGGATTTTCTGGATGACGCGCTGCTTGCCCGTGGGGCGATTGATCTTGCCATTCTCATCGGTGCCGGTTGAGGAATCGGGAGCATAGAATCCATCTCTGCAGAAGCTGCGCAGGATGCGTGCGGCTTTATCGGCTTCTTTATCAATCGTCATGGGCCAGAAGGCTTCAGCTCCCAGTTTGTGGGATAAGCGGTTGACGGGGCCGCCGAGCTTGTCGACGGTATCCCATGCTTTGTCGAAGCCCTTTTTTGAAATGCTCTTGGTCTTCTCCCACCGGTTTGGAGGCATGGCGAGTGGTTGCCAGACAGAAGATACTTGAAGGTTATTATAGGTAATTGAAGAAGTAACAAAAGTTTGGATGTGCTTTGCGCTGCGAGAAGCTGATCAAGGCGCACTCTATACACAAGGCACTATGTGAAACACGCCGCGAACAGCATGAATCCCGACAGATTCTGAATGCGGGAATGCTTCCAGTTGGTAGAGGTATCCGGTGAGATCCACGAATGCGGGGAGGAATGTGGTATGCGAATATGTTGAAACTCTTATTCACATTTATAGGAAGGAGAGATGGAAGTTATAAAAAAGGTCGGTTCAGACGGCTGAGACGGATGTATTTAATAGAGGGCCTGGACAATCAAAACGGTCTCTTCCATGGTTCCAAGGCTCGGAGAGGCAATGTCATCATCCATGGATCAACTGTTTTTTTGGGTTTTTTTGGGTTTTTTTCTTGTTTTTTTCTCTCTTTTCTGTAACTTTCAAAGTTATGTAAATTATAAATATGTACTCCATACTAGTAGAAGAACTTATTGATATTGCTTCATTGCTCATGTCCATTTGAAATAATAGAATATTCTACATCCGACCCTTAGAAATGACCAGTCCAGATACATACCTCCCCCCCCACTTGGAAAATTTAAAAGCCCTGACCTCCAGGGAACGCGTGTTAAGGCATTTCATCTATATTATATCTATCCCGTATTCCATGCTGGAAAATAAAAACATCCCTTCACCTTCAGAACATGAAACACATTATTATCTCGAATTCCTTCCCTTTGATCAGCATCTTCAAGCAGTGGATCCCGTAGATGACAGCTCAGCCTAGACCTCGGGAGCAGATCGACCACGCTATAGGCAATGTACGTATCCGTCAGCTCGGATTTATTGTACTCCGTTGTGATTTGAGATTAGGGATCTTTTCAGCTGAGATGCCAGCGCATATTCTAGTGCATCCCCGGTAAAAATGCAAGATCCCAGATCTTTTCGTGCTGATCTCAGAACACATGCACGCTAATGTGCTTAGGCTGATGGGGAAATTCCAGAATCATGTATCATATCATTATCTACTTGGTGCTTCGCAATGCTAATCAAAACCTAAAAAAAGTGTCGCCTGACTGTAGGGCTCTCGGAACATTTCCATCATAGCCGATAGAGAGGAGTTGGGCGCTGTGGCTGACAGTGGGATTATATTATTGCCTCTGGCTGAGATGCACCTTGGGCGCTACATAGGTCCGATTGGTTAGATCGGCTAACATTCAATAAAGAGAGCTTCCAAGGTTGGGTCGGAAGTAGTAAGACAGATGGCCATACCTATACGGGGTGGCTATTACTCCATAGTTGCTAGACCCGCGAGATCTAGCCACTCTAGCGCCGCTGTGGCAAATGTGATCCACGATGCCGCAGTAGTGCCCCCTGCGAACCATGACTATAAATCCTTAAAGGATGCCCAATTGAGCGCGTCAATTGGGACTAGTGGATCTAGTGCAGGCTATCAATTATAAAGAATAGGTTTTCATTTATATCAAGATCTAGCATCCAACACATGCACACATGGCTCGTCACAGGGCCATCAGAAACTGTGGGAGAAATGCACAAGACGAATCCAAATCTAGTGGGTAAAATTTAAAGGCGATGGTATAGAAACAAAGTGCAATCAGGAACAAGCTTAGCACATTTACAACGCACCCAGCTCCTTAAGCTTGGAGACAAGGCCGTCGACATCCTGGACCTTGCCACCACCCTTTCGTGGCGGAGGTTCTACGAAACATTAGCTTAATTCCACGAACAAAATAGCAGAACCGCCAAAAGTACGTACCGGTAACCTTAAGAGTCTTCAACCGCCGTGTATCTTCAACACCGAGGTCGGCAAGAGTCTTCTTCTCAAGGGGCTTCTTCTTGGCCTTCATAATGTTGGGCAAGCTAGCGTACCGCGGCTCGTTCAACCGGAGATCCGTAGTAATAACCATAGGCAGCTTGGCGCGGAGAGTCTCAACACCGCCGTCGACCTCGTGGGTAATCTCAACGGTACCAGCTTCATCCTTAATGTCGACTTTGCTGGCTTGTGTAGCCTGGGGCCACCCAAGTAGACCAGCGAGCATCTGACCAGTCTGACCCTGGTCACCGTCAATCGCCTGTTTACCTAGCAGCACGAGGTTCACATTCTGCTCCTTGACGACAGCCTGCAGCATCTTGGCGATGGTCAGCGGCTCCGGGCCGCCGTCACCCTTGTCCGGTACGTCGATGTGAAAGGCTCGGTCAGCGCCCATGGCCATGGCGGTGCGGAGAACATCGGGGCATTTCGGGCCGCCGGCGGAAAGTGCAAGGATGTCTTCGACCTTAATGGGGCCCTTGCGCTCGCGAAGGCGGACGGCCTCTTCGATTGAGAGCTCGTCAAATGGGTTCAGGGAGTGCTTGACACCAGCGGTTTCGACACCGGTCTGGGCTTTGTTGATACGGGGTTTGATCTGTTGGGTTCAAATGTGGACGTCAGTCATAATATCCCAATCTCAGAGTGAGTGGCGGGGGTCGTGGAGACCCTGTTGAGAGGTACAGCTCCGAGCATCGGTCGCCCGGTGCTGCACTTGGAGGGGCCATAGTTGAATGGGCACTTGACCTACCGCATAGTCAATCACGCGCTTGACAGGCACCAATATCCTTAGGCCGCTCATTTTGTGTAGTCAGTAGTCGAGCAACGGCCAATTCCCGAGTTGATATAAGGAAGGTTGGAGACTCAGAGGGATAAAGCGTGCGGTGACGGAGTGCCAAGAAATCAAAAACGCCGACGCGGCCCGAGTTTAACCCTCCTCGCACCATTGACTCCCCAAAGTACCGTATGCTTTTGCGGCCATAATGACAACAAGCGCTTGGGGTCGGAGCATCAATGCCGTGGAAATCTTACAGGTATTGAGCTTTCTGAGGTTTATGTTTCTAAAGCTTGATTTTTGTTAATGACTGCTCCAAGCTGTTTACCCTGACTACCGGTTACTCATAGAATCTGTATTATATAATTGTGTTTATAAGTAACTATGCGATATGGTGGCATTTCATAGACCAGAAGGAGTGCAGCGGAGATACGGGGACAATTAGCAGGGAGGCTATTTAGAGACTATTTAGTATATACTTATTCAACTAATTACGTGTGTATTCCAGCTCACTTCTAGTTATTATATTACTAGTTAACACCGGGGCAGTCTCTTCCTCTACGCACATCACCGTTCATGGTACACTTTATTGTGCACATGTTCTCCTAGTACATCACGACAGCTAATGTGCTTAAATATGGGAGATATAGGAAAAAGAAAAAGCCACACGATAGGCCCAATGGAAAAAGAACAAGGCAAGAAGCGATATAGCGTTGCTATTGGCCGCAATTCTCTGCTGTAGTCACATCACCGAGCCTACCGAGGTTAACCATACAGCCTACATATTGCACATGTCCAATAATGAACATTGTTCTCAGTCTTGTCAAATTGAAACAATGACATGCTGTAATGAAATGGTCATAAATTATAGCTGTGCCAAATCCTAGCCCTGATATATGTCTTTCCTTTTGTTTTCTAGTGGGCTACCAGGCAAGTTGATCCCTCACCCAGGTAGACTGTAGCTAGTTCTTCCCCCCTCCATCATATATACTAATGTGAAAAAAATATATATGTACAGCCTTCAGGGCTAGTTCCTTAAGTCGGAGAGAAAGATCGAGACATAAAAAAGAGAGGAAAAAAGAAACCGATGGCTATATGACGAAGTGCCTCCGAAGAGAAAAGTTTCCAAGTCAATTGCATTAGAATCGTTAAAGAAATTAGACAATAACGGCATTAAATACCAAGGGCCCGAGGGGAGAAAGCCTAGGTAAATAGTAGACAATGTTACGATAACACAGATGGTTGTAAACAGAGGTATTTTCAAGATAATGAGGCTGTTCCTTAAAGTTGACATGATCGTGTAAACATTGAAATTTATTGCGTCGTAGATGTGACGTTCCTAGGACTTCCAACTCTGCTGATATGTACGTTCGCGGTCTTTCCATAAATACATAGATGGAAAATGTCTTATATTCCGCTGTGATGCGAACTAAGTATTCACACCAATCACCAAGTCTCTTGTTTGTAGCGGCCGCTTTGCTCCATTCCAGTGAGATACCCCTCAGCCTGGGAACGGGTGAAAGGCTGCCCCGGCAAAGGAGCTCCTCCATTCTGGAAGGCTTCGATGAGCGCTTCACGCACAGCTTGGGGCATGCGACCCGAGGAACCACAAATATAAACTGACCCCTGCATATCATGCAACAGACGGAAGAAGAGCGAGAAGTTCTCGCGTATGGTATCTTGCACGTAGATCTTACGTTGCTGATCACGCGAAAAAGCAGTAAGCACCTGTAACGGGATGAGCTTGCTGAGCTCTGTCCACTCTTCTTCAAAGAAGAAGTCGGATTCTCGGTTCCGCCCTCCATATAGGAGGACAGTAGGGCCGATTGGTGGACTGACGCCGGGATTTTGCTCGCGGTAAGCCTGCACAAGTGCCGCTTTCTCCCAAAGCATGGAGCGCAGGGGTGCAACTCCAGTGCCCGGTCCAATGAGCACGGTTGCTCCGGTCAGTTGCTGAACTGAAGACTTGAGACCGCCGGGCTGGAGCTGAACTTGAAGGGTGCTACCTGGCTGGAGGACGGAGAGATACTTGGTACAGACGCCCTCGCGGATTCTCTTGATCACTGTCTGGTATTTGACAATAGCAATGAGTAGTTCAAATTGTGTATTTCCATCAGCAGTTTGCTTGTGTGTTCCGCCGCTGGCAATGCTGAATTGGCGGGCGCGCATGACCGGGAGAACAGATATTGCGTGCTGCCAGGGAATTTTGACAGTGTCGAACTCATGCAACACCTCAAGTATACTACGCCGTGGGCGTGTCGTGTAATCCCATAGCTCGTCGATATATTCGGGGTTTGTAAATTCTAGTAACCGTTCTTTATGCATTTCATCTTTGGTGTAGTGTGCAATTGTGGAGAAGAACGATCGGCGGGGTATCCCTTTGACGTCGAGATAGTCTATGAGGAGGGCACGAAGGGTGAGGTTGGGATAAGAGTCGAGACCAGGAATCGGTGGTGGTGATGGAATATCTCCTGTTGGAACGAAAGAGACTCGTCGATCTGCTAGATCGTTCCAACCCATCAAGTCAATAAGGGTTTGAACGTCAATTGAAGAGCTTTTCGGTGTGATGGCGATCATGTCCCCGGGAACGTAAGAAACAGAGTCTGGGACGGTCAGAGTAATATGGCGCACATCTTGCCAATGCTTTCGTGGAGTTACGCGCCGATTTTCGGTCAATGTCGCAGAGAGCGAGTGTGGGATGGGTCGGGAGTCATGGTCCAGATGGTGTAGTCCTGGATATTCATCTGTAGAAGCTTGATGTTCATTTGCGACGGCAGCTTGAGGTAACAGGACGGGATCGGTCTCCTCAGCCAACTGTAGCTTCCACTTTGGTGGGAGCTGCACATCATCTGGGATCGGGTGTTGTCCAGCAGGGAGAGGATGTCTGCTCAGTAAATGTTTTCGAAAATCCGTCATCCATGGTAGGAAAGTTCCCTCAAGTCTGCATATCAAGCCATGTAAGCCGTGAACAGATATATAGCATGAGGATCAAGATAGTACTGACTCTTCTGGATGTTGCTGGTCTGCTTCGCCCGTGGGATAGATTTCATTTGCACCAAGTTGTAAAAGCCGTTTATAGAGCTTGCGTATCGCCCAATTAAATCTTTCACAATCAGCCATTGAAACGCATGGTGGTAAAAGCTTCCATACTTAGGATATGAGCTATCTCCTAGCCCAAAACAAGTGAAGTTCACGCCGTTCAAAAAGGTAGCAGGTAGCTTCTTTAGCAAAAGCGACTTCCAAAAAGACCGCGCATTGGCTGGAAAATCGCCTTGTCCGGTAGTCGAGGTCACAAATATGATGAATGTATATGAAAGAAGGGATTCCTACGGTTCCATAGGCATTAGCCCTCTGAAGGGTCATTGCAAAGAAGTACATACCGGCTTGCATTGATTCAACTCGGATACATGCGTCGCAAAACGGAGCCGCTCGGTCAAGGCGCCTAATTCCTCGGCCACTTCCTGCGCATTGCCCGTTTCGGAGCCATATAAAATGAGCACGGACCGTCCTAAGGGACGTGGATCTGCGGTGTCGCCCATTCTGCGCTCTGATGTCGAAGTGTCTGAACAATCCTTGCTTTGCCCCTCCAAAAATCGGCTGACGTCACGCAAAAACCAATCGATCTTATCAAATATCCACCGCCATATCTACCGCCTACCCGAGTTGATCTTTCTATAGCCTAGAATACATTGGCGTTAGGATAATCATTTTTTGGAAGAATTAGGTCTAAGAAGAGGGATAAAGGGATGAAACCCCACAGAGGTGGTAGCATACGCCTTTAATAGTTGTATTAAGCGTAGACAAACGTGCCAGGTGGACTGAGCCTAAATGGAGGTTGTGCAGATATAAGGGAGATATCTTACATTGGCCAACCTTTACTCTGGAAGTGGCTTTTTGTTGACTCAAAGCAAACGAAGTCCCTGTCTTGCATATTGCCTACTAGACCTTGGAGAAGCTACGAGTTCTCGCTGCTTCTTTCGCTTAGAGTGTGCCTAGTAACTGGTTAGATACTATGTGGTGTGGTTAATTTAATTCGAATATCCTAATAACCCAGGTTACCAGAGTCATTGGCGCTGAAGACACTGAACAATCCACTGTGGCATTAAATAAATACAAAGGATATGCCAAAAAGGCGCGGGCCGGGCCGCTGAAAAGCCATAGTAAGGCTAAATTGGAAGAAAAAAAAGGGTATCGTGAATCTGCTTTTCAGAAGTCATCGTCGCCGCCACCGCCTCCACCGTCTTCATCACCCATATCATCTTCTCCATCGTCGAAGTACTGCTCGGCATTGTAATCGCCGCCCATTTCATCATCATCTTCGGAGAAGTCGTCATCCATAATTTCCTCCTCCTGTTCATCATCCTCATCAATCAATGCGCCTTCATCCGCATCTGCGTCACCATCCTCCTCGTCTTCGCCGGCGGCCACGCGCTTTGCAGGTCCAGCTTCGTCTTCTTCGTCCTCAAAACCACGCTTCACTCCAGCGGCCGACGACTGGCCCTGGTAGCCATCCAGGGACGCGTCAGGTCGGAAGTTCGGCTGGAGGGTTTGCCATAGCTCGCGGGGAAAGAACTTCAAGACTAAACGATTCAAGTATGCGGGATCAGTCACCCGAAACCGTAGAAAAGACAATGCTTGTAGAAAGTACTCACAATAAGTCCGTCCGGTGATCTTGGGAAGGGTACGTCGTTTCTTTTGATAACGACCGGAATAGGTGGGCATGCCGTGAAACGCGTCAAAGTTGGCACGCGCGGCGCTGCCTTTTTTGGCATTGGAAGACGAAGCATCAAGTACACAGTAAAAAGGGCCCTCGTGAAAGGTTTCGCGCAACTCGCGGTAGTAGTCTACCTGGGTTTGTTCTGCGGGGCTCAACTTCCGAGCAAATGGGACAGTATATTTCTGCGGATAGGATAGGTTAGGCTCTGTAGATTTCGGCATGATGGAGAGTGGTCCATTGCAAGAGGAGGATTTCCTGGAGAGCCAGGCCAAGAAGCAAACATACAGGGTACAACGGCGTTGGAGCCGTGTCTGGCTCCCCGCCAGGGTCGGCATCCCATGTAAACTCTGTGCCTGGGGGCTTTTTGCCCTTTGGTGCCCCACGGCGTGACATGATTGTGATATAACGACGTCAATTAACACGAGTTAACGAATATGGACCATTTTTCATGATATAACTGCGGATAGATGATCATGACTCCGGAAAAATACATTTCTTTACCGCCCACCCGAAACAGCACTAGGGCTGGCAGAATTCCTCAATGCTTCCCCGCGTGGACGCTAAGATAACACGCGCTGATCTTTACTTTGTACTCTGTTCACAATACACCATTGAACTTGATATTTTTTTGATTGAACACGAGGCTAGAGAATCACTAAACTGGTTCAAGTGTTTTTTTTCTCTGTTTTGCTTTTCAAATTTATTGCAACTTTATAGTCCGGCAGTCATTATCTGAGCACTGCCGGATTGCATAGGTCCCCAGGGACCCTCGTTCACACGCTGCTGTAGCGTTCGCATGATATCTTCAAACCCTTCCACCTGGCCATCGGTTTCTTGCAACCGGCTGTGCAGTGCTACAAGAACATCATGCTTCGCAGTGGCAACTTTCCAAACAACACTCTGGGAATCACCTGCACCACCCCCGACGAACTCTGCATAGGAGCGAGGTGGCTTGAAAAGATACGGGAGAAGGGTGGTCAGGGCAGGTGGAGTGAGAACTGCCCATGCTCCTGATTTGGGGAAAAATCCACTAGTAGCTGGGGATAGCTCACCCAGGCCCTCTTCGGAGGGCAGCCGGAACCGGGATGAATTCGTATTGACAGGCGCTGAAGGTGAGGGTTTCCAGTTCGCTGTTGTAATAGCCCTCATGAAAGTTATGGCCGACAAAGCAATCTCTTTCATCACTAGGACGTCGGCAGCGCCCACGACATCATCCCAAAAGGTGGGGTGTTGATTGACATAGAGGAAGTAGAGGATGCGAGCTGCAGCTGCTTCACGGTCCCAGTCAGTTGGGGTTGAGCCGGATGTGTTCAACTTCATCGAATCAGAAATTCCAGTTCGCTGGGGTCCGTGGAAAATTCTCGCCAGAACATCCAGAGCTTCACCATTTGGAGGGTTTGTAGGAACCGCGAGAACCGGGTTGGCGCCATGCCTACCAGCTTCGATGAGAAGCACTCGTGGGAGTGAAGCTAAAATAGCCAGGTGACCTGTGGGTACTTCGCCGTGTGCCCATTGCGCGCTAGGAATGGCGAGTGATCTGTTGATGCGGGAGATAATCCCATCAAGTAGGGTAGAGGGGTTCTGTAATAAGTGGTTGGGATACATCTCGGCGTACCGGGCCACATATGCCATAATCGGGCCGGATAGGTAGAGAAGATCCACTGAGTCCAGCTTGGACTCATCGAGATAATACGTCAGCACTTGGGAATGCAGCTCGTGTGCAACAAGGAAGTCGAGGGCAGGGGATGAGAAAGTCGAAGTAGACTGCACCGAGCTCCGAGCGACAAGGCCTGGCCCATCAATCTCTAGTAGCTCGCGGAAGAAGTTCAGCAGTGTCATATGCATCAAGACATCGCTCACTTGGACCATATGACAGGTGGCAAAATGCAGGAGACTACTGCTCTGGTATTTAGCCTCGATCCCTGGGACTTGCGCTGTTGAGATGATGTCCCAGCGGAGTTTTCCGGCTTTCACCAGGAGGGTCATTAGCCTGCCTTGTGCGAGCGTTCTTTCGCGTTTAGAGAGATCACCAGGGGCATCATTCTGGAGGCTACATAGCCCAAACAGTAGACCGTAGACATCCTTATCGGTGAATACTCTCCTCCACAAGAGTCCCTGTCCTGCATGACTTTCATCACCGGTATGCTCATATTCTCCATTTTCCAAATGATGAGCGACATCAACCTCTAAAAGCTCCCATAATGTGTCCAGTGCAGCCTGTGCGACTTCGGCCGAAGATGTTGAAAGCCACAGCTCCACAAGTGAAGCCACCAAGTTTGAATCACCTGCAACTATGGCAGCTTCACTGCATTTTTGTCCGGCTTTGGCCAACAGCGAAAGAGCTAGGAGATTGATTGGTGGTGATGGGGCCTTGAAGCCAGCGACAAGACTGATTGGAGGATCGACAGATTGGAGATCGGTGAAGGTGAAGTAGGCGGTAACTCTGATTCCGAGGGTTGTAATAGGCGTAGGGTCTTCTTGCAAGATGGGAAGGAGCGCTGAAATTTGTGATAGAAGAGTGGCAGGGACCACAGGGTCGGTGGATTCGACTAGTTGCAACTTCAACTTGTCGATGAGAGGAATGTCCAAGGCCGTGGAGGGGTTCTCCTGGACCTGAGCGAGGTGTGATCTCACTGCATCAAATGTCGAAGGAACTGACATTGCGGTTTCTTGGAATATGTTCAGTTCTTCCAATAATCAGTCACAGACTTAAAACCGAAATGGATACCTTTGTGACAGACGAAGCTCGCCCTATGCGCCGCGGGGAAAGCTCAATTCTGCCTCAGGCATCAACACCAAACCGACCAAACATGACCGCATCAACCAAGCGTATCTACTACTCCGTCCCTCACCAGAAGTTCCTCTACATCCCAGGACTACAGCATACAGTCATGGAGCCTCCGCAGTGCCTGGTCTCTCAGAAATCATCCGATTCGGGTCTTCATATCCAGCTGCACCCACTGGTTCTCCTCACTGTTTCCGACCAAATTACCCGACACGCTGCCCGACAGCAGCATGGGCCGATAATTGGCGCTCTTCTAGGCCAGCAGAATGGACGAGACATCACACTTGAGCATGCGTTTGAGTGCCCAGTTACTTACGGGTTGAACGATGAGATTGTCTTGCCGGCGGTATGGTTTCAAAAACGTCTTGAGCAGTGTACGTTGAACCCCTCTCAAGATCAATTTGGTTTGCCCCTAGGAAGTAAAACTGACCATATTACAGTCAAGAATGTGCACAAAGACCCCCCTCTCGACCTTGTTGGATGGTGGTCAACCGCGCCATCGACCGGGCCGAATGACGCCCATCTCCCTCTTCACCGACAGATCCTCCAGGACTACAACGAATCTGCGGTCTTCCTCGCCTTCCACCCTTCACAGCTTAACGATTCAGGTTCAAATGGCGGCAAGCTTCCTCTAACCGTGTACGAGAGCGTTCATGAAGGCCAAACCGCCCCCGATGCAAGCAAGGACATGCAGGTTGATGGCGAGGAGGCGGTGCCAAATATCAAATTCAGGGAGCTTCCCTACTCAGTGGAAACAGGAGAATCTGAGATGATCGGTATCGATACTATTGTTCAGGCTTCTGGTACCGCTTCTTTGAATGCGACACAGGAGCCGGCCAAGCGCGCGCAGCAGACAGAACAGACAGAGTCAAATAAGCAGAGCTCTCAGGTTGAACTCTCACAGGAGGAAGAGGAGCGTAAGTTTTCACAGTCTCAACACTACTACTCGAATGGCTGATACTAACTAAGTTGAAAAGTAATCGCAAGCCTCAGCACTCGTCTCAATGCCGTTCGCACACTCGAATCCCGCGTCTCCCTCATCAAATCCTACCTCTCCAGTCTCTCAGAAGCGGATTTTAGCTCAGATCGATCAAAGGACAATACATCTACGACCAAGTTGTCACACCCGATCATCCGCAACATTAACTCTCTTCTCTCGCACCTGTCCATCCTCTCTCCATCGGAGCAAGGCCCCTTCTCCACCGAAGTACTCTCGCAGAGCAACGATGTGCTATTGATCTCGCTACTTGGCCAACTCGGCGACAACGTCAAGGCCATGCGCGAATTGGGCCGCAAATCTGCAGTCATTCAGACTGCGCGTCACGTAGCCACCGCGCGCAAGGATCCCTTTATTCTCCAAAGGAGCTTCAATGAAGAGTTCTATGCCCAGGGTGGGCGTGGGGGTCCCGGCAGTGGGATGTATTCATGATAGTAGTCAGTTCAGTTCTTCACTGTTTCCACGATCACCCCATGAAAATACCCCCGCAACTGGCAATACACCGGATCTTGAGCCTAGGCTTTTAGCTACTTTGCTTAGACAGTGTTCCTTTCTGGGCCCGTGTCAAGGCCATTTAGATGAGATAACGAACTTTGATATGATTATTCTTCCTTTTCCCCCTATTCAGTCGGTGACTAAAGATCTAGTTCAGACAAACGATACTATACAAGAAATGTAAACCCACAGCGATGCTAATAATGCGCACTGGTGGGGATAGGACAAATAAAGGTAAAAAAAAGAGAAGGGGAATAAGAAAAATATGAATACAAGAACAAAAACAAAAACAAAAACATGCCGCTATGTAAACAGGCGGGTATCCATACCTACTCAAACAACAGGACAGAAAGAGAAAAAAGCGCAAAAATCTCGAAGTGCTCATGGGTAGCGTGAGGTAAGAAGAATAATGTCTGCAGCTCAATCACAGGTGAAACATGCATATCAAAGGTATCAAAGTAAACTTGGCCAATATGAGATGTGTGCACTGAGTCATCATTGAATCATAGATATGGATCATGAATGATGGTTGGTAGGATATGGAGGAGGAGGATGGTAAGAGTCCGGCATGGGCATAGGGACCTGCCCACGGAGAGGACCATTGGATGGGTAAGGATGGACCGGGGATTCCGAGTACAAATTGTCATGACTGCGAAGCGAAGGATCCTCATAGGGTGACGAGCTTCGTCCGTCAAAGGCAGTTGACGGGTTTTGGGCATGGTCATCGAAGTCCGACGCATATGGCGAAGTGCCTGTGAGCGCGATCTCGGGATTGGGTTGGGCGTGAGCCAGAAGCACATCACCCTCTTCGTAGGGTGTGTCACCATAACGGCCTGTTCGGCCTCCGGATATGGCCGTTCCAGCACCACGGTAGGCTGTTCCATGCTGGGTAAGTTCGCTGCCCTCTTGGGGTGGCTGGAGACCGAGTGACTCCTCTTGCGGCTGATAACTGGGGTCCAGCATACGACTCTTGCGGCCGACGAACAGCCAACGGGCACTTCGACCAATGGCTTTTAAGAGGTCCAATGGGTTCATGGCATCGATCAAGGCCCTTACACCATAGCGTCCACCTTGGTATGCAGCCTTGCTGTTGCCGTAGAAATCAGTCACTTGACTTGACTGGTTGGCAAGGGTGTAGGACTTCCACGAGAAGGCCCAGAGATGTAGTATACCAAATATAGCCATCTCGCAGTTGATCATCAGCTCTGGGAGCCCGACTTTGAGATCGTTCATGGCGATTTTATTAGTCGCTGATATAGCGCCTTCAGAGACTAGAAGGCTGATGAGTGTCTAAAATGTGGAAACATGAGTTTGTGAACCACTTTAGCAGGAGATGATGTTAAAAAAAGACTTACTGACTGCCAAAATGAAAGGAAAATGACGAGCTTAATCGACAGGATCTTCAAAAATGGCTGATGTTGCTTGATGTCTTGGCTGGTCTGATGGTAGAACTGGATTAGGCAGTACATAGCGATAGTGACTGAGACCGATTCAATGACGATAGTCTATCAATATATTATTAGCGGATCGGCAAAGGATGAAGCCCAAAACTTGGTCGCGACTTCAAACATACCCAGATATGCGCGAATGCAGGACTCAGCGACGCCTCACAGTATACCCCGAAAGCTTGCGCAACAACTGCAACGATAGTCATAAGAACGCGCATAACACAGTATTGGAAAACCCCGACCCAGACAATCTGTACAATGATCAGTACCCTAAAATTCCTCAACGTCTGCTCAAGTCCATCATCTTACATTGAACCATGTCAATCCACTGCGCGGGGTCCGCCAGATGCGCTTGCCACCACAACATTTTTGAAGCCAACTCAACGGCCAGAGCCATTCCTTAGGTTGAATTCCACGGAAGTAATCCTTCTGGCTGTGTAGATCCGGGGCGGTGTAGTGGCACATAAGGGAGAAGAAGGCGGAGATACAGAACGCTTCGTAGCAGTCGCCCATGACCTTAAAGTAGACAGAATCACGGTAGAAGTACATGCTGAGCCATGCGACAAGGGAATAGACGGGAACCATAAATAGGATACGGATAATACTGAAAGACGAGGGCCATGTCAGCAATGCTCGCGTGACGCGTTAAGGAGAAGGGGACTCACTGTCGCTGTTCGATCGGCTTGCTGTAATGTGTTGCATGTAGCATAATCAGGACCAAAGATACAACACAGGCGATGATAGCGCAAGCACCGCCCACTAGGAGTGCTAGAGCATGAAATGTAAGACCGCCATCCCAGAGTGCGACCTCCTCAACTAGTTCCGATTAGTTCATTACAAAGTTCAAGGCCAGGGAGGGATAACGAACTCGCTTCAGCCTCTGTGGTATTACACACTGGCCAGCCCATGGTCGCTGGGGTGAAAATGGCAAAGAGGACTTGTTGATGGACCGAACGTTTTTCCCCCTTTATCTCTTATCCGGATCGACGGGAAAGACGCCACCGAAGATCAAGGAAATAAATATTGAGGAATCACAATGTACACCTTGAGAGACAAGAATATGGCGTTGTGGCTGATTATGCACAGCCTGTCAGGTCTCGAAAATCCTCCGATTTCCTTGGGATCGTCGGCAGCTCAAAGGCTTGGTCTTTGGTCTATTTTTATTTTCTTGGCTTTACAGCCCTGTTGGGTGGACCCGGTTTTTGATGGTACGTACTTGGATATTTAGATTCTTTGAGATATTTTGATACTTTCATAATTTGATTTAGCATTTTGCAGTCGCTAAAAGACTATTGTACATGGCCATGGCCCAGCTGCATGCCTTCAACACTCGAAAGTTCAAGAGCGCCATGAATCTCCACGCCGTCCACCACGTCCCCGTCCACGAGGTCTGGGACCACCTCGAGGTCCAGGTGTGAATCGCTCGGGGCCGATGTCCACGAACTTATCGTCATCTTCGAAAGTAATTCGCCGCATTTCATCACCACCACGACGTGGGAATGTACCCTTCTTAATCAGCTCATCAAATTGGTCCAAACGTTTGTCGGCAACCGGACGTGGAACGGGAAGGTAGTACAGCTTGGGCTTTGTAGTGGTAGATTCAAATAATTCATCCAGAGGTTTAAAACCCTGCCCAGGTCGTGATGGAGGCGCGGGGGCCGCGGGGGGTGCGTTGGAAAGCCGACGATCAAGCTGCTCAATATCGCGGCGCGGGCCCAAGGGAGGAGTACGATTGAAACCCGACTCACGTCGTCCAGAGGGAGCAGAGCCCACCTCGGCGAGGGTAGCCGTGGTTCCGTCACCAGACGTCTCATATCTCACTTCCCAACGAGCAGCAGCGCCAGCGCGGTCTCGGGATTTCTCTTCTGTCTCAATCCATTCCTTGATCTTCTCGTCGGGAATAAAATCTGCTCGGAGATTCTTGCGGTTGCGCTCGTTGGGCCACACAGTCCCATGGACAGCAGAACGAACCCGCGAAGCTGCTGCGAGACTGGTGAAACTCACAAAACAGTGAGTTTTGATAGCATCAAGATAGAAGTCAACGATGGCATCGGAATCTGTGGTTCCGGGGGCGGATGCAAGACTGGCCAGGTGTTTGCGGAGTGCAGTCGGCTGGAGTGGGCGCATGAGGCCGTCGATATAGAGGGCAGAAGTTGCAGGGTGCAACGCAGGGGTGGTGTCGACATCCTGCATTGCGA
This sequence comes from Penicillium robsamsonii, assembly GCF_028829455.1. Classification (NCBI taxonomy): domain Eukaryota; kingdom Fungi; phylum Ascomycota; class Eurotiomycetes; order Eurotiales; family Aspergillaceae; genus Penicillium; species Penicillium robsamsonii. The sequence goes on along the minus strand of NW_026643219.1, from coordinate 7,257,908 downwards.
TATCTCTTGGGGGAGAGGCGGGGTGGGTTGATGCACCGGCAGGTGCAAATAGGTTGCGAAACCGAGCGTCTTGCTTGGTGGGGGTTTTGTGTGAATCTGTTTGCGTCTCAATAGGCTGTTTGTCTGTGTGGCCCTCCGCTGCTTTTTGGTCTTCAGGCTTTGAATCACTGAGGCCCTCATCGCGAGAGACCGACACCTCATCGTCTTTCAGCAACACGTGCGGGCTTGTTTCCTTCGCACGAGCCTTCTTATTCGCAATCTCTTCCAGAGTAGGAGCTGGGCTCTGGCTGCGGCGTTTCCGTTTGCGTGTATCTTCCAGTGCATCTTCAACTGGGAGAGGTGTCGATAACTCGGTGTTAATCTCTGAGGTATGGGCAGCAGATGTGATGGGTTTTTCTTGAGCCTTTATGGGCTCCTCGTCCTTCGCATCTTGGGATGCTTTGTCCATTTGTAGCTGTGATGGTGCAGCTGTAGGACCTTGATTTTCAGTAGTAACTTTCTCTGTTTGTATCTCTGTAGGCTTCGCAACATCTTCGACTTTTTGCGATTTCACATCGGCTACTGAAACTGCCTCTCCTTGGGTCGACTCATCCGCCTGCATTTGTCCATCATGAGTTGGGTCCGATACTGACGCAGGTGCTGTTGTTTCCTCGGTTTGTGAGATTGCTTCTTCCTTTGGTTGCTCAGGCTCTTCATTCTCTGATTCTTCGGGCTGCGACTTTGCTTGCGGAACAGCATCAGGCGCAGATGGCTGTGACTCGGTAGATTCTTCTGCTGGGGCTGCTGCATCGGACGTGTCCTGATTTGTTTGTGAGTCAAGCTCAGTCAATTTGTCAATGAATTGCTGCTTGAGGCGGAGACCAGTCTGAGGGACGCCGCGCTTCTTGCACTCAGCCTTCAAATCAGCCACTTTCAACGACGAATAGTCAGTCATGATGACAAACTCTCATCAAAGGGTTTAAAATGTGAAGTTTGAAGGAGATGAGATCAATTGCTTATATCAGAATGAATAAGACAATTGGTTGCAGCGCAGGGATTGAACTTGGGGGCGCGATGGAAATGCGCGCCGATGATGTAGGACGCTAGCCGCATCCGGACTGGCGTCACTCTTGTCTGAACAATGCGCATGCAACTCGACACGTACATGGATGTGTGTCCCTTTTCAATCATTTCAGTTAATAAAATAAGATCTATTTGAAAGAATTAGAAGAGAATTTTCAATAATTAGTCGTATTGAAGTAGATAACTTGACTATTTGTAGCACTGCAAACTGCAACAGAGGCCTCATAAACAGAGGCCTGATAAAACAAACCACATGCCGCTGTAGTAAACGTTGGCATAACTTATATCGATGGTAGTTCACTGGCATTGTATTCAACGGTGCCATATGGTCCAGACTATATATAAAATAAGCAAATGTGCAGCTATGGCGTTGCTATCACCCAGAGAGAAAAAAAAAAAAAGACATTGATGCCAGACGGGAGGAGTTGTCTACAATTGGGAGGATAGCCTTGCCTCCGGTCTTAACTTGGAACCAGTACCTCTGCTGGATGGAAAGCATCTATATGGTATGTGGAACAAAATATACATAATTTGCTCCTGACAAGTCGTGCGTGATATTACATCTACCACTCTTCTCTATGTTCTTAGAAGATTGTCATACTATGTAGTAGGTAGTTGGAGTGAGATACTGCAATTGGAGAGGAAGATAACATAGATATATTGACAGTGATTTAGTCATTTGACAAGAGTGCTTCTAATCTACAATACCCGCTGGCAGCAAAGCCACGTAGTCCAATGGCGCCAGCTCAGTGCCATCAGGCGCCCCGACAATCTTCAAAGTGTCGCCCTTGCGAATCTTGACGCCCCGGAACTTGATACGAATCGCCGAATGCCCATCCAAATAGATAGAAGGCGTGTGGCTAAAGGTATCCTCACTATTACCAACCCATTGGCCGATTTTTCGATTATTCAGGTAGACTTTCCACTGTGACTGGCCACCGTAGACATCGTAGTAATTCACTGCAAGGTCATAGGTACCAGAGGGAAAGTTTATTTTGGTTGAAGCGGTGCCGGCTGTACTGTTGGAAGTTGTGACAATTGCAACATAACCAGAAGCTGCTTCGGGGGGGCTGAGCCTGTAAGTCTTGTAACCCTCTAGCTTCATGTCTTCCGCTTCGATGCGCCATGGGTGATGGTCGACACGCTTAGCCTGGTCGGGGATTCCAGAAAGATTGTAATAAAAGTTATTGATCGCATCTCTCCAGACAATGGAGTGACCGCTCTGGTAGTCTAGGAAGTGCCGAACATGGTTGTATCGCTCAGTATCAACTTTTCCATGAAGTGATTCCCACTGCGTGAGGAAGCTCTGGGCAGTTTTGGCTCCGCTGTAGTGTTCGTCGTAGAAGTGCTGGATAACAGTCTTCCCAGAGTGCAGACGATGGGTGTATTTGACATGGTGGAACCATAGCAGAAGATCGTCTGGTGTCGTGTCGATGTTCTCATACATGGCAGCAATTTCGTCCGGATACTGACCTGAAAAGCCTGTGCCGTGGGCCACCGTCCGATCCATTCCAATGCTAGTTTTGTTTGCGCGGGTCCATTGGCCCCAGCCGTTGTTGTCTTGGGATGCAGGGTTGGGGCCATAGTGAGTGTATAGAATATCTGTTAAGGTCTGGATGCCCAAATTCCCACTATACTGTTCGTAGGCGGGCCAGGATTCCATGGACATGCGAGTGATAGTGTCGAGTACCTTGCGGTCCAGCCCAAAGGTCAGTCTGATCCAGTCTTGCAGAATGTCCTGTGCATCATCTGCTGGGTTCCAAGCCAAGCGACCATAGGCATATAGGTTTGACATAGACAAGTGGCTACCAAGCCAGGTGGTGTTTGTGCCCACGTTGACAACAGCTGCTGATCCGCCTAGTTTCCGATTGAACCGTTTACCAGCCACGATGTCGCGAACGAGTGATGGCTGGTGGTCGATGCGGAGGTCAGAGTCTAAGATCGTCTTCCAAAGGGGGGCAACATAGACTAAATGCGACTGCTGCCCAAGGTATTCTTGCGTAACTTGCAGTTCAATGGCCATGCTGGTTTTGCGCAAATTTGCAAACAATGCCGATGGTGGCTCACGGACCTGGAAATCAATTGGCCCATACTTAATTTGGATCACCACATTGTCATCAAATTCGCCATCTAGATGCTTGAAGAAATCCACAGCAGCATTTGCACGATCATGCGTCCAGACTGCCTCGTCCAGGTGATGGTCGTAGACAAACGCGCGATACATGACAATGCCGCCGTAGGGCAGGACGTCTTTGGCAAAGAGGTTCGCTGCATCTGCAAGAGTCCTATTATATGTCTGGGGCCCTGGTTCTCCCTCAGAGTCGGCTTTGATAAGGTAACCAGCCATGTCAGGAACTCGATCGTAGACCTGAGCCGTGATACCCGACCACCACTCAATGACAGATGCATCGAGGGGATCGAAAGTGCTAAGCCCTCCGTAGGTCTGAGGCGACGCGAAATTGAGCGATAGGCCAACTTGTATACCATATGGTCGGAAAACATCGGCGATTCGAGCCACACCGTCGAGGTTTGTGGGAGTCAAGAGGGTAGCGTTCGCATTGACGTTGTTGATAACGACAGCATTGATTTTAATCGAGGCCAAGAGGCGGGCGTATTCAGCAACGCGGGTTAGATCATCGACGATTTGACCGTCCTTGAAGAATATGGATGGGCCACCATAGCCACGTTCGATTCTTCCATCCATATTGTCCCATTGATTCACCCAGCGAATAGGCGCAGAAGGATTGGAAGCATAGGCGACATTGGAGAAGTTTCCCTGTGCAAGCATCGACAAGTATTCAAAGGTGCCATAGAGCGCACCCCTCTCGTTTTGTCCAAGAATTTGAACGTTTTTCCCTTTGATGTCGAGCCAAAAGCCATCTTCTTCCAGTTCAGGTACACCTTTCATAGCGCCACAGATTTCCCGATATTGGTCAATCGTGCCAACAATAACCGAGGAGGCAGCCTTGCATTTGTTGTGTGTGACTTTCACACGCTTCCCATAAACACCTTTGAGACCATTCTGCAACTCCGTGCCCGCAACATACACTGGACTTGTCTCAGACGCATTGAGGGTGACGATACTCGAAGGGAGGTTGGAATGACATTGACCTGAACAGGGTAATGATGCATACCGCAGCCAGCCATTGAGGCCGTTCTCAGCGGCTGCAAAGCCCAAGGAGGCAAAGAAGAGGAGTGTACGCATTGTAGCCAGGTTTCTGGTCTAGGAGCGTATACCTAACCACTCACTGCAGATCAAGTTTCCCCTTTATATCAAGTTCCCCGCGACATCACACCACCGGAGATTCGCCGATGGCAAATAGTTGTCGGAGAAACTTCAGGCTAAATGAATGATATGTCCAAGCCAAGCAATACAGGCTATACTTGCAGTGTTTCCCCGCAAAAATTGCGGAGTTGTGTGGGGGTTGATTTGGTACGGACATTAACGCAGAATTTATTCACGCTAATGTTGAGAGAGCCACTGACAAAGGGTCCACGGGATATACCCCGTATTAGCCTGTTGGTTGCTGGATGTGGCTTATGGTCAGTACTCAAGATGAGATTAAGATCAGCGCCACGAAGCCCTATAGGTACCAGACAAGGCCCGAGTCGGACAAGAACTGGAGCAGACTCATCATAATGCGATGCATTTGGGTATTATATTTTAGGCTATTCTATGGAATGGCGGAGTCCGAAGACAAGCGCATATAGCAAAGTGGCCAAATATCTTGGCACGCCTATCTAAAATATACCAAGTTTGGGAGATACGCATGTACGTAATTATCATTATTCGTGGGAGAAGGTTTTGTTCAAGAATGGTTCAAGATTCTAATTTTTTATGGCTCACAACAGGGCGATACGCTTAAGCATCACGGCTCAGGATGTCGGAGTCACCGGCATCGAGGATAGCCATAGCGGAGCAGCGGAAGAGCTTACCGCAAGCGGTACCGAGCTCAATCTATAGGGCGAGTTAGTCCAATTCGCTCTCCGGGATGCCTTTCGGTGATCCCTTCGCTGAGCAACTTCACTCTCCGAAGTGGTAGTTTTGACCGACTTCTTCTCTGAGTAGTGTAGCTGACACCGAGGTGCGACAGCCGATTTTTCAGGCTGCCGACCCGAAGGAAAGGGGAATGAAACGTACGTTGTTGCCGTTGAAGTGGTGAACGGGGGTCTTGGCGAGCATGGCGTAGTACTCAAGCTCGGACTTGCGCAGAGGAGGGCAGTTTCCGGAGATGAGGACCAGCTTGGCCTTGCCAGAGCGGAGAGTCTTCATGGTGGACTTGGTACCCATGGTAACTAAGAGAATTTGTTAGTGGATTGCTTATTTGTGCGATCGAAACGACTGCTTACCCTTGCCAGACTTCATCACAAGCGCCAGGCGCGAGGAGAGGGTATCACCGGACTTCTTAGTCTTGACCATTTTGAATGTTTTGAGGGGTTGGCTCGTAAGAAGTTTTGTTGGATCGTTGGCTACGGAAGAAGAGAAAATTCGCACAGACGGGAAAAAAGGTCAAGTGTGGAGCGAGCCCTAGCCGCACGTGACTACACGTGACAGATCACCGCTTTATTTTCTGCCACCGGGACCGGAGGAACCACTGCGGGGTCTTTTTTTGACTCACTCCATTTTATATTACTACAAGTACACCCTGTTCTCAATTTCCATCTCTTGTCTTTCTTTATTTTGCACATTGTCTTTTTTTCAAAATGGCCGAAACTAGCAGTACCTCTGCTGCGCAATACCGTCAGTTTATCCCCCTTCAGTCTTATCTTATGAACCGCTACTAAATCCCGTAGAGAGAGTCGCTTCGCAGCCTGAGAACCCCTATGCCCAGTTAATCGAGGATCAATCCATTGCGGTCATCCCTTCCTTCAAACTTGAATCCGGTGTCACCCTTTACAATGTCCCGGTCGCATACACCACACGCGGAACCCTCGCTCCCAATGGTGATAATGTGCTGGTGATTTGTCACGCTCTTAGTGGCAGTGCCGATGTCGCCGACTGGTGGGGCCCTCTTCTTGGTGGTCCTGGCCAAGCTTTTGATGTCTCTCGGTTCTTCGTGATCTGCCTGAACAGTTTGGGCAGCCCGTACGGAAGTGCAAGTGCTGTGACCCACAAGGATGGTAAGCCTGAAAATGGCTACTATGGACCTGAGTTCCCCTTAACGACTGTCCGTGATGATGTCAACATCCACAAACTTGTCCTGGATGACCTCGGTGTCAAGCAGATTGCCGCGGTGGTCGGTGGGTCCATGGGTGGAATGCTCACCTTGGAATACGCATTTTTCGGCAAAGACTATGTGCGAGCTATTGTCCCCATTGCGACTTCAGCGCGCCATTCCGCATGGTGCATTAGTTGGGGTGAGGCACAACGGCAGAGCATCTACAGTGACCCGAAGTATGACGATGGCTACTATGCATTTAACGACCCGCCGTCCACCGGCCTCGGTGCAGCTCGCATGTCAGCACTTCTCACTTACCGTAGCCGCAACTCATTCGAGTCTCGGTTCGGTCGCAATGTACCAGATCCAACCAAACCGCGAAACATCAACGGCACTGAGAAGCTCCCCAGTCCCCCGAACGAGCACTGGGCTATCCACAACGACGGACACCGTGGCGGAACAACCTCACGCTCAGGGAGCAGACAAGGCTCACCGGCTCCTGTGAACGAGGCCGATGTCCAGTTCATGGACCCGCAATTCTCTGGCACCAAAACATTTGCCCCTGAAGTCGACGCAAAGCCCAAGCTGACTGCATCCGGCCGTCCTCGTCCACCGACCTACTTCTCTGCACAGTCATATCTTCGTTACCAGGGTGATAAATTTGTCAAGCGATTTGATGCCAACTGCTACATCGCCATGACTCGCAAACTCGATACGCACGATGTGTCCCGCCGCCGCGGCAATCCTAGCACCGAGACTGAGGATACCGTGCTCGAGGCCCTCGGACAGGTCGAGCAGCCAGCTCTAGTCCTAGGCATTGAGTCGGATGGTCTTTTCACATTCGCTGAGCAACAAGAGATTGCAGCCGGCATCCCCAATTCTCGCCTCGAGCGCATCGATAGCCCCGAGGGCCATGACGCATTCTTGCTTCAATTTGAGCAAGTTAACCGCCATATTGTCGACTTCTTCCACGAAGTTCTGCCCGATATCATGGCCAAGTCAAGCGCCGATGGTGCCGCTGCTGTGGCTAGTGTTACTAAGCTGACGAAGAGCAGCACCTTCGGCGAGGCCGAGGTGGAGGATATCACCGCTTGGTAGAGCGTTGGAATCCCCCAAAAAAGGTATTGTCAGGCGCAGTTTTTTCTGCCGCCAATCCCATGCTCTAGTCTGGGTCCAGAATCCCGTGAAGGGGTCCGCGACCGGATAGATGTCATGGCGCATCAGGGGAAGTAGGTTGCTGTTCTTTTTTCCGTTCCGCCAGTCAGGGAGATGAGCATCCAACTGCCTCTCCCGTCTCTCACTTGGCCTCTGTCCTTGTCCGAGAAGACTGTCAAAGAAGCATCCAACTGCTCTCCATCAGACCCGCCCTCTGGGTCAATTTCTTCCGGGAGGATACTCCCTCCGCCGGGGGTGATGGGTCCGTTTATCGGTATTGATAGCCATTGGTTATCTTTGCGGCATGTATGTCGCATTATCAAATAGAAAATTAATTCAAAATAACATATCTAGACATATCTGGACATATACGTTTATACTATTTGACTTTGACGAAACAGACAACGGCAGATCCAGTTTATATTCAAATCAGATAGCCCACGGCAATAGCGCCATGGTAATAGGGGCTACAACATACTCCGTACATATGCAGGACACACGCCTCGGTTCAAGTTGAAAGAGCAAAAAAAAAAAAAAGGGTTCGAGCTAAAGAGATAACTTGGCCCGAGCTGAATGGTCAGAAACGTGTGGCGGTACCCAGTGCTCATGCAGGCGCAATTTATGAGACTTATATTTATTTACATATGCGACGTACTCTTACTGAATGATTTTCCAGGTTTCCTCGGGAGGGGGAATACTATGTAAGTAGTTCGGAGTATGGATGATCTAGATGTCGATATATTTCCCACAAGCGGTTATTGCAAAAATAATCCAGTCTAGATTGCTGTCGCCCCCGATTTGAGTCACACTAGCACATGCTCTAACTAGATAGGTACTTGGCGCTTAGACCCTCTTATGAAAGTACCATTAATGGCGGATTTAATTGGTCCCTAAAAGGCCCATTGGTTATCTCTATACCTAGGTAGTTCTTGATACGGAGGATGAGCCCTATCCTTTTTATGCAGACTAGCTCAAGTAACATTATCTTTTTTCTCTTTAACCCGCTTAGCTTGATTTTTATTTCGGTGTATTCCCACTGTGATATAATTCTGGCCTGCATTCCCCCCGCATACCAGACAGTTGTGCCGACAACGCTTGGATTTTCCCTCTTTACAACACATAGTTCGGGAGATTGCCTGGCTTTGATCTGCAGGTGCATCACCAGTCGTTTAAGCTGTAGTGGGGTCTCGCATTGGAGAGCATTTTCATTGTTTATCTGCGCTCTTTCCTCCATCTCTTTGATCTTCGTCGAGCCATATTCATACATCCGATTCCTTGATCGGAGCATAAACAGAGAGAGAATTACACAGAGATGGAGCACAAGCTATCAGCAAAAGCAATCAAAATCCGCCATCGTCTGACCTTCACAAGAAGCAGCTCCGCACGAGGTACAGCATCAACACTAGTCTCGCCCATTGAGACCAATCCATCGAACAGCCGTCCCCGAACGGCGCCAAATCCCGAGTCTCCCACCCAAGACGAGCCAACATGGGATCTCAGTGACCCCGATTCCAACCGAGGCTACAGTTTCACAGATGACCCAGGCTACTTCCGCCCTGTATCGCCGTTCATTGACCGCCAAGAGATCGAAGATGACCTCGAAGATGATATCAAACATGCATGCGCCATGCTATCTCATAACATTGATCGTGGCATTCCAACCGTATTATCCCACCGGAGCGCCGTGCCAGTCTGGACGAATGCACAAAATCCCGCTGGTCAGCCTAGTGTCGATGCAGCGCCTCTATCTTTAGAACATCATGTTATTCTCCTATCGGCGCCCAAACCAATCAACCCCGAAACAGAGAACACCCCGAAACATGATTCCGGCGTCGGTATGAGCTTCAATTCTCCCAGCCAACTAGGGAGACCATACGACAGCAGCGCATCGGGCACAAATACCTCAACCCGGTTCTATAACAAACAACCCCCCGCCTCACCACCACACAGCCTATCAGCAGGATCCCACTCCCGGAGCCAGAGTCTAACAACAACATTCGAAGAAGACCAAAGAAAGCGAGCCTACTCATCAAGCCCGGTTCCCTTCCCATACAGTCCTCCCCAGCTCAACAGCGAGTGGAAATTTGAGCCAATGACGCTCGACAGCCCACTCAGTGAAACCGACCCTCAGCCCGAAGCTACTGAGTCTGAGCTCAAGACAAAGCCACAGACCGCACGTGCTGACAGAAATGAGAACAAAACTGAGACATTCTCCCCAGCCATTTCCCCACCTCTCGGCGGAGTGGATAGGAATTGGCTTCGGTCTAGCCGAGACATCCAACGCCAATTCGAAAAAAAAGCGACAACCCAAGCCAAAGAGACAAAGCCAGTGATCCGCTTCTACAGTTCCTATAACCAAACAACAGGGGATTTCAACTCGCGTGAATGGCCAACGAAGAATTTCTGGGATCGGGATCCGAGTGTCTACAGCGAAGACTCACTAGCTTTACCACTGGCTGGAACCTCATCGAGATCAGAAACAGGAAACCCCGGATTGGGTACTGCTTCGACGAATGAGGAAGAGTTGCCTGGCGAATACCCGTACCATACGTTTGCCGGGTCCAGCGGGATGTCTTACTCGTCTTCTTGTTTGGGGAATGAGATTAAGCAACAGGGCCGTGTTTACTCGGTTGATGTGCCCGGTTTTGCACCTAAAAATAACCGGCGGAAGAAGGCTTCGCTTTTGTTGAGGAAGTTGGCTGGGCTGGGGATGAAGAGGAAGGAAAATGACGGGAATGGAGTCTGCTGATACGCAGGGTGTGGGGTTTGTGGATTGGATATGCATTACTGGGATTTGAGCAGTTCTTGATTACTCCTGGGAGGCGTATTCGTATTCGTATCTTTTGATCTAGAGGTCTGTTCTTTTCTGTGTATATACCCCTTTTCTTTTCTGTTCTTTTGCCATTTATTATATCTGCTTGGGTTTAGGGGACATTCTATGTAAGTTTTTATTATTTTTGAAGCTCATTTCAAAAAGCATCGTTCTCATACAACCTCCACAGTTGACCATCGCTTCCTGGCACTTTTCTCTCTTAGAAAACTACATCTACTTCACTAGACCACTTTTATCAAGTTGAATAAAATAAAATTTTGCATTTGGAACAGGCAAGAAATTTGGCAAATGGTAAGCCAACCCCGATCGACAGATAAAAATAACATCACTCGTGAGACATGGTCCTATATATAGACATAACGCATCATATACCACAGCCCTACAGACCAAGCCAGAACCGGGTCTTGCCAACATCAAACTCGCCATGCAGCTCCTCCGCTCCAGTACCCGTAACGAGAACCTTGTACGTTCCCTTCTCGGAGATCCACTGCTCCCGCTCCTCATCCCACCAGCTCGTAGCCAACTTCTTCTCAACAACCAACTGCACAGTCTTAGTCTCACCAGGCTGCAGGAAAACCTTCTGGAAAGCCTTGAGTTCGCGCACAGGACGGCCAACATCAGTCTTGGGGGGCACGATCCAGAGTTGCACGATCTCGGCGCCAGCCACAGAGCCCGTATTGGAGACAGTCACCGACGCAGTGACAGGCTCACCGGACTCGGTGTACTTGCTCTGTTCGGGCACAGTCTCGATGCTCAGATCTGAGCGCGCGAAACTCGTATACGACAGACCATGTCCGAAAGCGAAGCCAGGCGCGACATCGCTCTTCTCGAAGTACCGGTAGCCAACGTAGATATCCTCACCGTAGAGGACACGGCCGCGCTCGGACCGGAAGTTCAGGTAGGAGGGGTTATCCTGCAGGCGGCGGGGGAAGGTGATTGGCAGCTTGGCGGAGGGGTTGACGTCACCGTAGAGGACGTCTGCGATGCCGTTTCCGCACTCGTTGCCGCCGAACCAGGCTTGCACGAGGGCTTTGGCCTTGTCTGCCCACGGCATCGTGACCGGTGTGCCGGACTGGATGACGACAACTGCGTTCGGGTTCGCCTCTAGCACACGGCTGATCAAATCGTCGCTGCCAGGGGGTAGGTCCATGTGCTCGCGGTCGTGGCCTTCGGTCTCCCATTCCAGGGTGAGGCCGGCGAAGATGACGACTTGCTCGGCGGTTTTGGCTTGCTCGACTGCGTTGGAGATCAGCTCTTCTTGGCTCACTTGTCGGCTGGCGCCGAAACGGAAGCCTCCTGGGCCGAAGGCGACAACTCCGCGTGTGTCGAGGTCTGAGGTTGGTGCGCTGCCGAACTGGAAGACAACCTTGTATGTCTGACCGGCCTTGAGCTCTTTGCTACCGACCTCTTCGATGGTGGCAGTGCCGAAGAAGGCGGAGCCTTGCTTCTGGTTCTTGGTGTTGTCGACAACCACCTCGCCGTCAATGAGGAGTTGGCCTGTGCCGACGACTGTCACGCCAAATTCGTAGACTCCGCTCTCCTCGGGGGTGAATAATCCCTCCATATCGACGTAGTAGGTCATAGACTTGATCTTAGGGTTGATGTAGTCCATCAAGAACCCGGAGGATTCGAGCAGATGCAACTCGTCCACGACCTGTCGGTCCACGCCAGAGCTGGGGGGTTCGTTGTAGACCTTGAATGTGAAGCCAGGCTTGCCATCTGCGGTCTTCAGCAGTGGGCCCAAAAGCGGCAACTCCTTGTGGGAGTACACGCCCTGGCTGTAGTTAACCTCTCCGGTGGTCTTGGCAGAGACGCCATCGAATGGAGTGACAGTGTAGTATGGAGCCAGAGAGGCCGAGCCACCACCACAGTAAGCAGCAATTTTAGCGTTGGGTCCAATGACCAGCAGAGACCCATCCTTCTTAAGGGGAAGAATATCACCCTCGTTCTTCATGAGCACGACAGACTCGGCAGCAGCACGGCGCATCAGAGCCTGATCTTCTGGTCGGTTGAGAGCCTTCTCGGGTGCTCCCTCGGGGATGCCCAGAGGCTCAACCCAGTTCACCAGGTTGAGGATGTTGCGCACGCGCTCATCGAGCTGGTATTGAGCCACCTTGTTTGATGAGACGGCGTGTGCAAGAGTCCCACCACGCCAGCGGGTCTTACCGGGCATCTCGATGTCAAGACCGGCGATGATGGCATCGGAGGTACTGTAGGTACCAAACCTAATGAAAATCAAACGTTAGCTTCCGAGTGAACAAAAAGGTTAACAGAATAATCCATCACAGATACTCACCAATCACTCATGATAAGACCCTCCCAGCCCCACTCCTTGCGCAAGATATCATCAATAATAGCCTTATTCTCGCTGACATGAGTTCCGTTAACCTTATTATAAGCGGTCATGATGCACTGCGAGCGACAAATGCGCATAGCCAACTGGAAGGGCATCAGGTAGATCTCACGCAGAGCACGATTAGTAAGAATGCTGCTCACAGCCAACCGCTCATGCTCCTGGTCATTGCAGACGAAGTGCTTAAGCGTAGCAGCAACACCCTTCTCCTGCATTGCCTTGCAGAAGTGGCCGGCCAGCGTACCGGAGAGCACACCATCCTCCGAGAAGGACTCGAAGCCGCGTCCGCCTAGCGGCGAACGTTGGGTGTTGATCGTTGGGCCCAGCACGATGTGTGTGCCTTTTGCGATCGCCTCTTCGCCCATCAATGCACCGACTTCCGCTAGCAGCTCGGTATCCCAGGTTGCACCGAGCGCTGTTGCGCAGGGGAAGCATGCTGCTGGGATGCCATTGAAGAACCGGGTGCCACGGACACCATTTGGGCCATCGGACATGCGTAGTGCGGGAATGTTTAGGCGTGGAACCGACACTGTGTGCCAGAAGTCATGACCTAGTAGGATGAGGTTAGTCTTAACTTGATCAATCACTGGGATTGCATCATTGGCAATGGAACTCGGATTTACCAGCTGTGAGGGCCACCTTCTCGCCGAGGGTGAGCTCCTCGATGGCTTTCTCGACGTCAATTCGAGCCATAATGTAATGTAGTTCTCTTGTATATTATTTGCTTTTACCCCTGTTCAATTGCCCCAAGAGAATGAAGCTGTTCAAGAGGTGTTTAACTAACAAAAATAGAGAATACAGTAGCTCAATAGAGAAGAGAACCACCTTTTATACCCGGAGAGCCAGGCCTTTTCCAATGTATGAAGCGTCAGATGAAACCCGTGTAGGCGGGGGAAGATGAGGAGTATTATCCAATGACAATGGCTATATAAGACGCGAAGTTGGCCAAACAAATGATATTCCAATATATTTAACAAATAATCCACTTGGCTGCTCAAAGGGCCACGGAGGTAGTTGCGAGACCGAAGTTTAGCCGGCAGGGTAAGGCGGGGCAAGGAGGTCCGGATGTCGGACCGATGAGCCGGAGTACAGACATTTGAACTACATTGAAAGGAAAGGTGGAAAAAAAGTCCATAGACCCTTGAATATTGCTTTCATTTAGAAAAAAAAAAGTACATGTGAAGAAGTGAAGTGGTTTTGTTCCCAAACACCAGGCAAAATGCAAAAAGAGATAGGAAACAGTCCAGTGTGGAAATTGTAGCAAAGAGAAAACATCAAAAAGTTAAAGTAAACCATCATTCCTTTCAGGGTATCATGGTGAATGGTGAATGGTGAGAATCATGCTCCTCGACGAGGACGCTTGTTATCATTTCCCATTCTCATGCCACGTCCACCGTCAGTGCTATCGTCAGGACCCTGTCGACCGCGCTTACGGTGCCCAGAGCCTCCAGAGCCGCTGCCACCCTCGCGTTGATGATCTCGGTCACGTCGGTCGCCACGGCGCTCACGCTCGCGATCCCGATTGTCGGAACGGCTACCCCGGTCGCCAGAATTGAAACGACGCTCGTTTCCTTCCGGTATGGGGGGAGGTGGAGGAGGAGGGGGTGGTGGCGGCGCCTCCATGGAGGAGGGGGGTCGCAAACGGCCTTCAGCCTCATGTGTCTCACTGCCACTAGGGGTTGGTCCAATCATTTCCGACGGTCCATCTGGGCGGTCCCGTCGGTCTCGACGTCGCAGCTCTTCGCGCGAGCTCTGAACCCGGCGCAGGGTCTCACGGGGTCCACCAGTGCCCTTCTCGTCGCGGCTTCCACCGCCTCCTACATCGCTTCGACGGCTGCGTTCGCGGTCATTTCGACGGCCATCGCGTCGATTGCGACCGCTGCTGCTGCCATCGCGACGCTCGCCGTCTTTCTCGCGAGGAGGCTCCGCTTCACGACTGCGAGGGCCAGTTTGTCCAGAGCGGCCCGCCTCGGAAACGACATCATCAATCAGGTCGCCACCGCGGCCACCGGTGGGTCTGTTGCGGGATAGGTCTTCTTGAGGTCCTGCAGGGCCCATAGGTGGACGGTTCGCAGGCTGAGGCGATGGTGCCTCCGCGGTGCTTGATGGGCGGTTGGCGCCTCTTCCGCGAACAGGCGGAGGGTTACCACCCCGGTCACCACCGCCACCACCAGACTGCTGGAGCATATTATTGAGGCCCGCGAAACGTTTATCACCACGGCCACGCTCCCCGCCGAAGCCTTGTCCAGGCGGTCCAGACTGCGCAGACTGCGCAGAGGGTCCTCGAGGTGGTTGTTGTAGGCTTAATCCGCGAGGGCCCGAGGGAGCAGCAGCGGGGGCTGCAGGTTCATTGACGAGATTCCTGAGGCGATCTGGATGAATTCCCGGGGCAGTGCTCGAGCCTGCGGGTTGTGTTGGAGCAGTGGGTGGCTCGGGTGGCCCACGCCCACTTTGTCGGCCAGGGCCTGTAGGTGCCTGGCGTTCCGGAACGGGCAATGTAGCATTGCTTGAGCTGAGCATTGGGGGTGCCTGTCCGGGAATATTACGTCCACCGCGTCTTCCTCGAGGGCCAGCTGGAATCTCAGATGGAGGTTCCGGTTGTCGAAGCCGACCATGGGTCAAATCAGGGCCTGATGCAGTGTCCCTCGGATCAGCTTGTCGATCCGTGCGAGGACCCCTGGGCAGGTCATCAATACGGGAGGACGGAGGAAATCCGGCAGGTCGACGATCATCGGGTGGAGGGAATCGTTCAGGGCGGTTCGGTAGGTCAGCAGGTCTGGGCGGGGATAGAGGGCGTGGCGGATAGGGCCTCCGATCATCTTTCTCTGGCCTAGATGAATCTCCACGTCGAGGAATTTCGACTGGGCGGTCCATGTGGTCAGGCATCAACTCTCCCCGTACAGGGAGATCGCGTCCATGGAATGAATCACTGGGTCCCGGTCCACGCATGCGGCCAGGTCTATCCATAGGCCAGCCATTCTCGCGAGTAGAACGAGCATCGCGAGGTGGTCCACGCATGAGATCATCAGCCGGAGGTCTCATGGGGAAGTCGCGTTCGCGTTCGCGTTCGCGTTCGTTGAGATGGTCATTGAGACGTCCTCGAACATCGCCTAGAGAACTATCAAAGGAGCGGTTATGATCAGGACCACCATGACGACCGCGGGGTCCAAAGTCGGGATGCCTCTCTCGCCGATCATCCAATCCCTCAGGGCGTGGAGGAAGTCTTCCATCGTTGTGTCGAGGCGGGGGACGAACGGGAGGATGGACTTGTTGGCGAATATCAGGTCTTTTGGGAATATCAGGCTGACGGGACGAAGTGGGGGCACGAGAAGTCGGCCGAGATCGCACAGGGGGTTGTTCGCCGGGTATGGCGTCGTGGGTGGTATCCCCAGTGATCACGGAAGGTGTAGTAGATCCAGCCTGAGAGGGTGCTCCGCTCGGCTTGCCTTCACCTCTCCCTGTACCGACATCGGTCATTTTCGCATCCTCAATCTCACCATCCTCGACTTCGGTCTTGCCAAACTGTTCCTGCTTGGCAATACCATCGGAGCTGATGATGAAAAGGTTAGTCGTTGTGAGCATGTCGAAATAGTTAAGGATGTCACTTACATTGCGGATCCAGTAGGATTGAATTCTGGGGCTGAGGCATTCAAGGGCGTTGTAGCAGATTGCGGGGTCCCAGGCTTTCCAGCTGCGTCGGCAGCTGCTTGAGAACCAGGCTGAGCTGCCACAAAATAGAAAGCCTGTGGCAGCATCCACTTCTTCTCGCGCCGGTTGAGGTCACCAATCAAAGACGCGGCAGGAATCTTCACGTCGTCTCGCTCGTCGTTCTTGCTCAGGTGGTCGACGCAGTTCAAGATGTCGCGACCAATCCAGTTCACGGCAGGGAAATGCTTTACAACAGCCTTGAGCACACTGATTGCGTTTCGAATATGCATGTATTCGCCACTGCCGAGACAGCTCTTCAGCGCGTTAGAAAACAAGCGGTGCCATTTGTACAGAAGACGCCGGAAGTCTTCGAATTCTAAAAACATCACTGGCACACCTTCGGGGTCGACATTTTTCGCGAAGCCAGGAAGGTCTCTCTTGGCACCGAACGCCTCTTTCTCGTAAACTGCCTTGTCGGCATGCCATCTGGTAAGATCACGCAAGACCTCATTCAAGAAACGACCAAGATTGTCCGCTTCCTTGGATGTGCACAAGAAGATGAGAGCAGTGAGTCTCTGCTCGCGGAAAAGCTGGTCAAGGAGACCAACGGTCCGGAAATTGGGGGTTCCAGAGCTGTGCAGGAACTTCAACATCTTGAAGGAGAAAAAGGCATCAAGAGGGGACAAAAGAAGCCTAGGAATGAAGCATTGCTCCAGCAGGGCAACATTGAGAGAGTCATGCTTAAGGCGCATGCCGGCAAACCACTTCTCTTTCTCTTTCTGCAGCCGAGATCTTGTCTGCCCATACGCCTTCAGATGATTCTTATTCTCATCTAGAATGCGCTCCTGGAGCTGAGTAATCTGGCGCTTCAGGTGCTCCTTTCGCGTCGTACCCGCCACGCTAAGATCAGACCGGTCACTGTTGATAGAGACGACTCGCCGTTTGAGTCTGTCAATTTCATCTTCATAGGATTTCTGCGGGATATGAACATCATAAAGGGCAAGCTGCCAGAATGTTGCATAGAAATGTGCGCCGACAGTCTCCCATGTCTCAACAGGAAGAGCAGATTTGACATCGTTGATCAAATCTTGCATGACTGGGTTGGCTGCCAATGGCTCGGCATTGACTGCAGGAACAACTATAACATCGTGTCCGTCGATCGGAATCGTAATTCCTGTCTCGTCCTTATCGACATCCATAGCACTGTCTGCCGGAGTCTCCTCAGACTTAGTAGGTGTTTCTTCGTCCTCGGCAGTGTCCATCTTGCTGTCGCCACTCGGCTTCGATGCAGAGGTTGAACGTTCTTCCTCCTGTTTTGATTCTTCAATGTCGGTGATTTTCCGAGCGATGCTGGGCCGCCGAATCCAGAAGGCGATTTCGGGTTGAATTCCAAATTCGGTGACGAGCGATGAAAAGTCTGGAACAAAGGAGTCGAAATCCTCAACCGAGAGATTGCTGCGAAGTAAGTCAAGGTACTGGGTGAGAATTCGGTGGATCTCGTCGAAAATATTGCCGAGCAATTTGAGCTCCGAGGAAGTTTCATTGTAAACGCAAGTCAGTCGTTCTTGAGCAATGGCAACCAGCAGCTGACCGGCGAGTCTGGTGTGGGTCAAAGACTTGAGCAACCGTTTGGAGGTGGTCTTCGACTCATGACGCTTATCCAGCAGTTGCAAGATGGTCTGGGATTGGAGAACATCACCACCGGCCATGGCCTGAATTTGAGCGTCATTGAAGTCGTTGTCTGAGATGATGCCAGCCATTGAGCTGATCAGTTGCTCTAGCACAATAAGATCGGTTGAGTTGTTGTGTCGCAGTTGCTCCACCACATACTGGAGGACTGGAGTAGGGTCCATCACCGAGTACCGTTTGTAAGTACGACCGGCGAATGTGGAGAGGGCATTTAGCCATCGACTAGTCAACAGACCACCTTCCTGAACTCGACTTCGTCCTTTCTGGCCAAGCGAGTTGATGAGAGACCAAGATAGGATGTCATAGCCAAGGTAAGTAAAATAGCGTGCGCATTCAACCACAACTTCGATGAGGTTTTCATACGACTCAATTTGGCTCATAGCGACATTAATGACAATTCCGGGATTGGCGTAAGCAATCTTGGCTAATGCGCGGGCCATGGGTCGAATATTTGTCTTGCTGAGTCGCTTGAGGGTGTCCTTGGTCTCCGCCCTCGCCTGGTCGAAGGCCTCCTTGATGTCTGGCAGCCGGGACGTCTGCCCTGAGTACCACTCTGCGTACATGTTGTATCGCACATCTCGGGGGAAAAAGCTAATGAGGTCGAAAACTTCATTTACCACACCAGGATTTGCTTTTGTTAGACTGACAGCGGGTAGGAGAAGACGCTTGCAAAGATCGCGCCAACGTGTTCTGTTCTCTTCAGATCCGTCTCGGATCAAGCTTCCCTTGCCAATACGTACAAGCTTCGCCAAGAGGCTGGCGTCTTGTCCAATCTTGTGACCAGAAAGGTTGAGGAAAGATGAGCAAAGAGCAAAAACATCGTCGATAGACTGACAAATGGGGATGTTATCGGCCCAATCATCCCAATAGAATCGATAGTCGGTGCCATCGTTGGTGTCTTCTTTATCCAGTTGAGCCCATCGCAGAACTCGTCTCGCAGGTGGAGGCGTAAGTCCAATCTGACCCTTCGCACTGTTCTGATCGGAGGTCACCATGTATTGAGCTCCGGGGAAGTCACCGGTCGATGACAACGGTCGAAACTGGACGTAAACCTTGTTCAAAGAGTGATGGAGTATGCGGTGGATAAACTCGGGCAGCTCAGGGTAAGCCTCCATCAGCCAGGGGAACTTGCTGATGATGAAAAGGGATTCAGGAATGGCGCCAATGGCGAGGAGACTCTTGAGGAGCAGTACTTTCTGGTCTGATGGGTCCGGCAACTCGTTTTCCGTTTTGGATGCGCCCTTGTCGGATTCTTGGTCTTTACTAGGGGTCGCCACTCGCGGCTCGTCGCGCAAGCGGGAGGGGGGAATTGTGTCGTCCGACAAAGCACCGGCCATCATCAAAGCGTTGATCCCTCCACCTGGTCGGCCGTTCTTGACTCTTTCAGCTTTCTCTGCCATTTTTTCGGTCTTCAAAATCTCCATGCCGTTGTCAGATCGCCAGAGGTGAGCATAAAGATCACGCAGAGAGATAAAGCCAACTTTGATGAGTAAAGCGGCAAGGTAAATAAGGTTATCAGGGAGAACGTCGGCTTTGGTTCGAGCCGAAGAAGAATAGAATCGCAACTTGAAACCAAGCAGCTGGGCTGCAACCCGGTTACCCTTCGGGGGTAGAGTGCCAGTCTCTTCAAGCCATGAGCGTGTAGCATCTTCTTCAAAGGATGAACCATTGGTTTCTGAAAGACTTCGTTGCATTTCCTCCTCTGAGATCGGTTTGCGGCCGATCTCGAAGAATGCTTGGAGTCCGATTTCTCTCACTCGATCCCAGAATTGGTTATCGCGCTCCTCATTCGCGCGCATAATACTGGATCGCTCCTCATCGGTTGTGATCCATCCAGTTGAACCAGGAAGTGCCCAATTTGGAATACCGGAGTGGCGAAGGCCTGGCTCTAGGTTGTGGAAGATGTCTTCCTTCGGCCACCAGGAGCTGGCTCGCAGAAGCTTCACGAAGAAACGATATTGCTTGACAAGGACCGCAGCAAACACATCCAGCGTGACATCTAGCACACGACCGACATCCATGTCGAATGCGCCAATCATAGCCTTGACTCTTTCAAATGTATCTTCGACCACTTCGCTCGACGGCGGCTCATTGTTGCTTGTGGTGAATAGCTCGGTGAGAAGTTTCGAGTATCCCTCAGATTCTTCCCGGAGAAGATTGTAATTGGACTGTCGGTAGAGCAGATTCGTCTGCTTGCGAATTCCCATTCGCGCAAACGTTTCGCGAACCAATCCCAAGGCCTGCAACAAAGGAGTTTCAAGCTGAAGGCGCATCAAAGAAGGATCAATGCCTGTCGCAAATACAAGGGGTTTGAGAGCCGCGTTCGAGGTATCAGCGTCGGTCACAATGGAAAGGGTATCGAGGAACAAGGAGCGCGGGTCGAGTCCTTGAGTCGAAGGCTTCCCACTGTCTACCTCCATATCCACATCCTGGGAAACAGGTTCTTCGCCAATAATCTCTTTTACAGCATTTCCCGCATTCAATGGCGACAGTCGACCGTAGATTGCGGAGCGAATAAGCTCCTGGTAGACAGATGCAAGCCGAGCCAGATCTTGTTGCAGGCGAGCCGCGGTCCCTTCTTCGACCACAGTTTGCTTGCCCACCGAAATCCATTCCTCAACAGCAGTATCGGTCACATATTCATAGTCATAAGGTGGGGGTGGGAGAGAGGGTTGGCGGGTGATAGTCTCCGAGCCAGCTCGAGACGGCGGGTTGGGTTGCGGCTGTGAGGCAGGGGTATTCGGCGCAGGAGAAGGGGTAGGTCGCGATGTGGCTGAGTCGCCATTGTACAGTGAAGGTTCGGCAGCTTCCTTAGACTGGTTTATTGGGGGAGGAGACATAGCATTCGGTTCTCTATGCTGCGAGCTCGAAAAATTCTGACCTTCGTGGGACCCGCGGCGGGAGCCAGCCCGGCTGCGATGCGATTGTCGGCGAGATCTATCACGCGTGTCGTTTTGCTCTCGGGGGGTGGGGGATTGGTGTCCGGGGTTGGTAGGGTGGTGGGCCATGTTGAGCGTCCCAGGGCGATGGGGTGAAGGTCGCAGGTCATTGCTCCCTGACTCGCCGCCCCACGAGCGCTCAGTGCGCTTCCGCTTGCCATGCCCATACCCAGGCGCCATGACGATAGCCGGGTTAGACGCGAGGGGTTATGACGGTGGAACGAGACGCTGAAAGGTTACGATTCATGCAGTCGTTTCTGTAGGAACCCGGAAGAACGGATGTCAGCACTTGCGGTGAACGAGGGGTAACCAAGAAATAATGCAAATAATGCGCGTAGCAAACGTACCAGCAAGGATCGTTCGTTGAAGATAAGGTGGCGGAGAAGCCAAAGGCGTGTAAGGTGAAGATGGAAGATGCTGATGGTCCAAGCTTGGTCCCAATATGCTAGTCGGTGCCTGAGGTGTCTTTAATGTATTCACCTATTCACTCTCATTTACACAATCAATTGTTAAATCTAGTTATTGTTAAATATATTGTTATTGTTAAATATATTGTTATTATTCACTTGCCACTTAGATTATCAAAGCATTCGAAAGGTAATTCATTGAATATAAAAGTTCCACAAACATTAAATACCGCTAGGCAATATCCCATCTAGAGTATAAAAGGACCTTTGCCCTTTTTTATTTCACAGCAACCATTCGTCCTGCCTCAATTTCATCCAATTAGGACCGTGATAACACATATGAAATTAAGGTCTCCAGGCGATACCCAAAATTTGACAGACAACACCTTCCTGAGAGTGGCTATATTGAATTGAAGAAAGCACATGATGCGCCGGACCTGGCCCTCCCTAACCCCGCCCTTTTAGATTGTCATTACAGACTTACAGAGATCCTGAACGCATCAGGGATGGCAAAAGTGATCGAGCGCAATTTCCGGGAATGGGAGGACCTCAAAGGCAGTGCTTGCAATTTACTCAGAGAGGATGGGGGTACGGATATTGGGCAGTTTTTACGCGCTGGCCTGTGGGAACGTGTGATCGGATAAAAACACAACGCTTTACCTTTGTACCCTTATGTATGTGACCAGGTGCCAGATCAGATCGAACGTGGACATGGACACACGTGACGCCATGGACTGTGCTAATGAGCAAGACGCTTGAAACGGCCGGATGTGCAGCCGTTCTTGGCCTTCTGCTCACCGTATCATCGTTAATAGGAGTATACGTTCATGAATATAGAGCACACAAAAACAATGCCTTAACTACAATGTAACCTACCTATCTTTCAACTGAAAATCTTTGAATAACGTGCTTATCAATAAGTTCATTTGATATAGTGATCTCACAGATTAACAAAAGACCTGAGTCTCACAGCAAGCCAAGAGACTTAGCCTCACCCTCGACAATCTCAGGGATAAGATCAATCAGCTTAGGCTTCTGTGGCGTCCACCCAAATAGCTTGCGCGCACGGATTGAGTTTCCACGGGAGTTGGAGCCCCAGGCATAGACTCCAGCAGAATTTAACTCACTCGTCTGTGCACCATCGAGAGACTCAACATTAGGAGAAGCAATAAGCTTCTTATCAAAAGCAGACTGCGCAACAGCGCGCTGGATATCACCCCATACAAAGGACCCATTCTCAGCAAGATAGTAACCCTCGCTATTCCAGGTAGCCTTGCCACCTCCCACTGAAGCTGCCTCGCCCAGAGCCAGGTAGACGTTACTCAGATCCTGGACATGAACCTGATGCCAGACGTTTTCGCCTTTTCCAACCAGGAAACCCTGCTTGCGCTTCAGCACTGCGGCACTGAGCCAGTAGGCTTGGATACTCTTTGTATTACCGGGGCCACGGCCAGGGCCATAGATAGTAGGTGGGCAGACGATTGCAACCTTCACACTCGCCGGGCTCTGCTGACCAGCTCCGAGGATGATCTCATCCACATTACGATGGAAGGCGTCGGATGGAAGGTTGACCAGCTCACTGACGCCCTCCCAGTCGTTGTACTCCTTAGGGCGCTCAATGCCGTATGTGCCAGCACGCTGGTCCTCGACTGTCAAGATACCAGTGCCGGAAGTATGAATCAGCCACAATGGACGCTCGGGGGTATGGTGCTGAGCACCCTTAGCAATGGCCTTGGCTGCGGCAACATGATCGCAATCAGCGAAGTCTGTGTTTAAGTTGTTAGCGACGTGATATCCTGATACTGATACATGAGCTTAAATAAACATACGGAAGACAATGTCTGCGTTCTTGACTTCCTCTTCGATCAACTCGGACGAGTCTAGATCACCGATCACAGTCCGAATCTTGGGGTATTTGCTGGTGACCTGTGTTGACTTGTCCTCGCTACGGACTAGAGCTGAGTATTCCCAGTCAGGGTGGGTGCTGGCAAGGGCAAACAACCCATCCCCGCCGATGTAGCCCGTGACGCCAGTTCTATGGGAACTTATCAGATTGGATGTTTATATTTACACCAGAATAACTTACAGAAAGACCTTGGGAGCCATTTTCGAAGGGAAAGAAATATTGCCCAGAAAAGCGAGTAAAGAAGAAGGTTCCGATGTCAATGAAGAAGTTGAAATGCTTTGAAATCAACTCCGAGTGCGCAGGTGGGGGATTGCAGCTCTTATAATGTATGTACCAATTAATAATCTATACGAGCACACCTAGTTAAACAGATTCATTGCCCCACATGATGTCAGAAGTATCCTGACATCTCAATCCAATTCCTGTATCCAACCTCTAATATTGACGATGGCCTCCGGCAGTTGCGCTTGTCATTATATCAGTTACACTGCCTCCACTCCCCCAACCTGCCTGGTCAATTGCCATTGCACAACCTGCCGCAAACAAGCCGGCGCACCCTATCAAACCTGGGCATTCTTCGCGACTGAAGATATCCAATGGCATATCAATCCCACAGAACGGCGATCGACCAACGTTGCTACGCGTAGCTTCTGTCCCCGATGCGGTTCGACTCTAAGTATGATCCAGCATCGTGATTTGAGGAGTATCGGAATTGCTGCGGGGACACTCGATGAGGGGAAGACGCAGATCCCGCTGCCAAGCCATCATATCTTTCTTAGTGAGAAGGCGTCTTGGTTTGAATTACCCAAGGATGGGGCAAAGAGGTGGGATAAATGGGGGGAATATGATAAATTGTAGCATTGGTGTGACTGGATAGCATTTGAGGGGCCTCATGTTCCCCAGATGCAGGGAATAGATATATTCATTCCGGCATTCCGAATGTCATAAAAAATAATTTGCAACTATCACTTTGAGACTTTGAATGGGTTAGAGAAAGAGATACTGATTGTTCACAGGCTTAGATAACATAACAGGACACGAAAAGGTTATAAGAGGAAGAACAAAGGGGAATCACAAATTCGTGCCGGGGCTACATATACAGTCTTGTTGCGTACTAAAATCCGATCAGAACGTGCTGGTGGCCAGTCGGCTGGCTGCATTGCGCGCATCAAGACGGTCATCGTCTTCCTCCGCAATAGACCCAACTTGACTGGAAGCTCGGTTGCGCCCTTTGCCAGAGCCCTGACCATTCACCTCATCATCATCATCAGGGAGCGAGGGGGCAGTGAAGCTGCCACTCATGCTACGTCCAATATTGTCATTGCGGCGAGGAACACCGCTCCATGAGTCACCCTTGGGACCCTGGCTCGAAGCCATGTTTGGCCGGCGCGTCGCTGGGTGGGATTCGCGACCCAGCCGGCTCAAACCACCGGACGCATCAATGGCACGGATATCGGGTCGGACACTCTCCAAGGTGGCCAGAGTACGACGCTCAGCTTCGATCTGGCGGAGCGTATACTCACGCAGGCTAAATAGAAGATCCTGAGTGGTGCGGTCAAACCAGCGGCGCTTCTCCTGGAGAAGATTTGACGTGACACGCTGGGTCCGCTTGGTTAAGTAGTCTTCATGGTTCTGAGCCTCCTCGAGAGCGTTGATCGCTTCGTCTACCTTATCGGGACGCACCGATGAGCTAACCTTCAAGCGGTCCGCCGAGGCACGTTTGCTCCGTGCAGTCTGTTGGGCCTGGAGTAGATCACGAAGGAGAATATGGCGGTTGGTCAGGGTTTCCTTCACAATGAAGGCGTCTGCAGAGTGGTAACTCAACGGTTCGCCGAGAGTAGTAGCCTCCGCGGTGGCCTGAACAGCGTGGTAGTCGCCAACAGTCTGAACAATTTTGCCAAGTTTACGGTAAGCGGCGCCCAAGCCGGGATGAGTCTCCTGGATGCTCATCTGACCGAGCTTCACGCCAAAATCGGCCTCAGCCAATCCAAGCCCTAAAACAGTCAGATTCAATCGGAACAAGATATAAGACTAGAACAGTTTGAAGCTCAATAACATACCACGACGGGCCTTGACCACTCGGTCGACCTTGTGGCTCGAATCCATTGATCCTAGGTAGAACATCTTCGCAGTTGGACGAGCAGCTTGCAACTCAGGTGTGTCATCTGGGGGCGGCGCGAACTGCTTCAACATTTTTCGTCGCACGCCTGTTGCCGGCTGTTTCATCTTCAGCACGGGGCTATATCCAAAGTCGCTCTCCACGAACAGCACAACCTCGTCGTCTTGGATAAGGACCTCATTGCTCAGCACAATATTGAGCCATCGCTGCATTGCTGATTTGATGCGAACCTCATCCTCCTCGGTGCCTGCACCGGCTGGTGTCACCGGCGATGGCACGGCAGGGACCAGAGCTTCCGGGTTGGCGGAGACTAGGTGGTCTGCGAGCTTGACAAATTCGGAATGGGTCCGACGTACATCACGGTACTGGGTGGTGCGGAACTTGGGGATATTGGTCTGGGTTCAAAGCAAACAGGAATTAGCTATGGCAGCGGCGTAAAATACTCAAAGGGGCAGACTAACGTGGACGTCAAAACGCAAGATTGGGTCTTTCTTCCCCGTCCTCTCCAGACCAGTTATTTTTCCTTGGATCCTATAGGCGGGGGCTGGAGGCCGTGGGTCTTGTCGTGCTCCGGTCTGATATTGTGCGGGGGTAGGAGATTGCTGTTGCTGGACGTTTGGAGACTGGTGCACACTGAATGGGGGATGCTCCTCGGGGTAGTCCGGGTCTCCTAATTGTGCGCTCTGCAGCTGCGCAGAGAGGTCTGGAGATTGGGGTTCTACATTGTGGCCCCTGTCAACATCCTCGGCCGATTGATTCTGGCTGGGTAAAGGGGAGGACGGGATGTCATTGTTGGAAGTGGGGAAGGTGCCTCGCTCAGCACGCGGTGAGGCCCAGGGTGAGGTACCGGTGGGATGATCAGGGTCGGCAGATATGGTAGAGTAGTCCATCTTGGTTGAAGGTGGGTGTAAGGATTATGTTCGCTGACAAGGGGGAGTGGCTGGTCATTGTAGGCGTCAGTGTTAAACGGCTGGAGATCCGACCCCCACAGCAACGGCCAGCTAGCTTCTAAAGGTACTTGAAAACCTACCTCGTGCAGCTTCAAACCGAGAGAGTAGCTGGGATTCGTTAAATTGACATAACAAAGAGAACAAAGAAGAGCAAGGGTATGAGCAAAAGGACCTGAGTCGTTAAAAAGAGGTAGGTGTCGGAGTCGGTTACGTATGGAGGAATGCGTGCGCCAAGCCTCGCGATCCCCCAGTCCGCTTTGCAGTCCGATTTTCTTTGCTCTAGAGCGCTCAGGGTTGCTCTTCCACTGTATCAATAATAACATACACCCAATGCTAACCTCAACCTAATTATCTATCCTTTTGTCCCATATTACATGAGCGCTTCCCCTTGGAATGGTCGTGGCTCCGTTGTTGCGTTTTCCCCCGGGGTGCGCTGTATGAGCTCTAATTTATATAAGAGCTATATTACGTGCAAAAATATATGTTCCTCCCTCCAAGGTCTTCGGTCCAATTACAGACAGCTCCAATGCTTTTCCACGACATCTGCATGCCAGGATGAAGCTCTGGACCGGACTCGGAACATCGGCATTATTGCTCACATCGATGCAGGCAAGACTACAACTACGGAGCGCATGCTGTTTTACAGTGGCTTCACACGGCGCATTGGTGATGTGGACGAAGGCTCAACAGTGACCGATTTCCTTCCCGCCGAGCGCGCACGCGGTATCACTATCCAGTCGGCCGCCATTACCTTCCATTGGCCACCTGGCGAGGTAAATGGAACCACAGGCCCCCAGGTTGGGTCGCAGAATGAGCCGACTCCGCGGTCTGCTTACCCGCATACTATCAATTTGATTGATACCCCTGGCCACGCAGACTTTACGTTCGAGGTCATGCGATCTCTGCGTATCCTCGACGGCGCTGTCTGTATATTAGATGGTGTTGCTGGTGTCGAAGCGCAGACAGAGAAAGTTTGGAACCAGGCAAGCACATATCGCATTCCACGAGTCATTTATGTGAATAAACTAGACCGTGACGGAGCCGCATTTGGTAGAACGGTGCGAGAAGTCAGTACTCGCTTGGGTGTTTATCCAGCAGTCTGCCAAATACCGTGGTTCCAAGGAGGAAATGGCCCTTTTATCGGGGTGGCAGATGCAATCCATCTTCAAGGACTACGATGGAAAGAAGGCGAGGATGGTCGCACTGTGAAAGTGGCTGACCTTCAGCAATTAGACGCAGAGGAGCCGACCCTGGCCGCAGAGCTGCGGCGGGCACGAATTGCCTTGATTGAGCTGCTTAGTGAGCACGACGAAGACATTGTCGAGAAATTCTTTGAATGTGAAGAAGATCATCTTGCTGTCTCGCCAGCTGATATCATTGAGGGCTTGCGCCGGTGCGTGTTGGACCAGACAAGTCAGATTGTCCCTCTATTTGCAGGTGCCAGTTTCCGGAACATGGGAGTTCAGCCGTTGCTGGATTCTATCGTGAATCTGCTCCCCAGTCCACCTGAAGCTCCCGACCCAGAGGTGAGCATTGGTGGTGTCAAAGGAGGTCTTCGGGACCTGCTGTCAGGAGACTTGATTGTGGAGCAAAGCGAGAAGGCGTCCTCGCAATCTAAAGGGAAACAACCAAAGAAAAAGCATGCCGCCTTGCAGACCAGCTCAAAAGATGCGATCAGCAAGCTTCAAAGTTGTGCACTGGCATTCAAAGTCGTCAACGACGCAAAGCGCGGAGTCCTTGTTTACGTACGGGTATATTCCGGCTCCTTGGATCGCAACAGCCTTCTCTACAACACAAACCTGCAGCTCTCCGAGCGCGCCCCACGTCTGCTGAAGATGTACGCCAACGATGCCGTGGAAGTGGACTCGATCCCTGCCGGCCACATTGGAGTCGTAGTCGGGCTCAAACAAACCCGGACAGGCGACACCCTCGTGTCCTACGCAGGGAACAAAGCCACCCCCCCGAGCCACTTACCACTCTCCAACTCCGACCAATTGCTGTTCCACCACCGGTATTCTTTACCAGCGTCGAGCCGCACAGCCTGAGCGAAGAGAAGCGTATGCATGAATCGCTTGCCCTTCTCCTCCGTGAAGACCCCAGTCTCCACGTCAATGTAGACGAAGAGTCCGGCCAAACGCTCTTAAGCGGCATGGGCGAACTGCATCTTGAAATTGCCCGTGATCGACTAATCAACGATCTCAAAGCCAAGGCCTCAATGGGCCGCATCGAGATCGGCTACCGAGAATCCGTACTTGGCACCTCCAACCCAATAACCAAGATCTTCGACAAGGAGATCGCCGGGCGGAAGGGTAAAGCAGGCTGCACAGCAGTCGTAGAGCCACTGGACGAAGACCTTAAGTCCGAAGCGGTAGACCAAGACACCCTTCTCGTCGAAACCTACGACGGTAACCAGATCATCGTCCGCGCTCCCGGTCTACAAATTGATCGCTCCTCCCGCAACGAAGAAGAAACCAGCCCATTCCTCCCGCCAGGCATGGAGCTCGTCACCTTCCGCACAGCACTGCAAAACGGAGCCATGGCAGCGTTTGCTCGCGGGCCTCAATTCACCTTCCCAATGCACAATACCCGCGTCACACTAACTATCGACCCGGCCGCCGACATTTTCGGCAACGAAACAACCGCCTCGGCCCTCTCATCCGCCGCACACCAAGCCACCGCCGCGGCGCTGCAAGATGTGCAGTTTGGCGCAGGAACAGCGATGATGGAGCCGGTGATGAATGTGATCATCAGTGTTGACGAGGCTAGTCTTGGCTCCGTCGTGCACGACATTTCCTCCTCGCGGGGTGGACATATCATTTCACTCGATGAGGAGGTACCGCTGTCAAACACGGACGCGTTGGGAACTTCTGCATCCACACTTGAAGAAGAGGCACCGCCGCCCATTGATCACAGCCGTGTCTATGCGCCGCCGGACCCGTTTGAGACACCTTCTATCGGCGTGGAGATTCCTGCTGCTGCGACTCGGCCGCGCACTATTATTGCAAAGGTGCCACTTAAGGAGATGGTTGGGTATCTCAAGCATTTGCGGAGCTTGACTGCTGGTCGAGGCACTTTTGTCATGAGTGTCGATCGGTTTGAGAAGATGTCTGGTCAGAGACAGAAGGTCGTGCTTGCGGAGTTGAGGGGCGGATTTTGATTGCGGACTCTTAGGCGTCAAGTCATTAGACGTCAGATTCAGCTAGGAATTTTCTTGTATATCATCACATCTCATAGTATCTCCTCACTGTACCAATATTGTTCTACTTTTCAGTCACCGTCTCGCCCGCCTCCCCCAATTGACAACAGGCCAAGCTAATATGAAGTAAATGGAGTATGCATGGTCTTCCCTTTTCCAAAAAGGAGACTGCAGCGAGATATATGTGTAGTGCAGATAGAGGGCAGAGTATGTAGACACGGAAAGACAACACGGGACATAAAAGTCATGGCACTAGAACAGCGGCCCACAAACAGATAACACCAAGCAAAACAAGACGCTTATATGCTACCAGTTATCATCCCATTCATCCTTGCCCTTACCCGTCGCGGAGGTCGTTGTATTCTTACCCTCTCCAGCGTCTGCACCAGACAAACCAGGCGTCGAGTTAGCCAGAGAGGTGGTGGGTCCCTTGCGCATGGCAGCGGTTCCAACAACGTCAGACCGTTGAGACCGTTGTGATGCGCTACGGCGGTGGCTAGATGTCTCTTGGTCGCCCATTGACGAGAAGTCGTCCCAGAACTCTCGGCGCTCAGGCTCGACGCGATTACGGCGTCCGTCGCCTCCTCTATCTTCCCCTTCAACAAACTTACTGAATTGGTCGGCAGCGCCGCGAACCCCTGTTTGCAAGTTCTGGCCTAATGTTGAAGCATGGACGCGGGCCTGGGCTGCAAATTCGGATTCGGCCAGCTGGGTATTCATGTCAGTACTTGTACCGAAAGAAAGTAGACATTATAAAGCTTCTCAAGCGAGGTCATGCACATACCTGTTTAGCTGTTGGCTGGAGATAAGCATCATTAACCTGTTTTGCGCTCTTGCCAACCGTCGATGTAAACCACCCAAATCCTTTGGTGATAGTGCCCATTGGATCTTTCTGGAGGTCTTCAAAGGGCTGTCCACCACCGCCACCACCCCAACCAAATCCCCCAAAGGGCGAAGAGCGCCGCTCACTTGCAGAGGGCGCAGGCATGCCACCCCCGAAACCTGTAAACTTTCCACCCTGTGAGGGCGGCAGGCTCTCGTCACGACCTGCATTATTATTGCCCAGCTTCGCAAAGTAAGCCTCGTTCTGCTCCTTCTTGCTGGGCACACCACCCCGCTGGCTGTCACCGGAGCGAATGGACGACCCCGCAGGCGACCCAGCCCGCACACCAGCACCAGCAGCACCGCCCAAGCTCAAGGGTGTGCTCGACCGCGAGGGATTATTCTTCTTCTCCTGGCCTTGGACGTACTCGCGACCGTCGACTTTGCACGCTAACCGCTCCTTCCATTCCTCGCCCGCGTCGCTTTCATATCGTTCCTTGATAGTCGAGTCTTCGAATGTACGGCCTTCAGAGATAGTGACTGGGTGTTCGTCGTAGAAGGACTTCCAGGGGTCATTGCCTCCCAGCTCCATGCGTTGGATCTCGGCGTTTTTGAAGGCGTCCATGGTGATCGAACGGACGAAAGAGATGTGCACACCTAGCCCGCGATGCGTGCCGGCGCAGTTGAGGCAGATGAATGTTCCAAATTTCGGGGAGGCCTGGTTAATGTGCCCATTGCAGGCAAAGAGTTAGCAGGGTGTGCGGTTGGCGGGGTTTGGGTATGGGTTGTTTAGGGTGCGATGGTGATAATGCTTCGCGAAGACAATGTTACGGCAATGGGCAAGAGGGGGAAGATAACGCATACCCATTGAGGCGATGGGGCACCGCAATCGCAGCACCTGTCATTTCCGTTCGTCTTGGAGATTTGGAGGAGCTGTGGCACATGTCTGTGTCAGTGACCATGGCGCGTTGCGGGATTTGATCTGGTAGCACACCTTTGTCCTCGTTTCCGGGTCGACCTCCCACATGCGAGACATAGTGAATATACAAAGGCGACCGGTGGGACTTTAGGAAAACGCAATCCAAATAACGGAGCTAGGATATTGCAGGGTTGACCGACTCGGCACCGCAACGTTGGGTGATTTACCCCTTTTTCTCGTTTCGATGTGGTTGCGGGGAGAATGAAACGTATTGAAGGAACGAAGCTAATGCAATTGGCTCGATGCTAAAATAAAATTGAATTGAAGAGATGTGAGACAAAGTGAGTTCTATGTTTTGCCTCTGGTCGGCAAGGCTCGGACTTCGCGTCATCCCAACCCAAATCGGGTACATCCACTATAAACAGGTCCATTGTATAACTAGGCATGGAGGGGCTACTCTTAAATCCAATATGCCGGGTGGCAGATCGTCATCATTTAGTAAATGTGTGCTAAGGTACAATACAGAAGGCGAAAAAAAAAAAAAAAAAAAGTCGTTAAGGACGGAGAGCACATCAGCAAAGATGGCTCTCCTGCATGGTCAACTGATCCATGTTGTCCGATAAAAGTCATGAATCCAACCCCTCTCTCCAATCTCCCCTGTAATCGTTGAGTAGCTAAGATATTCACGGTGATCTGTGGTTTGCAGAGCACCATGATCATATCAATACGATCCTCCGTTGAGTTTCCCCCCTTCTGTTTCTCAACCCCAAAGCCAATTAGCAAGTACCTCATTCGGTCGAGTGGAATTCGTTTGGCATTTAAGCCTTGGTGGTGACGGCAGGAGCAGCGTTCTCCTGGGCAGGGGCAGGGGCAGAATCGGTAGGAGCAGCCGCAGCCGCAGGAGCAGAAGCGGGAGCAGAAGTCTCCTCGGTCTCGGCCACAGCATTGATATCATCGTCTTCCTTACCGGGGCTGTCAATGGCAACCTTCACAGCGATGACGCGACCATCAATATCCTTGCCGTTCATCTCGCTGACAGC
The DNA here is from genome assembly GCF_028829455.1 of Penicillium robsamsonii. Lineage (NCBI taxonomy): Eukaryota > Fungi > Ascomycota > Eurotiomycetes > Eurotiales > Aspergillaceae > Penicillium > Penicillium robsamsonii. The sequence continues at coordinate 7,225,711 of NW_026643219.1, read as the reverse complement.
CTTGGCCTGGAGCTCCTCAGAGGCAAGGTTGACGAAGCCAAATCCACGGGTCTTGCGGCGCTCGTTGCGAGCCTGCAGCTTCTTGATCATGAATCGGGGGATGGGACGCAGAGCGACCTTGGCAGAGACGGGCTCGTAGGCGGCGAAGATCTCCTTCAGCTAAAGGGAGAAAGGGTTGTCAGTCAATGTAACCTCAGGCGGAGAAATGGCGGAAGAAAAGATGTAACCCACCTTGTCCTCAGTCAAGTCGTACGGCAGGTTGGCAACCATAACCTTGGTCTTGGAAGGAATGCCATCCTCAGGAGGACCGCGCTGCTTCTGGGGACGTGCGGCGCGGGCCTCGCTGGTCTTCGAGGCAGTGTCCTTGTCGTTTGTGGTCTCAGCAAGGGGGGTTTCGCCGGTTTCGCCGACAACAGCTTCGGTAGTGGCTTCCTGGCCATCCTGGGCCTTGGGTAGTGTCAGCATCCATTTCAGAGTGTCGATATGCGCGGATTCAAGCAAGGAAAGGGATTGGGCACATACAGCACGGCTACGGCCGGTGCGGCCACCACGACCACGGGCACGGCCACGGCCACGGCCGCGACCACCAGCACGCTTGCGGCCCTCAGCACCCTCACCGCCACTGGCAGCACCTTCCTTGGCCTCAGCAGGCTCGGGCTTGCGGGCAAGCTGCACGGACACCTTGCGCTGAAGAATCTCCTTGCCGGAAAGGGCCTCGATGGCGGCAGAAGCTTCAGCTGCAGTAGCAATATCCACAAATGCGTAGCCAACAGGGCGGTTGGTACGGGGGTTCACCGGGATCGAGGTGGTCTCGCTGAGAGATAAAATGCGTCAGAAAATGGTCCCATAAATGATGACTTCACAAGCATGAATGTTTGATGAAGGTGGAGTTATTTGAATGTAATCCACAAACACGGCAATTACTCACATGGTGTAGGTCTTGAAGAACTCCTTGAGCTCCTCCTCAGTGGTCGCGTATGCGAGGTTGCCGATGTAAAGACGGCGACCCTCATCTGCACTGGCAGCCGCGGCATCGGCAGCCTGGGTGGAAGGGGTAGCACCGTTTGTATCGGGCTTATCGGTCAGAGTGGTCGCAGCCACGGAGTCAGCAAGTGCGGCGACGTCAGACATCTTGAAGGTTGAGATGTTGAAGGATGAAAAGTGTCGGGTTGTTTATTTGCCTAAAGCTGAAAGAGACTTGACGGGAGGTGGAGCGAGGGAAGGAGCAGGGTAGCTTCGTGCCCTAGATACCAATTGAAAAGAGAAGATGGAATTGAAGTTTTTGATGCACTGGATCTTGAAGAGAGGGAGGAGGAGGATGGGAGAAGGAGATGGAAAGGGAAAGGAGAGGCGGTGTAGGACTAGCCCAGTGAGAGCTCGAAGGGACAGGTGCGATCGAAGGTACTTTCCTCGATCGTCCCATTAAGGGCCCTTGCTCCCTAATTCACCCCCCTAGGAGCCCCCAATTAACCCCCAATTACCCCCGAATTTTAGGCTATGAACCCCCGAATGCTCCCAAGAGTTAGCCCCGCTTTACTTGAAAGCCTGACTCATAACAGCTGGCCTGATGTCATTCTGGAGACCTTCTGAACCAATGATCGGTGAACACTTTTCCCCCTCCTTTCTATATAATCTCACTTTGTTATTCCATTGATTCATTTGATTCATCTCTTCTGTTCTACACTACATACTATCCAGACTCTACACATATGCATGATACCCGTGTGACATGTCCTAAAATAATCAAAGGATCTTTCACAGTTATCTCCACTTCATATCTCCGTGACTTCATGCACCTTCACGCACCTTCCCGCACCTTCAGATTCATCTTACATTGTAGAAAATAGTAAGCCTGAGTATACAACTGTCTATGGAGTATCGAATACTCTATACTAAATTTAATATTCAATCAACCTGATAATATCCTTGGAAATCTTATTCCAGGCTACGCAGGTGACACATAGTTGGTGACAGTATTGTTCCCTTACACAATATCACAGTTGTCTTACAAGAAAACCCCGTTCAAATTGAACTCGGATCCAGAATCAAACCTAGTTATTCCCTTTGGGCTCATGGCCATCACGTAATTGCCTCATCTACCTGGTTTGCGACAGTAGAGGACTGCTATGTTTGCCAACATTGGCCAATTCAACGTCAGAACGCTTCATGGCTAACTTCGGTTTACTATAATAGCACAGGTATCTGCTTTGCTGTACATTGCAGAGTCAGCCAAAAAAATCCTTGTTTTATTGTATGTTTTTAAGGAATTCATATTTTGACAAGAACCTTCACGATTGGACTGATATGGGCCTCTAGTGTACGACGTTGCGATAACCAATGTGACAATGATACATTTAAATAATTCAACCCCAAAATGATAGAATGACTTAATCCAAGTTTCCGACCCAAAACTGTTGATCACCATGATATGTTGTCAGGTACAATGTAGATCTACATGGGTTCTGATGACGTCCCATCCTGCCATCGCTGCATCGCGTAGACACCTTGACTTTCAGGCATTAACAATATAGCTTGGTACAGTCATAATCCAATTTGGGCAGTTTATTGGCCACAAAAGTCAGCACTTGCCACTGAATACAATTGGATCTCTTGACTTTCAACCTTGAAAAAGACATCAATCACCAGGAAAGGAGAGCAGAATAGAAACCTTGAAATGCAAACACATGAAGATCGACAGTTTAGCGTGATAAGAACGGACTGAACTCCACTACCTCGTCACTGCGGAAAGGGAAAAAAAACAAGATTCGGGTGCTGAGTCATCATTGGATTTAAACACCCCAAGAGATCCAGAACGTTCAGGACTGTTTTCCATGTGGATCAAAAGGGGAGTTTAAGCCCTTGGTTTACTTATATTTTCCTTTTGGTCTCGGGGCCCTCTTATATTGTGTGATATTCTCCTTCCGGGACTCGTCGCTCCAGCAATATGGATCGCATCGACCCGGTCGAGGACCACGCCTCTAATGCGAACTCTCGAGGGACCCAACCCACAGGGCAACCCACAGAGTCTGGCCCAGTCAGGCCAGCAGGCCCTGCCCCGTTGCGCACTCGAGGCGACTCACGGGCGCGACGACCGAGTATTCGCCTGTCTCGCTTCCCATCTATCCCTTCACTAGACAACGTTAATCAACTGCCTCAACCCGCGAGTCAAGGTCAACTGCCATTCGAACCGCAGCCGATCCAATCTCCTCCTCCCAATGAAGAGGACGAAGCATGGCTCGCAGGTCGGCGGCGCAGCAACTCGGAGCCTAATCCAGGACGATGGTCATCTCCCCCTCCTGATCTCTCACGAGTGGCGACTCCCATGCGAATGAAGCCTGTAACCGAGGAATCATCACACCAAAGTCCGACACCAACCTCTCCAGCGGCAATATTGCTCGGTCGAGAGATTCACTCCGACTCTGAGCAACTGGATCCGGAGCAAGTCCAGGCCCCTCCCGCACTAGCGCGACCGGCGGGTCGGCTTCGGCGAACTAGTCAAGCTGCGTTGAATCGCTTTACTCGGAACCGGGCAAGCACAGTTACAGGAGCTGCGCCCACTCTAAGCACACAGGAGGAGCAACGTCAAAATGAGTATGGATCTCACGTCGTTGACGTGTTAGACGTGATCGGTAAGCACCGGTGCCAATAGTGATACAAAAACTAGGATTTTTAACTTACCCGAATCTAGATCCCGAGGTCTCTGCGCTTTCTACTCTCACCAATGTCCAAAACTCTCTCTTCGTGCCGAATCTGGGCGGGTTCATCAATCGTATGCCCACCTATACGATTTCACGACCACAATATTCTTCGGATGAGGAACAGGGAACTACAACGGACGAGGGTGAACCGTCCAAGGGCGACATGACCACACAGCGGCCGACTTTAACACAGTTCCACTCATTCACGAGTATGTCCTCGGTGTTACGTGGGCCCAAGTATGCCGTTCTCCCAGAAGGGCATGGGCTAGAAGGATGGACCAGAGAAGACTTTGCCGAACTCAACGATCATGTTCGACATATGCTTCACTCTCGGCGATCCAAGTTCAAACGGTCCATGAAAGGATTTAAGCAGTACGTGCAGAAGCGTAAGTGACACTCCCCACCAAGACATTTTCGCTAGATACTAATTTCGCCTAGCCCTCGGCTTTCTTGTAACTCTCTACGCAACTTTGATTACCCTGTTCGGTTTGGCCTGGGTTCTTTTCTTGATTGGTGAGATCTCTTGCCCTGATGCTTTTTGGCTAGTATACTGACAGTCACTTCAGGTTGGATCAATGTCGGTGGTAAACAGAGTTATGTTATCAATGTCATAGATAACGTTTTGGTTGCCCTGTTCGCTATCATGGGTGATGGACTGGCTCCTTTCCGCGCTGTCGATACATATCACATGAGTTTCATTGCTCATTATACATTCTTATCCTGGAAGCTTCGTCGGAAGCGGGCCCTGCCAAGCCTCAAGGACAAGAATGATCTTCCATCGGTGCCGGAGAAGGACGTTGACGTTGAATGTGGTGACACAGTGAAGGAAGACGAACACGAATTTTCTGTTCTCGATGCTCGCCAACAGTTACGATTGATGCATCACCAGAATAAATTTGCAAAGTCGCATACTTTCTATAAACCGCACGAAACCATGACCCACCACGCCTTCCCCCTACGCTTGCTCATCGCTATTGTCGTCATTCTTGACTGTCACTCTTTGCTCCAAATGGCTCTTGGTGCCTGTACCTGGAGTATGGAGGACTACCATAAGCGCCCATTCGCTCTGACGACGGTTATCCTTTGCTGCTCCATCACCTGTAACATCACAGGTGGTGTGATGATCATGATTGGTGATCGACGAACCCGAAAGAAGGATGTTGTCGAACGGCTCTTCCGCCAAGAGCTGACCGAAGAAGCCATGAGAAAGATGGAAAAGAAGAAGATCAAGGAGGAGCGCCGCAGTGCCCAAATCGAGCGGTCTAGTGCACAGATTGAGCGGTCTAGTGCACAGATTGAGCGGTCTAGTGCTAAAAGTGACTGCCCAATGCCGTATAGCGGCACCTGATCACAGCAATATTCATGCACTTACGAACGTCACGACAGGGCTTTAGGAACGTTGGTCCAGCTGGACCAAAGCGTTTCTTTCTTTTGGCCCACCTGTACAGATTGCCAACTGATAATAATACTGTTTTTGGTCGTTGGTTTTATATATGCACCTATACGTACCGGATTTTCCCTGGTGGGTGGGGCTTTCCTATTTGAGCTGCCGCCGCTTTTATGAGGGTGTTCAGGCTCGGGCTCACTGAGTAGATGTCAGCACGGGCTCAGATTCATTGATCATGCTCAGATCACTCACGTGCAGAATGACTGATCCTCAGTAACTGCTCACTGATTAGTTACTCAGTGATGCTCAGTGCCTAGTTAATCAGTGAGTAACACTAATGCCCTCAGCACGCCGCAGGCTATACCCAGAAGGGATTATCCTCGCAGGTAGTTTATACTGTGATAGTTAGGTCGTTGATAGCATTACTGCTGCCCTCAATTTTTTTTCGAGCACTACATCCCACCACGGAAATACGCCATGACTAAGGGGCGCAGGAAAGCGCGGAGAACTCCGTCCGTTATCTCCCTCTGTCTTTTAATCGAGAGCGGCTCGAGCTTGAAGTCTTAGATATAAAAGCAGACCGTGTGCTAACATTAGTATGTAATTTTTCATACGCCTTCTATTTAAGAACTTTTTACCTAGTATCCTTAATATGATATCCCGTTCGTTTACTTTAAATATTAAGACGTAGTCCCAAGTGCTTGACGAAACGACGGAAAGTGGCTTCGTAAAGCCGCCTGCAGCTTGCAGTCATGTAGCAACGTATTCAAAGGTGACGTTGCCTGCGGTAACCTCTTATCGAAGGAAGTGATAGCGAACTGCAACATACTTTATACGAGCATGATACTCTGGGTTCTTTGCGAGAGTAATTGCGCCAGTATTATCAGCTTAGATGATAACTGACTTTCAGAGTAAACCAGTATGAACGGTCCCCTCCTTTTTCCACCAATTTATCTTAAGAAATCTTGTTTTTCCTTTTGACAAAAGGAGAACTCACTTCCCTCAACCAAGCGAAATGTCCGAAAAGACTCTCCGTCCCTCTTGCAAGCTGGAATTCAAATCATATCAAGATTGGAACAGCGACCGTCCATCACAGACCCTGATATTTCACAACAATGGCTCGTTATGGTGGATCAAAGTTGTCGTTGATTGGTCTCTGCCGGAATCGATACTGGATCTGGGCTATTTCCAACGCCGGTCCACGTTTCAAAGATTTATTGAAGCGATTGATTTCGGCCAACTGCAGCTTTTGGAGGATACTGTGACAATGATTACTCTAAGTTTGACTGAGCAGAGCCAAGACTCGATCACGATCCGGGATGGGTATCAAACCACAGCAAACTTTTTCATTACAGTTGCCCATCGAATGTGCTGCAAGATCACGGAAGATCCAAAGAGAGTCACGTACCCGACTTTAGACCGAGCCAGGTGTCTACCAACATTTGAGGCTAGTTGTCTGCAGAATGTTGAGGTTATTGCTCCAACAGTCTCCACGGTCTTAATCAATCAACACAAGTTTGCTTACAAAATGATCGACCGTCCTATATATGAGCCTGAAGACACGAATCATATCTTGGACGAGATCGATACCCTTGCACAACTCCGTGGAGAGCCAAACATCGCGCAATTAGTTGGGCTAGTTGTATCGGAGAACCCGTACAAGACCTGCATGTCAACCGATATGCCAGCAGTTATTACAGGATTCCTTCTTGAGTACTATCCCGGAGGGTCGCTTGAGCAAATCATTAATGAGGCCGAGGTCCAAAATGGTTCTTTGTTGTTGCAATGGGCTCTACAGATTGGAAGAGCATTAGAATCATTGCACAAGAGGGGCCGAAGTCATCTTGACGTCAAACCCTCAAATATTGTTTTTGATGCTAGGAAAAATGCCATCCTCATCGATATCAGTGGAACCGGGGGTTATATGTGGGAATGGCTCTCTCCGGAGATGCAGATGCTCATTCAACAAAACTGTGAGACAGCTCCTGCCAACACTTCATTTGAGGCACGGATTGCTACAGACTGCTGGGCTTATGGAAGATTACTCTCGACAATTGCTGAGAAAAGTGGCCCTGGTGCAGGTGAAAAGCTGCAATTAGTTGCTGATGATCTGACAAAGGCAGCCCTCGAAGCTCGCATTTTATTAGGCGACGCTCTTGAAAAGCTGCAAGAAAAGGACGACGAATAGTGGCCATAAGCTGAAACTAGCGAGGATTCGACCTATTTGATTTATTTATTGTCAATTGCATTTGTTGAGTCGCGCTCTATTGAAGAAATGAAATGGTAACTGTTCAACATGAAATTCTCTTGATCCTTGCCAGGTTGTGCAATCTCACGGTGGCTCGATGAATTTGTTCGAAGGAAACCAACAAACTTGAGGTTGAGAACGTTGGGCATTGAACATGGCCATTTAGAAGAGCAACCAAGGGCCTAGGTTCGCTCCCAATTTCATCATATTATGTGTGAAAAAATATAGCATATTTTACCACTAGACCACATAAAAACCAAGGTTATTATGGGGCCTAGAGGCGCCATATCTGACATTTGACAATGAACAATATGAACAATATGAACATCAATCTCTCGCACAACGAAAAATGTAAGAATATCATGAAATTAAGCGAAGGCTAGAGCCTCAAGTAGTGATAGTAACTTTCTCCCCAACCCATTTCCCCCCACCCTTAATGATCTCCTCGAAAATCCACTCCCCAACTAGAGCCCGTGAAATCGTATACCCAACAGCAGGATCCCTCTCCGTTCCAGCCCTCACTTTCTCCAGACCTGCCCCTTTGTCCCCTTCACAAACAGGAACCAGATGATCCCCTGTCAGAAGGCTGGGCCTCACAACAACAACTCCCGCCGCAAGCACACCAGCATGCCCCAACTCAACATCCTTATCGAGCAATTTCTCCATCTGCAGCTTATCCGCAAGCGGGATCGCCAAAAGCACAGAGTACAGAGGCCTTAACCAGAACGGCACATCTTTATTACCGGGCAAATGGCCCGTCGTCGAGATCACAGTGACCTCTGGCGCAACAGCACGATACGCCTCAAGGGAGGCGAACCGCTCAGAACTAATCTGCGCCAACGCCGCTAGCAGCGTGCTTGTCGTCTCTTCTGTAATATGCGGGTTCGAGAGCTCAATATGCGGCAACGCAGGCACGCGCATCTGAGTATTTGCGCATTTTGTTTCCTTGGTGAAGGAAATTGTCGGTGCGTCGCTGCTGCCTATGCCGGAAACTATGCTTGTGACGAGAGTACAAGCGCCATTGGATGTGTTGTCGGAGTTGGTGATGAGTGTTTTCGTGACGCTTTCTACATCTGTTGCGTCACCTTCGATTATCTCGAGCTGGCGAGAGAGAATCTCCTCTGTTATGCCATGCTGTGAGAGGAGTAGTGTCGTGAGTTTTGAGGGAGTGCGGGCTAGGGCTCTGGCCTTGTAGCCATTGAGGAGGGTGTGGGCCAGGCAGGCGTTGGTACAACCGCCGGTTGCTCCAAAAAATGCGATTGTTGTCATTTCACAGATTAGTGGTGTGTATAATCTAGAACTTAGATTGCAAAATATAGGTTGTAGATTGAGCTTGGGGTTTGCTTGTATTGCAGACCTTGAAATGGACTGTGATGGTGATGACAGAATCTCGAGGATACAAGGATCCTTTATACTAGTGATTGTATATACCATCCTTTCAATGGGCTGATATTGACTCTTGAAAATCTATCCGTCCCCGATTGAACCCGACAGTAAAGTGAGATTATAGTGTAGAAAGTGTGGTCGTGTAGTATAAGAGCGTACGCTAGGCTGGAGGTAGCTTAGTAGCGGACGAACAATCGGCCGATGCGGGCGAACTGCTCGGTTATAGTCGATAATATTGTTTAAGATATATAAATAGAAATAGGCACCGCATTTTAACTCTTCAAGTAAGCAGAAGCCATTTAAAGGGGTGAATATGGGTGGAATAACATCTGTATTTTGGGCGTTTTGCGTGAGATATATATTCACATCGACATTACAAGCAGATCATCAATATTGGGATCATTTCAAATCCTTATTTATGCTATGATCACGGAGTATCGTATCGAATTATATGCTTTTAGATATATCTATAGAGAACATTATCCGTTAATCCCACAAAGCCAAGCTCTAGATCTAAATATGGCATTAGTGAAAGGTAGAAATGAACAGCAACTTCTATTAATCTGTAGTCAGTCAGCTTTGCACAAGAGAAAGGTTTCATAGAAGTCCGAATATCTCGCCTAATACGTATACTTCTTTTTTTTACTAAGCTAATTTTCCATGGCTGGTAAGCTGCTCTAGTGTAGAGTGGTGTGGCAGTCTCTGACCGCTATTGCGCTAGTTCCATTTTTTTTGGAGTACATTTTGTCATATGAGTTGGCAGGTTCCAGGAAGCTCAGAAAATAACCTTTTGATTCCAACCAAGGTTGAGATTTAAGGCTCTTCTCGGGACCCACTTACCGCCATAGTTTGTCGAGACTGTGATATTTACTTCGCCATGACAGCTTGGCCGCTAACGGAATCGGAGATGGAGCCAAACCTTTATAGATATAGGCCCCAGGTTTACCATGCGGTTGCTAGGAAACGACAGCAAAGAAGTCAGGAACTCGATAGAGGGTACGAAAGAGCTAGGAGAGGAGAGCCTGCCATGTGGTGACGCAAGACCTACAGCTCCGATTTAATACAGTATCGGACCAGGAAGAGGGGGATTGAAGCTGTAAGATTTGTCGTGGCCAAAAATGATGGACTGCCCGAGCTCATGGCCTTGGCTATTGTGTTGCTGTTGCATTGCGGGTTATTGGGCAAGTTATAGGCCAGCGTATAAATACTAGCTCGAGTACCCGCGCAAGAAAATACTACATAGCTCAAATTACCAGCTAAGCTATGTCATTGCGTTTCACAGAGTTGGTTGTGGCTAGGGATTTATGAAGACATCTGTCCGACCTGGTTTTGATTTGTTGGAAGCACCACGATCATCTTCACCGAACATTTGAGCTTGATAGTAGGCATCCATATTCGTTGTCATCCATATTTTATGTAGCAGCGTCATTTTTATACCTAACTCACAGTGTCTTCGAGATCAGCAGTGATCGGAGGATCTCCCTTACAGCATCTAGCGCAAAACCTGATTGCAAATGCAGCTAAAATCGAACACATCGCCCCTCTGAGCGAGAGTCTTTACCCAATCGCGGCTGCTAATGCATATTGACTTTTGGACTGCATACAGAAAAAGGAAAACATTAAGAAGAGCATGTCTACCTTTTTGACTTTTCGCGTCGCATTATCCGCTTCAACTTTCACCCTCACACCAAGAATATCCCCAAGTCAGCGCGGTGGTTGAACCGGGTCATTAATCATGACTTGGTCGAAGCCATTTTTGAAGCTTCGCGACCAGCGACCGTGGCTGTTGCCATTGAGGTCCTCGCAATCCTTCATAGTGACGGCGATTTCTCTGTCAATGTTCACGGTATCTTCCCCAGTGTCCTAGCACCCAAACGAAATAAGCTCCAGCTAATTAAATTTCATATAGGATCTCTTTCTCTATGCTATGGTACATATATTCTGACCAAGACCCATGATCCTCACCTGACCACAGCAGATTGTCCCTGTCATGCCCCAGGCACTAGTCTCACGAGCTGGAGTAGCATTTGAAGATAGTACGAAAGCTTTACAAAGATAGATACTCATTTACTAATAGCTGTCTCTTTTGATAGGAGAGTATTGGAACAGCGTCCTCCTCATCTCTGAAGCCGTCTCGGCACTTGCATGCTGTCCGATACTTGGATACTTATCAGACGTCTCTGGAACACGACAGGGTCCATATCTATCTGGGCTGGTGTTACTATTTGCATCTATGGTCATTTTTGCAGCTTCACACTCAGTGACGTGGTATATCATCGCCAGAGTGCTTCAAGGTGCAGCAACGGCCATAGTTTCGGTAGCTGGTCTTTCAATTGTGACAGATGCAGTAGATAGAGCGAGTCTTGGGCAAATGATTGGATATCCTGGCACCGCCATGACACTGGGGTTTATATCTGGTCCACCACTGGGCGGACTGGTTTACGAAGTTGGAGGATTTCGTGCAGTTTTTGGTATGGCTTTCGGGATCATTGCTCTTGACTTCGTTCTTAGACTCGCTGTTGTCGAAAAGAGGATTGCCGAACGTTGGCTATGTCTCACTGATGGCGAGCGACCAAGTCAGGAGAACGGTTATATCCCTGAGCAGCCGCCATACGGAACCATGGGGACTATAACCAGTAACGGTCATACTGTCACGGAAATTTCTAGGAGTACATTTGCATTGGGCAAGCTTTCAAAGCAGCCACGGATTCTGATTAGCCTCTGGGCAGTTATTGTTGGGGCTCTTGTGGTCTCGGCATTCGATGCGGTATGAAATGCAGTCTTTTATGTTGGAATTGATTGGAATTTCACTGACAGTCCTATATAGGCACTCCCAGTCTTTGTGGAGAACACATTCCAGTGGAATGTTCTAGGCGCGGGTCTGATATTCTTGCCAGGTGCTTCAGTGGCTATTTTCCAACCATTCTTTGGTACGCCGAGATCATATCACCACACTTATTGCATGATTCTGACCTGCTTTCTAGGGGTTTTATCTGACCGGCTTGGATCAAGAGTGACTACATTCGCAAGCTTTGCCATTCTATCCCCGAGTCTGATTTGTCTTCGTTTCGTCGAGGGAAACTCACCATCTCACATAGCTCTTCTTTGTGTGATTTTGGGTGTTGTTGGCATGTGCATTGACTTGAGCGAGCCAGCCTTGGTAGTGGAGATGCAGCGTGTCCTGGATGACATGGAAGCTGGAGACCCCGGGATCTTTGGGGGAAGAAGTGCTGTGGCTCAAGCTTTTAGTTTAGAGAATATGGCACATTTCGGCGGTTTGGCATTAGGACCTATGGTAGGTGGGTTTGTGGAGTTCAAATACGGTTGGAAGGTTATGACTCTTGGGCTGGGAGTTCTTTCTGCGGTTACTGCTATACCTATGTTATGGCTCAGTGGTCCTATAGAAGAAGTCTCCTGGACTGAGTCTGCTGAGGAGGAGATGGAACGTGAACCCCTGCTGGCGGAGTAGCATGTGTCAGGCTGTGTATAGTAGTACAAACTTCTTTTTATCGCATTTATTTTGAGTGCATGACAAGCTCAGGTAGATTTAGTATTCTTTCGCATCACTGCAGGTGAAGTTTGGCCATCAGATCATTTGAGTATTTCGTGTTGACATAGAGGCCTTCCAATGTATGTAATCTTCTTGAAACATCCCTCTTGCCTCGTTCTGCTCTGTATCAATCCAGAAAACATGTTGTCCTTCGGCGATTTAATGGGGAAATATCATTCCGTATCGAGAACACAACTTGACAACCATGAGTAACGTTGAAGTAGTCATAGTCACACTAGTAGATAATGTACAAAAATGATGAGGGTCAAGGCAACCGAATTGCATTTTTAAGAAGGCGAGAAACCCCAGCTTGATATGAGGAGGGCGAAGGGTCCGGTGACTGTCAACATGAAACTTTTTGAGCGATTCCACAAATTACTGTCGAGCCTCTATACTACTACACGCACCCTGCTCCAATACCCTCATATCAGTGATGAAAACAAAGTTCAACCAAGCAGCTACGTCTTCCCAGCAGAGTCAGAGCGGCATGAAGCCACAATAATGGGGTTACCATCTCGATGTTCCCTACCCCGCGATCAGTATGATGCTATGTGCAATGAATTAGCTCAACTAGCGGCGGCGATCACTGAGTTCGAACCAGTTCGGCTGTACGTGAGGCCCGAAGAAATCCAACTGGCCGAGTCCTTAGTCAAGAATTTTGCGCAAGATATATCAAAAATATCCATTATCCCGTGTCCAATCAACCACTGCTGGGTACGCGACACAGGCCCAGTCTATGTACGGGACACGACAGGAGCGTTCCCAAATCAGCGGTTCGCAATCAACTTCCGGTTCAATGAATGGGGTGAGAAGAAACCCGAAGATGACGGAATCTGCTGGGGTCAGCGATGGCCCGTGATGAATGAGAAGGCACTGCAGGAGAACGGTGATTTCGCGCGGTGGGTAATCGAGCATGACTGGGAGCCCAGCCCCGTTACGCAGGTCGAGACTTCGATTCGCGCCGAGGGCGGTGGTCTCGTCACCGACGGCGAGGGAACCCTGCTTATCACAGAGAGTAGCATCGTATGTGATGTGCGCAACCCAGGGCTGTCCAAGGCCGAGATCGAGGCGGAGCTGAAGCGGGTGCTCGGGATCGAAAAAGTGATATGGTTCCCAGGGCGGCGCAATGTCGATATTACCGACGTGCACATGGACGCTGAGGCAAGGTTCGTGCGCCCTGGCGTCATCGCTTACTCCAAACCACATGCCATTGCGCCAGACTTGTGGAAGGAGCTGTCTACGGAGATACGGGATATTCTAGACCGTGAGACAGACGCTAAGGGTCGGCGCTTGCAGATCCACACCATTGAAGAACCCGACCCACGAGGCTTGGTGAAATCAGAACACGATGAACTGTCGGCCAGTTATGTGAATTTCTATTTTGTTAACGGGGGTCTGATAATACCTAGATTCGGCGATGGAGAGAGGGATCAAAAGGCCTTGGAAATGTTTCAGCAGTTGCTCCCTGAGCGGGTGATTCGGCAGGTGTATGCCAGCGCTATCCCTCTTACTGGTGGAGTGCTTCACTGCGTCACCCAGCAGGTCCCTGCAATGAAGTGAACCATTGAGAAGGATGGGGTAGTAAACTATTTTTGACTTCTCAGTCAATTTAAAAATAAGATCAAAGCTTTGTCAACATGCGTACACATTCAGGTCTGAGAGACCAATTCTTACTCGAACATTGCACAGCATATATGATATTGAATATGTGAATTCGCGGATATTCCATCGGTTATTCTGACTCTAACTAGTTTCTAGTTTGTGAAACTATGTTGTAAAGTCCTCGGGGGCTTGAGGAAGCTCTGGGGATTCTAATCCTACAGGGAAACAGCCTACGACTCTAGGGCAAGGTAATATTTTTAGTTTCCAAAGAAGCAAATACAGTAAATTCTAGAGAGCTCTCAAGTCCAACATGTCCAATGTGTAACAGTATAATTGCCCGGCAAAGCCGATAAGTACTAAGATCGCGGGCCCTAGCGGGATCTCTGAAAACGACTCTAAATGGGCTGGATTCTTTAGGGCTTCAGCTACGCCTCATCGACGGGAAATTGAGCGGTTCCTGCATAAACTTGAGAATTTCTATGACATAAAAAGTACTGCATGATTTTTCATTTCACCGAGAAATTAGATCTTAATACGGGGAATATCACCGCATCTCAGCTTTGTATTTTACAGCTACCGATTGGTCACACTACCCAGATATCTGTAGATATGACCTTGATGTACATGTGTGACGATGTTCTCTGGAGTTTCGCCATACTCTATATTCAGCTCGACGCCACCATCCCCATAATAACCACTGTTGCGCTGATCACATATACTCAATAACCTCGAATCGTGCAGAATTGGATCAATACGCCGATCTAGTCGCTAGTTGATGCAAGTCTTCATCCTATGCACATAACACATCACCTGTAAAGTCCTGAAAAAAACAGACCAACTTGTCTCAACGAGGATGTAATTGGCTCCCTCACAGATAAACTGGAGAAATGAGGCCTTGATCCCGTGTGACTTATTGCTTATTCCATCCCGTAAGATCCAACGTAATGCAGCGTCTTAATTGCGTGCAAGATTGTTTTTAATGGCGTTTCTTCACATTTTAGTTCGTCGATCGACTGCTCTCCACCATCATGGCTCTTCTCCCTGCTCGTGAAGCCGTGACCATTGGAAAAGTCATACATGCCACCGGATATCGAAATCTCCCGCCAGATGAGCTTGTGGATCTCGCGATTGAGAGTCACATTGCCCATGTAGTGAAACGCTCTTGTGTCGGTGGGGATGAATCATTCTTCATCGCCGATTTGGGCCAGATAAGTCGTCAGCATCGTCGTTGGATCCAGAATATGCCCGGAATACGACCGTATTATGGTATAAGTCTCCTCTATTATGGTTCCGTTTTCTGGATGTCATTGTGTAGAAAATTAACATTTTTCCGCAGCGGTTAAGTGCAATTGTGACCCAACCTTTCTCAAGGTTCTTGCAGGGTTGGGAACGGGGTTTGACTGCGCTTCCGTTGAAGAGATGCGCGCAGTTCTTAGCCTCGGCGTGGATCCAGCCCGGATTCTGTTCGCCAATCCATGCAAAGCACCCGCCGCGGTAGCTTTTGCACGCGAGGTTGGCGTCTTGCGAACAACGTTTGACAACATCGACGAATTGGATACCATCAAGGCACATATGCCAGAAGCTCAGCTGTTACTTCGTATCTATGCAAATGACGAGGGTGCTTTCATTTGCCTGGGCGAAAAATTTGGTGCGCAGTTGGATACGACCGAGGAGTTACTTTCAAGGGCTTGGGAGCTTGGACTGAATGTGATTGGCGTTAGCTTCCATGTTGGTAAGCACTTGGGCACTTCGAATTTCTGTTTAGCTGGTCAGATTTATTGACATTCGGACTATTAGGGACGGGTGCTACCAACCCGGCATCATTTTGCAAGGGCATCAAAGATGCACGTCTGGCGTTTTCACAAGCTGAACGCCTAGGGTTCCACCCCAAGATTCTCGATATCGGCGGCGGCTTTCAAGACGATGGCTTCGAGTCTATGGGTCCTGTTATTCGAGACGCAATTCAGTCGGAATTCCCAGCTGGTATCACAACGATCGCAGAACCAGGTCGGTTTTTGGCTCGCAGTGTGTATACTCTTGTATGTCGAGTGATTTCACGTCGCCGCCAGCTTGGGAGTGCTGCTCTATCTGGTGTTCCAGACATGCTTTATCAAAACGATGGCATATATGGGAACTTTATGAATGTGATCATGGAGAAAGAGATCATGGTTCCTTATTTGGTCAGCAAGAAGACCAGGAGTTTCTTGCATAAACCAAAATCAGGGGAAAGTGAGAAGACAAACGATGCTGTTCAAGTAACAAGTCATCGGTACTCGATCTGGGGACCTACATGTGACAGCACCGATTGTGTTGTGCGCGAGGTGACCCTTGATTCTGAAGTCAAGATTGGAGATTGGCTCAAATATAAAAACATGGGAGGTGAGTATTGTCATTCTATATTTGGAATTTCAACAGGGTTGACCGAGTCCCAGCATATACAAGTACCACTGCCACTCAGTTTAATGGCTTCAGCAGCACCTATGATACATTTTATGTCAACAGTGAAACGTTGTCTGGCTATTAGCCGGTGTTCTGGTGTTTTCGTTTTATTCCACGTTATAATGAGTAGTCGTGCCCAGGTAACTGACACCCTTGGGCATGTTGAAACGCCCTGGGTGCAACCGGGAAACATGTGGTTAGCAGGATTTAGATCGCTTACACGATCTCCTGAAAATTTCAAGTGTAAATCGATGAATAGCCTGCATTCATTCAGCATGAGCGCGCAGCCTCTTGCATATATCTATACCGAAAACCATAATATCCATAACTATAATAGTAGGATGGCTGAGCTCATCCAAAATAAAACAATAATCGCACGCTTAAAAAACAAACACCATACTTTCCAGGGGTTTTCCTATCACTCCAGGTGGAATGAAGACAGCAAAAAGGATATCAATCACGAGAAAAGAAAAAAAGGCCTCAAAGGAAGACATAAGAGAAATGCCAATATAATAGGCAAAAAGTGACAGAAATCGAAAGTATGTGAAAGAGAGAGAGGGTTTTGGACGAGGTTATACCTTCTCCATCCCGGACATCGAGACGTCGTCCTGAATCGCATTCTCCGGGAGAGACTGCTTGATATCCATGCCATAAGGTTGAGCGTCGGAAGGAGATTCGCCCTGCTTCTCTGGTATTTCGGATGAAGCTCCGTTCTCGGGTCGTTTCCGGCCAAGTCGTTCGCACCAGTGCTCAGCACTAACCAACGTGTCATTGACGACACCGCTGACTTGCGCCATCATGTCTAGACCCTCTTGGGCTAGCACCAGAATGCGATGAGCACTGACTGTGGCATCGGAGGAGGCAGCTGTGGAGTCTGGTGGGGGCTGCGATGTAGATGCAACCTGGAAGCGGTGCGGCAGAGACGTCAGGTGCCGACGCACTAGATGGCGGGCATTCTCTGGCAGAGCGCCTCCTGCATACTTGGAAACCACATCCACTACCTGTTTCAAGGTAGATAGCACATCGGCCTTGACCGCTTGGATGCGCTGGATAAGCAATGAGGCATTGTCTTGGCCACTTCCTCCTGCCTCGATATCCGACTGTGATTGTGATTTGTGGGCTTCCCACTCGTTGACAGCACTATGTAGTGCTACAATGGACTTGCCCAATCGACCGTTTGCCCATCGAAGCCAAGTCAGACAATATTGTAGACTTCGCAGAGATTCATCGCTCATGGCGACTCCGAGTCCAGACGTCGAGATAACCAGTCGGCTTTGCCATGTCGCCTCATTGCGTCTTCCTGGTTTCTCTTCGTAGTGAGGAGACCTTGTTTCGTCGTACGGGGGAAGCGATTCGGCCATGGAGAGATCGGACGAGCTCCGTGTTCGCGGCGGGTGAGCTGAGCCATCTGGTGCCTTCCCCCCGTTCATCGTTCTCGGTGACACATTCCCATCCATCTTTCGTCGCTTGGTGGTGTGTTTTGGGTCTTCGTTTGTAGAATCTCGTCGCTGTAGCGCCCAACGGAGACCGCTCTCGACACCAGTCTTGCGGCCCACCGTACCGACAGTGTTTGCGACAGGTGATCCAATATTGCGCTCAATGAACTCAGCACCGGACTTAAATCGCGGCGAGTATGATTTCGATGTGGCGTACGCAGAAACCGAGCCGTTGATAGCTGAGGAGATAAGGGGATGAGAAGAAGTCAGCAGAGACAATAGTGGCTCAGGCGGTGGTGGGTCCGGTGAAGTGATTGGAAGGGATTGTCGCGCTGTTCGAGGCGACTGTCCAAAATCTGATCAGATTAGCTGAATGTCCGTCGCACAGTCATCACAATCCAGCGCAAACCGCAGTTGCGACACTGTTAAGTGGGCTGGTTCAGCATATCAGAGAGCCACATACCGGAGCGAAGCCCTTCAAGGGCTTGTGCAGCTTCGAGATCATCCATCGATAATACACTGGCAGCTCGACGAGATCGATCTTCTTTATCGAGATCCATCACTGATGGATGGGCATTATGATAAGGCGCCGGAAGTGATGGGGCAAGGTTACTTGTAAGCGCGGAGGGGAACGAATTGGTCGAGGTCAGAGCTGTGGCGTTTACCCTTCCGACAGGTGGTTTCGGCCTAGCGGTTTTTGGAGGTTCCATGGCGGGTCACAGATCGTCCATAGAGAGAGAATAATGAACCCCAAAGACGTCGGAGTTTCGCATGCTATCGTCTTTCACGTGAAAAAGTGTCAGGCCACTAGTCCCAATTAGGAAGGAAGGAAGTGAGGTAATCACATTCCCACGGTACCTGCTCGGCCATATATTCCGCTATGGCCGTCCATGTACCTTTTCTCATCACATGTCAAATATTTGTCCCTCGCCCCAACAAACTCTGCATTCAGTCGCCCCTCAGCTTCGATCTTACCGAAAATGATTATTTACCTTTGATTCAATATGTAAAGTCTGAACCAATTGTGTCCTATGTAGCGCAGTTGCCTATCCATAAGGCTTTTCAATACTCAATCCTTACATTTGTCAACTGGTGTACCGCCCGAGTCCAATGTATACCCATCGCAACACATACTACGTGTATTACACGGATAAACAACATATTTGTCCCCTGGAGAAGTTCTTTATGGTCCTGGAAAAAGGCTCCATGAACCCCCTTATGTTCATATTTCCCTTTGTTTCCATTTTTATCATTGCCAATGTAACTCGACTAGTACCTCTGTGTGCGTGTACCCCAACATGCGCTAGGATGTGCTTGACAGGTCTAATACGAGAACGATTGTGAGCCAGTGCAATTCTAGTTAGCATGGTGTTTGGTTCGCTACGGAGTAAGCCGGTTGCACCTCTTTTTCTCCTACTCCGTACGTTGTACACAGGTAATGTACTATGTAGATTGACATTGTCCCGGAAGACCTTGCTCCGTCCTATCACATGTCTACATGAAAGGTGATTGATTGATTTTTTTGCCTGCGATTCCCATTTGTCGCTCTGTTTGCCGGTTAAAAGAGGTACTTACGAGACTGCTTTCTCTTCGCCAAGGGTATTAATGTATTTTAATACTTGGCACGGCAATCCGAATATAGTCTTTCAGCTCTTTCAATTTATAGGCCCAATCTTATATTTGTTGGGCCTATGCTTCCTGTTTCGGCTCAGTCAGATCGGCATGTGATGTGGGGGCGTTCTAGCAGTAGACATTTGACTAGGATGGACTCTCCTGCTTACAATATAGTATTTTTCCAGTCCGGTAGTTAATTTACAGCATCTAGGCAAAAGCCTGAGCTTCCGAGAAACGGATGATAGACTCAGCATTACTGGTCACCCCACTGCTCCATTCGCCGTGCTTTGCCAGCTCCGTCCTCACCGGACGGTCTGAGCTTCTGAAGCAGGGCTCGACAAACCACGGGGCTATTTGATCGGAGAACATCAAGGAAGTTGTTGTAAAGACTCTGCACACCATCACGGGTGAGCTTGGCAATATACTCCTTCAAATTCCCTCCATATTCCAGAATTGAAAGAAGCTGGATATTAAGGTCAACAGGGTGCAATGGCTTAGCCCAGTTAACTACGAACGTCAACTTCTCATCGTCATCCGGGTTAGCCCATTCCTGTGGGTGAAGGTGTATTTTCAACTGCGAGTCCGAGATCTGAATCCAAATATCATCGTCATTCATGGTAGTGATATTAGATCGGTGGCAATCAACCGTTCAGAGGCCCTTTGCGCCTGCTATTCTGCCCTAGAAGCAACTAGGTGTCGCGGTGGTTATTCCCAATTGATCACATTTTGGTTCACGAGAGTCCTCGTTATCAGAGCACATCCATTATTCATAATAGCCCGGGTTGGACCTTTTCTCAACCGAAGTACTTGTGTTGGCTTCACTGTAAATGTCGCAAATGTCTTCGACAAGCTCAAAGAGATACGCTGAAAGGGCTTGCAATTGCGTTGATTCGCATTCTCAATTTTGGGCATATACCATTTCAGTAAAGCATCTACGCTCATCGGAGTATAGCTGTCACTTTGCTGTCGAGGGGCCACCACCGGTGGTACCCGAGGCCCATGATCAAAGCCATTACCATCAATGGCGAAGATTTTGACCCAAAATCGAGGCTCACCCTTAGCTTTCCGCTTGGTCTTTACTTCCTCGACATAGAAAGCTCACCATATCCGTCTGAGGTAATTATGATCATTCCGTGTGAGCCAGGAAGAAACACTCTCGCGAAAGACCGATGGGTAAGAAGGTTGTTACTGATGGCTGGGAGGCCGATCCAGGACTGGAACAGTAAGAGCTAGGAATCTATCCGATCCAAGTTCTTCGGTGAAATTGACAGGTCCGCTCTGGCTTGAGCGGGTTGAGTTTCAATTTGAAAACACCCGGCTCGGCCTCGTCACACCAGTCCAAGTCTCCCGACAGTACGATCACCTCTGAATGCTTATCTGATTTGAAATCACCAATAGCAACATCCCAGGTCCGACACGGCGATCTCTGGGACGGATAACCATAACGTCGACCAAGCCCACTGACCCATGACTAAAAGTTATCTTGAGTATTGAAGTTAACACGGTGACTGGGAGGGTAACCTGACCAATTGGGGGGGGGTTGGATGGCGATCGGATAGATACAGGGTTCCTCGCGGGTGATTGGGCGACCCCTGAAGTCTTTTCTGGCGACGGAGTGCTCATCAAGCTCCTCGTCGGAGGGGGCATATTACCTTGAGGCTTAGTTTAGCGACCACTTTCCTAGGGATAGATTGGTGGAATCCTTGGCCTTGTTCTGGTTGTGCCTTTGCTGGCGGAGGAAACGTTGCCGAATACTACGCCGGTGAAATGACGCTCTCTTGGGTCTTTTCAGACGACTGAATGGGTCCATGCCTTCTTCCGGGTGATGGGCGAACTTGAAATTCTGCCGGCGACGCAATTGCTATCGACCCCCGTGTAGGAGACTGAATCGCCCGATGGCTATTGACCGGCAAGCTTGCAGCCCCAGAACTCATTGGAGGCCCTCGAAAGCTGCTTGTGCCATCTGAGGAAATTGTAAACTTCCGTCCCCATTCTTCCCCAAAGGGGACTGAACTAACACAGACTCCTCCACTGGGGAATTTGGTGCGGTGTGGAAGTTTTCGTTTTCGTCTTCATCTTCATCATCATACCTCTGTTTCTTTGGTGATAAGCCCTTGGCATTTCCAAAGGAATTTGCGGCTACCTTTTTTTTCGTTTTTGCAACACGACCATTCGCCAGAAGATATTCCTCATCATCCATGAGCTTCAGCAAGTGGTTCATGCACACATCCTTCTCGGGGCCGGTGAGCGAGAGTGGGATGAGGTTCTTAAACCAGAATGCCTTCGTCTTCTGACTCGCCCATCTTGGCAATTCCTTACTACTCCATATACGGAGGAGTTCTACGAGTGGTTGCTGTGCAAAGCCATGGAGGGAACTGTTTACCGGCGCTAACTTCGGGTAGATGCTATTAGCGTCCCCCACCTGACGTGTCACTGTGATAACTATACAATTTTACATTAGTTTCTAGGTCTACTAGGAATTGTGAGATGTATGTTGTCTAAAACATAGTGGATGAATGGGATTGGAGCTGGAGCTAGTACCTAAATGTAGGTACGGAATAGACATGAGAAAGTATCAGACGATAATTGCTTTCGCCCCCCCCCCCCCCGAATGGTCAACAAAGATGGTCAATAATCCTTGATTCCCCAAGGTTAGTTCCTAATTCTTAGTAGTCAAGGACCAGGTTGAGCCTTGGACCAACGGCTGCCATCACAATCGGTTTCGTTCAGTCGTGTGCCCCCCCTCTCATTGCCCAGGTCAATCTTATCTGTCCATAGGTCAGCCTCTTTGGGGTCAACACGTTTACTGTGGACGGCAAACTTGTAGCCAACTATCAAGGCCACGTAGAGAGGGATGCTGATGTACGACGCAATGAAAGATTTGACGTCGAATTTCCGAACGCCCGAATCAAAGCTGAAGGAATCAAAGACAATGGCAACAGATATGAACAAGCAGAGAATGAGAGCTAAATATGTCCCAGCCAGACCAAAGCGAGCTCTAAAAGCTAGAGCTTTGTCAGGAATGCCTTGAGCGTTTCGTGCTCGCACAAAAGATATGTGGGTGACGAGAATGGAAATCCATGTGAGCAGCCCGAGCATTGTGACCATGTCAACAAAGTATCCGAAGACGACAGTTGAGTCTTGGTGGACATTGAGATATGCCAATGTTGCAGTTGACGAGCACACAGCCAGAGCATAGATCGGGACGCCTCTCCTGGTAGTGTGTGATAGGAAAGCAGGGGCCCGGTGCTTCACTGCGAGGTCGCACATTGCCTTAGTTGCCAGGTAGAGATCGTAGTTCGCGATTGACAGGACGAATAACAGTATGCATGCATTCAACAAGTCCGGTAGCACGGCGATGCCTGCCAAATACAGAGCTGCAACAAATGCCGATGCGGCAGCCTCGTGGGAGGACGGGCTAGAAAATGCCACAGACGCCGAGCCCTGGGGGACGATCATACCAAGAAGAGTGATGGCTAAAAGATGGAAAACCATAATTCGATAGAAGGTATTTTGAATAGCCCTCGAAGTAGCCTTTTGAACGTTCGGGAAGTGAGCCATGCCAGATCGCTCGCTTCCGACGTACGCAAACGTGGCAGATGACATAGTCGAACAGGTTATGTAGAACTTTTCTAGCAACCCGTGATCACGATGGGGGTGAGCGCCGAAACCACCGGGATACGACCAATATCGAAACCCTTTTAGGTCTTGATCCGGTCCCCCTCCCAGAGCAATAACGGTGGAAAGTATCATGAGTCCAAGCATGACGACAAGCTTGAATGAAGAGATATAGAACTCGATAATGCTCGGGAGGCGGTGATTGATGAAGTTGAGAATCACAATAACCGAAAGGAAAACCGTGATCCAAATACCAGGATTGACTCGCTCAGCATCCACCCAATAAGAGACTACCAGCGCTGCAGCTGTGAGCTGGTTGGGTGTGACAACAGCATATTTCAGCCAAAATCTGGCTACGAGATCAGAAAAGGACTAAATTGGATGTAGCCCTCTTCGCGAAAATGAACTTACATCCAACCCAAGCTAAATCCAAGCGCAGGATGACAAAATCGAACAGCCTGATCTGCAACGGTATACGGTTTTGGTAGCCATGAACCCACCTCACCCAAGGCAGAGAGGATGAGGTAAACCGCGAATCCGACGATGGCATAGGAGATTATTATAGCTGCCGGCTATAACAGATCAATATCTTCGTACATGGGCTTCCTCGGAAATACTTACGCCGCTCCTGTGTTGGACAACGTCGTTCAGCATAGAAGAAATCCGCTTATCATCAGGAACGAATCTTACATGGACAATGCTCTTCCAGTACCAACCATCAAGCCCGTTCCAATCGCCGATCCAATGGCTGCAGACCTGTGTTAGAATGTAGGTCCCCATACAAGGTAGGGGGTACAGACTGATTATGCTGATTTGACGGGGTGTCAATGACCCGTATATATCGGTGAAGCCCAGTGCATGTTCGTTCTGATGAGCTTCGGGGGCAGTTTGTGGGGTCGTTGGCCCAGCGCTGATGGGCCCAAGTTCGCAGGCAGAGGACCGCGATCCCGGTCGACGTCGCGGAAACATTTCCTATGGTGTATCTTTTAAAAAAAGATACGAATCTCTGGATGTCGAGGTTATGCAAAAAGCAAATGAGTTAAGTACGAATCAAAGATCAGAGATCGAGTGAACCGCCCAGGGTGGAACCCGAGGAGCTTGGGATGGTTATGCAAGTGCGAGTATGGGAAAGAACGAGACACAACTGGTGGGATCACAGATCATTGGGATATATTTTCTATATGCAGAAATCCCATCATGGGACAGTCGAGATATAATGGCATAAACAAAAAAATATAGGGGCATTTCCCATGCCAGCTCTAAGGATTGCCACCAAGCCCATCGAGGAGGCACCAAAGTAGCCAGCGTCTATCAAAACGGCCATAGAATCAAAAACGCCCAAAAGGTCGACACCCCCCAAAAAAAAGCACCAGTCGGTTGCATACTGAGTTCCATGGCCCCATCACATGGGGTCAGAGGGGGAGGAGAGAGATATCATAAGTCTTTGTCAAATATTCCCAAATGGCAGCGGTTCGGAACCAGCGTCTGTGTCGAACAGTCGCTCCCTGGGTGAGGCGGAGGGGTAACGCGAGATACGTAAAAAAGGGGTTCCTATTAATCAATTCATCGCGACATGAGCGAGTCGCTCGACTCGGTGCGAGGGAAGATGCGCGTGTAGAGGGAATCGCTGGACTCGGTGCGCGGGAAGTGTCGTTGGTGCTTCCGTGAGATCACGCGATCGGTGTAGATACCCTTTGCCGAGCCACGAATAACCGACTCGAGATATTCGCGGAAATCCGTGGGTTTGAATTCGGGGTACAGGTCCTGGGTGGTGTGGTAGCCGAGATACTTGGCGTACTCGGGGTTGTTGTCGCCTCGGATTCCCCAAGACAGCTGATATTCGGCCAGGTACCGCGGAATGAACTTGATCGGGTCGAAGGGGTAGGTTTCACTAGCTTGTCGGGCGGCCACAACTCTGCTGCAGATGGTTTCTTCGGGAACCTGTGCTCCGGAAAAAGAAAAAATCGGTTAGCCACATTGACTTATTCCGAGCCGGGAGAGTCTGTGCGACTTACGTAGTTACGATCGACCTTCTCCTCGCTGAGTTCCTCCATGAGCTCGTAGATCTTGTTTTGCGACGAGACCAGGTTGTAGGCGAGGATCTTCTTGTTCAGAGTGCGGGGGTCGGAGATGATCATAGCCATGTAGCGACCGATGTCTCGCAAGTCGGTCAGTGCGGTGGGCATGTTGCCATCGCCAATAATTTCATCGTTGCCGGACGTCATGGCATAGTCGACGCGCCCGGAGGGGAGGCGGGGGTAGGCCAGCTGGTACCACCAGCCGACATCGACGATGGTGTAGGGAAGCCACAGTTGACGAATCTGGTTGTAGACAATTTCTTTCTATAGATAGCAAAGGTCTGGTCAGTCCACTGACCAAAGCACCGTAGAACGTTCCACATACCTCGTCACGCAACCACATGATACCACCCGGTGGGCAAACGGTGATGAAACCACATGGAATGAATCGCTTCACGCCGGTCTTCTTGGCTGCCTTGGCAAGAGGGATCTGGTCCTGTTGTTCGGCCGGGCCGACACAGCTGATAACCACATCAATTCCAGCCAACGCCTCGATGAGCTGCTCCTCTGGGGCCTTCAAGTCGCACTTCCGAATCTGACATCCCCGATCCACGAGGCGCGTGATAGCTGGTTTTTGGGCCGAGATAGGGCGAACAAGAGCGATAACCTCCTATTGGGACAAAAA
The DNA here is from genome assembly GCF_028829455.1 of Penicillium robsamsonii. Lineage (NCBI taxonomy): Eukaryota > Fungi > Ascomycota > Eurotiomycetes > Eurotiales > Aspergillaceae > Penicillium > Penicillium robsamsonii. Next base: position 7,200,030 of record NW_026643219.1, on the reverse strand, counting down.
CGAAACAATTAGTCTAGGGGTCAATTGATAGAAGCTGGGCTGCATACAAAGTTACCGGTATCCAACAGTCCGTTGGCGATAGAACCTCCGGTTTCACCCGCTGCTCCGACCAGCAAGACCTTAGTAGTCATAATTATTCAGTTTATTCAAAAAGGCAGTAAGAGGTAAAGAGTATGGAGGGGGAAAGTCCAAAGAGGTGGGAGAAAGAGAAGGGGATTGGGTAACAGGTTTAGGACCTGACGACGTTATAAATTCCCAAAGGCTCAACCCACTTTCTCATCCGCAGCAGTGGGTCGGTGGATGTTCGTTCCCCTCGTTTGAGGGGGAGTTTTTTTTTTTTTTTTTTTGTCATTATTCCTTACTACATGCATACCAGTACATATTTTAGTTTTCTATTCGGTTTATTAGGTTGTAATTCTAGTATATATACATAGTATGGAAACCTTTCTTCTTCACGGGCCGGTGATTCGGGAACCCCCCTTCGTCGGCGACATTACGTCATACGGCTTCCCGGTCAAAGGAACATGGGATAATAATGATGTGTGCGGTCAAAAGAATATTCATAAAGTAGACATTTGGGATATCTCTGATTCTTCAGGCCTGCCAATTAGTCGGTCCCGAAAGTAAGACCGTACCAACCCTTTATACCCCCTTCGTGCAGAATCTTGAATACCCACGTCACAAATCCCGATCTACGTGGTCACAGCTCTGAGAGTCAGGTTTCACTCGTAGACAAATGACGAAGTGGCAAGGATTAGTCAGGATCAGGGTTTCATTGGTGGCGCAGCGCCCTTGGAATAAAAAATGGGGCTTTAGGAGGGCTTTGAGGCACCAATCATAGAGGATTCAGGGCGAATTCCACGGTTGCTTATATGTTGGATAGTACGCCAACACATGGGCCCCGAGCAACTAATTGCTTGTGACCTCCCAAGACCGAGCCTTAGGGGTTGATGGTAACCTTGTAAGAGCCAAGGACAGCCACAACCGGAAGATCTGTGCCTGGCGTATTCCCCCCTCCTTTGCCTTTTCAACCTTTGGAACACATTTAATTTTCGTCTTGATCTCTAATTTTGGTGGGGTAAGGTTGCTCGAGTTTGGGGATTCTTCCTAACAAAGTAACCAAGGGGGAAGATCTCAGCTCCCGTCAGGTCATCGCGGGGGAATGCAGCATGGGCCTAAGCATAATGATGTTCTGGGCCCGAAATGTCATCACGCCGAAAGATTGATCGTCGTTATGGGCGGCTAGTCGAAATCGCGAAAATACTGGGGAATTGGAGAACTAGGGGGCAAAGACAATTTCAGAAATTCAATTTCCCTCCCTTCGGGCTTACTAAATAATATGCATGCAGACAATGCCTCATAGCAGATCGACCCCAGCTTGGGGTCAGGCTGCTTTCATTTCAGCCGTTACTAATCCAAACTAGGTACGGAGTAAGCATTGACGTCTTCGAAGCGACAGAGGATTTCCGTACTGCACGTGAGCATCGATGTAGATTCATATAGAGACGTCGGCATACCTTCTACAATAGGCCACTCTAACAGAATCATCCTTGAAAGGTCTATATTAGTATTCCGGTCAGACTGATGATTTGATGGGGGCTTAGAATGTAAAAAGGCAGCTTAGGAGTAACTTGATTATTTAGTATTACAATAATTCTTCGAGCTCTTCCTATGAACCTTTGGGATCTACACTCATTCTACGCTGACCCCAACAATTGGTCTCTCTTCTCTTTCGACAGGAATCCAACCACCACACTCTATGTCAGTCATTGTGCTTCATTTGGAGTCTCTTACTCATGCGGTAGTACGCATGTACTTTCAATTATTATCAGATTACTGAATTTCTTGTTAACTTCACTTGTCGCATAATGTCACATTTCCACGGCTCCACACTTGTAGACCCCGAGATGTAGGGGTATGCCGGAGCCGTGGCGAAATTGACAAGGGCTAGTATATTTGGCTATTATAGACACAAACATGTCTCATCCCTATCTCTCTTGATTCTCTGCATAATCTCTCCTTTGGTTTCACCTCTCTCCTACTACTCCCTCACTCACATCGATATCTGACCCACACAGATCATGGGTCTCCCAAATCCATATATATATGTACACATCATATTTATATGCAGTCCTATCCGTTTTATCCAGGATTAGAAATTTTCAAATATAGTGGAAATACTAGAAGCCCTTGATCTTCTTTTTAAAAAAAACCCTCAAATGGGTATATATCATGCAATCCATCGTCCACTCGTCACACATTTATAGCGTCTAAACAGGCTTCATAATTGGCACCTTGTATCTCTGAAATACGCACAATCTCCTTCTCTGTTAGACCCGGTTGACATGACTCATACTTGCAAGTCCTAACATGCGCGCCCTGGAACGAAATTTTGACTGTCCGTGTCCTCTGCTTTTCCCTCTCATCCTTGATCTTCGCCCACCGGGCCTTGACTTCTGCGAGGTGTTTCTCTCGCTTTATTTCCCCCATACGCCATGCTGCAATCTGGTGGCCGATAGAATTGCTCGGCTCATGCACCCATCCCACACCCCAGTCGGGGAATTCCGCAAATGCTGTCTCATCTGAGACAGCAGTCTCCCACTCCCAGTGCTTCAGCCCCCTAATATCATCTTTCGAGCGGCATAGATTCAGGATACTTCGGGGAGCGAGGTAGTGTTGGCGAATATGGAAGTCCACTTGGTAGTGGGCGAAAAGAACGGTGGCTTCATCCACTGGCTTGCCCGATTCAGCCTCGGCCTTCTTGAGAATGGCATCAATCTTGCCGTAATAATGTTGCTGTTGGGAAGGGGTGATATCGTCCCACATTGTGGCGTTGTTATTTTGGTAAGCCCCTAAGTTTGTGTCAAAGGGGGATATATTTTCGTCTGGTACGCTTTTGCTGACGAAGAAAGGCGGGTATTCCGATGTGATGTACGAGCCTGCAGCAATGTCTGCATTCATCATGTATGGAATAATGTGCAGATGCCTGCATTGAGTGCATTCGAGGGCTTCCTGTAGAGCGGCATTTTGCGGTGACTTGGATTTATTAGCAAAGGGACCGCATAAAAACTCTGTGCCAGTGAAGTACTGTACAATATTTTCCTTGACAGCTTCTGTCCAGTTTTTCCTTGACGCACATTTGCGCTTGGTAACACGGTTCTTAGCTCCTGGTGTGGAAACCCTCATAGCGGCTGGTTGCAGAAGTACACACATGGTATGGTTGAAGTGATGGTTGGAATAAGGTATAGGTGAAGACTTTTGATTTGATTGAGGAATGGGAAGGGTGTGAGAGAATGGTGATGCAGTTTGGCGTGCACTTATATAATGTATGAAAGGCCTTTGTGTTAATGCCGTGGACAAAGGAAGAGAGAAAGCAATAGTGTCCATGATTCTAATTTAGATCAAGAACAAAAGATGCTTACGTTTAGACTCATTGATTCGAGTCAAACCAAGAAAATGGATCAGGTAAACAATGAATAATGAATACCTCACACAATGAGATGCTTCAATGTTGTATATCCTATTTTTGACACGTCCATGGGAGAGCTGTAGCTTCGATCTAATTATTAGAAGTGTTGAGATAGGACTAAATATAATCCCTTTGTTTATGACGTGTGGGCGTAAAGGTCATATGGAGAAGACAATTTAAGCTCGGAACGGCGTGACCTAAGATCGTGAATGAGCATCGTGACTCTAGGAGATCATCAGGTTGAACCCAGAATACTTGTGCAAACCAGGGGTTCCCTATGAGGATTCTGCAATTTAATTTGGATCCTATATATCTCTCGATGCCAGTAGCTATATGGACTTGCTACATTATTGCTCTTAAATAAGATAGTTTTATATAGGTGACTACTAGGGGCATAGTGAAAATAGTCGACTTGTGCTATTAGATGAGCCTAGATTTTTCGCCTTTTCGAAATGCCATAATTCCATCAAGACATTGTCCACCAATTTACAATGGGTGCTCAATGTCGATTTGTGTTCCTCTTCGTGTTGCTTCTTCTTCCCTTTCTCCTCCCCAAATCTGCAGATGCACCTTCTATCTCTAACATAGAAACCGTGTGCAATCAACAAAGCTACCATGCCAGAAGCTTCTCTTGCCTTCCCGGCGATCTGTCTGACTTTCTCATTCCTCTTCATTGTTGCTGTCCACAATGCTTCGATTATACAGAACCTCGGTGCCTTCCATTATCGTATCCTCCTCCCTGTGTACCAACAGATCCAGCGCATGCTCACCAACCGTGACCCCATCACCCCAAACCCACCAAACCACATGCCCGAGGCAAGGTACGAGCTAATCAACCTCAATCCGAACAATGAAGAAGAACAACCTTCTCCACGTCTCGCGACTTCATTCATGCCACCACCTGACCATCATCGATACGGCGAAACCCCTGCTCCCGACACAGTCAACCTGCCCCCAGAAATAGATAACGAAACCAGAATCGACAATCTCAACATGACCGCCAGATACGCAGGAGGCCCGTACCGTCCGCAACATCGGCCCACTTATGCGGATATCGCCGAGTTCTCCACCTACAGCCCACTCCCAAGTCCGCCAGGAGACGGAGTGTCCTCCGATGAGTATGACTCCGACTGGTCCAACTCCGCTGTCGACGAGGCAATCTTCGAGTCACGCATCCTAGGCGATGATATCCCCGTCTGGGAATTCGAAGTTGAGCGTCCCATTTATATCCTTGATCAGCGCGACCAGGGGGGCTGGCGGCTTGGGTGGATGAAGTTGTTGAGTGGACTGCGCAGGGTGTTTTTGCTGTTGTTGCCCCCGAGATGGTCCGACAACGAGAGTGAGAAGCATGAGACTTTGGGGGAAATAGGAGGGCATTCATGGGCTTGGCAGAATGTCTGAGCACCTGATGAGCTGCGCGATGTACTACCTATCTGCAAGGTTCCTACCTCGTTATCCCAGTTGATGTTTATGAAGGAAACGGTGCCTCAATATTGGACTTCTACCCTAGTAGTATCTTCATCCTACTGGTGGTCTTGTAGGTTGAGTTTAATCAAAGCAGCTGGTCGACTAGGTCACATCGGTATATGAGCCCCGTCACGCGGGGGAGAGCGCATTCCAGATGTCATTGGCGGGGCTTATCAACACTAAAGCGCCACGCAAGGGATTGAGCCATTTCTTCCTAGGATACCGGGGTATGAAGATCCAAGGCCTACAAAGCACGGTCTCATGGAGTCATTCGGCAATGGCGCACAAATTGAAATTTGGCTGGTCGTGCCGCTGATGCTTCCATCGGGTTTTAACATGAGTGCGTTTTGGGCACCATTTTACCATGCGAGTCATTCTGGGTATGCCTTCTGAGCGGGGGAAATATGTTGCAAATAGAATATTTCGATTCACACTCGACCGTCTAATCTGTTTTTTATCGTTACAATCGTCTATCGTCACGTTTAATTCAAAACTGCTGACATCAACGTCTCCAAAAATTATGCTCTAAACTCCAAAAACCCGGTATTATAGTACGATCTAAGGGATGATTACGGGGCGCAGTAGCCACCGTCGACGATGAGATCGCGCCGGTAGTGTAGGTGGAGGCATCGGAGGCAAAGTAGAGGTAGGCACCCTTCAGCTCGTGGGCTTGGCCCTCACGGCCCATGGGGATCTTGTCGAGCCAGATATTCTTGGTTTCCTCTGAAACAAAGCTGGAGATCCCAGTCGCAATGTAACCGGGTGATACGGTGTTGGCACGAGCGTAACGGACCCATTCAATAGAAAGGGACTTGCCTTAGGTGTTAACAGGGCGATGGAGCTGATGATGTCTGAGTGACGACTCACAAAGATGAATGACGGCAACCTTAGCGGCGTTGTAGGCAGATGAGCTTTTTTCCGTTGGCATCGGTGCCCTTCTCCTTCTGGCGGCGCCAGTGCACTGCGGCAGCCTTGGCACAGTAGAAGGTACCGTCGAGATTAATGGCGACGACCTCGCGGTAGTGGTCGAGGGGACCGTCGACCATGGGGCCCTGGGTCCAGGGAACACCGGCGTTTGCAATAAAGATGTCTAGACGGCCGTTGAAGTCCCTGACGACGTCGTTTACGGCCTACTCGACAGCATTTGCATCGGTGACCTGAACCTGATAAGCCTTGGCTGTGAAAGAAGTTAGAATGATGTGGAGCCAACCATATTGTGTATATCCAATACGCACTCTGAACACCGTACTTTTCGGCGATCTCGGTGGCCCTCTCGGCACGCTTAGTGTTGCTATTATACCACATGGCCACATTAGCACCAGCCTCGGCTAGACCCTGAGCAACGGCCAGATCGATACCGGCGCCAGCACCGGTAACAATGGCAGTCTTTCCCTTGAGTGAGAACATGCTCATGAGACTGGGGTGCTCAGGAGCAGTGGTATTGTTGTGGACAAAGAGTCCATTTTTGGTAATAGGGTTAGCAGTCATTGTAGCAACGGAAGATCAGAAAGTGAAAGGCAAGTTTGAGCGTGCGATCACCTAAATAGCTGAGGGACATCGGACTAGACCATAGCCTTTCCCCATGTATAGACCTTGGTGGAGAGCTCTTACATTGATGGCATTGGATGACGCTATGCGCCCCAGGATTATCGTTCAAAGGGAATGTGATCCATCATAATTGTGTACCCGGCAAATCTGTTCCAAAAAGGCAGATTTGGAATTGAAAGAGAGGTTATTCGAACTATAAAGAACAACTCTTCGCCAGCCTAATGCTGACTTGACCGCTCTTCTAGGAAATGGTACCGGGATCCCAGGAAACTTGACCCCAAGAGGACGACATCTATCCCAACCCCGACCCCAGAAGGGAGTGCAGATGCTCGAACTTTTCATAAGTGGGAATGACTGGAAATGGTAGATGTTCCATTATTCGTAGCATCCAACTGAACCCGAAAACCCCGCGCTCAAGGGGTAATTATCCTGGGCGATGCTTATCACTCTACGATCCAACGCAAACTCCGCATTTGTGTATTAACTGTACTACTCTATACTTATGTACCAACAAAGCCACTCAGCCAGAATCAAAATAAATTATTTATCCGGACAAGAATTGGGTTGGTCGAGGAGGCGCACTGATCTTGTTGATCGCCGGAGTATCGTGGAAGGCGGACCAGTGGAAAATCGTCATTCATGATTGAACCACTTTCTTGAGTTTGTTAGCCATCCATCTAGTCATTAGAAATATGCTCAGACGGGAACCCTAGATTCCACCGAGAAAAGATGACAAAGAAGACATGAAATGGATAGGGTACTTACAATATGGCGTCAAGTTCCTTTGAAGTATAGACCGGGGTCAATTAGGGTATTCAACACCCATTCCGACCACCCGAGACTGGTTCTCAGATATGCCAATTTTCAACTCGCACAATTATGTTTGGTGAAGGTGTCACTCTCGAAACATGATCGAAGGGGGTAGTGTGGCCGCCAGCATTCTTCGCACCCGGGTGGTGATGAATGAGCATTCCTCGGCTGGAATCAACGTTCCCATAACAAATGGTGATCCCCTGATGGAATGCTAGGAAATCTTGTTGTTTCTTATTCCTGTGAGACTTTGTTGTGTTTCATGAAGATGAAGTTGCTAGCTCTGTGAAGCTTCACCGTTGCCGTTTTGATACAGCGATAATTCGCAGCATCGCATGTTCAAACCCAATCCGCCACTCACGGATGGGGATTTCAGAAGAGCATCCCCGTCAATTGTCACTATACAGCCTCGGAATCAGCCCAGTGACGCGCCAGCGAAGCGACTATGCTGGGGCTGACCGCCGTCATCGCCATAGCCGCTTGCGGCGCGGCCATCTTTATTGCTGTCTCGGTGATCAGCATTATTGTCTGGGTCAGATATCGCAAAGAGCGCCATGCAATAAGACTATTGGGCTTCACGCAAAGGCAGGGACGGCGCAATCGGGGGTTACAATCTTTCCCGGAGGACACCTTGACTGAACTGAGCCGGGCGGAAGGGAGCATACTGAGGGCGCATGGTCACCTTCCGTATGGTAAGCCAACAGAATGGGGACAATTAGCATCGAGTGAGAGTCTGCATCGTCGGAAAAACGACTCAGAATCATCTTTTCCATTCACCGAGAAAGCACGATCTCTCCGTAATTCCCTTTCTCGATCTCGTTCCAAGCGCCTATCACGAGCATCTCACAAACGCATGAGCTCGTTGGCTACGTTGGGTGAACTGAGTGAATCAATTCATCTTCCTAGTCCGCCACCTAAAGCATCAAAATCAATATCGAAAGCAGACGTCCCACTTTCAGCTGTTGAGGGGATTTTGGAATTACCAGCCGAAAACACCCCAAGGCAAACACCAGAGCTTAACGAGAATGGTGCTGGGTTCCATCTAGGTATGAAGCCTGTTTCACCTGGGTGGCCCCTTCTAGTGCGAGAGCGGTCCAGTCAACTACCTGTTTCGGATGACCGAAACTCATCTGGCCCCTTTGATTCAACCATGACCTTTGAAGAGTCTCCTGCTCGTCTTCGTGGGGGAAGCATTGCTAGCCAAAGCGCCGGGATGATGCCTGGTCACTCTATACCCCCTCCTCCACCAACTGCATATCCCCCAGACAGACTTAGTTACGCTAGGAATGACTCTGTGATGAGACTTTCCTCCATGAGTCTGGATACGACCAATAGCTCGATATTGGATGATGGTAGAAATGGAAGTTCGGCTGATGCCGATCTGACCTCACCCACCTTCCCCTCAGGCACGTTTGTACCTTTCAGTGCCGCTGACGTTGGAGTCAAGGATGGTCGGAGGAGTTTCATTGCAACCAACACATCCATCCCGCCTATGCACAGCTTCCCTGTCCGTTCCTCCTCGACCACTGAAAATCGCCAAAAATCTGCATCCTTGTCACCTCGACGAAGTTTGACGACCCATCACTTAGGTACCTTCAGCCATCGTTGGAGCGGTGCTCCACGCCGATCTGACTCTATGTCTTCATCTAAACCCCCTTCAAGACATGCCTCCCAGCCTGGTCCTCCAGCAGGGCATTTGGGATCTCAAAATTCAGCCCCATCGGGCTGGCGATTATCGGGCTCTCACATACCCTCTGTACAAAATGCCAACCAATTCCAAAACAGTACGGGCTACATGGAGAATGACCCCTTCTACATTGGCTCGCCTGGGGGTGGGACTCTGTTCCACCAGGTTAGATCACCAGGTAAGGCAACCAACACCATCAACCCACGAAGCCCAATACGACGTGACAGTCTCTCTCTCAAGAGCACTCTTCCCTCTGCACTAAAGGGTGGGAATTCAAACCGCAAGGGTCACCGACGTCAAAACTGTGTTCGCATTTCTATCCATCCACCTATGACGTTTGGGTCATCGACGTTCTCTCCTACGGTCGAAGAGGAACCGGAAGATTTCGACAAGATGGAGGAGGTGGATCTACGTGAGGTTTCAATCAACATCCCATCAAAATCCTTGCCTTCGTTGCCACCAAGTACAACGTCCCCTCTGTCCTCTTCAAGACGCAGCAAGTACGGTAGTCGACATGGCAAGCCCGATCTAGGTCTAGGCTCTCTCGGGCCACTAGTCGAGGAGCCACAGCCCCCAATGTACGACGACAGTCCTTGCAAGAAGAGAAACCGCGCTCCATCTGCCATGCCTGCCAACAAGCTTCAATTCGAAAACAATCGCGCTCTCCCTGAATTATTTACATCCCTGCCTTTGCCTCATAATAGTCTCACGCACACTCCTTCTCCCGAAAGAGTACCACCTGCATGGAAACTCGCTGAAACTCCATTCACATCCCACGAGAACTCCCCTGGTAGCCCACGACGCTCAGCGGTAAAAGGGCCTCGCAGCCAGCCAGGTGTTACTGCAACTCGCAGCCGCTCGACTCGCGTCCCGCCAACCTCTGGTTATGCACTAGATAGTCCCTTGGCCTCGCCTACCCGCCTCCCTCTTGTCATGAGTATCACAGGAACAGAAGGTAGTGACTGGCGGAGATCGACAGAGTCAGTAAAACGGCCGAAAACTGATACTCCAAATCGCTCAATCCGCCGAGCTCGTGATTCAATGTCCAGCTTAGAAAACGGGCTAGGTCCCATTGGCGGCGCTTCTGCACTCTATGGTCCCCGCCGCTCCGCAATGGTCCAAGATCGCGTCACTATTTTTGAGGATTCCAACTGGGCCACCTCCCCTTCTAAAACTCCCGTGCTACTCCCAACTGGGTCATTCTGCACGCCTGGATCCTCTCCCACTCGTGGCAAGAACACCCGGCCCCGTTCCATGCCAAACAACCAACGATTACCGTCTCATATGTCGAGTCACCATGCACCACCAACTCCTGCTTCTCCCCGCCGAGGGATGACTACTCCAACGGGCAAGAAGCTCGGAGTTGGAATTGGAACTGCCACGCCTGCTAGCCTATACGACGGCGATGGGTTCCTACGGGAATAACTTTAATTTTGCTATGCCTTTTGTGGACTTTGAAAGCGACAGTTTTCTTTTGATTCATTTTGATTTCTTTTCATCGTGCATTGTATCTGATACTGATGTTGGCGCAAAAACCTGGTGTCCATTTCTTCTGTCTGTTTTTATTTGTTTCATTACTTCTTCTTTTGCTTCTCGCTTGGTGGTCCACCATTTTCTTCTGTTTCTGTGTTTGATGTGTGTTTTCCAAAGGTGATACTCATAAAACGGGAAATCTTCCATGAAATCGAATCCTCTACCTATGTTTCCTTGAACAAAAGCCCCCAGCAAGATAGTCCAATGGTAGTCTACCACGTAACCATTCAAGCATTTTAAACGCCAATCCTACACCGTGTCTTTGAAAGCATAATCCTAATCAATCCGTCTTCCTCCACTTCGTCTCATCCCCATCTCCATTCTCTTCAACTCCATTCTCCCCCTCTCGAGCCCTAACAGTCCCAGCTCCAGGACCAAGCGGGAAAGAAGGGGGCTCACCAGCAGCAATCCAGTTCCCATCCGCATCAAAGAACTGATCCATATTATCCGCAGTGATCCACCCAGAGCTTCCAGCAACGGGCGGGGGAAGATCACCATTTCCGAGCTGGAAAACTCCGTCGTGCTCCTCGGCCGAGATAAACTTAGGCCCATCCTCCTCATCCTCATCACCCTGCTCAACAGGATCGGGGTGTAAATTGGAGCACGCCGACACAGCATTGTAAAGCTGTTGCGTGGGAGTATCCGTCTCCGAGTCCACGGGCTCTTGTAGTGTGGCGTCGTCGGGGAGCACCACTGTCATTGTGATGCATTCCTCTTCATCGTCCTCGGAAGGCGCGCCCGGGATGGCGACCTGCATATACAGGCCTTGGACTTCGGCATCGGTGTCTGGGACGCGCAGCCGTTGAAGTGCGTGTAGTGAGATCGAGGGGTAGGGGATTGACACGCCTGTTGAGGCGGCGGGGGAGAAGAGGAAGAACTTGCTGTTGGGTGATGAATTTCGTTAGTCGGTGCCCTGGCTTTGGGGTGGGATGGGGAATTGATAGACTTACTCGGATGTCACCCAAGTATCCACGCCTGAGATTGCGATCTCCTTCTCGTCGCCGTCCTGCTGATCCTGGCTTGTAGCGCTGTTGTTCACGGCATCCTGGCCGCGCAGGGCATTCAGTGCTGGTGTGGTGAGGAGCTCGCGCTCAAGGATGACGATCTTGCAGCGCTGGCTGTGGTGGTACAGTACTGGGGGTCCGGAGTAGAAGGAGCTTGGGGTGCGCGACTGGTGTTCGGCCAGCGGCACGAACGAGGAGGTTTCAAGGGGGCTGCGAATAACCTCCATGTTGTAGTATATGTGGGATTACAAAGAAAAAAAGAAGGGTTGAATTGATATGACAAGAGTGCTGGAGTTGGGATGGAATGAAAATGAGCTTCCGGCGCGGGGTGGAGCTTTTCCGTGAGCTTGGGAGAGCCGCAGTTCTAAGAAATATATAGTCGTGCACTTTTCTTGTTCTATTGTAATACTGCGCGTGTAGAAACTTTAGAGCTAGTATTATTTACAAATCTTGAGTACTTTATATATTATCTCTGAACAATAATTTTTTGCAACAGAGTATAGTATAAACCATATGGACAGCTAGTCAATGACTGCGGACTTATTCACCCCATTCATCTAGCACAGCCTTGTAACATAATCTTAGCGCTGACAGTCAAATTCTCACTGGCCCGATGACGAAGGGAAAAGCCACAGACTCGGGAAAGTGTTGAGCTGCTTTGACAAGGCTTCAGAAGAGCCCGGCGCTGGGAAGTGCGCCCAAGACATGGTGTATCCTTTAGGGAAAATGTTCCAGAGATTGATGCAGCGTGCTACATTGAGAATTTGATTCCCAAGTACTCCTGTGATGTAAAGAGCAATGAGGGGCCAACTCTCTTGCAAGAACACCTTTCATCATTTCAAACCTAGACCACCGAACGCCCTATCCAACTCCTCCCCATCGTCATGCGGTACCATGGTCGGCAATTGCGAGGAGCCTTGTTCAGTGGAAGAGCTATCCAGCAGGCTTGGGTGGGCATCGCCCTGTGGGTCGGGAGAGATACTGGTCCGGCTAGGTTGAAGGAGCTTTTCCTCACGGTCAAGCCACCCAGGAGCCAGGCGTCTCTTTTCGGCCAGCTCGCGTTGTTTAATCGACTCTTTCCAGGCGGTGATCGCTTGTTCCGCGTTGCTGCGAGTCTTATTCAAATGTTGTTCGAGGGAGTGGCACGCGGCGAGCACGTCGTCTGGGTGAGCTGCATGCTCACCGCTCGAGGAGACAACATAGCGGGCCTTACCATCAGGGCTGTTTAGATCGACTGTCACTGAGGGGGGTAGAGATGAGGGGACAGATTTGTAAGTGTAGGGTAATGTGACGGAGGTGGGGAGGTTGATGAAAGGTGAGACGGTCAGTGGGACCTGGGCCAGGAGAGGATGTGGACCTAAACAATTTGTTAGTTATTTCATCATATAGGAGGAGAGAAATACTGACGATAGGAGTCGTACATGGTTGAGTCAAAGATGAGGTTCAAGTGCGGAGCGGAGTAACGGAGAGGGTGGACATCACGGGAGAGCCATAAAGCTCAACCACATATTATATATTGTACGCACTCCATGATCTACCAATGATCAGATAAAAAATTATGCTTGTAGCTATGCGTCTTTCCTTCTCAAGGTATGGCGTAGAATTGGTAAATGTAGCAAAATGCATACATATCAACAAAAATTTGATCACAAGTCCAAGAATTCAAGATTTCAACTCCCTCTCTTTAGGTCCCATCAAATATCAAAAGGCTTTGGATATTGACGCCAAACCCACCTGGCGCAACAGGTGCCGATCACGATGAACGGGGAACTCACCGACGACCATCATGCTGACATCAGCAATGTCAACCTCCTACAAAAGCTGTAGCACCGCGCAAAGTGTCTTTTCCTGTGGCAAGCACATCGTCCACCACTACTACCGATGCGCCTCTGGGGATCAAATCCCGTTCTATCTCGAAACTTTTCTCATCTGAATTGGATGTCAAAGATGTAGACTTCAGGACAGAAACGGTGGGTGGGGGCAGTTTGCCCGCTTCACGAATCAGTGCCAAGGGTACATCGACCTGCGAGGCCAACGCCGACGCATAGATAAACCCACCAGTCTCACAATATGCTATAGTGTTGATTTTGGCCCTGTCGCCGGTGAAGTGAGTTCGCAACAGAGAGTTGCATAGGGCCAGCCCATCCGGCTGCTGGGAGATGTTGAGCACGTGGCGAAAGTCTACGCCCGGACGTGGAAAGTCGGGTACCGGACGCACCACATTGGCAAGGCGCTGAAGATCTTCATCGAAGAACGGAAGCAAGCGGTCTTTGGCATGAAGACGAGACTGGGCCGGTGGGCTACGGGCTTCGGTTTTGGCGTATCATCATCACCTTCGTGATACCGTCGGCGAGCACGGCGCGTCTTTTTGCTAGCTGTGATATGAATCTCGCGGAGTCTGCTGTCTGGCACCAAATGCGAGAACGCTGCGACTGGTGCCTGGTCTCGCGTCCCTGGCGCCGTATACTACATTTAAAAAAATGTTCCTCCGGTAGCCAAAGTCGATCCCGCACCTGGCTCAGGAAGAGGGTCTTCAACGTTGGTCGATGCTTCTCTTTATAAGCAGGTCCCGAAGTAGACGATTCAGGTCGGCACCAGTAGCCGCGGCGTATTCTCGCTTGGTCGCATCGCTAATGCCGACTACGCGCGCTATAAGCCTTTGATAAGTGCATTTGAGGAACAAGGATATTTGGATGTCCGCGCAATAGTTCTTTCCGGCGCCGCTTGCGCCCGTGACGAGAATGATAAGCTTCTATTCCCTCGGCGCTTTCGGGAGCGGGCAGGCGTAAGCCAGCACATTATAGGGGTCCACGCTTTACTCAAGGCGAGCTAAGCGTGCTCGGTTCGGTCCAAAAGCCTTGGTCGCCAGCGCGGCGTATCCAGGGTCCAGCCCTAGGTCTGCGCCGTGAACTCCGCTACTCACGGGCAACAAGTCTCTAGCGACGTCGTACACACTACACGGCAGCTCGAGCGAATTCAGTTCCATCTCTGTTGTGGTCCCAGACAGTAGTTACTACGCAGGTAAAAAATGACGAGAATGGTGGGTTTGAGCTTCACGATAATGTGTTTTTGACTACGTGCAAACTAATTTGTAGATGGCGGCTTTGTAGATGGCGGCAGCTGACAGCTGTGCAAATCCACTTGTGGCTAAGTGCAGGTTGATACCAAATTAGGTAAATTGCTACCTCAAAAGCCTTTGTGTTCCCCCAATATCAGCAGGCACAAGACTAGTTATCTTGGTACCTATAGGTTGATCACCAAGTTACTCCCCCCAACATTTACTTCTTCCAATTCAGTTCCATGGTACAAAAATGCTCTAATAATGGGATCAAATGTTGATTGAAGTCTGATATTCTCTATTTTTCTGCCATGAAGGCATTATGAGCGCGATATACGAGATATCATAATGAGCCCTTTTCTATCTGAGTACTTCGCCGAGGCCAGATCTTTCGGAACAAGATGCTCATCTCCATTTGCAATGAGAGCTTCAACAAGAGTCGACTTTCCGGCGTGAATAAACCCAAGACGCTGGTACAATTCTACCGTAACATTGTTACCCGCCTTGACAATGAGCCGCACTTGAATTTGACGAGGAAATGACCGGTATGATCGAAGATAATTGATAGCCTCCAGGCAAAGTTTGCTTCCAAGCCCATGGCCACGATACTCGGAAAGGGTAAACAAGCTTAGCATCTGCCATCGCTCTTCCTCTTCATCGGATTTCTGAGGTGGCTGGCCAGCTTCCGTGGGTAACTCGAAATCAGCCCTGGATGAAGGTCCTCGCAGAGTGACCTGGCTGATCCATTCGATACCATCGGGAGATGACGGATCATGACTAAGTGGTGTTGCGGCACAAATGAAGAGTTCTCGATCGGGAAATGTGAGACGATCTATCCAGTCGGCATCGGTGAACGCCGATTCGATTTCATAAGTAGATGAGAAGGAATCGGGTGAAGTTTTCAATGCTTTTAAGCGTAGGTCTCGATATTTTTGAGCAGAGGCCTCGACCTCATCTGTCTTTGAGACCCGGAAGAAGGAGTAGGTATAGTTGATCGCCATGGATAGGAAAGGTAGGTAGGTAGTGTAGTGGATCAGAGAATGGCACCCATTGATTATTTATCTACATCTTTATGACTCAAAGTAAGCTACGGCTAACTTGAAATTGGCCGATATTGCGTACCGGGACCTAATCCACCTTTCTAGTCATGACTTGTTTCTGATTGGCCAATATTGCCTTCTGGAAAAATCCTATTTGTACCACAGACGAATTGGGTTAATAAAGCTAAAACCGACTTCTACTCATGCAACTAAGCTGGAAATGTGTTCGAGAAATTTACATTCTATAAGACTGTGATGTTGAGAGAGTATTATCGTATTACATCTGTTCCTAAGACATCTTCGTCTTACCTAGTTGACAGGCTCTATCCTGCAAACACTAGAACCCCTTATATTTTACAGAAATCAACTTCAAATACAACACGCTAGTTACATCCCGTGTGACTGTTCGCTAGATCACCCCAGTTGTCCTATCAACGAACGGCGTCGTCAATGCGACCGTTCGGTCTAGACCTATCGGTCACCCACTTCTGGCTTTGCTCCTAAGATCATTTCATTAATTTGCCCTACCACGCCCCATCGGGCTCTAAACCTCTAGGCAAATTTACTGAAGAGGGTCTACTATATTGCGCTGTAACAAAACAAACTGAAAATTCATGGTCAATAAAGCAGCGAAGATAGATAAGTCAAATACTTCTTCTTTCCAAAAGCGCACGAACCCGAAGGCCTTTTTGAGTGTATAAAGTCCAGTCTTTTTCGCTATTATTGAATAAGGTTGGTGGCCTACCACACGCTCCTAGAAGCCTACTAGAGTGCTAGAGCTAAGGCTAACACGGTATTTTTCTTATCCAATTATATTCTTTTAGACAGAAAGCAAACACTTAGGAAGTCCTATTCCTACCCTTCTTATCATATTTCGACCTACAATGATATCACCGTAAAAAGGATTATATATTGGCACACTCCTTCAAAATAAGGGCTTTATAAACCTTCTGCTGTCTGACCTCAAGCAGAGTAAAGCACTATATTAAGTATCCAATCATGAGTTCAACCTTCAGTCACTCTTTAACCTCCTTGATCCGCACCAACTAGTCGTACTTGATACCATCGGTCCTTCCTTTTGCGAGGCTAAACCGGAAGCCTTTCCTTTTGAATGGATGTGTAGAACTCTTTAAGTACCGCTTCAACTTGTTGCTCCCAGGCTCTCACTGTTCCGGTGAATGGTGTGTTAACCAAAGGTCCAGCATCAACATTGGCATTGGCATCGGTATCTTTGTCAAACGAGCTGCGGGTGAGCTCTGAAGGGAAGGTTGCAGAGCGTGCCGATGCAGGGGCAGAGTGCGCTTCATCTAATCAGAAGACAAACGCAAGGTTGGCTGCAGGGTTTAAACAAAACAAAACGCAAGATGCAGTCTGATACAGAAAGCTCGTTATTTGATAAATATCATCTCAGTAAGCTTCCACGACATATCGACGCCACTACAGGCTCCCAGAGCTTCATCCTATTGAGCATCAACCAAAAAGTCTGTTCCCTGTAAGTTTCTGCTCGATAATACTTTATATATTATCTATAGGGTCGTTAGACCTCCGCAATTCTGCTAGCGCGAGTGAAAATGTCTCAGCGATCTCTCGCGCCATATCCGACTTGGTACCCAGTAGCCACAGCCCCTTAATACAATCCTCAGCCTGATCCATATTCCGCTCCAAACGATGGTTGTTGTGCCCGACTATAGTCTCGGCATACTGAAAGGACTCATCTAATTCACCCAGAAATACCATGCAAGATTTGGTAAGCGCTTTGATCAAAACTATCCTCCATGGCTCGGTCAGGAGCATGCCCTCATTAACAACATGGTGAAACTCCGGCACCTGCGGCACACCCATGCTATTACCAACCATGGTAGGCATCGTTCCGACTCTTGCCAGATCCGATAGCTCCCTAGCACTGTGCATCCTCATTCTCCTCGCCGCTTGGCTAGTGATACGAATTTGAGTTGCACGTTCCATACCCAGGGAATTCTCGTCAATTAACTCTAGCAGATCGGCAAGCATCAGGACAGCAAGATGCCAGTGCGCAGAAATACAGAGAAACCAGCTCTGTATGCGTTGCGGAACAGTACGGTAGTTCTGCATCAGTTCACCAAAGAAGGCGCCGTGCGTTCTGTTCCAGTATTCATATAATAACATCGTCATGTGGAGAATGTCTTCGATCTGGTCTTCAGGGGCACCCTTGCGAACGGCATTTTGTATGTATGACAGGTGACGGAAGAGAAGAACCTTGACCGGCGCTGACTTAATGATGTCTTCAGCGGCAGCCTTATAGGAACAGGGCCAGTGCGTTTGACGCGTCTCATCGAGGTTTCCTTGCAAAAAAAGATCGAGATTCCACCGTGTGCTTTCAGCAGATTTGTCGATATTTCCGGCTTGCTGAATCTCATTTTGCTCTTCATGCGCACAGTCCTGATCGGGTACCACAACGGGTCGCTCGTTTATGGACGAGGAGAGGGTGTCACACATGATAGCCGCCCAGTAAAGCAGACCAATCGTCCCTCGATCTTCAGCACTCATGGCCTCAATGCCGTGCTTACCCTTCTCGTGACTGCCATGCAGATTGCCAAGGCCTTTTTTGAGCGCGTCGCAGCGATACTTTAGTGCGTGCATTTTTCGAGCTGCCCTCTCAATGTATATTGGCGGCCCTCCTTTTTCTATTATATCGTTTACCTTTGATATCACCGAGTCTGTTGCAAACATGTGGCCTTGTTCACGCACCCTTTGTCTAGGAGACCGGTTGCTAGAGTTCCATGGCCGCTGTATCAAGCCGAAGATCAACTCGGCACATGCTACTCTATATGACTCCAAATCGGAGACTTGCTGGATCGCGCGGTGTGCCTGATCCCACAAGTGATGCTGGAGGATGCCATCAAACTCATCGGCGATGTCTCTGTCGATTTCGTCCCGGTCATCATTGAGAGGCCTGGCCAGATATTTCTCACGGTGCCGACGACTGCCCTGTGCCCACTGCGTAGCAAACGCCATCATTGCGAGGTGCAGAGCCCTGGACGCGGCCCGATCCTCGGCGGGTGTTAGTGACAGTAACTTGGAAGACTGTGCGACACGATCGAGCCTGATCGTGCGCTGGTATGTCATGCTGGACTGCGAGGGGCCCCATTCGGGTACAGCATGAGAGGTATTTCGTGACCCCTGTTGGTAGGGACAAGTCATTTCGCTTAGCCAGCATGATAGGTTATGCTCTAGCACGTCATGGTAGATTTGGAGCAGGATCGCTGAAGTCAGGTTGCAGTTAGATGTGTTGATCATTTGTTGGTCGATGGAAAATGGGGAGAGGGACTGTTGTGAGCTGTTCCAGTGGGAGGATTGCTGGTTGAGAGATGGCCAGGAAGAGTCAGTTTGCTGCAGGGGGTTTGTGGATGGGAGGGATCCGAGGCTACTGTACATCTGAGATGTCTGAGAGGTCTGGGGAGCCAGCCACATCTGATGGTACATCGTATCAAGTTCGAGGTCTAAGGGTGGCTGGGTACAGGTGTCCGAGGAACTAGAGAAGTATGGGGGCATGAGATCAGACACAGATCCCGTAGACGTGGATGCATCAGGCATCACTGCCTGGGGACTCTCCTGCGAGTTCTCGGTATCGTTGGGCATGGAACTGAGCAGCATTGAATTAGAATCAAACGACGACCCAGACAATGACTTTGAGCCCCAAGTCATAAGCTCCTGTGTGAAATTTTGTTGATCGTGCCTTGGTCCAGATCCAGGGTCAAGGTGGAACCCATTGGCTTTCCGTGGAAAGAGGATATCTTGACTTCCACTCTCTTCATGAGGTTGTAGGCGCGGCAATCTCGATGTCGGCTGAATCTGTGATCGGACCCATTCCATCGTACAGCGTTTATTTGTTCTGGCACAGTAGGAGCATGATGATCGCTGACCATCGACGTTGTCAAATGTTCGTCTTGTCAGATCTAGGGATAGTGCATCGCATGCTCGCTTGGATTTTCTGCACTGGTCGCAGGAGCCATTCTGACGCCTGGGTCTGGATCCTTGTGCAAGCGTCCCTCGTTTCTGTATAGGCATACTGTTGAATGGTCTTTTTTTTTTGCCCCGTGATATGAAAGAGATGTTGTCAAAAAGCGGGGAACCAGTTGGCCCCGAAGATCTTTAGAGTTTAGGGCTTTTTTTAGTTGGAACCTCCCGCATCGAATTTCCTTTAGCCCGACATAAACTTATGTACTCCATAACTAGTTATTTTTACGGGGAATCTATTCATAGGCTACGGGGATCAATGGGGCGGGGAATTATTCTCTACATGCTAACTAGTTAACTAACAATAGAATATGGAAGCCCGACAAACAAGACACCACGCATAAAAGTATCAAGGCATCAAGGCATCCACTCTAACAATTCATAGAGCAAGAGCTTTGTATATCTCAGCCTCAAGTCTTCCCCATAACCCAATCACCTTAGTGTCTGCAAATGGTAGTATCTGTGTACACACAATCCCCGCAATGCCCTTCTCCCTATCCGCCCACCACCACAAATTTGGCAGCCCAGCCCAGTGCCCCGTGCTTTTAGATCGCCCTGTCGGACCACCATTGCTCAGCATGAAAGTCAGGCCCCAACCCTGTGGTGGGTTCCCAGGAACTGGATATAGCTCAGGAATTGGGTTGGTCAGATCTGGCTTGGCATCCGGGATGCTTTGACGGCTGTAGTCGGGGAACCGAGGGATCTGGTTAGAGAACATTTCGTCGACAGTCTCCTTGCGAAGCAACCTGCTGCCCGTTCTAGGACATGTTCCATCATTCAATAGCACAGCGAGGACCTCTGCGGAGGGAAGTCAGTGTATGGAGGCTTGACAGGATCTCGGAGCTACTCGTGACTCACTGCAATATTCCTGCGGCTTGGCAAACATACCTGCGCCGCCGCTGTTGAACACTCTGGCGACTTCGGCGTCGTTATCCAAATCAACGACTAGAGGCGCTCGAAGAATATGGTCTCGGGGCCTCAGGCTGCCATCTGGGTTTCGCTGATTCATGTACGCCAGTCTCTGGCGCATGTCATGGCTCGGGATCATGGACATGTCGTTGATTCCAAGGGGCAGGAAGACGTTTTTCTGTAGGTAGTCGTTGAGAGTTAGGCTAGTTGCGCGTTCCAGCGCGATTCCCGCCCAGTCGATACCAAGCTATACTCATTAGCGATACATTTCATGGGTTTGAGTATATGGTACTTACGCCATATTCCCAGCCTTCACCGGGCTGGAAGAGCAGAGGCGTCTTCATATCTTCAATCCGCCCAGAGAACTCATCCACGCCAACCGGGTACGACCATTGTCTCAATCTCTCATTGAAAAAGGTATAGCCGAACCCGGCAGTATGGGTTAATAGCATACGCAGGGTAATTGCATGCTTCTTCTCCTCAAGACTACCATCGGGCTGCAAGACCTTGAGACTCTTCAACTCAGGGCAAAGACCCTCTGTCTGCTCTCCATCGTCCAGCTTCAGAATGCCCTGTTCAACCAATTGCATGCAGGCGACACCAACCAGCACTTTAGTGCAAGATGCCATCCAGAAGATGTTATCCAAGGTCATGGGATCATTGGAACCTGCTCCTCGGTTACCCGCAGAGTGGGCGAATAGTTCGTTGCCATCTTTGCCAACGACCACGACCGTAGTTCCAGGAATACCGGCCTTTTGGTCTTCGCAGGCTTTGTCTATGATATCGCAGAGATGCGAGTGCACTTGGGCATTTAGAGACATGTTGATTCTTGTATATAAAAAGGGAGACGTATGTTGTGACAAAATATCAGACCACCCAAAATGCAGGAGACTCCAAGCGTGACTCTAATAGTTTCAAACAACCCGTAGAGGATACCTCCCGTTGCCCCGAGGGGTCCCCCCCCCAGCGGTTCCGTCCCCAGCGACGGAACCGGGTGCGGGGAAGCTTCCATCCTCTCGGCCCCGGATCCGCAAATAGTAGTCCAATGACAGCTGCATATTTTGTGATGAAATATGCATAGGAGTGCATCATCTTAATGTGACGTGTTGTACAGCAGGCGGGGGGTCGTCACGATGATGCAGACGTGAGGTGCTTTGATTCTTTTGGAAGATAAATCAGTTATAACTATAGAAAAATACGGCGTGGAAATGCACCGGACACGAGAATGTTGCCAGTGGGACTTCAAGCATCAGACTGCAATCATAATCAATCAACCCCAGGACTGAATTTCTGGGCGAAACGCCACATTGTCGTTGCCTCAAAGGTCTACCGCACGTGTTGCATCAAGGCGGGGTACCCTGCGGTTACCTGTATCATGGGCACTCGGTATGCGGATACTGTTAGCAGCGCATGCTAACATCAGCAGTAAGACGTGCACGAATGAATCTATAAGTAGAGGGGTGCCCGAGAACGTATGACCAACAATCTCCATCTCTATTTACCATTGCAACACTTGATCATTTCAATCTATCGAAATGGGTAGCATAGAAGAGACAGTATTCAGGCCGAAGAAGTATAACACTGAGCTCACCGACTACTCGACAGTTCATGCCGATAAAACTGGGCCATATGCCGAAAATCTCGAGGTCGATGCTTTGGTCGTCGGTGCCGGTTTTGGTAAGTCCGCATTCGAGAGTGAATTCACCAGCTAACGGAATAGCCGGTATCTTTATGCTCAAGAGCCTTCGCGATCGCGGCTTGAAGACGGTTATTTTCGAGGCCGGCAACGACACGGGTGGCACCTGGCGATGGAACTGCTACCCCGGCGCCGGAGTCGATTCCGAAGTCCCGGAGTACGAGTTCCCCTGGCCCGAGGTATACAACACGTGGAACTGGCCCAACAACTACCCGGACTACAAAAATCTGCGTGATTACTTTGACCACGTCGATAAAGTAGTTGGCGTCAAGAAGGACTGCGCTTTCAACACCGTTGTGGTTGGAGCCCAGTTTGATACGATCGAGGGCAAATGGAATATCAAAACTGCAGATAGTCGTACGACCAAGGCCAAGTATCTTGTCCTTGGAACCGGTTTTGTAAGTAATCACATCCATCAACCAAAGACCAATAACTTACCAAGGAACCGGCCAGGCCGCCAAGCGCTATATTCCTCCATGGACCGGCATGGATAAATTCAAGGGTGTCGTGCACCACTCATCCTTCTGGCCAGAGGAAGAAATCGAAGTGAAAAACAAGCGCTGTGCTATCATCGGTACCGGTGCCTCGGGTGTGCAAATTACGCAGGCATGGGGCCCAAAGGCGGGCGACCTCAAAGTCTTTCAACGGACTCCCAACCTCGCTGTACCCATGCGTAAGCGCAATCTCACTGTTGAGGAGCAGGAGCGCATCAAACCATACTACCCAGAGCTGTTCCGGTACCGCGAAACCACCTTTGCCGGCTTCCTGTATGATTGGTGCGAGCGCAACACCTTTGACGACACACCCGAGGAGCGGGATACCTTCTACGAGAGTGTCTGGAACGAAGGTGGCTTCCGCTATTGGGTTGCTGTGTACAAAGATAGCTTAATCAACCCCGAAGCCAACAAAGAGACGTACAATTTCTGGGCGAAGAAGACCCGTGCTCGTATCGGTGACCCCAAAGCAAGGGAGTTACTTGCGCCCCGGGAGATGCCACACTATTTCGGAATCAAGCGGCCGTGTCTTGAAAAGACCTATTATGAGCAGTTCAATCGGGAATCAGTGCACCTAGTTAACATCAAGGATAACCCGATCAAGGAGTTTACCGAGACCGGTATCACCCTCGAGGACGGAACCCACCATGAACTTGATGTCATTGCTGTTGCAACTGGATTTGTGAGTTCTATCTAATACACCAGCAAGATAGCACAAGCGCTGATACTCACAGGATGTCGTGACCGGCGTCATGACCCAGCTCGGTCTGAAGAGCATCGACGGCGCCGAGCTCGAGAAGGAGTGGATACCAGGCGCAAAGACCTACCTCGGTACCACCGTGAGCGGCTACCCCAATATGTTCCACATCTACGGCGCACATGGCCCGACGCTCTTGAGCAATGGCCCCACGTCGGTCGCGGTGCAGGGCCGTTGGATTTCCGATGCCATTGCCAAGATCGAGGCCAATAACATCAAGTATATCAATCCCAAGATTGAGGCCGCTGATAATTGGAAGAATCATGTTGTGAATCTCAATAACAGGACCCTATTCCCCACGACGCAGTCCACGTACATGGGTGGCAGCATCCCTGG
Organism: Penicillium robsamsonii; assembly: GCF_028829455.1. Lineage (NCBI taxonomy): Eukaryota > Fungi > Ascomycota > Eurotiomycetes > Eurotiales > Aspergillaceae > Penicillium > Penicillium robsamsonii. The sequence continues at coordinate 7,176,226 of NW_026643219.1, read as the reverse complement.
CAAGGTCTTTGAGCCAGTGTGCTACTCTGGTGGTATCCCCGCTTATGCAAGCGAGATTCGACAAGCCCTAGATAACTGGAAGGAGGGATTCGACGTCGTCAAGGCTTGACTGGTTTTCTGATGTTGAGTAAGAGTGAGCGTTCACCAATGCGTTAGGCACTTTCTAAGCTAGTAGTGAATACGATATAGTTGAATGATATTCGTATTCAAATATGATCTTGAACTAATGATAACACCGAAAAATGAAAGAAAACAAAAGGAATTTACCAACCCTGCTCTTGCCATATCGTCTCCGCGATTTCCTCCAGTTGTTGTGAGATCTCCAGACCCTTCTCTCCTGGGGGAGATGCCTGGCGACAGAATAGACTTTTTTTTGGTGATATAGGTGACCTGGGGTGGATGGGTCACGGTATCTATAGGTAACCTCTTGCTCGCCCTTTTTGTTGACTGTATTGGACGGATCTGCATGCTGCTCCGCGGATTCATCGTTATTGTACGCATATTTATCAAGCCATTTGCTGCCCTGCCTCTCTATTCCTTCTGTCCGGAAAATGAAATGGAGGCCAAACCCCCATACCTTACGCCAGAAATGCGGCATGAGCCATGACTTTTCGTCCGGTTAACTCCTTCAACTACAGGGAAGTGCAAAACCAGCTTCGCCGTTTCATACTCTTCTCTTAATTCCAGGCCCTCTTTATCTCACCAGAAAAACCCAACCTTTTGGTAACATTAACGTGAAGCTTTTGCGGCCCAAGATAAAAGTCCCTGGTTTATCGTATGGCTTTGGCTGTTGTGCCCTCATTCAGATAAGGTTAATTGCCAAACTTATTAATAGCGAATTGTCAAATGATCAGCTGGCTTCGAGCACCAATAGATAAGCGTCCTCACACAGCCTCACCCGTGTGTAGACTTCCGCAGAGCCCGCAAAGCCCAAAGCCCAACCCGGCCCCAACCCACAAATGGGCCGGGTTTTGGGCCCGGTCCTCAGGCCCATCGGTGGGCTATAGGCCTAGGGTAGAAGCCCATTCGGCTTTGATGGGGGCGCGATGGGCTCCAAAGTATACAAACATGCCAATTCTTGGCGGGTACATAAGTAACGCAGATTTTCCTAGTATTTTTGAGCATTTCAATTACTGTCTAAGCCCCAATTTGACCGAGTTCTTATGGTGATTAAGTTGGTTGACTGAATTGACCAAATGATAGATTGATTGATGGGATTGATTGATAATATATTAAGTGAGCTTAAACTATCATCTAGAGGCCTTAGGCCACCGAGGTTCCTAGTACTTCAACAGAAAGATGCACCTACCTCTGCCTATATTGAAATATACATCTCTGCATGTTGATACTCTATCAAAAGTTGGACCCCCGTATTAGGCTAGATCAGGACCATCGAGCCGAATTATTCCGAGGTCAGCTTACAGACTAGAGCACGCGTAAAAAAAGGCATTAAACAGCAGGTTTATGAGCGCTAAGACTGTAATTATGCATAGAAATGGGCTTCAATGGGGGCCTCATGGGCCCCCACTAATGGGCTGTGGGTTGGTTGGGCTTCGCGGAAGTCTACCCGTGTGCCTGCCCCTCTTTCCCCTCAAGCTGAAGCATTTCCTGTTTATCCATAATTCCCACTGCCCTCCCTCCCGTCTATCTTACGACAAATCGAACTTGATCCAGACAGCAAATCTTCCAAAAAGTATCGAAACCCAACCGACAACGTGAAAACAGTAGCTCCTCTACTGATCCAATGAATCGACCTGAGCAACGAGACCCAGATTCAACGGACTCCTACACGGTAGCATGGATCTGTGCCCTAGAAGAAGAGTACTTCTGTGCATGCCGTATGCTTGACGAAGAATTCATCGGGCCGGAGATAAGCGAAGATAACGACGATAACACATACGTCTACGGTCGTATTGCGAAGCATCATGTGGTGATTGGTTGTCTTCCAGCCGGTCGGTATGGCACCAATTCAGCTGCCCGTGTTGCTCGAGATATGGTCCGGACCTTTCCACGCCTACGGTTCGCATTAATGGTGGGCATCGGAGGCGGCGCACCAACTACCCGAAATGACATCCGATTAGGGGACGTCGTCGTGAGCCAACCAAAAGATGGATTCGGCGGAGTGATACAATATGATCTGGGCAAGTTAAAAGATGGTCGGTTTCAGAAGACGGGTCAACTAAACGCGCCGCCTGAGAAACTTCTAGGAGTTATTCCTGAGATACGCAGACTGTATAGCGATAAAAAGAAGCCAGACAGACTAGCGGAACATCTCCAGCGTCTCGATGATATGGAAGATTATCAACAACCAGCCGTTGATCGGCTTTATGCCACAGACTATCCACATGTAGATGGAGACAATTGCGACGAATGTGATTCTCATTCGGCAGTGGAACGCCCAGAGCGCCGGAACCACCGCACACTCCATGTTCACTACGGAAATATCGCGTCAGGAAACTCTGTACTCAAGGATGCCATTGTACGGGATACATATGCGAAAGACCCAGAGCTGAACATTCTGTGCTTTGAGATGGAAGCTGCAGGTCTCATGAACAATATACCATGCCTGATAATTCGTGGAATCTGTGATTATTGTGACTCGCATAAGAATGACGTCTGGCACAAATATGCTGCGCTCGCTGCTGCTACGTATGCACGAGAGCTACTCCTGGTTCTACGGCCGCAACGTGTGGATGCCATGCCCCCCTGGGCCGAGCGAGTAGCTCAAGAACTTCAACAAGGTCAGAGCCCTCCATTTTGATTTTATAGGCTTATGGGATTCTTTTGTGCCCCATTAGAATATAAAATGTATATTCTAGTGTAACTTTCAATTTTATCCAGAATTTCACTCGCGACAATGTACTGACAGTGTCTAGTTAGTCAGGAGTTGATTAGTCTCAACAGCACCCAAAAGTAGTGTGCAATTCGGTTGGCTATAGTCAAGTCCTCTATCGCTAACTTTGAATAGAACGGTTCTGACGACGGTAGAATGTTTGGACCAGAAGATTGATTGGGGGAAGTTATCGACTGTCCAAGAGGCAGCAGTTGACTCCTTTGAGAACCAAAATGAGGATGGATGTCTTCCAGGCACTAGAAAAGTGCTTCTCAACGAGATTACAGAATGGGCGATGTCGCCGCACAAGAATTGTATTTTTTGGTTAAAGGGAATGGCTGGCACAGGAAAATCCACAATATCTCGGACTGTGGCAGCGTCGCTCAAGAAAACCAATCATCTAGGCGCCAGCTTCTTCTTTAAGAGGGGTGAAGGGGACCAAGGGAGCGCGAAGAAGTTTTTCCCGACACTTATAAGGCAACTAACGCTGAGGATTTCTGAGCTGAGGCCTGGCGTACAAAAGGCACTCCACGATGACCCCGACGTTGCCTCAAAATCGCTCAAGGAACAGTTCGAGAAACTACTCCTTCAACCGTTACTCAACCTTGACCAAGTCGGCCGACAACTTCAACCTCAAACCGCTGTGTTTGTGATCGACGCTTTAGACGAATGTGAACATGAGCAAGATATCCGAACCATAATTCGATTACTGCCTCTTCTACAGAAGGTAAAAGCGGTTCGCCTTCGGGTCTTCTTGACTAGCAGGCCTGAAGTCCCAATCAGACTCGGCTTTTCAGAGATCATGGATCATGAATATCAGAACCTAGTTCTTCATGAGATACCCGAAGAAGTGACAGAACACGACATACATCTATTCCTACAGGACCGCTTTGCGAAGATCAAACACGACAGAAATGTTCCCCAAGACTGGCCAGGCGATGATGTTATCCAAGAATTGGTCACGATGTCTGTTCCACTGTTTATTTCGGCTGCCACTGTGTGCCGTTATATCGAAAATTCAAAATGGGAACCCAAATTACGCCTCGCAGAGCTTCTAACGGACCAAGCTAAATACGTATCGAGAATGGATAAGACATACCTGCCAATTTTAACGCGACTCCTAGAGGATCAAGAGAGTGATGAATCGGAGCAGCAGCAGCTCTTACAAGAGTTCCAGGACATAGTCGGTGTTATCATCCTTCTTGCTGTTCCGCTTTCTATAAGTGCACTGTCGCTATTTCTTAGGATAGGAGCAGACCGGATCAGCAATCGATTGGATTCGTTCCGATCGGTTTTAAGCATACCCGACGACCGAGATCGGCCTGTTAGGATTCTACATCTATCATTTCGAGATTTTTTAGTCCAGCCTAGGACCCAGTTTTCTGTGGATGAGCCAAGAAAGCATAAAGACATTGCTCAGTCGTGTCTCAAAACCATGCGGAGTCGTCTACAGAAAGATATCTGCAATTTAGCAAGCCTAGGAACGCATAGGCGAGACATCGACCCTCAATATATTCGCCAGTATCTTCCACCAGAATTACAATATTCTTGTCGCTACTGGATACACCATCTCGACCAAAGTCAGGCTTCATCTTCCGAGATAGAAGATGTGCGAATATTTCTCCAGAAGCATTTTCTGCACTGGGTGGAAGCGATGAGCCTGCTGGGCCTTATATCGGAGGCGGTGGGTATGCTTGATCTCCTCCGTACGACTCTACCGGTAAGTGAAATAGGTAGATAGCCATTTTTGATTTAGACTAATAGATATAGGGCGACGATAATTCCGTATTGGCAGATTTTCTGCATGACGGAAAGCGCTTTCTTCTTAAAAATCACCAGATAGCCGATGAAGCACCGCTTCAGATTTATTGCGCAGGACTGGTATTTGCACCCCAATGGGCAATAATCCGTAGGGAGTTCAAATCAGACCTTCCTAGTTGGATATGCCAGTTCCCACGAGTTCAAGAAAGCTGGAGCGCAGAATTGCAGACTCTCGAGGGCCATACGGCCTCAGTTAACTCATTGGCCTTCTCGCCCGACGGCCGGCTATTGGCATCCAGCTCTTACGATAGCACAGTGCGGCTCTGGGATACAGCGACAGGTGCTATGCAGCAGACTCTTAAGGGCCATACGGGCTGGATTAGCTCGGTGGCCTTCTCGCCCGACGGCCGGCTACTGGCGTCCGGCTGCGATGATTGCACAGTGCGGCTCTGGGACACAGCGACGGGTGCCCTGCAGCAGACTCTTAGGAGCCATACGGGCTCGGTTAGCTCGGTGGCCTTCTCACCTGACGGCCGGCTACTGGCGTCCGGCTCTTACGATAACATAGTGCGGCTATGGGACACAGCGACGGGCGCCCTACAGCAGACTCTCGACGGCCATACGGGTTCGGTTAGCTCGGTGGTCTTCTCGTCCGACGGCCGGCTACTAGCGTCCGGCTCTTACGATAACACAGTGCGGCTCTGGGACACATTAACGGGCGCCCTACAGCAGACTCTCGACGGCCATACCGGTTCAGTTCGGTCGGTGGTCTTCTCGTCCGACGGCCGGCTACTAGCGTCCGGCTCTTACGATAACACAGTGCGGTTCTGGGACACAGCGACGGGCGCCCTACAGCAGACTCTCAAGGGCCATACGGGCTGGATTATCTCGGTGGCCTTCTCGGCCGACGGCCGGCTGCTGGCGTCCGGCTCCGACGATTACACAGTGCGGCTCTGGGACACAGCGACGGGCACCCTGCAGCAGACTCTTAGGAGCCATAGGGGCTCGGTTACCTCGGTGGCCTTCTCGCCTGACGGCCGGCTACTGGCGTCCGGTTCTTACGATAACACAGTGCGGCTCTGGGACACAGCGACGGGCGCCCTACAGCAGATTCTCGACGGTCATACGGGCTCGGTTAACTCGGTGGTCTTCTCGCCCGACGGCCGGCTACTGGCCTCCGGCTCTTACGATAACATAGTGCGGCTCTGGGACATAGTAACGGGCGCCCTACAGCAGACTCTCGACGGCCATACGGGATTAGTTAGCTCAGTGGTCTTCTCGTCCGACGGCCAGCTGCTGGCTTCCGGCTCTTATGATAACACAGTGGGGCTCTGGGATACGGCGACGGGCGCCCTACAGCAGACTTTCGAGGGCCATACGGGCTCAGTTAGCTCGGTGACCTTCTCTCCTAGCGGCCGGCTACTAGCGTCCGGCTCTTACGATTACACAGTGCGGCTCTGGGATATACCGATAGGCGCCCTACAGCAGACTCTTAAGGGCCATACGGGCTTAGTTACCTCAGTGACCTTCTCTCCTAGCGGCCGGCTACTAGCGTCCGGCTCTTACGATAACACAGTGCGGCTCTGGGACACAGCGACGGGCACCCTACAGCAGACTCTTAGGAGCCATACGGGCTCGGTTACCTCGGTAGTCTTCTCGCCTAACGGCCGGCTGCTGGCGTCTGGCTCTCATGATAGCACAGTGCGGCTCTGGGACACAGCGATGGGCACCCTAAAGCAGACTCTCGAGGGCCATACGGACTGGATTAGCTCGGTGGCCTTCTCGCCCGACTGCCGGCTGCTAGCGTCTAGCTCCGACGATTACACAGTGCGGCTCTGGGATACGGCGACGGGAACCCTGCAAGAAACTTTAGAAACCCAGAGAATTATCAAAGAACTCGAATTTTCTCAAGATGGTACATATCTAATCACCAATCTAGGCATCCCCCATTTTCCGTCCGAGAAGGTAAATCATGCTTGGAGTTCAACCGATAGAAATCTGTTGATCTTCATTGAGCAAGGACAGTGGATAAACCTGAACGGCAAAAATGTACTATGGCTTCCTCCTGACTTTCGGCCTAGCTGTTCCGCGATTAATGGGAATTCAGTCGCCTTGGGACACGCATCAGGTCGGGTTTCTTTCCTAAGATTTTGTCCATAGCAGGCGTTAATGGTTTCCGTTTTCATTCCTTCTATTTTCTAATCTCTTTGTAAAAGAAGGGCCTGAGAGAAAAACAGAATTTATATCACCCTATAGTACTAATAGGACGTGCCATTATGTGGAGATCCCATACAGCCTATTGTGTTGTGGTTCGCCACATTCCTAGATGGCTGATTCAGTGACTACTACACCTGGAAGGTTATAACGCCAACAGAAGAGTACATAGCATACCCCAAGCAGCCATTTTCCAGGCTAGAGTCTTAGCTGTGGAGCGCAGAATTAACAAAAGAGTGCAAATTGGTGAAGCTGATTTTGCACTTCTCTGTATTGTAGTTCAAGTCTTCCCTTCGATTGTGCATTTTGGCGAATTCCGGTTCCCCTTCTCCACGGTCATTACCAAGCCGGTGATAGCAAATGTTAAACTGGAGCTGAATTCCACCGGACTCCGGCCACCTAGAATCTGTGGGTCTGTCTGATATTCCACCGGACCATTTAGTTCCCCACACCTCCGGTCTCATTCGTGCTTCGGTATGACCATCCGGCACAGCATTAAATAGCTCGATCGATAGCAGAATTCTATGCAGTCAAATTCAAATTACAGAAGATTATCCTGTTACAATTCAATAACCTCCTGGCGAAGAAAATCAACTCTACGGCATGGGATCAGCTACAACCAACAGCTCATCTGAGAATGGAGCTCCTGCCAACCAGCGACCTGCCGCCGAGGCCATTGCTTACCAAGGCGAGCGTCTGCCCAACGTTCCAGACGACTTAGTGGTACCCGGAATCCTAAATCTGGACTTTGAGGAAAAGCTTTGGGTGCCCCAGGCTCCAGACGTCTGGTTCCGACCTATTCTTTTCAATGTTTCGCAGGGTTACTTTGTGAACCTGCTCCGCGTGCGTCGCTCGGGCATTCTGTCGCGCCACCGTCATTCCGGTCCAGTCCACGCCACAGTTTTGAAGGGTAAATGGCATTACCTCGAACACGATTGGTGGGCTACAGAGGGAAGCCACGCTTTTGAGCCCCCGGGCGACATTCACACCCTTGAGGTGCCAGACGGTGTCGAGGAGATGGTTACATTATTCCACGTGACGGGCGCGTACATATATGTCGATCCCCAGGGCAACCCTGTTGGTGTGGAAGATGTTTTCTCCAAATTGGCTAGCGCAAAGGCACATTATGAAAAGGTTGGACTTGGTTCAAATTACGTCGATCAGTTTATTCGTTGAATGATTCCCGTTATTTATCTCGGGTCACATTGTCACAAATGAAGGTGTTTAGATCGAAGTAAAGTTTTCCAAACCATCTTGCGAATCCGGTCTTCGTCGTAGTTAAATTCGTAGTAGGAAAAGGTGAGGAAAAGGTGACTACAAGGCATGAGTGCAGAAGTCGTGTCAGGGCTTGGTCCAATTCCACACCCAGCTCTGGCCGGGAAGTGACAAGTTCACATCGTTTAGACTCTCGGGAAAAGTGTCGACTGACGGGATCTGCGATTTATTAGGCGCCTCATCGTTGAAACGCTGTAAGCTTTCAGCTGAGGGTCTCCGGTCTCCCCAGATTCCATCATCCGTCGGCCTATAGTTGCCTACATGTGTCATGGGATCCGAACATTCCAAAAGAACTGGGATCAGAAACAGTTAGTTAAGTCAACTTCTAGTGTTTGCAATTCCTGCAGTTTGTTCAGCTAGAAGGGTAAATGGAAGATATAACATACCCTGTTGTACGGAGTCAAGCGCTTGATCGACGCCAGCATAGAGAGGCAACAGAGAAGCCTGGTAGGCACCAAAGTCCGGGTTTGCTGTTGTCTCAATTTCAGAGGGAAGTTGGAGTATGCCTCCAGCGTTCGGATGTTGCGGAGGATAACCTGTATTATCCTGACCTTGAGACAACTGCGCCGAGTTATCTCTCTCGTTCTCCAGGCGGCCCACTCCATCAAAAACGTGACCCTCTTGTGCGATGCTGGCTGCCAAGTCCCTTTCGGGGTTGAGGCTGTACACATGGGTCATATCAAATGGTGCGCCGTCTAGAAATGCTCGCATTTCTCGCTGAAAGATAAGATGGAAAAGTCCTTCGAGAACTTTTACTGTCTGTGATGGAACGATAGATGACTTAGCAAGGTTTTTCTGTAGCGAGATGGAATTTGCAACCCCTTTCTTTGCATCTTGCGATTGTGCAGAACCTGGATCAGATAATGCCACCATACCAAGAGTCACCCCAGCAGTGAAATTTTGCATTGCAATGTATGCCACTGCATGAGTATTTTTGGCGGCAAGAAGAACTGGTGCATATCGTGGCAAGATGCCGCACGTGCGGCGAGCACAATGTTTGCATTGATCAAAACTAGTTAGTTGATTCTCTGGCCTGCAAGGGTTGGGCCCCATAATTAGCTGACCAGTGTATCGCAGGAAAGGACGATGCAGGATAATTTGAATATTATCATACGCCAACTGGAGTACTAAAGCCTGTAACTCGAAAAGTTGGTACACGTCAAGCTCAGTACTCGACAGGTTGTTCGTGTGCACTTCGGCATTGTTCTTCAGCTTCAGCTCCGCTGGGAGCCTTTCAAACCAATCTACCAGCTTGGTGTTGATAACTGCAGCTTGGCGTCTCACATCTCCTGATTTTGGGGAGTCAAGGTTATATATGCTGCCAATTATCGAAGAGGCAATCGTGTACAGCTCAAATTTGTAGCGTTGATATGTCCCCAATGTCACGCGTGCTGGGTGGGTTGTTGCCGAGTACTCCAATGAGTTCAAGAACGGATGAACGGCCTGTGTATCCTCCATATCTCGTGGCATGCTAACTGAGCAATGAGCGTCAACTATAGATGACGGTCGTCCATAGGTAATTGAAGCGAACCTGTTAGATCGTAAGCATTGTTTTCAATTGGGAATACCCTTTCACCGGGACAAGGGAATAGAGACCTGTCGAGCACATATAACGCCCACCAAGTTCGCTTGCGGGCTTCAAGAACAGCCTCCGGTGCAGGGCCCCACAGAAACTCTTTGTGTAAGCCTTGCGCCTGCGCACTGCCAATTCCTGCGCCAAGAACGGGCAACGCCATATTGGGGTTGCCATTGTAAAGGTCAAATGTACTCAACAAGATGCAACATTGAACAAACTCTAACCCTCCTGCGTCCATAATCTCAAAGAAGTGTGCTCGAACCTGGGTCATCATATTGCTTTGCAATAGAGATCTTTCTTGCTCAGTGAGGCCAATCTGTGATCCCTGTTCTTCCGAAGTATACCTTGCACCTAGGGCAAGAACCATCAAAAGCAGCACTGCCACACCATTTTGTCGAGGTGTGACTATTTGTTTGCCTATGATGTCCTCATACTGCTTTTCCAAAGACGATCGATGAAAAATCATCATAAACCAGTGCACTGATTTCCAATATGATTGCAGCAGGAAGTCACATATTTGTCGGGAAGGAAGAACTAATCCGTTAAAGTGGGAAGTAAGAGGAGCGCCTCTCTCATTTACTTGATCAGGGCCTCGAGTAGGGCGATATCCACCCCCAGGGAGAGCGGAGGTATTGTTGGTTTCTGTCGGTGATACCATAGATGCCGTGTTATGCATTCGAAAAAGCTGTTCATCGGCTCAACTTCACGTCCATATTAAGCCTTTAGTAGGATGTTGTAGATTACCTCATCTGTCAGCTCAACTGCTGATACTGGCGCATATCTATGCGGCCAGGGAAGAGATTCAGAGCCGCCATCTCGGTAACTGCTCGGACTGTGAGACGTCTGGGGGCTGTTGATGGGTCGCCCGGGTCTCTCAGAAAGCGGAGGACTTGTTGATGGGGCAGGTAGATGAGAGCGCGGTTGGTTGGAACTACGGCGCCTTTCGGTCCTAATTTTCTGTGTTTGTTTTGACTTCCTAAGGCAGATAGGCAAATTAGAACCTCAGACCCTGCAACATTTCAAAATTGGATAACCCCTACCGTAATGGCGCTGGTGTTGTCAAGCAATCAAAGCCAGAGCGCACGCACGGTGAGCACGGCTTAGTAATATCACACTGAATGTAAACTTGTTAGAAGGTGAATGCCTGCGATGTTTGGGAATTTTGTTACCTTCAACTTCTGTCTACGGCATCGATCGCACGCATGACGGCGGGTCCCCAGTTGCTTGAGGTGCCGGTGCGTGGCACCCGGTGACGATGATTCCTGCATCTTGCAGAACTATCCCGAGCTCTAGATTGAAATATGTGTATCACAATGCTCACTAGCGGCTCTAGAGTATTGTTTGCTTAGTTTCACGAAGGGCCGCCCTCGAGTCCACCGGAGCATGTCCGAGTCCACTGGTGGCGTCTGTATTAGTAACATCTCCGTTTCCAGAGAACCATATCACGTGATGATACTCTACACAGGCACAAGAGGTAAAAAAAGGACCCCCTTTGAAAGACTGATCGTCGGTCATATAGACAGTGTGGGGCCCTTTTCGAAGTGGCTAGTTAAATCTGTAATCATCGATGCCTGAGATACTTGGGATATTTCAAAAGCATTACGCATAACTTAATTTGAGGGAAGAGCCAGATCTGAGGAATAACTTGATTTCCGCAGGAGATGTCATCAGAAAGAAGGAGCCTTGGAAGAGGCTGAGATGGATCACAAATTGATATGATGTAACTCCATCCATCCATCCATCCATGAATCTCCATAACAAGGATGACTAACGAACCGGAATCTTCAAGGCGATGCCGAGTCCGCGTGGGACTCTCCAAAGATGCAACCAGTTCCTTTCAAGTGGGCAAGTCGTGACAAATTGACTATATAACTCTCCGAGCATTACAAATCATACCGAGTCAGTCTAAGAAACCGCATTGCTTCGAAGGGATAAATAGCAGACTCTACTCTCCTAATTTGTGCAATACTTTCACATATCTCACTCCAATTGAGAACGAGGAGCACATTCAGAATGTCTTTTAATAAAGTCGCCGTTTTTCCTGCATCTGGCGGTATCGGGGGCAGCACTGTCAAGCATCTTCTACCTCGACTTCCGTCAAAAGATCTTATCTTCATCGCTCGTCGTCCTGAGAGGTTGACTGACGCGTCGTCTGCCGGTGCGACTATTCGGCGGGCAGATTATGACGATGACAACAGCCTTGCAAATGCTTTTGAGGATGTGGATACTCTGTTCCTGATTTCATATGCTTCGGTTGAGCATGAATATAGATCTGAGGTAAAATCTAGAAGCAATCCCATGTTAGACTTTTCACCTCCGTGCTAACGTTTGGTGTGTGTAGCGTCATCGATTTGCCATTGACGCGGCAATCCGGAGCGGAGTGAAGCATATCTTCTACGGCTCTCTGGGTTATGGCGGTAAGCCTGAGAACAAAGAATCTGTGGCCCATGTTATGCAAGCTCATCTGGATACGGAGAAGTATCTAGAGCAGCTGTCTCATAACTCTCCGGGCTTTGGATACACGGTGGTCCGCGAGGGCCTGTACACCGAGTCTTACCCACTTTACACAGCATTCTTTGACCCCAAAAACCCGGTTAGTGAGATCAAGATCCCACACGACGGATCAGGGCCCGGTATTGCCTGGGTCAAGCGTGAAGAACTGGGCGAGGGCACGGCTGAGCTACTGAAACGATTTGTCAACGACCCGAAAGGCTTCCCGTATCTTCAGAGGACCGTTTTGCTCTCCGGAAGTCAGGTGTTGTCTCTAAAGGAGTCAGTGGACATCTTGGGCAAGGTAGCCAACCTACCTGTCAAGATCCACAAGGTTTCTGAAGATGAATTTGCTGCACAGCCTCAGGTCAAGCCAAATTTCATCTATCATGGAGTCGATCACTCCAAGGTGTGGACCACAACATTTGAAGCCTTCCGTCGAGGAGAGGCAGCATACGTATCACCTCTCCTTGGTGAACTATTGGGGCGTGAACCCGAAGATTTTCGGACAACAGTGAACAAATCATAGGTCGTCTTGTCGAGTATCTTGTTGGTAGCCTGTTCGAGCAAATCATGGAGGAATTTCTAAAATAGCTTGAATTTCTAAAATAGCCTTACTTTAAATGAAGCCTCGCGTTATACAGTCTTCGGCCATGTACGTTACGTCATTATGCAGAGGGCACATTCTCCACTCTAGGGCTCTCTTTGTATCTACATTAGTCATTCTGATAAGAGGCATCGATAATTTTCGAGCTGCAGAATGTTTCAATGTCTGCTTTCCTATGATAAATTCGCCTGCCGGTTATAAACCCACTCCGCAAACAGCTGAGTCAAACATGGGCCTAACCTCCATTGCTAAGCTTCCGGTCCGTTCCGTTCCGGTCCGTTCGTAGTTCGTGCATAGGATCTGGGACCGGAGGATGAACCGAGTCAACTTGGAGTGGTGCGAATTTAGAGACTCTTGATTTCAAATTCTTGACGTCAATCCCGGAAATTCCTAGGAAAGATTTTCTCCTAAACATAAGTAGTCAGTGCGTGTTTTTCTTTACACGGCCCTTTGGCAAGCACTCCAAAAGTCTCTAGGTTTGGTGCTTGCGAGTAATCCTTATCTGAAGTTTCCCTCAGAGGCATTATGAGATATATATAGATTACGATGACTTGATCAGCCGCTACGCGTATTTCAAACAATAAGGGTGAGCTGCAAAATGGGGGTATTCAAAAAAAGGTTCCCTGGTTGACCATAGTGGCAACAAAGATCAAGTAGCTAGCATACCACCATCTACGATCAAACTTGAGCCTGTAACAAAGTCGCTTGCTCTACTAGCCAGAAAAATAGCGGCCCCCCTTAAATCTTCAGGGGTTCCCCAGCGACCTGTGGGTGTTCCTTTTAGGATATAATTGTTGTAGGCCGTATCGTTCTGTAGCTGTTTCGTCAGGGGGGTACTAATGTATCTGTTTCAATTAGAAACTGCATCTGATAATCATGATAGAGAGGTGTCGGATATACTTACCCTGGACAGATGCAGTTTACTTGAATATTGTGAGGAGCAAACTCATTGCTAAACGCTTTAGTCATCTGGATCACTCCCCCTTTAGAGCTTGCATAAGCAGAAACATTGTACATTCCACGGAATGAAGTAACTGATCCGATGTTGATTATTTTTCCGGGGAGGCCCAAATTAATCAATCTCTTGCCAAACTCCTGGGCTACTACATAAGTAGCCTTGAGGTTGATAGACAGGATCTAGCCTTATGTCAGCGTTGACTTCGACTGAAGTAAAAAACCTCTCCCGTCCATACCAGATCAAGATCCTCATCGGTAACTTCTATTACTGGACGTCTTCGGTTAACCCCGGCGCAATTCAAGAGAATACACGGTTGGATACCCGCGGTCCAGATAGCTTGAAATGTAGCACGAATGGCAGAGGTATCTACAAGGTCGCACTCAAATACCCAGAAATTCCGTCCAATTTTTGTCAGATGTTTTGAGAGTGATGCTGTATTTGGATCATTTGGCAGTTGAATCGAAACAATATCAGCGCCGGCCTCTCCGAGAGATTTACACATCTCTAGACCAATGCCGCCTGTGGCACCTGTGCAGATTACAGTTTTGTCCTGCAAAGAGAAAAGTTGATTGGTAGGCAAATGTTCCGCCATTGTTGTTATACTCTAGGAGCTGCTTAGAGAATAAAAATCGGATGATTGGTTTTGTTTGAGAGGGGGTGACGGAGCGAATGGAAGTCAAGATAGACAGCATTTCTTTTATGTGCTGAATATGCCAGTTGAGCTTGACTGCAAAAGGTCACCAGTCTTTGCTATACGCCCTGCCGCTAATGAAATATCAACATACCCCGAGGTTCAGGACTCTATGATTCCCGAAGGATATGTCCGGTGGATGTCCACCGGAACGTATCCGGAAATTCTCACCTCCAGAATGCAGGGCTCGGAGGATTGAGCTCAAAACGTGTGAAAAGAAAGTATAACTATTTTCAATATTCAATATAAAACTTCTCAGGCATTTTAATATTTTAATTGAACGAAGCTTTACCAGCAATGAAGGTGTCCATTGACAATGACAGGCGTTACAGGCGGCAGGATGTAATTCGGCAGAGCAATTGTGACCAAGTTTATTACCGAAGGTGCCCGGGTTCTAGCTGGATATTATGGAGCCTAGAAGAGGCCCATGATGACCCCTCGAGAAACATAATTTATTGACAGAAATCTGACTGTAAAAAGTATGATCAAATTCAGTACTGTCAAACTCTCTGACTAGCAGTAAAACCGGATAAACCCGCGAACTTGGATAGACAAAATCACTAGTCAATACTGCATTTTTTTGGTGGGTTATCTAGATCTGACGTCCGACGAGATTCTGGGTAAATTACCCTGTATCTGATCGGGTGGTTTCCTTCTGTATATGACCAAGTATTTGGACTCGGTATTTGACACCTCCCAGCTTAATGAAGCATTTCATCTGATAGCTTCAAGAGCTGTTGATCTCTCTCAATTGCTTCATTTCTGGCATTTTCGTCGATTAGCCTCTGTTTTGGTTGATCAGGTCTAATATCGGTCATCCCTATCATTTCTGTAAGATCTGCTGCTTTGTGGCACCTCTTTTAACATCAATTGTTCCGAGCTAACTGGCAAAGCCAGAGCGTATACACAGATAACACGGCTTTTCAACACCGCACTAATATGAAACATATGAGTAAGACTAAACTTGCAGGAGTCTTCTGTTGAATTATGTACCTGCTTTCGTCTACGCCAATGATCGCGGGCATGTCGGCGACTACCTAGTGTTTGAACCCAGCAAGTCTGGGGCGAGAAATCTCCAAGTGGCGATGGAATCTTTCGAAAACATACTCTTGAAAAAATACTCTTTAGACCCAATACATATGTTTAATGATTCCTAAGGCACCTCTGTAATTTCTATCCTATTTATAACACTTAAATTGTGGAAGGCTATTTCTGCGAGCTATGCAATCACTTCCGACGACGTCCAGCGAAACCCCAGTGGATCTGGTTGGCTGACTTCATATCAACATCGAGCTCATCCGCAAAGGTCCAGACCAGCCCGGGGTTCTTCTGAAACATCCGTCCAACTAAAACCATATCAAGGCCATCCCTCAAGAGGTCATTAGCCTGGGGACCAGAAGTAATGGCTCCGACGGTTCCCACAAGAAGACGGTCGCCCAATTTATTCTTCACTTGGAGAGCGGCCGGGGCTTGATATCCTGGTCCGCCAATGATCTTTTGTCTCGGGTCGTTACCTCCGCTAGAAACATCGAGGACATCCACTCCGCGGCTCGCCAAAATTTCAGCAAGTTGAATGGTTGAAGTGACGTCCCAGCTGGGCTCATTTTCTAGGTGCTCTAACCACTCCGTGCCACTAACACGGAAGAAAAGAGGCATCTTCCCGGGCATGTTTTGTCGAGACACGTCAACGATCTGGAGCGCGAACCGAATTCGGTTCTGGAAGCTCCCGCCATATTCATCAGTTCGCTTATTAGAGACTGGGGAAAGGAACTCGTGGATAAGATATCCGTGTGCGCCGTGAATCTCAATAGCCTATGAATGATTTCGGTTAGCTGTGAGTGCACATTTAATGAATCCAGTGAACATACATCAAACCCGGCCCGAACTGCTCTTTTAACAGCTTCGCCCCAGGACAGTATGAAGGATTGAATCTCACTGAGAGACATTTCCCGAGGAATGATGTTTTTGTCCTTATAGGCGATAGCGCTCGGGGCAACCACATCATTAGGCCAGCCGTAACGCTGTTAAAATAAATAAGTAATCTGTAAATGTCAAATTAGGGTGTCTTCATACCGGTGTAAAACCCTCATTTTCGAAACCGTTGACCTTAGGTTAATGATTAGTACATGGTGTGCGTCTCGTAGCGTCTAGATATAGCCTACCGATTTCATAGGAGCCCCTGGGCCACGAGTCATGGACAGCCAAGGTGCAACGGTGCTTGCTTTGCGTCCAGCATGCGCGAGTTGAATACCGGTGAGCTGGCCCTGGCTATGAGCAAATTCCACGATCCTCTTTAATGGCTCGATCTGAGAATCCTTCCAGAGGCCGGAGTCCTCCGGTGTAATTCGACCATTAGGAATTACCGCAGTGGCTTCTACGAAGGAGAGACCAGGTCCACGTGAGATAATGCCACCCAGATGAGCAAAATGCCAGTCGTTAAGGTGTCCATCTGCGGCCGAATATTGGCAGAGGGGAGAGAGCTTTCGTTATCAGTTATTGCTAAAGCAGTGAAACCGCAAGGTCTACTCACCAAAATGCGGTTATGAAGCTCAAGACCTCTGATCTTCAATGGAGCAAAGAGCTTGGGTACATTCGGGTGATTCGGCGCTGGTGAGACAACTGTGCCGGCGGGCGGGTCTTGCTTTGGGGTAAAATATGATACCTGATGAAAGTCAAATCTGTGCCAAGACCTTAATAAATATTGACTCAGGTGGTGGCACTTACACCGCTGGCTGGTTCGTTGGCTATTTCAACGATGGCACTTTCGTCGGCGTTTGCGTAGTGGGAAGGCATCTTGAACGATTGCAAAAACTTGTTTGGTCTCCTGTTTCTGTTACAAGATTTGCAGATTTCTAGATTTATATAGTCCCTTTTCTTTTATGTATTTCTAAGCCAGGAGGACCACATTCCAAAGTTCAGAACTTTCCACCAAAATCTCTCCGAGAAACTGGGTTTCTTTTGTCTCCACGTTTGCCTCATACAAAGAAGCTTAACCTGTCACGAAGATCCTCATTGGGTGTTGAGGCGAGGCTGACAAAAGTATGCAAACAGTGGGTGGTATGGACTCCAAGTCCACCGGACTCGGACCTGGAAAATTGAAACCACTTGGGAAGCCATCTTCCTTGGCTACTTCTGCTGGCGTCCCAGGCAGTCGGAGAGACATATTATTTTTCAACGATTATACCGGCCACATTCGTAACAAAACGTTAGTCGCTGTTGAGCGACGATTCACATTATCGATCGAGTTGAAAAGATGTGAGGCTCTCTCTCTACTTAAAGTAGCACCGGCGCACCACCGTGTACATTTCCAGACCTCCCTCATAGCCTATGGAACTCTGGTGGTCTCTAAATATCATTGGCGAGGAGAGAGCAAATCCTAAAAAGGCATTTCGATATGGTTCGTCCGTGCAGACCGATGAAAACTTACCAACCTTTGACGTGTTTAGTGATGCCCTTGAACCCCCTTAGATGGTCATTTAGGAAATGGCACCTATAAGAAGGCTCGGTGCATACTAAGTCCATAAACTGCGTGTTGAATTTGATTAAACCTCGACAGGAGTCGCGATTCTCCAGGTCTGGTCCAGTCCTAGAACCGCCAAGATCAGGTTCCGGGTCTAGGTTCTTAGAACCGCGATTCTACTATAGGGTAGTTAGAACCGACCTTGGAACCTGCAGGTTCCTCAAACAGTGCAAATCATGGAAACCCTTGGAGTTAGTATATCTTATGCAAGTTATACAGTTTTGGCCAGTGAGTATTCATCTTACATCTCTAGTTAAAAAGAAGAATTAGATGCGAAGAGAATTAGATAGATTTATAATGTAAAATGGTGGGATCTTGAGATTCTCTGTTCTATGGCTTTTGATATTCATACATGCTTTCATCCCTTCGTATACGCTTCAAACCCCGCCAAGATGTCCGCCCTCGGCATGTAAATTGCAGTGGAGAGTGTCCAATAAAAGTATTAAAGGCACAACAGGTTTTTGGGACCATCATGGCCGAATTTTCTGGCAGGGAGGTGGTTGCCACTCTATAGTTATCATGTTATATTGTATGAAAATTCTTATATCTTAGAGGTCTGTAGAGTACCGTGAGTCCGCCTCGCAAACTATCACTTATTTTGAGACCGAGAGGCCGGCACAGAACACTTTGAATACTGATTGAGATACTAAAAAAGCATATATTGAGACCTAGCAAGAGCAGGCATAGGAATATCTCAACCATACCAGTCAGGTCACAGAAGAAGCAAGTAGAAAATGACAAAAGAATAGACTTCAAGGTATCTCGAAGACTACTCGGCCTTGCCTTTCCCATGGGAAGGGTGACGATTCTCATCCGAGGAAGGGTGGCGATTCTCATCCGAGACAGGAACTGGAACTTCGACAAGCCGCCTGGGCATCAAGGAAGGGCCAAGAGTGACACCTACAAAGTCCAGATGGGCAACCATGGTCCATAGAGACCAGGCTTCCCACGACATTCCCATAATAAGGAAAATAGACTGATCGGTTTCATAAGCGTCCGAGATCTCCACTTTCATACTGAGCGGTAGATCTTGGATCGCATTTTTGAAGCTTTCTAGTACGTCGCTATGACCCCGTGTTTGACTGTGACCGTGCAAGGTCAGTTTGACAAGTACATGTTTCTCATTCACATGTGGTGAAGGGCGTGGGATGCGCGAGGAAGGAGTGTGGTCATTGAACACGAGTCTGATTGGCCGGGTACCACTGAGAGTTTCAAACACAGCATTTGGAGCATTCCGTGGTTTCTGTCGCTGTATTTCCTGAAACAAGGCGGCTGTGGACACACTTGATTGACCTTTAAAGTGCTGAACTGCATGGAATAGTCGCATAGTAAACGATGCTTTCTGGCCCCGAAGGCTTGTTCCCTCATTAGGACCACAGGCCGCCATAACTTGGGTCACTCTTGAGGCCTGTGTTCTTGTTGCGGCGCCAGAGTAGCAACAATCAACTACCCCGAGGACATCGACGTGTCGCACAGCATCTCTTTCGGAAAAAAAGTCTGCACGGAGATCGGACCATGCAATAAGTTTACCGTCCTGGATAAAATGCAGTCCCCCATCGACGATAGCTCCATGTCCGACGTAGTAGAACACGAATAAGGAATGTTGTTTGGAATTACAGCAGTCAACAATCATTTTGCGGATCTTGTCTGAAAGATTCCAATATGGGGTGAGGTCCGTTGCTTTCAGAATGTGATCGGTATACTGGATGTTGAAGGTTTCCATGACTTTGCCCATAGTGATGATATCTTGCTCTGCACCGGTAGTATCATTTTCCCAGCGAATGAGGATGGCCACTTTCCGGGCGTGAACATTACCACGGGATGCTGCTACCTTTTTCAGGTCTGCTTTTAAGACAGGGAGGTGATGAACCCGAGGTGCCTTCGAAGGAAATGAAACAGGCACTGATTGAAGCGGAACAGGGGCGGAATGGTGAGATGTAGCGGGCGATACTGGATCAGATGGTTCAGACATTGTACTAAACGATGTTAGTCCTTAGAAAAAGAAAGAAAAGTATGGATCACTTGATAGTTGGTACTCACGATGTGAATTGTGGGGACGAAATGATGTCGAAGTGATAACAGTCTGAGGAGAAAGTGAGGTAAAGATGGGTTTCAGGTGAGAAGAAACTGAAGTGCAAGCAGACGTTCGAAGAGGAGAGACTCGAAAAGTGCGTTGTAGAAAAGAGATGCTTGTAGCATCAAAGAAATCTTTGTATCATCGGTCTTGAACCATAAGAGGAGCGGTTGCTCACATAGAGCCCCGACGCCAATTTGGGCTTCGGACCCGTACCTTCCACCTTTGGGACTATTCCTTCCGCTGTTGGTAATATCATGGGTCCTATAGTCAATGCACTTTTTTCTACGTATGCCTCTTGGAGGCGGATCGGATGGGTCAACCGCCCATTGCTTGGAACAGGCGCACATGATTATCTTCTTTCTCAACAAGAATGTTAATGACACAGGCTTAGCCATCGCGCAGTTTCAAACTATTCGCCTGTTTGGTGGCCTTGTCGGCCTCACTATCTCTTCATCCATTTTCAACAATGTTTTCCCGAAGACAATTACTCATACTACAGTTCAGTTGACGGGGGTCTTGGCACCTCTGAAAGATGCCTCCAACGCCGTCAACTTCGATGGGCTAGGAAAATCAGGGACTAGAATGGTCACAAATCGCTGAAATGAGAACCTGCAACCTTTCCGCTGTTTTATATGTTTCAAATAACAGAACTTGACCACGTTGACATCGAGATGACGTGTCAAATCCCTACTAGCCACCACCCATCAGGTTTTGCGGTTCTCCGCCAGATTGAAGCAGCAACAACCTGGAGATGGGCAAATTGTCCACAACAGAGTGCTAAATCCTTTCCTTATATTTTGGACAATACGGAGACATCCCCTGAAAGGAGGCAGATTGGGGCACTAACGTGGAGTTTGAAGATGTTCGTGCTGACCAGTTGGTTGACAGGGATGTGGGTCGAGAGACCATTCAAGATCATCATGGTAGGATTTACATTGATGGTATGACTAAGGCTAAAGGTAGTCCAATGCACACGATAACCCCCCTAACTCTGGTATAAGTACTATTGACAACCGCTGAGTATGCTGGGGGGGCTGTGACAAATACACATTATGATATAATACCTCCCGTGAGACGAATAACCTCAAGGAACGGTATCCGGGAACTCCTTGAAATTAACGAAATGCTCTGCCCCCATCTTCAATGACCGACCACGCTTTTTACTGCCCGCATTAATAACAATAGGTCGTAGTCCAAAGGCCTTTGTAATCTGTACAGCTTGGATTCGTGGCAGTCCTTTGCCTCTTAGAATACACAAAATATAAAAGTCTTTGAACATCATTTGTATTATATTACCCCCTTTTGTTGGAAAGAGAAGTGTAAATGTTGATTACCTGGACAACATTTTCGCAAGGCTGACCATCCATGGGGGATTTCGAAAGTTCTCACACTTTCGGAATGATCTGTTGAGAACCTTGTGATCTTGTCCATTAAACCAAGGGGCCTATTTGGGACTAATCCAGTTGCATTAGTCACCAGAGTGATATATTGATTAGCAAGCTGGAAACGTTGGGCGATTACAAAGTCAAGCTCCTCCATGGAAAGATGCTGTAGTGCCGACATACAGAATATGTGGTCGACCCTTTGTGTTCTTTCGGCCAGGTATACTTCCATCCTCTTATGAACGAGCTCGGTATACAAATTGGTTTGGTGGCAGATATCCAATGATTTCTTGGATATCTCGACTCCCACCATTTCCGTAATTTTGTTCGCCGGATGCAATTTCAGACGGTAGCCGACAGTGCCAGTCCCACACCCAAGATCAAGTGCGGTGCCTTGATAATATCCCGTCGTAATATTACTGGCAGCGTCGGTCGCTGAAACCGGGCCAGCATGAGATTGAACCAGGGAGTCATAGAAGTTTGCCACTTCAATAAAATCATATTGCGATTGCATTAAGCGCAGGAAAGGCTGCTGGTGCTGTTACAAGTCGACTCGTTGAGATCAATACAAGTATCCATGTCAACGCTAGACCAAGTCTTAGGTGTCTATCTGCAGTGCTTCCGTGTTATATTTTATGTGATGACTGGGCTGAGTGCACTGGGTTTGGCGACTTCAATATTCCTGGATGAGATAAGCCTCAGTGGCAGGGAACTTGGGAACCAGCGCTTTGAAGACTAGGCTATAATCTCAGTAATAAGTTTTAGTGCTACGATATCTGGGCAACATGGTTCATATAAGCTGTTCCCGCACGCAATAATCCCGCACCTAATCAGTTGCAGTGTCTTTTCCATGGAAGAAATTGGCTCTCTTGTATCCGGAGAGGTATATTTACGAAAGTTTTGACTGGAATTAATCGTACTAGATGGACTCACGAGAAAATAAAGCGGTCTCCAACGGGTCCCCAGGTGTCAAACCGAAAAGGGTATGTATGCTGCGGAGCGTCTTGATGCGGGAGCATATATCATCGTACATATTCTTTTCATGAGAGTTCACATCGAAGAACATTTTAAAAGCAATAGTGCAGCTATGAAGGATTTTCCCATGCAGATCATTAATCCTACATACCTCAAATGTAGCGGTCTAGGGAAATCGGGGCTAGCAATAAATGCTAATCGCAACTGATGAAAAGTTGATGTTGAGGCTAAAATGAACCTGTATAAGAGTAAATACTAGGTCTGTTCAGATGAAACTGAGAATGTGGAAATATCAAAACATTGAAATTAGAAATCGAATAAATCTGATAGCGTGGGGTAAAAAGGGACCTCGGGACCCTTGGCACTTTAGGCACCACGTTATCACGTCAACATGAGGCTGAACTTGATACAAATCTCTCGCATCTAGAGACCGACACCAAAAAGGAAAGCAAAATAAGAAATCTCAGATCCAGTTACAATCAAAGTTGTTGTGAGACCCACCGATCTTACGGCCCAGCCGCTTATCCAATTTGTTTCTCTTTTTCCCAACTTCACCTTTCCCCCCAAACACCCATCTTCCCCGGGTTCGGTTTCTTCACTCCCTTTCAAAACTTTGGCTTGATCAGGGTTCTATCAATCGCATACTCTTATTCGTTGTGGGAGCTCTGTCCCGCACTGAACTTGCCCCCCCGCCACACCTCCGCGCTTCTCTCCTCCATTCCCCCCTTCCCCCTCCCCCTTACTCCGAACTCAGAATTCAGACTACATTTCAGTCTCAGCCAAAATGGATCGGGCTATAGCGCGCGCCGTGACCGAGAAGCAGCCGGTCCCGGAGATCGACTTCACATTGCACACGATGGAGGACAACACACAGGTGTCGACAATGGAGAGAGTGGTCAAAGGTAATGCAGTGGTCTCGGTCGCTTTCGCAAGATGTGATCTGATTGCTAACGGTTTTTCGTGACAGAGGTCCAAGCGCCCGCTCTCAGCTATCCTCCGGATGATATGTTTTGGTCGCCTGAGGATCCCTCCAAGCCCAATCTTCAGTACCTCAAGCAACACCTCTATCGTGAAGGTCGTCTTTCAGAAGAACAGGCTCTATGGATCATCCACGCCGGTACACAGGTTTTGAAAGCCGAGCCAAATTTGCTCGAGATGGATGCGCCCATCACAGTGTGTGGCGATGTTCACGGCCAGTACTACGATTTGATGAAGCTGTTCGAGGTCGGCGGTGACCCTTCGGAGACGAGATATCTGTTTTTGGGTGACTATGTGGACCGTGGTTATTTCAGTATTGAGGTGGGTCATCCAAGTCTCCCTAAATCTAGACCTACCCTGACCATTTGTCTCCGCAGTGCGTCCTCTATCTCTGGGCATTGAAGATCTGGTATCCCGATTCACTTTGGTTGCTGCGGGGTAATCACGAATGTCGCCATTTGACAGACTACTTCACCTTCAAGTTGGAGTGCAAGCACAAATATAGTGAACGGCTCTACGAGGCATGCCTGGAATCCTTCTGTGCGCTGCCGCTGGCGGCGGTTATGAACAAGCAGTTCCTCTGCATTCACGGTGGTCTCAGCCCCGAGCTGCATACCCTCGAAGACATCAAGGCTGTATGTATCTGCCCTATCCGCATTTTTAATGATGATATTAGCAGAATGCTTACCGGCATAGATTGATCGCTTCCGCGAACCCCCAACCCACGGCCTCATGTGCGACATCCTTTGGGCTGACCCTCTGGAGGAATTTGGTCAAGAAAAGACAGGCGATTTCTTCATTCACAACAGTGTCCGTGGTTGCTCCTACTTTTTCTCTTATCCTGCGGCATGCGCGTTTTTGGAGAAGAACAATTTGCTCTCCATCATCAGAGCTCATGAGGCCCAGGATGCCGGATATCGCATGTACAGAAAGACGCGAACCACCGGCTTCCCCAGTGTTATGACTATTTTCAGTGCGCCCAACTACCTGGATGTTTACAACAACAAGGCGGCTGTCCTCAAATATGAGAACAATGTGATGAACATCCGCCAATTCAACTGCACCCCGCACCCATATTGGCTGCCCAACTTCATGGATGTTTTCACTTGGTCTTTGCCGTTCGTTGGTGAGAAGATCACAGATATGCTCATCGCTATTCTCAACACCTGCTCGAAGGAAGAGTTGGAGGACGAGCCTCCCACACCTGTGTCTCCTATTGAACAGAAGGATAAAGATCCAGTCTCGTCTCCCTCGATGGACCCCGAATCCACCGAGTTCAAGAGACGTGCTATCAAAAACAAAATTCTTGCCATTGGTCGCCTCTCTCGTGTCTTCCAGGTTCTCCGCGAGCAGTCCGAGAGTGTCACTGAGCTGAAGACGGCGGCTGGCGGTCGTCTTCCTGCTGGAACCCTCATGCTAGGTGCGGAAGGTATCAAACAGGCTATTCACAACTTCGAGGACGCCCGGAAGGTTGATATCCAGAACGAGCACGTGCCTCCTAGCCACGAAGAAGTTATCGCAAAGAGCGAGGAGAGTCGTCGTGTGGCTCTGGAGCGGGCTGAGCATGAAGCTGCCAACGATGCTGGACTCGCCACGGTTGCTCGACGGATCAGCATGTAAGTGTTCACTTGAGAGATCTTGCCACCATTCCATTTCACATACTAATTAAAATCATCAGGTCTGCTGGCTCAGGTCGCCCCCGTTCTCGACAGAGGGATCCTCCTAAGGATGCCTGATCAAACTATGATGTGGCCGAGTTGATATTATGACACGATCTATGCATTTCTTCTTCCTGTCCTCCAGCGCACACGCCTTTTGTCCCGACACGATCGATACGATACCCTATCTATCTGCTTGATCCTAACCCTCGCCTGGCGATTTAACCTGTGAATCCACAACTCTAGCGATAAATAGGACTGTTCAGTTAAAATGTGTGCTTTTTCACCCCACGTTTCGTAGCCAAGTCTGCAACTATAGTACTGAAAGGGCTTCATTTACTTTAATTATTGACATAATGATCTCCCTAATTTCAACCAAGTTATCTGGTGGCTAAGTAAAGTATGAGACTACCTGGTTATGAAGCCCGTGACGGACGCCAAGGCCCGTTCCCGCATCCACTTCCGCTCAACCAAGTTCATCCCAAGTGCCATCGCGAGAACTGCCCTACAAAGCTCGCTTCACTGCGCCCCAATGGCTCCAAGATTGCGCAGCGCGCTCGCAAAGAGCCTGTCGCGTCCACTGGATATCAGCGCTGTCTTTTACTGCCCCTCGTGCGCGATCTGGCGACGAACCTTGTCCGCGCGCGCCTACACCAGTCGCAGCATCGACAAACCCGACACATCTCGACGAGTCGCCAGAGCTCAAAACACAATCGCAGCATCGGCTCCCCGGACATTTACCACATCCTCTATTATTACTGCGAGGAGCGTGCCGCCACGGTTCAAAGAGCTGCACGCCGCACTCGAAGGAGTGAAGGATGCCGCCTTGGAAGAGGTGAACCTCAGTCGGCTGCAATTTGCACTGCGGGGATTGGAGTCTGAAACGCCTCTTATTAGAGTAGCTGGTGAGTTTCTGGTTATACGACCGGACTATTGCTTCCGGCACTGGGTCTTCCTCAAAAAAAGCATGGCACTAATCTATCTTCGAATTGGACTCTAGTTCTTGGATTGAATGATGCCACCTCTGCACGAAAGCTTGTTCGACTACTACTTGCCGACCCATTGGCACCCCGGGAAGGTTGGGAAGACATCCTCGACTCATACGATGCCGATTCATCCCGAGGACTGCTGATCAGGTATGGACAAGTCTTCTGTCTGCGGTGTTGACCCTCCTCAACTAGTACTAATTTGAAGGATTAATTCTATAGATATGGCGAAATCTCACAATCCATCCCCAATGACCTGCTACCGACCATATCAGTGCCATCGCCCATCCTGAGGAAAGGAAACTTGGAGATCCTAGTCAGCACTCTAGGCTCTGAGCCTGACAACCACGCCACTACGTTACACGCCGACACCTTCCTCGTCCCAACAGTTACCATCCAGACCTCGCACTCCGGTCGGCATAATTTTGTTCGGTATCCTGTGCACCGCACGATCGTATGCGGACGTGGAGTGGATGGCCTGCTATCGTACAGCACAATGATAGGTCGGGCAGACCTGAAAAACGAGGCCTCTTCAGTGCGCGGGGCCATTGAACTTGCAGTGGCAGACCAGAAGTCCACAAACGAGCGACTGTCCCTGGTAGATGTCGAGCGTGCCAGCACAGCACTGGATAAATTCCGTGAATCTGTCCACAATGCCTCCGACTACGAACGTGGGTGGAATGGCAGTGGCGTCCAACCTCTCATCGATTGGCTTGCAACTTTCTCGGATGCATCCAGTGGAAATGCACTGAATCCGGCATTGGTCCCTCTAGTGGAGTCTCTTGTTGACGCAGCCGACGCTAGTGTAATCGCCAGAGATGCCAAGGCGCTCCATGATCAAACTTCCGGCGTGGCCTCCGAAGAGGTTCGGTCCAACTTGGACCGGGGCGTGACTAGCTGGGCCGAGCGTGCTCACTCTGAGCTTCGCAGTTCCCTCGATGCAGGGCTGGCCAGTCCTCGCTGGCGTGGTCTTGCATGGTGGAAACTCTTCTGGCGCGTTGACGATGTGAGCATGATTACATCCGAGATCTTGGAACGGAACTTCCTTCGCCGGGCGGAGCAGGAGGTCATCTGGACCGTGGGCAAACACCAGCAGGCCGGCCTGTTGGAAGAGCCTCCATCTTCCATCCCTGACACTGCAAAGGACTCTGCCATGCCTCCCTGGCCAACCCAGATTCCCGACCTTCGCACCAAGCTCCTGACTAGCACAGTGCCATCCCTTCAAGCCCTCGCCCAGAGTCTGGTCCTTTTCACCGTATCCACCACTACCTTGACGTCTGCTCTTTCCGCCCTAACCTATGTGGCTATCCCATCGGCCGGCGTGTACGAGTCATGTACGCTTGCCGCCGTGGGTTTGATCTACTCTATGCGTCGTCAGCAGAAGAGGTGGGATGTCGCTCGTACTTTCTGGGAGGAGGAGGTCCGTGAGGAAGGTCGCACCTCGCTGCTAGAAACCGAAGTTGCTCTTCGCAGTATTGTACGGGATGGCGGCAAGACTGTCGAGGAGCTATCTGACACCCGTGCCCGAAAGTCCGTTGCAAGAGCGAGAAAGGCTTTGGAAGACGTGAAGGTGTAATCTGCGCTGTAAAACATCGAACAATGTACTGTATGTGTATTGCCTTTTTAGGATAGAGCCCTAGAGCTGCAATCTCTATGATATTCGTTAAGAATCGTGGTAGTGCCATCTACCACGTTCCGAGGTTAACATCCCGTTTAGGAAACACATATGTGCATCAGACCCGTAAATCTCCACTCTCGTGTAATAGTTTTGAACGGAAGTGGAATGTGGCTTTCTCCAAGTACAATGGTTGTAGACCAAGGCCTAATTATAGCCCAAGGGATGTTCAAGATATATCTTGTCATATACTGTACATAAGCCGAACATAAGTTGCTCCATAGTAGATCTTAATACATGATAGCTAATGCAGGCCTTTTCTATTTTACAGATATTTAAATGCCGAGCTACGTCATACTAAAAAGCTTCGCGAGGACAATGTGAGATCTGGGACATGGGGGGACAGAGTGTTGAATCAGGTCAGGGAGAATAATACATCTTAAACGGCATGGTCTAAGCTCGTTTAAGCATGGTCCGTACTACAGTTGATATATATCTTGACTCCGATAGGATGAAATATACAATCTCTTATAGATGTATCATTTTATATACACCTGTTTCATATTGGGCACACACAATACTCTTTTCCGAGTAATTGCAAATTCCCCCTATCGAACCCCAAATAGGGGCGATATAATTTAGTCGTTTCAGGTTGCGCCCTCTAAGCCAATCTCCATGCCCAACGTGGGTCACCAAGACGGGTCTAGTGGTTTAGCCCAGGAACGCGCCGTTCGTTCAAGCGTCTCAGATATCGACAACGGGAAGTCCTCCACAGAATCTTCATCTTCTTCCCCCTCTCTCTCTCCCTCGTGTTCTGGCGCGCTGGAATTACACGTAAATTAAAACCCCCCCACCCAGGATGGGTGCTCATTTCAATTTCGGATGAACACCCAATCGTAATACGAAGGGAGATAGAGGCTCAGACTACTGTTCGACTGGTAATGAGTCCCCAGCCTGCTTAATTTCTAAAATGTGAAGGGATTGGCCGGCTCATTAAACTCAGGCCCCTCTCCAAGCACTAAGGGGGGATTGGCGCCTCATTATTGAGGACCTCCCATTTTTTCTTACCTTTTCCGCCTTGAAGTACTTGATCCCCGTGGGCTGCTCCTTAATCTGTTCCCTCTCCTGTGTCCTCACTCTTTTGCCCTATCTCAGGGTCTGTCGCTCATTACTTTTGTCGCTCATTTATTGCCTCGGTTCTTTTCTATACTTAAAAATTCAAGTGAGTTATTCTTTTGGTGGCTGTTTTTAATTGAAGATAGGGTTGAGGCTAATCAATGGCGCATCTTCAGGGATATCCAGCCATCTTTGTTTACTGACGTCAGGAGAACGCGTTTGATCGGTAAGTCGCATATTTACCCTACTCTCCATATCCCTACGGGGGAAGTGGTGTGCCAGCCCGACAAGCAAGGGGTCATTCCTCTACCCTTGGATCGGAAGGGAGCATCGATATAAGATTGCTTGGACGATCGATTGGACTCCACGGGGTCTTTTTTCGATCGATGCACCCGTGATGTCTTGACTTTACATCCTAACATCCTGCTCAGTATCTACACTCTCTCGCGCTCCTTTCACGCCTAACCGGTTGATTCGGTACTCCTGGCGAGTCTGTCATTTACAATTCCCTGAGATCATTCATTCTTTTTTATCCGAGCCCGTCGACACGGCTCAACCGCCAACATGCAGGACATTCGACTGACAGCCATTGCGATGGCCTGTCTTGCGCTATTCCCAAGCCATGCAGCTGCTTTCTGGCGTCTTCCTTGCCGTGGAAGATCGGGTCTCGCCCGGATTGACCCCATTGTAGAGCCGGGCAAGGCCTCGGGTCACGCTCACGCGGTCCATGGAGCTGGAGGTAAGCGCGCATTGTCCTAAACTTGTCCTATGGATGTGCTGATTTATGGTTAGGCTTTGGCATGAGCTCCAGCCAGAGCGAGCTGCTCGAATCTGATTGCACCTCGTGCGCAGTGACTGAAGACAAGTCTGCTTACTGGGCTCCCGCTTTGTACTTCATGCACACCAACGGCAGTGCCCAGGTCGTTGATGAGGTTGGTGGCATGCTTGCGTAAGTCTGACTTCGGCTCTCGCGGTGAGACACTACTAACACTCAACCAGCTACTACCTTCTGTATGGAGAGAATATCAAGGCTTTCCCAGATGACTTCCGCATGCTGGCAGGTGACCCCTTCCAGCGCAACTTCACCTGGCCCGTTCCCGACCCTCCCAAGTCCGAGTGGTCTGGTGCCCAGGCCTCACAGGCTGCTTTGCGCCAGAAGGCCCTTGGTTTCAACTGCCTGAACTATTTGAAGGCCCCAGAGGACTCCCTCAAACGCCACCACCTTCCCGACAAGGATTTCCTTGATGAGCATTGCACCGATGGAATCCGATTTGAGTTGATGTTCCCATCTTGCTGGAATGGCAAGGATGCCGACTCCCACGACCACAAATCCCATGTCGCATACCCATCTCTTGTTATGGATGGTACCTGCCCCGAAGGTTTCGAAACTCGCTTGGTATCGCTCTTCTACGAGACTATTTGGGACACATACGCCTTCAAGGGCGTCGATGGATATTTCGCGCTCGCCAACGGTGATCCCACCGGATACGGATACCATGGTGATTTCATGCACGGTTGGGAGGATGGCGTCCTACAGGAGGCCATTGAAACTTGCACCAGCGAGACAGGCATCATTGATGAGTGCGAAGTTTTCACCATTCAGACCGAAGACGAACAGCGTCAGTGTGAGTTCTCCATTCCATCCGAGCTCAAGCACGAAAACTGTCACATGCACGACGACGGATTGCCCGGCGGCATGTCTGTCGAGTGGGGCCCCGAACGTGCTGCGATGAAGGCCAATCCGATTAAGCTTCCCACCATTTCCGTTGCTGGTGTTTCGATTGATCCCAACACTTTGCTCGACAAGTTCCACGCGACCAGCACTGCGGAACCTACTGCCGAAGCTACTACTTCTTTCACTTCCACTTCGACTCCCTCGCCAACCCCGACCCCTGTCACCTCCACTGTTATCGATCCTATCACAGAAGAGATCATCTATCTCCAACGTGATGTTGTCGTCCTCTGTGATGGCAATGGCGAGACGTACTCGACTAGCACTGGCCCCATCCGGACTGTCTCTTCTACCATTACAACCATTATGGAAACTGCTACAGCCGTTTCCTACGTGAAGAAAGACACTGTTCCGGAAGTTGTGGAACCGGTGCAGGATGCTGGCCACGCCCGCAGACATCTTCACCACCGCCACGGTCACGGACACAACTAGGTTTGTGCTTGAAACCCAATCTGCAAAGTACGCGCGCGTCGTTCTCCTTTCTGTCACCTTGGCCGAGAGGATATACCCCATGCTTCTACCTCGAGTTGAACGTTGAATTTGCTGGATTGTACCCCCCGGGACCTTTGATTCATGTACATTTATTTTGTTCTTGTTGAACATCCTCTAATCGGGGAGGGTGTGCATTGACCATATTATCGTTCTCGTGATAAATTTTGAAATAGTCCTGGCTGGTACACAATTTGACCGCATTGGTCGATAAGAATTGAGTCTATGTATATCGTTGGCCGAGTTTTGTAAATGTGCCGCGAAGACTCCCGTCTATCTGGTGAAGTAACCTTGCGAGTTTTGATTTTGGAAGTGGGGAATGACCTTGGATGACTCAGTATAATTCGATTGCCATTTGATTCCACATGTTTCGCGATTAGCCTAAAACAGCCGGTGCCCCATTTTCAGAGTCCCCTGCGGCGTCCCGATCGGGGGAAAACAACTCCTTTACCCCACACCGGCCCGTGTATATTAAGGTCTACCTGTCTAAAAACGACTTCGCTTTCCATTTCAACTTCTGAATTAATCTTGCACAATGTCTGACACTCTTCCTGAAATGCAGTACCGGTTCCTCGGTAGAACCGGACTGAAAGTGTCGGTGATCTCGCTGGGTAGCTGGCTCACATATGGCGGACACGTCGGCAATGGTGTGAACCATCTCTATCGATAGAATTGGCCGAAGCTAATAGATTGCAGAAACTGCCCTTGAATGCATGAAGGTTGCCTACGATGCCGGTGTCAACTTCTTCGATACCGCCGAGCAATACTCAGAAGGACAGTCGGAGATCGTGCTCGGAGAGGCAATCAAGAAATTCGGCTGGAAGCAAAACGACCTCGTCATTTCCACCAAGGTAAGAAGCCCGATTTTCCTTCCGTGTTTCTTGCCCCCATTAACCCATCTCTCAGATCTACTGGGGCAGTGCCAACAGCGCCAACCCAAGCAGACCACTCAACAATAACGGGCTCTCGCGCAAGCACATCATCGAGGGCATGAACTTGTCCCTGCAACGGCTTGCACTGCCATATGTAGATATTGTTTACGCACACCGTCCAGACCGCGACACACCCATGGAAGAGATCGTCCGTGCCTTCAACTACCTCATTGACAACGGCAAGGCCTTCTACTGGGGCACTTCGGAGTGGTCTGCCAGTGAGATTTCAGACGCCTGGCGCATCGCCGACAGACTCGGCCTTGTCGGCCCTGTTGTCGAGCAGCCGCAGTATAACCTCCTCGCGCGCGAGAAAGTGGAGAAGGAGTACCGCTGGCTATATGAGTCGCACGGGCTCGGTCTGACGGTGTTTTCGCCGTTGAAGGGCGGTGTCTTGACGGGCAAGTATAACCATGCGGCTGCTCCCCCACCTGGGTCACGACTGGCCGAGTCGGAGAATGCATACGTGAAGGGTCTGCGGAAGACTGTTGGTAATGATACCTGGCAGCGCCAGCTGGATCAGGTTGCAGCGTTGGAGCCTGTTGCTAAGGAACTTGGAGTTTCGATAGCGCAGTTGGCGCTCGCGTGGATTTTGAAGAATCCGAATATCTCGTCTATGATTACGGGCGCATCGAGGCCGCAGCAGGTCATTGATAACATCCAGGCTTTGGCGGTCGTGGAGAAGTTGACGGATGAGATTGTTGAAAAGATCGAGATCGCTGTTGGGAACAAGCCTGCTGTCGAGTCCAGACGGTTTTAGATTTTTTTTTTTTTTCCTGTTAACATATACTATCTCCACAGTTTCCGTTTGTACAATGTAAAAGCCGTCAAAACCAGACAGGTAGACATTTTACTTGGTAAAGAGGTGTAGC
This sequence comes from Penicillium robsamsonii, assembly GCF_028829455.1. Taxonomy (NCBI): domain Eukaryota; kingdom Fungi; phylum Ascomycota; class Eurotiomycetes; order Eurotiales; family Aspergillaceae; genus Penicillium; species Penicillium robsamsonii. The sequence continues at coordinate 7,143,492 of NW_026643219.1, read as the reverse complement.
ACTAAATCAAACTTGATAATATTGTTGATTTCAAGTAGCTAAAGGGGGGAGGTTTTTTTTTTTTTGAATTAAATCTGTCTTTGTATCCATGTATGTAGTTTGACCCTGGATATAGACATCGTTTCGTGGTTTGTACCGACGAGAGAAATGAAGACTGGATCTCCTTCATGAAGTATCCATTGACAATTGGGTGTATTGGGGTTTGTCCAAGGTTGATCCATGCCTGATGAACCAGGCGGACATGCGAGGTCGCTACCTCAACTTTTTCCTCCATTTACCATCCAACGGTGACCGAGTAGCTACCATCAGAGTGGCTGTGAGCCTCGAATTGAGACTCACCAACACAGTCACCGTACTCGTAAGGAGCACCCAGTGCTCCTGTGTATCCCTTGGAGATAGGAGCGCCGAAGATAACCGAGTGCTTGGGCACATCAGAGCAAACGTGCTCCTCCTTCTTGTCGTTCCAGCCGTACAACTCAACGAAGCCCAACTGGGAGCTTTGAATACCCTTCGATTCAGCGGGAAGAGTGTACGAGCCGATTTGAGTGCTGTTTCCCTTGACAACGTCAACGAGAGTTCCGACCCACTTAGTTCCCTCGGTGTTCTTGATGTGGAGCTGATATTGGTGCTCGTAAGAGCTGACGATCTCAACAGCACAACTCACGCCGGAACCGCCGTCGGCGCCGTCGTGGCAGTTGGGGTCGTCGGAGGTTGTGCCCGCATTGAAGCTGGAGAAGACTCCGTGGATGACGGGAAGGCCGTGGTCGTTGTAAGTGGGCTGCAGACCGGTGTAGCCGACGTTGTCTTGGTTGACGAAGCCGAATTGCTGGGCAAAGTAGAAGCCGCTCTCGTGGGGAGACCCGGTGATGTCCATGGGGAAGTAAATCTCACTCAAGCCCTCGTCGGGGACATTTTCAACGGACCAGCCGATGCCGACCATGCCACCACCCTGGGCTGCGGCGGACTGGAGGAATGGGAGGGCAAAGAGGAGGGATTGAGAGAACTTCATGTTGATGGTTTGAGAGGATTGGGTGTGTGGAATAACATCTTCAATCGGGTTGTTCAACGCCCTTTATATAGACCTATGGCACCTACGAGTTGATAAAGACGAAACACTGAAGCGTTTATTTTAAATGACGATCTGCAACCTTTTTTATCTTACCGATGCCGTCCGTTCCTGGGGTACTACACAATATACGTTCATGTGCTTGATTGATGAGTACGGTGGAGTTGCAATTTAATAAAATAGGCGCTTCTTGTTTTCTCCCCCTTTTGGCAACCCTTATAGCGCCCGTAATAAATCCCATCAGGCCGAGGCAGCTCACACCTATCCAAACTCGAATTCAGCCCAAAGTCTACACAATAAGGTAGATTGTATGGAAATGTAGACACCCACATCCATCTGCCGAAAGGAAAGGCTTTGAGGAATCCACTGTGTGGGGTAAGTGGGCCTGACTTGATCGTTCACAGGGGAAACCCCTTGGAATTGTCAAGGTTCTTCGAGATCTGATCTAAATCCCGTATAACGTACCGTGGCAAATGTCCAGATCTACATCTCACGACTCCTTCCCCCTGTAATCCCAATCTCGTTGCTGGAGTCACAGAATATGCGAAGTAAATCAGAATTGTGCTTTAGTGAATCACGTAGACATCGGTCATTCGTATGATTCCAATATATCCACAAAACAAAAAGCATACATATATATTGTACAATTTGAAAAGTGGAATGTCCCTGAATATCACTAGTTTCAGTTCGCCCTTGTGCAACGAATTTTTTAACGACCCGTCTTGTTCCTTCCAAGGTTGGTATGCGATTCGCTGATCCCCACACTTTATGTATCTAAAATGCCGATCGAGCGTTTTATATAATCTCTAGCTTGATCTGGTGTCATTTAGATTAACTACTTAGATTAAAACGTAAGTTTCGTTGAGTGATGGAACCCTGCGATACCCCATACTGTGTGCCTGCGTAGACCTGTTGTTTTGGAAGGATTGAACTGATTCGGTTTTTAGATGCTGGTAGATGACCAGTTCTAAGGAAGCAGAGGCTCTACGATGTTAGGTCTTGTTTCAAGTCATACTGTGTGGATGTGAAAAATAAACATAACAAGTCAGGGCGCCGAAGGAAATGTCACCGTTGGATACTACGCTATATCCAGAGATAGGTGTAAATGGCCAAGTAGTATGTGATGCTACTGTCTTATTATTGAGAGCTTAGCGGCCGCTAAGGCGCTAAAGGTTGGCATTGGCTGGAGTCCCAATCAGCATAGTGCGTGTTGGAGATAACACGGTCTCTAGATACCAGATCACAATGAGTAACCCAAGAACCCTATGGAGGGCCCTATGGAATATCCTGATAAACTAGTTAAACAGCATCCACCAGGAAGAGCATAGGTCTCTTCAGGAATCTCATAGGAATCTCCGCTCGAAGTCCATGAATCCAAGGCAATAGTACTATTATATATATTTTTTTGTCCAGGCTCAGGCACCTATTACAGTAGAAGGAAGAAAGAAAAAACTCGGTTTTACATCCGCAGACTTCTTTAAACATTCCCTGATTCATGTCACCAATGATGGTTCCTCTCTAAGATATATAGTGAACATTCCTGAAACTTCAACTTTCGTTCAACAGCTTGACACACTGTTCCGCGACTGGACCTTCTCAATTGATTTCAACTATCATCATTGACATAGTCATGAAACACATCTGCATAAAACATCTGCCCTACATCGCGGTGACTCCGAATCTTCGTCCGCAATTGTGATTCGCCCCAAGTATCATACCTGCCCCTCAAAAAGGCAGAATCAACACTCGCGCCCTCCGTCGCCTCTAGTGCCATCTTTTGCATCGCAAAATGATTTTTTAAAGTTCCAACCGCCTCCTCCTTGGTCAGACTACCCCGAACACCCTGAAAAAAGGGCACACTATACCTCTCCGACAGACCTGACAACACACGATGCGTCGTCGCCTTACACACACCATGAGTAACCACCTCGAAAGCCTGTCCGATATTCACAACGAACGTATCGTCAATGACAGGAACGTCAATCCATTCACCTGTCTTGTTGAGAACCTGTAAACCTTTCACGGTCGGTGGCGACGCTTGGAGAAGAAATGTCCACCATCCAGAGGAATCTTTGTGGGGACCCACACCTTGAATGTTGGGGTCTGAACTAAGGTCTGAGGCCGGATAATGGACTAGCTTGAGACGGTGCTGTTCTGAGAGGAATGAGAACAGGGTCTCAGGGTCCAGGGAGAGTGCTTCGGCTACCAAGCGCAAGAATCGCTCACTGAGGTTTGTTAATTCGTGAATATATTTCCTAATGACGCTTCGAAGAGACGGGTCTTGCAACGGCCACTGTTGATTATCAGCATAACTTCGAAGCTAGACTGATGAGCTGGAATATTCGGTAAAATTTATGTACCTGGTTTGGCCCTTTTAATCTTTCATAAAGAGGAAGGCCCACACGCCACAAGTCTGGCAGCTCGGTTGCAAACTCGAACTGCTCGCGTTTATCTGCGACCCCGGCCGTTGTTTCTGAGCCTACTTGGCTGTATCCCAAAAAATGGGGGGAGTTGTGCAGAGCGACTTCTTCTTTTTCGGCCGGATCAAGGGCAAAGAGGGTGGGTAGGGCATGTTTGAGGTCCGAGATTACATCTTGTGGAACATCGTGGTTCGTGATATACAGGAACCCAATGCAGGTGAGGGCGTAGTGGAGTTCTTGGAGAAGCTTGGGCCGGGTTATGGGAGACTTGGCGAGGGATAGGTCGATGACCGGGATATATTTGAAGTTGGATGTCATTTTTGGGTTCAAACCAGAGCCGGTGGCAGGAAATGGCTTTTAACAAGGCAACTTATATAGAGCTATGGCGTAATATACCAATTTACTCTACCCCACGATTCTGCGGGGTAAATCGGGAAGAAATTAAAGTCGACTCGTATTTGTCTTATCTAAACACACTTTCCACCATCCACCACCATCTCAGTGCCGTTGATGAAACGAGCCTCGTCACTGGCAAGGTACAGGCACATGTTGGCGATATCATCCACGTCGGTGAGGCGGCCCAGTGGCACGTTTCCGATGAACTTTTCTCGGTTCTCGGGGGTATCTTCCATACCGGTGAACATGGAGAATAGTCCAGTACCAGAAAGAAGAGGAGCGACAGTGTTGAATCGGATATTGTGGGGACCGTACTCCGCGGCGAGACCTTTGGTGGCCTGTATAGATTGTTAGCAATCCATTATTCATTGTCCAAATATTCCAAGATTCAGCACTCACATTGGTGACTGCCCCCTTGGTGGCATTATACCAGACCAACCCAGGCCGTGGTCGACTCGCTCCGGTGGAAGAGATGTTGATCACTGAGCCACCCTGGCCCTGCTCGATGAAACGCGGCACTAGGGCCTTTGTAGCGAGATAGATGCTCTTCACGTTGACCTTGAACACGCGCTCCCACTCTTCCTCTGTAACCTCTGCCGTCGGCTGATGGAAATTAGTGATGCCTCAACCTTGGAAGCAATGAAGCTCACCTTGTTGCGATAGGTAGTGCCCGCATTGTTCACTAATATATCCACTCGCCCGAACTTGGAGAATGCTAAATCCAAGACAGTATTCCAGTCCGATTCTTGTGTGACATCTTGACGCTGGAAGACGAGGTTTGAAGGATTCTGCGCGGCAACTTTCTCGCCGCCCTCAACGTTGATATCGGTCACGACCACTTTAGCACCCTCTTCGCCGAATCGTCGAGCGATAGCTGCACCAAATCCAGAACCTCCTCCTAAGAGGAAAAAAAAAGACGGGTATTAGCATCTATAAAGTGTGGAATAACAGTCTTAGTCTTACCGGTGATGATGGCAACCTTGCCTTGGAGTCTTGAACCTTGAGACATCACGAAGTTTCAGAGAATTATTGTGATTAGAATAATAGAAAAGAGCCTGTCCTTTTTAAAGGTGTTCCAAACAGCCGAGGGGTAGCTCGGAGGGAAATCCGCTACCTTCCCCGCATGTATAACTAGACAAAATATCGTGAATATTCCTTGGCCATTCCCCGATGATCAACTAACCCCCTTACAGTAGGCAATCAAGAGGAATTTTTTTTTTTTTTTTTTTTTCAACTTTCAAATGAAAAAGTAGTATCCTATGATGCATTTCCTTCCCTTTGGCTTTCTAATTCTTCCTGCTATTGCGGGTTCAACGGCCGATACGAATGCCTGTTATGGTTCCAACGTGATCTTAGCACCTTCAGCGGACCATCGTCCTGTGCCATGGGGTACCCCGAGTGTCCATTTTTCGTTAAATGGCACACCAACTACGTGCTGTGACTCTATAGACGAGATCCGCACCGCACTCGATGATATCGATGATGAGATGCTCGGTCTCCTAAATCGGCGGTTTGTACTCCGTGTTCCCGTACCCTCTCTGATTTGCCCGGGATGTTCCATCAAAAAAGCGGGCCTAACATCCTAATGACATTGGCATTAACCTGAACATCTTGACTGCAGAGCTGCGTATGTCCGGGAGGCCACCCGGTTCAAATCCACACGAGAGTCTGTGAATGTTCCCGCGCGCAATGAGGCCGTCCTCAAGCGGGCCGAGCAGCAGGCGCTGGATATTGGGGTGCCAGTGACGATTGCCCGGGCGGCCATGGGCGCCATTCTGAATTCCAGCGTGCCTTTTGAACGGTGCATTGTAAGTAAGCTTGGTGTCTTTATTAGATCTGAAGCTGATCCTCCAGTTTGATGCCTATAATCAGAGTCATGCTGAACACAAATGGCCCCCACTGTAAGGTTGGGGGGGTCAGTTCCCAAGAAGGAAGCTGGTTGTCATCATGTGTTTAGGTTAGGCTAGAATCCATCCGTCCAGAATTGGTTAATATTGATGATCCTCTTAAAAACTTGAACATACTCTCTTCGGCCCCTAACGGCCCCTAACGTGTGGACGGTTGACGCTAAAGTCGAGCTAAGAGCTTTTAAGCGTCAAACCCCCCGAGATGCAGGGGTGTAAAAATGTTTAGTTTAACTCAATTGTTGAGAACGATTTTAATATAGCAAAATGACCAAGACCAGAGAGAAGCCATTGGCCAAGACCAGATGCGTTTTGCCGTTAGCGCCCCTCCAAATCCAAAGTATTGGACTTATTTCCCTTTATAACATCCACTACGGTTAAATGGCGATAAGCCTGCCAAATGTCCATGTCTGAACATTATTTTATCTTCGAGTCTCGCGCCCGATGGAGAGACGCACGGAGGGTGCACTGTTGTCGGACACGTCAGAGACACAACCCGAACCCCGAAAACGAGTCCGTCGATGGCATCACCGAGGATTTACAGGGTGCTCCACCTGTCGCAGCCGCCATGTTCGCTGCGACGAGGCATCTCCCGCCTGTAACAACTGCGTTCGTCTTGGACGCGAATGCGATGGCGCTCAAGGGCGGATGACCTTCAAGGTCTACGGCCCTTCCCAGACACCGACCGATTCACCGCCAACGAAAAGACGGAACAATGGTACATCTAGCCCAGAATCAAGCGACGCTTCGGCGGTCTCCCCAGCAGGGGAGATGGAAGATGTTGACAGCAAGCAAACCCGCAAGGCTATTACCGCCCCCACAAGGCAGCCGCAACCAACAACCACGTTCCGCTTCCAGGACCCTATGACGTCGATCAGTATCGCGAAATCGATCCAGCGCGTTGAGGAGCGTTATCTCACTCATTTTGTCGATCAGGTATCAATCTTGCTGATCATCTACAACGCCGCCCACAATGCCAACCCCTACCGCACACATTTCCCGGATTTCGCCCGGTCGTCTCCCACAATGGTCAATGCAATGCAGGCATTGGGCGCATTACACCTCGCGAATACCTCGGTGGGGTCGCAGCGAAATAAGCATTTCCAGCAGGCAATGGGCAAATACGGCGTGGTGGTGAAGGGCTTCCGCGCGCGATACTCAGATCCCAGCCAGCAGCTTGGATTAACGGATTTTGCGACATGTCTATTACTTTCCTTATTCGAGGTTCGTTTCCCCTTTGTCTTGCAGACCTGCCATGCATGATCAATTAACATTTCCTGCAGATGATGGATTCCCAACACCACAATTGGGCAGTACATCTCAAAGGAGCTCGTGAAATATACAACCTCCTCTTCTATCCGCAACCCGGAGACTCGACACGTGAAGTACAGCGCGTTGCCGAGACGAACCACCCGCTCCGTCCATTCCTCGTCTCCCTACTCTCATATCTCGATGTAGCGGGTGCCTGCGCAACTCCCGGCGGTACCATAGTCGAAGGTGACTATTGGAAGACCATGGGTGGAGGGTGGGAATACAATCTTGGGACACCAAGCTTATTGTCGACGATCCCCGACAACCCGCGTCTGGGCGAGCTGCGGCAGGCATGGTCAAGCCTGATGGAAGTGCAAGCTTCTATCAGTAGGTTTGCATCGGACAAGAAAACGTGGATGACAAGCGAGCAATCAGACGCGATGTATAAAGACATCTTCAACCAGCTAGTTTTATGGCGTGCCATGGCTCCGCCCTGTCTACAGCTGCTTGCCGATCTGGATGATGAGAGCCTTGCTCAGTATCCGTGTCCTGACGTTCTTGAGTATGCGGGGTGCATTGAAGCATACGAGAAGGCGACATTCATTCATCTGCTTCAGGTCGCGGGAGCTGGGCGTGTTGGCTGGATCACCGATTGGACATATATGGGCATCCTTGTCAGTCGGATTCTTCTGCTAGTTTTCAAACTGTCAAAAGATGTCGGCCAATTGGCTGTTCTGTGGCCCCTTTTCATTGCCGGGCAGGAAAGTCGGAGTGAGTGTGAGCAAAAATACGTTCGCCAGACTATTGAAGGGTTGAAGCGGTTTGGTTTCAGGGTATGTCGCAGAACACACTTCATCAAGACCAGTCCGAATGCTAACATCTCACAATTTAGAACGTTGACAAAGCACTCGAGGTCCTAGAAGGGATCTGGCTCAGGCGACGCTCCTTTCCTGGAGGTTGGATCCAAACCTTGGAGGAAGTTCAGACGAATATCCTTCTTCCCTGATGGGAAGTTGGGTCGAGTCGATATCTCCAATATTCACTCTCCGCTTCTTTATCCGTCCATCTCTCTCTCTCTCTCTCTCTCTCTCTCTCTCTCTCTCTCTCTCTCTCTCTCCGGCGCCGATTGCCTCGCGATATCATCGTCAAACCTATATTGCTTGCTTTTTTCACTGATACCCCATGTCTTCAACTTGAGTCTTTCATAGCTACGAACTTGGTCTGATAGCTTTCCTGCACCGCAGCGTTTATATGAAACAACGTATATAGACCATATCATCATGGGCCATGACTTCACTCATGTCACATCATCCCAGTCCCTTGTCACATCTAGATGTATAGTGCGAACCCCTTACCCGTCCAATATCTCATTCCATGTCGTCGGTAATCTGTGAAGCCTGATGACATGGTGTCCACGTGTACATTGGTGTATCAGGGGTGTCGTCCGTCGCAAGGAGTATTGAGAATTCGAGAGGGGGGTGGGCTCACGGGTGGTATATTTCCTATCTGAACAGAAAGAGCAAGTTGAGCTATGGCATCATTCAGGGTAAGCTAGTGCTAATTTAGTCTTAGTCTCAAGAGAAGTTCTAGAACCAATGGTTCTGCCACGAGCTCAAAGGGCACAAAATCCAGGTTTTTCTGTAAAACAGCAAATTTTTATTTTATATAACCCGGACGTTGTTATACTACCTAGGTACTCATGACTTCTACTTTTCAACTATAATCCTAAAACATATGCGGATCGGACAGCTCCGACTTGATATTTTTGAACCGGACCCCCGAAGCTTTGCCGAAACTTACATTTCATTTTTAAAGAACTTCCAGGGCATATCAAGGAAAATCGAAAGACTTTATATAATATAATCAGTCATAGTGTTAAATCCACCTAAGCGCCGTAGGAGCGGGTCTAATCTCGGTGGAGCATCTGAGAACGTTTTGACTGCGGGACTAACCTTAGAAAGTTTACCAAAAAACCTTGACCTGGGAAATTTCTGACCTCACAAAAATATCAAGATAAACAGAATAAACAAAAGGACAGACATTTGGGTTCCTTCTTCTCTATGTCAAGTCCAGATATGACCTCAAAACACCCTGACGCCGGTCCCACCGACCTCCTCACCAATGAAGGTGGTAATCGAGCTGAGCGCAAGGACCAGGATGATGCCGCCTTACTGGTAAGTGCAGGCTCTGTAAATCTCAAAACTAACACTAACATCGGAGTGCTCTAGCGGACAATGGGCTATAAGCCGGTATGTTGAACCGTATAGATCAAGGGATCAGCAACTGACTCACAGAACAGGTTCTTCATCGGACTTACAATTTGTTCGAGAATTTTGCGACCACATTCGGTATGTTTTTCGCTGTTGGCCACTTTATAGGCGCATACTGACTCTGGCCTAGCTGCTCTTTACTTTGTTGGTGGTGTTCGCGTTACTTTCAGTACTGGTATCGCCGCCGGTGGAAACCTAGCCTATTGGACTAGTTACCTAATAACCATGGTGTTCACCTTCATCACTGCTGCTGTTATTGCCGAAGTTTGTTCGGCTTCTCCGTCCGCCGGGTCGATCTATTTATGGGCCGCCGAAGCTGGTGGGCCTAGATTTGGCCGGCTCCTTGGCTTTATCGTCGCTTGGTGGAGTACGACGGCTTGGACGACCTTCTGTGCAAGTATGTTCCACATCTATCCTGAAGGTTTATATGATATTAATTTTATGATAGGCAATACCCAGGCTGCGACGAACTATATGCTTTCGGTGTGCCTCTTTTTTTTTGGATTCCCAGAGGGATTTGAACTAATATCACTCTTTTAGGAAATAACTGTATTTAACCTCGACTTCCCCTCAGACACAAGCAGTGTCAAATTCCGCTCGGTCCAGTGGATCTGCACTGAGGTTTTGCTTGCTCTGGCTGCGCTGTTGAACTTTTTGCCTCGTATGTACAAACATCCCACTTTGATCCACCATGTCTAACAGCATTTTAGCTCGATACTTCAGATATGTCTTCTGGTGGTCCTCCGCAATCGTGATGCTCGACTTTGTACTGAACCTTATCTGGCTGCCCATTGGCACCGCTCAAACCTGGGGATTCCGTACCACCCACGAGGCCTTCATGACCACGTACAACGGTACCGGAGCCCCGGCTGGCTGGAACTGGTGTCTTTCGTATCTTGCTACCGCTGGTATTCTGATTGGATTCGATGCCTCGGGTCACGTTGCGGAAGAAACCAAGAATGCCTCCGTCACAGCTGCTCGTGGTATCTTCTGGAGTACCGTTGCCAGTGGGTTCGGTGGTTTGGCTACGATTATTCTCTTCTTGTTCTGCGCGGTTCGTCTCCTTTGGTCTCTGCAAACCCCAAGTTTTGACTTTCTGACCTAGTTTTCTTTAGCCTGATACCGACACACTAATGAGCTTCGGCTCCCCCCAACCCTTTGTGCCTCTTTATGCTGTTGTTCTAGGCAAGCGTGCCCATATCTTCATGAACATCATTTGCATTTTCGCTTTATGGCTGGTGAGCTATCTGTTTGTGTGCATGAATATCTCATAGCTAACTTGATCGTCCAGAACACCGCAATTGCCATCATCGCTGCCTCTCGCCTTGTCTTTGCCGTTGCCCGTGATGGTGTGCTCCCCTTCTCAGGTTGGGTCTCTCGTGTAAAGAACGGCCAGCCACGGAACGCAGTTATTGTTGTCTGGGCTGTCGCCGCCCTGGTCACTTGCACCCTTCTTCCGTCCGCCACGGCTTTTACTTCTCTCGTCTCGGCAGCCGGTGTCCCCAGCGCTGCTGCTTACGGTCTGATCTGTTTAGGTCGACTGGTATGCACCCCAAAACGGTTCCCAAAGCCGCAGTGGAGTCTCGGTCGCTGGAGTAAGCCGTTCCAGTTTATTGGTGTCTTCTGGAACGGCTGGGTTGTTGCTGTCCTGTTCTCGCCCTACGTGTTCCCAGTCACTGGCGAGAACTTGAATTGTACGTTAACCCTTTCCCATATGTTTCTATCTCGCTAACCTTTTGGATAGATGCCCCCATTATCATGGCTGGAGTCACCATCTTGGCATTGGTCTCCTACTTCATGATGCCTGAGAGTGCCTGGCTTCCTCGAGAACGCATCAGTCACTTCATTGATAGCAAGGGCGCTACTGAGACTGTGGAAGAAGTTGACTCGAATGACCACGGTGAATCGAGCACTCAATGATGTGGAGGAATGCGAAAGTGTAACTAGCCAGTTCCTAATTCTGGGTGTAGACTGCAGTAGATTGATTTCGGGCTTAGATCATATATTATGCTAGCTAACTCTAGCTAACTTTGAATTGCTGTACTATCAAAAAGGGCCATGAAAATATATATGACCGTATAGTAATCTGTTGTGCCCCAAGTTGTGTAATGTGGAGCATCAAGGGCTTATCTTCTCCAACCTCCCCGCGTTTATGAATATTGCGGGGGGAGCTATAGGATATAGATTATAGGAGAGGTAATAAGAACTCGAGGCATCTGAACATCAGTCTATATAAATAACCGGAGGGGTTTCATCGCAAGGTAGGAATAGTAGGCGTTTCCCCTCTTTGCTTGGACACGATCTGCCGAGAATCGGTGCTTTGACTCAACTTCAGTTTCCCCTCCTTTCTCTTCCTTCTTTCTGTCTTTATGCTTGCTCTTGAGTCTCTTCAGTCTCTTGTTGTGAAAGCTCCAGCGTTGCATCTATCTGTCTGCCTTTCAGTCTGGACTGGATGTGGTACCCCGGTCCATCTACCCCTTCCTGGGCCCAATAGGCATTCTATGAGACAAAAAGACCCGGCACAACGCGCAGCTTGCAGGATCGCTCGCAATGAGTGCTTCAGTATCCCTGCGGTCAGCCCTACGGCCATGTTTTGGGGCGTCCATTCCTCGCGCGGGGAAATCTTTCCATCCGGTGACGTCGGGTAAGTTTCTCCAAATCGAAGCGTTGGGGGCCCAACTTGAGTTGATTTCTAACCACTTTCCTCTAATTAGCCTCGCAAATTCGGCAAGCTGCATCTTTCACATCGCAAAATAAACGTCTGTCCGTTTGCCAGCCGCGATGGCCCTCCATTTCCAAACGAACCGCTACATCCTCGTCTGAGTCCCCTGCCCCCGAGCCCGTGTCTAGCACTCCCTACTCAGCGTTGACTGTTGGAGTCCCTCTGGAAATCTTCCCCGGGGAACGCCGTGTGGCAATCACCCCACAGAATGTTGCCCTTCTATTGAAAAAGGGAGTTTCCCGCGTGCTCATCGAACACGGTGCAGGCGAGAGGGCCCAGCTACTGGACCATGCCTACGAAAAGGCCGGTGCGACAATGGTCGACCGGGACGCAATCTGGTCTCAGAGTGATATCGTGTTGAAGGTCCGCAGTCCTCAGTCGGAGGGATCATTCAATGAAATCCAGGCTTTACGCAAAGGCTCGACCGTTATATCTTTCATCTATCCCCTGCAGAACAAGCCCCTCGTCGAGGCACTCGCGGCTCGTGGTGTGACCTCCTTTGCGATGGATCGCATTCCGCGAATTTCCCGTGCGCAGACCTTCGACGCCCTTAGCTCCATGGCCAACATTGCAGGTTACAAGGCAGTCCTGGAAGCTTCCAATCACTTTGGTCGCTTTTTGACTGGTCAGGTTACTGCAGCTGGAAAAATTCCTCCAAGTAAAGTTCTCGTTATTGGTGCTGGTGTAGCTGGATTGAGCGCAATCGCCTCTGCCCGCCGCATGGGTGCTATTGTTCGTGGCTTTGATACCCGCCCTGCTGTGCGCGAGCAAGTCCAATCTTTAGGCGCCGAGTTCGTCGAGGTTGATTTCCAGGAGGATGGCTCTGGTCAGGGCGGATACGCCAAAGAAATGTCCAAGGAATTTATCGAGGCTGAAATGAAATTGTTCATGGAGCAAGCGAAAGAGGTTGATATCATTATCACCACAGCCCTGATCCCAGGCAGACCTGCACCGAAGCTCATTACTAAGGAAATGATTGCTGCAATGAAACCCGGCTCTGTTATTGTTGATCTTGCCGCTGAGGCAGGTGGAAACTGCGAAGCTACTGTTCCCGGGGAGCTGAGCAACTACAAGGATGTTACTATCATCGGCTACACGGATCTTCCTTCGCGACTCCCTACCCAGTCTTCAACGCTGTACTCGAACAATATCACCAAGTACCTTCTCTCCATGGCCCCCCAGGACAAGTCCTACGGGATTGACTTTAAAGATGAAGTTGTGCGCGGTTCCATCGTGACTCTAAATGGTGAAATAATCCCGCCTGCTGCTCCACCCGCTCCACCCCCAGCCCCAAAGCCAGAGGCCCAAGCTATCGCTGCAAAGGAAGAAGTCGCCTTGACGCCGTGGCAAAAGACAACACGCGACGTGACAGCGGTCACAGGTGCAATGGGCACAACGTTAGCCCTAGGAAAGGCAGCTGGTCCAATCTTTATGGGCAACATGATGACCTTCGGACTTGCTGGTCTGGTCGGTTATCGTGCGGTGTGGGGTGTAGCACCTGCGCTTCACTCGCCTCTCATGAGCGTCACCAACGCCATTTCGGGCATGGTCGGCATTGGTGGACTGTTCATCATGGGAGGAGGCTATGTGCCGACTACTATCCCAGAATACCTCGGTGCTGCCTCCGTGCTTTTGGCTTTCGTGAATATTTCCGGCGGCTTTGTGGTCACGAAGCGCATGCTGGATATGTTCAAGCGTCCAACCGACCCTCCCGAGTATCCATGGCTGTACGCTGTCCCCGCGTTGGTGTTTGGTGGTGGCTTCATCGCGGCTGCCAGCACTGGTATGTCTGGTCTTGTCCAAGCTGGATATCTCGTCAGCACAATGCTGTGCATGGGCTCGATCTCTAGTCTGGCGTCGCAGGTGACTGCCCGACGCGGCAACATTTTCGGTATCCTGGGAGTAGTCTCCGGCATTCTGGCCTCACTGGCTGCGGTGGGCTTCTCACCTGAGACGCTGACGCAGTTCACGGCTGTTGCTGGAGCAGGTGCCTTGATCGGAGGCTTGATTGGCCGTCGCATCACACCAACAGGTCTTCCCCAGACGGTCGCTGCTCTTCACTCGGTGGTGGGACTGGCTGCTGTTCTGACCAGTGCTGGAAGTGTGATGGCCGATATTGGTGACATCACAACTCTACACCTGACGACAGCATACTTGGGTGTTCTGATCGGTGGCATCACCTTTACTGGCTCGATCGTCGCTTTCCTGAAACTGGCTGGGCGCATGTCTTCCAAGCCAACGATTCTGCCCGGCCGACACCTTATCAATTCGACACTATTGGGCAGTAACATTGCAACCATGGGAGCGTTCATTACAATGGCCCCAGGAAGCCCTGCAATAGCAGCTACCTGCCTAGGAGCAAGCACCGTCCTTAGCTTCCTGAAGGGATACACCACGACAGCAGCCATCGGCGGTGCCGACATGCCCGTTGTCATCACAGTGTTGAACGCTTATTCCGGATTCGCCCTCGTGGCTGAAGGCCTGATGCTCGACAATCCACTCCTCACCAGTGTCGGATCCTTGATCGGTGTCAGCGGTTCCATTCTCTCATACATTATGTGCATCAACATGAACCGGTCGCTGACCAATGTTCTGTTCGGTGGAATCGGAACTCCGGCTGCACAAACCCAGAAGAAGATCGAGGGCGAGGTCACACAAACCAGCATCGATGACACCGTGGAAGCTCTATCCGGCGCCGAGAATGTCATCATTGTGGTTGGCTATGGTATGGCGGTTGCCAAGGCCCAGTATGCTCTTTCGGAGATTGTTAGCTTGCTGCGTGCCCGTGGTGTCAACGTTCGCTTCGCTATTCACCCTGTCGCTGGCCGAATGCCCGGTCAATGCAACGTCCTGCTTGCGGAGGCGTCCGTTCCATATGACAGTAAGTCACTGATACTCCTAGACTGATAATCCATTCGCTAACCATCGACGCAGTTGTCTTGGAGATGGACGAGATCAACGATGACTTCTCTGATACAGATGTCACCCTCGTCATTGGTGCCAATGATACCGTTAACCCTATTGCTATGGAGCCAGACTCGGCCATCTCTGGCATGCCTGTCCTGCATGCGTGGAAGAGTAAGGAGGTTATCGTTATGAAGCGGGGGATGTCCAGCGGATATGGTATGATATTTTCTCCGTCACTCCTGATGGATTCATCTAACATGTTTCACAGCGGATGTTCCAAACCCCATGTTCTTTATGCCCGGTACTCGAATGCTATTCGGCGATGCCAAGACCTCTTGCGATGGTAAGTATCACTTGCATAAATATCTAAAAAAGAAAATGGAGCTAATTCATTTCCAACAGCCATCAAAGCTGCCCTGGAGGCACGGAAGTAGGCTTCGGCTAGAACCCATGGCTCTTTTATGATTGCATGTTATGTTCGAATTATGCCTTTACTGCGAAATCATATGCTCTAGTAGGCTGTCTCATTGGTCTATTAATAGCTCATGCGGGATGAATTGCTCTTGTATCGGTTTACTCTTCAGTAGATCAAGTTATTCCATGCACTTGCAATCATATTTTTTAAAAAAGAAAAGGCTCTCCCGATCTAAGAAATGCCCAATTCGGTATATGGAAAGATCATCGTGGCGGAGTCCCCGAACCCCTAGCGGAGACAATAACAGGTGATGACGGTTGTGGACTATGGTGGGAGCTGAACCAACCTCCCGATCGATCGAGGTGGGTCAAACGAAATTTTCACATTTCACTCTATATTGCTCTGTATTGTTCCATAGAGTACAGAGTACGGAGTATAGCACATCCTAGGAGTTGACGAAATTCGCCCTCGTCGCTGTACCAAGGAATCCACCTTGCAAGCCCAGCCCGATTCCAGCCGGGTCTATGCAGGAACTCATCGAGTACCCCTTGCTAAGCAAGGCATGTAACTTTCCACAAACATATGATATCACTTGCGCTCTACCATAATTTGAGACCAGGAAATCTATCTTCATGTATATTGCCAGGAGGATACGCGGTTAACCAGATGTAAGATGCCTACTAGTAAGCTTGGATGGAACACGATCAATCTGCTCGTGTATAAATAGATACAAAGATGAAACTGCGTCACCAAAAGATGTCTTGATAGCGATTTAGCAATGTAATTCAGATGCAAATCGCATAACCAGAACCAGAACGAAAACGAATACGTTTCCCAAAATCAGATACCATGCGCCAACTATTGAAGTAGACATTAGCCATCCCCGAATGTGACTCGATGCAGCCTCGGGTCGAGTCGTGGACCGTAATATATTAGCTGATGAGAAACAGAGGTGACGAGGAAACGATAAAAAAAGAATATTCGCCAAAAGAAATCAGTAACCAAAAACACCAAATCCCCAAACACCAGAATAAGAAGTAAACCGGAACCGAGAGATCCCACCCCCCCCCCCCCCCCCCCCCCCCCCATAAAAAACATTACTAGATCAACATATTTGAAGTATCCAAAAAAAAAAAAAAAAGACAACTCCATCTCTAAGCCTTGGTATGCGACTTCTTCCCAAGCTTCAACCCCATGAATCCCCTCCCACTCGGCATAACACTATTATGCCGTAAGTGGCGACGCTTACTCGACTTCCGCACGAGAGGGGGGTCAGCATTGAGAGGCGGTGTGGGCTGTGTAGCGACGGAGATCTGCGAGGAAGAGGGACCATTGACATCGACCGCGGAGCGCAGACTACTCAGTGAATGAACGCTGGAGGCGGAGTGTTTCCTTGTCATGCGACGCATCATAAGTGGCGAGCGACTTGCGAGCATATTCGATACGCTGTAGGATGAGGGCACGCGCTTTGACGAGGCGGATGAGACCGAGGCCGGGCTGCATGCTCGGGTGAGGTCGCCGTATTTGTTTGTTTTGTTAAAGGTTGCGTCCTCTGCTGAGAAGGGAGTTGATGGGCGGGAGATGTAGGTGTGGACGCTATTCCCGCTTGTGCTACGCATTGAGGGAGGTCGGCGGGCACGGAGGTTTAGTGGTGGTGGGATTGGTTTGTCGGAGGCTGGGGCTCGGGGGCGGGGTTGGTACTCTTGTGTAGGGAGTGTGCGTGGTGGTGCTGGGAAATAGAGGACTGAGGGGATTTCGGAGACTCGGTTGATGGTTGCACTGGTTGCGAACTGTGTATCGTCTTCTAGGGCGGGGGTTGGGGCTGGCTTGGGCGCCTGCTTCATAGTGCTTCTTTTCTCGGATACTCGCGGTGACTTGGTTGCTGGGTCTGACGAGCGTGGCAATGTGAGTCGGCTGTCGGTCCTGACAAGCACAGAGCGGTTGCGGCTGCTGTCCCGGGAGCGGGAATGGCTGAGGCGAGATTTGGAGGCCTTTGATCGTGAGCCCAGAGCGTTGATCAGGACCAGTGTAGGACGTGTTCGAGGCTCCACCATAGTCACTTTCTTTGCCACCTGGATGTCTGCCTCCTCTACTGAAAAGACCGATGAGGGTGAAGTAGAGCGAGACCTTGGGGTGGTCGGCCTCGATGGTTTGGGCCAAACATATATCGATGGCTGTAAAAAGGTGCTGGAAGCGAGCTGTGGTGGAGAATCTGACGGCGGCAGTTCGAGAAACATCTGCTCTTCCGGATCAAATACGTACGTATCTTCGTCAAAGGTCGCATTACTGTTCCTCTTGATGGTAGCAGAAGAGACAGGCCGGGGCCGTTTGACTATTGGCGGAGCCCGAATATGTTGCTCTCGGTCAGAATCAGGGTCCAGAGAATTATCGTCCGCGCTGAGATCTGAATCATAGATTCCGGCTCGTGAGCCTACGGGCGAGGAAAGTAGATCTTGGGCGCCTGTATCAGATTCCGATACAGCCTCCTCGTCTGACTCGTATCGATCTTGGAGGCTATGCCTGCTCAAGCGATGAAGACTCAGCGATGGAGTCGGTTCGTACATGTTGCCGGCAGTCATATGGTAATCGATATAGAACAGAGTGATTGTTCCAAAATGTAGGTAGTTCCGGAACAAAAGGTAGAGGAACACCTTAAACCAGCCCTCGAATAAGAATACCAGGGTAAAAAAGGAGACCCAAGGGTATAATAGCAGTTATTCTAGTTCAAAGCTGCAAAGGAGGCCTGCAGATCCAGGGCGACCGAAAGACTTGAGGGGATCAAAGGCAATGAAGTCAATATATTAAGAAGGAAAAGAGGCATCCAGGGACTTTTTCCATGCCATGTCCTTGTACACGTGTGGAAAATAAAAGGGTTCAATAATCCTGAATTTACTCTGCTATTTACTAAATTTGTTTGGCGCGTGAACCTTGAGGGTGATTGGTGTCTCACCCTTGCATGGAGAAAAAAGAATACTGGCAAACCAGGATCAGTTTCAGCAGGGGGATAACGCGCAGGTATCGTGGCGGCAAGACTAGATTGAAACGAAGAAAATAGATTAAAAAGTCAAAAAAAAGACACAAAAAAAGAGAGAAAAGATATTTACGGAATATTCAGGCCCGATCTGATAGATCATGAGCTATTGTTGGTCAATGCCCATGCGCCTAATACTCCGTCAGATCTGTCTCAGTTGATTGGACACGTATATCAGGCCTTTATGCGCCGAACCAAAAAGAGTCAGATAACAGTGCGATTTCCAGACATCTCTCCCTGGAAGCATCATTCCCTACTATGTGCATAAATCCAAAGCTCCCTGGGGAAAACAGCCACTGAAAAGTTAGCCCGGGATCAGTGGGGCTCATGTATATAGTTCAAACACGCTACGAACTCCCTTGGCGAACGAATTTTTCTCTAGGTACCAGAATGTGATGGTCCTTGCTGAGATGTCAGGGGTCCTAAGTATCAACCTTGACCAGGGGGGTTGGGGGGGGGGCGTGGTATATCCTTCAGGGGCCACCGAGTAAAAAGGATTAGAATGTTGACGCTTTGCAACGAGAAAAGTGAATGTTAACCTCTTACACTCCTTACACACCACGGCGATTTTTGTCATATCTATCATATCTATCATATCTGGGATATACTCTACTTTTATGCCAAGTATTCAATATTAACTGTTTTGTTGCAGACACCTGCACGTTAAGCTCTTGACATTTGCTTCAACTTAATTATATTAACTACGGAGTAGGTGGGTCTCTACGCTAGAACTATTCGCCATAACTCCGTCGACACACGTCCAATGAGTTTAAAATCCGACAGGAAGTTCATGTGTCGATCTTCACTACTAACGACACGGCCACTACTGCATGCCATTGATTTTGTTTCTATGCTCCGGCAGAGGCCCTGCATGTCCAGTCTCGAAATAAACCATACGCATGGCATCCAAGCAAGGCGCTTGTTACTTTTCGACGAGAGGCAGCAAAGAATCCATTTTCCTCTGAATTGTACCCAGCCTCATTATAGCAATGGCTGGGCTGGGTGGTGGGAGACATCTATGGGAGCGCTGCACCGCTCTGTCGAAAAGCCGGGAGGCTGGATATAACCTGCCTTGCTCCTCACCTTGCGAGTTCAATTCCTTTTGGTTGACCCTGGAGGCTGAGGATCTGCTCGTTTCCTCGGGCGCTTTGCCAATGATCGTCTTGCTAATTGTGTCATAACGTCCGGGGAATATGTGATGCGTCAGTTTCGTGGCGTTGCTTGTGCCTCGTCGCACAGATCATGATGCGTGCATATGCTCCACCTGGCGGCTCTTGTTCCTGAGTTTCTGACGCACAGTCTCCAGTGTGATAGTGCACATTGTGCTCCGGAGGTCAGTTTACAAGTTTTATGTTGCCATATCAACAGGCTGAAGATTGGGTTGGTTTCCAATTATTTGGGCGAAATGGATAGATCTGGGTGATGGATAGCCTCGAGAGACAGTCTGGCTGTATTATATCTTGAGATACAGACTGTGTCTGCAGGATGCATCCCGGACCCCGGCTGTCCACGGTGTTGAAGGTGCTGACAGCAGAGATATTCAAAGCAAACATTCCTTGCCAACCAGATGCAAACCAGCTATATGCTATCTGCTATCTGACCTATCGTCTCTTCTCCAATCAAGACTATTGTTCAGGAACGGACATGATTACATTTATCTTGATAGAATAAACTAACGTCTATCAATAAATACTTTAATAACAAGGGCGAAAGGTAACAATCCAATGGCCTGCCACCAAACGGAGGGTGATAACGACAAACATGAACAGAAGAAGAAAACATTATAAAATACAACCATGACAAGACGGTCGGGGTAATCCAACAGCTATCCCCCCTTCCGGCAAGTCTTTCGACAAAAGTTTCGGCGCATGCATTCCGACAACTCCGAGGCACATACCCCATGCCCGGGTAATGGACCTGGCATCATGAGGTCATTCATTAAACAAATATAGGGACGCATCACCCAAGAGCAGCCACTCTGCCCTTCTGCTGCGTTTGGCCAGCATTGGATGAGCTTTAGATTCAATGGGCTCATCCGAAGATGATTCAACAATCAAACTCGGGGACAATATAATTCTTCCAAACCACACGCTGAAAACATTCAGACGCGATTGTGCTTCAGTTGATCATTTAGGCCTTGCGAGAACGGGTCACAGGGCCGTTGGAGCGGCCAGTGGACTTGGCGCTGTTCTGGGTACCGGCCGGGGAAGGAAGTTCGAAGTTTTTCATGTCGATCAACGATTTTTGGCCAGTGTTGCGGCGGGGGCGGCCGGTCTTGGCGGTCTTGTTATAGGTGGCAATGTAGAAGGAGATGAACAGGACCAAGTAGGAGCTGATGATGCCGATACCAGCCATGGCAGCGAATTCCTCACCGGCGCACTTGCCCATGTTGGGGAGCCACGGGAAGTAGGCAGAGGTGAAGTAGGTGTACGAGGCGAAGTAGATGAAGCCTTGAAACTGTCAGCATTCCATTCTTTGCGGGTTTCAAAAGGGCCAGAACCACTTACCAACGTCAATGACGAACTGGAGGATCTGCAGCATGGTGATGTACTTCTTCCACCAAATGCGAACGCCGCGAGCGCTCTGGAAGTAGTACCAGTACATCACGACATGGACCAGTAGGTTGATGGTGATGGGCACCCACTGCACGGCAGTCACACCGATAAGCTGAGTGTAGCAAAGGAGGGCGGTGGCACCGTGGTGGTAGGTGTGAAGGAAGGTCAACGGCTTCTTCTTGAGGACCAGGAAGATAGTATCAATGAACTCGACGTATTTGTTGAGGTAGTTGAGCTGTTCGAGGTTGTGTGAGTTTTTCTTCTTCTACTTGTTCAAGCGCTCCGCAACTTACGTAGTACAGAATAATCAAAGGGCGAGTCCAACCACCGTCCTGGTCGCAGATGGTGTAGAAGACTCCATGTCTCCAGAGAGTGGGGAGAAGCTGCTCGATGAACAAGGCCAGCAGGATACCGCTAACGGTGGTCAAAAGGAGGTTGTGGATCATGAACAAGGTGTTAAGCTTGAACGCGGGCAACTTCTTCATGACCTCACGGCCACCGAAGATGATGATGTAGTAGGTGACAAGCATCATTGTAGTCTCCTTCAAGGTGGACAGAGGGGTCACACCCTCAGTGAAGTTGAATTCGCTGGCGGGATATCCCATGACCTTCTCGTAGGCCTGGTCGAAGAGGGGCCACAAGTGCACACCAAAGGGTCGATCGAGGGTCGGGACCGAGGCATATTTAAGGATTTCAGACGCCATTATGACAAGATTTGGTGTTCAACCAAATTCGGTGTGGAATTGACGAAGATAGCCCTGGGAAGGCAAGCTGTTCTTTTCTTGACGGGCAGTAATGCAACTGCAGTAAGCCCCCAAACACAAGAAAAGCCAAACAAGTAAAGGAAAGGAATGAAAGAAAAAAAGAGCTAAAGAGATAAAAGTGGAAAAGGGGGAAGAGAAGAGAGGGAAAAGCTGGAGAAATGAGAGAACAATTACTTTTTGCGTCCGGCGTGTCCGTTGAGGACCCAAAAGGGTTTAGCGTGCCATAAAAAGGGGAAGATCAGGTTCCGATCACATCTACTGGAGTATATTGTCCGCACATGTGAAACATTGAGCTCTTGTAACTATGAAATGTACTTTGATTCTTTGATGTAAGAACACACATCACAAAATATGAAAGTTATTTTGTTGAATGCTAGGTTGTCCTCGGTGTGAAGCTATCACATGCTAGTCTAATGGCCGTCGCGCATTACACAAAGAAATATATGGAATTGCCGAGGACTTAACCGACCTATGTATTTTCAATAATTGACCTTTCGCTCTCGATGGCCAATTCATGAGATTCCAGTTCGCGCTTTGAGATCCAGATTCAAAGCGTTGCATTGAAAATGTATCGAGTCACTTCCTATTAGGGTTACAACCGGTCATTGGAGCGTGCAATTGGCAGTAGCCGAGCACAAAGGTCGGGAATTTTATACCCTGTTTATGCCAGCTTGCATCAATCCCCACAGTATAGATAGGATATCCATGGATAGAGCATATCCGGAGAGAAAGGCATATAAACTTTCTTTCATCTTCCCAACTTGTCTATTTCGGTAAAAGTGACAGTAAAAGTGGCAGTATTATCTATCTAATTCGAAGTCATTGAGATCCTAAAATATTGCCACCTATATAACCTTCGAATCACCTCAATTCCTGTTCGCATCCAAGGTCTAAGGTCGGAAGCTACCACTCATGTACTGTCCTATTCTGCCTAGCTTTTAGGCTCTGTAGAGTGACATTTTTACAATCGACAAATTGCATTGGGGCTAATTGCTCGAATAAGCCTTTGACCTAGTTGCGCAAAAATTGGATCTAAACCATATACTTGAACATCCAATCATCATTCATAGTTTATATTCTAAAATTTGGGATTACAAACTTTCCGAATGCTTGATCTTATCATATAAGATAGATGGATATAGATACAACCAAATCCAAGACAATATTGAACTCGACTGTCATGACCTTAAGACTCGGCCAATGACACGCATCTTGAAAAGGACGGCCATTCAGCCAATCAGCGGCCGCCTTTAGAGATCAAGACAGCTGGGAACGGGGCTAATCGGATGATGACTCAGCACCCGTGTCGCTGCCTCAGGCGTCAACACCACACCACCCGCAAAATCCTAGAGGCACTTCTCACCTCCCCTTCCCGTCTCCATCCACACCTCTCCCCTCACCATTGTTACTGTCCGGTCCACCGTGGTCCCCTTCCGAAAATGTCGTCTCTATCTATCTTCCGCGTTGCGACCCGCGCCGTTCGCCCTACCGGCTTCTTTAGAGCTCCCCAATTGACCCGGTCCCGGATGCAGTCCCCGGTCACTCTGGCTGCCGCCCGCGCCCACAACTTCGGTACCACCTCCATGCTCCGCTCCGGCCACGAGGATGAGACATACGAAGAGTTCTCTGCCAGGTACGCCCCCAATCGCAAGCCATTGAAGTCGGAGGAGAGGGATAAAAGCGCCCTGCACCTCCACGTTAGGCGCTTCCCGGAACGAACATCGGCGATCGTCTAGACATGATAGGAGCATTTTGGGCTGACTATGTATCCCAATGGTAGATTCGAGAAGGAATTTGATGGTGTGCAGGACGTTTTCGAGCTTCAGGTATGACTTATCTCGACTTCACCCGAGACATTGATCGGCATGCGATACATGGCATCAGCCACACCCGTCACTCAACATGCGGCTCCTATATCCGCACGAATTCGACAAATAACTAATGCATATCTTTGCAAACAGCGCAACCTGAACAACTGCTTCGCTTACGATCTCGTTCCCTCCGTCGAGGTCCTCACTGCCGCCCTCAAGGCCGCCCGCCGTGTCAACGACTTCCCTACCGCCGTCCGTGTCTTCGAGGGTATGATTCCACAACACCCATCTTGGATTATTAGTATCGTTCGTCGTCGAACCCAAGCTAACGTCAACTCGTGATTAGGTGTCAAGGCCAAGGTCGAGAACGCTGACCAGTACAAGCAATATCTCGAGTCTCTCGAGGGTCTGCGCGTCGAGCTGGGTGTCGCTCTCCGGGAGGAGCTCTACCCCCAGGAGGCGTAAATTCCCATCGTCAATTCCACTTTTACGTCAATTTTCTCTTAAACACACAGTACCCCCTCGCACGTTGTTTATCCAGCACTGTTTGACTGGCTGAGGATTAGGTCAGGTAGAAGAGAAAACTGTATACATACTTTAGAGATCTCTTGTGTTGTTAGTACTGCTGTTGTCTGGAAAAAGGTCCTGTGTGCCTTGGTTGGTTGGTGCTTAATCTATCTTGATTCCATCTTGTTCAGTCATCCTGCATTGTTGTATTATCAACCGCTCAAGTCAGTCCTCAGTCCTTGATCCTCAACCCTCAATCCTCTATTTCCTACACTTATATTACGGATAATATTGCTTCATAAATGGTAGAATAGCCAGACGGGTCTGAGTCTCGGATTTCATTCTTAAATAGCCAATATATCACACAACATGATGACTTTGACAAGCAGGCCAAGAGGCATCAGACCATAAACAAACAGAGCCTCCAACAATGACCATGCGCAATCGATATAAGTACAATGTAGACAAGGCCCCCCAGTAGCTCTCCAAGAGACAGCAACACGGCCAAAAACGTATTTTGTAACAAGCAATTAAAGCAAAGATAGGGAGGAAAAAAGGGAACACAAAATCATCAATACACACAGGTATGTGTCCGCTCAAACGCCGGGTACCAAGCCACTGATTTCCAGTAATATATGCAAGGTGATGCAAGGAATCGAGTCATAAGGCATTCTCCAGAATGACAAGAGACGAGAGAACATATCAAACGGGATAGATGATAATTAGTGTGTTCCAACATACTTGAAGTAAGTAGGTCGGCAATCCTCCTTGGAAAGGAAGTCTGCGCCTTGGAAGAACTGGCCAGCTTTGCAGCCGGAGCACTTGGGAGAATTGGGGCAGTTGAGATACGGGATGTGGTTGTACCCGATATCGCGGAACCTAGTGAAAATAGATGTGAGTGAGAGTTATTGAATGAGAGGAAAGAGTATGTAACCTACCAGTGGACGTTGGCGGCATCGGCGAAAAGACCAATGCCGAGGGAGTGGACAGGAGCATCACCCCAGCGTTCATAAAAGAATCCACCGGCGCGATCCAGGTGCTGGAAGTACGCCTCGTACTTTTCGCCGCGGAAGAAGTCGAGATCACCGATTTCGAAGTTAGACCAGAAGTGGCAGGTGGAGTATCCATTAGCGCCTTTGGTGTGTTCAGGACGAGCCACGTCATCCGTAATCCATTCCCACATGTTATTATCGCTGAGGTACGAGGGGTTGGCGGCGAGGAATCGCTGAGTCTCGGGCCAAAGGGACGGGATACTCTGTGGTGCGTCATAGAGGTTGATGGTGAAGCCGTAGGTCTTGTTGCCATCCTCCATGTATCGGAACACATCGTAGTCGACGTCGCAGAAGAACTTAACATTGGGCTCGATACGCCAGTAGTACCGGTAGCCTGCGAGGGCGGGGTGCTTGTAGAACATGCCGCTGTTCCAGCGACACATCTGGTGGTAGGAGACCTTAGAGCTATACTGGATGTCTTGTTCCTCCAACATCTTTGCGGACTCGTGGAAGAGGTCCATATTGATCCAGCTTGGGACGTCCCAGTGTTCCTTGGGCACAAGTTCTGCATCTGATGTTAGCTATGGTTGCTCTCGTTCTAACCGGTCTATAATCCGTACCGTATTGGCACTTGGCCTTGGTCATTGCCTGAGTCTTCTGTTTGAAATCCTCTGTGAAGGGGACATCATTGAAGAAGATATATGGATAGTTGAACTTGCTGTTCCAGGTTCGCTCTAGGTCACTCATTGTCGAGAGCAGTTGGTCCAGTTCCTCATTGCGGACGAGGGTAATGAGCGCAGCATTCGTGCGGGCTGACTTTTCACTATTGGGGGAGTAATCGTGCTCATCGGCTCGCCATAGATTTCCTGAAGGTTCTCCAGTAGCTATAAGACTCGTTAGTATGGCACTTAGAGTGCGGTGCTTGTAATAAGAGGTGCTGCAAGAAACCGGGGTCACGCACGATCTACAAGAGGATCCTTTTTCATGCCATGAGCCAACTTAGACCCTGGTTCAGAGGAGCTCTGGTGTAATTGGAAGACAAGAAATAGACAGAGAAGGATGCAAGCTGCACCCAGCATGCGAATCGGTCGCGCAACAGCCATGATGGTGGTTATTTGCTTAAAGGGGGGAGATGGTCGGAGAGTGAGAGAGGCGCGGATTAAGGGTGGCCATCATTCCTTATCCGGACTAGCGCCATTCAAGCAAAACATCCGGGCCTCTCTTCACTTTATGCTTCTTCACTTTATAACGCCTAGAGACATCTCGATGTGATTTATTTTTGATCCTGGATCCGAGCTTAGGTCTGAATATGGCTCTCGCGGCTGATTTGAGTACGCTTGCCGATGCCTTGATCACTTCCGTCACCAAGATATCACCGGACCAGAAGGTAATATATGGATTGAATTTTCATCATTCTCATATCGTCGTGTGTGGTGTACTGATGTCTATATAGGGGTCTGCGCGTTTTCAGAGTCTGAAGCGTCGTGTACAAGGGGGTCTTCGGACTGGTTCTCATACGCGCACCGACCAGTTTGCAGTCGCCAAGCAACTCGAGGGACTACAGGAAAAGTTTCAAATCTTGAATAGAGATGAACTTGCCGAAGCCCTTCATATACGCCTTGTGGAGCTGGAGAGAAATCAGAACTCCTGGCTCCCGGAGATCCTGAGTCTCTTACTGCAACTCTCAGATCGCCCCGCTCTTTTGTCTACGGTCAAACGTTCAGAGGAAGGCGCCAAGGCACCAGAACCAAAAGAAACTCTTTCTTGGTCAGACCTCAATGCAGATGGGACTGCCTTCAGTGATGAAGAAATTTGGGAACAGGTAGACTTTGCTGGCGATTCGTCAGATGACGACTTTTCATCCGTTGCCAGTGATGTATCTCTCCCAAAGCATAGGCCCCAACCCGTCACGACGGTGGATGAAGGTTATACTATCCCAGAGGACGTTTTTGTTCCGACAGAGGATGAAAATCTTGTTGTCTCTCTAGAAAAGGCACAATTCTGGAGAGCGGAGAATCATCCTTCGTTGCCCCAAGGAGGTGGCTCAGCCACCTCGCGACTTGTGACAGAATCCCAACTCGCTAGAGAGACTATCTTTATGCTTCAGGGCCTTCCGACGTCTATTTATGTATATTTGGATGATGATTTCGGGGCGGATCGAAGATACATGCTCGCACATTCATCCAGGGAATCCCTGGCCTCGCTTTTGCGGTGTTTCAGCGAGATTGGCGCCAAACTCAATAATGTACGGTGTTTCACCAAGCTCCCACAGACAATTCCATACATGCAAACATTCTGCCGGGGCATAGAAGATCGTCTTCTTGAATTTGATAGAGTGTTATCTCAAGTTCAGTGCACATATCTTTCCGCCGGGTCAACTGTCAGTCTCATCCAGCTTCTTGTTGACGTTCGTCAACACTCTCACGAGCTAGTATTGCTCGCAGAAATGATCACAAAGCTAGGCAAAAACTCTACCGATCAGCCAATGCGCTGCCTTGATTTGTTATACAATTTAATATGCAAGTTGGAAGCCCTTGGCGACGAAACTTCCTCTCAGCGCCTGGCGGAGCTATTCTTTATGTGTTTCAAAACGTATTCAAGCTCGATTCGACTCTGGATGGAAACAGGTCAGGTCGATGCTTCGGACAGCACTTTCTTCGTGCGAACCAATCGTGAGAACGGGGATCTACGAACTCTTTGGCATGACTGGTTTGTGCTGGATACGGGCCACAGGAATCAGAGGATCCCTCGGTTCCTCGAAGCTGGTGTCCAGAAGGTTTTCACGGCAGGGAAAAGCATGGTGTTTCTGCGCCACCTGAATGCGCCACCAGACATTGAGGCCATGAGATTCGAGGACCTCTATTCCCAGGACTCCTCAGTATTACTTCCTTTCCCTGGGCTAGTAGAGTCTGCTTTTGAAAAACTTGTGGATGTGGATCATTCACTCAGTGCTAGCCTGTTACGAACAGAACTCGACCAACAATGCGGATTACGGACCTCCCTGGATGCTCTTCAGCATGTCTATCTCGCCAAAAACATGAGCGCCGTCAGCGTGGTTGACGCCAAAATCTTTGAGCTGATCGATCGGGGTCGTTCCTGGGACGACAGGTTCCTGCTCACTGAGATATCGAGGACAGCTTTCAATTCAGTGTCTGTCATTGACACATCAAGGCTCCTTGTGCGGCCAGCTAGTACTCCATCGCGGGTTTCTCAAAACAATCATCGAACCGTGGGTATTCTGGAAGCAATCTCAATTGATTATGGCCTCCCGTGGCCTATTGCGAACATAATCACCGATGAAGCAATACACACTTACCAGCGGATCTCGACCTTCCTGATGCAAATTAGGCGCGCTAAATATGCCATTGTGAGACAGCGTATTCGCGACGCCCGCATCACCACACCTGACGACAATGACACATTGGTGCACGCTCTACACCATAACATGCTCTGGGTCCTCGATTTTATCTACGGCCATCTGACCTATCTTGTGATCTCCACAGCAACCAAATCTCTACACAAAGATCTATCTGGCGCACAAGATGTCGACGCTATGATAGCGGCTCACCAATCCTACATGTCCTCCTTGGAAGCTCAGTGCCTCCTCTCGAAAGAGTTATCACATATCCATGATGCAATCATCAATTTTCTAGATTTGTGTGTTCATTTCGCAGATCTACAAGCTGCGCACTTGCTCGGCGACGAAGACCAACACCTGGAGAATTTGAAGACACCAGACACAAAGAGAGACCCTGAAGACGAGTTCGATACCGATGATGATGAGGACTATGATGATATGAACCACGAACACACACTCACAGTCTCATTTCGTGATTCGACCTACACCCAACAAATGAAAACCGTCAATAATCATTTCAGCCATCTGACCACCGTCGTCACAGATGGTCTGAAAACTTTAGCTCAGGCAGATGGACTTCAAAGTTGGGATATTCTTGCCGACAGGCTCGAATGGAGACGAAATTGGCGTAGGCTTTGATACATGACAAAAATACCCTTGTTTTCGTTCTAGCGGGAGTTGGGGTTATATACTAGCTTAAGAATCGGCACTGGGCAGTGGAAGAGCCAATGGCTTTTCTTTTGACATGAATCAATTTCTGTCTCAAAATAAAGTAGCGCTGAGCGTGTTTTCTGGCCGATTCAGAAACTCAAACGATTGATCAATCCTTTTTTTTTTGGTCCGGGGGCCGTAGACATGGACCGCATGGATCGAACCAACTTCGTTGAATTAGAAACTGGAGCCCGGTTGAAAAGTAGGGATATAAGTTGCTAGGTATGCGTATGCTGGCCAGTCTTAGATGTCTGATCTGCACTCTATTTTGTACATATTCTTTAGACATAAAATTGTGGATTTGGATGGAAATATTATTGATCAATTTTGATATATACTGATTTGAGAAATCATTTCGGTTCTTTTTTTTTTTGACTCCAATAGAGAATATATGGATAAGAACTCAGAATAAATAGGAAAAAGAAAACGGTTAAAAAGGCTTCGTAAATAAGAACTAAACATTCTAACCAACCCAGCGTCTAGCGCTGTAGAAGACCCGTCCCCAAGGACCAATATCGCCCCAGGACTCGGCGTTCGGAGGCAACCAACTGGCAATACCGTTCATGACGGTACGCTCAGGGTGAGGCATGATGGCAAGGACACGGCCGTCGGGGCTGCGCACACCGGCAATACCCTCGGGACTGCCGTTAGGGTTGAAGGGGTACTTCATGGTGGGCTTCAGGGAGGCATTGTCGACGAATCGGACGGGGGCAAGACCCTCGCGAACGAAGTCGGCAGCCGAGACGCCCTGGGAGCCAGCGAAGGAGGCACGGCCCTCACCATGAGCAACGGCAATAGGGAGCGAAGTGCCATCCATACCGTGGAAGAAGACGCTGGGGCGGGATGGGTCAGGGTCGGAGATGCGGGCCATGCAGACACGGCCTTCGTACTGCTCGCTGGTGTTGCGCTCGAAGCTGGGCCAGTAGCCTGCACCGGGAATCAAATCCTTGATACGAGACAGGAACTGGCAGCCGTTGCAGACACCCAGGGCGAAGGTATCCGGGCGCTCGAAGAAGTCCTGGAACTCCTTGCGGGTGTTCTCGTGCAGTAGAACGGACTTGGCCCAGCCCTGACCGGCACCCAAGACGTCACCGTAAGAGAAACCACCGCAGGCGGCGAGACCGGCAAAGCTGGAGAGGGAGACTCGGCCGGAAAGAATATCGGTCATGTGGACATCGACGGCAGAGAAACCGGCGGTGTTGAAGGCAAAGGCCATTTCAGCTTGACTGTTGACACCCTGCTCACGAAGGATGGCAACGCGGGGCTTGTTGGCGAAGGGGGAGTATTGGGAAAGGCTAGTCATCATGGGCAAGCCCTTGTCCTTGGGGTCGAAGGTAGGGTTCCAAGAGAGACCGGGGTTGGCGTCGTCAAGGATGTTGGCATACTCCTGCTCCGCACAGTCCGCGTTGTCACGGATCTTCTGCATGTGGTAGGAGGTCTTGGCCCAGGTCTGCTGGAGGCTGGAGCGGGTGTTGCGGTAAATCAACGAGGCCTTGTGGTAAATAGCAAGGTTCTGCTTGGGCTGTTGAGAGACACGTCCAATCTTGTGGATCAGACCAGGTGGAGGACCGCAAGTGGCGAAGGCTGAGCGGAACTGAATCTCGTGCTCCTTGCGGACCTGGAAGACGGCACCAAGCTCTTCGGTGAAGAGGCATTCAATGAGATCCTTGGTGTCGAAAGAGGGACAGATGTTATCGAGCATGATCTCAACACCGCAGCGACCGGCGAACATCATTTCAACAAGGGTAGTTAGAAGACCACCGTCGGAGCGATCGTGGTAAGCCAAAACAATTCCGGCTTCCTGAAGTTGCTGTGTAGCATCGAAGAAGTCACGGAAGAGATCGACGTCGCGAATGTCAGGGCACTCGGAACCAACTTCGTTGAAGACCTGAGCAAGAGCCGATCCACCAAGCGTTTTGCGACCAAACGAAAGGTCCACAAACATGAGAACGGTCTCCCCGACTTCTTCGAAGCTGCGAAGAGCCGGGGTCCACGTCTTGGTGAAATCACCAACAGGTGCAAAGGCAGAGATGACGCAAGACATGGGAGCAGTAACCTCCTTGGCCTCATTTGATGCCTCATCCTTCCACTTCATCTTCATGGACATAGAGTCCTTGCCGACGGGAATGCTGATGCCAAGCTTAGGGCAAAGGTCCAGACCAACAGCCTCCACGGCTTCGTAGATAGCAGCGCCCTCGCCAGGGTGGCTACCGGCAGACATCCAGTTGGCAGACAGCTTCACGTGGCTGAGACGATCCACAAGATCAGAAGCAGCCAGGTTCATGAGCGACTCGGCAACAGCCATACGAGCAGACGAAGCCGAGGAGATGAGAGCCAAGGTAGGCTTTTCACCCATTGCGAAAGCTTCGCCGGTCTTCATACCCTGGGCCAAGGAAGTGGCAGTAACAGAGACATCCGACACGGGTGTCTGCCACTTGCCAACCATCTGGTCACGGGCGGTTAGGCCGCCGACAGTGCGATCGCCGATGGTGATCAGGAAAGACTTGGAGCCAACTGCAGGCAGAGACAATACTCTCTTGATAGCCTCATCAACAATCTCAGTCTTCGAGGTGAGAGAGGGAAGATACTTGCTGAGGCTAGAGTCCACAGTGGGGAGTTTCAGCTTGCGCGAATCGACAGTTCGGGTCATGCGAGGAGTCTTTCCGAAAAGGACAGACAAAGGAAGGTCAATGGGGGCCGGGTACTCCTTGGACTCTCGGTCAAGGAGAATGAGTCTTTTTTCCTCCTCGGATGAACCGCCGCCACGACCGACAACAGAGAAACCACAGCGCTCACGCTGAGCAATAGCAGTGAACTTGTTCATGCTCTCCTCGCCAACAGCCATGACGTACCGCTCTTGGGCTTCACAGCACCAGATTTGCATGGGGCTCATGCCACGGTCGGTGTTATCGATTTCACGAAGCTCAAAGGTAGCTCCCAAGCCCGAATCATGAATCAGCTCAGGAAGGGCGTTGGACAGGCCACCGGCACCAACATCGTGGATGAACTTGATGGGGTTGTTGTCTCCCATGGCCACACAGGCGTTGATAACCTCTTGAGCTCTCCGTTGAACTTCGGCATTGCCTCTCTGAACACTGGCAAAATCGAGCTCAGCGGATCCCTCACCAGAAGCGATACTGGAGGCAGCACCTCCTCCCAGGCCAATCAGCATAGCGGGTCCACCAAGCACTACAAGGAAAGCACCGGGCTTGACAACATCTGGGTGCTTGATAGCGTGTTGGGGGCGAACGGTTCCAACACCACCAGCGATCATGATGGGCTTATGGTATCCGCGCACTTCCTTTTCACCGTTACCAACGTCAATCTCGGTGAGCAAAGTGCGGAAATATCCACCAATGCAGGGGCGGCCAAACTCGTTGTTGAAAGCAGCGCTACCAATGGGCGCCTCCAACATGATATCCAAGCTGCTGGCGATGTGGTTTGGCTTGCCGACATCGAGCTCCCATGGCTGTCTCAAACCAGGAATCAAAAGGTCTGACACACAGTAGCCGGCGAGACCGGCCTTGGGGCGCGAGCCACGACCGACGGCACCCTCATCACGGATCTCTCCGCCGGATCCCGTAGCCGCACCGGGGTAAGGTGAAACGGCAGTGGGGTGGTTGTGGGTTTCAACCTTGGCCAGGAAGTGCACAACTTCCTTGGTGTGCATCCACTGTCCGGTGGTTGGATCGGGGGCCCAGAACGCGGCCTCGGGGCCCTCCAGCACGGCAGCATTGTCACTGTAGGCACTGATGGTGTGCTCGGGATGCTTCTTGTGTGTGTTGCGGATCATGGCAAACAGACTATTTGGCATGGGTTTGCCATCAATCACCCAAGAGGCATTGAACTGCTTGTGTCGGCAATGCTCCGAGTTGACCTGAGCGAACATGAAGAGCTCGACATCAGTGGGGTCACGGGCAATTGCGCCATTCGGACCGTAGGCCTCAGCCAGATAATCAATTTCCGAATCATCAAGAGCCAAACCGAGTTCGGTATTTGCCTCTTGGAGGATCTCTTTGGGGGATTTGGTACCGCCCTGGAGGGAGATGGTCTTGAGGGGTTGGGGAGTGTGCTCGGAGAACATGAGGCTCAACTCGGGCTCATCCTTGCCAATGATCTGAGTCATCCGATCATGAAGCGTATCCATGTACTCCGGCTTGTAGTCCTCCGCACCGTTACGAAGACATGAGATCTTCATACCCCGTTCAATGCGCTTAACGTACTTCTGCAGGCCACAGACGTGCGCAATGCCTGTTGCCTGGGAGCTCCATGGTGAGACGGTACCGGTTCGTGGGTAAATGTAGAAGGTATCGAATTGACCGTCGGTGGATTCGAAGGTAGGAGGGATGTCTGTGATATCGCCGTACTGAAGCAATTGTTCGAGTACCGCACGCTGGGGCTCGTCCAAGGGCTGGGTGGTATGCACATAGTGGACCCACTGAGCTCGGACGTCCTTGACACCAATGCTGGTAGCAATAGCATGACCCCGGGAGTGGGAAAAGGCAACAGAGCCTGGGATGGCCAGATAGGTATCGGTAGAAGTCATCGTGAAGCAAATTGGGGATTCTCCCAATTAGTCAGGTATGACACAGGAGACCGGAAGTGATTCTCCTGGTATTGAAGGTGGCTCGAGTGCCTCTCTCAAGTAGACTTGAGAAGATCGCTAGAAGAGGCCGGCGATGACTCTATCGCCTTTTTTTTTGTAAGAGAAATGAGTTTCCCCCGCCCTAAGCCCATTGCGGCTTATCTTGCTGGGTCATGTGCCGATAGCTGATTTAGAGTTTTACAACAAATTCTTCAGTCTCATTTTCTTATATAATCATCTATTCATTGATCTATCTTCATGAGAACATGTCAAAATATAAAATCTGACAATTACTAGGCTCTCTCATATCATTTGACAGTATTGAAAGGAGAATTAAATGGAGGGCTTTGCTCCGGAACGTGTGGGGCTGAGGGAGACTGAGTCAACAGGAACATCGGCCCGGGGAATCTCAGTACAATAATGAGTACAAAGAATCACCCTAACAACGGAATTTTTTTGGCTTGTGAAAACCTATGGTATAGGTAACCTCTAATCTACTTAAGAGCAAGGGAGAGAAAAAAATTGTACCCATACATTACCTCCAAAAAAAAAGAGTGGAGAAACCTACATATCTAGACACGAGAGGTACAAGGACATAAGTAATTGCACCCCGCCCCATATACCTTATATTACGTAAATATTCTGCCGGAAAAAACCTCCCATTTACTATAATCACCTTAATTAATATTGCATATACTTAAAAGACTAGTCATATAGATCTAGTAAATGAAGAATGCAACATTTGAGTCGCAAAGAAGCCATCTCGCGTGCTATTTTAGAGTGGTTTTATTCATAGACAGTATGCGCTTTAAGAAGGCGGTATTGATGGTGAAGGCGGTGGGGCCAAGGGGTGCAATTACTTATGTCCAGTCACTGTAGCATGGTTTCATATATATCAACCTTAGAATATTCCTTATAACATCCTGCTTGGTGCTTAGGCTTAGTTTGATTAATTCTTATACTACCCAGCAATAGCAGAACACCTTCAAGCTTAGGACAGCAAAGGGCTAGAAATATACAATTTGAATGTACAATTTGACCGTCAATCATCAGCTATACGTAGGAAACACTGACATTTTTATGTACTGAAAGACTAGATAACTTCAGATGTCATCTACAGGGCCTTCAGCTCACCCTTCCCGCCCATGACTGAACCCTTCCGTTACTCTCCTAAACTTTGAGCCACGGAGTTTCTGGGTTAAGTAGACAAGGATACTTATGCGGCCTCGTGATGTATTTTTAGTAGACTTTTTGGTAATCCTCCCCTTGCTCAATTTTACAGCTAGGTAGACGGCAGGAAAAGGCGGAAAACCCATAAAACATGCAGGTGACTTTTGCATGTACAATCTGGGATTTTCATCTTGGTCATAATCATCTTGTAAGCGAGCTGTTTAAAAGTATCTCGTCAATGTGAATGAAGCTTGAGTGAAAATCTGAGCAGTATGTTCATGAAACGCAGTTGTGAACTCAATGAAGATGATTTGGTCTGTGAGCAGTGAATTAGATATGCAAAAATATGCTTCAAAGCTGGGTATTGCCCACGGACACCTGAACAAGACGAAGACCCCATTTGCAACGCTGAAGACCTGAAGATACCCCAAAGTTTCTGCAACTTGAAGAGCGATAATTTGAGCTCACTCTAATAAGTTGCAGACAACTTAATTTTCTTTAAGCTACCTTCAGCTACAGTGGTTACAACGCACAAATGCCGGCCGCTGAGCCCCTTAATTATAAAACGGTCGAGAAGCTGAATAACAAATTCACCTCATTCGTTGTTCACCTTGACACAGGTATCTCCTGCAATTTCAAAGCTCCTTATATTCAATAGAGGTGTCAGCAGACAATAACTTTAGAGAGACATATTTGGTCTCTTAAGTTTCAAGTTGTTTCTGCCGAGCTAGACCTTGGTAAAGCTTCTAGAACTTAGCTTAAGAACAAGTTAGTATCTTCCACATTCGAGCTAGCACGATAATAAGAGGATTTGAATTTCATTCTTGTGGTATCGATGTAAGTTCTCAGCGAAGGTCAAATGGGAGGAGCACAGAATTTAAAGATATGGGAGCTTTGTAGGGCTTGCATAATATGCCGATCCACCAGGCGGCCAGTCCACAATCGGTATGCCCAATGTACATACTAATGGAGGAAGTATAGATATGTACTCTATAATTCAAAGGCTTGTTGCGGGTGCTATACATGCTGGAGGCTCTTGCACATTCTTTTGCTCTCATTTTGTTGACAATAATTCTCAACATAACAAGATACACCAGATAGTCGGATGATACCTAGCATTTGCAATTCAGATGTTACACTTTATACATAGGTAGCTATACGTACCATTTTTCCTCTGCCGGATGGGGCTTTCCTATCTTATCTGCCGCCGCTTTTACGAGGGCGCTTAGAGTCAGGCTCACTGAGTAAATTTCAGTCCGGGCTCAGACTTAGTGAGCTGCTCAGCTACATCACGTGATAAAGACGTGAGGTCTAATGAGCGCTTAGTGATTGTGATTAGATGCTGCTGGGAGGAATCAAGATGATCACATTACCTACTCCGTCGGAGCTACGTAAGATAAGGTACATCCGAGGTCGGCTCCTAGAGCTTAGTAAGATATTAGTGATCCTCCTTTAGTCATCCATCAGGCCTCAGCCCTCACACTATTCGCAGCTTGAAAGCAATACATTTTGATTGATAAAGTACATTCTTAACCAAAACAACAGGGTTGGAGAGAAAAATAAAGGAAGGGAGAAAGATGGGCCAGACAAAGCAGCAATGTTATTATACAGAGGCCCACGATAGTTAAGTAACGTTACAAACAGAACAGTCATCATGATCATCATAAACGTAAGACATCAGCAATCCAGGCCGGATATTATGTGAGACCCCTGGCTTGAGTCTCGAGCAGTCTCGCACCTCCCCAGAAATCTTTCGAATCAACACATCCTTCGTGAGTAGAACATCGTCTTCCATGAGGTCTGCCGCTTGGTGGCCAACGAACATGATAGACTCGAGACGACTTATAGGAAACTCTGCGCACTCCAGATATCCTCGGCAAAAGTTCTCAGCTCTTGCCCGGGTATCACGAAGTCTCTCTCTAGGGGCTGGTGAGGAGGACGGCCAACAATCTTGTCGAAGGGTAGATCTAGCTGTGTAGTAGTCGTAGTTGTGCCATTCATGTAGGACTCTCCGGTAACAGATGTTGTGTTATTCGTTCGAGATAATTTAAGGAATGCAGTACGACACGCTGAAAGGGATGACCTTGTAAGGACGCCATATCCTCGGGGAACAAGTTCCCATCGGTGTAAGATGATCTCGGGATCCTTGCGGTTGATGTTGATCGTAATCACAAGTTTCACAGATGAGGAGTAAGTCACAAGCCAACCGTACGCATCAAGCGAAAGTTGTCGCGCAGACTCAGACAATCCTACCTCTACCACAAAACTCGGCCTTGCAATTGCCGAAGCCGGAGCCCAGCTGCAGTCAGCCTCCTTTTTCCAATTTCCAACCGTAACTGTTGTCGAGCCGACAGGCCTTACGTCACGATGGACGTTCATCGTACGCAGCTCGGCAGAAATCAGCTCATCAAATGATCTTATTGCAAGTTCGTGTGCAGGGTTCGGCATGACTTTCGCGATCAAGACTCCCGTTTCTACGTTGTAAAAGAATCGACAGTACTTGCTTGTTCGCGACCCATCATCACTCAGTCTAGAAGATTGCGCCGGGGGGACAGACGTGAAGACGAGGTACTGATCCTGAGTTTGGTCTTGCTGAAGCGCTCGTTGACGGCGTTCCAAGGAATTTCGTAAGCTCTTGTTGGTGGTGAATGGCTGCTGCTTCACTTCCTTCGCCAGTTGCGCAAGAGGATCCTCAGATTTAGATTCAATTGACGAGAACTCAGAATATGAGAGCTCAGAAGATAAAGACTGGGACGCGGCGTCCGAGGTGGATCGAAGGAAGTCCATGGTGGGTGAGAAGGTAGGGTGGGAAGTGAGAAGGAGGTGAGATGGCAGGCAGGTAAAATAGGCAAGCACTCACGACTGGTAAAAAGAGAAAGGCGGTCATATCTTTGCCTATGATTGTTTTGATCACGGCGTATTAATGACGTGACGGCCAATATTACAACTTCGATTTTTCACATTAGTAATATTGTACACTGGATAATATATGTTATGGAATCTGCTCGGAGGAATCAAGATGATGATATTGCTCTGTCGGAGCTACGTAAGATAAGGTATATCGGCTCCCAGAGCTTAGTAAGATATTAGTGATCCTCCTTTAGTCATCCATCAGGCCTACCTACCTAAGCCCTCATATCTGCCCCCCTCGAAAAACTGCTGGCGCTCTCGCCAGTGGGGGTCGAAAACCGAATTCAATCCCTCTAGAAGTCCTCAATGAATGGTCCTCTTAAAGGTGTTTACGGTATAGGCCGCATTACATTTACAATCATCTGAACTTCCCACTTCAGTACATCATCTTTCAGCGTATTAATGCAGTGGTCGACAAGTAGCAGTCCCTCGGTAAATGCGATAGTGTCCCGAGTGGTGTTAAGCGAGGGACCTAAGCCTTCGTGCATCGCCCGGACAACTCGTGCGTCTCCCTCGACAAAGCGGGCACGGAAATCAACAAGCCCAGCGTGGTCCAACGAGGTGATACGCTCAAGTTGTTTGGAGTTGCCGACAGCTTGGTGGAGAGCTTCTACAGCCAGTAAAAGCGAGACAATAGGCCCTACGAGGTCTGTTGCTCCTTGAATCTGGCTGATCTGGAGGCGTAGATCCGAATTGCGGAGAGAAGTAGAGATCGGCTTGGGGATAGTGTTATGGAATCAACTGGGAGGAATCAAGATGATTCTATTCCTAGCTAAGAACTACTCAGTGAGCAAAAAGCGGCAAGGACTGAGCACTAAGACGGAAATGGATAGCCAAGAAGTGGCAGAGGAAATCAAGTACATAGGTGGTTTGAAGTACACGAGATTGCAAAGAAAAAAAACAAGCATTTTATGATTACGGGTACAGGGGTAAGCCCACGTCAAGAGGGACGGAGTACATACTCCGTCTCTAGGCAATAATGATTAAACATTCCAAACAAATCTGGAGGCACATATCCCCACCAATTGTGTGGTGGCAAGGGATGTCGGATTTGAATGCTTGTATATTTAATTTGGACGACACACAAAAGATACCTAACCCCAGAGATGCACATTGGGTCCCAAAACATATCCGCTGAATATTTAAACGTGACTCACAGCCGGTAGGAGATGCTACTGGTGGTTTCAGAAGCCCAGGTCTGCAAGAATCTAGAACAATATAGTAATGGGGTGGCAACGAATCGAGATCCGACTCGTCTGAAGTTCGGTTCCTAATAAGGAAATCCACATAAATACCGGATTGAGTAATATGTTCCGATCTATACAGACTTGAGAGGCGTCGAGGTGCAAAGCACAAAGATAATGATATTGACCCCACTGCGGCCCAGGGGCCGTGTCAGCTGAAACAGACTCTGTATGTTGCGGACATATCCATGTTACATAACAATAATATCCCCTGAGCCGATCTAAAGAGTTCAATGTTTTCGAGATCATCTCTTCGCCGGTAGATACAACTATCGGATACACACCTTTGATTTCTTTGATCTGTTTACTCTATTCTAAACTGCAATCTTGTCAGATATTATAACTCCCTCGCCATGCTTTGACCTCTCCAAACTCGGCCTTACATATATAGCTATCTCCTTGATTGAGCTTCGCATGGGTGGTCACAGGCAGACCCGCTTTTGCGTGATGCCAAGCTGGAATTCGGGTAAATACCTTGAACAAGATACAGGATAGGCAGGTATAAGAAAGAAGGTCCTTAGGCTACCAAGTAGTCAGTTGCTGCTCATCAATAATATTCCTTACTCGAATTCAAAAGACTGACCCTGGAGAGAGCCCCTAAAGTGCCCTTACAAATTTCATTAGTATTATACCTAGTTAGGTTCACCGGAAGAATATAGTCAAAGTTCAAAGGAAAATGCATCGGGAATCAAGGCGATGAAACCAAAGGGTCGTCGTAGTATATTGCCTAATCTGGCTAGCGCCACCATTCCATATCAGGCAAATCTGGGTACGGGCCGATATCAAAGAATCCCCTTGTAGGCAAAAAAAGGTATGATTTCACATCCATGGATAGTTCCTTATTCCTTTTTTTGCTATGCTCCACTCGTCGAAAATTCAGAACCAAATTTTGTTAGAGATGAGTTATAAAAGAATGCCACCCCAGGGGGTCCAAACAATCATTCAAACTTGTGACCACACATCGCCAATACACTTTACATATATAATTACAACACTTCATATACATTCTCTCCTGGGTCCCACCCCCACACCCCCCTCGCCAGTCTGACATCTCTCAACATGGAGACTCCTCGGTCGGATCAGACCCACACAAACGCAACTAGCCCGACAGCCTCCATCGACTCTGGCGAATACAACCATGTACAAGCACAAGCACAACCCGATGATTACCTCGACCTACCGGTCCGCGAAGTCACTGATTCCGCCGATCTACGTGAATACATCACGGAGACTAGAACAGGTGAAATCATCAAGCCGGTCAAGTCCAATGCTACTGGCAAAATCGAAGATTGGAAGATGGTGACCTTCACCATCGACGATCCTGAGAACCCCAAGAACTGGTCGAAGGCATTCAAGTGGTACTGTACCATGGTGGTCGCCTTCACTTGCTTTGTCGTCGCCTTTTGCAGTAGTGTCATTACTGCCGACATTGAGGGACCGATTGAGGAATTCGGTATCGGCCGTGAAGTTAGCTTGCTTGTTGTTACGGTTTTTGTTATTGGATTTGGTGTTGGTAAGTAACTCACGAAAGTGTGATGTTCTTGGTATAGTTCTAACCTTATTTTAGGACCCATGGTTTTTGCTCCAATGTCAGAGATCTTCGGACGTCGACCTGTCTACGCTCTGACGCTTGCACTCGCTGTTATTTTCGTCATCCCGTGTGCCGTCTCCAAGAACATTGGAACTCTCATTGTTTGCCGTCTGATTGATGGAATCGCCTTCAGTGCCCCCATGACTCTAGTCGGCGGTACTCTGGCTGATTTGTGGAGGGCCGAGGAGCGTGGTGTTCCGATGGCAGCATTCAGCGCTGCTCCTTTCATTGGTCCCGCCATTGGCCCTCTTGCTGGTGGTTACCTGGCTGACAATTGTGGTTGGCGCTGGCTTTACTGGATCCAGCTTATTCTGGCCTTTGTCGCCTGGGTCATGATTACCTTCACTGTCCCTGAGACATTCGCACCGATTCTGCTCAAGAAGCGCGCCCAGAAACTTCGAAAGTCCGAGGACGACCCCATGTACACCACCGAAACCGAGCTCGATTCTCGTCCCATGGGTGAGAAGTTGCGGATCTTCCTTTTCCGCCCCTTCCAGCTTCTGTTCCTCGAGCCCATCGTCTTGTTCATTTCTCTCTACATGTCCGTCATCTATGGCTTGCTGTACATGTTCTTTGTTGCCTACCCAATTGTTTACCAGGGCGGCAAAGGATGGAGCGCATCTAACACCGGTCTCATGTTTATCCCTCTGGCCATCGGTGTGATCATGAGCGCATGCTGTGCTCCTTTTGTCAACAAGCACTACCTCAAGATCTCTGCAGCATGCGGGGGCAAGCCTCCAGCTGAAAAGCGTCTGATTCCCATGATGGGTGCTTGCTGGTGCATTCCTTCTGGTCTTTTCATCTTCGCCTGGACCTCTTACCCCAATATTCACTGGATGGGTCCGGCTATGGGAGGTTTCCTTATTGGATTCGGCATTATCTTCCTCTATAACTCTGCCAACAACTACCTTGTTGATACCTACCAGCATCAAGCAGCATCTGCTCTCGCAGCCAAGACCTTTATTCGTTCTATTTGGGGCGCCAGTACCGTCCTGTTCACAGAGCAAATGTACGAACGTCTGGGCGACCAGTGGGCCAGTTCGCTTCTGGCATTCATCGGCTTGGCTTGCTGCGCCATTCCCTATGTGTTCTACTTCAAGGGAGAGTCCATTCGTCGTTTCTCGAGATTCGCATTCAGTGATGATGAGGAGAAAGCCGAGAAAGCTGTCAAGGCATAAATTGTTGACTTGATCTCGGGGAATTTTTAAAAAAGAGGAGGTAGTTTTTTTTTCATTCTGTGCAGCATTGTGGGAATGATTTGCTGGTATGATTGATGTGGAAAAAAAGCTTGGATGAAATTTGCACAGCGTCTTTTGATATCCATTACATATATAATTGGTCGAATTTTTGACATGATAGTTTTTAATACAAGATTTGCTTAACGCACATAACATCATGAGTATACGTACTTTTATGAGCAGATCGAAGTCGTTTTGATCTACTAGGACGGTCTTATACATTAGAGAAACCGTACGGTACAAGCAGGTTGGTAATGGAAGTAGGAAACATCTTGTCTTGATAGATGGCATAACGGTGAACTTGGCCGACATCTATATTGTATATCTGCTCATCCCATTTCTCCTTTATAAAAAGAAACATTGAAGGATATTGAAAATCCGAAGTACTGCTATATTCGGGCGTAAGCAGTCATCGATCGATCTATGGAAGGTTTGCTATCGCCACCACGAACCCTATGTCAGCGTCAAGCACTTGGAAGTAAATTGGGTATTCCTAAATTGTTTTCTCTCCCTAGATTAAATACGACGCCATTCAGAATACATAACCAACCCAGAATTAACTCAGAACCCGTGACCGCCCCTGGAGGACCGCGGCCTTGCACCTGTGGGCAGGCCCGCCATACAACATGCTGACATAATCCACCTGATGCCGCTCATTGAGACCATCACATCAACTGGAGCCTCTTTTGCTTTGCCGTTTTTTTTTCGAGATCAAGGGTCAGCACCAACTCCGACTCAACTATTTAAAGATACAATACAACTACTCGGTCTTTTCAGATCCTAATAATGGCCTCCGACGCTGCCTCTCTCTCGCCCGCCGAGCTCTACGACTCTACCATGACCGTCCCCTCCGACTCAGAGAACTACTCCGCGAACCATGAGATGTCCTCCTCGGTCCAGTCAACTGAAAGCTCACCCATGATGCTTTACAAGCCGCCAAGTGTCTGGGGTCTTGTACGCGGTGCGGCCATCAACCTCTTCCTTCCCTTCGTCAATGGTCTCATGCTAGGCTTTGGAGAGCTGTTCGCACACGAGGCTGCTTTCCGACTCGGATGGTCTAATACTAAGGTATGCGGAACACTACGTGAGATTATATTGTTCCTGATAACTGACTTTCTGCCCTTGATTATATAGATTTTCCCTAACCACCGCCGCTCACATGCAGTGGGCCCAGGTGTTGAAATGCGGGAGCTTCCTTCGGAGCGGAGGCGTCCTGGACTCAGGGATACTGCTTCTCTGGAATAAGTGATTGATATTTCTTGTGCTGTTTAATCTGTTCGAGAATGACTGCATTTACGCGGGAGACAAAACCGAAGCATATGTGATTTGGGATCGATACCTGGCTTTCTGTGCACACCTGAATTTAGTGACTGTACATAGACCTGTTGAATCAGGGGGGTGGCGGGCGTTTGGCGAATTAGGATTTATATTTTGCAACCAGCTTTACAATATTAGAATATCCAAGTCTATGAATATTTCCATATTTCCATCTTCGGGTCTCCGTGCCTGTCCCGTAGCCGTGATCCGGGGATATATTTACCGCCCGGGCAGAAAAAGTCGCGCCGAAAGGCAGGAGAACAACTTTACCGCATTGGTGTATCACCCCATCACTAATTATCTCAAACCACAATGATGGGATCTGTTGGCCTGAAAGGGTCCGGCGCAGCCGCTGCGTTTGCACGCCAGAGAATGACTGTCATGTCCCGGTCTTCTCGACCTGTTTGTTCTCCCGTTGACTCGGACTTGCAGAAACATCGAAATTGACTTGGCTTTGCAGATGTCCACCTTGCGGTCACAAAGCATGCGGTTCACTAGCCAGCGGGGCCAATTGAAGTCAGCACTATCCGGAAGTGCTCCCTGGCGCATGACATCAGCTGTTGTCGGCCCTGCCGCAGTCAGATTCAATTCCACCTCCTCCGAGACCACACTCCCCGAGTTCGCTATTGATGGCTCATTGAAGAACTCGGTAAACATAACTGATATTACCACGATCCCGGAAAGAATTGGATACCTTAAAGAGCTTGGGCTGGACTTTGGATGGGGCTTCACGTCGACGATGCAATGGCTGATCGAGCACACTCACATCTGGACCGGCTTGCCATGGTGGGCTAGTATCGTGGCTGTGGGTCTTGTGACTCGTGTAGCAATGCTGAAGCCAGTCCTTGGAGCATCCGAGAACGCAGCAAGAATGACCAACGCCAAGTCTAAGAGTGAACCCCTCCGGAAAAGAATGATCGCTGCCTCGACCTCAGGGAACACCTCGGAGGCCCAGCTTGCAAGGGCTGAGCTCCAGCAGATCAACCAAGAGTTCGGCATTAAGACATGGAAGTCATTTCTTCCCATGTTGCAAATCCCACTTGGTTTCGGATGCTTCCGAGTCGTGCGAGCAATGACTTCGTTGCCAGTGCCGGCCATGGCTATGGAAACAGCGGGGTGGATTAAGGATCTGACCATTGCTGATCCCACCTACATTTTGCCCATGATTGCTGCAGGCACACTGTGTCTATCTCTGAGGGTAAGTTTGCCTCACGTGGTCTACTATAACTGCGATATTGACTAGAGACAACAGAAAGGTGGTGAATCCGGCGCAATGCCCATGATGCAAACAGAAGCAGGAAAGTACATCATATATGGTTTCCCTGTTATGTCTTTTGTCTTCATGGCATTCATGCCAAGTGCCCTACAGCTCTACTTTGTAGCAACTGGTCTTTTCGGCCTGGGTCAAACATACATGATCAACTCAGAGACCTTCCGGAAGTGGATGGACCTGTCGATCGCTAAGAAGCCATCCAATGGGCCGAAGTACTCTGCACTCACTCAAAACACCGAAAGCAAGGGCCTTCGCAATCTACTGGAACGCCTTGAGAA
Organism: Penicillium robsamsonii; assembly: GCF_028829455.1. Classification (NCBI taxonomy): domain Eukaryota; kingdom Fungi; phylum Ascomycota; class Eurotiomycetes; order Eurotiales; family Aspergillaceae; genus Penicillium; species Penicillium robsamsonii. The sequence continues at coordinate 7,098,806 of NW_026643219.1, read as the reverse complement.
GGAGAAAGCCGCAGAGAAAGCACGCCTGCAACATGTTGAGTCGCCTGTACAAGAAGATGTGAAGATCAGCTTCATTGACCGCATGTACAAGAAACTCGGGACAGCCGGCTCTGGTCTCACTAAATCAGTCTCAGAGTCGCTGGGCACTCAAACAGTCGAGCAACGTCTCGCCAAGGACCGGAAGCAGCGCGCAGATGAATACGAACAACAGCGGAAAGATGAGGACGAGCTCCTGCGGAGAGAGCGTAACGAAGCTCGCCGCAGGGAGCACATGCAAACCCTGGAGAACGAAAGGGCCAAGGCCAGCAAGTCTTTGAAGAATAGCCAAACGGCCGCTCGCAAAGCTAACGGGCGACGTGGCTCTCGCCGTGCTTGATCGGTGTGTGTTTATACAAACTGTAAAATATGGCGCAGCGGCAGTGGCATTTGCATTGTTTTTTGTGATTAGAAGAGTAGAATTTGGTTCGACCACAATCTCCATTTGGCTATGTACACTTCTCGAATTGAAGATTGCATCACTTATCTCGTTATTGCATTGGATAAAAACTCATAGAGCTAGAACAGGGAAAATCAAAAACAAGTCATATTTACACCCAGCATGGACCAGCCATGTCAAAGAAAACCCCAAGTCCCCTAGTTGGATAACACCGCAAAACCCAGGTCAAATTAACACGATTCTATTGTATCAACATGTAGCACGTAAGAGCAAGCGAAAGAAGATCAAGTCGTCTGCATAGGAATAGACACAGCAGGTAAAGGCAACGGCGTCTTCTCATCCTCAATAAAAACAGCCTTCTCCAGCTTCTGAGTCATAGAAGCACAGAAAGTATCGACATACGCCGTCCACAGCGCAGCAACGAGATACACAAGTCCGATCCAGACCGGAATACTAATAGCAACGACCCACGGCGGTCGTATGGGCAACCAGTCGCGCTGGTCGTCAGTCGCTGCCTCAGGACCCACCCACGGCTGACCGCTGATACCATATAGCATCCAGCAAAGCACGACGCGCAGCATGGTGCCATGGATGAGGTAGACCGCGAAACTCTGCTTTCCGAACCAGAGGAGGAGTCTGCTGGAGAGGAAGTCTTTGGCCGAAGGGGAGAAATAGATCGCCAGGATGATCATGTCCACTGCGAGTGCGGTGTATCGTTTCCCGACGTTGACGCCTGGTGGGAATATGTACTCGCTTGCCTTGAGCATCATATTCGACCAGCCGGCCCATTCGGGGTGTTCACCAGGGTATGAAGCGAGGAACAATGCAACAATAGTGAGTGGGATGGTGATCATCTTCCGGCCTCGTGGGTTGTTTTCTATCCAGTCTTTCAGGGCTGTGTTGTAAGAAAAGTCACTGAGGAGCATGCCGAAGATGGCTTGCATTTGGAAGGTTTCTATATCGTCGACATTAGAATTTTGTCTCAAGCAGTAGCCTAAAGCTCATATGTTGTTTTCTTCCACTAGAAACACTCACCTGTATCCCTGCTCGCATCCTGGTGGAAATACAACAACATGCCAATATAGATCATAACTCTATACCGAAATTTGACGAACATGGTCGTAGAAAGCACCAGATAAACCAACATGGAGGACAAAAGCAGCGGCAGAAGCGCCCACTGATGATCGTCGTATGCCATATATCCCGTCGTCCAAGTAGACAAGAAATTCATCGGCAGACGAATAAGTTCCTTCCAAAAAGAATCCTCCAAATCCGGTGCGGCATACCGACACCACTGGCAATCAGATCTATTTGCCACAATAAACCCGCCAAATTGGGCGACAGTCCACGAGATGATCAGAGCAATAGTCGCGGGGAAGATCAGTCGTGGCGGTCGGCGAAAGGCGCTCTTTGTTATCGTTTCATATGAGGCTGTTGTATCACCTGCTCGCGATAGCTTGAGCGGTTTTAGCGCACAGACGTAGCCAGTTAGGAAGGCGAAGATGGTCACACCCAGACGGCCTTGCCATGGGATGCGGAGGATGGGCCATTGGAGAATTCGTGCGCTGGCGTCTTCGCTATCGCGTGGTGAGAATAGACCATAGTCCCAGCCTCGGGAGAGATGAGTTAGCACTACTAGGAATGAAGCGATTCCTCGAAGGCCCTAGAAGTTCAATACGTTAGATTGTATGCACGCCCTGCGACTAAAAATACATACATCAATCCACTTAACACTCTTTTTAGGATCTCCTTTCACCGAGTTTTCCGAGGACCAAGGCAATGATGTGGGTAATGTATCTAGTAACTGGGTGTATAGATGGGAGGGTTGAAGGTATTGCATTATAAACAAAGGTCTCAGATGCAAATCTTTGAGAACCAGGCCATATAATACGAGATAGATAACCCGTTGACGAGCTCCAGAGAAAAAAAAAATATAAAATGAATAGTAAAGGTATAAAAAAGAATAAAGATGTAGAACAGAGGTGTCTAAGAAACTTGGATAGTATCTCATCCCCCCGGCGATCATATCAACAAACGGGCTGCCAAGGAACTTGCCAAGAAAAAGGGAGTCGACGGGGCAATGCAAGCGCCTTCCGACTGTGATTTGCCATCATCTCTGAACAAGGTATAGTCTCACTTGCAACCAATAATGGAAACTCAGGTAGCAGCGCCCTTGCTGCTCTAGCTTTCTGGTCGAAGGATCTCTCTCATTCCCGTTCCTAGATACCGAAATCTGAATTTCTATCGTTGCCATCTAGTCCATCTTTAGTCCTATTCCTATACCACATTGAAGCCCTAATTCCGAAAATGCCATATACTCAACCAGACCACCAGTATGGAAGTGTAAAAAAAAAAAAAAGCTGACCAACGTCATTGACATGTCTGTTCCACCAGAATCGATTTGAAAACAGTAGTGGCGAGTCGATACATATCGCACCCACCAGGGAATGGTGCATATTCATCCCCAGTCACAGCTTTATGATATTGGCTACTATGGAGCCAATGCGAATCGTGTTTGCCTACACGGTGTCCATGCATACGTTATCAATGATAGCATTCTTCACCCCTGTCAAGATCGAGAGCCTCCTGGTTAGAGGTGTCAAATCTAGTGGAATGTGCGATTACATGTGTTCTAAATTAAGACTGCGGTTCCAGGTTCTATCTACAAGGAGAACGGTGAATGGAGGCACAATGAAGGTACATATTTCAAGTCTGTTGATAGTACATAGTATGTTGCGGACGAGAATAATATATCAAAGCGAAACAGACCCAGTCTGTCGAAACAATTTTCCCCACAAAGCCCAGATCGCCGACCCTAGTGTATTAGAACATGAAAAGTAAAGTAAAACAAAGTCCGCACGCCGGTATGCAATGAAAGAGTATTGAGTTATTATCGGAAAAGCCTTCTACCACCTGCACTTCCCGAGTTCCACGTGAATGAGCCTCGAACTCCCAGATTCTCCAGACTCAATCCCGAGTAACCGACTCCACCACCTTCGCCATTACGTTTTGTCCGTCGTACCGCTTCACGCAGATGTGACGGTAGAAGCTGGCCACGGTGTGGGTTTGGTGGCAGACGGAACTCGCGCTTGGGGCGGAGCGGAGGGGGAGTTGGGTGAGGAGAGGACGTCGAGTTCGGATGGGCAGGGATAGAGGGTGTGGGCGTACGGTTAGAGTCGTGTGGTTCTTTTTTTATTCCGTTGCTGAAAGATCCTGGTGTCGAACCGGGGGCGGGTGTGCCTGCGGGGGTTGGCGTAGACGGTTTGGAATTTGCAGTCACACCTGAGGCTTTCGCTTGGGCTGCGGCTTCGGCGGCGGCTTCTTCGGCCTCGAACGCATCGCGCGCAGCAAGGTCGTGTGCTTCGGCCCATTGGGCCTGGACCGTTCGCGCCATTTCGATCATTTCACCGGCAAAGACCTTGGTGAAACCGTTGACGGTCGTCACCACGCTGGCTGGGACGGATTGTGAGAGGGCATGATTGACGATACGGCGGAGAGTTTCTTTGCGTAGTTTCGCTCGCTTGAAGAGATCATATCTCTCTGATTGCATAGGATTAAACGCATCAACCAGAATTCTGTCCAAGACCAATGTTAGCTTCATCCAATATCACAAAAAACGAAAGGAGAAAACGTACGCTAGGTTCTTCTTCTCGGCCTCTGTATCCGTAGCTCCTTCTTGTTGCCCAAATAGCTCTGCCTCATCGTCCTCGTCATAATCGTCTGCATCATCACCGCCGCCGCCACCTCCACCGCCAGAAGGACCACCTCGAACCGAACCCTCGTTATCGACTGACCCAAATCGTGTAGAATCTCCCGCCCTGGCGCTGAGGGCATCCTCACGCTCCCGTTCCCGCTCCTTCTCCGCTTTGCTCTTGCGTCCTCGTTTCTTTCCGCGTGCGGCACCAGAGAAGATTCCGTCTGCACTTGCTCCGCCCAGGCTCCCTGTAAAACTGCCCGTCACGCTCCCGGCGTCACTAGTACCACCGAAGCTGCGATCTCCAACATCGATGCCGGTCGGGAATGAAGTCTGACGGAGTGGGTGCATGCGCTGCTTCTTGCCAACCGGCATTGAGGCGGCGGTGGAGATGGAGGGTCGTTTGAGGGGATTGGATGATGATTGGTATGGTGGTGGTGACGACATTTTGAGAAGTTGTAGCGGATAGATAGGGGTGGAGTGTATTGCGCGTTTAATGGTTTGATAAACTCGTGTTCCAAATAGTCGGCTGCGATGAAGCTCAATCTACTCTATAGAGTATGAGCGCAAGCTGAAGCTCTGTCGAGGGCCGAGGATTTCGCGCTGCGCCGTTGCGCCGGGCGAGGAAGGTGGGGATCAACTTCAAATTCCAATTTATGTTACTTTCAAGTGATAGTAAACATCCCTCAAGGACTATAGAGAGCGATATGAGTTTGCGGCGGGGTTTGGTGAAAGTAGTTGGTTATAATCGTTTGGCAGCAATTTGGTTGAGACACGAGATAAGGACGCATCTCACCGCCTTCTATCTTGGGCGAATTATAGCCCTGCCTATGTACATTGGACACTGTACGCGTTTGGAAACCCTAGAATTTACACTCTACACTGAAGGTAATATCATGCAGAGAATGATAATTGTGATCTGACATGCTTTGATTGACTCCGCAGATGATTTCTCAAAACCAGGTATGATGTGTGATATAAGGAGTGACAGAACGACGAAATCCCGAGGAAAATCGAAGCTCGATATACCTATGGTTTGAGATTCCTCGAAGGAACCACTGGGATGGAAGGGGAAAGAATGAGTCGCTCAGCTTAAACATGCGATGCTGTGCACTATGTAAGGAAACAAGATTGACACGAAAAAAGAATGAACAAAACAAAAGACTGTGCAAAAATGAATGCAAAGTTGACAAAAACCCAAACGGATAGAAAGGTCGCGACCGCGAGGAGAACAGTTCAGTGGCGGATGGCTAAAGAACCAAGTCACTTTAGAATCCCTGCTCTCCAATTCGCGGCGCCCCCCTTTCCAGTCATTGCGTTCGTAGTAACGGAACACAAGATCATAACCGTTCAGGTCATGGACGATGCGGTCGACACGACGGTAGCCTTCGACATGCTCCATCTTGTTGCTACGGCGAACAGCCTGGCGCTGGGCGTAGGCCACATCCTGCTGCCCATTTGCCTCGTCAAGCTCATCCGACACGGGTTTGGTCTCGAACAAGGTGATGCTGAAACGGCCAGGCTTGAAGATCGCAACAACCTGCTGGATGATGTCGGCGGTAGCCTTGCCGTTCTGAGAGTGCGGGACGTTGGTCTCAAAAGATGCGTACGAACACTGAGGCTCCGGTGTGACATGCACGGTGAAGTAGTGGGTCCGGGATTTGCCATCAGGAGCCGGCACAACACCATTGGCAGAGAAGCCACATGGAGTGAAGAGGTATGCATCGATGCGAGCATCCGGAAACTTGCTCTTGGCGTACACGTCGGACAGGCCGCATGACTCAGAGACGACAGTTCCCAGAGCATGACCCTCGGTGGTAAGCTCCGGCGGCAGGATGCCACCAGTCTCCTCATCCATATCGGAGGTGTTGTTGAAGACGTCGAGGTGATCAGTACCATCGTCTTTCTCCGAGTTACGATGACGCTTCTCGGCCACAGCAGTGGCGTTTTCGAGGTAGAACTGCTTCGCATTTTCCTCGTCAAGGTCGGTCATCAAAACCTCGAGGGTCTCATCGTGCTCATCACAGTTAGTGCGCGGGTTGGCATCAGGGAAGTTGAGGACCTTAGTTTCGGTCTGGTGGAAGTCGACCTCCTCTTTAGGGCTTGCCGGTGGGGTGAGCATGGTGCCAGGCTCGGTAAGGTAGAGATACCAATGTTCTCCATTCATCTTCCCGATCATGTAGGCGCTGCCGTTGACGAACAACTTATCCATGGATCGCACCTCATCGCGCCAGCTGCGGTGAGGGCCACGCTGGCGGTCAGGGAACAGGAAGTTCTTCCGACTGTAGAAGACTCGGTAAGGAGCCGCAGCCACTGCGATACCCCGGGATGGAGGAGCCGTGGCGCGTGTGAATCCTGCAAACAAGGCGGCAATTTCCAAGATGCGTGGGAGACCCGAAAGCAAAGTGGTAGTTCCGCACGTTTTGAGAATCAACTTGTGCGGCCAAACAAACATGCTAGACTCCGACAGAAGGTAGGCGTCCATCTCATCAGAGGAGACAACGGAAAGCACCTGGCAATTGACCAGGTCCAACATATCCTTCCAGATTTCTCCCGGCACTTTCTTAAGGCCTTCGGGGCCTGCGGCGCCTAGTTCGGCGGCAGACGGCGCAAACCACACCTCGAGAAGCTTCTCAGGACCTTCGAAAGCATTGCTCGAGTCGAGATCCTGAGTGGCCTCATAGTTGATTGTCAGAGACGGCGTCCCCGCGAATGAGGACGGCGAGGCCGTGTAGTTCGTAGGAATACCGACGTAAACCATGATGACTGATGTAGCTTGAGCTGTTGTACTTGTGTGTTTTAAACGAAGCAGAAACAGTGACGTCGGACCGCCCTATGGACTTCGATTAAGATAGGCTGTAGAAGCACTGTCTACTTACCCAGACGAACAAGGGGGCGATGCCCGTCTGAGAAGAGAAGGCCCTGAAATAAAACTTTAACTGGTCAGACCAGGCGGATAGAATCTCCAAACAGACCGAAGGGCTGCTAAGGAGGCCGGAAGGCGAAGGACAAGAAGTAGATCGTAAGAGAAATGGTGACTAGCAGTCGATACCCTCGTTCTGGAAGATACCGATACCCGTCAAAGTATCGGGTCTAGCAGACGAGAATTCTGCTTTGGATAAAAAAAGGGGGGAATTGAAAGACGTGGGAGATGGTGACGACGGGAGTCGTGTTATCGAGGCCTAGAGCAGTATGATGGTTAGAAACAGTGCTACGAGAGAAGATAAATAAAAATTATCTTGTTGTGTTTGAGTTCATGGCATTAAGCATGATATCCCGATCCAATGGCAATGATAGCTTTTGGCGGGTTCTTCAAAGATAGAAAGGGAAGAATCAAATCACACTTACTTCGCGGGCTTGGACAAGAATCGTAGAAGATCAGTTGGGCTCATGGAAGGCGAAGACAAGTTCGGCTTAGATCAGCATGAGGTAGCGGAGGGCTACAATGGTGAACATCGGCGGGGTTTTGTAGGACAGTCTCACTCAGAAGCCCAATAGGTGCCCGAGATCAGAGATTACTCGGAGAGAGAGAACAAGGAATCTCTCAGAAAAATATTGACGCAGTTTTTGTGGCCTTGGTGACCTCGAGAGTGGGGGAAAGTGCAAAATGTTTGCTGCTAGTTCGGTTGGTGAGTGATTTTCTCTGTGGGCCCGCGATAGGGTGGGGCAAAAAGAAAAACGGATCAAAATCTGGGTGACATCAGGACAACATTAGTTGATGTCTCAATTGCAGGGAATACAGATTGTAATACGTTACATACAGATTGGGCAAATAAAAAGCTGCAGTCATATGCAGACCGTCACGGATTTCAACCTGTCAGATGGAAGAAGGGGACAACTTACGCCAAAGCCGGTGAAACTCCCCGGTCTACAAGAGCGGTGATGCCAGGCAGAATTTAACTTTGTTCCTGGAGCTATTACGTAAGATCCACCTGAGGGGGCCCAAGCGGGGATGAACTCGAGATAGTAGAAGAGAGAGTACTGCGTACTGTGTGACTGCGTTGATCATTGTATAGACACATCCATATAAGAATAATTGAAAACCAAAGCCTGATAACCTTTAGATTCCGATCTTACCAAAGTATAAAGAAATTACTAGAATCCACTTGTGGGCTACCAAGACCGAGGTTTTCATGGTTTGTTCTACCATTTTTAGACATTCTAGAACTAGGCACAGATCACCATATCTAAAAGTCAGCATCTCAACTTTCAATCCATTTGTCATATCACCTTCACGACTCTTGGGAAATTAAGGTTCTGAGACGGGCGAACCTTTCGAGCCCTCTAAGATCAGTTCAGGGTGTACTCAGTAATAAGGCGAATGATGAGAACTAGAACGGAAAGAAAGGCCAAGATATCACAAAGGCAAGCCACTACTACATAAGCAAGATATCCATGAATGGAGTTACCATATGAAACATACTGATCAATAGCTGTGTCAAGTAAAAAAAAAACCATATCCAGAGCCTGAATATGTCTACCTAGGTATCCATAATCCCCGAACCAACGCCCGAGATAACGCCATGCCGCATGAAGAAATCATTGCGATCTCATTTGCAAAAGCACCCGAGAGATACCATGCAGAAACCCCAGAAAGCAATTCATGCTTCCAAAATGATATGTGCTAACTGCACCTCGCCAGCCTCGACGATCTTTGTCGCAATGATATCACCGACCTTATCGGCTAGTTTGGAGCGGAGATCGTCTGTAACAGTATGGCCATTGGTCAAAATCGGTTGGCTACCACGCAGCGAGGCCAACACAGCTACGAGTGCATTCAGAACTCGCTCCGCAGCTGGCCGACGGGCGGCATCGTCCAAGCCATCGCTGAGAAGTTTGGTGTATTCGTGCAGATTGGGAATGACGAGCACTCGGATTACTTCAGAGCCGCCGACAGACTGCAGTCCAATGATGGCACCATAGTGAGCACCGAATGGCTTTGAAGGGTCGAGGAAGGTCTTGAGACAGGAGCGCACGAGTCGAGGCTTGAGCATGTGAGACGAATGGGAGTACTTTTTGGCGATGAGACTGAGGAGAGAGGCGGCCATATCGCGCAAAGCGAATGACTCAACGAAATCCGCAGTTCCACCTAGCTGTCGACCGATGAGGCAGGTAAGAATGGATGGTACGAGGGATGCGATCTGATACGGTTAGCGTCTGAACATGTTCTTCCAAGATGGCAGGGTCTGCTCACGTAAGGGTCCACGTAAAGGGACTGGTTCTGGACCAGGGCCTCAGCCATGCGCATCACCTGAGTAAGAACGAAAACATTCTTGAGACTGTGCGTGACCTTCTCGGCGATGAATTGGACAAAGTATGGCACCAGCTGGTGCAGACCTGGGTCCTCGCGAAGGCTGGAATACCCGGAGGTGCGATAATCCTCACTTGTTTCGTGCAAAAAGGCACTGCAGACCTTTTCGAAGTAGAGCTGCAGTTCCCTTGAAAGCACATGCTTGACCAGTGGCTTGACAGCCACATCGCCTGTGCCACTAATCGCCGCCAGTGTGGAATTGGCGTTCGGACCTTTCGAGACCAGTTCGAGGTTGCGAGAATCGGCAGCGGTTGGGTTCTGAGGGATCGATGGCTGCACGCCTTCGACAGCCAGCCAGTGGGCTAGACTATACGTTAGTGGCTGGACAGCATATTTGAAACAGGGAAGGGTATCCACTCACCAGTGAAGGAGACTTCGCGGGGAACCTTTGGCAGAGGCGCATTGATCAGCTTTTCAAAGTCAACCTCCTCATCTTCAACGTAGAATAGCGGTTGGCCAGGTCCTAGAGAGGCTTCGCCGAACTTCAACGGGCGGGTGGAGTCGTAGCCATACAATGGCTCCACGTCCAGGTTGCGCAATGCCAGCGCAATATCTTGAGTGGTAAGAACCGTGCGCTTACAGTGGCGCATGCATTTCAGCGCTTCCTCTAGCACTTGCGCAACCCGGTATTCAACGTCCCGGGCAAGGTTCTCGGTCACATCGTTATTAAGGTTGAGGATACCGACGGATTCAGCGACATCGCGGATGTTATCGGGGTTCCAGACAGACATGATGGAATGATGTAGTCTGGAATGAAGGTGTATGAGGGAAATGTCAAGAATTCGGGTTTAGACAATGGCGCTATCGCGAAAAGTGAGGTGGAGGAGGGACAGTAGAGGAGATCTAGAAGGCGAGTCGCATTCTGAGGCCACCGCCAGCGGATCCACAGATTAGACAGTAACAGCTCTTTCTCTTGAGTCAGTGTTGTGTTTAAATGATGAATGCAACGCGGTGAATCCAATGGATAGAAGGAATAAAGTGAATACGCACCGCCTGGAAGATGAAAGCTTGTCGATAAGAGTTGCGCAAGTGACTCTGCAGTCCCCCGTACAAGCTGCCCTACTGCCTTTTCCTTCACAAGAACATGAATAAACCTTCACCAGAAATAGAGAATGATAAAATTAGATATGGATAGCCATAATGGTAGTAACAGTACAGTACATCTTGAAAGAGCACACCAAAGACCTGAAACCAGGTACACAAGAGCGGGGAGTGTCATCCACTGCTCCTCCGGGTATCATAACAAACAGCACCAGCCAAATATTGATCTACTGGGCTCCATCCTTTGCAGGTTCTTCCTTCAGAGACTCAGCCTTGGGAACCTCTGCCTTGGTTGGCTCCTTCGCAGCCTCCTCCTGTGGTTCCTTAGCAGCCTCCGCTTTAGGGGTTTCTTCTTTCGATAGCGCCTCCTCCTTGAGGGGCTCAGCAGCAGTAGGCTCAGCAGCAGTAGGCTTCTCGGGAGACTTGCCCTTGTCTTTGGTCTCCTGTTCCTTGTCCTCGACCAGTGGGACGAACCTAGCATTTTCCTTTAGCTCTGGACCCTTGCCACCATAAACTTTGGGGATTTGTTCGGCAATAGAAGGAGAGAATTCTCGAGCCAGGTTGAGCCCGTTGGTGATCGGGTGGAACTTGCGCGTGGTGTTCCGGCTCAGGATAAACTTCATGGCGGTAAACATCCAGCCCATGATAGCAGGGACGTTGACGAAGAACTTCTCACTCAGGAGCTCTGGGTATGCTGTAGCGAACACTTCGATGACCTTCTTTGTTGCGGCACGGACAGACGGATCCATACGCAAGAACTTGACATTCATGTAATCGTGCACTTGGATCATCTGGTAGGGATCCTCGCCATCGTACTCGATTACCTCGGTGGCATCCTTCATCTTCAGGTCCTGGACGGCAAGTTCCATGAGAGCGGCACGCCATTGGACGAATCTGCAGCCAGTTAGGATTGATTTCAATAGTATAGAAATTTTCATGCTGGGTTCTTACTCATCGGTATTCGCGAATGTCGCGCTGATGTCCTTCACGGCTCCGTAGATGTTCCAAGTAAACACCAAGGGCCGTCCGTTCTCCTCATAGGTCGTCAGGTAACCCAAACCCCCGAATTTGGCCGCGCTGTATTTCGCAGACTCTGCCAATGCTAGTGGGTTCACGTCTTTGCGCCATTGGAGTGCCTTACAGAGCTGGGTCTCGGCGGCTTTGGCATTGCCTTCATTTGCGCGCAGGAACTTGATCAACACGTTGACGGTGGGGATATCGTCGCTATCCTTGAGTGGCACTCCCCACATTTCAGTGTGCCCAGCATTTCCTAGGATGGTTGGCAGGCGGTTGAACAACTCACCCAACGCCGGGTTCTTGCTCAGGTAAGTCGGCTTCTCAACCTTGGGCTCTTCGAGCTTTGCCGCTTCGGACTCTGTAGCGGCAGTCGTGGTGGTAGCAGCATCCTTTGAAGCTACTTCTTCCACCGGGGCACTGGCAGATTCGTCTTTGGCTACACTGGGTTCGGTGTTTTCGGCAGCTGTCGCGGTAGTTTCCACGGGCTTATCGACTACTTCCACGGTTTCCTCTCGCTTCTCGGGGGCGGGCGCAACAGGCGCAACAGGCGCATTTTGATCAGCCGACATTATTGACAGAATTGTAGAGGGTGTGTTGAGGTTAGTGGGAATAGGGGGTTTTGAATTCACAGGGGGCAGTTGCCTTGTCAATAAACGGGCCACTTATCAATTCCCCCCCCCCCCCCCCCCCCCCCCCCAACCTGTCAGTCACATCATTTTATTACATAGATCGACATATCACATCCACATGTCTATTTTTAAATTTCCAACGGTTTTTTCGTTCTATTTTACTATATTGTAGTTGATATTTGGTGAAAGACTTAATGCGTTAAGCTATAAACTAAAATCTACTTCTGATTTTCTGCTTTGATATCTTCAGAGTATCCCTAGCCTATCGCCATGCACAGCTCACAGAGCTTTCAATAGCTTCAATAATTGTCATACCGATATACTTTGAATGGTGTAATACTAGCCCTCAACTCATTATCCTATATAGCTTTATCCGATTCTGTAGCCCACATACTACTTTGTAGCGCACCTAGTACGACTCGATAAGGACTAATGTGAGACTGTCAGCCCATTCAGACTTGGTAAACTTTGATTTTCTACGATGGAAATGACTGATGGTTGTTTAGAGTTGCTTACTGCTTTGGTTCTGTAGGTTCTAGTTAAATGCTCCTTTGTGTCTACCGCAAATGCCTACTGAAATTTAAGAGGTGTCACTCTATTCCATCTGATAGAACTAGGTAGCAACCTTTAAAATTATCAACCACTACTTTTCTTAGAGAGATTGAAAACCTACAATGTCACTATTACATACTATGATTAATTATAATATAACTCAATTTCTTAAAATTTCATAATATTAATAAAGAAATAGATGATAAAAGTAATATTCAAACCTAAACAGTGCTAAATAACAGTAATTTATTAAGATGACTTAGCAGTTTTACACGTCTAAATTGGGGAAGGTCAACTTTTTTAATGCAAATGAGGGCCGATGACGGTCGCTCGAGGGCCGCCCTCAGAGTGCCCGCCCTCAAAATGTTTTTAATGAGGTCTACGTCTCCGTGGCCTGGGTAAGGTCACCTGACCATCCAACATATTGACGACCACACTCCATCGTCACTTCCATTCATCATCAATTCTATTGATTTTCTTTCGTTCTCGGGGTTCTTGACTCCTCCCCTCTCATACGAAAATGGATAAACAAACCCAGACTAGGCGTTGCGATGAAGTTAAGCGACTCTACAAGCTACTTAAGAGTTGCGAATCTTGGTTTCTTTCCCCCGGTGATCTCCAAGGCCTCGGAGTCTATAGCCAGCAAGTTGGCATGATAGGTGACGGCTCTGTACAATTTAATCCATGTTTCTTTCGGCCTTATCCGGAAAAGGTGCTTCAAAAATATCCACTCGATACGGTTTCGATGGCTGCGGACCATCCTCCACAGACTCTTCAACGGCTTAATAACCCCCGGGACTTCCAGACTCTGTTACGAGAAGTCCAGAATGACCCTAAGGTCGAAAATCCCCTGGAATTCGCTAAATCAAGATGGGATACATTAACACTTTTATATGGGCCGGATGCCTGGGAAGATCATGCCAGACAGACACGTTGGCATATTCAATCCCAGCAGATGCTTCCTCGGAGAGGGCTTTCCCGGGACTCTACTCTTAGCGATCTAAGATCTATCTACGAATGGAGGTTAGTGCACTTTGCTTTTTCTCTTTTACTCTACTGTTTTCAGGGACTAAATATACCAGGAAGAAATGGAAGCATAGCGCTCCTGAACTATGTGGACTTAATAGAAGGAACTATTGGCGTATACTAAGTCTCCGAGAAGATTTTCAGCCAAGCTTTAACCCACATGCAATTATGGAACTTTTATCCGATGTTCCCGCAAATCATGCAGAGAATTGCCTTACTCTCCAAGAAGTAAGCGCTGTTATAACCGTGATGGTTGCTCGAACATCTGATCGGCCGTTCCGGGACCACCCGATCCTTCCAGTTAGTATCTTACTAACACTTCCTAGGTACTAGAGATTTCCTAAGCACTCACTTATTTTTTATAGTTATTGGTTCTTTCATACACTGGACAGAAACATGGAAGAATAATTCAAGCTTCATTACAAGGAGAAAGCTTGCTTTTGCAATATTCTCAGCTATGGAGTTTTGCGGATGACGAAACGGCACCAGTTGAACTCTTCATTCGTTATGATATGAGCCAGCCAGTTCCGATAGCCTTAGAAGAGCCGAATCCTATTATTGGCTCTCTTGTCGGCCCTGTTACGTCTATGAGCTTGAATTAGCTATTTAATACAGACCCTACCACAAAGTATTTTACCCACCCGCATTTTTACCCACCATCACAAAATATATATCTCTCTATATCTATAAGTAGCACTACCAATTTTAGGGCTATACGAACTTGAAGATATAGGTTTGAAACCTTAAGATCTCTCGCTTAGGATCTACATTTAATATTTTATGTAGTACTCCTTATCTTTAAGTACAGCCCTATAACGTCTCGTTATACTCAAAACCAACCTATCTATCTTCGACAATAGCAATAGCATCCAACAGCCCGGGCCTACGCATTTATATAGTAGCAACAGAACAATGTTTGTGGCAGTCTCATTCAATGAATTTTCGATTAAACTATCGTCTATTGGTCCTAAGGTTGCAGGATAATTTCTGTATAGATCAATACGACTTCATCTGGTGCCTCAATAAGACCTGTTTCTCTACCTAGGTAGGTAGGTACCTAGCCCTGGAGGTTTGTGCTGCTTTGTCAGCTCAAAACAACCTTTGGTTTCGTTAATGGAAAGGCAACTGATTTCTCATCTTTCTCCCACAAACACTCATCGGAAAAAGCAGATTTCAAGTAACCATGGAACCCCCTCCAACACCCCGCCCTCCAGCACCGAAGGTGCCCTCGACCGTCAGTCAATGGAGAGCCAGCGCGCGCGGTTGCCACGTCCTGACCAAAAATCCAAGCAAGCTCGAGTGTCTGCACCCAGGTTCAAAGGTCACGTTCAAGGAATATCTCAGCATGAGGATTATTCGGAGGGTCTCCAATATCACCGAGTTCCCCGACCGAGAAACTGAAGGCAGAGCCAAGGAGATGGTCAAGGGGGACGAAGCAATACAGACGTGGCTCTCATATATCGAAACGGACCAGTACCCAACCGACCGAAAGCTTGGCATGTTGCCCTAGTGAGACAGGGTCAGCTTGCGATAGTAGCTTCGGATTCCCAGGAACCTTCCCAGACAGTTGAACTTCGGCGTCGAGATCGACCTCAAGCTCCTCAACTATCAGCAGATACCGCGGGACGCAGTCCTAGTGCTGCCGCTTCAACTGCGCCAACTGAACCGTCTACTGCCGCTTCAAGTGTGCCAACGGAACTGTCTACTGCAGCCTTGAGGAAGTGGGTCAAGTACGCCAGAGCGGATGGAGAACCGCAGGTGAATCAATTCGTGATCAACCTCTCAACGCTTTGACACTCAGCGTAGGCCAGGGCGTGAACTGCCAATGGTCCCCTAATGGTAATCTGTTCAGTAGCGTGTCTTTTGGAGAAGTCCAATTAACCGCATATGTCGACGGATACCTTATGGGAGTCAAGAAAAGCGATATCTTTGCTATTGTGGAGGTAAAGGCAGGAATCCGGGACCCCGAGCAATATCCGTTGGTCGAGTGGCAAGAAGGCGCAGAAATGGTCAGCTGGATCATGAATGATGAGGAGAATCTGCGACGTCATCCATTCGAAACGTGAGTGGAGTGTGAATATTCGCATATTTTCGTGCTAAGTGCTGTAGGCGCCTCTTGATCTCTTTGAATCGACATGAGATGTATTTGACACTCGGCCGCTACCACGAGGACTACGTAAAGTTCCTAAAGGGAGAATTTCAAGGGTTGAAGAGCTACCCCGAGAATAGATTCCTCCACTTGCACGAGTACGGCCCATGGGATATCGGCAAGAAATCTCACATGAGGGACCTGGCCGAAATCATCGTAGGTTTCTCTCTCCGTGTCAAAGATGAACAGGCTAGATCGGCTGTGCCATCAGGGAGTGGTCCTGACGGGGCGTGAGCACAATGTGAGCGATATACATGTCTCTAGCGTGTCCGGTGCAGTATCATTCCATTACAACGGTCTCTCGAAATCCTTTCTCTCTCTTTCTTCCTTTCTTCCCCTATACCTGTTGTCTCTCGCATAGAGGCACTCTAAATCTTTGATCAAAAGTGGGTTTCCACATCGGGCCAATACCACCTGTCCTTTTGTCTCCTTTCATCACTATTCTTACCTCCAAAGCTCTCACTGATACACGCCAAGACTCGGCCCGAACCGAACCGGCTTGCTGGCCCTACGCCCTCGACCCCACCCACCTGCCGCTCCGCTCGCCTGGCTGAGCGAGATCCGATCTACAATCGATCCGAGCCCTACGATCATGGTAAAAACCATCACATCTTAGTCGCCTATAGCGCTAACTACTAGGAACTTAAACTTAACCCGCTCTATCTGATCTCGGTAACCCTATGGGTAGGCTGCGCCAAAGCCCACGAAACCCAAAACCCAAGCCAATCTATGGGCGCCCATTAGACCTATTAAATCGTAAAAACGTGACGTTCACATGACTATATAAGTTGTGCATTTCTAGGTGGCTTTTTGGGTATTTTGTATACATATGAAGTATCTGAATTTATATATTACCAGCAATTTATAGACTCAGATAATGATTCAGATGATGATTTTATTTCATATATGCATTGCACTTCTTTTCAATGATATGCCCAGTCACTATCATCCTATCTTGTTCGCTTACGAGCTCTCACTGACGTACGTAACCCGGTGCTTCTAGGATCGGATTCCGGAAGTGGGGCATCAGCCTCAGTATTAGAAATTCCAGTTTGTTCGTGACTCCGGGCCCAAAGTTGGGCTTTACGGAAGCCTAGGCCGGCCCGTAGGCGGGCACCGTCGTAGTCTACCTACCCATTGGGACCCATTGAAATTAGGCCTAGATAAAGCCTATAGGCGACGGTTCTGACCGCGCTCAGAAATTGTAGTGTTTACAGAAAGGTATAAGCCATATAATTTAACACCTCATCATTTTCTTAGAGACCATACGAGTGAATAACTTTCCTGAGGGCAGGGGCTATCAACAAAAAAGGCTGATCAATGTTAGGTGGATTCTTAGTTGTTGACGCTAGTATCACAGAATAGATGGCTAATAAATGATGCACATGTCACGTGGTTAAAATGTTCCATCTCTGCCTTTATTTTCAGGCCGTAGAGTGAGCAAGTCTTTGCGCTCATTAAGCGCTGTCGCATACCCTTGAGTACAATGAATAATCACCCTGTGCTGTGAAATACTCAGTGAACAGGACCCTGAGCCCCCTCACAAAGCGGCGGCACCCCGATCGGGAAATTCGCATCCGCGGCCTAAAATCCGGTACATACAGCTACATATGTAGGCAGTAGCTTGAAAATTCATCATTTATAAGGTTCTTTAGAAGACCATCATACCTGGGGTAAACTCCCATGCGAATCAAAATACTGGTAAACCCGCAGACTACAAAAGGGAGCAAACATCAATATAGTCAGCTTCAGCCAAGTCACCTGTTCACAAATGGACGCATGCAGATGTGACCAAACCTTCAACCTGCATATGCGGAAGCACATTGGCCAAGCAGGGGAAGGGGTTGACAAGGTGCAAATACCGGCAATGTGGCGTCCAACCACTGGGGTTGCGTCTGTTGGCGGCATGTTTATAGCTCTCTGATCTTGTATGGGTTCTTATACTCTGTACGTATGAACGCGTTGGCTAAACAAGCTGAACCAATATTACTATTCTAGAATTTTGTATTCCCTTGGACATGTAGCAACTTAGGGTTCATCGGTCCCAGAGTTTCTGTCCCACTCTTCCTGTTGAGGACTGGCTGGGCTGAGGTTAAAAGCAGCGTTGATGCTAGCCAGCAAGGAAGTACCCGCTAAATATCATTAGAATGAGAAGCAAGCCACCGATGTAAATAACGTACCGAGTACACACTGCAGATCAAGATACCCAAAATTTTCGACCATGAATCCAGCCAAGATTGGGCCCACGAGTAAACCAGACATCCAACTCATATTTGTGATTGCAACAGCACGGGAATACCCTCCATAGGGACCGAATATGCCAGGATGCAAGTTTTCCAACTTATCAACGGTTTCTGCAAAGAACAAATCAGTATTCCAGCTCTCAACAATGACATCCCAAGCTCACTAGTTGCTTCCATCATTCCAGCTCCCATGAGCAAACACATAAAACACCCAATCATAGTCGTACAGACGCAATAGATGATTTTACCCCTAGCTCCCACGGTGGCCCATGGAAAGCGCTCATCACCGGCGACTCCAAGAGCCCATAGAAAAGGTGCAATAGAGACGAATCCAATGGTGGTGGGAACCCTCGATCCCACACGGTCTTTCAACAATCCAACACAAGGAGCCAAGATCATCCCCGGTCCCTGGATAGACGCGAACAAAAGCCCGACCGGGAAAATGCCCCAATCAAAAGCGTCCCGGACATGCATTGCAATGGTAGACTCGAAACTGGCAATAAACAGCGCAAAGATAAAATAGCTGACAATTCCCGCCGTAAAGCAAGGCTGGCGGAAAAGGCAGACGTAGAACCGCCAACCGCGAATTTCTTCGGTAGTCGATGACCGATCTCCGTAGAGAAGTGGTTCTGTATCAGATGAGCATCCATGATCTTCTGTACACAGAGATTCATCGCGACTCTGGCAGGTTGTATCGCGGCGTTTCAGCGGTTTTACAATCATGAGCAGACGCATAATGATATCCACGATGAGAAACAGAGCCGCGCCAGCCCACGCTGTCCAATATCCTCCAATTCCAAAGAGAAACCCAGCAATTACGGGACCTGAGCACGTTCCAGCTGATACTAGGGTTGAGGTCAAACCTGCTATCTTGCCCATGTGTTCTGACCCGATGTTCTCCGCCATTGTGGCCATACCGACGATAAATAATGCGTTGCTGACGATACATTGGAAAAAGCGACCAATGAATAGCCAGGCCACTGAGGATTATTTAGTACAATCGGCGATATTGGGATTCACAGTATCTAAACTTACGGGATGTAGTGATTGATAAACATAGTACGCTGATCAGCGTCAGTACCAGAATCACCAGTAGTAGAACCTTTTTGGAGGTGGCTCTGTCGGCTAGATTCCCGATAAATGGACTCGAGACGATAGATATCAACGCTCCTTCAACTAGAAATATGGAGGTCAATCGCTGGGTAAGGGATGTGTCTAGCCCTAGACGGTTCTCGAAGATGTGAGGGAGCAGTGGGACCATGAAGGCAAAGAGCATTTCGTCTAGAGAAAGTAATCTTTGTTAGATAAGATCTAAATTATTCACTGCTAATTCAATTCACAAACCTGTGAACAACGCCATGGACGTGCTGCTGAGAATAAATGTATCGGACGAGCGCCAGCGAGATCCCCATTTCCGCTCCGAACCCTGTTTCTTAGTATCCGGTAAAGGAAACATTTCGAAGGCTTGATTATCGATTAGACAGCTGTTATAGATTAGTATTAATGTCAATATAAGCAAAAGAGGAAAAGGTGGGGATTGAGCGAAGAGTTTCAGACGAAATATATGTAACCAAAGTAGATGGCCTGGGGGGAACATCGCTTATATTTGCCCAAAGTCAAGCAAAACAAACAATGAGACACCAATACTCCGTACCCCATAACCTGGCTGCAGATCTAATTATGATTGCTTTTCGCTCTTCTGACCAATGTGAACCTCGCCTTCAGCATGCATTGATGTCCAGTGGCTCCAGCAAATACCGGCTGAATGCCAATTATGATCTGGGCCATTCTTGATTTACAGATATTGGTTGGTAGTATTATGTATAAAGACCATGGGGGTTGTCTAGTAACACGGCAAACATACATTTTTCGCCTTTATATTCATGTAGGACAAGCCCCGGGACGATCTTCAGATCTTGGGAGCTTATTTAGACAAGAACCAACGATATTACGATGCTACCATACTACATGTGAGATCCGATAACGTAAATCATGTATTCATTTCCCATGAATTGGCCACAAGAGGATAGACCTCAGTAGGAACCAAGAGACCATTTGCCAAGTAAAATCCAGACTGGGAAATAAGCAAGAATAAGAAACCCAATTAAGGGAGATAGCGCTGGGGGAATATACACAGAAGAGAACACAGCATAGAATAACAGGAGAGACTGGTGCAACGGCAATCTGAAATCAACGACCGCCATAGGAGGAAGAACCCAAAGATATAAAATCACAGGAAAAGACCAAGAATCCAGTCTATCTCTATTGTCCGTTGTTGCGGAACCGCTCAGGCATGTTAGGCATAGACGGCGGGGGATTAGGCTCCGATCCGTCGTGATCTTCCATTTCCTCATCCAAATCTTCGGGATGGCTAGACACAATGTTAGCTTACAAAATCACAAAGTATTAGGGCCGGACCAGGATCAACATACGCAAGTAGCTCCTTGATATTCCTCATCTCATAGTGCCTCTTGCGCTGCTGCTCGAAATGAGCGTGCTTCGCGCGGGCCTCTTCAGTCGTCAAGAGCGGATCATGAGCAGGCGCTTGGGCACCATTCGTATCCTCCATACCTACATGAACATGCTTCTCGCTCTTGTGCGAGTCCATGCTCATGCTACGGTCACGGAAAACACGAGCGTCATCGAAAGGAACGTCCTGCATGGTTTCCTCCGGTTCACCGAGCTCCAGCTCAGGAATTTCATCCTCTGACACGGCCTTTAGGTGTTGGGTGGGTTTGGCCGAATCCAGCTCATCGACAATAATGCCCTGCGCATCGATTAGGCTTTGCTGTGCATCGTCGAGCCGCATCAGCTCATCATCCTCGCTGGGGTCGTAGTGAGGGGCGTAAGGAGTCTTAGGCTCGTCGATCTTCATCTTCGCAGTCTTCTCCTGCTCAGTCAGGTACAGGTTTGCTTCGTCCCACTTTAGACGGGGTTCATTTTCGTCATGGGTGCTGGCAGACGACTGTCGGCGCGAGTTAGAGCCCGGGTTGGTAGTGGATGAGGATCGCCGACGACCTGCGTTCTGCAGGGTGTTTAGGATAGTGAGTTCCTTGGTCTCCTCGGGCTCGGTGATGGTTGGAATGGAGAGTGGGGAGGTGGCTGCCATTGGAGCGGAGGCGCCTTGGAAGGAGTTGGAGTTCTTGAGGATGCCTGTTTAGTTGGCGCAAAAGTGCACTGGTCAGATCTCATCGTCGCCTTTGGTCGCCGTTTGGCACCGACGTAGTTTAGACTCACCTCTTGGCCGATGGTGCATATTATCGGAGCTGTGCGCCTTGGCCGGCATATGTGGTGCGGTAGTCATGGTGGGATGATTGATAGAGGGAGACCGGGTGTCGCCCGATTTGCAAGTGGACGATGTAATAAGAAGTCTGATTTCCAAGGGTGGGAATCAAGGAAATGAAAAGGATGTGTGGCCTGTTTTATTTTTATTATATCACAAGCCTTGGGAGTTTGCTCAGCTGCAATCCGTGCGAAAAAAAAAAAAAAAAGGCTGAGCACCGCCTGATATGGTTGGGCGGGTGGAAACGGATAAATCAAACGAAGATCAGCCTGACTCAGATCGATATCAGCTCACTGTAGTCACGAGTTGAACGCAAAGAAAAGAAGAATATAAGGTCAAGTGGACGGTGGGGGTGCGAATGCCTCGATGACGTCGGCCCGATCATCTACCCGACGACTCCCGCTTAGGTAACGTTTATCAGATTCGGCCTGAGGATATCTCGGATGTTGGATGTCATACACAGTTCCTTGTAATAACTTGATGTTATATGTTGGCCGAGAATAACTTGAAATGTCCATGACGCTTTCACCTTGATCTTCAAAAGAGACAATATATATAACTCTAGTATGGAGGGATATGAACATTACTAGACAAGGAAATATAAGATTAAACTAGATCAAGACAATGAATGCCCAGTCTTTCAATGTATTCAAGAACGCCAGTCATGTTCCAGAGCCAAGCTTAGACAGAAGCCCGAGGCAAGAGTCCCAAAATCCACGAATGCCTTAAAACACCCAACTAGATCGCCCGAACAGGGGTATATGGATATATATGCAACATAATAATCACGACGTAGAAAATAAGCAAATGAAAGTCAAAGTGTGAGAAGAGAAGGAAAAAAAAGAAAGATCGAGCCAGCGAGGAAAAGAATGAGAAAAGAAAAAGAAAACACAACAAGACCAGAAAAGTAGAAAGGCCGTGAAGTCTCTCATGCAATGGAGTCAAACTCCTCGCGCTCACGAAGTCGATTCCGAGCAAGAGTATCGCCACCACTGGCTGACAGCTGCATCCAGTGCAGTGCCAGGCACATACTCTGCGGGTCAGACTTAGAGTCTTTGTCTCGTCGGTACATCATCTCTGCCTTGAAGGTATCCCGCGGGAGGGTCAGAGGGAGTGTCACGCGTGGGAGAAGCTCTGGGTGAGTCAGATAAAGGATTGCAAGTTCGCGCTGTGCGACTGGATTGCCCTCCTTAGCAGTGATGATCCACATCCCTGCTGCATCTTGGATAGCATGGCCGGGGCGGGATTGGAAGTCCGAGGCGAAGGGGGGATGACGACGGGAGAGCTCCTGGAAGACGATGCGGTCGGCGATCTCGACCATGCTGTGGCAGATCTCTTCTTTGAGACTTAGTGCGGCCAGACCGAATTGGAGAAATGCTGTCCCGCGGTCCGTCTTGTCTAGCTGATCCCCTGGGACGAACGCTGAGATAAACTGCAAGTCCCTGAAAAGGGTCTTCGGCTTCACATCTAGAATTAGGTCGCGCAAGGCGGCTACGATTTGTGCTTCCGACGGAGTGGAGTAGTCAGACCGTCGGGAGCCACATGTGTCTGACTCGGGAGGAGAGGATGGTAGCACTGGGTCCATCTGTGGTAGGTTGTTGGCTCGCACCTCTGAGAAACTGTGGCGAGTGGCCCGATGGAGTTGAGGACTGCTTCGCACCCCGTCACCGTCTCCCGGGGAAGAGCTGAGAGTAGCAGGGAGATTGGCATTTTGGGGCGAAATGAGCGATGCAACCACTAACGAACGCAAGTCCCGCAATGCGTTGAGCTTTACAAATGGATTTCCATGACGCGAGAATACTTCGATCAGCCGATGGAAGACTGTCTTGTATGAAAATGCCTCCTGCCCGTCCGATTCCAGAGACGCTTGCGGTAGCTGCGATGAAGCCTCCGCACGAGGGGCTTTGTGTTGAGATACACGCAGGTTGCCCAGAGACCTACTCCGGCGACCTTTCAATGAGCCACGCTGCTGACCAAGATGCTTGGAGCGCTCTTCATAATCAGCGTAGAATTTCTGGACAGCAGCTCGTCGGCGCATTTCCACCTGAATGCGTTTCTGGTCCAGGGCATTGGTGAACCAAGCGTCGGTTTCACTACCACAACTCCATACCGGAGAACCGAGATCGCTCAGCAGTAGACTAGTCAAAGTTTGTCTCAATTCATCCATGAACGCCATCTTCCCCTGCGTTTTGCGTTCAACGCGACGGGGCTGGCGGGTTGCCGTCTCACTGAACATAGAGGGCGGTCGCGAGTACACACTCGACGCGCTTGTGGCATACATAGGGTGCCGCTGGGGTACAGACCAAAATGTACTGTAGGTATCACCGGTAGACGTCGAGGCAGCACGGCCAGGTGAACCTCCGAGAGAAGACATGTCAATTGAAGACAAATCTCGCTGAGGCCTCCATTTATCGGAGATTATACTTTGGATGGAGGGCTTACGACCCAATGAAAGGGTATCTTGAGAAAGACGAGACATGGGATCGGGCATAGGCATATTAGCGCCATAGAAGTTGGAAGCAGAGTTTGTGTCCTCGCTTGTGGTCGTTGAGGGCCGAGGAGTGCTAGGCATGGACATTCCTGGGAATGTGCGAGAGCCGTAACCTTCAAATCTTGAGCGTTCTCTCTGGAAAAGCTCACTTGCCCATAACACCGGTGTCTCGGCCATTGTTTCACCCACCAGTTTATTGATACTCATTCGGACCTCGTAACAGAATCGATGGATTCTTTCTTCTCCCTTGCAGAAATTATCAATTCCGTTGTGCGACAACCACTTCCGAGTCAGCTCGACTTGCTCGTCAGACAGCTTATTGGGTCCACCCTGACTACTGGGTGCCTTCATCATGTTCATGACTTGCACTTCGGGTTTCTGGAACAAGGAGCCGCCCAAAGACTTTGCTCCGTAACGAGAGCGCTGTTCTTCGGGGAACTGGCTGAAGAGTCGGGCGGAGTAGATCATCGTTTTCAAAGCCATGGCCACATGTTTAGCTTCCTCATATCTAATAGAGTTCTTGACGTCGTTCATGTACCACATCTTGTCTCGGATCTTGCAAAATGTGGCCGTCATGTCTTTTACTTGAGTTTGAAGTCGGCGGAGACTTTGATCGAGAGACACAAAGTCGCTCTCGCAACGCTCAATGACAGCTCGTGATTGGGTCAGTGAACGACTGTAGTTCTCATGCATCGGGCCCAAGATCCATGAATCGTCTGTGGACCTCGATGAATTAGGCGTTCCTCGTTGCCCGAGCTGTTGGGAAGCATTCCACCAGTAATGTGCACCAACAAAATCGGAGTCATGATGGCAGCAGAACATCGCTTCGTTGAACCGCTGCTTCAAGGACATGGCGGCTGGCTGCTTAGTATTCTGTGAAATGAACCCATAGTCGTCCGCGTCTTGAATGCGGTTCTCCTTGACAAGTCGAACGATCGCTGTCTGTAATGCTTCATGATTTTCCTCCAGTCCTAGCGTCGTAGAGTGCGCGTCGTCTTCACTTTCAATTATCGAGCCTTTGGAGGTTTCATATCTGCTATCAGGGAGAAGGCTCCAAGTTAAGCTGTGACCGTCTGCTGTAACTGAGAAGATGGTCCAATGCTCGCCTGAGGGGTGCTCTAAGCTCAACCGTTCATTGGGATGATCTAGATCAGTTAACTCGAACCGAATGCGAGCAGCCTTTTCAGACAGGCTATTTTCCGGTGCTAAGATAGAATGAGTTTCCACTGAAAATATGGAACCATTATGGGAGGTAGTTTTTGAATTTGTGTCATGTTTGAAACGAGCGAATACAGAATCCATATGTGACTCTGGCCGAAGGTTGATAGATGGTGGTGGACTGGATGGCCAAGACTGAACTGCTGCAGAGGCCGAGGATGAATGCAAAGAAGAAGGGGTCTGTTGGAAGAGAGCGTCTAGGAGGGTGAGAACATCCAAAGCGGACATCATCAGGAAATTTGAAGGAGACTTTCGTCGATGAGGACGTGGTGCCTGTGAAGAGGGAATAGAAGGGTCAACCGATACCTCCGGCGGCATCGCGTTATGAAACCGAGAGAGCATGTTGTCGACGCGGCCTTTGATTATCGGACGAGGAATTGAGAAATGATGCCTTGAAGAGATCAGCAACAATGTCGAAATCTGCAGAGCTTAAGCTAGGACGTACATTGAACGCAAAACAGCAAAGACTTGCGCGTAGGCGCGGTGCCCAACCTGGTTCAACAATTTCTCGCGGGCATCCTTTCTGATATGGAAGTCTAGGAGAAGTCCGTGGGTCTATCACGTCAATAGTAGATTGGAGTCAGCTTCGCAAGTTCACCAAGGGCCAGAGGCTCATGTACCTCAGGATACGTCAATGCGCCATATAAGAACTTTGAAAAGAACCACTGGAGGAATAAAAACTCCAAGAAGCGACTGCGGGTCTCGGGATTATCCAGCTTCCGCAAAACAGCCTTTGCGAACTGTAGCACGGCTTGAGGAAAGCCGCCATCCGGGTCATCAAGTACGCGGAACAAGTCATCCACGGCAGAAGCAAAGAACTCCTCTGCAACATCCGTTCGCATGGGGTCCAGGGAATCCATGGCAAAATCCATCCCGGGTGGTGTGGCTATAGGCTCTAGGAGAAAAGCACCGGTTTGTAAAATGTCCATTAGGTAGAGTTCAAATTTGGGGCGGGCTTTCCAAGTGCTACCGGTAGTCCAGGAAGAAAGGATCTGGCCGATAAGAGGATGGTATCTACTACTTCCGTTGGAGATTAGTTGAGCGCAGACGGATGACCACACTTCCATACGCAAGCAGGATTCAGGCGTCTCTGGATCCAAAGGAGTGGCAAAAACGTTAAAAAGAAGTATAGATAGCGGGTCAGTCCTCTCAAAGGCGTATGCGTGGTCTTTGAAGGCAGCAGACTGAGCCTGGCTCCTGTTTAAGAAAGATTGGGCCCGAGCTCGGGAATTCGAAGGGAACGCGAGATCATTGGTATCCAAAACCGTGGCAGGAGAAGTAAAAGCAGCCAATTGGGACGAAGACAAACTTTGTAACCGGTCGACTATAAACTGGGGATCAGAGCGGACCAGCCGCAAAATCTCCAAAAAGTCCGTCCGGGACTGAGGGCTCAGCTGATGAAGGAAATCCGGGAAACGGCCAATGTCAGTTTCCAAGGATGCCTCCCCGTCCACGGAGTCTGTCTGACCATCGTTGGGAGCAGATGAAGAGCATGGTTCCTGGAGGTCTTGGAGTGTATGGTAGAGAGTAACGAAACTGGCCTTGTCATCATGGCGGAGAGCTTCAATGAGACCTCGCTGTGCAGTCAGCCCGACACGAATCATACGCGCATGGACGCCAATGGACACCTTGGTGGCACGCAGGCGTTTCTCCAGTCGCTTCCTTCGGGCCTGTTTGCGCTGGGTCTGGTGATAACGGGTGGCCAAATCCTCGAATGAAATTTGGGGGACATCTTCCACTAGCATAGGTATAGAAGCCGTCGCGGGCCCGGGGTTGTGTCCATTGGAAGGAGTGACCGGTACCATGGGACTGGTGCGGCCCGAGTCATCCAACTCACCTGGCCCGTTCAACGGAGATTCAAATGTGGACATGGGCGATCCCGGAGGCGAAGGAGGCAGAGGCACAGATTCGGGATCTTGCGCCCGATGCGACAAGTCACATGGTGTATTAACTTTGGGGAAATCAGGTATTTGCTCGGCTGGAGCTGGTCAGAGATCAATCATAACAAGGGAGTATAGCGATAGAAACACCCTTCTTTCAACCATATAGAGAGGAAAAGAGTAAGAGATATAATGACGTACTGGTTGCAAAAGGCAAAAAAGAATGATGTTCTATCATCTTGCCATTAGCGACAGACAGTCGCAAACCCCCCTAACTGACGAATGCCTATCGCATTCTGAAATGAAAAGATTCTCAGGGTGATGCACTCGATCGAGTGAACAGTTCGCTTCTAGGAGGTGGGAAGAAAAGGCGGGGGAGAGAAAAGGAAAAGGGGAAAAAAATAAGGAGGGGAGATGGGTATAAAAAGTAAAAACGGAGTATAAAACACAAGAGAAGTCGTCCTCGAAACGGACAGTTGCAGACAAAAAGTGCTAAAAGTCAAGTAGAGAAGACTTCTAAGTGGCTTATTCTTAAAGCAGTAAACAGGTACCGAGTACAACGAAACGATGCGTTGGCAGTGCAGGAATGAGGTGTCCATGCGCCCCTCATGCGCCCCTCAGATTTTATAGACGTGTACATGTATTTTTACGTATACAATTTTAATATGTACAACATATATGATCTTATTAAATGTCGCTTTGACCTAAGATCTGAATATGTGGTGGCAACCTCACATGCGATATTATGGCTATACATCGTACGCACAACCGGCATTTATTTCATGCAGCTAACCCGGGATACCCCGATTCCTGGAACAAAAAAATAAGCAAACATGTTGGATCACGATTAGTGAATCGTTCATCATGGCATTACAAATGCATAGCTACACCCCCAAAACTCCGGTCATAGGTACTCGTGCAAGGAAATCTATAGTATCACCGACAAACCCATTTCTTGTCAACTTCTTTTTGCCCGACACGAGCAGCAACCTGATCAAGGGTGGCTTTGAGTGTATCCTTGGACACCTTGGGGAATCTAGATATATCGGGATTAGTATATGCTCTAATAGAAGACATCGTGGGAACCAACCGTTTCTTCAAGATCTCGACCAACCCTATCTTACTGAGATCACTGCCTTCAACTGCTTCCTTGAAATCAGCGAGTTGGTCTGGCGGGAACGGCCGTTTCGCTTTCGATGTAGGAGGTAAAGCACTGCCCGCCGATGTTCCAGGGACTGCAGGAACAAGGAATCCGTCTATGGCTGTCGCAGGTCGCGCTTTCGGAGGTACTTGATCCACGGGCTTGGGTTTGTCCCAGTATGCAGTCGAGAAAGGGTCGATGGGGAACTTGACCGCATCGGATATAGTCTCCATCCGATAGGCCTCCATTTCAGGCTCGACTCCATTGGATTCCCACTTAATTCCAGTAGAGACAGGCTCTAAATCACCTACAATGAGACGCCGTTTGCCCTCGGCGAGGGCATCATCCTCGTCGTCTAGGAAACCCTCGAGATCATCTTCGCCCTCATCACTGCCCTCATCTTCTTCTTCGGAGTCCAGCTCTTCACCCTCTTCGGGTTCCTCCCATTCAGCCTCGGAATCATAATCATAATCGGTATCGGGTAGCCCTCGATGATACGGATTTCGCGCAAGTCTTCGCGTGGATAGCTCGGACACGCGACGGGTATAAGTTCCCTGATAGGGGGGCGAATGTCTTCGCCAAACTTGAGAGACTTCATCGTGACCTGGCGAAGAAGTTCCTGTGGCCTAGGAGATGGCACTATGCTCTGGTTTTCAGTAGGCTGGGTTGGGTCGTCAGATCTTTGTAGCTGCAATAGTATGTCCCTGACAGAGGTCGCTGGCTGACGCCCACGATGGAAGGGGATTATCTGGAAGACTTCTGATGGACGGAATGGATGTATTTGGGTGGGGGTTTCGTTGCGTAGGCATGTATCGATCGTTTCGCGTACGTGCTCGAGGGCTTCGGGGTCACGCTCAAACCGATGAGGAGGTGCCACAACGGTATGAGATTGTAAAAAGAAAGCAGGAAACTCTCGCTCATAGTCTGATTGCACGCCACGAGTTTCGCGGGAGGGATCGGCTGTAGTAGATGGCTTCTTAGGCGAAGGAGCGGTGATCACCTGTCCCGATGAAGCGGCAGGGATCGGTGGTTTGGCAAAGAAAGAGTTCAATTTCAATTGTGACTGAATCGGTCAGTCCATGGGCATCTTCCTGTTAGGACGATTATGGATGCCACTTACTCTGGTCTTCTTCTCCTTCTCCTCGTCCTTTTTGCGCTTCTCTTCTTCCTTGGCTGCCTTTTCATCTTCCTTTGCTTTCTTCTTTTCGTCACGCTGCTTGCGTTCCTCTTCACGTTGAGCATCTTTCTTTCGCTTTTCTTCTTCCTTGTGTCGTTTCTCCTCGTCGCGCTCAGCGTCACGCTTCTTTTTCTCTTCTGCCTTGAGGCGTCTCTCTTCTTCTCGCTTAGCCTTCTCCTCCTCTTTCTTCACCTTCTCTTCCTCCCTTTTTGCCTTCTCCTCGGCCTTCTGGCGCTCTTTGGATTCTTTTTCTTGTTGCTTGGAATCTGTGCCAGCAGAGACTACCTTGCGTTTCTTAGAGGCCGGGGTATCAGGCTCAGGATTAGAGGCAGCGTTGGTGCCTGGGGATGTGAGTCCCCCGGCACCAGGACCGTCTTCATTTTGTTTACGTGTCTTCCTCATCACGATTTCGACTGA
Organism: Penicillium robsamsonii; assembly: GCF_028829455.1. Lineage (NCBI taxonomy): Eukaryota > Fungi > Ascomycota > Eurotiomycetes > Eurotiales > Aspergillaceae > Penicillium > Penicillium robsamsonii. Next base: position 7,069,101 of record NW_026643219.1, on the reverse strand, counting down.
GGGGGGAGGTGGAAGAGTCCGTTTGATTTCAACTGGCGGGGAAGTAATGCCGTCAGTTTGGGGAGGGGGGATAGATGGGTCGTGATTTTCTTGGTTTTCGTCGGCGAACTCGGTCAATGCTCGCTTCGCATTTGGCGAGGGTATGCTGGCATCATCAACCTCTTGAATCGAGCGTTTTCGGGGACCGGATGAAGGTGACGCGGGAAAGGATGGGGCAGACTGCATCGGCGATAAAGATGCGCTGGCTACCATTGACTATTGACTCCAGGGTGGGTGGAAAGAGCTAGACAAGAGCCTGAAGTCTTTGGAGTGTAGGTGAGGGAAGGGGCGATGGAGACAGGCTGTCGTGTGATAGGTCGCGACTTCGGTTCGGGGGTGGTTTAGATCGTGTCAACCAAGGGAAAGTGCGACTTGGAAAGACAAACAACAGACGTCACTTGAATTAGACAATTGGTCTGGAATCTCAGAGCATTGACGTCGCTGTTTGACGCACGGAGTAGAGCATTGACAGTTGGGCCAACACTGGGACGCGTTAATCGTTTCGCGCTCGCGACCGATAAGCACGTGTGTGCTTATGTAACTACTATACATGCCCGAATTCCCCCCGGGGCCGGCCATTGTGTGGGGTCTATAGTATGACAATTTATGGCATGATTTTCGACCTCTAGAACACCATGGGATAATCATGATGCTTTGCCCTTCAGTATTTCCAAGTCACTCAATTCCTTTTGTTACTACAGTGAGATTCAATTACCTTGCACTACCCTATACAACGGCAATGAGACTAAAACAAAAAGCCATATACCCCTCTATGGGAGTTATCCTAAATGCAAGAGGAATTGAGATAATCATTTGGTGAAATTACTATCTCAGGATTAAGAGGACCTAAGCCAGATGACCAACGCCAGGACGGCCCCGTATGCAGCCGTAGAAGGACGAAGATAACCCAGAGACCCAGTCTATGGAGACCAGCAGTGCCATCGAGGATATACAGCCAGAAAGAAGGAAGCCTGGAGAAAAACAGAGATGCGGCGCTTTAAATAAAAAGGGGTAAATCAGACAGCAAACATGCAAAGATATAGACAAAGCAGGATGACGCATTGGTCTAAATCATCAAGATTTGCCGAATAGAGCCAGGCGTGGAGTTGCAACGTGATAGGTATTATGTGCAATTGATGAGGCGGTAAGAGAAATCACGTAGAAATCATAAAAGATGGAAGAAGGCGGGAAATGAGGTGGAAGAAGAAAGGAGGGGGAGGGGGAGGAGAAGGAGGAGGATACAAGAGCAGGCGCTGCACGAGAACAAAGACCTTAGTCGCTGTCCGAGTCGGGATTTGCGACGAAAAGCCGCACATTGGTCATGGAAGTAGTTCGCTCGTCTACACTGCCTCGTCGTCGCAACTCGGCTGCCTTCTGGGCTTTCTCAGCTGCCGAAGTGGCCGCGTTCGGAGCCTTCATGTCACCAACAATGTCGTCTTGCTCTTGCTCGCTGCTGTGTGTTGTCGCGAAATCATCTTTTTGGAGAGATGACAGTCGACTCTTTTCTTCTTCGTGAATCTCCGCGGGTGTATTTTCAGACACTTCTGGAAGGTCGGTCTTCTCGTTCGGAGGCGTGCTATTGCTACCCATCGTCCCCTGTGTCCGCGAGTATCCACTAGGATAACGGTGGGTACTCCCCAGAGAGCTGCGGCCGCTGCCGGTCCGTCTGTGAATTGCGCCACCATCACTGCTTCGAGCGTCATCATCCCCGTCGCCGACCTCGTTCGCACTCAATCGCACGGGGACCTTGGCGCCCACAAGGTTTGAAGGTGAGAACTCAGCAGCTCCCTTAGGACCATGTCGGATCTTGCCACTGCCCAGGGTTCCTGCCCGGCCAGAACCTGCGCCATGAACTTCAAGGTATGCTCTCTTCTTGTCCCGCAAGGCTTGTTCGCGCATTCTAGCGTCTTCAGGCTGTGCCCGGTCACACCACACGGTCGCCTTTTGCCGCCGCATGAGAGCCACATATCCAAGTTGAGAGTTGGCAGAGCGAGACGAGGCGGTTCGCCGGATATCAGAAACGCCTTGCCCCGCGTGTGGCGTCGGGTGGTTGCCGGTAGACGAGGTCGAGGTAGTGGTGCTAGACATGCGTCGAGAGGCTGGATAATGAGAAAGAGACATGGTTTGGGGAATAGGAGGCGGCGGAGGTGCGCCGTGGTAGTGCTGAGAACCACCTGAGTAGGGCAGCACGTTGGAGGATGTGGTTCGAGTCCGACTATGTGTGGTCTGGGGGCTCGCTAGATGGGGCGCAAGTTGGGACCGTGGAGAATCGTAGGGCTGGTATCCACCATACCCGTGCTGGGCACTAGCGAGGGGCTTCCGGGCAGGAGGCCCTTGGTGGAGGGGCATTCGAAAGTCAGTCATGCTGGGCGGAATAGTACGGCAGCCTTAAAATCCCAACCTGCGGGGGCCGCTGTTCTAGGATTTCGGTTTGCTCGTGAGCGCGCGGGGGATTATTTCAGGAGGTGAAATCCTGATTAGTGATGACTTGGAAAGTGGTGTTTCCGATGCGCGCGCGGCTGACGGATAGGGAGATAATGCGGCCTCAGCGCCCACTGCAGTATGCAGCCGCCACAATCCGCTTTAGGGGGTCTTAAGCGGAAGGATGAGAGTCGAGACCTTGAATATGTAGTGACACCAAGGCGTTGTGTACGTGCAATGGGCTGATTCTCGGGCTGGTGTTCGGGCTGATTCTCGGGGGAGTTTTGAGACGAGGATGACGGGGTAGGAGCGCACACAACTGCAACTCAATCGGTAGGCGATCTGGACGGCTGTAATGATAGGGAGGGATTACAAAGAATCAAACAACAGTCCTGGAGTCCAGTAAAGGTCGAGATGGGGAGAAGTCGGGATGGACAAGTCTTAAGGGGAGGGCAGATCGGGGGGAAACCTCGAGGACTTTGACCGGCTGTTCCTTGGTTCAGTAAATTGATTGGACGATACGGAACACGGCGGAGGATGTACTTTCCCACACAATTTGGCGAGTGGAGTACCTAGCTCAGCCACACCTGAGGCTGGAAACTTACGGCGTACGGTTACATTTCAAGGTTCAAATGTTTCAAATTGTTGTCTCTCTCCAGCTCTCATCTCAAAATCTCATTTTCGGCTTTCTGTCGTGGACCAATGCTACGCTGGCATGACCCTACAAATTTGCCTCACTAAGCATGTGAATGCTTGAAAGTGACATGGTCGTATTTGGTGAACCCTTGATAATTCTAACTGAGGACAAACGGCTCTGTGAAGAATGTTTGGTATATTGGTACGAGTCGTAAATCGAATCTCCCAACTGCCATATACCACATAAGGGGCTTCAGCTTCAACCGGCTCCACCATCTAGCCGCCCGTAGCTGCACCCAGGGACGCTACCGACAAGGTTAGTTCATAGTGCGCACATCTTTCCATATGCGCCGGGGCCTGCGGTTAGATCCCCGTTCCCATAATTGGCGTCCCGTTTTCTAGGGCTTTCAGGTTAGGCTCGAATTGGGAAATTATGGCATGGCAGATCGCCAGATACATACTCTTAGCGACTTCAAGTTAGTGGTAATTTGCTACTACTCGTGCGAGAAGTGCATGATGCTGGTGCGGATAGGCTCGAGCTAGACGGCCCAATGCGACGTATACCTCGTTAGATTCACATACCGATACGAAATGCCCCTGGCTCGACTCCTCCACGTGTCCTCCTCAGTAGAGACGACGGAATGCCGGCCCGCGCTCCAGAACGTCTAGTATCTGCCATCAGAGCTGGCCCTCTTTGGCTGAGGGATTATCTATGTCAAGTCCTCTTTGATAGGCAGAACGACCATCTGAGTGGGGACTGCCGCGTGGGCTATATTGCTCAGCTACTTGTCTAGACACTTGATTGCGTATAAGCTATGAACATAAGGACAATGTCTCTTATTGCAAGACGTGCTAGCGTCTAGTTCCCAAGCCTCTAGGTTCAAGTATCTGCCATATACGGAGTAAAAGGGGCCGGGACCGATGATAGCGCGCTGATCATTGGCTTTCATTGACCTGTGCACAATGCGGGGTATAACTCCTTGCGACAGGAAACACTGGAAAGGAACTGCTATCTTGTACAGGGCATTCGCGCTCAACTATCCGGGAGTAACATTCCTATTTAGTGTACGGAGTACTCCGTACTCAGCCACCGGTTCTGATTCTAGAGCTGTATTGATGAATAATTGGACCAAGCCTTGGAAGAAGGGGCATAAGACGATCCCTTCTGTTAAATACTGCGAAACCCCTTGAAAGCACGACGTCAATACATATTACAGTAAAACAGCTAATGCTATAGTTCAATACGATAAATTTTCAAAAAGAATGGATATAGCTGCGCCACACAAGTGGGCTGTATTAGCTCATTGGTGGACCTCGACGTTGGAAGCTGCAAGTAGGAAAATGAAAGTCGTGACGTCAAGATGTTTCAGCGTATCCGAGTTTATACAAAAGACAAGAAAAATTGCCTGTGCCTGATGATACATGGCCATTCCGAAGGTACAATCCCAACAAACCATTGTGGGGGGAAAGAAAAAAAACAAGCTACGACAGACGCTAGTATGAACTCCTTTATAGGCAGAAATATACTCCGTACATCTGCATGTCACAGCTTATAGCCTGAGACTAGTGGATATTAGCGGATATGTCGAGTTCATATCTTTTTGCAGTTACAATCTCACATGGCAAAGTCGTGTCATCCCTATATGCGTCCGAGCGTGAGGTCCCCACCGCTCCACCCACACTAGTCTACTTTGGTCTGTATAAAATCGTCCACCCTCGCTAAACTATAGCGCGTTCATGACCCGCTTCATTATACCTAATTCGTTGTACGGCGGTAGAGAGCAAAACGATGCAATAGGAAAATATGAGAGGCGAGGAACAGATAATTGATTTGGCATATATCATTACCATAACTCAATACTATCGCAAAGATAATATATGCGGAGATTGGAACCAGATCCAGAACGATGTGCTAAAAACAAGGGTGTAAGGTTTTAGAGAGAATCAGACCAATCGCTGTCAAGGTTGAAGATTTCTTCATTGCCTTACTGTGTTGGCTGAGTTTCTTCTGTTCGGGAGGTGTGCCCATCATCCGTGGCCTTGCCCCAAGCGTCTTCGAAGGCCGAATCCGCCAAAGGCTCAGGCTCAGTAAAAGCTGGTTCTTCGGCCATGATGCTGCGTGATTGTAGATCAATGACCTCCTCCTCTTCGTCCTTTAAATCAGCTTCCACTTCCTTCTCAACTATCACCTGGGAGAAAGACGATGAAGCAGTTTCGGCATCGACCAGATCCGTCTCCCTAGTCGATACTGCGTTGTTCTTGGCACCAATAAGCTCGAGGTCAAAGTTCGAACTATAAACCACGGCAGAGAAGGCTTCGAGCTCCCGCACGTTCTGGTCCATGGCGACCAGATACTCATTTGGTGGGTGGGCACCATTGCCAATCACGTGTGCCTGGCGAGTCATGACAGCCAGAAGGTTGGCAAGCTTTGTTTTACGCTCGGAGTTGGCAGCTAGGGGCACAACAGTGGCAATTGAATCGAAAGACTGCAAGGCTGTCTCTGGTGCGGAGGTCGGCGCCTTGAAGGCGTCAGCGGCACATCTTTGGTCAATAAGGGTTGAGAATCCCTCGTTATTAAGAAGTGTGAGAACGAGGGAGAAAGAGGGAGAGTCGATCAAATCTGCGGTCTCATCCAGGAGGTGTCGCAGCTTTGACGCTGTCTGGGAAGAGGTCGGGTCGGCTACGCCTTCCACGCCCGACTCGCGTAGGACATGTTCTTCTTCCTCTGCCGGGGGAAGCAAGCAAGAAAGCCATTTTTGAGATCGTCGCTCGTCCTCGGTGCTGCCTTCCACCTTCTTTCGGATTTGCAAGGTCAACTCGGAAAGCTTGGCCAAACTGATATCTTCTCGTGGATTCAAAGGCCCAAACACTTCCTCTACGGCAGTTTGCACTCTCCCCATCAGGTCTTTCCACCCGCGGTGAAGCAGCCACCAACTAAAGGCGAGATAACGTCGGTTGGTCTCGAAGTCATCGCCCAATGTTTGAGTGAGTTCATCATCGTGGTCTTCAAGACTGATTGTTGAGGCGTTGGCAGGTGGTGTAGCAAGGGAGATCACACTAGATAGGTAGTTCCGACGGCCGAGCAGGTTGAGCTGGACATGAGTGAAGATGGTGAGCAAGGAGAGAGTGTAGACCATAGTAAAAGACCGAGTGACAGCTAGGAAACGTTAGGTTCTGGCAGAGATGTGTTTATGATGCAAACTGCGAAGATAAAAACTCACAAGTAATCTTCACCTCATTCCACAGCTGTGTCTTGTTCCGTTTGGGCCGAGGTTGTCCGTCCGAGTTCAGAGAAGAGTCCCCAGCCTGGCTTGCGTGCACATATCCCTCACTCTGGAAACTGGAGAGGCTCCTCCGATCATCGTCCGGCAGACTCGGAGATACCGAGCTCAGATCCGACCCAGTTGCCTCACCTGCATTCAGTCGAGCTAATCTTTCTGCCCGCTTCTGTTGTAACTCCTTGGTCAACTCCTCAACCGGAAGAGCATCGATAATATTCTCTGCGGCGGTCGGCAACAAGGCGAGAACGGTATATGTGCAATCGGTCTGGTTTTGTTCGAATCGTCGGCGTAGACTATTGCCACGGGTCAGTGATTCCGGTTCGGGGTATTCTTGTCGGGGTTGCACGCGTTACAAGCTCGCGTGATTGCCAGCGGAGGGATAGGAGTCATCAAAACCAAGGAAAACTGACTTTTCGCGAGCAATCCGATCGCTGCTCATGCGTTCCCGTGCCTCGGAGATCTTGGATAGCACGTATTGTCCGGCCAAGTAGCCAGCTCCTATCACCCCAGCCCCGATTGCAAGGCCTTTGCGATTGCGCTGGAACCAGCGCCTCGTCGCACCGATCATATTTGTGTTTGGTGCTTCTCTATGAAGAACTTAAAATGACATGCAACATCAAATCATGATAGATCCAGGAGATGAATGATTCAGTAGATGGGGATGACAGACAGGCTTCGGGCGCTGATCGCCAGTTTCAGGCCTCGGCTAGAGCTCACCCTCATGCAGTGAGCCGAGCCTATAAAGCACCACAGAGGCTTTAAGTACCTCAAACGCCTACATATGTAGCTACATGCTCTAGAATATTAAGTATCTTCCCATTCATCTAAATTATCCAATAATTATCGTGTCTGGCTAGAGCTCTGCCCCGGATTCTGCGTGGCTTTCCCACAACAACTCGCTGATCCCTGTATGTCTCTTTCCAAGGGATCTTATCCTTTTTTTATTGCTCTTTAATACTCCGCTTACTCCGGAGACTCCGTACTTCTCCAACATAAATGTTCTCTTTCAAACTTGTTTTCCCCCAGTTCGATGATAAGCGATAAGCTTCAGGCGGTTGCCGATATAGGCCCGCCCCCCTTGCCATATCAGTCTTGGAGTCATCGCTCCACCTTAACACCCCTCTATTCGAACAACTTGCTTACAGTCTGTCCCTCTGTTCTTTATTTATGATAATACTTCCCCTTCCATAAGAACCATTTGAGACTGCACCCACGCCCAACCCGCTTGGTTGCGAGCTGCGTCATGGCGGGGATGGAGCCCCGCAAAACCCCTCCGGAGTACTTCCTGGAGATCTTCGCCGACACCACCCATGTGCGAGATGTACTGAAGGGTGAGTTGTGAGCTGGGGACATTATAAGCATTTTCTTAGTACTAATGCTTCATGCCAGGTGTCCTCAACCTCATTTTCTTCCACCGTTACTTCCCTTCCATCCGCCCAGTCACCTTTGACGTGCTCGACTTCACACTCCCCGCTATAAACGATGCAGATCTAGAGACTCTGATTGAATCGCGTATATCCGCTCTGGTCCGGCAACACCTGTCCTCCGCAGCCGGCGGGCACGATGGCCAAATTGTCGGTGGGGGCGGCGGTGTGCGAGGGCGGATCGCAGTCGAGTTCTACGAGAAAAAACGGCGTCGTTCTGGGCACTGGTTTGGTGGACTGACAGGGAAAGGTGAGGAAGAGGTGTGCTGGGAGATTTGGACACTTGATGTGACAATCGCGACACCGCGCACTGAGTCCGGTATGTACAGCCTACGGGTCCCTTTATCCAGAGCTAATTTGGGTACAGAACGAGCCAAGGTGCGCAAGGCAATGGGAAATATGCTGCAAAAGGCAGCTTTGAAAATCTTGAGCGTCGTCAATCGAGACAAAGACCATATCCCGCCCATCACTACCAGCGACTCCAATCCATTCCCCTATAGGATTGTCGTCAACCCTCGTGCCGACGGCTGGGGAAATCGCATCGGTCTCTACTGAGCTATGCGGTTTGACTAAGAGCTTGGACGATGCACTTCGGAATTGTGAAGTCTGATACGTTCCCACTCCGATTATTGTTCAACCAACCGGACACGTTGCTCCTATTCCCCTCAGTGGAACATGGCCGCGGGCGATCGACCCCGATACGATTTACGAACTATGTCAGATATTATAAAAGGGCTATTACTATGAGCCCACGAAATCCTTATGTGCTGGGCTTGGGCTTTCAAGCGATGGCTGTACGGAGTCAAGTGTTTAGGTGTTTATTTTTTCGGATTCATGAGAGGGCTGGGCTAGTTCTTTTTACAATGCGGCGTAAGTACATATGGATCTTTTTTTATACTCAATTACAAATATCAACACGAATATCCTATCCCGGGCCATCGATTGAACCCTAACGAGACATGATAGACGAGAAAGGTGTGTGATCTCGGTGTACAATGTCTCTTCAACCAGACCACCATGGTATTTGTTTTGAAGTATTCCTGAAAACACATTCTACGGAAGATCCCTCCTGCATAAAGTCCTGCATGTCGTAAGCAAATTGTATCACTAGGCCAATGATATCCCATCTGATCCCCCAACACCCAATATTTAGCCGCAGCTACAACTGCCCCTCCATGCAGTGTGCCAACACCCCGATGCAAACCCAAAGAAGCATCACATTGCTCCAAGCAGAAGCCGACGATGACAATGAGAGCCATTTCCGATTTCTGATAAATGGGTCAGCCAGGTATATCACCATTACCCAATGCATTTGGAGCACGGATGATATGTTCCTCGGCCCATCTTTAACCTTCGATTCTCCCCGGTCTTCCTATAGGCGACTGGGACGATGGACTAGTAGCCAAGCACCCAGAAACTGGCGAGCCATACTTTGCACGCACCACACGAACCTCGTTTCCTAGGGTATGAAATACATGGCATAGCACCTTTGTTGATTATATGGATCTTGAAGAGAGCAGGAGACTTTATACGGGCGTTTACAAAGTCAAATGTCTGCAATTTGAAGAACTATTAGTCGTCAAGTTTGCTCGCTTTGATTGGGAAATTGGATACATGGAGGCCGAGACTGCTTGCTGCCTACCAGTCGATTGAGGGTTATGATATTAGTCCCCAGTTCCTGGGCCATCTCACTGAAGATGGTCGTGTTATTGGTTCCTGATGGAGCATATTGCCAATGCACGGCATCCTGGGCCGCAGGATCTTGGAATCTTCGTCGAACAGGGGTGGTGAGGGTGGTCTTTGTTAGGACTATTTAGGTGTTATTATCGGTATACAACGTATGATTCAGGTATGATACGAATTCGACCCGGGGATGCTGACCGTGTTGTCGTTAATGCTAAGTCCCGCGGCTTGGTCGAGTTCAAGCCACAGTTCCTTCGGAAGCGAAAGATGCTGGTTTATGTTAATTTGTCGTCAGAGCAGCTTCTTATGTTGCAAGACGCATATTGAGAAGGACTGTCGTATTGATAAGAGATCAATGAGATATGTGACCATTACCAGAAAATGCTTACAGGCATGTTCATGGGTACCCAGGCAATACTGATGATATGACATGCATGGGATATAAAATAACATGTGCTGCTGTGTGGTTTCGGGAGAAGATACAAATCTTTGAATCTATAGAATGAGTAACCGACACAAGTAGCAAGCCGTCTCGGTATAACCCCGAACCTGTAGCTTGATCCAGACATCTTGACTCGTGTGGCGTCTGTGGGGACACAGCTGGATGGCGCATAGCGCAATAACCCGAAGATATACAGGATGACGTAGATCTCGAAAATCTGAAAACAACTGCATCCACATTCAGAATGTACGAACTAAACAACTAATCCACTCGAGAGTGACAAAATGGCAAGAACCAAGATAAAAACATTCTCATATTCAGCGAATATCCAACCCCGGGCCCGTCGCAACATTTCTCGGGCCCTCTCTATTTCATGTTCCAGCTATTGCACTGCTCCTATTTAATCATAGCAACAAAGCTTTGAGCCAACGTCACTTCGTGCTTGGTGCCGCGCCGGGCACAGAGAATCGGATCCGCGACCCGCGCTCAAGCAGGTTCCGCAGACCTTTTATTGTCGACGCGATTCTCGGTTGAGAGGTGAGACTACAACCCTTTAGGTGGAGTGGGGCTTGCTCGCAGCCTCGGCCTGGGCGCGGAGGTTGGAGGAGGTACCGCTGCTGGAGAAGAAACGGCCAAGCACGGGCTGGAGGAAGGAGTGGAAGACAACTTGGGCACCGCTGTGAAAAAGGTCAGCTATCTGTCTCAGCTTGGTCACAGGATAGTAACATACCTAGTCTGGGGAAGGGCCATCCACATGATCAGGACGAACTTGAAGATGTAGTAGAAGGCTGCGATCAGTTAGCGAGATAGTAGAGATATTGTCATCTTGCGGGTACATACGGAACCAGTAAGCGGCGCTGATGGCGCTCTCAACGACAGTCAGGAAAGCGAAGACAACCCAGTACTATCAAGTCATATGTTAGAATCACTGGTCGCGTGCAAGCGAGAAAGATGTCACGTGGATTGTGTATGATAACCCCGAATCGGCAGTGATTTCATACTTCCGCACGATTGCGACAACAAGGCGGTAGAATCATGTGAACATACCGTGAGCCACTGTGCGAATGAAGAAAGAGAAGTCAGCAATTTGCGCATGGAATGGAAAAAGGTTACAAGAAAAAAAAATCTTACCTGAGTGTCATCCTTGGTGCTTGTGGTGAAAAGCGCCTGAAGGGAGTAGTAACCGGGGACCAGGAAACCGGCAAAGTTGACGAGGAACTCGCCAGCAATGTTAAAGAAGACTAGGAAGAAGTAGACTCCGACAAGGCCGAGGATGGCATAGACCTTGGGGACATTGGTCTGACGCTCAAGGTTGGCAAGGACAGGGTACTTGGAGAGCTACAAAACGAGGGATGTCAGCTTAAAACCACAGCGATGGATAGCACAGTGAAGTTCCCATGTGGGCATCAAAGAATACTATTGCAGTTGTTCCTGCTGTGGTCGCTGGCGCTTAGGAGCATCGCAGCCACCAAACGAGGGCTAGACCTGAGGCGCCAGCGAAACACACACAATGGCTGGAAACGTACCTCCTTGTCGAGCTGAGCAATAGAGTGCTGGGCACGCTCCTGGAAAGAGGCCATTTTTGCTTATAAACGGTATCGTTTGTGGGAAAACAAGTCAAAGAACTATTAGGATGACAACGGAGCGAGGGATGGTGAGAATGCAACTGGTTGAGCTGGCGGCAAGAAGCCAGAGGCTAGCTTGTGTGTATCACGTGATATGCATGACGTATTCGTCCACTGCAGGTGCCATGTGAAGCTGCACAAAGTAAATCGTTATTGGTTTGATATATTCTCATATATCACTACCTTGCATCAGAAGATCTAGCGCCGAAGGCCATGCAGATGTGGTTACTTTTCTAAAAAATACTGTCCTGCTGGAGCGCCTAACTGAGCGCAAACATATCACCTTGGAATGTAGGCGAGATTTAAGCTTCAGAAATACTAGCCCTGGGTCAACGTACCTAGATCTCACATGGAACAGTTGATGGTTCAATGTAGAGCCCAGTCCACTTTCCTCTCCACAAATCCCCCGAGGTACACATACATCCTACACATGACGTACGCGGCTTTCCAAAATCATGGTTGCCAGGTAAATATGTAGATTGTACCCAGCATGTTTGTGTTTCTAATAATTTCTTTTTTTTTTTGCTTCCATGAAACCGGGGAGAGTTCCTTTGTGGGCCTGCCCTGCAGCAGTTGGTCCGTCCGGGTCTTTGTGATGCATCCTTCTCCCGAGGTCCCGCCTATGAACGTTGACCAAATAGGGAATACATCTGGCACTGGTTCTCTCCTTCACATCCCATGAGACATCAGTTTGAAATAAATTTTTTCTAACTAACGCTATCTTCAACCACAAGTGACCTCAGGATTGTGTTTCCGCCCTGTGGCGGTCACGTGATCCGTGTTTATAGGGGCATGGTGAAGAACAGATTAGAACCCCCCCAAAAAGGTCCCGGAAAAAAAGGAAATCAAACATTGCCGAGACTACAATTAGTGCCTGACCGCCAGAGACGATCTCGGGGTATGATGTGATTGGGTCGAGGGGCTAAAAAGAAGACAGAGTTCGGGAACCAAGCCCTGACAATTAGGCTAACTCCCGTCAGACTTTCTCCCTCGAAAAATTCAGTTTGGCATCTTCACATTACTTTATATGGGTTGATACTCTTCAGTGGACCCTCGAATCCCCATACCCCCCGTGCACGAAAAGGCGGGCCATGTAACCGCATCCTTCGTGTACCCTTCTAAGCTCTTCCATCCCCAAACCTCGGGAGTTGCAATTGAATACAATTGAAAGCATTGAACGTGATTTAGGGGCCAATTTAGGATCAATTCTACGGAGTACTTGAGTTCCTCATACCACGTGGGACGATCCACAGCGACCTTCGGTCCTCGAGAGCTACTCCGATTTCCCATTCCCGACTAAATACTATCCACAGTTTTCTCAATGCGGCCACAGTGAGTTTACGAATACTCCTGGATACTCCCATCCAATTCTAATTGTTTCTCCCCTCCACGTTTAGACGCGAATACCATATTGTTGTTTTGGGTGCTGGTAGGAGCCTCTCCTGAGATATTCTCATAGGTCACAGGCTGACCGCAGGCATTCCCATGCGACGCGATAACAGGAGGTGTCGGCAAAAGTTGCTTAACGGGTTCGTTCCTTGTGTTTCCCGCTCTGCCCTGAGTTCTCAAGCTGATCATCACCATCCAGCCCAGTTCGTTCAAAATGTTTGGATTGAAAGCTATGACCCCACGATCGAGGATTCATACCGGAAACAGATTGAGGTAGACGTAAGTGGTCTACGATGTGCTGGAAATTGCTCGGCCATTAACCAAGCTTGACAGGGTCGACAATGTATACTGGAGATGTGAGTAATTCGGCGGTTTGGGTATGGCATGATGCTAAAATTTCGAAAGTCTTGACACCGCAGGAACAGAACAGTTCAGTAAGTTCCCCTGAAATCCGTACATCTACTAGTGAAATCAAAGCTAACAATCCACAAGCTGCAATGAGGTAAATCTAGACAATCCACCCCGACGATCAATGCCGCGAACCCCAAGAAAAGCACACCACGCTAACAACGCTCTCCACAGAGAGCTCTACATGAAGCAAGGCCAAGGCTTCCTCCTCGTCTTCTCCATCACCAGCACGTCCTCCCTCAACGAACTCTCCGAGCTCCGCGAACAAATCATCCGAATCAAAGACGACGAAAACGTCCCAATCGTGATCGTGGGCAACAAGTCCGACTTGGAAGAAGACCGCGCCGTACCACGTGCCCGCGCCTTCGCTCTATCCCAGAAATGGGGTAACGCCCCATACTACGAGACATCTGCCCGCCGCCGCGCAAACGTCAATGAAGTCTTCGTCGATCTATGCCGCCAGATCATCCGCAAAGACTCCGAGGGCTCAAGCAGCAGCAGCGATAAGCGCGAGGGCCCGAATCGCCATGACCGCAAGAGAGATAATCGCCGGCCGAAACATCGCCGCGGACCGTGCGTCATCCTTTGATTCAACAATTCAAGGGGCCCTTTCTCTGACTGGGCGACCTTGTCTTGTTTCATTTTCATGCGATACGACCCCCCTCTGCGACCTATGCCCTGCCGACGCTGCTATGCATCTTGACATGTCATGTATGACTGATGTTCCTTCTATATATGTTGCCGATATGTCTATGCCTCTTCTCCCTATAGAACCGTGCTTCGCTGCTACCTTGTATCTTTTCTTTTGGGCTATGCACAATTGGTGTCATCCTCTTTTTTATATTTGACATATTTGAAGTTTGGTTGATCTGGACTCTGAAAAAGATTACTTTCACGAGATGGAGAAAAAGGGCATTCTTTTCTTTTGGTCCTGCTGCTATTATCAGTCGGTTGATCGGCTTGCGCTAGATCTTTTGAATGTTGGGCATGTGGTTGAACCCTTCGCCGTCAACACAGAGAGGCGTGAAGTTATAGTACCGGATATCACATGCAATTCGAACCCTTTTCTTTGATGAGCTCCTTGGACCGCGCCATATAACTAGTTCTAAAGGTATTAGACTAAAGCATAAGAGTCTGAAGAGGCCTACAGACTACACAGTGATACAAGGTGACTATTCAGCGCATATTTCCATTTGACTATTTTACATATCAAGTCAATGGCACATAAACATACGTCTTCCATTCTATGCTTTTTCAAATTTATCCTGGATGAAAATTTGCATACCTCAATCAACCCATCGGCGCTCTACATCCGGAACACGCCAAACCTGGTTTGCACATCTGGCTCAGCCTTGCCACTGAGCGCAGCTGCCAGACCCAATCCCAGCATTTTCCTCGTTTGAGATGGCGGGATGATACCGTCATCCCACAAACGAGCCGACGAAAAAGTGGCTTCAGATTCGCGATCAATGCGTTCTTTCAAAGCTGGATCAGCGGATCGTCCAACAGCCTCCATAACAGCGGAGAGTTGCTCAGAGCCCATAACGCCGATCTTAGCATTAGGCCACATGAAGAGAAGACGAGGCGAGTAGGCACGACCACTAAAGTAATATCCGTTAGGAAGGAACTATATCGAGACAGAAGGTAAACTTACCACATTCCGTAATTACCAGCACCAGCACTGGACCCAAATACAACAGTGAACTTGGGGACATCGGCACACGCAACAGCAGTAACAAGCTTAGCACCGTTCTTCGCAATGCCGCCCTTCTCAGCATCGGCGCCGACCATGAAGCCCGAGATATTCTGCAAGAAGACAAGGGGAATCCGCCGCTGAGCACATAGCTCAATAAAGTGTGCTCCCTTGAGCGAGGACTCGGAGAACAAGATTCCATTGTTAGCCACTATGCCGACACGATGGCCGTGGATGCGGGCAAAGCCCGTTACCAGGGTCGAGCCATAGTCACGCTTAAACTCGGCGAATTCACTCCCATCGACGATGCGCGCGATCACCTCGTGAACAGGGATTTGGCGGCGTAGATTCGTGCCAACGATACCATTTAGCTCATTGGGGTCGTACAGCGGTTCTTTCACGACAAGCGAATCTCCATTGCTGTTCTCCAGCTGGAGCGGAGTTGTCGTGGTAGGGTAGTTGAGATTCGCGACCGAGCGGCGAGCAAGGACAATAGCGTGGGCATCATCGACAGCCAGGTAGTCTGTAACACCGGAAATGCTCGAATGCAGCTGACCGCCACCAAGGTCCTCGGCGGAAACCTCCTCGCCCGTCGCGGCCTTGACGAGAGGCGGGCCTGCCAGGAAGATGGTACCCTGGTTTTCAACGATAATGGTTTCATCACTCATAGCAGGCACATATGCACCACCCGCCGTGCATGGACCCATGACAACGGAGAGTTGTGGGATGCCAAGGGAGCTCATGCGGGCCTGGTTAAAGAAGATCCGGCCGAAGTGATCGCGATCTGGGAACACATCTGCCTGATGAGGCAGGTTTGCGCCACCAGAATCAACAAGGTAGATACAAGGGAGGCGGTTCTCTTGAGCAATGGCCTGTGCGCGGAGGTGCTTCTTCACTGTGATGGGGTAGTAGGTGCCGCCCTTGACGGTGCTATCATTGGCAACGATCATGCAGTTGACACCCTCGACCATCCCAATGCCGGTGATGATACCACCCGCTGGAACATCCTCGCCTTCATAGACACCGTGTCCTGCGAGCGCTGAGAGCTCCAGGAAGGAGGTGCCTGGGTCGACTAGGGCGGAGATCCGGTCTCTCGGAAGCATTTTGCCACGGGCGATGTGCTTCTCACGCGCCTTGTCATTTCCTCCGCGTGCAATTGTCGTGTGTAGGCTGTTCATCCGGTCGAGGAGTTCTTGCATTTGTTCGGTGTTATCGCGGTACTCCTGTGAGGAGGTATCCACTGCCGTGGGGAGAACGGATAGTGCTGAGGCATGGTGAGGATGTGTATAGCTAGCAACTGTTCTGCAAGCTGGTTGTGTAATCTTTGTTGACTGGCAGAATGAATTTGGTAGACATTTGCGTCCGAGTTGTGAGCCCCAGCTCCGAAGGACGAGCGGGGACGCGGCACGCATTGCGGGGAAGAGGGTGGAGTAACTGGTTTTAAGACGAAGATGGCAGAGCCCAGCTCAAGACAAAATGCAGAGGAATGGGTATATTGTGCGTTTCCCAAAGTATTTAAACTTGTATGAATAGTGACAGAAGAGAAGCGAGGGACAAAGCTGGGGTAGCCCCAAATGCGGAGGTGCGATGATTGCCGCTTCTACCCGAGGTCCATCATCATCCCCATGAGAACACTAAGAATGGCCAAAAGAAGTGTTGGACAATTGTTCGGGTGGAGAGATCATAGAATAGACACATCAATTAGCCGGTAGATAGATCATAGTATCGGTCGGGGATTCAAAAATGTGAAGACTTGCACGTTCCAAGGTGGGAAACCCATAGTATAACAAGTCCTTGATTGCGCGCCGAGGACTACCGCCCCCTGCCTTCTCACATATTTAAAAGGTCCACTTCCCCAAAGACAATACCCCCAGATTTTGCATTTCACATCGATTCTCTCATACAATCATGGCCTCCCTATCCCTCCCCTCTCTCCTTCGCACTTCAACGCGCGCAGTGCGGTTCCGCATCCCCGCACTCACCCCATGTTTCCGCTCCATCTCAACAAAGCACCCCACGGGATTCGTACCTCCGTCCGACGAAGATCTTGTAGAGCTGCGAGAGCGTGTGCAGGATTTCACAAGTACATTCCCCATGCTCTTGCCCAAGCCCCATTTCTAACATTGCTGTAGGGCGAGAGATCCCAGCCGATGTTGCTGCACGGACAGATGAACAGAATGAGTTCCCAGCGGAAATGTGGAAGAAGATGGGCGATGCCGGGTATGGGTTCTCTCAAGTGGTTGGCCTTCTTTCAAAAGAAGGGAGTGTGTTATAGCACCCATACTAATAGATATGAAGGTTTCTCGGTGTCACGGCAAACGAGGAGTACGGCGGCTTGGGGATGGGCTACCAGGCACATTGCGTGGTGATGGAAGAGATCAGCCGAGCATCCGGTGGGTCTTCCCGTACATCTGCGTTGCAAACATTGATCTGACCTTGAATCTGGATAAAAAGGAAGCATCGGTCTCTCTTATGCCGCCCACTCACAGCTCTGCGTGAATCAGCTCTCCCTCAATGGCTCAACGGAACAAAAAGAGCGCATTCTTCCTGGCCTGCTATCAGGCGAGAAGGTCGGTGCTCTTGCAATGTCGGAACATTCAGCTGGGTCCGATGTAGTCAGCATGAAGACCACCGCGAAGGAAGTTGATGGAGGCTGGCTCTTGAACGGAACCAAGATGTGGATTACCAATGTAAGCCGTTTTGGTGGTATAGATGGGAGTGGAAGTTCCGACCACATTGCTCACACTTTCTTACAGGGCCCCGATGCCGATTATATTGTTGTGTACGCCAAGACAGAGCCTGAACTAGGCTCCAAAGGCATCACAGCGTTCATAGTTGAGAAGAACTTCAAGGGCTTCTCGTGCGCACGTAAGCTAGACAAGCTGGGCATGCGTGGCTCTAACACAGGCGAACTCATCTTTGAGGATGTTTTCGTTCCCCGTGAGAACCTCCTGGGTGAGTTGAACCGCGGTGTCCGCGTATTGATGGAGGGTCTGGACTTGGAGCGACTGGTCCTGAGTGCAGGACCACTAGGGTGAGCCATCCCATACCACAACACAACTCTCACATTCTAACACTAGCCAGAATCATGCAAGCCGCACTTGACCTCGTCCTTCCTTACACACACGTGCGCAAGCAATTCGGTACACCAATCGCTCACAACCAGCTGATCCAGGGCAAGCTTGCGGATATGTACACTAAGCTGGCTGCCTCTCGTGCATACACCTACGCCACGGCGCGGCAGGTAGATAACGCCGCCGTAGAACCTGGCGCGATGGCGGTCCGCACTCATGACTGCGCCGGCGCAATCCTCTACGCCGCTGAGCGTGCGACTGAATGCACACTTGATGCCATCCAGCTCATGGGAGGAAGCGGGTACATCAATGAGATCCCTGCTGGGCGCCTTCTCCGGGACGCGAAGCTGTATGAGATTGGTGCCGGTACAAGCGAGATCCGCAGGATGGTCATCGGCCGCGCATTTAACAAGGAGTACGCTTAAGCAAGAGAATGATACATAAAATTATTTCATTTGGGATGCTATCTCTTTAGAGAGTATATGCAGATTATTCTAGTCGTTGTACATGTCATAAATGGCCCTATATCAAACATTACAACGGCCTACTTCTTCTGCCTAGCCGACCTGCGCACCGGTGGTGCCGCACGCTTTGTAGCCTTGTCATCGCCGCCTTTCCGCAACTCAACCCGCTTCGGATGAGGTGACGCCGTGTCCTCGTCTGTGTCATCCTTTTGTTCAGCCGCCTTCCGCTTCAGTCCTCTCTTCAACGGAATCACAACCTTTGGCGGCGAAGACAGTTTCAGCGAGCGGAAAGAGTCTGGGTCCGGATCGGGAGTTGTATTCGAGGCATCCCCAGCGTCCTCAGCATCAATATCCGAGGTATCCGACAAGATAACGTCAGACATCTCATCCGAACTATCGAGCTCGTCGTCGGTACCGTCATCAGCGAACATTTCATCGTCAGCCAGCGAGGGGTCGACGGGCTTAGATTCAGTCCCGTTTCGCTTTTTCAAGCGCGACCTATCTAGCGCCGGTTGGGAATGTTTGAAGACCTCCCGCCAGTTCTCTAGAAGCGCGACTTTCTCGCCTGTATCGGGCTCGTACAAAATCGCGACGTCCAGATCCCGGTCCAGCGCGGGTGTTTTCCACACCACACCCTGGAAGGAGGCGATATCCGGCATCAAAGGGGATTTCGTCGGCGGGATTCTGGCGATGTGGCCCTGTGTGCGAGAAGATGTCTTCGTTCGTCGTGGTGCTGTCGCTGCGATCTCGGTTCTTTTCTTCCTCTCTGCGCTTTGGTCGACGGTTGCGTCATCGTCGTGGTAATCGTCTGAATAATAGTCCCAGTCGCTGAAATAGTCTTCGACATCGATCCCTGGGTCTTCATATAGGGCGGCTTCGTAGTATGAGGAAGCAGCGAGATCGTCCTGGACAAGCAAAGTTTTAGTGTCTGAATTGATCTTTTTTTCTCGTGCAGAACTAATGGCGCGAGTCGGTCGAGGCATCGCCTCGAGGATTTAACTTACGACCATGTCCGGGACTAAATCCTCATACACGTAATCATCCTCGAATTCATAGTACTCATCGTCGTCGGACATCTTGGAGTGGATACTGAGAAAAAAAGTTGAAAGAGATCGAGCGGCGAGGGGTTCAAGGTGTTTTGCTGAATGAATGACAAGACTTGAACGAAAGTAAATCAAGTAAACGTATGTAAAGCACAAAGCAAGGATGCACGGCTGACGTGACGGAATGAAGATCGGACTGATCGTGCATTGAAGAAGATGGCAATCCTGCTAACATAAGCCTTGGCGTTTCTCCAAATCTATATTGCATTTACTATATGGGCTTGTTTTCACGCTCTGTCTTCGAGACTTTTGATTACAGAAAAGACTATTAAAAGAGAGAAATTGGTCTTATATTCAATGAGCATCAGATTATACCTAGGGTATGGATGTAGACTCTGCATTCTAATAATAAAAACCTTCGGCCACAAAAGCAAGGCATCCAACCGTTTTCATAAGTTCGAGAGAGACATGGATTTTATGCTTCTCTCTTTTTATTCCACCGGAAACCTCTTCTTTGGGGTTTTTTAGACGTTTTCTCTGCATGATATGGCTGTCAGGTCTCGTGCACTTTTGACTTCGTCTTCCGTTCTGTACACAGCAGCGGCCAACACTTATGTTAAGAATACAGGTAATATTTAGGATTCGGACATCAAATAACTTCATTCACTTTCTACTTGTGATATTACAACTGCTCATGTGATCTTTTTTGAATGTACTAGTCAATCAAATGAGTTCGAGGTACCATGCCTTTTGCAGTAAATACTTCCTTCATCTGGGACCGGACATCTAAACTATACAGCCTATTCATCTCGTAGAACATACAACGATTACTTGAATAGATGCCGGACGCCATCGAGGCTTGCGTCATACTAAGTTGTATTTATCCTTCTTCTCCCCCTCCTCTCGTCTTTTTTTTTCTTTCCTTCTACAACCATCCCACACCATGTACTACAGACGCCCTCCGGTGCATCGTCCCCACTGGGACTCCCACCTGTCGAAGAAGATTGAATTCAACAAACCCTACAAAGTCTTCTGGAAGAAACTACTTGTATATTTCGAATTTTGAAAATTATAAACCTCATCACCTCGGTGCTTGGGTAGGGCGAGGGGCCCTAGCCTTTATTCAAGTGCTGTGAATCCGCGGCTTGCTATCTGGGCTGGAGGTCATCAGTAAAGGCTGCGGCCCTGCGGTATTTGCTGGTGGCTGGCAACTTGGGCTCTCATACTCTCTCTTTCTTCGCCGGTGTTTGGGGAAAGATCCAGGGCCCGGGTCTCTAATCAAACGCCGAGCATCCATATTCTTGATACCTGGGTTAGATGCACTGGGTGAAGGTTGCGGCGCCTGCGGTCTTCATTTGGGACAGATAACTCGGGCTCTAAACCCCTCCCGATAACTGAGACCTACTTCAATGTTTGAATGATAATATGTACTCCTAGCTGAAGTGGACATGGTGTGGGACTGGATCACTCAAGTTTGTCTGTGGATGTGTCTCTTTCATCCCCATCCAGATCGGTGGTTTTTCCCACAGGGTTTCCTGCCGGCTGGACGTTCACCACGGTGTCATTGACACCAAAGTGTGACTACAAAACACAACCACTCGAAGTACTCTTTCCGGCCAGGACGCTTACCTCACGCAGGTTTTCTCCTGGTCGGTTTTAACGAGGCCGCATTTTTACAAGAACTCAAAACAATCTCTTGAAAATATGGATGACTCGACACTGCCGTCTGGAATGGGAAAGGTCTGTTAGAAATCGAATCGATCGAACCTGAAGAAGAAAATGGGCGTGGGCTGCCATGCCACCCGATGAATTCTGAACAAACAAGAGCACTCAACTTGGCATCTAATGACCCCGAAGAAGAAAACATGCATGGCAGCTCATCCCACTCAATGAGTCTGAAGAACCGAACCAAAAGAGGGCTCTCAAACGAACCCCGAAGATGAAATTAGGTAGGGTTGCCATGCCATGCCACGCAGTTAGCCTCGAAGAAACAACGAAGATGAAAATAGGCATGGCAACCCATGCCACCTGATCAGTCTTGAAACAAAAGGACTCAAGTGCCCATCAAAACGGCGAAGAAGCAAGCAGGGGCTGTCATGCCGCCAACGAACAACCCGCATGGCAGCCCTGCCACCTAGGGGATTCGGGTCCCCATCAAATCGACGAGGAGCTGCCATGCCGCCCAGTGCACATAAGTGCCCATTGAACCGATATCGAAGAAGAGAACGACAATCTTGAAAAGTCAAAAAAAAAAAACGAAAACAAGAAGAATCACCAATATCAATATCCCAAAACCCAAAAGAAAAACCAAAAATTCAAACAACATCACCAATATCGATATCCAACAACCAAAAAAAAAACGAACGAGACAACCAGCACAATCAACCAGACCATCAAAACCAACAAAACAATAAAAATACAATAGAGCCGAGAAGGGCGAGCCAAGAAGGGCGAGAATAAAAAAATGGAGCAAATTCAAGGCAAAGCAAAGGAAAAGTGGAATCAATTTATGTACGAGGTACTCTTTCCAGCTGGTTGTATTTATCCCACGGGTTTTTCTTCAGCTGGTTTTAACGAGGCCTCGAATTGATGTCGGAGGATATGGATATTGGGACAACTGGACGTCAATGTATTGACTTCAATGTATGGAAGGCGTTGCTGGACAGTCTGAGGGAGGGCATGGCACCTCTCTTTCGGGATGTTTAGTGACCAACTCAAAGGCTTATATATAGTTGTTGCTGGATGGTTCGGAGGAGGGCATGGCACCTCTCTTCTAAATTATCTGGTGACCCAAGATAAATTTATTATACTTATCACTTGGGTTCTTTATATATTGTAGATATCGCGCTAGAGGAACCAACCATCGTACATCTGATTTCTGTTTTGGCGGCTGATGAAAGGTGTGTCTTGTTGAAGAATATATTTTTGGAATTCGCAAGCTGCATAAACCTCAAATCTCATGGTGATAATTCAAATGTTGCAGTAAAGGCCCCAGATGCCTGAGTATCCCAACCAATCCAAGAACAACTCATTAAGTCCTTGTCGCAGAAGTTCATCCCCCATATAGTACGTTCTCGTCTTCTCCCACACAGCAGTCCCAAGAACACTCTGAAGAGGTTTCCCTAACCGAATTATTTCAGTAGATCTCAGCAGGTCCGCCCAATAGATACTCTCCGGTTGCCAGCGTCTTTCCTCGTCTGCGGTTGATGCAAGTATGTCAAATTCTGGTAGTGATTGAACAGTTTCCCAAATTCTAGGTGCTTCATAGTATGATGGTCTGCCAAACTTCTTCAAAGCTTGTTGAGTAAACTCAGGGTCAACCATCTGTCGAGAGGTTTGTCGCAAATAATCAATCTGCTGATCTATAAGAGTTTGTACGTTCTTTCTTTCTTGCGCGGGATCTTCTTCCTTCGTCGTCTTGTCAAGATAGTGGGTAAGTTCATCTCTCAGCTTTCGCAAACGATATTGTGTCCATTCGGGATAGAGAGAGTTTGTATCCGCGTAAGGGCGGACGTTGGTAATATTGCTGGAGTCATAAACGTTGGGCAATGTGGAACGGTATGAAGTGATGGTGGATATCCGCTCCTTCACACCTTTCGCGCGGGCAGCCAGATGACAGACTTCGCCGCCTTGTAGCATGACAGCATGACCAATTTGAGGACCCTCAACCTTCACAAGTTTTGGTTAGTGGGTGTATTTCAGTCTCAGTAATATGGATTCTTACACACCTTCTGTACCTCTCCGTCTCCCTTCTTGATATATGTTTCGCCTCCGATCATACCCTCAGTATCGCTCAGCATCAATACACAAACGTAAGGATACGAGTCGTAGCTTTGGCTCAGTTAGTATTCTCGGTGTTGCAAGCAAGACGGCTAGGGCATGAACTTACTGCCACGGAATAATAGCACTAGCATCTTTTAAAGGGTTGTAGGTTCGGTCTTCGGGACTCAACTCGAGTTTTTCTACCACCGGCTCAGCCTTGAGGTTACTGGCCATTTCTGCGATAGTAGTGCCTTCGACTTGAATGTTAGTGTGCCCTATCTCCGTTGGCATCACCACCTCCAGAGGTACACCAACTGCTTCAGACACAATCCTCATTGTCTCGGGGTGCGTCCAAAAGTCATTGACAAACATTGACTGCTTCGCCGCATCACGAAGCACCAAGGTCCCTGGGAATGGCGAGCTGGCACATTTGTCTATAACATCCTTTTGGAATAGGGCCCTCCGGTAGGCTTTGACACCTTCGGCTGACAATAATGGAAATGGCACTGTTCCTGCAATAGGCGAGGCGGTTGGACTCTGGTTTATAAGCAAGTCTTGCATTGTGAACTTCTTTGAAGGTGGAGTATAGTTGAGGTGCACCTGTTGGACGAGACCTTAGAGGCGGAGTTTTGCTAAGCGTCGGAATTTGTCTAGATTCACATACTTTTGGATCGAACACCTCCTCATTGATGAGCTGTCGAGTGGAGTTCCCGATATATTGCCTCAGCAGGTTGAAAGGATTCATCATGGGCATGATATATAGCGCCAACCTAAGAAGGTAATTGCTGCTGGTTTTCAATTTGAAAACCAGAGTTATGATTTAGGAGCGTGAAAGATATAATTAAAGCCCAATACATTGCTTAATAGTCAGTGTAACTAAAATATAGATACAAAGTACTCGGTTTGGATTGACTCACTTAGGCAGTGCGCTACAGCCCAGATAAGCCATACCTATCCAGGAAGGTCTGTCCGCGGGATATCACCAGAGTTGCATATTATAGGATCGCATGCCCACTTTTGAATGCTTGCTGTTCTTATTAAAGTGTGGGCTGGAAGTTGAGATTGCCCTCGTGAGCTGTGAATTTACTATTATTCCATAATCCTGCTGGACAAAGGACAGATCTACCCTTCTTTGTATCTCCCAAAATACAACCCAATGGCCCGCGAACCTATCGCTCTCTTCTTCTTACTTTATCTTATCAGAATTATGGCTTGATAAGCTGGACGTCTTACACTGGTCAGTTAGATAACATGGGAACAGAGGTGGACATTCCAAGTCTAAACCATAACATAAGATCACTGTTCATGGGACTACTAGTACCTCCCAGATTAGCGATATTGAAGCGTGACGTTGAGATGGCGAAGTAAGAAGATATACGTCTTTTCCAATATATCCAGCATAGAAACACACAAGACTATTGTTAAAGGAACGGGTGGGTGTACATGCGGCCAAGTAATCTACCCCAGAATGTCAAAAACATCCCAGTTTTCCCATGAAATTTCCAATAACTAATGGTGTATCACCTGCGATCCCTCTTTCACTCAGGCAGACATGGAGGAGTTTGCCAGGCATCGACTGAAAGACCCCGTGACCATCCATTTCCTGAAGCGGTTGATTATGTCATGCGCTCGGCTTTCCCCGCATCTCGCTTTGCGTCGGCTCAACAGGAGCTTCTCCAAACCCTTAGGGTTCTCCCATTCTTTACTTTATCCCTTCGAATACCTCGAATGATGCTTACACTGTGATTCAAATTACAATCTATTAAACCCCCATTGCAGCTGGAAAGGCTGTTCTCCCACCATCATGACCCTCTCATCCCTTCTCCGCATTACGCCCCGCTTAACCCCGACCGCGGCCCGCAGAACATCGCGAGCTGTATCATCGGTCACTAACACGTCAAATACAACCAAATCATTGGATTCGATTCTCATCGCGAATCGAGGAGAAATTGCTTTGTAGGTTGGGCACTGAATTAAGTGGAATTGGTGCTTACTTGGACATAGACGAGTTGGACGCACTGCCGCAGAACGTGGGATCCGGGTAACAACACTCTACACCGACCCAGATAGCCGAGCTCAACATGCCTTGAGCTCCCCATTCGCCTTTAATTTAGGATCGGTGTCGGCGTACCTCGATGGTGATAGAATCATTGAGATTGCAAAGAAAGAAGGGTGTCAAGCTATACACCCTGGTTACGGGTTTGTAAGTTGGCTGTGCATATTAAGATTCTAAATGGAATACTGACTCATAGCTTGATACACAGCTGAGTGAGAACTCTGCATTTGCGCAAAAATGTACCGAGGCTGGGCTGGTCTTCATTGGTCCGCCGTATAAGGCTATTGAGGATATGGGTGATAAGAGGTACGTTCATTGTGTTATTTGAATGCTCACTGTGCTTACTATATGTGCTCTACCAGTCGTTCTAAAGAGATTATGACAGCTGCCGGTGTGCCATGCGTCCCGGGATACCATGGACAAAATCAAGACCCTGCCTTCCTCGAGGAGCAGGCGGACCAGATCACATACCCTGTGCTTATCAAAGCCGTCAAAGGAGGTGGTGGAAAGGGTATGCGTATTGCTAGTTCCAAAGAGGTGTTTCAAGCTCAGCTTGAGTCGGCCAAGTCGGAGGCCATGAACTCATTTGGAGATGACAATGTGCTGGTGGAGAAGTATATCACCACACCACGACACATCGAAGTCCAGGTATTTGCAGACAAACATGGTAACTCCGTTGCACTGGGAGAGCGAGACTGCAGTATTCAGCGGAGACACCAGAAAGTTCTAGAGGAATCTCCGGCGCCTCATCTCCCTAACGCAACTAGAAAAGACCTTTGGGCAAAGGCACGGGCTGCTGCAGAGGCCGTCGGCTACGAAGGTGCCGGTACAGTGGAGTTCATTTTTGATAATGACTCCGGGGACTTCTACTTTATGGAGATGAACACACGCCTCCAGGTCGAGCACCCCGTGACCGAAATGGTCACAGGACAGGATCTTGTCCACTGGCAGATTTTGGTGGCCGAAGGAGCCAAGCTCCCCCTTACACAAGAAGAAGTGGAAGAGCGTATCGCCCAGAGCGGACATGGTATCGAAGCCCGAATCTACGCCGAAAACCCAGAGCTGGGATTCATCCCTGACTCAGGGCGTCTGCTCCATGTGCGAACGCCGGCTACGTCTGAGGACATCCGCATTGATGCAGGATTCGTGGAAGGAGACGATGTCTCAGCCCACTATGATCCAATGATCTCCAAGCTTATCGTGCGCGGTGCAAATCGTGAGGAGGCTCTCCGCAAGCTGGCTGCTGCTTTGGAGGAGTATGAAGTCGCAGGACCCGTGACCAATATAGAGTTTCTAAAGTCCATCTGCAAGAGCCCCGATTTTATCGCTGGTGAGGTCGAGACCGGCTACATTGAGAAGCACCGTGAAGAGCTATTCGCGCCGAAGACTATGGACGACGAGGTTTTGGCGCAAGTTGCGTTAGCCTGTTTACATCGCGATAGCGCCTCAGGGGCGCGATCCTCAGCAGGGGTTGCGGGCTCAACGGTCGGGTTCACTCCTAGTTACCAAGAGCGACAATTGTCATTTACCGAGACCGCTGGCCCAGGGTCTAGCGACGGCTCCACGTTCAGTGTACGAGTGCAGCAGACAGCAGATGACATATTCAACGTGGAAGTCGGCGGACGAGTCTTCGAGCAAGTGGTGAGCCGCATGGACCCGGCGTCGCACATCGTCACATCCTTTTTCGCACACACCCGGTTAGATACGACAGTGGTTCGAGACGAGGATACTATCATTGCATTCCAGCGAGGGACCCAGCACCGGCTCACGGTGCCCCGGGCTAAGTGGATGGAGAAGGCATTGGGACTGAAGGATGTGACAAACAGCGTTCTAGCCCCGATGCCGTGTAAAGTGCTGCGGGTGGAGGTGCAAGCGGGAGATGTGGTGGAGAAAGACCAGCCGCTGGTTGTTATCGAGAGCATGAAGATGGAGACTGTGATTCGCAGCCCACAACAGGGAACCATTGCGCGGGTCGTGCATAAAAAAGGAGTAAGTCACGCGCCATTCCCCCTGCCTTTGCTCTACCCCCGTGACACCCTCTCGTTTCGAGATTTGTTTTGATTTTGGCGCCCCCTGGTTACCTGCCTGGGCCGGGCTTTTATTCTTCTCACCGAAGCTTAAAGCTGGGCGGAGACAGTTGAAGATTCAAGAACCACTGACTAACCTGTACCTTGCAGGATCAATGCAAAAGCGGAACACCGTTGGTGGAATTCGCCGAGTCTGAATAGAGTGGGATTTTTGTTATTAAGATGTATCTCATTCCTTGCTATAGAGATATCGTCCAAGGCTGGCACACAAATGTCGAGTTGACGCTATTATGGATTGAATTTGATCATCATTCTTGGGTGCCAACATGGAATACGAGCAATCAAAGAAGTTACAGTCTCGAAGTGTGATGTGCTAGATAACTGGATAGTTTGAGCTATTGTTAATATCTTGCTTTGGGCCGTAGCAACCTCTGGGAATGGCTGCTTACCTTTGAATCCGCCGCCTCTTCTCTAAAAACTGCTGTCATTGTCAATGTCATAGTCATCGTCACTGTGGCTTTCTTCGGAGTAGTCCTCCGCGAAACCATTCAACTGGTCGAACAAGTCCCAGTCCACTTCTCCCACTAGCTCCACTGCCACATTGAGTGTCCCTTCAAGGCTCGTGATTTTCCTTCTAGCATCTAAGTTTGGAGCTTCCGCATAGACCTTGATGACGATCTCTTGGAGAGATGAAATCTCTCTGAGACGAGCATCAACCAGCACAAGGGCCTTGGCACAGATCTTCGGGCTGTCAAGTGAATCGAGCTGGTGTTTCATGGCATTTGTGCTGTGTGAGGTTGTGATGATCCTTTTCAGATTGGTGCAGTGGTACTAGATCTTTTCCAGTATTGAGGCTGTCCTCTTACAGGCTGACCTTGTCTTGAAGATCAAGTTACATGGTTATATATGTTTGCTGTTTGACTGCCAAAGAATTTGTCAAAGAATAGATCAAACAAAGGAGCCATTTCAAGCGATCATTATGACCGTATCAAATGCCCGATTCTAGGGGCAAAATAATATTGTGCCTCTTTCCGTTTTCGACTCTCACTATATACCCTAATGATACTAAATCACATTGAGACGGTTATAAAGCTGCGGCCCCACATAAGCCCTGGTCCACTATGTCCACTAGCCCCATATTTAGACGTAGTAGAGGGAAACTTGTTCTCCAGTATAGCTCGACATGTATTTCTTCGAGTAATTTCACATGTACAGAGTACCCCGCGGCAAAATGCACTACATGACACAAATACGACCAGGTCAATTGGAGCTAATTGGGCAAATGCATGTTGCCCCCGAAATGCAGAAAGTGACTGGTTCCTTTTAAAAGTAAATACGGAATAATAGACAAAGTACAGCAGGCTCTAAGCGATTTGAATGACGTACTCTGTACTCCGTACTAAATAATATAACACAAGTTTCATGTAATTCACTTGAAAAGCAAAGTATCTGATACAAAGGTAAAGCGCCGATATGACATCACCCTAGCTTGTTTAAGAGAGCTTTAAATAGTTAAACATCTTTAAGGCCCAAAGAGGACAAGTTAAGGTCCAGTAAATCGCCCCAGGTATTCATTGGCTTGTTTCATCGCAATTGTCCCATTCCCTAGCTCCTTAAGCCTTGAAAGAAAAAAGTCAGATCCGATGACTTGCTTTTGTTTAATACCCTCCCAGGGTTCCCTCCTGCCAATACCAATTTTATCCAATTTCACTCACGTATATCGCATCTCTCTCAACCCTACCCCATATACCTCCACAGCTCCAGTAGATCTGAAGCTGTGACCTCCAAAATGTTCAAGCCTGCAGTTGCACACAATGTCATCAAGGCTCTGAACACCGTCCGCCCTGCTACATGCTTCACCCGCCCTCTCTCATACACTGTGTCACTCGGAAAGAAGAAGAACGATGACCCTTTAAAAGACCCCATCATCTCTGCGACAACCAAGGCCCCCGAGGGTACTTCTGGTGTGGTGGAGGGCCAATTCGCTCGCACCGATGAAAGCGTCCACATCGAATACCCTCCCGACAGCGAGATTCCCGCTCAGCCCGTGGCTCAGGGACGCGGTGGCATGCATTTCAAGCGTACACTGGCTCAATTCTCACTTGAGAAAAAGGTCAGCGTCGTGACTGGTGGTGCTCGTGGCTTGGGTCTGGTCATGGGCCAAGGCCTCGTCGCTTCCGGCTCGGATTTGGCTATCATTGATCTCAACGGTATGTTCTACGGCCACTACAGATGAGCGGATCAAATAGTTTATCCTAACATCTACCACAGAGGACGAAGCCGAGTCCGCAGCTACCTCGTTGATCGAGCAGTTCCGCAAGGAGAATCCCGGTCTGGAAGAGTACGTCCATGGCCATACGATCTCAGCTCGCTGTAGTGGCTAATTTCAAACAACAGCATGCCCAAAGTCACTGCTCATTACGCGGACGTCGCCAGCCCCGACTCCGTGCAGAACGCCATGACCGAAGTGCTAGCCAAACATGGCCAGATCGATAACCTGGTCACCTCGGCCGGCTTTACCGAGAACTTCGAGGCCATCAACTACCCCTTCGACCGTATGCAGAGACTGTGGGGCGTCAATGTCGATGGCACATACCTCTTCGCCATCAATGTTGCCAAGCACCTGATGGAGCGCAAGGCGCCCGGTAGCATTGTCATGATCGGCTCCATGTCCGGTTCCATTGTTAACGTTCCCCAGCCCCAGGCTCCGTACAACGCTGCGAAGGCTGCTGTGCGCCACCTTGCCGCTTCGCTCGCTGTGGAGTGGGCTGGCCATAGTATCCGCGTCAACTGCATTAGCCCGGGCTACATGCTCACTGCTCTGTAAGTGTCCCGATGAGATACATCTGAACAAATAAATATCTAGGAGGAATCGTTGCTAATGTTGTCTTAATTCAGAACCCGGAAGATCCTCGATGAGAACCCCCAGCTTCGCGACCAATGGATCTCTCTCATCCCTGCCGGCAAGATGGGCACACCGGAGGACCTGATGGGTGCCGTCACCTTCTTGCTCAGCGATGCCTCCAAGTACGTCACTGGGGCAGATCTCCGTGTTGACGGCGGCTACACCGTAACTTAAACACGTCACCTGCGTGCTATTCAAGATTTCTTTTTGATTTTCTTGTTGCATCATACTAGCTTTTCTTTCGTGGATGTGAATTCGACATATACCAGTCATGTGTTACGACATGAGTTGCGGGATAACTTGGCCATGCATCTTGGGTTTTGCATTTTTGGGGGCCACAAAACTCCCGGAGAATACTCTTTTCTGAGAGTGACTTGGTTAAAAGGTCCACTGGATTTCTTTCGCTTTCAATAATGATCTTGAATCATGCAGTGTGGGGGAGCATCTCCTCACAAAAAGAGCTACACGGTGGTCCAGGCCCCTTGGGTCCTACCCAGACCACTCCCTGTTTAGCGAATTGACTATCCCAGTACCTCCTTGCAGAATGCAAGAATTAAACGTAGATATAGATGGGGTATAAATAAACCTAACCTGACGCACCTGCATTCCGGGATGCACCTCGGATAACCTGGAACTGGGAATTCCGCCGGGACAGATTCCGATCTCCCCGTTACAATTCTACATAGTGTGCGTGCGAAGGGATATAGTCGACTCAATACCTAGGTATATCACAATATACCCATGTCATCCGATATATCCCCAGGTTGAATACGAATGAAATAAGATATGGTACTTGTGTCACATTGCTAGAGCAAACAAATCTGCTTATAACGTCCTTACTATGAGCTTGTGGCAAATAGATCAGATATTTAAACCCCCTTTGCGGCCAAGAGCGAGGCATTGTCAAATTAGAGGTGACCTTTGGAGAATTCCAAGGCTGCAAAGCTCCAACCGGAGATTGTGCAACTTGCCCTTATTATCCAGAGACATCGAATCGATAGTCGAAGAGTCGCTTAACTGTGGCCCTCTGGCGTTTAAGATTGACACCATCCTGTCTCAGTTTTACAGCGCTCAATATCCAAAACAATAGCCTACCTCGCTCTATACCTCACCATAATTGGTTCTCTAAGGCCGTCTCTGCATAAATAATGAAACGAATACTTTTGGAACCATGTCAGATGATGAATACCCATTGTACCTAGATTAGTCTGTATGGTTGTTTCCACTGCAAAGGCCTGCTGTTGGTCTTTTGTCCGCGAAGCTAGCACAATTGCGCAGCGATGTAAATATTGTATATATAGTGCAGTGTTAGATAGAAACATGAAAGAGCTCTGTGAAACATATATATTTCAAGTTTTTCCATACTCGGTGCTGATTTCCTGTTAAAGCCTCAAATTGACAATGTCCCGTCTTGGCTTCGCTCTTATGTCGATCTCTTTTTTTATCTCCGACTCATACCACTTCCATGCTCCGTGCCGAGCCCACTTAGCTCGGGGATGAAGAAAGTCCTACGGAGCACTGTAAATAAAACCCCCCCTCTTTGTCGGTTCAAGTCCCCTTCCTCTCTACAATCGCCCACAAGCTACCATGCGTTTCAATTCCACATTAAGCCTGGCAGTACTGGCCAGCGCGACAGCTGCTCAATTGACAACCCAACTATTTAACTTCACCAGCTCAATCAACATCGAAAACAGCGAGCTCCGTCCTAACGGCCATCTCCTCACAACCTTTTACAAAGCCCATCTCTACACAATCAACCCGCTAGCCCGGAAACCCGAAGCCGAGCTCGTCGCCACGCTTCCCGGCGCCACAGCTCTAACCGGCATTGCACCCGTTGGCCACGACAAGTATGCCGTCGTAGGCGGGGTACGAGGCTCATACCACTACGACAATGAGACCATATACACTGTCGATTTCAGCAAGAATGCCAAAACGCCCACCATCGAGACTGTCGCCCACATCCCCGACGCCGATATGCTAAACGGCATGGCTTCAATGCCATTGCAGCCGCATATCCTCCTAATCGCAGACGCGCGGTTGGGATCCATCTTCCGCGTGGACATTACCACCGGTGTCTCGAAGGTGGTGTTAAAGAACGACGCCCTTGCTGCGCCCACGAACTCCTCCATGCCCATTGGCATCAATGGCCTGCAGGTAGTTGGAAATAATGTGTATTTCACCAACAGTGCGCTTAATATCTTCGCCCGGGTGCCTGTCAGCGAGGATGGACAGACCTTTGGCCATATACAGGCCATTGCGCGTCTGGAGCGCGAGGCTGGTGATACTGAATCCGATTGGGATGATTTTGCTATTGATGATAGTGGAAATGCTTATGTTGCGCAACCCCTCAATACCATTGCTAAGATCACGCCGGATGGAACGCAGAGTGTTGTTGCTGGCGGCAGTGATAGCTTGACTTTTATTGGGCCTACGTCTCTGCAGATTGTGCCGGGTAGGAAGTTGGCTTATGTTACTACCCGTGGAGGTGATAAGGGGGGTGTTTCTTATGGTGGACAGGTTGTTGCTCTTCAGCTTCGCTAGTAAATAGTGCAGGATCTGAGTATATATAAATATGGTTTTATATTTAGATGCTTCGTATGCCACTCATCTATTTACAACTAGAATCTAAGGACCTGTGAAAGTGACGCCGAAAATGACCGCTTTTGGCGCTTGAAACTATTCCCCTTCCACCCGTAACTAAGCCTCTGCTTGACCCCCACTATTCTGCACCATTAGTAGAGTTAACAGAGTCTTCAATATCTGCCATTTTTACCAATTAGTCGTACGCCTTTCTGTCAAGTTCTTTTAGTTATCACCACCTTTCCCGTGAAATTTAATCCATCGGTTGAATCGTCTATTCCATCGAATCCGAAGGAGCAGATCTCTCCCGTAGCCTCAGAAGTCCCTGGTGAAGGCACCAGACAGAATCTACAGGAGAAATCAGCCACGGGGAGCGTGGAGCAGATTTCGGTCTGTCAATAATCATATGGTCAATCCTTGGCAACCCTTAAAGAAGGTTAAGACAAAGAAGTTAAATATATATCAAGATTCTGATTCGGCCTCCATAGCGCTTTTCCTTTAAACTACTCTTAATTTATTCCTAGCCCGTACCCCTTTCTCTTATTGTAAGCTTCCTTTTCGTCCGAGAGATACCTGCTCGCTCTAAGCTTACTCCAGCTCTTAGAGAGAGGATCTGTAAGCTCCTATAGAGGCTTTATACCGGCAGAATATTATATAAACAGAGGGGGTTAAGATTACCTAGGTAATGCGTTGTCACTGTAGAGAGTTCAATGCCACGACCATACATTGTTGTACCTCGCCCTCATTCGGGGTTACGTCACCGACCCAGTGCCCTAGCTCCCAATACCCATGTGCGTTGTATAGGTAATAACCTTAGTTCTGACAAATCTCTCCCAACGCCATCCTCCCTAGAGCTAGTATTGGACACTTTGCGCACCTGTTCCTCCTATTTTGTCTGGTTGATCAACTTGCCCGTGTTGCACTTTCAAAATAGCCTCTCCGGCAGGACTCACGAAAAAGGAAGCCACGATGAGCTCGCGTGAACCCAGGTCGACTCGCCCCAAACTCACTAAAACCTCATCTTCTCACTCCCTTCCACCCACCGACATCCCATCCACCAGACTTCAAGCCACCGAAGTGTCGCCTGACAAGTTTCTCACTACCTCCCGAACAGGCATGCCATTCCATGAAACAGCGCCCACCCCTCAATGTACAAATCCTCTCCGCGATGCTGATTCTGACCCTAGCTCTGTCTCGGCGCATTTTACCACGACTGCCACCACAGGCTCAACGATTTCGTCTGAGCTCCATTCACGCGATCTCGATAACTCCTCCTACCGCGTTCATTTCGACGACATTTCTGTTCCACTAGATGCGAGAATCCTCACTGCTCCGTCGTTCCAATAGCTTAAAGCGGCACTAAACCAGTTAAAAGATCAACTTTCCAGCCCCAATCCCCCGTCGTCCCAGTTCATACATCTGCAAGACACGGGGGAAAACCTATTCTCCAGAATTAAAGAAGACCAAGAGCTCTTTCCCGGTGTGCGAGTGACAATCTCGTATCTTCGCGGCGAAGTACTGTTTAAAGTCATGCCAGACCACCAACACGATTCAATCATTGCCTTAGAAAGGCAATTCACAGGTCCGCCGTTTACATATATCTGCCAAGTCTGACATGCGTTCAAGGTTCTATTCATGATTAGGACTGAAGCTAGCACTAGAACAATGACGTAAAAATGGAACATGCCGTGGTCTATCACTAGGCAATATCGGACAAGATATCTAAAGATGAATCATGGATATTATTGTCTAAATAGCTAGAAACAAGAATGCATATATAGATCCACTCTGCAGGGGGGCTGAGATACCTAGGGGGAAAAGGACAAACGCCAAGACTGGGATTCAAACCGGGATATGCTGCTGGGCCCTAAAGGACTCCTCATGCGAGGGCGGACAACTAGCAGGTTTGTTCCCATTATACCATCTTGGGGTCGATAGCGATAGCCGCGGGGGGGGGGGGGGGGGGGGGGGTTAGCAATCGGCGGCAAGACAAGACTTGTAGACAGTGATTGTGTGAGTCAAGGGATGCTAGCTGAAGGGAATCAGCACCAAGGCAGTTGGCTCGTTCAATCCAGTAAATTATCCAGTACATGAACGAGCGAGGCTGAGGTACAAAGAGCATAGAATTAATTGGACTAAGTCTTTGGGACACGACATGCCTGGCTGGTATGCCTGGCTGGTTCAGACTAATGGGGCCCGCTGCCAGTTGCGAGAGGTACTGATAGACTTAAAGTACCAAAATCAGATTTAATGCAGTGTTCCATCGCACAGTCAATCTCTGCAGCAAGTTCAACGGCCCCCACAGATTGCTTTATCCGGCGGCCACATTCACACCGGACTGGAAGTATACTATCTTCCCATCTGATACCCAGTTGGAACTCAGAGATTCAGCCAAAATACTATTTTCCTTTATAGAACACAATACCAAGGAATGTAGGAAGCCAGGTTCATGTTAGAGACTGCCAAATTAGAGACGGCAGTCGAGGACCAATACTGATATTGCGGGTACACTAGAGTGTGCACGGTTGTAGCGACGTTCTGGCTATGTCTGCAACGGGTTGTGGCTAGGTATACGCTTGATATGAGCAGTTCAGGGAGAAGATATTTATGCGTCTTCTAGATCGTTTGCAGTGGATTTTCAGTGGAGAAAGATGGAGAAAGTACACCAGACCCAATCACAATCTTCCCCGGGTTTTCTCCGCATACCGCATACTCGAGAATTTTTCTCTCCCATTGGATATAGCGAATTAAGGGGGCAAATGGATGTGAATGTCACCTCGGAATAGCTCCTTGATTTGGCCTGAAGGATTTTCCCCAGGTCGTATTGGGGGTGTTCTGTATCACATCTAGCAGGTCGGCCGCCGATAGGGCTGTGTTTTTGCTACATCCCTGCTTGCAAAAGGACACGCAATTCGGAATGTAATAAGGATTTTTTTTCCGGCTAGTCCTTTTATACTTTAGTCTTATTAGTGAGTAGTGTAGTTCCTTGTAGACATGTAACGGTGAAGTCCCCAGAACATCGAGGGAATTTGGGCATATTTAGAGATATTTTAAGATTTAGGGAGATCCTGGGGAGATTTAAGGCAGATCTCTCCGGTCCGGTTTGGAATTGAAGGGGATTTCCCCCACCTTGACCGCTACAGGCAAGGGCGAACCCTGGGGTACATTTCTCAGTTTCTTTGTTTCTGATCTGTTTTTCTTTCTTTTCTCCTTTGTGGAGTATATGAAGCGTTTACCATGTTCGTATCTAAACGCCAGTTGAGCATGTCTAAAGGCTTTAACTGATGTGGTTCAAGTTCACCTTGAATATCTTGTTCTGAAGTATCGACTTGCCACTTCAGAGTATTACGACATCCGGAAGGATAACACGAGAGCTCTTCTCGTTTGAAAGGTCATCTGCCAGGCCTTTTTTCGTTTGCCAAAAGCGTTTTGTGCTGAATACAAAGGATGATAGGCAAGGCTTGGCTTTACATCAGCACGACTGGTCCACGCACTATTCAGCAGTATTATTTGATTCTACCCCCCCCTCGGTATTGCCATTCTCGCGGCACTCATCTCGGACGTCTCTGCGTGCAAAGTCAATATCCCGGTGTCATCTTAAGCTCGACTGCCCAAACAAACGTACAAGATGGAACCAAAGCTCCCCCAAGGACTCGTGGTCATGTCGAGTGTGTCTCCTAGTGAGATATTTGAGCAGGAGACATTAAGTAACGGTGTTTACAAGAGTCTTTGGCAAGGTACATCCCCCTATTTGGTCCCTTGGTGGAGGGGCTGACTGACAAGACACAGCCTACTCGATCTCGCACCTGGCCAGCAAAGATGAGACCGAACGTCGCCTAGAACATCTCTTCTGGAGGATATGGGGTACTAAGCGCCTCTCGAGCCGTATAAATCTCCATACCCTAGACGGTCTTATCCTACGCATCAAAGCACCGGCAATATTATCTGTCGGACAAAGGCTCACCGTCTCACCGTTGCCTGGGAATGGCGACAAAGAAAAAAAGGTAAACAAAAGATTGTTCCACACCGCACCATATCAACCCCATATTGACAATTAATGCAAGTCCATTAATAAGAATCAGTCAGGCTGCGCAGCCGAAACCTGTTCTCCTAACTCAATATTGAAGAAGCTGCAGCCTTCAGAGGTTGGAAGGCATACGACAACACGCCTGCTTCTTGACACTCCCCTCGGCACAAAAATAACACTCGAACCCTCCAATTCACCTACCACAGACATGTCTGATGAGCCCACTCTCGCTCCCAATGTGGGTAGCATGGGCCATCAGCGTCGCAAAAAGGCCTCGATGGATTCTGATTCTACTCTCCTGCGAGAAAAGGCTGGCAACCATCCTAAGAAGACATCCATTGTTGCTGAGCCTACCATCATTCCGGATAATTTGGGCCAGCACGGTCCCAAGAAGACCTACCTTACTGCGACACGCAACGGACGAGGCCCACGCCGCCGGCCAGTCTTCAACCGCCGCAAGTCCTCGCAGACATCTATCCCGAAAACACCACATCCCACTCGCCGGCGCTCCGAACCATCCACCAAATCCGATGGCGCTGACGCCATCTACGAAGACAGCTATGTAGAGCTGGGTCTACTGCAGCACCTCAGTTTCCGCGACGAGGAAGACCAGATCGCGCGTGATCTGGGACGTGAGATTGCGCCTGAGCCGAAGCCCGTCAAGCCACCTGTTCCACTATTCGACGACGAATTTGTCAATGAGCCTTCTGCCGTGGAGGCCGCGAAAGCAGCTCCAAAGATGTATCCTATTCCTTTTCCGCGAGCTTCTTCCCTCCGGCACCCAATGTTGAGCCCCGGGGATTTCTGCAAGATCACGCCGTCCTTCGGAGTTATGGAAAGCCACCTCGACTTGCCTGGTGGACCGGAGCTTGCTGCTCCTGATGATGTTGAAGGGGACTGGACCGATATTGATGCTATTGATTCGACACTTCCTGTCTCGCAGCCCTTCAAGAACCTGATCTCGCACCATGAGACTGTTGACCAAGACCTCCCAGCTGTACAGCCCATTGCCCCCGTTGTCAAGGCGGCCTCGTTGCTGTCATCTGCTATGAAGGGAGTGAAGTTGTGATTTCTCATCGCCGAGGGACCGAGTCTTGACCTGGGGGACTACGACTAAGGCACATCTATCTTTGCTCTGACTACGCCGGCTCTCGACATACTGTACATTACCGTGCCTCAGAGCATGCTCACCTGAAGATCTTGGAAATACCGGATGCTTGAAGAGGAAAGTATCCCAGCAGATGCGGGTTACTCTGGAAGACAAAGAGGTGGCATTCGCTCATCGTATGAAATTGATGGCATGAGAACCGAATAAAAGAAAAATTCATATCATGATATCCAAGTGCACGCTTAGAGCTTATTCTATGTATTTCAATATTCACAGTAAACAACAGAAGCAAATCAGTCTCTACTAATGAGACTACATTAAAGTCATCGAGCGATGACTGAAGAAAAGCCTTAGTGCATTGTATTGGGATAACGCCATCCATAAAAATAGGCAAAAGCACTATACATCATGACTCCAGAACCCGAGTGCCAGGTACCAAAAGAACAAACGAAGGCAAATGCTATTCAACCACCGTGTCCATCCGATGCCATCAAGGGATCTATCCATGATCCCACCCAGCAAGCCCACTATCAAAGCGAGCATGCATAACTTCAAAAAGTCCACCTAAATCTGCTCACCCTTCTCCGCATCAAACCCAGCCTCAGAAGGAGCCGACCTGCGACTCTTCAACCAGCGCACCAAGACCCAAGAAGCAGTCATAACCCAGAACACCAGGTTAATAATATCAATCCAAACAGCATGGCGCATACGATTAATCTTCGACGCATCACCAAGCTCAGAAGTAGCAGCAGCATCCACCTTGGCACCCGAACCCTCCACGGGATGAACACCAATATACATCTTCCCGAAGATGCCAAAGAGTGTCAACCACAGCACTGTGACAACAAACTCCCACGCAAACTGCGGTAGCAGCAGCGCAGGACCAGGCCCGGCACCGGGCTTGGCTTTGCGCATCACGAATGGCAGGATGAGATGGATGGCTGCGGTGACGGTTGCCAGGAAGGCTGTGATGAGCGCGTACACCCATTTCGAGTGCCAGGTGTGTTTGTCTGAGTGGTCGTGGCGAACGTCTCTTCCGTACAGGCCGATGACTGTTAGGCCAAAGACGAATTGGAGGAAGCGCACAGTTGAGAAGAGCATGAACGTTAACTTGGCGCTTTTGGTTTGTTCTTGTTGGGGTGCCTCGAAGTGCATTGTTGTGCCGGGCGTTGCGCCGGCTGGGTAGCCGCTCATTGGGTGTTGCTCGGTTTGGTAGTTTGGTGGATAGACGCCGGTAGTTTGGTATTTTTGGAGATCTTTCTTGGCTTTGTATTTTTTGGCTTGGGAGTAGCCGAGTTTGAGGAGAGGGACAGCCAAGAAAGACATTTTGGTTCTCTTGGGTGTGTGTGTGATGATGTAGTTGTTGGTTGTAAGGTGTGAATGTAAGTAAGGTAAATGCCTTCGAGGATATGGCGCACAGCGCAGAGATTATGATGAAAAATAGAGAAATGAGATTTCGATTTCGAATGATAGAAGACGAGTATTCCAAGATTTGGCAGACCAGATGCCAAATAAGAGGAACGAATCTATTGTCGAGATTGTATGGATGGATGGAGAACAAAGAGAAGGTTGCCCAGCGTATTCAAAAGATATAATAGGAATGAAAGAGCACAAAAGAAAGTAGTGAGAATAGAATGAAAGACGAGTCTGAGTTCAATGGCACGGCATGGCTGTTCTTTATAGACCAGCCCTATTCTCGTTCCCCGAACATATTCCTCAGAACTTGAACACAACAAAGGCTAATGGTGCTATTTTCTGGCACTTGCAACCCAGGATGAAACGAATCTCCTTCTTTGGGCGCGCGGTTCGCTCTGACGTTTCTCCACTGTGACATATCGTCGTCTTTCATCCAAAGACACTGAGTCGGGGACGAGAAGATGAAACGGGTAGATCAAAATAGAATACCGAACACCCCTGTAAACACAAGCTAGCCCCAATCATGCATCAAACTAACACCAAGTTAGGTCTTGCAGAACTTAGTGGGGCTTCAGTTCGCGCGCGCCAACTCGGGTTTGATGTGGTTTCAAGTTGCTCGAGGTCCAATCAAAATACATCTATTTTTGGGAGCTTACTATATGATGATCTAAGAAAAGAATACATGCTACGAGAATGGATATTGGATCATTTCACATCTCATTCAGAACATACATATCGTAGACATTACAATTACAAAGACACAACCAGGAACTCCAAGAACTTTGTCCGATCAGATGCTCGCCATACCAACATGCTTTGAGAGGGGATTTCCTTCCATGCAAAAATCCCAGAACACCACTCTCAAAAAGTATCCAACACCCAGACCCGTAAAAAAACAAATGCAACGATGAAATGTCAACTATGGGGAGTAGGTCAACTACGCCGGTCGACTTGCTCCGGAATCCGCAGAGCCCTTGATGCCTGGAACAGAAGCCGCAATCTTAGGATGATTTCCAGTGGGTAGTGGGGGCTTGAGGTCGGTGGGAGACGCAGGCGCGGAAGGTGGGACCGGCGAAT
Source organism: Penicillium robsamsonii (assembly GCF_028829455.1). Taxonomy (NCBI): domain Eukaryota; kingdom Fungi; phylum Ascomycota; class Eurotiomycetes; order Eurotiales; family Aspergillaceae; genus Penicillium; species Penicillium robsamsonii. The sequence goes on along the minus strand of NW_026643219.1, from coordinate 7,028,521 downwards.
TTTCATCATCATCATACTCATGTCCTTGGTATTCATCATCGGGAAGACCCGACCCACCGGCGGAGGAGTGGTCCACCGAAGCGCGGTCGTATCCCTGTTGGTAAGGCTGTGGGCCATTCTTGGATGCGTTCTTCGTCGCCTTCTTGGTCTTGCGACCCTTCATCTTGGCCTTCTCCAAAAGTCGTTTCTTCTCCGCTAGTCGCTTGCGCTCTTTGCGGTCTTTCATCTCATACTGTCGGATTAGGGCTTCGGGCGGAGTCCCAAAGATGCTCTCATATTCGCAGAATTCACAAATCCAGATATCCTGGAGACTCGGGGGATGGTGAAGGTTCGTGTATTGTTGCTGGATCTTGCGTTGGCGTGCAGACAGTGCGTATATGCTGCTTGGTGACCGTTTCTTCTTGGGGCCCACGGGAGTTGGCTCCCCACCTTGAGCGGGTGCTTGGGGTGGGGCCTGGTGGTTCGTGGGGCCAGTCTGTGCCCCTTGTGTGGAGAGCCCCTTGTGTTTTTGACTTGCCGGTCCGAGTGGTGAAGTAGGGGATCGATAAGGGATCGAATAGTTTCGCTGCATAGCCATGCCCTTGGACGAGTCGGACTCACACGTGAAGGTAAACTGTGTCTTGGTCGGAGTGGTATTTTCTTTTTCTTTCTCCAACAGGCTAACGTTGCTGGGACCTCGAGGCGGGGAGGAGTGTGTTGCGGCATTGGCGATCGCGGTGGAGATGATTCCCTGGTCAGAAGAAGATTCACCTGGTGCGTAAGTTAGAACACTGTACTCGGGGAACGGAGGAGAAATATGCATACCAGAAGGGCCGGGGGTGGACATCAGCCCATCCCGCCGATTGGGCGTCCGCGCGTTCATCCATCCATTCTGAGCATTTGGTGATAACGGGTTTCTGCTGCTACTACGAACAGTAGGACGTCCCAACCGACCTCTACCTGAGCCAGATATCCCATTTCCTAAAGGAGACGCAGGGTTTCCACTCCCATAATATGTGCCAGTAGCATCAGTCGGGGTAGGAACCTGTGCGGGGGTTGAGCTTGCCAACCCCATACTGGCGAACTCCGGAGACAGCGCAGAATGGTGTCCTCCCAAGTTTCCGGGTGTAGGTATCTTTCGCTTTTTCTTGTTATTCGTATTCTCAAACGCGTCATAGCCATCCCCGGTTGAAGATTTTGTCTGCGGTGTGTCGTGAGGGAAACTATGTGGATTGCCAGACGCGGGAGGTGACATGGACGATCTCCGAACAACACCACTCCTCCGAACAACCATCGGACCGCCTTCATCACCGCTCTCCAACTCTACCGACGTCTCAAATTCGTGGGTGTCAACCTCTGGTGACAATTCAGTCTCCGCAGTCTGCTGCACATAAACTTTGGATTCATTCACCGCCTCTTCGGAATCCGCAGAGACACCATAGAATATTTGAGATGCCGGCGGCGTAGGAGGATAGAATAGAGTGTCGGCAGCATCCGAAGAAAGGCGTGAACGGAGGGTCCGTCTAGGTAGAGGACGGATCAGACGATCAGGGTAAATGGTAGAGGGCGTGTCAGGGGACGAATTGAACACCCCGTCTACATGGCATCGTCAGTATCCAGTCAACTAGTTGATCGTCATCCTGAATTGGGGAATCCCCGATCATCCGGACTAGACGTCTCTGAGCAGACATACTCATTGTAGCTGTCATCATGCAAGATATCCACGCTCGCCATCAACCACCGACGATGCTATGAGAATGATATTCCAGCCCTTTGGCTCTGTCCTTTTATCCCCCGCCACCGTATTTGCTTCGGAAGGGGCCAGTAATCCAAAAGTCGGGGGTGGTGTTGAGGGGCGAATTGGGGGGGGGGTAATATCTTCAATGTCTGTGGTGCGCGGTCATGAGCTTTCCATTCAATAACAACATCCCGAGAATCGTATAGGTGGTGAGGTCAACATGTAACTGGGAATCAATCCAATCCCCGCGTTCCTCTGCCGTCCACAATCTCGGGGACACGAATATCGACCTACCCACAAAATAGTGCTATTACTCAGCACCTTATATATTCAAGAGCGGTATAGGATCCAAATTCAGAAGCGAAGCAAACCTGGACCTAGATCCAGTGCTAAAGTCAAGGCAAGTGAATAACTAGAATAACTACCAAGAGGGGTTGAGGGATATGAAGAGAAAGAGACAAGTCACGGGAATTTGAAAATACGCTAATCTACTTTTGGTAATGCTCCCCTATGACTTCGGCGAGAACTGGCATTACTTTGAGTACATGACTCTGAAGAACTCTGAAGAACTTCTCTGCAGGCCAGACACCTGGGGAGCACGTCTTTGGTGTATCTTCTAGGTACCATCATAGATTACATCTTTGGTTATCAGTCGACAAAATACTACTGCATCAACGGATGCTACTTGGGAAAAAGAGATCCCGCTCTGCGATCATCTTCAGATAACCAGGTACTCCCGGTACCTGAATTCACAGGGAAGCATTCAAGAGCTGGGGTGCCGGATTGATTGCATGCTGGCTATTCATTTGCTGATCACATCATGAACCATACCTAGCCCTAACTTGTGCAACGAATCTCGATCGGGTGTGATGGGACCTGTTGAACCCCTCCGGAAGGCTTTTCTCAAAGCTTCATTTCGCCTCTCCTACCACCAACACACCTCGGAGCACATTTCGGACAAATAACTACATCATCTAGATGTTAGGAAGAATCGATGCTATAAGTTTTCAACTTGCAACTAGACTAAAGTTGTCTTGCCGGCGCCTAAAACGGGTTCGGCTCGGAATGGGAGGCACATTCGGTACAGAAGATGGTCCAGACATACAAAACCTGACACAAAGGAGTCATTGGATTGGTCATTCCTATTGTTCCTAGAACTTAGGTAGAACCGAGGGTCGAGTTTTGCGGCTTAAACCAATTTAACCGTGGTAGTTGCCCTCTTCCTAGAGTGCTCTTTGCGTTATTTCCACTGGGGCACATCGTATTGCGGTTCAGAGGAGAATGTTGGTAGCCCTATACAGTATTGCATGATGTGCCTTGTTCCCTGGCCGTCTTTCTTTGTCTGGCAAGCCCTCTGGTTGGTTTATCCTGCGGTAAAAAAAAAAGAAACTCCTCCCACTAATGAGCCACAAAGCCAATGTACACTGTAAATATTTGGTTGAAAGAACGGCAAAATGTAGAGTAAAAACAGCATTAAAGTCCTCCGTAGGCAATGGGGGGGAAAAGAAGTGAAACACGAACAGCATGAGTGGTGAAAGATTCGCGCGTCGAAGAGGCGTCGAGAGCGGGGAAACCGGCGATTGGATCTTTTGGAGTCCCATTCCGGCACTTTTCTCCTTCTCTTCTTCCTCCCCGCCATTACAAGGAATTATTTCTCGGACTATGTAGTCATCGGGCTCTTCATCGAGCCTTGTGACGACTTTATACAGATCTGCGATTCCCAATTGTCCTGCTCTTTTTCACCTAACTCCCCTCCCCAAGAGCTCTCAATCGCGCGCGAAAGCTCCCTCGCAAACGGCTTTTCTCGAGTGCTGGAATCACACCAACCAACGTCTCGAAAACTTGTTGACTTTTCCTGATTTGACCTTCAGAGCTCTTTTTTACTCTCTTACAATCCTCAACCCTCCCCCACCATGACTCCTCGTCGTTCCTCTCGGGCTCGCACCTCCCAGCCCTCTCCTGCCCTCCTACAACACACCAACTCCTCCTCCAGCTCCTCGAACTCCCTTACTCGAGAGAGGAGCACTCGATCAAATCATAAAAATCCTTCTCCTCACGAATCGACCGGCAACCGCTCTCAGTCCATCGATGATGCTGAAGGTGGCTCGAAAGACCTTCCACATACGCGGCAGCGCCAGCGCGCCCACGACGACGACGACGATCCACCCCGTGAAGAAGATGAGGATGACCTAGATGATGAGGAGGAGGAAGTAACTCGATGTCTCTGCGGTCAGCAAGAATATCCAGGATTGCCTCCTTCACGTCGCGAGGCCCTCGGTCGCGGCACCATCAAGCTGGAGTCGGGACAAGTTCCCACTGATCCATCTGATCCCATGTCAGATGAGATTGGGAGTATGTTCATCCAGTGTGACTTGTGTAAAGTCTGGCAACATGGTGGTTGTGTTGGAATCATGGATGAAGCAACGAGTCCTGACGAATATTTTTGCGAGGAGTGCCGGAAGGATTTGCATAAGATCAAAGACGAACCTCATGGGTGGGTGAACCCCCGTTATCCTTTGAAATTACTCGGCCCTATATACCCCTACATTTGTGTCAACCCATATCTCGGTGGTTGTGCTTTGCTCTTGCTGCTTTGGAGGGGCTGTTTTTCTGAGGCAGTTTCACGCACAATCACTCCCCCAAGCATTTACAAAATACCAATGCTCCTCGATCTTGCTACATAGAATGTTTTGACAAGGCATACTGACAATCCCGCAGGCAACACTCTTCTACCTACCTTCCTGTTGCACCAGAACCAGTGCCGCCGCCGCCACCACCACCTCCACCACCTCCCCCGGCCCCAGCCCCAGCCCCAACCGTGATCCCGGCAGTGCCTGAGGTACCCGAGGTACCTGAGGTGCCAGTGGTGCCAGCCGTCCCAATCATTCCGGCGGTGGCCCCGTCCCCCGGCCCTTCCTCTCGTGCCTCGTCGAGAGATATATCGCGGCGTTCCAAGGATCCCAAGTCCCGGAGCAGCGAGAGTGCCGCCGCGCACGCAAAGCGGCGATCGACAATGAACAGCCGGGATGCTGCTTACGACGAAGAAGAATTGATTCGACGTGCAATTGAGGAGAGCAAGGCCGAGACCAAAAGCAATGCGGATGAAATGGACACACGTCTGGGCAAGCGGAGTCGAAGTGACAGTGTGACGTGCGTATTCCCAGGCTGAACAGCATTGACTCGGATAATATGGCTAACCAGTTACCCAGGAACAGAGAACGAGCGAAACGTCCGCGAACTACTTCACCCTCACCTAGCGCCATCTCGAAGCATAGCAATATAGCATCTCACCCGCCTTCTGATGATGAGACGAAACAAAAACCCACTGTCAATGGAAATCGCAGACAGAGAGCTACATCTCGAGGCCAGACCGAGAAAGAGCCTGGGAATGACGCCGATGAGGGCGAGAGAGAGGCTCCTGAAGCGGCGAATCGTCGGAAAGAACGATCAAACCGGCGCAAAGTAGATGGTGAGTGACACAGTCCCAAGTACACAATTGCCACTTATTAACACGGCCTTAGTAGAATCCGAGCACGAAATCGGTTCCCCAACCAAGACGGCACCGCCAGAGCCCGAGCCGTCCCACACAAGCCCTAACACCCCTACTCCGCAAGAGCCCACACCTGTTCGTCCGTCAACACGCAAGTCCGGTCGACCTCCCGCGCGTCGCGGTCGTGTTGGACGAAACCAATACACGAAAGATCGGGATACCAACGGGAATGGAGATGTCGGGTATTTGGCGAACTCGCCGCGCCGCGGTCAGTCCCACGAAATCGGCGGAGACTCCCCTCGAGTTGGCTACAGCGGTGTAAATGGAGCACACATGAATGGTGGGGAGTCAGGACGGCCAAGCAAGCCGCGCCACATGCACCCACAGCGAACAACGATGAACGAGATGAAGCGCCGAGTAGCAGCCATCCTAGAGTTCATCTCGCGCATGCAAGTGGAGATGGCCGTTGCCGGCGAGAACTCCACGCCTACGAGCAACGGCGACCGGGCCCAGGGCCTGCTCTTGAAGAGCATGGTCGATCAGATCGACAGCGCCATGCCATCCACGCGCAGCGAGGGCGGTGAGTCCGGCCCCGCCACCACAGACGGCGGCTACGGGGAATCGTCGACGAGCCACGAAAAGGATTTCAAGGAGCTTAGCAGTGTCGAGATGATGGACGTGCTCACTCGCCATCTGCTCAAGTGGCAGCAGGAGTACGGCAAATTTGGAGAACGGTAGACTCTGCCACTACCATACAGCTGGTTTCACTATTCTTCTCGCTCTATCCCATCTTTTGAGCTTATCCACTGCTTCGCACCACGATACCCATCTTAATTTGCTTTTCTCGTCCTATCGATTGTACACTAACTAGACCTGATCTCAGTTTTTTTTTTTTTTTTCTCTTTTGTCTTCTCCATGTTATTCCATACTGGACCGGCGTCAATGATCATGCTGGAAAACAACGGTGTTATGTACCCAGTGGCGACTCATAGTCTTGCTTGGTTCCAAGATTTCATTGCCCATGTTATTTTTCTATCTGTTTATTTGTGATCCATGCTTTGCTATGACTATGATGTCTTGCTCTTCGGTGTGGTCATTATTCTGAGAAGTCCTCTTCTCGTCTGGCTTTTGTATCTTTCCTTGTTTTGGTGCCCAGGTTTGATTTTTGGTGTTCTGGGAAAAGTCAGTGCCTATATATGGCTGTTTGTCTGTCTGCAAGAAATTCTTTCTTTCTCTAGTGAGAATAGTATCACTACTCTTTTGTCCGTTACAAATATTCAAGGTGTTAGGGAGGAAATGGTGTTTCTTACCAAGTATGGAGTATATTGCACATAGCTACCTTGTCTGTGGGAGAAGACACTGGTTCATAGCTGAAGAACGGAGACTACCTAGTCAACGTATTGACAAGGCCAATGGCTCTCCCGAGCTCTCCTTCGTGGGCACCTCGCTTGACCCTTTTGATAGGCTGTGCCAAATAACGTTGCTTGCACTTGGTAATATGTGTAAGACCGAATCGCCGACTATATTTAGAATCAAAATGCAGCTCGGTTACCTTCCCATTGCCTTTTCATATTACATTCTAGGCTCGGAATTAGGTAGTGAGGATGTATTATATGGGTTTATTTCGGTCGATGTAATTGACAAACAGGTTTCTCATTTGTTATAGGCATCTGATGATACCAGAAATAGAGCATTGTTATTACACCGCTAGAAATTCTCAATACAAAGCTTTTCCAATATCAAGACTATCATCGTCACACCGCGCATGATACGCAATATCTCAAAAGGCGAAAATAATAAAACCCCAAAAATAGATCCAAGAAGAAATTGAGAGTTTGGACGGAATAGGAACACGAACACATTTAGAGATTATTGATTAGCTACAAAGTCGACAACTTCATCGTTTATGCCCCAGGCTCCCCATAATTATCACGCCCAAGCAAGCTGTCTGGCCAATTTCGAGAGAAGACGGTGGTAAAGACTTGTACAAGTCCACGCATTGAGTGCAGCAAACGGGAAACTGCGTGGTTCTTTTTTCTTAGTATTGCCCATCGGGTCCCAGAACTTGCAAAGCAATCTATCATATCAGCTCACTACATGCCTACTGAATGGGAAAATATGTTGGGGGCTTCTCGCATGTCGAGGATTAAATTTATATTTTGCACACTTCAGTCAACATCAGCTCCTCGTCATATCAGGGCTGTCAGGTTTCTTGGAGAAGAAAAATATAGCAGCTCATCTTTTTTGGAGAGAAATCTGAACATTCTTTCCCATTGAAGAAGGAAAGCTTCTATAACCATTCCCCGAGAGCTGGAACGAGATTATATCATATATGGGGGCAATCAAAAATTCGCGTGTCCTAGGAACTAAGCAAGTGCAAATGAAAGTGCGTCTGATTACTGAGGCCCTTTTAATCAATTCGCGTTTCGTTACTTTTCATGGGGCTAGGTCGTCGCATAGTAGCACCCCAGGTGTCTCTGTGTACCAACCACACTCGAAACCTTGGATATTCAGTTATTTTGGTCGCAACTCCTCAAACAATACGATCTCTGTTGCGCAAGCAGATGCTTATTGACATTGTAGTTGACTCAGCAGTATCTCGATAGATGACACAGTCCTGTGGACAGCGGATACAAAATGAAGTGTATAGTAGTGTTTCACAATTAATTGTAATCTTGTTACTCAATGATTTCTTTACTTCCATAGAATATTATAAAAGTAGAGTAGCTATTTCAGTACTGATCACCTTGAACTTCTGCCAATGGAAACCATCTGGCCCTAAAATATTCCCACTGTGTATGTAATAGTACAGCTCAGTTCAGTTGACCCCGGAAAGAGTGGTCATCCCATACCCCATACTCCGTAGGGATTTTAGCGAGCTCCAATGATACAAGATGAAGTGGAGCTGTGCAACATTGAAGGGAGTGGAACAATTGGAGATATAAGCATGTTGCACGGACTTGCTAGACTGTTGGAAAAAGAAAATCCGTGCTCAGTACTCCATGGAGATTATTATATTATCGTTTCGATGTGCCAAACTGAAAAACCTTGGATATCAATGTACTCTATATCCACTACTCCGTAATTGTAAGGCTGTGAGCATAGCTGGATTTGTAAGTCCACTTAGATTCCGTCCACGGGTAGACAATTGGTCCCGCCCCCATGGGAAAGATTCGTACCATGGTACTTCGTGCTCCATACAGAGAGCCCCGTGAAAAGGGGCCACATATCAATATTTGAAGATCACTCCATTGGACGAGATCCAATGGTGATGTGATTCGAGTCAAAACACGGGTCTGGTAATGCTCTTCAGATGTTTCATCATTATAGACGAGGAAACAAAAGTACGAAAGTTACCGTTATTTGAGACACATTTCCCAGCCTCTTTTGCGGTAAGAGGGTCTAGACATGAGCTGCATGCGCTGGCGCTGGCGCCTCACAGTGGTTGGGCCGGGGCTGGGGACCCAAAAGAGGGTCTAAGGAGCTTGATGAATCACTTTCCAGTGGAGTGCATTGAGCGGTATTGGTATCGGTATCAATGTCCCGTATGCTGTAAGATGCCGTGTTGGCAATGGTGTTAGATACGGGCCAATGGCTGGCTAGAAAACACCAAGTGGCAGAATAAAAAGCACAAGGGTACTTCTTAAGCCGAGGGAATTACAGTGACCATGTCTCCGCAACCCCAATGCAATTGTGCCGATGTGATGGAGCCAAACGCGATCGGCGCCAAGAGGATCCAGATGTCCGATTCGACCCGGAGGTTGCCATAGTGATCAAGTCGGTGGCGTAGTGACAATACGCGCAGGCTGGCCAGCCCCCCATGTGAAAGGGCCCGATGTGTATTGCAGTTCGGGGTATCCATCAATATGGAGTTACGCATTCCTAGAGGGTTTAGATTGATTGACTGGAGGAAGGAAGAAGAGAATTCAATTGTCAGACATATTGTACAACTCTGATAGGACAATTCAAATACCATAGAGAGACAGTAAGGAGAAGAGTGAGCCTCGGTGATCAGCGGAGAACCTAAACCGGCAAGGCGGCGTAAACAAAGATCTGGCATAAATAAACGTGATGCTCGCCAACTGCGCTGCCCTCTTTCTTCTTCTTCTTCCATTCCTACGATCTAGCATTCTTCATCTCTTGAGCTTATCTTTCCCCCTCCATTCCAATCATATATCTACTGCAGGAAAAAAGATCTTCTTTTTTTCTCCTCCACCCCCACTTCGAGAAAGACTTCCCTTTCAAGTCTTTTCTTGTTTAGTCTTTCGAGTTGTTTAACGACAGTTCGAAAGGCATTCGAGAAGAGACGCTCAAAAGTCCGTCAATCTGGACTTTGACGCCCGTGTTCCAATCCCCTTCAGTGTCTTCCCGTCGTCGTACCGGAGTGACGCTGTCTCTGAAACTACTCAGACTAGAGTAGAGGGAGAAGTCAATTTCGATCGTACTTCGCGCGCCGAACGGGAAGATACTCGAAGTTCTGCTCCCCTTCCCGCTCCTGTTCACGGAAAGGAAGAAGTCGAGTTTCGCGTCCAAGAAGAGCGTTCTCGCATTCAAGAAGAGCACCCTCAGTACACGCAGCAGCCGCAGCAGTACTCGCAATCTTCGTACTCGCCCCAGCACCAGTCCTCGCACAACTACGCCCCTGAAGTTGAGCTTACTCGTGAACGGTATGTAATTGTTTTTCCTGGTATTGGTCATTTTGTTTTGTTTTGTTTTACCCCCCAGCCTCCAGAGATCCACTTGTGAAAGTGGAGACCTGCAGCTGAACTAGCATTATTTGTTGTGAGATCTCCTATCTCGGTCTAGATTGGTTACGGATTTGGTCGGGGACTAAAATTACGTGTCATCAAAACCTGATCCACTTCAATTAGCGGTGACCCGGCTTGTTTTGTTTATATGTTTATGGTACCCGTGCATGTGGGCTGACCTTTCTTAGCTACCCCAGTTACCAACAACCTTCTGTCGACTACGAGGACCGTACTCAAGTCTACGATAAAGTCGTCGAGAACCAACTCGACCTCACTGAAAGAGACTACCGTCAACGTACCTCTCCTTCCTACGACCTCGACGTCTCTTACGACCGTCGTTATCGTCAGCCCGTAGACTCCGCCTACGGTTACCAATCCCAGTCCGTCGACGTCTCGTACGACCGGATCTCCCAGCCCCAGACCGACTCCTACAAGGCAGACGACGTCTACCTTCGTGAAGTTCAGCCCCGTGCTCGTTACTCCACTCCGTCCCAAGTAAACGTCTCTCAGTCCACTACCCGTGACACCGCCCCCACTCGCAAAATGGGTTACTACGACGACGAAGGCCAGTACCACTCTTTCCGCCGCGGCGTTGAGCGTGCTGCCGACCGTGTCATGCACCCCTTCTCCCACTCTGAGCATGAGGAGTCTCACGCCGGTGAGGTTGCTGCTCCCCGTGAGAACGTCCGCATCGTCGAGCCCCGCAACCGTGGCTCCTCCGGCGAGACCGTGCCCATCCCCTGCCACTTCATCCGCGTCGGCGACATCCTGATCCTTCAGGGCCGCCCTTGCCAGGTGATCCGCATCTCGGTCTCCCCCCAGACTGGCCAGCACCGTTACCTTGGTGTCGACCTCTTTACCCGCAAGCTGCAGGAGGAGTCTAGCTTCGTCGCTAACCCCTCTCCCTCCGTGGTTGTCCAGACTATGCTCGGCCCCGTCTTCAAGACCTACCGCATCCTGGACCTCCGTGATGATAACCGCCTCGTCGCCATGACCGAGAGCGGTGATGTCAAGCAGGGCATCTCCGTCATCACCCAGGGCAACCTCTTCAAGCGCATCGGTGATGCCTTCGCCGACGGCCGTGGTTCCGTCCGTGCCCTCGTCATCAACGACGGTGGCCGTGAGCTCGTCGTCGACTACAAGGTCATCCACGGCTCCCGTCTGTAAATTTTTTTTTTCTGGGTTTCTCCTAGAGGGGGTCTAGATACGTTTGTCCCTCATCCATGGTGTGATGAATAGTTATTTGTTTTCTTTTCCTTTTGCTTGTGTGATTTAATTTTCTTTTGTATGACGATCTCATGTATGCAACTTTTTGTGTGCTGGTGAAAACTTGAATGGATTTATCTGTACTCAATTAGCCTTGACTTCCTTGTAACTAGCTCATAATGCAAAAATTGGGCCAAGGTCCACAGTAATCTACTCCGCTTTTTTACTTTTCTGCCTCATATTGAAGTTGGGTAGAAGTCCATCTTGCATAAATTATTGGCTTGGCAAAGATCATTTTTGCCGCTTCTTAGTCATGATGTTCCTCCAAGTTAATACAAATATGTTCAAAAATCTGTTATTCTCTTTTACCGACGTTGTTGAGGTAAGTGCAAATATAGTTGCCACAGATCTCGGGAAACAGATTTTACAACCATGGTAGGTCCCGTGGTGTCTCCACGCCGACCTTGGGCACGTCCGGCTATTTCCATGGTTTTCTCAACTTTTCTATAGATGTGATGCTCAAAACTCAACTAGTACATGCTACTATGCAGAAACCTCACCTTGGTCCTTGCATTCCGTACTTTGTATTGGACATTGGCTTTCTGTCCTGGGTCCTGAGGATGTTATGCTTGAGCCCCACCGTAACAGTATGAAATTATTAAATTTCATGTCATTCGTGTCATATGAACCTGGCCATACTTTATCCAGCGAATATGATATAGTCTAGCGCTACCTTGATAATATCAGAGAACATACTAATGCAGTCTGTATAGAAGAGACATCTTTCGAGATGTGCATATTTGACAGCCACACAGGACTATTGATCATATATCATCGTCCAAAGAGGGGAGTGGAAGAAGGAAGTCGCTACCTGTACAACTCCGGCGTCTGACCCGGGCTTTCATTTCCTGTTTTTTGTGCCTTGTCTTGAGAATAAACTGTTATGTAGTTGATCCACGGCGTATCATCTACCGGGGTACCGGGGGTTGCTTGCTCAAGCAGCTTTTGTACACTCCAGGTAAACGCCCACAGGCTTTTAATGGTCTTGTATGATCCACCAGTTTAAAACTCTGCTGTCATGGCATTTTACAGCGCGGTTGCTTTAACTTTTTGGTTTGATTTCCCTCCCTCCCCGAATGAGAAGCGGACTCCAGCAAACCCAAATATATCATAGCTTCGCTTCGATATCTGACAGTTGTTTTACCATGTCATTTAGCTCTAGTAAATGAGCGAGATCTATTCATTCACCGGAAAGAATTTGAAACTGCTGAATAGCTCTTGCGGGAGAATCAACGTGCCCCATCCTTCCTTCGCAGGCCCAGAGTCCACCTAGGGGAGGCAGAATCTAGCACATATCGATTGATCCGGTAGTTAAATTTGAGTAAAATGCTCCGAAGCTCCACATATCTGGGATCCCACGGGAAGTCCCACACATTACTCAGATTTGACCTGCCACTCAAACCAACATTGCACTCACTCAAGATCAAACCATCTTCAAGTTTTCGCTCGACGTCAAGACCCACAGTGTCGTTGTCTCTCCTCAACCATCTCACTGAGTGACTATATATCTTCCCTTCCAACGGCAACTATTGCCATAAATCTCAAACAAGGGAACCGAGGAGCGGGATACTGACCAACCGAAGAACCGGATGACGTGAGTGTGGCTTATGAATATATCGAAATGACGTGATCTGATGGGAAGATTGACAAGTAAACATAAATTGAGCAGACATAGCCAGATGGGAACAACAATATCGAAAATGAAGGCTTGGACCTATCCCAACACCCGAAAAATGCAGCGAGCTCATGGGATGGGGTGTACTTGCTTCATCCCTTACCAATTAAGGGCACATATTAATCCCTCATCCCCTAGGCGGACCAAACTCTACTCTATCTGGCCCAGGGACGGAATTTCGTGTCGCGGCCACTGCCTATACACCCTCCAACCGATGGACGCGCATAGGAAGCCAATCTGCCAACACCATCAGCGCTTACTGCGTCAGCAGAGAAGATCGCCGGTAATAGTGATCTGCACGCATTCTTATACGGCGTCAAGCAGTTTCCTGCTCTGAAGAGAGTCACTATGACACTCGGATCCCATGGTCATCTTTATGTTCCGCTGTACCAGACCCCTATGATCCGCGCTTTCCTGAAGGGAATTAATTATTTCATTCCGCGGTATGGTTCTTCTCCACCACAGCAAATAATCATGCGACTGGGTATGAGTGGACTGAATACCCCGAGCTTGGAGAACGGCAACGCGGACTCGAGGCGAATCCCGTTCCCAGCCCGGTTATGACATCCAATCACCTCCCGACTGGGATAAACTGTACGAGCTTCGACCATTATTGCGAAGAGAACGGCAATTCTGCCGCAGTCCTGACAAGCCTAGGCTTCCGCCGCCTTGGCATTGTCATACTCTTTAGTGGAGAAGGCGATAACGGTAGCTTCGACCGATACTAGATGTATTTCCTATTTGGACGACTACGCCGTGCACTCGGCGAGGCAAAAGATATGGAAGATTTTAGGCTATATACGTTAGTCACTGAATCCTTGATAGAATAAGAACAGCTACGATACAGGCGGAGCACTAGATCTTCTGATTCCACTATATAGTATCGTGCAATTGGAGAAATTACCGAGGCTGCGCCACTTCGAACTGTCCCGCTTCCTAATCACACACTTTGATATCATCTCCTCCTCGCACTACCAAAATCCATTCCCTTCCCTCTGTTAAGCTTAGCATTAAGCTTCTTATATACGGTGGAGATTGGCACGGTATGTTAGAGAATATGCGCAAAACTATATGTAAGAACAGGCTGTGGGGAGACCGAAATGCCGCTGTAAGGCCAAATGTTACGATTGGATCGCGATATACGAAGCTTGAGATTGGACGAGGCTAGTGGCTTAGAAAGGAGGCGTATTATTTCATCTATGATGAGGGGAAAAGTCCTTTCCATGACATTTATCGTGATACTACGGAGTTGGAGTTCTATCTAAATTGGAACGCCCCAATCTGAAATGGACAATATGATTAAGAGGAGCATTGCCAAGGACGCCTAATAAGCGCTACGGAGGACTCCGTACGGATTAAGTAATTATTATTCAGGGACCTTGATGCTGCTCGATAACAATTCGAAGGCACAATAAGCGCAACCACCCCCGCACCCGCAACCCCCGGCTGTTATCACTTGGCACTGTAACCTAAGCCCTCATGTTGATAAGTACCGTCGGGGCTCCGCCTGTAGGAGACTAGCCGGCCTTATGAAATGGCTTCCCCTCCGCCAAGTGCAGCAAGCCAGTTTCTTGGCATACCCCTTGGGGCCCTGCCAATCATGCACCTTTGTACTTTACAATCGCGTGATTCATGTGGTCACGGTCAATCCCTCAGAACAGCTATAAAAACGGCCTGCCCCTGACTCGGAATAGTATCGATTCGCGCATTACTTAACGATGAAGTGGTTTTTGTTGATTACCCACCTGTCCGTGGCCTTGGCTGGAGCTGGCCGGAGGAAGCACCTAGTTGACCCGGTATGTACACATGATATATCTCGGGAGTCGTGACTAGGTAGGCTGACTTGTTAGGATGAATTCCCTTCTGATATTCGACTGAAAGACCTCCTGAAGGGGGCTCAACATCTTGAGGATCTCGCTTATGCGCATCCCGAGGGCAATCGTGTCTTTGGCAGTGCAGCACACAACGCCACTGTGGACTACCTCTATCGCGAGTTGAAGAAGACTGGCTACTATAATGTGTACAAGCAGCGACAGGTGCACACTTGGACTACTGCGAAGACCTCGCTGACAGTTGACGGCGAGGCTATCGAAGCGACTGCCATGACGTACAGTCCCAGCGCTGATGTTACTGCGGAGCTAGCAGTGGTCGCCAACCTTGGATGTGCTGCAGAGGACTACCCGGCTGATGTTTCTGGTAAAATCGCCCTGGTGCAACGCGGAGAATGTACCTTCGCAGAAAAGTCGGTGATGGGTGCTGCAGCCAAGGCAGCTGCAGTGCTTATCTACAACAACGAAGCAGGCCCTGTTAGCGGAACTCTGGGTGGAGTAACCAGTGACCTTGGCCCTTATGCCGCCATTGCAGGAATCTCTGATGTCGACGGCAAGACCCTGATCGATGCGGCAGCGAAGGGCCCCGTGACTGTGGATTATAAGCTCGACAGCAAAGCTGAGAATCGCACCACATTCAACGTGATTGCAGAGACAAAGGGCGGTGATCACAACAACGTCGTCTCATTGGGAGGTCACACCGACTCAGTCGATGCCGGCCCAGGTATCAACGATGATGGCTCTGGAATCATCAGCAACCTCGTCGTCGCAAAAGCGTTGACGCGCTACTCTGTCAAGAATGCCGTGAGATTCTGCTTCTGGACAGGAGAGGAGTTTGGCCTGTTGGGTAGCGAGTACTACACCTCACACCTTTCCGATGAAGAACTCCTAAAGATCAGACTTTACCTCAACTTCGATATGATTGCCTCGCCCAACTACGCCCTCATGGTCTATGATGGTGATGGAAGCTCCTTCAACGAGACCGGACCTTCAGGTTCTGCCGAGATCGAGCACATGTTTGAGGACTATTTCAAATCCAAGAAGCTACCGACTATTGCCACTGAGTTCGATGGCCGATCCGACTACGACGGTTTCATTTCTCGTGGAATTCCTGCCGGTGGGCTTTTCACTGGTGCTGAAGGCATCATGACCGAAGAAGAAGCAAAGCTGTTCGGAGGCCAAGCAGGTGTAGCCTACGATGTGAATTACCATGCCGCTGGTGATAACATGACGAACCTCAACGAGGAGGCATTCCTGATTAATGCGAAGGCTACGGCTTTCTCTGTCGCTAAATACGCCAACAGCCTTCGTGGGTTCCCCAAGCGTGTAGCATCTACCGAGGTCAAGAAAAGAGCACCCCGGGCGCATGCTCACTCCAAGAAGGCCGGATGTTTCCACTCTCAGGTTGAGATCTAATAGGTGTGTTCACCAATTATTGATCGCCAATGCTCATATAAGCTAGCATTCAAGTTAATTTATCTTTCTCTGGCCGATTAAAATTGCTGTCTACCAGTAAATCATTGTGTGTGTACCTTGACCATTCTCCCAGCGTCCAGAAATGGCAGAATCTAAGATCACCATATCTAGATCGGATGTGATCCAAGTAATGCATGGATAGACGTAGCTCCATATAGCTCCCTCCTCAATATGCTTTTCTCCGTATTTCGCTACCCAGCTCGCAAGAAAAATGGCGGAGGCATTTCCAAGTCCTCCCCTCTCTCGCGGACCTCCAAGTCCGCGTAAGCGGCGCCGCCTCCTCCGGGAGTCGAAGGATAACGAGGGGGATATGGAAATCGAACAATACGTCCATCGCACAGACCCATTTCGAAAAACTAGCTTCCCAGACCCCGATCCGACAGCCCTTAACATCGCCACCATGGCCGCTGAGGAAGATCCTACGCAGCATTTGCACCGTGACATCTTCAACACCCTCGACCAGCATGGTCTGCCAGCGAAGTCACTTTTTCATATGGTGAATGCAACCATCCACGGTGCCAGCTTTCCTCTGCTTCGTGTCGTTGTTTCGGGTGATCATTCGGCTCTAGTACCCCTAGGGTCCATCAAAGACGATCTCATTACCTTTCTAAGCAGCCATGCCCTTTCACAGATCCAGGTCGAGGTGATCAACGGGGGCCACTTTTATGTCCCTACTTTGTTCTCGATCGACTCAAAAGCCGAGCTTGCCATTGCGTTTCACCATCTCAAGGATGAGGTCGTCCGGCTTCTCGGGCGAGACTCTTGGAGCCAAATGGCAACTGGTTTGTCCATACAACATTGGCAGGGATTCCCGTTCCGCGCGGCCAGCCCTTGTTGTTGGTGTTCTACCCTCAACAAATGCAAACTGGTATCAGCTCCAAGCCCACCTGACGCATCGGCTTACGCCACACATCCCTCCTGTTTTTACAGACATCGAGTTCCTCCCTGGGAAACTCAACCTCCTTGGGGAGGGTGATCCCGTCTCATTCAAAGATCGTGTCAAAGGCCATAGGGACATTCAGATGGGATATTCGATCGGCATTCGAGGAGATAATAACCCTGGTACCTTAGGAGGCTTTGTCGAGGTTACACATGACGGTGAAACGCACCGTGGCCTCCTGACCAATTACCATGTTGTGCGCCCCTCCCCTCCATATGCTCACCTTGATACAATCAATCGGAAGGGCATATCTCCTCTCTCGCCTGTCCCCTTCCAGGGGAAAATCACCGTTGAATCTCTAGCCAGGATGGACCGTTACTATACCCTGAACGATGTTGAGCTCCAGCTACGAGCCCTGGACACACAGAAGGCTCAAGTCGTAGACTCAATCCGGAAACGGCAGCTAATGGGCGAGGCACCTCGCACATCCTCCCAACGGCAGCTTGAAGCCATGGAAACCTGGGAGAGAACTCTGATTGCAACACGCCCAGTCATCCAAGAGATGCCACACGTCCTAGGTGATATCCATTCTGCGTCAGGCCTCTTAGTGCATGGTGGACGCGTTATTGATTGGGCTTTCGTCGAGCTGACTCCGGAGGCCGAGGAGCGCTTTTTTAGGGCCAACCGAATGCCCGAGGTCCCAAGGAACCAGATGCCTCAAAGCAGCTTCTTCGGTCAATCTCCGACTCTAGTCGCAGCAGGAACCCACCTCGACAAATTTAGCTCATTACAGGAAGATACGTACTATGTCAAACAAGGGCGCACCACTGACGTAACAGGTGGAGTGTGCAACGGTGTGCTGTCTGTTTGCAAATGGGCGACACAATACGATATATATGGTAATAGCGCCGGTGGCAAAGATCTTTGTACGGAGGAGTTTATGATTATAGGTGTCCAAGATCGCTTTATTGAGTCTGGTGACTCTGGCTCATTTGTCGTGGATTCGACCGGGGCCGTTGTGGCCTTATGTTCGCCGAATACGATCACAACTTACAGACTGTCGGACTTGCATTAAATGTCCCGAATCTTATGGACACGATGAAGGGTCGACTTAATGGTTTCATCTCTCTACGTCTCCCATGATTTCCTTGCTTCCATCTGTATTCATTGCCGGAAACGTATTCACGCAAAGAGTAAATCGCATCGACATGGGCTATGATTTTACCAAGTCTACCCGAGACAGTGACTGGTTCCTCAGAGCCATGGATGATTTACTCCAACCGTCAATAATATGATCCATTAACCTGTCTGTCTTCATGTGGTTTGAAGCGCTCTGCCTATGGTCATCCTTCGTGAATAACACCGTGATTCTAGTCTTATCTGCTCATCTTCCTATCCTCCTGGTTTGCTGTCTCTTGATTGTCATCACTATACATAAATGGATCCCGTAGATTGACTTTGCCTCTTGGCTGTATTTGTGGGCTTCTTCGGTCCCATCGAGTGGGCGCTACCTTCTCCCTGTCGGTCAGCCTTGAGTTCCTGCGCGAGATACAAGTCGACGGCGAAGCCCTAGAGGACTGTTGTCGGATTATACTGGCTACACTTGTCTCTTCCAAGAGAGGATCCTGCTATTCTTTGAGTGGGG
Organism: Penicillium robsamsonii; assembly: GCF_028829455.1. NCBI lineage: Eukaryota > Fungi > Ascomycota > Eurotiomycetes > Eurotiales > Aspergillaceae > Penicillium > Penicillium robsamsonii. The sequence goes on along the minus strand of NW_026643219.1, from coordinate 7,009,795 downwards.
GGTTTTTTTTTTTTTGCTTTAAGCTCTTATGGTTGTTCATTTGCTAATGGAAATTGTTTTAAATTGAATGTGACCTATTAATCTTAAAATGAAGTAAATTTCCCCGAATGCATCTACTAATTCTGAGCTATCTCTGTAAGTACTAGGCTAGGGGAAGATAATGATGATGTACGGAGGTCGATCCCAAAATTTCTGTCTCATTTTCTATATTAGCTTTTTTAGAGAAAACAGCTAAACATTATGGTAATGTTGACGAAACGGAGACAAGTCATGTCACGTACTGTTTGTGTTTGACGCCATCCTTTAATAGTATCACTAGGCTTCTCCAAACCCCAATTAGGTCCAAGGCCTGGACCCAAAACCGATATGGGTTTTGGATTCGACTTCTATAAGTACTCGGAAACGTGCTCAGCTTTAGTGATCAAAAAGCGGCCAGAGGTGAGCACTAATACGGAAGGGGAAAAGTCTTGAGTGCCAGGCATTAACCGATATATAATTATGTATAGTAGCATCAATTATAATAACCTAGTCGCGCAGACCTCCGATCAGATCCAGAATCGCCCATGCCACCTCCTCTGGACTTTCTTGGGGCGTCCAGTGTCCAGCCCCATCCACAAACCGAACGATACGCAGATCAGCGCACGAAACCCCGTTCGTCATCTTTTCGATGGCACCAGGCTCCTGATAGTTACCCCAGTCCAGCTTGCCCGAGACAAAAGCACAAGGCGGCTCGAGCTTCTTCCCAGCAAAGACATCAAAGTCTTTTGTATACCGGCCCCCAGCAGCAGTGCGAACACGATACCAGTTTAATCCACCCTGGAAGCCCGTGCGGCTATACTCGCCCGCGTAAACAGCAAGCTCCTCATCCGGCAGCCACGAGTGTGAGGCCAGACTGTCGGACGGCTCATGCGCCATATCGCGCGCCACCGTCGCAGGCATGGACTCATTCAATGGCATGATATAATACCCAGGTAGTTGAGCCAAGTCGGCCGCAGACCACTTCCCAAGCGGATGTGGCCGGTTTCCCGGCCACGAACCACTCTTCAGATGGAAGTATCCCCGCAAGAAGCGATGCATCTCTTCGGGTCCTAGATCTGACATCTCAGGCCCAGCCTCCTTAGTCGAGTAATACCACTTATAATGCTTGTGCCCGAGCTCCGCAAGCGCCTCATGGATACCTGTCGCAGCAGCCGACCCCTCAGCACCGCCAGCAGCACCGGCCATTGCCGTATCAGACCCACCCGCCGCGGCATCCGCATTCGCCGTATCAAACGGTAAATCTGGGGCCCCATTAAACGGATGGCTCATGAGCGCCACGCTCTGGAAGAAATCTGGCCGCATTAGGGCGCACATGGCTGCCGATACAGCGCCGCAGTCATGACCTGCGACGCACCGCACGGAGCGGTAGCCCAAGGCGTATACGAGGAGCACAATATCCCGCACCAGGCTGGACAGAGAGAAGGTTGCCAAATCAACGGTCTCATAGCTGCCTGTGTCCCAGCCTGTGGTGCGGCCGAAGCCGCGTTGGTCTGGGGCTACGACGTAGAAGCCTGCTGCTGCTAGTTTTGGGAGCACCCGGCGCCACGAGTAGGCGATTTCTGGAAAGCCGTGGAGAAGAATTATCAATGGTTTGTCGTTTGCTGGGGTTTGGCCGGCTTCTAGTATGTGAATGCTTAGATCGTTGGTTTGGATGTTGCGGCTTGTTATGCCTGCGGGGAGTGGGAGGGGTGGAAGGGTCATTGTTGAGGTTGCAATCTAAATGTGATACGTAAAATAGTATATATGGGATATATGGGATATATGGGATATATGGGATATATGGGGTATATGGGGTATATGGGAAAAAGTAAAGAAATCTACATAATATATACCGAGGCAATACCTGTGAACACAATATAAACAATGCATAAAAAAGCCCAAGGCGGTAAACCAAGTTGTGTGCCTGAAATCAAAAGTCATGACGTTCGTCTCGATCTCGGATCTGCCTGGATCTGCCTAGACCTGCTTTAATCTTTTTTTTCCTTTCTCCTTGCTTTTCGAAAGCTCTACCTCTCTCGCTTCGTATATCATTGTTTCTGACTCTTAACTTGGTCGATCCTCCCGAGTTGTTCTCCCTCGGCTTCTCAGCTTCCCAGGTCCCACATCTTCTTATAGCTACCCATCGCATCATCAGGAGATCCACATTCCCTTCATCCACTTCAATCTCGGATCCCGGCGCTGCACCAAGCAGTGTCCGGCCATCCCGTCTTTGGCCCGTTCTAGTCCCTAAAAGGTCCGAGACTCTGAACAATGGTCTTCGGCCGTCGCAAGAGAAGTGCTTCTGTCCATCACCAGGTATGTTCCATGCGTAGAATACCAAGGATAGCAGGCTTCCCTATCTGCAAATGAGTCCTGCAGGACTTGATGCAATCCAACGGGTAGCTGCAACCTATGCATGAAAATGAAACTGATAGGTCCCCTTCCTACTAGCCACTCTCCTCACCCGCCGCGCAGTCCGCGCAGTCCGCCGCCAGCCATGCTTTCCTAAAATCCCAACCCTCCACAGCCAGCTTGTCCGCAGCGGCAGCAGCAGCAGCGCTCCGCAAATCCACATCCACCCCGATCCCCATCGAAAATGTTCAGACAAAACGCATGGTCCAGCGGCGCAACTCGACCCAGTCGCAGATTAACCCCCTTGGCGGTCGCCGCTCGGCCAGCGTGGGTGGGACGCTGCGCCGCTCCAGTAGCAATAGTTCGATGAGCGCACGCACCTTTCGCGACCAGTCCCCTAATCGCCCGGCTACAAGCTCCGGGCCCGTCAGGCCCGCCCCTGTACCCGTCGATGTGCCACCGTTACCTACTCTCCCGACCCAGTTTACGCCGCGGAAGCTGCCGAGCCGACGTGCGCTGAGTATGGGGCCGTCGATGCGTTCGCCTCCATCGTCTCCGCCGCGCGCTGGAGCGAGGGGCATGGATCGGGAATATGGGCGAGGGTCCCCCATTCAGCTAGCTACGCATCAACGTGTGACTAGTCTCGGGACTGTTCCAGAATTGGAACGATCAGCGAGTCGAAATTCAGTGAATTTCTCGTACCCTCTGGGCTCGCGGCCTACCTCGCCGATCGCGATGTTTGAGAATAATCCGATGAGCCTCCACGATGCTATTCAAGAATCGATTGCTGAGGTATCTGACAAACAGCCAATGGGGAAGCCTAGGGCACAGCCCTCTGGCAGTCTAGAGGAAATCCCCATTGTGAACAAATCTGGTCCTTTGACCGGCACCGCAGTCACTGCAGCCCAAGCGAGTGGCATTTCAAAGGACATCCCGAGTGCGAATGGTCGGACTGGAAACGTGCAAAATTCGCTTATAGAGGCCGATCCTCTAGACCAATATACCGGTAACGCAGTGCCTGTTGTGACCAACGTGGAAAGTGAACACCCATCCTCCCGATCTCTTCCTGCGCAGTGGCCATCCACCGTTCGAGAAGAAGTAGAGCCCCAAGATGTCGGCACGAATGTGGAAGATATCCCCATGCGGCAAGGGAGAGATCGAGTGACGAGCGCATCACCAACTGCTGATCACGTAGAGGCAATGCCAGTGCCATCGTCGCCCTCGACGGAACTGCAAATAGGGCGGCAGCCACACCGTCAGTCGAGCAGCCCAGGTCGAACTGCTCGTTTCTCCAGGCTGCTCTCCGTGGCTGGAGCCGGTGATCAAGTTCACCAGCCTCCGCCCAGATCAGTATCTCCTGTCAAATCGGCCTTGAAACACCCAAGAGGGACCTCTTTATCGCCTAATAGGAAGCTTGAGGCAACCGGTCGAGTTCTACCACCGAGCGAGTTATCAGATGGTACCTCGGTGGCTTCAGACGAAGGATCCCGGGTTGATACCAAGAAGAAGTCCGTCAAGGTCAGTTTTGATGATGAGGCTGAGGTTGTCAATGCAGCAGCCAGCCCTCCTACCTCGCCGGAAGAATATATGCCTGATTCACCACCCGGCGATAAAGGCAAGTCTCGTATGAGTTGGCTTGGTGTTGGCAAGAAGAAGTCGCCCGCGGAGTTTGCGAGCGACGATGACTGGGATGTAGTCATGAAACCCCGACAAGTCCTTCCATCTTTCGGTAGCATTCGAGGGAGCCGAGGCGGCGCTCTTAAGAGGTCGCCAATCCCGCAGTTCAGTGATAATGAGTCCAGCTCTTCGACTGAATCTGATGTGGTGCCAAGGCCGGGTATATCGCTGTCGGGTGACCACGCTGTCGAAGGTTTGCCCCCTAAGACGCGTCAAGATGAACACTTCCACTCAGGCGATTTGAGCGCTCTGGAGCAATTGTCTGTCAATGGCACTTTGCATACTTTACATTCAGATACCAGCCCAGGGGCTAAACGGGCGGCCGGATTCACCAACGACGTCACTGAGAAACAGCCATTTTCCAGCGTGGGCTCAGAACTATATGTGCCTGCTATTGCTGTCGAGCCTGCTACGCCCCCAGCAGACGAAACCAAGCAAAGTTTCGACATGAAGAGAGCTAGCATAGACCAATATATGATTCCGGGAGGATCCCCGCCCTCCAGCTCAGACCGCAGTCGAACCGAGACTGCGAAGACTAGCACCCAGGCCATGGCGAGCGCTGTTCCAAAGCTGGATGACTTGGAGGCAGAAGAGTCATCTGGTGATAGCATCTACAGCGACGCAGCGGAAGACATTGACGGTGATGGGTTTGGATCCATCAATGCTATTGTTGATCATCGGTCAGCCCCTAGATCGGCACCTATTGAGGAGACTGCGAGCGAATCGCGGGACGCAACGCCGAGGCCTATTGATAGAGCCGCCATCGTGGATAGTCAGTCACAAGATGTGACTGATCAACCACTTGAAGATTCGCGCTGCATGACACCGACTCAAGACTTGGTCAACCGCATGGTAGAGGAATCCCCTGCCTCTTCGGTTGGCCATGGACTTAGTTCTGCACACCCACCAGTGCCAGTCCCGCTGCAAACTCGCGACGCGACTCCTCAGAATGGCAGCATCCAAGCACAGCCCACCGCGCGAACCCGTCCCATGTCGGTGGATGTGAATGGCACGTCTCGTATGCGTGACCCTCGGTGGTCGCGCAACGATGATTCTGTACGAGGTGGCAAGACCAAACCGCGTCCATTGTCTCTTGGTCCAGTTTATCACAATATAGGAGGCCAGCCAGGTGTTCCTGGCAGTCTTCGCCGGCAAATGTCGAATGGAAGTGATTCTGCAAGCAGCTTCAAGCGCTCTTCTCCGCGTGGAGATCCCCACTCCTTGCGACGAACGATGAGAGCCGGTGCTGCTGGTACTAACGACCGAGTGCAAGCTCCAATGGAACGCAACGAATCTCCCCTTGGACATCATCCTCTTTCATCTGGCTCCTCGAATGGGACAATGCGTAAGACTCTCCGAGGACCCGCAGGAGGTGAGCGATATTCGTTCTTTTCGACGAACAAAAAGGCACCGCCAAGAACGAAGTTTACCAAGGCGCCCCCTAGATCGGCGCGTACAACTCGGTTCGCAAATTCAGATGGCGAGGACGAACCCCGACCCCAGGTCTTCACTAGTCGATTTGCAGATTCCAGCGACGAAGAGCCTGTAAGCAACAAGTTACGCCCTGTCCGCGGCATCCCCCGTCGCCAAGGTGCCGACGACGGTGACTCGACAGAGTTGGAGGATAGTTCGGAAGAGAGCGCCCGGCAGCAAGCACAGCCAGTGCTTGCATCCCAGCCGATGACCACTTCACCCGGATCCTACGGAAAGAACGCACCAAGTATGTCTGGAATGGCAGCCGTGGCCAAACAACGTGGCATGTCGCAGAGAGACTTGGAGGAGTTCATCATGGCGCCTCCCCGTGGTCGGAAGCAAGGACTTCTCACCCGGCTAGGCATCAAGAAACCCAAGAACTCGGATAATAGAGCTCGCGAAGCTGACGTCGAAGGACCCTCGCGGAGAGATATCCCCCTAGATCGGTCGCCTCTGGAACGCGATCAATTACGCAGCGAGAGCATGGTAAATGGAAACCGCGGCATCACCACAACCACAGTGTCTGCTGGGAATCCCGAGCCGACTCGCCCATCCAGGCTGGTGAAGAGAAACTCTAAACGCCAATCGACAGGACCAAACCCTTGGCCGCTCCACCCCGTTGCGAAGGAAGAAGAGCCTCCACAGCCAGTCGCGGAACAGCCAAACAGCGCCCCGTCGCCTCTTCTTCAAATGCAGGAGCCCGTGCCACCAACAGAGGGTGCAGGCGCAGCACACAATGAGAGCGCCTTTGTCAATGGGAATGGCGCTCACAGTGCATCTCCGATTGCGAAGGAGCCCGAAGTACCCCGCAACGAACCAGATCTGAACAATGAGAGCACTTCTGAATACACGAACCCCGATGATCATGGGCCTTCGGCGCGCGACGTCGTGATCGCTGGTTCTGGACGAAAGAAACGATTTCCTCTTCTTCGGAAGGCATTCCGTCTGCACAATTGATCATGCCGCACATCTGAACTGGCTTCATTTGAGCTTTATTTGAGTCAGTTGATTGAACGGAGACCCATGTTTCACGTTTCACGTTTCAGTTCAAATTCTTTTTAATTCCCTTCTTTCTTTTCTCTTTCTCCAATCACCCTTTTCTACAAGGCAAGACCTGTGGCCTACGATGGCTACCGTTGTCTTTCCTTCAAAAATCGATTCCATCTTCGACGATATCTAATCTCTAATGACTGGTATACGCGCCCTTTGGTTTGCTTGTTCTGGCCCACCTTCTCTTGCTTTCTGTTTTTATTTTGGCTGTGGCCTGTATTCCATTTTTCTCGCTCTGTTTGGGAAGAACTCTCTTCTTCTTCTTCTTTCCTTTCATTCCTTTTATCTTCCGGTGTGGCCCATTGGAGTTGTTCGCTTCCATGATACCCTCGTTCTTCCTTCCCACCCTGTATTATTGTCGTTCTTTTATATCTCAACCCCGATCCCTTATAAAGGCTGGGTGAGTTCTAAAACGAGATGGTGTGTCGTTTTGGCCGTTCTCAGACTTGTTTTTATTTTCATAGATTTGGTCACCAAAAACACAATATGATCCGCCCGAAGACTTCTACTATATTTTGTAATTTAAGTCAGTAAATGTTGCGTTAGAAATAACAAGCCTACTGTGCTGGTCTTGCTCGAGGCTATATTGTTTTTCTCTATTTGATGGCATATTATAGACATGTAGGTTATGATTCTAGTTGGATACGATCGACTATATACCCACCGTGTTCTCATTCATTTGCCAAACCTGAATCTCCACGATAATCAAAGTTTATTGTTTTGGAATAGATAATGAAAAAGGCACCTATAGTAAAATATTTCTGACTACTATTCATAAGGTTATAATAATCCCGCCCTCCCTGTATCGAACAGGTCTTCATTATCACGAGACGCCATACATTCTTGTAGTTCATACTGGCCCTTTGATAATGCATCTCGAATAGCACGTTGGTGCCTTCTGAATTGGACAGTACCCGCCTCCATTCCTGCCAACGAATTAAATTGGAACTGGCGGTGTTCATATTTCATCTGTTCAGCAAATGATGGCTGTTTTAGGGCGGTTACATATTCGTAAAGATAGGAGATTTAGCAGGCCAAGTGAAGCAGTAACATAGCATCGTCACTGGGCCAGTCTAGCCAGCTCTCAACCAGTGCATCAAGGAAGCCCGGTAGTGGTGGAATATGACGGTTCTCGTCTAATGACACCGCTACCAACGGCGTATCGTCAGAAGGCGGGTCGGGTATCAGAGGAAACTTCCACTCTTCAGCGGGAAGAAGAACAATTATTGTCTGGCTGGTTGGTGCAACAAGAGGCTTTTGTAGGAGCTCCACCTTCGCATTCCTGGTTTTGCGTGGACCTTGCGAATCAATAACCCATCCAGCCTTAATGAGCAATTCAGCTGCCTTGTCAAGGTTCGAGACAAGCAGATAGAGATTGAACTTGAATGTGGGAACACCATAATAGTGAAGAGCATCTTCAAACCAGATGACGTAGGGGACTTGGTGGTCCGGTAACACTTGACATCACTCCGCCAATGAGATTTGAGCAGAGTAGAAGTTGTCACTGGTATGAGTGTTCTGTTAGCGGATGTTTGGGGCGTCCTACAGTCCAACCTATATTTTCCATCGTAGAGTGATAAGCCTGACATGACTACTCTGTGTTATTATTATCATTTCTAGTGGCACTTCTATGACTAAGACGGATTGAAGAATAGATAAAATGAAGAGCCATATTGTAGCAGGAAAAGCCAAAAGAGGAAGAATTACGTCCATCCTAGTAAGCTAAGGCTTTTAAAATCAAAGCACAGGAACTGACGTGTCAGAGAGCTCTAATTCCCTGTGAAACAGCCTATAAGTTGTTAGTATGGGTATTGGAATTTCAAACCTGAATCAGGTACAACAAACGATTCTGCAGGTCATAGCCAGCTCAAATCCAAGAATGCTGGCCACTGCGCTTTCGGATAAAAGGTTTAACGAAGTCTTTGCTCACGTTTGGAACCTCGGAAGAGTTTGGAAGGTGATCGGGGTTTCAGCGCAGTACCCAAGAAGGAACATAATATCCTGAGCATCAGTTCTCTTCCTAGCTTCACTGGCCCGACTGAGGATAGATCCGCATTTTTCATTCAGAGGGAGTACCGGCTCTAGGAGGTTCAGGTTTCCAACCGTGAGAATTTCGGTCGTTAGCAGAAGACGCGAGGATCTCGATCTCCACGGGTTCGGCAACCCTATACCATGTATAATGGGGGTTGTAAGCAGCATCTCACCCTTCTCACGCAGAGTCGGGCGACTATAAGGGGGCTTTCACCTACTTCCTAACGTATTCGGTAAGCGAGCTGGCCATGTAAGCCAGCTGGCCACCTCACCTAAAATTGTCCGTGAATTAGCAATTAATTAATTCAACCACCCACCATGCCACCAATTCGCTCCCGATCCTCTAGCAATTCAGCAGAGCAAGAGGGTAGGATCTTATTAGCTATTCAGGCTTTTCAAAAGCAAGAAATTTCATCAATTCGTGAAGTGGCCCGGCTATTTAACGTACCCCGTTCCACCCTTACTACGCGCCTTAATGGTGTCAGAAACCGCGCGAATTCTCGCGTAAATTCGCAGAAATTGACAGAAACCGAGGAGGAATCTCTTCAAAAATGGATTCTTTCTATGGATTCTCGTGGATCTGCCCCCCGGCCTTCTACTGTACGAGAAATGGCAAATCTTTTACTTCAACAACGTGGAACCACCCCGGTTATTTCGGTCGGCGAAAAATGGGTTTATAACTTCGTGAAACGACACCCTCTCCTCTCCTCCCAATTCTCGAGACGTTATAATTATGAACGTGCGAAATGTGAAGACCCAAAAATCATTCAAGGGTGGTTCGATCTTGTTCAAAAAACAATCCTTCAATTTGGAATCGACCCCGATGACGTTTATAACTTCGACGAGACTGGTTTCGCGATGGGGTTAATCGCTACAGCGAAGGTGGTCACGAGGAGTGGTCTCCCTGGTCGGCGCTCGCTTTTACAGCCTGGAAATCGTGAATGGGTGACTGTTATTGAGTGTACGAATGCTTCGGGGTGGGCCCTCCCTCCGTGTGTGATTTTTAAAGGCAAAGTCTTCCTCGAATCTTGGTTTGACGGCCTTCCGGATGACTGGCGATTTGAAGTTAGTCCGAACGGTTGGACCTCTGATGAAATTGGAGTTCGCTGGCTCGAAAAGCTCTTTATTCCGACGACTTCTTCGCGTACGAAGGGGGGGTATCGACTTTTAATACTCGACGGACATGGAAGCCATTTAACCCCGAAATTCGATGAGATTTGTGAGCAAAATAAGGTGATACCGATCTGTATGCCTCCTCACTCCTCTCACCTTTTACAGCCTCTCGATATCGGTTGTTTTGCGGTGTTAAAACGATCATACGGTCGGCTGGTTGAGATAAAAATGAGAAATGGAATCAACCATATCGATAAACTTGACTTCCTCGAAGCATACCCCCTCGCACGAACTGAAGCTTTTAAATCGGAGACTATTAAAAATAGCTTCAGAGCAGCTGGTTTAGTACCTTTTGCACCTAATCAAGTGATCTCGAAGCTAAATATTCGTCTTCGAACACCGACCCCCCTCCAAGCCGGGGGAGTGAATCAAGCCGGAATTTTACACCAAAAACACCAGCTACAGAGAAAGAACTACGTCGACAGGCTTCGTCAATCAAAGCTTTACTTCGTACAAGATCTCGAAGTCCGCCTAGCCCGTCAGGTCGTGCATTAAACCAACTTGTGAAAGGCTTCCGTCTTACAATGCAAGGCGCTATCTTACTCGCTAAAGAAAATAAGGAATTACGTGCCGAAAACGAGAAGAAGAAGCAAAAGCGGACCCGATCTTCAAGGCAGATAGATCACGAAGGAGATCTTATAGTCCAGGAAGTTCGTGAGCTACGTTCAGAGCCATTTGAGGCCCAAGTAGCGCGTATTAATGCCTATCGTGAGCAGGTTTCAGAGGGTTTACGGCCAGCTACACGGGCCGGGCGAGCGTGTGGAATATGTAGACTACCGGGGCATAGAAGAGAAACATGTCCAGATAGATAAATCAATTTAATTGAATTAATTTAATGGTGTTTTGGTTGAGATAAATATAGTTGAATTTAATGGGTTGGGTGAGGTGGCCAGCTGGCTTACATGGCCAGCTCGCTTACCGAATACGTTACCTGCCTGATTACTAGACGCATATAAGCCAAACACCCTGCGGCCAATTCTTACTGTACTTTCCGCACGCCTAGCACCAAAACAGCAAAATAGTTCAGGATGAGAGCAAGAGAGGGGTCTGATGCTGCACGCACGGCTACCGTGAGACGAAGGGTGGAAAGCACGACGCCCATATCAGTGCCGGTGGATGGTACGCTTGAAAGAGTGTCAAAAACGAACAGTTTCTACCTCCAGCTCATCATATTACCGTGTACATATATATAATAGCATTTATAGCGAATTAGTTGCCAGATATAGTCCCCCACTCAAAGGTAATTGCGCGTGAGTTACTAAAAAGTAGATAGGTGATGGGCAACGTAGGGAATAAGTTTCAGTACATTATATGTTAAACACACTCGTGACCTACCATTTGACAATATAATTAAATAATATGGATCCACATGAAATAAGGCCGCTTGGCCTAATGGTTAGGGCATCCGACTCCTATTTAATAGTGTTATCGGGAGATTGTGAGTTCGAATCTCATAGTGGTCGCTTTTTTTGCTCCTGAAACCTATTGTGAACAGACTGATTGGCTATGGGGTTATATTTTTTCATAGAATAAATGAGTAAACCCCTTCGAGGTGAAGAATAAATAATCAATCATAGAACACATAATATACTCCAAATTAAGAAAGTTAGGATATGCGTCGGTCCTAACCGGGAAGGTCGGGACAGTCAACAAACGCCACCAGAATAGTTCTTTTGCATGGGAAAACACATGTCACAGATTCAACTTCCAGGATATGAGAAATTTGTCATTACGGGAATACCATCCATTAAGGAGAGATGATACAGGCCTGAACGACGACCATGTACAAGAAGGGCAGGTGCCATGTTGAAGACGAGTGACATTTGACGAAAGAACTTCTCCCAGTTTTCTCTCTCGCTCTCTGCTATGTCATTTTGTAAAACCATACAATGCCTCGGGTCTCTGGGGGACAGTCGCCTTATAACTCATACAAATGACTATATACAATCTGATATTTGAAATGGTATAGATTATTGATTGTAGGGCATATTAGCCTCTTTCTTGATGTCCCGTCAACTGTCTTTGTAGCTGTATCTAATACAAATCTCTTTTGATGTCCCAGTCAATCTCATGGCCCATATCATGGCTCCTGATCTTGTTGAACATGATCCAACGGGTGCTCCCAGCTACCACTCACCAGCCCAAGTAAGGCGGCGTTCCTGATTCGATGGTCAGAACTCCCACCAAGCTTGAAAGCCTCCTGAATTTGAGCCTTTTGTTTAGGGTCTAGCTTGAAACCCCGAGCCTTCTCAAAACATGAACATTCCACTGTGCAATGACCAATCGAAAGGTTTCGTCCAGTGCGATTAGAACAGCATCCGCAGTCGCGTGCACAGCATCCTCCCCTTCAGCACAATCTACGAAAACCACACTATGCATATACCACCTCGGATATGAGCGCCAAAAATCGATTCCTCGAGTCAAAGACCCATCAACAAACGAACGTCTAATCTTCCACCATTCCCGCTCCAACATCCAATGTTGTTTTGAAAGATCCGAATTCTCACTTTGTAACCGCAGAATGCGAGTTGATATATCATGAGTAGTAGGTATCTCGAGTAGTTCCTGTATATCCTCTCCCAGGGCTATTTCGCGTTGAGTATTCTCTCGGAGTTCGAGTTCCGTCTGTAACGGCGCCCTCATATCAGCAGGATTTGACTTGTGATATAGCTTAAGCCAGACATCCAATCGGTATCTTTGAAGTGAGGCGATATCTCCGGACATTTCGAGGTCAAGCTCCTCTAGGAATTGCTCCCCAGACAAACGCACGAGCGCACCCATCTTCAATATTTCGAGATGCTGAAGTCAAAGAAAACCGAGCTTAGATGGGATGAATCAACAAACTTGATTTTGGTCGAGGTGAGTGGTGCTTCAAGTGGGTTGTTTTCGATGAGTATACCATTGTTTGAGTGAATTTCGCGAGAGTCCATGGGTGATGAGCTCAGGTCGGGTAATCTCCGAATCCTAAAAGGAATCGGAATTGGCACCGGTGCAAAATACCATCTGATACAAACTTGGGATTGCGATATCGCCATATGGCTGAGCAATAAGACACATCCATCGGTCCAATGGTGTTGGAAGTTGCATGATACACGAGTAGAACCCCAAAACAATGGGGGCCTGCCGAGGCTGAAATTTACTCAACAAGACCGTCAACAAATTGGACTGGTATATTCGTTCAGTAGCACTATAGAAATAAAACCCAAACACTAGTCAACGCCAGAAAAACCCAAAACGTCAATTATAGTCCATTTCAGAAGGACATTGACATGCAGTATCATCAGCACTGATTTTGAAGCGTCACCAATTAATGAAAACCAGGGGTATGGCGCAAAGGAAAGACAAAAGCAAGGCGCGCGCAAATGCAATCAAGAAAGCACGACATATATCTACATGTACACGCCGAGTGCGACAGCCAGCAACAGCGGAACGACAGCCGCAGCCGACAGTCTCGGCTGTAGCATGGCCGCACCCGAACCAATGGAGCTGGTGGTGTACATGTACTCGAATTTGAGGGATGACGAATTGAAGCAATTATCGCGAGTGACTGCCTCCACAGATCCATCGCCATCTTCTGCGAACTCAATATCCACGCACTAGAGACAAGTCAGTATCTTGATTGCCAGGTCGGAAATAAGAGGGCCGGAACATACATTGTATAGCGAAGCGCCGTGCTTGGCGACTTCGACCACCTGAATTGTGGCATAGTCGCCCGGGCTGACGGTCACATTGGGCGGCAGAGGCACCTGTGGGAGACACACGGTACCGGGGTAAGGGTTGTTGGTGGGGCCGACGAGCTGGAACGGCGGGACGACTGGGTGGCTCATGTTTTCGGGGACTTCGCCGAAGCCGAGATTGACATAGATCAGGGCAGTGCCGTGGCCAGGGAACCAGCCCGGCTGGAAGGCGAGAGCACCACCGCTAACGGGCCACTTGGTTCGGTTGGTCGATCTGCCCATGCCACCACCTATAAAAAAAAAAAGGATTTGAGTCAGTGATTGATATCCAAAGACGAGCACATAGTTCTTACAAGGATAAATCCACTGCATTCCGTATGGGTAGATTAATGAGCCATTTTTCGCATCGTAGGCAACACCAAGACCATCAGCTTGTGCAATGGTGCCGTTGGTGTGGAGGTTGTTTCCTCGATAACCGGGGTAAGTGATGACGGTGTGAGCGTGCGCCAGCCCCAAGCATAGCAGAAGTAGGACAGAAGCCCATCGTGATATAGATTGTGTGAAGCTCATGGTGAGATGCGACGATGACAATTTTCAAGAGCTGAATAGGAAAATGCTATTCCTGTCGCTGAGCCAAACTCCGGCTCAATTTCTCCGATCGCAGGATAAGCGAAGCCGGTAGGAGAGGCTGAGCACTGTTAATGGCAAAATTGGCACCAAAATCAGAGAAGCTCCAAGACCAAGACTAAGCCATGATTTTCGAGGGCTCCATGGTCCTTTTGAGGGGTACCGGCCATTCCCTGGGGGCGGACGAGTCAGAACCCAGGAAGGCAGATGTGACCGAGACTGCAGGGTGAGGCATCTGTGACTGGCTCCGAATCGTGATGAAAAGCAGGGGTGGGCTAGGATCATCACAGCCCGCTGCAAGTGCTATCACCTAAAGGGGTGATACTGCATGATGATTTGCTGAGCGACCAGCGGTGGAAGCGCCGAGGGGGGACACTAAAAACGTTGGAAAGAACTTGGGCGCTTACAGAACCTGATCAATGAACTTTTTTCCTGCAAACCATTGCACACTAGTCCGCTCAAATATGTATCACTATGTTGTATATCACCTTGGAGTGTTATGTGTATAGTTAATCCGTTTCCTCTCCCCTTACCTAAGCCCATTAGACTCCCGCCAAGCATTTCCCCCGCATCTCCAAAAAAAAAAAAAGCTTCACCAATATAAATCCAAGACCTACAATAATTCTTTATATACTATCATAATTATACATATATAAAATATGCCCCACACATCCCACACCTCTCGCCCAAAACGACAAACCCAAAAACGAATCCAAGTGACCGACGACGACGGCTGGACCCATGTCGCGAGCGGCGGCAACGTGCGGCGTGTAATGCGCACACGCCCGAGAGATACAACTGCAAAGGAACCTGAAGGGATATCCTCTGACCAGCCCGAACCCACATTGACCCCTGCAGAGGCACCGGGTCGACTCACGCTCTCCGAGCTGCAGGCGCAGTTCCAGACTCATCGTGAGAGGTGGGAGAGCTCGGAGAGCTGCACTAGGTTGGCGGGCGCTTTGGATGAACGGCTGAGGAAGGCGCAGGAACAAACTTCTTCTGATGCTGCTTCTGCCGCTTCAACCCAATTGACGGAGGGTAATCCTTCGGCCCCCTGCCTTGTCGACGCTATTGTCTGTATTGGGCTTGGGAGCCCGAGTGGGTTCTTGCGTGATGGATGGGTTGATCGACGCGCTGTGTCTCTTTATCAGCTTGCCGCGCTGGCGACTATTAAGGATCAAGTTGCTTGTTCGTTTCCCGATCTTTTTGGATTTAGTTTTCGTTTGGTTTCGTTTTTGGATATATTCTTTTCGGCCATGTCTTGGATCGACTTATGGTCTTCTTTATTTCGACCATCGCTATCGCATACCCATTATATCTTATCCCACGCTAATCACACACCTGCATCATAGCCACAACTTCCTCCAACCTCAAAGTCTACGCCCAAGACCCTGTGTTCAACACACTAGACGAATCCCTGCTCGCAGCCCTGAATATAACTGTCATCAAGCACCCAGAGGCCTTCTCGCACATCACGACAAACACAATGCTCTTCTGCCCCGGCGCAGAACGCAAACACCTTGAGTTGTTGTTGCCGTCGAAGCCGTGGCTGTTGTTCGGTGGTCCGCTTGAGCATGCGGACGCTGGTGGTGTACTGCAAGGCTATGTGGATGGCGCGGGGTCGTATCGCTTGCCGGTGTTCGAAGCACTTGAGCATGCTTTTTGGAATATGAGGCTCTATTGGACCGAGGAGGTCGTGGGCGAGGAGTGATATCTATATAAAAGCTTGTGGGATTTTGGGGTTTGGTTTATTAGAGATGCATGGGGTAATAGATCATAGACTAGGTATGCATGGGATTGGAGTTGGTATAATGCTTGAGATCGAGTCAAATATCATGATGTTTTCATAGACCTTCCAAGTTCCCAATCACAGGTGCCTTCCTATTTGGGAACTTTGTCACCTTCCCCCATTGCCTTCAGCCACTGAAAAAATATAAATATCTTCCCCCTCCCAATTTCGCTCTTCCTTTTTCTTTCCTCGGCTCCCACTTCCATTGCTGTTTTGTTCTTATGTGTTGTACTATAACATTGAAGGACTTGTTTGAGGGTAACCAAATTATACATAGTAATGAAAGAAGTGAATATTACAATGCTTATACGTATTCCAAAACTTGATAAGTTGACCTATTATATACATGGAGGCCGAGCATAGGTAGTATAGCTATGGAAGGCAAAACACAAAAACGATCCCTGTGAATATCCCATGAGACAAATTTCCACCGCAAAAACAAGTATTGAAGACCCTCGTAAATATAGCTAAAGGAATGAAACCAAAGATATACAAGGTATAATCAAGCCTAGCCCGAAAACTGGCAGCAATGGATAGAGACTGCAAGTAAAAAAGGACATGGAAGATGATAGACCGCCAGGCAAGGAACCCCCAGATATTGAATGAAATGGAAGAAACTTAAATAAACCCGAGGAAAGGTATGAAGATGAGTAAAACCTTCAGGGGTTCCGGTATCAGAATGACAAACGCCAGTGCAGAGAAAGCAATAAAGACTAACACGATACTTATGCACATAAAAGAAAATTTCATGATCATGATCCCATAAAAGAGCCACGGCCGTATCTGACAGCATATCAAGAGGCAGTCTTGCCACCGCAATCTGGGATCTTGAGACCCTTCTTGAGTTTGCGTCCGGCATCCATCAGACCCCATTTGTCCTCCCATTCCTCTTTCCCAGGCGTGTTGAACTGGATTTTCCATGGTTCGTCGAAAGCCTCGAACCTGTAAACTGTTAGTAATCTGAATAGATCGAGGCGGTTGATGGATAAATGACATACCAGAAATAATCCGTTCCATTTTCCAACGCCGGACAAATCCAGTCAGCCATGAAAAGGTTCAGGTTGTCGATACTGGCGACAGAACCAGGCGTGTCGTCGTCGCAGACCTCGCTATCACCGCAGTCCTTGCCACCTCCACTAGGCCATCCGACTTCTGAGATGATCTGCTTCTTGTTCGTGCCCTCAGTCAAGGAGACGTCATGGGTATCCCAGAAATTCCATGTCCAGGCAGCAGCGTCGGTGACATTGACACCGGCGAAGAAGGGATGGACGTTGGACATGACGACATCCACTTCGTCCACTAGCTCCGAATTCCAGTTATCACCGAGGTCCGAGGTGGCAATCAATAGGTCATCCAGGTTGCGCTTCTTGACCTCTTTCGTGACATCTTTGATGTACGAGATTAGGGTTGTCTGGGCAGTCGCCTTGTCTTTGCCGGCGCGGAAGAGGGCTTCGTTGCCAACAATGACACCCTTGTAGATGGATGTGTCCTTGGAGTCATCCAGGAGTTTGTAGAGGTGCTTGATCTGTCGTTCGGTAGTGGTGGTGTTGGTGTCAATCCATACGCCGAGCCAAAGTTTGATATCCTTCAGCTCGAGACGATCGATCGCATGAAGAACCATCTCAGTCTGATTGCAGTCGGTACCGTAAAGACGCACTGTGTTGGTCAACTGAGACAGAACAGCCATGTCACGAGTGACGTTATTCTGCGACGGAGGCCACTTCACACAGTCGGGGTATTGCACGCCCCACGGCGTGTAGTCCATTCCAGGGAAGACCTTGTGGAGATCCTTGTTGCCCATCAGGGCCTTGATCTCGGAGGAATCTTTGTCGAGGTCGCCATTGGTCTTCGCATCACCCGTAGCAGTTCCTTCTTCGGCAGTCTTGGACTTGTCCTCCTTATGCCGGCTTCCAATCGTACCACCCACCGCACCACCGACGATCGCACCCACAATTACAAACGCAAGAACAAGACCGACAATCCAGCCCATCTTCTTGCGCCCCTCGGTTCCATTACCTGCAGATCTCCCCGACGCCCCCTTACCGCCACCCTCCAACCCACCGCCGGGAACCGAGTTATACGCGACATCAACGTTCTTCTCGCGACCAAGGAATCCTTTTAGAAGACCACCGCCAGCTGCGCCAGCAGCTGCGCCAGCTGCAGCAGGTGTCGCTCGATTGCGTGGAGGACCAAAGTCCTCATCTCCATCGTCGGCGATGTCGTCGGGATTAATATTCGACATCTCACCATTACTGTATGCCGTGGAGTGTCGCTGGTACGGCCCATCAGTGAGACCCGAATACGGCGCGGGGTATTGGTATGTGCTGTGCGCAGGATCACTCAGATGTACCGACGATTGACTGGGAGTCTGCATGGCTGGCGAGGCAACCGGGCCGCCCCTCGCCATATTCAAAGCGTGAGCGTGTTCGGGACGAAAGGAGTCGGCGCTGGTATAGCTGGTATACCCTGCTGAGGGCACGTAGGGTGTGTCTGAGCCGGTTGTGTTATAATCGCGCTCGGCCGGGCCGGTGTATCCGTCGTTTATGCCTCGAGATGCGTCGATGCCGCTCTGGCGACTGTGTGTATTTGCGATTCCTAGAGCGATTCCGCTAATTCCGCCGCCCGGTGAGCTGGGGCCAAGGTTATCGACGCCTGGTGTAATGGTTTGATTCTCGCGAGTTCCGTGGGTGTAACGATAGGCTGGGTGTGAGACATCCATTTCTATGTCATTTGACATTTGAGAGTTTCAGGTGTCCGGTGCCAAGTGGACCGGACTTTTGAATAATAAAAGTTGAAAGAGTACCCGCGAACGGAGAAAAATGCAGGGAAAGTGCCAAGGCCCAATTCAAACTGAATGCAGTCAAAACTGAGACAAAGAAAATTGGATTCGAATCCTGGCACAAGTACATTCAATTACGGGTAAATATGGCGTGGCCGGGACAACGGGGCTAATAAACCAGCGCTAAACCGAATTCAAGCAACTCCAGGATACCGTGAACGTGGTCAACATTCCACCCTTTTTCCAGGGCTTCCAGGGTCCATGGCCCACCCTTGCTATTTTTATCTGGCCATGTGGTCAACTGTCAACTGTCAAGATTGCTATACATCTCATTCAACGTTAAAAAAGTCGTGGTATCATCTCCTTATCCTAAATCATATCCAATCATATCCAATCATGTCCAATCATATCCTCCATATCCTCCATATCCTCCATATCCTCCATATCCTCCATATCCTCCATATCCTCCAATTTCCTCCTATTTTTAGAATTTTTGTTTTTCTTCCGCAAACCGTCAAACGCCCTTGCATACCTCAACCGCAAACGATATAAAACCCCCCACAAAAACTAAAAAGAAAATTAAATACCAGAAAAGAATCTAGCCTCAGCCTGAATTCAACCTTCAACCTCCTCCGCACTCCGCTGCGCAGCATTCTCAGAACCAGAGTCTAGACGACGCCCGCGCTCTAGAAAGCGTCGCTTGCCACGACGAGTATCAAAATGATCGGGGATATCATCTGCATCCTGGCCCGCAGAGAGCATACTGCTTCGCATTTTATCGCGATAGGCATCCACTATTTGAAAACGGTTAGCGGGGTCTCTTGTTATGTCTCAGCCACAGTCAGATCATCCATGGGCACGTGTTGATGAGTTCGGGAGAACAGCGTAGATCAACCACAAAAGTGGATTAAATAGTAGAAAAGCAAGAAACACTTACAAGAACGCTGTAAAAATAACATCCGTCCCGCAAACACGCGGCTCTGGCTCCAGCTCATACGGTAGCCGAGGTCATTAAGCATCAACTCCTTGTGATGTTTTCTGCGGGAGATCTTCGGCACGTCGATTTCAGTGTCAGCGTCGAGTGACGGCGCAGGCACAGTCGTGCGGCCGATAGTCGATGCTTCCGGATCGTCCGCCTGCTCGGTGTCATCACGGAAGAAGCGCTTAGCGGGGACAACACGGTTCTCGTCGCGCATCTGGATGGGGAAGTAGGTACGCGGATAGACGGAATTTGACTCGCGGTAGGAGTCTGGGATCTCGTCCATATTCACCTTGTCGAGGACGACCTTGACGCGGACGCGACATCCACGCTGTGGGTCGTCAACTAGGATGAATTTGCGGCGTTTGCCGGCCGGGAGATGACTGAAGAGGTCGTCGTTTGTTGGACCTTGTTCTTCGATCTCGTGGTCAGTGGAGTCCATGCGGGCGGAGGTTGCGATTGTGTGGCGGCTTAGTGAGGTGAGACTGTTGTCGCGAAGGAGGGGGGGGCATAGAGGGACCGCTGGCGCTGCCGCCTGGGGTTAGGGTTGTTGGCGCGTCATGGAAGATGTGGGCGGGGCGGAGATCAGGGATTGAGGGTTGAGGGAGGCGTGCGTCCATAGTCCGGTGACCCGGGTAGTCTGTGCCTATAGGTAGGGGCGCAAGAATTAGCCTACGCTGTACAACTGCATGTTCGACATGTCGGGGAAAGGAGGTTCGGTTCCAAAGAAAGAAGCGTCAAAGCACAAAAAGCGCGGTATGAAATGGTAAAAGGGCGACAAAACAGTGAAGTCGAACAGGGTATGAAATAGAACAGAAGATAAGAACAGGACCAGGTAGGGATACAAGAGAATACACATCTCATACAACCATTGACACATCCTCATACACACATACACAGACAGACCGGACTGGGCAAAATACAAAAGTCCCACATATACACATACACACAAGACATAGATCCGATCCAACAAAAAAAAAAAAAAAGACCCAAGGAGAAAATCCATGAGTGATCCCGCCGCTCTTTGCAAAAGAAAAGAAAAAAAAAAGGAAAAAAGGAAAACTTTGACGGAAAGCACAAAGCACATCACATGTGGTGAAACATACCGCTAACTTCCTCATTAGGACTACCATCAGGTTGATGATGATGATGCATCTGCGGTGGGCCCATCGACATGGGACCTAAATTTGGGCGGGGAACAGGAGCTGGCATAGCACTCATGCCTGGACCAGGTGGACCACCTGGGCCAACAGGGCCTTGCTGCGCCATATGGGAAGACCGAGCGGGGACCGACTGTCTTCGGTTAATCTTAGCCATACGACGGACACGTCTGCTGCGCAATCTCGGGTCCTGATTGCTGTTGCGCCAACTATCGACGGCACGCTGGATCAATCCACGCTTGCCCCTCAGAGCAGGATTCAACTCAGCAAGTGCCCAGCCGACGGCATTGCATTCTGTTTCGTAAACCAGCCTGTTCCCGCGATATTGGTCCTTACTGCAACAGGCCCGCGGGTACACGCAGTTCTCCGTTTTGAATTCTTGCGTGAGTGTGTCCACGATGACGGATTCCACGTCACATCGGATAGTGTACTCCATTTTCACCCGATCTCGGGAATATTCAAAGGCGATCCACTGCACGCCGTTACTGTCTTGTCGCACGACTAGCGGGGTAGTGGCTGGGATGGGCCCTGGTGCCGCGCTAGAGGTGGTGCCCCCTAGTGGTGGGCTTGCATGGGGGTTGTTGGTAGACATTGTGTGGCTGGTAGTTGCCGCGAGAGGGGGGTTCAGCATTGTTTGCTGTGGAGTGGTGGGGTGCTGGGAGGAATCGAGTTTCATGATGGGACTGCTAGACATGCCAGACGTAGGGAGGTGGGGTGATTGGTGTGGTGGCACCTGGGATGGGGCTTTCTGAGGGGGCATCATCAATGGCTGTGATGTGAGAGGATGCTGCTGGGAAGAATGGTGGGCCCCATATGGCGAGGGTTGAACCGGGTTCATGGGCGAGTATGGAGGGTAGCCAAACATCTGCGGTGGCATCTGTGGTGACTGGGAGTACATGTTGCGGCCATGTTGTTCATGCGGTTGAGAAGCTACCGAGGCTGGTGAGCTTGATTGGGGAGTGTGGTAAATAGACGGATAAGGTCTCTGCATTTGAGCGGTAGATGCCATGAGGTCAGGTGGCCCTAATCCTTGAGGGTTAGTTGATGTCTTCGATAAGAATGAAATGGCCAAAAGCATCAAGAAACCCAAGCACTAGTGCGTCACTTCTCAATGCCAATGACTTCACACCAACTGCTTAAACGAAGGAATCCGGCTTACCACTAGAGGGGTACTGTGTCGACGCTGAGGTCGTTGTATATGAAGAATGGGTGGTGTAGTAGGGTGATTCCTGAGGTGGCGGTCCGTAGGGATTATGATGGTGCAGGGCTCCGTTTCCTAATGGGTGGGATGGAGGGTAGGTGGTAGGAGTAATAGAAAGAGAGGGCTGAACAGGTGAGGCAGGGCCTTGCTTCTGTGCTAGATTTGATCGAGGCTGTATTGCCTGAGAGTGTTGAGGACCGGGACGACCAGAGTTGCCGTGTCGAAGCTGTAACAAAAACACACATCAGTGACTCGGACTTGGATGGCCAGCCCCGAAAGATTGCCAGAAAGATACGATAAACAGGTTTCGAGTCAGAAAATTCACGGTGCTACAAGCCGAGAACGTGGACATAGGAAATAAAGAAAAGGAATTTGTAAACACAGCCAGTAGGTGTCCGGAGTGACATCGGCGTATGACCTCTCCGGCCTAGTGTGGGAATTTCAATCTTGCAGGTATGCAGAATCTCATCATAGAGGTGGGGAGTTGGATTGGGCCATAGATGGTAATCCTCGAACAGGGATTGCCTTAGGGTGCGCAACGAATGGGTCAGGGTATAACCGGGATGGTCCGTCCAGGACTAAAGAATAGCATGGATCTGTGTAGCGTTGGTGTGTCCTTGATATCGCGAATGGGGGTTTTTGTTTTGTTTTTCTTCCGAAAGGACAAAGCACTCCAAAGCTGGATGTAGATGGCAGTCCCTTGCCGCTACACGGACTTTAGGCATTGGTTTCTGCTCTCAATTGAACCCGTTTTCCTTGTATGGCCGAAGTGAGGCTCTTAAGTCGGAGCAGGGCTATGGTGGGTCCGGAAGCGATGCATACAAATTGGATTGAGCTCCAAAAGTCACCCGCCAAATCGTTGGGTTCACTCAGCATGAGTTGCCCGTCTTCTGGGATATTGACTCTGCTCATCCGGCACCAGTTGGTTGAAGAGTCGAAAGAGGGAATCCAAAGGCGTGATAGATCAAGTGTCGAGAAGAGGCTCCACTGGACATAGAGCTCCCCGGTAACCACATATTGAAACCAAGAAAGATAGGAATGATATTGAAGTAGGAAACATCTCTATAAGGTAGACGGGAACTCGAAAGGAAAAGAAAAAAAAGATAAGGTACGCAATGTGAAATGATACTCACGGGATCATCAATAGAATCTTCCTTGTACTTCGTCGCTGGAGGACCAAGGTCGGGCTGTACCATGCCGGTCATGAACGACCTTTCTCACGGCCCAAGACAGAATCTTGCAGAACTTGGAAAGAGTACAAAATTGAGAAAGAAAGGGACTGGGATGGGGTTGCTTTTGGGAGAAAGAGAAGGTAAAAAAAAAAAAAAAAAAGGTAAGGTGAAACCACGAGGGCGATCCCGAACTGAGGCTAAAGAGTAGCTGCGCGACACACTATGTGACTGGGGTTCAGGGGGCCGTGTCAATGTGAAGGCAAGTGGAGGGTCCAGGGTCGTTTATTTAGCTGCACCCTTCATTCTTATTTTATTTCGGAGGCAACCCTCGAGCTAGAGTAAGTTCTTAAAAGAGAAAATATCGAGAATAATACATAAAGAATAAAAGAGAGAAAGAAAAAAGCCAAAAAAAAAGAAAAATATAAATCTGAAAAAACAAAAAAAAAACAAAAAGCCCAATATGGAATAAATAATAAAAGCCTACAAAGTGTATCAGGATCTTGTAACTAGCGGGAAAGTGGTGTAATAATGGCCAGGATGGACGCAGGAGATTAACTCGAGTCCGGTAAACATCCGAGCTTGAAAATTAAATGTGTCATCTAGCCGAGAGGAAACGCTTGGGGATGATGTGCAGACAAAGAGTGGTGGGGATGTGCTACGGCATATCCAGTGGAGAGAGAATGGGATTTGCAACGGCGTGGTCTTCTCGGATCCGGTGGAGTGATCGTGATACGTTTGTATGAAAGTGTAAAAGAAAATAACGAGGATTTTCAAGCATCGTGATTGCGTAGTTCAATGTCAATGCTCCATGGGAAATATAAAGAAAGGGGGGAGGGAAAAGCCCTCACACCTGTATAGAAAATCGACTATATTGTACTTTTACACTGTACGGATTACGGGAAATCCGGTTGCTCATGATGTTAAAGATCGAATAACCAATGATCCACAAAGTCTAGAATACTTGGCTCATGACGATTGGCGTGTGGACCTCGGGACTCGAGGCTTTAAAAAGAGAGCTAGTTGACGTTGTCCTCGGATCGTGCACAGGTCAGTTTCAGGTACGGCTTGGGCTGAGAATTTCTCGTCGGAGTATATCGAAGATCGGCGGAATAATACTTGAAAGGAGGAAATGGAATAAAAAGAGGAATTTCCTTTTGATAGGTAAGTTACACCGATCTTCTTTCCACGGCCCAATTGTCTAGGAAATCCAGAATAAACTCGAAACAGCCTAACGGCGCCCATCATTCTTTGACCGGTCTGCGTTCGTGGGACCCGTGTAACTCTGTCCCAGGTCGATCCCGCGAACCAGTACTCCATATGTTGCATAGATGCTTGACACCTTGGAGGGGAAAAAAAAAAGACCCCGATACATGCGTATAATACCCTACGCACGATCGAGTCCCCCTCTTGGACGCTAACGCTAGAAGAGGATTCCGTAATAATAGCCAATCGACTTGAGATTCACTCAAGGATGCGGGCCTTCCACCCGGGTTCGCTCTATCCCGGAACTATTTTAGTGGCATCTTAGTCAATCTTGGCATCATCTTTCATCCACTGTGGTTCGATAGAAAGAGAAGGGAAAAGAAAAAGAAAAGAGAGATGCAAGCCCCAACCTCCCCTCTCATTCTCCGGCTTCTGACACCAGCCGATGCATAACACTTGAATCCTTTTACAAGCATTTTGCCCCTGTGTGAAATGGCAGGCTAAATTGGCTAAACACCCGTTTCTGCCTGGAATTTAATTAATTTTTATATACTCGGTTACCCTTGTCGCACCCTTCTTTGGGGGTGGAGACATCCCGGCACGGAGGTAATAACCGTCCATAGAACAGTAAGTTTGATATAGAGGTTTTATTACCTTCCAAGGTTGTGTTCTCGTATAGCTGTGGGTAATCGGTTGAGGCTCTCTCATATGTAAAATCTACAAAAATCTCTGTAACTTGGTCAACAAGAATGGGAAAGCATGTCGATTGTTGCGCAGTGACTTTGCATGAAGGCGAAATTTCGGGCGTACAGGAGTCCAACTTCGGAGGTTTAGACCATGCACAAAAAATCAAACAAAACAAATATATATATATATATAAACTGCACTCTTTTGGGAGTACTTCCAGAAGCAGGCTAGTCCCTAGATCGTCCATTCAGCTACACATCAAAGACACGGAAAAGGTAGGGTTAGAATGGACCAATGACTTTCTGCCCAATGGATCATCAAATATGGGGGATGCGAGTGTTCGAGGCACCCAACTCAAGACTCAGCCCTGAAGGTTGGAGCTAAAACCAAAGTGCACGGTTGTTCCCCCCCCCTTTTTTTTGTTTCTTTCTTTCTTGCTGCCATTTCCACGGAGGACTACCATTGGTGTAAGTCCATGATCGATGATCCCGCGGTCTTCCGTCACGTTAAGCCGTACCCGCAGTCCCACATAATTTGTAGTCTCTTTGTAGTCTCCAAGCTTCATGGAAAAAAAAAAAGTATGATAGCGTGACCCACAGGGTCCATGCGGACTCCGATATGGCATGTTAGATCTGTCAAACACCTGTCCTTTTTTTTTGATAATCTCTCATATCCTAATCCCAACCAATGCTGAGAGTCAAGTCCTGGATTGTTACACAGTGTCGCTGCAAAATGGCTGGAGCTAACCGGGGACGCCCTCGGGGACGAACCAGAGGGAGACCCCTGGGCGGATCACCGACAATCCTGGCCCCCTTTTTTGCTTTAAATTGTGCCACTACCGCCCCGGATCGACTGGGGACTTGAGCCCAGAGCATCAAGTCTTTGGGCTATTTGCCGGCCACTTCGCTTAACTAAATTTCCTTTTGTGCCGGTCTCCCGTCGGTCTCGATCTCTTGTCGATCCAGGTGTGCGTCATGTTCAAACAAAGATCCTAAGTGGCCTGTGCGAGAAAGGTAACACCGTTTGAATTTGGGCTTTTCATCGCTTATGCGGGAGACTAAACCCTAAACCCGATCAAGCAAGAGAAGGCCATGCAGTCACTTTGTCGGGGGCTTGAACTAAGTGCAATGACCTCGAGCCACATATCAAAGTTCAAACGCGGCCATCTAGCGCCAACGTCCAAGCGACTAGAAGTAGATAGAGCATGTCCTCCGTACCGGTTGTATTTCGCCCGGGTTTGGAACCCCGAAGCAGAAACACCCGGGACGAGTCCTCCGTGATCTTTTAGTCAGTTGCTCGATTCTTTGTTTCGTGATCGACAGAAGAATGATCATGTAAACCAAGTGTGAAGCACCGACGTCCACGTTGGCCTAGGGAGGTAACCCTTGCTTCTTGCAGCTATCAGTAACGCAAGCGAGCTGTCTCTCTTTCCTTCACCTCCAAAACTAGCTCAATGCGAGAAATTGTCTGATCAAGCCACTCTGAACGCCGGGGAGATACATATTCATCGGAGCTCGGCAAGATGTCGATACCGATATGTCCGGTCAATATGGACGCTCGGTCCCGAGTATGGGAATGCCAGTAGACACGGGGCAATTGAGGGGCTATAAGCCACAATCTAGTAGATCGCGGGTCGGGGAATCAAGTTGAAGTCTTGATGGTCTTGGCCCGCCGAAGTGAGCTGATGGATTTTCGTTCATTTAACCAAAATTTATTTCTGACATTAAGAAGCCCCCAAATTAAAGTTGCCGCACCCTGGTCTTTCGTCTATGCGGATATTGACCACCCTGCTTAGTCTGCTTAGTCTGCAATGATCTGCCCCAGGACTGTCAACGGCTTCCTTGAAGAGGCTATAATTAATTTTTTTTTTTAAATTACTGTATTACTCGGTACTCCGATTCATTTCAAACTTCACAGGCCCAGCCCATACCAATAAGAACAAACGTGAAAAAAATAAAAACATTCTCCGCACTCCGGACCCTAAGATGGATATGGCCCCCGGGCCAAGCGGGATGGCGCCGAGAAGAGGAAATGATAACCGTTCCAAAAAGAACGCACAATTCGAATGTGTTGCATCGGTCTCTCCGATCTCTGACTCGTTTCCATCCGTTCTTCTCACGTTTGTAAATTGTTATTTTTGAACATCCATACTTCATCGACAAGAGAACTAGGTCGATAGATCGTTTAACGGCCCCACCATCCGGATCCGAAGAATGGATCTTAGAACGTGCGATGAAGTATTTTTATTATGTTTAACCGAGCTCTCGCTTCTCGTTCTGTACTTTGTACAGCCAAGATCGTTGGCGATCACACCGGTTTACTCCGTACTCCGACCCCAGCCGCCAAATGCCGTGGAGCATCGGGGAAACAAAATGATCGGGGAAAGATCATAACCCGGGGTCCGACTGATATTATTTGGTATGCTGTACAAGAATTGTATCATTTGTATCCAATCGAACTGTAATAAAAAAGTAAACACATGCAAATTCAATTCCAGTTGCAACTACGATATGTGGTCGTAGTCGATATACGAGTTTCATATTTTCCACGCGCCGACACAGACAATGTTCCCTCGAACTCTTTCTAAAGGATTTCTAGCCCGAACCATAAGTAAAAGTCAAAACAATCGAAAGTTAGTCCTCACCGCACACCGAAAACTTTGTGAGCCATCCCATGTGGAAGAAGATGGTTTTACACCTGCATGTGGGCGTGCGGTAACGCGTCGCGTGGCCGTATTTGACGCATGGTTTCATAATCTCTGTGCTATCTTCAGCCTGGGTGGTTTGTGTGAAAAATTCCTAAAAATTCATTCATTATCTGTGAAAGAAACGGAAATTTTCGAGGCTGATCACTGCACAATTACCATACCGGTGACCAGTCCTATCCTCGGGAATTATACATGAACTGAGTTAGCTATCCGCACACTGCACCGTTTAATCATGATCAGCTTCGTTTACTGTTTAGATCATAGCTATCCCATGTACGTTCAAAGCCCCGGGCAATAACAGGAATCCAAAACTTGTTATCGTCCTTGTCCTATAATAATCCCAGGTGTACATAAGCACTGTGTCATTAGATCGTAACTAATAGGTCCACCCCCCGGCCCCATTATCAATCTAATGACACAATCGGGATAAAGGTCAGATGTGTCAAGATGTAGGAGGCAGGGGGGTCAAGTGAGCGCGTTTGTGTTTGCTTTTTTTGGATTTTGCCCCCATGTGCTACGACGATCTTCGACGAATTCGGGTTGTACCTAGCCAGTCTTTGTAAAAAAAAAAGTAAATGCAATACCCAATATCCAATTCATTGACAGTGAGTGGACGGGTTGGCTGATATCCTAATCAATTCGGAGACACTCCATACGGAACGCGGAGTTACGGAGTCAAGAGAAGGGCAATTAGAAATCAATGACGTTCAAAAGATCGCGTCAAGGATCAGCACGTTCTCTTGGGTTTCATCTCCACAACGGAGGTAAGCACTGTATATGAACAATTTACGGAAAGAGACTAGATTGGACAATTTCCCCAAGATGTACTCCGTACGGAGTACAATATAATAAGTTGAATCCAATTTGATGTCCCCATTCATCCTGACAGCCAAGCAAACGGACCCCAGAGCCTTAGGCCTGGAAACAAGCTCTCTCCACCTTCCTTGATTTTGATTCATATGATCGACTTCCTAGATTCCAAGATAGCCTTTAGCCTCTACTATTGTCTACCGTCATACGCTATAGTGCTACTTTTCTCCAGGTGGAGTCATTTTCCCCCTTTGCCACACCCATGACTCGCGTGCATAGATTGCTACCCGGCTTTCATCGCCATCCATTAGTGGACAACGGTCAACTCCACAGATTTTGGATTCGCAAATCGGATGTGATTTCACATATGGAGTACAGATGACTCTACCACAGTGATTGTACATCATATATACGGAGTACTCCGTATGCAGCAAAGCAATGATGCTCTACAACATACTATGTACAATGATTCTTGGTCGTTCTAGTTTACATAAGGCATATTAAATCCCGCATATAGCCCACATATACGTGTTATAAATTAGCAGCCATCTCGGCGACTATTCGGCTGTGATCAGAATGTCTCCGACGGTATCAAATCTCCTGTAACACTACTATGACTATTTGGGTACGATATCCGTGTACACTATACAGACTAAAGGTTATAAACAATTAACGCGTAAGGGCTGCTACCTATTCTAACACTAGTGGTGCAATGGGTACATACGTAGTTATAACCATGGATTTCAAGTCTTGGTACGCCCAGCCTATATTTACGCTACTATTGCTATTCGCCCCGGGGAAATTGCAAGCTAACAATAAGGGGAAATAGGCGGGACGAGCCTCCAACAGGGGAGGGGTAGCTCATTTATGATATATAAATGTGTAGGCTATTTACACCATTTACACCATTTACACCGGATAATCCGTATAGAGTCGTAAGGACTTGGAAATCTTGTAGATATCCAATTTTATGCCTCATTTCCAATCTCCACCAGAGTACCGGTGAAATCCGAAACCCGAAATCCAGCACAGAAACTCCCTAAATGTTTGCCAGTGGCGTATGTCTAGAACATGCAGCCACTATGCAACTACAATAATCTGAGTGTCCCCCCTTTTTTCCCCTACTTTTCTTTTCCAATAGTTGGATTGGTGATTTGTTTTCTATTTCAGTGATCTGCCATGGAATGGGAGGTTTGGGATTTAGGCGCTGTTGGGTAATTCCCCTGGGATGGCAGAGACACTCCGTACTATAAAAAAAAACACACAGAAAAAAAAGAAAACATTGCATCCTGACACAATTGCATTTGCAGGCGTGGCGCTCTTTGCTTTTTGCCTCCCCCTCCTGCGCTTTTAGGAAGGGCGCTTGATTTGTATTTCCTTAGCGCTCTCGTGCTCTCGATAGGTGCAGGCGCACATACCAACGAAAGAAGTAAACATCTAGAAGTGGAGACGTCAAACTCCAAATTGTTCTCTCCCTCTTTCCAGATAACGTAATAGTATGACTAGATCTGCAGACCCCATATCGACCCAGTAAGAGGTGAGGGTAATAAAAGCTGAAAGGGTACGGAGTAGCTCATGCGAGAACGGAAAGAATGTCATGCTGATCCATCCAATGAGCCGCGCGTCTCGAAGCTAGACCCGTGTTCTTTATATTTTGTTGAATCTGGCTATTGGTATGGCTGTGGATGTGGGCGCGGGTGGCCTAGCGACTGATCATCGTTGGGGTCCGCAATCAATAACGTCAGGAGCTCATTGGATCGGAAAGAAACGAGCGGCGTGTTGCGCTGCATGTGCAGGCGTCCTGTCAAACAATATGACAGGTGCGTCCCAAGTGCATCCAACGCAGTTATGGCTTGTGGTGTGGAAGCGGTGTAAGTCTGGGATGACCCAGAAGAGGAAAAGACACTCGAGTTTGCGATGGGTTTGTACGGAGTACGAGGTACATTGGGAGGCACCTAAATTGGACGAGTGCTTGCTTTTGCCTGCAAGGGCTTGTCGCATGGTCTCTGTCCCCAGAAGGATAGGCGCAGAAGTTACATTTGCTAGAGCCAACATGAGAACCGACGGTTTCCATGATCCCATGCACTGGTCGAACGCTGTTGTGGTTTCAACTGAGTTCGACGCGATTTTGTCCTGTGAGGCATATCCAAGTCTCGATTGAAAGAATCCCCTATACCGGCGCAGCAGCCGGGTTACTCATTCGAGGCCTTTCAGCCTCATGCATTGAGTTGGTCGACGCGCGTGGGCGCGACGGCAAGGACATCTTCGGCGCGGTTGGTGCAGCGGCCGCTTCGAGCGGTTTCCAGGGCTCTTCCTCGCCCTCGTCCTCGTCGTCGCTGGAAGACTCCTCGCCCCGGCGGCCGTGACGGTGAGTCTCATCTCTGGACTTGCGTCTGTCACGTAGTTGTTCCTTGTGCCGGGTATCTATGTAATTTAAGTGTGAGTATTTTACTTCAAGTGTGGTTGTAAGATATACATAGTAGAGTGACTTTGACTTACCTCTGATCTCCTGTGTCTTCACAGCATACTGCTGAATTTCCTCCTTGCTCAAAACCCTCAACACAATCACATAATCTGACCGCTCCTCAAACCGCTCATTGCCAGCTTCCAATGCCTCCGGGTTTACGAGCCGCCGGTCGATCTTCGTCCACCGAGCTCCGGGCGGGATCCCCTGCTTATGAGCGTCTTTGAGGGGAGCGACCCCCTCTCTCACCGGATTGGGTTCCTCTGGGAATGCCGGGCGCGGAGCCTTGAGAATTCCCTTTGGAGGAGCGTCGGGTTCCTTTGGAGCAGCCGGCTCGACAGCAATAAGTCTTCTGGGGTCATCTTTAGCCATGTCGACCGGCAGCGATCGTCGCGGCTCGATAGGGTGGCCATCCTCCAGCGCGCGGTGGGAGCGAGAAGAGCGGTATCCACGTGAGTAGTCTCGGTCTCGATCTGGCCTGTGGTGCGAACGGTCCCGACTGCGGTCGCGGTCGTGGTCACTCTCTGTGTCCGTGGTACTGTGCCTGTGACGTGCGGGCTCACGCCTGTAATTTCGCAAGTCTTCATCCGACGTGTCGGCATCATCGCTGTGCGTCCGCCGACGAGAGTGGCGTCGCGTTCGACCATGGCGACGAGCATCAGCGGGATCCAGGTAGGCTTGCTTGGCTCTTTCATCGGCGGAAACTGCTTCTACCAGCTCCCGTGATGGGGGCTGGACAGCATCGCGGTCATGCTCGCCGTGCGGGCGTCTGTGCTTGTGTCGCGGCGGACGGTGGTGTTCGTAGTCCGACATGTCGGAGTATCCGCCTCCCAAGGCCGCTGTTCCAAGTCCCATAGTAGCGAGGGCGCCTGAGTCATGTGGCCGGGAATGGTGGTCTTCTGGGTAGGGGTTCTCCCGGTCATTCGCGTGGCGCGCTCTATAGGCACGTCGGCGGCGGCGCTCATCGTGTCGGGAGGGATATTCGCCATCAGAGTCTTGAGGTACGGCGACCAGGGCTTGATCATGGAATCCATCCTTCGACCTGTGCGGCTCCCAATGGTCATCATTGCCATGCGTTGAGCTTCGCGGCCATTCACGGCCCATCTTGTCAAGGCCCCAGGATGTCGGGGGTGGGCCATGATGACGTTCTCTCCGTGCTGTCCACTGGGGGTCTTCCGCACCAGTGATACTGAGCGGCCGATCGAGCGAGTATCTCGGCCCACGATGACGCGCCTTGACAGGGTAGTCCCGGTCAAATTGCTCACGGGCATTGGTGTATGAATAAGCATCAAAGTCATCGATGTCATCACCTTTTCTCAGACCACCATACGCTGGATAGCGTGGATGAGCCGGTGGATGGACACGGTGGTGATGCGAACTATGATCCGTTCTGTGCCTGGCATCATTTCGTGGGACGATATGGCCCGTGTCGCTTGCATAGTCAGTGCTGTAGATTCGGCGATGTGCGGGATGTCGAGGGGACGTGGAGAATATGTGATGGCCGGAATCTGTGGGAAGAGGGCTCGGGGTACGGCGGTGAGCTGAGTGATGCTGGTGCACGGGCGAGAGATGCTGGCGGGGTGTCGAAGGTACAGCTAGACGCACTGGGGTCTCATAGTCCGCTGCCGCTAATGTGTGGCTTCTGTGCCTGGTACGGGGCTGGACGCTATACTCGGTGCGTTTTTTTGCAGACGAAGTCGGGTCCTGGACTCGATGGGAGGTTATTTGGTGGGCTTCAAGCTTCGATGGTCGCCCTGAGCGGTACCCGAAAGCACTGGCATATCCAGTATCGGACGGGTAGTCTTCGTAATCGTAGCGCCTGGGCGCATCATATGGATCGTAGGATGAGTTTAATTGTACCATCCCGGTTGAAGCTCTCATGGGATCAATCATCGAGTGTCGGCCTCGGCCGGGAGATAAATTTCGGTAGTGACTCGACATTTTGAGGCACTGTAGATGCGATGAGGTATAGATGATGACAACTCCTGGCCGGTTTGAAGTCAGGTGTGACAGTCTGTTCTTCGGTCGGCTTCGGGGGAGTATTTAAGAATCCGAGTCGGGCTTTGTAGAAATGCCCAACCAGGTCGGTTGGCTCGAAGGCAAAGACTTGGTAAAAAGTCGAGGAGATTGGAGTCGAATTTGACACGAGTCCGGGAGCCCAATAGTTGCCCAACTCAACAATGGAGGGGATTCAGAGTGTTGAAACGAAACGTGTGAACAATGACGCAAAAGTGGGTTGGGGATTTGACAAAGGTTAGTAAGAATGCCAAGGAATTCCCACTGAGAATCTAAGAAAGTGCTATGAGAAAGAGAACGCAAATAGATGAAAAAATGAAGAATGTATATAGATACATGTTATCCATGGATCTAGAATGGTGAACCTTGGGAACTGAAGCTGTCAACCATGGAATGTGTCCCCGCTCTATGAAACTCCTTGCTTCATGCAAAACACGCCCGGAGCCTCTTTCCTTGCTTCGCCCGGGTAAAGCCCTGAGACGTTCGTTTGAGGGCGATCTTGAGCCCCATACAAAGGGAAACTATCAAGATATCTTGGCAAAATCTTGAGGAAACCTGAGTATACATTTTCTGAATTCTGCGCTTCTATACATATCGTTTTCTCCCAACGTATTGATCTACAAGAATAGTCGGCCGCTTACATGGCCTCATGTGGACTTTTTCGTAGACCTCCCAGATATTCTTCTGACATATATAACCAGGGCTGACATAGAGGCTGTGCAATTGGGGACTTAGTGGACCATGAGAGTGAGGTCATACATAGAACCATCCTCCAAGGTGGCCTCTGGTTTTATTGAGCATTCTTTTTCAGAGAGTTTTCTTGTATTCCTCATCTTCAGGTTGGAGAGTAGAAACACTACAGGCGATGTATTTCATCATGTTTATGTCCATGGGATCCAATTGGACAGTCTCGCCAAAATCCCAACGAATCTCACTCAGGTACTTCTTTCCTTCCAATCGGTTGGGCTCAATGTAAAACGCAGGCTTCGTCTTAATAAGAGCACATGATTGCCCCTGGGTACTCGATACCAAGGTTTGAATTCAACGAAAAGCTAACCACATAAAAAATTCTCCCTACGAAGTACTAACCCAGTCTCACCCCTGATCACCACGTTGCCCACAAAGGGGTTATACACGGACCCGTACTACCCACGGATTTATTCCTTTTTAGGAACAGCGGGCATTACAAGGATATTATATTGGCATATAATCATCCACTATAATCAAAGCAGACAAAAACTAGGGGACAGGGCGAATCGAGTAGGGCGAAATCCCCCATTCCGATTCACCCTTGTACCCGCGGGGAGGCACGGAGACGCCCCAACCGAGGCGCAGACTCCCCACAAGAAACCCGCACGAAACAAAAATCCGGGCTACTGCAACTAAACGCCTAACAACCCGGTTGCAGTGCAGGATATACTCCACCTGTCCACCCGGTACTAGAAGCCTTACTTTCAATATAGATGGCCCGCCTCAGGTGAAAAGCGGAAAATATGCGTACAGCCCCTATCATGACCCGATTCTCTCCCGAAAACAGCCTGTACACACTCACTAAGGCCTACGCTAATGCCTAAAGCTTCCGGACTCCTGATATCCCCGAGTCCCACCGCAACGTACCATGTCCCGGTACCCAGGCCATGGATCGCTAGGCACAGTGCTAGCGGAGCATGACCCAGGTCGCGGGTTAGTATGTCGTGTCAAATAGACGGGTGTGCCGCCATGCTTTTTTTTTCTCTTGCTCTGGCTGGTTGGTTTCGCATTCGCTTCACTTCTGCTTAAGCATTCCCGACTGCTGTTCGATGTATCTCTTTACCCGCTGGGTATTTACTCCCTGTATTGGGGTTTTCTACCCTGTCCTGCACGAGGGCTTTTGATGCTGTGATGGGAGCCCTGATTACGGGCGCCTGTCCGTCAAAGCTACGATATAAAGATCTCCTCCGTTGGGAGGTATTTGGATGTTCTCACACTGCTTTATACAATAAGACTCCGAATCGGCTCGGGACAACTATATCTACAGCTCCAATCTTTCAGTCAACTTCTTCAAAAGCTTCAATATTTCACAGATCACACTATCTTCTCTATCAATCTGTTTATCCACTTGACACTTTTAAGTCATCATGCCTGCCTACGCCATGTCAAACGCCATGTCCAACAAGTTCCCAAATTCCGAGACCGACAGCGACGGACAGGATCCAACTCCTCTTTTGCATGGCTTGCACTTGACCCAGCCTATCGCTTCCACTTATACCAATGCCATGAGCAGCGCGCTGATATCTCGTGGACGATCAACTCTGGCCCCGTTCCCGGATGCCATCTCCATGCTCACGCTCACGCCCGACTACCTGTCCACCGGCACCCCAAGACTGGTGGTAATATGGAGGAGGTGCTGCCAGTGCGGCAATTTGGCCAATCCCATTCTAGCGCCGGAGAAATGCTCTATTTGCTCGCATTCGGAGTGTGGCTTTTGCACCACAGAGAATGTTCCCGCATAGATTTTACGAGAGCTTGTTGGTTTTCTTGGGGTGTTTGGATTTTAATTTGTTCCTTGCTTTTTTTTTTCTTCCTTTTTTCCACTTACATTTCCAAAATGGCCGTCCTATTTCTTGTGGTTCTTTCTTTTGTTTGTTGCCATTGGGTGTTGTTGCATCTTAGGGTCTTGCCTGGTATACTATTGACGGTTGCCTTGTGTTGATCATGGATAACGTTTAGACACAGTCTCGATGATACGAACGATCAGCCTGCCAAAACGGAAGCCACATGTATTGAGGGGTTATGTAAAGGGCATATATAGGTAGTTATTTGTTTATGTAGAATTTTTGTTTGAAATTGGGGGACACGCTACTCTCATTTTGGATATATATATATATCTCCCATCGATCACATATATAAAAGGATATCTTACCCGTAAACTGAATCGTTCTTTAATTCTAATATAGTAGTGATTCCATTCGAGAAGGCGATAGATCATTGAAGATCTTGATTTCTCTGGGAACCTAGGTGGACGTTATTGATCCAACTAGCAGGCCTACCTACGTGTGGGGCGGAAGATACAAAGGTCAGATTTAAAGATAAATATGATTGCCTATGGTGAAATATATTGCTAGGGTCGGGATAATTGGTGGTAAAGGATGCGTCCGTCGTTGCCTAGCTGTATATACTTGTGTAGTATACATACTCTAGCGTTCTACTGGTTCTGTCTTACAGATATATTGAGATTCAAATGGGGAGAAACATTCTCTCAGGTATTCCACGTTTCGTTATATTGCGTTTAAATAGTCGAGGGAATAAAAAACGCAATAGTCGATACCATTGGATTGGAGTTATATAAATATGGGTGCTGGATGAATGTCGATAAAACCCACCGAGTTAGATAGCGTGAACGTGTCCATTGTGCTGGGAGAACATATTTTCAACCAATCTCTTTCCCTGCCTGGTGAAGTTACCATTCAATGGCTCAAATTTCGAGTATCAAAAGGTCAATGAACTGCTGACCTGGGAAGACCTGTACGTAATAGTGGCATTCAGCCCTACGGTTGCCCGGCGGGTGGCCTTCGGCCTATCGGGAAATAAAATATCCTGACACAGGCAGATCAGGCCAATAAAAGTGTATATAGTGGAATCATGCTGCATTAATTATAAAAGTATCCAGAATATGCACGAAGTAAACCAAGTGCCCCGAACTATTGATCGCTAGGAGGTTTTTCCCGATGGCTATGCCCCGAAGGTGGGGACTGTGGAACTGCCCCGTTCTCGGGCGGCGGGGCCAGTCCAGCCTCCAGCTTTAAGCGGGTCACCACGGGTCCCATGGCAAAATGGCTCTCCATGCTATTGTGATCAGCACACGGGCTCTGTTTGATCGGCAGCAGCCAATCAGCGATATTGTATCCCATGACCTGCTGGAGATTTTTCAATGGGCTGCCCAGGTCGAAGGGATTCTCGCCCGGCAGAGTGTGGAGGATGGCGAAGACGTGGCGTTCGCCCTGGGAGGGGGTTGTTGTTTGTGGACCGGTTGGAGACGACGGTGCTTGGAGTGGGTAGGAGACCATGCGGAATGTCGGAGCCCAGGGGGATTCGGCTACCCACAGTCGCTCGAGAAGGTATTCTGGGACACGGATGGCGAGGGTCCAGACGGCGGTGCGCCGGTTTAGGTTTTCGATTGTTGTGATGTTGAAGATGCCCATTTGAACCGAGCTCAGGGTCATTCCGGCGGTGAAGAAGGCGAATAGGCCGCTCCTAGTGATTTTTATTAGACATGGTAAATTTCTTAGTATCCCCTAGATGGTCACTTACAGTCCAATGCAGACACACCAGTAGGGGTTTGCTCCTCCGGTCTGTGTTGAAAAGTTAGTAACAAGTACTCGGTGAGTTGGCATGGTAGCTCGTGAGAGTCTCACCTCGCGTCGAATCTCCGCTGTAAAATAAGCAGACACTATAAGAACAAAGGTGCAGAATATGGCAGTATAAGCAACGAATTGAATGAAGAATTTGAACGATGTCTCCGAGACCACGCCTCCAACCCTACATTCTGTTAGCTGGATACCGACTTTGTGGTAAGTTGCACGGTTCTATCATACCAAGGACAATAGTGGTCCATTTTGCGGACACAGCGACCCAACTCGCGGCAGTGGTGCGCCCTATCTGTCTTGTACTGACAGCACGTAGAGCACCACAGGGGTCGGCCGTCCTCCTGGCAGACGAAAACATCCTTGGTGTAGAAGCTCTCCAACCAAATGTCTGACTGAGGTATGTCTACAGCAGTGGAGCTCGAGCCTCTCTCCACATCCGCGTCTGCCTGGTTTGGACTCTTCTCCGGATCGGCGTTGCGCGTGCTTTTCTTCCCATGACGGCGCTTCGGTTGCTTTGCGTTCTCGTCATCTACCAGTTTTTGTTCGCCGAGTGGAAGGTATCCGGGATTCCACAGGACATGATAATAGAGATGTATATATGAAACGACCATGGGGATTAAAAGGACGTAATAGATCGCGATGATCGCGGCGCCAGCAGCGACTCGTGGGCCTCGGTTATGGGAGGGTAACGGATGAATTAAATAGTCGACTTGAATTTCATATTGTCAGTTTCCTGGTAAAGAAGGCCAAATTCGCGCGAAACTCACTGCATAATGGTTTCGTGACCGCATAAGAAGCATATACCACAGCGCCGAGTAACACGGGCGGGATGAGCCTGGATACTACGACGTTGACGCGCTTCTGCGCGGGAGACGCCATATATACGGGGTCAATACAACAATATCAAATGCATGAAGGTAACAAATTCCGGGGGGATTGCAAGAAGCCGGATTCAGAGAAGTCGTTGAATCAAACAGTGCAAACCTGACGTAATCGGAGCTGTCCCTGCCCAGGTGTTCCCGTTCGAGGTCCCATGGATCGGGGCATCGGGAGGACCTGGGGGATACCCATACAGATCGCACCTTTACAACGACCTCAGCTATCATACTAACACGGGAAGTGGTGGCTGTACCTAGTATTACTCATTCTATAGGTTTCAGCTGCGACCGCCAGATAACGCCTAACAATGTCAGATCACCTCACACTCTAATCTCTTTTTAGATCTTGACGGTGTTACGGTTGTACTCGATAGAAACTCGATATAGCTAGAAAAGCACATGGCATGGAATTTCCAGGTCCCCAGGTGAGAATTTAAATTAGAAATCAGCCTTCGGGTTTCACAGCATCTCGTAATTTGTTGAAGAAAAATTTTTTTTATCCCAAACTCCAATGATGAATTGTATTTTGTATATTCAGGTATCATAAAGCAATGCCTGGGTGACTTAGGCAACACTGCGAAGGGCGGGACACCTGGGCACCTGATGCCGATGACTCTTCATTTTGGTTTTCGAAGCAGCCGCTGCCTGGAAAACTAGGAAAGAGTGGAGTATACGGCATGCTGTGGAAACCAATTGATTGAATTCATTTTCGCAAGGCATCAATCTCAAAAGGAACTCGAGTTTATGACACCGAAGGTAGACCGTTATTTCGGGGTAAGCGCGTCACTGGAACCCGTTGACACCCATACATTCTCCCGGGTAAGCCAGTTACTTGGAGACGGTGTGAGGATTTGCTTAGCCCTGGATAGTGGATCCCCGTTTGACTCAAAA
The DNA here is from genome assembly GCF_028829455.1 of Penicillium robsamsonii. Taxonomy (NCBI): domain Eukaryota; kingdom Fungi; phylum Ascomycota; class Eurotiomycetes; order Eurotiales; family Aspergillaceae; genus Penicillium; species Penicillium robsamsonii. The sequence goes on along the minus strand of NW_026643219.1, from coordinate 6,970,635 downwards.
CGTCGGCTCTTAAGAATGATTCACGCATTCCTTACATTCTAGACGCAACTTAGTGGCCTGGGCAATGACAGAGCCCCGGGCTACACTAAGCCACTCTTTCGGGCAACCCATCTGCTTGAATGATGTGCAACCAGGACAACTTGCACCCCATCCGCCCCAATAAACTACCCGGGTGAGAAATTTGGCCTTAACCCGATGTGGTCGTAAGGCAGCCTAGGCTGTTGACTGTTCAAGGGACGTTGCCTTGCGCTTCTGGTTCTATATTACGTCCAATGTAATTCTTCAGATATATAGGTTCGAAGATCCCATGCTTAGTTCCAATTCCATTCTCAAACTCAATCAACATCCAAAAGTATCAGACCAGTCAGACCTTCCCGCTCTACAACTAGAAAGACCTCGACTCTACTTTCAACCAACTCATCCATCCTGCCTTTACTATCAATCCAATCCACCCAACTCATAACAACAATGGCATCTCTGTGGTACTGCTGCGGCTGCAACTTCGGCCCTCACAACTCGTCTCTCTACGAGTCTTGCATCCAGTGCGGAGCTCACCGTTGCGCTCGCTGCGTTGACGAGAAGATCTCCGACAACATGAGTGTTCACTCCCACAACAGCAACCCAATCTCCGCATACCCAGCTGCCGTTCACATGGAGTCACTTCGCACCCCAATCCTGAAGACCACAGCTATGTCTATCGTCGTACCAGAGCTTCCCGGTCTACGACCTCTACCACGGACCGATTGCGCAGGTATCTCGCCGGCCTCACTACCTGGAACGAGGTACAACAGTGAGACCTACATGTACATCTGCTGCGCATGCAATGACGGGCCTAAGATCTACAACCATCAACCCCAGTGCGTGAGCTGCAACCACATGGCCTGCGGCAACTGCACATATGTCAAGTGAGACCTTTTTCTTTTCGAAACACCGTCTCGCTGGCCGAGACAGAGTGCTATGAATACAATGGTAAGTGACTCTAATGCTCACTCAGCATTTCGGTTCTTGAAGCTGACGGTTCGGTATAGTGATTTCAAACTCTACTATTGCTTTTTTTTTTGGAGAATCGTTTCCTTGTTTCTGGAATGCTTTTTGCTATACAAAGCGGGTCATGGGTCATGAGCATATATCCTGGTGTATTATCTGCTTTTCATTTCATTTTGTTTTTTTTTTTTGTTAGACTAGAATTTGTATACTTGCGGATTCCTGATTTGGTTTAGCGCAAGGCCAGCGGGGCTGGATTCCCCCAGGTCAGCCCTGCTCTGCCTTGGCCATTTGATTTTCATTTTGATGTTTTTTTTTTTTTTGCTTAGAATATATCAATATTATTACTATTTTATCTTTTACCGTGGGATCAGTAGAGTCATGATCTTCAAGGCGCGCAGCAAACCCCCTGTTCTGAGCCTCACCAGCCTCGAGTATGGTTGGTTGGAATCATCTGCGGCTCAGATGTATGCAAGCCAGGACTCCAGGGCTAGTCTTCTGTTACCGCTCCTTTGGTCTGGTCTCTGCAACAAACAGCCCTATGGCCCATAGTAAAAAAGCGGTCTTGGGACTGAAGCTAACACAGATGTCCATTAACCTTTGTTCTCCGCTACTTTAACATTTGCCTTTTTTTTTCCCTTTTTGGCTTCTATTTAGAATTTATTTATGCTGACATAGACACAGCCCCCTATGGTATGTTGATGTTATTCCCATTTTCCCTATGTCATTGTCGTAGCCCCCATGGTCACTTTTTAGATGTTGAGGCTGTGTTGGACTGTGCGCCCGGGGATTTTGCTTGGCTTTCCCCCTCAAAATGCGCGCTTGTGCCAGACTCTCGTATATGCTGTAAATTGGCGTAGACGCAAATTACTATATCCACAACTCATCTCGCCTAGCATTTTCCTTGGCTATTTCCTTAGGCTTCTAATCTTTGCCCGGTTGATTTCAGTCCCGGGCGCTGGGCGCGAGATCCATCTCTGGCATGGATATATGGCTGTAGGACCTACGATGTACATACAGACTGTCAATGAATCTAACCGAAAGCGAGGAAGCCCCGGGCCAATTAGCAGGAATCTATTGAATCCAAGACATCCGGTCCGCTGGTCTGCCTTGCCCTGACTCAACTCGTATGGATCTGTTTCTGGAATAGGAACAATTTCATTGTTTTGACTCAAACTGCAAATATAAAAAAATAAATATCAAGCTTACCGTATACTCCATACACTCTATTAATTTACTATTATTATCTCTGAATCTCTGAATCTTGAAACAGTCGCACGAACTCTGGCCCCCATCTCCTCGGTCGGACTCACGCTATACTTAGCTACCAGCTGCAGGAACCCACATCTTCTTGTTCTTATGGGAACTAGGTCTTTCTGCCATGGGCCCGGGCTTAGTTTTTAGATTTGACCTTGTTTCTTGCTGCACTTCTCAGCTCAGTTGGTCCCAGCTGAAAATATATACGACATACGTCGGTTGATCTGGGGTGACCAGCTAGGCTCTTTGCGGATAGGACTTTGAGATTATTTTATTTTTCTTTGTTTTATTCTTTTACGAATGAGTCAATGGTTTTATCGAGTTTTCCAGGGGGACAAGGATGATGGATTGACTCAGAACTTATGCATAATCCAAGCGAACTTTGCGGTGATTGGTGCTTATTTTATTCCCACTAAAGATAGAAAGAGACCAATGGTTGGATAGGAAAAAATACATATTGACTGATTGCTATGAATATGTTCTGCGAAAACCTCCCGAGGTTCTAATGGTACAACAGCACCCGGAAGAAACGTGCGCCTTGTGCAGATTAGCAGTAGCCAGAGCGCCCTCAGGGCTGAAACTGCCGAAACTGCCAAAAGTTACGAGCAGCTGAGATGCAGACGCCCCAACACCTTTTTGTCGGGTCACTGGACAATGAAGCCCAGAGCCTAGATTCAAACAAGGAAAGGAAAAAAAAGAAAGGTGGCCCCAAAGAACCCGAGGCCCCCTATCGCGCAGATCAAATGCAATTGGAATGCAGGGAAGAAAACGCCGAATTGGCTAATGATGCAGAGGAAAAGCCAGGTCATAAACGCGAAAGCCCTGAAAAGAGACCATGGCTTGGGATATCGTATTGAAATATGGATGGCGGTATGGCCATGGTGAGGATGGTTTGAGTCCATGTGGTGTGATGATGTTTTTCCCCCGCCATCGAAAGAACTTCGATGGCGGTGTTCACAAGACTGATGGAAGACAGCTCACCTGAAGAGGACTCTCAAAGGGTCCAATGAATGAGGGAGAATGTTACAGGGACAAGACACGTGACGGGTCTTGGAGGAAGCGCCTACGGTATGCGGCTATCTCGGAGGCCACAGTGTTGAAATCTTTCACCTTGTCACGCCGTAAATCGTTGATGATCTCTTTCAGACCAGCGAGATATGCTTCTTTTTCTTCTTCGGTTTGACCCTCTCGGACGGAGCCCATCTGGACGAGAATCTTGTCGTCTGTCGAGGTTAACGGCTCTGTGGTCAGCGTTCGAACAGGGTAGAAAAGAGATGGGAAACGAGCTGGAAGGAAAGTGAGGAAGGAGAGGCAGAGACGAAGGCAGTAGAGCAATAAACAGAAAGTAGAAACAGACTAGATAGTGCAATACGCCGGTGGGGGAGCTCATGGACGAGGTGGGGTGTTGCACGTTGTTCATGTCGACGCACCGCTTAGAGTCATGTCCCGAAGATGCTGAAACTCGCAGGATCGGTCATTGCAGACACCCCCGGGCTAACTCATATGGACACATGTACTTCATGGAATCAATATTATGACTGTAAGTTAGCGAGCGGTAGCCACTCGGAACGTCTTCGGTATAATGCGGGTGGTAGCGATAAGCCTTGAAAGTTCGTAGTGGGCTGGTGTACGGTGTGAACTTTTGCTCCGAAGTGGCGGACGATGCTTCGGTCTGGATAGGGGTTAGTACATGATCAACAGAAACTTCCTGTGAGAAGGGTAGTGTTCATACGCCAGGAGCGCCAACCTGCAAATCCGACCGAGGTAATGGGTCTGACACGTCTGACATCTGAGGCGCGCTGGTTAGTTCTTCATCAGCTTGAGTCAAGTCAAATGATGGTGCCGAGACTGCTGTGTTTTCTACGAGACCGGAAAGAGCTGGGCTGAATGGAGGAGGGCTGTAACTCGAGCCTTCAGACTGAGCTTCAGTCTCAGGCTCTGGGGGTTCATAGCCGTCGGACTCTGCAGACACTTCACGTCGAGACTGTTCGCTAGGGTGACGCTGAGAAGTGTATTCGTCGGCAGACGTTGCACTAGGACGAGTGATGGCAGAGGGCGAGCTCCGAGTCGCAGATCGCTCTGAAGAGTCAATCTCCATAGGCTCTGAGGATGACGGCACAATAGCAGAATCGGCATCGGCTTGTGCTGGCGAGCTAGCAGGTTCGTCCTCGCTCTCGCTGGACGAATCGGAACTATCACTGCTGCTGTCATCAGATTCCTGCATAGCTGACCCCGCAGAATCGGACTGATATGAAGCCGATGTCTGTGCGGTGCTATCGATTACACCGTTCGCCACTTCATCAGTATAGGCTTCTTCAAGCGGTTCTTGGGTGACAGCGTTTTCGGATGCTGCTTCTAGGTGGCCAGAGGGGGGACCAGGGATGAGCGTATCAGAGACGGTCGCCGTCGGTTTAGTCTTCGAAGAATCTGAACAATGGTTAGCTAAATCGTAGAAATTACCTCGAAAATGCCTGAAAACGAAGATGTGTCCCAGCAAGACAGACACAGAGAGAGAGACAAAAGATAAAAATAACCTTACCTTCTTCAGAAGTAGCTGCGACCACGCTGGATGGTCCACCGCATGACGACGCCCCAGAGTCATCCAGGGTGCGAGGTGACTGGGTTCGGCTGGCAGCGAGCTTGGATTTCCTTCGTAGCTCTAGCTCCGCAATCTTGCGGCGCATAGCTTGAATTTCCATATCTTTGAGTCGGATGTCTCCTTGGTCACTAAGACTAGAAGGGGCTTGTGGCGTGGAGGTCGCAGCCCGGGTGGCAGGAGGATTTGATTGAATAGGAAGCTTGACGCTGGTAGAGGTCACTATTGGCGCTGGTTCCTGTTCTGGGCTCGAATCCAACTCCATGTTGTCGTCCTCATAATCGCCGTAAAGTGATTCCTCGTCGTCGCTGATTGCAATGATAAGTTTATCGGTAGGGTCGAATCGAGCCGCGGCAGGGTTGAAATGCTTCTTCGGCGGTGCCACTGGCTCATCGAAATCTGAAGCCCGAGGGCGCTTGCGTTGGGATGCTCGAGACACTGGTGTCGAGTCAACGTCGATCACTTGTACCGGCTCAGAAGCAGGAGTTTCATGTGGCCCCTGCTCTAATCCAGTCATGAGAAGTCCTGGAAGCCCAGCAGAGCCACGTGATTCAGGCACAGGAGGTCGGAGGGGAAGGGGGTGTTGAATAGCTGGCGCCGGAGTTTCTAACTGAGTCGGCGGCAGACTTGCCTGAGCCAATTTCTGAGTTTTTAGTAGAGTCTGCTTCTTGAGTTCCTCAATCCTCTGCCTCGCCAACTCCGTCTGAGCTTTGCTCTTCTCCTTTACGAGAATTTCCTTCTGAGCCGGAGGGGTTTCCTCAACTGGTATCGCAGGAGGGGATTTCGCACTGCCAGTTGGTGAAGTCTCTTTGGATGTCGCTTTCGCAGCTTTCTCAGCCAGCATGCGGGCGATAAGTTCCTTGCGCTCCAAAGGCTTGCCAGATTTTGAAGGAGTGGCGGTGGATGGAGCAGAGGGTTGGGCATTTGGCAGGTCTGACTTCGTGGTGCTGTAGTTATCCTTCGCTATCTTGGTCACTTCAGCTGGTTTGTTAGGTCCTAGTTCCTTGGTAGCAACTGTAGACGCGGCGGACGCCTTCTCACGGGCTGGTGGAGCTTGCCCAGGTGAAGTGGCGACCTTGATGCCGACTTCTTCGTAAAGGCGTTTCAGGATCGTAGGGTCGATACCCTCCGCAACCAGTTCATTGTAGCGGATATTATGTGGCGCCAAGCTAAGCAAAGCGCCTTGGGCTTGAATTCGTAGCTGTGCCACCGATTTCTGAGGTGGAGGGGCTGGGACAATTGCAGGCGGGTCCTGTCGCTGAGACTGCATCGCATGGTGGACCATGCTTGCGTCTGCTGAGATGGACAAAGGAGGGTTGTATGCTGCATAATATTAGTAAAACATTATCAAATATGGGGAAGAATGGGTGTGATACGTGACCCACTACTCCTAGCAGACCGTGCGCTAGAAGATATGGTTTCTCCTTCTTCTAGGTCCAGATACTGGCGCGTAGCCTTACGCGCCGGCTGTAGTGACCTTGCATCCGATTCCTCACTAACTTCGCCCTCCTCGCGGTGATTATCTGCAGGAGCTGGGACATCTTTTGAAGGCACGGCCGGTGTTGATAGTTGGCGTGAGCCACGTCCATCCATACCCTGATATGACACGGGGCCATTTGAGGACCTTGTTGGCATTGGGGGATAGCCCATCGGGGCAAACGGCATTGGAGGGAAAGGAGGTGGAAATTGTGAGGCGTCGAAGTGATTGAATAAGGGGAACGGAGGTGGGATGAATGCTGGGTTTCCAGGGCCATTTGAACCTGGGATTCGCGAATTCGCGTTGATGCTTGCCATGTTATAGTCGAAGGTCGACCCAGGATTTGTAGCTGGTGGCTGGGTCATATGAGAATAGCCTGAGCTGACAGGGAAGTTTGGGGGGATCATCGAGGGATATGCAGGAGGCCATTGTTGCGCATAGTTCGGATGGCCACCGTATGAGGGAGGTTGGTCAGACATGATGATGTTGTGCGCAGGGATGAAAGAGATGTATTCTCTACGATTCTGAAGAGCGTAAGGCTGGAGTTGAAGAAAGATCGCAATTTCAAAGACCAAATCTCATCATGTCTTGAAGGACTAAGCAGGTGGAGAGGTACCGGAAGGTCTTCGGGAAAAGGATATGCAAGACTTGAAGTTAGAAATCACTGGGCGATAATGATGTGACGGCGATGTAGAGAGAAGAAAGGGTCACACAAATTGTGGATTTCAGCTTAGAGAATGAGAAAGAGATGGATAAGGTTGTTGAACTCGAGAAGAATTGAGATACGCGGTCTCCTATAAGGTCTAAGCGTCTTTGACAAAACTGATCAAGTGTCTCACGTGATATATGCACGGGCCACCTGCGATCGGCGGGCGCCCGAGGAACGCAGAGTAAACAAACATCATGGACATTGGGGTGCGTCACTTCGAACATCTTACCTTTTCTTCCAACTTTTTGCCAACTTCACACCCCTCCTAATTGTATTCTACTTGGCTTCCTCGATTTTGAGTTTCTTCTTACACTCACCTACACTACAATTACACAACTGAGATTACGGAATTAATCTTGGCTATGATAACGACAGCTGCGCCCAAATAATGTCCCATTGAACTACAATCGCCATGCTTCCCTCCCAGTTAAACGACTCGCCTAAGCGTGCTAGTCTATTTGCACGTCCATCGCCTTCACAGGGAACACAATCACCGCAGGCGAGGCCCAAATCAACCATTATTACACCATCCCATGGGCTAGAGTCAGCGAGAGGTCATCTGCGCAACTCGTCCATGTCACAGTTGTCCCCGTTATTATCAATAAGCGGAAATCGCGAGCGATCGAACTCTGCAAAGAACAGTCCTTCCTCCGGAACATTTGCCCCAAGCTTTATCAAATCCGAGGAACTACGACGGGGAGCGGATCAAATTCGTGGACTTGAAGGAGAAAATGACTTCTCGGGGAACAAATATGTGTGGCTACGAGATCCTCAGAAGGCTTTTCTGCGGGGCCTGGTTCTGGAGGAATTTGAAGGAGGGGGCCTATTGGTGCAAACTGACGATGGCGACGTATGGATGTAATCCCATTACGAAGATAAAATGTGCTGACACTGGAATAGCAACGAGAAGTAGATGCGGATCAGGTCGACAAAGTTAATCCTGCCAAATTTGACAAGGCAGACGATATGGCAGAACTCACACATCTGAACGAGGCATCTGTGGTGCATAATCTGCATACCAGATACCAGTCAGATTTAATCTATGTTCGTCACACCCGGAAACATGCACACAGATCGTAACTGACTTAATGACTGCATAGACTTATTCTGGACTTTTCCTGGTAACGATCAACCCGTACTGTCCGCTGCCAATTTACACCAATGAGTACATCAAAATGTACAAGGGCCGCGGGAGAGAGGAGACCAGACCCCATATTTTTGCCATGGCAGATGAGGCATTCCGAAATCTTGTTGAGGAGGGCCAGAATCAAAGCATCCTTGTAACAGGAGAGTCTGGTGCAGGCAAAACAGAAAATACGAAGAAGGTTATCCAGTACCTCGCCGCTGTCGCCACTTCTGATACGCCTTACGGTCGGTCTGGAGCGAAGCAAATCACCGGTCTTTCGCAACAGATTCTACGGGCGAACCCTATTCTCGAAGCCTTCGGCAACGCCCAAACGGTCCGAAACCACAACTCGTCCCGGTTCGGAAAGTTCATTCGCATTGAGTTCTCACGTGCAGGCCAAATTTCCGGGGCTTGGATTGATTGGTATTTGCTTGAGAAATCAAGAGTCGTCAAGCCTAATCCTAACGAGAGAAACTATCACGTTTTCTATCAGCTTCTCCAGGGCGCAGACCGCAAAACACGCGAGAAACTTCTTCTAGCGGACCTTCAGATCGAGGATTTTGCCTATACGAGAGATGGAAATGACTCTATCGTCGGCGTCTCTGATCAGGAAGAATGGAACTCATTGCTGGAAGCTTTCCATGTGATGGACTTTGACGAGGAGGATCAGCTATGTATCCTGCGGACCATCGCTGCTGTCCTGCACTTGGGAAATGTGGGAGTTGCGAAGGCAAGTGTGCGCGCAGACCAGGCAACTCTGGCACCTGAGGGATACTCTAGCGTGGAAAATGCTTGCCACCTTCTTGGAATTGAAACCGAAGCTTTTGTTAAGGGTCTTCTGCATCCACGTGTTAAGGCCGGCCGTGAATGGGTGGAGAAGGTCCAGACGCCAGACCAGGTTCGCATGGCCCTAGATGCACTCTCGAAGGGTATCTACGAGCGCGGATTTGGAAATCTTGTGGCTAGAATCAACGGCCAGCTTGGCCGCTCGATGGCCAGTGACGACAACTATTTCATTGGGGTCCTTGATATTGCTGGATTTGAGATTTTCGACAACAATAGCTTCGAGCAACTCTGCATCAACTACACAAACGAGAAGCTTCAACAATTCTTCAACCACCATATGTTTGTTCTTGAGCAAGAAGAATATGCGAGAGAGCAGATTGAGTGGCAATTCATCGACTTCGGGAAGGACCTGCAACCAACAATTGACCTCATCGAGATGACCAACCCTATTGGTATTTTCTCTTGCCTCGATGAGGACTGTGTCATGCCTAAGGCCACGGACAAATCATTCACAGAAAAGCTCCATGGCCTTTGGGACCGCAAGACTCCAAAGTACCGCGCATCTCGTCTCAATCAGGGCTTCATTCTCACCCATTATGCCGCAGAGGTTGAGTATAACACGAGTGATTGGCTTGAGAAGAACAAGGATCCACTGAACGACAACATCACACGCCTCTTGGCCGCATCGAAAGCACCGCACGTAGCACATCTGTTCTCCGACTGTGCAGACTTGGAGGAGGACGGTGGCAATCATCCTCGAAGCCGTGTCAAGAAGGGCTTGTTCCGCACAGTTGCCCAAAGGCACAAGGAACAGCTATCTAGTTTGATGGCTCAGCTCCACTCAACCCACCCTCATTTCGTCCGTTGTATTCTACCTAATCATAAGAAGCGGCCAAAGATGTTGCATGCCCCACTGGTATTAGATCAGCTACGATGCAACGGTGTCTTGGAAGGCATCAGAATTGCTCGTACTGGATTCCCCAACCGCTTGCCATTCACGGAGTTCCGACAGCGGTATGAGGTCCTTTGCCAGAACATGCCGAAGGGGTACTTGGAAGGACAGAGTGTCGCGCGCACTATGCTGGAAAAGCTTGGCATGGATCGGGCTTGGTACCGGGTTGGCCGCACCAAGGTTTTCTTCAGAGCAGGTGTTCTGGCCGATCTAGAAGAGAAACGTGACCAACTCATCCGAACTATCATGTCTCGGTTCCAGTCTGTGGCGCGTGGATTTGTTCAGCGCCGTATTTCCAACAAGCGACTCTACCGCGCCGAGGCAACTAGGATTATTCAACAGAACTTCCACGCTTACCTAGACTTGAAGGGGAGCCCATGGTGGCGCATGTTCTCAAGAATGAAGCCTCTACTGGGCGACACGAGAAATGCGAAGGAAGTAAAAAAACGTGACGACAAAATCCAACAGCTCGAAACCAAGATGAAACAGGATCTTGCCGATCGCAACAAGCTGGACGAAGAAAGACGTCGGACTGAGATCGAGATCCAAAAGATACAGCATACTTTGGAAAGTGAGCGTGCACTTGCACTAGATAAGGAGGAGATTTTCAAGCGACTGCAAGACCGAGAAGTGGAGCTCGCCGACAAACTTGCCGGTGCAATCGCCGACCAGGAAGGCCTCGAAGAGCAACTGGATGAATTGGTCGATGCAAAGAGGAGGATAGACGACCAGCTCCAACTTCGGATTACCCAGCTGGAACAGGCCGGTTTGATCATTCAGCAACTCGAGTCAGAGAAGAACAGTCTGCAGTCTCAAATCAAGGAGCTTGAAAACAAGCTTTCTGAAACGGAGGCCCAGTTCTCTGGAAAGAACGGCCAAATCCAAGACCTTGGCCAGGAGATCAAGATGCTCCAAAGCCACCTCAGCTTGAAGGATCGTAAACTTCAAGATCTGGAAGCTAAATTGTTGAAGACCGACCATGATCTTGAGATGAAGCTCGTAAACACTTCCAAGGAGCTCGACAATTCCAAGAAACAAATCCGCGATATGTCTGAAGAGAACAGGTTGATTCGTGATCAGATTTCCGAACTCTCGAGTACTTCTACGAGCTACGAAGAGATGCTTCGTCGAAAGGAGAGCGAAATCGCAGTTCTTCGGAAAGATGTTCAGAAGCATGAGGAAGAGAAGAGAAGTGCTGAGTCCGAAAAAGCTTCCCTTTCGACACGCCACGACAGCATGCAATCTAGACTCCGTGAGGTACAGGCCGAGAGAGATGCAATGCGCTCCGAACAAACTCAACTTCGACGCGAAGCTGCGGACCTCAAAAATCTTCTTGAGAACAAGAGATCAGAGGACGCTGAGGCTGGGGAGAGCCGGAAGCTGCTAGAGGAACAGATAAATGGCCTCAAGAGCCAGCTATTCCAGGCCCAAGCGGACCTGAGCCGTGAACGCCAGTCGCGAGATGACGTGCAAATGCTTTCCGAACACAATCTCGCACAGTTGACTCAGAAATATGAGACGCTCAACGAATCTAAGATTACTATCGAGAAAGAGATGTACATCCAGCAAGATAGCTTGCGTCGCGCTACAGAGGCGCGAGTTGCGGCAGAAACCACAAGAAAGGAACTACAAACCGAATTGATTAAGCTCCGCGAGAGGTTCACGAACGCCGAAACTGCCCGCATGAATGCCGAGGCCGAGATTGAACGAAAGATTATGAGCCAGGCCGAGGAGCGTATGACAAGTTCACGCAAGGACCTTGAAGAAAAGGCTCGCCAGCTTGAAGAGGTTGAAATAGAACGATCGCATCTATCAGGGCGGATTCAAGAGTTGATGCAGTCAATCTCTGAATCTGACAACTTCCGTCTGCGCCATGATCAGCACAAAGAGCGCCTTGAACGAGAGCTTGTGACTCTCAGAGGCAGACTGACGGCGTCCGAAAACGACAACAGGTCCCTTTTGACCAAGATTCAGCAAAAGAACCTTGATATTGCTCGATCAAACTCGAAGGCCAGTGATAGCAATCGACTTCGTTTGACCAATCTTCAAAAGGAGAAGGCCAGGCTTGATGAGGAGACAAAGAAATTGACTCGTCAAGTGGAAGACTCGCAGGTCATGATTACATCCCTTGAGAAGCAGAAAGAGAAGTTGTCGCTAAGCTTGGAGGATTTGAATCATGAGGTCAATCGTGAACACAAGACTAGTCGCAATGCTGAAAAGGCTGCTTCAGCAGCAAATCTGCAACTAGCAGAGGCTAATCGGAAGCTCGAAACCGAACGACAACTTCGCAATCAAGCTCAAGCGAATACCCGTCAAACTCAGGGCACACTTGATAGAGCGAATAAGGAGATCGAGGACTTGCACCGTCAATTGATCCTATTGCACAAGGTCTTTGAGCCCGAGGCTACCGAACCCAGTCAATCCTGGGAAGCTGTTCAGCCACACCTATCCAAGCAAGTTGATCTGGCCCAAGTCCTTGAAACCGTCCAGAGCAAGCTTGGAGTCACCGAGGAGAAGTACGCGAGAGCGGAGAGCCAACTTGCTGAAATGCGCCGACGCCATGCGGATGAAATGAAGGAGCTCGATACCAAATATTCATCCTCCAAGCGCGCTTTGCTCGAGGAAATCGACCAAAATGAGGTGACTAACAACCGTACTCCGGCCCACCTCAGGAAGAACTCTGAAAATGCTGCTAAGAGATTCTCCAACCCTACCACACCCAACCGACGCTACAATGTTTTCGAAGCAGCAAATGACTCCGCACGGTCCGACCGAACAGTAGATACACAGGGCTACCAAAGGCGTATGGACACAGCCGCCGAGCTGGAAGAACTTCAGAATAAGCTTCAGATGACCGAGATGCAAAACAAGCACCTCCAGAGCCAGCTTGGTCGTTCCACTCCCACTGCGGATATCTGGCAGGATGATAGTCCTTCAATTCGTCGCATGCAGCTTCTCGAACGAGAGAATGGCCGTCTTCACGACCAACTCGACGATTCTTCCAAGAAGGTTTCATCATTGGAGCGTAGCATCCGCTCTGGAGAATTGTCCCTCCGTGACGTTCAGGCTAAATCACACGAAGAACTATACGATTTTATCAACTCGCAAGAGCAATCTAGGCGCTCTCTCCTAAAGGTTCACAATGAGACTATCGCTGAGTTTGGTGATGCCAGAACCCACTTCGAAAAATTGAAGCGTGCCAGAGCGACGTTGGAGGTTGAACTTCGTGATGCCCGTTCGGAGGCCCAAGAGCTACAGCTTGGTAGAGAACAAGATGCGGTCAGCCGTAATCAACTTCTTCAAGAATTCTCGGATCTCCAGATTCGCCTAGATGCCGAGTCATCGAGATCGGCTGATCTGGAGTCAAGCCTCATGTTGTACAAGAGTCGGTCCGATGAGTACTTCAACAAGCTCGAACAGGCCGAAATTGCGGTTATGAAGGCTTCACGCGCCGAGCAGTTCGCCAAGTCCCAAGGCCAGGAAGCCGAGGAAACCTGTGCTCAGATTATGTCTGAGCGCAAGGAGATGGATGCACTTGTTGAGGACTTGCAGCGACAGTCACAGTCCCTCGAGGCTCGGATGGAAGACCAAGCTGCAGAGCTTCAAGCTGCCTTGCAGGCTAAGCAGCGTCTACAGAATGAGCTGGAAGATTATCGCAACCAGCGCGCGATTGATCTCGAGGACAAGGAGACTTCCATGGAACAAACCAGACAAAAATACCAGAGAGAATTCTCTACTCTCAACAACGAACTTGAGATGGAACGCGAGCGTGTCCTTAATGGCCGTGGAGAGACTGCCCGTCTCCGTGAGGAGTTGGAAGATCTTCGCAGCAAATGGGACAACGAAGTCCTCAATAGCTCAACATGGGCCAAGGAGAAATCTCGCATGGATGTCGTTCTGCAGGATGTCACCAACTCTCGTGATGAAGCTGTCAACGCTCACAACGAGGCTCAAAGCAAGGTTGTTTCACTCTTGTCCCAAGTGCGCACCCTTCGGACCTCCGTTGAGGACGTTCAGGCAGAGCGCGATCTCCTTCTGAAGGACAAGAAGATGCTGGAAGGCCGATTGGCTGAAGCCGGCGAGCGACTTGAGGACCTTGCCAAGGGCGAGAGCCCATCTATGCGAAATGCTGCCAGTATGGACCGTGAGCTTCTTGAGCTCAAGTCCAGGATTGCGCAGCAGGAAGATGTTTCTGCCGCTGCGGTTGGTAAAATGCGCCGCGCGGATGCCCTGGCAACTGAAATGCAGAAGGAGGTCACTGCTGAGCGGGAGGCCAATGCACAACTTTTCAAAGACAAGGCAGCACTCGAGAAGCAACTGAAGGAGGCCCAACTCCGGTGTGTCGATCTGGAAACCAAGAGCTATTCCTCTGGTAGCCAGGATGTTCGCTTCTTGCACAAGCGAATCAAGGAGGTAAGTTTCAGAAACTCTATGCTCTTTTCTTTTTGTGCCTTTCTTACTAACCTGGCCGTCTAGCTTGAAACCCATCTGGAAGACCAGGAGAGCAAGCACAGCTCCGAGCAGCGCTCTCTTCGCAATGTTGACCGGACCGTCAAGGACCTCCAATCCCAGATTGATAGGCGTGATAAGATGAACGCCCAGTTGAATGACGACGTCAACAGAGCTCGGGACAAGATTGAACGGCTCCTTCGTAACATCGAGGAGCTCCAGCATAACGACTCGGACGCGCAGCTGCTGGCCCGCCGCGCCGAGCGAGATCTCCGCGAGGAGCGTGAGAAAGCATTGCGACTGGAGCGCGAGCTGGAAGGCTGGAAGGCCCTGCGCGTTGAGCGGGGCAGTACAATTGGGCGTAGTGCCGTGCCCTTCAGTGATGCCGGAAGTCGTCGCGGGAGTGGTGTCTATGGATCTAACGACATTCCCCAACGGCAACCCAGCAACACTAAGGGCTTTTTGTGAATATGCCTTACGTGATGTTGAGCAGGCTGATTCCTGCTCGGAGTTGTAACAATTATTATGGATGGATGTTCTGTGTTAATGACGTTTATTTGCATTTGGGAAAGGGATGTATCAGTCTTTTCTGCTGGCCTTGAGCTTGTTCATATTATTTGAAAGGCCAAGCTTTATCTCTTGGTCTGTATTTTCCGGCGTTGATTTTTGTTTCAGTTTTGTGTTCATGAGTAAATATGCTCCACAGGTGGACTAGGTTATCTACAATGACGAGAATGTAACATCTCACCGAAACCTGCATTTATCAGTCTTCTTCCTTCGAATAACTTTTAATGCTGCTTGACTCTTAGAACGATAGGACACTGTACATGTCTTATGGGAGACAACCTCCGGCTGGCTTCCTATTTTCGAGTCCACAATTGTCGATCCATAGCACTTCCTTGCCTACAGCTACATGTGTATATGTATTCCAAGAAAGATCAAATATGGTAAATTCTCCCACTGTTATATCTACATTGGCCTTATATTTGCTTTGAAGAAGCTATAACTATTAGCAAAGTCGAAGTGTTCGCTCACCGAAGCGGACGTTTCTCAACCTCATAGCCTCGAACATGCTAAGACTCAGATCATGCAAAGACATATCGCACATTTCCTGTGCCATAGTTTGAGATATTTGCGGAATCACCTATACAAAGCGGGTCAACCATATATTGCTTGAATATATAGAGGGAAATCCTGAGTGTCATTTCGGAACGATCGTAGTAGACTTTATCGACACTCCTTATGAATTGTTTTCGATGATTGTTAACATGAATATACCCTGAATTCTAGTAGATATTGGCGGTGTCAGATGGGCATCACCTGTTGTTTGTGAACAAACCCATAATCCTAGCGAAGGGCTACATATGATAAACATTGCTGTTTTTGAGTAAATATTCGAAAGCGCCAATAAACCAAACAGACATGTTGGATGGTGGACTGACTGACGTTGACGATATGTAGAAACAAGGCACGTGATATCCGCGCGGCAAGCGGCAATTAGCGCGCGACTTCACTTCAAGCTGTTAAGCTCATGATTTCCTCTCCGGATTTCTTCCCTGCCAACGCCCACGATACCCGACTTATTCGGGTCGCTGACTTGGTCAATTCTTCATAATGGTGAGAGTCATCCTTATCGGCTCAACGCCACGAGAAAATCTCTATATCCAAGTCCATGCACATTTTGCTAACCCAACCCCCGCCTATGTAATAGGCACGCAACAGCGAAAAAGCGCAGTCGATGCTGTTCCGCTTCCGAGCGCAGCAAGCATCCGACCTCGGAATCATTGATCTCTCACGCACACGACGCCCCAAGGCTATTACATCCATCGACACGGTGCCAGTATGCGAGCGCTGGCGCGGACAAGTCGTCAAAGAAATCTCGCGCAAAGTATCACGCATTCATGTGCAAAGCCTGAGCGATTACCAGATCCGCGATCTCAACGATGAGATCAACAAGCTCATGCGCGAGAAATGGGCATGGGAAATGCAAATCCGCAACCTGGGTGGACCGAACTACATGCGTGGATCGAACCGGCTTTACGATGATGAAGGACGCGAGATCCCCGGCGGAGGCAGAGGCTACAAATATTACGGCCGTGCCCGCGAGCTACCAGGTGTCAAAGAAATGATCGAGGCTGCAATCACTCGCGCCAAAGGACCGGATGAGGAAGAGGCTGTGTCTGGCCGCGGTGGAGATATTGCGACAAGGAAAGTGGATGCCAATTACTTTGGCTATGGTCTTGATGAAGAAGATGGCACGTTATTGGCATATGAAAAGCAGAAGGAAAAGGAGTCTGTTGAACACCTGCGTCATCAAGGAGAGGATGATGCCGAAGATGGCTGGCAATCTCTACCTGGTGATGCGGGCGACGGGGTGGAATGGAGACTCCCAACGCTAGACGAGGTCCAGGAAGAACTCGTGGATAGGCGGCGGCGCCGCCTTCTGGATAAAATCTCTTGATTAAGACACTGTGTCCAAGATTCCATGCTTCCATTTCTGTCCTGTGCTTTGGTTGGGCGTTACAGGCGCTTCTGCAAAATCTTCACATTTCAAGCATCATCCTCCGTTTGTTCGTAATGACATCACTTGATTATTATTTCAAAAATATCTACCAATATCTCTTTTGTACAGTATGCTACAGATCGCTAGGCGCTTCCGGTTTGTTCTTTCGAGTCGTCCTTTCCACTCTCAAGGCTTGCGTCATGCTCATGCGCGGTGTTTGCGTAGGGTCCTCCCGTTTTTGTTGCTCTGCTTCTAGGTCGTCTATCAAAAATCGACCTAGCTCTCCTTGCCTCCACTTCTGTATGAAAAGAAGCGCGGCTCCATCCATCATTGGCACTCCGCCTTTTGCCAGCAAGCCAGTCTGGCGCGCAAAGCTTTCAATCAACGGAACCACGTCATTTGTCGGTTCAGACCAGCGTTTGTACACTGTTGGATCCTGCTTATTTATATGATACAACAAGTAGTCCGCGAGAGTGATCGTTGAAATGACATTATCCTTGACACAGCCACAGAGAGCCAGCTTGAGCATATTCTCTGCGTCTGCGACATACGGCATGAACACTCCCGGCGTGTCCAGGACGTACACATGTGACCCGTTCTCACGGTCAATGATTTTAACCTGCGTAGCTATTTTGCGGGTGACGCCAGGCTGCTGTCCGGTTTTCATAGCCTTAGCTTTGCCAGTGCCTGAGTTGCGCAGGTTGTTGATCAGTGTTGACTTGCCAACATTGGGCATTCCGACAACCAACACTCGACAGCCTACTAACTTATCGGGAGCCTCGGCATCGTTTCGAAGGTGTTTGATGATCTGGCTGACATCTTGGCGGTCGGACGAGCTAGTGAAGAACACGGCGCTCTTTGGATCAAAACTTTGCAACTTGCGTTCTGTCTGCGACTGTGTTAGCTGATATCAAATAACGGTCTGTTATCTGACCCCATGGTAGAAAAAAAATACTTACTGCTTTCTGGGCAGATGATTTGGGAATGCTTCCCAGGTCTCTCTTGGTGTAGACAACCAGTCGTCGCATCTTGCCCAAAGCTTCCTCAAACATTGGGTTGATCGAGGTCACAGGCGCTCGGTAGTCACGACATTCGACAACATAGTCGATAGTTGAGAGCATGCTCTTCATCTTGGTCAGACCAGCTCTGTGGTGTCCTAAGAAATAGGACCTTGGAATAGCCCCATAATGGGGGAATGCATTGCGCGGAACAAACTGGGCCATCGAAGCGCGTTAAAAAGAGTGTGTTGTTCAATCCGGTGAAATGCGATTCATCTTAATTGAAGTAGTGGGCGATCGGTCTCGAGGGACTGGATGATCGAAGAAATAAAATAGCTTGGCCGTAGGATGCAACAAAAAAATACGTCAAAATGTCTAGGGCGGAAGGGTGGGCGGTGAACATTACGTCGACGGATTCCAACATACATTGCTCAATGACCCGCTAAAGCTTTGTAAACCTCTTTGGACAGATTGATTATGCCTTCATAACGCAAATGGTCTGCGTGGTGCCTAATTCATGACGCTAGCAGACTATATCGCCATACTGTCCATCTTTTTAGGGTTTATGAGCCTTAAGCTACATTCGTCTTCGTCAACTTTTTCTTTATTTTTTGCGTGAGCATAGCTTTCCACACTATCAGCACAACACAATCATACACATGGCGAGTGGGACAATGCCTGTTATCGACCGAGCGCGAGATCTTTCTACAACATAGTAATTAATCTTTTGTAAATGCTTTGGTAAATCCATCAGCAGCAATTTTCTTGGTATTAACTCGGCAGATGTTGACATGGCCTTGTGCAATAGCATCTTTCAGAAAAAGGGCCTTGAACACCATTGATTGGATCCTACATTTTTTAATATGCAATCCTCTAACAGGGTGTGGCTGCCTGGGTGCCTGAAGCTGCCCGTTCTCCGTTTGTTTGCCCATGTCCTTGCTCCTAGATCTTCCCCAGGTCTCTTCTCTCTCCGTAGTCATTAAAGATATTTTCTCCCGTGGATTTGCCATCAATTCCCAGTCTTGCTTGCTTATTTATGTACCCAAAAACTACGGACTGTCACATAAGAATCATCTCCCTGATGAATACCTACGTCACACTTCAGAATGGAACCGGAAGGGCAGGTATAGCAGGGTTGGTGGCGATGCAGAAGTCGCTCTTGTACTTGTATCCAGTATTGCAGGTGGGCTTCGTATTGTAGACACACTGGTCCCCATCGCGGGTGCTGCCATCGGGTCAGATGGGAACGCCGAGGACATAGCCCTGACCGCCAAACCCAGTGCCGTCAGGACAGCACTTGATGTTTTCAGAGGCCTGGTCACGGGTGTGCACTGTATCATTACAGGCATACTCCCGAAGGGCGCTTTGAGCGAAAGGATTGTTTTGAGCCTGAGCGGAAGAAATGGCCATGACCAAAGCGAGAGCCCGTCATATCTTTTCCATGATGGTACATCTGGCAAGAGATTTTAGTTGTGGTGATTCTGTTCAGTCCCAGAGCTGGGTAACACGGAGCGTACTTATAGCCACATTGTTGGTCTGTATAACTCTCGGACTATGTCGTATACACTATGTAATGGCAGGTGAGGGCCGCTCTATTTCCCGGACCGTGGCTTCTGATGTCACTCTCGTCAGATCACATCTGGATCATCCCTCAAATGCAAGAGTAGGGGGGCTAAGAATTAAGAATTAACAGTACGAGGGCAAAGAAATGATCAATAGCTGCATCAAGTGCAACGTAAAGCTCGGAAAGGGAGGAGAAAAAAGAAAGGCAAGCTCTTAGCCAGCCTGGAGTTGCTGGTATATCCAAGAGACACACCATACAGATACGTTGCCGAAGTTGAATTGCCGCAAGATCTTCTCAAGTAATAAAACTGATATATCTGCATCCGGACTAGCGTGGTGGACTACTACCCCGGGAAATCCCCAAAGTGGATCCTCGTCAGTCAAGATTTGTGTAACGTTGCTTACCATAGCGCTCAGGGTTCAAATTTCCTTTTGGGGGGGGAATGGGTGCCAGAATGCCTTAAATTAGAACGGCAGAAAATTATTATACCCGTTAGATGAAGCTGCCAATAATTGAGGGATGAGTTATTTATTCAATCTGTTGCATGTCTAGATGAGATCTTGGCGAGTCCCGCATAGAAAAGAGTGAGGTGGATATACATCTGGGAAGCTTGGACGGTCATCAAGTGGCCCCGTCAAATTTTGGCCAATCAAGTTAATGGTACTGCCATTTCCACATGCGGCGAACGCCGGAGCTAGCAAAAACGCCATGGAATCCTTCAAGGTGTTCGATTCGGCTGACCTGGAGGAAATGAATAGAAGGCAACCAGTAGTTCGTATGGTAAATACACACTAAATCTTGTAATTATGCAAACCCTAGGTAGAGTGATTATGACCGGCATAATCCTAGTAACGTGACTAGGACCTGCCTCATGTACAGTTCGTATGGTAAATACACTAAAAAGCTTGGAATCACCAAATATCCCTAGGAGAATCCATGGATGATACTAGCCCTAAGATGATTAGCTGAATGTCGGGAGTCTGGGATCATCAGAGTCTTCTACGATCCCCTTCCAACCTTGGGCTAAACCTTTCTTTTTTATATATAGATTGTCCCTCCACTTCTTGTATTGAGTCTAAGCACTGAAATAAACGCAGCCCCAGAGTTCTCGGTTAGACCACGGCAAGCCCAGAGTTGGACGGTTGTTCCTTTACATATCTAAAGCTTCAAGTATTTGTTTTAGAGCATAGTCATCTTATATATAGCCACAAGATCAGGCATTGTCAAGATCCAGAAGACCGATCTTGTAATTCGTCATAAGCCTGTGTACGACAGATATTCGTACTAAGAAGAGAGAAACCGCTTGTTATTATATTGCCGTTTTTAGTCCGAGGTTAGACCTCTTTAGTTTCGGCATGATGAAATTAAAGAGCTGGGGACCAAGGGGAGCTGTGAAACCCCATTGCAAAGATCCCAAATACCAGGGAAGACATGGATCATACCAAGCCGAGCGCGCAGCCAAAAAGCCAACGACATCGCCTGCTTTTTGAACTGCAACCAGAATCTCGCCATGAGACCTGCATTGAACTTGCGCAATTCTGGGTAGGATACAGTGAATATCCAGGAAAAGGAATAGAGAGAACATCGCAAGATGGGATTTGAACATGCATAAGAGCACCAATGTAGTAAAAACGAACTAAGTCCGTATGTATATATATATATACTGGATATGGTGTACTTTCTTTTCGTAGCGTCGGCGGTATCAGAAGTCGAGATCAAAGAATATGTGATCTAATATGCACCGCACCGTGAGAACAAAAAGATGTCGGGCCAAGTCTTTCCCATCGCCATTTCCCTGCTCTTACCATAGTTTAAAGGCCAACACCGACGTAGGGTATAACTATGACTGGCATGCCATACAAGATTGGAGGACATGCTAACCTGTCCTGGACGTCAACCGCCCTATGATCTACCGGAGGCTTGGGCTGCAGAGATCTATCAGGTGAGCACCTGTGTGGGCGATGCACGGAAGTTTTAACAAATCATTGCTATCCAGACAAAATAGTCTAGGTTGGGTATCCTGGCTTTTATAAATCCATCATATCACGCGCAGAAGCAAGTCCCCGTTCCATAACTTCATTCCCAAAACGCCTCAAATGCCTGCGGTTTGGAATCAAAAATAATAATAAAGTGCATGCAATATCAGTATTGGAATTCCTTGGGGAATCGCGCATACACATAGCTTATGCTCGCCAGCCCTGCACGAAATCATGCAAGCGATCAATCACAACACCGAAGATAGCATTGACGCTGTCTGCAATAAGTTGCTCAAAGTGACGGATGGCTTCCTCCTCGGTCATTTCAAGATGGAAGCGCTCCTTCACTTTCAAGACGGCCTTGTCAGGCTCCACTCGAATGTCAGGGATATTGGCATCCACCATCAAACTGAAGAGGTTAAGGATCAAATTTGCAGATTTGCGCAGCGTGGTGTAAGCAGTATAGCAGTATTGCTTGAATTGCAGGTAGTGGGGCGAAGTTGTGCCGCCCATGCCTTCAACCATTTCCTTGCAAAGCTTCATCATGGGTGCAAAAGGCTTCGGATCACGACCGAGGATGAAGCCAAAGTCGGCGTGGAAGAAGTGGCCATCTGGCGCTAGAAGTAGATTTTCAAGATGCCGGTCGCCAACGCCGAGGAGGTACGTGATGACGCAGTATCCTGCACATGATTTTATGTATGTATCCATTGTTTCTTTGCGGACGCCGAGAGGCTCAGTGTCATCTGGGTTATTGGCTTGTAGATAGGCGAGGATGGATTTGTACTTGGCGGACGCCGCGGAGAGAGAAATTGAGGGGATGAATTGCACAGCGCCGGCCGTTGCGCTGGTGGCAAGAATTCGATAAGGAGTCAGTTTTAGATCAAGGTTCTCCTTCTGCAGAAGGCGATCCATCAAGATGATGATCTGGATAACCAATTGGTCCTGGCGAAGGTCATCGCCGACTTTGAACAGCATTGGATAACGACGGCCTTCAGAAGTCTTGAATGTGATAAGCAAAGGGGAAAGAGTGGACTTGAAGACGTTCGATTCCTCGGGGTATAAGCCGACGACTGAAACATCGGGATTCAAAGGTAAGGGCAGCGGTGGATCTATGTTGATCAGGTCGTTATCAGGGTCACGGAGATATTTTTTGAGCATCTCAATCTTGCCAACTTTGCTTTCGCGCGCGAAGCGTACATCCTTGGCTATTTTGGAGAGCACGGCCACCATTTCACCTTGATGTAATAGTGTCTTTCTATGTTCAGGATGAAGCTTCTCCAGTTCAAGCATGAAGTAGTATTCAACTCGCGCGAACAGCCGACGCTGAATTGCGTCAGCGTCATCGAATTCGACCATGAGATACCAGTGTAGGTAGTTGCCAAGTTTGAAGTTATTAGCCGCACGCGAAATCAAGAAATGTGCAAGCGAGGACTCCTGCGGAGCAGCATCAGGTTGATTTTCCGGGGTTGCATCATATTTCAGAGCCTGCACCAATTGAAGAAGATACAGAAGCAACTCTTCGTCGTCTGCCTTCCGCAGTGTTTCCACGGCATATGAACGGACAGCAGGATTATCGAAGGTAGGACCCAGAATCTCCAGAGCGTCATCAACATCGATTTCGGTCCATTTAGGGAACATTTCAACCGCTTGCCGCGCTTCTCCAACATCCCGCCAGTTGACTGATTTAACGAATTTTGTCAATGCCTTCTTCTCGCGTGTGAGATGATACCTGAAACGCCACACAAGGTCCTTCTCTTCAGCAGTGAGGTCTTGCGTCGGTTCGTAGGAGATAATCATATTGAGATCATCCCTGATCTTTGGGTTGGGTTTCAGATCACGATCCATGATACCGGTCCGATGGCTTCGGATCAAACGCCGGTGCTTGTCCTCGCACGGGTTTCCGATTTGGCCAACTTCCGGATCGTAGATTTGAATGATATTATGAGGATCAGCATGTGAAATTCCAGGTCCAAATTGTACCTCCGGAACTGGCTTAAGCGTCGCATTGGGGTGGGGAGGTGCGTTTTGGGGCCAGGATGAAATGGGTGGGGGAGGATACTCGTGATCCGCCCACACGATAGGATGATCAAAGCGCGGAAATTCAACGTAAAGGTCGAAATACTCATCTTCGAGGTTCTCTTCGTCAGAGCTATCATCCTGATCTTTGACGTGTTTCGGATCTTTTTGTAGAGCTGCATGAAGTTCAAGGGCACGCTTTTGAGCTGCTTCATCTGCGTTTAACTTCAGTTTCTCTAACTCGCGAAAGAGCAATTGATCCATCCAGTCAACACGCGGGATCTCGCCCATTTCATGCTTCTTGATCAAGACTTCGACCCGTTCCAGTTCTGCCTCTTCGGGTGACTGCTGTGAAGGATCGCGAGTATTCGGTTTACGACGCTTAGGTGGTAGAACGGATGGTGTAGAGGTTGTAGCAGAACCATCTGCGTCCTTGTGTAGATAAACCTTGCACTTTTGTCTGCCCATCTTCAGTTTTCCGTCTTCGTCAAACAAGGCGATTGTAGTTCCACCGAATGGAATGTGCGTAACCCCATCGGCAGCTAGTGGAGACATATCAACGATGGTAATTGCCAACTGAGCATTACGCTCGGCATCCTTGATGAACATGGACATCTCTAGCCATTCATTCCATACTCGAGTGGTTTTGAAGGCCTTATATTTGGTCTTCATCGGCACGCCCAATGGCTTCGACTCCGACCATATCTGAGCGGTCACATAAAGATCGGATGTCGGGTCTTGGACGGAGGCAATATGCCGCAGCTCGGCGTTTTGATCAAGAACTGTGTATGGGATCGGCTTCTGCTTCCCCTCCAACGAGCCACTGTGGATGCGTCAACGTGAGAGAAACTTCAATTTTAAAAAATGGAGAACGTACATCTTGATGCGTATAGGTATGTCCACTTGAGTGGTCACGGCAAAGGTGAAGGCTTCCATTTCTGTTCCCCGTCTGGAGAGAGCAACAGGTCGCTGCGTCATGACCGATAAGCAACTGACACGGGAGTCACGTGTAAGCTCCACGCGACGCGACAAAGCGTTCGCGATCATTAAATGTAGCCACCATCTTTTTTTTTTCAAACCCCAGTGTATTTCGAGGTATTCTCTTTGTCTAAATTGGGATACTGTGCTTAGCTGTACCCGACTAGTTGCCTCTTTTTTGCTTTGTTGGATTTTCTTTGTTCTAGCAACTCCATCTCATTTCGCACTAACAAGTGCTGATCGAATATGGCACGTCTCATTCACACACACCTGGACAAAGCAAACACCTCAGGTCCCTGCCCAAATTCATCAACATCATCACGAGAAGCATTTAATTCCGATAAAGAAAATCGGCATCAGGGTATCAATAAGAGAACTACTGCTGCGATGCCACCGCCGCGTGCACAGAATAAACGACCGCGACTGGCTGACCGCTCCTCGAATGCCCAGTCTGCCCGATCTGCGCAGTCGCAAGCATCATCTCAACGAACTAGCAGCGATACGCGATACTATGATCCTGATCAGGATCCCGAAGAGCGGAGAAGTGTACGGAGAGGACTTCGAGATCTGGGTAGGGAACTGAACGGTAGGTCGCTTTGTCTGGACTCGAGACTCGAGTGATAGTGCACTAACAGGTTTCACAAAGATACGCGAGGCGAGCTCATGCAGCCTGGAAATGATGGTATCCTCAACATTGTCGAACAAGCAAATCAATTCTACGCCAAAGTGAAACAAACCGCCGACGCCACGCTCGATTCGCGCATCCTCGTCAACACCGCCGATCTAACCCAAAAGAAAGCCACCCAGCTCGCTCTCGGTGACACCTCTGCCGGTATCGATGTAGACGAGTTCGTCTCCAAGTGTGTATCGTTCATGCGTCGCGGTCCAAACAACGCGACGGCTTCAACAAACGGCACACAGGGGCACCGAGGGCGCCCTGATCGAAGCCAAAGAGACCCCGATGCCAGTGACGAAGATGATGGGGATGCGATGAACTGGGATACGCTTGGCCGATCGGCCTGCTTTCCTAGCAATGCTCGTCCGGCAGTGTCCGGGTGGTTACTGGGGCCGTTGTCGGTACAGAAACGTACGCGTCAAATGACACAGCGAAGGGCAGCAGAACGTATTGATCCGACGCAAGCCGTGGCGCCCCGGGAAATGGCGCAGCAAGATCTTGGCCAGCAGGAAAGCTCGAATCTGACCCAGATCTGTTCCGAGATCAACAAGCTGCTCGCCAACAGCCAGTATGAGCGCGAGAGAGACGCTACGAAAGAGCTTGAAAGCCAAGAAGATCTTACCCCAGAGAAAGCGCAAGAAATCATGGATAAGCACAGCGTGGCAGACGACGGGGGGATCCCCTTGTTTCGCTTCTGTATCAATCCGAAATCTTTCGGGCAGAGTGTGGAAAACCTGTTCTATGTGAGTTTCCTAGTGCGAGACGGTACAGTGGGTGTATCAGTAGATAGTCGCAAACTGCCGACCCTGCGTGAGTATTCTTCAACATGACTGGTTGATGAAGCACTAATCATTTAGTAGATGCGGCCGCACCGTTCGCCCCCAGTGAAGCTCAAAAGAAGGGCGTGCAAAAACATCAGGCGGTCTTTAGCCTAGACCACGAAACGTGGTACGAACTCATCGATGTTTTCAATATTCAGGACTCTATCATCCCCCATCGCGAAGAGAAACAACAAGAGACTGGCACGAGTTGGTATGCTTAGGCTCCTTCTGAAGACACGATTCCACGAGTGTATTTTGCAAGATACCCCTTGAACTTTTTTTGCCTTGCGTTGGTCAATAATTTAGCTTTGTGTGAATATGCCAGTTTTCTATGACATGTAGTTCAAGAGTACGCCTAAATGGCACAATGGACAAATTCCAAATCAATAAACTAAGTCACTTGTAATGTATATAAGTATATCAAATTAGTCAACTCAAAGCACTGCCGAGGTCTTTCTCATAGATCTAGCCAAAGTGGGGAGACAAGCCTACGTCATGGCCTGGCCACTTTCTTTTCCGAACTTCTTAACCCTGCTCTTCAGTTTATTATTTTATTATCAACTTTTCTGCTAGCGTGAGCTTTATCATATCGAAGACACATACACTGAAGCATCCAACGCCAGCTCTCGGCCTCGAAAAGCACAAAGAAAAGGAAACGCGCCAAAATGCCACAGCTGTTTCCAACGAACCCTTCTGCGACCATGGTAATTCGCCATGTGACGCCAGAAATTGTGACCATGAGTCTGCCATTCTCACGATTTGGATGCCTGCAGTTCGGCGGTCGAGGGACGCTGGGTAAGTACCGAACCCTTACAGAGCCCACTCACCAGGCGCATACCACCTTGGGTGACAGGGGATGACGTGCAGCCATGTCAAGCCCACGGGGAAAGGGGGGCCATGTTTACGATCTAGTGCTAACACTCCTTGCATGCGACAGTCAAGCTTGCCACCGGCTCCCTCGCAGTATTTTCGCCCGTCAGCCTAACGCCCGAAGTCCGCGAGACTGTTGAATCCCTCGGCGGAAACGTCAAATATATCACAGCGCCAGATATCGAACACCACCTCAACCTCACCCCGTGGAAGGATGCATACCCACAAGCAGAGATCTTGGCCCCAGAGGGTCTCTATGAGAAGCGGCAATCAAATCCGGAGTTCCAAGACACCCCATTCAAACACATATTCAAGAAGGATGATCAACTGCCGCGGTCGATCTCGAAGGAGTTCGATGCTGAGTTTGACAGCGAATATGTGTATGGCCATGGATCGTGCGAGTTGGTATTTTTGCATAAGCCCACGCGCACCGTCATCGAGGCGGATCTGCTCTTCAACCTGCCCGCTAAGGAACAGTATTCCAAGACCCCCGAAGCGGAGACTAATTTCTTGACGAAGCTTATTATGCCCCTATTGTCTACCAAGCCACCGGCTACATGGCACAGGCGGTTCGCGTGGTATATTCTCTCGTCGCAAGATCGGGCTGCGTTCAATGAGTCTATGAGAAGGATTGATCAGTGGGACTTTGATCGTTTGATTCCATGCCATGGTGATACTATTGAGACTGGCTCCAAGGGGATATTCCGCGATGTGATGGCATGGCACTTGGAACAGAAGAAGAATACATAATTCTTCTTTTCTCGAAACTATTGTAACATATGTGTTTTTATTTTGACTCAGGATTTGCGGATGGGAGGTCATTGTGTATCGGCATGTAATTTTTCTTTTTTTGGGATTATGTAGGCAGCATTATTTCAAATTTGATCTTCTCTCTTGGCTTTACCAGTTATCCTCGTTATTGCGGCCATTGCTATTCATAGTATCAATGGCCCAATAACTATATTCGCTCAGATTGTAAACTTTGTATCGCCCCGCATGTTCCTGAGCTCTTCCTGCATGTAGCTTCGATGTTTTGCTATGTCTGCCTAATTCTGCATCTCCACTTGCTCAGAGGTGAAATGCTAGTAATTTGGAAGTAATTTTACAGTTAAGAAGCAGAATAATTCGACATCCTCATCAAAGATCATATAAAAATATAAAAATAAACAAAACCAAGCTTGTCAAGTCCCACTCCGTGGCCCCACGTCATAAGGCTGAGAGGCGAGCAATGGTCAGATGACTTTAAGCATGATGTCAGTGTCGTCAGAGGTGTCTACAGGTACAAGGGGGTCTTCGCTTCAAACCGGATCTCCCCTGTCGACTATGGCTCGGCAATTAACAACGTATGTATAGACGCACCTGCCAGACAACAATGATCGCCCTGAGTGGAGACCAAACCCAATTCTGGAGAAAATCAGAGCTATCACCAATAGTCGATGGGATCGGCAGTCAACTCACTCAAAAACCAAGCCACTGAAGTATATCACAATCCAGCACCGAAGAGCCCGTATTCTGGGCCAGCACATCGCCACGGGGCATTTTCTAACATGGGAAGGCTGGGCCTGGGGAACACAGGGATGATGATATGGAGGCAGCAGTGCTATCCAAATACTTCCAGGGCTATGCAGTACCTGTATCCCCTTATTTCCTGACAGCCCATAGGCCCACTCCTTGCTCCGATCGGGTCTTGAGGAGCATTCAGCCACAGTCCACATCAGCGGTCAGTCCGCCACGAAAAGTCGATCTCTTACCCATCTAAGCTGGTTGGGCACGTTTTGTTCACGGCACTTTTGACCAAAAGTGACCTCGGATTGTTCGAAAGAACTCGCTAGACTCCGTACATAGAAAGGATCTAATGACATCAGTAGGCTCGAATTGACTCTATTGGTTGCGCCTAATGCAAGCTGTGCGTTATTTTGGATTCTTTTTACTTGAATTTAGCGTTTCGACTATTATTATTATTATTATTATTATTATTATTATTAGGTTCTCACATTTGGCCCTTGCTTGGAAGACACACTGTCGCTCTCTCTCAGGGTTTGCCTGTCTGTGCGACCTAACATGTTATATAGCTTCTTGTTTCCCCCAGCCCACACCTCTTCATCTCCCCCCACACAACTTCTTGCACAAGCCTAACACATTATTTCCTTGTAAAACCATATCCTTCGGGTTTATTAAAGGAAAAGCTTGTTGGTTTGACCACACTTCAACAATGCCCGTCATTTCACGTCTCGCGTCTATCATCCTCCGCGTTGCGGAGATCGCCTTTGCGGCCGTGAGTAACCCTGATATATACCAACTTGTGTAAGCCGCATCTGACTCTTCTTTAGGTCGTCGCTGGTGTTATCGGACACTACCTAGCCGAGATCAACCATAGCAGCGCAGATGTTGATTGGTGGCCCCAGTCGCGATGGATCTATACTGAAGTAATCGCCGGCTTGTCGATATTTCTAGGTCTCATATGGCTGATTCCGTTCTCGTCGGGGTTCTTTTCCTGGCCTAGTACGTGCTAGATATGCTACCTGTTGAATATAGGCCAATGCTTACTGGGATATAGTGGACATTATTATTTCGCTTGCCTGGTTCGCTGCCTTCGGTGTCCTCGTCGACACCCTCCACCACATGCCCTGCGGCAGCATCTGGTCTTGGCGCTTTAGAGGGGATCAGATGTGTGGCCGGTGGAAGGCAGCCGAGGCTTTCAGCTTCCTTTCTGCTATTATCTGGCTTGCTTCTGCTATTGTGGTATGTGATAAGAGTGTCCAGCCCACATGAATAGATACTAATAAGCCTTTAGGGGATCTGGTTCACCTTCCGGGTTCGTGACAGCACCACTGATAGAGTGTAAGTGACCGATCCAAACCATCGAATAACACAGTATTAATTGATTGATACTGACATCCTGAACAGTCACCGCCGCCGCTGGGGTCGTCGCTCCGCTGTCTAGATAATAATATGGACTCATCAAGTCTCTGCATAGCAGAAATCAACACCAGTACTCGGTCGTGCACGACCCAGTATGTGCATCCATCCTCGCACTCGGCACAATACCAGTGATATCAATTCATTTGTGATATTTTTTTGTTTGTTTCCATGTTATCTTCTCGCGCTCACCTCATGATTTGGAGGACCATGACTTACGACTTACGTTGATACCCTTGGTGGAATAATATCTTGGTGCTTTGTTTGCAATTTGGCTCTTGATCTTGGTGTAAACTGACTCCTTTTGCAACATATTCTTAAGACATGCAGTTCCTTTGGACATTATTTCATATAGCAATGGGACCTTGTATCCTAATTAACCACGCTATGCACGTTGGTTCAATAGTTCTTTTGTTACACCCTCGCCTAGTTCCCGGTACCCGGCCAGAGTAATAAAGAATCGCCAACAAGGCCATTATATCACAGATCCCCTTATTTTATATGTTTCCTTTTTCGCCTTTGTTTTCTTATCTTTTAATCACCTTTTTGTTTTTATTCCCAGCAATAACCTCCTCGTTGTTGGGAGTGCGGCATCTAAGTAATATAAATAGGCCGTCTCGGACCTTCATA
This sequence comes from Penicillium robsamsonii, assembly GCF_028829455.1. NCBI lineage: Eukaryota > Fungi > Ascomycota > Eurotiomycetes > Eurotiales > Aspergillaceae > Penicillium > Penicillium robsamsonii. The sequence goes on along the minus strand of NW_026643219.1, from coordinate 6,940,348 downwards.
CAATATTCCGTCGAGCCAGAACAGTTCGCTCTTGCTGACTTCCCAGAATTAGTGATTAATTCTTCCTGGCCATCATTACCACGACTCGTCACAGTCTATTCCGCCACACGATTAGGTTTTTGATATCGGCAAGAAACCATGTCGGTGATGTTAGACAGCACTTCGTCCCGGCTCTTTCAGACTACGCGCGATGGATTCCAGTCCTGCTGCCAGCAGCTCATTGATGACATCCTGCACAATGGGTTATCGCCTGAGGATGAGCTTGCTGGTAGGGTGGGTCAGCTTCATCGGTCATTAGAACAGCTTAAACGAGCCGGACAGATGATGGCCATTGACTGCCCGACCAATGAGCTTGTGCGTGTTGTACCTACTGGATTTTTCACCATTCTAATCGACCGCCCCGGACAGATCCCGATGTCCGAGTTTGATTGGGCCTGCCTTTATACCACTGACACTTTGAACATGCTGACCGATGACTTTTTGCGCCACAGGTCCCCCACTGACGTTGCCCGCAACATTGAGACGCAGTCATTCCTCTGGGATTTAGCTGTGCCGTTCCCTATAACGATTTCCCGGGCTGAAGATACCGCCCCAGCACCATATGTCAACGATCTTCAGATCCCTCGAGCTGATTGTTTCTCTCTTATGAATACTCGGATTCCGGTGAGACCTCGCCCTCCTCCAGTCGACACTTATGTGGCTTATAACCGCCCTGTTCCTGGTCCTTATACCCCTGCCTTGCCCCTACGACCTGCTCCTGGGTTCGAACCTAAGTCTGAGCCTGAGTCACCTCTAGCTGCTGAGACTGGAGGTCTTTATATGAGACCCAGCATATAGCCACCGTAAACTCTTAATCTGTCCGTGAGTTGCCTTCTACCATTCCCGTTTTTCGTCACAAATTGATGGTAAATCGGCTACGAGCATAACTACCTTGGGCGCCGTGTAGGCCCCTTTTGCACCAAAATCTTGGCCATCCTAATTGTTTTGATTTAATTTTCTCGCCCGTGTCACTGGTCTCTAGATATTATATTGAGGTCCACTAGGCTGATTAATATCTAACCCATGGCTATTTCAGATTGTTGATTTATTTTCCAATTTGATAGAGAAAATCCTAATGAAGGATTCTTGTTTGCTGTAAATCTTAGTTTTTCAATATATCCGCAGTTTTTGTAATGTCTAGTTGTAATCTTTTCTATTATGTCCCACAGAAATGTCTAAACTGCTAGCGATTGTTGTAAATTATAAAGTTGCTACCTAATGCCTCTAAAGAGGTTTCCTCTGTAGATACCTCCAGAGCTTCTCGCAAATATATACCTTCAGATTGCCGTTGCATCTGTCTTATACTACAGCCTCACCAGTTTGTTTCTTTCTTTTAAAGTCTCAACAAGCTCTCATTCGAGGGTATTGCAGAACATGGTCTTGTCTCAGTAGGCCTGTTATCTCGCCACACATCTTTGAAGAACTGTAGGGTTGAATATTCATTTTTTTGATATTATGGAAGATGAGATGCCGGATTTGATATCCCCGGAGCAACAATCCGGATGACTAAAAGCCAAGAAATTCCAGGAACGTCGAGTTCGATATTGAAAATGAGGAATTCCACTTCCTTCCCCCTGATAGCTCCAGAGCTCAGGTAAAAATTTTGTAAATATAAAATGCAGTCGCGACCGGAGTCTAGGGCAAGTGCGCGATCGCCCTCGCCAGATAAGTCGACCGAGTATCCTTTACAGGAGATCGGGTCGCAATACAAGGATGATGCCCGCGACAGTGATGAACTAAGCTTCGACTTGGAATTAGGCGATGTGCCTCTTCTGCCCTCAGAAGTCCACGACATGGAGGCCCAATCGGAGAAAGTCGAGCGCGATCCGCCGTTTTCTTGTACGCCCTCGGGATTCTGTGCATGGCTCCGTGGCCCAACGCCGCCGCATGTCTATCACATTAACCCTTGGTTCGCTCGTTTACAGGCTGCGCCGGCGCGTCTGATTGATCAGAAATTTCCGCACAGAAACTCAAAGATTGCGCTCCTTTTTGGTGGTTTAATCTTTTGGATAGTCGTGTTCTTCGTGTCCCTGAAAGCTTCTTTTGCGGGTCAAGATGTTCCGGGGTATGGGCAGCCCGTCAAGCTGTCGTGTCACCACCGTTTATGGTGTGTTTCTATTTTTATCCTTAATCAGATCTCGTGAACCTGACCATATCTATATAGGAGCAATGCCACGAATTGCGGACTGAATGGTGATTCTTGTCGTCCATTCGAGGACCAATCCTTCGCGTTCCGATGCCCCTCGGGTTGTGCAGCGGCGATTCTCTTGGAGCCATATGTTGTTGGCGACCAGGAGCTCAATTACCGACCGTTAGTCGTGGGAGGTAAGCCATTTAAGGTGGATGGTCATAACAGCGGCACTTACCGCGGCGATTCGTCAATTTGCGCGTCGGCACTGCATGCAGGTCTAATTGATGATGCGAGGGGCGGATGTGGCATCCTGCACCGCACCGGCGAGCAGAAAAGCTTCCAGTCGGTCACGCAACACGGAATTGAAAGCATCGAGTTTCTCTCGAGTTTCCCAATGTCATTCCGACTCGGTAATGAAGCGTCCACGCCAGACTCTAACGAGACAACCCCGATCAAATGTTCTGATGCGCGCTGGTCGCTCTTCGCCTTCACATTGATCTGGACCACAATCTTGTCATTGGTCGTGACCTCGGCACCGGCGTTCTATTCCATGATCTATTTTATTGTCTGGTTCCAAGTCGCCATGGCGTCCGACCCACCCTCGATGGGGAGCTACTATGACCTTGTGTCAATTGCGCTCGGTCGATTCTTACCTGGTGCATTTGTAGGATTTGTGTTGTATTACTTCTGCGTCCGGCACACACTCAAAGATCTGGATGCACACTGGGACAAGACTGTTCTGTGGCTGGGCGGCTGCTGGGTTGGCGCTCTGAATACAGACACATTTGATCGTATTCCGATCTCTCGCCTCACGCCCCACGATATCCAGCAGCAACCGGGTGCTCTTATGGCTCTCATCATTGTTCTTGGCTCTTTAGTCGCAATCGCGTTTGGTCAAGCACACTGTTTCCGTCGCGAGGGTCGCTTCTTCCCTACGATAAGCATCTACGGCGTCCTTGTTGCAATTGTTCTCATCCTTGTCGCCGTTCCGAACATGAACTTACGCATCCACCACTATATTCTTTCTCTGCTCTTCCTACCGGGAACAACTATGCAAACGCGACCCAGCCTCCTATACTCAGGTATCCTTATTGGTCTTTTTATAAACGGCATCGCCCGCTGGGGCTTCGATTCGATCCTCCAAACCCCAGCCGCTCTCCTTGATGGTGCGAAACTTGGTACCGTTCCACCAAAGATATATCCTCCTTCCTTGACGGATGCGAACAACCTCGTCTTCTCGTTCCCAGACCTCGAGCCCCATGCCGACGGCCTCAGTGTCTTGGTCAACGACGTCGAGCGCTTCCAGGTCTTCCGACCTAAGGATGGCAAGCATTTGCCGGATTTCACTTGGTCTCGTACTTATCCCAACGAGTTGGAGTATTTCCGTTTTGGACTCGTTCACACTAATTCTTTGGGAGGTCTTTGGTATGAAGACTTTTCTCCACCTGCCGTTTGGGGCGCTGATGGTAATTTTGTTTTCCCTGATCCTGAGATCCCCTCCGAGGATTCTGAATCCGGATCCGAATAGAGAACTGTGTATATGCCATATGTGAATACCGTCATTCTTCTGTTGAAATGGATATTTTTAATAGTTTCGTGACGCATGGGCTCTGGGCTTTGGGATCTTTGTTGATAGTTATCTTCCCTCCTGTACACTAAACCATTTTAAGGTTCCAGCTCACGTCCGTGTTAAGATCACCATATCATTTCATAGTTATAATTTTGAGAGTTGTTGAAATAAACATGGGCTGTATTGCGGCTCGTACCACTGATTCCAGCCGTCGGTACCATGGTTCCTCCAGCTTACTAGCTGACTCCTGCTTCACAAGCGGGATCGCCTGTATCTCACTGTCCCCTGCCCGCTCAGGGTGCTTCCTAGCCTCCATCTATGATGTGCGGTTAGGCTTGTGTGCTTTGTGTGGGCGCCTGTCTCGCTGTTGATAAAGTCCATGTCGTTTTCGTTGGGGGCATTGCCATTGGAGTGTCCAAGGTGAGGATGGTGAAGGGCTTGTTTGGCTTATTTGTAGGTTTAAGAAGAGTTGCCTCGAGGTTAAGTGTGGATGGGTTGTTGGAACCATGTTTATGGAGCGTGGTTGATGAGGTTACGTTGATATTGACTGCGTTGGTGGAGATGGAGATTCTCCAAAGACTTGTTGAAGGATGTTTGTCATGGCGATGATTGTTGACGGGGCTTAGCTAAGTTAGAACTAGATGAACTAGTTTCAATGAGTAGGTTTGATATTCCTGGTTTCTATTTGCACCACTTCAACAACCCGTCATAGTCTCCTTGATATCAGGTAGCGAGCGTACGTAGACACTTTCTTGGGGAGCAACTAGGGCTATACTCTTCTTATTTTGCCCCTTGTCTGGGCGGGGAAAACATTGTTCTGACTCGTTTTCTAGAAACATTACATCATGGCTTTGGCACTTTTGTGGTGCTTATACACGTCATTGAAAATTCTACTAAAAGACGGGCATTTCGCCTAGTAGTTGTCCATCCTCAGTGACCGTTCCCCACGTCTGCTATTATATAGCTAGCATACAATCTATGGCCAAGAACATCGAATAATTTGCCTGTAAAGCTGGACTCAAAGAAACCATGAAGAACTGTCATTCCTTGAGATGATTACGACACGATACCTGTACAATACTTTGCTTTCCGCCGTCCTCTATAACCAAAGCTGTGAGTTTTCCCCCCTTCACACAACCGGAGTCAAGGCCCTTTGTAAATGTGCGGATAGAAAGAGAGGTAGCAGCATCATGGCCATAGACAACAGTCATGGTGTTCGCAAGAGGATCTTCAGTTGAAGTCTCGAGGCTTGAGTATAATTTTGATTGATGTTTATCAAACATCTAGATTGAAAGTATGTCAGCATGGCGACAAGATTAGAGTGGATTATAGAAGAACAGTCCATACTTTAGCCCAATTCATGCCCTTCTTTTTCGGACTGGGTACATGCGTATCTAGATCAATAGTCCGCATAGTCATCACGCTAGCAGGGTCTTGCTTCGCAAGCTCGACGCCCGGCACTAGACCAGCATGAACGACTACCACCTGGCCCATGCCTGGAACCTGGCCGACATTCAGGATCATTGGGCAGTTTTCTAGCCACTGAGCTTGTTCGTCGCTCAAAGACCGCGCGAGTGCACGCTGGCCAAGTTCTCTGGAGTCAAAACGAGAGCCTTCATCGTCATCGGGGGTTGCGAGAGTTTTTGTCTTCGCCATCTCCTGTCGAAGAAGCAAAACCCGGTCCTCGTGGTTCCCACGGACACTAGATGCCGAAAGCTGTCGAGCTAAGTCCACGACTCCTGGACTGTTTGGTCCCTTGTTGATCAGGTCACCGACAAAGATAAGATGGTCGCCACCTTTTTGGTTGAAGGAGACTTTTTCAAGAAGTTGCACCACTGTTGTAGGCTCGTCAATTTTAAGAATTCCCGTACTTTGAGGGGACATGTCTTACACTCCTCTTTACAGCCATGCACATCGCCCACAATAATTAGCCGCTTCCGACTAGATTTCTCTGCATCCACTCCCACTAGATCCCCAGGCACCAAGTCTGGGTCCAATGTATGCATCTGAATCAAGCCGTCGAATTGAGGGGGCGAATTTGCCCCGAACAGCCCAATTCTCTCTGTCTTAGATGTCGGATCGAGTGAGTGCAATAGCGAGTTTTGCTCTTGTATTCGCGAGGAAAGCATCCGCCAACCGATGCATACAAATATAAACAATGCAGCGTAGATCATCACACAACGCCGAAACCGTGGCGCGGAAGCTACTGAGAGAGCCATCTGGGACCATCCCGGGGATTTGATGTCATCCGCCGAGCTGGAGCCGCGCTGGAGACCTCCAATGTCTCTAGATTGCCATCCATTTCTGGCAGAATCAATCAATGGGCGAGGATTTTGTGCAAATTGATTTGAGTAGGAGGGATGGTGGGTTGTGGTCGGGTGGAAGTCGTTTTCTGCGCTGTTGGGCTCAAAGTCGCGCGGGTAGGAGTCGCGAGACGCCATTCTCCTGCGCCCGAGATGGGCTTTATATCCTTGGATCAGGGAGTATCGTATGCTTCATATGTGCTTTATCTGGTCAAGTTGAGCGGGAGTGAATGTGAAGAGGCAGAAAAAGCTTATCCCAGGCTCTGACGTATATCTACCCGCTTTCTCCTATTAGGTCCGTAGAAATCCTTGTCTGTACATTCTTTATGCTGATGTTTCAAACTCCATTTTTGTCCTTTTGGTTTATTTGTACATTTTAAACTATCCCCGGTACTGATCATACTCTTCCGCTTCCCGTCTCCGCAAGTTTACACGCTGGATAACAGCCTCATCGTATACCTCTTCCACCTTCATGCCGCCCTTGAGTACCTTGTCCTCGTGTTTGAGTGCTTCCTCCTTAGTCATGCAAACTATCTCACTGAGGTTTATCGGGATGGTCTTTTGTCCTTCTTTCTCGAGGCTCAAATCCATATTCCATCCGTGAGCAGGAGTTTGCCAGGGAATGAGAGCCAGTCTAGTAGACAAGCCGCTGACCGCACTCTTCCCTCGGTATACTTCCTCCACAAGGAATGCAATGTCATGCTTGCTAAGCGGTAAGCGAAGCCCCACGGTATCTTGACCGGTGACTTGTCTGATCATTCGTTCATACGAGTTTAGCAAAGCACTCAAGATGGTATCGTAGAGTTTCTCGCGGCCCTTGGCACCCATGTTATAATCAAGCGGGTAGCCAGTAATAGTGCAGATAACGTGGTTGGCTACCGTGTAACCAAAGACTGCAGGCATGGTTCCCAGTACTGGGAGGATGCGGGCTCGGAAGTCAGGAAGAACACTAAGCTCACCAACTTGACCTTTGGTATATTCATCTTCGGGAAGAGGAAGTAGAGTAGCCTTGCCCGGGCCCGGTTTCTCTGTCGAGAACACGGCTGCAATGCCAGACGAAACACCGAGACACTTCAGCCTGCGGCGTGTACTGCGGGACAGAGGATCATCGGTACTGAGCGAAATGTCACCGACCACAACGCGAGTCGGGTCCGACTTGCATCCTGCACCCATCGACGAAATCACAGGCAAGGAATTCGAGTGGCAGTAGTGTAACAACTCTACCTTGGATGCAATGTTATCGATACAATCCAAAACAAAATCCGGTCGACGGCCCTCTCCATCGTGTGTCAGAGACCACGGGCCGAGGAGATCCTCAGACGCGGCCTTTCCATAGAGCTCATTCCGGCAATCGAACATGACCCACGGTGCGACTTGTTCCAATCGCCTCCGGATACAGTGAACCTTCGGTGTGCCAACATCAGCCAATGTTGCAAGGGCGTGTCGGTTCAATGATGATAGTGTGACCTGATCGAAATCGATGAGCCGGATTTTGGAGACGCCCGATCGGGCCAGTGAGGCTGCGGCATGCGAACCGACACCACCACAGCCGACAACGACAACAAATGATGATCGAAGCTTAGCAAGGCCTTCATCGCCGAGGAACACACGGTTGCGGGCAAGCTGCTCAAGAATCAAGTCTACCAAAGCAAGACAGGCCGAGTCAGATAGGTTCAAGGAAGTCATAGAAAGGTCACATACCATCATCGTAGTCTCCCCGTTGCGCTCTGCGAGCCAAAGCTGCACCGCGCTCATCCTCCTTGCTCAGCTGTACTTCATTCGAGGCGGCGCCAAAATCGGTGAGCTATAGGTTCTCTGAATCAGTTCTTTTTGTCCTGTAGCTTGCTAGGCACTGAATGCGCAGGTTCACCGGCGCAACTCACCATTTCCGCAGGATTCAAATCATCTAAGCTCGGGATTGAAGCCTTCAGATCATGAACAGCTTCCTTGCGCTTGTATGACTGGTACCCAAGGATAGCACCTGCGACAGCTGCGCCTGACACAACAGCTGCTGTCGCAAGCTGTCCGTGGGAGGAACCAGCCTGACGGTGGAGCCAAGAAGACATGCTTCCAATCACACCCTTGTCGTCTGTATCCTGGGTATTTCCCGGGTTGGTTTGGTTTTCGTGGGAGGTGTCTCGGTCAAGTTTGTTATATCTGGTATCCAGTTCGTCAGAATCGAATCCGTAGTCGAGGTCGGCACCATTGGGCTCTTGCCACCATTTGGATGCTGGGGGACCCATGATCGATGTTGGGTGTACTGACCATCACAAGTAGTCGACCGGTGCAGACATGAACTTTTAATAACGGAATGCATATGCAAGCAAATGCGTTCATCGGTAGAACGACGCTGGCTATCACGTGCCGCGGTCCCAGGGTTTGTGCGGGGACTAAGTAAGGCGGTAGGAAAGGCGGTAAACGTACTACCGCACCTGCCCACCTGATAACACGCGTGCTATCCCCCAAAACCCTACAATTGCGAGTCTCTGGCCAATTACCCCCTAACAATGTCACTTATGCTCTTGCATCATCTCATCCGATAGAAAGTTGTTGTTGACAAGCCGGTTCAGCTATCAGTATCGATGCCACGCTGCAGCCTGTCTGAGAAGGTCACGTCTAGGCACAGCTTGGTAGAATCTGATAATACTTTGCCAGTCAACGCCAACAACCACTTCTTATCGCTTGAGAAGATGCAACAGCGACGCACTCATTGGGTTTACTTCTTTCCTATTCATCACGAAAGGTATGTCTTTCCAAAATAATTCCCCAGTCTCTAGCTACAATGCAGATTCAGTGGAATATCTTATGCCAAGTCTTGATGACGATAACCCTCACAAGAGCTTTTCATGACATGTCGGTTGAATGAACCCGTCGGGCCATGGACTTCATCCCCCTGACACCTCGGAGTGGAAGAAGACATCGGCCCATAAGTGTATGATTGAACAATGAACAGAAATCTGAAGAGACTCGGGCCTTTGATATTTCTTGTTGTGTGTTGTCTGGTATCGTGCCAATAATTGAATCTGTTCAATGTGTTCAACTAACGTCGCCCAGCATTGCTGTATATATTCTAGGTCTCCAAATATCACTTTTTCGGTTTTCTACGCCAATCCTCCTATGCCCTGCCGAATCATAAATCCATTATGAAATGTTCCAGATCCCATTCTCATGTAATAGCCCAGTGACGAAAAAATGCTGTTACATACTCCGAGGCCCTGTATATGTGCTTCGTCTGTACGCCTTTCAAGGAAACGACAAGCACGCCGGTGACGAGTGACAAAACATGGTAGTTTTCAATCTGAGGGCAAATTTTATTACCAATCTGTGTTGGCGATCTTGGAGGCTTCTTCCCCGAATCAATGCACAATGCTTGTTTTATTTGGTCTGGTGGCTGGTTTCTAATAGCTTTTATTTAGCCTTTGATGCGGTATCAAATACAAATTGTTCCATTTCTTCAACTAGCGTTGGTTTACTCTCAGATATGCTTCTTAGGGACCATCACGATTTAGCTGCTGCAACTCGGCAAACCTGATAGAAGGCTGTGGCTGACCCGAAATCATTCCATAACCATCCTCCCCAAGCCTCACAAATCCAGCGAAGCTGTTCAGTTTATGTTCGGTTCAACTGTACCTGTCGAACCATCACTTGGCACCCCATTCTTGGTATTTAACATCTTCCAATCAATATTAGGCCCCTTGAACTTGTCACCTATCAAACCCCAGAAAACAAGAATGATAAGAAACAATCCCACCAAAACGGGTGCGCCACCGACCAAGACCGAGTGGCCGCTTTGGCAGACACTGCGCACGACCTCGCGTAGCGAGGATGGCCTGAGGAACAGCGTAGCTCAAGTTCAATAGCGTAACGGCCGAGGTAATGATGGAATTGAAAGCCGTGGTGCTGGCAAGGTATATGAGACCATAGATATCAGCAAAAATCATTGAGCCTAAGTCGTACGAAGCGGGAATTGGAGCAGCTTGTCTATATTGTCGAAGAAATCGGGAAATGGAGTACCTCGGTCTCTGGCGAAGGCTCATGTAAGACGCCCCACAGCTGACCTATTGTAGAGAAACACATGCTGCGTATATGATTGTCAAGAGTACGCTCAGTGCCACAGTCACTGTTGTTGATCCTGTTGCCTGGTACAATAGTTCTGCGATGGGTATTCCGGCGTTTATTACCCGGTCCATATCTTCCATGGCAACTATCAAGACTGCTAATAGCGATACTGCTAAACAGAGACCAATAGCTCAGGTCAGGTTCCTATACTTGGTTAGCGGGGCTGGTAGCAAAATTGAGCACTAGAGACGGAGAATGAGACTAGTCTTGGCTGATATGATCTATGGGAGTCAGCGACCCGGTGATCACATTTCTTCGGCGATATGGATCGCCCCGTCACCGGCACCAAAACAATACATCGAATTGATAATTTTGAGAAGCCAGGCGGTGCCATTGTTCCATCCGCTTGTGCCCTGGCTAGATCTAATGATATGTGTACTACCTTCTATACTTATCTCGAATCCCAGTACAAAGGTTCAGTTATTCTATTGGATAAACTTCTAAAGAACACTCCAGTCAGCTGCAGCGTTTAATAATTCCTACACCCACAGCAGAATCATTGCTGCTCCTCAGGGTTCATGCTCGTTTCAATCCGACGAATGACTCGGGCGGGATTGCCCGCGACAAAGTGGAAGGGAGGAACGTCCTGCCAAAGTCAGTCTGGCTTCTCTCAACGGGGAAATAGAGATGTTCAATTTCGATCTGCTGACCTTTGTTACCACCGAGCCAGCTCCAACCGTGCTCCCCTTTCCAATTCGCACGCCCGCCAGCACGATCACACTACCACCAATCCATACATCGTCTTCGATGTGCACTTCCTTTCCGCACTCCGGTCCCTTCAACCCTTGTCGAACAGCCGGGTCCAAGGGGTGGGTTGCACCATAAAGACAGACATTTGGACCAAACAGTACCCGTTCGCCGATGGTGATCAGGCAGGTGTCGAGCACGAGAAGATTGAAGTTGAGAAAGGTGCCTTTGCCGACCTTGAAATTCAGACCGTGGTCCACAGAAATCGGTCCATCGACGAAGGGATCGGTCTCTTCGAAAAGCGCCTCGTCTTCTTTCGGGTCTGGGTTCAACGGTGGCATTGGACGTGTGTCGCAGAGAATACTGGACACACATATGGTCAGCATAAAGGTCCCTGGGCAATAATAAATGACCATTCTGATCACGCCGCTTAAGCTTACTTTCTCCATAGCTCTACTTTTCGACGCCTTGTTGCAGTCCCGGCGGCATTGAAATCATCGCAGGCCTGTTTACATCTTGTTCGGTTCGCCTGCAGATCCTCGTCCCATGCCCAGTATAGCTCACCGCGGAGCATTTTTTGCCATTCCTTTGACTGTGACATACTTCCTAAAGGTATGGGTGCAAAATGAAGAGATATTCCCCTAGAATTGTGGGAAACGGGCTTACTTCAATACCTTTACGCGAAGACCACATATGACATCGAGTGTGGGGAATACCGGACCCCCACACTTTGGCGGCGCTGTTTATGTCTGAATTGGGTAGTTCGGCCAGCAGGCACGGTGCTCCCCCCGAGGTGATAAGCGATTCTGCATGGATTTTGAGATTATTTGGGGATATTTCTGTGCAGTAATAAATTTTCCTCTAGATAGCAAAAGTGCAAAAGTACAAAATTGAATCCCCCAAAGGTATTATACATACGCATTAAAAGGGTGTCAAAAAGAATAAAAAAAAAAGATATTTCAACGACGGTTGCATGCCTCCGAAGAGAATTGATTTCTAGTCAATCGCCTTAGACCACTTGACCAAACCAGATGGAACATATGTCACATACAAAGACCATGTACAACGTAGTATAAAAGCTCTAGGTAGTTATTGGAAATATTGTCGGAGTAATCCGTATTGTGAAATGTAGTCCAATCAATGGTATTCAACTCTTTGTATTTCTGTATCCACTAGTTATTCTAGCAATTTAGTCTTGCTGCCCTCTCAGTTTAGGAGGTTAGTGAAAGGCAACATTGTAATTGGCGAACAGTTCACACTTGCCGCCAATCCACCAACTTACGCCCCTCAGAATGACAAGACCGCCTTGCTCGGCATTCAGCCACCGTTAAGATTTTGCATAGGTCGTGGCGACGTTGCCCCTCTTCTACTCTTGGAATCTCATACGAGACCTAAATTGGCCTGGGCCAACCGGATCTTTGCTGGCTTTTTCTCTTTCCATCCAATAAGGAAGTCCTCTTTATACAATATTTCCAACTCAAAGCACCCTGTAGGGCTTATGGTCACCGAGCGCGGTTTTACCAGTGGGGTAAGTATGCAAGACGAAAGGGTACGGGTGCCATAGGTCGGGTGGAGAGGTCGAAAACCTACCAGGCAACAGCAAAATTGTCGCAATCTATCAGATTACCACCGGCGAGTCCGGAGCTGAAGGGCGAAAAATGGGGAATGGGTTGCGCCATGCTGGAAAAGGATAGTTGTCGGATAACGCGTCATCCTTCACAGAGGGTAGTGCACCGGGCAAGGGAGATGAGATTGGATGAGATGGGAGAAAGGAAAGAGAAAGTGCTTTGGGACAGGGCTTTAGGGGGGTGAGATGTCGACTGCAACCTAATCCACGAAGTTCGGGATAACTAAATTAACGTGTATACGCATGGAAATTTTTAAAAATAAAGTCCTTGAGCAAGACACCGCATGACAGTCATGTGGATTCGGTCATGCGGATTACTGGAGTCAAATGGTCATGATAAAGCCCTTACTACGCTAGCTAAATAGAGGGATATAATTGCTTGACTGTATCACTTGCTACCAGTCCATAGATCCATAATTATCTTTAGGGGAAGCGTCCTTACTTTGAAATAGTCCGATCTGTTCTATCTATCCGGACTTTCTTATCGATGCAGATACTGATCTGGCTCAAGGCGCGGAAGCCTTTCACATCTGTGAGATCAATGCCCGTTTCTGCTGGAATGGCTATATGATGAGCGCGTTAGGACAACAAGCTCTCTTGGATATGGGTATTTGTCGCAATGGAATATCCGGTGGAACGGATCCACAAAAGGTATTTTATCCATCGAAAGCCAGGCTATAATTTTCCCACGTGTTTTCAAACCAAAGCTAACTACTATGACAGATCATCGAGGGGCTCCAACAGCTGTACAATCCTGACATACCCCTTTACCTTCTCAAGGGTGAAGAGCATGGGTTTGACATTCATCTATATAGCCATTACGCGAAGAACGTTCTTGGACAAGACATACGCTGTATCACACCCGATAACTTGAGATTAGTTCCGTGCAATCAGTCTTTGTACGGATACAAGTTATGCTGTCTAGCTGATCCTCAGTCCCCGATCAATGAGGCGGGAAATATCCCATTTCTCAATGAGGCCGGTGAAAAAATCTTATCATTGAAGAAAACATAGAGAACATATATGTATGTTCAATTGTGTGTGCGGCTATTTACTAGACACCTTGATAACCCCCCGAAGAAATAGAGCAAACGCAAAAGCAGAAGCAAGCAGTACTAGGAGCAACGAGAAATCCCGAGTACTACATGGAAAGATTAAAAGAAGCAGAGCAGCAAAGCAGTAAAGCAGCAAAGCAGAGAAAAGATAGCGGAGAACAGAAAGCAGAAAGTAGAAAAGCAACCCTAATATTGCCGATGGAAAAGATCGAAGAAGGAAAAAAAGACATAAATCAGGGAAGTGGCGGGCCTGGGGCAATCCTCACTTCCGCCGCGTCAGTGAGAACTTTGATATCCTTGAAAATATCAAATATGGAGGATATGCTTGCTGTGCCCAACCGTTCATTGCCGCTAAGTACCATCCCGAAGACGTCGCTGTAATTCGTATACACCCATGAACCAGAATCTCCCGGCTCTGCAAATGCCTGGGGAGTCTCATTGGCCACTGAATGCACCCATGTAGGGATCTTTTGGAATCCTCCACTTTCTGTTTTCTGTCGACAAATATCCACCTTGATAAGACCATTGTACGGAGCGGAAGTTGCTCCGGAGGAGCGCCCTGTCTTGTAGAGCATCATCCCCGAATGAACCTTCAGCTGGGGGTTGAACTGAAATTCGCTGGCTAAAACGAGTCCGGTTGGGCCGTTACCGAAAGGCTAGGAGAAATTATCGTTAGCCATATAATCAATCTTCAATGAACTGGATCTTATTTACCCGATTGCCTTCAACCTTGTTACCATGAATCTGTGGCTGGAGTCTGCCCGGGTCAATATCAATCAAAGCCCAGTCCATACTGATGAGTTGGTCTGCATCGTTCTTTTTGGTCCGGTACACGCCACTTGCAGCAATAACATGTCCCAGAAAGTAAAATCTATTGTCGCGCATTGTTGCAAATTGTTGACGGACGGCTTTAAACTCACTGATTCGTTTAGCGATTCCCTTATAACGCCTGGCGGCGGATTCTGGAATACACAGATCCTCGCCTTGGTCAATTGCCCTCTGGGTCGCTTCCCACTCGAGAAATTCTCCGGTTTTAAAGGTATCGATATGGCCATCTATCACGTTGATGGTATGCTGGAGATCCTTAAGAGATGGATGATCAACTTTCAAGATTTGTCGGGCAATGCTGGAGGGTGGGTGTTCGAGCCTAAGCGGGCCATATTCCCATTGTGAAAGCGCTATAGCCACCATATTAGCTAGGAACATATGTAGGAAAGAATCTTCACCGACCGGTCACTGCTCCTTTAATCTGTAACATTGATTCTGGGCGCTTCCACTCTGGGGGCCAAACAGCGTGAAAGCATGTCAGACCATATGTGTGCCAGTGGGACTGTCCAGAAAACCGCAGCTGCACAAAACCGCCTAGAGTTGACGTTACAGCAGAGCTACCGTGGATACCTAAGCTAACGCCAGGGTGGATCGCTCCACGACAAGAATTAGGATCGAGCATCGGGTTCTCTACCAGGTTCTGTTTTCCATCCTTCATAAAAAGGATATCAACACCGGATTCATTGAAGTAAGTAAGAATGCCCCGCATAGTTTGATTCGCCGTAAGGAAAGACTGGGTGGAAGATTTTTCGACCTGTACTATAATAGTAACAGGGTTTAGATTTTTAGCCGGGTTAGTTCCATATCGCCAACACTCGAGACCAGTCCACTCCTCGATGTTCAGATTTATGAGAATAATCTCCGCAATGGATTTCCATTTAGGATAAATGGAGTGAGTCTGTTCAACGGGAAAACAATATGCCCCGGCGTACAACTTTTCTTCAATCATTTCAACAGAGATACCGTGAAGCTGGGGCTCTAAATCTCTGTGGATCTGCTTGGCAGCCTCATACCAAAGATCAGGCTGCGAGATGTCTGGCATGAAGATAACGAGAGTTGGAATTGGCGCAGGCTCAGGGTCAACTTTTGATATGCGGCCTGTCAGACCCACCTCGGAGAAATCAAGTTTGAGATCACGTAGAGTTTTTCTCGCAAGCTCGCAGAGCTGCACAGGGTTGTTAGTAAAAGTGTTTCCTGTCGCCAATGCCGGGAGAGAAGTTAAGACTGGCCCCCCTGCACGATGCGAGGACTTGAGAAAACCTTGATGGTCGACATGTAAAACCCCACTGAACGGAGAAGAATCAGACGAGATAGAAGAGAAGCTGAGTGAATGAGCACTAGCCCTACTGAAGGCCGAGGATGCGGCTGAAGATGTAGACGACATTATGAAGGTGTCTAGAAGCGGTCGTACTAAATCAAGTTCGAATAAAACAAGAGTCAAGGAAGTATCGAGTCAGTGTTAAAGCATCAAGGTCGCAAAGAGTTGAAGATGTAGAAGAACAGGAGATGCAGAGAGAATTTAGTTCAAATACTTGCTAAGAGTTGAAGAGCAGTCAGAGAAGAGTTAGAGAAAAGTCAAAAGATGAAGATGAGGATCCGAAGTCGAAAAAGGAGTCAGGTGTATTGGAAACCTTGGAACAGAATCCACACTAGGTTTCCAGTCGTCATACCTCCATGGATGCCAGTGGAAGCAAGCGGCTATCCCTACTGAGAACAGTTTAAACTATGAACCAGCTTTAAAGAGCCACTACCAAGGAATGGCCTCGTACCGGCCGAAAATTCACGATCAACAAAATAACTGGGTGGATTCTAGATGACTAGTGGGCAACTGGGGCAGAAGGCCACTCCTTCTGAATTTTGTATGTAGGATAGGTAGGACTCGATGAAATTGGCATTGATGGAATGCAGTGCCAATGCAGGTTGGACGAATTTATCGTTTCTAGTAATGAAGATGTGTGGGTAAACTAGGTTTGAATATTTCCCTCCTTCCTGAAGACCTTGACGAATGCCGCTCTTATCTTTGGGTCAAATCCTAGCAGAATTTGAACTTCAGCCGAGCTAAGGGACTCGCTCTGTTTCGCCTTGAGCGTTTCTGGTAGTTCATTTTCCATTTTCCATCCCGTGTAACGAGCCCTTCTATCCGGGTTGGCCATGGTTCGGATGAAGTCCGCTAGAGGTTTTCCTGTAGTTGTCTTGTCCAGTTCTTTCATAATCTGACGATCTTTGATCATCCCAGCCGGTGCGAATTTCAATTCCCTAGCCCTATCCATGAACGTTTCACTTAGACTAGTGGCTCCCTTCTTCGGGGAGATCAAGGGAGATCGCTTTGAGGGTTCTGGACGAGTGCTCTGTAAAACGGGTGTACTGATAATTCAGGTTCGAGAAGTCTGTTTGACACCAAAACCTCCTTAGGCCGGGTTTTTCTAGCCTTGTGAGGCGGCCGCGGAGGCGGACTAGGCAATGATAGTGGCGAATAATGACCTTGTCTATCCTCACTAGATGCTCAGAGTACTGGCGATAGAGGGCGTTTGTTCTTAGCGGGGTGTAACTAAGATGAAGCCTTGCTTCGAGGGGGTTTCTTGGGAGTCTTTCTGGCTGGAGGCCTCGAAGATGTGGAAGGCTTTGTCGGTGTTGTAGACACTACCGGAACCGAGCTCGATCTTTCGACCCTGAGGGTGTCGTTTGCAAGCGTTTTCTCCTTTTCCTTTTTCTGCTCCAGTTCCTTAGCCCTTGCTCGAAGCTGCTATGTGACTAAATCCCCCCCCCCCCCCCCCCCCCCCCGGATTGGCTTGGAGGCCTAGCTGGCTGCATTGCTGATGAAGGATCGAAGGGAGGTGGATTGGCTGCGCGAGGTGAAGAAATTCCAGGCTGGCTAGCCTGGTAGATCTTCATAAATTGGAGATATTGGTTGTAGGAAAAGGGTGATTCTGCAGCGGACGGGGCTGGTTCAACTGGACCTGATTCAATTTTATCCACTGGTCGGCTAGGATCATGGGTACTAGGAGGGACATCAGGTGATGGTTGATCTTCTGCCGGCTTGGTCGGGATTGTTGGATTCCATATAATCTGGTTCTCAGCGTCCCAGCCTTCTTCGAAAGGTAGGATTTCCTCCATGCCGCCGATCTTCCCAGGGGGTGGGGCAATGGCTGGGTGGTTCTGTACTGTGTGTTGGGGAGTTGTGAGGGGAAGTGCGAAACAAGGATGAAGTATTGCTTGATAGAGACGAGATCAAGTTAATGACTGCCGGAATTGCTAGTTGGCGGGCACTTTCTAACTCCTGATTCTGACGCTGCTGTTCTTGCTTGTGTTCCCTCCCCATTCGCTTGAAATGCTCGAAGATGGCTCTAATATTCCCTATGGGGGCAAGCTCTCTCCTCAGGGCCCGGGTTTGACCAGGGTCTCGGCGAATAATCCTATCGAACGCAGGTGCGAAGATGGGAGAGGAGGTAATTGGTAAGCCCGCCGTAGACACCAGGATGAGCGTTCTCGCGTCAGGGCTGGCAAGCCTTGGGGTGAGTGTTTGACGAAGCTGAGGTTCCGGTGAGGAGTGGAAATAATCTGAGAAAGTGAGGGAAGGGGATGGGGTGGACCAGGAAAGAGAGGAAGAGGAGCTTCTCGAGTTTTACTTGCAGCTGGCGACAAGCCTAATTCTCTGGCCTCTCATAGCTGGTCCAACAATTCTTGGTTCGAAGAAATAAGCTCTGGGGTGAGGTGGAGACTTGGGGAAGGAGGTGGGGATCCAGAAACAAGACGTGGATTAGGGTCTCGTTCTTGAATATCCCGATATTCTATAATTTGATCCCGCTTCCTCCTGACAACTGGTATGGGGATGGCTTTCACCTCCTTTGTAGTCAATAGGTTTCCCGTCACTTCCCCTCCTGTATCTTCTAGCTGCTCTATGGCCTTCCTGAATTCTACTCTCCTTCCATGAATTTCCGGGGGTGGCCATAGCCTGATGAATCCAGTAGTCGTCGTAATGGTCCTTATCCCAGGTTAAAAGATAACCTTCCCGATACCCGTAGTAATAGTGATGCGGGTTTCTGGTGGGCCTCAGACCTGGATACCGTTCAAAGAACATAGTAGGCCAACGTTTGAATTCTGGAGGGAACCGATTCAGGAACGCCGAATCCTCCTTCGTTAACTTGGGTCGTTACCGCTCATAGTCATTGAGCCATTTCCGATTTTTGTGCATGGCTATGTAGTCGCGGCTCCCTTTTGGTTGCGGTGGCATAGGCATCATTACCCCGGCTGTAGAACGTTATCCGGACTTTTGTTCTCTCCACTTAGCCTCAATTTCTCCTCGACGCCGGTTTTCATCCTTGGGCCTCTGTCAACGGAGCTTCTCAACAGTACTTGGGCAGAGCTTTCCATGGATCGTCATCTTTCCATTCCGGTTCATGAGACAGTTCCGAAGATTCGGCCATTGTTGAGATAACAAGATGAAACTGAGTAACTGGAAGGGATAATAGAGGATAATTATGGGCTTGGAAATGAAGGAACTTAACACAATTGGTGAATTCAAGGGATAAGGATTAAATAATGATATCAAGCTTAACGAACCATTAGTTCGTTTCTTCGTCTCATTCAGGACAAACAGTGAAGGAGCTTATCGGAAGTTGCCGATACAAATTTGGATATGATCTGCGGATAGGTGTTATTACGCACAGACACAGACTTCTCGGAGAACAGCGATTTGATCCTAGATACTCGGGTTCTGGGGGACCAATGCTGTAAATGTGGTTATTTAAATCTCGAATTCCCAGCCTCTGGCTCTTTTAATGTACCTCGCTCGTCATTGAAGTCAGCCTTGAACCCTTACCTCGTAGTTTGTGAGCCACCAACACCAAAAACATAACTATGGCTTCCACAGGGTCCATTAAACTCTATACCAACCGAAACTGTCCATGTACGTCCTCGAAATCCAGCTTGATTGAATTAATGCATTTAAAAATGATGAAGCGCTGACAAAATCGATTAGGGGCACACCGTGTCCATATTGCGCTGGCGGAATTGGCTCTTCCATTCGAGGAGGAGGTTATCGACTACAGTAAACCGAGAACGCCCGAGTATCTCGAGATCAATCCGAGTGGAAAGGTGCCCTCAATGATATACAACGGCCATGTCATTCTTGAGTCGGCTATCATGGCACAGTTTCTGGCTGACTCAGTGGCATCCACCCACTTGACTCCAAGGACTGGAGATGCCCAAGGGGCCATTGTGCGTGAAAGGATCAGTTTCTTCGTCGAAACTTATTTTTCACAAGCCAATGTATACTACTACCGGGCAATCGAAGCCAAAACTGATCAAGACGCTAAGGACCTGGGCAAGCGTTATTTTGATGCCGTCGTCAAAGATGTCGAGCCTCTCTTGCGGACCGCAAACCCGTTCTTTGATGGCAGCGACAAGCTGACTATGGCCGAGGTGAGTATGCTATATTGAATTTGAAGATACCATTTTGTTTCTCTTATCACTGTACCTGAGATTCAGAGTGGCTGAGACGATTTGCAGGTCCTAACAGCCTCTTTTATCGTGCGGATTTTCACGTTACCTTTCACCGAAGACGCACCACTGCCAAAATCCATGATAGCCGGTCTAGCAGAGAATGCGCCAAAATTCCACGCGTGGGCACAGGCAATCATGAATCATCCGTCTGTAAATAGCATCTACAACAGAGATGCCTGTGCGGGCGAGATGCGTGATCGGCGAGCGAAGGCTCGTGCTTCGGTGCTCAAATAACTGCACTGGGCTCCAGAATTCTATCAATGGGTCATTGGGTCATTGTCGAATTTTAATGATGAGTGATATGCACTGCATTCGTATTTATAATATCTCCAGAATCTCTTTAGAAGTCAATGTTCGGATGGCAGAATGGCTATTAGTGAGCTTCGTAGTTTCTAACTCTGTAAATGAGCCATGTGTGATGCCAGGTGCACATAAAACTTGCGTAAAGTCTCTCTAGAATTCTCTATTAGTTCGATACCATCACTCTGAAAATTTTACAAGGTATCCAAGGCTGGAGTGACACCTCAGCCGTCGTGCCGACTTAGCACGATGGTACCTTTCAGGTAGACATGTAGGATCTGATCCATGGCCACCAATATCTATAATATAGATCCTTCACGACTGTCGCTTTTGGTTCTTATCTCTGTAAGCAGTTCCGGAAATTTGTGTGAGCAAAACTTAGTAAAGCTCAGCCAAAATCGAGCAACGCTTAGTCAACTGCAGCAGCACGCAGTGCACAATTATGCAAGCTCAATTTTGCAGAGATGCGCTGAGAGTGATGGGAATTCATGATTTTCAGTAATCACATAGGATGAGAAAGCTCTAGTTATTTTGCGTCAATTATATAATTTTATGTTGGCCATTTATTTGTGTATTAATTATCCTCGGCTTTGGATTGCAATCATTGCGTCCTCTAGAAGGAGCTTCCATCAACATTTCGAGATCGTTTAAACCCAAGATAAATCCAAAAGTTCGACCGAAGGCTCAAACACCCGCTGGGACTTCGTAACGGAATTGGAATCGAGTAGTCATTATCATGCGAAATAGAGACATGCAAAGTCGCGCCCTGCAGTGGAAACTAATCTAATCGGGATTCTCCCAAATCGACAGTCGGGATCCTCCGAAACCTGTAGAAACTCGGCATCGTGAGTTCTCGATAAAGAGACTGTTCAATAAAATTAGCTTCAAAACTGAAAAACCTAATAGCTATATAAGTGAGTTCGCTCCTCAATAATTATTTCGTTTTTCAGTACAGATTTTGACAATTCGATTCTGCGTGTCTCTGTTTCTCAATCATTCGGTTATTCCGCCAAATCTCGGTGTATCCGGTCTTCCATAACCATACCCTGATTTGGGCTGCACTTTCCATTTAAATCCGTCGTCTAGCGCTTTACAAGCCCAAACATGCAACAATTTCACCTTACCGCCACTGGTTACAACCTCAACTATCTCCCGGAATACATTGCTCGTCGACATGGCTTCTTCAAAGAACAGGGACTGGACGTAACAGTCAACATTCCCGTTCCATGGGACGGTGTGCTCGACGAACTTGCCAACGGTTCTGCCATAATGTGCCTTGGGGGAATTTGGGTGCCATCGATGTACCGCAAAAGGGTACAAAACTACACCGTATTCGGGCAGATTGCAAACCGGTCGCCTCTTGCCTTGATCCGACGTACCGAAGATAAGGACTTCAAGCTCGAAGACGTGGCGGGGCGAACTGTCCTGATGAAGTCCGGTGGCGGGGCCAGTGTTGGCCTCTTCTTCAAGATGCTTCTTCGCGAGAACGGCATCGATGCGAGATCTGTTGACTACATACAAGATCTCGACGGTGTAATGCTGGGTGACTTATTCCAAGGCGGCATGGGCGATTATTTTGTCACTGATAATCTTTCTGCTCAGGCAATAGTCGCACGTAACCCCGATGTGACTATTGCAATGCAGATGGTCACGCAAGGTGACATCCCCTGGAGCGTTTACTATCGGGAAACTGCCACAATTACTACTGAAATCCTCGATTCTCAAAAGCGATTCTGCATCGCCCTTCAGAAAGGCATAGACTGGGTCCTCCAGCACGAGGCAGAATCTTTCCAGAACGAACTCGCCGAGCTTTTCCCAAATGTTCCAATCGACGTCGTGGTGAAAGTCACGAACTCCTTCCGTCAAAGTGGCATGTGGACGACCACTTCTGTACCTCGCGAGGGTTACAAACGCTGGCAGCTCGGACTGTGCGATGCGCGCCTCATCACAGAACCAATCCCGTATGAGGACCTTGTCGACGACGCGCCCTCAGCCGCTGCCCAGGCTGTGACAAAATCCTGAGCCGTACACTAGACCGAATTATAATCTGCCTGTTGGGATTCTCTGTGTCTAGAATGCTGCGACATGAATTGAAATTGGAGAGTAGGTACTGTTTGATTGAGAATAAAATTTGATTTCATTAGATCAAGTAAATCATTTCACTCATAGAACATATCTCAACTACAGATAGACTAGTAATTTTGCCGTGACACAATTTTGATACTTCGGGGCTCCTCTAGTATAATTTCCTTTGATTCTGAGGGTAGGACCTGTATAATATCTCACTAAGAGGGTTGCAATTATAAGTGGGTCTGGATAAAGGTTAGTTTTCATCGGACGCCGAGCAATATAAGTAAACACGGCCTGAACTTAATGAGAAGCCAGATTTACGATGCTTCAAGCCAGGCAAGGCGTACATGCGTCAATAGAAAGGTTGACAGCTCCATCAATTCCAATAGCATCTCTGAGTAGTTTCATGCTACTAAACCATACTGCCATAATGGAACTAATAGTCCGAAATTCTTCAATTCAGAGATTTTTAGGTATACTATGAAACTAGTCGTGCATTTTACTGCAAATTCATTCTTGAGCCCAAAGTATTAAGCCGCCAAAGAATGAAAATACTGTGTGTTGAATATCCGTGAGATTCACAGCCTTCCCTTCAGATAACCTTTCAGCCTAAGACAAATCAGTAGAACATCTGAGACTCCCCTCGGAACATTGGGTCAGAGCCCATGTCAGTAATTCTCCTGTCTTCTTGATCAGGCCATTGGGCAGCACTGCTGAGCATCTCGCTAAATAGAAAGTTACCAGTAGACAAAAAGCCTGAGATGTCAATCTCGGTATGTTCATTTGCTCCACGAGCCGGCTGCAATTGCTGCAGGAGGTTCTCTGCTTGTTTTTCAAACCTCTGACGATCATCTTGTTCTCCGACCACGTTATCACCAACTAGCCAGTCAACTGTCACTGATGAAAGAGTATCAAACGCGTCACGACAGCCTGCAACTCCTGTAAAACTCTCGGCCAGTGCAGAGAGCGTTGAGGTGCAGGATTGTAATATAGAAATGCATCTCCCGACAGAACTCTGCTCTCGAACTACTTTGGACTCCCAAAGGCTATGTATAATTCCAAGACCGGCCATGAACAGGTCATGGCTAGATTTCCAGAGTATATGAACCTTCCCCTCTCGCTGTAAGGTTTTGATACTTTCAATAAGTCGACAAGCGGCGTGAAAAGAGAGGACCCTTGCTTCTGAAGACGTTGGCAAGCCTATTGAGTTGGGCCGATGCAGCAACAGAATTGCATTGTTGTAGATATAATCCCAATACGCTTGGTACGCGAATATGGAGGATGGGTGAGCCCTGTTGGTCTGTGGAATAGTAGCGTACCATTCTTCAAGGCGAGGTTGGATATCCTGAAGCCAGACCGCATAGTTGGCTCTGGGGTAGCCCGGTTTCGAAGCCCAAGTTTGGCTATGCTGCACATGTTTTATCTCAGACTCGAGTCTTGACAAAGCAAACATGTGGTTATGAGCTTGTTGGCTGTGGATGTCCATTTCGATGGATTTACTGGTAGAGGTTCCTCGGTAGACGGCCCATGGATTGGGAAGTGGGACACGTATACTTTCATCAATGATACCAAGAGGGCGACCGAGAGTGATGCACAAGATACGGTCGAACTGGTACGTAGAGTACCACAGACGTCTGCGGTCATACAATATTGACGGGTCAATATTCGCGATATGATCCTCAGTTTCCCAATGCAAGCCAATGTCAATGCATAAGCGTAAGGCGATACCAGTCAATTGCCATAGACTTCCCCGAGAAGGGCACAATGCAATGAATTGGGCCAAAAGGAGGATAGTTCGAAGGGTCTCAATATCACTTGTCGAGCTCGCGACGGCCTTTTCATACCAGCTCATGGCTGACCTGAAGCATCCCTCGCTCTGACTTGGTCGACCTCCAGCTAGGTTTGAAACATCGCAGAGGGCGATGGCGAGAACCATAAAACTAAGGAAAATATCTCTTTCTACAGCGCGATCTGGGGGCTGCTGGCCACTCATGGCCTGGTATGCGCTCTCCAGGGCCTCTTCGACCCTCGAGCGCTCCACAACGGGTAGGTGGGGCGTGTGGTACTGGAAGTAGACATCTACCAGATGATCTGCGGCATGGCGTGGTGGAAGAGAAGCCTCTGCTGCCATTGAGGACGGAAATGGTTTATACGAGCGTGGCTCAGCAAATAGGGATGAAGGCAGAGCGTCCACACGGATCGCTGACACAACCAATCTGGCGAGGGTGATGCCGCCGCTCTGTCCCAAGAATCGTGGCTGTCTTGACGGCTCGTCAACAATATCCCTGACACCCCTTACCAAGTCTTGAACGTGGTTCGAGCTTGTATCAGACTTGGCCGGACTTCCTGTTGAATGGCTGCTTGGACCAACACGATCCGGGGAGCAGTGTTCATGAGGAGTGGTTCTTTCCCCATTGACTGAAGTCGATTGGGCTTTGGCTCTCAGCTCTCGATTCTCGCGGATTAACTTTTCAATCTCTGTCTCTAACTCTGACACGTAGTTACGAGGAACCTCCAAAAATGTTACTTAATTGCAATAGGTTTGCGACTATAATTCACTTACTTCGTGATGTTTCCTAGAGTGATAAGTCAGGCACTGCGCGCCTGCACCGTCGCAATTAGAGCAACTTGGAAACCTCAGATCGCACTGCGTATTCACCACATTGTCAGAAACAAGCAATATGCTGGAGAAGAAACATATTGTCTACCTTCTGCTTTCTCCGGCGACATCTACGAGAGTCGAGTGAGCTTCAATTCATGGCCCCACCGTAACAACGATATTTCGAGACCTTATGGGGCTCACCTCAGACATGCGGTCGCTCCTTTCGCGAGCCTTTGACCTAAAGGCAATGATGAATCCATTAACGACTATATGGACTACACGGTCAATGACTGATACGGAAATAACGTGAGGAATGTCGAAGGTTATAATAGAAAGGCTTATCTTCGGAAAAATCCGATACGGCCCGCTTCACGTTGAAGTAATTCGCTGCCATGGGCTTTTATCTACCCGCAGGGTGTTTACGATAAGATCGGATTTGTCCGATATCATTATACGCCAAGAAGACCCGGATTAGATACCAGAGCTAATTAGGTTTCTTCCGGGAGGGGAGAAAAAGAAAGCGATAGTAGATCAAGATCAAGGTCTTATCTTGACAATTATAGAGGCCATTCGACAAGCATTGCCTTCTGCGCGTCGCTGTCAAGCTGGTGAGGTATCCGGGGATGAAGTATATAGCCTGGCGACTCGACGACGTTAACGATGATCTTTTTCTTCGGGCCGCAACTAGTTTGAGCATTTTTGATACCACTTTACCGCAGAGCTGTCCCTAGTCAAAGCCACCTCGATGGACTTTGAGAGAAAAGCAGAAGACACAAAGACCGCAGTTGTTGACACCGAGGTCGGAATCGAGACTCAGTCCACCGAAACCGGGTCGTCTATTTACCTTGATCCAGAGAAAGAGGCTTCCGCTCGAAGGAAATTCGACAAATATCTCGTACCTGCCTCCCTTATATTTATCATTCTTTCCGCCTTGGACCGAAACAATGTACGCATATCTCTTGGCGTCGAGAGAATCACCTCACCTCTAACTGTTGACTAGATCGGAAATGCAGTGGTCTTCGGATTTTCTAGAGACTTGGGCCTCGTGGGCAACCAATTCAATAACATTCAAACTCTGTCCAGCTTTTGTAGTTTCGCGGGCGAGCTCCCTTGGACCCTAGCTGTTCGACGCTTTGGAGCTAGGAAGGCACTGGGCACTGCATTTCTACTGTGGAGTATCTGTACCCTCGGAACCGCCTTTATCCACACATATGGTCAGGCCATCGCCGTCCGTATGATTCTATGTGCCTGTGAAAGTGGCTTGTCTCCTGGATTTGCCTTTCTTTATTCCACCATTTACCCCCCAGAAGAGGCAGGGAAACGTATCATGACGACAAACCTCGCCCAGTGCATTTCTGGCGCTTTTGGTGGTCTTTTTGCCTATGCTATTCAGACTATGGGGACCAAAAGAGGCCTTGCCGCTTGGAGATGGCTATTCATCGTCGAGTTCTGCGTTACCATCTTCATCGGTGGAATCGGGTGGATCTTTATCCCAAAATCAGCTGAAACGGCATGGTATCTGACCGAAGAAGAGAAAGAAACCATGCGTCAGAAGAAGAAGAGAGACTACTTACTTCGGGGTGGATCAAAATTTGAGTGGAAGTGGGCTAAGGAATCACTGATGGATCCCTTTGTCTATCTCCTGGGCACGGCCTTCTTCACTTCATCCGTCGCAATCAACGGCTTCAATGTTTTCCTGCCTTCTATCATCAATGGCCTCGGGTAACCACCTACCCAGGATACACAGGAAACTCGCGCAACACACTGACTGATTGATTAGATATACCTCCCTTCAGGCTAACTACCTCACCATCCCAGTCTATATCTTTGGTGCCATCTCTCTTGTGATCCAGGTCTACTTCTCTGATCAGCTCAAACGACGAAGCATATTTATCATCGGCTGCTGTGTTCCGGTTGCAGTCGGCTACTTGATTTGTGTGGGAACAGCAAGTCCCGGTGCAGGATACGCAGGAATGTTTATTCTCGTAGTTGGTAAGCAATCGCCAGACATGTTTGATCACGGGTTAGCCTATATCTAATCCCTCATCTAGGCCTCTATCCAATTTCCACGCTTGCTGTTACTTGGGCGACCAATACCTTTGCCCCTGATTCCAAGCGTGCGATTGCGATGCCCATAGTATTTACGATGGCCGATATATCTTCAATGGTATCATCACAGCTATACCCTAGCACACAAAAGCCTCGGTATGTCCAGGGCAATGCAGTCTCCGCTGGTTTAACGTGCATTGCTGCGTTTCTTTATACGGCAAGCTGGTTTATGCTTAGGCGCAGAAACATGAAGAAGGCGAAGCTTCTCGCTGAAGGTGCTACTACGAATAACATGGAAGGAGATAGAAGCCTTGATACTATGTACATGCTTTAAGTGAATGTGACGATCTACAGGATTGATGCCTTGTCCATAGGGCATCTATCTATGCTGACTACCTTTGTCTCCCTTTGTGTATTCAGATCTTCTTCCTGCGTCTCTCCTTCTTTCCTCATGCTTAGTCATCTCGTTAAATGCTCCTGCGTTGGTTGATCTTCTCCTGTCGTAGCTAGGCGTAATAAGTGGTAGAACACTCTGTATTTCTCCTTGATTATTTCGGGTTTTCATCAGCTTTTCCTGTTACATTCTGCTATGTACCTCTCGTTATAAATACTGCCTGCTTTCTATAGTTTAATGAAACAAGTGTGACATCTTTCATATTCATGACCAGAGCTTCTAGGCCTACCTGACCATACTGCGTTGACCTGCCACTGTTCAACCTTTTTGTCTAATACTTCTGGCCCCTGCTCTATCGTGGATAATCAGTCCTCTAAAATTGTGGATTTATGATTAGATCGTACGACCTTCTACTCTAACCGTGCACGATCGCTTCCGTGTACGCCTAAGGATCCATGCATAATGTCTAAATCTGACAGTAACCTACTCCACATGAGCGCTAAAAACATAGCTGCTCTTTGCTAATTGCTTGGCGGCCTCATCTTATTGAGTAAAGAAGGTCTTTTGACCTATGGCTGAAAGTATCCCGAAAAAACGCCAGAACGAATAAATGGAAGTGGAGATTAAAGTAAAGGATAAGAAAATTTGTGCTCTAGGTTGAAATAAGAAAGAAGGGGATATGGCTGCAATTTGTACTTCACGACTTAAGCACAGATCTTAGTGTCTGATAAGAGCGGAACGCTTTTTTTCCACGGAGGTGCTTGGCAGACGGCCTAAGCCCTCCATTTTTGTGTTATCGTGCCCTAGTTCGTTATATTTTGAGAGGAGAAAGAGATTGGAGGATCGAGCACCTTAAAAAACACGGGCATGGTGAAAACTGAGGTCTATTAAAACGTTAGGTTAGAATATAAACAGAACTGTGGGGCAAAGCGCCCCTTTAGGTATAGGCTAAGCGTCGACTAGATGCTCAATAGATAACTAACTATATTGAATATCTACTGAGTAAGTGATTAGTGATGGCTCAGTGAACAGGAAGTAATATGAACGGCAAGCGTCAGAGCACGTCCAGTCGACGCACCCGCACTGTTCCCAGGATATCATTCTATCGCTGTCTGACAAATTTCTGATGCTAACTTCGATTTTCTGTAGTAAACATATGGATAAACATGACCGTCCTTACGTGTTCAATGAGCCTGGCTGCAACATGATACAAGGCTTCACATCCCCCAGTGGTCTCTTACGCCATCAGCGTGAGGTCCACAAAAATACACCAACGCGATAGCCCCGATTTTGTGTCTCCAGGAGGACTGCAATCGCAGTTCTGGGAACGGATTTACGAGACGGAAAAACTTCTGAGAACACCTGCGCCGTCAGCATCGACACATTGACGACGTCAGCTGCGGTTCCTCTGTGCTAGCTAATCCCTGGATTACCATGGGTGTTCGCCATAACTGTTTACCTGATGCAACCAAAAACTTGTCAGAAGCAAATGATAACGGTAATCTTCGTAATGAACTGACACAACTGCAGCGGGAGGACCAAGTGAATAACCGTCGCCTGAAGGAACTGGAGCGCAAGGTGGCAGCACTTCAGGCCGCGATTTCTCGGTCGTCCTAGCTTGGTCCGACCACGCAAATGTCTTAGAGACTAGAAGCAACAGTACTGTCTCCATCGCGAGAGGGTCAAATCGAGCAATCGAAATCGCAAGTTATAAGTACTCGTTTACGGAAGTTTCATTTTCAGTTCTCGCTCTTTGAAAACGCTTCCTAATACAGACAAGATAAACTGCCAGATGTTGCCACATAATCACCACCTTCATGAGGATTATGTCTCCGTCGCATATAGCCAGTCTCAGCAAGACCTTGCTGAAACGGCAGTGCCTCAACCCTCCCCAAACGAGAGCTCTCCAGCCACATCTTACAAAGACTGGCTCAACAAATTCACCTCCGACATTTGTGGAGATTTGGCATATAGCTGGATTAGGCTATTTGAGCTAGAATTGAACTACTCTGGTGTTGTAGAACCAGCATGGTGGCCGGAGGGTGTAACTTGGAAGAATCCTCGGCACATGTTAAAAGAGGGTAAGATATTTCCTACTACTGGATCCCGAAAGCTGACGATACAAAGTCAAGATTATACTTTTTGACCATCTGCTACGTGGGAAGTTATTGGAAAATTCCACGAGAGTCACCTTAGAGATAGAAGCACGTATTGTTCGTCGTCTTCAGAGCTCATCAGAGTACCTGAGAACCCTTGCTAAGATCCTCGATACTTTCCAACATCAAAAAACATGCCGGAATGTGCCTTTGAATGAGACTTTGGAGGGTCGTGAGTGAGGTAGGAGATACTCTAGGACAAACCCTTTAAGAACGTGCCGGAGATATGCATGATCTTCAACCCGTGCTCTTCGATGGCTCACTCGCGTTTAGTTCTACCAGCGATGTCAATCAGGCAAATCGTCGATGTGGACCCGAGTCCCTCCGGGATTTTGGCGGACTTGAGTTACGAATTTTATGTTGATTGGCAGTTATTTTCTCCAACAGGGGAGCCTCTGTAAGTGTGTCAACATAGCCAAAGCAAAATGATCTGACACAGGCACAGACATTATGTGGCTATCGCCCGCTGTACACTCCAGGATATCTCTCTCGTTCCTTTGCAAGGATCAACACATACTTTATTGCAAGAATCCTCGGTGGCCCGAGCAATTCAGGCCGATGCTCGGATGGGTATTCTTAAGCTTATCGTCGCATATAAGTATGTTTTCTGAGGTTTCTATGCATCTCGTAACTGACAAAGACTTCTGTGAAAGCCCGCAACCACTCGGCCAACTCGTGCCTACTCTCTCTTAACGTTTTCCGGCCGATACAGAATTTAAATAACTTCAGGCAACATAATCGCTAATGCCTACTCGATTTTAGATCATATAATACCTCAATTTAGAAAAGGTTAGCCGTATTGAATACTAGGGACCCTTAGCACCTCCTCCTATTCGTAGCGCTGTCCCTCGCGTAGACTGGGACTTGGCTAACTTCGCTGTATCTCGAGCAAAGATCCCCGACTTACGACATCAGGTTATATGTATATATAGGTTTCAAAGTTTCTTCAGTCACCTACAAAGTAATCGACTCTCCAAAACACCCAGAAGGTTGGACAGAATCCTCCATCTGCAGACTGCAGAAATGAAATTGAAATCAATACCCCGAAATGGCGGCAATAAACTCGCCTATATATTCGAGTTGATTATAACAAACAGCCACTACCATGAGCTCTCAAACATACTGTTAGGTGGGCGGACAGCTACGGAAATCTCCCTGGTGGTACATTTTCTCGGAATCAAGGAACAGTTTCTTTATACCCACAAATATTTGAATCCTCTCAGGGACCTAAATCCTTCCCTGACATTTTTCGAACCCTTCATCCAGCAAGGTTGTCGAATCATGATGCTTGGCCACGATATTCCAGACTTAATGGAAAGAATTCAGTTTCCGGCGATCTACTGGAATAGCTGGATTGCGGAAACCTTGGGAGGAATCATACCACCGCCCAAGATATGGGTCGTCATAATCCCCCCACATCGACTTCAGCGTGAAATGTCGGTAGATTTGTGACAGGTTATTCGATCCTCTAATTCAGCTTCCAGATGGCAAAGACATTCAGAGGTGGGCTGGGATGACAAGCGTGAATCTTCAAACTTATCAACCTCAACGGGAAACTCAGTACTCGAAATATATGTTTACTGGCAGGGCAGTAGGAGATAACGGAAGAGATGTCTTGGACGAGGTCGACTTTGCTTTCAAATTCCCATTTGAACACTGATCTAATAGACAATGGCCAAGATATACTGTATCAATTTCAAGTTATTGTCTGTGTTGTCACCGCTCTCTGATAACACCCTGTTACTATATAAAGGCATGTCGAATCCTTCTTTTCTTCTTTTAAAGAGCTCAGCAAGAGCTCAACAATGAAAGGAAGTATTTCTCTCTAGAGAAGGTCGGGAGAGTGCAGGTCAGCGTGGATGTCTGGACGAATTCTGTGAAGGGTCGAAGTTAAATTGATTCAATACTAACTAAGCCAACATGCTGTTTACAAAAAGCTTGGAGAAGTGAATTCTAGATGACTACTAGCTGGGCAACTAGGGGATAAGGCCAGGTTCTTATAATCGTCTTCGTAGCCAGACCCACTACGGCAGACGATTTGGGCCAAATTTGACAACCGGAACGGAAGAATCTTTAATCCCCTTGACTTAAAAGCGACGTCTGCTGCTTGTCCATTTTATATCCCCAATAGAGCACATATCAAGCTCAGCTTTGTATTTTTTTCAGCCATTGATGAAATGGCATGGCTGCGTGCTGTTTCCAAGATGACATCAATGCCGAGTTGGTGGGGACAATAGCCAAAGGGCAACACTTGTTTCATGCGGCTACCAACACGCGTCTACAACACCTGCTAATCCCAAGATTTAGCCGCATACCCTCTAGCAAGTTTCAGACGATAAGCAACTGCCTTCTTGGGAAAGACATTTGAGAACCTATCGTCCTATCACTACGATGAATAGGTGAATATCAGATGCGGTTGCTTGTTCTCCCCTATTGAAGAGAGCCACCCATGATCCGATGCGCTGAGGCGTGCCCATGTGTATTCTCCAGCGGAGTAGCATTTCTTGCAAATGAACAAACGTATCTTCCCGTTGTGGAATCTGCGGCCGCCCTGATCCCCCAAATATAACTACTTGCCCTCTGCCACTTTTCTTCTTCTCTTCTCCTTCACTTTTGACCACCTTCAAGCTCTGGGGATAAGTGTACATTCACTCAGGTGATGTCTCGAGTGGGTGACTGACTTTAATCGACAATAACCATCCGACTCTCAATGATGTTCTGAGGTTTCCTGGTATGTCTTGTGAATCGGTTTGTTTTCGGTATTCGTCTTATGGGCTCGTAAAATTGGTTGGCGTTATCTTTCTTCTCAGTCTTTATACAACACATTCTAGGCCCTCCTAGTTTGTAAAATATTGGGGACATTTTTACCAAATATCTTGACTTTCGCTCGGGGACTTGATTTTGCATTTGCTCTTCTGTTCTTTTATGGACGTGCTGGCATTCTAGGTTCGTGGGCTTTGTGGTTTATCTCATTTGGTTCTTTTCTCCTTCTCGCCCTGTGATGAGTTCGTCTTAGAGACGAATATAAGCCAATTCTGCAGGCATCCGCTTGACAACGGCTCCATTCATGACACCTCGTGTCTGTGGACCGTGTACACAGCTGGAAGCCATTGATGAAAACTGAGAGCAACCTGAGGGCGAGTTTCTTTTTATTTTTGTGGCATTACCATATATATAGTATCTTGATAGCATCAAATAAAATAATGCATTAATATTTCTGTTCCTTTTTCATACCATAGCTACTTGTAGACTGGCTAGGGGTATCCATTGATCCCTTTGTACTGCATATATAAACAGAGAAGAGGTATGTCATTTCGCACATGTAAAACGCCTGCTAAATGCCAAAAGTCGCACGCTTATCGACGAATGTACTTATTTATATTATTTTGCATCGCCTCGGGACGTAAGAAGTTACGCGACTAGCGCAGGAACTTGCCCAGTGCACCACCGATATTCTTCAGATCCAGCAAGAAAGTGTCATGACCGAAGAGCGACAAGTCGTCACCAAGCTCGATATGTTCAACATTCTTGTTGCCCCCCGCACGAAGTGTCTCAGCGATCTCCCGCTGCTGCCACGCTGGGAAGAGGATGTCACTTGCAACCCCCATGACAAGCACAGGGTGATTCTTGAGAGGCGCAAGTCCGGCAACAAGATCCCGGGGAGGACCATCCACTGACTCAGCAGAGACAGACTCGTCCAACGGGGTCTTGGGAGATGATCCAGGCTGCTCCTCATAGGGCTTGTCTGGAAGGGTCAAACTGCAAGCGAGGTCCGAGGCATTTCGTGCATCACCGCCGTGCGCAATGCGATCCTCAGACTCCGCACGGCGTTGAAGAGTCGCGGTCTGATGAGCATGGCCGAGATCGAACAAGTCCATAGCCTTGGAGACATAAAGAAGACTGTTGGGATCGTACTCGAGGCTAAACTTCTCACCAGCATGGTCGAGGTACGTCTCGATAAGGAAGTCAGGACATAGAGCGGGCTGTTTGCTGGGGTCTGCACGCTGGCGACCAAATCGCTTCTCCCACTCTGGCCCGCTGCGGTACGTCACGGTTGCAATCTCACGCGCTAGCTTCATACCAGAGTGGGGCGGGATTCCATCGTAGTAGAACCCACGGGCCCAGTTGGGATCCATCATCAGCACTTGACGCTGCGTGTGCCGCATCGCTATACTGTAAGGGTGGCTGCGGGCGCAACCACTGATACTGACGATCTTGTTGACCCGCTCTGGGAAGAGGACGCCGGCGGCGAGACTCTGCATGCCACCCATGCTAGATCCGACAGAGGCAGCCAGTTTCTTGATCCCTAGGCCGTCAAGAAGCCGGAATTGAGCGCGCACCATGTCGTCCAAAGTCAGGATCGGGAAGCGGGTTGCGTACCGCTTTCCGTCGGATGGATCGAGGGAAGACGGGCCTGTGCTGCCGTAACATCCTCCGAGAACATTAGTGCAAATGATATGGTATTTATCGGTATCCAGTGGCAATCCGGGGCCAATAAACTTCTCCCACCAGCCGGGCTTTGGGTTGGAGGCTGTGCTATGGGCGTGGCTTGAAGCGGACAAGCCGGTATGCAGGAGGATGGCATTGCTCTTGTCGCTGTTCAATTGCCCCCATGTTTCGTAGGCAACGTCAAATTCTGTGAGCACACCACCCCAGTCCAGCAGAAGTGGTTGTTCACAGTGGTATGACTCGTGTCGCCCGGTTGTGTATGAAGGTTCGGGTCCGGATTCTAGCGACCGAGCAGAGAGCTGCGCTGACTTTTCTTCTTGGGCGTCGAGACAGGGGAACGACATGGCTGGGTTGGATGCTCTCTCATTCGACTCCGCGGCGAGTGCTGCTGATTTCCGCGGTGACA
The DNA here is from genome assembly GCF_028829455.1 of Penicillium robsamsonii. Taxonomy (NCBI): domain Eukaryota; kingdom Fungi; phylum Ascomycota; class Eurotiomycetes; order Eurotiales; family Aspergillaceae; genus Penicillium; species Penicillium robsamsonii. The sequence goes on along the minus strand of NW_026643219.1, from coordinate 6,906,061 downwards.
CGGTATGCAATGGGCGTGCGGTCTTCCATTGCGCCGATAAAGTCCGATGCGGTCCTGCGGACTTCGCGAAGGAGTTCCCTTGTCGCCATCGCTGGGTTTGAATTGTGCGTGAAGCCGCGCGAGCAGCGCCTCGAAATGATTGCATTATAAAAGCCTAGGATCTGTGAGAGTCAGGAAAGAAAGCTTCCCAAATCAAAAGCTATCGGGGGGAGAATATGTGGATACCTCAGGCACTATTCAGTGGCGTCATCACGGACATCTGTGATTGGCGGAGAGTCAGCGTTGAAGTATACCTCGGAATGTACAACATACGGCAGATATTATTTGCAAAGTTTTATCAGACAATCTAAAAACTCACTCTCATATATAACTGAGGTCACCAGCGGGTTCTAACAAAAACTGGTATGCACGTATCAAACAATGACTCTAAAAATGGGGAAATCCAAAACGCCGAGCGCTATATGCAACACTAGTCCAAGATGAAAGATATGAAGAATAAGTTACAGCAAATCGTTGCTAAACGGTATAGCAATCTGCCTGTTTCCGATTCGTCTCACAAGCGTTCCGTGGATATTGTAGAATCCGACTGTTGGTCAACCACAAGCGTCGACATAACAATCGTATTGTTATTAGACCGAATATCGAGAGCAGCAGACCACATACACCGGAACTGACCGCAATTGGCATGGAAAACAATATTTCTCCCATTGGTCGAAACCGTCGCACCACCAGGCGCCTCGAGACCCCAATCCCCAGTCTGCAGCAAAGGCCGATCAGCCCTGAGGTACGGACCCTTGAGGGATTTCGAGTGTGCGTATTTCACATTATAGCCCAGTGAGGTATAGCAATGTGACGAGAAGAACAAATAGTATGTACCGTCCTCGGTGAGCATGATATCAGGAGCTTCGACAAGGGGGCCATCAGTATCGTCAATATCGAGGATTTGTACTGCCTCTCCGATAGGTGTGACGCCATCACTCTCCAACTCCTGCAGAAGAATCGGAACAGATACAACTGGCTTCTTGCTATTGCCGCAGTTGCCGCCGTGTCCAATGCTGTTTCCGTCGCCCTTGTAGACTACGTACAGCGTGCCGTCGGTGTCTCTGAATGGTGATGGATCGATGGCACCGCCATGCTTGTGGGGACAGGCTAGTGGCTTGTCTTTCGGGATGTAAGGGCCTAGTGGACTTGTGCTGTTTGATACGGCAACTCCCACGCAATGGTGGCTGCCGTAATTCTTGGCCTCTCCCGAGTAATACATGACGAATTTACCATCATCCTAGAATTTCGATGTGAATATGAGGGACTAAATGAGAGGGTGCTCATGAGTATACTTGCCCGTTGTATTGCATCTGGGGCCCAATGGTTGACTTTCTTCTCCCAAGCACCAAGAGTCGGCATCGCGTCGTAACCCTCATGTAGAGTCCAGTTGACAAAATCGGTCGATGTAGCAACAGGTACATGGATACCGTCTGGGCTCTTTTTCCTGGGATTGGTTCCGTAGGCATACCATGTGCCATTGTGTTGAATGAGCCCCGGGTCCGGGAAATTGTGGAGGGCGAACATAGGTCGGTTCTCCTCGAGGTGGTAACTGTGGTCTTCATTTGGTTGAGGTATTTTCCAATAGTCATCAGTGTCTTTTGCAAAGCCGTAGATCTTGGTGAAATAAACGGGGAGAGCAATGACAAGTGCTGTCAGGGCTAGTCCAAAGAACCCCAGCACACAGAGCATCCCAATTTGACGTCCTCCCCATGGTCGGGTAAAGAAGCGTCTCTTTTCTCCCTTTTCTACACTAACCCCCGCTGTCGCATCCAAGGAAGATTGGACCCTGTCGCCGTCTGAGATCCCTCTAGCTGCGATGGACTGGACGACAGAGGAAGTCACATATTTCTCAGATACAACTGAAATGACAGTCGTCATCTTTTTTCTCGTGGCGCTGGCAAAGTACAAACGGGTTGGCGCTGAGGTTTCTTAGGCAAAAAATACCCCGTTGGCTTGAATCACGAAATGCTTATTCGTGTGATTGAGACTCATAAGCGCAGGAAGGTTGGGCTATTCCATAGTAAAAGACTGTCCACTGCAATAAGGTTTGGAATTGAGTAGAGAGGTTAGTAAGAGACAATGAGAGAGAAAGAGAGATAATGGGCAGTCTACGGAGCGTATACGGTATGGGCGATAAATAGACCAAACGATGCGGAATGGGGATAATAAGCCGAGACACAACTGTTGGCTATAATTCAAGCAAAATTAGACTCTTCAAGTCGCGCTAAGACGCACACGGGAATTGTACCATAAACCTTATGAAGTTGCAACGAGGACTTGACTCTTCCAAGTCAAGTATTTGATGCTAGACCTACCCTCAACTACACCTAGATGGCCTAAAAGGCAAAACATCCAACATTCATCTTTTGTGGATCAGAACGGGTACAGCGTCCCCGCAAAATTAAGTCGATCAATTTCTATAGATTAGTCCACTCTCCAGGTTTCCAAGCTCTTTAACAATCCAAGTATGGGGCATGTGTACCTACATTGGACATGGCCTCGAGGATAATACAGTCTTAGGTTCGTGGATTATCTTACTAATATTCAGGGATATGAACATAGATATCGGTTCTTCTCATCGGTGTATCCAACAGGAAACAGGTAGTCCTCAAGCTGTGTCCCCTTATGCGTTGGGGAGGAGCGGAGATTTGATTTGGGTCTTGTTTAACATAAAATCATGTTATAAAACACCCACACCTCTTAGGAGTAGATGCTTTGAAGTCAGCTCCGAACTTCTGGGGATGGAGTAGAAGATGTCCTGATGACGGGGTTGTAGGCTATATCTACTACATGGGTCACCACAAACAAAGGAATAATGTCCTTCAAGGTTAGGTAAACACAAAAACTATCAAATGAAATAATTGCTCTAACTTGTTGGGAGGAAAAAGGAACTACTGGTTGACTACTGTTTCTAGTGGCAATAGAAGGAAGAATGATGTCCAACGAATATATATATATTAACCTAATCATATGTGGTTCTCAGACTTTATAATATAATACAGGATGTTCAAAGACGCCAAATTTATTGTTCACTCCTTGGGGTCATACCATATGATGAAGGTGAAGATCCAAGAAAAGAAATATTTATACAAGGAGAAGCTATGGGCCAACTACCCTCTAACTGGCATCTCCAATACCATCCTCCGCATTTGAGCTTCTTAAGGCATGTGCTATTTTGAGGCATTTTGACCTTTTAATCCTCTTTCCTCTCTTTCCTCTTTCCTCTTTCATCTTCTAGCCGGTAATGCGAAATGCGAAGACAAGAGACACAACAATAGCCAAAATTGGGAAGCTATATTCGGTACATAGTTTCCTATCAAGATAACGAGTATTCTTGTAGTCGTCCTCAAGAACTGCTAGCAGTACATGGCTCTTTGTGCCTAAGTCTTTGGTGCTTGTTTATCATCCAGTTGCTACGTTGCCAAGAAAACTAAGCATCCCCAAGATCCCTAGCGCTTGGAAGATTATCTTTGCTCTACTATACACCTGTAGGTTCCATTTTAACACCTCAGGCCAAGTGAAGCTTGTATCGCTATTGGAGCTTACCCAGGTGTACCGGGTCAGTGTTGAACTACTTCCAGGTATGTTAGATAAGAGACGGAATAATTTGAATTATATATATAGTGTAGCTCTATGTATTCTATCTAGTATTTAGATTAAAAGTTGTCGAGAGTGTTAGACCTAGTATGCTACAAGAATTATTTATCTCGGGATGATCATCACCCATTCTGGATGCAGGGAACACCATGTGGGGATGCTCTGACAAAATTAAGTGATTGATGTAGAGGGATCATTGCTTATAACAACGTAGATATATATAATGAAAAAACACATAGATCGAAGAATGAAGAACGAACAATATCAGTCATAGTTCAAGTTACATTCCATCCAAGGCCACGTGAGCGGCTCCACCTATTCACGCTGCTTCCGGCATACGCAACCCTTTTGTTCTACTCGACGTCTAACAAAGAATTGGCCAGCAAGGCGACAAATTACTCGCTGCCAGACAGTGTGGCCTACTTTTTGCTTCAGTCTCTCCTATATTGCTGTTCTGTGGTACTAGTAACCGGGCATTCTTGCTGGGGGGGTTTTTTGCGCCTCCTATCCTGATTCCAGGTCGACCGTATCTCCGACCATTGAGGTCACATTCAAGACTTCCGTGTAACGATATGTCACTCTCTCAAATTTCTTTAGCCTAGGATTTGGAATCGCTCGACTGTCACACCCGCCGAACGAATCGCACACCAAGACCATTCAAATTCTCCGATCTCGCAGATCACGGAACACAAAAGCACGGTGGCCTTGATTCCTAGCTTTCAGTCAATTTACGGCTGTCGCAAGATCAGCTAGTTATTTTCCGACTACACCGGCTCCATCGCCTGTCATGATCACCCCGCGCAAGGTGCTGCTCGCCCTGTTCTTCGTGATCACATTTGTTCTCATCCTCCGCTCATTCCGAGACCCTGAAGTTCCTGGGGCGCCTGGGTACCGACCAGTGAAGAAGATATCAGAAGAAGAGGAGGAAGCGATAGCAAATTCAGCACATAAAACACCACCGCAAGGTCGAGCCCAATTGCCTCTCGGCGCATCACCGACAGCGCCGCTCCGTGAACGTCTCCGATATCAATTCCCATATGACATAGAGAACAGATTCCCCGCATATATCTGGCAAACATGGAAATACAACCCCGGGTCATTCTGGTTCGACGAAGATCTCCGCGGCCCGGAGGCCAGCTGGACAGAGATGCACCCCGGATTCACGCATGAAGTCATCCCCGATGAGACGCAGCAACATTTGATCAAATACCTATATGGATCAATTCCGGAAGTATTCGAGGCATATGATTCGCTGCCGTTGGGCGTCATGAAGGCGGACTTCTTCCGATACTTGGTTCTTCTAGCGCGCGGGGGAATATACAGCGATATCGACACTTCGGCACTCAAGCCCGCGCACACGTGGCTCCCCGAGGAACTTGATCGATCGACTATTGGCTTCATTGTTGGCATCGAGGCTGACCCTGACCGTGATGACTGGCGAGACTGGTATTCGCGCAGAATTCAGTTCTGCCAGTGGACCTTTGTGTCGAAACCCGGGCACCCAATTCTTCGTGATATGGTGGCTTATATTACCGAGCATGCTCTGCGAATGAAAAAGGCAGGTATCCTCAAGGTTGGCAAGATGGATAAGACTATTATGGAGTTCACGGGGCCTGGAGCCTGGACAGACTCTATCTTCCGCTACTTCAACAACCCGGCATATTTCAATATCCAGCCGGGTGATAAGAACATCACCTACGAAGACTTCAGCCACCAGACCACACACCGCAAGGTTGGGGATGTGGTTGTATTGCCCATTACCAGCTTCAGCCCCGGTGTAGGGCAAATGGGTGCGGGGGATACGGATGATCCCATGGCTTTTGTGAAACACAATTTCGGAGGTACGTCTATATCTTTCACTCGTTCATCTAGTCTCAGGTGGACATCGCACTAACCTTTCGATCTCAGGCACATGGAAGACTGACCCGTCCCTATGAAAAATGCCGCAAGCTTATACTTGATTCGATTGCAACGCTATACACTGTATAGTATCAGAGACCTGTTGCAGGCCATTTCTTGCGGTTTATCTTGATCTTTGCTCCGATTTTAGCACCCATGCCTCCCCTCTGGATCTTCCGATTGTCTCTGCTCCCTCACAAAACTCACAAATCTCCGGTATCGAACTGTCATCATCGGTGCCTTTGGGTACAACTGCGCAAGCTTTCAACCCGTTCCATGTTTCATGATACTTGTTCATATGATTCCCCCACTTTGTTTTTCATTGTTGTATACACCATTATTTTACTTCTCGGTAGATGATTTGCTACTAGCTATACTAGCTGCTTATAGATTTCGATCTCATTGCTGTGAGAGCCAAATGGCAACTTTCGAAAATTGCCCATTGCCTATGAATAGAGATCTTGATATATTATTTGCTTGCCCGGATATCTATGAGACGAACCTAGAGAACATACTCATGTACGACTATGTTGCCATAGTGCATATCTGATCCGAACACTATAGAGGAAACGCGTGTTTGGTACCGGATATACATGTATTCCCATTCTCTCTTTGCTCAAAATTCCCCGTCTCAAAGTCCCCTAGCACCAAACCTAACGCCAAATCAAAGGGCAGCGCCAGACTTTACTATAAACTCCGAAGTCACATAGACTTTCATGTTCTCCGCTTCGGATAGCATATGCTCCTCGCTATCTCCATCATTCGTTTTCGCCCCGGACCGAATCACAGTGGCCTGCTGCCCCTCGGACTCATAGATAGGCTCGAAAATGCTCTTTCTACGCCCAAGCCCCGTCCCCGTGACTTGGTGAACAGAGTCAAGCGCATAAGTACGCGAAGTCTCGCGGTTTCGGTATGAGTTGACAGTAGAAGCGAAGGACTTGAACAGAGGTCCGTACGTGGGGATGCAGGCGATGATAACCTACACATTTTTGATTTGTTAGTTTTCCTTGGACTTGAAGAAACAGCAAAAGCCAACTTACACCCAAGCTGACCTCGATACAAGACCAGATGACGATATTCTTGCTGTCGGTGTAGGTTTTCAGGTCCCTGACGGTGAAGATGCGAATGATCTGGACCACGGTCACGAAGAAGCCGAGAGCAAATAGGCAGGCTAGGAGGGCCTTTTGTTTGGAGCGGAGCTGGAGTTTCCAAAGGACTGGCAGAGGGAGTGCTATGATTATTAGGTCTAAGGCGATGCTTGTGCCTCCAAGCGCAAAGTAGAATGGTAGGGTTTGAATGCAATGCCCCTCGAGAGATTCATCCCATTGTTTTGCGACCTGTCTCATGTCAGATAGCCCGTTTCCCTCGATTGATGCGCACTGGCGAAGGAGGCGCTGACCGGTATGCAGGAGACTGATATGATCAAGGCGAAAGTCAATTGATTAACCACACACATGACGATGGCGGTGATTATGATTTTGCGATACTGCTCAATAATTCCCGCAATACGCAAGTAGGAGGTCAGCAAAGCAACTTTGAACCCGAGGACGTCGAGACAGTAAATCGGGCCGCCGGCATATTGGATCTATATGGATTGAACAATGTTAATGTCAGGTTCGAGGTCGAAGGCCGGTCTCGGGATGCGCACCTTGCTAAAAGGAATAATATTCTCCTTTGGAAAATAGGCAGCGCTCAGTCCTTGGCCCCATCGAGTCTCTAAAATAAATATTTTGTCAGGTTACCAAGTTCGGCAGCTAAGCTTCGCTGATCAATGGATCGACTCACGAGCCACAGCGATCCCCACGTATGCTAGTGTCAACAGTAAGCTCACCAGTGCCGCATAATCATCAATCCATGGAAATCGCTTGTTGGATATTCGCACATAAAATCGCAGACATACGGCCAGGAAAGCTAGGGTTGAGCACACCAAGCAGATTGCGATCACTCGTGGGATGTCGCTGTTTGGATCAGTCTCGTGAAGATTGTATACCCAGCCCATGATTTAAACATTACGAGCAAGGCAAACTTTGCAAGGGGATGGTGTCTTCTTATTTTCAATAGTTAATTTATTACGGAGTCCGGAGTATATAGTATTTCACGAGCTGGGTGGGGCGGGGGGGGGGGCTTGCATCGGGCGTAATTAAGTTGCAGCACTAGATTCACAAAACGACAAGGGTCCAAATTATATTTTGTCTTGGCTAACTGGACTATGATCTTGGGATTTGTCTAGAAAAAAAGAAATCGAGATCCTTCAAGCAAAAGATATATACAATTACCTTGGACTATGTGTTCCAAACGGCATGTCTTAGAGTTTGCGGAACGCAGAATGTTCCAAGGTTCCCGGGTGGGGAGCGGCAGGCTTCCCGTTGGCCGTGACAAAACAATTTACATTGCTCTCCAGAACTAACCGGGCTAGGGCGTATATTAGCTGCAACATATATTGCCGCCAATAGTGTGGGTTTTTCTATCTTCTAAGCGAAAAGCCCCTGACTGTCATCGTTTCCATATTTAAGTCGCGGCCTGATACATTTGTATGAAGCCAATCAATCATGTTTTTCCGCGCATCCTTCATCGCCTCGCTGTTGGCAGTTCTGCCTCAGGCTTCAGCCTCGGCATGCCGCTGCTTCCCCAGTGATGAGTGTTGGCCCACAGAGACCGTCTGGTCTCAATTTAACAAGACCATCGATGGCCGCCTAGTGAAGACCGTGCCTCTGGGCACCCCTTGCCATGCGCCAAACTACAACTCTGAAGCCTGTGCAGTCTTGAAGGATGGATGGCTACTTCCCGAGGAGCAGTATGTGGCGGTACATTTAGAATAACACGGAAGGTCCAGTACTAACTGTATTTCTGGCAGCTATGAATCGTCTTCCTCAATTATGGCGCCGTTCTTTGCGGAGGGTGTTTGTGATCCATTCCACCCAGTCTCAACGCCCTGCACACTGGGTAACTACGTGCGCTACAGTGTAAATGTCACCAGCCAAGCTCAAATTTCCAACGCTGTGAAGTTCGCCACGGAGCACAACATTCGTCTTGTTATCCGTAACACCGGCCATGACTACAATGGCCGGTCCACTGGTGCTGGAGCCCTTGCAATCTGGACTCACCACCTAAAGGATCTGTCAATCCACGACTACAAGGATACGCACTACGCTGGAAAGGCCATTACCATGGGCGCTGGAATTCAGGGCTACGAGGCCTACGAGATCGCCGAGGAGACTGGTTACCAGGTTGTTGGCGGTGAATGTCCCACCGTTGGTCTTGCCGGTGGCTACACCCAAGGAGGTGGTCATTCCGCACTTGGCTCCCGCTACGGCTTGGGCGCTGATCAAGTCCTGAAATGGGAAGTCATTGACGGCCAGGGCAACTTCATTACTGCTACCCGCGACAACGAGTACTCCGATATCTTCTGGGCTCTGAGCGGTGGCGGTGCTGGAACTTACGGTATTGTCTGGTCCATGACCTCGAAGGCACACCCCGGAACTCCCGTCTCGGGCTTGAACCTGACCTACACGAATGAGGGTATCTCGCAAGATACCTTCTTCGATACCGTCGAGACCTTCCACGCCGAGCTGCCCGCTATTGTTGACGCAGGTGCTATGAGTGTCTGGTACTTCACCAATACCAGCTTCTCTATTTCCCCGATCACTGGTCCCAACATCCCTGTCGCCGACTTGGTGGCGCTTCTCAAGCCCTTCACCGACAGCCTCGATAAGCTAGGCATCAAGTACAACATGGTGGCCAAGCAATACGAGAGCTACTACAGCCAGTTCAAGGATATGCAAGGCGTTATCCAGGTTGGTACTGCCCAGTATGGAGGCTGGCTGATCCCGAGATCTGTTGTTCAGAACAACAACCACGGCCTAATGACTGCTTACCGTGAGATCACCGAGGCGGGCGGTACCTTCATCGGTGTCGGCTTGAATGTCTCCCACAAGGTGTCTGGAGATGTCCACAATGCGGTCCTCCCTGCTTGGCGCGAGGCTCTGATTGATACTACTTTGACGACCCCGTGGGAGTGGGACAACTCTGCTCTCATGTTGGAGCGCCAGCGCCAAATGACCGAGGATTTCATTCCTAAGCTGACTGCGCTTTCTCCCAGATCCGGTGCTTATATGAATGAGGTATGTAAATTGATATATAGCTCTAATTTTCTTCATCCTTGTGGACGTATGCTTATCCTTTTGCAGGGTGACTTCCAACAGCCCAACTTCAAGGAGGTCTTCTATGGTACCAACTATGATGCCTTGCGCAAGGTCAAGGCCAAGTATGATCCCAAGGACATCTTCTACGCCAAAACCGCTGTCGGGTCTGACGAGTGGATTGAGAGTGAGGATGGCCGCCTGTGCAAAGCCACTTAGAAGGATCCAATCCCCGGTTATATATAGAAAAGCCATCGGCACGTTTTGAGCATTCTACCGTATTTTTCTGCCGTCTAGTTATCTATAGAACTGAGAAGAGCAGGAAAATATATACAAAAAAGACATAGGACGGCTTAAGATTTCGCCTTTTACTGTTGCGGATTCAGACGCTCTGTATCAGTTTTGATTGGAGGTGCCGTAGCGTCCCCCGTTTGGGTGTAAACTACCGATCGTTCATCTATCATTTCTTTCCTCTTATCATCTCTCTTTCAAACCGAAAAATAATATCTGACCAGCAACAGCATCACGAGGCTGCATAAGCGGTCGACTATTCTTGTTGGGTTGAATGTGGTACTGTATAATATATCAAAGGTTCAAGCCCTCTCATTTATGGGATAGATAAACTGTATTGTGTTGTGGGATGGCATTAAAGCATACTTAAACGTCCACTGCTAGAAGACAGAGCATTTCTCAGGATGCTATCGAAAGGATCTGCATCTCTACTATACTCGATGAGATGGTTGCGAGAACCTCATACATTAGATCGCAAAGGATATAATCTATTGAAACAGTGCGATATAACATAAAATTTATGATAACAATGAAACCATATGTTCAAGATGAAAATACATACCTACATGTAGATGCAGCGAGCATTATCTCGAGTGGATATTGAAAATCCCGAATAAAAAAAGCAACCTCCTATGTAACATCGTGATCAACCACCCATAACTATATATGTTGATAACTTTACGACGAAAAGAGAGTCAAAAGAAAGTGGCATTAAAACGGATTCCGTTCGCAAGGTTGCGCCTCGAAACTTTGTGAGGTCGCTGGGGTGTTTAGGCAAGAGTATGGATCTCAGGTGATTCATCTCCATGCTCATGGTCAACACAAGGTTTCTGCAAAGGGAAGGGCATGTGAGAGAAAGAAATTAAGAAAAATGCTCCCATACTCTGCCCGGAAAGGTCATCATACTGGTGCGTGAGTGTGAATGTGTGGGAAGGTCAAATGGTGGCGGCGAGAGCGGCTGAACAGCATGGCAAGGCGTGTGATATCCTCCGAGGCCAGATTCGCCACAGGCATACATTCCAAGGACTGTCATGGGATCTCATCTGAAAAACAAAAGGTTAAGATCGGCGCGACTGATCGCGAGTGCGGCCTCTGGGTGGAGGAGCATTCGCTCACGTGGGGAGGCGTCCGTGGGGGTTTCGTGGGGTTAGAGAGAGATGGCCGTCATCTGAGAATCTCGGAAGAACGAAGATTCGGTGAGAGCTTGGTGGACTGTCATGGCAAACAAATCTTTCAGAAGTCACTGAATAATGCCTCGTACTTCTTCTTCAGATCTTCCGTGTAAATGTTCATGTTTCTGAGGTCGGGGGGATCCGGGTATTCTTCAAAGTTACCCGTGTCCGCCGGGTGGGATAGGTGGGGAACTATAGGTCCTTTGACCCGGCGATAAAACAAATCATCCCAAATGACATCTTGAAAGAACGGATGGGACTTGACTCGAGTTGAGCCACCAGAGATGTAGCCAAGTCGCTCCGACGGATTTGTTTTACAGAGTAGGGAGACAATGTTCTGTGCTGCGGCCGGCATATTGGGTGGGAAGCGTAGACGACCTTCGATAATCTGCTCGTAGATGCGCATAGGGTTCTGATCCCAGAAAGGGGGCTGTCCGATCAAGAATTCATAGATCAAGATTCCAAGAGCCCACCAGTCTACTGCAAGTCCATGGCCACTGTTTTGAATAACCTCTGGAGCCAGGTATTCCGGTGTGCCACATAATGTGTACGTCTCGCGGTTATCGACTTGCTTCGCAAACCCGAAGTCAACGAGCTTGATATGACCATCGGCATCCAACAGGATATTCTCCGGTTTGAGATCTCGGTATGCAATTCCATGGACGTCGTGCAGGAACTCGATTGTCATTGTTATTTCGGCGGCATAAAAGGTCGATGTTGCTTCGCTGAAGCGTCGCTGTCGTCGTAGATACGTGAATATCTCGCCTCCAGGACAATAGTCCAGCTAGCAATTCGTTAACACCCTGTGCTCAACCACGGCATATTTCAAATTCAAAGAAAGTGCCATACCAGCATGTAAAGGCATTTGTCATCCGAGAATGAGGCAATCAGGGTGGTGATGAAAGGGTGATCAATGACCGCTGCGAGAGCCTTGCGCTCGTTGCGCACATGTTCCACTTGCTTGAGTTTAATCACTTTTCAGTCGGAATCAGCACGAATTATCCCTCGCCACGCGCAACGTTAGATAAAGTGGCGCTTACCGTCCGCCTTTCGAAGGATTTTCAGCGCATAAACTTTGTCTTTGTCTTTTTCATCTTTTAACCTTGCGAGCCACACCCGAGCGAAAGTGCCTACAGATGAGAAAAAAAACATGAACAGTCAGACACCACTCGTATAAGAGAAATATGAGATAGGTCACGCGCTGACCGGTTCCAAGAGTCTTGACGAGCGCAAAATCGCTCACATGCAGACTCCTCGACGAGATGCATAGTTGCTTATCCTCCTGGCGTTCGGTGATAAGGAAAGGGTTCGATGATCGCGGAGAATGGCGGAGGGACTCGATGAGGTGTTTCTCCTTCTGATGCAGGTTTGCGTTTAACTTGGAAAAGACCATGTTTCCTGGCGCCTCATTTGGCGAATGTTGCACTGCTCCGGTTGCCATTAGAATGCTCAAAGATCATGTCGCGGTTAAAGAAAAAAAAAACGTTTATCGAGACCCGTTAGCGCGCCACCAATCGGCAACACAGGCTGATTGCAAGTTTTAGATCATAAAGAATATTGAGATTCGAGGGTTTGAAAGAGTCTGGGGTTTTATGGAAAAAAATCGCGGGGCAAAGAGTTGTAAAAAGGAAGTTCTGCCCTCTGACGTATCGATGGGGGCGGGGCTGGACGGGAAGAGAAACCACGGTGATAAACCGGACTGAGTAAGCTCTTAGCTTTTGATTTGACCCGAATCTATATATCATTTGATTATACATCGGAAGAATGTTATTCGATTCAGAATCCAGTATCTTGATCCAGTCTCATAGCTATCTGTCCTGGTTACGTTTTTAGTACACATCTATGAAATGGTGTCTCTTCGAGCTCAGGATGACCGGTAGGCGAAACAAAAACGGTTGTGGAATGAGTTGTCGTATGAAATTGCTCAAGATTTCGAGTTTAGGATCAAACCAACAATCAAGCTGAATTTCATGTTAGTAGGAATAATCTGAAGAATCTGACTCAGAAACATACCCATAAAGCCCAAGAACTTCGCCGAAAATCAGGATGAGAATCATTCCCACGTAGACCCGGGACTGTTGCATGTATGCTCGAACACCCTAGAGTAGCTGTTAGAGCTCAATAGTCCTCTCACGTTGCCGCGCATATAGGGTCCTTACTGCATCGCCCACAACTCCAATTGTATAACCAGCAGCCACACCCGTAAGACCAACTGACATTCCAGCAGCAAGATGCATAAAACCTCTGTGCGTTGTCAGCTCGTGTCAAGCTCCATATCCATCCAACTCTCGAGACGTACGTGTATAAGCTCATGTTGGTTGCTGGGCCCACTGCTTGCGCAATGAGCACGGCGATAACGAGACCGTAAACTGCAATGATACCGGACATAACGACTGGAATGAGGGACTGCAGCCATGAACTCAGTTAGCTACCGTCCTATTCATCATGGAACCGGTGAACCGGATAAAATATTTCCTTACCTTCATGATGAGATCAGCCCTGTAGGTTCCTACACCTGCAATTCCAATGCCAGACTTTGCTGTGCCATAAGCTGCTCCTGCCGCTGTGAGATTGTAAGCTGTTTGCCCAGATACCTAGAACCTAGAGAGCTCCATCCACGCAAGGTATTTCACGTACTCCCGAAGATCATCTACAGGAAAATGTCAGTGCACTGTCAAATCGGGGAGAGGATATAATGAACTCACTGCAGCGGCAATTCCAGCCTAGTATAGGAAGCCTGTTAGTCTATCAGCTCCAATGTTCTCCGGGCCCTTGAACTCACGAAGGAGAAGAACGGAGCGAACTTGGGCGCAAGCTCACTGTCTGCCATAGTGATGTTCAAGCAAGACTAATCTTGCTAATCACAAAGAAATATAAGAAGAAAATGAGAGCTGTTTGACACAAGACCAAGGGGAGGGAGAAGTTCGGGCTGTTGATGGGTTTCGGGGCTTTGGGTGTTCCACATGGCCACTTCGCCCGCCGTAGTCCACGCCATTGTCCGGTCCTGGGCGGTGACGATACCGTACCCGTTGTATTCGATTATGAATGCTCTGCCGCCAGCACATGTGCAGATTAGGAGCCTTTGTATTGAAATTACCATACCGGCCTCGCCGTCACCTTCGCCATCCTCGTTCTCCTGGTCCCCTCCCCCCCCAGTTTATTACTGCATTTTCAACATCCAACTATCACCCCCACCTTCAACAACTCTCCTACCTCTACTACTCGCCTCAAGTCTCGGAGGATGCTGAGGGTATGAAATCGAAAGGAGCCCTGAATTTGTTGCGCTCACAGCTCCTGGCGCTTTCCCATTAGTACCGTTTGATATCGCCTATAAATTCCCCATCCGAACTGAGGAGTTATGGAATATTGAGTCCCATCAGTGCTTTGAAACAATCTATTATTTCTTTCGAGGTCACTGCCTACGGAATTTTTCTCTCGTTCCACCTCTATCGTTTCTCCCGTCTACGATCTTGAACAAACCTCTTGCGACGCCCTGAACGCTCACCACGATCAATCCGGATACCCCTTTCGCCTTCCTCGCACCCCAGCATAGATATACATTGCGTATCTGATCAAATCACCGCTACTCGTCCCTGATCGCTGATAATTCGTGAAAATGGCGGATTTGGGGGGCCAACGTAACCGGAATTACCGGCCTCACGGACCCGCCTCGTCCACGCAGCGGGATGCAGCGTATTCTGACATATTTGGAGGTGCACCACCGGCAGGACGCTCCCATACCATGAATTCGCAGACTCCACAATTCGCCCAGGGTCGTGCTCATACCATGTCGTCGCATGTCGCACAGCCGCAATTTCAGAGACCGCCGCCGCCGCCAACACGGCAAATGCCAAATGGACACGGACCGCCATTGGGACCACCAAATGGATATCCTCCACCCCCACCGTCTGGGCAGTACCAGGCCTACAACCCAGGGGCCTCGGCAACAATGTCTTCACATCAGCCTCCTCGACACAACCCCCCTGGTAGTCAACAACGCTTTGCTGCCTATCCTCGACCTCAACGCCTCGAGTCGAGGCCAAATCCTGCTCCGCAGTACCCAGAATCTAGGGATTTTAATCGCCCTATGCCTCCTCCTGCGCTGAATTCCGATTCATCTCGGTCAAGATCAATGGCAAGACTAGGCGGGCCGCCTTATCAAATCCCGCCAAGCAACTTCAATCACACCTCCGCTACTGCCTCTCGCCGTGAACAGTATCATGCTGGAGCCCATGTCACGCAGCTCGGTCGTCCTGTTCCAGAAAAGCATGCGAATGAACGAGCTATGTCTATGACTTCCTGGTCATCGGATCGGGATCCGCATATCATGAACAGCGGAAGGTCAATTCCACACCGCAGACCACCGTCAGGTCACGATCAGCAGATTCCAATAAGGTACGACTCAATGATGCAACCCAGTCCCGAAGAGTCTATTTCATCCCGTCAGCCAAGCGACGCATCGCAAAGATCTCGGACTATGTCCATGGCATCCACTATTGCGCCCGATCGGACGATGAGCGTTCAAAGTCAAGCCACACAGAGCTCTGGCGACAAAACTACACTTGTTTCTAGGGATTCGCAGCGGAGCGTTCCGGTGGTCTACCCTGCTCTGCTTTCTCTTGTCGCAGAGATCTTCAGGGAGAAGATTTCACTCGGCGAGCGACAGAAGAACGGTCTTTCATATCAGAATGCGTTCTCTGGTACCGATTCAGTCGACTTGATCGGCTCCATCATCAGAACTAACGACCGCAACCTCGCTCTTTTGCTCGGCCGTGCGCTGGATGCTCAGAAGTTCTTCCACGATGTCACATATGACCACCGTCTTCGAGATGCACCTGGAGAGGTCTATCAGTTCAAGGAAACAATGGGAGAAGACAAGTCGACAATCGAGGTTAATGGAGTTTTCACTCTCCTTACTGAATGTTATTCTCCCACTTGCAACCGGGACACGCTCTGCTATTCCATTGCTTGTCCACGACGACTCGAGCAGCAAGCCAGGTTAAATCTGAAACCTCAACCGGTACTGGGAACATCGGAATCCAAAACTGCTCTACCTCCCGATGATGATGATGACAATGATAACCAAAAGCTGTGGATTAGCACGGTGCCCAAGGAGGTCTCAGACTCTGTTGACGATCACGAGAAGAAACGGCAGGAGGTTATCTTCGAGCTCATGTACACGGAGCGTGATTTCGTCAAGGATCTAGAGTATCTGCGGGATTTCTGGATGCGACCATTGCGCGCTGCTGGAACTACCACGCACTCGCCAATTCCGGAACACCGGCGTGAGAAATTCATCCGAACCGTATTTGGCAACTGTTTAGAGGTCCTCAAGGTCAACAGCGCTCTGTGTGAAGCCCTGAATGCTCGACAGAAGGAGAGTCAAGTCGTTAAAACCATTGGCGACATCTTCTGTCAACATGTCCCTAATTTTGACCCTTTCATCAAATACGGTGCCAACCAACTTTACGGGAAGTACGAGTTTGAGAAGGAGAAATCATCAAACCCAGCCTTTGCCAAATTTGTCGAAGACACGGAGCGTCTCAAGGAATCCCGGAAGCTGGAACTGAACGGTTACCTGACAAAGCCTACAACTCGTCTTGCAAGATACCCGCTTTTGCTTGAAGGTGTTTACAAAAACAGCGCAGATAATAACCCTGATAAAGAAGATATTCCGAAGGCCATCAAGCTGATCAAGGACTTCCTTTCGCGCGTCAATGCCGAAAGTGGAAAAGCGGAGAACCATTTCAACTTGGTCCAACTGAATGCTGCGCTGAAATTCAACTCTGCGGACTATGTCGATTTGAAGCTTACAGAAGAAAATCGACAAATGATCATGAAGATGTCATTCAAGAAGACCACAGCCGACAGCTCAGACGTTACTGCATATCTCTTTGACCATGCCGTCCTGCTCGTTCGCGTCAAAATGGTGAATAAACGCGAGGAATCTCGGGTTTACAGAAAACCCATTCCTTTGGAACTGTTAGTAATCGCTCAAATGGAAGAGGTTATCCCACGGCTGGGTATTGCCAAAAGACCTTCATCCAGTCTCCTGTCCAACAAAACTGTCATCAACAATCCCCCTCCTGCCAAAGATGGTGGACTGCCGATCACGTTCAGACATCTCGGCAAAGGCGGTTACGAGCAGACTCTCTATGCCACAACCGTCGCCACACGACGAAAGTTTATCGAAGCGGTAGAGCAACAACAACAGAAACTGTGGGAGCGAAATAGCAATTTCTACAACAAGACGATCCTGAGCGAGGGCTTCTTTGCAGCGGTTAACCGGATCAACTGTCTTGTTCCGATTGGTAAGTGAATTTTCTTATTCAGGTCAAGTCTCACTCACTAACTGTTACCAGATGGAGGCCGGAAGTTAGTCTACGGAACTGATAATGGCATATTTGTCTCTGAGCGCTGGCCCAAAGACAAATCAGCAAAACCAAGAAAGGTGCTAGAGGCTACTCAAGTCACGCAAATCGACACTCTAGAAGAGTACCAGCTGTTGTTAGTTCTGGCCAACAAAACGCTTTCCTCTTATCCCATGGACGCTCTCGATCTTGTTGAGGGGCAAAACAGCATGGCAAAACGACCCAAGAAAATTCAGGGCCATGCCAACTTTTTCAAGGCCGGCATTGGTCTCGGTCGTCATCTTGTTTGTTCAGTCAAAACATCAGCGCTATCAAGTACAATCAAGGTCTACGAGCCGATGGACAATCTAGCAAAGGGAAAGAAGAAGTCTGCTGTCAGCAAAATGTTCCAGGGCGGCCAGGATACTCTTAAGCCATTCAAGGTTCGTATTTGCTCTTGCATGTTTGTGGTTCACTTCACACTAACAGGTCTACACAGGAGTACTATATCCCTGCCGAGTCTTCTTCCATCCACTTCCTGCGTTCTACCCTGTGCGTTGGTTGTGCGCGTGGCTTTGAAGTGGTCAGTCTAGAAACAACAGAGACGCAGTCTCTCCTTGACCAGGCCGACACGTCCCTTGATTTCGTGGCACGAAAGGAAAATGTCAAGCCCATCCATATTGAGCGTATGAATGGCGAGTTCCTACTCAACTACAGTGACTTCTCATTCTTCGTCAACCGCAACGGATGGCGAGCCCGTCCGGACTGGAGGATCGCCTGGGAGGGCAACCCGAACGCATTCGCACTGTCCTACCCTTACATTCTGGCATTCGAGCCCAACTTTGTGGAAATTCGACACGTTGAAACAAGTGAATTGACACACCTCATGACCGGCAAGAACATTCGCATGTTACACAGTTCCACCCGCGAGGTATGTTATTTCCAGATTTTTCTTCCCATGAGTTTTCTATGGGGGTCCTTTTTTATCACTGATCAAGCGCTGACTGGTTTTGGTAGATTATCTACGCCTATGAAGATGAGCAAGGCTATGACACTGTTGCCAGTTTAGATTTCTGGACCAACAAGCCACAGGCAGCCGTCTAATGTCCGATGGGTGCATGCTACAATGAACTCCTGCTCGCCATCCCCGCTTTGACGCTGCCATCCGCATCGCTCTTCCCACTGAGCATTAGAACCTTCTCTTCCTAAAGTTCTCATTGACATCTGCCACTGTATGTGTCATCCAAGCACACTCACAGAGTCATGACTATATGTACTGTGTTGTGTCTACAACAATTATCCACCTCTACTTCGCAAACACCAATACCTCCCTTTCCTCGACACCAATTACAATAAATCGGGGGTTTTTCCCGTCTTTTCTACGCAATGTACAATGGAGCGCAAATACCACTTCTTGCGTGTCTGCTTTCTGGCTTTTCGCTGTGTTTTTTTTTCTACTTCTTGCCGATTGCATTTGGTCCATCTTCTCTTCTTTTTAAAAATTTTTACTTTTCTTTAGCTCTTTCTATCTCCCGGTGGCTGTGTTTGCTCCTACATGGCTATATTCTCGAGACGTTTTCGTTCTACCTGTATCGTTTTAAGTTCGAGGCATCCTTGTCTGTTATACTTAGCAATCTCATTGATGTGAATGACAATTGCATTTCAGATGAGAATTGCAGTAGATTTTAAATAAGCTTGGTTCGTTGATGTGATTAAATCCGATCATGGATGTTCGATCTTCTTTCATAATCGTTTACATTTTCACGTGCTGACCTAAATGGAAATAATACACATGAAGCAACGAAATATTTGGCCTCAACACTATATATATATATATATTCGTGTTGGTTGTTGAGAGCTTGATGATTAGTCCACGTGTAGTTACATTTAAACCACTAGATAACTACCTAGGGAATTGTAAAACTGAAATTATCCACCTTCCTGGTGAAGCCATAATTTACACCTCTTCCTCCACTAGACAGAAAAGTCGAGCGAGCTTAACAAAATATGCTCCAAGCTGTGTATATATCTTTTGACGGTTTACCTGTGGTCACACAAACCAAAACAAGCGACTATAGATAGATAGTGCGCAGGAACCGACTACAGTAGCAAAACCAAAAATAACGGAAGCAAGTGAGCTAGTCAGGTACTTTTTCTTCCTCAATTACTATCGGGGGGTAGGAAGACAGGCGAGGAGAAAGGATAGATAATGAACAAGACAGGAGCCACGAACGCAAAAAAAACAAGAGAAGAGGGAATATTGCTGCGCTGCGGACTTTGGACAAGAACAGGAGAGGAAGCAGAGAAGAGGACGAAATAGAAATGATACAGCAACATGTCACGGTGGCAGCTGGGGTGTGATGAAAAGAAAAAAAAGACAGGATGACCTAGACACGGCGGAAAACATGTGCTGGAACGGAGGCAGCCACCGGGTTGAACGCGAGTGAAATATATCGACGGGGATTCCAGAAACTGGTTCAAACAGTTCTGTCTCCCATAGAAAATGAGAAGCATTGCACCCACAATTCATGACCGGAGTGCCGTAATCTATGTTGAGGTGACCCATCCCCGCAAAGGTAAGAAAAGAAGAAAAAAGCTATTAACGTGAATAAACAGTCAATATTATCCCATAAACAAAAGCCAACTTGTTGGTGCCATAAAAGTCCATGTTGGCACAAACGGTATCACATTGCGAATCGGCGCCCAGCTGGATGAGCCGCATCGTCGACAGGGTATATCTAGGCCTCTCCGTTGGCTGCTTCGCCCATATTGCCCTGGCTTTGCTGCTCGCGCTGCATGCGAGCCTCAATCTCTCGGAGCTGACTCTCGCGAGCCAACAGCTCCTGTCGCTTCTCGGCAATCTCACGCTGTACCTTGATTTCAATCTCGCGGAGCTTCTCCTCCTCGCGGCGGAGCTGCTCCTCCTTAAGACGGACAGACTGGTTGGCAAGATCCTCGGGGTTCATAGCAGAATCATAGCCACTGCTCATCCATGCGTTAGCATATTGATCGTAGAAATTTCCAGTATCAGGAGAGGCATACCCGGAACCACCATCGACGCTCTTGCTGAGCTTCTCGGTACGGTAGTTCTCATAAAGGAAGTCGTGAGTGATCTCCTTCAGATCAGCCAAGTGGCTGTGGAGCAGAGCACTACGGATAGCCAGGAAGTCCGAGTGACGAGGGTTCTCAACCTCGACGACACCCCATGGGTACTGGCGCGCGCGCACTTTCCGGTTGTCAATCTCAACGAAGTCTTCTGAGCCGACAATAGCGAAGGGCATCAGTCCACGGAGCTCGGCGTTCTCCTCCACAGTGTCCTCATCATCCTCCTCGATGTCGTAGGGGAAGTTGTAGACGGGAATGCGGTAGTGTTCAATGTCCTCCATGATCAGCTTCTTGGACTCGGCCAATTCGGCGGGGGTGAGAGAATCGGCCTTTCCAATGACGGGAATGACGTTAACACGGGGGGAAAGGCGCTTCATCAATTCGATATCGAGTTCACGCAGACCGTGGCCGGTGGGTGTGATGAAGTAGAGCAGCACGTGCACTCGGTTATCCCTGAATCGAGGGTTACGCTTAATTCGCGACTCCTCTGCAAGAATATCATCGTATTGGCGCTCAAGGTAACCGACAATCTCGCCGAAGCTACACAAAAAGTCAGTCCATGAACATCCGTGGGGCATCTGTGTGTACGTGCCTGGCCTCGTTGTCAATCTGGTCACCAAATCCGGGGGTATCGACGATGGTCAGGGAGATACGGGTTCCTTCCTCATCCAACTCAAGCTCTGGCATCCCGATGTCAGTATTGATAGCTTGATACAAGCACCGCGCGCGGGGGGCGGTTTCAACTGACCGACAGTCACAGGCTTGATGCGGACACCCTCCTCAAGGTGGGCATTGGCAGCATCATCGGCATCCTTGCCCTCCAGAACCTGCTTGCCGCAGAGAGTGTTGACGAAAGTGGTGCGGCCTGTCGCAGAAAGGAGATACTGTTAGTCGCTGGAATTCGAGTAATTCGTTTCAACCATACCTGTTCCACTGGCGCCGCAGACCATCAAACAGAACTGGATTCCCTTCTTGACATTCTTCTTGCGACGAATCTTGATCTACCCGGAATGAGTACGGGCCTGCAATTAGCTTGGGAAACTTTTTAAGAAAGCGGGAAGCTCCGAATTAAAAGGGGAATGCACATACCGCGTTGAGGGCTGACGACATTGTGGGCTAAAGGAAGATTAAAGAAATGTCCGGAGAAAGACGTCCAAAGCAAGGAATTAATAACGAGGAAGAATGGTGTGAAACTTGGCTCTCCTGAGAGTCTGGAGAGAGTAGGGGGGAAAGACAGTTCGTGTTTCCCCCTTTCCCAAATAGGCCAATCACGGGACAGCTCTTCTTCTCCAGTCTACTTTTTTACTTCTACAAAGCTCCCGAGGTCCTTGATCAATCACAATAAGTGGATGTAGAAAAAAAAACAAATCACGGTGAATTGTCAATTATACATTGGGTATTCCCACTATTTCCATGATACTGCCTCCATCCCCAACTGGCGTTAACAACTCAGGGGTTGATCAAAGTGGGTCGCTTCTGGCAACCGTATGATTACATAATCACCGGCCTGAGGCGTCGATGTGGATCTTGCCCGCATTGCTCTTATCGATTAAGCTTGGGGATCCCAGACATCCTTTGAAGCATTTGGAAGCTTTTGAACCTGGAAAGATCATTAAGATCGCCTATTTATTAGGGCTTTGGGACTTCACTATACGGAGTCCAGCTACATCTATTTATTTCATCAACAAATTCTTTTGAACTATGCTTCGTTGACATACAGCAATGAATACTCGCCAATCTATCGATGAGTCCATCGGGCCATATTCACTCTCAGCAACATTTAATCATGATAACACCTGCTTCTCAGTGGGCTTGGACACGGGATTTTGTGGTAAGGAATCCTTGAGTCAGTTACCAGGAGAATCTTGGAAGCTGGCTCATATCATGAACTATGAAGCTCTGGCTGATAAGGGACTAAACAGTATATAATGCCAACCCTTGCGAGCTCAAGGTTTTGAGAGGTAAGCGATTGATCTTCGGGTTAAGAATGTACCAAAATTGAAAGAACTTACCCTGATCGTGTTATTTGCACTCCAGATTTCAAGGCAGGCATCGGGATAGCGGAAATGCTTGGCCAGTCGAACTACTTGGCTATTGTCGGTGGTGGAAAAAACCCCAAGTTTCCACAGAACAAGGTAAGCAATCACTCTCATCACAATCTATGAATATCTAAGCTCACACACCCCCTTAGTTGGTTATATGGGATGATGCCAAACAGAAAGCGGCCATCACACTTGAATTCCGCACCTCCGTCCTCGGTGTCCGTCTCTCCAAATCAAAGATTGTTGCTGTTTTATTGAACGGCGTCCATGTCTTTGCATTCTCCAACCCTCCACAAAAGCTTTCCGTCTTTGAAACCTCCGACAACCCTTTAGGGTTGGCCTGTCTTGATCAAAAGGTGCTGGCCTTCCCTGGTCGGTCTCCGGGCCAGGTCCAAATGGTAGAGCTAGAGACCGGCAACATCAGCATCATACCTGCACATAGTACACCGTTGCGTGCTATGGCCCTGAGTCCAAATGGGAAAATGCTGGCGACTGCGAGTGAATCCGTAAGTTCTCTTAAGCTGTGATCATCTATGAGTTATTGACATCTGTACAGGGGACTTTGGTTCGGATATTCGCTACAGGGAATTGTACAAAGCTGGCAGAATTGCGACGCGGTGTTGACCACGCCGTGGTATTCTCAATTTCTTTTTCGCCGTCCAATACTTTGCTGGCAGTAACATCTGACAAATCAACTCTCCACATCTTTGATATCCCCCACCAACAACCTGCCGCTCGTCGCAGCCAGTCACCATCATCAGCATCCGAGGAAGCACCTCCTAGCCACAAATGGGGAATCCTTGGCAAGATCCCCCTGCTACCTCGTGTCTTTTCGGATGTTTATTCATTTGCCAACGCACATTTTGAGATTGGTGAGCAAGCCAATCTGAGCTCGTCGCATATGCCACCAATCTCATCATTTGGCCGGCCTCAAAAAGGCCTCATAGGCTGGTGCGATGACCAGACCCTATTGGTAGTCGGGTCTGGGAAAGAAGGACGTTGGGAGAAATTTGTGCTTCGAGATGGCGAGGAAGGAAAAAGATATTGTTTTCGGGATGGCTGGAAAAGATATCTTGGTGGTTGACAGAGGAAAGCCCCCAGACTGTCACAATAAGGGTGGCAGTATATCGCACAGCAAGTGATAAATACCTTGCCCGCAGCACGCAGTTCATTGGCAGCATCAAGCTCGAATCATTGCATCGCTTTCTAGACTGAGAAACACCCTTTGGCCAGAGTGGCCCAAGTTGCAGGAGATAATCGTGGCGAGAAAGTTGTCTAGCGCTGTAGTTAACCTTGGAAGACTTTATAATGATATCGCGTATATCTTTCAATGGCGGCGATCATGTCTATCCCGATCACTTCGGTGTCTTCGGGACTCGGGCGAGCGCGATTTCCTCGGCGATCGGTCCCTTCTGGATTTTTCTCTTTCGGATGACCTGTAGCGAGATCGCCTCTCCCTATCTGGAGAACGATCATCTCGATGCCTTCGCTCGCGAGGAGAACGGGAGCGGTGTCGACGGTGGTGTCGGCTTGGCCGTTCTCTGCTGTCGTCGCGCCGCCGAGACGACTTCTTGGTGCTGTTCCACAACTGGATTGCAGTAGCAACCTCTTCTTTCTTCTCCTCAATGAGGAATTCCTTCATCGGATCTTCCTCATCGTGGTTCCGAATCAATTCTTCCAGCTCCTTCTCCTCTTTCAGTATCGGTCGCCGTTCTTCTATTTCGGTTCCCCTTCTCCGATCGGTTTCCTTGCCCTTGCTCTCGGTGATAGCCGGTTCTCCCATCAACTTAGCGACATTGTCCTGCTCTTCCTCATCATCCTTCCGCTTGTAGCGCGCATGATCCACCCGAAGCAAACGGCCCATAACTGTTGCACCACCGAGATTATCCACAGCAAGATCTGTGCTGCGCTGGTCCTCGTATTTCAAAAAGGCAAATCCCTTGCTCTTGCCTGTTTCCTTGTCGCGGACTAGATTGACATGCACCGGTTCTCCATATTGTGAGAAAATTGCGATAATGTCACCTTCGGATAGATCAAATGGGAGTCCTCCGATGTAGATATAGGCTGTGTCGCGGTAATCTGCATGCCATGACGCCTCTGGGGGTCTATAGGAAGGTAGGACCGTCAGCGGGGAAAGAGCTTTACTGGAGTTTCACATGAGTTCAACTTACATCGCATGCTCAAGCTCGCGCTTATTGAGCGCCTGGACCTGGCGAATAGAATTCATGGAGGAAATGTATGAGAGATGTAGTTCAAAGTGCAGAAGTTGGAGAGAAAGAAATGTGGAGACCCGCGGAACCGTAATAATCAATTGTTTACGCACCTTTACCTAAACTAGCCCCCTGCTCGACGTGAACTAAAAAGACCTTCCTCTTTTTGGGGGGAATTTCAATCGACAAGCCTTTCGCAAAGTAGGGTTGTTTCACGTGGACCTGCATTTATCCCAGATCTCCCTCGGGATTCCCCTGACCCGCGACGCTGCTTCGACTTTCTCCCCCTCCGCCTCCACATTTCCACGCGCACAATATTTCCGCTATACTACAAAAGAGACAAACATTTGGAAGGGTGAATGCCCTTTGAGGCATGGTGGGACTAGAGACGATGTCTTCCAGTCCGAACCCCGGGTCGAAGACGGCTGGAACAAGCAGTCGGCCAACTAGCAAAGATGGCTCCAAGAAGAACATCTGGTCCTCCCTACTAGATACTGTTGCCAACGGGAAGCGCTTGCCTGAGAAGAACTTGCTAGTGTTAGGTTAGTACTGCTTTCCTCTGAGCATTCTAGTCCTGCTCATCCTCATTCCTGGTCCTGTCTTTCAATTCCTGAACTACGTCGCTAATAGCTCGATAGGTGGCACGCCGGACAGCCAAAGGGAATTCCTAGATACTTTTTCCGCGGATACATCTGCAGACCCTAGCTTAGCAAACGATAAACGGAAAGGGAAAGGGAAAACACCGCCAATCGCCAATCAGTTTGCGCTTGGATACACATATCGAGATGTCCTCGATGCCGACAAAGAAGGTACATGGAAATGTACTCTTTCACTAGCTTTGGCTATACTAATGCTCTCCTCGCGCAGATACTCTGGCCCGCGTCTCAGCGTACCTCCTGTCCGAGCCTTCTCCGTCATTCGCACCTCTCCTCAAACCGCTCCTGACCCCCAAGTCCGTCCCGGAAACGCTGGTTGTCATCCTGATGGACTGGTCAGACCCATGGACGTGGGTTCGAAGGCTAAGGGAATGGACCCGTCTGCTACGTTCTGTGCTCGTTTCGCTTGACGATGAGACCAAATTCGTTATGGAAGAGACCATGACGGAGTGGCGCGATCGTAAAAGGGGAATTGATCCCAGCTCTGCAGCTGCAGGTGGCATATCAAACTCAAGCGGTCCGGTCACAATACCTCTAGGACCCGGCGAATGGGATGAGGGCCTCGGCATCCCAATGTGTGTTGTCTGCCAAGGGGTACGTAAACTCTTATCCAGAGATCATTTGTCGATAACCCTTTACTAACTTACCTCCTCGATGTTCGTAGGCGGATAAGATCGAAAAATTGGAGAAAGATTACGGATGGCATGAAGAGCAGTTCGACTTCGTTCTCCAGTTCCTTAGAACGATTCTCTTGAAGCGTAAGGACTTTCTTACCCTGTGGTTGGCCATTTGGGCTCCTTTCTGACCCCCAGACAGACGGCGCATCGCTCATCTATACTACCCCATTCCTTGCAAACTCTCTTCAGGGCTTGATTCATTCCTCTCTGGGCATACACTCTCTTTTGAAAAGAGAATCATTAAAACATAACGTGATCGACCGAGACAAGATCCTGGTGCCAGCCAACTGGGACTCATGGGGTAAGATCCGAATTATTCGGGAAGGATTTGACATGGAGGGAGTATCGACAGCGTGGTCAATTGAGATCCAAGACCCTCCCGAGTCAATCTATCAATCAACAGACGACAACCAGCCAAGCGAGAACGGTCTAGCAGAAGAGGGCACAAGCGCAGTGACCATGTTCGAACAAACGATCAATGACCCCAAACGAGGCACAGCCAACCCCCACGGCAACACGACCAAGATCGAAATCGAGACCACTGACCTCCAAGATTTCTTCGCAACCCAAATGGAGAAACTGGAAGATCTTAAAGCCAAGGATGAAAAGGAGAATTCAAACCAGCCAACCCCACAACTGGAGATGTCTCCCATGGCCGACGAAGGCAAAGTTAACGACCACATCGGCCCTGTACAGTTCAACATGGGTGGAATCCAAGTGGACGCCGATGATATGTTGAAAAAGCTTCGGGTAAGCACCCTACCCGCGTGGCGTTATCCCTCTCCCCAACCCAGGACATAGCTAAACATTACCCCAGGACCGCGAGGCTAGCCGAACCTTAAAGAAAGAGAGCCCATATGCAGGCACCGGCGGCAATGATGAGAAAGCACACAACCAAGCCCTGGCGAACTTCTTCGCTGGCCTCGTCAAGAAACCTGGCTCCAGTCCCCGCGGCAGCCCCTCGGCTTGATTTATTCTTTTCTCACTGTATTTTAGTTCTTTGTGCGTACATAATACAGAGGCCGGAACTCTCGCTCCTGGCGATGGACTGCGATTTGATATATGGAGATGAAAGAGCTCTTATAAGACCTTTGGCTGTCAAGGGAAGACAGCTGCTCTGTTGCTCTAGCAGTGGAGGGAGGTCCCATGGCTTTTCGGCAGGTGTTAGATAATGATACCAATATGAAGTCTGTGAATTGTGATTCTATGTCTTCCCAACAATACGAAAGACGAAGCAAGTAGATATGCTCTCTGTTGAGGTTACAGCTGTCAAGCTATCAAGCACAGCCCCAAAATGCTTCAATGTTCTTAGTAAAAACGAAAGCTATTTTTTTGTAGTCTATTTGCTATTATCTGGTACCATACAATGCTCTGATGGAACAAAAGTAATCTTCGATTTCCAAATTTTACACAGCTGCCTTTCAACACTCACCAGTTCTCCCACACGGCATCAGGCAAGACCTTTCGCATAATAGCCCAGTGCTTGAGTGCACTGCGGTCCTGGTACTTGTGCAACCTTCCGACCTCCTTCGCCCACAAAAGAGCTCTACCAGCCTTGGGCCAGTGGGCAAAGATGGCAGGGTCAATTTCGTGCTCAGGAATCAGATAGTTTTCACGGGTCTTGCTGCGCAGGAAGTCTGCTGGGACAGGGTCACGGAATTGAATCGGTGTGTTCGAGCTCTTCTTGCAGAACAGAACCATGTTGGTGAAGTCGGTATCTTCGTCATCTCCACCGGGTGCTTCGCGGAAGATGCGGCAAGATGGGAAGACGGCCTTGATGGTACGGACGACAAGACCGGTTGGGTAGAGGGTCAAGTCACCAGCGTAGTTCTGGTTTTTATTTGTTAGTGTGCGGTTAAACGGGGGGCTTGTTAGTTGGTGCAACTCACAATGGCAATGGCACCGTCTTCCTTGAGGAGGAGGAGTGGAGACCTGACAGGAACTCGTATGTGAAGAGTTCAGCGGGCTCGGCGCCTCCGGTGAATACATCATGGACGATGTAGTCATACTGGGGTGTATTCGGGGCGGACTCTGCCTTCTTGACAAATTTTACGGCGTCTTCGATGACGGGGGTGTGGTTTGGCGGGAGGTTGAAGTACTGAGTGGCGAACCTGTGCACCACAGGGTCGATTTCGACGATGGTGGTTTCAATGCCATGTTTGATGAGTGCAGATGGTGTTGTACCAATTCCAAGGCCACTATTTTTTGTCAGTAAACTAGGTGATTGATGCTTTTTGCGTGATTCTTACATGACCAGCGCCTTGCTGTCAGCGTCAACGCGGGGAACACCATTATCCCGCTCAACCAGACGGACAGCCTCGAGCATAGCAAAGACTGCGTAGATAGGATCTTCCACCTCAGGCCGGTAGCCTGGTATGTTTCTGGTCCACTGTCCACCAAGTAGACTGTGATCACAACGCATAACCCGGAATCCGTCATTGTGGTTTTCCAAAACAGAAATGTATCCCGTATAAGCTTCCTGTCGTGCCAAGAGAGAATATCCTTCGTGCTCAATTGCAGAATTGACACCACTCATTCCAGCGAAATGGACGTTTGAGGTCACCGAGAAAATGATAGAAGGAATGGCCAGGACTAGCCATTTCGACGGGATGAGCGCAGCGTAAGCGGCCGCGAGGAGCATTTGCATGCCAACTCTGGTGAAAAGAACCGAGGACCCGACGATTGATGAAAGAACAAATTTGGCAATGTGTTCGCCAGCGGAATAGAAGATATATGTACCTATCAAGGGGACATGCTCAACAACCACGTCGCCCTGGGCTTCGAGTCTCAAAGAAGTCTGGATTTGCTTTCCGGCATATGCGACTGTCAGCAACACCAAAGGATAGTAACCACAGAGTTCCGTGACCACTGGGCCTGTGGGGTTACCAATCTTCGAGCTTTGCTGCTTGATAAAGTACTGGAGAGTCGGAACCCAGAATGCCAACACGGGGAGCATGAAACCACCGAGACGGCCCAGGCGCTTAAGAATCTTATCTTTCAGTAGCCATCCGACTCCGCCGGAGATGGCCACTCCAAAATTATGGAAGATATGCGCGGGGAAGGATCCATAAATCGGAGACAAAACCAGCTTGGAAAGGGGCGAGTAGAAGGCAAGCAGGATCAGCAAGATCACGCCGGTAGTGAACCGCCGGACATCAATCTGCCGCAAAAGCTCCTGGGCAGACATGATTTCCAGGTGCAGTTCTGGATAGAAGTGGCGGAGGAATTAACCAAGATAGCGCATCTGCAAGCTTGTTAGTAACTAGCAACCTGAAACTGTGTCCTTTTCACGCTTATTGCAATAGACATCTAATGAATAATAGAAGCTATTTTGATTCAGGTCCCTGACTTACACACGTTCAACACAGACACATATCAAGTGAAGCTTCAACAAGAAAAAAAGTTATTGCGGAGATGAAGGCACTTTTGCCGCCGAGCTCCGCGTTTTTCTACCTCCTCTCCCCTCCACACTCCGAAACACACCAAAAGATGCCACATTTCCCCAAAGATTCCGGGTGTATGGCCAAAGATTCATCCAGCGCAAAGAAAGCTGTCACCATCAAAAACCGTCGCAAGCGGTATCTGGACTTACACCCAGAATACTTCTCGGCGGGGCTTGAGTTAGCCGGTCCGCCTGCTCTCTTCTCTCCCATTGCCAGTTGATTATTTTACACATGTCTGGCCTAGTTTATCGCCAGTGCCAGCTGGCTTTGCACACAGAAGAAAACCAAAAAAACATACATTGCTAATCCTGCTCGACTTCTCCGCAGACCCATTATTATACGATCGCCTCATCCGCCGATTCCAGACAGCGCAAGAAAGAGAAGCCGAGGGGCGGGCAAAGGGGTTCTCGGGTGTTCTGGAAACTGATCTCCTGCGCTCCGAAGCCAAGATGGAGGCGATCTCACACCCGGACCCTAACGCTATGATGAGCTACACTCGCGGCCCAGATGGGGAGATTCTCGCCGAGGACCGTGATGAAATACCCCCAAATAAGGAGGAAGGCGAGCGACTCTGGCGGTGGGAGATGGGACTGCGTTTCATGCAGGGCAACGACCCTGATTTTGAGTACGCAACTGTTGATCAAAATGAGGACTACGATGATCACACGGATAAGCAAGACCAGTATTTCGAGGATCAGGAGCCTGAATGGGTGATTGACGACACTCGCGGGGACGAAGCTCACCCGAATCTCCAGGGTGAAACAGGTATTCAGGATTTTTAGATCCAGAGGAACTTGTTGCGCGTGCTCCTGAGACATAGACTAGCAAACTTCGCTGGCTACACGTGATGCTATATATGAATCATTGCCCGTGGTGGTCTATCTAAAACCACTCGGCTATTCTGAACTATCCCACTCTCGAAAAACCACAGAAGATGAACTTGACAGTGTCTTCAAGTTTCCTACCTCATGGACAAATTCGTGTTCGCTGTTGGGATGTGGATGTGTTGGCACAATCTAAAAAGTTCCGCAATGGCCGCTGGCTGCCATGGGTCGCTATCCCAAAAGCCAGCAGATCTTCATACCTGATACCATCGTTGAGAACGTTCTGTTGCTATAATAACATTTCTAGGTTTATGATATTCAGCTACTGGCTCTTGCGCATGACACTTGTCTGTTGTCCATTTCTGACTATCGGGGCTCCACTTCAGAGTGAACACCCTACTTGGATCTTTACCTGGCTTCCTTTGCATGATACATGTGTGGCAATGCTCAAGACGAATAGTATGGATGTATCTACTCGGGCTCGTAATTTAGCCTGCGGTGATCATATCACAATTCTAGCTAATAAACAATGAAGCTTGCATAGATCAGTATTCACAACAATGCTATGCTCTTATCCACATAGAATCTGTGAAAGTCAAGCGTCAGCCTTATATGCTCGCCATTCATGCAGCGCCCTTGGCCAAAAGTGCAATTGCCTTCTCCCTGAGCTTGAACTTCTGAATCTTTCCACTTGCTGTCTTGGGAAAAGACTCCAACGGGCCCAAAAAGAAGACATGTTTCGGAACTATAAGGAAACAAATCATCAGCTCAGTCCACAGGACATTAGGATGATTGAAAACCAGCTGAAAAGATGGGAAACGATACAGCCCTAGAGTAGCCTAGGTTATGACTTACTAAGATGGTTGCTAAGTTTTTCGCGCACCCATTGCTGAATATCCTCAGCGGTGACTTTCTTTGAACCTTGGTCCCGGGCAACAACAAAAGCAGCCACTGCCTCGCCATATCTCACGTCGGGGACGCCGACGACAGACACATCTGCAACCCCACCATGGGCTAGCAAGCAATTCTCGATCTCTAGGGGGTGTATATTCTCGCCACCGCGGATGATCAGATCTTTGATCCGTCCAGTGATACTGATATATCCATCTGGTGACATTGAAGCTTCATCTCCAGTCTAAACCCAGGGTCAGAGAAAACAGCTTTACTTAGAATGAAGAAAGAAGAATGGACTCACGTGCATCCAGACCTTGCCAGATTCATCTGCAATCATCACCTCCGCGGTTTTTTCTGGAGCATCCCAGTATTCCTTCATCAGCAGGTACCCGCTCACTGCCAACTCACCCCGTTTCTCTATAGGCAGAATATTTTTCTTGTCCACAGGGTCCACAATCTTTGCCTCGACATGTGGCATGAGCTTTCCAACAGAGTAGATCCGCTTGTCAATGGGATCGTTTGTCGTTGTCATAGCCGAAACGGGGCTTGTTTCCGTCATCCCATAGCAGATTGTCAATTCAGTCAGATTCAGTACCTTGTGCAGTTTCTTCATTATTTCGGAAGGAATACTGCTTCCCGCAGCGATGCCCGTGCGAAGATGTTGAAATCCCTCGCTGGAGATTTCTTTCGTCTCGATCATGCTCAGCTGCTCGAGGAACATTGTCGGTACACCATGTAGCGCGGTACATTTCTCTTCTTGGACAGCCTCTAGTGCAGCACGAGCATTGAAGGACTCACTGGGGAAGACGATGGCTGAACCGTGGGTTGCTGTCGCCATGTAACCTAATATGCTGCCGAAGCAATGAAACAGCGGCGGTGGGCAACAGACAATATCATTTGGCGTGAGGAGCATGCGATCGCCGATCTGGGAGCCGTTATTCAGGATGGAGTGATGGCTAAGGCATGCTGCCTTGGGCATTGATGTGGTTCCTGACGTGAACTGGATGTTCACAATCTCATGCGGCGAGAGATTTTGAGCGGGAAGTGGGCGACCATCTGCAGTGAGTTGGGACATGATGGATGCATATGGCGTCAAACTTTTATAAGATGATATATCTACGCGACCTTCGGAATTGTCGACCATAATGATCTTTTTCAGAGAAGGAACCAATGCGGACTCCAAGTTTGACTTGTGGAGATCTTCAACAAGGTCATCGAGCAAGGGAACATTGCTTCGTGGTTTCTTTCGGGGCAGGTTGGACTCTGTGCTGATTAAAAGATGACTGGCTTCCAGGTGGCCCAGGGCCGCAATCACTTGTGCAATATTGAAAGACGGATTGAGTGGAACCTATCATATTATTAGCCACACTGTCACATATCACAATGTGCGGGGTGACCTACCAAAATGGCACCAAGTTTGAATAACGCGTATGTTGCCTGGTCACGGATATTAACCTTGTTGGTCGCTTAGATGTTTCCATGCCCACCTAACGTACCACAGCGTATTCCATCGAGTTCCCAAGCATGACTCCAACCCGCTCCCCCTTCCCAACACCGACCGATCCCAGCCCACGAGCGAGCGCATTGCTTCTTGCGTCTAAAGAGGAATATGTTGCTCGGTCGTTCTGATGTCTTGAGATAACACTATGTATAGTCAGTATGTTAAGTCTAAATTGCCCAATCTTGAACTGCAGTTCTCACGCTGTTCTATCGCCGCATTCCGCGACAATCTTGGCGAAATGATCACCAACTGTGGACTCAATCAAGGGGGGCTGTATATTGAAAACGATAATGTCAGATAAATATTGCTTCACATCAACTGTGTTCTCTCTGGATTGTGTTTGGACAGAGAATACTCACACCTGATGGCCCCCGCGCATAGCTCTCTGTCAGTAGTCCTCTCCTAACCAATGCGTGCTTAAGGGTTCTCCCTCCAAAA
The DNA here is from genome assembly GCF_028829455.1 of Penicillium robsamsonii. Classification (NCBI taxonomy): domain Eukaryota; kingdom Fungi; phylum Ascomycota; class Eurotiomycetes; order Eurotiales; family Aspergillaceae; genus Penicillium; species Penicillium robsamsonii. The sequence goes on along the minus strand of NW_026643219.1, from coordinate 6,872,781 downwards.
CCAGACTTTCGACAGGACACACGGCCTCTCAGGCCAATGCCGGTAAAAATGTTGGAGCTCATGTTCGTATTCCAATGCTAGCTTGACTGTCTCATAACTCTATGCAAGGGCTGAAACTGTAACTGCCAAATCACTGCAATAGCTAGTAAAGTGTTTGTAAAGGAGTTAGAAAAGGGACGGAGCAGGTCCGCGGAAAGTAGAGCTTTCCCCGCACAATAAACTGCGGGGATCCCGAGGAACTACATCATCCCCCTTCTATAGCCGGAGCTTTGTACGTATTTTCGCATAAAATATCCAAAATCTATTTCATTCAGTATCAATATATCTATTCTAAACTCCAAATGCACAGTCTATAGCCAAGTCCTACTCAGTCCCGGAACCATCGCAGTGCCCGCATCGGCACTCAAAATCTTTACCCTTCCAGTACTTATCACCATAGCCAACAGTGAGCTCTTCGAAAGGCATGATATCGCGGATGGCTTCAACTGTGCACACAACTCGGTTTCCAATAGTGCGGGTGACGAACGACGTCGAGGGCCGGCACGAGTGGCTGATATAACGGGTCCAGTTGCCAAACTCGTGAGGGCAAATCGTGCACAAAATGCGAGCTGTATTGGGAGACGTATGGGGCTCATCATCGCATTGCGACAAGGGATAGACCTCTTCTACGGAATCTGGAAGAAGTTCACCCACGAATAAATCAAGAATGTCACCGCGGTTGAATCTTGTCAGTACTCGAATACCAGTACCCGTCTCGGGGTATTCTCTCAGCTCAACCAGCTCTCCTGCTCGAGATGCCACGCGGCAATCACAAGAAGCAGGATTGCCGCACATAAGGCAAGCGCGTCCGACGTTAGCCGAGCTGCCATCAGACATATGGCGAAGCGTCGGGTCCTGTTTCTGGCCACCCCACTTCTTGGGATCAAAGATACTCTCACCAATGTGTTTCTGTAACTTGCCTTTGTAGGTGGGCTCCTTCAGCTTGCCATCGAACGTGATGACGGTGTGGTGAGGGTGGTCGACTTTCCACTGCATGTATGTTTCGATTTCGGGTTTCATGTCTGGCAGACCTGGGATGGGGTAGCCCTGGTGGATCCAGATCATGTTACGCCACTTCAGGCTACGGTTGTGGGCATAAACTTCAATACTCAATCTGTTTTCTTGAATCTTCTGGATCAGGAATCTCCAGGTTCTATCGTCGGCTTCTTTGATGCCTCGTCGGAATGCTTCGGCATGGGCACAGATAGCAAACATCTTCCATCCGAGCCCAGTAACAAACTGGAGGAATCTACTGTTAGGTGTGACGGGTTGGAACTCACCATGTTCCGTCTTGAAGGATTCCACGCAGGCCATGTAGTTGCCGATTTCCCGCTCAACAAATCCTTCTGTGAAGGTACGCATGTTGAAGAACATCTGACAATTATAAAAATTCTCTCCCGCGAGTCTCTCTATGTTGCAGTAGGTGTTGATGTCATGGTACACGGCTAGTATGATATCAGTAGCGTACTTATTTGCCGTCTGGTTCAGCGCTTCTTCAGAGCCCCAGGGTGGGAACAGCTTGTTCATGTCGACTTTAGGACGAGTGGCGGCCTTGCCGGCAGCCTTCTTGTTGGTGGTCTTGGGGGTATTGACCTTCTTGGTTGTGTTTTTGCGTGTCTGGGCCATTGTGACAGTTAAAGGATATAACACTTTACGGATGTTGTAAGGGTGGAAGCGAAATGCAATGCTGGATTGGATGCTGGATGCTGTGTTGTTTAGAATGTGTGATGAATGATTATTTGGCGGGGGGAGAGAAGGGTCTTTATACTCGCTTGCTTTGACTCTCATATAGCCCAAGTGCTATTGTTATGCACTGCTTCGTTTTAGCCATAAATAGTATTGTGTAAAGGCTTGGAGTAGGCCAAAGACCGAAGAAAGAGACAATGAGTTCTCGAAATATATACTCGTTGTGAATGTAAACCCCTAGACTTTAAATAGGCTATAAGAAAAAGTGAAAGAAATATCTGAGAAAGTCCTAACATATATTTTAGTCTGAAAAAGTGAAGATGATCTAGGTAGGGAGGGACAAAGTACCGAGGAGACACAAAGAGCGGAATGACGCTTGGCGGTGGGGAAGCTCCGTTGCGCTGCTTTCTTCTCTTTCCCAACTCTTTGCTTTGTTCTCTTTTTGTATCCCTGTCATGCTTGTATATTGATCTATTTCCAATTTCAGCGCAGTCATGGCTTCTGAACCTACCGAAGAAGCTATCACCAGCTTTGTCAGCTTCACAAGCACGACACGCGAACAAGCCATCGCCTTCTTGAAGGTAGGACACTGCCACTAGGTAAATAGTATCTGGGCTAAGTTTATTGCATACAGGGAAACAACCTTGACTCACAGAAAGCGATCAACGCGTACTTCGAAGATCCAACAGGGTCTCAGCTAAAGGTAAGTTTGGCGACGCGCAGCAACTCATGGCTATAATCTGACATATCAAAGCCGATAACTAGTTACTGGAATGAGAACAGAGGTTCATGTAAGGTCACCTTCCTTATGGGAACTCGATTTGGGAATTAACATAACCCCCACCCAGCATGGGATTTTGCCCAACAAGACAATGCGCCACCAATGCCAGCGACAGCACCGCCCTCTCGTCCTCCTTCACGAACAGACATACGCGCACCGGAACAAAATACTGGATATCAAGATTCTGTCGCGATCGCCCCGAAAGGTATCACAATCTTGGCATTTCAACAGCAAGAGGTATACTAATTTGCGGTTATTGAACCATATAGAAAGCTCCGGACAAGGTCTCAGTTTGGCGGAACGCGAAGAAAAGGAATTACAGGAAGCAGTTGCTATGTCATTGAAGTCGGACATTGGACAGCAGGAAACCGGGGTGGCGTCGAATAAGCAGCCGCAGTTCAACAAAGCAACCCGGGATCACTACGAAGAAGGCGCTTGGGCGATGACCTTATTCAACACATCCTCCGAAGAAGTCATGATTAGCCCAGACCCAGAAGACCGCAAAAGAGTGGAGGGCGAACCTGCGTTCATCCGCCCCAACCCAGACGGCATTTACCTAGGAGGGCTCTTGACAATTCTCCATAGTATTCCTCTCGCGCGGGAAGCATTGCTCTTGCGGAACAAACCGCTGTTTGACTATGGCCATGAGCCGCAATGGTGGAATGGGCAGCCGATTAACCTGCCAAAGATTGTCACGGTGAATGATGGCAAGGTTAGGGATAGCGACTGGGATGATATCATACATGAGACCCAGCGGCTGATGGCTTTTATGGATACCACGAAACGCGCTTTTGGAAGCAGCGACAGCTTAGCAAAACTCAAAAGCATGTCGTCCTTCTCAGCAGACTCGGAGGAGAGCGTCACCAGGTTTTTGGAAGCATGGCACGGTGCAGCTATTCAGGCAGATCCTGAAAATCCACTGGCAACCATATTCACGTCCCATGCATACAGGAAAGAGCTTTTTGACGAGTTCTCTGAGCCCGATAGCAAGGAGCTCTTCACTTTTGAGCCTCCCGTTGAGCAGGACCATGGACAAACGCTCTATGAAGTTTTGGACTCCGCTTTATGGTCTGACAGCCCGGGGAACGAGCTTGACGACGCATGGCTTGAACACTTAGCAGAGGTACTAGTCATTAGACTTGATGCCCTTAAGAAACCAAACCCTGTGGGTGTGGATATTCATTCTGTGTTCTATCCAGATCGGTATCTTAGCAGCTGCCGAGATTTTGCTCGTGAGTTCCGTGCAAAACGACAGCAGATACAGGGAGATGTCTTGAAACTCGAACAACTCATACATCGCTACACCAACCCACGGGAACCCGTGGGCAGTTCGACGATCACGGAACTCCTTGAACAAGCTGCCCATGCGGTGCCATTCGTTGCGCCGGAGCAAGCGCGCGAGTCTGGTCAGTCCAGCTCCGGGGCGGCGGGTCCAGAGACGATGCGAGTCGCAGAAGAATTGAGAGCAATTGCCACAAAAATAGAAGCCAAGCTCAAAGGTCAAGATAGCCATTACTACCATGCTCATATCGTTAGCTAATATTCCGAGTACAGGACTGGAACTTAGAAAACAGAGTGCCATGGAGTCTCTCCGTGAGATATCAAAGACACTTACCGAACCTCCCAAATCACCTTCCGATCCCCCTGTCCACAAGTATACGCTACGAGGCGTATGCACTGAGCCGCATGTGACTTATGTTTTATCGAATCCCAACACAACTGCCCCAGGACACTTGATGGATATAGACTCGGACACTGAAAAAAGTAGCGACTACCAGTGGTGGCGTATCAGCTTCTCGGCGGAAGATGGGAAGGCCCGACAAGCCGAGAAACGGAAAGCCCAAGGTAACACTACAGCTACACAGGATGGCGAGGTTGTTGGCTATACTGTTCGGAAAGTTCAAGAGATTGAAGTACTCCAAGCCGCACGTGAAGAGTGGAGTTCTGTCTTACTCGTTTATGCGAGCGAGGCTGCAGTGAATGCACCAGTGGACCCTGCGCCGTCTCAGCTTCAGGTAATATGCACAGTCTGTCTCATATCGTTCCAGGGTTCCTGGCTAACTGGAAGTAGGGCTTCGTGAACAGAGACAACGATGCCTTTGGGGGCGAATTCGAGAATACACCTACCATGATCTTTAGTGACCAGGAAGATTCCTGGGCGCAATCGAACAACGCAGAAACTCAGCACAAAGAACAACAGCCTGAAATGTCTGAGAAGGCCACACAGGTGAATGTCTTCGACTATGAGGTCTCTGGGTTCGACAACGAGCCAAAACCCAGCCAAGAGATGCAGGAGAAGAGTGGAGCGAGTCTCTTAGGTCATCATGCTGCCGCAACCAACTCCACTGCGCCCGCTGTCTCGCAGGTTGACCCAGAGTGGAATTATTCAGATGACGAGGATGCAATACATCATATGGAGCATGTGAAGTAGCATTGAATGAAGCGTGCGGGGAAGCCAATGAATGATGAGTGAATGATAAATATGTATACTGTAGAGAGAGCAATGTCAAGCCGAGGCCATGTGCCAAAGGATCATATTGTAGCCGCCAATTCCTAGATGTCGATCCGGTATAAAGAATCCCATATTATAGTAGATGGATGGTTGTGTAGAAACCTAAGGTTCATGTTTGTTGTACACTTTTTGTACTGATAAGCTTGTCCCCACATTTTGCCATGTTTGCACCGGACCTCACCAAGCTTCTGGCACCCTTCCTCAGTCAATTCCCCTCGCAATTCTCTCAGTTGATCTTTGATCTCCACAGACCATGGCCCTCGAAAGTGACGCAGTGGCAGGGGCCACCATCGAACTCCTCGAGGCGCGCCTACGCCGCCTCACCTACCTCCTCACCGGTGCCACAGACTGGACCGGCGTCCCTACCACGCCCGAAAAGCCCGCATCTCTTGATGAGACAGTCTCCCGTCGACTCGCACGGCTAGAGTCAGAACTAGAACGGCTTAGTCGGAGTGTACCAACCGTACGGGACGTCCTACAACTCCGTATGTAACCAGTGTTCATGTTATCACGCACATTACCACCACAACATGCTCTCTCATCTCTTACCCTCTTCCTATTTGAACTCCCTATGTTTCCTGGTATCTGCATAACGAGCTCTCTCGCTCTCTCAGCTATCCAACCAACCCATCTCATTTAATCTCATACTAACACAAACCCAACCAGACGACCGCAACCCCGTCCTCTTCCAAACAACACCACCCCACCAAATCCCAGAAGGTCTCACAACCCAAACCCTAGCCTCAATAGTCCTCTCCTATGCCACCGCCTTTCCTGAAACCGCATCACGTCTTACATCGCTAAACGACCTCCCCGTGCCGGACGCGCAGAGCTCTGCAGCATTAATCGACCTACAGCCACAGCTAGATCGGCTCGCACAGACGCAGAGTGAGCAGGCGGCCGATATCTCGGAACTACGGGTGCGCACGGCGCGCATACTACAGCGCTGGTATGACGTAGGGCTTGTTGGGAGTGGGGAGTGCTGGGCTGAGTGGGAGGGAAGACTTGAGGATGTCGAGAGAGAGGTTAGAAGAAAGGAGGTTGTTAGGCAGGGGAGGGAGGAGGAGGTCTAGAGGGTACTATTTTCTACATGTTTTGTTTCAAGTGGTATTCCATGATCAGCTAGAAGGGTGGGATGCCTCTGGTGGTGGTGGTTGCTGTTATTGTTATTGTTTTGTTTTGTTTTGTTTTGTTTTTTGTTATGATACCTCTGATTTGGGCGTACGGTGCTTTTATCTTCGGCAGCGTAGGTGGGATATTCCCCGGTTTAGCATACGACACGGAGGAATTCAATCTACAATATTACAACATTTATGTCCATGTCCATGTTCAGGTTTACATCTGTGGATACGAGCGAATATATATCCAGCTCGATCAAGCCGATAATCTGATACATCCCAATGTGGCCTATGCAAGGCTGTCTATCGCCCAGAGCCCCTTCATCGACCAGGTGAAACCATCCCACATGTGAAATTATCTCAAATGCCATATATACCATGCACATCCCTCATTCCATTTGAAATCAACTGGAATGCGCTAGTCTACCCCAGGTTCTTCCCCGCAAATTGTGGCTGACGATGTAGAGAGCGACATAGACTCCTGACTTGTTAGGAATAAAGATTACGGATTGAGTTGCCTTTAAATGATGTGGTGTTGTGTGGAACAGGCTACCAGCGCTGGAGTATATGCGTAGAATCATAAAAATCCAAAGTAGCTCAAGAGGTAAACGTTTATAAAACCACAAAGCGGCTAAAGCTACATCAACCTGGGGCTGTGGCGCAACGGTAGCGCGTGCGACTCCAGTTCGCAAGGTTATCCGTTCAAATCGGGTCAGCCTCATGTTCTTTTTTCTAATTTCTTCTTATTAGAAGTAAATTCTACCTAACTATATCACTGGAGAGTTAGTTGGGTTGGGTTAGGTTTCCTTTTTTTTTTTTTACAAGAGAGCTGCATATAGCTATTAGCACGTGCAAATATAAAAGTACATACTGAGCTGGACTTAATCGCATCTGAGTAGCGCGTGTTTATTGGATGGTTATACTACCTAATCGGAACACCATACCTATAGAGGTCTTCCTATTGTGCATACCAGGTAAGATGGCATTCAAGGGCATCTTGGATTTTTCAAGTATAAGGAGTCATTCGGGGGAAAGTATGTCGAATACCGTAAAGGTCTTAACACCAAGGTTCTACGAGTTATATGGATCTCACTATGATGACACCCACAGATATAGTAGAATAGCTAGCTGTATGAGTTCCAAGGTACCGGAATTCTTATCCAAATAAGGCGGTATGGCAATAAGGGTGTAGTCCTCTAGCAGATGATATGTTGAGATTTCTAACCAACTAATTAGGGCTTTCGTGGTTACACCTCAGACATAAACCGACGGCACTGGTTTGCCCCTAGTATACTTAGTCTACAGGGGTTGCCAAACTTTGTAGAAACCCAAAAAGATTATTACAGTTAGAGGAAGAAAAATAAAGATAATATAGAGGTGAGAAACAGAATTTCCGAATCAATTGAAGGAACAAAAACGAATTGAGGCTGACCCGATTTGAACGGATAACCTTGCGAACTGGAGTCGCACGCGCTACCGTTGCGCCACAGCCCCAATTTGGTGATGATTTTCACTTACTGTTGCACCATAGTCCGCTGTATCTTTTTACAAGAAAAGCAAATATTACATGTCCATAGGAAAGCCACGATTGGTCAAAAAATCGTTTAAGATACAAGAGCACGGGCACCGTACGCTGCCGCACGGCACTATTATCAAGGTTCTCTGTTAAATATATGGAGTATACGGAGTATACGGAGTATGTGGAGTAGAGTTGGTAGACCTCAGGTTATTTAGGGTTCATATAGAGTTATCATCCCTTTTTTGCTCTTTTTGAAAAACAAAAGCCATTGGTTATAATAATGTTGAACTCTCACAGTTTATGAACCTATCTACGGCAATCCTCGTAGTATAAATATAAAGCGGAATAGACGACTATGAAGGGCGTTTATAGGGGTTTGAAATTTTGAGACGAAATTTTGATAGGGTGCATAGCTAACGAACGGGCTGACCTAGTGGGACGGACAGGGTTTTGGATCAATAACACAGGAAAGAAAAATCGAGACAACATACACATACATATTAAAGATGTATCAAAAATATTTAAAAAAAAAACAAAAAAGAACATGAGGCTGACCCGATTTGAACGGATAACCTTGCGAACTGGAGTCGCACGCGCTACCGTTGCGCCACAGCCCCAGGTTGATGAAGTTTGGTTTCCCTTTCAGCATTAGAAAGCTACATATTCATACGGGCTCAGGTACCGAGGAGGCATTCATAAAGCGGAGGTGACTAAGATTGAGTATTTATAGATTTCCACATCAAGTCCATAAATACATAATATGCTGAGAGATGAATTCAAGGGGGAATCACCTTGGAAAATAAAATGATTAACATAATAATCCTCATAATATGACTGTATAATTACCATTGAAATTTCTCTAATTTCCCTAATTTCCCTAATTTCCAAAGAATCGAGACCGTTGATTTCCAGGGGGCCCGGACTCCACTGCCACTTTTCCCTCCTTTTCTTATTATCGCTTCTCCTCTCTCTCTTTCAACTTTCAATATCCACTCTTTTTGTATTCTCTCTATCTTCTTTCCTTTTCCCCAGCCTGGTGCTGTTTTTGCCTCTCTGTAAGGGGAACTTCTTTCTTTTACCCAACCTCTTCACCCCCCAGATTGTCTCTGAACCCACTTCAGTCTTTTTAAGGTAATTTAATCCTATCTTGTAGGGACTTTCCTTTGTATCTGTCACTATCATAATTCATTGCACATTTATTCAACTCACTGTCGTTCCACACACTAACTAACCACCGTCGCTCCTTCCAGTCCGCCTCGTTCAGGACCCTCTCCACCCTTATATACAAGCAAATCGCTCATCCACGTTCCCTCTTTCTCGACTATCTCATACTTCCCTTTATACACGCTCCCCAATCCAACAAATCCAACAAAATGGCCAAATTCCGGCCTAGCAATATTCTTGGCGATCCGTTCGCGCTCGCGACCGTCTCGATTGCACTTGTTCGTTCGACCTCCCCCTACGCGACCCAACATTGACTAACATAATTCTAGCTGGCATGGCTCATTGCTTTTATCGCATCTATCATTGCCGATGTGCAAACCAAATATCCCAACTACTCATGGTGGGCCATCTCATACATGTTTTGTGTCATTGTGGGCCTCATCACGACCTTTGGCACTGACACGGGCCACGTGTATGGCGTCGCGGTATGACGACTCCTCCATGCAGAACATAACAAGGCTCTAATACTGACAATATCTCCAGATCGTTGGTTACCTTGGCTGTGGTCTTGTCCTAACATCTACGAGCGCAAACAACCTGATCTACGAAAACCAAGGCTCCATGCAAGCCGCAGGCGCAGGCTTCATCCTGCTCTCCATGATCATCATCATCTGGATCTTCTACTTTGGCTCCACACCCCAAGCCACCCACCGCGGCTTCATCGACTCCTTCGCCCTGAACAAGGAACAACCCGCCGAGCCCTCCTACCGTGGCAGCCGCCCCATGTCCAGCGCATTCGGCGCCCGCCCAGACACCATGGCAACCGGCAACACCCCGCAGATGTATACCTCCGCCCAATTAGGCGGCTTCGAGACCTCGTCCCCCGTCTCTGGATATCCCGGTGGTGCTCCCGGCGCCGAACGATCCTCTTCTGCGCCTCGCTTTGGCACCCCCAACCCCCCGACTCCGGGTAACGGCGACCAAGAAGTGAGCGAAGTGCCCCAACCAACAGACTACCCCTACCGGGCCAAGGCGATCTACTCATATGACGCCAACCCGGAAGACGCCAATGAAATCAGCTTCGCCAAGCACGAGATCTTGGAAGTATCCGATGTGAGCGGCCGATGGTGGCAGGCTCGGAAACAAAATGGAGATACTGGTATTGCGCCCTCGAACTATCTGATCCTTCTGTGATCTTTGGTCCGTATGCATGATGTCTGTTTGTTTCTTTTTTTGTCCGAGTTTCTTGCCATGTGTTCTGTCGCAAAACCTATTTCCTTTCCCCTTTGATACCCTTCGGATCCAACCTCGATGTGTGTGTATTTTTTTGGTTCCTCTAACGTGATGTCTTGATGGCCTCCTTGTGTTTTCTGCATGTCCTTTCTCTTCTTGGCACGTATTTTTGTGATTTGGGGTTTTGTTTTTACTCTAGCGGGTGGTTTATCCCGGGTCTTTCCTTTATGCCTTATGGTTGAGGTGCTATTCTCCATTGTCATGCTGGAATCGTGTTTAAAATTGGGGTCTGTTGATCTTGATAAAAAAAACTTTCTACATGAAAGAAAAATAAACATGTGAGATGGCATCTATAAAGACGTGTCTTGACTTTGAGTGTAATTCACCTCTAAGAGTTCATGTGTGTTCTACGTACGTATACGTCTACGTAATTTGTTACCCACAGGGGGGGGCGCACTTGGACCCCCATGGGCCTTTCAAGTTCTAGAACATCCCTTGCTTTTGATCTCATCTCGCCTATTTTATGATATGGCCTACCCTCCTTGGGTACAACATAGGTAAATCATTCAGCATTTATTCTATAATATTTACGTTTGACTATAAGTCGAGATCCATGGTTCGGATATGTCAAATTGAAGCGGGTAGGCACGTGTGCGCCGGATAATGAACACAATGGAGACAAATAACAAAGGTGATTGTATCTGATATCGATATTCGGCTATCTATTTTAGTCTATCTATAAGTTTTACTAGACTCTACAACATATTGCCCAACGCAGTGTTATATTATTGTATTAATAAAACTAGGTAGTTACTCCGTAAACGGGAAGTACTCAGTGTACTAGTAGTTACTTCAGTGTATACCCTAATACCGAGGTCCCTGCCCAATCACTCCAAGGAAGCTTCTCCCAATTCCTACATAGTACATATTAAAATAGTCATCTGCATGACCCTGAGAGCTCTCATGAACTTGAATCTCTGGGGTCGATTCACATGATACGCAACATCGGTCTGATCCTGTTAGTTGCCTTATTGAAACATGAGGTTTAGCAGCATGCTCCTCTCCTGGGTGTTAGGAGTCCAAGGCACACTGAACAAACACCAACGCCTGATATCAAACCGCGTGATTCAATTGAGAAGTTTTGAATTATAGCTTACGGTATCTCGTTTAGCTTTGAGGCATGAATTGATGATATTGAAAATGAAAATTCAGGAAAGAATACCCATAATAATCAGACAAAACCGGCATGACCACCACAATTCAAATATATGTATTTAATACACCACCCTTCTCTCTGTCCTATCCAAGGTATCATTTAGCACACAAATCCCTCTTAAACCCCCGAGTCTTCCTGAACAATATTCTTCGTCTTGACATAACTATCCCACGCAGCACAATTCTTATTAAACGGAGCATTATCAACGAGATCCCGAATCTCATCCTGCCGCTCAATAAACTGTAAGGCCAGACCCTCGTCAACATGCCATCCAATATGACAGTGCATCAACCAAGCGCCGGGGTTATTCGTCTGGAAAGCAATAAGCAGCCACCCATTCCCGGCCAGCACAGCCGTGTCTCGGCGTGGGGGATTCTGCGTAATGATAGAACCATCCCATCGTGGCTTCCCTGGTCCAGGCTGTCCTTGTGACAGGATAGAGAAGTCATGACCGTGAAGGTGGATGGGATGAGTGACGGCGGTATTTTGGATGAAGAGATACACCCATTTGTCCTTGAAAGGCAACTCGATCACGCCGCTTGAATTTGAGAAGCCTATCGCGTTGTGATAGATTTGCATCAGGGTCGGGTTCTCCCAGCTCACATTCATCGAGGTGGAGTTGAACCGCCAGCGGAAGAAGTTCTGTGCATTCCTGACATTGCTGACAGTGACATTACTACCCCAGACTGGTGAAATTGGCGGATCGACATTCTTTGGGACGTGGGGAACGAGATTAGTCAAAAGCTCGTCTTCACATACGTTCGTGAAGGGGAATGACTGCGTCTGCGGTTGTTTGGGATTGTTGCCGTAGTAGACGATGCCTCGGATGTTGCCGGCCATTTCGTTTTGGGAGCATCTATCAGCTGGTATAGCTCTCATCCAGAAGGATTCGGCTACAAATTCCTGGTTAGCTGTGATGATAACATCATAGCGTTGACCTAAGTATAGGATTAGCTGAATTTGTACGTTTGAACCGATGGGATGAGGCCAAGAGACGAACCCATTCCAAGGCTGATGACATTCGTGACAAACGGCTTTATAGGAACGAGATCCATTGCAATCACGGTCATTGTGTGGTTGTCAATAGTGAACTTCCAGTGCGTGTCGATAGAAGGGTTCACGAGTCGCAACCGATAGGATTTGCCTTGTCCTACTTTCATGTGGAAAGGAGACCCAGTATTATTTGTACCGTTCCCATAGATGTTCTTGCCATTGAGGAGTCCATTTGACAACTTTTTGGCAGGGCCCCGTAGTTGGACATCTTGGTGCAATTGGTTCACAGTTTCATGTGTCCAATCACTCAGGAACAATGCGCCCTTGTCCACATCATAATTTGCAGTTGTCGGTCCATTGATAATAATAGCCCCATATACACCTTCCCAGGCTTGTAGACCAATATGAGAGTGATACCACGAGGATCCATACTGGCCAGCTCGCCATTTATAGGTCATAGTTGATCCGGGGGCAATAGGACACTGGGTAAGCGAGGGAACGCCATCGTTTGGGTTTGTGTAGTTCTGACGAATACCATGCCAGTGAATGCTCGAACCATTCATTGACTGGTACAGATGGTTTGTGACATGGACGGTCACCCAGTCGCCCCAGTCTGCAACGAGAGGTGGGCCAGGCAAGGTGCCGTTGATGGTCATGGCTAGGCGTGGGGCCATGAATCCATCGGGAGAGAGCATGGCTTCTTTAACTTCAAACCAGTATTCGCGCGTAACACCAGTGTCAGGAACGACATTTTCGTAGTCTGTGTCGATACTGTAATTGCACCAGATAGATCTGTCATTAGGGGTATTTCCTGCACATGGTGTCCCGGTAGGCGTAGGCCCATAGATACTGCGTGCTTGAGATCGTGTGGCAATTGGTCGCAACGTTGTCGATGGGTTGTAGGAGTAATGGGTATAGGCAATGCCAGCACCAAGTAAATTGGCCAAGATGGTGATGTATGAAAATCTCATGACGACTCGATATCAGCCTCTCAAAAGAATACTGTTGATATCTGCTTTCTGTAGAGATATTTAGCACTTATTCCACCAAGCTGTGAGGGGAATTATATACCTCCCTTATACGGCTCAAGCTGATATTTTACAACCGCCTCTTCTGACCCCAAGGCAGTCTAGCTCGTATATTGCCTCGTACATTGCTAGGAGATGCTGGCCTATCGTCATCTTCAGCAGACAAAAGTAGAAATCATAGCCTAAACGATGATACCTCAGCCACGAGAAAGCCAAGGCCCTCCAGCTCAGTTTCAGCATGGGGCAAGGCCTAGTATCTGCCCCAAATCTATTGTTCAAGGGGGTATACCTCAACGATTCATACGTGAGTAGCGAAGATGATGCCTAGCCACGAGGGGGTTAAGGCCCTCCAGCCCAGTTTCAGCATGGAGCAAGGCTTCGTGTCTGTCCGAAACAGATTGCTCAAGGGGATATATCTCCGTAATTCATACGTGAGTATCGAAGACGATGCACCTACCCACGATAGAGTTAGCTAAGACCCACCAGCCTAGTTTCAGCATGAGGTAAGACTTCGTATCTGCTCCAAATAAGTTGCTCAAAATAGGGTATACTCTCAATGATTCATGCAGGTATAGCAAAACACTTCGTTTCATCGACAATCATGTGAAGTCAAATGATTTTCATGGTGTCTAACCACACAGCCTAAGCCTTTATGTGCCGTCCGATCTGTAGGGCGACTTCCACGTGGGCCATACATTATCGTGATCAAATCTTTTTTTTTTCTTCTTCAGGTTCCCGACGCAGGGTCCCTCGTCTTGTGTGTCTGATAGTCTAGGATATGAAACGGTCAGATCAAGTGGCATAAGAGTCATTCGGGGAGTTGCCTCGTGGGCGTAATATTCATGTATCAGAGAAGAAAAAGGAGGGCAAGGATAATGGCGAGCCAATCTCTGGCATGGGTGTAGATGTGAGTTAATGTGTGAAACTGCATGGTGTGACCATGCGCGTCATCTGGGCAGTGTCTGTTCAGCTGGGTCAGACTTTGAAGAAACCTTGTAATTAAGAAGTCTGATTTCACGATGGATAGGCAACACAGGATGACAATGGCAGGGATTCCTAAACTATCCAAACCAGAGGTTCTGTCATACTGTTTCCATACATGGCTCATCCTACGAGGCCGGCTCTGAGTTCGTCCCACTGCGCCTTCGGGGAAATAAGAGGGCAACCCTCCGGAGCATAGATATATGAAAGACGATTCCCAAAGCACCTCGACCCAACTCTGTTGGTGGCAGCATATCTATCAAACTAGAAATATACTATCATCAGCTTCAAAACATGACTTCGATTATCTTTGCTGTGATCCTCGCGATCTTCGCGGTTGGCTCGGCGCATCCAATGGAGAAGCGACAGGATGATGGCTCGTGGAGTTTATATGCATATGGCCACGGCATTGACGGGCTGCTCATCTTCTATGCAGATGGTAAGTATCTCTCGCCCTTGAAGAGATCACCATTAATTACATTTGCACAGGTCAAGCTCAGATCGGTAACATGGATCTGTCAAACGCAACCAACAAGTCCACGTTTTCATGTAGGTCTTGAAGTCCGAGTCCTCATGAGTGGTATCTGATTTGGCCATAGTAACCTTTGGCGACAACCCAAACACCTGGGTTGCCCATTCCGATAACACAACTACCCTTGCCAATACTACCACTCTGCTGGGATTGAGCGATACTGGCTCAATGGCTTGTCCAGTCGTTTTTACCCCGAGCCAGACAAGTAACAACACAACCATGCCGACACCACAAACCAATGTGTGGACTTTGTATGGAAAATATGTTGTGTGTAGCCAGGACAGGGTCAACTTCTACGCCCAACCGACAGGACAAGATGGATGGTATATCTTGCTATGGAGTGCAATGACAGATGCAGCTCTGCAGAATATCCCGGTGACTCTGAGAACCATCGGCCCTGCCTCTGGCTAAGATCTGGTTTTGGGGTCAGGTAGGCCATTGTGACTATATATGGATCGTATTATCCAGTCAGATCTCGACCATTGATAAGTATGAATCTAGCCTTCATGTTGATCTGACTTTGTCAATTACCGCGAGGTTCTACAAATAAAACCATATTCAAGCTTGAAGCTCTTATATAGATTGTACTTTAGCTGTATATAAATTCCTTTTTCGCCTAACGGAAAAGGCCCTTACCTTTCTAATAATAGATATATTTATCTCATATTTTCTTTGAAGCAAATAAACCCCCAATCTTTCCATTATTAGCCTTAAAAAAAGGCCATAGCTTTTTTTTAGCCGGGAGATCAGCAACTAACGTGACTTAACTGCCCAAAGGTGTCACTCTCTTTCCCCCCTCTTGACTTCTTTGAATTCTGACCTCTCTTTTGAAACTGTTGTGCCCTTTAAAAAAAAGCACGACAGCCTTATCCGGGGAAAACAGAGAAGAAGAGAGCTGTTTTCTCAGAATGGCATGAGGACTCACGATGTCAGAACGGATATCACGTCTGAAGGCAAAATTGCTTGGACGATTATCTCCAAAAGCGGATGCCGACCCGAGTGCCCACCTAAAACCCTCGGGTCCTGACCCCAAATCCTATAGCACAGAGAACCTGGATAAACCCCTATCCCCAAAGGAATTAGGTTCCGTATCTGCGCCTTCGGAACATCGCAATTGTACTCCGTCGACCGAGCGATACAATTCTTCCTTGCCGACTCCTATCTCGGACCCTCCGTCTCCCCTCGAAACCCCTCCGTTAGCGACTCCTCAGCATTCCGATAGCACCTCCTTCCAGTCCCACTTGAAAGCTCAAACTCCAATAGCCGAGACGCAATTGACTCCGACCTTGGATACTGTCATTGAGCGGGCTACGAATGATCGCCGACCTTCTCCTTCCTACTTTCCCCCCTCGAGCAAACGCCCGAGCCTTGCGATCCGTCGTCAATCTCTTCTCCCGCCAACACAACAACACCTGATCAGTGGGTTACTGGAGGCGAATCTTTTCTCTTCAGACCAGGGCAGTGGTTTCACTCCCCTCGTTCCCTGCGAGATGGTCACACGTCGCATTTGGGTCAAACGGCCCGGAGGCTCGGCCACCTTAGTGCCGTGTGGAGAGGATGCGGTGGTAGATGAGCTACGCGACCAGGTCATCATGAAATACGGGAACTCATTAGGAAGAAGCTTTGACTCGCCCGACATTGTTATCCGGATTTTGCCACGAGAGGGTACGACTCGATCAGCTCATCCTGAGCGCCTCTTGAGCCCGGAGGAAGTCGTGTCACATATACTCGATACATACTACCCTGGCGGACAAAAAATCGAGGAAGCGTTGGTGATCGATGCCCCGTCACGCCGGACCCCAAAGCCATCGCCACGTCATTCGATCTACCAGCACCACCACTCGGAACCCGGCGAGCATGGGGATTATTTCCCTCTCATGCCGCCGGTCAATGCGAACGCGGGCACACCGTCTGCACACTCGGGAGTCGCATCAACAACGGCCATTGCGCCATCAATTTCTATTATCAACACTGGTGTTGCTCCTTTGTTACCATCCCCGGGAAGTCGCAGGACACGGCAGCGACCTCCGTTGACACGACACAAAACAAATTCTCCCACAGTTCTTCATTCCCAAACCCCTGCCATAACAGGTACGTCCTCAAAACAACCTTGCTTTGCTCAACATGGCCATTGACATTTATAGAAAACGGCCCTCCTCCGCATTCCCAAACTATCACAGCTGCCGCTCCCGCAATTCCAACACCCCCGGTGGCAGCAGCACCGCCAGTGGAATCTCCGCAGGTGAAATCACACACTCCCCCGCCAACTGCATCACCACGCGTGGTCCGAAAATCAAAAGCGGCCACTTCTCCTGGTGCTATGTTTGGCGGGTTGATTGACGGCACCGTTCCACCAATCAATGTCCTCATCGTGGAAGACAACATCATTAACCAAAAGCTTTTGGAGGCCTTCATGAAAAGGTTGAAAGTGCGCTGGAAGTGTGCAATGAACGGCGAAGAGGCAGTGCGGAAATGGCGACAAGGTGGATTCCATTTGGTCCTGATGGACATCCAGCTTCCTGTGATGAACGGTCTGGAAGCCACCAAGGAGATCCGGCGCCTGGAGCGCTTAAATGGCATTGGTGTCTTCCCCAAGACAGCCTCTGGACGTTTCAGCGCGTCCAATACATCTGCTGCAGACAGAAGACCCGGCCTTCACCGTACGGTCAGTGAAGAGGACACTTTGTCAGATCTCTCGCTGTTCCGGAGTCCGGTCATTATCGTCGCGTTGACAGCTAGCAGTTTGCAAAGTGACCGACATGAGGCATTGGCTGCTGGCTGCAACGATTTCCTGACCAAGGTATGTCAAGCTCCCCATTGCGTCTTTTTCTCTCTCAAATAGTATGCTAACAGTTCCCCAAATAGCCTGTCGGATTCCCTTGGCTTGAGCAGAAAGTGACAGAATGGGGCTGCATGCAAGCCCTGATTGACTTTGAAGGCTGGCGCAAATGGCGTGGGTTCATGGACTCTCCTCGTCCTGCCTCGCCAGTTGTTACAACAGCCAGTCCAATGCAAGGTGGCTACCACAAAGAACCACCACAGGCGGACCCCCCATCGCCCTCGAGCTCCCGCATCCCTAATAAGTCCGGTCACGAATCCAAGCCACACGCGCCAGACGCGCAAATCCTGCGGGAAGATTCATGGGGTAGCGGTAGTCCTGACACCATAAACGCCATAGATTCACCATTGAGTCCGCATATGTTAACACCGGAGGACACCGCATCAACCGGTGATGCGACAACAGCCCCGGATGAAAAATGAAGACGGACTTGTCTTTGGGTGGGCTACCATGCCTTAATCCCTACACACTTCCAACATTTTTTGTTTTTGCCAATTTGTTTGATTCGACTTTCTGTCTCTCCCATTTGAATACCCCGTATAGCAACGTGTCTTATCTCTCCCATCTCATCCTTTCATCCTCTTGTCATGGTAGCATTACTTTACTTCGAGGGTCTCAGACTCAGTGCATGGTTTTCCTCGTGGATTTTCTTTTGGATGTATGGATATATTTTGTTATTTTGGGCTGTATACACATCAGTCTGCACACTTTTCCATCCCTGACTGGTTTCTTTTGTCCACCGTCCGGTATTTTCGCTCTTGCATACCACTTCCATGAAATGGGCATCCTCATATACACGAACGAGATGTCCATATCCCTCTATCTTTCAATGTATAGCTTTCTTTGTTTCGACTGCCGGAGGTTTTGGTGTATCCTCCTGCCTTGTACTTATTTCACTAATTATTCGAGGAGTGAGCATTTAGCCCTGGTATTCAGAGTATTTGGTTAGACTTGATCTTTTGAATTTATACCTATAATTAAAGTCTACAACATCCTCCAAAGCACCGGAACAAAGGAAATGTCTCAGACAATCTATCTTCAGCCTGCATTGTACACAATTTACTCCGTCCTCGGTATTCCTTTCCAGGCTCTCTCATATGCAAGGTAATACAATATCTCTCAAAAACAAAGAACTAATCCAATAGCTGCTAATCCACTACATTAATCATATTCGAAACCCCTATATATACGTACATCTGCACAATATCATCACACGTAGCACCAATCAAGTGAAAGCATCACCGAAATACGAGGATCCGCACAACGATACATCCAATCAATAGCTCCCTCTGTGCAATCGATAGCAGCTTTCAAAGACAAATAGTACCATATCAAGTCACGATACATTGACAAAATCCAGATTTGGGCCACAAAGTATGCAGGTGATCTAGGTCCTGGCTTCTGATTTTCCAACTGCATGAGATGTCCGTATTGTCTCCGAGTTGCCCTTAAATACCATGAGTTGCCCTCGAACCTCTATATCCTACATATATTCTTACATTCCAACCATACTACTATACTATATGTTATTGTGTTATCTCTCAATATATTCATTTTCATAAGACTCAAGACCTCTCACCAAACCACACAAGCCCCTCATCTCATCTGACCCCACTCAGACTATGCAGCCATCAAATGCACCGGCTCCGGCCACCACTGCTGCTTCGTGGCTCCAAAATACCCTCGCTTCAATCGGGTCTATCTTCCAAACTTCCAAGGAAGATGAGTCTGAATCCGATGCGATCTCCGGATGGGTTGGGACAAAAAAGCGACGCTGTCGATCTGTCGGGGAGGCTCGTTGAGATCTCGACTATGTGGCTATCTTGTTAATTCATGGAAATGGGAGGGAGTGAAACGGGATAGGAAGGGCGGATGGAATATGGAATAGCGGACTGGGCTCTTGTTTCTTGGCGAGGCGCTGGGTATTGTGATTTTGAGATTTCAGGGTTCTGGCGTTTTCGGAGTTGAGGGTTTGAAGTGATTGGTGATATCAAGCATCTAATTTAGGAATATGAACAGAGGATTATATCACCCCACACCCTGGCTGCACTAACAGATTAATAGTTTAAACGCAACTTACGGTTATAATTTTCTTAAAGTAGTCGGTGATAGAGTCTTTAATTTACACACTTGTTCGGCCTCGAATGCTTCGGCTACTTCGGTGTTTATAGTATAGGATCTATTCTACAATCCTTTGAGCGGCCGAGTATTCTTGTATTGTAAACTCGAGACCTCTCTAAAAGAACATATCCAATGTGAAGCGATTTAGAACTTATGTTTCAGAGTCTTTAAGACAGAGCCTCCTATAATTCTTGCCTATATACTCTATCTACTAACTCGTTCCCGCGTCTCTCATTCCTTCGCTACTATACTAGACAAACGTATAGATACAATGTGCCCGCCTTTCCCTTGCTATACGCTTCCAAGTCACAAAATACTCTGCAATGTAAGACAGTAATGTTCAAAAAGTTCGGATCCACCTGCAAAGACGAGGCTTTCTTCCATCTCCACAGTGCACCCTCCCACCCAAATTGTAACCTGACTCCAAAAACAGCATGAGGACATGCTATGACCATTTGTTCTAGCGGCATGAAACAAGCACCCGAGAAGCGCGGGGTATCGGGGCTCAGCGATCAACATCACTGAGCCAGCTCGTCTCGACGAGCACGCAACGATTCCTCGAGAGACTCGATCTCAATCTCAAGACGTCCTTTCTCATCATTGGTTTCGGTATATTGACCAGCTTCCGCAAGTCTTGCCGAATTCTCGATCGAATCAGGAATTCGATCGACTGGAGCACTTCCTAGTTCCTCCCTCCAATCCCAGTCAATCAAGCCCAATGTCGAGGCGATCATTAAGAAACCGACAGCAACTGCCGCATAGATTCTTGTAAAGACTGGAATAAGAAGCCAGCAAACCGCGCCAATAACTAGGATCTGGAAATATTCCGAGAGTCCCTCGTAGGCGGCAATGATGGAATTCATCTTGTGAAGATGTTTAGATTTGTGATATGGGGAGATGTGGAAAGTGTGTGCAAAGTTATCTCTCGTTTTTAGCTGTTTACGTGGGAAATTCGAGGAAGTCTGTATTCGTAGCGAGTTCCGATTTGAGGACCTAAAGTCGACAAGATCATCAGGATCGTCCATCGGGCAACCAGGCTCCAGAAGGCTATGCTTCAGGGCTGTGTCCGGGGCTCCCCCGGGGCCAGGATAGTTACGTAATGCTCAGTGACCGGGGGCCGGACAACTTCCAAACTCAAAGAGCTCAGATTTACCAGTGAAATGGAAAGGAATATTATCCGGTATATAGGTACATAAGTGATCAATCCCCTTCATACATCCATGGATGAGTAGCATACAAGTAAAATTACAAAGGCCGTAGCCAAGAAAGTTGCTGAAAAACACAAAAAAAGAAGAAGAAAGAAACGGCCCTGGGGAGGACTATCTCAAAATAAATCAAGCCTCCACACGGGTAGGAATCTTGACTTCGCCGCGGGTGCGGTCGCGGTGAGGCACACCATAGCGACGACCAGCAGCCGCCGAACCACGGCCATCAGCACCAGTAGTCTCCTTGGTGTAGATAGTATCCTTGATACGGTAGTCGAAGCGCGATTCCTCGGGAGAGACAACCGTCAACTTCTTCTCACGGCGAGCCTGGATGCGCTCACGACGCGCTTGCTCGATTGCGTCTTGGCGCTCGAGTCTCTTAGATTGGAGGTCCGCAACAGCAAGACGCTCGTTGGGGTGCGCAAGGCGGTCCCGCTCCAGGGCAACCATGTGAGGGTGAGGAATGCGCACATCAGCAGGTTGCAGGATCTGGCGGGCATTGGCGCCCTTGCCAACCCAGCCGATGGAGTTGGGGTCCTCGATGATCTTTTCAGCAAGGTCGGAGGGGTGGGAGATTTCCGCGGCTTCGGAGTGCTCCATTGCTGGAGCGCCGGAGAAGACGCGGCCGGCCTCAACACGGTTGAAGGAGCGGGATTCGGGGACTGGGTAGAAGATTTGGGAGCCTGTCAGGGGGTGGGCGGGGAGGTCGTTGATGGGTTCATGGTATGTTTGACGCTCGCCTTGCTCGGCGAGGGGTGTGGTGGGGACCATCTCGTGGATAGCCCGGGCATATGGCAGTGCTAGGGGTTTACCCTAATTTGAGATTCGTCAGTTCATGTCACGCGACCAAAAAACTTGATAGGAATCCAAAATGTAAAGGTAATGCAGTTCAGTTCAAAAATGGGTATAACCATGTAGGTGTCTTCAAGACTAATCGATTTTTTGTGACTCATCATATGCATGGAGGGTCGAAGCAAAGTCCGAGAGGAAACAAAGGAAAAAGCAGAAAGGGAAGTGGGTTCTTACCTGTGCGCGCTGTCTCTTCTCCAACTCTACCAATCTCACAACAGCAGCAATACGCTTCATATCGACTCCAAGCTCAACACTGACAACACGGACACTCTTCTTCTGCTCAACGACGCGGTTATAGACCTCATTCCGTAGCTCTTCACTGAGGATAGGCTCGCTGAAGAAACTTGGGTTGTTGGGGAACGGACGGGTCTTCTCCGCAGTCTCGGGGCCTCGCTGTTTTAAGCGGGTAAGATAGTTGGTTTCTCCAGGAACGTGATGCTTGAAAACAGATCCTTCATTGTTGAGCCATTCGAACATCTGCCGACGGAGCTTGGTCTGTCCTTGTGGTGCTGCCGTGGCAGAGAACTGGCGGGAAAGGCATTGTGATGATGTAGAGGATAATGAAGGAAGAGAAGAAAGTGAGGATGAGGAGGAAGAGGGAGCTGTGAGGTAGGGAAGAAGGGTGTTGGACACACTCCGGCTCTGTATCCGGGGTGGCATCTTGGGGAGTATATGACGGGGGAATGGGAGGGGAAATTTAATGTTAAACTGAATGCAAGACGCTGGATATAAAGAATCAAGGAGATCCAGCTGCCATTGACCCTTTTGCAGCAATAATTGAAGGACGGGATGTTGTCGGGTTGGAGCGGGAGGTGTAGGTGTTTGCAGGGGAAGAAACTTCTCGGTAGTTTCATCACGTGATCACATCTCCACTTGTATACAGCCGAGTAAACATCTTCTTTGCATTCCTTATATTGACCCTTATAACATTACGATCGCTTTTAAATGGGTTTGAGTATATCTTCTATGGCAGTAGAAACCTTACAGGATCCGTTTGACAGCTCCTATTACATATATGAAGAGTTGCCCAAAAGGATGTGAAAAATGATCCCATGATAGCTCTTTACTAGACCGTAACATTATTATAAATGTTTAAATGGGTTCGCTCCCCAGGGTAACTGGAACCAGTCCATTGTATCAAGTACAGATCGAAGCAAATGTATCGGTTACCCCCAAGCAAGACGGGGTAAGAGGAGGAGTAAAAAATAATAATAATAATAGACACGCCTCGTTTCCTCATTCGTCTGCTGAAAAGGCAGAGTAAATCAGACCCAAAGCAAAACGAGTGGCAATGCAAGCAAGATGAGAGAAGGGCTTTCAAGCAAAATGCATGGGCTGGATGCCTTCGTCTCTGCCGAGATAAGAGGAATATGGCAGGAGAGAAATAAAACCAACGCAAACGCCTAGGACAATATGTGGTCGACGTGAGCCGATATCATGTCCCTCCGTAGCTCATGCCATTGAGTAGAGAGATATTAGAAGAGAAGCTAAAGAAAGCCACATAAGACCCTTCTTTTTCGTACTTGCATAGAAATAAACACGCATTGCAATAGAGAAAGCAAGTAAATCAACGAAATACTTTCCGATCCACGCAGACGATGCATCGAGAAAGATCCAGGGGATAGATGTAACAAAACAGGGGGAATCACGTCGAATAAAGTAGATAGGAGCTCGTACAGATCCTCGTTGGGGTAGACAGCAAACACGCAATAGTGTGCATTGCCTATTGAGCCAGGGTAAACGAGCGAGGTAAACAAGAGCGAAAGCAAGAAATCACGAGGGTATGAAGGTGTGAACGAAACGCAATGGCAGAAACAAACACGCTCTCAAGCGCCTCGCACCGACCAGATAAGAATACAAGTGTGGCAATGACCTGAAATGCAATCCTCCCAATGAAAAGAGATAACAAAAAAAAGGAATGTAAGAGCGCCCAGGTTCCCATGCAACAGAAAGACGAAAAGCCAAGAAAAGGACTGGCAGAAAAACAAGGGGGAAAAAACAGAAAAGCAAATCCGAAACAGTACTCCCGAGAGTTATGCAGCCGCCGAATGCTGATCTAGCTCACGAAACGAAGATCCCCAAATGCGCCAGATATCCTAGTTCGTTCAAACATGCCGGGCATTATCTTAATATAACGCTTGGATGGGCTTAGCGACCCATCATGTAGTCAGGGTAAAAGGAATTATAGCCGTTCAGGTTTGGTGCCGCGTTGTTGTTGCCGCCAGAATTAGAAGGAGGCGGCGGCGGCGGCGACATCATCATTGAATTAGCTCCGTTTCGGATTCCCAGGCCCGAGTTGGGGTTGTATGAGGCATTGCCCATCAGTCCAGAATGCGGATTGACGGGGGTGTGCATAGAGGTACCGTTGCGCATCGGGGGCGCAGGCATGGGCATGCCAAGACCAGGGGGTGCTGCCAGCCCGGGAGGGGGGCCGTTGACAGCCGAGAACATGTTGTTGTGCATTCCACTCAAGCTGCTGCCTCCAGGGACTGCGCCTTGTCCAGATACCGAGTTGGACGAGTTCATGCTGCCGGGTTGACCAGAGCGCACGCCCAAGGGGTTCTTTGAGAAGCTGAGACGGATGCCAGTCTTGACACTGTTGGACAGCTTGTAGCCGTACAGCTCGTTGAGCGCTTTGCTGGCCATGGCGACCTCATCGAATTCAACAAAGCACATGGGTCCGTTCTGCTTGTTTCGGAAACAGAGTCGCTTGTACCCGCGCTGTTTGGAGAAAAGGGCTTTAAGTTCCTCCTCGGAAGTATCCGGTGGCAAGTTGCCCACGTACAGAGTGTTGCAAGGAGGATTCAGGTCATTCGGGTTTGCAGCGGGGAGGCTGTGGCGTGGTGTGTGCTGAGCGTTGTATGGGAAACCATGACCTTGGTTTGGGTATGCAGATGCGGGTGTTCCACCACCCATGCGTTGCGGGCCACCCCCAGGGTAGTTCTGCAAAGGTGGTGAGGACATGTTGTTCGACAGGGACATATTGGCAAAGCGATTGGTCGGGATTTGGGGGTTGGTGGCCCGGCGCCCCGAGGAGACATTGGTAGAATGGCCATTCTCTGCGTAGCCCACCGGATCCTTGAGCAGCTCGCCGGTCTCTTCGTCCGGGTCTTCATCAATCATGGACTTTCCGGTTATACGTGGGAGGTTATCGATGCCATTTCCGATCGGAGATTGTGGGGAGAAAAGGCTGTGCATACGCGAGCCTGATTCAGAGGTCGGAAGTCCTTCGCCGATAGTCTGGTTGGGGTTGGCGTTGGAGAGCCTCTCTAAGCTTTGGAAAGTGCCGTTGAAGCGCGACGATTGACGGGCAAGGGGACCGTTCGAGGCACCCATTAACGCACGACTTGCGGTGTGATCGATGGTGTTACGGCGCGTATTGGACAGATTCGCTCCCATCGGACCGGGGTACATCTCGACGACCATGTTGGCGTCATTTTTGGAGTTCGGCTTGCCATCGAGGAGGGATCTGGCCTCTTCGGCGGCCGGCAAAGTAATGAATCGCGCAATCGCGGTCAAGAACCCATCATCCTCGGGCAGATCCAGGGTCACAAAGTCTGCGTCCACAAAGTCTTTGGCGAAAAGAAGCATGCTGCGCAATGCTTCGCGACTCGTGTTTCGCGGCAGTTTGCGCATGAGAATCGCGCCTCCGTTTCCGCGATTAAAGCCATTCAGGCCCTGGAGGTTGCGATCGTTATCCAAGCGCATGTTGTTATCGAATGAAGCAGTTGTACCAATAGGGGAGAAAGGGTATGAGAAAGTAGGGTTCATAGATGATGGCGCTTGCGACGCATTCGGATTATACACGTCGGTCGACATCGCATGCTGAGTCGTCAAAGACGCCTGCGAAGAAGGGAGTGACTGTTGTGGGGGCGAACCAGATGACACGGACTCTGTGAGCTGTGTAGTTCTAAAAGACCCGGGACTCGTACGAGTGGACTGGCTAGAGCTGCCGCTCATCCCTCCACGAGATTTGAATTTTTTGAATTTTTTTTTCGCCTTTCGAGGGGGTTCGCGATCACACAGGGGAAGATAGTCCAAGTAGGAAGAAAAGGAGTCGCGGGATCTGGAAAGTCGAAGTTTGGCGCAGTGATTGGTAATGCGACAAGAGATCGTACACCAGACGCGCAACGATAGAAATGAAGGAGGCGAAGGCGATTAGCGATTCGATCGGAAGTCGAGTTCTGGATGGTGTCTCATCGGATTTGCGACAGTTGGACTATGAGCGCTTTGAAAACGATTGAGATAAAGATGGACAAGAATGGTATGCAAAAGGGAAAAAGGGTTTGAAAGGAGGGGAGAAGGAGAGTGCAGAGTGCAGGGGAGGGGGGAAAGAAAAGAGTCCGGAACGGTCGAGTGCCAGTCCACAAGTGCCAGATCCATGGATCTGCCCTTCACGACGCGACTCATTGGGGAACAGGTATGTGACAGTGGGTGTACATGGGGTTATATGTAGATCCTCGTATTAGGGGATGTACTCCAAGGTATATGACAGTACATGGTCATAAATTTACACAGTTTTACACAATCTTACACCTTGGCCCTGGAACCTGACCGCATGCAGGCAGTTACCAAGTGCGTGTCCCGAACTTGTCACTGGAATGTCATTTATTTTCATTTCCTTTCTGTTCTCCTTTGTATATAAGAAGATCGACGGGTGGATCATGAACCTGTCTCTTCTAGAAAAGCACCGGCCATGCAAGTGTAGCCTATGCGGCTTGCCGTACCCCGGCTCTGCACGAGATTGGGGCTCTATGAAATGAAACACATACCAGGGATGTTTTACTACTTGAACGGTAATCCCAAGCCGGTACCAAATTTAAATACGATACCTCTTAAAGCTATTGGAACCTTGGAAAATGTTTAACGTCCAGATCACAGGCTTGATATTGAATACCTCAACGTTCTTCGGCTTTTCTCTATATACAACCATTTTGTAACTCACCAAAGGTCATCACACACACGGAATCCCCAAAGTCAAAAACCGGCGATCCTCCAGGATCACTGGCCAATTGCCACGGGTCCAACCCCGGTAACACATGGGATTGGCTGCTACAGGGAAATGACTTGGGCTTATCGAGGGGGCGATGGTTCATTTGGTTGGCCCGTGGAGAGAAGCCATCACTTTTAGGGGGCTTTATTAGCACTTCTTCACGTGTGCCTGAACTGGTCATAGGCGCGTCAAATGTTTTTGGCTTTTTGAATACGATCGGGTTTCAATTTAGTATCTTTATACCTCATGACTCTACATTAAAGGCATATATGCGCATTTTAGGATGCTTGTATCCCACCTCGGTAGTATCTCCCTACACACGTGTTCCCGAAGAGATTCAAGTATCAATCGATATTCATGCGGCTCATCTACCGCGTAGAGTCAGAGCAGCCAAGGCTGCCACATAATATACAGAGGTTCCCACAAGGCAACTCAATAACGCCAAAAATGCCAAATCAGAAAGAAAAAAAAAACACAGCGCGACTTTCGACCCGTCATTGATGGTGTATAACTCGAATTTTCCATGGTTCTGGGATGTTGTCCAGCCGAATACACAAAGAATGTCGGAGGGGAGAACCTTGGAAAGCTATCAAGAATGCCAGGCAAAAAGCCCCAAAGAGTCAAGTAGTCAGACAAGCAAAATCAAGCTTTGTCAAAGGTAGTAGGTTTGGGCGCAACAAGGCCAGCCTAGAGTTCAAGAGTTAGCAGTCCGTATAACAACGACGTAATCCCCCAAGGCTATACGATCTGCAGAAAATGCAGAACCGATAATAGCCGTTCATCTCCCCTGGATCATCCGATTTATAAACTCTCGCGGATATAGAAAACAAGGGTCCGGCTTACCATGCCCATCAGCTTCCAGACGGGATCACTAGGCTGCGCACCAACACCGAGCCAGTACTTTGCGCGTGACCGATCGAGGGCAATCTCCTTATATGGGCGCGCTTCGGCATTCTCGTCGTACAAGTTTGTGGGACGTTTCGGGATGGGGTTGTAGGTGCCGATGACTTCGAGGGGCTTAGCGCCGCGGGCGGAGCTGGAGATAATAGGGTCAATTCCGATTCTTCTTGAAGATTAAGTGCACATTGAAGTATTCTATAGCCTGGCAATGTCGGTGTTTGGCGTTGGAGGTCGGTGTATCGGGGATATCCATTCATGGGGGAGAAACCACATACCGGGCTTGCGCAACGACAATGTTAAAGAAGGGGTTGTGCTTGTTGCCAAAGCGTGCGAGTCGAATCCGAAGGACCATTTTGGCGGATGTGTAATGCTTTTTCAATTGAAGATACCGCAAGACTGTTCTTCTGATGATCCCGTCTGCCCTCCGCAAAAGTTCTAGGATATGCGGAAAAATTATTGATCCGGTACAGCCAAATATGGACTAGCGCATATGTGATGTAATGGTGTGAGGACCCTCAGTAGATCTACTTCCGGAGCTGGCTGTCACTTTGATTTACACAGTTTCTATCAATTTACTCAATTAACCGAAAAACTAGCTTTGGACTTGACATTCTTATATGATCCGCTCTACCTTCACCCGTTCTCATCTAACTCCAATCATTCGTCGCTATAGTAAACCAGCAATAATGTCGTTGAAGGTATAGGTGTCTCATAGTAGCTCCAACAACATATAAACTGACAAATATTTTAGGCCATTTCGGCTAAAGATGCTGCAGCACTTGATAAAGACCTCATGGAGACTGGTGGTTGGTCTCTAGACCAGTTGATGGAGCTAGCGGGCCTCTCTGTCTCGCAAGCCGGTACGCTCCATCGATCTTGAACATGCACTCACGCTATACTGATACAATGGACAACCAGTATGGAAAATCCACCCCCCAAGCGCAGGCAAAAATATACTAGTTGTCTGCGGACCAGGCAATAATGGTAAGAGGAAACCCCAAGATTCCCATTCCGAGCAACAACAACCTGACAAATTCCCAGGAGGAGATGGCCTCGTAGCCGCTCGACACTTAGCCCATTTTGGCTACACACCATCGGTGTACTACCCAAAACAGGGCAAAAACGAGCTCTACCAAGTACGCAACCCCAAGCACCAAATGAGCTCTAGGAGCAAGAAGCAAGAAGAAAATCTAACCCAGCCCAGCGCCTCAAAATCCAGCTCCAAAACCTCTCAGTCCCCTTCATAGATGACTTCCAACCAGCACTTCAGACAACAGATCTCCTCGTTGATGCTATCTTTGGCTTCTCCTTCGGTGGACCATTGCGTGATCCTTTCGGCGGAATCGTTTCGCAAATCGAATCCTCCAATGTCAAGGTGCTGAGTGTCGATGCTCCCAGCTCATGGGATATCCAGAGCGGACCTCCGAATGAAGGACCTGGTGCAAAGTTTATGCCGCATGCGCTGATCAGTCTGACTGCGCCTAAACCGTGTGTGGGATATTACCGGGGCAGGCATTTTATTGGTGGTAGGTTCTTGACGAAGAACATTGCAGATAAGTATGGACTTGATATGCCCAAGTATCAGGGCGTTGATCAGGTTTTGGAGATTGGGGTTGATGCGGAAGGGAGGTTGTAAGGGAGTGAGTAAATGAACGGCGGTTTCGAATGCTACTTGGTTCATGGATGAGGGATCATTTACGATTTATCTAGTATGAAAAAGTGGAAAAAAAAAGTAATGAACAGCCTTTATATGGGAATCGCGTTGTCGTCGTTAAGAAGGAATGCATCTCTGATATATGCATACCGAATAAAAAATAGCACGCACTCTCAGAGAGCCTCCCGGATCTCGCTAATAATACCCTTGATGCGGGGCTCCTTTCCAGGACCGGAGGCAGAGGCTCTCGCGAGAACCCCTTCAACCTCGTAGACATCCTTGGCAGCACTCTTGACTTCCTCCCCGAGCGCTGTCACCAAGGTACCGAGTGCAACTAGTGCTCGGTAAACCGCCTCCGAGTCATTCTCTCCTGCGATGATCCGAGTCAGTTCCTCCAAGAGAACCAGGCCCCGTTCTGCGGACTCTGGAGATTGGCTCCTACCCTCGGAGGTAAGATAGACTGCGAAGTTGATGTACAGTGTCGTGATGGCGATTGTAAGGTTGCGATTTGGTGACTCTCCGCTGCTGGCCCAGGCAGACTTTACTCCTGCCAAGATCTGATCGAATGAGCTTATGGCTAGGTCGCGGCCGGCGGTCGTCTCGAATAGGTTAGCAAATGTCCGCATTGCGAGCATTGCATTATTGACGTTAAAAGGAGATTCAAAAACACCGCTGGATATCACACCCGACACGACGTTTTCATCTTTGTACTCGGCGGATGCTGTAAATGGCACAGCAGCCGCGAGTAAACGGAGAATATCTAGACCAGGAAGTCGGTTGGCGGCAGGCCAGGTTGTGACAATTTTCAGAACCAATGGCACTCCAGACTCAACCTCGGGTGAAAGTTGAAGCTGTTGGGGAGATTCGAGCTGACCGCACAAGGCAACGACCGTCTCCACCTCTGAGGGGCTCAAAGCCACATCCTTAGCCCCGTCAGACACAAGTTTTGCGTTCAATTCCTGAAGCTTCTTCGTGATAACCTTGAGGTTTGCTGAGCGGATGGAGAGATAGATCTTCTGGGGGAGCACCTTGGGGCGTGGCTCGGGGGTCGGAGCAGGTGGCTGAGACTCTTCAGTCGCCGCGGCGTCTCCAGGACGGTATCGTCGGTCTGAGCCCCAAGGATCAGCACCTGCGGATTCCTCAGACTGCCCAATGGTGGCACCTTGGGTATTCTGAGTGATAAAGTTGGCAACCTGGTCCAGATAAGTCATAGGGAGTTCATTGTCTCCAATAAACTTGGTAGCAGCCTCATATGGATTTTGCGTGGCATTGTATGGTAGTTTCAGCGGAGGCTTACCATCCTCTATGTCAACATCAAAGACGTAGTCGTAATCCTGGCCATGGTATTCGGTCTTCCGGCCACTGCTTCCAGCCGAGTCCACTACCATACCGATAGCAATCCATTCCTGTGTTGCTGACGACCAGGTGTGGGCGCTCACGGTACCACCAGGCTCTCGGATCATCTGAACCTGACCTTCCTTAGTTCCCGACTTTTCTTTGAGGAATTCCGGACCAGGTAGCTCCTCTTTATTAATCTTTCCAACTTGCTGCTCCGGAATAGCGGACTCCTTGACGGCTTGGTCAAACTGTTGTATGGCCTCCGGGGCTGCATGACGGTCAGTGCTTCTGCTGAAAACACGAGCAATGCGGTCACTAGCACCGGTGACGATATCACCGGTCTCACTGCAAGCTGCCACACTCCAAACTGAGATTGCAGGATGAGTGATGGTCTGCACACATTGGGTCCCGTTCCAAATCTTCACAGTGCGATCTTCACTGGAGCTCACCAGCTCGCCAGATGGGAGCGCAGCAAGGGAGTAGATGAAGCTTTCATGACCATGCAGAGAGGCAACGAGTTGACCTTGCAGTGTGTAAAGACGAATAATTCCGTCATTGCTAGCCGAGGCAAAGTGGGCTCCGGTAGAGTTCGAGGCAGGAAGCTTGCACAAGGCCCGGACAACGTCGTTTGAGTTTTGTACGCTTCCGAGTAGGGTTCCTGAGGTATTGAACATCCGAATCATTTTATCAGCACAGCCTGCGGCGATGTTAGCATGTAATAATTATCAAGGCCGTATAAGCTACCATACCCGTGATGATTGTGTTCTCGTCATACGCCAGCACGGCCCAGACGCTTGCCTCGTGTCCCTCCAGCACGACATCACACTCCCATTTCCCGACCCTCCATAGCCGGGCAGTAGAATCCCAGCTGCCACTGACGACCCATTTACCATCCGGAGACACATCTAGAGCACAGACATTGTGGCCGTGACCCAGAAGCATAGCGTCCGCATTATCCTCTGCACCCTTACCAGGCTGCCTGGCTTCAATTATTGCATCTTGTCCAGCCGAAAGGACAAGACCCTCTGGAAATTCGGATGTGGGAGGAACGTAGGCTAAGCTGTTGATGAAGGCGCCGGCATGTGCAGCGATGGTATAGTCATATGCGGGGGGAGGGGTGGAGACGAGCTTCCAAAGTCGAACTGTTGCATCACGAGAGGCGGAAAGAACGACATTTGGATTTGGGAAGACCACAGCGCGAACCTAGATGAGAAGTTAAAAAGTGTGAGTAGTCTGTGTGGTTTGGATGCGCGGTCAACGGCGTCTATCCAGACGCCGGGACCAGGAGTCTTACATCATCGCCGTGGCCCTCCAAAGTTGCGGAGAGCTTGAAGTCAGGCATACATAAAACTTTGAGGGAGGGAAGAGTGAAGAAAGAAGAATCCAAAGAAGAAATAGTCTGAGCGTATCACCGCGGAATGAATGATCAATCAAGCTCCCCTGGATGTTGTTGTCCTTTAGTCGGTTCCGGGGGATCGCCCCGCCGAAGCATCAATGGTAATATCACGTGGGCGGTAACGCCGTTTGGGGAACCTGCTAGAACGCGACTTATCAATGCAAAGGGAGGGTTTTGATTGGATTTTCTACCTAAGAACTTTCTGAGGTCAGCTACGTACATGCTCGGGGGTGTTTTTTTTTTCTTTTTCTTTTCTCAGATGACTCATTTACCATACTGCAAGACAGTCATTTCTCACTCCAGTTGGAGCAATGGAAGCCGAGGTTAAGGTCTATCACAGTACAGGGGACTACGCTGTAACAATATAACAATATAATTGCGAAGGAAGGATGATGAGAAGTTGAAGTGATTACCGTCTCACTGGTTGTATTTTCCCTGAAGTAGATCAGGAGGGGTCTGGTCAAGGACTACTGGTTGTAAAACTTGATGTGTTCCATTCGAGACCAGATTCTCGTCGGCCATAGGCTGTCCTTACCTGCATGGTGTAATTTCTGCAATTCTGCAACAAAGCCCATGAAGCTTGGCGATAAGCCGCATCTAACTATTTATGCAGCCATAGACATCAATATATGAGATAATCTCTAGTATGGAAATTGCCAGACCGGTTACCAATCAGGTCCTCTCAATTAAGCGGTTCAGTGCACCCAGTTGTTAAATGACTATTCAATTGTATAGATATCGACGTACTCTGGCCAAGCGACGGGTAGAAAAGAGCCGTGTGCTATGGAAGAGATCCATAGGGCAAATCAACAGGGCTTCGGACTGCCAGGTTTCGAACCCAGACTAACGTGCCATGCAAGGAAGCTCAGAATCAGCCGAAAATGGGACAGAACTACCGCAAAGGCTTTGCCCCATGAACACAAATTCCGAAGTCTCCACTGGCCATGCAATATGATTTTCGCTCCAAGTCATACCTTTTCACACCACCTAGGCTTTGCATCTCAAGATCAAGTGACGGCCGATTTTGGCGTCTACTATAGACTTGAAGAGATAGAGTCTCGATGATCTGAACATGTAGTTGATTCGAGATGATATTTGAGACGTTACATTGATATCATTATGATCTTTTCTTCACTGTCTAGAATAATTTGCCGTAAACTGTAGCTACAACGTCTACATGTGAAGGAGCCTCACGTGTTCCAATTATACCCGAATCAGACTAGCGCGTGTCTTACCTAATAGGTGATCGGCTCCAGGGCTGCCCGTTATTGCTTGAAATTGAAATTCTATATCCCATCTACACACCAAAGGAGTTTTGTATGTCCAGAGGCCTTCTCTCCTTTTGAGGTGTCTGGTTGGAAAAATCCCTGTTCAACCCACTCTCTTCGATCCTTTGTTCTCAGCTCTTCCTCGAACCCCACATAACTGTTTGATGACTTGACGACCCTGACGAATCTCTTATGTACCTTCCTTAGACATATTGAACTTTCTCTCGGTCTGGTTCCTGGATTTGTATCTTGATATCAAGTCGTGAGCTCTCAGTTGGGCACATAGCAGGTCACTGATCTGATTGGCTCTCTAATACCTAACATCAAAACCACTGAAACCCCCGGAACTTCCTTCAAACACTGACAAAATGACTGCCGGTGAGTGAGCTGTATAGATGAAATCGAAAATTATTATTTTGTTATATTTACTGACATACGTTCAACAGATTTCCCCAAGGTAGTCCCTCTGACTTGCCACGGACATTCTCGTCCAGTGACGCATCTGAGCTTCTCTTCCACCGTCGAAGACGAGCAATATTACTTCATCTCGTCATGCAAAGGTGAGAAAGATAAATGCTTCTCACAAGTTACCGCATGGTCACTAACCAACTGAAGATAATAACCCTATGCTCCGCGATGGTATCACGGGAGACTGGTACGACAAATGAAACCAAGCCCAGTGATCACCCACTAACATCAAACCCCAGGATTGGAACATTCCTCGGCCACAAAGGCGCTGTATGGCAAGCGAGACTTTCCGCCGACGCCGCCATTTCAGCAACAGCAGCAGCCGATTTCTCAGCGTAAGCATCCCGCTAATCATCTCCCACAATGATATGCTAACCTCAACCTCCAAAACAGCAAGGTCTGGGATACCTATACAGGCGAATGTCTGCACACACTCCAGCATGCACACATCGTGCGGGCAGTAGCATTCCCAATCCAAGCGAATCCGCAAGTCCTTGCGACAGGTGGTGCAGAGAAGAAGCTACGAATCTTCGATCTCACGCGGAGCGGCAGTTCCAGCACGGGCTCAACGCCACCTCTCCCGTCCTCAGCTAGTCCGGCCACCGAGAATGGGGTGGCAAGCTACGAGATCGGCGCGGGCGTGCACGGCGGCACGATCAAGTCTATCGTCTGGAACCAAGACTACAATGTCGTCACGACGGCGGCGGAAGACCGCAAGATCCGCTGGTGGGATCTACGCTCGCGCCACCCGATCGTTGAGTACGTTGTTGATGGTCCGATTGGTTCTTGCGAGCTGAATAGTTTGGCAACGAGGCCTAATGACGCGGGTATTTTGACTGTCGCTGCGGGGAAGAGTGTTTATCTCTTTGATGGCGTGCAGCCTGGTCGGTTGCTTAAGAAGGCTGATTATGACTACGATGTTGCCAGTGCTGCGGTTAATAGCGAGTCTGGTCGTCTGGTTACGGGCAGTGCGAATGATACCTGGGCAAGAGTTTACGACTTGAACACGGACGAGGAGCTGGGTATGATTTTCTACTTCTGGTGTTGCGTCTTTTGGCATTGGAATCGAGCTAACTTTGTTCTGCAGAGGTTCAA
This sequence comes from Penicillium robsamsonii, assembly GCF_028829455.1. Taxonomy (NCBI): domain Eukaryota; kingdom Fungi; phylum Ascomycota; class Eurotiomycetes; order Eurotiales; family Aspergillaceae; genus Penicillium; species Penicillium robsamsonii. The sequence goes on along the minus strand of NW_026643219.1, from coordinate 6,837,850 downwards.
AAGGGTCATCATGGCCCTATCTGGTCCATTAGCTTCTCTCCCGATGGCAAGCTCTACGGGACTGGTAGCGAGGATGGTACTATCAAGTTGTGGAAAGCATGCCGTGAACCTTACGGCCTGTGGAGGTGAACTTGATACTCTCATAATTGTTACAGTGTACAGAAGAAATCACGGAAGAATTTTAATCTTCCATTGCCATTGTGGTCCTTGTTCTATTTATATTTGGCGGCAGCTTTTATTGGGTTTATGCTCTATCTACTTGTATCTTGCCATCATCCATTGGTTGCAAGCAGCCTCTCGTTCTTTGCGTGCAGGCTTTATAGCATATGCGCATCTGTTTTTACCCCCGACTAGACGATATAAAGACACGAAGGACACCGAACAATGCAATTGAAAGAGACTTTATCATGAGCTCCCATTTCGCCAGCGTGTGGATATGCAAGAAAAAAAGAGAAAAAAAAAGGACAAGGACAAGAGCCCAGCAAGTAAAAGAAGAACCGATGGAGTGAAAAGCCGAATGTGTGATATGGACCGAGTTACAATTTGTTGGTTGAGGTAAAGTACAGAGTTTCAGCCAAGGGCTGAAAAGCCTCAGCGATGGAAAGAAAGAAGGGCAGGAAAAAGGCCGAGGTGATCTGAATTCATAGAAAAGACCAAAAGCAAAGGTGCCACAGAGGCCCAAATGATCTGAAATGCGAAAGACAAGCGAGTTTCGCGTAGTTTGAGTGACCGGAAAGTATTTACTCAATCATATCGATATCATCGTCGGCAGCCTGTGCGCTAGGGGCCGGAGCAGTCTGCTGAGGGGCGTCCTGAGCGGGTGCACCCGCTTCACCGCCGTTGTTCGCACTACCCCAGTAATCTTCCATCTCCTGGTCCAACTCCTCCTGAGTCTTGCGCGGACGGGCATTGGATCGGCGGTTGGATCCATCAGTCTGTTGAGAGCGGTTGTCGCGTCCACCACGCCTGCCTCCGCCGCGGCGGTTAGGAGAGCGCTGGTTGGAGCGTTGTCCGGGGACATAACGGTCGATGTTGTCGGGAGCGGGCTTGGTGACGTCGCTGCGATGAGCACGGCCGCCACCGCCACGGCGACGTCGGCCATCTGCGCTGTTCTCGGGGCTCATGCTGCGGTCGTCGCGAGGGCGCTCGACGCGGTCCATCAGGCTGGATCTAGGGCGCTGTGCGGAGTCGAGGGGGTTACGATCACGGCGGCCGGGAACGAGAGAGAGACGGATGGGCTGGCCCTTGGCGTTGGCTCCGTCATACTCCTGGATGGAGGTGTGTGCATCCTTCAGGCGGGCGTATGTGATGTAAGCAACTCCCTCGGAGCGTCCAGCGCGGTCGTAAGAGACAGTAAGTTCAGAAACAGGTCCAATTCGACCGAAGAGATCCTGTTCAGCGAAGAGGCTCGTTAGCGGTGTTCTTATGTGAGGGTTGAGTATGAGCTGATTGACACTTACTTCGAGATCGCTTTCGGTGATGTCGTAGTGGAGATTATCGACACGAACTTTGGTCAGTGTGCTAGAGCTAATAATCCAATCAGCGCTCTGATCAGGCAAGCCATCACTGATTTGATGGGTGGCTCCATACCGATCGGAATCATGTCCGTCGCGGCCTCTGCGGCCTCCACGGGACGGGCGGGCTGAAGAGCAATGTTGTTAGAGAGGTCCCGGTAAAGAGCGAAAAAGCCACATACATCGATCGTCGTCAAACTTGTCGTGGACCCAGTCGCTAGAAACATAGAGCCGTCAGTATCATTCATCCACACCGTAGTAGCCAGCGAGGGATACTCACAGGTTGAGATCGACACGGTCTGAAGTGTATGGCTGTTGTTATCGAATAGACTTAGCGTTAGCTCCAAGTCAGATGAGGTATCGTGCAAAGTTCTTTTCCATGTCTTTGCCGTGGCGTGTTCGTTGGCAAGTCTCCGACGATTCAGAGGACTGGCTACGATTGTCACGGAGCAAGAAGAGAATTCGCAGAGGAATAGGAGGGCGGACCTAGGTAACGAGTACGATATTAGCTTCACTGCTATGAAAAAAAAACATAACCCCGGAACAGAGCCTCAGCTTCAAGTCAAGTGGTACCTTTCTGACGCCATCGCGCTCGTGGCGACGGCCGGGGTTGTTGTGACGACGAGGACCACCACCGCCGCCTGAAGGGCGACCAGGGTTCCGCTGCAATTGAGTGTGTCAGTTTCACGTTTTTGTGGTTTCATTGTTCGTTGGAGCCTTACCGTGTCTTCAGCGATGATCTCGTCCAAGCTGCGGTCCATCTTGGAGTGTGTGGCTGAGTATGCGATTAAGGGAAGAAATAAAAGTGTAAGAGAGAGACCGGTCAAGAAATGCAATTCTGACCTGTATTCAAATAAAAAAAAAGATTGAAAGAAGTGAGATGTGTCAAGGAACACAATGAGTCGCAGGATCATCTTCATTAACTTCCATGCGGATCTGGGGACTGTCACATGACGTGAACTGTATCCATGGGTGAATACGGCAATGATGGTCAATATCCACCCGTGGACATCTACATATCAGATATATCAGACTCAAAATAGTACATAGCTTCAAGGATTCCATTTTAACAAGGATTTGGCATATTAATGTGTCTTGGCTATCCTCGCTTGCTCAAGTCCGACTCTACGCCTGCCGATAGTCTTATTATTTGAAAATGTTCACATGGTATTCCTGATCATTACAAACTAAAAAGCATACACACAATATGTGTTAAAGAGGAACAACCACCGAGCCCCAAGATGCAAGATGAGCTAGGTTAAAAAAAAAAGAAGAGGGAGAGATCCGGGTTTAAAAAAAAAAAGCATGAGAATCCTCCACGAAAACACCAGAAACACAGCAACACCGAGCTAGTGCAAATCCCCCATAACCACCAGTAATGCTGCGCAAATATCAACCTCCATGATACCATTTATTGCTCATTCACATTATTTTTGTTTACTTCTCGCATTTTCTCCATGAAGCTGATGTAGTCGTACTTGGGCAACTCCCGGTCCTCAAGTAGATCGGGGCCATCATGTGGGGGCATCGTCTTAACCAAATGCTCAATAACATCGTCAGGAATGAGCGAGTGTCGAAGGTCCAGTTCTGTGACATAGGGCTGTAGGAGAAGTTAGTGACTGTGGCTCAATAAATTGCCAGAGATTAAAGAAACGCTCCACATACCTTGCCATCGGCAACTTCCTTGAAACTTTGGAAGACCTGTTCAGCAGTATTCTGATCCTCTGTTACGCTGACCATAAACCGAATGAACTGCTCGAAGCTGACTCCGGCATTCTGCGATAGCCGGTTGGCCCCACATACCTCCACGTAGACTTGGTGCATCTCGTCCTCATCGTAGACCAGTCCCAGACTGGCCAGCGCTGCGGAGAACTCGAGCTCGTGGAGCGTGTTGGAAGAGTCGCGATCGAAATGGCGGAACACCGACTCAAACTCTTCCAATTGGATAGGAGTCAAGTTGGTCATGTTGCGAGCAACCATCTGGTTGTCGAGGAAAGCCAGCTTCTTTGAAATGCTGGATTTGACGAGACTCAGCTCATATGCAAGCTCGTCCAAGGTGTATGTAGTGAAGTCATTTTCTTCAATATTGGCCTCCGCGCACTGTTGGTCTAATTCTGCGATAGCGTCGAGGAAGGCGTCGAGGGGCGGCAAGTTACCATTCAACTTTTTAACATGATCAAGCTGGTCTTCAACATCACCATCCAGTCCGGAGATCGCCAATGATAAGGTCTTCAGGGTCAGTGCAAAATCATTTGCCTTGTCAGCAAAGGAGCGGCGTAGCTTGTTTTTGATGTCACGGATCGTTTCGTTTATAAGTTGACTGCGTTCATGCTCGTCTCGAGTGAGGATCTCCCACTCTTTGTCGCAGTTTTCTGGACTCAGTTCTTGCGGTGGATCGTAAGGACGCAGTCGATATGTACCAAGCTTGGTTTTGATATTGCCCAGCAAAGCAGCTAGGTCAGATTTCTCGGCCACCCATTGGCGTTTCTCGTTCCGCTTGTAGAGCGAGAACTGATATGATTGTTCTTTGGCGTCTTTGTATGTTCCCTCGAATGAGGAGTTCTTCCAGTGCTCGCGCTGGCCACGGATCAGTCGCAACAATTCCTTTACTCGGCGCTCATAGGAGTTCTGCATATCCCATGCGCCGTGCATGTTGTTGACAAATTTCTCCACACGTCGCCCGGCATTCTCGACTCTCTCCAATTGCGAGAAAGCGTGGAACCAGTAGGCGATGTAGGTCATGAGGGATCGCTCGTCGGGTCTGGGTACGTCGCATACATCGTCCACGTCGAGTAAGTCGGGGATGCCGATTTCGTTTGATGCGATCTCAAAGGCCAGCTTCATATTTCCACGGTGATCACTCTTATCTAACGAGTCGTAGTCGATCAGATCGGGTCGGTGGATATCGAGGAGCGCGCAGAAGGCCAAGCCATTGTTCCAGCTAGATGAGAAGTCTCGGACCTCCACATCGTCGTAGCATGCCGTCTTTCGTTGACACCAGAGTAGCAATCCTTCCTTCGCAGTCATGCCCTCCTCGTTGATGTCACTGATAGTAAACCGCAGAATCAGGGTCCAGATTAAGCCCAAGATGATCTTTTGATTGCCGTCCACAATATCCTCAGCTCCAATATTCGTCATCTGGATTCTCCTCCCCTTGATGAAATCAAGACTTTTGTTCACATTTTCGAAGCGCTGTACGCGCAGTTTAGGTTTCGAGGCATATCGACCGAGTGACTCTCCCCCAAGGATTTCGAGGAGGTGAATAAGAATGACCTAATAGGTGATCAGCAATTTCCAAGAAATTAGAGAGCGGGGCAGAGGTGGGACATACGCCGTCGGAGAGGTCAGTGACCAAGTCCTCGATGGACAGGCTCCGTGCCTTCAGCTTGTCATTCAGCCTAACATCGTTAGCTGAGGTTCATACGGAGAGAAAAAAAGCATCGATAGGGGGGTTACCATTTGGTGAAGGTCTTTTGCTGCACATTAATCCACTGCTTCTCAACCGTCAACATCTTCGATTACGGAGACATCCAGGGCCGATTGGCAATGATAGTTTCGGGAGGTGACAGCGAACAGGGTTTAGGATTAAGAAGAAAAGAACTAGGGTAATCAGAAAGGCTCAAAGACTCGGTTTCCGATTTGGACTGGAGCACAAAGGGGGGGGGGAGATAATGTCGAGTGGGGTGTGTTCTCCCGCAAGTCGGAGCTGAAGATCACCCGAGCAACCGTATATTTTTGAACTCAAGAGAGAAAAGAAACTGAATTGTTAGGTCAAAATAGGCTTGGAAAAGAATATTCAAATAGGAAAATTATCAAGTGACTGCAGCTGCATCCCTTGTGGATCCACTTCTAAGTATAGATCTCTGTTGTTTACCCCCTTTGTCTTATAGATAGGAGATTTCATATAGGCGAGCGCTACTAGACAGGGCTGAGCCTCTGGGCCTGTCAAATTTTGAAAGTGGCCCTTTGTTGGATATCGTTTAGGTCGAGTTTCAACCATTCTGGCGCCGTTGGGCAGCATGTCCAGCGCTTTCATGTTTAATTCGCATGGGGCAACTACCCCTTGCCCAAACATTCTTGCTTCATAGAAAATGAAATATTGTGGGAAACCACATTCTAATATCTCAAGGGTCATCAACATGTACTTCGTAGTCCATTTCCAAGGTTTCCAATTGTTTGACCCTACCAATAGAAAGCCAGTCAAACCCACGTATCTGGCATGGGCCTATAATGCACGTTAAACATTACCAGCGAAAGTAGGGAGTTCCCACACTGTTATCATAGCCTATTTCTTTATTTTCGGTCAGAATGTTTGTCCGATTGGTCCTTTTAAGTGGACATTGTTCACTTTATAAACCACATACCTTTCAGTTACTATGATCAAATCATTATAGATAAACGTACAGTTCTCGTAGGAAACATGACAAGCACCGCAATTCCGTTATGCAACTCCATCTGTTCCTCTCATATGGCCAATATGGACAGCTTGACTGGAAGACTGTTTATGGATATGTTGAATAGGTATTGATGGCTGGTAGCTGTCAGCCGTTCATCCGCACGATCTTCTCTATCCGGTGAATACTTTCCGCGGCGAGATGCCTCGACCGATCATTGGCATCGGCCATAAAATGGGCGCCTGCCAGATTGTTAACCTATCTTTGATGCACCCAAGCCTTTTCTTGACCTTAGTGCTCATCGAACCTGCTATTACGCGATATCACACCTTCGAGGGCAATTGAGTTGCCCTTTAAGCATCCGCAAATCGTCGTGACCCATGGCCCAACCGATGTGAGGCGATTGCCAAATTACAAGCTAAGGACCCATATCAAAGATGGGACTCGGGCGTAATTTGTCAAATTCGGCAATATGGACTGCGGGATCTGCCCACTATTCTATATCCCGAAAAGGCTGGAAATGAAGACGTAGAAGTTTAGCTTCGAGTTTCACTAGGCTCTGTCTAAAGGGCCCATAGCGGTGCCACCTCTGGGTAAGCTATAAACAGTGTAATTTAGGCTTTTTATACTCGTCCAAAGTGCACATCCACACTGGTTTCCCCTGAAGCGAGTAGGGGGATATCGCTGTGGTGTCATATAAAATTACATTTGAATAGAAATCATATCATATACGGCCAAGGGGTGTCTGACCAGATTCGAGACTGGGTCAATGTGACATCTAGATTTCCTGCTGAGGCCTCAGGCCGTCAATAGTGACACCAGCTAGTTCTCCTTCCCTCTCTCTCATCTTTCTGTTGTCTCCATAGGAATGCGCAATTTTCTCTCCATCTCTCTCTCTCTCTCTTAATACAGTGATCTCTATAGCCTTTTTCTCTCTTTGAAGCTTATTTTGAGCCCCACTTGGCCGCATTATGCAGATGCGGTGTACCCAGTCACAGTATCGTGGATTAGTTCCAATCTTCAGTGGCGTCTGAGCCCGACAACGGAAAAGAAAACCGCAAGCATTCTACAGAAATGGTATGCGTCAGTACAACGTACTTAGAGGGGGTACCAAAAAAGTGCCGACGGTGGTACTCGATCTGGGTTTACCAAGGCGGTGATTCCCGGTCAACGATGGATGTCAACAGTTCACACTAAGTCGGTTAATGAACTGACATAAATAATAAAACGCGATAATGAAAGGTTTTTCCCAACTGGCTCGGCTATCTAGCCTATCTAAGATAGAAGAGAGTAACTATTGCTTTTGAGAGGGCACTTTCGGAAGCGATATATCACTTCCCGATTTTTTGACCAAAGAGTTGATCTCCGATAACCAGCACGTGAAGCTCAAAAGGGGTTAGAAATGGGGTGAAATTTACCAGGGTAAACGACTTAATACCCGATTCTTCCTGTTTTTGCTGTTTTTGCCTTATCTTTGCTCAGCCGAAACAGAGAGCCGCCAGATTATGCGGGGCATACGAGGTACGGGGGAACGTGTCGATAATGGCTTAGCCCCTGGAGATTTACATTTCTTCAATTCTTCTACTGTACTGGGCATGTCTAACATTGGGGCTTTATTCCCCCAGTAAAACAGCAAACTCCAACATGGCATCCACTGAATACAATAAGCAGTGTGAGAAGATCTATGTGCGAATTATGGAAAAGATGGAAAGGAGCCATGAGGAGGGAGGCAGATTTGCTCCCCATGGTACCGCAAAGGAGGTGCTAGAGCGAGGAGAAGTCTTGCGAGACTTTTTTCGCAGTCTTCAATTGAAGGATATCCCAGCAAATGGTTATGATCTTACCGAAGATAATTTGATCAACAAAATGAGAGAACGGGAGCTTTATGATTTCCTCGCCATACTCATCTTCACTTCCTGCACTATCACGGCCGCTCGAAGATTCACCAGACTGCTGGCTCAAACTGACTGGTCGGAAGATATTTGCTCTTTACCAACAGATCGTGAGAGGCTCACTAGGATTTTCGGGGAACAGGTCACGCCGGACAAATTCATGACACAGCAAGCATGCTTTTGTCCCATCGTGATCTGCAGAAAAAAAAGAAGTTCGGATTCAGAGCCTAGATCGGCAGTGTCTACCCTACCTGGAGCAGAAATATCGCGGGAAAGGTGCACAGGGCACTGTGTACCAAGTAAAGATTGCCAAGGGCCACTTTGAAGACCCGGACATCATTGAAGGAACAAACCAGAAGCCAAAAGAACTGGCACGCAAAGATTATCAATCCACTGGGGTTATAGAAGACGACATTTTGAAACAAATCCTTGCTTGCGATCGGACTTGTCCAAATATCGTCGATATTTACGGCAGCCTTTCCATTGGCACAAATTACAGCATCTTCATGCCCCTTGCCATGTGTGATCTGAGCGCCTACTTGGAGGACGACCGAGCCAGACCAAATACCACTACAAAGACAGATATAATCAACTCGGCTCGAGGACTCGCGCGTGGGCTGGAATTCCTTCATAATGGCATGAGGACCGCCGAGGGAGATAGGATGGTATGTTACCATATGGACCTCAAGCCGAGCAACATTCTGGTGTTCCTTGAAAAGGTTGGAGACAAGGAGGAATTTGTCTGGAAGATTAGTGACTTCGGCATGTCTCGTCTCAAATTGAGATCTCGCAGGGAGGAGACCGACTTCGACAGCTGGTTTGTCCGATTCCAACAGCCCAGGGATGCATCTACATCGGGAACCTACAACAGACGCGGGGACGGCAGCACTTATCTTGGACCCGAGTCCCTTTCACCACTTAGAGATATGAGAACAGCGAACGATGTCTGGTCTTTGGGGTGTGTCCTCAGTATTGTTTTTACATATCTAGAGGAGGGCAGCTTTGGCGTGGAGCAGTATCGAGACAGGAGAATGCAGCATCGCAGTTCGGATGGTGATCGCTTCTTTGTCACAAATCCACTGTTTGGTCGACCAAAGATCCACCCAGCGGTCACACTATGGCATGACAAACTGATCAAGAAAGCCAGACAGAGGAGCCACAAGGAAGGGGAAGCCGTGAAATCATTTCTGGATTATCTAGAGCATGATGTTCTGCAGCCAGAGCAATCAAAGAGATGCAACGCCCAGAAATTGGAAGATAAGTTGCTTGAAACATTTCGGAAGTACAAGGAGTTGAACGATGAAGGGAACCCACCTTTGCCAGAGGAAGAGCCTGGCCTTGCCAGCAGGCTACAGAGAAAGCGCATCGATGTCCTCATAGGTGAGAGGCAAGAGCCCGCCACAGACAGACGTGTCGAGCATTGGTATCTAGGTCCGACTCAGTCTTTCAAAGGCTGCGAGATCTCTCCGGATGGAACTGTTATTGCGTTTTGGACTGACACCACCATTTCGCTTTATACTGCGCAATCTCTGGAGCAAAAGGGGATTGGGGGCGCACGTTCAGCGGCGGAATATTCGCTCAAGACACCGGAATACCGCTGGAAGAGTATCAGCCTGACGAGAAAACATCTGATAGCTGCCACCTCCGGAGGCACTTTCCAAGTAAGAATTTCGCTCTCTCTTTTGTTGATTCCTGTCTAATTTTTTTGAAAGTGTTACATCTTTAAACTACGAAAGGGGTTAGGTGTGGACGTCAATCTTAGGCATGGGGAGCGAATCTCCGTACCAACGCTACCTGAGATTAAAAAGGTGGCTCTCGCGCCTGGAGGTCAGACAATAGCATGCGTTGTCAATGACAAGAATGAGGGCCAGAACCCAGGATCCTTATATATTGGTTCTGTCAATTCTCCGAATGTGTGGCAGCTGGGGAATAAACTGGACTGGCCGGCAGCAGACGTGGTTCAGCTATCATTCTCAACAAATGACGATCTTTACATGGTCTTTCGACCACAACGAAGTGGACCAAACCACAAGCACGAAATTCCCGTCATACATGTGTCCCTTAAGTTTAACCAGCTATGCCCGCTCATTATCGAGCCTCAAGTAAGTCTTCGGCTCCCAATGTTCAACTTCAAAGTGTCTGGGTATCTAATATCTTCCATATAGGGCCTTGAAAGTAGCAGCACTGTTGGTCTTTTCACCTCTTTCGCCCCATGTTCCCTAAGACCCCATGTTTGTGTACTTGTCACCCGAGAAAAGCAGCTGTATATCCAAAGCCTCGCAAAAGTGGACGAGAAAGATGATACACAGGCCAACATCAAGAATTACCGAGTGCTTAAGCTAATGATGGGCAAGAATGATGAGAAAATATTCGCGGTGGGGAGGCGTGCGGCGCATCATAAGATGCTTTTATTGGAGATTCCCATGCCATCACCCAAGGAAACAAAGGCAGCAACGATTACTGTGACAGAGCTTGCTGAAATCCCAGGCCTGACATACAGCGATGAGTTTGCCGAGAGAATTGTCCACGGCGAAGAAGAGAGCGTTGTTATTCTTGCCGCTTTGATGGGTGCAAACCAATGTGGCATATACAAAATCACCGTGCCTAGGTCTAGATCGGGTACTTCAGCGTCACAATAGACCTTTTCTTGTTGATAATTTTGTCCTTAATTGGTAATTGTAATAATTTTCCCATACACACCATCATTTTATCTATTTTTGTCTATGCATGTATCTCTATCTCATTTTTACAACCTGGTTGCTGCTCAATATCTATAGGACTTCCATATAACTGCTAAGCTAAAGGCTTGTATCGAAGCTTGTCTCTCAAGCTGGAGACTGTAGCTCGATACTGGCATTAGCGCCGCCTGTGATCCGCCTCCTCACTTGTTCAAAATTCCAAGCTGGGCGAATTTGTATCCTCGGTACAAGCGCACGGAACGCTGGACCATCGCGACGCAATAGCCAGTAGTAAAGAAGAAACGTGAATGCCGTCAGGGCAATAGATGATACGAAAAATATCCATATCATAGGTGTACCGACAATACGATTGTTCGCTTGATCCATGTCAAAGAAGTTCATACCAAATACAGTCTGCGCGTGAGAGTGTTAGTAGAGATCTGACGGCCGAGGTGTGTTGAGAATCACAGGAAGGACACTAACGGCCAAGAATGACGACGGAAGATATACCAACGTCAAAGTGGTGATGAATACTGCTGACTTGTTCAGCTGTAACATGTTTGAATTTTGTTCCTTGGCCAGGACCTGATTCCGAAATAGCAAAGTGTCGGCTAGCAGCTTTGAGACAATCTGTGTCCGCTCCTGCAAATGCGAAGCATTATGGGAATTTGCAATGCACTCTCGACGCTGATTTTTGAAAAACTGAACTCCGGCGTTATTTCGTGAGGGCACCGACCCGGAGCTAACAACGGCACACAGCTCGTCGAGAATATCTGTCGCCGATGCTAAGATGGCTGGAACTTCGAGAAATCGAGTCTGCAAGGCAGTCAATGTGCTGAGGCTATCGTACCCTAGACTCAATGGCCCACTAATAAAAGTGGCGATTGTACTGCCTGCAAGGGGTAGAAATCGTTGTTCGTGTACGGCGATATATTTCCTCCAGGCAGGGAAGTACTCTGAGAACAAGACCCGGTGTAACCAAAAAGGGTCGGATTCAACTTCGGGGCGAAGATCACGCAGTGAATTCTCAGCCTGCAAATGCGCTTTGGATCGTGGTGTGGGATTGAACAGTACGAAAAGACTGTGGGACGAAGTTTTGTCGTATCGGTGGTAAATTCCACTCTGGCGAATGACCCATTTGTTCTCTTGCGGCTTGTACTCGGGGTATCTCAGAGTGTAGGATATTTCTGTTTCTTCAATTTAGCAGTAGGATTGACACCCCGGTCAAAGCTAAGTACCAGTTATGGAGCCAGAGCAGGACTCTGTAAATGGAAGGCAAAATACCCCTTCGAGGTCATCACTGCGCCGATAAAAGCACGATGGCACCGCCCAAAATGATGGACCTATCCCGTGTCCAGCGACGAGGAGGTCCAGCATAGGCTTAGTGATCTGCAGTTTTTGCCAGGAATTCTTTTGACATATTGACCTATCAATTATTAGCGGAAGAAAGTGTGATGTGGATTTAACATACACAAGGCGACATTTGTAAGGCTTGTTCTGACTGTTTTCCAAAAAGGATGCCGTATCCTCTAGCGTGCGAAGGTCTGATTGTTGGTATGAGCCTGTGAGGAGTGTTGCATCCTGTCCGACCTCGAAGACTTGTACGGGTTCAGCCGGGCGGTCTAGACAGTAATCATCAAATAAAGTCATTATGTGCAGTACGTAGAGAGAATGATAAGAGAAGATTGAAATGATCTGGATTATTATATCAGATGTGCCTGAGGGGATATGTTTATTGAATTGCCACTCCGTTACACCCCTGCACGGATCTTCAAACATATACGACTGTGCCTTCCGCTGCGCCTCAACTCGGTTTGCCTCATATCCATGTCACACCAGCCTTGTACTAATCGTCTTGAGCCGAACTAACTCCATGTCAGTTTTCTTCAGCGAGAACGAACCATCTATCTCTTACTCGAGCTCAGCCTTGTGGGACAGGTGTCAGCAATCGACTTTGGGACAGACAAAGGATCATACTAACTTACAGTCTCCACTATTCTAGGGGCAGTGAAGGACCATTGGTCTTCTTTGATCTAGAACACGAGAATCAGCCTGCGCCCGATGCACAACTCTCAGGCGAATTACCTGAATCCCAAAGTCTGTTTGTCCAGGGAACAGACGTTCAAGTAAATCCTGAAGGCTGTCTCTACGTAAGTATCGAGCACTTGTGGTTTGAGGAGAGGTCTGTCCGTTTTCAGGCATTATTCAAATTGCGATCTTTTTGTTTTGACTTTGTGAGTTCGAAACACGGGGGTGTGATAAACCCCAAGCGGCTGAAAGGGTCAGTTCAATGTAACGTCGGGAGGACGATACCCGATCCTTTGCAAGCTTGCCTGGGGTACGCTGATTCGAGAGTTGTGAGATAACACTATGTCACATGGGGATGTCATCTCCGGTGTGTGATAAGACCAGGATCCCGTGCATAAGTCCAGACTTGATTGGTCTAAATATTCAAGGCATCTGAGGGGAAGTCTTCAATACTCTCACAGGTGAGACTTGCATTATGCATAAAATGCGGCTCAGTATTATAGTTTTATTGAAGTTGCCCCTTACTTTCGAACATTGCAACGTGGAATGATCCGGTGGAGTATATAGAGATCTATACAGGTTCGTCATGTCACAGGCAGACTTACCAGAATGGGCACGGTCCTGGCTCTCTGGTGTTTTACCCACCCAAAGGACGGAACAAAATCCAAATGGAAGTCCATCTCCATCTCAGAGTTCTTTTCTTCGTCCGCCAAATGACTCCCCGAGTTTAATATGGTCACCTTCATCTGTTTCAGACTCAAAGGGCACGGGGATTCTCACAAAGTGCTCAGAGAAACGGCTTGTTGTCACACTGGGCCGTGAGCGGACTGTCAATAGATATCTGAGGGGCATCCATCTATTTGTACGTTACTCATATTCGAAATTCCAAATTCGACCAATCTTGAAACCGGAAAAGCTAACATAAATAGATGATCACAGTCAATGCAACTCTCGGTACAGGTCTCTACTGGCGTGGTGGTCAGATTCTTGAACTCGGTGGACCGTTGGCAGTGCTTCTATCTTTCATCTTCATCGGAATACTAACGTGGGCCGTCATGCAATGTATCACTGAAATGCTGTGCATTTGGCCGATACCTGGTGCATTGTCAGTATATGTTAGCCAGTTTGTCGACGAAGAACTGGGAATCGCGGTCGGTGTCACATACTGGTACATTGCCCCCTAGAAACACCAGTTTCATAGAAAGAATTGGTAATATCTAGGCATTCACGAGGAGAAAGCTACTGACAACTATCACAGGTTTGTCTATTCGATGTCCTTTTCTACACTGGTGGCAACATCGGCCGCGGAGTTCAACTTTTGGGATTACATCCGCGACAGGCCGGTTATACAGGGCCTAATTATATATCTACTGATCCCATTGATACTAGTCTGCATTAATGCCATAAGAATTGAGGTATGCTTCCTCCGTCATTGCTGACCAATGCAAATGCCTTTGGCCTCGGGGCCGAGAAGCTGCCAGCTGACGAGTATTCAGATATATGGTTGGTTGGAAGTGGCAACAGGCAGCATCAAAATTGTATTGCTTGGTGTCATCATCGTGATACTGATTGCAATTAATCTTGGAGGTTAGTAAAGTGATTATGGCTTTGCTTGGGTGTGTCTGTTATTTGGGGGTATATGTGCTAACGATGAACAGCTGGCCCAGATACCCAGCCCTTGGGCGCCAAGTGTAAGCAATGACTATCGAGTCATAAATGGCTTGTCGGATTGAGATACTGATATCATCAGATTGGGAATCGCCTACCGAATTTGATACACGGGCGGCCAATAACTGGGGCGCTGCTTTACTGTGAGTCGTGGCATGTGTCTTTCCATCTGCTCAAACTACTAACGAACATACCAGTATGAGCATTTCGATAGCAACCTTTGCCTACACCGGAGTTGAAGTTGTTGCTGCCTCTGCCCTAGAGGCAAAATGGCCACATCGCACAGACGAACAGTCAACAACCCCAGGAAGGTCTCTGCGGTCTAACGGTGCCCATATCGGGAAATCATTCAAGTTTTCTGCTATATTTATTCCTGTGCTTGCAATGATCGGATATACCATTAGTGGGCTGCTCGCAACGTTGAATATAGAGCGAAATGATTGCGCTCTCCCTCGGCTCAGTTGGCTTTCAATAGATGTGGAGGCCGGGTGCAAAATGCCTTCAAAGAGTGCTGCATTCGTTGCAATTGCGGCAATGTCCAATATTCCGCACTTGGCAGACGTGTTCAATGCTTTCCTCGTGTTCACGTGTCTCTCTTGTGCGGGTACTAATCTGTACATCGCCTCTCGGACCTTGTTTGGCATAACAAGCCGGTTGGATGGAGGCGAAGGTCAGAGATGGTATCTGCGTGTCTTTGCTTGGTTTGGCAAAACGGATAGACGACAGGTTCCCCGGCGAGCCATGATATTCTCCGCAGTTGCGTTCTGGTGGGTGCCATTCCTGCAGCTGATCCGCGGGAATAGCGACGCTCAATCCTCTGCGAATAACACGAATGAAACTCGCGCCTCCGTGGATACGGTAAGAGGACATCCTATCTTCTCTAACCTAGACTTCAGAACTAATGAAAGCGAATAGTTTGTGGAGGTACTGAGCCAGATGGCATACTCGGCGGTTTTAATCGTCTGGGGGTGCGAGTGTCTGGCATTCATTCGCTTCTATCAATGGTGTGTCTCACAATCCAGCTGTTTGATGGTTGCAATATTAACGGACATTCTATCACCCAGTATTTCTCAGCATCGTGATTATCTCGAACGCGAAAATGTCCCCCACGTCCAGCGCTGGAGCGAGCAGGATCCTGATGACTACCCATACCGCAGCCATAGCCAGCCATTGACGGCATATCTAGCCTTGTTGGGCTGTATCTTTGTCTCACTAGTCGCAAACGGTGCTGCGTTGTGGAATGGGTTCCATCTTTTGCCATTCTTAGCATCGTACCTGACGGTAAGAGAAATATTGTGTGCCTAAACGAATTCAATTTACATCTACTAACTAGGACTTGTTAAAACAGGTTATTGTCTTCGTCGGTCTATGGGTACTATTGAAGATTATGCGGGGCGCGAATTGGTCTTTGGTTGATCTCTCACAATCTGACAAAGTCGCTAGGATATTCAGACATCTACATGATATCCGCCTGAGTGTAACACAGTCCTAGTTTCTCGCATAAACATTGATACTTAATTTGAAGTTCAATACTGGCGGTGTTCTTCGATGGCGCAATAACACAACCCCCATTGTAAGCGCAATCAAACGATATGACGCAATTCTTTGGTGGCCAAGTAAATCTAGGAACGGAATTTGTTTCCAACACTAGGCTTTTGACAGTAAACTGTTGGAGTTCCTTGCGATAGCTAGATAATTAGACTAAAATTCAACTTGACTTAGCTATTGTAGGTACTGTGGATTGTAGGAGTGATGCCGCACCTGCCCAGGCCCACGGGTGCCCAGACCATGCCTGTTAGTCATCCAAAATGACCTCATTTCGCAAAGCGGGGCCAGGAGATTATTCTTTTGAAACACTCAGAACTCCCAGTCGACTTATTTTTTGCAAACAACAATACTCGCCAATCACTCCAAGATGTCAGCCTCCTTCAAGATCACCGACCTCCTCCCCCTCCCGAACTCGAGTGTTCGCATCCCGCGCCTCGGCTTCGGCGTCTACCGCTCCCCCACCAACCAGTGCGTGCAGTCCTGCCTGAAGGCATTGGACGCAGGCTACCGACACATCGACACAGCACAGTTCTACGCCAACGAGGCGGAAGTTGGCGAGGCATTGCGCATCACCAGCGTGCCCAGAGATCAGATCTTCGTCACGACCAAGATTCTCAGCCCCGCAGCCTCGGTCGAAGCTACCTACGATAAATTGCTGGCTTCCGTGCACAAGATTGGCGGCGCGGACGGGTATGTCGACTTGTTCCTGATTCACTCCTCCAGCTCGGGCTCTGCTGGGCGAAAGCTTTTGTGGCAGGCGCTTGAGAAGCTGTATGCGGAGGGCAAGGCGAGGAGTATCGGTGTTAGCAACTTCGGTGTGGGGCACATCGAGGAGATGCGCTCATATGCCCAGGTGTTCCCGCCTCATGTTAATCAAATCGAGGTTGGTGCTCTTGCTTATATCACTACTCTTCTATTCTACATGGGTAGCTTGGTTTGATCGTGATTACTGACATTCTATTTTTTGCAGCTCCACCCGTGGTGCCAGCAGCGCGTCATCGACGAATACTGCAAGAAGAACGGCATTATTGTCGAGGCGTATTCGCCCATCGTGCGAAACTATAAAGCCAACGACCCAGCGCTAGTAGAGGTGGCAAAGAAATACGGCAAGTCCACTCAGCAGATCTTGATCCGCTACGCGCTGCAGAAGGGCTGGGTGCCTCTGCCCAAGACCGACAACCCGGAACGAATCGTGGCCAACGCGGATGTGTTCAGCTTCGACATCAGCGTGGATGATATGGCCGTGCTGGATTCCTTCGATCAGGGCAGTGCCGGCGCTATCGTGGAGGCTGTGAACAACGAATGAGCGATCCTTGGAGCGTGTTCTTAATTACCCAGGCGCTTCGAAACCAATCAGACCCGACCAAGCGATGCAATGTCATCACATTGCTCGCGGTCAATAATTCGGCGGCTGCATCAGGAAAGCATTGACAGATTGAAGCGTGGCGCGAGACGGGTTCACGTCATGTTTCGATGACACGAGCCAGGCTAGACGCTGTCGAATGAATTGCTTGCCAATCGCCCGCTTGCTCAGTGAGGCATCGAAGCCGCCTGTGAGAAACAATTAGTTATTTATTCATATTTCACATAGCGTTTGAATCCATCACCCAGACCATCTGGGGCATTGCATACATACCCTCATCGTTATAAAACAGACAAACGATCGCCAGAAGCGTCCCCGCCGAAAGATCTTTCCCATTTTCACAGGTAACCAGCACCGACAGCGACGAATCCGTCCCAAGACGGGCGCCGATGAACTCACGCACCTTATCCAGACATTTCCGTAGATCCCGACTTCCCAGTTTCCCAGAATCACAGCCCAAATTCAGTCGCTTCGCATTGCCCTCAGCAGCCGCAATGCTCCCATTGCAGTCAATGACAAGATCATACCGATTCCCAGCATCAACGCCCGTCCCCGAACCAATGTACAAATTGCGCGTGGGAGAAATGAGCGTCGCGTCCTGAGCCACATCCAGCAGCTTATGCTCAGCCACTAGCCGATCAATAAGTTCCGGCAATTCGTCTTCAGGTGTATTTTTCAAAACAGCTTGGTTAGCCCAGAAAACCGGCGGTGTCAACCCATACGCCCACGCCTCGCTATCATCACCCGCGCCTTGGATGTATCCGCCCTCGGACATTTCGGCGCCATGCACGCGCCTGGAAGCGGAGCATAGTACGAGTAGATTATACTCATCGCCCTTGTGCAGGTCCGCTGGGTGGAAATATGTCCTATTGGCCCATGCGATCTGGATTGGCTTGCCAAGTTGCTGGCGCAGACTGTCCAGATCGAGTTTTAGGTTCTGGGTACCAAGTATCAGCCACTTTTGCCCGGATGAGGGGTCGTGGTGCAATAGTTTGCGCAAGTCACGTTAATGATATGCACTCGTACCTTTAGGGAATGCACGAATCCTTCGATTCGATTCTCGATCTGCGCTTCTTCCGATGCGCCCAGGTAATTGGGCGGAAGACGGACTGGGTGGTATGCAGTCGCGGATGGGAACAGGGCTCTGTTCAGGACGGCGCTCCAGATCGGGACGGTTTTTGATAATGCATCGGGCATCACTAGGGGCGGGTTAATAGAGTGCTCCGGGCTTAGCCGTAGTGATGGCATGCATAGCAACCACCGGGGTAAGGGGAGTGGATAATTTTCTAATCGGGGATGGTGCAGGTAGAGGTGGTTACATACATTTGCCTCGGCGAGTTGAGTCCACAATTACACAACTGCGGAATTGAAAGAAAATGTAGTTAGCCTTTTGCGTTCTTTTTATGGGCCTTTGGGATGATTATGCAGTGATAAGAGTTGGCCATGGTTTATACTTCACAGTTCAATGAAGGTCAACCAAAGGCACTCCCACACAGATGGGAATCCACAAGCAAAATAAGACGGTGAAAAAAATGCGAGACTAACCCCCCATGATCTCTAGCTAGCGGAAGTAACTGCAGGTTCAACCTACGAAAGCTAAAATCCCACTGACCGGTGTGGCCGTCGGTGCTTTTGAAATAAGCGCTGCCGGCTTTGGCCGCAGGCGGAATATACCAGCTTCCACAGCGCTCATTGGCAACCAGTGGTAAGCCATAGTGGTCAGCGACCTCTTGCGCAAAGGTGGCATCTGTCTCAATAGACTGGAGCCGATTGGCGACGGACAGCGCCGATCGACGCAGAGACGAAAGTGTCTGGGAGATTGACAGCTGCTCCGGAAAATGAAGGGATTCCAGGGTTGGAAAAGTGTCGGAGGACCCCATGCTTTCTTTTGCCTAAAGCTAGCAAGTATATTTTCGAATTCAAATATATCAGCTTGTGTACTCTGGGGTTGTACTAGGAGCCGTTTCAGGTCCGCAGGCTGTGTAAAATGACGATTTGACCCGAGATCCGCTGAGGTCGTGCTGGTTTAGATTGATTTGATTTGATGAGATGTTCTGGTTTTTTGATCTTCGGGTTGTGAAGGAAGGCTTGTGGAATTAGCAGGTGCGTTTGGGATTTTGAGTCTGACCAATCATGGTGGTTGGAGGGAATAGGTGGACCCGAGTTCGTGCGATATATACAACAGGTGTACTACATGGTTCCTGGTGGTGTGAATATGGAAATTTGGCTATTGGGATGAAATAATTGCTGGCTAAAATTTTAGGAAGTCTACAATGTCAAAGTCCGGACTGCCGCGCTCCGAAAATGGTAAGATAGGCGTCGGGCACTGCTCCCCCTAGCAGTTGATGATAAACTACCTTTTGATCACGGTGATAATAGAATGAGTTGAATATTCAAATCGCTCATTACTCACCGGAACTAGAATGGTCTTACTCCGCATCGAGGTATAATGTCGGGTTTGTCTCTCCCAACCCGCCAAGCAGGCTTTGAACGTCCAAGTGCATACTTGATATTATCTGACCGCGGCAGTTATTTAAGATGACACGGGAAGATGGACCAACGGGCGGAATCTCGGGCCTGCATGCTGATGTATGTTTCTCAATCATTTCCGTGCCCCCCGGCTTTCTTTGCGAATTGGAGTTCGGCCTCCCCTTGGAGGGCAAGGGGAAGACAATATGAGAAGACGGAGCCATGACCGTGCATGAGTTCGGGCCTACGGAGTAGTAGGTTTATGTGTAGGTACGGAGGAATCGTATTCAGTACCCAATTGTACGGCCCATATGCATGCAGTCTAGAATCTTGTACATTCTAAACATCAGGTGATAAAGTAACTTGCATATAGAAGTCACTTGAGCAGAGTCTTGAATAAAGTCACGAGACTGTATAAGGCAAATTTCAAACATGGATTGAAATAAACCGGTGAGAAGATGCGAGAAGATGCGAGAAAACGCAAGGTGAAACTATCCCACCTGCCCGGAGTAGAAAATGGATACTAGTCTGTAAATAGACTAGCGTACTATATTTACCTGTGCTTTTATTGGCTGAATATCTGGCCATACCCCCAGGTTCGAGGTACTGGATACCTGCTTTGGCACTATGATATAAGCCAAGTCCAGGTATCAGGTACACATAGCCCCAACGTCAGTGAGCCCCTCCCGCTCTGGCCCGGTTTCCTTTTAGGGATTTTGATTTCGGCGTCATTTGGGATCAGCTCTTGCCTTGGCTTAAATACTCCAGTCGCCTAATTTTTTTGCTTTCCCCCAGGCAACCTTCTTCTCTTTTTACCTGACTCTCCTAGATCGTAACAAATACTTCGCACATTGTACCTCTACTTTCCCCCCAATCTCAATAAACAAACACAAAACACCTCGGATCTAATTTCCATATCTTCATCATGGGCAAGGTACGAGGATCATTGTATTCCTCATGAGAGACCCGCCGATGCTAAACGTGTCTACAGATCACAGAAATCTTCTTCGATTGCGACAACACTCTGGTCCTCTCAGAGGAGCTGGCCTTTGAGGCTTGCGCCGACCTGGCCAATGAGATTTTGGAGGCGAACAACATCCCCGACCGCTATACCGGTGACCAACTCATCAAAGACTTTGTCGGTCAAAACTTCCGCGGTATGATGGCCTCCTTGCAGACCAAGTACAATTTCGAGATCGAGCCGGAGAAGCTGGAAGGATACGTCAAGAAGGAAGAAGACAAGGTCATTGCCAAGTTGGAGGCCAAGGCTAAGCCCTGTGTCGGTGCCAGCGAGGAGGTGGAGAAGCTTTACGCATCGAAGCAGTACGGTCTTGCCGTTGTCTCCTCTTCCGCTTTGCGCCGAGTGCTCGCTTCCATCAGGAAGGTTGACCAGGACAAGTACTTTGACGAAGACAAGGTCTTCAGCGCTGCCAGCTCTCTGCCGAAGCCGACTTCTAAGCCCGACCCCGCTATCTACCTGTATGCTCTCGAGCAGGTCGGCAAGACTGCTGGCGAGACTGTTGCCGTCGAGGACAGCAAATCTGGCGCACTTTCGGCGGTTCGTGCCGGTATTCCCGTTATCGCCTATGTTGGCAGCTATAACGGCGAAGAGACACAGAAGGAGATGGCTAAGGCCCTGACTGACCTTGGTGCAAAGACCGTCATGTATCATTGGTCTGAGTTTGAGGATCGTATGAAGGATATCGAGAATAGTCTGGCCAGCGATGCTCAGTCCAGCCTTTAAACTTTCTCTGGTGACGTTTATACGCCCATGATGTTATGATAGCGAGCGTATGGTCGTTAGGGAGCTTTTTCTTTCTATTATTTTTTTTTCCCTTTCTCTTGACGTTTTCTGTTCTCAAAAGGTGTTTCCATTTCTTTTGACACAAGAGTCGTTCTGCTTGACGCTGGACTGTGTTCGGTTATTACTACCTTCTTCTTTGCCTGGTGCATTATTCTTCCGTATCTTCCGCCTTCATATAGACAGGTTTTGATGCGCAATGAGATACCATTTAGCAAATATCTTTTTTTTCAACTCAGGAGTTTAGTGTACATTGTGTAGTTGCATTCTTTCATAAACACTTGAAAGCATCGAAGACCGATCTATGAGAATGATAAGATAAGGGCCAACCCCGCCATTACCCCTCCCGACCTCGGGTGCCCATTTGCCAGTTGAGATTGGTTGATCTAGCAACTACTCCATTAGACAGATATATCAATATCAGCTTGTTACCATTTCAATCAAAATCACCCATCACAATGTCAGATCGCACGCAGGCCAAGTCGAAACTCGTCTCGCGGGGACCATTGGTACGTTATTCCAATCTCTTCGAGGGTCTATTCAGCAACAAATCCCCAGTCTACCATGTATAAAATAGAGTTGGGGTGATATCATTGTGCCAGCGCATGACTGACGCGTTATTCCAAACAGGACCCTAACGAGGCCCGCTGGGCTCGAATGGTCAAGACAACATACACTGACCCCCTGGGTGTCGAGCGAACATGGGAATCAGCTGAGCGCACGGTAAGACCTACTCCGCCTTGTTCCTTGCTTATCTATGTATGCGCTGTTGGTCAATATCCGGGGTATATGCACTACACCCGGTGCATGTATACAAGTGACAGACCCTCGGAACTGCCACAAGAACGCAACTGCATGATAGACTAAGATCCAGCCTCATATAAATCATGAAATGGTGGTTCGCATTAGCAGGGCTCCCCAGTACCGGGAGCCTCTGCGCCAGGTGACATAAACCCGGGTATTACCCTGTGCCGTATCCACCAAACCCACATCATTGGTTGCCTTGCAATGTATTGGATGCATTGGTCGGATCTCGGTTACCACCCAGCTCAAACAATTTCTTAGACTCTCTGCCTTTAGAATCTATATTTTGGATTTGATGCTAACCGCGTTTTCCCAGACTCGTCCTGCCGGTATTGACCTTGATGGCGTGGGGATCGTCGCTATTCTGAACAAAGATAGTGGCTCGGAGCTACTTTTGCAAAAGCAATACCGGCCCCCTATTGATGCAGTTGTTATTGAGGTTCCCGCGGGACTTATCGATGCGGGTGAGACGCCTGAGCAGTGTGCTATTCGTGAACTTAAGGAGGAGACTGGTTATGTTGGCGTGGCAGAGCAGACTAGTCCATTGATGTTTAACGGTATGTGGGCAGTGGCTGCCAGCTTTGGTCTCGTTTCGCAGCGTCATCCAACTTCTTGGGGAGCTGAAAACTAACAAATATCTGTGGCTTGATTAGACCCAGGACTTTGCAATACCAATCTGCATATGGTCCACGTCAGGGTTGATATGTCTCTTCCCGAGAACAAGAACCCAAAGCCTGAGCTCGAGGATAACGAGTTCATTGAATGTTTTACTGTTCCTTTGAGCTCGCTGTTTGACGAGATGAAGAAGCTTGAAAAAGAAGGTTATGCTATTGATGCCAGGGTTGGAACGCTAGCTGAGGGGGTTGAACTAGCAAAGAAATGGAAGTTGTGAGCTAGTAGCCGTGTAGTATGTCACTGGCTTGTAGTACAACCATACATTGATACACAACGCTCTATTGTATATCTATGAAACATCTCGCCATATTCCTTTTTTTTCCATCCCCCATACGTACATGTTATTCCCACTCAAAGCAGCCCATCTTGCTTCAGTCCCTGGTACAAAGCCCAAGCAGCCAAAGTCTTCCCATCCCTAAGCCCTTCCTTCCACAAGTCCGTCAAAGGCACAATCTTAAGCGTAATCTTCTCCCCGTCCTCCCGTAACCCCGTTAGCTTCCCCTGTAACTCCTCTATCTCCTTCCTAGGCATAGACTTCTGACATAAGAACAACGGAATGAACTCATCACTCCCACCAGGGGACGGATAAACAGCTTGCTGCAGGCGCTCGCCATAACCAGGTTCCTGTGCAGCCTGCAATGCCAGCGAGGTCATATCAATCAGATCGCTCTGCTCAACCTGCAAACCCGTCTCTTCTTGGATCTCCTTCGCCGCACCACCAGCAAACGTCCCACTGTCATCGAGCATCCCAGCCGGAATCTCCGGAAACGCCAGCGAGCCTGCTGGAATACGGGGCTGGATGGTCAGGATAGCGCGCTTGTCATTCTCAGTCGGGGAGGGTATATCATCCGGTTGAAGGATGAGCTATTCATAAAATTAGAAAAGAACAAAACATGTTTATGCTTTTGGGTGGTGGGGCTGGGGCGCAGTATGTATTTCTTTGCCCAGATGTAGACAATAGCGCAGAGGGGAAAACCCTCTTATCGAGTAGAAATGTTTTTGGGTGCAACTCACTAGCATGCCAACACTGCCACCCCGCAAGAATACGCTGCCGGGCAAAGTCTCGCCCTGGCCATTTGATACCTCTGCTTTCAATTTGATGAAGCCTAATCGCCCACCACCGAAGCGGTCGACGGATTGGATATCGATTTTGCGTAGTACATATGGGTCACTGTGGAACTCGTGTGAGGGGTGTTCTTGTCGCGCGAGGGACTGCTGGAGGGTTGTTATCCAGACTTTGAAGGCTGGGAATGAAAGTAGATCATTCTGGCTTAAGTCTGGGATGCTATTCACGTTGAGGTTTGAGCCGGGGATTGTGAATGTTGACATCTTGATTGGTTTTATTGTTGCTTTGGTGATGCTGATGGTTGGTCTGTGTGTGGGGATGGGTTGTGTTGGCTTCAGGTGTCGTGCGGCAAGGCGGAAGCAGTTCATTAATTCGGATTTGGTCAGATTTAAGTCCTCGATTGGGATGTTTTACGATGGCAAATTGGGTTGTAAGTGTTCTGGACACAACGCGCACATATGGATGTTCATTGTTTTTTGTTTCTATGACGTCGTGGAGTCTTGATCTTGGCCCCTTTTCATACCGGCACACACTAACTAAATATATATTTTCGATGTCCATAACCAAAGCACTCTTGTGAATTATTAAATTCTTAAGAAATAATTATGTTTATGTAAATATTTGGAATGAGTCATGAATTCGTCATGGAGCCCATTTACAGCTTTGGAGCTATCGGCCCCAAACTTCATATAGTTCCATCTTTTATTAGAAACAGCAACTAGTGCATAGCTTCGTCTACTGGTTTCAAACAAATGGGATTCAGGGGTCAACTTTGTCATCATGCGCCCCATACCTACCGTCAGCCATACATCACGTAGATATCGGATTTTAAGTCACGGTAGGTATGAGGTTGTCCATGTTGAACTTGACATCCCTACGAGCAATGATCCAACTATTCATCGGTCAACGTGCTATCCATATAGACGGTGTGGACCAGACGTTTGTGTAAAGCTATACAGAAATATGAATAATATATATTACAGCTACAGCCTGACAGCCTCGTAGAAAACCCCCAACGAAAAGACTCATGGTTTCGTTTCTATAAATTATCTCTATCTAGTCACGGCCACAGCCTGTCTACTGCATCTTTCATGTGAATTTCTACATTCTTTGACTAGGAACAGAGATCTCGGGCTCAGACGAGGGGTGATATGCGTGTCACACGAGCTCCGCTGGGCTAGAGAGAAAAGAAAAGCGGAAACTTGAAAGTGCTTGAACGCAAGTACTTCGGCCGAGCAGGAACAGGTGAATAGCGGTCAGCCTTTTCTACAACTTGTTCGCTGCCTGGGTGAGCAAATCTGCTGATAAGGTCATAGAAGCATCGATGTCGACATGTCCTAATGTAGCATCTGACCTGCTCATGTTCAAAAGCAAAATGTTACCCGGGCAGTTTAGAGGGAGCCTATTTTCAATCCTATCAATGGCTACATGGGTTTGCCGCATGCTCGAAAGGTCACATCTATCATTCTCCGAAATAAAGCACACTCTAGGATCATCCGAATTTGGAAACTCCATAATCAGACGATAAAAGCCCACCACCAATCGCATCATATTTTATAGCCGACGACACCCCCCTTCTCTATGCAGCGCAGGGGAAGATCCCTACAGAGTAGATCCCCGAGCTCTAGAAGTCGCATAGAACTTCACCCGGGTGAAATCTGTAGTCCTTCCCCGCTCCGGCAACGCTAGCTCTCGCATGTTGCATGCGAGTTTATTGCATTAGATTGTCCCCGAGCAGATAAATTGCATCCGCACTTTCTCGATTTTAATCCGGGGGAGAGGAAACCGAAATTTCACCCGGGTGCATGAGTTGTGCTAGGGTTTTTCCTGCCTCTTCCCGTGTGGCTTACAATCACATCACTCCTTACAGCGGGTATAATTTAAGTTGGGAAGGGAAGGGGGTGAATGAGCGTTAACGGGAATAGGTCCCTTTGTTCCGGGTAAGTGGAGTAAACGATTTTTCTACCGTTGCCTTGCAACATGCGTGCGACCCATGGTGGCACAGGGGGAAAATAAAAACAGGCGTTTATATTGGATATCTGACTATTTTTATACCACCCTTAAAACGCGCTCAGATTATTACGGGCGCTAAATAGGCTTAGGTCTGAGATTCCTGTTGACAGGCTGAAAGTGACTAACGTCAGTCATGCCAAGCCACCCGACTTGTTTTACGTGGGGATATTTGCTTACGCGGTGGTCAGCCTATATCCTGACCTATTTTCGCATTTGTGCTAGCCCAGCCACATACGTTGGATATGATTGGCAAAGCTGCTTCTATGTTAAGAATGTATTACTGTATCTCAGGCACTTCGTATAGATGGATATAGATGGGAAGTATGAGAGAGCAGTATAGCCCCCTGACCATAGGGCGAATAATCTTGGAGTCGAGTCATCACCTGAGCGTTTTGACCAAGACCATGGGGGTCCAACGCTCAAAGATATCCCGTGGGCAATTTGGGCAACCATATATCGGCCCATTTGCAAGTTTTGTTGCATGATTGCATGTCAACCGGGAATTCAAGGAACCCCATCCACTGGCGATTGAATACCAAGGCTGCCAATGATGGGTGGACATTCCAATCAAACCCTGGAAGACCCAGCTATTGATTAGAAATTGCCTCATTCTGGGTGAACGGAAGAGGAAATGCGGTATTGTTCAATCCGTAGTCAATGCTCAATGGGAAGCCGACATCGCACTACTTGAGCCGGGTCACCCCAGTACCCAGATGAACCAACTAAGAGCACACAAAGGCTCATCGGACGGAAACGCCATTGGTTTTTGTTAGAGCTTGGTCAAAACAACCGATGCGTTTAAGCTCGGTAAAAGTAGGAAAAGAGCGGTGACGAAGCAAACAATGCCCAAGGGCTGCAAGGACAGGCGTGGGGACTCCCAAAGGATTTTCCTAATCATTAGACGGCGCATGTCATATCGGGTGTTGGGGAACCATAGGCAGAGTTTTAGGCAATGGAGTAGAGTTGGACTGTACCGGTGAGGCTGTCTAATAATTGAGGGATCATCTGTTTTAAATAAAACCTATTTCAATTTTTCTTTTGTTGATATTTTGGCAAGTCCATAGAAAAAGTGAGGCACAAGGTCAAGACGGCTACCCATTTAACGCCGTTAAGAGAAAGATAAAAAAAAATGACATGGGCTGAGAAAGGTGTATGTCGGAGAAAAAGAGGTAGCAATATAAATAAAGGCAACCAGTAAACCTTGAAGGGACGCAAAGATGCTAGGCAGAATGGTAGGACGATCGACATCCTCTCGGGCTAGTCACCCAGGCTGCCTTGCAACCCTTTTAAGAATTCCTTAGCCACCCTATTGCATAAATATGATTCATTTCCCCTCTTTTATACATGTGAATTCATTCCCATCTCTTTATAGGTACGTTGGGCACCTGAAAGACTCAAAGGTTAAACTAATTCTCCCTAGTTGAAATGAGCGAGCTGTGTAAGGAGGCACGGCCTCGGCGTTTCTACTTGGATGCCAAGGCTCGACTCTCAGACACAGTCTGTAGCGACGTGTCACCCAGGCAAGTCGATTCCTTTTATTGCTTACATATCTTTTTAACAGTTTATAAAGGCGATCTATTAAAAGATTATTGCCAGAAGAGCTCATTTCTGAATCGATGGGTGCTGGCTGCTGCTCCGCCACGCCACCAATATCCGGTGCTCGGCCGAATTCCACCGGCGTCCCGGGAGACGATTGCACTATGGAAACACTCAGTAGCCACGGCGTGCGAGTCCTCAGAAGTCCCGCTCGCACCAGTGTAGGCCACGTTGACAAATCTCGTCGCCGGAACAGCTTCCGGGTCTCTAGAGAGGCTCGGCGGTTGTCGCTCTCGGCTTCCCAGCTAAATCCCGACGCGCCTCAATGTTTAATTGAATGCCTCGCAGATCCAAAAGAGAGCAATGTGCCCAGACAGGAAAAGAAGTTGCAGGTAGCTCAAGGGTTTCCGACACGCCCGGAATTGCAAAGATCACATTCAACGCCCATTGCTGTGCACGGTCAAAATGTTGATGGAATCCAGAAAGTTCCTCACACTGTGCAAGCGCAAGAATCATGGCACACAAAAAATATTCAACTATTAAAGGAAAAAGTGGGAATAATTGAGGCACCGACAGTCGCTCAGGAAGCAAGGCCACTTGAAATGTTTAGGCAACCGGATACCCACACCATCACCGAAAAGCAACTGATCAATGAAGTGCGGGGAATCTATACAGGCCTTGTCATGGTGGAAAAAAAGTGCATCGAGATCGACAGGCAACAGGCGCAATCAAAGGCCGAATTATCACAGGCTCAGTGGCAAACACTCGTCTCACTGCACCGAACACTACTCTACGAACACCATGACTTTTTTCTCGCCTCCCAGCACCCGTCAGCTGGTCCAGTTCTCAGAGATTTAGCTGAGAAGTACGCAATGCCGGCGCGCATGTGGCGTTATGGAGTGCATTCATTCTTGGAGCTGCTGCGTCAGAAACTCCCCGGCTCGATGGAGTACATGCTTGACTTTATCTACCTCTCGTACTCGATGATAACATTGTTGCTGGAAAGCGTGTCATACTTCAAAGAGACTTGGATCGAGTGCCTAGGTGACTTGGCGCGGTATCGCATGGCCGTAGAAGAACTTGATAAGAAGGATCGCGAACTATGGGCAGGCGTGTCGAGGTATTGGTATAATCAGGACGCAGACCAAAGCCCAGAGAACGGCCGCATCCAGCATCATCTTGCTGTTTTAGCACGCCCGGATATTCTTCAGCAGTTTTTTCACTACACGAAAGCATTGATCAGTGTACGCGCATTCCCAAATGCTCTCGAGAGCATGACACAGCTGGTCACTCCTTGGATGAATGTGCCAGCTCAGAACCAAACTTTGATAACTTCATTCGTGACTACCCACGGTGCGCTTTTTATGCAGGCTCCGGTCGAAGAATTTGTTTCTCGGGCGAACGTGTTTCTTGCTACTCTGCGTAAGGATATTAGCCGGGTAAGCCGACACGGGCAGCAAGGTGTTCAACTCACGTCTTGCAATATCGCTGCGATATTTCAATATGGGAGCAAAAATGGAGTGATGGAAACAGATTTCACAGTGAAATTACGCAATCCTACAGCAGAAGATCGCCTAGCGGCAATGGAGTGGGCATCTAACACAACTGCTACAAAGCCTATCTATCCTGTCTATAGCAATCTCTCGTCCCAGCTTGCATTCCGAGCGAGCTCTCTCGCCTTTCATACATTAATTGTCATGCTCGGCCAAATCGGTGACCCAAACATGTATCCGAGTGTGCACATCTCTATGGCATTTATGTGGTGTCTCACGCTTAACCCATCGGCCATACAACGACTAGAGCCGCTGGTTCCGTGGTCGCTACTTGCCAGTTATCTCAACACCCTGTTCCGTCCCGACACAATCATGTCGAAGATCGAAGACGAATCATTCCCGCTTCTTGACGACTCTACTACACAACAGCTACCGGAGGACTTTTTGATCAGAGGACAGGCATGGAGCCGGCTTTATTACCCCGAAAGGTTTTTCGAAGGGGCCCCTACAGAAGACAATAGACCATCAACAGAAGAACCCTCGACAGTGATACCCAGAAGACATCGATGTCTTTGGCTTGGAGTGCGGATCGCAACAGTCTGTTTGCCCTTGTGTTACGTTCCTATGCGCACATTTAATACTGACCATATATCTTGTATTAGTACACCCGCTGGATGACCTACGACCAGACGCGACGGTTCACGCCCACCCAGTTAGCAGAAGAATTTTCGCCGATTGCAGAATCCACCGCTTATCTCTATGGTAATCCTTATTCACTAGGAGTTGAGACATCATCCGTCGACCAGGAGATGCAGGAAGCTTGAAAACGCGGTTGGGTGACTGCTGGCTCTGTTGGTGGCTCCGTTGCGGCGTAGGCTGTGCGCCTTGACGGTAATCATTTCGGGGCTGGTAGAATCCTTGGAGTTTCTTTTTTTTTCTCTTGTTCGAATCATTCCTTTAGGCCCTTTCCGTACACGAAGCCAGAGAGTGGATCCCTTTTTTTTCGTTATTACCAGAGAGGAAATGAATGAGTCGCCACGACTACACGACAGATATCAGATATATCAGATCACTCTCTGGATCCACCCTGGACGGCCTGCTTCCGCCTGGACCACTCTCCAAGGACTGGACCATTTGGGATCTCCGATGATTATCACATCCATTGCCATGGATCTATGGGAACTTGGCCTGTCCCGGGATGAAATCGCTTCCGTCCGTCTGGTTCCATGATGATTGGGAACCTAGCCTGTCCCAGGATGGCCTCGATTATATCCATCCAGCCCCATGATGATTTGGAAATTTCGCAAGCCTTTCTGATCAGTTCTCAGGTATTGGACTATGCATTCCACCGTGGTTGGGATTCTCTTTTTGAAGACCAAGACTCCCGCCTCAATTACGGTTTTGGGTTCGGGTTATTGCGTACCACTTCCATCCAGAGGGGACACTTGGGGCTATTAAAAAGAAGTCATCCTTGACTTATCGATGTGTTGTTTTGGAATTGCTATTTGGAGAAAGGATTGTTGCGTGTATAACAGAGGACATAAGATTAGGGGGAAGAAAAGTGCCAGGATGAAGGGCAAATGAGATGATAAAGAGAAGGAAAGTATTTGAATCAAAATATGGAAGCTTTCAGTGTCAGTTCCTTCCTATTTGGGAAGTGTTCGCATATAGTATATGGATATGCACGCATACTCCCCCTAAAGCTGTCCTTCAAGGTTAGCCCCTTGTCCATTACTCACATACTTTTTTGTCCCATTTTTATAGCCTGTGGATAGCAGCATGGCCAGCAAAGCGTCTGCATGCCATGATCCTGTTCTCTGAGTCAATTTCCTTTGCTATCTTTTGCTAGAGACAGTCCTCTAGCTTTTCCCACTGATGAACATTCTGAAAGCGTATATCTACAGCGAGTAGCACCATTTGATAAGGAAGAATCAGCTCTTGTATGCGACAATGTCCATTCCAAGAGGCCGATCTATGCGATCCCGGGTAAACGCGTATAAATAGGCAGATAGATGAGAGTTCAGATTATTAATATATATAGATTCTAATATAAGTTAGAATATAGTAGAATATAGTAAAATACGTAGCTACAAACCGTGGCTCCCCGGATGTGGATCAGATCCATTATCGGCTTGCGCGTTGCCGATAAAAGGCCAAGCTGGCGATTATCATACATTCCTCCCCCTCCCTCCTTCTCTCTTCAAATGGCGAGGATCATTCTGTTTTACCTCTATGAATAAACAATTACTCTCGACCTAAGTGCTTGCCTTCTTCCTCCGGGCATCACTCACGTCTTCCCCACTCCGCAGCTCTTCCGTCTCCGCGTCTGACGTCCAGCTCGTCACTCTCCACAATGGCGGCAGCTTGGGGCGAGGTCTGTCGCCAATGCGTCAATACTGTGGTGGAAATCCCAGTCCAGATCTTACTCATTGCTGCCCTAGCCACTTTGCTGGGACTGTTTGTTCTAGTGAGTCCACGTTTCCCCCGCTCCGCTTGCACCAGCCAGATCGCGCGGTGATAACCCAGACACGTGTAGCCCCAATTGCGATTTACTGACCTGTCAATTCTTTTTGCAATTATATAGTTCTCATTATTCATATTTTTTGTTGCGCCAGTCCCACGAGAATCTCTACCAGAAGAAAAGAAGTATAGAACCCTTGCCAAAGATGGATCCGTGACAGATCCCGAACCCCTACCCTGCTGGCTCGAAAGCCTAGACGCCGAAAAGAGCACTCAAAAAGCCGCCACAACCCACATAATAGCACCAGCCGAGATATTCATGTCCGTCGTGGTACCAGCCTACAATGAGGAAGACCGGTTAACCGGCATGCTGGAGGAAGCCGTCAACTACCTAGAGCACATGTACGGGGATACAGCCAGCACCATCGCCCGCTCCGGTAGTCCAGGCACAATGGAGACACGCTCAATGCGCAAACGCAAGCCGAACGGGGGCACTACCAGTGACGCCATGGGCTCGGCCTCGGATCGCGGCTGGGAGATCATACTCGTCTCGGACGGGTCGACAGACCGCACGGAAGAAGTGGCATTCCGGTTCGCGCGCGACCACCAGCTCTCTCTGCACCCCAAGGGACACGCGGGTCCGTGGACACCCAAGGCTGCGGAGGGCGTTCATATCCCGCCTGGCACGATCCGCGTCGTGAACTTGACTCATAACCGCGGCAAGGGCGGCGCGGTCACGCACGGTATGCGCCATGTCCGTGGGCAGTATGTTGTCTTTGCGGATGCGGACGGGGCGAGCAAGTTCGATGATCTGGGTAAGCTTGTTGGAGCTTGTCGGGACGTAGAAGATGCGAAGGGACGGGCGGTTGCTGTTGGATCGCGGGCGCATATGGTTGGGAGTGAGGCTGTTGTGAAGGTATGGTTTCTGATATATGGGTGATGGGATGCTTGCGAGATCGATTACTGACTCTACTCGATAGCGATCCAAGCTTCGAAACTTCCTGATGCACTCGTTCCATTTGATTCTATGGCTCATGACACCTCCTAAAACGGCTACCGTCAAGGATACGCAGTGTGGGTTCAAGTTGTTCTCCCGCAGTGCGCTGCCTTATATTGTGCCGTATATGCATTCCGAGGGCTGGATCTTCGATGTTGAGATGCTCATGCTGGCCGAGTTCGCACGGATTCCTGTGGCTGAAGTGCCCGTGGGGTGGAGAGAAGTCAAGGGTAGCAAACTGAATGTCTTACGAGATAGTATTGGCATGGCCTGGGGTCTGGCTGTTCTGCGGGCAGCTTGGTCGCTGGGTGTTTATAGACAGCGCTGATCAAGTACGGAACTTCATTGTTCCTACTATTTTCGGACAGTTTTCCATGGTGAACATATCGCATCTTGCATTCTTGGAGACTCGGATTTTTTTTTTACTTGAATTGGATAATTTGATTGGTTCCAATATAGTTCTTGGGCTAATAGGACACCTTTTCCTGGCAAATATTTACTATAGAACAGGGGTAGAGCAGTCTAGATTTCAAAGTGACAGCATTAAAGATTGGCTAGATGTATGTGATGACGTCTCTGTGTATTGGAGTATATAGCTTCCAAGGTTGTCCAGACTTCGTGATCCACTAATACGTGGGTCTTGGGCAAGATCGCACATCTCCAAGCAACATACATCCATGGAAGGATCCAGGAACGGGTCATTGGAGATAACCTTAATGTAATGATTTAATGACTTTGAGCATTTGCCGAGCCTTTTTCTAGCATACGGTGAAGTATATGTAGATCTAGGGGCTGATCAGATACTATGTACTTCTAGTGGGTCGACATCGTGTGGTGCTTTACATTTCATGTTATGCAAGGTCATTTATAGGCCTCTATTTTTGTTCAGCATTGACGTTTTCCGTCTCCAATTGGAAAATTCTGACGGTGGCGACACATCTATGTAGCGTCTACACCCGAGTGGTACCACTGCCTCTTAAAACATAATTCTAATAATTAATAGCCGCATTCTGAAACTCGACATTTCACCATTGCCATCTCTTATAATGAAAATATGAAGCCAAACCTCACTCGCACGTCAGTATCATCACGGCTCCTCCAACTCCCAGCCGAACTCCGTCTCAAGATCTACGAATATGCACTAGTCGTCCCAAACGAGTACCTAGTCAGCAAACCGATGATTGTACTAGGTGATCATGGCAAAACCTTCACAGCCCGCGGCCAATATCGAGCATTATCAATGAGTCCTCACTGGGTAGGCGAAGATGGCACCGCACGCAAATTACTAGCGGTGAACCGCCAACTCCATGACGAAGCCGAAGACTACCTCTATTCAACGCACACCCTCTTCCTCCGCAACTCCTTCAATCTCGACCGACTAGCCGATTTCCTCAACACGCTTAGCGCAACCGCCCGCGCCCGCATCCGTAGCGTCGGCTTTGAGGTCTTCTTCTTCGTGCACACGCAAACCGGTGTGCCGAAGCGCACGTTGAAACAATACGAGACCGCGGCACGGCTTCTGTCCGAGAAGCTTCCGCGGTGGAATAGCGTGCTGCTTTATCTCGATCCGCGCTACTATTATCCATCTGCAAACGTGGGTGGTCGGGATCTCACGGCCCGAGGGGTGTTCGATCTTGCCACGCGGTTCGGCGCCTTGTGCAAGGATGTGAGCTTCTATCCGCTGCCAAATGGTGATCACTATCTACTTGATGAGGCTCAGCAGTTTGTGTGGCGGAGTTGCTTGCTGCTGAGACAATCGGATGATCGTCGATCTATTAAGGGATGTTCTGCTTGGTCTTTGGATTTCCAGAAGCAATTGGTTACGCCAAGCCAGCTTCGGCCCACGTCATCTGTTTGCTGAGGTGTTTCCCTTTACTTTTACCTTTTCTTTTCTTTTTCTTTTCTATCTTTTTTTTTATATTGTATGCATCTTCAGCGTTGCAGACCTTCGGCTCTCGTTCGCCTTTGTGGTCTGATAGGCTAGCTTTGTCAGCTCTGTGTCATAACGTCTGAGCGCCGATTATACCAGTCAACTGCAGGTGCACATCTTTGGCGCAAATGGCGGGATTAGGGCGTTCGGGCTGCGTTTTGACTCTCTCCATTCTTATATATT
This sequence comes from Penicillium robsamsonii, assembly GCF_028829455.1. NCBI lineage: Eukaryota > Fungi > Ascomycota > Eurotiomycetes > Eurotiales > Aspergillaceae > Penicillium > Penicillium robsamsonii. The sequence goes on along the minus strand of NW_026643219.1, from coordinate 6,803,338 downwards.
CCACTAATTCAGTACAGGGTGATTTCTAGAGATCGGATATATTGCGTTCTGTTCAAATGTTCTTATGTTGTATACAGCTGTATTAGATGGTTACTTTCCCCTTGATATAGATCTATATAGTATGATATACACTCAAAACAATACCACTTCCAGATACCTTTGAGCTTTTACGTCTTATTAATGACATTTCCTATTAGAGCCCTTTGACGTCATAAGCTGTGATCAGACACGTCTCGGATGTTCATAGAATTTCTTTTTTGGAATTCCATCTTGTTTTCCTATGTGACCTCCTCATTTCCCCCCGGACTTTGTGGGGATATTCACAAATTTCATATTTAACTGATTTTCTACTTTTTCATTCTTCGTACCTTAAAGCTACCCAAATCCTAAAATCTGCCTAACCTACACCCATTCATCCGTGAGACTTGGAATGCACCATATTGGGAAGGTCGCATAATCCCGGCATTAGATGGAAATGCGCTGAGCTCATTGACCGCTTCTAGGAACTCCACTGGTCTTGACGTGGACAAACAAAGCTTTGGTTGGGCACTATCGTGACTATCATATTATTATCACGGGTGTTCCCTAATATATCCTTATCTGCCGATTTGCGATTATCGTGAGAAAAACAAATCTCAGACATGAAGCCTACCAATTTACTAGACGGTCACGGAAGTCTCTACAAAGAAGTACGCTTCTCTCCAACCGAAACACCTATCCGTCGCACAAAATCTGTTTCAGCCACATTTCCTGTCATTTCAGGCGACGGCCGAACCGTATGCCAAGACTCCGCCTTGGTGAACTCGTTCACCATGGATACCTCCTATATCGACCAATCACGAGCCCTCCTCCAGAGCCAGCGGGTGAACTTCGAGACGGAGAGAGCATTGTTTGCGCAGGAGCGACGGTTGTGGGAGAAAGAGCGGGCGATATTGCGATCGAAAATCGCCGAGCTAGAGGTGTTTGTGAAAAGTCAGGGGAACCAAACAAATCGATTGGGATCGGAAGCGGCCAAGCTTGTGCTTGCAGGCGGAGTATCGCAGTATAACACAAATGGCCTCGCAGCTGCTCAGGTGTGGGAGGGGACAAGCCCGGGAAATCGGCCAACAAGGGTGTTCTTCGATCATGAATCTCCAGACCAACATCTATCGCCAATCTCCGAAAGTGGGCTGAACCCGCCATCCCTGGATCGGGCCCTTTCACCCCAGTCGCAACTAGCAGACCCTTCTGGGGGACCTGTAAGTCTGCCGGTGCCGATCGAAAAGCTTGACAGCACTCTGGATGGCATCACGCTCAAGTCCACGGCCTTGCCGCCTGCCGTGGTAGCTCGAGTGATCACCCCACCCTCCCCATCACCCCTAACATCCCCTGGAACTGCCCCTTCGACCGCTGCAAGGCCTCACATAGAACATCGAAGCAGTCTCAAACTGAAGCTGTCAGAGCTCGGCCCGCCCAATGAGAACTTGCTTCGCCATGCAGGTCACACCCCGATGGCGATCATCGAAGGTGATGATAGTCGGCGGTCTACACAGGAAGGGTCTCCAATCGAGATTGCCTCTCAGACCGAAGAGGGTCCTCTTTCGCCCGTGACAACGAACGTTCATCAACCCTCCGAAAATAAGATCTCCTACTTTCCAGATGTGCCAGACGACCCCGCTCTCACGGGGCCCCTCGGGCTGATAAATGATGAGGAGCATGACTCCAATTTTTTGAATGAATTGGATCAGAAACTGCTTGTTCAAGCAAAGAACATTCTGGGCAGCTCAGTTGAATCGGCTGATCCCAATGAGAGTGATTCCGAGTCTGAGTTCCCTCGCCAAGACGAGAAGGAACCTGAAATGAGGTTCAAGCAATCAACTAATTTTGGTACTGCGTTTGGAATATCGAACCCAGGTCAAGTTTAAGGAAACATATATTTCTCATCTATCTTGGATCTTTGTGATCTGTGTGTGATAGAGTCTACTATGTCTACTATGTCTATTGTGGATTTCTGTGTTCTCTCTTTTTATGGAGCAGCATATGCTCTTGATGCCGTAGCCTTTTCTGTCTTCTTCCTCCCTTTTGGCGAAATACCTTACGAGATTACGATCTATGCTGATATGTGCAATATAACCTCATTTGTTTCAACTGTTTCTGATTTTTTTCGGGGCAGTCTTGGTTTCTGAGCTGCTTGACAGGCAACAGCCCTCGCAAGCTGTGTTTGGACTTACCTGTGTTGGAGTTCCTTGCGTGTGATGTATATGCACGCAATCTTAATCCAATATCCTGATTGGTACCTTCGAAAGTCTCTTGCGGAGAGGGATACTAGTGCCTCTATGTCTTATTGGCTACTATCCCTTGCATCCATACAACCTTTCTTCCCCATTCGGCCACACGTGTGTTCCTATTCTCCCAAGCACTCCATATGTCTCCCATACAGGAAAATCCCGCCAATCCTGTCCTAGCTGGGCTACGACAGCCCGGGGGCCCGGGCTCTGGCTCGTGCATAGACCTTACGCTGGTGGCCCAGGGCACATCTGATCTCTAGATGGAGCTGTAGCTCCTTACTATCGAACTATGTAGCTTGGATGCTTTAATTTCCACCAATTACTTGGTTCTAGACCCCCTAAGACCTGATGTCTCTGATAATTTCTTTCCTCGGTACCTGCCGTTGACTTTGTGCCTTGCAGATCGCTACCTTGTGGCTTTTTTTTAGATGAGTTCGACCAAGAACTAGTTCGTGCCTTGCAGAAACCTTCCCTATCTGGTCCTATCTGGCCCTGGATAGAGCCCTTGGCTCTCCAAGATACTCTTTCAACGTATACTTTGTAGGGATGCCAAAAGGTACATAAGGATCATTGTTCACGTCTGTTCTTTTATTTTTCATCAAGCATCACAGTCTCCAGTCATTCATTCTGCCTTTGTTCCAACACTCTTTCAGTTATTCGATTCTCGCAGGTTATCTTTTTCAATCTTCGGATTAATCTAATTAACAACCTCTAATCTTCCTCTATCCCAAACAAACAACACCAACCAACTACCGCAAAAATGGTCTCCACTTCTATCAACTTCTCCGGCCTGATGTGCCTTGTCCTTGCTCTCGGCCCTGCCAACGTGCTCTCCGCTCCCCAGCTGCCTGGTCTCTCAACCCCGGATATCAGCAACCACGGCCCCGAGACCGCCAGCCAGGGCCCAGGTAACAGCGAGACCTCCGCCGGCAGCGGCATCAGCGCCGGCATCCCTGGTGGTCCTTACGCGAATATGGGCGCCGGATTCCACGACATCCACCGCGGCCCCTGCGGCCCTAACTCAGGCGATGACTGGAGCGCCGGTGCCGGTATGTCTGCTGGTATCCCCGGCGGCCCGAGTGCCAACCTCGGACAAGGCGTGCACCACCACGAAGGTGGCTACCCTTGCCCTGAGCCTCCTGCCCCTGTTGTCGTGCCCGCCACCACTGTCAACCCCCCTCCCGTTGTTGTTGTGCCCACTACAACCGTCAGCCCTCCCAACGAGGTTATTCCTCCTACCACCGAGACTGTTGTTCCTACTACCGAGGCCGCCGTCACTGCCATCCTCCCTCCTACCTTCACCACCCCAATCTCTGTCCCCCTCACCACCGCCCCAGCCGCATGGGCACCTGCCGTCCCTAGCGTGCACTCTACCCCTCTGATCCCCCACGCCGCACCCACTGCATCGGCCTCGCCTTCCGCTGTGCCTTCCGTGCCTGTCTTCAACGCCGGTTCATCTCTGGTTCCCGGATCTGTCCTCGCTGTGGCTCTTCCCGTTATCCTGGCTTTCTTCCAGTAAAGTCCTAGATTTACCTTCTACATTTACTGAATATGATGAAAAATGGCGGAAACGAACTGGATAGATCATCCACCTGTTAGGGACCTGGATGGTTTATCTAATGATTGATCGGACCTGTGTATCTCTTGTTTTTCACACTTATATTCTTCCTTGTCTACTTTTTGTCCTACTGTTGTCTTTGTTGGCTGGTGTACTCACCCCCAGATTACCTGTATCTTCTGTGCTCATTTATGAGGGCCGATCTTTATTATTTACTTTTGTTTGGCTCTTGTCTGGCTACTGTTGCAGATGGTTGTTCACTTTGCGCGTCCGCGCGTGCTCTGCACAATTCGGCGTACTTATGTGGTTTGTTACTTGTTACTTGTGGCTTTTGATTCTATTACTCTCAGTTCGAATATATTACTCTGAGGTACTATAAATTTTCCAGTATTAGTAGATCGTAGCCTTCAGTTTCGTCAAACGAAGATTGAATCCATCTACTTCAACATCATCCAACGCATGTAGTGTTCTACCTGTACTACTTCGCGTTATGGTCAAGACTGGTATACCCGAAGAAAGAACTGTTAAAAATTGGGTTATAACCAGAATGGGACCTACCTTGCTGTGGGTATTCTTGCCATGGTTTTTGACTCATATATGCATATCAGATTCTAGATAATACTCGGAAGTCTAAATGAAAACATATGATGTTAATGTGTATATAGAAAGTATTGCAGTATAAGTTCATAAAGCACGTACCTGGTTACTATGATGGGGATATATATATGTTGCAGGATAACCCTAACTCATGATATTATATATTGGGCATTCAACCCGCCGGTCTGATTACCCTACAAGTTGGTAGGCAAACTGACGCTCGATGAGCAGAAGAAACAAAGTAGGAAGCCAAAAAAAGTCAGTCTGAGAGGTTAGGGATCTTTAACGGTGGAATTGTTGTCTATCGCGGAATCGGCCTCCAAATGGTACTTCCACGCATGGACCTGCAAAAATCAAATCAAAGTAGAACCTCGCGAGTAACCTATCATCTCTTTTCTTTTTCCTGTAGCTTCAAATCATTACAACATCATTGCAATAAAAATGAAACTACTACAAAGGCTCATCTGATCAACACCCCCAGAAACCTTCAGCCATGGGACTCAAGGAGCAAGGGACACGAGGTCTCATTAAAACACAGCCAAATGCGCTCGCCACGGGGGGTAGGTATGTGATTACTATTCCCAAACCAGCTTTTTCTTCGTCATATTGGAAAGTGGCTATTCGCCATGTTTGTCTCTTGAACTGTCTATTTCTGCACAAGCTTTTAACAGTGGTTTTCCTTTAATTCGTCGACGCTGACTCCATGCATATTGTTGTGGTGGTCGGAGCCTTGGTGCCTCAGGCATCAACCCTCGTTAGATAGTTTGGGAGCTCGCTCCTCTTGACAATACAACTCTCTCCCTCCTCTCTTGCCGGACCCCACTACGTAGGTTCCACCACATATGATGTCTTGAAATCGGGGCTGGACATGACTATCAATGCCAAAACCTAGATATATTGCTGATCTAGTAATTTGTCGTCACATATCGAACATGCCTATGTTTTTAAAAGCACCTAGGGGTTGTACCAGCCGTATCTATATCCACTGAACGGTGACTTCTCCATACCGACAAATATGTGATTCAAACAGTATCATTAGATATTTCAGGTTGTCAAATACCCTTTTGCTATTGTCATTAACGCATTTGTGTACCGGAGAATCGGGCACAAAATTAGTACATAATTCAACCTTTAACACAGTGAACTCGGTCTGTGTTCTTACTTCGGGGACGCTAGGGTTATGATCTTGCAATGCCATATGGATGTCTACTCTCAAATCTTCAGATATTGTAGTAGATTTGCCACCGGAAACTCGATAAAGCTAGCGAAGATAATACAAAGCAAAAGTAGCCCACGAAGGGGAAAAGGAAATTATCCGTGCGTCCAACAACAGATTAACGCCAAGCTCATGTCATGTCATGCATATCACATTTCGAGATTCGATCAGGGAGCAGGTCACCAGATGTCAGCTATCATCCAATCTAATTTGGCGGATTATAGCTGCCTAGGGAGTAAGAATCAGATCAGACGAGTCTGGATCCAATCCAAAGAAATTATACTCCCATTGTAAAGTCGTGCTCGATGCCCGGCGTCACACTAGCAATAAACTTGAGGAACACAACCAGGTATTGGTCTACCCGGATGGCGACCTGTTCTTCCTCATCGTGTTGCAGCATCTCCCACTCGTCCCCACCAGGCTGTGCGTGGTGGGAGTCCCCGAGAGACAGATTTTGTGTTCCATCCACCAAGCCCTCCAACCCGCCGCCTGCCCGGAGAAGACGGTTCGCTTCCTCGCGGGACTGTGTCTGCTTGAGCTTGTCGCGGCGAAGCTTGAGTGCGGCTTCGGCACGATCCAAAAGTGTCTTCATCACAGAGGCATGGCGGCATGGGTGTACACTAGCCATCTTGACGCTGCCCTCAAACCAAGGGAAGTCCTCTAGCGTTACGGTCTTATCTTTGTAGTCGCCAACGATATCCTCCATCATTAGATGTGGTGGAAGCGGTTCGGATGGCGACAAATAGCCGGACAAATAGAGGCGGGGTGTGCGGTAGAAGTTGGAGTAAGTGATGTAAAGGGTGTAAGTGCGGAGAGATCTGGAGCAATGACAAGGTTAGAATAGAGAAAAGGGTGAAACCGAAGACAGGAAAATAGCACTCACTGTGTCCCTGACTGATCATCTGTTTCTCGGATGATGGCTTCCTCATCATCGTCTTCATCCTCCATATCGGGGATGTCATCATCATCCTCCTGCTCGCCCAGATTGCCCGATTCATCGACAGTTCGCACGTCGCGAATCCGAGCTTCTTGTTTCTCACGGTCTGCACCAGCGTCGCGGCCACCGCCAGTCCGTAACCACCCGTCCCCTCCATCGTCGGCTGCTGTGCCTTCACCACCATCGCCGCCCGAAAGGAAATCCCTCACAATCTCATCCTCGAGCCCTGCATCTCCGGCAAAGTTGTCGTTTAGTCGTCGATGACAGGGTACTCCGCGAGTGACCAAGAACTGCTTGCCGTCTGGAAGGTAGGATACACGCTTTGCCGGACTTGATGCGTCGGCCCATGACCATGTGGGGAACTTGTAAACTAGATAATCTCCGGCGAGAACAAACTCCTCTGGGGTGATTTGGCCGGTGTTGCGGAAGGTGGAAGTGCGTGAGACCGGGGCCAGGCGGTCCCGCCATGTTGACAGTGTAGAGTGTAGGATATTCATTGTGTTTCACAAGTGAGGATGAAGAAAGAGATACAAAAGAAGCGGCGGGGAGGTAAATGATAAGCGGTGGAGCACATGATCCGCCCCGCGTCCACGGGTGAGCGTCATTTTAAATATGGTCGCACGTGATAGAAACCATGTACCTTATTTTGTTTAGCTGAAATGATAGAAAGATGTATATATACATTATTTATCGATATAGGCTGAAATGACATATATATTGTATTAACATGTCACAACATATAAGAAAACATATGTTGTTTCTTCTTATCGTGATCTATGACCGAAGAGCTATATATCCCGAAGTCATAGCCTTCTGTTGGATGCCTACGTAGTCTTAGACCGAAAGTAGAGCTAGCATGCAATATGATCTAGTGACTTCTTTCTTACATATACATATATTGGAAGATAAGACCGCTGTATGAAGACACAACTCACTCCGCTTCCAGTGTCTTCACTCAACAAACTGTTCTAGCTCAACGTCCTTTCATTTCTTTTGAAATATCTATTTCTTCTGGCTAGAAGGGAAGATATGACTTGGGCATATAAAAGGTTTTGTATCATGTATGAAGAGTTAAAATAATACAATCATGTCATTAATCGAGCTGTTATGGACGAAGTATGTAAGCGATTCTTACCGAAAGGACGCCTCGACCTTGAAACACCTGATTCTCGCCTGAGAACTATCACTGACGCATCTCTTTCCAAAGAGACGATGGTGCAGCCGATCAGCGTTACCAAGGCATAGATCAACGCACGATACGGGGCCTTTGTCGACCTTGCAAAGGAAGCTGCAGCGCTCAGTAAACTGATGGATGAAGAGCACCAGCCGGCGAAGCGGCTCAAGGATGCCATTACTTTATGCCAGAAACCATCAAATGGCGAAGGTGCCTCCGTCTCCAGCCAAACTGAAAGATTGAGAATATCAACTGCAGGACCTGACAACTAGATAACTCTCGGGGCATGATTGATCTCTATCAAGGTCCGAGAATTCGTTCTTCCGGATAAGTTTAGGCTATTGCATTTAAACGCAAAGATTGAGGAGAAAATCCTTATTGTTAAGCTGAATCAGCCCACGATACCATTTTTGGAGGACTGTCGGGACTTGATCATCCAAGCCAAGGGCGGGAGCCTCTTCCGTATTGTCATAACGGCAGCCTTTGCGTTTGCTAACATATCCGAACTGCTCGGATGGTGCCAGAAAGGTAAATTTGCTCAAAAGTGACGGAAAAGCACTGGGTTAGAATCGCGTGATGAGCGCAGGAAAATGGCACGTGAGCTCCTTGCCGAATCTTTGCATCTCTGTGATAAATTGAGCAATTGTGAGAATCTTCAAGAGAGGGTTCGGGAAATGAATCGTCTAGTTGAAGATACTAGATACAAAGAGGTGACACCAGAGGAGCTCGCACCCATCAAGATTGCCATGGTTGGCGGGCGAGGAGGCATGGCGACTAACTCTGGGCACTGGTACAATTGTATCAACGGACATCCTGTGGGTTGAATTTGCTAAATATTCGAGGTATTCCTCTTAACGATATGCGCAGCTAGCCGGTTCTGTTTTTATTCAGTTTGCCATTGGCGAACGTGACATGCTGATGCAGCTAGCGAAATGTCCTGAATGTGGAGCGAGTATCGGAGGACGAAATCACCAGGCAATTGAGGTTTTCTCTCGAGCGGAGCATATGGAGTAGGATGGACGCATCTATGTCCTTCAGTTATGATCAACAGTTTACCCAGCTGTTTTTGTCAGTTGAGTTTTGAAATAGCGTTCACAAGTCTACTTTGATTGTTATGTCCACGAGAGAAAGTATAGTATGTAAGTTACATATAGGTTCAGCTTGACAGTCCACGGATTTCCGTGGCGAGTGCCCAATTATGTGGAAACAGCTAACTCTTCTAGCCCCATGTTCGACCACATCCACGGAGACGAGGCCGTTTAGTCTTGGGTATCGTTAGGACTCCTTCTGGGCAGCGTAGAAGTAGGATCTTGCAAGCCAGCTCGTTGTGAGGCCTTCGGTTGATAGGAAGCGTTCCTGTCACTCTGCAGTAGATGATTTAGTAGATAGCTTGCTAGCTTCTACCAGAACATCCTTCCTAGTAGACCTTTGATCTTGAAATCTGATGTCTTCAGCAAAAGCTAAAGCACATTCATTCATTCACCTTCCTCCATCATTCGTCGGCGCTCAACTTCGGCATCCACTTCATCTACTACCATGGGAATAGCTTTGTTCTTCCACCGATTGACCTCCGCCCGCATAAAGCCTTCTGTACTTTTCATGCCTACAACCAAAAAGCCCAGCTCTTCACGATCAACATCAAAGACCTCCCACCACTCGCCATCTACAAGCTTAACCTCCTCCTCGCGTGAAGCGAGGTAGATGGCAGCCACGGCCAGGGCATTTGGTTGGTGAGTGACATAAAGAAGCTGGGGTGAGAACAGTGCCGCATTGAGGTGCTGAATGACCCGTTGAGCCACAGCGGGCTTTATCACACCCAAAGTTTGAAGATATGTCAAAGCGATGGTATGTGGTAGAGCGACATGTGTATCAAAGCCGAGAGTACGGAGGATGATGGTTTCGGTGCGAAGGAGGACTAGCCGGGCGGACTGGTAGCCTCCCTCGGAGAGTATATAGGTTTCGGGGGATGGAGGGGTCTCAGGAGCCCCGCTCTGCCGCACAAACCACAAGGGCGATGCATCTTGTGACAGGAGGAATGTGTAGACATTGAGGACGGAGCGTGGGGAGGTTGGTTGGAAGGAAAGCTTAGCCGTCAGGTACAAGGCTGCGGCGGATACATCCTGCTCGGGTTAGTGGATCAGAAAAAAAAGATTCAGAGTTCCTGGAGTTAGTCTTACCTTGACTGAGTAGATTCGCAAGCTACCGCCGTCAGCGCCAAGCCAAAAACGCGTGAATATCACAACCGCCTGGGAAATTATGTCTTGCGATAGGTGTAGGAGAACCCCGGCAGCTTGAGTGAGTTGGGCACCCGCGCAGCGAATGGAGGTTTCAAGGTCAGATGGGACATTGTCGATTGATGACGAAGAGTTCGACAGTTGGTCGGGCGTTGCTAGAGCATTGGATAAATGCTTCAGACCGGGAGCCATGACGCTGGGAGTTTGCAGAAAACGTGCAATGACGCAGATCCTCGTGCAGCTGAAACCATGCACAGCGGGAGCGGGAAAATATGACGGTATCAAACTCGAAAGAAGTCTAGTGGGAGACCAATTCCTATAATTAATCGAATTGGAAAGGAAGATGTGGTGGATCGAGGTGGAGAGAGCTCCAGGCCATTCAGCCACCGCTATTTCAATAACCCCAGCCTCTTGTTTTATTATCGCCAATTCTTTTTGGGGGTTCTTTTCCGTTTCAAATTCTCAAAAAATTAAGACTCGACACTCTGAAACACGAATTCTTCATTGAAACCACTACACTCCTTTTCGTTTGACCTCGAATACATCCCAGGGGTCTGTTTCGTCCTTGATTAGCCTACATACCTCCCCTACTGCAAATCCCCCCAAGGTTGCACACCAACGCCACATTAGGCTCGAATCGACGTGGCATTTCCATTCTGTCTGCTTCTCCTGTCGAATACCCCCCTCAGAACATGTCTCTCGATCTCTCTCACGCACCTGTCACCCTGCATTCCGATGGCACGCCACCTCGCGAGACCGTTGCCTTGACTCCCCCAAGATCGGCGCTCCATCTAACCTCACGAAATCACTTTAACAATCCGCCTACACATCGTCGGGCAAACACCGAATATATTGCAAGGCCACCACTCTTTGAAGAGGCCACCAACGACACGATATCAGCCCCGAAAACTACTGCTTGGACCGACACCTTCCCGAAGAAGAAGCTTGAAGCCAGAGCCAGGGTCTTGTCAGATTGGTTTCAGGGGAAATCGGATCCAGTAGATTTGGGACTGAAAATGAGCACCAACAGTGCTTCAGATGTGACCGGATTGGATTCCCGTCCAGCCCCAACATCCATGTCACATACGAGGCAGAACTCCACCCCAACGAATCGGTTTTCATTCTTCGGCCTCCGGCGACAACCGAGCAAACCTAACTTCCCGGAGCCAGCAGACGATGAGTTTTTGAACCTGGACATCACTGCCGCTCTTTCACTACCCGAAACCGATGATACCAACGAGGAAGCACTGTATGCCCTACGAGATCATGCCGACAAAGTGCTACGGCGCATGCAGGAGGCCTATAAGCAGCGCACTTTCGCCATGCACCAGGCATTGGTCGACAAGAATGAAAAGCAAGAGGAGCTCGAAGAGACTCGCGCTAGAGTCGATCACCTTAAGATGCAGCTAGACGGCGTGGCCGCCAAGGTGCTTGATCAAGAAAAAGCCATGCAGGCCATGGCCGAGGAATTGGAACAAGAAAGACAAATGCGAAAGAACGAGGAATCCCGCCATCGCAGTGGCGCAATCCGTACCGTGAATCCTGATGACGACGTGCCTTCCATGGCACTCCAAACCCCTCGGCGGGGAGGCAAGCGTGCTAGCCACAGCACCTTCACCAGCGACTCGGGCTTCGAGTCCGGTGATGAGAGCGTTGCCGACAGCGTCTTCTCTCAGCGTGAGGGTCTCGAGTCTCCCACCTCCACGCTGACAGCGCCGTCTCCCAACATGTCGCAGATCGCCCTGTCTACGCCGACAGGGCCGATGCCAACACCTACAATCCAGAAGAACCTGGTCGCGGTCACAAGTGCACCACCTCCTGCACGCTCGTCGGCATATGATCGGGTGTTGAAGGGTCTTGCTTCAACGCGTTTAGGTAGCTCTTTCGCTGGTAACGGCAACACGTCCAATTGTAACATCTGCTATGGCGTACCCGCTTCCGAGGCCTGGAGTGTGATGGGTATTTTGCAAGATGAGAATCGGGGTCTGAAGACACGACTGGGAGAGCTCGAGGTTGTCATTGATGATTGTCTAGGTCTCGTTGGACCTTGAAACTAGATTTTCTTATGGAAATATTATACTCTTTATAGTATGCTGGCATATATTTTGGAGAACAAAGCAGTTGAAACATTTATTTAAGCCTGGACGCCAATATTATTCCAACTAGTTACCCCATATGTAGACCCTCAGCTGTGTAGCCGGGGCCGTACCGATCGCGTAGTTTAGTACCGTGGCCTCTGGAATGTGGGGATAGCTTGGAGCCCGATTTTTGGGGGGTGCACAACACATCGAACTTGAAAAGGTTAGCAAGTAAAAAAGTCCGGAGAATTGAATTGGAGCTCATATCAGTGCAGTTATCTTCAAATATCCAGTTACCTTTTTGGTTGACTCACCAAGTTGGTTGTTGCGGCGAAGACCAAGTGGCCTTAATTAGCGCGGAAGCGAAAAGTGGCCAGCGAACTTCTGTCTTCTTCTTCCCTCCTCCTCCCCCATCTTCTCAACAACTTCACTTTTTCTCCTTTTTGTTTTATTTCTCTTAATATTTCACTTCCATTCCTTTAGCTGGTTTTCGACTCCAGCTTTCTTTACTTCTTTAACGGATTGGGAGGAAGATAGCCACCATGAGCGGCCGTGAGTCCCCCGAACCGTCGTCTCGCACGTCGCGACAATCCGTTTCGAATCGCCCTCAATTGATCGTCAAATGCTGATGGAGGAACTTAGTACGCTTCCTTGACTTGATCAAGCCCTTTACGCCCCTCCTCCCGGAGGTGGCAGCGCCTGAGACCAAGGTGCCCTTCAACCAGAAGTTGATGTGGACTGGTGTATGTCGCCCCGGATCTCCTATCTCCGCGCGAAGTCGGCTTGAATTCTAATGGAATTATGTTGCAGTTGACTTTGATGATCTTCTTGGTCATGAGTCAGATGCCTCTTTACGGCATTGTCTCCTCCGACACTTCGGACCCCCTGTACTGGCTCCGTATGATGCTGGCCAGTAACCGGGGTACTCTGATGGAACTGGGTATCACCCCTATTATCTCCTCCGGCATGGTCTTCCAGGTATGCGATTCTAGAACACTCTCCTATAATTATTCGCGATAATTGTATTGACACACCTTGTTCTCCAGCTCCTTGCTGGTACCCACCTCATTGATGTCAACCTCGACCTGAAGACCGACCGCGAGCTCTACCAGACCGCCCAGAAGCTCTTCGCCATTATTCTCTCCTTCGGCCAGGCCTGTGTCTACGTCCTGACTGGTCTCTACGGCCAGCCCAGTGACCTTGGTGCCGGTATCTGTGTTCTCCTCATTGTCCAGCTGGTTGTGGCTGGTCTTGTTGTTATTCTGCTTGACGAGCTCCTCCAGAAGGGCTACGGTCTGGGCAGCGGTATCTCCCTCTTCATTGCCACAAACATTTGCGAGTCCATTGTCTGGAAGGCGTTCTCCCCCACGACCATCAACACCGGCCGTGGCCCCGAGTTCGAGGGTGCTATCATCGCTCTGTTCCACCTTCTCCTAACCTGGCCCGATAAGCAGCGCGCCCTGTACGAGGCGTTCTACCGCCAGAACCTGCCCAACGTTATGAACCTCTTGGCTACTCTTCTTGTCTTCGCCGCTGTCATCTACCTGCAGGGCTTCCGTGTTGAGATCCCCGTCAAGTCTTCCCGCCAGCGTGGCATGCGCGGCTCATACCCCGTTCGCCTCTTCTACACCTCCAACATGCCCATCATGCTCCAGTCCGCTCTGTGCTCCAACATCTTCCTTATCAGTCAGATGCTGTACTCCCGCTTCTCTGAGAACATCCTGGTCCAGCTTCTCGGAGTTTGGGAGCCCCGTGAGGGATCTGCTCAGCTTTACGCCGCCTCGGGTATTGCTTACTACATGTCCCCTCCTCTCAACTTCAAAGAGGCTCTTCTTGACCCCATCCACACCGCTGTCTACATCACCTTCATGCTTGTCGCCTGCGCCCTCTTCTCCAAGACCTGGATTGAGGTTTCCGGCTCCGCTCCCCGTGACGTTGCCAAGCAGCTCAAGGATCAGGGTCTCGTCATGTCTGGTCACCGTGAGCAGAGCATGTACAAGGAGCTGAAGCGCGTTATCCCTACTGCCGCTGCTTTCGGTGGTGCCTGCATTGGTGGTCTGTCTGTCGCCTCCGACCTTATGGGTGCTCTGGGCAGCGGTACTGGTATTCTTCTTGCCGTTACGTAAGTGATTTTCCTGATTTCTCAATCGTGTTCATCTCAGCTAATAACTCAATACAGCATCATCTATGGTTACTTCGAAATTGCCGCCCGCGAGGGTGACATTGGCGCTGGCCTCAAGGGCCTCGTCCCCGGCAGCTAAACGAGACTGCCCGTATCTTCACGAGTAGCATGGCATAGGATCACACCGGTCCTTTGAAACCTCTCTGTTTACTTTTCTGTCTTTTTTTTACTGTCCGCTCTTATTTATACTTTTTGGGTGAATGGATCGGCGCTGTCTGTTTGGTTGAATTGGAACTATACCGCTTGGTATTCAGTCGTGCAGGTTGATTAACCTGCCGATGAACATCCGAGCTCCCCTCTCCGGGGGCCTCTGCACGTTGACACAATATGTTATCGTCCTATGTCGTCAATGTGTAAAGGAATATGGGTCTAATATTACTCCATAGACGGTGCTCAGCGATGAAAAGTACCCTGTTTAGGGTCTTGTAACCATATGTGTCTAGAAAAACCAAAATCATATATTCAACCTGCCATGATCCTAACCTGTTCCTAGTAATAGTTATTTCAACAGTTCCTCGTCGTAACAGGACATCCTCGCCCTCAAAAGGCCTTTAATCCCGAAATGACTTCCTCGGTTCATCAGTTTCCACTACCGCTAAGATACATCTCTTTCAAGTGCGGTAATCACCGTTGATAGTCACATACTCGTGACTGAAGTCACAGAACCAATAAACAGCATCCTCACCACCACACCCAGCAGCCCCCTGTTCACCACCACCAAGGTCAACCTCGATCTCAAGATCCTCATTCTGCAGAATAGCAGCAGCCCGCTTCTCATCAACAGCCTCAGGCTCACCATTAACCAACAACTTCAGAATCTCACTTCCATCGACTGGACGGAAGCTAACAGAAGTGCGCTCAGGAACAATAGTTCCCTCGGCAACACCCTGCGTATAACCCACCGCACAAAGAATTCGGCCCCAGTTAGCATCCTTGCCGTAGAGAGCAGTCTTAACCAACGGCGAGCGTGCAATAGTCGAAGCAATTTGTCGCCCAGACTCATAATCGGGTGAGTTGCGCACGCGCACAGTAACAAACTTAGTAGCGCCCTCGCCGTCCCGCACGACCAGCTGCGACAGCTCCTGCGCGAAATCAGTCACAACGCCCTGCAGCGCGGTGTAGTCGGCACTGGCAGACGCGGCCGGCGCGCGCACAGTCTCGCCGCCTGCAGCGCCGTTCGCCAGCACAGCGATTGTGTCGTTCGTGCTGGTGTCGCCGTCAATGGAGATCGAGTTGAAGGATCGCGACACGGCGTGTTTCAGGATCGATTGCAGCGCCGCGGGCTCGACCGCTGCATCAGTGCAGAGAACGCCGAGAAGCGTCGCCATGTTCGGGTGGATCATGCCGGCGCCTTTGGTCATACCTGCGAGGCTGTAGGTGCGGTCTGGGGAGGAGGGGAGGGTGAAGGTGCGCGAAATGAGCTTGGGGAAGGTGTCTGTTGTGCAGATTGCGCGGGCTGTGGTGAGCCAGGCCTCGTGTGTGGATGCGAGGGTTGAGTGCGCTGTTGGGATGCGGTCGAGGATCTTGGAGATCGGGAGCCTGGTGGGTGGTTTGTTTGGTTAGTTATGGGTGATTTTTTGGGGTTGGTTATTCAATTGAGTAGAAGTGACCTACCGCTGTCCAATAACGCCGGTGCTCATCACAAGTGAGCTGTCGTTCTCGACACCGCTGCACTCATCTACTTTTCTTCCCATCTGCACGGCGTCCTCTAGGCCGCCCTTGCCGGTGACGGCATTGGCGCATCCTGAGTTGATCACGACAGCGCGGATTCCATTGCCTTTGCGGCTTTGCAGGGTCTTCCTGCTGACTTGCACTGGCGCAGCCTGGAACTTGTTGGTTGTGAACACTGCGGCGGCCGAGCATGGTGTATCGGAGGCGATCAATGCCAGATCCGGGAAGCGCGTATTGGAGGCCTTGACGCCCACATGAGTACCGGATACCCGGAAGCCCTTGGGGTAGGAGCCAGTCGTGGGGATGTAGCGCTGTTTGGAGGCCGGAATGGCCATGTCCAGCGGTGCGGAGTAGCATCGGACTTGGCCCTTGAGCATGCGGGCGAGGGAGGTGGCCATGCTGGCGGATTGAGTTGCTGGAATCATATGTGAGTCTTGTCCAGGACAATTGCTAGACTAGTAGCCACTCTTTATAAGTGGTGATCCTCTGAGTCAAATCGCGTGAGTCAAGGGAAAAAAGAAAAGTAGCCGGTCTCGGGAGCTCCCCACTCGGCAACTAATTGCGCTGTAAGAGTCCACCAATTGAGGTATCTTGCTGGGAATTATGGCTTCTTGCTTCTTAAGTACTACGTATGGAGTATAGACAATTGGAATAGAATATTGGCATTTAGGTCTTATCAGTGAGTTGTTCACCTGACTTGCGCGACTTCCTGCGTCAAGCCCATCGGGATGTAAAAATCATTTGAGACTTTCATATAAATTCACAACTAAAAAGACCAGAGTTGACGCAGACGAGAATAAAGGTAAAATATCGACAATTGTGTTGAAAGGGTAGTCGACAATCGCCGTTATACCTGGAGACGCGGAGTCGGAGAAACCCATCCGCTCCAATTTATTTCCTTCAAGCAACTCGGGATCCAATTAAGCCCTCAATACTTTTACATTCCAGTGTCAGACCTGCAGCTTTCTGAAATTACGAGATCTCGAATTTATCAACCTTGGAAGCCCCTTGCTTCCCGACCCTTTGCACATTCTCCGGATCTGATGGTACTGTCGCTTCCTTTCTCCTTCACGTCTACGTGACTGTAATCTGACTAGATCGTTATGAAGCGTAAGCTCTCAGACGCCGGCGATCAGCCGCCTGTTTCGACACCGAAAAGACGACGTACAGCCCTAGAACAATCCAATGGCGCCTTGAATGGCCTCGCGCCCAACGCCGCACTCCCGAACGATGATGCCTCCTACGAGATTCCCCCATCAGAACGGGGTCAATCAACACCCAAAAAGGCCAACGGTGTCTCCGCGACGCCATTGCAACAGTCTGGGCTGAAAACGCCCACCCAAAAATCCAAGGCTCGTGGCTTGTTCGCTACGCCTACCAAGCCCAAATCCGCACTCGCAGCCACTCCATCTCGAGTTAAGAATGCAGATCGGTCTGCGCGGAAGAAGAGCGCACGAGTGCTATTCGAGCAAGATGAAGATGCAGCTTGGGATGGGTCAGAGCGACTCGCGGAAGAAATCTTACATGGAGATGAGCCAGATACGGAGAAGGCGGGTCAGTCTCTGGCGGAGAGCATAGAACCTGAAGGTGCAGAAGAGGCCTTAGAAAAGGGAGTAAAACAGCCAAAGCGCCGTGCAGGACGACCGAAAGGTGCGCGAAATAAGCGTTCCCCGACACCGGAAGGCGAGCTCCCTGCACACGAACGATACTTCTTCCAGAACCGCGCCGGTCCTGTTAAGACATCAAATGCCACTCTCAACAAAGTACCGTTGTTAACGCATGAGGAATATTTCGAGAAGCTTGGACAGTATGAAGATCCGTGCAAGGAAGAGAAGGAATACTTGCAATCTTTACATCACCGATCTTTCCCGCAATGGGCATTCGAGTTCGATGAAGGTTTCAACATCTGCCTATTCGGCTACGGCTCCAAGCTCAAGCTGATGGACGAATTCGCCGAGTGGATTTACAACCACCGCTTATCAGCCACTACGACTCCAACTATTGTAATGGTCAATGGTTACACCCCTGGTATCTCCATCCGATCAATCTTCGCCACGATCGTTACAGCTGTAATGGGGGATGATGCGCCATCCAAGCTTGGTGCACAGCCAACCGAGGTCCTTGAGCTGCTACAATCTGCGCTCAAGTCGCATGAAGAGCCGGTCACCGTTTTAATCAACTCTATCGATGCCCCGCCTCTCCGCCGCGCAGCCAACCAAGCGCTCCTCGCCCGTCTGGCTGCAACACCGCTCATCCGTCTCCTAGCCACAGCCGATACACCTAACTTCCCGGTCATGTGGGATATCAGTCTGCGTGATCAGCTCAATTTTGTCTTTCATGACTGTACAACATTCCTACCGTTCACAGCGGAGGCCGACGTTGTCGAGGAGGTCAACGCTCTCCTTGGACGCAAGGGCCGCCGCGTCGGCGGGAAAGATGGCGTGGGCTTTGTGCTCAAGAGTCTTCCCGAGAATGCACGCAACTTGTACCGCCTCCTGCTGACAGAACTAATCACTCTACTGGACGACGGCCACCAATCAGACGACGAAGGCGCGGAAGAGGGCGGCGGCAGGGCTGGCGATGAAACTGGCATCGAATTCCGTCTGCTTTACCAGAAGGCAACGGAGGAGTTTGTCGCTTCATCGGAGATGATGTTCCGTACCCTGTTGAAGGAGTTCCATGACCACCAGATGATCACTTCGCGCATGGATGCAAGCGGCATGGAGATACTGGGTGTACCACTGTCCCGCGATGAATTGGAGGGCGTGCTAGAGGATCTGGTGCTGGGGTAGCGTAGATTCCCCCTTATATTTGGCGTGGAATAGATCAAGACTCATGATACCCCTGTACGAATGAACATGTTTACCAATTTTTATCGAGGGGCCCAGCAGCCCAAATTACCCACTTGGCATTGTTCGCGAGTATGTACAAGTAGCATTAGATCTCCGTCTAACCAAACAGGTGTAGCCTAGAAATTCGCAAACGCCGCCATCGCCATCACAGCACCGAAACTCATCTTGAACGGCCGTTTTTCAGTCATAGCGCGACGCAAGTCAACGCGCTTCACGTATTTCTGAATCCGGTTGATCGGAAGAATATTGTACCCTTTGGACGCGGCGTACTACGAGAAGAAGCATCAGCGTACCGTCACATACATAACCCATCCATAAACGTCAGAAAAAGCCAATGGAAAGTCCAATCTCAAGTCCCTGGTAGAATCTTATACATACCTCAATAAGAACGACCCCCATACCCAAAATAACAACCAAAGCCTTCGAAAACGCCCTCAATCCAACCCCAGCGACAAGCCCCAACACACTTCCCAAACTGACCTGGCGCATGGTCTCCGCGTTCAACAAGCCATTCCGCCCGCGGGGGCTCTCCTTCTGTCCCACAGATTTGGCGGGGTTAATAGCCCACCCTGAATCATTGCTGAAGTCAGTTTTCTGGGGCACGGCGTATTCGCATTTCATTGGGACGGCGCGGAAGGGTGACAAGGGGTGCATGGTCGCGGCGGAGAGACCGAGCCCGACGCCTAGACCCAGACGGAGAAGGGTGGCAGGCTGGTGGGTAAACAATCTGAATGACATTGTGTGTATTTTGCTTATCTATCTTGCAATTGAGGGAGTTGAAGAGTCGGATTTGAATGGGTTTGTTGGAGATGAGCTTGGATTGCCGATAAGGGATAACAGTTGACGTCATATATGAGCTCATCCATGGACCCTGAAGGATTGAGGCTCTTTTTTTGAAGTTGGGGGTTCTCTTTTCTTATTTTCCAGTCTAATTTCACTTAGATTCGTGATAATTACATGTGTGTATTGTGACCGGGAGATGTATAGGCATTTAGAATACGTATGTTGTAGAATGCTAGATTAGGACATGTAGCAATGTAGCATCTCGGGACCCTCGTACGTGTACAATGTATAGAAATTTGCACGGTGCAAACTCGAGATTATATTTCCAAGATATAGGCCAGCTATGAAGCAACTCTCCTGCCAAAATAGGGGAAAGTTTAATAGGGATGAGTCACCAAACTTGGAATGGATCTTGACAATCTAATTCTCTGCCTTTGCCTTCGCTGCCAATAAAAAGCCATCTCGCCTACTGAATTAGGCAGTTGAGTTAATTTAATAAGGGCTCAGGGGCTCAAAGGGCTCAGGTCAAGGTCCAGGGCCAAATGTAACCAGGTGACTAAGAGAAACGTTCCGAGGAACAAGGCTCCAATACCTCGCAGTTCTTCACCGGATGGATCTCCTCGGGAAACGGAAACAGTCCAGGGAGGTGTGATTGGCCTAAGGCAAGTAACTTTGGGGAAAAGTGTATTTCTTACTGACTCACTCTTGGAACCTTTTTTCTTTTCATTCTTATTCACTTCAATTCCCTTTACTTCTGTTCATATTCTCTTTCTTTTAGCTATCAAATAATTCACAATGGCTGCAAACGGAACCACCGGCAATGACTTCACTGTCAAGGCCGGTCTCGCCCAGATGCTGAAGGGTGGCGTTATTATGGACGTCGTGAACGCCGAGCAGGTATGATGCATTTGACAAGGCATTGATACTATTCAGGATAGAAAACTAACAGACCCGTCCACCAGGCCCGCATCGCCGAGGAAGCCGGTGCCGCTGCCGTCATGGCCCTCGAGCGTGTCCCCGCTGATATCCGCGTCGAGGGTGGCGTCGCCCGCATGTCCGACCCCAGCATGATCAAGGAGATCATGGAAGCCGTAACTATTCCCGTCATGGCCAAGGCCCGTATCGGACACTTTGTTGAATGCCAGGTATGTGACAATGACAATTATCTCCATGCGGGGGAGGGGTAGACCGGTAGATGAAGGGGGGGGAACGGAGATCTCCCGGTGGCGGGGGAGGCAACAAAAAGTAAAAATATCACTAACAATCACCGACCTATAGATCTTGGAAGCCATTGGCGTTGACTACATTGACGAGTCCGAGGTCCTCACCCCCGCTGACGATGTCTACCATGTCACCAAGCACGGTTACAAGGTTCCCTTCGTCTGCGGCTGTCGCAACCTCGGTGAGGCCCTGCGTCGCATCTCCGAAGGCGCTGCTATGATCCGCACCAAGGGCGAGGCCGGTACCGGTGATGTCGTCGAGGCCGTTAAGCACATGCGCACTGTCAATGCGCAGATCGCCCGTGCCCGTGGTATCCTCCTCGCTAGCCAGGACCCCGAGCCTGAGCTGCGCGCGTTTGCCCGTGAGATCGAGGCTCCTTACGAGCTTGTTCGCCAGGCCGCTGAGCTCGGCCGTCTGCCCGTTGTTAACTTCGCTGCGGGTGGTGTTGCCACCCCTGCCGATGCGGCGCTTATGATGCAGCTGGGCTGCGATGGTGTCTTTGTTGGCTCTGGTATCTTCAAGTCTGGTGATGCTAAGAAGCGTGCCCGTGCTATCGTCCAGGCTGTTACTCACTTCAAGGATCCCAAGGTGCTTGCTGAGGTCAGCCAGGGTCTTGGTGAGGCTATGGTTGGTATCAATGTGAAGCAATTGCCCGAGGCTGATAAGTTGGCTGGTCGGGGTTGGTAGATATGCTTTTCTGTTTGTTTCAGCCTTGATGATTGTTATATCCTAAAAATTTGTTGTACATGAGCCATGAGTAGATGTCTAACGTGACATATACATTATACAATCTGATACATTTCGCTTCCCATTATACTGCTTCTGTGACAAAACGGCAATATCACTCTGTTACACGGGACTGCAATATTAGAATAAGACAATACCTCATCAAAGTCGCCAAGAACATTTGAAGGACTATTCCGTCGCAAAACTGCAATGCATATAGATTAAACTCCCTGCCACCCGATAGGCTACCCGCGCCGACGGATTAGAGTTTGGGGAAGATTCGAGCCGAAGCCAATCAAGGCTTCGGCTGTCATCCTCATGCGCCTAATACGTCTCCGTACTCCGACGGGCTGTTAACGGGGAATTACGGGGAAGAGTCATTGGGAAGTATTTTATTTATGCTTCCATTCGCAGAAAACAATATTGTTGTTTGTTCTGCCATTCGATTTTTGTATATCATGTTCAAATTGTACGTACTATCTACAAGAATAGCTGGCTGCGTATGTGGCTACTGTGCGTAATGGTGCAAGGCTTGGATAATTCCAACGTTTGAATATCTAGTTAGCTCGAGGCGATATTAGAGACGTTATGTTCAAGATACTACTGCGATGTCTTTTAGATGCGCTTTTTAAAAATTGGGGGGTTTTTTTATATTTCCTCTTCTCGGTGTTATTGGAGAGTATAGGATCTAGGAAAAGCACTCCGTACCAACTTCCCATGTATATGCTACACCATCTTCAACGGTCAAAGCAAGATGTAGTCTACTCGTTTCACAAATAAGGTCAGTGGGTCACAAGTGGGGCTATTCTTTCATATAGATTTACTGAGTATAGTACTGCTCGATTTGCTGTTGTAGCTCAATTCTCACTTGAATTGGATGATTCTTGACTTGGTAGCAACTATTGCAATGACATTTAATTAGTAACCTATATCTTTCACGATCTATGCAAGATTTAAGAGCTGGATGAGTCCAAATATATGATGTCTGAAAATATTTGGAGAAATTAGAACTGATTATAGGAAGAAGAATACCCCATTTGATGTATGCCGGGGAAAGAATATCACCGAGTTGAAACGGATGTGCAAACTCGCATTAACCGGGTCTCACTTCGAATGCGACACGATTTGGATCTTTTGATCTCTTTTTCCTTTTTCGTTTTGGCTTTATTCAGATCCAGCATATGACTTGGCCGGGGTTCTACCTATTAGGTCACATCTTACCTGGAAATGGGCATAGACGTTGGTTTATACCTATTGGACCATAGGGTTCATTTTTGTACGCACGGCGACTGAACATCAATAATGTGGAAAAAAAACCTCAATTATGGCGCTCAGACGAACGTAAATAGAACCTCTCAAGCCAGGATTAAATAAGCTGCACCGTGCATGTCATGCAAATGGATATCTAAATGAACACCGAAGTTGCAGGACCCATCAACTCCAATCATCAGGTCATGTACCAGCAACGCAAGCTCCATTACTGGGCATAATCGAAATTCATCCCACGGCATTTCAACCAGAAGGAACGCACAAGATCAAGAGACGGTTTCTGACCACCTCTAGCAATGGCGAGAGACTCCAAGAACCGCGACTTGTCTTGTGCCGATAGAAGCGGCACTTGTTGCCCGTTTGCATCTGTGACCTGGGCGTTCAAAGAGTCAAGCGCAGCCTTCAGAGCCGGGCGCGCCAACACCATCTTCTTGAAAACAGTGCGTCGTAGAGCATCAGTCAGAGAGACCAAGTCTGATCTTGCGCATCGGCCTGCAATCTGCTGGATGATTGTATAACACAAGCGTGGAATAAACTCTTGATGAACTGATTCGAGTATATTCATTTCTTCTGGAGAGCTGCCGCGGAGATCTATTAATGCAACCCAGAATGCAGAAGCGGATCGAAGAGGAAGTGGTTCAGGTCGTGTCAATACATGAAGTGTGAAGTGAAGAAGCACAGCGAGGGGAGACTCTGCGCTCAGGGTTGACTCTATGGGAGTAAACAAGATCGGGTAATACTTTGGTAAAAGACGCGCGAGGAAATCAATTCCGGCATTAGCAGTCTCTGGGTCGTATACATCCGGGTTCTGGAGCATCGAAGAGAAGAGCTGGGCTACATGATCAATGAGCGCCTCGGCCTCGCTGCGAATGTTCATCGCATGCCGAGCGTGAGATGCCAAAAATGACGAGGCGGTCGCCATGATGACATCTGTCCCGGAGATACCGAGGGGGAAGCTCTTGATAAAGTCCACCGTCATAGAGGGAGGGAAGACAAAAGGCCCCGCCCGCTCAGTGTAGCCAGCTTTCAAAATGTCGCAGGCTGCTTCAATGATGCTGCTGTCCACTGGAAAACCGACAATTAGAAGTCTCATGGCCTCCATGATCAGACGCTGGGCTTCGGCACCTGGCCCAGAGTTCCAGAATGATGGAGGGTAGGGATTTCCTTCCTTGGTAAGCTCGATATCGATGACCTCGCTCTCGGAACGAAGACCTTTTCCGATACTCGCAATGCAGCCCAGCACAAGGTGTCCACGTAGACGGCCAGATTCATGAGCAGGACCGGTGACTTCTTCCCGTGCTGTGTTAGCTTCCTGAACAAAGAAGCCGAGAATCCTTTCCAGCGTTTGTACCTTTTCCTGGTCACTAGGCAAACTTTGAATGATGGTCGCAATGCCTTCCAAAACCTTGGGCATGGTGGAGACAGTTGCCGTCGGCTTGCTTCTGAACTGGTCTAGCTGATCTAAGAATGCAGGAAGATCGGACGTCAAGACGCGAGCACATGACTTGGAAAGTGTCAATATAGACCTAGAAGCCGCCTGCGCACACAATTCAAAGTTAAGAGATTCGAAAAGGATGTTCAAAACACTCGGGAGTAATGAACTGTGACGCTCAAAGT
Source organism: Penicillium robsamsonii (assembly GCF_028829455.1). Taxonomy (NCBI): domain Eukaryota; kingdom Fungi; phylum Ascomycota; class Eurotiomycetes; order Eurotiales; family Aspergillaceae; genus Penicillium; species Penicillium robsamsonii. Next base: position 6,778,956 of record NW_026643219.1, on the reverse strand, counting down.
ATGATTCGTACTTTCCGAATGAATCCACCAGGGTCTGACGAGCCTTGAGTGGTATTCCAGTATCCCCACCTGCGCAGAGCCGGGAAAAGGCATCGCTGCCAAAGATGGCGTCGAGACACTGGTCAGCGTGGCCATTCTCATCCACTGCTTCTGAGAGCTGAGCTATGCAGAACATAGCAGTCTCAAAATTACGCCAGTCCCGACCTTCCAGGTGCGACGTTGCGCTTCTCTGGAAGACAGTGACTAGGTCGACACCGAGTACGGGGTATGCTGAAAGTAAGTAATCACAGGCCTCATGACGGAAGGCACCAAATTCACTCCGCTCTTCCTCGCCCCAATCTTCCAAATCTTCAGACTTAGGATATAGTAGTTTGCTAGAAAGACCCAAGACAACTTCGGCTAGATGTGACTTCACCAAGTCATACCTAGGGCTTCCTTCTTCGAGTTGATCGGGGAGACTCTCTGCGATGTCGTTCCAGAACTCCAAGACACGTGGGGTCCCAAGATCATCAATGGAAGCATAGCCAGGGGTTTTGAAAATCCCGTGGATAAGAGTGAGAATTGCTGAATTTTGTGGTGTCATAGGGTCGCTGAAGACATCTAAATGCAAGTGCGAGACATATGCAATCAAGAGGTCAACAAACGACATGCTTTCCACTCCTTCTTCGCCGCTTCTCACGGCAGCAATGTGAACTGTTACGATTGAATCGGCAAGGATTTCGGAAATAAGCCATAATGAGTTGTCATCAAAGGCCCAGCGCCGGCTTTCAAAGGCTTGGGTCAAAATAGCAGCCGCACTTTCACTCAAGCTGGGTACTCTCAATGTCTCAATGACGGCCAGGCCACATCGTACTGCCAAGGCATTGACGTCTTCAGCAGAGGAGCGTTGTCGATTTCCATGAACGCCTAGCCATGTCTGCAATGTGAGAGTCAAAATCAGCGATTGTGCTCTTCAAGACGGAAGTACCAGAGCCCGAGATTAACTAACCTTCCATGAATTCATGGCTTCAGCCGCTAGTGCTACATCAACCGCATCATCCCCAGCTGCCTTTGCATGCTGTATGACCTCCCCAAGAACAAATTGAACCAGTAGCAAACCGTCCTTAATGTTGTGTATAGCTCGCTGGATGGCCGAGGTATCTCCAGTCGAATCTTGGGGTTCAGAATCTAGTCGGAGAGCCTCCTCGGCAAGTGCAATTGAGAAAAATAGAAGTGCACCCGATCCACTCTTGCTCAATGCGGGCAGTATCCGTTCCTGAAAATCCACCACTTGTGATTGTTCTTCGGATACGTATCCACCGTGGACGAGGCTTGCAGCCAGCTGCCAAACAGCTTGCTTCCATGGTGTGGCAGGATGTTTGAAAATGGCGACCAAGCTTGAGGCAAGCTTTCTCACAACCATTGCTTGTTCACCATTGGTTACCAAAGCAACAAAGCGATTGGTCAGGTGCTGCATGATCTCGGTGGCGGAATTTTGGTTGATTTCATTCCTAATGATATCCGACGTCAGCAATTATTCGTCGCATAACGATGAGATCGAAATATCGCGGATTCAACAGATTAACCATACCATGAGACATTGATCTTCACTGTGAATGTAAGGGCCCCCATGAAACGATGATGAGCAGAGTGTTCACTTTGCAGAAGTGAATCAGCAATTGCCCATGCATTCTCGGCCTTCTGAAGTTGTTGGAGGCGTGTCTGAATCTCATTGATTCTCGCGGGGTCCCGTTGGTTTGCTGGATTATAGAGTTCGGTGACCAGCTGGTACTTTATTAGCCGTTTGATCTCAGAGGTGGAAATGGCATACACACAATATGGGCTTCTGAGATTGACTCCCTGGCCCCGAGACCCTCGTCAGACATCCATGTTGCCATTTTGTCTTAGCAAGCGCGTGGTTGTCGAAATGAAAAAGAGAAGTGACATATACAAGCACGGGGGGTTATGACGGGCAGAATCTAATGTTTGTATCACTTACCCAATCAGCGGCAGGGCGGCTTCTGGAGCGGTAACTGCGGGGGCTCATCTTCTGGTTTCTAAGCACGTGACCTCTTTGATTGAACTATAGATATGTTGGAAGTCCAGACTGTACAATATTACATGTTGAACGTGGGAAATTCATTTCTCAGGAGCTGTGCTTCTCATTGTGCTGGTGATAGAACATGTTAACTCCCTCATATCTACCACCGAGGAGCATGACTTCAACTATGAGCATGAGCAAGTCACTCGTCTAGGCTGGATAACAGCTCTCATGTCCCGAAGTACCTAGAATGACCCATTTGATCAATTGCAGAAGTATAATCCCGAGCGTACTCCTTGTGTTGCTTCTTTACACGTTTGTTATTTCCAAGCCACAGGTCCTATGGTCCTATTGACCCTGCTTCCAGGGTATGAAGCTTGGCCTAGGCCATACAAAGAACTAGTATAATAGGATTGTCGCTCAAAGCCAGGTAATATAAATTTCCACAAAGAAGAGAAATTGAAAAGGTGTTGATTGTATCCTAAAAGGTCCGGAGTATAGATAGTGCAAACATGACAACACAAAGTGGGCCGTGGGTAGCCGTGACTCCGGAGATCGCCTTATGGCCAAAAGCCTACCTGTAAAAGGCCACTTAAGAGTCCACACGACCTGCGGGATTAGCTTATCGTGCACTTATCTGACACCTTCAATCCCTGCTTCGCTTAGCTCCTCAAAAGCTAACAGGTGGAATCTCTTGAAGTCCCGTGTCCATGCCCCTCTCCCATCCAATTCGCCTTTGGACATCTTTGCGATCGCTAAGGCCCCTCTCCCGTCCAAGATACTTCTCTGTTTTTGGTCCACGCTACACAGTCGATATGGAAGCTGTGGATACTTGTGAACGCCTGTCCAAGCTGAGGCAGCTGATGCAGCAGCACAAGGTGGATGTTTACAGTATGACATCATATTCGTGTCCGCATGGGTTCTTTAACCTCAACTTGTGCTTACCAGCTTCGTATAGTTGTGCCCTCAGAAGATAGCCACCAGTCCGAGTACATTGCGCCATGTGATGCCCGCCGAGGTCAACAATTACCCCCTCTCCGCTGCTTTCCCTGCGCCGACAACTAACATTTCCATAGAATTCATTTCTGGATTCTCTGGCTCCGCCGGTACCGCAATCATCTCCCTAAGCAAAGCTGCGCTGTCCACCGATGGACGATACTTCAACCAAGCCGCGAAACAATTGGATACCAACTGGCAGCTCTTGAAGGGTGGAGTCGAGGGCGTGCCCACATGGCAGGAATGGTACGAGATGGGAGTGATGCGCAATGATCTATGCGGGAACTGATGTTACTAATAGGACCACGGAGGAGGCCCAAGGAGGCAAGGCTGTGGGTGTTGACCCCTCTCTGATCACAGCGTGTGAGTATTGTTATTTCAGATGTGGAAGTGCATAATGGGGCTAATATTCAATAGCTGGTGCACGGAAGTTGGCAGAGACCCTTAAAAAGAATGGATCAACCCTCGTAGGGGTCCGGGAGAACTTGGTCGACTTGGTTTGGGGTAAGGAACGCCCCGCGCGTCCTAGCGAGAAAGTGCGCGTGCACCCCGAGAAGTATGCTGGCAAGTCGTTCCAAGAGAAGGTGGCCGAGCTGCGAAAGGAACTTGAGTCAAAGAAGAAGGCTGGATTCGTCATATGTATGACCACTTCGCATATATCCCAGCCCGGCAGAGTGACTAATTTATTGCAGCTATGCTCGATGAGATTGCTTGGCTATTCAACCTGAGAGGAACCGAGTAAGAAGAGTGCCTTTGCCGTGATGCATCATTGAGAATCCACTAACTCTGAGCAGTATTCCATACAATCCCGTGTTTTTCTCTTATGTGGTTATTACGCCCACCACCGCTGAGATCTATGTCGAGGATGACAAGTTGACACCAGAGGTCAAGGCTCACTTGGGACAAGATGTTGTCATCAAGCCATACGAATCCATCTTTGCTGATGCTCAAGCCCTCAGCACCAGAAGCCAGGCTGAGGGTGAGAACGCCGCCAAGTTTTTGTTGTCGAACAAGGCTTCTTGGGCTCTTAGCCTCAGCCTTGGTGGCGAGGGACAGGTCGAAGAGACCCGCAGCCCGATCGCGGATGCTAAGGCTGTTAAGAATGAAATCGAACTCGAAGGAATGCGGGCTTGCCATATCCGTGATGGTGCTGCCCTGACCGAGTACTTTGCTTGGCTTGAAAACGAACTTGTCAACAAGAAGACTGTCATGGATGAGGTTGACGGAGCCGACAAGTTGGAGCAGATCCGCTCTAAGCATGATCTGTTTGCTGGTCTCTCCTTCGATACCATCTCTTCAACTGGGCCCAACGGTGCCGTCATTCACTATAGCCCCCAGAAGGGAAGTTGTTCTATCATCGACCCAAATGCCATCTATCTCTGCGACTCCGGTTGTCAATACTTCGACGGAACCACTGACACCACGAGAACATTCCACTTCGGTGTTCCCACAGAGTTCGAGAAGCGTGCTTTCACGTTGGTACTGAAGGGAACTATCGGAATCGACATGGCAGTGTTCCCCAAGGGGACTAGTGGCTTTGCACTTGACGTGTTGGCACGCCAGCACTTGTGGAAAGAAGGCTTGGACTACCTTCACGGAACAGGCCATGGTGTTGGCTCCTATCTGGTGAGTACTATCGCTGACCAGACACCTTACTCTCTGCTAACCTGTGTTCAGAATGTCCACGAGGGTCCTATTGGCATCGGGACTCGCGTTCAGTATACCGAGGTCCCTATTGCGGCTGGAAACGTTATTTCAGATGGTTTGTCTCTCATACTCTACTTATTGCAGTCTGAACCTAATCTTTGATATAGAACCCGGATACTATGAGGACGGCAAATTTGGCATTCGAATTGAGAGTGAGTTGTCCCCCTGTGGCCGCAATTGGAAAAAACACTAATGCCTCTCTTTATAGACATTGTCATGGCTCGCGAAGTTAAAACCGCCCACAAGTTTGGCGACAAGCAGTGGCTAGGCTTTGAGCATGTTACGATGACTCCTATCGGTCGCAACCTGATTGAGCCATCGCTTTTGAGCGACGCCGAGCTTAAGTGGGTGAATGATTACCACGCTGAGATATGGGCGAAGACAAAGCATTTCTTCGACTCAGATGATTTGACACGCTCATGGCTTGAGCGCGAGACCCAGCCCATCTCCAAATAAGTCATCTGTGGCCCTGATGGGCCCGGCCGTGGTTTGATACATACCTACTCCCACTGCTATTGATTAGACGACATTATGTAGAATACAGCCTATATGGCTATACGCCATTTCAATACTGTCTAGGCATAAATAGTCTAGCGTGAATCAAACACCAAATAGTTGTTAGCAATAAATACAGCGGCGCAATAAACGATATAATGGAGACCATTTGTAAACTTACCGACAACTGGCCAGTGGAATGGAATGCGGGAAGCTCTGGTGGAGCCTTGACACTCCGCCCCGGCCTGTTCCAACACTACCACAACGGCGTCACTGAATTGCTTCCAGTTCTCTCTGTATTTCAAGCCAAGAATGCCCGCAGCTCCTCGCCAATTGTCACGCGCAAGTCACAGGATCTAATACCGAACGTTTCTGGCTAACGGCCCCACGCCAGCCCCTTGTCACAGCCCACCAACACTTCCATACTGAACCGGAACACCCCGTGATTAGCGCGCGTCATATGCAATGAGCGGCCAAAACGGTTATGGTAACGGGTATGGCTACTCCGGCCCGGGCCGGTACGATGGCAACGATGGGGGATACGGTGGAAACAGCAACCCTGGGGTAAACGGATACGGTGGATTAGGTGTCGCACCACCAGGCGGAGGTGCACGTTCAGATCGTCGCCCCGGCGGATATGGTGGTTTCTACGCCGACTCGCCTCAGCCTCCAGATCTATCTCCAGGCCAATCTCCCCCGCCAAGCCAGTCGCCCGAGCGGCGGCGCGATCGAACGAACCGGGACTGGCAGCAACCCTCTCCGCAACCGTCGTCGAACCCCTCTCCGCATCCCCCATCGCATCCCTCGTCGGACCCGTCCTCACAAGCCTCTTCGCATCCCTCTTCACGGTCGCGCACAAGGAACCAAGAACCCGATAGGAAGAACCAGGAAGAACGGTCTAGGGATGCAAATCGGTACGCGGACCACAGGGACCAAAGAGATCAACGGGACCCGAGAGGCCAAAGGGAGGAGAGAGGCCAAAGGGACCATAGGAGCCAGAGGAATGCCTCGCCTGTAGCTATGAGGAGCAATAGCTCGGGGGAGGCACAGGCTATTGAAAGTATGTCTTTTTCTTCTGTTTGGCCTGGCCCAATAGCTAATGTGGTCATTTTCAACAGCGATTCTCCAGTCTATCCAGCGCGACTGGGACTTCATGACCGATACTGAGTGCGTACCAGTACACGTTGCTTTGAGTTTGATGGACACAAGTACGTTGGGCAAAGCAGATCGCGAGCCGGAATTTTTGCACATGTACAATGACATCCAGAAGACATTGAAGGCAATTGTCAATGGTAGGTCCTTTCTGCAGTGGCCAGGGCAGGCATATGCTAAAATTGCATGTCATAGAACACCATCAGGGATTCAACAGTTCTATTGGAACGTACCACAAAATCCAATCCAATATATCTTCCTCGCAGACTCGAGTGCGCAGCCTGAGAAATGCCCTGGATCAAGCCAAATCCGGGTTAATATCGACCAAGCCCGAGTTGAAAGGCCTGGCAACGTCGTCTCAGAACTACGATGATATCGTACAGCTGTTCACTCAGATTGAGGAAATCCAATCCCTTCCCGAGAAATTGGAATCTCAGATCTCAGACAAGCGCTTCCTTGCAGCTGTGGATGTGCTTCACACTGGTCTCCGAGTTCTACGGCGCTCGGAGCTGGAAGACATCGGTGCTTTATCCGATATTCGCGCTTATTTCATAAACCAGGAAACGTCGCTCACAGACATCCTAATCGAGGAGTTGCACGACCATTTATACCTTAAATCACCATATTGCTCAGACCGGTGGAAACCACCGACATCTGATGAAAAGGAGGTGCATACATCTGATTGGTCCGGTAGTCGCTCTTGGGAACGGCCTGTGTATAATTTCCTGGCCAAGTTCGATCCGTTGACGCCTATGGTCGAAGACGCCTCTCGGAACCCGGAGGCTGACACGTTTTCCTATATTCAGTTATTGATCGAAGCACTGAACAAGATGGGTCATCTTGACATCGCGGTTCATAGAATTGAGCAGCGTCTTCCGGTAGAACTGTTTGCTGTGGTGGATAAGACAAACGCAGAGGTTGATACTCGCTATCCTGCCCCAACCAAGAGCTTCTCGGCCCAGGATAACTACAAACAGTCCAGTCTCCCCACCGAGATTATTGAAAAACGGGGCCACGTCCTTTCTGAGTTCTTGTGGGCATTGTATGCCAAGTTCGAGGCAATTGCGGAAGGCCACCGGATTCTTCACGATGTTGTTGCGGCTATTGTGGAACGAGAAGGTCTAATTAAAAGCGAGACGCTTTCCGGTGGATTCAAGGAGTTGTGGAAACTTCTACAAAGCGAGGCAAGACCCCAACACCTTTGACTGGCATCGCGAATATTAATTTATTTTAGATACGATCTCTCATGCATGACTATCTTGCAACCGATGGCGACTCTTCTGTTCGATCTAGAGCAGAGGAAACTGACACTCGACGTCACCTATACACCGGCAACCGCGATAAGAATAAGGTAAGGAGACCAGTCCTTTTCATCTTCTCAATAGCTGACCCTTTATGTCGTAGAAAATGTTCAAGTTGTCCGACATTGAGCAAAACACTGAGATGAAAGCTGAACAGGACGAACTGGATGAAATCCTCAAGTCCTCGGTTCCGGGACTTGTTTCCAAGTCAAGGCAAAAGACCGCAACAAATAATACTACACAATCCCATAAGGGCAACTCAGGGACCGGGCATAAGATTTTGCTTGAACCAAGTGTCTTCAATATGGGGATCCTGCTTCCTCCCTCTTTATCCTTCATTCAACGGCTCAAGGATATTGTTCCTGTTGATTCGGATATTCCGATGGGCACTTTGACCTCCTTTTTGGATGACTTCATGGTCAATGTCTTCCTGCCTCAGTTGGATGAAACAGTGACGGATCTCTGCACCCTCAGCTTCATTTCCGCAGATGCGTTTACAGAAGACCCCCAATGGGCTAAGTCCTCTCCTCGGCCTATTTTCAGAGGAACGGTAAAATTCATGTCCATTGTTCGGGAATTTAGCAAAATGCTGTCGAGTATTCCCCACGATCAAGCATTTACGCAGCTTCTTATTGACCAGATCGTGACCTATTATGACAAGTGCTGTGGGTGGTACAAAGCAATGGTCACGAAAGTCTCTGCGCGGAACCGCGGAGGCGAAGTCCAACTGAAAGCTGCGGCTTCGTTTGCTGATTCAGGCGACATCTATGATGTCGTCGATGAACTGTGGAAAGGTGCCGGGGACAAGAAACAGACACTGATCGACACAGAAATCGACCTTCTTCTCAAGCGAACAAGGGAAGTGCCTTTGGAGCCTTACGACATCATATCTGATCCGAAAACTGTCATTTCACTTTCACTCCTGTACAACAGTATGGAATGGCTTGCCAGTCACCTCGCGAAAATTCGACTTGTGGTTGAACATAACGCGGATGCCGAGTCATCCAGTTTGACGGCAACTGGCCGGCCATCTCGTAGATGGACTTTGTTCGGGTCTATGAAGCCTAATCGCGATAGCATCAATCACCCGGTGCATCTACCACTCAACCACGAGACTGCTGTCGCCTTCGATGGGACCCTTGAATCATTACATCGGCTTGGGGCTACTTCAATTCTGACGATGCATATTGACATCCGCTGTGGCATCATCCACATGTTGACTAAAACAATGTCCGGGCCAAATCCTCCTAACTTGCGGAACTCTGAGCCCGTCACTCCATCCCCAAACACAACGGACAACTGGTGGCATATTATCATGAATCAGCCAACCGCTGCATCGCCCACAATTCTCGCACTTAACAATGATCTCATCGCATTCGACACTAACATCTCGACGTATCTGGGATCTGTTGAGCGCTGGTTTATCACATCGGGCCTGGCACGGTTTATCGACCGGGTATTTGTTGCCTGCACCGAGTATATCGGGGCCATGAATGAGAATGGAGCGCTACGACTACAGCTTGATGTGCTTGTTCTCCAACAAAACTTGAAGAACATTATCATCGATCCAGTTGGTGATTCGTCGGATTCGGCCACAGATTTACACACGCAGGCTGCTCAAGAAGTTGTCGCCCTACCGCGCAGCGCCAAGTTCCTAGACTGGTTCCTAGAAGGCGCTGAGAAGACCCTTGAGTACGCCAAGGAAGAGAAGGAGGCTTTTGCGTCCCTTGGCGACAAAGCCTTGGCTGCTGGTAACGGCGAGCCTTTTACCTACGATGAGCTACGTGTTCTCGTAGAGCTATGCTTCTCTGAAATTCTGCGTGGTCCACGCGGGGCGGAGAGCCGAGAGGAATTTATGTCGGCGAAAAAGGCCAGTGCTGATGCGCTACTGGGATTGAACGAGATTATGTGGGATGCTCGATAGCCCTGGCCAATCCTACAGCCTAGAACAGCTCATTTTATCTTGACTCACTGTCATTTCCTCTTTTTCCTCTTTTTTTCCCCTCTTTAATTTAAACAACCTTCACTAGCCTAACACGGTATAGTGTAATGGATCAAAGACCGTTTTCGGCTTCTCCGGAGCATTTATACTGGCCAACAATCTACGCCATGTTTCATCTTTTGAGTGTAGTTCTTACTATGAAATGATCAATTTTACTAGTTCACTGAGCCACGAGTATGAGCATGGATTTCAAGGGCGCCTAAACTTATATACCAATCCATCCCAAGTTTTTCTTCTCTCTTTTCATACATTCTTTTGCTTCCTTTACACTTCTGTCTGGAACAGTAACTCTTTCGAATCTGGCATTCGTTATCCAGACGTCCATTCTTTTACAGTGCACCTGCACGTCCGATCATTTCTAAGAGTCAATCTGTGACTTATTCAATCTTCGATACCTTGTCTTAAACCCTTCCATTCTTTCGATCTACAAATCCAACAATGAAGTATCTTCGCCTGGCTTCTGTGGCCGCTCTTATCAGCGCCGCTACTGTCTCCGCTGGCCCATTGGGCATCCGCGAAGATGACGGATACTGCCCTAAGGGCTACACTATGAGTGTCTACTACAAGACCATCTATGCATCTGCGACCTCTGTACAGTCTACAGTTGCCTCGTCGTCTACTACGGCTGCTGTCCTGTCTCAAACCACCGCTGCGCCCACATCGACTACTTCCGTTGTCGTGGAGTCCACGACTACTGCCCCAGTTATCAAAATCGAGACTACGACCTCTGCCGCCCCTGCTGCCGATACCACAACTGCCACGGCCGAAATTGTCAAGTCCGATCCAGCTGTGGTTGTTCCCCCCACTTCACTTGCGACTCTCCCCGTTGAGCCTACTGCTGTCCCGGTCGTGAAGGCCCCAGTTGTGAAGGCCCCCGCCGAGCAGACCACCACCAAGGCTACCGTTGAAGCTCCCAGCACTTCTACCAAGTCCTCTACTTCTTCCTCTTCCACCAAGTCTGCATCCACCAGCCCCTCTAACGGCACCCCCGGCAAGGCCACCTTCTACGGCGGCAATGTCGGTGGCGGAACCTGCTCATTCTCCGGCTACACCCTCCCGAGCCACCTCTTCGGCGCAGCCCTCTCTCTTCAGCGTTGGGATGACGCAGCCAACTGCGGTTCCTGTGTTTCCGTCACCGGACCCAGTGGTAACTCCATCAAGGCAATGGTAAGCCAAGCCCCTCTTCCCTCCCATCCCATCCCCAACCCACTCTAACCCAAACCAGATCGTCGATCAATGCCCCGAATGCGAAAGCAACCACCTCGATCTCTTCCAGAACGCCTTCGCCGAGCTCTCAGATATCTCCGCCGGCATCATCCAGACCACCTGGTCATATGTGTCTTGCGATCTGGACGGACCCATCAAGCTCAAGAACAAGGAGGGTACATCCGCCTACTGGTTCTCGATGCAAGTTGTTAACGCCAACGAGCCTGTGGCTTCGTTGGATGTTAGCACTGACGGTGGTAGCACGTGGCAGGAAACCTCCCGCCAGTACTACAACTTCTTCGAGAACTCTGCTGGATTCGGTACTAGCACTGTTGATGTGCGTATTACCGGTGCTAGTGGCAAGACCGTTGTTGTCAAGAACGTCGGTGTTGGCTCTGGCAACGAGGTTACTGCCAAGTCGAACCTGTAAATTTGGGGTTGAGTGGAGAAACTGTAAATTTATTTTCTTCTGTTGATATTCTTCATTGAGGTGGTTTGGTGCGGGGATTTCTGTGTCCGAGGTTATCTACTCCATTGCAATTGACTTATAGCAATGTCGATCTACAAGGTCCCTCTCTCTTCAAAACATATAGCTCATTTGCTCTCTATCGTAAACTCGTACTCTGGCTGGTAAAGACTCAGTTGTATACGTCACAGCCCAAAGAGGCCGTGATGCAACACGCTAACGAATCGGTCCTCCTGCTATGCATGCTGTCCGCAAAATGTCATATCTGGCAGACAATTACTGTGTCCTCATTTCACCATCCGCCTCGACATTCTCGACATGCGGGTGTGAGTCCAGGCTATGAACCGAATCCTCGGGGAAAGTGACACTTTAAACATCAAGATCAAGAATTAGCCACCTCACCGGAAAGAAGACCGATAGAGTGTGGAAACAACTCACGAAAAGCCCTTGATCAACGAGTATTCGTGTCCGATAGAGCCACCTTGCTCCTGGGCATGTTCCTTGACGCTAAAAGGCAATGTATTAGCATAGTTTATCTCAAATATCAGCGTGAGATGCATACGCCTGAACCTGGTCGTCGGTTGCGTCTGGCTTGCACGTGATCTAAGAGGGTTAGCAAGAATACGGTTTGAATGTGTTATTTTACTCACAATGTAGGAAGGCATGTTTGTATAATAAAGAGGAAATATGAGAAACAGATCGGATTAAGTAGAAAAGGAAGATGACTTGGATTGCGTTGACATCATAAGAGGGAGGGGTAGACTAAGCTGATCAAGGCTGTGTCATCTCCGCTCGGATGATTTGACCTCAGTGGCTGATTGAATGACGCCGCTGTTAGTTGTAGATCTTTTTGAAAATTGAATTTGGCAAGTCACATTCGACGCTATAGTCAATGAGCGGACGAAATGTGAGAGCTCTGCGACAGCCCCCTCAATATACAACTATGACACGATTCCTACAACAAGTCTAGGGAAGAGATGAAACAGTTCGAAAAAAAGGGACTAAACAATCCGCAGCTCCATTCCAAGGCAAACCCATCCCAGCCATAGATTCGCCAGCCCACAATCCATTAATGATGAAAAGAAAAGAAGAAAAAAAAAAAAAAAAAAACAAAGAACAAAGAACAAAGCCCGAGTAGCGTACAAAGACCGTAAATATGTGTGGGCAAAGAATGATCAAAGGGGGTAAGCAGCAACACAAGAGAAAATTGCGCAAACAAGTCGCAAGGGTAGCTAATGGGAAATGTAATTCAGAATGCCAGGGGCAGACCTTGTGAGGAAACGGGGGGTAATGAGAAGTTCATGGTGAGGTTACATCGATTGGAGGAAACATGGCAGTAAGAGAAAATATCTGGTAACAGCAGAACAGCAGAACAGCAGATTTGAAAAACAGAGAGATGAGGGTATGTTCAAGTCTTGACCTCCGGAACGCAACAAGTCGTAGCACATGCAGAAGAATAAGGATGATGAGCCTAATCCATCTCCAGTGACTCTAGCTCTTTAGCCTCTTCGTAGTCATCAAAGTCTAAGCCAGCATCCCGGCAACGCGACAGCCACTTAAGGGCGATGTTGTTGCGCCGGGCGACCTCGCCCTTGAGCTTGGAGTTCGAGCCGCTGATCTCGGCGATAGCATGATTAGCAGTCAGGCTGTGCTTCTCGAATTGTTCGTCGATGTTCTTCTTGTCTTCCTGCAGCTGCAGGATATATTCAATGGCACGTTGAAGGATCGCGCCCTTGTTCTTATCACAGTTCGGCACAAGACGAGCAATCTGGTTGATACCTTCATTAATAGCTTCGCGGCGGCGGCGTTCAACTAAAGGAAGGGGTCAGTATGGAAGCACGAACGCGATCGGAAAATTGGTTCTTACCTTCTTTGTGATTGTTCTTGCGGATTTGGTGCCATTCAGGAGAGCCAACGGTAGGCTTCTGGTTCATACTCTGAGCCTCGCGCGCAGCGTAGACGGCGGCGGCAGTCGAATTGTGGTTGTGACCACCGCCCATGGGGGTCTGGTTCATCTCATCGGCAAAGGACAGCCCTTGGGTGAGGTTGCTTGCATCGAAACCGGAATCGGGAGGAGGGGGGTACTTGTGTTGAGGGGTGTGTGCAGCCAGGGCGGCTTTGGCGTTCGCGGTCAACGCGTTATCGTCAGACAGGCCATTCTGCGGACCAACATGCTGAAGAATTTGTTGATCAATGTTGAGTTCGGCCCCAGTGTTGGGAAGTCCGTGGTCGTAGTTCCCAAGCCCTCCGTGGCCAAAGTTGTGCTGGTTATCCATGCTGCCGTTGCTTCCGTGGGAAGAGCGGTTAAGACGCTGCGAGTCGGGACCTAGATCCTCGGAGCCATCTCTCTTGCGCTTGTGCGAGCCATTATCTGGGCTATTCATGGTGGGATCAGACATGCTGAGCCCTAAAGCTGATCGTCCTATGCGTGGTAATGATTAGTCATGCAGCTAGGAAGTGAAAAGTGAAGTGAAGCGAGTCTCGGAGAACAAGAGAACAATATGATTGGAGATATGAAAGCAGCCTGCGGTAAGATGGTGCCTGGCAGATCAAGTCCCGGGAAGATCAGTGGACACCCCGCGAAGTAAACAGACGCGTGGAGCCGACGCGCTCGCAAGGCATCCCAGGTTGAGGCCGGACATGTCCAACCCGACCATCGCCATTCAATTTTTCTGGCGGGCAGCAGTGCATGGGGATAGTTTTACGGGGCAGTAATGTTGTCGAGCGATCGCATATAATGCGATGCCTCCAAACACCGGGGTTGCAGATATCAAGAACGCGTCATGATGGCTTGCAGGCAGCTGAGGTCACACAGGGGGGCAGCATCGTGGAGGTCACCACTGGCGATGAGCATCACGATGCGACATGCAATGATATGGGGAAATCTATATGAAGATGGGGCATTGATGGAGCCGTACCTTGGGATGATCTCTCTTTATCACCTGACAGGAAGTCACCTGCCCGACAACAACACGACGCAGGTCACGTTGTCTGCGAAACCCCGAATTCGAAATTGGGACGTGAAAATGCGAAAGTTGAAAATTTGAAGAAGCCGATATCAAGATATGCAAACAACTTAGCAATCTACCTTGCGGTAAATTTAGAAATAAGAAAAGGCGTCTCTTTAGGAAGATGTAGAGTGGCGGACAAGTTCAAGATGGATTGCTCACGTGGCAAGGAGGTGGTCAAGAGGAGGAGTCGCGCTGAATACGGCAGCTCAGAACGACCAATGGTGCAGTAAATCACCTGATTTCCCTTATTCAAAAAGATACACTGACGTAAGCGTACCGCATACCGCCTGGAAGCCCTGGAGGTCTAGACAATTTTGCAAACACATCCAAAAAGAAACCGACAACACAGCTGAAGATAACCAACTAAAATGCTTGAATAGATTCTACGCCTCCATCTCTCATCGGAAGTCATGTGCAGCCATCCCGTGCCCCTCTGCTGCACACCTCTTTTCTCGATCTCTGATTGGCTGCCGGCTCTCGGAGGGGGAATTCCTGGATCACGTGAAGGTGTATCTTATGGGCCAATCACAGGCTCTATTCACCCACTACAAGGAGGGGGGTCAGACCGTCGGATACAAAGAACTTCATAAATCTACACAATAACAAGTATATGGGCGTAGTCTAGACACACTAGAAGCCTACTAACTACATGTAATATAGCCGGCATTGATCCGGGGTGACCCCCATCCTTGTTTCTCTGCAAGTCATCAGGTTAGATCCACTAGTGTATGAGATACCCCTTCAAGTGAATCAGGAAACATAACAGGGGAATATCCCAGTATATTGGTAGCAATAGGAAACAAAGTCGTGCATTATGTAGCGGGTGTACCGGTCTATATCATGATATAACACGAGTTCTTTTTATAATACAGCTTAAATGATACATTCTTTCTACTGCTCGTCGGTTTTACCTCTGATCCCTCATCGAGGTGGGGGAGAGCAGAATCACATGTTTCAGAATAAGCATCCTGAAATAGGATTCCCTAAGCCCTTCACACCACTATCTCTCCAAAGGGTTGCATTGGAGATCTAAAAGGGTATCCTCTAGTACTTTGCGCGCATATTGATAAACCTGGAGACTGAATGATCATGAGACCTCAGAATTCCCCCTGCGATATTAAGCTAAGTATCTGGGCTTTTCGCCTGAAGATTGCGACGATCTCGACGATCTTCCTCTGGTGTCATCATGTTTGGGTCCCTTGTCACATGGATCACCTACAAATGATGCGCTATGGCAATCGGTGGAGTTTCCATACCTGAAGGTAGGATCGCCATAACACTGAGCAATATATACTGTTTAGTGTATATATTCTGGGATTGGGAGGTATCACAGAAATTCGAGCGATCGAAATGTGATTTCTAATGTCATGTTGCTAGGGTGGACCCTCAATCAGTTCATAGACTCTTCACTATCTGTGGAATAGCCTGATGCGTCCAGTGCACCCCTCACTCAGACGCCTTTTTCAGTGCAAATACCATTTGTGGATCTGCCGTAGTATCCGCGAAACAAATACCCTCCTCTGCGGCGCCTAGCATATCCCAGCAAAGTATCTTCACGTCGAATGGGATGCCTGCATCCTCTGTCTCACTTTCCTCATCAGAGGCGTGCGCACCTGACTCTGCATATTTCTCTGCAGCATTGAGAGTGGGCCGTTGCGTCACAGCAATGATAGCGCTTGTGCCCGCATATCGCGCCGGTGGCTTGGTATCTTCTGTCGATGGCTCCTCGCCCGACCGATTAGAAAACACAATGACGATCTTCTTCGGAGGATCTGCCGCCTTTCCGCCATCAAGATCTACCTCATGTTCCATCCTCTTTTGCAACAGGGGCCAAAACCGCTGAAGCCAATAGTTGAAAGTATCCATCTCGGGCTTATCCTTCAAGGCATCGAGCTCTTCCCGGCTCAGAATGGTCAACCAGGCCATGGACAGAATGACAAGCTGGGACTTGGAGTCAAGAACTCGAGTCGCAAACTCCCACTTGTCGAATGGCGCCTCGAACTTGTACGGATTGATATCCATGCAGATACCAAGCGAAGTCGCGACCTGTTTTTTCCCGGGTAAAACTTGCTCACCCTGACGCACCGGATTTGTCAAGGAAGATAGGTTGCCTTCAGTGGCGAATTCAAGCTCATGAAATCCTCGCTCGACTTGACCTTCGGCCGCCCACGTTTCGTCGGTGTAATACAAGAAGGTTTTGCGGTAGTTGAGGATGAACACACCGTTCTCGTCGACAACAAGAAGTGAGTTATAGCATGTGACTTTGTCGGGATTTTCAGAATCTTTCTCAATCTCCGGATACCCAACACAGATCTTGCATCCCAAGCGCTTCGCAGTTTCGCGGGCCCAAGAGGCAGAGGGGCCTTTACCAGCTGGCTCGAGATATGGCTTGATCGCTTCCAAAGAAGGGAAGTTATACCCTAGTTGTTCATTAGCCAGTGAAGCTTTTTCCCCAGGCTGAGCTGTATGTTATAGACTGGGGGAGACAGGGCTCATGCTGCTCAATATACGCTCGTGGACAGCCGGTTGGGTAGGCACTTACCCGTCATCGCCAACTCGGGCAGCACCAAGATATCAGGCTTCAACAGATCGACCCCAATCCCAAGCTCCTTTCCATTTACAGAAACGGTCTTGCCGGTCTTCAATAAAGCATTTGCTTTCTCGATATTGCCTTTGAGATCGCCTAGCTTCGGCGCGAATTGGAGAGTTGCAATCCTCATCTTGTGAGACGGTGAAGTTGAGAAGTTTCTGAAGTCAAGATGTGATACGGGTTGTGTGATAGGATATTTCTTAGTGAGCAATAAAAGAGCCGCATCTGAAGTCAATGGTGTTGGCTTGGTTGAGGTATGAAGTTCGTGTCTTCTGGTCCCGACACGGACACAGCGGGGCAGGTTTTTTGCCAGAATGATGGCGGGCAGTTCGGAATGCTTGAATTATATCCCAATATACCCAAAACGACGATTTATATACTGTGATTTTCGAGTCCAAGACAGGACCTGTTACTTCCGAAGTATGGTTGTTGTTTGGACAGAAGGGCGATGTTTTGGGCCGCGAGTCATGAAAGTTGGTGCCTCAGGGGTGAACATCCGCCCTCGATTCACCACAAGCATTGTAACATTCACAGATTTTAACTGAATTTTTCAATTTCAAGGCTATCGAGTAGTTCGTAGATATTACAGCTGTGTGTACTATGAACGATATCAAAAGCATGTCAATAGATGCACTTAGGTCGTGCACCGTCATGTTGAACTATGGTTATGAGTATTAACACAAGAAAATGCATTTAGTTCCGCTCGCAATCAGGCAATGCCCATTTGACCATCCAATCTGACATTAGCACCTCTTCAGCAGTCGGTCGCTCTTCTGGCCTAAATGACAGCATCCGACGCATCAAATCCAGAAACGCGGCTTTCTCCTCTTCCTCAATTTCGCCTCCCATTTTCCGTCTCCATTTCTGCACACCGATCTCAAATGATTCCTCCAGAGGAGGCCATTTATTTTCCATATAGGACTCCTTTGGATATGCATCCTCATGGAAAAACCGGGCTCGTCCTTCCCAGCGCTGCCACCATTCCGGTGGCATAGGCCCTAATACATCGACATGCTGGGCCGCTATCTCATCCTCATCCATAAAATCGGTGCTAAAGATGGCCATCATTCCAATAATCTCCCAGATTGCCGTAGCTAGACTCCAGATATCTGAGGGAAATGCGAGCGAGATCCGCGATTCGAACTTGGCTTCTGGAGCTCGAAACGCGATTGGCGTATGGCAGTCTTTCCCAAGACGAATATCTGAAGCGGGGGAAAACGCTTCACCAAAGTCACTCAGAAGCGGGTGTGCGTCGGATGACGAGAATTTCTCCGCGTATTTCCCTAGGAACAACGGCACAACAGCTTTAGCCGGGACATTGGGTGATAATGGTTCTCCGTCACGTCGTGTGACAGGGACTGTCTCAGGCTCGCCAAATGTTTCATAGAATTTCTTGATAGAAAGCTCATCGAAACTGGATGGGGCTTTGACCAAAATGTTGTTCAAATGAATATCTGATCACCCAAAATATTTGGGTATTGGTTAGCTAGTATCTAAACAATAGTCATGGTTATAACAAACCTCCATGAACATAGCCTCGTGAATGTGTATAAGCAACAGCCTGTACTAGTCGATATGATAGTGCTCGAGCAACTTCGAGAGGGAAAAGACGATTAAAAGAGACCTCTCTGAGGTTACATTGTGCAGGGTCCACGGTGTAGCATATATGCTTTCCATTGGGACCTTGCACTTCGAATTCATGTAGAAAGACAGGTACTAAATGACGGCCGTGATATACCGGTGAAGAAGACGAATGCTGAGCAGACAACGCCCTAAGGACTTTCGTCTCGTGCTGAATCGAGTCAGCTATGCAGACCTTGAGAGTAACATATCGGTTTAGATAAGCATCTCGGGCAAGCCAAACCGTCGAATAGGCCCCAAAGCCAAGTTTGTCTGCAATTATATAACGGCCATGTAGCACGTCATCGACCATGATTGGGTGATAACCCCCAGGCTGGTATTCTTCAAGTTTCTCCACACCCTTGATCCAGTCATACTCGACGCGATGTTTCTTGGACATTGTAGTGCCCAGCCGCGTAAAAGACACGGAGTCGAGCTTTTGATGCCATAGGGATCGGAAAACTGGAATTGAAGATCGAGATGAGCTCGAAAAGTGGACAGGGTGCGCAAATATTCTCACGAAGCGTGCCATGATATGCCGGCGTGATGGTTCGAAGAAATAGCCATGAAGTTCCCTCAAAAGAGGTAAATCAAGCCCTTGATTTTATGGTTATTAAGAGATGATCCCAAGAGTTTTGCAGGCCTTGTGGTGTTCTCATATGGCAGGACATATATCGATGGGGACATCGATGGAAATCTATAGCGGCCTGCTGGACATGGGTGTTATTGGGCTGAGAACACCAATTCACCGCCTCGCTCTCCGCCTCTTCTCCAATTGTTCTCATTTTCTTCTTACTGTTCTATATTATAATCCAATACAAGTATGTAGGGGAAGTTTAGAAGGTTCCATCTGAGGCTAGCAGCAACTGATTGGCATCTACTCGATATGCGGTGAAGGACGTGTGCCCTTTTCAAGGGTATCGTTGCTGCTTTCAATTTTAGACAGGCTGGTCTATAGAGCGACAATGATGGAAAGATGACGACAAGAGAGTGCTACGTATCTGTCACAATGATATGATGGTTATTTAACCTTGGAAGGGAATTTGTGGCCATCTAAGCGCCTAGCATAAGATGTCTAGCCCAAGGCCCCGGAAAATAGCACTCGACAATATCTTTCGATTACAAGGGGATAAGGTAAAAATATAGGAAATCCAAGGCACTGCAACATCAAATGACAACTTTGACGGGCTGTCTTCGTTCATCATCTCTCAATCCTCCAACAATGGCTGGATTCACAAGTAAACATTTTGCCTCGACACTCGGATTGTAACATGTCTTGACAAACTCGCGTATTGTATACAGAAGATTCCAAATACCCCCTCTAGCAATGACCGTGCGCTCGTACGCCTCCTGGAGCGTATCAAACAAGATCAATTCAGTGCCTGCACCCGCATGGACATGTCCAAACACATGTAGTCTAGGCTTGACTCTCCACAACTCTCGCAGCAGGTGAGCACAGCCCAGAGTCAGCAAGTCAAGGTGACCACGTGGCGGGCCATGAGTTATGAGCACATCAGTCCCGCCAGGCACCGAGCCAGACCATACGTCTTGATCGGGAGGATATTGAAAGGCCCAGTTACCATTGCGTCTAGTAAGAGGACTTCCGTAGATCCTGAGCTGACGACCATTTGCACAGGAAACCGTAGTCTCCTCGTTTTCTAGGTAGATAATGTCACCCCAGTCGAGCTGGGCTCGCTCGGTGATAGCTTGGTCTGAGTCGTCGCGCGCTGCGTCGAGTAAAACATCGTGATTGCCGGCAACAACTATTTTTGTGGGATGGGGCTGGGCGCGTAACCAGGCGAGTGTTGCCTGGAGTTCCTTGAATGAGCCCGATTGTGTGAGATCACCGGCATGAATGAGAATATCTCCATCGGGAAGGCTGGGTTGACAGTTGTGGGTATCGGAGACGCAGATAATAGCAACAGCGTTTGTGAGTGGTTGTGGGAGGATGATTTGATGCCAAGTATACAGCTTCCGCGCAACAAAGATACAAGGGCGGGCCAGGAATTGTTCCCATGGCGTAGGGGTTTGGCGATTGAGGAGGTCACTAAGGCTAGACATGATCGAAGACTTGGGACCTACGTAGTCGTAATGACAAATGTCGCTTTAATGTGATATTTGTCTTGGCGCTGGGGGCAGGGAAGACTGTTCTTCCAATGGTTTAGAGTATAGTTGTGGTAGGTATTAGGTATGGTATTCTACGTAGGTACTGCATATACATATAAGCTAGTCTAATCGAAAAGTCCATTATTAAAATACACATTCCTCCGAGTGGGCTATTACGTTCATTCGCGAAAAGATTTAGCGCTTCTGCATTCCTCTTAGTATTTCTGCTTCTGCCTCAAGCCCGAAAATTGCTGAAGACACACGAGATAGCTCACGTTTGATTAGTCGATTAAAGTCACGACTCATGACTATTGGGGTAACAGCGCTTACCTGGCTGTAGAGTTACCTAAAGTAGTCCAGTAGTTTAATTTACTGTATACAGATGAAAAATGAAGTAATTGAGAGAAATGGATAAATTTTCGCTGCGAATGTCCATTGGGGAAAAAAAGATATCATTACAAACGGCTCCGCAAAATGCAAACGTGAGATGAGCATAGAAAGTAAACAGGTACTCAGATCTATGGCCCATATGAGAGAGTAAATCAGTGTCAGATACACCATGCGATAATCACAACACGGGGAATAAAAAAAGCGTGCTGCATCTCTTTAAACGCCATTGGAAGACACGTCGTTCTCTTTCTTATCCTTGTCTTTGTCGTTATTCTCCTTCTTCCCGTTCGTGCTCTTGGCCATCTCTTTCTCTCGCCTATGGCGTTCGAAATCCAGGGGCACATGTGCAAGTCCACGGGCACCAGTGCGTCGGATACGCTGCTCGGTGCGGGACATAGGTCGGTCCGGGGTATCAGGAGCATAAGCGACCTCGTAGCCTCTGGCGGTGCGATTAAGTGTCATACGCGGGGGTACATAGGAAGTTGGCTGGGGGATATTCCGGGCGTGATGCTTTTCCAGGATCCGGGCAACAGGGTTCCAGTTTGGGTCATGCCATGGCTGGCGGATTTGGCCAGTCCAACCGTCGAAGATTCCAGGGCCGGTCCTCAACTTCTCGGCCAAGATCCGTGCCCGGGAGAGGGCAATCTCGTCCTCGTCGACTTGGCGAGACCGTTTCAGTCGCGCTTCCTCGATTAACTGGAGTTGTTCGTCGGTCAAACGCTTCGGCTCGCACAAGGCCTTGGCCCGTGCAAGCTTTTCTTCCAGCTTTTCCAAGATCGGGAGCTTCGGCATGGGGCGGTTCTCTGCTTTATAGACGGAGAAGTTGAAAGGGACATGTTCTTCCGCTGTGGATACCCTGGGCACCTTAGTACTCGGGCCCTGCTCCTCCGGCTGGGGCTCAGTCTGCTCATCCAGTACTCGCTTCTTTTTGAGGACTTGCGACTCCTGCGGCGTAGGCTTTTCCCTTTCGTGTGCCTCTTCAAAATGCACGGACCGTTTGAATGATCCATCAGGCGCTACAGCAGGGCCTTTTCCTTTCAGCGAGGAGCGTCTCTTGTGCTCATTGAATCCATTTGCGTCGGTGGCCTCATGCTGTCGTTTCAGCGACCCTTGCTGTCCAGGCGCCACCGAGGATTCTGGGCTTTGGAACAAGGGCGTTGGCGGCTGAGCAATCGCCGTGTCAGGAGAATATGCATTCGATGTTGTGTCGAATATTTTAGGCTGGCGAAGTGCTTCAAATAGGGTCCGGGGAGGCGAAGGGGCTGTCGCTTGAGTGTGCGATACAGACCGACGCGTGCCCGAAATTGAAGCCGAGGCGTTGATAGGAGGTGGGCCAGGTATTTGGGCCTGTGCAGGTGCAGGTGCAGAATGGCTGAATACTGAAGTTTCACTCGGCTTGGGTGCAGTGGTTGCTGGTATATCCGCTTTCTGGTTAGGCTGTGGTACCTTGGGAACTGCAAAGATTGAGACGGGGACTGGAGATTGGCTTGCAACCGCGCTCGAAGACACTGAAGTGGTACCAGCACTGTTCACCGAGAACGGCGAGAAGGGCTGCCCGTAACTCGACGCAGTTGCCGGTTCCTTGACTGCATTTGTATCTGCGACTTTAATGGATTGGGAAGGAGATAGAGTAGCAGAGGTAACACCGGTTCCCAGACCTGCAGCTGGGAAAGATGGCGGAGCATTCGGAAGCGCAAAAGGATTGTTCGGTGCAATCGATGATTGCTGGGGTTTGGCATCGCTTTTGAACATCGTAGACTGAGTAACGGTATCTGCAGAAGGCTTTTCTATCTCACGGCTTGCCTTTGGAAACATGGACGTGGAACCAAAGGGATTGGTACCAGAGAATGTGGAAGATGCGAAGGGGCTCTTGGATTCAGTCAACGATGTAGGAGGCAAGCTGCTGGGCTTGAAGAGGGTAGATGGCTCGGTAGTAACTGTCGCCGGCGTCTCCGTCTTCTGGGCTGACTCTGATGGTTTGGGGAAGGAGAATAAGGACGGCGGAGTGAAAGCGCCCGCCTCATGAGGCGAAGTGCTAGGGGGTTTGAATGGCGTAGACTGTGCAGGGGTGGTTGCCGCAGGAGTCTCTGTCTTTTGGGTTGAGTCCGATGGCTTGGAGAAAGAGAACGTAGACGGCGCAGCGAAAGGGTTCGAGGCGGCGGATAGCACAGAACTAGAGCCATTCGGGAATAGCGAGGCGGGTTTGTCTGTAGTAGACGATGCAGGAGAGAATATGCTGGGCTTTGAAAACGCAGGCGCAGGCGCAGGCGGAGTTACATCAGATGTCTCTGTCTTGGATTCTGCGTACGCTGGTTTTGTGAATATGGATGAAGAAGAAGTAGAGGCGAAAGCGGACGGCGAGGGCCCCGCGGGACTAATGGACGGAACAGCTGGCTTGTCGACAGTATCAATCTGAGCAGGGGGTTTTGTCTGGAAGAGCGAGGATGCCACATTCGTGGTCAGGGTAGAAGCGTCGGTCTTGTTGCTTGGCTCGGGTTCTTTTGGGGTCAAGAATGGGTTTGGCGAAGAAGTGAAAGGAGACGGCGCTGCAGGAATGACAGAGGTAGAAGGCATCGAAGCTGCGAATGGATTTGCGGGTGGAGGAGATGGCATTTTAGATGGCTGAAAGGCCGCCGCGAAAGGATTTGGCGGCTTTGAAGCGGCGGGTGGCGGATTTGACTGGAACAGGGAAGGCGAACTTGCGTGAGTATATTGTAAAGATTTCTGAGACTCGGAAGCGATCCGGAATTCAGACGCAGACGTATCCTGAAGAAGAGTATTGTGTGTTTCAACCACAGGTGCGGGCGTCTGGTTATCAATGTCACTCACGAAGAGATCCCCGTCTTCAGCCT
Organism: Penicillium robsamsonii; assembly: GCF_028829455.1. NCBI lineage: Eukaryota > Fungi > Ascomycota > Eurotiomycetes > Eurotiales > Aspergillaceae > Penicillium > Penicillium robsamsonii. The sequence continues at coordinate 6,755,042 of NW_026643219.1, read as the reverse complement.
CAGCCTCAGGCAGGGTTTCACTCTTGTCAGGCAACTGGGAGCGATCAATCATGCCCATTCTTGCGGCTTCTCTAATGTTCATGCCGAGGATGACGGCAACAAGACTACGTCCTGCACGTTTTGACTCCACATAAGTCTCGGAAAAAGAGTGGTCAGATGAAGGCGCAAAGTCTGGAAAATTGTTAGTCATAAAAACAAGGAAAGAGGAAGAAATGTGATGGATAGAATGTATCATGAACTTGGGGCGATGGAGAAGGGGGAGGGAAATGAAAGGAAACGAGATTCGGTTGAGATGAAGTTGTTGTTTGGCATCACTTACCAACAGAGTCTACTGGTCGATCACCCCAATTGAGATACAGTCCACCATTCGCGTTCTCCACAAACTGCAAGTCCTGTGAATTGCAATATTCAATTGTTTGCTCGTCGTCGTCGAAGTGCAACACTTTGGTTAATTCCTCCACAGTCCAATGGTCGTTTTTGGATTGCTGTGACAGCGGAGTCCGGCAGTAGGCTTTCCAGATTGCGCGGATTGCTGTCTGACGAATGTGGTTGAAGTACACCTCAGCCACACAAGCCATCAGATACGACACACTCGGGGAATTGATGATGTTGAAGAAGCGAGTGTAGAGTCCCTGAGCGACTGCGTTCGTTCGGCGAGAATCCAGAGCACCTTGAGGTTCCCATGTATTACAGGCAGCAGCAAAGAGTTCTAATGCCACTTGCACGCGAGGTGAAGACAGTAGAGCAGGTGGCCATTTCTGGACACGGGCTTCCAGGTCAGGCCGCTGGTCATGGATCGAAAACAAGATATGGTAGGCGCGGAACTCATCCTCGTTGGGGAAGTGAATACGCTCGCGGTTATCATCGTAGTAGTACATGAGAGATAGCATGGTGTTGTTGAGCTGCTCACGCTCCTGGTGACGGTCGAATTGCTCCGTGTTCGTCGGGTTGGAAAGAAGATGCAGAGATACGATATGGAACCGCGCAATTCTTTCTAGACAAAGAACCGCTGTCTTCACATCTTCTTCGTGTGTAAGCTGCTGGACCGAGAAGTCGTTTCGGATTGATCGTGTCCGATTCCAGACAAACATGTGGATGGCAGCCAATGATTCACCGCCGTTGATAACATAACGAATGAGATAGTTCATGGTTTGCAAAAGTGTCTTTGGTGTGCGGATATCCGAGGGCAATTGCTCGTCATTTCCAGCTGCTGCACGCCGGAAGCGTTTCACCATCTTGGTTTCCATGATTTCTAGCTGGTTCGTTGCTGGGTTATGATACTAAAATTGCGTGTCAGCGTGGCGCCAAAGATAGCAACCGGCGCACCATTACCTTTTCACATTTGTCGACTGCTTTTTGCACGATCCGCTCTACTCTCTCGAAATCGGGGCACATGCCAGTACAGGTACCCACAGGCGTGATAGCCTGGTTCAAGGAAGTCGGCTGGTTTGGGTCCGCCATTTGGCCATCTTTGATCGCCCGTTCGCGCTGTCTCACTTGGTCAATTTTCAGCTGTGGAGTTCGTTAGCTCTGTGGTCGTGTTGTCCATTTTCAAGGAAGGGCAGGCTGACTTTGTCAAAGCGTTCCTGGTAGTTGCTCAACGTCGATGCATGCTCCATGGACGCGGCAATATTTGATCCTCCACCAACAAACTTTGTCGAGGATTGTTGTTTCATATTGCTCGTGGGTTGGGCGAATGGGTTTTTGGCGACGTTCGAAGCCGAAGCACTGTTGGTGACTCTGGAAAACGGAGACTGCTGGGCGGGCTGAGCGCCGAACGGCGACGCGACAGATTTTTGCTGATTGGTTTGGGCAAATGGCGAGTTGATAACACCAGGCTTGGGGCCCTCTGCGGGTTGTTGGGATCCATGCACGATGTGGCCTGCAGCGCCTGCGCCGCGACCACGGCCACGAGCTGTCCATGTCGCTGACCCTCGTCCACGCCCTCGAGCCCTCGTCGCACGAGGTGCAGCTGCCCCTCTCGGCACATATGTTGACGTATGTCCAGGGTTCCCACCTCTTCCCCTTCCCGTTGAGCCTTGCACGCCCGGCGCGCCTCCCCTATGGCCGCGGCCAGCAGAAGGATTGAACGGGCTAGCCATCCTGCCCGCAAAGAGCGGAATTAAGTGGATAGGCCGCCGCCTCTTGGAAAAGCCTCCCTGCTCGCTTTATGGTCAAATTGGTTTCGGATTTTTCAGGTGGATAACTCCGATATGCGATAGGCGGCAAAGTCGACTGCGCAGAGATCTGGAAAGGTGTTTGCTGTCTGCTGGAGTTGGTTCGCCGAGGCGACAACAAAGAAGTTAGCCCATGTTCTAAGGCCATGATAAAATGGCCGGAATATCCCAATACCGCACAGAAAAGATGGCGGATGGATACAAAGAAAGGCCGGAGGACAAAGCTGTGTTTAATAGACTTGGGGGGTAGGTATTCGCGCTACCTGTCAGTAAACTCACAAGTCTTTTCTCGTCGGGAGGACGTATGAGCGAGCTTGCGGGCTTATCGCCTTCGGTATTTGCGATTGATGGGATTGTTCAAGCTCGTGAATCGTGCGCGTCGGAGTTTGCGATAGTGGCGTGAACTGGAAAGGCGGCACCGGTTGATTAGCCACACAGCAAAGCCCACATGAGAATAAAACTGAATTTAAACGCGTAGTGAGCACAAAGCGATTGAAGAGGATGGAAATGCAAGTTCCGCTGTGCTCACGGAGCTTCAAGCTGAGCGGCCCCGGGGAGTGGCTCCGCTTCTTCCGCTGACCAAGCGCCTAATTGGGCGGGCGGGCGCGCGTCCCGCGCTTGCGCCTAATTGGCCGCTGGAGCGAATCATTGACTATTCCACAGTCAACAGAAACAATAGGATGTATGTATTATTGACCAGAGCTGCCATTGACAGAATTGTGTATTGTAAGCAGATACCAACCCCAGAAGGTCCTATCTGGACCCCGGGGGTCTCTGTTCATCTGGATTCAGGGCAGATATTGTGAACTGCATATAGACCGACGGGTGAGACTCGAGCCTCTAATTTGAGTGTAATACAATAATCGCAAATTTCTTGAGCGAGAGAAAAGTTGAAGAGCCTAGGGATTTAAGAGAGGAGAAACCTAATAGAAAGACAAAAGCATCTATAAGACGACAAAGAATTATATAGTCCAGCAAGTATTCCATCCAAGTCCGACGCCTATACTTCTGCCTAGGTAAGATGTGGCATAGTAGGTGACCAAGTCCTAGTTTGTATTCAATACATCATAAATTTATAGGGAGACGCGAGAGTCATGTCGAATTAATACAATATCTACAAGAAACGTTGGACGCTTGCGCGGCCGCTGTGTACGACACTATGTTTAAAATGAATGCTATGATGTCTTTATGGCTGTCTATTTCCCTTTTCAGTTTTATGGTTGGAAAGATGAAAGGGCAGCGCAGAGCAGAAAACGTACAGATGACTATGTCTCAGGTTGTACCTAGAAAACTCGTTTTCACAAATGCTTCTACAAGATACATTATAATGGCCACCGAAAAGACCACTAAAGACACATTACAAGGCCGCATAAGCAGCCAACTATTCTTGTACATATCCAATCATAACCAGAGGTTAGAATTAGACCCTGTTGTTTGTATCAGACACCCTATGCGTGAAGTCTCTCGGCTGAGGGCTGGGTTGAACAATAGTACTCCATAACAAGAAGAAAAGGTTAGAAAACTGTTAGTAAAGGTCTCCAGAGACGCTTAGGTGCATGGCCAAGTATGAGATGAAATAGGTGAGTACATAGTTGGAGAAACTAAGAGCTAGACTAACTAGTTATAAAGTTTGACAAAAGTTAGAGGCACTGTTGCATATTATCGACAGAATAAAATTTCAAGTATTTACCCAAATCTCATTTATCAACAGCTCCAAATATCCAAGTTGGAGAACCCCATATAGACAACAAAAGCAAAAGGATCAAGCGAATAAGCAGATCAACAGAAGACAATAAAATGATGTGAAAGGTCAACACCAAAAAGATAAAGGTGAAAAAAAGGCGAGACCGTAAATAAAAAGCAAAGAAAGAAGCTGCGGAAAGTAAAGACCGGAATAGAGATCACTTCAAATCAAAACAAAAACCCAAGTATTTTCAAAAAGAAAGAAAAACAAACAGACCCAAACCCCATTTGTACCGGCCTCTGAAAGATGACCCCAAGTTTTTATACCAAAATTTCAAAAATCACAACTCCCTTGGCAAAGCCTTATGATAAGCGCTAAGTTTGTTGGCCAGAGCCATCACTCATATATGTTCGTTAATACCCATACCCATACCCATTTCATCGCCATCCTCGACTCAAAATCATTCGTGACAAGAATCCCACACCAAGTAAGTCATTTAGACAGTGTGGGAGAGAGGCAGCGCATTATTGTTTGGGTGGCCCAGCGATCCAGTTCGGAAAGGCAGGGATCTTTGGTGGATGGAGTCCATCTGGGACTGCTGGGCGTGGTGATGGGACATGTCATGCATTTGCGATACCATGGGCATCTGGTAGGCCATTGTAGACTGTGCCATACCCTGACTAGATGCCGGCGTTGGGTACTCGACCGGTGTGAAGATGTTCTGGCGGAAAGATGGGGCCCAGGTGTCGTAGTGTCCCGCGCGTGAGTGATCGGGTGTGGAGTTTGAGAAGGTGTTGTGAGTGGAGTAGTCAAAGGACGAGACTGAGACGTCGTGGGGGCTGATCATCTCTGCTGTCACGGGAGCGTTGAGCATGGACTGCGAGAATGACTCGGTGTATTGAGGAGGTGTGGCGTAGTAGGGGCGGTCCTGTCGGGTGGGATGTTCGAAGTTGAGAGGTTCCGCCACGGAGAAGTTGCCTGGGAGGAGGGAGCGAGCTGATGGGATGTTGTCGATGGGTGTGGTTAATGAGGTAGATGCTTGCTCGAATGATGAGATGGGGGTCATTAATCCTTGGCTAATGTGCTCGGGCTCTTCGATGGTCACCGAGGGGGTGGAGTCGTCTTCTTCATCACCCTTAGGGCTAGGGCCTCGGTTCATTGTGTAGACGACCATGTTGGCATCGACTTCACCTCTCTCGAAACGCTCTTCCATCTTGCGGACCCGAAGGATCTCGTAGATGATCTCGACGTGAGATGCGTGCTTCAAGCTCCGCTTAGTGTCGCCAGCAACGTCCTTGAGCTTATCAGCAGTAATACCGTAAGCACCGAGCTTGCGAATAATGTGAAGCAACAACTCAATGCGGTCTAATAAAATTGAGTTAGTAAGTAGAACAAGAATCAGTCAGATCTAAGGGAAATCATACACTCTTTTCTCAGGTGGTCAGGCTCCTTGTGCATGACACCGGGAGGCCACCACTCAGGCTTGGTCTTTTCTGGGTCACCAGTAGTACCGGGGGCGGATCCTGGTGGAGCCTTGCCACCGTTGTAGGGGTGTCGGACCTGCTTGCGAGGCTCGATGAACTTGATGAATGCTTTGGCAACCATGCGGCAGTTAAGTTGTTGGAAGTGCTTCAGGGCACCTTCATAGTAGGCCATGACCTTCTGGGCGTCTCCGATGCGGAGAGGGACCATTTCGGTGGACCCATTAGCGAACTCTTCGCTGTCAGAGTCCTGCTCAGTCAGGCGATCGTCACAGACGGAAAGAGCAGGAGCGTTACCCTTACGACGTCTCACTCGACGAGGAGATGTGTCCATGGTCTCTGTGTATTGTTATCAGCATACATTGGTCGTTAGGGTCTGGGAATGAGCCTTTGACATACGGTGAGCAGGCGCATGGTAGCCGATACGTTCACCCAGAATCTCGAGGAAGTTCTGGCGGACTTCCGGGGTGAACACAGTGGAGTTACGCTCTTGAATCGAAGATGATTCATCAACCTTAAGCTTGCCATCACGGTCCAGGTAAATCATGGCAAAGTGGGCGTAAGGAGGACGGAAGGATGCGCGGGAGGAGCTCATCATTGGCTAAATCGAACATCAGTAAGAATGAACCCATGTTTCTCTTGCGGGGAAACATACAGGAACATCCCCCCATCCGGGGGGTCCTTCGAGGGCCGAGGCAGACCTCTTCATGGCGCCGCCTGTGGGATTAGGTTTGCTGTAAACCATGGTGGCGGATATGTATAGGTGATGTGGGTGAAACCAGCTGGGACGCAATCGTCTCGAGAAGGATAATTGAATCTCAGTCGAAATAGAGTATCAAGATATCGGGAATGAGAGTGATTTTGGTTCTAGATGCTGCACGTCTAGGAGAGACTTTTCTCTTTATAGATGGTGTTGCTCGAGTGGCGGGGTTGGGATTTAGTCAGGATACTGATTCTGTAGACTTGCAGTCAGCCAACTGCTTCTAAGTATCTTCGGCAGCACCAGTCCGTCCCCAGGAGAGGTGTTCATGAACCAACGGCGGAAAGCCCATTGCCGCACCGGTACGGGAACCGGTAGGACAAACGCTGGTATTCCGGCAACCGGGGTCCAATCAAGCTCTTGTAAATAGAACTAGGAATCGGATGGGTGTACTCACACAGTTCGAGTGGACAATGTGCAGGTGTCTCAATGGGGATGGAAAGCGGATAACTGCAGCACAGTGACTGTTCGTAGCCGGATGCAGGAACGAAAGAATGCCTCCACTTGTTATGTTCTCAAGTAAACGAAAGGGAAGTTGAGACAGTTGTGAATGAAATAAACAAGACGATCAAGTGGGATGGTCGACTTAAATAAAACCCGAGGGTGTATAGCCAAAACTCAAGGGGATATGCACGCCTTTTTCAGTTCTAGATTTAATGTGTACAGATGACAAAAGCACGACAAAAAAAAAATAATCTAATTAATCCCACAAGGATGATCCTAGAAGTCGGAACCTCATCGTATGCAGCGAGATTGGCGCAATTCACGGGCATGCAGTAGCTTAGGCTTGGGGCCCCGATCCAGGATCCCTGTCCCACTATTTGTAGATCTTTTGGTTTTCTTTTTGGAATTTATTTTCGTACTTTGTTTTTATGTTTTTTTTTTCATTTATATTTAAATATTCAATTATTTCACGGGTCAAACCCCCCAAGAGTGGCGCTCCTATTATCGATATCCCCCACAAACAGTTCAAAATCCTTGTTCAGATCTCTAAATCCCTATAAAATACGAGGCAACCAGCTAGTAATATCGATAGTTAAAATATTAACTCTGTAACTCGTAGCTGTCAGGCACACCCAAACACCCATTAGGAAGACGCACAGGCCCTAAATTGACGGGTGCTATTCTTAATATGCAGATCGCAAGTGTCGGAGGTTCCGGTTCAGAAAAGTAATTCGTCATGAAATCTAAAAAAGCACCTGAAACTGTATAATTATGCCTACACTTATATTACTTATTACCCAACTTTGATTAAAATATTATCTATAACATTTTCCTCTTCTCGATCTTCGGATCTCAATACCAAAGTGCCCCGACACTAGCAACCAACTAAAATCGAATCCACACTTCCCGTTCTTGGTGAACCTATCAAGGTGCGGCTTGTGCAGGGCCCAACATCCTGGATCCTGGGAGATGACTCGCCGATAAACTGTCACTGCTTCCTTTTTATTCCCGTCTGGAGCTTATTGCCGCCGTAGATCTCCGTTCATTGACAGATACCCCGGGGTGGCAAGCCAAAAACGGTGGGTGTATGGTACAGATCTTGGCTTCAGCTGAGTATAACCCCCCCCCCCCCCCCTGAGATCGGACCATAGATCAAAATCAAATCAAATTAGTTGAAGCGAAAGGGGAATAAAGTACGGCTGTACGACCGTAACTCTCGGCTACGATTTTACGCGCGGTGGGCTATAAAACATTCAAAACGCTCTAAGACAGATCGAGATAGTGAGGTGCCTGGCAATCCCAATACCACGGCGTTGATCTACCTGCCCGGGGAAGAAAATTGGTTGCAAAATGGTTCGAGTATTTATGCCACGACGGGTTAGTCATGTACCTTTGATCTCGGGGATCTTTTGTGACTTTGTGACAGCCCAATCAGCTGTCGAGAAGCTAGTTACCACTTCCCCCCGCCCGGGTCCGTGCTAAGAGTCCAGGGGAAAGGTACTCCGTACCCAGGGTGCTGTCAACGCGTCCATCTCCCGTTCCGGTGGATTACTCTGGCGTTTCTTAGGATAACTACAATTTACACTGTGGATCTTGAACAAAGAAGATATTCAAACCGGCTTAAGTCAATGCAACCCAAAAAAAGGGGGGGGGATGAGATGATCCAAATTACTATACTATCTCTTGTGTACTATCTTGACACAAAAGGGGAACACATAACACATACATCCTCGGTCCCACTATCCACCCACGCTATATCGGGGATGCAAGAGGCAGAGTTTTTTTTTTTTTTTCTGACGCACAAACAATTCCAATCTGATTGTGTACTTTGACCATTGTATCCATCTGATCAATCTCATCCCATGCAAACTACTGCCTCCGTCTGTGACCTTGTGGCATTCCAATTGCCGTGCCGTCCGCAGCAATAGTATTGAACTGCAATATCTCTTGATTGAATGCAGTAACCCCAACTAATGTGGCGAGCAAATTAGATTATTTAGGTTGTCGCCAGGCACACATAGAACAAAGCAGTGTAATTGAACTAGACGATTTCAGGGCATCGCTACGAGTACAAGATTAGGCATTTTTTTCATGTTCTTTGAGGGCGCGAGACTCGCGGAACTAAACTAGAGATCCTCCTATATTTGGACTAAATCCACGGCTCCATCGATGACATCCCCGGAAAGTGTTTGCTTTGTCCGTTTAGCCGCTGTGTCTTTAGCGTCTGAACTAAGTGAACTTCTCTAAACTATCAGTTACAGTCGGTTAATTTAAGGGCGAAAAAAAGTCCCAGTTACATTTGAAATCACGGATTAGTCCGAATGTACGGACTGCGAAGTACTACAATATTCATTATCCCAATTTGAATTAACTTGGTCTAGACTTTAGACGCATCCCCCCTTTTTTTCCTTTTTTTATTAAAAACATGCCAGAGATGATCAGGGTCCTACAATTAGGATGAAGACTTCCTATTGGGCACAAGAGTCGATCCCTCCTTATGTAGGTCCCTGTGCAACCGCTCAAGCAAGCCACAACGTGGCTCAGTTATTTTGAGCACCGCCACAGGGACATGGCAGCTGAAGCAAAATGTCTGTGTTACTTAAGGTACAGCAGAGAAGCATTCATGGATGTCCCCTGAACCTTACATATGTCATTCACATACTCCGTGGCGATGTTGAAAACCTACGACAAACGTCAGGAAGTTTGACAGCTTGGCACTGCCAATCCCTATCACACTAGTTTCAGAGCAAACAAGTTACCAGCGTCAACTAATAATATAGTGACCGCCATTGCCGCTTACACTATAAATAAAATAATAAAACTAGGGCCCAGTTGCTCGGCGATGCAATCACCCTGAAACCTCAAAATGAGGCGTGACTTGGCTCCGCCGACTCGGCGGATACGTGACAGCGGGTTTGCGCTGACGGAAGAAACTAACTTGGTGGGGGCTGGTGGAAGGACTGGGCGACTGCAAAATGACTCGATCGGGTAGGGTTGGGTGATCTACACCTCCAACCACCTTCCTGTGTGTATGTCCGTTGTACATTTCTGGGACGCTCCAGAATGGCTTCCGAATTACAGGGACCGGGATGTCTCTTTGGGTTGCTTCACCGCTACAGGGTGGGGGAAGTGTACGAAGGAACCGAACCCCCAGGTTGATTTTCTGGTACTTTGAGCCTTGTCTATAGTTCACTTCGGTACTCGATAATCCAACAGTCGGTCTGGGGCTCGGAGGGATAGACATGTGGAAAGGGGGTAAGGGTGTATCCACGGAATATCAGCGGGAATCGCGAGACGGTGGTTTCGAGGTGCATGATCGGTGTGCTACAAAGATACCGTTGAGAGGCAACCTGCTCCCATGACATACGGATATTCGCGATGACAAGCAGAGTATATTCCCAGTCAGGTAAGAGAGCTGCACTCTTAAAAGTACCCCTCGTATTAATAATATTAATAAAGAAAGAAATGTCAGGGCCTATCAAATCAGTACTCTATTTGGATCTTCGGGACACATAAGCAGAAGGACCAAAATGACACATGACCAGTGCTCAAACCCGAGCCACCGCACGATCGATCAATGGTGTACATCGATCGAGCACGATCGAACCAACAAAGACTGGCTTTGCGTCATTCGGCGCCGCTTTATCGGGGCGTTTGGGGATGGGGCCGTGACCCGTACCTTTTTTTTTGAGGTCTAAAATTGGCAGGGGAAGTTCATGGTCAGACGGACACTCTCCACGCTTGTACTTTGTGTTTTGACCAATAATCCGTCGATGACTATCCCCGTCCCAACTCCAATCTCGCTAGGACCGGGGCCCAGGCTCGGCTCATTCCCCACTAATCCAGGCTGGGGCGGGCCGGGGATGGCGGTCCGGGAGAACTAAAGCTGTCAAACGCCAAATCAGGTCTAGCGTGTGCTCCACTATCCCAAGGGAAAGGTCAAAGTTGGGGATCATAGAGTCAAAAGGCTCTACCCGACGGGTTGGGATTGATGAAGAATTAAATTTCGCATTCATTCACCACATTTGGTAGTTGAAGGTTTCAGGAAGCGAGATTCCCAAAATGCGAACTATGACTCTAGATCGGCTCACAATTAGCCAAGGTCGTAAACAAAAGTTCAATTCGTATGTGCCCTGGTGATAGTATTGTTGATCATAACCTCATTTCCCTTCAGCCAGTCCCAATGAGCATCTTAACCGGGGAAGATTTGCCTATCTCATTGTAAGCGAAAAAATAACATTACAAATAGGCATCCGGTGGCTTTCGATAATTCTCAATGCATTCCAAATGGATATGCAATCTTTCTGGTCCCTGCCGCCCTGTAGAACAATGAGAAGAAGAAGAAGAAGAAGAAGAAGAAGAAGAAGCAATATGAAACCACAGGCAATCATCTCTCCATTGTGGCACGGCCCGGGGGGCCGCCCATAGTGTCCCTACAGGTCGGGCCAGCGCTACTGCGGTTCATACATTGTCTCCCATTGTGCTGCAGATGGAATATAGTTCCGTCTACACCGTACACACTTTGATATAGCTGCAACTACAAAATTCATTACGTTTACCCCTGAGGCTATCATCTTGATCTAGTGTATCTAGTCTATATACGATGCAGGAGTAAACCTTGGCAGATGGGCGCAATGCCCAAGCTCTTACACACAATTCGTACTTTGTCCCTGGTCAGTCTGACTAGATTGGTTGAATTTTCTTCAATGCATGATTTGCGATCCACTTCGCGGGTCCATCCTTTGAACTCGCTTAGTCCTGGGATAGTTAGGAGGCACCCTTGCAGCGGAAAATAACTCCGGTCACCGTCTCCGTGGGGGCCAACGTGGAAATTATCTGCACACAATATACACATGTAAGGGGAGAAACGCCATGTTGAAATTTCTATCAAATGTCGATGGAGAGGGCTTAGTTCGAACCCAGAGTCTCGAGGTCTAGATTACTCCTGGTAAACTTATTTTCCGTTCAAAAGAACACACAATCAAAGATAGCCCCAATGTGGGGAGTTCCTTAATCTAGACAAAAGGGTCCCAGATACCTGGATGAGTTGCATGGAGACAGCCGGAGGCTTTACCAAAGAGGGTCCTTGTATCGTACTTTGCAACTTTCACCCACAGCCAATCACACTATTCTTCCTAGTTCCTTTGACTTGTAAAACTCTACTAAGAAACTGTAAAATCTTCCCCGGGCCATGCCTAAGCCCCAAACCTTGACGAATCCACCGTAGCGGAACCTCGCGATCGCGTTTACAGCACGGCCTTTTGTTTCTCACATATCCTGTTCCCGCTAGTCTAGTTTCTTAGTGTCCGCTTATCCCCGATCCGCGGACCAATACCGCCGCTTGATGACCATATCTGTCGTCTGCACAGACGAGAAAAATTGCCCGAATCAGCGCCCACAAGATCGTCTCTGGGATCTGTGCTTTATCCCGATCGAGTGGTGACGTTAAAACGGATGTCAACATATAGACTTTTGAGGATCTACTTGATTCGGGATCCAGTGAACAAACTGGAGCCCGATAAACCTAACCTCTTTCACCCATTCAACTTCCCCTAAGGCTTGATGACCCTCTCTCCTACCGCCTCCCGATAAGGCCCGATTTTCATGCGAGTCAGTGGCTGGGGAAAATGCATTCTTGCGGGGCGTGTGACAAATAGTCCTCGACATTCCCATTCGCTCCAGAATTAAGGTGCATGCCATTATTACTAACTACTGACTGTGGGCTTTCTGCGTCGGTAGATGTTCTCTAACAGGAAAGATGAGGACGTGCATGAAGAAGCCACTTCCATTCCTTAGATTCACTCGTTTCCGAACTACTCGACGCAAGGAAATATCCACATGTCTAAAGGTTTAATCAAACAAGTCGTTAAGTTCTAATCTAAGCGTCATCGGGTCTATTTTCCCCTCGATAACCCTAATTCCCACTTCCTATTGTGCGAGTCTTAGCGTCTGACGGGGAGAAGCGATCCTTAGATTCCGCCACATTGGTTCTCTAGGGCCACAATGTATGCATCGTGCATCGTGCATGAAATTGTCGCGGTGTGCGGTGGTCTTGTGGGTATAATTTCCGTGGCTGGCTCCCCTCTACCCCTCAGGGCTGAGTCGATCGTAGGCCTGCAGGGCCTTCCAGTTCCCGTTACAGTCTTTATAATTCCAGATGTTTCTTCGAATATCTATTTTACTGACATGCAGGTCATTCATGCCGTTGAACTTTTTAGGAATAAGTATATAACCGAGAAAAAAAAAGATAAAGATGTCTCTCAATCTATCTCAGATTGCTGGTTCCTTTAGTATATGTGTAGAACTGGAGCGCCGGTAGCGCGCATAGTGGATAATGCAGAAGACAGTCATTACTCTATACAGAGACGGGATCAACTTCCGGGTCGCACAACCAGCTTCCAAATCGCCCGCCACTCTGATGCACACTGTATATCAATGTACGTATATCAATGTATGTATATCAACGTACATGGAGTACTTTGTACGATCGACTGGGAAGCGGGGATGACAGTCTTGGGTGACTACCAGTTCGAGTGGAGGCGTCGGGCTAAGGGCCAAAAGAGGAAGTGGATTAATGCACAGTCTCAAAAATAGCGAGCAACGCAGATTCGCTTGGAAGGCTCGATTCTTCCCCGACTGGAGCTATCCGGAAACCTGGATGTCCGTGCGATATTTGCAAACATTACTTCTTTTGTCGACGTGCACCTAGATGGTTCGCGATCTCAAGATCTCGATTCTTTTTCTGGTTCGTCAATCTCCCCATTCAGCAAGATCAAGGAAGCAATTTGTCCCCCGGAGCCCACAGGAGCCCACAGGAGCCCACATCAGAGATCAGTCATGCACCTTTTCGAGGTCATCCCTTGCCTAGTATCGAGATAGCTGAAACAGATTCAGGACGCAGGTCCACAGCCAATCAGATTCTAGAAACGGGGGAAAGGTCGATAATGCCATGCGATTAAGATCACGGTTACGTTTCCACGCGAGAAATAGAGGGATATCCCTTGTGTTTCAAAATTGTCAATCTTTACTAGAAAGCTCGCTAGATTAAACATCTGACATGCGAGATGCTGACATTGCCCCTCCTTTGGCCCCCTCTCAAGGACTTCTCTTTTCCCTCAAATAGAAATCTCGGAAATTTCAGAGATTTTAGAGATTTCAGAGATAGAGTACTTCAAGATATTCCAATGTGGGAACACAATTCCCCTTTATCTAAACGATTTCCATGCATATATAATTCCAACGACCGCGTGGACAGTCTGTTTTGCAGGCAGCAAGGAGGTGTGCAAACCGCCTCGTAAACGTACATATTTGAAATTGGCATATCTATTTTTTTTTCTATCCCCGGGGTATTCTCAGGATGTGACCGTCGAACCAGAGAGAAGGGGGGGGGATCGTGTGGCGGATGAGGGCCAGGGTGCGTTAGTTTGCATCATTTGATCATGTCAAGTGAAGATGGCAATCTTAGGCTTCATGTCCTGAACACACTAGATAGGCAGAGCTTACAATTTGTTATATTGCTGACCCGAACGCCTGCGAACAGACGTATGATGAGCAGCCAGGTGGCCGACCTTTCACCGCTACAATCAGTTGCTCTGATGGGATATCAAGAGATGTCACCGCCACGTTTAGTACAAGACGCTACTGCAGATAATCATCGACGGCTTTGCAACAGTCGTTTGCTAATTTAGTTTGACGCAGAGTTACGTTGTTCAGCTGGGGTCTAAACAATGTCCATTTTTGGGGGATTCTAGTTATTTCCGTAGTCAGGTTATTCACATATGAACACGCCGTGCACGGTCACAATTCGATCAAACTGTCAAAGCAAAAAACGAAGGGAATGTAAAAAGGAATCACTTCTTATCTGGTGGTTCGCAGGGCCAAATCCAATCGGAGCTCCTCGAGCGCACATCGAGGCAAGCCATGCCAACATGAAACATACCAATAGACTCGAGGACATATTAATTTTTTTTTTGCTCGCCCAGGAAATTGAATTTAGCCACTCTCCACTGTTTATGTCCGTCTATCCCTGTCAGGGGAGCGTCCCCTGGTGCAATGAAAAACTTTTCGTCAGTACATGTACATGCATATATGCACACCACCCGCGCCACATTCAGGACTATTTAGCCGTGTTTGAACGGTCAACAAATATCTGTTGTCAACATCCATGCAGCATCCGGGACCTCCCAGGATCGGCCCGAGGTACTAAAAAGAAAACCCGGCCTCCCCGAGCCACTCAGAGCTGCATGGATGGGGCGAATTCAATGCTGGCTGGCTGACCGATCCTTTTTGTCATGAACAGGGAATGCGGGGATTTGAGGCCACTGCGAGGGATTGGATTTTACGCCATTTGCGAGGAGGCAATACCACCATCGCAGTCGAGCAGGCCGGCCTCCTTGGCAAGCTCATAGAATTGGCCACCACTCTTGATCAGCTCTGCAGGGGTGTCGAATTCCGCCACTCGCCCCTTGTCCAGAACTACGATCCGATCCGAGTCAATGATCGTGTTGATGCGGTGCGCAATCGTGATGATAGTCCGGTCAGAGAAGATGCTGCTGCGTAGGGTGCGTTGTAGCAGCGCATCCGTCTCCACGTCAACTGCGGCCTATCGCCATTGTTAGCCGAAACTGTCATTCGAAAGTAAAAACACAACTATCTTACGGTTGCCTCGTCCAGAACAAGGATATTACTAGGAGTCAAAAGAGCGCGCGCGAGAGATACCAGCTGGCGCTGGCCTTGACTCAGGTTGGAGCCTGCAGTAATGTGTTAAGGGACTGGATGCCTTAGTCAATGTTTACAGGCAGACAGTTACTCACCTCCTTCCTGGATCTGAGCATCCAGTTGTCCGTCCATCCTTGAGACATGGTCCTTCAATCTCGCGTGATCTATTTATTACAGACGGTTAGTCGCTGAGATGGAATAGGGTTCAAGTTAGACTAACCGATAACGCTCCAAAGCTCGGTGTCATCGTGGACATGACGAGGATCTAAGTTGTCACGCAAAGTGCCTTCAAACATGGCGGGATCTTGAGGGATGATAGCGAGACGTCCACGAAGATCAGTCAACCCAATTGTAGACACGTCAAGCCCATCAATACTAAATTTTTGTTAGCCTAAAGGGCAAATTCAAAGGTGAGAGGGATATGTTCTTACTTGATGTTTCCTTCAATGCCCTCAATAATGCGGAAGAGAGCCAGCGTCAGCGAACTCTTTCCGGCGCCGGTTCGGCCAACAACACCGATCTTCTCCTTGGGCTTGATGTTGAGATTAACATCCTTGAGCACGAGGTCAAGTCCAGGGCGATAGCGGGTGCTGTAGTTATTGAACTCCACCGCACCTTGAGCCGGCCAGCCGATGGCAGGGCGACGCTTGAAGATCACCTCGGGTGCCTCGCTCGGGAGGTTGGCGTACTCGAGAACTCGCTCAACGGACACGATGTTAGTCTCAACCTCGACAGTCTGGCGGACAATCCAGTTCAGAGACTGTGTGATCTGGAGGGCATATGACATGGCCAAACCGACCATGCCTGGCGAAAGCTTGGTGCCAGTCGCAACGGACATAATGGCCAGTCCAGCGGATGCAAGAATGATGATTGAACCAATGAACTCAAGTCGAACGGCGAGCCAGCGGTTGGCACTGATGGACGGGAAGTAAGCCCGGAGATTAGCATCCATGCGCCATTCGTTCTCAAGGGCGAACCGATTCTCCTGTCGGTAGGCACGGATGGTCGAGATTCCGCCCAAGGATTCCTGGAAGTGAGCATAGATTGGGCTTCGGGTGACACTGTCCAAACGCTTCAACTCGCGGGAGGTGCTCAGATAGTACTTCTGGTAGCTAAGGTAGATATAACCCAAAGGAATGATGAATATCATGAAGGCCGGGGTGGATGCCGAAATGACAATCATGGTAAATATCGCACGGGCAGAGTTTGCGAACAACATGTTGAAAGTGCGAGCAAGTACCTCATCAACTCTGTAAATGTCACTAGAGAAACGGTTCAGGATGCGGCCAGATGGTGTGGTTTCAAAGAAGCTCATGGGGGAGCGGAAGATAGCAAATGCCATCCGCTCATGAAGTTTTCGAGATGCTTCGATAGAGCAGAAAATCCACAGGATCAAGTTCTGCACAATAACCAAGAGAGATGATCCCAGGCCAAGCGCCAGGTAGACACCAATGAACTTTCCAACCTTATCATTGGTTCCATGGGCTTCGTTCCACTCAGTCCAGCGCTTCAACCAAAAGTTACCCACGACTTGAGCAGTCTGAGCAGCCATCATGGCAATCAAATAAACCACGACTGCCATGACATTGCTATCCTTTGCGTATTGACCGTAAACACCCCATTTCACTTTGCCTTGCTCTGAAGTCTCTTGGGTCTGCTTGCTCTTGAGAACGTTCTCCTCGTCTCCCAACTTGCGCCGGGGACCTTGCCAGCTCACAGTGCTTGCACGGCGCAAGGTGACGGTACTGGTCCGTCTGCGGGCCTCGCCGCCACCACCACCTCCTCCTCCCCTGATGGGAATAAGGTCACCAATTTGTTCAACGTCCTCGCTGTCCGACGCACCACCGTTCTGGATTATGGTGGTTGTGACTGAGCTATCGGGGCTGGCAAGGTCTTCAGAGCCATTAGCAGTGCCTTCATCGTCCGAGTCAACCATCGTAGAGCGAACGAGATTGCAAATCTCCCCCTTCATGGCCATCAGTTGTTCATAAGTTCCTTTTTCGATGATGGTCTTGTCCCGCAACAGGCCGATGAAGTCAGCCTCTTTGAGTACAGTAATTGCGTTCGTTGCAAGAATTCTGGTCTTGCCACCGAGGAGGCCAGATTTGCCAAGCACTCGGTTGATGATGTGACGTCCAACATGCTGATCAACCGCTGAGAGAATATCGTCCAGAAGATAGATATCAGCACGAGCGTAGACAGCTCTGGCGAGTGTCAAACGTGCCTTCTGTCCCCCTGAAAGGGAAATGCCACGTTCTCCAACTTCGGTCTGGTCACCATCAGGCAAGTTCTTAAAGTCATCGAGCAAAGCACAGGCTTCAACGGCGAGGTCATAGAATGAGGGGTCCCATCGGTGTCCAAAGACAATATTTTCTCGGACACTGGCATTCATGACCCACGGCGTTTGGGCAACGTACGCGATCCGACCACGTACAATCACCTCTCCCTGGTTCTTCCACAGGTCACCCAGCAATGACTGGAGCAGAGAAGATTTTCCAGCGCCAACTCGGCCAACAATACAGCTGAGCTCTCCCTTGCGTGCACTGAGATCGATGTTTTCCAGCACAGTCTCCCCAGTATAACGGTTCCAAGTAAACGAGGCATCGCGAACTCGGACTGACTCGTCACCAGGATGCGCCACGGGATCTTGGAGGACAACGGCATTAGTCTGCAGCTCCTCTGCAGTGAAATATTTTATCAATCGCTTCACGGCCACGGAAGATTCGATAATGGACGTAATGACCATAGGCAAGATAGAAAGCGGGAATGTGAGCAAGTTGAACAACGTCAATGCAGGGAACACAATCTCAGTAGTCAAAGGTTTATCATTCGTCAACACAAAAACGGTGAATGTGGAGCAGGACACGAGGAAAGGGGTAGACTGCCAGGTAAAATTGGCAACAGATTGAGTGGCTCCAATTTTGCGGAGCGTGTTCAGCTCAAGATCATTTCTGATATGGCTAAGCTTGTTCATGAAGGCTGTGTTCCAGGCATAGAGCTTGATACTCTTGATATTGTTCAGAATCTCAGTCATTAATCGGGTCCTTGAGTCCTTGTTCTTCATTTGGATGATCTGCAACCTCTTCATCATCCGAGCAATGATACCATTCAGAGGAATCATAAGAATCATAACTCCGATACCAGCAAACATGCTCACTCCAACAAGCTGGTAAAGGGAGATCATGCACAGGGTGATTTGGAAAGGTGCAGAGATAAGCTGAGTGCCGAACTGGGTCAGATCTGCAAGGCGCTGCTGATCAACTGCCATGTGGTTCACAATATCACCGGTCGTCTTTGCCGAGCGTCCTTCGTTTGATAGTTTCAACGACTTGGCATAAATCATAGCAGTCAGGGCTGATTTGACTCTCATACCAGTGTCGAAAGCACGTTGGAAATATTGATGGAGGAAACTGGTCTGGACGACAGAAACAGCAAACATGGCCAAGGCGATGGCGACACCCCTGATGATCGGGTCCGGGTCCGGGCCCCGATACGAGTCAATGAAAGCAATGAGAAGTCGTAGGAGTTGCGGTTGCACAAAGGCAAGTATATCGCTTCCGGATTTGATTATCGCACCACGCACATAGGGGGCACCAAAAGCCTTGAAGAGCGCTATCCACAGAGATGGGTTCTTTTTCTCAAGCTGTTCATCCCATGCCTCCTTCAGGGCATTGCCTGTGGCTCGGGTGGTATCACGACGGCGGAGATTCCAGAGGTCATCTTGGGTCAAGTAGTTTTTGTATCCATATTTCATCATCGGGGTCATCCAGCCGAAGGTGAGAACCGAGAAAACATCGGCATAATTGTACGGACACTCATCCTCGTCTCCCAGCGCATCGTAAGCGCTTTGCTTCTTGGGTACGAAATATTCTAGCACAAATTCAAGGATTGCTAGTCCCAAGCTGACATTGAAGCAGACAAAGTAAGGGAGTTGGTCGATGTGTTGCTTCCGCGCAATCAGGGACCGGAGTTTGACCGCATACGCGATAATGAAGAAGAGCCAGTAAAATAGGACAACCCCATTGGGCTGTCTACTCCGCCAGTGTTCAAAGTACTGTACTGAAGTTATCACTCCTAACGAAACGATCGTTAGGACCGAGGACCAGAAGCGAAAATCGGTCCAAAAGCGCTTGGGGTCTGATTCGGCTTGGATCGCAGCTTGAAGAGCGGTGACAACGATGAGAGCGGCTAGAACGACCTATGAGAAAAATTCAAGTCAGCACATTATCAATAAGGTCCACGGGTGTGTGAGGGTGTCCGGCATGTACTAACCAACTTGGCGTAGAAATGCCAATTCTTCGATACGGGCTGCGGAATCCGCTTCCTCAGTAACAACCACAAGGCCGCCAGTCCGCTCAGCGCACCCCACACAGCTACTATTGCCACAGTCACATCAAGAAAGCATGGCGTCAGATCAAATCTCAATGAGCTGATGGGGCCCCAGCCCTCGCTATCAGTGCAGAAAGGCTGTCGCCGGGAATCAAGTGCCGATCCAAGGGAATGCAAGAGGTGCCCCGGGCGGGACGCCTCTAGGACCACCTGGGATTGGCCATCCAGCATTTTTCTGATTGACTTCGTCCCAGTATACCTTTCTGTGCACAAGCAAGAAAAGATACGTTGGAGAACCTCAAAGGAATAATGGAGGTATTGGTGTAAGAGCTAAGCTGCTGACTAAAAGCAAGAACCCAGCTCCGCTTTACGATGGGGAAATCCCGAGTTCGGGGCTATTTACCGTGCTCATTTGAAGTCGATTTATTACATCGTACATGTACACATGGAGACAGGGTTGGAATTCTTGCATGAAACTTGCGTAACATAATTAACAAATTAACTAGACCTTGGATAACCTCATGTTCACAAATTTTCCCATGCTCTCACGTGATCTGGAACGACGTAATCCTCGGGGATAAGCAAACACTAAGACCGATGCGGCTATTTGCCAAGGTTGGCTTATCAATTGAATTCTGCCAAGATTGGGGTTGGTGGTTTCTAGAACTGTTTATAATGCTGGTCATTAAATCGATATTGATATATGTGTTGTATTCGTATAATGTCCACAGTAAAATAAGCTTACATATGTATATCCTTTTCTTCTACAGATAACCAATTTTCAAAACATTATAGCATAATATATCTCTTGGTTGGTGCTATATATATATATATAAAGAAAACCTCAGATTTCAATCATTTTCCTTCATAAATCCCTCAATGACCTTTGTTATTTTTTCATTTCCCGAGATTTGTGCATACTCAGCTGCGCTACCCCAGTTCCCTCTTATATATGGATCTGCTCCATGCTCTAACAACCACTTGACCCGCTCAACTGCTCCTGCCATCACCGCATACACAATCGCATACTGTGCGACCATATGTCGGGACTCTTCTTTCTGATTAACATCGGCCCCACGATCAACCAGTAGTGCCATTACAGGAATTCTACTAGTATCGAATTCCTGACTCGGTACCACGCAACCAGCATGTGGGTTCGTACCGGGAGGACAAGCCCCGGCGGCATAATGCAGCGGCACGCCGTTTTGGATCTTAGCGCCTGCATCTAGAATCATACGCACAGCTTCAACGCCTCCATTAGCTGCAGCTGCTTCGAGTGCAACACACGAGGAAGTATCTGGCCCACCACGCCTATCATGACTGGTTTGCTGCACCCCAAGGTTGGGATTGGCTCCATGGTCGAGGAACCAACGAAGAAGAGGGAGGCTCTTGACGGTCCGAGGGAGAAGGGTACTACCGTAGTGACCTGTGGTGTTGGGAGTCCATCCATGCTGGGTAAAGAGCTCAAAGAGGGCAATCTGTCGTTCCAAAGGTACAAAGAAGATATTGCTTGGAGTTTCGCGAACAATTGGTGCGCCCGTATCGAGGAGATAACGAGCAACCTCAATATTGCCAGAGCGTAGGGCACGTGTTAGACCATGGTGAAGAAAAGCGGGTGTGAGATTTTCAGGTGAGACAATGGACTGAATGATGGAGAGGGGGCCGTGTTGGCAGGCGGATTCAAAGGACCCGAAGAAGGCGGGAACTTCACCAACCGGCTTAGGATTTTCACCGATGAAAATAATGTCAGCAAGATCCAGTATGGGGAGGTCATCGTATTTAGACCCCATTGTCCCTGATTGAGGTTGCATTTGCTGTCGTAAAGTAGTGTCACTATTGCTGCTGGTGCTCGGTTGTTGCCTAGCAGCCATCGTTTGAATTTGATGTCGGCGTGCATTTAGCATTAGCTGTTGTTGGGAAGACATGTTGCCCACAGCAATCATAAATTCTCGTCTTCTGTATATATTGGATTTTGTCCAAGTCGAGAGATTGACCAGGGGATGGGCCTTGTGATGCTAGTCATGTGACGGCCTAAATAAACGACTGCGTTCGAATATGTATCGGCCAATCAAGGATCCAGGCATTAATTTAGGTGGGAAATCAACATCATGGGTTGATTGGGGTATGTTATGTCTCGAGGATCAACACACCAATTCGTTAGCCATTCATCGGTCTCACTCAGTTAACCTAATGATATGAATCTTGCAGTCAGTCGTGCTGATGGTCACATGTATAAGTATCTTCTTGCTAGCTCTATTCCACTTATTTGAACTCATCCTTGAGAATAAAATTCTACCAGGAAGACTGCGCTATAAATAGAGATCCTTCATTCCTGACTCTAATGACATCCTCTTTATCATTCAAGGCCTGACCTGCCTACACGCCAAAACGAAAATGTTATTAGCTTCCTAGTAATAGAAAGTGGTGTTTGCAGCAATGCTCACAACCCTATTGTATCTAAGCCCAAGCAAACAAGCTTTATTGTCATTGTCTCCAGCAGTAGCTCCGCATACAGCTCTTTCAATGTGATAGTTTAGTCACCATCATATAATTATTCCCTTCACAAAGTGTCCTCCCCCCCCCCAGCTTCTTCTGTCAGAACCAAAGGTGTCCAATGCAAAATCTACTTTACTAGAACAGCAAGAGCAACACCATTTCTTAATTATCGAGTGGGACCTTATCAGCAAGTGCTAGCACTAGGGAAATTGCCTCCACCAGTTCTAACCAATATTCGAGAGTCCGAAGTAGCATTGAATGTGTATAATATTTCTACCCACACTACAGTCTCCGACTCTACTCGGATTGGAAACCCTCCGCCAAGTCAAAGGTGCTTAGAGTGAAATTGAAGATCTCACATCTGACCTGGGTAACTCTTCTTTGTCCTCGGAATGCGGTGCAAGGCGAAAGAGATGTTTAATGTTCTCTGCTGGCCACATCATGGCCACATCGTCCTGTCTCGAGGAGAGGTTGGAGCTCGTTTCAGTTGACATCAATATGGATGATGTTGAAGCATTTAGATACACTCTGGAGGATCTTATTAGTGAAGATTCCACTATCTCTACAACATCCTGCTCACCCTCAACTACTGCTACCACAATTATACCGGCTGAGAGTTATGGGATTGCTACATGTGCCAGAGTCACAAGTCTAACACAGCCTGCCTCCAAGGCAAGTCCCTCTAGTGGCCAATAGAAGATCATGGTGATCAGTCCGTTGACTGCTTATGCTTTCCAGGACTTTTCTACTCCCTACAGTAGCTATGTTGAGAGCTTGACACCAATTTGGATTGACCAGCTTGGATTGGTATCTGCACAATGGTTTGACTATCCATCATACGGTCATTCAGCTGTAGGGGTAAAGGGCATATATGGATGCACAGCAGTGATCATAGCATCCGAAAAGGGTGTATACATCTCACATATTTGGGAGAGCCCTGTGTTTGTTGACGAGGCTCTCAATCTAACTGATGACAGCTTGTTCACGATAACTGCGTTCAACTCCCTGCGAAACGGAACCGTATATGCACAAAGTGTGATTGATTTGATCGGGACTGATCATAGTCCTGGGGTCCTGAATGCAATCTACGCACCCAAAGTGTTTGTTCTCACACCCTTCACCACAGATTGGGATCGACGGAACTTTGGCATTTCCACCACACTCAGATATCAAGCGCGCGCCGAAAAGCTCGCGCAAAAGATAACAGATATTGTTCCTGGCTCCGGCGGAAATGGCATCATCCTGGGTTATACACGCACGAGTCGGCAGGCATCAAGTCAGGAACCAGGCATTGCAGGAAGAGCCATTTTGGAGATTGACCCCTTTTACACATGGCTCACTACACCATACGACACAAAGACGGCGGGTCTTCAAATTAGTCGTTGGTGTCTGTGGGTAGAGGACCAGCTGATTACTTACCAAGACTTCTGGCTTCCTTGTCTTACAGCTCCTGAGGTACTTCTTGACGAGACATTGACTAACAAGACGTTTATTACACCAAGCAGAGCAAGAGCTACTCCATATTTTTGATATCATCTATGGGTTTTCAGTGCATAGATTATAACTTCGTTATCTCTCCAATTCCAAATCGGCATTACACCATGGATCTTGAGGTCTCCGTTTTAGATTATCTCTCAGACTTACCGTTTTAGACTCCGGCCCTGGTAGCTCTGGTATAAATTCAAGGAGTGTGACTATTGTTCGAGGCTTACCGAAGCATAGGTATCCTCCATCCCACAACAATTTATTTCTAAGAGCTTTACGTCACACCCAGTCTCATCAACATTCAATACCGGGAACCTGAACATTCAAATTGGAGTCGAGTCCTGGATACGTAACTGCTAGTAATTCAGATTGTATTAACAAAGCATACTTGAAAGGCGAGTGCAATATATGTAGATTATCGTACAACATATGAAGTAGACATTGTATACATAGAGAGCCAAACAATGCAAATAGCATGACGTCACCAGCACACCCTATTCCCAAATCACGTGAGGACACCAGGTACCAGAAAAAGCATACATAACGTAGATAGAAATAGGGCCAGAGAAAAGAATCGTGGTCACGACTAATACTCTCTATAAAGGCGTCAAATACAATACTGAGGGAACAGGAAAATTAAGTCTATGGACGTGATTTCCTAATCGGGAGGCCGACTCGTTGATATCTGCGAGCACAGCCCACAAGCCCGGAGTCACTCATGGAAAAAGAACATTCGCGTGGCCATAGAGGAGGCTGAGTGAAGTCCCATATTATGACTCAGAATTATAGCTAGTTCAACATCTAGATATAAAACTGACGACGAAGCCCATGGAGTCCACATAGTGCCCGCATTACTCCTAGGCGGTAAGAGCCCACTTATCAGCGTCATTGGAGGGGCAGCACGGTCACAATACACATTCTTCGCCCAGCCTGTCATGGTTGACACGACTCAAATGGAGGAGCTCTTGAAAAGGCCTCTCTATGGTATGCCTCCAAAACTCTATATGGTCATTGGTCCATCCCGCTGATCTTTCCAGTGTACGATCTGCCGCCAGAACTTCTTGCAAGCCTAACGGCCAAGACCACAAGCCAACCTGTCGCCGAAGAAGAACCCGCACCCTCTCCGACAGAACTCGAACTGGCAGCGCAGGACTCTGCGATCGCAACCTCCACCCTATGCTCACTTTGCAGGGTCTCTTACAGCAGTGTACAGGAACAGCGCAGCCATGTCCGCTCGGACCATCACCGGTATAACATCAAAGCCCAGCTGCGTGGGAATGCGCCTCTGGAGGAAATCGAATTTGCAAAGGCGATCGGAGAGCTAGACGAGTCTATATCCGGTTCTGAGTCAGAGGAGTCAGAGGAGGAAGATGCAAAAGGGGCCGCGGGCACAACGCTGTCTGCCCTGCTGAAAAAGCAGGCCAAGCTGTCCCACCCAAATGAGGACCCGGAAATGACCGAGACACCAATGACTCCGAAGCACCCCATATTCTGGCTATCTAGCTCGGGATTGCCATCAAACAAGTCCCTAGGCGTCTACCGGGCCATTTTCTCAAATGCCGAGCAGGACGATCCCGCGCACCTGGTTGATACTCTGCGACGGAAGCAGCTTGCACCAATCAAAGCGCGCACCAACAAGGAAAGCAACGTGCCAGACCCCGCTGCTTCGGGCCCACACATTTTCATGTGCATGATCGGCGGTGGCCACTTTGCGGCTATGTTGGTTTCTCTAGCACCGGAGATTCACCGAAAGCAAGGCGGAGTGGAAGACCGACAAGCTCGGGTTATTGCGCACAAAACATTCCACCGATACACGACAAGGCGAAAGCAGGGTGGATCGCAGTCTGCCAGTGATGCGTCACGCGGTGCTGCCCATTCGGCTGGTTCAAGTCTGCGCCGATACAATGAGGCTGCGCTTGAGAAGGATATTAGAGAGGTGTTGTCGGATTGGCGAGAGATGATTGACACAGCCGAGCTGCTGTTCGTCCGAGCTACGGGAAAGACGAATCGAAAGACCCTTTTCGGTCAATATGACGGACAGGTCCTCAGGCAGAACGACCCCCGAATTCGAGGGTTCCCCTTCAATACTCGCCGTGCGACTCAAGGGGAGCTCATGCGGTCCTTCAAGGAGTTGACCCGATTGAAGGTCAGCGAGGTGGATCAAGCCGCACTGGCTGCGGCTGAAGCCAAGCGGCGAGAGGAGGAGTCAAAACCATCTACGCCTGTCCAAAAACCGCAACCACAGAAGCCGAAGCTTTCGAAAGAAGAGGAAGCTGCCTTGTTGCACACATCCCAACTACAGGCACTCATTCGCCGCTCAAAGGTCCCAGCCCTCATGTCCTATATCTCAAACAACTCCATACCTCCATCTTTCACATTTACGCCCGCCGACACGCCACAAAACTTCCGATGCCCCACGCCCCTACATCTCGCCGCAAATCATGATGCACCAGCCGTAGTCACGGCCCTCCTCACAAAAGCCGGGTCTGATCCAACGGCAGTCAACAACGAAGGCAGAACTCCCTTCGAACTTACCGGCGATCGAGCTACGCGCGATGCCTTCCGTATTGCCCGTCACGATCTCGGCGAGTCAAAATGGGACTGGGAAGCAGCCAAGGTTCCATCAGCAGTCTCCAAAGCTGACGCCGAAAACCGAGCTGAAAAAGAACGCAAAACTGCCGAGGAGGAAGAATCCGCCCGGCGCAAGGCTAGCTTGGAGCGCCTGAAACGTGAGGAGGTTGAGAAGGCGGCGCAACCGAGAACGACCAAATCTGGTCGTACCGTGGGCGCTGTTGAGAAGTCTCTAGCCGAAAGGAGAGATGAAGAGACTAGAGGTATGACGCCTGAGATGAGGATGCGATTGGAGAGAGAGCGCAGAGCGAGAGCTGCGGAGGAGCGCTTCCGGAGAATGCAAGGTCAATGAGGTCTTTCTGTATACCCTTTGAGCATTGATGTTTTGACGGCGTGACTATCGCCATGAATATTCCATTCCTAAGTAGATATTGGCTCTGGGTTTGCCATGGGGCGAAAAAAATGTTATTCATCTTTAGCATCTCTTTATCTTCCTCACCAGTCCGGTAGTTACTCGATACATTTTGTGTACCAAAAGTCGTGTGGTAGCCACCGCCATTATTCCTAGCAATGAGCTAGAAGCTCTCTAGTTTGAAGCAAGCATGGAAAGGGATTGCAAAGTTGAGAGCTAAGAACACTAGTATGATCGATGACAATCCTCGGAAAAGCGAGAAGTTACTCCATCGCCACCCAATGATCACCCCTAGGAAGCAAGTTACACAGGCAATAGTTCTTGATCCTTCGGGCATATGGGCCATGGCCCACAGAGGGACAGGAGGGGGCAAGGGAAGGCAACAATAGCTCTTACTAGGACCACACGGATAAGGAGAGGAGAGGAGGGTTTCCACCGTTCATTGGGCACTATGAAGCCAGGGTCCAGTGTAGTAAGCCCACTCCTGCTTGCGTAGCCTCCTTATCCTTATCCCTGTGTCTCGGGTAGGGTTAGTCGTCACTGTAGAGGATAGCGGGCCTTATCGTGTGACTGTGAGAGTAGGGCAGGGGGGGGGGGGGGGGGGGTTAGGGGGAGAGAGAGGGGAAGGCTCGATACAGAAATAGGGAGTGCTGATCGATAGCGAGCGTAGAGAAATGGTCTCACTTCCAGGTCAATGGTTGGTTGAGTGATGGGGAGGTTGATTGTTGTACATATGACTTGGGGCAGATGGCCTCGGTTTACAATTCGAGTGGCAAACCTGTGTTGTGGGCCAGGCTCTTGCTCCATATAGCCACTGAACTGGAAAAGCCGTGGTACATCAAGTGTGATTCTGTAGGCCCTGTTTTAGAAAGGGTTCTGATACCTATCTGGGGCGAAGTAATCGAACATAGCCCCTAGACCCATCAGAACTTCCTATCAGCTGCAATGGTAATCTCAGGGAAAAAAGAAAAAGCAACAGTGCACAAAAGCTAGACCTTAGAGGGATGATCGCCCATGGAACCACAAATTGGCCCAGACGGTAAGACAGGGAGAGAGTGATGGGGCTATATTGAGCAATGTCTGAGGCGATGAGGTAAAGGCAAACCTCTGAAACCTAGTATCTTGCCATACGAAGCTAAAGGCGAAGCATAGAGGGGCAATACAATCCCAGCCACATTTAGGGCAAAAGCCCATCAAAAGAATGTGGAGATCTACAATCAGCCCCGTGGGAAGGGGCTTATGTCTTGCATCAACGCCACAGGGTCTTGCAGGACCTCGGGAGAAGCTTAGATGGCATCCATACAGGTGGATAGACTCGAGAGAAGGAAACCGTGAAAATTAGGAACTTTCATTCTACTGTGTATATTCTGTGTTTATTGCGCCGTACTCCGTAGTATAGATTATTTCTTTTTTTTTTTTTTTTTTTTTGTGCCTTGAGTTCGCCGAACGTTGAGCCTATGACTCTCGGTGGGCTATCCCTTGCATGAGATTGGATTTTGATCAGTGGCTGGGGATACGGGTCTTAGAATGGAGGCTACTCCGTACGGAGTATTTTGAAGGCTCTCCACTCGGTATTGTGGATAGGAATAGGACCCTTTGGATAGTCATGGGTCTGATAGTGCCGTCAGCCCTTCTAGTTAAACTGGGTTACAAGGAGCAGCACCCCTTTTCAATTGACTCAAATGGAATATATTGACGTATTTGTATATCGCCATAACAATGAGTCTGTGTATTATGGATCTGTAGAAGGCTTGTTGGGCGGCAGTGTGCAGCCAGTCTGCACCCCGCAATGTAGATGCCGAGCTCTGCAAAGCTCTGCAAGATAATGCAGGCTGTATCTTTGCACGAGTTGGCCGGATTACGCTGTAAGGGGAAACAAGGGCAGTCAAGAGTTTCTTACAGTATAGAAAAACCCCCGAGCGGTATGACCCTTCCTACAGGGCACATGGCATTCTGAGCATTGACCCAGTGCTTTCACACTATGCATACTATACTCCATAGGTCGAGTATACTGTATGAGACGTTTTTAGGGCATTCAAATTCTTGGCGCGCCGCGTCGCGCTACGCGAGACGCGTCAACGCGCTGAAAATTATGCCAGCATTCTAGCATTCCATCAAGCTATTTGCAAATTCTTAGAGTAGGATCAGACAAGAGTATTCAAAGTATAGTCCTAGAGGGTGACAGGGAACAAATCTCCTGGTGAAGGGTAGGAGAAGGGTAGAAGGGTAGGATAGTAGAAAGGGAACCTCCTCTTTCAGATCATTATTAAAACGCGACTTCCCCCAGTCACAAAGATTAGAAAGAGAAATAAAGAAAAATGTGACCTGGCGCGTTTAAGCTCTAGGGCTGTGCTTGGATACGTATGCAGCCCAATGCACTTTACTGGACATTGCAATACACCACAATCACCATGCAACAGGCTCAAGCTCCAGTGTGTAGGAGTCGATCTCTTGCCCAAATAGGAAATGTAATTGGAAAAAAGTGTCTCAGGGGTGCCTCGTGCCTGTTGTCCTCTAGGGCTCTCTTTGTATGCACCTTGCATGGAAATCCCTCTTATCCTAGACTCCTTAGTATACTGTTTCACTGGCTCTACAGTTCCAAGTTCTTCAGATCAAGTAAATCCAAGTATAATAGAACGGCCTTCATTCCTGTTCCTATCTAGTATTCCACTATCACATTCGTTGACCCTTGAGATCTCCCTTCTTCTTCCCAACGGCTCAAGTATTCCATCGTTCTTTTGAACGTTAAACTTGAAAATATCAAATCAGACACATTCTTTGTGACCTAAAATAAACCTGACGTTGCACGGAAGATTCATTCGCTTGACCGTTTGCGGCCCCAATTTTCTTTTTATCGCTGCATTCCCCCTCCAACTTCTTCCCCCTACAACACTCGCTCCAAAACATCCATATCACCAACTTGCTGTCGCATCCCTCGGGAAAGGTGGAAATCGAAGCGCATTTCAACGACAAGATCATCCATTCATTTTCGCATCCCCAACTCCCTCGTCGCGCATCGCAACCGCCTCCGGCGCAATCGCAGCCTACCCACAAATCGCGCCAACGCGCAACAACTCGACGTTGACTCTTTCTTTGATATATTTCATCTTCAAACCAACTGCAAATCACTCAAATCGCGCATTAAATTTACATTTTCAATCATGCTGCTCCCATCCGCCCTTCCATGCGATGTGCGCCGGTCGTCTCGCTTCACTCCCAGTCGCCTATTCTCAACACCTCCCCCATCCGACACAGGATATTCATCGGGCAACGGCCTCCTCGGCACCTGCCGTGCACTACAATCTCTACTCAACAGATCGCCCACACCTTCATCCCGCTCAGTGAAAACCCAACGCCTCCAGAGCCCTCTTCCCTTTAACACACCCCGTCGCTCGCCACGATCGCACAAGGCCGCGCGACCCGTCTCTCCTAGACAAACACCACCACCCAGAACCGCCGCTCTCACACCCCCGCCTCCTCCATCTGCACCCGCGCGCGGCGCAAACAAGCGCCGCCGCGACATCCTCGATGACGATGACAGCGACGCGGAGATGAGCCGGCGCAACCGCTTCGCGACTCCCAAACGCCGCTGTCACGTTCCCTACAATATTCCTCTCGGACTTGCCTCCACAGACTTTTACTCCCTACACTCTCCTCCTATCACCCAATCCCCTCCCTCGGCTCGTCGCCAGATGGACTACGACATCTCAGCTGGCCCACGCGTCAACCCAGACGCGCCTCTACCCTCCATCGAGGTAACAGAAGAATGTGCACCTTCGGCCCCACAAGACTGGACCGCCGAAGAAGACCAACATCTTATCGAGCTGGTCCTCGAGAAATTCCGTCTCTCGCAACAAGAATGGGATGAGTGCGCGCGCCAGATGGGTCGCAGCCACGTCGGGCCCAGGTGGCAGTCCCTCGTTGGCGAGGGTCGTGTCGGCCTGCGCCCGCGTTGGCGTTGAACATTGCTTCTTGCAATTGCCCTCTTTTATTAATGTATGATATGATCTCTGTACCCTATGACTCACCCTGTTCCTATTGGCCTGACTTGGCCTTGATTTCTTTGCCAAAACACCCCTGTATTATCATAACTTCTTGTATTTGTGAGACTCGCACATTTTTTCCCCTTTCGGTTTGTTATCTATTGGAGAGCACAAATTGCTTGTTTTGTTTATTTTGTCCGGTGTTGTGTGTTCCGTTCTACGCGGGCTAATGTGAATATGCTTTGTGCTTCTTTTCCTGCTCATATACTGTTCTTTTGTGTGATTTACCCTTCCACATCTGTTATTTTTTTCCCTCTTGGGCTTTGACTTTTGCTCGTTGGGGAATGTACTACTATCTACTACTACCAACTTGACACATTTTTCATCATCTATTCCTCTAAAAACCATAAGATAGTAGTAAAATTTGACAATTGCTCAATGGATGCTACTGTTGCAATCATCACATCGTAGCTGTATGGCTTTGATTATCTAGCTCTCTTAGTGTGATCGGTGGAGCCATTTTATATGACCACATGCGGCCTAGGATGGGTATACCTAGAGCCGAGTGAAAAGATGTCATAACTTCAACCCTTGCCATGGTACTACACCTCCTGATTATCAACCTAAAACCCACCTACCAGCATAGATTCGAGGTACGAGAAATGAAAAATTGGATACTTGTGAAAAATCCAGTATGTATGTGGCTCCATCTAACGCCAGACACCCGTTGTGCTGCGCAAAGTACAAATAACAAGACGAAACCGGACCGAAGTCCATTGATATCAACACTGTTCGTTGGAATCTTCTCCCACACGAGACAAAATCATCTCGGAATTTCGAGAATGATCAGAACCTAAATGAAAGCAATTGAGTCAGCCACAAAAACCACCAGCGGAAAGATAAAACACATACCGAATCTCGTAGCTCCCCGCGCGAGTCATGTAGCGCACCCACTTGACAGAGCTATAGTTATTCTTCTCAAAGACCTTAAGATAGCGCACCAGCAAGCCAGAAGAGGTAAACATAAGCAAACTGAACGAAAGACTCATCGGCGGGCGACTCCAAGCCTTCTGATGCGTCATAGTAGTAAGCGTTGCCTCGGCATTAAGCACATATTCCGACTGTCCGGAAAAGCGCGCGATCTTCCAGACAATATTGTTCTGCTCAGGCTCATACTTGGCGCGGCCCTGGCTCGTGCGTTCCGTAGTCTTGGCAGTATTAAGCGGCGTGGGGATGCGAATAACAACATTCGTAGCGAAGAGCTTGGAGCTATAATTCGCCTTGATCGCAACGCTGTATTCGACCTTTGTAGTACCGATCTCGCGCACAATCGGGTGCACCTTGAAGGGCAAGTTGACGTTCTCGGTGGCGCGGTAGCGCATCAGCTCGAACTCGCCGTCCGGCGGGACGAAGGAGATGATGCGGTCTGCATCGAACCGTCCCAGCTTCACGCATTGGTGGAACTGGCAGTCTTCCAGCGTGACGGAACCTGCCGCAGCGCGCGTTGCCTTCGATGTGCCGAGTCCGTTGCCGCCGCCGGGGTTGTTCATGCCGTTGGAGGTCTCGCCGGTGTCTAAGAGAAGACGGTCGTTCAGACCGAATTTGCATTCTGGGGTACCGGTTAGGTAGGCGCGCATGACGATCTGGCCGTTGACGTCGGCGCGGAGGACGGTGCCTGTTGCGGACATCAGGAGGTTGACGTCTTCGATTACGTCGACGAAGGCTTCGTTTTTGCGGTATTTTATGTCGGAGCGGCGCCAGGAGAGGGCGCCTGTTGCTTGTTGGGTGATTCGGGAGGAGTCTGTTGGGTTGTTGGCGATAGCGGATTTGACGCCTTCGGTGGTGATGTACATTTTCAGGGTATCTGGATCGGTGTTCTGGGGGTATCCGAAGTCGAGGATTTCTGTATCATCAATTGTTAGGGTCTGTTTTTAAGCCATTGGACCTTTTCCACATCTTACCATCAAGCAGTTCGTAAATCAGGACGAAATTATTCTTCACGGCCTCCTCGTCGAGCTTCCCAAAATAGCTCTTCCCCAGCATGATCAGCCGGTAGAGGAATTCGAAAACCAGCGCGGCATTGGCATTGCTCTTGGTGACAGCTACCAAGTAGATGTTCTCGTGCTTAACATGGCTGAAGGTCGTCGAGCCTAAGGTCAGGATCGGCGAGCGCACCTGGGGATTGGAGATGACTTGAATGCGGAAGATGTCGGCTAGGCGAGGGCGGCAGTCGCTGCGGAAGGCGCGAAAAATGAGATTTTCGCCCTTTTGATTGAATATGAGGATCCCCGAGAGCATATTGTTTGTGGTTAGTCGAGTTGCTCCTGGGGATGGAGTTGAGCTGCGGAAACAGGGGTGTGGGGTGGATCGACACCGCCTGAGGTATAAGAGGTACCACTTCCATTGACTACTTGACTACCGTTGTGTTAAATCATCAGTGAGCTCTTTTTTCCCTTTCCACGATTCTTGAAACCCCAGTCGACCTGCTGGTCATCACAGCTTGACTTCTAGCTCATTAACAAAGACACGAACTAAGCCAGGGTTCTGCTGGAACCAACTTCCAGTTTGTACAGCATAAATACCAAACTATACTCCTCGGCCAAAGGGCTCGTTTTAATCCCACCGAAAGTCAAGAACAGTAGACTGTCGCCCACGGCTTCCCTATTACTTGTGCCAAGTGCATTTGCTAGACAGGGCCCAGTTTGGTGGCATCGCGAATCTGGCGTAGTCACTACCTGAGCTATAAAATCTACTAGATCGACACCACGGTCAGTCAAGAGCCAGAGCTTAATTGAAGCAATTGAATTGCTTCACAGACTTCCAGGAGTAGTCTGATCCTATTTTCAAAGATACGTTCATATCCGTTCTTTTGCTGCTGACAGGGCTCAGAAACTAGTACAATAGATAGTGGGCGTAGCCTCCACAACAAATGTGATACCGTGCACCTCTTGCATGCAACGTATCATTCTACAAGGATTTACTTAATAAATGGTAGAACTGAACAGGGGTCTGTCTGTCTAACCAACTCTCAAGTTATTCTAGCCAAAATGGATGACGATTTTCATAACAGTAACACAGTGAACGGCAATGTTGTGGCCGGAATTAAAGACTGGGGCGCAGCTGGCTATAGTATCGGGAAGTGGATATTTTACAGTGGCAAGCGGATCTTATATCCGATATGCTCGCTGTCGACGAGTATAAGTTTTAGAATGAAGCTAATCAATCCATGGGTTGTGTTGGAGTTTTCATGTCATATTCATTCCAAACTCAGCCCAGTTGATACCAGGAGTTGCCTGAACAGCCTGTGCTGGCTTTCGGATGTGTCAGATAGGCCAAGTAGGTCATGCATTGCATAATTCGATGCCGTGAACCGAACGCAGGAGAGACCCATGTATGGGTTGTCGAGGTGGATACTAGAAACTGCCGGAGAAGGCGATTTTTATGCAGGCAAAACAAACACTGACTTGCATGAATGATCAATATATAAGTATCATATAGACCATGGGCTGGTTTACTTCTATTAAACATCAACGTGGAGCATTAAAGCGGACAAATCAAATCCGCAATGTGATTCTTTTTCGGAATGTTAAGTCTAAAGGTGAGAATATGACAGCCAGATATGGACAAAGAGGCATGGTCATGAAGACAATAAGAGATCAGGGTAAAGTAGCCCCTAGGGGAATCAACAGAGATATGTAGACGTAGCTGACAGAAGAAATATAAAAAAGAAAGGTATCAAATCACAAAAAGAGTAAAAGAAAACTCCCGACTCGAAAGGCAAAGGTATATAAGGAAAGATTCGGGGTCGAAAAAACTGCCGCGGGATGGATATCATGCAGGCGTCCCAGGAAGGGAACAAATCACAAAGATGTACAATCAGAAAGCAAACGAAAAACGGCGCACGCCAGCCCGACAAAAGCCCATCAAGATCCAGCCCCAATACCAGTACTCGGCCTAGTATTAGGAGCCGAAGGTGCCTCACTGGGTACAATGCCAACCTTGGGATCGGGAATCTGGATATCAAGTGACATATACGCTGTCCGTCTCAAGCTCCAAATATGGACACCATCCTTGGCGCCGACCTCGCGGTTCCAATTCTCCAACCAAGCCTCAACATGCTGCAACTGGCTTTTTGCCCCGGGGGCATTGAGATCATCCCATACCCAGCCAGTCAACAAGCCCAGCACGCCGTCAAACCAATTCCGAAGACTGAACGGATCAAATGCCTTGATAATACCATCATTAACGGTAGAAATCACCCTCCGAAACTCCTGCTCCGACAACAACGGATCAAGAATCTCAGGATACAGATTCGAAAACGTCGGCGCCAAATCACCCTTAATCATCCAATCGCGCCGGATACGAACCACACGCGTTGTCATATGCTCCCGCGACCCGATAGGTACATGGGGATTAATATGCGGGAAACAGGGGTGAGCCGGGCCCCAAGCAAGTTCCTCGGCGACATCAGCGGGCGGGAGACCGGTATTGGAGGGGACAGAAGCGACCTGGGACTGGGAGCGAAGGGAGGTCTGTGACTGAGCGTAGCGCGCACGGTCGTTCTGACGAGTTCCGTTCTGCGTGAGATGGACAGCTTCGGGAGGGCGCAGGTTCTCGGTTTCCCGCGCTCCGCTGCCCACGAACGCCATTTCTGTGCGGGCGAAGTCTTCGCTGCGACGATGTCGTGGGGGCAAAGCAATGCTAGTCCGGCCACTTTCTGTTTCCCCCTGGCTGCGCTCGACGAGTAGGCTGCTCGGGGATGGGGTTAGGCGGCTGCGGCGTCGCTCTGGGACGCTGAGGAGGGGATGGGCGTCGCGTGAGTGGTTGAAGCCGAGTGGGAGACTCTCGTCGGATCGATGTGGGTGGACGGTTATTGGGGTTATTCGTGGGACGTAGTTGACTGGGTTTGCGAGTCGGACTGCTGGTGGGCGAAGCAGCAACGACGGGCCTGAGATCGGGACGCACTGTCGCCGCTGGGCGCGAACGAAGGACGGAGTTGACTCCACGGGTGCGCGATTGACTGGAGGACGTAATAAGTGTTGGCCGCGTGGGTAACAGAATGCTTCTTCCTCCCTCGACAGAGGTTGGGGTTTTAAGGACGCCGTTTTGAGGGGAGAAAGGAGAGAGGGGGGAATTGGAGCGGAGATGGAGAGATCGGCCAAGAAAAAAAGCCCTATATGGAGGACATGCGACAAATGAGTGAATAAGATTAGGAACAGAAAGGAAAAAGAAAAGATGCGAATTTGCCGGAGCTGAAATTTGAGGATCTTTTCTAAATCCTTAGTATAGAAGAAGCTTGCTTGGCGTATACAAAATCTGGACTCTGGCTAAATAGATGACAGAAATTGGGAATTGGATAAAAAGGACCTTATATCTTATATCAAAGTTACCCTCGAAAGGGATACAACATATCCAATAATACGATAATATATATGCAAGTCGTTTATAGCTTTCACTGTGATTAATCCATCCCTTGTTTCATCCTCGGACTTTATTATTTTACACAACGGCACCCTCCTACTGACCGCCTGCCCTATACATACGTCACATGATCATGTCCCGTAGGGTAATTCTGCCACTCTTATCGATAACGTATCATCCCCTCCATTAATACTAACTATACTACTAACTAATAGTCCCCTTTTGTTAATAGCCTTCTCACTTCTCTTCTTCTGCCTCATCTTCTATCCACCACTGTTTAGCCAATATGCTGTCTCCGCCATTATCCACAGTTTCCTCTTCCTTAGCTGCAAAGGACGGCGACTCGGCGAAGTCCCTCGATAGGACTGAGCCAGATGTTGCGCCTCGAACCTCGCAGGCCAAGGTCGAGGTAGCGGGTGTCTGTTATTCGCACCTGCCATTCGAAATCCCGGGTGCTTCAGTGTTATCTGCCCCTTCTATTTCTATCCTTCGAGAAACTGCAAACGATGTCTATCATCGAATCAACTCCGACACGTCTTACTCGAACCAGTTTATCATCGTGTTAAACATATCCCGACAAGTGCAAGAGCTAATAGCTGGAGATCGAAACCCCCTTGAAGTGCCCTACAGATTAACACTCGACACACAGCACCAGCAAGGGGTCATTCGAATAATCCCATCAGGATCTCATGAGCGAGTCACGCGGTCATTTTCAAACAAACTCGTCGCGAAGTTACTTAATATGGGGATTGATCCAGACGATTACACTATGAACACGGCTACCCGATACCACGGAAGAACATGCGATAAAGAAGCTGACGAGTCTCTTACTCCATCAGGGAATCCTTTCAACGATGACAACTGGCCTTCGCTCGTTATTGAAACTGGTCTTTCTGAATCAGAAGCACAACTACGAGCTGATGCACATTGGTGGTTCTCAAATTCCGGCCACCAAGTCAATACAGTCATACTATTTCGCATCCGGAGATCCCCTGAGCGTAGAGTCGTTATAAAACTCTACCATCTCGAACCTACAAACCCAAGAATCACGCGTGGACTACAGGCAGATGTCCGGCGCATTCTACTATCTGCGCCTCCGCCTCCGCCATCTCAAACAGACTCCCGAACAGTGCTACAACTTCATCTAGTGGATAAAGAGATCGTCATTACCTCGACAGATGTTCAGAATGCTCCGCTGGAACTTGATTTCGAATCCGTCATGCGCCGCCGGCCGGCCCCTAACACGGGGGAAAGAAATATTACATTCACGGCTGAGGATCTCGCTGCGTGCTGCCGCTATGTCTTTCTGGAAGCCTGAGCGTTGTCGCTACATGTATTATTAGGAAGTTGAATTCAAAGCTTGCTTTTTGA
This sequence comes from Penicillium robsamsonii, assembly GCF_028829455.1. Taxonomy (NCBI): domain Eukaryota; kingdom Fungi; phylum Ascomycota; class Eurotiomycetes; order Eurotiales; family Aspergillaceae; genus Penicillium; species Penicillium robsamsonii. Next base: position 6,717,710 of record NW_026643219.1, on the reverse strand, counting down.
CAGATATCCACCCAGTAGTTTATCAAGTTCAGCGGCAAAACACCGGCAAATCGACGGTCAAGAACGGCCTCATTTGCGGCCGTTTCTTACAGCCTACTTGCCTTCTGCTACTTTAATTGAGTATAGTATGCACACAGCAAAGGCTAATAGAGGTACTATTGTTCTATTATGACGAACTGCATTTAATCTCAGTCCAAGTCTTGGCAGTGCCCAGTAAGGCCGTTTTATTTACTGCATGGAACTTGTTTAGACATTGAGCGAAATATACATTAGCAAATAAGGATTATAGACATTGATGCAATAGGTACTTCATAAAGTCGTGGGAAAGACACATCCCCCATGGCGTGTAATAACAACACCTAGTTATATATAATAAAATAAAATAAAGAGCACAAATCAAAGGGTATCGAGTAAAATGAATGAGCCATGACTGGGCACTACAGTTGTCGATTCGCCGAAGCTTGCATACGACGCATTGCCTGACGGTGTAGATCCGTCATGCTGCCACGCTGCATGCCATCTGCGATGGCATCGCCTATCTGAGTAGACGAGGCCTCGCGCATCTGCTGAACAGAGTTCCATGCACTGCGCGGCCGGTCCAGAGGGCTGGCTGGGCTGATGGGCGGGGACTGGAGGGCCAAAGGATCTCGCTTTTGGGCGATTTCCTCGCGGACCGACTGTCGCCACACTGCCATTCTTGAAGCAGACAGGTTCAGTTCGGCAGTGGGAGCTGGTTGGGGATACAAAGAAAATGGGGCAGCCTCGAGGTTGTGAGGGCTTGTTGCAGGGGACTGCGCTGTCTGGCGCTGTAGTAGGGCGCGCCGCTTTGAAAGTGGGATGTCATCCTCGTTCGGTTGGGCTTGGCGTTCTACCCCCCTTTCTTCGGGGATGGAGAGCGGCGGTGAAACTGGGGAGACGACGGGCGTCATTTCAGGCAGGGACTGGTGGGAGAGGTTGCGTGCAGCCCAGGGATCGAAGCGGTTGGATGTTGAGGACATGCGGTTTCGGACCATGTCCTCGCGGACTGCGAGGAGGGGAGGCGGCCCGTTCCAGCGTGGTGATGGCTCCGTTTCTTTGGGCTCGTTGGGAGTAGTGATCGTCAACAGGGGAGTCGATGTATTGCGGATCGACCTCAATCCCGATTCCAGGGTTGGAAGTGGGCCAGATGCTGAACGTAGCACGTTGACCGAAGCTGTCGAGTCATTGCGGATTAAAGTTGGCTTCGCTGTGGTGAGACCTTGCGCGCCGGTCCGTGTCTTGGATTGCGGAATATCTGGCGAGGGTACCGATGAAATATAGACGGGTGGTTGATTGTCCATACCATTGGATTCAGGCCTGTTCACAATTGGTGGTGGTTGTGCAGTAAGAGGCGTCTGGAGAAGACCGCCTACATCAACAAATGCTGCAGTCTCTTGAATTTCCTCTGTGTATTCTGCTTCAGGTTCAGGTTCGAACTCGATCGGCTCCATCTCAGGGGTGTCGGCATCTGCGAGGTGCTTGGCCCATTCGTTCGTGCGGTACGAATGGATCACTCGTGATGTTTGCTCGGGGATGCATTTGACGGTTGATGCGTCCAGTTTCTTGAGCACTTTGATCTTTTGCTCACCCTTGGGCTCGGGCAAAGATACAACACTCGATTCAGGAATGGACTCGGGTTTGATGGTTTTAGTAGGAGGTTGGTCTTCATTGACCTCTTTCACCGTTTCCCTTTCTGCATCGCTCAGAGGTGACGGCTCCAATGTAGCCTCGGACTTGAATTCTTCGGTCTTCCTTGAAGCACCTGGAGTGTCGGCTTGGACATCTGTTGCGGGGGCTTCTGGCGATTGAGGCTTCTCCGACACTTGGGAAATCCCGGGCTTCTCCGAAGGACAGTGGGCAACAACAGTGCTCTCGACGGGTGTCACTTGCGGAACAGTGTCGCTGACAGTGATTTCTTTGGTACTCACTTTCTCAACGTCCTTTTGGGCTATAGCCGTATCAACACGGGGTTCAACATCTGGGACCGCTTGTGGACCGGCATTTGACTTGATCTCCACATCTGTCGAGTCCTTCTCTGGTGCTAGCTCGGCGGTGCTAGTTTCTTGCTGCGTTGGCTGCGTTGGCTCAACGCGATCGTGAACATCCGCATCCGAGATAACACTTGGGCAGCCGGCGCTCATCTCATGGAGATCATCCACAACTCCCAATACGGAAGAATTGGCATCATCGTGGTTCACCAGATTCTCCTGGGATTGTGAAGCAGTCATCACACCATTGCTGTTCCGCCAGGAGAGCCGGTTCAACATTTCTCTGCCAGAGAACCGTTTCGAGCGCGGCGTACCAACCTCCGAGCCGATGTCAGCACCGTTCTCAGAGCAGTCATCGTTGACCTCGCCAAGGACATGAGTAACAACAGGTGTAGTAGGTCTTGGGGTCTTTCCTTCAGATTGACCCTCCTTCTCGGCATCCTTTTCCTTATCTGCATCTCGTGACTGTCCCTGCTGGGATGGATCCTCCTCCGGCACAGCTTCTAGTTCGCGATCGTCTTCACCCTGACGGTTCTTCCCGCCGTCAGAGGCACTACCAGAAGCATCGGGGCTCGGCATGTCCTTGAGCTCAATCTCCCTCTCCTTGTCGTTGTCAGAGGACTCGAATCCATCCGAGCCCCGTCGCGAATCACCGACAGCAGTCTCCGAAACCGAAACGGCTTTGCCATCCGCAGGCTTTCCGTTTCCGTAAATGAGTTCCCATTCGGCGCGCTCTTGGATATTCTTTTCCTCGAGGCGGCGACCGGCTTCGGCATCTTCTTCTTCGATCTTTCGGGTGTGTGCCCGGCGGGAATCTTCTTCCTTGGCCCTGCGCTCCTTGATGAGATTCCAAAGTCTGACCTGGGAGATCACCCCCAGAACGGAAATGATTATAGTCGCAGCGAGCTCAACACGAATACCACGCGTCACGGGGTAAGTGTCCGTTCTGAGAGGGAAGACATTTTGGTTCAATCCTGGGGTCCGTCAGCAACTAGGAACAGTTTGAACACAAAATGCAAAATGTTAGACTTACCCCATATATATAACCAGAACTCTTTCAGCCCAGCTCTGCTGTAGCAATCGATTCCAATGACCATGGCAGTTGCACCGGAGAACGACGTGCATCCGATCAGCCCGTACGGTCTTGTATAGTGGCTAAATGAGAGGGAATAGAATCCCACAGTAAAAGCAATGATCATGCCAGCCCTGGGGCCACCTTCGCTTAGAAGACCGCCAGCTTTCAACGCAAGGAACCACATACTCAGACAGAAACCGCCCAGAAGACAGCCCAGTCCTTCGCAGATTTCTCTGAAGACAAGTGATAGACCACCGAATACTGCACCGGTGAAGAAGACGGCGACGAGATAGCCCCCCTGAACGGCGTTGCTTACCGGTGGGCTCATTACATAAATAATAAGGACCTGTATGGAGGTCAGTTTTGTTTAATATCTTTCGAGTATATAACTTACGGTAACTCCCAATGCGCTAAGGAATCCGGTTGACAGGAAGATTTGCACCCTTTTCTTTGTTAGTAAAATGTTATTACCATTCAAGAATCGAACCTTGGATACCATTGTTTGCGGACACCAATGAAAGTGAGCACGGCTCCGAGAGCTATTAGTATAAATCCCCCAACACCCCATGCCGGCGTGATTGTCGGTTTGATTGGCAGACCACCAGAGTAGGTTGGCCTAGCGGAGTCTGCCGCATCCTGCTCAGAAGATGCAGTTGTTCCATCGAGCGAGGGCACAGTCGAGGTGGCGGAAGCGGCAGAAGTAGTGGTCGTAGCATTGGTTGTGGCATGCGTTAGAGTAGTGGTCGAGGCAGTACTGCCTGTCGCTGTGGCCTCGGCGGCTGTTGACGCATCGGTTACTGTTTTTGATACATCTGTTTGAGTTGCCGTCTCAGCATCGCTGGTTGTAGGATTGGCTTCCTTCTCCTGTCTGGCCTCAAGATTGGCTTCCTTCTCCTGTCTGGCCTCAAGATTGGTGACTTCATCACGTCGTGGGCCCGAAGCCGGCGCTGCCAATGTCCCCAATAGGAATAGGGATACTATTAAAGTGAATAGCAAAGACCACCGCATCTTGATTGTTTTCAAACGCAAAATGCAATTGATCTCCGTAGAGAAATGTCCTTGGTTATTGTAAGACCAGCACACTCTTCACATATCCGATGCTAGTCACACGGTTCACGCGCGAAATGCAGACAGGGGTACACGAATATTAATAATTAACAATGAAAAAAGGAATTAATTGACGTGGCGTCAGAGACTCATTGTGGTAAAAAAGAAGAAAAAAAGAACAACCGGAGACAGCCCTAAACCTCCCTACATATAAAAAGGAGTGGGAGATCAGCTCATTTCGCATTTGAGTTTTTATTCGCACAGAGGGAAGCCGTATCGAGGAAAGAGAATAAGACCCGATCGTACCTGAGCTATCTATTTGGTCTCCACCGATCGAGCAAATTGACGATCTAGTTTATCAACTCGGACTAGCACCACTTGCACGGACCAAAGAGAGAGAGAAATGATCCTCGAGTCTCCATATTGTGGCTTAATTGTCTTTTTTAGGCGAATATTGCCATTCAACCATGAAACGTCGTCTTTTTGCGGGCTCTTGGGACTATTGTATTTTTTTAAAATTCTTTTTCTCGAACATAATACAGATCCAAGTGTGAGCTGTCATATCATCCCTCGCATTTAAGCGACAGTTCACTGGCCTTGATATTCAAGTTTATAGTCCCCGAACTAGAAAAAACTAGCCCTAAACAGACCACTCTCAGTCTCCACGGGTGGCGCCGCGCTATGGCTACAGTCGATCTACTATTCTGCAAATTCGACCAATTTGACAATTTCTCCAATATGACTTTAACTTTGACTTTTGAGCTGACCAATCTCACCATTGTCCTGTAATGCCTGCAATGCCTGCAATGCCTGCAGGTCCAGGCCGTGTTAGCCATTGTTGACGCCTCGCAAACGCCCCTGCAGCGACGTGGTTGGGCCGCTAATTAACCACGTAAGGAGTGCATCTGAGACAACAGTATCTTAATTTATCTTCGGTCTGGTTCAATCAATCAGCGGTATTGCAGCACCTCCACTGGGATCTGCCCCCCCTGGATCTGCTTATCGGCTGCCATTTCCAGTTTGGTGTGCCGTGGACAATTGCACTTGTATCTTCGCGGGACAGTCGGATGTGATGGATTGTGACGTGATCAGGCTCTGTTAGGTTTTTTTTTTGGGTAAAAAATATATACCCTCGCGTTGGCATTCACGTTGGCATATGAAGGATTTCATAATAATAGAGTTACAAAATAGGCTCGTTTGATTTGCATTTCTTTTCTTTTCTTTTTTGTTCCTTGCTTTTCTTCTTGCCTCGGGACATGATACGTTGGATTTATAATTATGAAGCTCATCGTTGTCTGTACCCGATAGAACCCTGCACCAGGGGACTCCGGGGTAGAGCTATAGATAGCTCTCTAGCATGAGCTGATGAGCTTGGCCAAAATGACCACTTTGTACCCAATTCCATTTTCAAAATCTCAATTGCAACCAAGTGCCCTGCTTCAACCGCTAAATAATAAATATAATATAAACTATCCTACGTGTTTATGCCATATCACATCTGAAAGCGGTAGGCCGTATCCAGATCACGTGTCATGATCGACACTTATCAACAATGCCAAAACAAGTCTCGATCTATCCTCACTGTAAATCATAATTCACACATCCTCCATCCAACCATGTCCGCATTCCTTTCCTCTCTGCGCCCAGCCATGCGCATGGCTGGTGCCCCCCACACCGCCCGCGCCTTCAGCTCCTCGCCCGCCCACTCCATCGCCCGGTTGACCCTCACCGGCCGCCTCGGCGCAGAGCCCGAGCTCCAAGCCACCTCCTCCGGCCAGGAGATCGTCAAGTACAACATCGCTACTTCCCACGGCAACCGCGATAACCGCCAGACCAGCTGGTGGCGCATCACGAACTTCGTCCCCGAGGGACCCCAGCGCGATTTCGTCCTTGGCTTGCAGAAGGGGTAAGTCGATATCTCGATACTTTGCTGGATTATGCAGGACATGATATTGCGTATTTGGATTGCGTCTTGTCTGTTGGGTGTGTCGTTGCTATCTCGTGCCAGTTGGGCCCGGCAGACGCGCAGGGTCTATACAGATGGAGAGCGAGAGCGAGTGCTCGCGCTTGAAGGCTGCATGAAGATCGTGCGGGCCTGCTGGACATATGACGTGGCTTTGGCGGTCAAGCGATGCACCTTTGGATAGGACCCCGTTCCTTCATGTCATGTTCGTGGTTGGGCAGTAGGGATTGGGATACGGGATTGAACTGCGCAATTCCCTCCTGTCCATTTGCGCCACTGCAGCAAAATTGCGCTTGAGCATGGTGCAGATAAGCTAACTTCTCTCCCGCAGAACTCTTCTGTACGTCGAAGGCGATGCTAAGATGGCCACTTGGGAAGATTCCGATGGCCAGACCCGGTCCGCTCTGAACATTGTGCAGCGTATGTCGATTTCCCTGTTCTTAATTTGCTCCCACTCTTCGGGGATAAGAGAAAACCCAAGGTTCAGTCTAACCCTTTTCTAGGCACTCTTGAGGTTCTGAAGCGCCCCGAGAACGGTGGCCATGACGAGTCTCACTAAATGGCTTCGTCGGAGCTCTGTATCAATCTGAATTTGTCGCTGGTTTCATTTTGGGGCTGGTGAGGTTGACTGAATCCTCTTTTGCGGTGTGATTATAGTTTTGTACGATTATACCCTGAATACACTTCGTTTTGTAGTGGATGGATTCGATCTTGGTAGCATGTGGCGTAATATATATCTAGGTATCCGTCAGGATTATTGGCTCTTCAGATTCAACCTACGACTTATTATTTTATACGCGCAGAGGCTTACAAAGTCTATGCCAGCTTACTTACCACTAACTCGCAGACTAGTTAGTAACTACTATGACTTCGGTAACTCGAGATATATAATGGTTCTCCGTTAATCCTACCTACACAGATACAAGGGAACATTGAATGTGTACTAAGGGACATATTCAAACACTTCCATTTTTCCTTTTCATTTTTCACGAGAGCCACGGACATCGCAACCAATTATGTATTATGATACTTAAGTACTACTCTGATGTACAGAATCCCATGATCCCAGACCAACGCAAAGACAAGATTAGAAACCTGCAACAAGCCGTTGAAATCCCAGATACAAACCGGAAAAAAGGACAAGCCACTAGACCTGAACCCTAACCTCACTCTGTTGGCTGATAACCTGCCGCACATGAATGAAGTCCTTATTAAGCTCCGGCGAAATAGGCTCACTAGACAACTCCCGACTATCACGACTAGCCCAGGCATTCGTGCATACAGTCTGCGAGGGACGGGCGAGGTCAGTTAACAGTGTCCCATCAATATCCTGACGAGTCTGACGTCTGTTAAATAGCGACCAGGGCAAGCTACTCCATCGAGACTTCTTGGTCAATTTTCCAGAGCTATGGCGAGACAACTGCGAAAAGGTGCCCTTTTCAAGGTCGTTGTAAGTGCCATGCGTCGAGATAAACGTGACGACGGATTCCTTCTGGCGAGAGAACAGCGATCTAGCACGGGAGCCGATACTCCCGACGAGAGTGGTTGCTGTTGAAATGTGCCCGGGAGACGGCGTGCTGTGTGTATCTGTTGGGGGTTCGATGCACGGGAAGCAGTAGCTCAATCCGAGGTACCAGAAGACTGTGCGGTACATGCGTGCTGCGTCGTGGCCGAAGCCGAAGAAGATGAAGATCATGAAGCCTGATGCGACGGGAGTCCAGCGGTCGAAGAAGACGGCGCCATCGATGGGGTATTTGGCGATGGTGTGCCATTTGTCTCCGTTGTGGATCTCGCCCCAAGAGTAGGAGTGCCAAGGGAGGGAGAGGAGGATGTCGTTGTAGACGACGTATCCTTGTAGTGGGAGGATGCAGATGAGCATTGACAGGGCGAGGAAGAAGAGGCGGAGGAAGCGGGATTTGCTGAGATTACTGCTGGAAGCGCGGATGATGTTTGCGAAGTCACTTCGGTACTTGTGTACGCGGATGAGGACCAGGCCTGTGATGTTTGAGTAAATGGGGGATTGTTTTTGTATGGAGTTAGGAGTATATACTTACAGCAATAGTATGCTGCAATGAGACAGATAATTGGCGGCCAGATCCATGCAAAGACAAGACTGACCCAACTCTCGTCGAAGTTGTTCACACATCCCGAAATGGCCAGTAGCAAGTATCGACTCTTTTGCCAGATGATGTGTGTGATCATTGCGATGACTGGAACAGCCACGCAGAACAGAATCTCCACAAACTGATTGCGCCAGCGTTGGCCTTTGCTTGGGACTAATGTAGCCCGATCGGTATCTAGTACAATTGCCAGACTTCGAAAGATGCATGCTAGGCTTCCTGGGATGCCCACGTAGCCGGCAGCCATGAGCTTGACCTCGATATCACAGAGACCAGCCCCGTCCCACCATGACTGCACGTCATCCGTGGGCCATATGAGAGAATTGATGATGTTGAACAAGTTGAGGAGGATTGACCAGAATATAAGACTGGTAGCGGGGAAATTGCGGTTCTTTCCATGCAGAATTAACGGTGGAATAGCGAGAACAATGGAGAAAGAAGATAGAATTGGCAGCACCACGGCCTGCGGGCGTCTTTGGTAAATATCCATGACGGCAGTGCATGTAAAACAAAGATTAAAAAGAATATGTTCGATTACTTGAGCCTCCAATTCTTCTGCAAACTGATCAAGGAAATGAAGAGATAGGATGGAAGAGAGATGAATGCGTTTGAAACCATCCTCTCTCGATATAGGAGGTATACCCAGCCAGTGGAGGCGATTGAACGGCGATGTCTTATTGAGATCCGAATAGCGAGAATCAGGAGGTTGATTCACAGCTCAAGACATCATGCCTGAAGCAAAGTCATGTACTATCCACGAAGAATGTATGGGCCGCAGAGGCAAAATCTGCGGGGTACCCGGTCATGACATGTTTGCGACAGGCAGAGAAACCTATCCATTGGATTAGCGTTGAATTAGACTAAAGAAGTCACAATAATGAGATGAAAGAAGTTGAAAGAAGTTGAATAAAAGCAACGTGAAGTATATGAGTTGGGGTGTGGTTGAGCGAATAGTGTGAGGCGACACCAGTCCGGATTTGGGTGTCAATAGACCCAAGGAGGCGGGGATTTTATTCATTTTGATCCGCCTGATTATGTCGATCTGGGGGGGATTAATGATTCATTATTGATCTAGAATGTCTAGTCTATTCAGGAGAGATCGACGAGATTGAGGTTGCAGTGACCTAAAAGAGAGTTGATCCTCGACGGTACAAATGACATCGCAAAAAAGCACCTCGCAAGATTGAATATTTTCCAAAAGCCTGTATTTTCAAGCTCAAGTCACATTTATGTTCACACTTTCCTAGACCATCTATTTATGTCAACTATTCGATCTTTTTACTCCAACTCAACTACAGTTATGCTTATAGAATCTATATGTAAACCGAGATACAACTGATTAGGTGATTAGTACCTGATACATCCTCTCTACACATACCCTATTTCGATGGTCAAACTGCATATAGTACAAGTGGCTAGAAATTGCTCCGACAATTTTTGTATGGAGTTGGTGCACCAAAACACCAAGGCCAGTTTATAAGCTGAGTGACATTTCTGTTTTGGAGGATCGGTGGACCCGGGCTTGGCTTCAGGGGCATCATGGGAGTATATTAAAATGGAAGGGGTTGCTCTGGCATGTAGATTCGGAGTAGATTCTGTCTTATATTCGGCTACTATCTTTTGACATCCAAATCAGTTTAGGATCAGCGAACCGGTTTGGTATCGTTGCATCATCACACCTCGGTAAATATACATTTGGAGTAACTATGGAGTGAGACACATTCCTTTTCCAACCTTCAGGGTCAACATGGCTGATTCGCCCACCTCAAACACCCGTCGTGTCCGCACCTTCGAGAATCAACGACGGAACTCGACCCTCTCGGACTCGCTCTCAGAGGCCCGCAACTCGATCCGCTCCTCGACCGACGACTTGTTTCTACCGCGTGTAGCAAAAGGCCATGCCGAACTCTCCACCGAAGAATCGAATTGGCATTCGGCACCGCTCGGGCTAGCCCTGCTGCCTGCAATTGCCGGCGTTTTTTTCCATGAAGGCAGTTCCGTCGTCACCGACGTCACATTACTAGTCTTGGCTGCGATATTTCTCAACTGGTCTGTCCGGTTACCTTGGTCTGTCCCCTGGTCCCCCTATATCCTATGATCTCCCGATACAAAAGTTACCAATACTAACTAATAGAATAGGGACTGGTACCGCTCAGCCCAGACCACCCGACGTGAAGAAAGTGGATTCCCAGCGCCCGACGATCCCCCATACGAGCTTGACCAAGAACCCCAACCCAAACAAAAAGAAGCAGAAACAGCCCGCTCCGAGCTCCAAATCCACGAACTCGCAGCCCTAGCCGCCTGCTTCATATTCCCTGTAATCGGCACCTGGCTCCTCCACGCCATCCGCTCAAGCCTCTCCCGACCCTCCGAGGGCCTAGTATCAAACTACAACCTAACAATCTTCCTCCTAGCCTCTGAAGTCCGCCCAGTCGCCCACCTCCTAAGACTAGTCCAACAACGCACTCTCCACCTCCAACGCATCATAAGCGCCTCAACAGACCCAGTCATAAACCGAACAACCCTCAACGACCTAACAAAGCGCCTCGAAGAGCTCGAAGCCCACGTCGCAGAGACAGCAACCGCCCGTCTCGCGACCCAAACCAACCTCCCCCCAAAAGAACAAGATCAACTCGAGTCTTCCTCCGTAGTCGCACACGCAGCTATCGAAACCCGCAAATCAATCCAACCCGATATCGAAGCCCTTAATCGTGCCGTTAGACGCTACGAGAAACGCTCCGCCCTCTTCACTCTACAGACCGATCAGCGCTTCGCGCGCCTCGAGACCAAGGCCGCTGATGCGCTTGCGCTGGCTGCTGCCGCGCAGCGATCGGCTGAGTCGCGTCGGTCGAATTATGTGTTCATCCTGCTAGATTGGGCTTGCGCGTGCGTCGTGGTCCCGGTTCAGATTGCGCTATCGGTTGGTGGTTTGCCTGGGCGTGCGGTCTCGGGGTGTTGGGATGCTGCGAGGCGTATGTTGATGGGGCGGAAGGTTAGGCTGCAGCCGCAGTCACAGCGGAGGTCGAGGTCTAAGTCTGGGTTGAAGGGGAAGTCTGGGACTGGGGCTGGGGCTGGGGCTGGAGGTGATGGGATGGGATTGTCGGGTGTATATCGGCAGGGTGGTGGGCTGGCGCCACCGCAGCGGCGGTCTGGGGTGAGGAATGGGGATGGGCTATAATGAGGATATGCATGGAGTTTTTCTTTTTCTGATTTGATTGTTGACTGAAGGTCTTTAGTGCGCTGTAAACTATTGGGGAAATGGGCATTGGGTACTGGCTGAGGGATCGGGGTATTGGTGTTTATGTATGTAGCTCTCCATAACGGATTTCCTCTGCTAGGTGGGGTTTTCCTGTCTTAGCTGCCGCCGCTTTTGTGAGGGCGCTCAGAGTCAGGCTTACTGAGCTGCGCAGTGCCATCACGTGATAAAACAGTGCGGTCTCAACGAGCGCTCAGTGAGTGCTCAGTGACTCTGATTGGCTGCTCTCTGATCCCCGATTACTCAGACACTGACCAGAGGCATCTATTGAGCACTCAGTCCACATCCAGTCCATACCCAAAGTAGCTCTTTGCCCCACAATACCATGTCTTGCAATTTCTTTTTGATGGCCATCATTTCTCACCGTACGCTTACTTCTTGAGCTGGATCTTCCGGTCTTGTTCCCCTCAAATTATAACGCACTAGAGCACGATGACGTAAATTGGAAGACATAGAATTTTACCTATGATCTATATTTCGCCAATCAACTTGGAGTGTAAATGAGATTGATCATTGGTTCGGCGACTAGACTTCTGTAGAACCCAACCTAACCCAACCTAACCCGGACCCAACTCGGACCAGGTTGGGTTTTGGGTCGAGACCATCGGCCCAAGTTAAGTTATGCGGAAGTCTATTCGTGCGCTGAGTTGGGCTTTGGGCTTTATGGGCCTTACAGAAGCCTAGGACGGTCCCATGGTGGGAGTCCCATAGGAAATGTCAAGATCTAGAAAAGGTTCCAAAAATAACACACAAAAACAACACATAAATAACACACGGAAAATATTCGCAAGAGCTACGAGGCGAGCTATGGGAGCCCAACAGCGATGCAGTGATTACAGACCAGAGCTTTGGTCACTCTGGCCCCGACACCACCGCATTTCACTGCACGAGCGAGTCTTCTTCACCATGCTCCAACATCATGGCCCGAAAGACCCCAGAAGGTTGCTGCATGAGTTCTCGGGGATGGCCAAATTCTGCAACATGTCCATCGCTTAAAACGAGAATCCTATCAAAGTCGACGACTGTGCTTAACCGATGGGCCACGACCAAAAGACTCATTGAATTAAGCTTTGAGATACGTCGTATTGAGGCTTGAACTTTCTGATCGGTTGATTGATCAATACTAGATGTGACTTCGTCAAGGACCAAAAACTTTGGTCGTTGCAGAATGGCGCGCGCCAGACACAGTAGTTGCCGTCCGCCCTGGGAGAGATTTTGGCCGTCCGCCGCGACGGGGTAATCCAGAAGGGACTGGGTAGTCGTTGGCAGCTGTGCAGTGGTTGTATGATGCATCGTCATTAGAGGCATAGCTGATTCATTGTCATCACTGAAGGTCTGGGATTCGTTGTCCGGTATATCGCCAGTAGCTTTGACTGGGCTGGCAGGAGTAGTTAAATCCTCATTCCATTGCACGTCCTGCAACGCAGCTAAGAGCTGTTCGTCGGAATACTGCCCAAACGGATCAAGATTTGTCCGTAATGTGCCCGAGAAAACGGCTGGAGTCTGGGGAACGATTGATAGCCGTTCACGCAGTTGGTGCAAATTCAGCATGGAGATGTCGAGGCCGTCAATTACAATGCTACCTTCATCTGCCTCCAGAAAGCGAAACAGAGCTAGGACGAGAGAGGATTTTCCGGAACCCGTACGGCCCACTACACCCACCCGTTCTGCTGGACCTATGGTGAAGCTCACGTTGTGCAGAGCAGGTGGAAGATCGGAGGCGTAGCTCACTGAGAGATTCGATACTTGCACACATCCCTGCCTAGGCCAAAAGGAAGGCACGCTATCGCCCTGGTAAATCGGCTCAGTGCGCACCTCTGAGTACTCCAAGATACGCTCTACACTGTTCATGCTAAGTTCAAGACTTGCATATCGTCGAACAGTCAGCGACATTGATTGGGCCAACTTCAGGGCGAAAGTGATCGCAAAGCCAGCCAGCGACGCGCTCACCCGTGGTGATGTAACAACCAATGTACTCGCAGCCATGGCGAATAGGGCTCCCAAAACATCCATGCGAAAGGCAAGCCAGCAGTTGAGGAGCCACAGCTGCCAGTAGGCGCGGGCGTAGTGGTCGATGCTTTCCGTAACTTTGTCGAGATATATCGCTGTCTTGGCTTCAGCGCGTATCGTCCAGATTCCGGAGAGCGCAGACCGAACATGCTCAAAGATAGAGCTTTTCAAAACATTCTCCAACCTCCGGAGCTCACGCGCGGTATTCAGATAGATCTGGCCACATCTAACACAGACAATGCAGAGACCCACCGCTGGTAAGATGAGCCAAGGGCTCACAAGACTGCCGGCTACAACGGCCAGAGCCATATCAAAAGCATTAGCAAGAGTTGATTGAATGTCGTCCCCCAGCAGGGAGTCCACTACCAGAATGTCCACAATAAATCGGTTCATTATCCGACCAGGTGGGACAACATCAAGCCAGCGGAGAGGAGTGTGGAGAATGGTATGTAGCAACCCGTCGAATAACTTCCTTGCCACATGCAACGAGGCTTGTAGAGTAAGGTAGCTGCGAGCTGTACCAATGATACAAGCCAAGCCCCCCAGGCCAAGATAAACTCCTAGATAGAAAAGCAAGTCATCGCCTGCACACGCCGTTGACTCTGCTGAGTCGCAAGATGCCACTTTCTCGTGATCACTCCAGATGTGAAGCCACCAAGCCTGTCAGTATGATAGTTAGTAAGTGGTCTGATCATGTCTTCGGCGTTACACAGATGGTCAATAATTACCCGGGCCGTCAACAATAAGCTATATCCACCGAAAGCCAGCATTACCCAGATCCAGGGAACAATGCTGCCCCCGGCGGTCAAATACAATTTCCAGATCCGCCACTGCATTGGGCCCTCTTGCCGGTGCTCATCTTTCACGAATTGCGAGGGCGATCGTTCAGGTTCTTGAGAACTGAAATCTTGATCATCCGACATCTGTGTTGTAATTGGCTCATGTTTGTCCATTGTATGCAAGCTGGCTTCAAGATTTATTGAACTTTGTTTGATATCTGTGGACAAACCTGTAACTGGTCCAGCGTACTGTACCGAACCATTGTCCAAGGACACAATGTAGTCAGTACGCGGTAGACAGAGGGAAATATGGTGTGTGACGAGGATCCGGGTCCGGCCCTGGGCGAGGGGCCCTGTCAGTCCATACAGAAACAGATGACTGGCAGTGTGTACGTCGACAGCGGCGAAAATATCATCCATGACTAGAATATTGGCCGGAGAATAGAGTGCACGCGCCAATGAAATACGCCACTTTTGCCCACCACTGAGATTGACACCACTCGGGCCGATCTCTGTTTTATCTCCGTCGGGGAATAAAGTGAGATCTCGGTCGAGAGCACAGGCAAAAAGAACCTCCTTATATCTGCCAATATCCAGCTGATTGCCAAAGAGGATATTTTCCCGTACCGAGGTGTTCTCTAGCCAGGGGACTTGCGCAACATAGGTATATTTTCCGACATCGGGAACACGTAAAACTCCTCCAAGCAGCATAGATTCCCCCAGAATTGATGCCAGAAGCAGGCTCTTGCCGCATCCTGTAGGGCCTGTCACCAAGCTCAATTTTGACGGAGGGAAGCACAGAGTCACTTCGCGCAGGATGGGATTCACAGACTCTCCTGGTCGAGAACTTATCCAGCCCAAAGTAGCATTGATAAACTCAACACTTGTGGCTGATTTTGCCCGAGGACTGTTCTCGCGCAATTCGAGATGCTGCTCGATACGCTTCATGCTATTCAATCCAGTACTAGTCCGAGCTATGCAATCCGGCAAGGCATACATGACAATCTCGATGGAGTTCAGAACTGAAATTGCAGAGAAAGCAGTGGGGGTAGACAGTGTCCGATAGATCATGGCATGGACTCCCAGGCATACAACTGATAGCACCACAGGGGTGGTCAAGTAGACGGCCAGTTGTACAATACTCCAGAGAAAGGCATGCCACTGTGCAATGAGCTCCTTATCTCTGCTCCGTCCAATGACTTTTTCCCATAGAGACTCTTGGGCAAAGAATTTAATCTGACGGATCAACTGCAGCACCTCTGTTAGAACCTGCATTTTCTGGTCACGGGCCAACATCAGATTCTGTTGCGACAAAGTATATTTCCGAGCTGCGTATACGTTGAATGGCGTCAGGAATGCCAAAACCAAGCCTGCTGCCACAAGACTCTGCCATCCAAGCAAGCGAGCCAGATAGATACCAGAAATAGCCATTTGGAGCGGTGCCTTATACAGAACATAACTAAAGCAGACGCAGTCGGCGACGTACTTTGCATCCACCGCGAGTAGGTTCATGCTGTCTCCAGCACCCTTTTCGGTAGCATCGGGATCGACAAACGTGCAGGCGCTGGGCAGAAGCATCGACTTATCAAATACCGCCAGAGAGAGCTGCTCGAAGATTCTCAGAGACAGACAGTTAAATGAGAGCCACACTTTCCATGTATCAAGGGTAGAAGATAATAGGACTCCCAATACCAGGAGGGCCACGTTTGTCCACAATCGAGTCTGATGTTTGTCGTCCGTCGGTTGATCCAAAGCCTGTAGAATCTCAAAGAGAGCGACCGAGGGAATAAGACCGAGGAAGCAAACCGCCGTTGTCAGGCTTATCTGTCTCATGAAAACCCCGCGGTGGAGGTAAAAGATCGTTCTCCAGAGAGACATGCTGGAGGATCGTGCGTCTTTGAAGGATTCATGCAGGGACTTTGCTCGGGCTTTATGGGTCATTTGCGGTATTTCGGTGTTCTTCGCGGCCGACATAATGTCTGTAGCCCAGCCAAAAGATAGCCGACCCAAGACACTGGTAGTAAATTGTCCATCAACTGGGTTGGAATCACGGAATATTTTAGGTCGTCGTGGAAAAGAGAGACATGCCCCGAGTCCCAACAATATCACGATTGTCGAACAAAGCCAAACAACCCATACTTCAATAGATATACTATCTTGGTTGCAATTCTTGTAGATGTCTGCAACCAAAGCGACGGCCATGACCTGCCAGCTCCAGGCTCCTCTGATCCCGAGTCGATACCGACCAGTTATCTCGGGCTCAGAATTCAAGGACAAGGCCTGAAGCAGCAAGACTATTCCACCGATGAGGGCCAGCCCATCTGAAAGAGGTGAAGACTGAAATGCTGGCAGAAACCAAGATCTTATGATGATCAGGGTGGTATGAGCAGCCGCCGAAAATATCACGAGGCGTCGAGTGACCAAAGATGTTTCCGCTTGACACCGAATAGAAAGGTCACCACTGGCCTCTCCGTCCTCATCGTGGTAGCTCAAGCTCAAAATCCGATTGTACTTTGTCGGGCGGACACAAAGGCTGTGTCCGAATGTTTTCCAAATAGCTGGTCCGCTCAGGGCTAGAACGGTAGCCGTTGTTGCGGCATAGACGATCGTGAGCAAGTCAGACATTTCCAGGATTCCGTGTTTTCCTTTTGCAATACAGAGTCATAGTAAGTCTATGATTAGGCTATTTTAAATTAGGGCAAGTCTAAAAGAAGAACCCCTTACGGTGACTCTCATTTCACGGATTCCTAAACGGGCGAGGTATAAGAATGCAGATCAGTTGGATCCACAAGGGTAACATTTCAAATCACGGCGATCTCTTGTATGAGATCGTCTTGCACAAAGATAGCATTTAATTTTATAGGAATAGGAAAGGCACCACGCGTCACTTTTGAGACCAAGAACGAATAGAACAAACCAATACGGTCCTCACCTTTTATCTATAAAAATGCGCATTCCGACTATATGAGCCCTTGTATCTCACCATTTCCCTTCATGCCCGCCCATAACAGATATAGCATTAAGAGAATGGGGTCGCGTTCCATCGTACACGACGCAAATGTCTTGCGGGATCTTTGACGTCATTCCGTGCATGGAGCCAACGCCGATTATCTAAAAGAATAAGCGACCTCTCCGGCAGGTCTGCTGCTTTCAAATGCAAGGTTGTCTTCGATGAATGTTCCAGATTCTCCAGTGCTTTTTGAAGCTCTTGTAAAGCCGAAGTGGCTCTGGTGCCGATGGGTGTCACAATATCTTCTCGAAACCGCATCACAATTGATTGCTGCTGCTCATCGAAACTGAGAATGCTACCTACGATGTGTAGCTTGTTCGGGTGCTTGACGAATTCAGGGGGGATCTTGATTCGAAACTCAGGCTGAAACAGAGATTTAAGTGCTGCCGAGGAAAGGAATCGAGTAATATGGTCGATTTTCAGGACTGAGAATGTGCCCCCACCACAGCGGTCTGGTTGGAGCACTTGGAGCGCGAAATATTTTGGGGGTGCATGCTCGTAACTACAATCCGTATGCCATGGGAAGTCTCGCATTGTTTCTGATCTCGCACAATCTTTCTTTGATAGTAATATGCTTTTGCTTGGGCGAACATCCCAGAACCATCCACGACTGGCGCTGTGTGAGATCGGAGGTCCGTGGCCATGGTGGACTCCAAGACTCAGAATCAGGTTCTCCAAGTAATTGCTGTTATTGTCAGGGAATCCGAGATTGATTTTGAGGATTCCATGTGTTTGAAGATAATGATGCACTGCGTGGATATGGTCTTCGCGTTGAGAGTCAAGAATGTCACGAGCCACCAGATGGGGTATTGCGGGAGACACAGCAGTAGCAAATTGACGATGAAACGGAGGGAATCTGCTGATATGCTGTATATTTATGGGTTGTGAGACACACCGATTTTGAACAAGTCGAGAAGTTCGATGCATGGCGACCTTGGATTCTGTTTGCAGCCACAGAGCAAAGGATCGAAGGTGAATGCAAGTTTGACTCATTTGTTCTGGGATCGACTTTATATGTGAAACTGTCCTGGGGTCTTAGTGACTTTCCACAATAATCAACGTCTTGGAATATGAAAGACTGTAATTTTTCGATCAAGTTACAGTTTTTCCCGCCATTACGGCCAAGATTCGAAGATCAATGACATAAATAACTCATATTGCATAAGACTGAATGACAGAACATTTGGTGCTATACGACAACTTCTGCAGGGGACCGTACAGCAGGCATGAGAAGATATTCGCACATCTCGCCGACGTTGATCTATCCTTAGATTGCACCAATGATACCGCATTAGAACAATTGACGTTGCAATGAGAGTACCAATACTATATTGCTTGACAAAAAGGTACATCTCCCAAATTAAATGCTGCCTTCCTGCGAAATACAGGCTAGATGATCAAAAAGTCTACAACCGAAGTCAATTTTGATAGCCACTCAAGATTACTATATAGTAATAGAATATTGAAGATGTAGTTGATACTGAATTGCCGAAAAGTAACAACATGAAATATGTCTTGCTACATAAGTAGATGTACTGATGCCCGTAAACTCTACCTCGCCATGATCTGATGAGTCCCAATGACGCGTTATTGACTCGAGTATGCACGGTGCATGTATGCACGGTGCATGTAAAATAGGTCTGAATGTGTCATGAAATGCTCGATCTTAGACACTGGACGAGTGTCGATCAGCAATAGATAAATCTCCTACCGACAATGCAGCCTCATAAAGTGAGCCGAGAAGGCTTCACTGCCAACATAGACGAGATGATAGTCAGTAAGGACTTAGCTGCACTGTATGCTTGTGCCACTGACATTATAGAGCCATGCATGGTTGTACCAAGTGTAGACTATCCTAGGTTCCGTCTTATTGTCACGGGGACGCACGGGGACGGACGGAAGTAATGGGAGTGAAGATGATCGACAAGATTCTATTGGCATTTTTGATCTCTTCCTGGTTACCTTCTGTTGATTTGAAATATATTCAATAGCAACCCTTACAGGAATTTGGAGAGCCGATCCCTATCCTCGGGTTGCACCGAAGGATCGGCGACCCGTACCGACCGAGCCCCCTTGCGGGAGGTACGGGAATTAAGGGGGAAGACTCGCCCAATGGCTGGCAGGTTTACTACATCACCACTGGAAGCAGAGTAAGGAGCATCAGCCTACGGTGTGAGCGGCTGGATTTTAGGTAGAACTTCGAATGTGGATAACCGACTTCTGTTATAAATCTTTTTCTTTCTTTTGTCCCCAATTTTTACTCAAAGGCCACCTGCTCTTAAACTTTATTTGTACCTATCAGTAATGCTTTGTTGAATTCACTGTGATATTGCAGCGTAAACCCCCAAAGCAATAGATAGATGTATATACCGCTTATTTTACGTGATCTGTACACACAACTCTAATCCAGAAGTATTTCTCGGCCTTTTAGACCGACATGACGTAGACAAAAGTTCAATAACCGATGAAATGTGACTAGATCAAGAATCAGGTGTCCCTTTGCATAACAGAGCACATCCAGGCACCACCGTGGCTAATTGCACATACTGAACCGGGACTACTGCGCCAAACTCCGATGCCCAGGAACTCCCCGTGCACGGCATGATAAGTTCCAACAATGGGAAGACATTGTAACCCCGCCTTCTCCTGGAGAAAAACCTCATATTTAGCTTGTCTTATCCGGCGCTGGATGACCATGGTACTTCCTTGAGGAGACAAATATGGAGATTTCATGCCTTCCAGGCAAGTCATCCATGACTCAAAAGTCATGTCATCTCCAAAGAGGATTCCTTCTCCTTTGCCTCCTCTCACAGGCTTAAGAATATACTCGTCCTTGAGACTTGGCTGAAGCCGGCATTCTTCAAGAAGTCGAGCCATCAAGGTAGATCCAGGGAGTATTGTGTGACAGATCCCCCGATCTAGCAAACTTGCTTCACTGGGGAGAAGAATTTTTCTCACCACGAGAGAATCAAGCTCCTCCAGGACAATGCCAAGCATCCGTTTATCGTGTACCAAGAGCACTGTGCGCATGTCATTAAAGCATCGCAGGCTGACTTGCTGAAGCATTTCGTCACTGAGAGCGAGTATCTCGTCTTGGTGTAGTTCCAGCCCAACCTGATTGATCTCCTCGAGGATTTCACCGGCTTCAGTGTGCAACAATGTGGCGTTTGATTCATTGGCTGGGGAATGAGGATCTACCAAGCAGTACAACTTGTATCCACCACGTGATTGGTGGCATGGAATCAATTTTAACTCTTCCGGCGCGATGAAGCGTATGCGTTGTCCAAGATGCTGGCTCGCGTAATGAGCGTATAGATGAATGTCATATCCATGCTCTTTGCCCTTGAGAAGATATACAGGACTTTGGGGGTCGTAAAGACGCTGGAGCCCGTTAAGGATCTATCAGATCGGTAAGCCTTGCCTGCCAAAAAAAAAAAAAAGAAAAGAAAAGAAAAGAGCAAAATGTGATAACATTCACGCATTTGACCGGAGAATAAAATTGAAATACCTTTCGGGGATTCGTTCCACCCATGATTTCACTGCGACAGATACCCATATCCAAAAGAGCTTTTTGGCCCAATGCGCTCAGCATATAGCCATTCCAGCTGAAACGAGCATTGATCTCGCAGATGCGGAAGTTTTCAACACAGCCATTTGTGAGATCCACTGGCTCTTCGACAAGAAAATCAGGTCTCCAAGATCCCATGCACTCCTTGAAGGGACGTATATCACCCGTTTCTTGTGAGTCCAGCCACTAGGCACCGTCAGTATCTAGTTTGTATTTCTTTTTGATTGGGATACTTACACGAAGAAGCTTTTCCTCCCTTGGTTGCAAAGGCATACGCTCTGAAAGTCGTGCCGCCTTATCGCTCCACCATCTTGAGACAATGTCGGTAATTGCTTTTACCAGTGCCTCATTGAGCTCCAGTAGCTGTCGCTGATGCAAGCTGTTCACCAATATAGGAAAGGGGCAACTGGAAAGATGGCAATTACCGGTCCATGTATCTGCGGGGCAAATCTTGACGAGACTGTTGTGCAAAGCGTCCCTTGAGCAGTCGCGGGTAATAGAATCAACATCTGCTGGTGAACTAATCACAGCTTGACCAGTCTTCGAAGTAGTGGCACAGATACAACGGAGTTTATCTTGAGGAGGTCTCATGGCTGCGGAGGGGAGTGAATGAGAAAGCTAAATCTGCCGCTGGACAGAAGAAGATTCATATAGTGCCACGCTAAACCCCTTTTTATAACGGCGATATCGACGTACCTAGCCTCGTCACTACCTTTTTTGGCATTTTGAAAGCCGATTTTCCCCATGTAAGGGGTGTCGTGAATGTCGTCAGTGGTATGCCAAATGCATTGCGTGGGTTTAAAGAGATAAATCGCCCACCTCGACTTTAAAAATCATCAGCGTTTACAGCTTTAGATTCCCAGTCTACGATGTCGCCTGACTTTTATTCGCTGTCCGATATTTTGGAGGTTGCTAGTAGCACCCCTTTTACTCCGACACCGAATACCCTCCCACACGAGAGCAGATACCCACAATCCTCGAAACCGCTCGGGCGAAAGAAAGTAGGGTTCAGCTCAAGTCATTCCCCATTACAAGGAAAGACTCCTTGTGCGTATTTCGTTCAAATTATTGCCCGGCGAGCTATTACTAAACACAGATTAGATACCACCAAATTGCTCGTCTGACAGTAGACAAAGATCCACGAAATGGCTATCGCCAAGGTACATATATCAGCACAACAGGAGGGGGATCTGGAGGTCCACCAATGGTCTTTGCCACAGATTCTCTCGAGAATCGGCAGCAGCGCGCGGTGATAGGAAAACTGCTCCGGGAATGTGGTCTGATAGAGCCGGGGACTGGGTGCTGACTTTGCACGTATCTGGCCGTTTGTACCGGTATTATGAACTTTTCGATGGAAATTATTTGAGCACTTCTGATACTGATCCACTTGACAGGGCGATCGACTTGATGACAGAGCTCTTCGAAAACGCGGGTGCAGCCGTGTTGTGTGCTGGTCCCGACATGGCTCATCACGCTGTATGTGAGGCACTTATTCAGTTTCAAGCAAATGCTATCGCAGGAGATGTCAGTCAGCTCCTCCAATTAGCAACCTATATGAACACTCTGGAAGAGGAGTAGAGAAAAGATATCATGATCAACAAGATCATCTACACGTCGGAGTCCATGACAGCGTCGCAAAGAGAATTCCTTGTCTCGGTATTTGGGAACATGACCATTTGCTTTGGCATTGGCAGTGCGGAGGCAGGGCCTTGGGGTGTCTCAACTACAGCATTGATGGACATTCCTAAGGATAGCTATACCGAATTTATCATTGATCGGCGTACCATTCTTTTGGAGGTACTCCCCTTCTCAGCTGCGAGCAACGATGCATGAGAGACATCTGATTCGCTCTCCCTATGCGCGGACCATGTCCCTTTAGGCCAACGAGGTCGCTTAGTCCAGACATCCTTACAGCGCCTACGTAACCCTCTTGTTCGATATTTATGTGGTGACGTGGCATCTCTTCATATGATGCCCCCAGAATTCCTCGCAAAGCTGCCAATTCAGAACGCCGACCATTACCGGTTAGTTCGAATCTACGGTCGCGACCAGCGCTCCAGCTTTACTTGGTATGGCGAGTATTTTGACTTCAGCACAGTCAATTCCTTCATGACAAACGAGCAGTGGAATATACTACAGCGGCAGATTATCCTGCGAGACACACAGCCCAAGGGAGCGGGAATAATCCTCGATGTTCGAGTTTTATGTGGGCTGCACGTACCGGGAAAGCATGCAAGTGAGAAGGAACTGGCATCAAAGATGAAGGAACTGGCATTCAAGATGAGGGAATTCTTTTTGGTATTTGAGTTCAATCAGGAATTGTTTAGTTTGACGTTTATACAAGATTCAGAGGGGTTCATACGGAGCAAAACAGGGCGCAAGGTGATGCGATTCGTCGAACTGACTGCTTAGGCGTCATTTAAAGCAATGTTATTTAGTGCAGTCTGGTATTTGTTTCTTACTAATGCCTTGCAGCCCTGCAAGGTTTACTGATTTACACATCATCTCGAGGCGTCTGTAGGAATCCCGCCTGCACCACATGCGCATCCGCTTATATCCCTTACATTGATCATGCCGAGTGGCGCCTTTTTTCAATCTCAATTTCTGCTTCTCCCACTGCTCTTTATAAAAAACCTACGAGACTTTGTCAGGGTACTTGCCCCAGTCAGCCTCGATATGACCCAGCAATTTTACACATTGGGCGACGTTGCCGCAGTCGCTCGGAAACACCCTTTCTACAATCCCAGTGTGAAATATCCACTTTTTCCTCACGAAGTTGGGGATGTCATCAAATCAACGCCTCTTGATAACGATTGGTTCTCCCATTTTCCAATCATCGAGAAAAAGAACATGTATACTTTCCCCGAAAAGGCCTATGGCATCATTTCCAAAGCTAATTCTACAAAGTTTCCCAGTCATTGAGCGTCTGGCAGAAGATGATTCGCCAGAAAACAGCTTCCGCCAAAGTTCTTACACCAGTGTTACGGGTGGAGGCTGGAGCCGTGGGGTTCCAATGCTATTCTTAACCGACAGTGGTGAAAATCGGCGCCAACGAGAGAGTATTGGTGCCTTGATAAAAGCAATAGGAATTGTGCAGCCCACTGACTGGATATTGAATATTCATGTTTCTGGATACTTGTATCGGTTGGTTTCCGAAATGTGGCACCGATGGCTATGCTTATAACATGACATTTTCCAGGTCTCTCGACTTGCTGACGGATAGTCTCGAATATGCGGGGGGAACGATCCTCTGCGCTGGTGGAGATATGTCCGCTGAGCTAGTTACCAAAACTCTGATACAGTACCGATGCAACTTCCTTACCGGCCCCGTCACCGAGCTCATTAAGCTATCTCGGCACATAGCTAGCCTACCCGCCGATATTCGCAGCCAAATTCGAATCACCAAGGTTCTGTACACCTCCGAGCCACTGTTACAGTCACAGCGGGACCTTTTGGTAGAAATCTTCCATGCTCCCGCAATATATTCCGGCCTAGGCAGTGCCGAGGCTGGATTCTGGGCTGTTTCCAATCCACAGCTTGCCACACATGATGGAGACGAAAATGGTGCGCGCGATGCAGCCGATTTCATATATGATACGCGGGCTATGCACATTGAGATCCTCACTCGCCCGTCGTCCGAGACTACTTGTCCATTACCCCAGCCCGTTGCCGAAGGTGACACTGGTGCTATTGTGCTAACATCTCTGCAACGTCTTCGAAATCCATTGGTGCGATATAACTCTGGGGATATCGGGTCTCTCCATCCGCTTCCAGCCAACGCACAAGCAAAAATTGCCCCAGCGTTTGCACCACATCTACGCTTGCTGCGTATTTACGGCCGAGATAAAGAGTTCAGTTTCAACTGGGGCTCTAACTACTTCCATTATGACACCATTCATGAGATGATGCAAACAGAAGAATTTAGCATCCTCCAGTGGCAGATCATACTCGGTTGGGAAGAAGGTATTAAAGGTGTTGAATATATGGAGGTCCGGATTCTCCGTAAGTCGCCTGAGACTGCCAAAACCTCAATCCTTCCAGAAAAAGAAATAGTGGCCCGGATCAAGTTCAGCTTCCTCGTTATCACCAATCCTTATTTCAGAGTTATCATTGTCAATGATGTGAATGATTTTGAAAGAAGCGGGACTGGTCGGAAGGTCATACGAATGGTTGACTACAGATGAACGATGGACCTCCGAAGCAAGCTGAGTCTTTTAGTATGTTGCCCAGGTGTTTTGTTGTGTGGTATTTCCAAGTTGTATTGTTACGCCAAGCTTTCGAATCCATCTAATTACTGTGAGGATATATTTAGCTATCGAGACTTGTGGAATTTAAGGTGTCCGTAGACCTTGACATTTTCCATGGACTGGCAAAAGTCTGTGACAAGTCCCATTAGTCTTAGTCATTATACTATGTTGAGATTCCATGAATAGATGGTATATACCAAATATGCTCAGATACATAAGGTGGGTTGTTTGCCAGGGGGAAATGTAAGTAGGGCAACGTTAACTAGCGGGTATGAACGTGTGACTAATATCTATAAATTCATCTGTAAGTTACTTACTAACTTAATATATCATATGTCCACGTTGCAGGTGAATATGTGATCTATCAACTTGACGAGTAGAGTGGAGTCGACAAGCACCACGTTAGCCGCGACATCATTCGGCCCGTAAGTTCTTTTGCTTAGTGATTCTCCCATGCTGATATCCAGGCCAGCACCGAGGTAGGCTTTGTGGCCGATTCGATCCCAGGGCCCGAAGATGGCCCCTGTTAGAACTATCTGCAGTTATTTGATAGTGTTCGACCATATGTTTAGATGAAACCTATCAGCGAGACTGAACCACTTTACGAATGCGTTTATCTGGCCGGTCATCCGGCTTTAACCACATCCAATTCAGACGACCCGCCCGGGTCTTTCCACTCTAAGGATATATTTATTCCTCATCCTACGATCCCGGGGCGATGGAAGTTTTTGTTACGACTGGATGACCGCATTACCCTCGTTAATGGCGAAAAAGTCTTGCCACTTTCCATTGAAGGCTACGTCAAGTAACATCCGCTAGTCCATAAAGCGGTGGTGGTGAGAGTGGGTAAAGGCACTCCGGGTCTTCTAATCCTGCGCTCCGAGGAAGCTAGGGCCCATTCTCTGTCGAATGAAGACTACCTTAATGCGATCTGGCCGTCGATTAAAGAGGCCAATTGCTACGCAGAGGCTTTTGCTCAAATCTCACGGGACATAGTGGCGATTCTGCCATAGACCGTAAATTTCCATCGAATAGACAAAGGGTCTATGGTCCGAGCACAGGTCTACCGACAATATGCTGAGTTGATCGAGACCTTGTATACTGCGGAAGCATGCGCCGATGCGGGTCTCTAACTTGACCTGGCCGAGACGTAGTCTCACCTTCTTCAACTGTGTTAGGATAAACTCGGCATCCCTATCACTCTCCGAGTCAAAACTTAGTGTTTGAACTGGGTAACATATCGCAGCTGGCCCAGTATATCTGTGCGTTGCAGAGCGGAAGTGTCATATCCACAGCCGAAGACACTGTTTCACTCATGAATAACCTGATTAAGAGATACTCCCTGTTTCGGAAATATCTGCCGTGTCCGGAAACCCCACGGAGGATAAAGAGCGTAGTAAGTAAATGTAATTCTGACTCTGATCCATCGATCTGACAATGCAAAGCTGTTAACAGGAGCAACTGGTTCAGTGGGCGCACACGTGCTGTTTGAACTGCTGAACGATGACTCGGTGTCGACCGTATACTGTCTCACGCGGAAGTCATCTCCGCTGAAGGCAGTACACCGCAGCCTATTCGAGAGGGGCCTGCTGCTCTCGCCGGAATAGACATCAAAGGTCGTGGGTCTGAATGGCTCACTGGACCGGCCTGATTTTCGCCTAGACCCAGTGGGGAGGGTCGGATCTTTCGTCATATGTAAGACTCAGTGTCTCTGATCATCCATACCGCATGGCCGGTTAACTTTAACCTCCCTCTCACCCACTTCGAGCCCCACATCCGGGGACTCTATAACCTTATTGGGTTTTCGCTTTCGGTTCGAAGACTCGAGCCTGCGGTCATGATGTTCTGCTCTTCTATCTCTTCGGCGCTGGGTGCCTCCTCTGCCACGATCTAAGAGGAGCCACTCGACCTCGATAGCGCGGTAATGGGCTACGGCCAGTCCAAGTTAGTGGGAGAAAAGATGATAAGCCTTATACGCTAGTTAGGAGCCAGGACATATTCTCTCAGAATTAGTCAAGTCTCGGGACTTTCAAAGAAAGGACTGTGGAATGAATCCGAGGTAATCTCTTTAATGATACGATCGGCACTGACCCTGAGAGCCCTGCCTAAACTATGTCAGGAGTGCTCGTGGCTCCCGGTGGACAAGTTGGCTTTAGTAGTGCTCGAGTTAGCTGAATCATGCTCTGCGCCTGACCGCGATGTTAGACTAAATCGCGTGTCCGACCCCTCTGGAGTGGCCTATATTAACAACTCGATCTATCACGTGTATAACTCGCGCGGTTTTCCTTGGTCTGAGCTACTGGCGGCCCTTAGACGAAACGGATTTCAGTTTCAGATAGTGACGTTTAAAGAGTGGATTTAGTTGCTCCGCGAAAGCGAGGCACGGAGTGAAGAGAATATTAACCCGGCAGTCAATCTGATCCATCACTATGAAATGATACATGGTGCCGAGTCTCCCATAAGGCAGAACGGGACGAGGGTGTTCATGACGGACAAGGCTGAAAGAGAAAGCGTGACTCTACGCAATGGTCGCTTGAGTATTGTCGAAGACGGAATCTTGGACTGCTATGCCCGGAATTGGTTTATGAGGTGGATGACCTTTTTAAGTAGAATGTATGGGGTACATAGTATAGAGAGGGTACATAGTATAGAGAGGGTACATAGTATAGAGAGGGTACATAGTATAGAGAGGGTACATAGTATAGAGAGGGTACATAGTATAGAGAGGGTACATAGTATAGAGAGGGTACATAGTATAGAGAGGGTACGTAGTATAGAGAGTGAGATGTTTCTGTTACAGTAGGAGGGCGCAGACAGCCATCATCTTGGAAGTTAAGATTTCGAATTCCCTTGCGTAGACAATAATAGCCTTGATCTGCAGCTAAAATCCCTTCCACAGGCCATAAAAGTAAGAGAGGCTAGGTCGATTTTCTTTTTTACTTCATTTCAAAAACATAGGAATCGCCGTGGGCCCGAGACAACTAAAACAGTACAAGACTTCCGGACTCGAGTTGTAAATATACCAAAAGCACACTTGGATTTGTTACAAAGGCAAGTAACAGTAGTATAGGGAATAATTGATAATCTCAGTTCACCCCGTCGGCAGCACAAAGCCGGGCTGACCTTTAATCAGGGGGCTGGATCAGCTATACATTGGAGTCGAGATGCGGTAAGCACGCGCTCACCTGTTCAGTTGGAAATAAACTTAAGGATCTCCACAATAAAGCTGTTTATTTGTGAAATGAAAAACTTATCAGTTCCTCCATTATTGTTTAAGGATGGACAAAAATGTTGATCTAGCAAAAAGGAACTGGTGTGTCGACTTGAATGACCAATTGCTGTATTGAACGAGATCGATGCGTTTAGTCCGTGGTAACCCAGGAGGCATTTTTGAGGGTGTGACCTTCCGGTTAATTTCTGCCATATTTCTATGTTTATTTGCCATGCAAGGTAAAGAGAAATTGTGAATCACTGGTCAAAGGCTACAGAGACTGAGGACATTAGACCGACCAGCATTATAACCAGTTTCCCTCGGCGGTAGAATTGATCAGACGGTTTCTACCGAAATGAACAGAAAATGCTGAGACAAGCCCGGCGCAACCGGTTTAATATAAATACATCTTTTAGCCTTTAAAATCTGCTGGGTTTTGTTTCAGTTTCCTGCGTACGCTGAGTCTGAGATAAACATCTCTCAACCTAAATCAGAATCGCACGAGTTTGCAGCGTTAGCGCGCGGTTAACATGGCATATTCCTTAGTTTACTGTATACCCTTTGATTGAGTTTCTTGCCTAGTATATCAAATATGAACAGTATACTTTCCCGCTGTGTTTTCCCAAGATTTAAGATTGATAATAACGTGTGTATGTATTAGTCAGTAAATGAGCCGACGGTGTACGAGACTGAACTCGCTAATGCCCGTGGGCTGAAAGGAGGTTGATAGCTTGCGCCGGGCTCCCTAAGCTTGCCCATGGGCGAGGAGTTATTGTAAAACTATCCAATTCCAATATTTTAGATATCAACTTGCTTGATTTTGAATTCTCCTACATTCAGCACAAAAAGCCAAAAATCTCTAGACACAGGTTGTCGTGCCTGTAACCTAAATACTTCAAAATTACAACCCAAAATGCATAAAGTATCCAGGTCACGGGCTCCCAATTGTTTGACCTATTTGTCAAACCGCGGTTAACCACATGCGGTTTCTGGCAGCGGCATAACCGACCGCAGTGAGGAGAATCCCTACCCTCAACCGCGTTTTTGCGGTTACCTAAACGCACCGCAGCGGTCAGACCGCGGTTGCTGCCGAGCTCTAAGCTCCAGTACCTTCTTAGCCACGTAAGATAGCCTTACCAACATGTAGCATCTGTGGAACGAAGGGTCATAAATTGACTACATGTCCTCGTAGAACTAGTCTTTGGCTTATTGAATTTAATGGCGTTTTGGTTGAGATAAATGCAATAAAAATTGATAGGCTTGGTGGGGTGCGCCACTCGCTTCGGTGCGCCGCTCGCACGTGAAATACGTTATCCGGTGCTATTTGTCATCGGAAAGAACCAGACAAGGAGCTATTTCAACCTGTCTTTATTGCCTATGAATATCCATAACAAAGTATAGCTCTAAAACCCACCCGCCAGCATCCCAACCGCCGACGCCAGAGTCCCTGCCGCAATGGTTCCACTAACAACCGCACCGACTTTTTGCCCTGATGTGTCTTTCTGTGGTTTCTTGGGAGTATGACGGACGACTTTGGGCTGAGTTGGCGGTCTAATAACCCGGCGACTAGGGGAAGGAGGACGGACTGCCGGAGAAATGTAAGTCTCTCCTCTGCTCAAAGGCAGCGAAGCGGAGTGTTCATCATCCTTGTTCTGACTCTCCTGGTCCTTTTTGGCCAACTCAAGTTGAAGAACAAAATATTTCCCACCATGAAACACATGCACGCTGGTAACAATCCGAACCGAGACATGTTCGAGCCGGATCCATCGTCCGGGTGGTACAGGAGAAAATAATGGCTGTATTTCGGACAGAGTAATGGATGCCTCTGGCGCAATGAAGTTGGATATTTCCGTGTCAATCGCGCTGAACCCGATATTATAGTCCGCCATAGAGCCAAACATAATGCATATATGACTACCAGTAACGCCATTCTTCAGTAGAAGTGCTCCAGCCAACTGTTTCCTTGACTTTGGAATCGAAAATGTTGGCCGACAATGTGATGGCACCCAACTGCGTGCAGCGGCACGGGCATCAATTAAAAATTTTGGTTCCTTTCCCGAGTGCTGTATCGCTGGGCCAGTGTTGAATGTCTTCGTCGTCGTTCCTGATGGTGGCAACGTACTGATCATGTGATACTGTTCCTCATAACATGGGCCAGTTCCAAGGACCACGATATGATGCGGGAACATCCCACCTCCGCCGAAGACTGTTGATGGGCCCATCGTCGGCTGGCGCACATATATTGTGCGAAGTGGTCCGCGATTGCGGGTCAGATGGCAGATCTTATGTGCCTGAGTCCGAGCATATTGATCATCCCCGCTGGATAGCTTCTGTATATTGACACCAATGAAGGTGTCGTCGTTGGGGTCATCAGGGACAGGACAGTTCAGCGCCGCCACATCGAGCAATGGGTATTGTTGGTCAGGTTGAATAGGAAGCTCAATCCGCAGTCCTCGGTTTGTCATCGCATATGGGGGTCGTGATTCCCAGCTTTCATACGATAACATTGTCCTTGAATTGGCGAATTGTGCTGGAGACGTCGCCAGGAGACCATACAGTGCATCCGGTTTTGCTTCAGGGTCACACCATGCGAAGAGCGACTGGTCGTCTGAATTCCGCATGATTTCTTCTTCTAGACGAATAAAGGCTCGAGCGCCTTCGCCATAAAGTAGTGGCATATTCACACTAAAGATCCCCAACAGGCAATAGGATATGTCTTCGGGACGGCTTGTCTGCCGATTCGCTGCCCACGACATCCGTTGAGCAATGCTAGCACATTCCAATTCCCGATACTGGCAGAGGTACTCGACGCCAATACCCGTGATGTCGGAGATAGCATCACACAGGTCCATTTTGCTGCCAAGTCGAACCCAATTGCGCGAGAAAAAGACCACATTGCCAGGAGCGATGAGCTCTTGCAAAGTGAAACCTCGCGTAAACCAACGACAGGAGGCCATTTGGTTTACGTCCTCATCCATATCGGCTAAATACACATAGCAAACCTGCGCCTGCTGATACCAGCGGAACATGGAGTTGAGACATTCTGAAAGCTCGGCGCTGCTCTCTTTATTGATGCAGCATGTATCCACCCAGATATATTCGAGCCCATCACGAAGAGCCTGCTGTGCCGTATATTCGACCTTCTTATACCCGGACTTAGTCAATGCAGTCCCCTTGCCAATGTCTTCGAATAAGACCTCGCCCTCCTCCCATGTGTGCGAGAGGATTGCATAGGGAGGAATTTTGTCAGGGGTGAAATCAAGTAGGCGTAAGGTTGTGGCTTCTAGCAATCGCATGACTTGTTGCTGCAATAAGGAGGTTGGTTTCTTCTATCGGTAAGTTGTGTGAGGTTCATAACAGCTGGCAATCGAACTGACGAGGCTCTCATTAATACCGGGAGCAGGGCTTAGCCACGGGCCTACGACGACCCGTGTCATGTGATTTTATGTCCATCCATATGAGATACTAAGAGAATCGCATGGTTGTCATTGGTTATATCTAAGTGCGGTCAAGTAGACTAAAATTACATAATCCACTTCCTAGCGAATAGTTACCCGGTGTGAAGAAACGAAGTCAAATTGATTCAATACTGACTAAGTCGACATGCTGTTTACAAAAAGCTTGGAGAAGGGAAGGAATGAAGCAAGCGGGACAATAATAAGGATGACGGGCAAGGCGGTGGCAGAACGGAAGCGTGCGGAGACGGAAGGGCCATATATGTAGTAGGAAGCGGGTCTAACCCGTTACACACTATCGTGAATGTCCCGTCTCCACATACCGTGAAGCTAAGTGTTCCGCACGGGATCCACCCTATCTTCTATATAGATCTAATACGACCTGCGGCATTAGACCCCCTCCCCTCCTAGGCCGTAGATAACACCTAACCCCCGTTAATTATCGTTAATAACGAATTAGAATGGGAGGTTAAAGAGATCCTAGCCGCACGCACACGGAGGGTCGGGAGAGGTCATTAACGTGAAGTATTAGTAAAATGGGTTAGTTTTACGGAGTAAACGTGGCAAAGATTAGATGATCTAGAAGACTGCGCTGCGTTAGACACATTTAAAGAACGTTACGGAAGCGCCTAAATGAGTGATGGGCCTCAGGGAACGCACCCCTACGTACGCACGGGTGCCCTCTGTATACGGACGGGTATTCCCTATACACCACGGGAAGGAGGGGGGTATGGGGGTATTATAACGGGCTAGTGCACGTGACCTTCTGCCCACCTTTCATCTACGCTCGACCCCGTTAGTTCCTACTTCTCTCCTTAAGCTTTTAGATAACTGCAAACGGCTTAGTTAGTTTGAATCAAGACTGGCTACGTCCCTTCACACGAAGCTTAATATTCAGCTTCGAACCCCGACCCCCCTCCTCCGAGCAGAGGAAGCGATTAGGACCTAAAAACGCCCTCGAACTACGTATAATTATAAAAGCAAGCTTCGTTAATTAAAGCTTTATTTCGTCCTAGATCGAGGAGCCCTCCGAGCCCGCTAAATTACGCGATAAATCAGGTTTTAAAGGCCTGTTAAATCACTATGCAGTCCGCTGCTTTTCTTAAGAAAGAAGTAAGCGATATACGCGACGCTAACGAGAAGCAGAAGTAAAAGCGCACTCGATCCCGAAGGCAGATACCTGCCGAAGAAGGCCTCTCAGTTTAAGAAGCTTCTCAATTAATTACCGAGCCAGTGGAAGCACTGGAAGCACCTCCCTCCCCTCCACGAAGAAGCCTTTCGCCGGCTTTATAACCACGTATGCGGGCCTCCCCAAAGCGTAGTGGTTGTGGAGAAATAGGGCATAAAATTAACAGATGCCTAGCTAGATAAATCAATTTAGTTGAATTAATTTAATGGTGTTTTGGTTGAGATAAATATAGTTGAATTCGAGATAAATATAGTTGAATTCAATGGTTTGGGTTGGGTGCGCAGCTCGCTTGTGAAATACGTTATCAATTCCCGTCATGCCCAGTGAGCGAATCGAATGCTTATGTAATACTCATGGGCGTGCTCAGTTGCACTCAGTGAGCAAAAAGCGGCAAGGCCTCAGCACTAAAGCAGAAAGGGAAGGCCAAGAAGTGGCAGAGGAAATCAAGTACATAGGGACTTGAGCACTTTGTACAGTATTATACATCGAGACAATGTGATGTGATCAAAAAACTTCAAAAGTCAAGTCGGAAGGAGTCAAAACATGCCTGGGGATCAAACCTCATAGCCCAGGGGTAGACCGCGAGACAGGGGGAAAATCCCACAAACTTCTTCACTGCATTAGAAAAAATCATGACCGGCCCCCAGATGGACCTCGATCATCCACCGCAATCATCTTTAAGAATGGTTCAATGATTGATCGCCTCCGTTCTTCAGACATACGGCGCTCTTTCTCTTTAGGCGGCAGGGGAGCAGAAATAAGGACGAGTGAAAGTATAGATGCTAGAGCAGTCTCGACTGCTTGTCGACGTGCTATCGAAGGGTTCTGACTCGTGGGGTCAGGGCTCGTGCTAGTGGATGTGTTCGTGGGACGGTTCTTGCGGCGGAAACTGCCGCTGGTTATGAAGGCAGTAGCGGAAGCCGGAGTAGGAGATTGAGCTTGATCCAGGCTTTCGGTTTCAGGTTGCTTATCTGCCGGCTCTTTGGCCTCGCCATTTTTCTCTTGTCTGGATAATGGGGCCATCGGTGCAGTGGAGGTTACTGGGGCCACTTCATTGGCGATGCGGGCGAGCATAAAAGTGACAAACGTGAATGATACGCTGTGTGCTGGTGAGTATGCCAAGTGCTCAAGTACCCAGGCCTGGGTTTCTTCCCAGTTTCGGGGGGGTGATTTGCTTTTCTCGCGCGCGATTATCTGCTGCTCCATGTCTTGCCATACTTTCGCGGTAACGACGCCGTCTTTGAGGGCGTTCAGGAAAGTAAAAAGGGTTTCAGATAGGACCTCTAACCGATGGAGAGAGGATAGCTCAGGGGCAAAGACTGAGCCAAGGGGCGTGTTGGTGTCAAGGGCTTCGCGCACGGAAGTTTGCAGCGCAGCACGCGCCTGCGGGTCCTTTAGAGTCCATGTATCAGGCTGGAAGGGCCATGCTCCCCTAGAGAGATCCGTTGCCCATGGGGCTTTATGCTCCTTGGATTCACCATTTGTCATGCTCCATTCTGCAACAGCCCGCTCTGTCAACTCGGAGATGGCTTCAGTTAGTCGGAAAAGCTCACGGGGTGCGGACAAGCGAATTTCCGCGGAACCATCTGTGCTGGATGGGTGAGGGGTGTCGGATTCGACCAAACTTCGAGCACCTGCTTCTGGCATGCGAGTCAACTCGTCAATACTGCAACCGAAGCAGGTGGGTAGCCAACGGCCGTGAACAGAGACAAAGTGGTCACGGCCGCCATCGACATGAAGGATCAGGATGTCTTCTAGTTTGACCTTTCCAATATTAAGCAACCGAACGTGATCGATGCTGCGAACGTAAGCCGTCATATCGACATTCGCTACTTCCCCAGGGAGCAGAGTGTGGCTCTCAGACGAAGAAGTTACCACTTGGCCAGTGTCATGGGTGGTTTCTCCAGACTTGGTGATGTGCATAACAAGCCATGAGGGTGCTGGTGCAATGGTCTCGTCGTCGACATTATGCCGCTCCGCAAATGAAAATCTGGCTACGGTCCCGCTGGTGTTGGCGATGGTTAGGGACCGATGAGCTGGCACATCAAAGGCAATATCGCCGAATTCGATGGCATCAGGGTCTTTCTTTGAATGCTTTTGGTCGCCATATTTATCCACCACAACAGTAAGATCGGGCCGAGCTTCGTTCTCGGCCTTGTCCAATTCACGGGCCACTTCTTGATGAATTTTTGCCTTGAGCTCGCGATTGACCGCATCAAAGCTCAAGGTAAAGATGGCATCCAGAGGCTTGTGGTCCGACGAAAGGATGCCTTGATGCGACACATATTGGTCTAGATGAATTGGATCGGGGGAAGAGTCCAACGATGCAATTGTGACTGCATCGTCATCGGCTTGATCCTCGTCTGATACGTACTCTTCGCTATTTGCACCATCTGCATCAGGGTCATATTCAAACAAGACGTTATCATCGGCAACAGCCTTGTCCAGCCCGCTTGCCTTCATCTCCTCGTCCCTCTTTCGGGCCACCTCCGCCTCCTCGTCGAGCTTCTCATGTCTCAACTTGTCCCGGTGAGTGCGAAAGAGAATCCGATCACACCAGCTAGGACCCCGTTGCTTCTCACTCGAATCAAACATGGCTACACTTCCGACATCATATTTGTATGTTGGCAAGAATGTGATGTGGCCTTCCCGCCAACCCTTATGGAAAGCTGTGCCTTTTCTCCGTTGAAGTCCGAGTTGATCATGTGGGAGGAGCGAGGAAATTGTAGTTTGAAGAGATGCAGGGTCATTATGAGGATCGATCTCTTCGTCGGTGACAGGGTCTGTGGCTGACCCCGTCTCCTCTTCTTCGGGGGGAGAAGAAGGCCACTCATTACCGGAATCGGCCGTAGAGTCCTCCGAATGGCTTGACGACTGCTTTGCTTGGCGCTCTTTGTCGTACTCATTGACAGTGTGTCGGGCGAGGACTTGGCGCACGTCGTCACCAGAGATATCGTCAAGGCGGTAGTTGAGGTCACCAAACCAGAAAGTGAAATCTTCATCTCCAATTGCTTCGCCCGATTCAGCCGATTCGTCACCCTCGGTCCAAACCGAGTCAAATTTAGCACGTTGGGCAATCTGAGAAGAGTCCCAGTTACGTCGCTCTAAACTGCCTTTGTCGGACCCTGCTGCGAGATGACAGTTGATAAAGACCAAACGGGTCGTTTCGCCTAGGACAAGGCGCGTTGCCACGGCGCCCTTGTTTCCCATGTACCCCATCAGCCCGGTACCAACAGAGGTATTATTGATAGAAGATATACTGTCTCCAATGGCGGGCGACGTATATATCAGAAGCAACAAGCCGACCAACTGAATTTCAGAGGCTAGCTGATATCCTCCAGGGAGCGCCTTTTGGACCGCTTCCTTCCAACGCTTGGACGGTGCTAAGTCGACGTACGGTCGGAGCGCTTCCGTTGGGGAAGAGATATCGACCACTTCTTGCAAACCCAAGACGTAGAGGTCTATCTCTTCGGGGCTGTAGCGAAAGGTTCCTTTCTTGGCACCGTCCGGGTCATTCTTGCTGGACGATTGAGATTCTGGATCCCGTGCGTAGTTTGTCCCAGAGAAACTCTCGCACACCCCGTCTCCTTGAACAAACCACCTACCAATGTCTTTTTCGGTGCCGGAGATGCCGGCTACATTCCACGTGCCGACCTTGACTCGGATAGATCGCCGGCGCGTGTACTCAGCTTTCCTTGCTCTGACCGCGCGCGAAAGTGACATAACGTCGAGTCCAGGGTTCTTAATCTCTTCTGCATATTCCGACTCGTGGCCCTTTTGTTCTGACGCGGACGAGGACGAGGTTTGCGATTTGGTGCTCATGGTGTATGGGTATAGGGTGGAATCAACAAGTAAGAGAGCCTCTTCGCCCTCGCTTGGTTATGAGTTCAAGTTTGGTAAGGTGGCAGTATGTAGCGTGGTGTATGTATGAGTGTGTGCGCTTGCGTGGTTCTTAATTCCGACAAGGGAAGATAGGCTGTGAGGGTTATCGCAAGAGAAGAGCAAGGCGATGATCGCTACCATAAGATAAATAGAAGTAATTGAGAGAATCAGCTGTATAATGCGACAATGGCTCGGTCATTTCATCACAGAGGTCCATCCCACCAAGGTTTGGAAAGGTCGTATCGTCAAGACATAGAACACAGGGAATAGAAATAAGTTTTAAAACCAATCTGAAAGGAATCAAATGAATGCCAGTATTCAAATATCCTTGAGGTTCAAAAGAGAAGATGTTCGAGAGTAGAGAGTAGAGAGAAGCGGATAAGCGCGAAGGCGGAGCAATGACGATATGCCCAGCTCCTTCCATATCTTTCACAACTTCCAATGGCTCCCACAGAAAATATGACTTCACGCAAACCTCGGAGACAGAACAATCACAATCCTGTCAACCTCACCGATTATGAATCTGATGCCCCATACTACTCCGACATGCAGCAACAACCTGCACCCCCCGCTCCGCTCGAATGAGGAGCTCAACCTCTCCGTTATCCGCCGCCACAAGCCCTCAGTGACCTCCATCCTATCACTCGCCCCCTACGCAGTGGTCTACATCTTCAGTCCTACCACAAAACAATGGGAAAAGAACGGAGTTGAAGGAACACTATTTGTGTGCCAGGAAACGCAAGGTGACCTAGGCGAAGAGCGCTACACTGCCTTCGTGCTAAACCGCCGCGGGTTGAACAACTTTGATCTCCCCCTCACCGATGGTGAGAATGTCGAAATTACAGATGACTATGTCATTCTCAAAGCCGAAGAAAGCTCCAAAGGCGAAGCCGGACAGAATGGCATTGCCGACCCCTTGCACCCGCAGAATGTGCCCAACAGCCAGAGCGTCGCAAACAACGTGCGCATCTACGGTCTCTGGATCTACTCAGAGCCGCCGCCAAACTCCACCGCGGAGATTCGCGTTATAAATGCCCAGATGATTCTCGAGTGCGCCACTCACGCCGGTGAGAGCATGAAGCTAGCTCGTGAGCGCCTCGAGGCTATGCGCCAGAACAGCTTGCACCTCGCGGCAGTGGCGGCTTCCACACGGGCTCCCCCGTTGGAGGAAATACAGGCTAGCGTGCCTATGGGTCGTCAAATTTCGCTGAAGGATCTGTTTGGCCAGCAGCGCGCCCAGGACGACGGTTGGAGTGTGCGCGCACACCATATAGGCCCCGAGCAGCACCAGCAGCACCAGCAGCCATACCCACAACAGCCTAACTATCAACACATGATGTCTCACCAGATACCATCTCCTACTCCCCCGCCGCAGCCGCAATCCGATGTGCTAGGAGACTTGTTCCGGAGGGCAGGACTAGCTCAACAAGGCAATGGGCAGGGGAACTAGAGTGCTGAGTGGCTCCTTCGGGCCCCTCGATCATTTGTACATGGCGTCTAGCTTTATGATTTATTCCTGCATATTTGAATAGCTGGGGCTCTTTGTCATTCGGATGGGAATAGGCGTGGCGTAGCGTCTCTTGAGATACCCGTTACAATCTGCGCCAATGGCGAAATTCATTTGTCTTTATGTAGTTCCTGTCTATTTTAATGCATAGATTCAAGAAACCATAGCCTCTTCTTCAGGCCACAATCTGCCCAATCATACCCGCAACCTTTCGCGCCATCACATCACTATGTTCTACAAACTGTCAGCAAGGCTACATATCGTAGTCAAAGTCAATAAAATGCCACTTACTCAAACAAAAGGCATGCGGCAAACCCTCTTCACAAACAACCATAGTCGGCCCAACTTGCCCTCCCTTCCGCCCGCGTACCGCAACAATCTCATCCCTCGTCTGATCAGCTACCCAATGATCATTACGACCGAAATAGAAAAACAGCTTAGCGATAGGCTCACGTGCTGATGCAGCACCCCAGACATCATCACTCCATTTGTCCGAGGTGATAGTCCGCATTTCATCAGCAGCCATATATCTAGCCAGGCAATGAAATAATTAGCCAAACCCAATCCACAACCAAAAAGAACATCACACATACAAAGCTTGTCGTACACCACGCGAACTCTTCAAAAAAGCACAGGTAGTATCCAAAGCATGAACGGGGGGATCACCCATGACGAGCCGGACCACAGATCGAAGAAGCGATGCCGGGAATAGGAGTGTAAGTAGTCGAGCGAGGAAACTAACCACCACAGCAAGGCGTGGAATGATCGATAGTAGAGTCTACATAGCCGGAGCCAATATTAGCACGAAGCGAAAGAAAAACGCAGCATGTGGTAAGAGGAATATGCAATATAGTATGTACCGTTAATTTCTGCCCCGAAGGCGACGCTGCGATATCCTTGACAGTTGGGAAGAGCATCGCTCCGCCGACGATATCGAAGGGACTTTCTGGATTTTCCTCGCGGTGTCGTCTTAGGATTTCCATGGCGATATATGCGCCAACGGAGTGTCCGATCAGGATGACTTTTTGTCTGGTTCCGGCATTCACAGTATCATTACCGTTACCGTTTGGTTCGTCTCCCACCAGGGCAGCCAGCTTTCCCTGAACAAAGGAGATCTGGTCTTCGAGATCGAGATCGAGATCGATGCCATTGTTCTGTGACGGTAGGGGCTGGTGTTGGTCGATTTCAAAGCCGCTGAGAGAACAGCCGTAGATTTGAAATGATGGTAAATTTGGTGCATGTTGCTCTTTTGGCTCGTCTAGATACTTTGAGAGTAGAGAGAGGAATGGGTGGTAATAGCCGATCAGACCCGGATTGCCGGAGATGAAGAAGATTGTCGTTTTCTGGTCTGACGGAGAAACTGTGGTGGTGAGAAAGGTATTTGGGGTAATTTCGGGTGCCATTTTTGTTTTATATCATTGGATCTGCTGTAGGACTCTCTCATGTAGATTTCATCCAGGGTATAGATGGCTACGGGGTTGTTGGGTTGTCTGGACTTGGTTAGTGGTTGTCTAGGTGAAGAGAAGATAAAACAAATGAAAGGACATAATTACAGGAATTGTGCCCCTTTGTTGTGTATTTTTCGCGTATATGATTCCTCTGGGGTGGTTGAATGGATTGCCTGAGATTGATAGGGAGGTGAAGTCTGATTTGGCTGGTGGATCCAAGCACTCTACAGCTAGAGCTAGGTACCCATGCTAACCCCCGATCACCCAAAAATATGTTTATCAAGAAAGCCAGAAAAAAAGAAAAAGAATCACCGAGATAGATATTCCTGGGCTGCTTAGGTATATCGTGGGCAGGGCAGATACTGTGCAGACCGTACCTACGGCACTACAGATAATTTCCAACCGGTAACGCCATGAAGACAGCAGGATATATTGTAACGACTCCATCCGCGGATGCAGGGCTCCTCCACTGGTCGGTATCTAAGTCCGACCAGGA
Source organism: Penicillium robsamsonii (assembly GCF_028829455.1). Classification (NCBI taxonomy): domain Eukaryota; kingdom Fungi; phylum Ascomycota; class Eurotiomycetes; order Eurotiales; family Aspergillaceae; genus Penicillium; species Penicillium robsamsonii. The sequence continues at coordinate 6,677,441 of NW_026643219.1, read as the reverse complement.
AAATAAAAACAATAGACACCGCAAGGTTAGATCCAATGCATTGCCCAGACGCCATGCCATGTACATCAACATTCAGACGCTAGTTCAGGCCATAGAAGGAAACACCTCATAAGACCAGGAGGAAAATGGGTGACGAGTACCCTTCAAAACATGAAACGGAACAAGAAGAAAGGACATTGCCCAAAGAACAACAAGAGATGAAATATGGGAAATCCCGCAACCAAGTCTGGTATCTAGGTCATGGAAAAGGAAACTTAATTCAAGAAAAACGCCTGGCTTATGAGGTATATTCATCCACTCTCGTTACCCTGACTGTCGTCGCGGTTCTCCTTCTCATAACTCTCGCTCATCACCTCTGTGCGGGTGTCTGTTTCTGAAAGGGGCGGTTTGGCGGTTGATCCGATGTTGATGGCGATTCTCTTGGGCGCAGCGCTGGTGACCCTATTTAAAACACCCGGTGGGGCATTCTTGTCTGCCAGTGAACCGGCAGACTTTTTCCGATTCATGATAAAGGCGCCAGAATTGCTGCTAGTTGAACTTCTTCGTTTGACTCCCGGTCCTGCAGTAAGCTTGCTAAGCTCATCATCGTCTTCTTCCTCGCGCCGACGCTTCTCCGCAAGTCGCTCCGGTGCAGGGGGATTTTGCGTGAGTGATGATGCAGGAACATCAGTGGAAGTCTCGACTGGACTGGCCACTGGCTGTTGTTCTGCCCCTTCGGGTTTTGTGTCCATGATGTCCTCGTCATCGTCATCTGGATAGTCAACCAATGGTTTGACGACCGCGGAGGTGGATTCCCTTGCAGGTTGATCCGTAGTGGTCGCACGGTCCTGTGTCCACTTTATCTTGTCTGGTCAGTCATTTACTCCAACGGTCCCAATCCGAAAGGTACCTACCTCGTCTTCGTCGTCAGACGTGTTGAAATAATCCTCTTCCGCGGGGTCCATCTCTCTTGCACCCTGCCAGCGCTGGCCATTGAGGGGAATTCTCCGCGGGGCGTTGCTGTCCTCCTGACTGAATAGTGTCGCGTCGGCCTCGGCTCCGTATCCCTGCATCTGGTCATATCGGAGAATTAGGCTCTGGAAGGTATCGACATAAACGATATTCTCGAGCTTCTCGCGATATTTTTCGACCACATGAAGGATGAAAGGCTTGATGTTTTCCCGCTTGATAAATTCGAAAAGTTCAAGACAGGCCGAGTTGAGCAGGTTGTCGCGGGGCATTGTCTCATAAACGATGTCGAGAATCAACTCGAAAGTGTTATTGTGTGTCATCAGAGCTTGGTAGAAGGTATCTTGGAGGCTGATCAAGGTGCGGAAGAATTTGAGGGCGACTTGTTGGTATTAGCTATGGCTTCAGGGCAAAAAAAAAAAAAAAAGCTGTCGACTCACCGAGTTTGAGGTGTTTCTGAGGTACCCGTAGAAGCTGTGCAACGCGAGGCGCGAGAGATTCACTCTGGATAGAGTTACGTGTGCGGAAAAGATGTTGGCGGACGAAGAAGGTGAGGATATCAACAAGATGCGAGTAGAGGGTGACCTCTTGGAATGTCAAATCATTAACTAGACTTAAAGTTAGCAAAGTCTTCACCAACAAAGGATCTCACCACTTACGAGATGTGCGATTTGCAAGCTGTTTAAGCGGTTGGAAAAGCCTTTTGGAGGACTCATCAAAATGTTGCTGGACAAATGCATCAGAGAGAAGGTTGTTGGTGCGAACTTTGAAGTAATCGGGTCCAGCCCGACCAAGCGGATCCTGCATAGGGATCTGAGGATCAAGGAGTACCTTGATAGCATCAGCAAGTTGGTTTTTGACGCCAAGGTCAGTCTCCACATGAAGAAGGTCGATCAAGGTATCTGTGAGTGGTGTCTTTTTCTCGTTGACAGCCTTGAGCATATAACCTCTCATCATGACTGGATCGTGATCCAACAGAGCCACTAAGATATCAATTCCAGTTGTGCGCATAGCTGGATTCAAGTGCTTGACGGCAAATGCTATCACGGCAAACAAGCCATGGCTAATAAAATTGGCGAATAGTTGGGCCCGGGACGGTGCCTGCAAGTTCTTCGCGATGCCAGCACACTGGTGAAGAAACTGTACGGCGTCATCCTTGCGCCTCTGGTCCGGATTTCTCGGGTCGAAGACTTGAAATAGGTCTCGCAAGAACGGCCCATTTGCTTGGATGTGATTCACAATCTCCATTTGATTGAAGAATATGAGAGAATTGAGCACCGAAAATGTCGGGTCGTCCAAAATCCGAGCTAGCACCACATCTTTTAGATATTGCAGCCTCCACGTACTCCGAATTTTGCGGCGAATGAGCGGATCCTTAATCGGGACGACTTCCTTATATCGCGATTTGTCTGCGAGGTATTGTCGGTGGTTTGCTTTATGTGTGGGGAACTCAGGGTCATCTGTTGTTGTCAGTATCAATTGCATTGGGTTTTGGATCAGGGTGAATGAAGCTGAGGAGAACATACATTCCAGCGCTCCGACCACTCCAAGGATGACATGATCGGCGACGACGGTTTCGATGATGGTGTTGTCATTGAGCAAAATAAGAGATTTCATGATGTTGCACAACCGATGCAAATCGATTAAGCTCTCCAAATCCTCGGCCATTGTCACTAGCGGTACCAATTTGGCGATGTATTCGTCGCGAATGATGTACTTGGATAGCGCATCTCGACCGCCCTGTGTCATGCTCGCAGCTCGTACAATCTGTTCGATTTCAGGGAGGTTTCCGAGTTCGGGGGCCGGTAATACGATGGACTGGTAGCTATCGAGGTCATCGGACAAGGCGTCATCTTGGAAAACAATTAGAGCTGCCAGCTTCCAAACACGCGACAAACCTTACCAGCTGAAGTGAGACTCAAGAGATGTTGTTGAACGGCATTGACAAAGTCCCTTTGATTAGGTTAGTTCATGCGCGCAAAGATTTTTGTTGATTCCTCACCAAATGACTGCACAACCTTCCGCCTCTTGGAAACTCAGCGCCATATCCGTACCATTCTGTTCCGTCCAAACAATCAAAGTCTCTGGATCGCGTGATACAGTTAGATAAAAAAAAGAATCCAAACAGCGATGGGACGATAATAGCGGGATAGGTACCCTGTTGTTTTTGATAGCCATCGTCCTTGGTGATCCGCGTTTCGAGCAGGACGCGATTGGGTAGGTCTTCAGATTCGACAAATATGCGAGGCTCCTCCTATTCCAAAGCAATCAGTTACTGATGATGATGGTGATGCGCTCGGGAATTGCGCGCGATGAAACATCGTCGCACCCCCGGTGCGCGCACAACACGCGACAACTCACTCCTAAGATCTGACCCGTGCAGAAGCCAGTCCCTCGGTCAAACCAATCATTATCTTTTAGTTCATAGACCTTCACTCGTTTGCGACCGTCGGGCGGCTGTACTTCCAGCGCCATGGTCCGGCAGGAACAGGGAACGGCGTCTCGTCACTCCGGGCCTGATAAAAGTGCACCGGCGCGAGAGGAGAGCCAAAGGGCGGTGGGGGGAAATAAAATTAAAGGTTGTCGGAGGATTGTGTAGAGTCTTGTTTAGAAAGGGTTTGAAAGGGACGAAAAGAGGGAATGGAGGTGGAGATCGCAATGATGAAAGAGTCTGCGGAGGGGATGACGATCGGGGAACAGACCTGGTCCACCTGATGGCCTCGGCAGGTACTTAGGATTTTCGGTTTTCCCTTGAACACGAGAGTTTTGGCAAAAAAAAGGAAGCTTCTTTGGAAGATATGAAGAGAAGGGAACATTCGGATCTTCTAGAATTCTCTTTATAACTATTTCATCTTTATCTCTACCTCTACCTAAGGTACCTAAAGTACGGAGATACCTATAAAAACTTCAGGCTATATAAGTACCTGGGACGAAGGTACCCTTGAATATGTTGTGCACGGAAATACACTATAATACTAGGAATGCAGCTTATGCTAAAGTTTAGAGTACTTAATCTTCGTCATTCTGGTGTTCTTCCATGATCGGCAGAGCTGGGGAATCCATCAAAGCTCTCTCTCAGGGGTTTTGGAATGGAGTCTATAACAACCAAGTCTGATTTGTGTCTGTACTCTGTACTCCGTACCTAATATATAATTTAAGATTCATCTATCAATCTATAAATCTATAAATATTCTCTGCAAGGTCAACTCAACGCATGGATCTCCACATAATTACTACGAAGGGGTACACGGGAAGTACTTCCCGTCAAGCTGACAACTAGCCTTCTCTTTAAGTATCCGCCAAGTACCAGCCGCTTTACCTCAAGCTGCTGACATAAAAGACCAGATGGACGGCTCTGTCCGTAGCACAGACCCTCACCGCCCCCACTTACCCTCCGTTTATTGGCTGTTTATGACATGAAAGATTCTTATCGAAGATTACCCGATCAGGAAAGGTTCCAGATTGTCTCAGGTTACTTCTAAGGTTTGAGATTTCTGCTTCTTTCATTCATCACCACGGTAAATCGATACACGAGCGACTTCGGGAGTTTTGCGCTCGTTTTATTTTTTATAAAGCTCCCTTCTAGTACTCTCTTGCTTCAATCTGCAACTGGTTTGCCATTTATATTCAAATACCCCGCTTTCAGAGTACCATGTCTGAATCGAAGGACCGCACTACTGTCCAGGCATCTGGTGTAGACCACCCACTGCCTAAAGATGCTCAGGTCGTTGCACAGAGTTTGAGCTCCCAGGCGGAAGCCTCCGAGTCTCCTGTGCAACCTGCAGACCTGGTCGATCAGAGGCAAGGTTCTTTTGCCTATTTCAGGACCAAAGAATTCTACATCACCGTGCTTTTAGGGTAAGTGGTCCTTCAAAAACTACAAACCGACCCTCAACCCCTAACTGCTCGCAGTCAAATTCTCGCCATTGCCAATACCTCGACCGGTACCTTCACAACGCTACTTGGCCTGGAACATTGGGCAGTCCCTGCGTTCCAGACCTTCCTAAACTATGTTCTTCTAAACGCCATTTTTACTCCTTATACGATGTACCGTTACGGCTTTAAGGGCTGGCTCCGACTGGTATACCGTGACGGCTGGAAATGTATGCCCCAATTTCCCTCCCCCCTTCCCACATATTCGATGCATAGTCCCGACTAACCGCCACAGACATCATTCTTGCTTTCTGTGATGTAGAAGGCAACTACTTCATTGTGCTAGCATACCAATACACAACCATGCTAAGCGCGCAACTGATCAACTTCTGGGCCATCGTCGTGGTCGTCACAATCTCATCCACTTTCCTGCGCGTGCGATACCACTTCACCCAAGTGGTAGGCATTGTGATCTGTATCGGCGGCATGGGCATCCTCATTGCCTCGGATCACATCACCGGCACGAACGGCGGAGACGTATCAAAAGGCAACCAGCTGAAGGGCGACCTGTTTGCGCTGCTCGGCGCGTCCTTCTACGGTCTCACCAACACGGGGGAGGAGTACTTCGTCAGCACTCGGCCCGTGTACGAGGTGCTCGGCCAAATGTCATTTTTCGGAATGATCATCAACGGCGTGCAGGCCGGTATCTTCGACCGGACCTCCTTCAACAATGCACAGTGGAACGGAAAGGTCGGCGGATACCTCACCGGTTACACGCTCTGTCTGAGTTTGTTCTATTGTCTCGCTCCGCTGTTGTTCCGTCTTTCGTCAGCGGCTTTCTTCAACGTCTCCATGCTCACCATGAACTTCTGGGGTGTGATCATTGGTGTCGAGGTCTTCCATTACAAGATCCACTGGATGTACCCGATTGCCTTTGTGCTGATCATCATCGGCCAGCTCATCTACTTCCTTGCCCAGAAGGTCTTAAGTGAAGCCCGCAAGCCTTGGCTTGGGGCTAACCAGGAGCGTGGTGTTGTCGGTCTTTTCACTGCGAAGAGAAAGATCATTCATGCCGTCCCTGCTGCTGCAGAATATCATGATCAAGACCCTGAGCACCACCCTGAGCATACTCCCACGGTGAATACCAGCTCTGTCTGATTTTAACCGCGGTGGATCCCCTCGGTACTTTCTTCCCCCTTTTTTGTACATCCTCGGGGGATCATGGGTGTGACCGCACATATAAGAAAATATTTTAAATTTTGTTTTCTGTGATGTCCCGGGGTGCTTTTGATGCTGAGCCAGGAGAGAAGAAGACGATTTTGTTTGCGTGCTTTCAACTAATGCTTAATTCTTTTCGGACAATTGCTACTTCTATCTTCTTGAGATTAAACTACCAATCTTTATTCGGGAATAAATCAATACACAATTTGCCACCTATTCTGAGCAAGTATCTCGTCAACGAAGTAACATTGAAACCCACGGTACTAGGACTGGGCCGTAAAGGAAAGACAATCCTACCTCGGTGTAGGAGGGTTGAAACACTCGCTGAACCGAAATCAGAACACAACCCAAATACATAACACTACCCGATTTCAAGATAGAAAGCCCTAGCAAGAAGGGATGACTACTGTCTCGAAGCCAGAGATACCTTATGGTGCCTTTGTATGACAAGATGCCGAGCAAAAAGAAGACATCGATAGTTGTAGATATCCATGGATATATGTAAGGACGCAATACTCCCTTGATAAAGTCCATAGCAAACCCAGGGAGTCCAAACGGAACCCAGAATCCGTTGAAGATAATAAGTAAACAGACACCAGTAACCCTACTCCTTCTTACAACTGCAATGTAGTCAAATCTCCCCACTCAAAAGAAAAGGAGAGAACAATTAGAAGGCGTCCAAATCCAAGAAATATCCGTTTTGAGCCTCTGTTGGCCTCCCATCTCCATATGGAGATATATAGTAAAAAACAGGCATCCAAAATTAAAATAAAAGTCACAATGTGCAAGTTTCCCGTACCACCACACCCCCAAAAGATGAATAAAGATAGAAAAAAAAGAGACCCGTGCATCCGACATGAAAAACACCGAGAAAAATGAGACAGCCCATACATAGCCCACGAGCATCACAGATAAAGCGCCATATTTCCGACCATATTCGCACGGGCACCGGAATAGCAAAAAACAAAGCAAAACAAAAATAACACGAACCCAAGACCGAATGGGGGAAGAAGGCATCATATCATCCGGACAGATCCGACAATTTGGGGGAATATTTCCATACTCCCAGTAAGCCCCTGTCCTTTTTTCACCGCCTGGTAGTAAGCCAGCTCAAACCCCAGGGAACAAGATTAAGCAACGCATGTAAAGACACCAAGCGACGGATGGTATCCCCGCTAGTCTTGATATATACCGTGCCCAGAGCCCGTGGGTTCAGAGCAGTAGAAGCTCTCTGTTTTGTTTCTCTTTTCACAACACCACAAGCAACACCACAAGCAAGAAAACACCAAGTCCAATATGCAACAAGCGCCCATTTGGAGTAATGCCATCAAAAAACCAGAAATTCGGGGTTGTCATAATTTATCCCCAAACAGAAGCTTGCACGCCGAGTCCGCTCTTCGAGCTCCAGACGCCACTGCCGTTGCTCCAGCCGAGGCCAACACCACCAGCCTGGTCCTTGGCACCAGGGGTGCCAGCTGCAGAGGTCACAGCTGGGCTAGGGCCTGCGGAGGAGGTGCGCTCGGTAGCGGGGCCGGTAGTGGAGTCAGCGGGAGTGAAACCGAGCCCAAGCGGCGAGGGGAGAGGGGTGATAGAGCGCTTGTTCAATGCGGGGTTGGCAGCGGGCGCAGATATCTGGCCCGGGGCAGGGCGGGAACCGATGGGACCGACGGAGCCAATGGGACCAGCGACGGGCTTGGAAGCAGCTTGGCGGGATGAGGGCGAGTCGGCGCCGGGTGACGAGGCCGAGGTTACAGGCTGCTCGCCGAAGCTGGCGTTGATGGCGGAGCTAGGCGAGGAGGTGCTGTTGGCGCGAGAGGGCGACTGCAGGCCGGTGGTGGCATCGCTAGTGGCGCCGGCCTGTGTCAAGCCGAATGGGTCCATGCCTCGCGGGGAGGATCCACGGACACCGGACGAGGGGTGCCGCCGGCCTGGCTATCGGGGCGTGGGTTATCATCGGAGAAGGCACCGGGCGGGAAGAAGGCTGGGCTTTCGTTGCCGTACAGGGCGCGGTGCTGGCGGGCGAGAAGTTCGCGACGGCTGTCCTCGCTCACGGCAGCTGGGCTGGTGGAGCGGTCGGATTTGGATGCAGACATCTCGGCGAGGAGGCCTTGAAAGGAAGAAGAAAAGTATTAAAACCCCGTGTTCAAAGAAAAACGAAGAAGCCAAACCAAATATATTACACAGGCTGACGGATACATAGATGCAAGGAAGTGAAAAGAAAAAAAGAAAAAAAGCCGACGGGGGAATATAACAAGGCTCAAAAGGAAGAAAACAGACGCTACCACGTACTTCGGTTGTACTGTTGCTCCTGGTGATAGTTGCGGAGTTCCCTCTCACGCTGTGCTGCCATCCGACGCTTCGCCTGCATCATCTGTTCCACCTCGTTGGGACGACCCTGGTACCGCTGGGAGGCATAGAAACCCTGGGCATTGCCAGACGGGGGCATGCGGTTGCCATCGAACTCGCTGATCGAATGGTGTCGCTGAGGGCCACCACCCATGCGAGGGTCTGTCAAGAGACAAGTCAGAAACGCGTTCTGGGTGCCATCCGTGCCCGCAACATACCGTAGTCGGGGTAGGGCCGGCCCATCATCATGGGCATCGAATCCCGCCGAGGAGCATTCCACAACTTCCCGCTCTTGACGAGATTGTCGATCGCACGATCGACCTCTGTAAAAAAAAAAAAGATCAGCACTCGTCCCAAAAGGTTCCCTCTCCAAAAAAACAAGTATGCCCGGGTCATCTCCATAACCGCCTCACTTCAACCCCAACTTTTCCCCCGGGGCGTTATGCGATTCGGATTTGGAGAAGCCATTGTTAAGATCCAAGTAAAAGTGTATTCGTACCGTCAAATTGGGAGGAAAAGGCCGGGATATCCTCGCGCTGGGAGACCGAACTCGATCCTGTTTAAATGTCAGTTTTTTTTTTTTGACTCCGGGTTGCTCGGCTGTTTGATCCCATACCTGACCGGGAGGGAGGCGCCGGCTGCTCCCAAGAGACCTGGCGCGCAGCGGGTGCTTGCCAGCCCTGAGGTTCGTAGAACGAAGACATTGTCGAGATCAAAATCGAAAGTACGACAGTTCAGGGGGAAGGAAGATGATCCGGTCAGAGGCGATCTGTCGAGAAAAAAAAATGTGAGCTTCGATCCACAACACAACCGGAGATCTTCAAATGTTCTTTCAACACATTAAAAGAAAGTAACCAAGTTTTTTGGGGTAAAAAAAAATAATGATCCCAGTCTCGGTAAAATTTGAGTATTTTTTTTCCGCTATTTTTCAATGGGGTATATGGGGTATAGAATTTTCAATTGCAAAAACAGTATGGCACTTACGGGAAATAGCCCTCCGAGTATTTCTTTCTACCACGAGTCAACGAGGCAGAGGTCCAAAAATTGGAAGGATGAAGAGAAGAAAAGGAGAGATGGGGGGGGGGGGGATGTGGGTGTGTATTACCTTATGGAGGGGCTTTTCATAAAATTGTAATGTAAATGAAAATATACGGGAAAAAAAAAGGAGTTTTCTTTTTTTAAAACATTATTAAACACTTATATGCCTAACCTGTTTTCTATTAGTGTCTTGTAGACTACCTTCTCTGCTAATAGAACGTCTAGTCCATTGCTTTTTAATACCAATTCCTGTTCGAATATCTTAAGTACGCGGCAATTTCCGGCAACCCAAAGGCCCTTATTCGTCACTGATGGGGCCGGTCACCGGAGATTGGATGGGGGCGTGTGCCTAAGCGTCAAGCTTGCCTCGTGTCTGATTGTTACTATTACTTATTATTCAACTTTTACTTGTCTTATAAATTTCATTCTAGTATACTTGCTATATTAATGTTCAATGGAAACTTCGTAAAACATTGTTGCCCTAATGTCCTCCGTACTTCTGTATACTTTCGGTACAATATTCAAAGATTCAAAAGATTCTAAGTTTTTAGAATCCGGGAGATTCTCCCCATATAACCCGATCTAAACTACCCCCGTAACAAGCCCTGGAGTCAACGTCAACGTATGATACCAACCCTGGAAACTGCAAAGGCTCTGCACTATGCAGTCAGCCTGCCAAGAACCCTCTGGCTTTGAACGCCATCAGAGGCTACAAGTGAACACTCTAGTCGTATCTGGAATATGATCTGCAGCTTTATGTACAGTGGTAAGTAAGAAGACCTGCAATAAGTATATATAGCCCGCTGCAACCTGCTCATATGTAGAGAGCCTTGTATAGGCCTCTGAAATCCTCATTAAAAGTAGACTGGGAGCTATACCTATCTAAGCGAGTAGATGCGATGCAATAGTAACATTGCTTCCAGAATACAGTTTATACGGTGCTTTGACCAACTCGGTCAATTCAGGAGAGGTGGGGCAATGTCCCGTCGGCCACCATTTTATATTCTTCCGCAAGGTCCGCGCCCCTCTGAACTGGATTGGCTGCTCTAGGGCTGCAATGTTCATGTACTCAACCGGCTCGACGGGCCAGTCAGCAGCCCGAGTCCTCCCCCGCATGTACATGAGACTATTTCTGTGATTGGGATGAATCTACTCTATGATAGGATATTGGAGGCACCGAGTGTACCCAAATATATAGGATAGAAGGGAGGTTTTGCGTTTTATAGTTCACTCGATATCAACTCCCCTAAACCCCGCCCTGTTGTGCTGATATAGGAAGGTACCGTATCAACACTTTCCCAGATTCCTTCGAACCCCCCGGAAATGTACCACCACAATATACTCAAGCATGCCTCCGCGTTACCTTGGGTAATAACTCCCCACTCGTCACACATGGGACTGTGATCGGCCGGATCTGGTCCTAGCCATACTAGCTGGATGTTTGATTCAAGAGGAGGCCATATTAAGAGTCACAAGTTGAAGGTATCCCAATAATTGCTCCATATTAGTCCCGAGTGGCAAACAGTCCAAGTTGCCTACTTTAATGTTGTCTACAAAGAAACACGCCAAAACAAGCCCCATATCCCAATGTGGCGACTCTTAGCCCGAATAAACAAAGCCTACCATCTCACGACTGACACTTGGTTCGCCCTAGAGATGAAGAGTCCAGTGGCTGTTATCTCACACGGTTCATCCTCTCTCAAGCCTCATCAAATCCGGGGAGCCACTGTTCGAACTCTGGAAGTATTGGCGGAGTCCAATGGTGGGCCATATTGTAAACAAAGAAGTAGTGTTCTTGGGCTACCGAGGGTTTAATATCACAACCATAGAATTCTACTTCATTGAAAGCAGCATATAGTTAACGTGTCATAATTATGCCTTAGGCCAGCATGGATTAGGTTATACTAGTGCAGCACGTGCAAGGACCATGCTGATCGCGGGGAGAAGTGAAGAACGACGATCAGGAGAGAAAAAGGAGAGTACAGATAGATCATATAAGGCTTTTCTTAGGAATTGATATATTTACTCAATAGTCAGTACGTAGTTCAGGGGGCTTGACAAACATCGCTATGTGATCGACCTGTCGTCATGGTACCTGCATGAATACATAGCTCGGTGATAACTGCGGGCACTGGTTTGCCGAATTTTGGCTCTCTGGCTTCAGGTTTGGGGCATTGCTAGGGTCTTGAGAAGAAAGAATGAAGAGTGTGTAGTGAGAAACAGATACGCGAGAAATCATATGAGAAAGAAAGGAAATCAGCCCCTAATTGTTGCCCTGAGAAATGAGGATAGAGAGCTATTCCCCAAATAGTCTTCATGGGATCCAACGTTCTAACGCTAATTCGTTCTCACCACATCTCTTCGAACTTGCAAATACCCATACCTACCCTACGTAAACCCATCTTCTCGACTTCTGTATCCATAAAAATCGTTGACGTTGTGAAGATCCGAGTTCTTGGGTGGACGGTCGGCAGTGTCTTTACCGCCGACAGGGGCTGACACCTTCATCTTCACCTCTCAAATTCCCCTCTCTGGACTACGCTTCCTTTTTCTCACAATCGGAAACCCAGGCTGGTTCCTACACATTTGCTTGAAGGGAAAAGAACGGACTGTATGGTTCATCCAGTACTTCGGTCCTTTTTTGTCTCTTTTCTTTGATCCAATCCTCGAACGTCTCTCCGTCCGCTCTCTTCTCGTTCACGAAGACCGTTTTTTTTTTTCTTCTTTTCGTGTCTTATTTTCATCTCCTGGTTGAGGCATTGTCTTTTTACATCTTTTCAATTTTTATCAGTCCCGACTGAAAGGCAAAAAAAAAATTCGGCTTTTCGCGACTTTGGTCGAGGGCGATTGAAAGTCTCCCACCACGATCTGCTTTCCGGTTGTTCCACATATCAACGAACCCTTGACGTGTTACACACGTGCCAGAACCTCGCTTGCCCGCTATCGATCATAAACGAAATTCCTCCGGTGATTTTCAACTGAGCGGAAACTGAGGGGATTATATTGTGTGGTGTGTGGGAGTGGACTCTTATCTCTTTTGCCGAGCCCCGTACGGACGGACCACACCGGTGTGGGAGTTGCGAATTGCTATATGGTCGCAAAAATCGATGGGAATGCGAAGTGTTCCCTCCACCGTGACGTCGCCTCGCTAGCGTCGGCACAGCCCTCCACGATGGCATGGATGCCGCAATCCAATGTACCGCAATCTGACGCGCCCGAGACCGCCCGACCTCCCTTGACTTCGCATCAGTCCAATTCTCTTCCTTCCACCCCATACCAACATGCGCGCAACCTATCGTTTCACTCCCGGTCGCCGTCCCCCGCCCGCGGAAGCACCTCCCCTCGATCAACCCACTCCGAGGCCACACATCTACCCCCGTTCTCCCGGAAACCGCTCGGAGGATGTAAATATGAGACCGCCATGGCATATTTTCGACGACGGATACCGTATAGCTTAGGGGCAGATATACTACCGGAGGAGAAGGGGCCATTGAAGGAGCAACTCAGCCCGGACGAGGAGAAAAAATTGTCGACTGAGATCATGGATTTGTATGATCGATTGTTACCATCTGCCGAGAGTGATGATCGACGACGACAACTTGTTCGGAAATTGGAGAAGCTTTTCAATGAGCAATGGCCTGGCCATAATATTAAGGCGAATATCTTTGGCTCGTCAGGGAACAAGCTCTGTTCCAGTGACTCGGATGGTAGGTTTTCTCTTTTTTTTGTTTGACACAAGAGCGATAAAAAGGCACAAATACTAACTGGAGCAGTGGACATTTGCATCACAACCAACTACAAGGAATTGGAGCATGTGTGCCTGTTGGCTGAGGTATTGGCTAAACGTAAGAAATAACCGTTAATACAGCTTGATTGAATGACAGACTGACCTGAACAGATGGGATGCAACGCGTGGTGTGTGTGTCGCACGCAAAGGTCCCTATCGTGAAGATTTGGGACCCGGAACTCCGATTAGCCTGTGACATGAATGTCAATAATACCTTGGCGCTAGAAAACACTCGAATGATTCGGACCTATGTTGAGGTGGATGAACGAGTGCGGCCTTTGGCAATGACTGTCAAGCACTGGACGAAACGAAGAATTCTCAATGATGCAGCACTTGGGGGAACCCTTAGTTCTTACACCTGGATCTGTTTGATTATTAATTTCCTACAGACAAGAAACCCTCCAATCCTCCCAAGCCTGCAAGCACGTCCGCACAAGAAGAGGGTGACCCACGACGGATTGGTCTGCTCGTTCGATGACGACCTCAAGACCTTGTCTCAATTTGGCCGCAAGAACAAGCAATCAGTTGGCGAGTTGCTCTTCCATTTTTTCCGGTATTATGGTTACGAACTTGATTACGAGAAGAACGTCATCTCGGTACGAGACGGCACCCTGATCAACAAAGAAGCCAAGGGCTGGCATCTGATGTTGAACAACCGACTGTGCGTGGAGGAGCCGTTCAATACGTCAAGGAACCTGGGCAACACCGCCGATGACACCTCATTCCGTGGATTACATTTGGAATTGCGAAGGGCTTTCAAGTACATTGCAAATGGTGACCTAGAAGGGTGTTGTGAGCAGTTTGAATTCCCGGCAGAAGAGGAGCGGACTTGGGAACGACCACCACCCCAACCGCGGCCAACCCTCACACCTTCCCTGCCATCGCGGGGTGGACGGGGAGGAAACCGTGGCGGCAGATATAATAATCAGTTCTCGCGAGGTGGGCTCACTGGTGGGCGACGACAGTCCAACACTGGAAACAAGTCCAACTTCCGGCAGCCAAACACTGGAAATGCAACAGATATCTCTCTGCAGGCACAACAGCAGGCCCAGTATCTTCTGCATGACCAGTTATATCAGCAAATCCAACTTTTGCAGGCGCAGGAGCAAGAATTGCGGATGCAGTTGCATAGCCAGGCATTGATTACTGGGCGACCACCGCCGGTATTCATCCGTCAGCCATTTATTCAATTTCCAGTCCCTCAACAGCAAGAGTTTCCAGAGGAAACCTCACGACCGAGATCAGGAACAGGAACAGGAAGCCATTCTACTCTCAGCCCAACTCAACGACAGCAAACAATTTATAACCCTACTTATGCTTCGGTTGGTGCCTCTGGCTCGCAAGCGACCATCACCAACCCCCCTTCACCGTCTGCTGTTAGCGCTATGCCTGATACTCGTCGTAACTCTCGGCGATTGTCGGCCGCCAACGGCTCCCCAAAGTCTCTTCGTGCGCATTCACAACCTGCACGGCCTCAAGGCTCACCCTCTCTTCCCAGCTATATTCCCCTTTATACCATACCACCACCCACGGAGAATTGGTCAAAACAAAGGCCGGCCACCGAGTCAGCAGAAGGCGGAGAAGGCAGTGGTGACGAGAATGCAATGCGCTCCAACAGTCTTGCCAGCAACGGATCCTGCTCAAACTCCGTGGACGACAACCGGCAGCAAGATGTGTTGGGCTATTATATAACCCCTCAACAACTTCAAGCCTTCCAGCAAGGCTCCATGCTGCCGCCATTGTCCACTCAGATGGGTCTGGTCTCGAATGGATATTCGTTCGTTCCCCTTCAGCCAGATTACCGACCAGGATCGTTCTCGTCAGAGACGGTTCGCTCGGAGCACACTCCGACTTCCAAGCTCTCATCGCAACCGGCCCAGTCCGCTCCACGCCCAGCTGTACCTGGTCCGTTGATCGTTGATGGATCGGTGCGTCCGAGTGAGCCCCGCTCGGCATATGCGCCTGAATTGATTGACCCTTACTCCGCAATCAACCATTACACGTCGTCGGATGATCACAACATGAACACACCTGCAAGTTTCTCCGATTCCTTGTCTCAAGATTACCAGGATTCCGGGTCATTTGACTTGGAACACTCGGCTGTCTTCACTCGGCCATCTACGGAAACGCAAAAGGTCAATGGTGTGGGCGGGGAAAAGCAGTCAGACGTGAATAACCAAACCGAGCTTCTCGCTAGTCGGCTGCAGAACTACCACCTATCGAATTCCGAGAAGCTGGTACAGCAACCCGCGAAGACGAGTCCGGATCGACCACGAAATGGTACTGCGCAAGGACCAGGAAAGGAAACTGGCCAGCCTAAACACTCGGGACAGATGAGTGAGAAACCTGCTGCATCTGGACCGAATGAGAATCGGCATCAGTCGACTAACTCGAAGCGTCGAACCAATGGAGACCATTCCGACAAGGCGAACGGTGTTAACGGCAAGAGCAAGCCCAAAGGCCAAGGTCGACATGACGGCTCTCACAACGCTGCTCCAGGCACCAAGGATCGACACACAGACTCGTCCCGAAGGTCAGGCGGACAGACTAACGGCACGAACGATAACAACCATGGATGGCAAACGACCAAGAAGAAGAACCGCAAGAACACCAAGTCGTCAATGGAGCCTCGAAACGGCATCAATGGCGGTCATGAGCCCGTTCCAGCAGATGATTCTTTGCGAAAGGGTGGTTGACCAAGTTTGTATCGTTGCCCGAAACCATCTCTAGTCATGACCATGAGGAATGAGCAAATACTCACATCCAACCCTGATTCCATTACTCAATTCCAAATTCCAATGTGGTATCCCCCAAACGAACTCACGTTCCCCTGAAATATGTTGTTTTGCTCTTTGTTTTTTTTATCTCCCCTTTCCCTATGAGGGATTAGGGTCCATATATGCATGCATTCGTTGCCATCGGGAAAGTTGGCCGGTTCATTTTCCAGGAAACGCCTCCCATGCACCGAGACGATTTCTTTGCAGCTGTTTGGAGTTCTTTGTGTTCAATGGTTAGACCCGGTTCTGTGTCTGATGCTTTTCATTTTCTTATGCCAATTTTTTCTTTTTTTTTTTTTTCGGTCCTGGTTCTGTACAAAAGAGAAAGAGATTAATTGCCTTGTTGCCAATGAGAAACAAACCAAAATTTTCGAAAAAGTCCTTTTTTTGCTCAAGATCGTGATGCCTGACACCTGGGTTATTTTGTCTTTGACTCTTCCAACCTCTGAACTCATTCCATTGTCTTTCTTTGCGTTCTGTCAGCAGAGTGTCTAAACCATAAATGGGAGACTGAGCATATCAAAGATGCAAAGATGCAAATAACAAAGACCCAGAGAACAAAGGGAAGAAAAGTCGCAGTTCTCAAACTCTCTCTCTCTCTCTCTCTCTCTCTCTCTCTCTCTCTCTCTCTCTCTCTCTCTCTCTCTCTCTCTCTCTCTCTCTCTCTCTCTCTCTCTCTCTTCCTCTTCCTCGTGCTCATCCTCATCCTCTGCCACCTCTCTCAACCCACCAAGACCAACCCCCGTCCAAAGCAGCCCACATCCGCATCATCAAATTCACCAGACAAACTACAAATCTTTTGCAAAGAATCAGCATAAATACACACGAAAAGGGTATATATCCCATCCCAAACAGCAAACCTCCCACAAATCTCTCCAAAAAAAAAACAGAAAGGAAAAAAGAAGTAAAGATGTGGATCATATTCCCTTCATTCTTTATGTATTTGTATTATTGCTTTTTTGTCGCCTACGGGATAATCTGCGAGACCCATTCTAGCATATCTTTCGTCCAGAATTGTGTCGTTCGAACACTCGGTGCCGTCACCTCTTTTTTCTCCCCGAATACGAGTTGGAGTTCGAATTTCCAGCTTGACCTCCCCTGGGTTGCTCGTTCAACGGCCCCGATGCCGATTGCGCCGAACTTCTTCGCGTTTTCGTTTTCGTTTTGTTTTGGTGTGTTGGCGTATATGCTTTGCATCGACTTATTCTGATGGGTTGATAGGCACTTTTATATGTCTTTATCTCTACGGTGTATCTGTGTCTGGATGGCTTCGAAAGATGCGCATGTTTTTCAGCTACGGGAGGATGTGAAATCGTAAGGATGATTGGAGATGATTGGCTTTTTTTTCTTCGTGGGCATTCTTATGTAGCATTAGCGGAGAAAAAGCGTTGATTATTGGAATTTTGTTTGGGATATGCTGACATTGTATCATTTATCATTGGGATAATAGTATGGTATATGATGTGGTATATAATACAGTACATCTGTGACACCGATCTTGCAGTGTACCAGATGCAGTGGGAGAATGCTGGACAAGAGTAAATCACACAGAAAGGCGTTGGGAAGACAAAATCAGAGCTAAGAGGGATATTAAAACAGAAGGACACAAATATGTTCACCAGGGAGAGGAATGTAAAATGATGTGCTGGGGTTCTCCATTGTTGCTTTTTTTGGAGAGAAATTAGAACACCGATTGATCAATTCAAGCCAGATCAGTACCAGATCTCGGTCCAGACGTATGGCAAAAGCACGATAGAGGCTGTGTACAATATCATGAAGGCGTAGTATGGGAATAAGATAAGGTGGGTCAGAGGGGTATCACAGAGGAGAACCCAGATGGAGAGGAAGGCGACGGAGAAGAAGTGGCTGACGAGGACGAGGGGTTTCTTGATCAGACCGGCCAAAAGCCCAACAGGGCCACTAACTGGTCCAATCTGGAAGTAGCGGAAACAGCCACGCTGCAGAGCTCTGAGGCTTTCGTCTATGGATAAACAGTTAGACATGAAATTGACCGAAGAGGGGGTATACGTACTGTCTGCGGCAAAGAGAGCATAGAGAGCTTGTGCGAGGATATTGATCACCGAAGAAGAATTCTTTCGCCTCCAGTGGAATTCCGCGAGCTGTTCGAGAACAAGGCCTGTGTTGGAGAGGGTGGGCACGCGCTCTGGGCTGAGCAAGTCGCGGAGGAGACAGACATCGTTGAGCGCCACCGTCATGCCTCCACCCGTGAGAGGGTGCCGCATGTTGAGTGCATCTCCCAGAATCACCAAGCCGGGTGTCTTGTTGGCTGAAGCAGGCAAGAATGAGTTCGGCATTGACCGTAGCTGGCCTTGCTCTAGTGCATCGGAGAAAGACTGTTGCGCACCCTCTGGGAGCTGGGGCAAGATGTTGTTTCGCATATAACCCTTGACACCACCATTCTTCACCGAGGCTAGAGGAAAGTTATCGGGGACATCGATAAGGATTCGGGTCTCGTGGGTGCCGATCTGGTACATGAGCACCGGTGGGAGATCGCTGACGAGGACATGACCAGTGTTGGGTGCGGGGAGTTTCGCATCGATTAGTTCCAAGCCATAGAACTTTGATCGCCGTTTGGGTGTG
This sequence comes from Penicillium robsamsonii, assembly GCF_028829455.1. Classification (NCBI taxonomy): domain Eukaryota; kingdom Fungi; phylum Ascomycota; class Eurotiomycetes; order Eurotiales; family Aspergillaceae; genus Penicillium; species Penicillium robsamsonii. The sequence continues at coordinate 6,658,850 of NW_026643219.1, read as the reverse complement.
TACTGGTGGTGTTCCTTACGGAACTCGGAGTTGTAGCCGTCGGCGGCCACGGTGAGTTGGGCGAAGTAACAATCCTTGACGTCCTTGGTCACACACTCGACTCCAAGGACTTCTTCGGTATATGACGATGTGACAAGGCCAGTCACCTTCGTTTCGACCACTGTGACATTGGGGCAAGACACAGCGGCTGCCCGTAGTTTCATCACGAATCGACCATGATGGAAGGCTCGTCCCAACGGTGCAGGTGAGGTTGGGCTGGACTTGGGGTATTCGAGGAGAACCGGCTCGCCGTGGTAGGAAACCCAGTATCCCTTGACGTCAATCCCATCAATATCTTCGAGGCAATCCCGTAGCCCTAGTTGCTCGAGCGCCTGAACACCTCCCGGTTGGAGTAGTTCACCAACAATGCGGTCGGGCTCCTCCAATGACTTTTCCAGCAGAATCACACTGCGTCCTTGCTTTCCCAGTGTAACTGCAAGTGCACAGCCTAGGATTCCGGCACCCACAATTACAACATCAGCTTCGTGGTGGTCGATGCGGCGTTGAGCGGCGGGAGAGAAGGAGGCGTGGCCATTGAGCGTAGAGACCATTTTTAGGTTTGAAAGAGTAGATTTTGTCAGAACGGAGTCGATGGGGGCAGGACCATTATCGGCTCAAGCAATTGATTTAAAGAAAAGTCAATTGGCTGTGCTTATGGGCTGATGTTGTTTTTTTCTTAGATAGAAAGGGGTGGCATGACATGTGAAAGGATCATCTCTCCGCCTTCTCCATTCTACGCAGCACGAGACATCACGGGATTATCTATATCCATGTGGACTGATCTCGGATATATAAAAAAGGTATAGACATATGGATATCTATGAATCTATTGGTCTATTGTACATCATACTATTTACATTATTATACATGTTCACTGAGACGCTCGATGCCCCTGATAATCCTCATACTCCATATACTCCTCGTATTCCCCTCTAGGTGAAAACTCAAGGTGATAGTCGGAAGAGTACTTCTCGGGCACATAATGCCTACCCCAGTTCGCTGGGTTGTTCCAAGGGTATTCGGGGTCTTCTGAAGGAACGGTGTGCAAATTTGAGACATTGGACTCAGCCCACCACTTTGCATGATCGGGAGCATCGAATTGCTTACGCCTAAGCAACATATCCAACTCCCACTCTTCATCAAAGTTCATGACGAGTTCACCAAGGTCCGTGGTAGGCAGTAAATGTTGTTGCTCGGGGATTTTGAATAGTTTGGAACGATTCAACCTTTTCAACTCCGGTTGAACGTTGATGGCTGACCAGTGCGAATCACCTTCAGACTTGGCCTCCAGCGCCCCCACGATTTGCCGGAGTACCAAAACTTGCCCTGTGGCCTCGCAGGAGCCAGAAGATCTGATCGCATTTTCCACTGAGCCCAACTGAGAGGTAGCTTCCACGACAAAGTCTTGATTGATGGGCTCATTCCGCGAGAGGACTGTCATTATGCACCACCAGACCCCCTTGAAGTTATGGAGCTTGGCAAACGCACGCAGCAGCATCTTCAATAGTACTTGGTCGAAGCCATGAGAGAGCCGCCACCGGGATTGGTAGATTGTTGTGAGGAGATCAACGGCAAGTTCTGGGGTTCCACCTCCAATGAGGTAACGGCTGGAAGAGGTCGCGCAGAAGTGTTTCACCAAAAGACCATTGGTGTTGGCACAAATATCGTAATATTCCAAGATAGCCATCTTGATCAAGCCTCCGTACCCAACGGCTTCTGGGTCTAACTCCATGACCCGTTGGAAGAAGATAGGAGTCCATGAAGTGAAGCGCTTGCTATAACGAAGAGCAGGAACATTCTTCCAGTAATCCCATTCGGAGGTAATCAGACGTCGCGCGTTCGCCAAGCCTGTCTTTTTGCAACTGAGAATCGCGGCGATCACAGCTAGCTTCAGGTGAAGCGGTCGGACAACATAACCGCCAGTGGTCGCATGATTGTAAATTGCCAGAGCATCGGAGTGCCTACCCATGTTGATAAAGTGCTCCATCCGTTTGTGGAGCGGAACGTATAAACTGGCATTTTTGGAGGCCACCATCTCGCTTACCGTCCGAGGGAAGGATTCCTCGGCGGGAATATGAATCGGGGCAATTTTATCTCCTCGTACTGCCCAGGTGTCAGAACTCGACCCAAGGATGCGCCGGGAAGAAGTTAAATGATCTTGTCTATTCTTGGCGGCTTGCTTCAGCCGCCAGATTCCCACCGGGTTGTCAGTCATTGCGAGTTTTCGGCTCTTCACCAGTGACTTGATAAACCCGTCGTCAATGCCGGTATTCCAATTCTGATCGTGGGCCATCTCCATAATGGTTGTCATCATATCTTCGTTGCCCTTTTCAATGATTGCTTCGAGAATGTGTCGGTGGAGTACCTTGTCGGGTTGTATGTCAAAATCGTTGATACAGGCGATGACGAAGTCGAGGATTTGCTGGCCCGTGTGGGTGGGATAGTATTCCAAGAATACGCGATCGAAAATCATAGTGAAATCTTTCTTTGATTCGGTGTATCCGTGCTCGTGCATAGCACGCATGCCATCCATGACCCTGTCCCATTCACAGTTAAGTGCTCTGTTGTAGATAATCAAGCCAATGGTCCGGCATCCAGGTTCGGTCCCATATTGTGTTGACATTGCCTTGACCATAGCTTCGGCTTCTTCGGCTCGACCAGTTTCAACCATGGCCTTGACCATTGGGTTGAAAAGTTTCTCGGTTGGTTTCCGATCGAGCGATTCGAGACGCTTGAGAATGAGGCCGAGTTGGGAAGACAGCAACTCCATGCTCCTAGTCTTCCTCCATAATCCATCAAGATAAGCACCACACAAACCACAGTCACGGTCATCCTCGAAGCGCTGGAAGAAGAGGTATTTGGCGGAGTCCAATCGTTTAGACTCGATCAGGCATCGGAGGATGACCTCTAACAGATGGGTTGGAACAGCAAAGCTGGTTCTGAATTTATCATATATAACGCCAACAGAGTCGATGTGACCCTCTTTCGCAAGCAGATGCATCAGCGTAGCCCACATCTCCCCCGAGACCACACTGACTTTGTCCATGCGGTTGAACAAAGTTCGAGCAACGAACAGGTTTCCTTTGATGCAGTTGGCAGTGAATATGATACATGCAAGCTCTCTGCGTTCCCAGGAAATGATAGGTGTCTGCCGAGTGTGCGCCAAGAACAAATTCGCAGCAGTGATTTCCCGGTCTTGATTTAACAATTTGCGGATTTCGGCATCGAAGGGAAGCTTGCCGGATTCTCGTGCAATTTCGCCCTGCTGTTTCTCACGAGCCAGAATTTCGGCGTTCTGAGCCAGGCTTGGAGCATCGATGTTTCCCGTATAGTGGGATTGTGCAATTGGATGGGTCCCAAAGAGCGACCGTTTTGAGCGAGCATGGTGTTTTTCTAAGCTGACCAGGGGCTTGGGCTTGGGCTTTGGACCGGGTTTTTCTGTTCCGAACCCTGGCTCATCTGGCCCGTCAGGTACGTTCCGATTCCTCGCTTTGAGGGACTCAATGCCCATGAATTCGCCGGCCTCCGCCGCCTCAACCATGACCTTGAGTCTTTTGGCAGCAGAGGTTGCATCATAATTCGGCGCGGTACTGTGTAATGTTCGTTTGTTCTCGATGATCTTCTCGGCGATGCGGACCCGGCGATGGGCTTCGTACGTAAGGGCTGCGACGGTGCAGAATCCACCAACTGTTGAGCCAGCCAGGGCCAATTGGCGGAGCACTCGGAGAGCATTTGGAGATGGGACTATCGAGCCGGATTTTGCGGCGCGGGCAAGCATTTTGCAGGGTGCTGAGCGCGGGTTGCGCGCGAGTTCACCAGTCGTGCATGAGCGGTCTCGCACCAATGTTCCGGAATGAGAAGATAAGTGGGATAAAGGAACACGAATAGCTCTAAGCACCAGCTATGATCCAAGATTAAGTGCACAGGCAATTGAAGCTGAGAGAGTAGGGTAACTTCGGAGCAACTTCTTTTTTCCCGATGCAAGTCAACTTGCGCGTTAGGTTGGTGCCGCGCGCCGGAGCCTGACCGGGTCATACGACCCATGGATCTAACCGGATACATCCTCGTGTCCACCCGTACAAGATATCAAAAATATCTTGGGGAAAAAACCATATTAAAGAAAGTTGACATACTCTACAGTTACTGCAGGACTATCGAGATGATCTGTCAATGTGCTTCTCCAATAGCTTTATAGTTTTTTTTCTAGAATCCCATCTAGATGCCTAACAGCTACATACATATGTCTACAAGAGTTCTCTGAAGTAGAAAAAGAAAACGTCTATTTCATCATGTGGAACATGTTCCGTTGGGCCAGACGCCAACCGAGCAGACATATAGCATATCTAAGGAAGTGCAACTTATTAGCTCAAAGAATCGTCTGTTATAGCAAAAGCCTGTCATGCTCGTCGGCGTCTTCTTCCGCTCTTAGATCGACAGGGGATCCACCCTCTAGGGTAACTGGCACAACAATTAGTATACTTCTTGTAACAGCTCGGGGAAATGAACATACCATGCGGTCTGATTAGCAAACTCATAAAGAATGCTACACCAAAAACAGCTGCAAGTGCCACAAACACAGTCTGAGGTAAGGTTGCAACAGTCAGACTGTAGATTAAGTTGAAGACAGTAGGTGCAACAACTCGAGCAAGAGCATGCAAAAGACCAGTGGCGCCGAGCATCTGTCCAATGCGTTCATTCGGCACATGCTTGGTTAGGGATGACTGCAGGATCGCAGATCCCATGCCACCTAGCGAGGCAACGACACCAGAAATCACCATGACTGATGGTGCTTTGGACAGGGCATAGCCAATGTAGCCCAATATATCGAATATTATGGATGTACGGATTAGAACAACGTCCAGCGTGTCTGAGCCGCGAATGGTTCCGTCTTCCTTGCACGGGGTGCGGAAGAACCGAGAGATGAGTGGAAGCACCAGGAAAAGATTGACCACTCGCACCACATTAATCGTCGCTACAAACAGACTGGACTCCACGCTGCCCCAGCTGAACATGTATTCGGCGTAGATGATGATAACTTGTACTGTGCCCAGGGCAACTCCAAAGACAGCGGTATCGATAGCAGCCAGCAGCATGATATTCCGGCGGAGAGCCGGACTGGCACCGCGACGGTTAGGGAATAAGACACTTGGCTTTCCAACGGCGGGCATCAGAATTGCAAGCGGGGTGATCAGGTTCATTGGGTTCCAGACACGCCAAGAGTACCATTTAGGAGGGTCAGCATCCACAATTTTGATGCGATGCTTCTCGCGTGCCGCGAGTTGTCGATCCTTGGACAAAGATTCAGGTACGATGAAGAAGACCGATAGACAGAAAGTTGCATGGAATGCGAGTGCAATGTAGAAGACGACCAGCGTGCCTCCATGCTTGATCAAAAATGCTGCACCGCCAGGTCCAGCTGCGATTCCAAAGAACAGAGCCCCGTGGAATAACCCAAATGCAACGCTTCGTTTTTCGGCCGGGGTACAATCAGATGCATAGGAATGGATCAAAGCCTGTGCGGTTGTAAATGATCCACCCAGTCCATCCATAACGGCTCCAAGCAAAAGCATATTGACCGAGACCCGGTCAGGCCATTTAGCCACAATGACTGTGATAATCTCATTGAGTACCGCACCCATCGCGCCCAGCGCGATCATCTTGGTTCTTCCGTAACGATCAGATAAGTGTCCGAACCGGGGACTCACTAATGCTGATAGAATACCTGCAATAAGATTGAGATAGAGCTGGAACTGGGCAACCAGTGATTGAACTTGTGGGATCTGGCACTGGGGGTTGTGCTCGCCGAATATAACAGGGAGATAGGTGAAGCTGGGGTCTTGGGTGATCTTCTCGGCGAGGTAATCCCGACAGATGAGCGACATGATCAAGTTGATCTTGGGCACAGCCATTCCACCAAAGCCCAGTGTAAAAAGGACCCCGAATGGGAGCAGCCACCAAATCTGTCATGTTTACAGGTCAGACAGTTGTTCCTGATGCTTTTGTTGCAAACCTCATAGTCACTCACGCTCGGTCTCCTCCATTTTGGCCGATCATCCGTAAGGTAAGTTGGCTGTTGATGCAATAGCCCATCGGTCTCATCAATTAGAGGAGTGGTTTCGTTGACATATTCAGTACGAGGAGTCACTGGGGTGTGCATCGATGCAATATCGGGCTCCCCCGCAAAGAGTTCTTCGTTCTCCATGGCAAAGTCGGTGACATTGGCGGTGATTCCAAAGTTGTCCAAGATTCCAAGTTTATCGCATAGTTGATTTGTAAGATTCAAACGGACTCATTCTCATATGAAAGAGGGGGGAATCGTTAGTGGAGGATCCCTTGAATTCTTATCGGGATTCGATCATTGGCAACCCCTTGCTCCGGAATCCCCGCACGGACTTAGCTTGGTTATATTAAGGTGTCATTCTGACGGCACAGAGTATATATATATCGTGCTCCGTATAGAATTGAAAATATATTACCTACAGTAGCCACGAAATTTTATACCAACAACGCCTCCAATACCTGCTGTGTACACATACATCCAAGGCTGAACTCTCCTAGTCTGAACAACACACATACAAGCCCTGTCAGCTTATATCACCATAGAAGCATTTTCTTGGCCTGCAAAGAATTTCTTCTGGCCCAAGCATCGCTCGCTGGTGCAACCCTGGCAACGCAGGGTCATCTGGCGAGAACACAATTCTCCCTTTCGCAAGTGGTCGCGAGCAATATCGGCAAGTGCCTGGATGAAGACTGGGCTTCCGTTCAAGCTCTCTGCACGCTTGACACCCGGGTTGTTGGCTTCATGGATGACTTCCTGATCCAACTCATATAGTGTCTCAATATGGTCACTTGTAAATGCAATGGGAACTAGGATCAAATCCGTCTGTCCTCGTTTCACATACTCTTGAACGGTATCGCTAGTCTGGGCCCCGAGCCACGCTTTGGGTCCCACCTGAGATTGCCAGCACAGGCGGTAGGGGTTTTTGAAGTTGAGTCGTTGCATTACGGCATGAACTGTCGCGGCAACTTCGGCGGGGTAGGGGTCGCCTGTGTGAGAGAGTAATTAGTGTAATTCTAGGAAGTAATCAGGGGACGTCAGCCTACCTCGGTTGATAACGCTCATAGGTAAGCTATGGGCCGAAAACAGCAACACGACCTTATCCCGCTTCTCCACTGGGTATGTCTTGAGCTGGGCCTCGATATTCTGTGCGAAAGCTTCCACAAGACCAGCGTGAGAGGGCCAACGGTCAATAACACTCCATTGGATTGAGCCAGCCGGCTCGGACCCTCCATTCGCGCGCTTTCCCTCGAGACGATTACGCCACTTCCATAGTTCGTTAAGGGAACTGCCGGTCGTTGAACAGGAGTACTGGGGGTATTGTGTAAATGCGACAGCACGTCCCCCCTTGCCATTGCCAAATCCATCGGCGAAAAGCTGCTCATACATGGTCTCGGTCAATGGGGCAGCATAGCGGAAGGCAACGTAAGGCTTATGCGGCGCAGTCTCCGGGGAGATCTTATCCAATACCTTGCACATTTCTGCACATTGGTACTCGGACCATTTCCGAATGGGCGATCCGCCGCCGATATCTGCGTACTGCTTTTGGATCTTTGGGGTTCTTCGACGTGCGATGAGGGGGCCGATATACGATTGGAATCGTCCTAGGGGAATCAAATCACCGTCGGCCTGGAATCCAAGGTGTTAGCATATAAACTTAACGTGGCAGTTGTAGCAATTTGACACATACAAATAGTCTGCTCAAAAAGTCCTCCACCTCGTCCGTCGTAGAAGGTCCACCCATGTTCATAAAAACCATAGCCGTCGGGCCCTTGGAGCCTGTCGCATCTTGTGTGACTGGCGGTACTACCGTCGCGAGACCTCGTTGATCGGTCATGCATCTCAATCGACTGTTAATTGCTGACCGACCAAGAGATGTGGTCCCAGTCAAGAGCTGCCGGGGGATCGCGAAAGGGCTGCGGAATGCCATGGTTGGGCCGAGGAGATATTATACGTAGGAATAGACCAAAAATTGGTACAAAAATACTAATGAGGAAATGACAATTTTAACTTATATCCGACCTGGACCTCGGAGTTGTTTGAATCCAGTTTTGGTTTCTCTACGTAGCTTCCGCCGCCCACCGGCCGTCAACCAATCACCGCGGGAGGATGTCAGCAGCTTCAGGCATCAGCGTCACCTGACTTTCGTGTCGCCCGCGTCAAAGAGCGCGTCTCCATACTTTGGACTTGATTAATTTACAACTTTTTAATCTCTTCATTCTCCCAAGGTTCCTCTATCTTGCAACTATGGCTGAAGATAGTTACACGCGCGAAGAGGATAATTACGAGGACGAAGAGCTTGACGAGACCGTGAGTATCAAAAGGTGGAGATATAGTTACCGACTGTTGACTGTTGCCTACATAGAGCTTCAAATCAGTGAAAGATGCGGTGCTCTTTGCTATAGACATTAGCAGCTCGATGCTCACACCTCGTCCATCGCCTGATCCTAAGAAACATGGCGACGAATCACCCGCATCTGCAGCTTTGAAGTGTGCATACCATCTGATGCAACAGCGCATCATCTCCAACCCTCATGACATGATTGGCGTTTTACTTTATGGAACCCAATCTTCCAAGTTCTATGATGAAAATGAGGAAGACCGCGGAGATCTGTCATATCCCCACTGTTATCTCTACACAGATCTTGATGTCCCATCGGCCCAGGAAGTCAAGCAACTGCGGTCTCTCGCATCTCCAGTAGATGCTGATGATGACGTGCGGCAGGTCTTGGAGCCATCAAAGGAGCCAGTGTCGATGGCTAATATGCTGTTCTGCGCCAACCAAATCTTTACCTCGAAGGCTCCAAACTTTTCATCCCGGCGGTTGTTTGTTGTGACCGACAATGACAATCCTCACGCAGACAATAAGGGAATACGGTCTGCTGCAACAGTCCGCGCAAGGGACTTGTACGATCTTGGTGTCAACATCGAGCTGTTTCCCATCTCTCAGCCAGGCCACGAATTTGACACCTCCAAATTCTATGATGTAGGTTATTAGCCCTGATTATATAGGGGTATACTCACGATTGGCAGGACATTATCTACAAAACATCGCCCAGTGATGGAGATGCCCCTGCATACCTACAGCCGGACACCAATATATCGACAGCCAAGGGTGACGGGCTCTCATTGCTCAATTCTCTATTGTCTAGCATCAACTCGAGATCTGTCCCCCGCCGCTCGCTGTTTTCAAATGTACCCCTTGAGATCGGACCTGATTTCAAGATCTCCGTCAATGGATATTTGCTCCTCAAAAAGCAAGAGCCTGCCAGGAGTTGCTTCGTCTGGCAAGGAGGCGAAACTGCCCAGATTGCCAAAGGCGTCACAACTCTAATGTCCGATGCTACAGGTCAGGAGATCGAGAAGACTGACGTTCGAAAGGCATACAAGTTTGGTGGTGAGCAGGTTTCATTCACCATCGAAGAACAACAGGCTCTAAGGAGCTTCGGTGACCCTGTGATCCGTATCATTGGATTCAAGCCACTGTCCACCCTCCCATTTTGGGCCAATGTCAAACACCCCTCCTTCATCTATCCCTCCGAAGAGGATTACATTGGCTCAACACGGGTCTTTTCTGCACTGCAGCAGAAACTCCTCGATTCCGAGAAACTGGCTTTAGTTTGGTTCATCCCCCGCAAAAATGCCTCACCAGTCTTGGCTGCTATGATTGCTGGGGCTGAGAAGATTGACGAGAATGGTGTGCAGAAAATCCCACTTGGGATGTGGATTATCCCTCTTCCTTTCGCAGACGATGTGCGCCAAAATCCAGAGAGCACCGTCCACCGTGCAGGGGACGCGCTGAATGACGCTATGCGCGATGTTGTTCGCCAGTTGCAGCTTCCTAAAGCTGTATATGAGCCTTCGAAATATCCGAACCCCTGTAAGCCCCTGTCAATGCAATTTGTTGAGCATGATACTGACCAATTTTCAGCACTTCAATGGCATTATCGTATCTTACAGGCTATCGCCTTGGACGAAGATTACCCGGAATCACCAGACGACAAGACTGTGCCTAAGTACCGACAGGTTCACAAGGTTGGCTGCTTCTATGATCCCCGAACTTTACCGGAATTTACTGACCAAATGCACGCTCAACCACAGCGCGCTGGCGACTATATTCTTAAATGGGCCGATGAGCTGAAATTACAGGCCTCCGAGATGTTTGGTGGGTCAGCAGCCACCTCTACGCTGGTAAAGCGAGGTGCAAAGACGGAGGCTGCTGGTGATCACCCAGCAAAGCGGGTGAAGCTTGAAGACAACACCTCTGGAGTGGAAGCTGAGGTAAAGAAATGCTACGAGAAGGGCACTGTTTCCAAGGTGAGCATTCAAATTCTCTCGGGTATTTGACCAAACTAATACTAATACTCGCGTTCAGCTTACCGTGGTTGTGCTGAAGGAATTCTTGCATTCACATGGCCGCGCTACAGCAGGGAAGAAAGCAGATCTCGTAGAACGGGTTGAACAGTACTTTGAGAAAAAGTTTTGAACACTGAAGTTTACGTTGGATCGTTTTGGTGTGGGACCCAGGGTTGCTGCAATCTAGGGCCCGATTAATGAGTTACGAGTGTATCCTACTTTTCTGTTTACATACGGCCATGGTCGTTTCGAATCAATAATCTTTGTCCAACATACCCCTAGCACTCAAGAAAAAGCATAACCCTTAAGTCAAAAAATAGAATTGATATCACTAATCCAGCAGTAAAAGATCATTGCACTAAAGTAATGAAGGCCCTCTTGTTATACCGAATGCATCATATAATGTTCAAATTTAGATATACAAAGACTTACGTATACAACCAAATACCAGCATGATCAGTGTTGACAGTAACCCGCTGGGTACGCGCCAATGTGCCGTCACGATCTTCAACGATTTCGTGGGCCACAACTCTACACATGGCATGTAGGGCAGCTGTAATAAGAGGGCCGGGAATGGGCCGGGAATGATCGTAGCTCGCTACCCTCAAAACTTGACTGCATCCCAAAGCTCTTTGTCTTGAGTGACCTGGGAGTGTTCTTTGTAATATACTCGAAAATCCGAGCAGCATCCTGGGGAGCTGGAGTAAAGTCTGTATCCATGAACGTCCCGGGGCCGTAGATATCGGTGCTCGGTGTGGTTTTGTGTTGATGGGGCATTGTGAAGAACAAGAATGAAGACTTGGAATAAAGGCAAGGACGAAGTATACTCGATGCAGCTTCTATAGTCGGACAATATAACACGCTTACTGTGGCGAAGTATCTATACCTCTTCGCCAACAATCCTTGAAATATATTGATCTTCCCGTTCCGAAACTTCGAAGCTCCCGAGCTCGGAAGGTCAGAAATGGCACCAGATGTCTTGGCTTTACCCCAAACGTATTTTTCCTTTTTATTTTCAGTTTCTTTCATTGGCTCCAAGCCTTTTGTCCCACAAAAGGCTAAAATGTCTCCGTCCAATCATGCAAAGATCATTGAGCTTTGTCGGATCGGCTTCAAGCCGCTGTTTGTGCCGAGGCATATAGCCTTGTCTCGAGGGGTGTCGTCTCAGCTGAAGACCTTGGTTAGTATTATTGGTTTGATTGGATGTGTGCGACTTGCTCTGACTTTATTAGACAAAACTGTGACATCTGGCCTTGGCCGTCGTTAGGCATTGACTGGACCCATCATGGCCAACACTCTTGGTGGAGGTGGAGACTTTAATCATTTCATGAACCACTTGGGGCCGGCGTCGAAAACGCGGTTGGATGACATGCACCGGCATGAATTTGATGCGGATTCTCAAGATGTCGACGTCCTTAAAAGAGAGTGGATGAGTGGACTTCGCAGGGCAACTTGAAAGAGATTGAGAAAAGTCGGGACAAACTTTTGGTTGGCTTGATCAAGAGCAAAGCTGAGGGTTCCGCCTATGATTATTGTTAAGGCAGCCTTTCTGCCTCGGGAAGATAAAGGCCTTACTCCTTGCCTATTTGATCTTCCTTCTCTCTTGGAAACTAGCCCAATACAACCAATGGCTTCTTTCCTTTGATTATGAAAGTTCTAGCAGTATCCAAAATCGGTGGGGGTCATTTAGACTGTAGGCAGTGTTGTGATAAATCAAAGTACGGTGGCCTTCGTTCCCAAGGTTGACAGCGATGTCCTTTGGTATATCAATAAGCAAAACGTGCAAGTGTTGTCAACCTAGCTTTGAGCTAAATTTACCGCCATATTTAATTACCGTGAGCTTCTTGGAAGTTTTCAACGACGGATTGTCAGGGCGCTTAATTTTACAAGTTAGTGGTTAACGACCTTACACGCAAAATGTATTGATAGTTGAACCGTATAAAGCCAATCGTTGGATGTGAGCACTAAATATCGATACGCTACAGTTAATAGAGCAACAGTTTATAATCAGTTTAGGTCGAATAGTGTCTTTAAGCTTGAGAAATGCATTCAACTACGGCTGATCTTGTTTGCAGCTGGGCGCAGTTGTGTGGAGTCAAGTCACACGTACACACAAGACCCAAATCAACAAAATATCCAAAAAGTGAAGAAAATTATTTACAAGAGATAGGCATTCTCATAGCAAATCACAGGCGGAAGACTTGTGCAGAATCTAGAAGCAAGTGTCTACCGGACTTGAGCTCCAAAGGTTTCGCCAATAGGGTTGGGGCCTTCCTAATGAGTTCCTGGAAGTAAGGTGCAGCACGGTGTCTTTCCAATGCATCCTGGTTTTCATATCTGAGAGTGTGTTAAGAGACCAATAATAAACATTGTTAAGCCACAAAAAGGAAAACAGAAGACAGAGCGTGGACGCACCTTTCGACGACTATGACTTCATTTTTGTCCGCAATGGAGAAGGCATAGTATACAGTAGTCTCAGGCTCATTCTCTTGCACCTTCCGGGTAATACTGGCTAATTCGGCAACAAGCTATAGGTAGAACGCGAAAGCTCATCAGTTCAGAAGTCCACATTCGGGGGAAGAGAAAGTACTTCTCATGACAACAACCGTGATCAGAAGGGACATAGGTCCGTCAGCCAGACCAGTTAAAGATATGACTTACTTCGTCAAATTTTTCCGCCTTGGCTGTAAGAATGGCAACCTGATTGATTACTTCGGACGACATTTTGCGACTTTAGCGTAGCTGCATGGCGTAATGTAAGGCAAGAAAAAAGGTATAGTGCAGGGGCAAATTAAACAGTTGCCGCTAGGGAGGGACAAACTTCAATGTTTCCAGGGGCCATAAGACAGTTATATACTCTCAACATAAGATAGATTGGTGACGTGCACCTCTACCTAGGTACCTCGGTAGGCATTAAGGTCATTAATAATCCAAGTTCCGCAAAAACCGGGAACCACAGCGTTCGGTATGGTCTGCCAAAAGCCCCGTCCAAATTCAATTGTAAATCCAATACTTCACAGGAGAAATTCTAGGTATACTATGCTTGCCATATTGTTCTAGGTCATTTTGTTTGGTCCCCATCACGGAAGTGGCAAGTTAGACTATATGACGTTTTACTAAGATGTAGCAGCCCGAGCCTCGGGAAGCCGATAGTTTGGCTTAAAGTGTTTTCGGGGTTCCAAATTGAGTGGGTCGGAGGGACCGTCGTATCCTGAGGTCGGAACATCCTAACTAGGCTTCCGGTTGTATTCCAGAAGTTACCAAATCTGGAAATCGGACAATCTGGTCGGCTCGCTCGTGCCATATAACAGTCAATCATCTTAAAAACAATGGAATAGTACTTAAGGCTGTGGTTTACCCAACTAACTTGCCTGTCAACTCTTTCCTGCACAAAAGCTTAATCACCTGATTTCTTTAGATCTCTTTTCATATACTCTCGAAATGGTCCAATCTCCCCTTGCTACGGCTCCTATAGGTCAACTATATTTCCTCGACGTTGGCATTTCATATCCAGAACTCAACGACGGCATTCTTGCCAATCAGATGGCTCTGGTCTCCACGAGCTGGTTACCAACATCGGAAGTTTGCCCGACGGAATCGCCATTGACACTGGTCACCAGCACATACACTGGACGAATATGGGAGTCCCCTCTGCCAAGGATGGGCCCATACAACGCAGCGGTTTATCCGGTAACAATATCGTGACGATCATTCCACCAGACCAGTCACATACGCCGAAAGAGCTGACTATTGCGCTCAAATCAAAAATGTTGTACTGGTCAGACCGAGAGAGTATGAGAGTTATGGGGGTAAATATGGATGATAGTGATGTTGAAATGCATTACCAGGCTGGTGTTATCGATATAGATAGCTAGGTTGTGCAGAACTGGTGTGTTGGCATTGCTGTAGACGAAGAGTCTAAGCCTGTCTTTTTGAGGGCTATCGAAGGGAAACGAAGGACGAATTTTTCAAATGGATCTCGAAAGGGCCGGAGATATCCAGGTTCTTCTAAAAAATCTTCCGGAACCATCGATTTAGAATTGAACCACGCTTCTGGGACACTGTACTGGACTCATCGTGGTGATCCACCACACGGCAACACCGTAAATTCAGTTGCCCTTACGGATGTGTCCACGAATAACGTGACACCAAAGATCCCGGCTCGCAAGCTTCAAGAAGAGATTGGACTTGCTTTGGACCTCAAGAATAACCGTATGTTTTTCGGCGACCTTGGAGGCTCTCTGTACAGTGCCAATTTGGACGGGTCCTGCAGGACTGCGATTTTCCCTGACATCGGAGGCTCGATCACAGGGGTAATCTATGTTGGTGAGTAGTTATTGACTATTTATTGACTGTGATCTGATTTCTTCCCTGTACATTTCTGTTTAGTTTTCACGATATATTCTTGGTTGCTGCTCTATAAAAAAATACACAGCATTCATCGAAACTATGCATTCTCCTTGCCATTTTCAGGCATTTTAGTAAGCTTAATAACACATTCAGGGTCAATAAAGTAATATTAGTCGAATTTGATCTTGTATTAACATTTTTAGTGATGCCCTGCGTCGGCATGAGCGCAGCCACAGTGTTCAACTGGAGAGCCTGACTACTGTATCCCCACGAGGATTAGCTGACAGTTCTGCGATACTCACGCCTCCATCCGCAGCTGATTCGTTCAGGGTATTTGCGGGGCTGCCTTCTGGATCAGCAACTCATGTTTGCATTTGGGTCGCCGGAGTTCAAGTTGCTAGGTGATGGAGCTGCGGAGGTCGCTTGTTTTCCTGGGAATGCTCAAAGTAGTGAGCGATCCGTGGTTACGAATTTGGATTAATTGTATGGCATGATTGATTTACTACAGCGGGGTGGACGTTGGGGTATTTCACAGGCTTTTGCGAATGTGCTTTCTACAGTGCTGGAGGCGGGCAAGGATAGTGCTTATGGATAAACTGGTGTTTTTGTTATATTGTATCTGAGCCTTAATGCGAACTACCAATCACTAGCAATATAATCAAAAATTCCACCTGAGCAGGACTATTTTTCTACATTACCAAATGCTTATATAGCAATGACTGCCGATGCTAACATCCGATTGTTTCTCCCCGATATCTTGCGGGGTGTGGCTCCACTATGTGGGACGCTTGTTCGTTTACAAGCTTGAGGCAAATGATATCCTGTGAGAATATTTCTACCTTGGTAAATGATAGTTGGAACTCAGTAGATACTAGCCTTAAGCACTTAATTAATGTTTTGTTCCATTTCATTGTGTTATCTTGTGAAGTTTATATGCAAAGATATATCTTTGATACTCCACACATATATCCGAACTCTTACCATCTCCTGCGGGTAAATTCTCAAGACAAATTATATGTTAGCCTTGGTCCAATCATAAGAAGTGTAGTTATTACCAAAATCATCACAGATTGTGGGTGATGTACAGGTCCATCCCCCACATGAAGAGAATCGTAGGGCTGTAGCTCTACCCCGTAAAAACAGTTCAAATAAAGATCGGTTTATAAGTATGGCGATCTCTCTTTCCAATAATGATTCTCAATTGCTCTACTTCTAGCACTTAGGACAGTAATGCCGGTCTTCACATTCCTCGTCATCTGATCATAGTCATAATTAATAATAGAACCCACAATATACGGCAAGCTTAAGGCCATTTGGGAGTTTCTACCTCTTCAGCTGCGAAAATGATGTCCTTTCAAGATGTTCTTCCTCCAACTACACGGAGATACAGATATGAGGGGTACCATCAATGTCTTGGGGTTTTGGAACAAGAGTCCGAGAGATGGGAATGTGAAGAAGTTCCACTCGGATGCGCATATAACCCTTATTTCATTATGGACATTGACGAATGCTCCTTCCTTAAGTGTTTTGTAAATTCTGGAGATAAACTACTAATGCTATCATGGGAAAGCTACGATCATGTCTCTCAGTCCGCTCTGTTAAAAATGGAGTCTTCAGCCCACGCCGTTGCCGCCGAAGCTTTTAACACCATCTTTTCTGCCTGGGCTAGAAGAGTGGTCGACCCCCTTCTCTCCCCCCCAAGTACGAGAACTGTCCGTGGGCAGACCCGAACCAAGAAAGCCGACATCTCTTGGAGCCCAAGAGAGATGCCAAATGGCCGATCGCATAAGTGGCCAACTTTCGTTGGCGAGGTTGCGTGGTCGGAGTGTCGCACCAAGCTCCAAGAAGATATCAAGTTCTAGCTAGACGATCCAGATAGTGCCATTAATGCCGCCATCACCATTAGTGTGCTCCGCGATAAGATAATGGTGGAGAGCTAGGAAAGGAGCTATGACAAGGCTCCATCGCCTAACCAAAAAATTGAAATTCTCCGCAAGCCTCGTCTAGGCTGTCCTCGGGTCAATGGCCAGCTAAAGATACAATTTTCGGATATCTACTTAAGAGATAAGAGAGACGGGGAGAGCGATTTCCTTCTGACGGCAACAGATATGACCGAGCTTACAAGTCACATCTGGAAATACCAATACCCAACTGGCGAGAAAGATAGCTCCCGGTAGGGCCTGGTAAAGAGTCTACAATACCTAGATGGTGTGGACTCATTCTTACTTGTCATTTCTTTATTCCCAGGGACGGATCGAGCGCATCATGGAGACCGATCTACTGCGGTACTCTGAGCGAGGGATTGTACGGAACACGAAGGTTGTAGATGTCAAGATTGACGAAGAGGGAAATTTTGAGTTCCCGGTGCTTGTGACTCTGTCTACGGATGGTTTTGAGAAGACAGTTCGCACGAAGCATCTTATTGGTGCTGATGGGGCGCATTCGGTCGTCCGGCAGTGTATGGGGCTGTGGCTGGAAGGAGAGTCTGGGGACCTTCTTGATCGAAACAGTGTCTCTGTACAAGCACTGGAGGCAGTCACCTTGCTAGAAGCACAGTTCCCCAAGTCGACTATTGAGCAGATTATTCTGCATCCCCAGCTGCATCGGTCCTTTGAGTGGAACGACGTGCCGACATGTGTGAAACAACAAACTGAGATGCGCTTCTATGATGGGTCAGCTTTAGGTGATGCATATACTACCTATGGTGTAGACTCAGCACAGGGCACATTGGTGGTGGTCAGGCCTGATGGGTATGTTGGCGTTTTTGCTTGTCTTAGTGAGTGCAGAGGGTGGGTGAATATACGAGGCAGTGCATTCGGACTGTCTAGTAATTAGCATCTGTCTTGGGCGTGTTGGTGTAACCAGAAAGATATCGAGATGTTTTGTATGTTTTGACCATGTAAAAGGGAGGTAAAGAAGACTGTACAAGTCTACTATTGTAATAATGTGATATGAGAGGTTTAAACAAGACTTTCCAAGATTTCAAGCTTCTATATGTCAGCCTTTCAGTCTGGACTAGATGCAGTACCCTGGTCCTTCTCCTTCTTAGGCCCAATAGGAATTCCTTTCTGAGACAATCATATTGTTAGACATTCTTTCATTTTACCCTTGCGGTGAACATTTCATGCTTATTAAAAGGAATGTGGGTGGTTTAAGCTAGTACCATGTGGCTGAGACTGGGTTGGATAAATGTTCGCGCCGTTTGCTGGTGATTCTTCGGGCTAGGTCCTACTGTTCTTTTGTGGAAAGAAGGCTTCTTCCTTCTCTCGCTCTTTGTTCTTTCTCTTCCTCCGGTTCTCTGTTAGCTTGCAATACAATCAATTGACTGCGCTTCTTAGTGCTGCTAATTATGTATCTCTAGCTGCATCAGTTCTCTGAGTGGAACCACCTTTCGATGTGCACGGAGCAGCAGGCTTTTTGGATGATGCGTATGGGATCTCTGGCGTAGACCCAGCACGAGAGTAGGATTGGGGGTAGTCAGGCCTAATAGATAAATCGACGTTATTGCGTGTCTTGATGACGTGTAATAGGTTGATGGGTCTCTTGAAGCAGCGCATGCGGACTGTCTCCTGTAATTAGCACCTGTCTTGATATTATAGGAGCTTGTTGATAGAATCAATAAATCCCAAGCCTGAATGACGTGAATGATGAGATGCTTTGGCCACCTGAATATTATTAGAGCACAGAGTCACGTTTGATAGAGGTCGAACATGTAAAAATGTGAATGCTGAGATGTGTGGTAAGAATATAAATTTCGTGTACTCTGATTATCCAGAAGTCCATCAATAAGAATGATAAAATATGTTCACGAGGAACTTTGTCCTCAGCGCGCTTGAACGCAATGAATGTATAATAAAAAGCGCCCCTGGAAACTCTAACGCAACAAAATGGATGATCGGATTTCAACTGGGCAGGTTTGTACTGTTGGGTGTTTGTACTGTCGCAAAAATAATTTGTGCATAATGACGAAAATGTATGTGAGGCGAAATTGTAACGCCACGTGTCCCACGTTATGTAAATGCCAGCCTAGGGGTGTCGCTGGATTTGGCAATGAATACTCAAGCCGAGAGCACGCATTCAACACTGCCCGTAAACTTGACAATAGCACACTTGTTCATCGGGACAACTGTAAAAGACGATTAGTTCAACATTACAACGAAATGTGATCGACCATAACTTACTATACCCCTTTCATGCCAAAAATGATATGCCACAAGAACTCCATAACCCTCCCTGACGAAGCGTCGCCAAGTTCCGTATCGATAATCCATTGCCGGAACTTGACATAATCCTCCAACGGACGCTTGCGAATCTGATCTCGCGAGATAGCGAATTGCGCGCAGCATGCAGCGCCAATCTGGGCCGGTTTGCGAATATAATTCTGGCCCGGAACCTCCTGATCCGTGGGCGAGGAAATATTCAAGGGAGGCGTACTCGTGCCATCGAAGACGTCTGCCCATATCTCGTCGGTGACATGACTATTGAAGCGGTGGGCGCTCTTGCAGCCCGGATTCCAATTGCAGCGAAGATTCACATAGCCATTCTGCTGGACGAAATCAAGTTTTAAATTGCGCATGGCTATGACGTTGTCATGGAGCGGCGCATCAACGTGCCAAGCCATAAGAAAGCCTGCGCGGTGAGCGTGGAGAAAGACGACGGTCGAAGGAAGATTGTCGTAGTTATCAATTATATACGTGAAGTAGGCCATAGACTCGTGGCCTTTGTTCAATGGGGTCATAAGAGTGCTGCCGTTTAGTCGTGTCTCGGGCGAGGGGTTGACTGTGTAAATCGCCCGTTGCCAGCTGTTTAGAGACAAAGAAACCCAATCAGCCGTGCGTGTTGGGAGTGTTGGAGATGAGAAAAAAACACTCACTCAGGAAGCTCATCCTCCACCCATTCGGTAGGCTCTTCTTCCAGCTTGGCCATAACAATCACCTTATCACCCGGTATGATCTCGCTGTGTGGGCTTGGGGCGGTGCCATTGCGATCTAGCCAATTAATCACATATGACCCGGCGCCATATTGATCGCAAATGTCTTGTAGATGCGCCTCGAGTAGATATAATGAGAATAAAACCAGACACAAGACGCAGAACCCTGCGATACGGAATCCACCCTTCATTATGAATAATGAGTGAGAGAGATCTCCGGGGGGACTTTGTGGAGAGGTACCCGTAGGTGTGAATTCAAGGTAGAGGTTTCACCAATAAGCCATTGATCTATACTGCTTCCGATGTATAATGATGATGCGAAATCGAAGGGCAAGTTTGATCGAAAGTAGCAAGAGCCCTAATAACAAGTTTGAGAAAAGCAAAATAGTACAAAATGAAGGCGCAGTGGAAGGTCGAGATCACAATGGAAGGAGAGGAGGAAACTAGGGCAAGGAAAATTTGTACTGGGAATAAAGTAAAATAAAAGAGAAGAGCTTCTCTCATAGTGGACTCGCAACCCCAAACTTTAGGATGTCATGCTCATATCATTATTGGCCACATGAGGCGTTAGTTCAGGGGAGCCGTCTTTAAACAGGGGGTGGGGGGTGAATCTGTAGCCATATTGCGGTACCATACTAGTACCTCCACCATTGGTATTGAATTCAGATACGCGGCCACTGTTATACCATTACATTTGAATACCATATTATAGATAACATGTTCAACGCTAAAAAAAGGTAAGAACGGTTAATTACCGTATGGTGAGGTATTAGAATACAACCACGTGATTTATTACTTGCATGAATTTCTACTCTTACACAAGCTTACTCGTGTATATTATTTACTATAGAAATTTAGTACTTTGTATAGTATAACCTACATTTACTAGTTCGATGCCAAGGAGTGTTTGGGTTTTGGTTTTGGACCCTTCGATGGTTCTAAGGTGTGACAAAGCTTGGCTCTGGGGTACGCTTACCCTTTTAAGCGTAGATTTTACTCTTGAGCCATGGACGGGCAGGCTTAACGTTAAAGGAATGACCCCAGCACGAAATTGTACATAGGCTGACGTAGGCAACATTCAACCTGTCGCAAAGACTCTCTGGAATCCATCGAGGCGACACGCGTGTTTTTTATCGCCCGTACCATGGAATGCACGTGGCGTTACAAAGTAGTTTGGGATCCTGTCGTGATTGTACGTGGCCCACCAGACTTTTGGTAAACTCGTATCACGGTGGGGCGTCATTGGTTGAAATGGCGCTGGAGCCTTCCAACCTTGGAAGGTTGGTCGGCTGCGTTAAACCCTTTTATCGATACACAGCCTACTTCGTACTTAGGATAAAACACTCCACGCCCCTTACACGGGCCTTTGAAAAGTTCGGGGTCCTAACATGTGGGTTGTTTGATTGCGGCGTGTGGTTCTGGCAGAATCAGGCCCACATCCTGGCCGATCAGCGGCATTGCATTGTAAGGTCTCGAGGCACATACATGGATGAGATCAGAGGTTCGACATTACAATGTGCAATAGATATCATAAAGGAAAATATTTTAATCCCCTGAGGGTATAATGCGATCATCGCGTTGCGCTATAATGGGGCCAATTTACATTTCACACTTGGGCCGGAAGCGAGTCCTAACTTACTCAAGCGGGGAGCAATCAAGCGAGACATTCTACAGGCCCGGGCGCTTTTATTATCGTGTCATCTCAACAATTTTGAATTGGAATAACGTTGCCTTTTACACAATATACTTTGTCGTCCTTGATGGCAATGGAATTATCGATTACAATGATTGCAATCGTGCCACGTGGTCGACACATGTATTATTTCATGGCTCTTTGGATAGTGACGATCTCGGTGATCTCTCGGGGATGACGTACCTCCAGTATTGGCTTGGACTATCGTATTGTTATGTAGTTATGCTCCGTACAACATACATCGATTTCTCCATAATTGGTAAATGGGCACAGGAGCCTAAACTAGTATATGGGATGAAGTACATCTCGAGAATAAAGTATTTGCCTAATCCCACACCCACGTTCAATATTTTAGCGAGGTATCTTGGAGACGGCAATTCCTTACATTCATCATCCAGAATCGACACTTATGCAAGATAACGTTCCTAATCACACGGTAATTATCAAGAAATGGTTGCCGGAGAACAGTATGTGCACAATGGCATAGCCGCCATACGCCAAATTTGAATTAAATACGTGAGTTGTAGATATATATATATCGGGAAGTGCATGTTTCCTAAAACTGTACCAATAGTATCTCGACACCCATTGCTACAAAATATTACTAGGCTCCCCCCAAAAAAGGTTATATTCTTTTGTATATTACGTATTTTAAAGATCAACTGATTTATAATTGAATCACCTCCGGAGCCCGGGGCCGTCTACGTTATAAATGTATGTGAAGCACCAATGTCAAGGTAAATCAATAGAGATAATCAACAGTAAAACAGAGAAGTTTTGATACATTGCCAGAGGACAAAAGTTGCAGTCCAGCTGCTTTTTGTGTCTATATTATACTACATGGAGATTCGGCTAATCACTATCATCACCTTCTTCATCGCTAACCTCCTCCCCATTTGCAATCGCCTCCTCTCGAATCTTGCGCGCACGTTCCCGCTTCTTGTTCAGCAAATTATTCAACTTCTTTGCAACGTTGAAGACACCCCCAGTTCCCTCGCCACAGGCAGCACACGACGGGGTCTTCCGGTACCGCTGTAGGGCACAGGCTTCACAGAAATAGTGCCCACATTTGGTGATGATAGGTTCTTGATAGGGTTTCTTGCAGATGAGGCAGGCGAATGGGATGCTCTCTAGCAATTCATCCTCGTCATCTTCATCATCTTCCTCGAGTTTGCCCGCGCCTTTTCGTTGTGATACCACTCGTCCGCTTAATTGCTTGCCCTTGGTGTTGACTTCCCAGTCACGATCTAGCTCCCAACCTGCCTTGTAGGCCTCACGAGAATGGAGATATTTACAGCTATCTCCGAAGCCACACTGATTTCAAATGGATTAGTATCAATTCATGATAGACAGATGGAGGCGAGGGCATAACTCACGTAGCCAGTTTGTTTCCAATCTTTGCACACATCGGGGGCATAATCCATCACTGTGATAGTCCTAACGTTGGTGGAGGCTTTGACGGGACCGAATTTCCCTGGTGCATCGGGGTTCTTCTGAATGAAAGATTGATAATTGGCGGCACCTTTGTAGGTTCCGTCCGGGTGTGAGGTAGAAACTGGATTTGCTCGGGTTGTGCCCAGCAAGCTCTTCTCGCTCAAGTTCTCATCATACCAGTCGGAACGCTTTGTGGCATCGTTGCTCGAGGTCAATGGAGCGGGAACCGCGGTCATAGGCTCGTCTTCTGCGTGATGTTTCCTTGTCGCATTCGATGTGGATGATGCGGTGACAGCTGCATTCTTGCGTCGTCTCTTGATCCGTCGCCCTTCGTCATCATCGGACGATACAAAGTCGGAGTCGGAGTCAGAAGCTGGAGGTGGCGTCGCGGGCTTCTTGCGAAAGTTGGCTTTGCCCTTGGAGCGCTTCTTGAAAGCGACTTGGGGCACGGCGTCTGCGACTTCGATTTCTTCGCCCATGTTGTATACGTTGGGTATCGGTGAAGGTTAATCGTAGATGTCCAAGCAATTGTGTCAGACGCAGAGGTTGTATACCTTGAAGCAACCCGCAACTTCCATGTTGGAGAACCCTCGAAAATGACTAAGCAGATGGCAAAATAAATGCAAACAAGGCAAACAACCTCCTCACTTGGGACGCGTTTGATAGCGAAAATCGCAAAAACACAAGCAGGAACCCGTCGAATCAGCACTTGATATTGATTTTACACTTTTATAGTAGATTTAAAGGTCCCAATTCAGAACAAAGAATAGAGCTTAGTATCGTAGATTTGGCTCTCCTCGTATGGGGTGATTATCGATCGTGAATCTCAAACACCGGCGCCAATTGGCAATAATAACAGCACGTTCACTTCATTCTCGTTCTCTTCCCTTTTCTCCCCCGCCGAGTCCTCCAAACTCGACCTATCCAATCACTACCTACGCTCCCTACGCTCCCTTTTCTTTTTTCCATCCTTTTTTTTTTTTAATTAGCTGTCCTTTTCTTTCCCTTTGTGTTTTTGTCATTCGTTTATTCAGAATTCAGACCGAGAGTTGGCGATATCTCCCTACAAATCCCGAGCACTTTGTTGTGGTTAGTTGCATCCCTACGCGCGTGTCTGGCCAATCTCACCGGGAGCTCACTGATTCGTCCAAAGGTCCTCGGTGTTTGTTGTTTTTAATCGTGTGGTCTTTTCCCCCTCTTCCCTTCCACATCTCTTAACGGTGTTCCACGCCCATCCCGGCATCAAATTAGCGTGTGGTAATCTTGAACAACGTGCGAACAACCTCTGGTCGCTGGTCGGCTCGGCAAAGATCCCAACGGAAAGGATATTGCGACAACAGTTTTTGACCCAGTGCGGTGATTTGGATGATGCCCGCGGTCTAGAATCCAGAATAAGATTAATCCGCGAACCCACGATATCTCAACGGCAACTGTGTCCTCGTCATTAAGAGGATTCAGATGCCGTTTGAGGCCCCCGATTCCCAAATAATGACCGCATCCAACTCTGAGACCACCGGGTCATTTGCGTCCATGGACGACCCCTTCGTTGCAAATTCCGGAAGGCCAGCTGTGTCTCGCGACCATCGAAA
Organism: Penicillium robsamsonii; assembly: GCF_028829455.1. Lineage (NCBI taxonomy): Eukaryota > Fungi > Ascomycota > Eurotiomycetes > Eurotiales > Aspergillaceae > Penicillium > Penicillium robsamsonii. Next base: position 6,634,401 of record NW_026643219.1, on the reverse strand, counting down.
CTCGTCCTTTGATACACAGATATACAGCCTGAATGCATCTTCACCAGCACAGGCCAAACGGGCCCTCGAGGCCCACTTGGTGGAGACAGAGCGTCGACTGGAGGAGGCTTCAAGGCTAGGGACGGCCCTTATCGATCAGCAGCGGCAACTATCCGAGCAGTTGAAGGAGGTCGAGCAGCAGCAGAATGAGGGAGAGATGGGCCCGGATCTGCGACGCAAACTTGCAGATTTGGAGAAGGAGTACAACGAAATTGGCCGTGAATCAGCACGTGCATTTTTAGCGCCCAAACGTCTTGCTGGAGGCCCGGACGATGCTCAGCTTGGGACGCCGTCTTTCGATCAAAAGGTACTGCCTGGGTCTTACATGTGACTCTGGTCTAATTTCCAGCCGAACTAACATCAAATTCTGATAGTCACCCCTAAGCCCCGCTTTGTTCGCCAGTCAGGCCACAAATTCCCCTAGCAAAGTCAGCGTTCCATCTCGCAAGCAGCGCAACCAACCATCGAACCGTGTCCACGATATCGAATTTGCGACTGAGATCTCCACTTCACTTTTGGCCCAAGTCCGCCAACTGCAAGCTCTTCTCGCAGAACGGGATGAGACACTCAAGTTCGTTAATCTGGAAAAATCGCGACTTGAGTTGGAGGCAGAGGGGTATGGACAAAGAATCCGGGCGCTCGATGACAGTGAGCAACGCTACAAGGACGAGAACTGGGCGCTGGAGACTCAAGCACATGAGTTGATGGCAGCTGCAAGGGATGCCGCGGAACGTGAACAACGGCTCAACAGTACCATAACCTTGTCAAATGCGGAAAAGAACGCCGTGGAACGAGAGCTGGAGGAGTTAAGGCAAGCGAATGCGAGGTTACTTGAGGACCAGAGCCTCACACAGAAGGCAAATGATGCGGAAATCCACCTACTGCGGCGAAATCTGACTTCTGGCGAAGCGGAAAAGTCTGCGCTCCAAAAGAAGCTGATGGAAATGACTTCTCAAAATCAAGAACTCGCCAAGGCAGTTGCCATGAGGCTTCGGGACCATGAAAACCAAGGCTCGAGGGATATTTCGTACGACGACGAGGGCAATGAGCCCGAGCATATTACACCTGAAAGCTCTCCGCCACCATCCCCCAACAAGTTCACTCCTCGACATGGCCACCTCGAATCGGAAACCTTGAAGAGCTCGCTGGGCCATGCTCATCGCATGATCCAGAACCTGAAGAGCACAATTCACCGCGAGAAGACCGAAAAGATTGAGCTCAAGCGCATGCTGCAAGATGCTCGTGATGAGGTTGAGCAACGGCGCCGTGAGAGCACTGCGCCAAACGGAAGCAGCAAACGCCAGAAGACAAAGACGGATGCGTCCCGAAAGCCTCCCCGCCCCGATCTTTTGGGTGCCGGCCGTAAAGAGAAGTCATTTGTTGAGCTTCATGACACCGATTGGGAAGACAATGCCGGTCAAATCAGTCCCACCCAAACCCACACCAAGGTGGTGTCTACTAGAGGCCGCCCTCGCTCGGAGTCTCCTGATGGACCTAGCGACGTCTATCAGACAGCTACCGAGGCGGAAGATGGATTTGAAACAGCTAATGAGCGGGCAACTGCAACTGAGAGCGAAGCATTCCAGACCGGTGTGGAAAGCATGGCCGATGACAGCAGTGATTCGGCAGATCTTACTGAGACGGAATGTAACGTACAGACAACTCCTCGGAGCCGAGTGCCTTCTTCCCTGATCATGGCCAAAGCTCGTGACCGCAGCTCATATCATAGCACGGCCTCGGCGTCTTCCGATGAAGAAGAATATGACGGAGCATTGGGCTCTCCGAGTCAAATGCACATCTACCGACCCCGTGTTAAGTCTAAACGCAGCATTTCGAGACGCATTCGTCCATCTGGAGAGGCCACATTCGCATCCACCAGTCGACCTTCGAGTTCCCGCGCCTCTGTAGCACCCAGCTTTGCGCCAGCACCAGCAGCTCAAGAGGGCCAGAGCCTCTTTGCTGAACTTGCAGAGTTTGACAGCACCGAGGACGACGAAGTAACCTCTCAGGCCTCGACACCGCGCATGGAGCCTGCATCGGATTCACGAAGACCCTCGGATGCAATGCTGGATGCACCACCCAAGCCCGCAATGGTCGATTCTGGTGTTATGACTGAACCTTGGGAGCCCACGCCGTCTGTTAGTGCTGGCATTGTTGCTGGAGCTGCCGGTATCGCCGCAGGAGCTGCTCTGCCGTCTGCTCTCGCTTCAACCCAGCCAAGTCAAGCACCAGACCAGGAGATCGTTGAGGAAAGGAAGGAAATCCCTCATTTGGTTAACCCAGAGATGAGCATGGCCGACGTTTCTTCCCAAGAGACAACGCCTTCTGCACCTAAGCGGCCTGATCTGAGTGTCTCATACATCACGGGAGGCACCACTACACCTGTGAGGCATGAGCTGCCCGCGCCGGAAGTGCCGGAAATGACGATAGCTACAATTTCATCACAAATTACGAGTCCTATTCAACCAACGGTTGTGGTACCTGAGCCAATCATCAAGCATGTTGATGTCATCAAATACGTGGAACGGGAGCCGGAGGTGCCCGAGCTAACCTTGTCCTCCATCACCACACAATCAACTTCCCCTGTCCATGCAACACTTGCTGTGCCGGAACCTATCGTCAAGTACGTTGATGTGATCAAGCACGTTGAGCGTGAGCGTGAGGTGCCAGAGTTGAGCTTCTCGTCTGTCGCCGCGCAGTCGACAATACCTGTCCAGGCAATCCAGGCAACTGTTCCTGAACCAGAACCTGTCATCAAATACGTCGACGTAATTAAGCACGTCGAACGTGAGCGCGAAATCCCCGAGTTGACATTCTCTTCCATCAATAATCAATCCACTGTTCCTCTCCAGGCAACGCTTGCTGTACCGGAGCCTATAATCAAGTACGTCGATGTGATCAAGCACGTCGAACGTGAGCTTGAGGTGCCCGAATTGACCTTCTCTGCCATCACCACTCAAACTACCGAGCCGGTGAAAGCAACCGTTCCTGAACCGCTGCCTCCTGTCATTCAATACGTTGATGTCATTAAGCACATTGAACGTGAGCGTGAAGTGCCAGAGCCAAGCTTCTCTTCCATCACCACTCAATCCACTGCGCCTGTACACGCAACTCTTGCTAAAGCAGAACCGATTATCGAATACGTTGATGTTATCAAGCACGTTGAGCGCGAGCGCGAGGTACCTGACTTGACATTCTCTTCCATCAACAACCAGTCTACTGCCCCTGTCCACGCAACGCTTGCTGTGCCGGAACCTGTCATTCAATACGTTGATGTTATCAAGCACGTCGAACGTGAGCGCGAGGTGCCTGAATTGACTTTCTCTTCGATCACCACTCAATCCACTACGCCAGCCAAAGCAACTGTTCCTGAACCGGAGCCACCTGTTATTCAATACGTCGATGTCATCAAGCACGTTGAACGTGAGCGTGAGGTACCAGTTTTGACGATATCTTCCCTCGATCTAGCATACACGGAGCCTATTATTCCAAGACCTCGCCTTGCTCCTACGCCGGCATTGTCGTTCTCCTCTGTGCGCTCTGTGGAAACCCATCCAGTGAATTCTATGCCATTTGCCATCCCTGCGGTGGCAGACTTCTCTACTCAAACGGAGCCGACAGAGTCAAAGGCCGCAGGGGCAGCTGTCATTGTCCACGAAGACCAACCCACTGGCGGTACTCGCAGCCGCACCGACACAGCCAATAGTGATCAGCTCGTTGGTGCCGGACTTGCCTTGAACGATATTTCAGGCAACGCCCTTGCTCGCTCTGCTAGACAGCAGCCTACTTCAGTGAGCATGGACCAAGGATCTCAGACAATCCTGTCCTCTAAACAGATAGATCAAATCCTTATGGATCGCGTGTCCGCACGCCCGCTATCTTCAGACAGCCAGGTGACGGACAACTCACGAGAGATTGCCGCAGTCGCTACAACTGCCGCAGCCCCTTACGTGACACCCAAGGCTTCGACGCGACCTCGCCTTTCGCAAATTCAGTCTGCGAAGTCGACAACGCCAACTTCCCGCCGGCCTACCAGTGCCGCCAGTCAGACATCTGGTGCGAGTCATCCCCCACTGCCCTTCGATCACCGGGAAGCTATCATGGCAGCCGAGAAGAGATCTATCGACATTGCTCCACCATCTCCTACCTCTGCCATGGGGCCTCCTTTGGCACCAGCCTCTGCGTACCGCATGAACTCCCAGCGCCCACTTACGCCAAGCGAACAGGTTGCGCGGGCTAGCTCTTCAAGAACCGGTTCATCTCAGGCCAGAATGAGGAGAGGAAGTCAAAGCCAGATGTCTCGACGATCCTCAGTGTCTTCTTTTGCATCTGAAATCGAGGAGCGTTTCAATATGGCCCCTCATGCTGGCCCTATGCCTCAGGGCTATGGACCTAATACGGATCCACGCATGATCCAGGCGATTACCCAAACTATGATTGGTGAATTCCTGTGGAAGTATACCCGCAAGACCGGATCATCGGATATGTCGACAACACGGCACCGACGATACTTCTGGGTCCATCCGTACACCCGTACTCTGTACTGGAGTACGCAAGACCCGCAGACTGCCGGAAAGAGTGAGCTCCGTACCAAGAGTGTGCCTATCGAGGCTGTTCGCGTGGTTGCTGATGACAACCCGTATCCTCCGGGTCTTCACTGCAGGAGCTTGGAGGTTGTCAGTCCTGGTCGACGAGTTCGGTTTACGGCTACGACGAGCCAGAGGCACGAGACATGGTTCAACGCATTGTCGTATCTCCTTTTAAGGGAGACCAACGAAAACTGTGAGGACAACAACAGCGTGACCCTCGACGATATCAACGAGTTCAACCCCCCTAGCTTCCGGTCTGGCTCTCGTCAGACAGCACGGATGTCGTTCTCATCTTACAATAGCCGCACCGCTCGTAATGCACACAAGCAACAGCGGCGAGCGGCCTCAGCGATGTCCATGCGATCTTCCGGGACTCTCGGTGGGCGTGCGTCACCGGCCCTCAGCTCACCTGTACCAAACCCAAACTCGTCGTTGCAAGTTCCCGATGATCGGCAACGTTCTTCGTCACGACTCAGCACCATCTCCAGTTCGATTCGGGGGTCCATCGCAAGTTTGAAGGGACGGCCAGGTCAATCTCCTAGTGTCCACAATGAAAGTCTTCACGGGCAAGAAAGTGCCGATGATCTGAGACAGGTGGTCGAAGCCCAGGAGCAAGACCGGCTTGAGAATGTCCGGGCCTGTTGCGACGGAAAACACGATGTTGGCTCTCTTTCTCGCACTAGTCGGTACAGCCCAAGGGTCAACCGCATCCACTCACCCCACCGTCACTGAACATCATCCTATGAGATTGGCATTTGTTCGTAGGGTTTGTGGGCAGGTCCTCAACCCAGGCCTCAGTCGCCTACAAAGATAATGACGACGAGTCTCCTTTTCTTCTGTCTCTTGTCCAACAGCAACCCTTCTAATAGTGCTTCCACCTGAACTTCTTTCGCACGAGTGTGGAACTCTTCATACATCAAAACCGAGACTCAACTGGAATACTCTTTGGTGATGGATTCTTGGGCTCCGAAACTCCCTGAATAGTTTCACCCAACTTCCTTCGCCTTCTCTTCACCTACGATTTTTTTCCTTTCTTCACTCTCTACAGATCTCGACTCTTCCACTTTATTTGTCCTTCGTTCAATAATTCGAGTTGGCGCCCTGCTGGAACGCTTCTCCCATTCTGAGTCTGCTATTTTCCTATATTCTCCTTTTATGTTGATAATTCCTGTGACTACTACATGCCGTCGTCTTTTTACCGATAGGCTCCGTTCTTTCTTCGGCTTGACCATCTGTTGAGTATTTGTGCAATTTGCACCAGACTAGGATGCTAGATATTAGTCCATGTTCAATTTGTTGGATTAAGCCTGATTACTTTTGATTTGTAAGATGCATTATTATGAGACCATACAATCTCTCGATCAGTGGAATAATCATCCCATGATCCCAGGTCATCCATTGGTTTGTCAGATCGTAGATGTGACTTGTTTCAAACGCCGAAGCCCGCAAGGACACCGGGTCACGTGAGATATATCCGCGCCCCAACTCTATATAAATCTCCACCCGTATTGTCTCCTTTCAGCATTCATGGGAGTTGGTAAAATCGGATTTCGGACATCTCTGAATCACCATGTCGACCGAAACTCCTCCACCGCTTGTCGCGCGAATGCTCGCAATGTTTGAGCCAGCACAGATCATGACTTGGGCGATGTCGCGTAAGTACAGATGCCGGACAACCATCGAGCAGACACCGAATGGCTTCGATCTCAATATATGAGACCCAACGCCGGTGGATGTGCTTTTACTCTGCTTGTATCCTCTCTATGCTGTATATTTTCTGTATCATCTTTTGTCTTTTCGACTCTCGCTGTATACTGTCTGACATTCGTTGCACATTTCTCACATCAGCACCAATCTCTCATCTTCTATACCTAAACTAGCACATCACTAACTGCAATACCGCAGACTACATCCGAGTCTGTGCCGAAGCCGTCTTTAAAAACGGCCAGCTCTTTGCCCCGATTACCCAGACCAGGCGACTCCGCGATGAAGCATTTGGAAGATTCTGGATCGATTTCACCTGTAAGTACCAGTCACCACATTTATCATCAGCAAACCCAGAGCGGAACCTCTTGCTCTTGGCGATTTCTACAAGATCAATGAAAAAGGCACTCCCTATAAAAATAAAGATAAGCAAAGAAAAACACAGATCCTAACCAAACTACCACCACAGCACTCCGCCAAATGTCATCTGACCCAAACAACACAGAAATCCCCGAGCCAGTCGGATCCTCGGCTCTAATCCCCCCACTCCTCCGCACAGCCTCGGGGATAGTCCTCGACATCGGTCCAGGCACAGGCACACAGATGCCACTACTCACCTCACCAGCAATAACAGCTCTATACGGCGCCGAGCCATGCGAAGGCTTGCACTCCTCGATCCGCGAAAAGGCGGAGGCAGAGAGCATCTCGTCCAAGTACCACATCGTGCCGACAGGTGTAGCAGCTGGTGAACTAATTCCCGCATTGCGGGCGACAGGCACGGGTGTCGTGGATGCGTATGATTCTGACGCACGCGCGGGCATCTTCGACACGATTCTGTGCGTGCGGGTGCTCTGCTCTGTGCCGGAGATGGAGCGTACGGTGGGCGAGTTGTATGGGATGCTCAAGCCTGGTGGGCGGTTGCTTGTTACGGAGCATGTTGTTAACCCGTGGCGGCGGGCGAAGGGGTCGCTTGTTGGGCGTATTGTGCAGGGTATCTATCAGATTCTTGGGTGGAGGTGGTTTCTGGGGGATTGTTGCTTAGATAGGGATACGGAGGCAGTTTTGAGGGCGGCTGCTGATGTGGATGGCGGTTGGGAGAGTGTTGAGTTGGAGAGGGCTTTTGAGTGGTCGGTTATGCCTTATATTTCTGGGGTTTTGGTTAAGAAGGGACAATAAGAGGTTTGGAGTTGGTGTGAGTCATTTATGAGATGAGCTAGGTGCACATGTATTTTTCATCAATTCAAATGGGTATCTTTGTTTATATCACATTTTCGCTCGTGTCAATGAGGTCGGTCGTTATGGATGATGGATTTCATTTCGGACAAACAGACAGCATAGGCTTTAGGGGTCTTTGGATAAATGTGTGGGGTTTCAAGACAGGAATTGCAAGCAGTATTTTCGCAGAGTGTGCATGGGTATTTCGATAACTTGGCGGTTGCTCCTCACAAGACGGTAGACCTCGTTGGGTACAAGAGCCTTGGAAGGGGCTTGGAAGGGGTTTTTTCATTGGGTTAGCGGGTGGTTTGGACGCTGCTCATTTTTGTTTAGAACCCCATGCACCGCCCTTAGACCGAACCACAGTGTCTCATTCGTTTGATGGTTTTGGTCGCCCAGCAGGCCAGAAGTCAAACAAATCTAATGCCTCGGATGTCCAGGGGCCTTGCTCTTTGGGCTCGTCTTCCATGTTGGCAGTGTGGAATGATCCTCCTGCTCTGACCTGGCGGGCAGTCAATGCGGTCGGGTCCGAAATGGATTTGCGCAAAGGTGAATCGAGAGACCTTTTCCCGGCTAGTCTTTTGATCATGGGGGGCGATTTGAACCCTGATCCATCTGTCATCTCGTCAAAGATAGATTGTGTCGAGCTTGACGGCATAAACTCTTCGCTTGGTATTGAGGAATCATCTGGAGCGGCGGCTAGGCTATACAGAGATTAGTATGACAATCTTGGTTAATAGGTGGGTACATACTAACTGTTGTTCCGGGGGTTCTGTGGCGGGTTCACGGGTTGCACTAGTAGGCAGCGTATCTGAGGTTACCGGTGATGGAGTTCGTGAGCCTCTAGGCAGTAAAGCACTGTACATTAGTTTCCTGCGTGGCTTTCCGGTTCCTATGCGTAGAGCTGACGTTGGTGCTCCAGAGCATAGTGCCGAAGGTGGACGCGATGGAGGTGCCATGTTCGTTGAAGGTGAGTTGTTGGCTGGAGGTGGAACATTGGCCGGAGGTGAAATATTGACTGAAGGTGGAATGTTGGCTAAAGACGAAACTTTCGTTGGTGGAAGGTTCGTTGGAGCTTGGTTGTTCGCAGGTTCAATGGGTTTCACATAATTGGTGACTGCACGCACTGGTGCCTGTGGTGTAGATCGACCAACAGACAATTTTCTGGGTGCACTTGGGGGAGAGCTTCTTGGGAGCCCCGGAGGGTCAGACCTCCGTGGTGGGGTGGGACGTGACGCGGCTTTTGATTGATTTTCGCGGTTGATTGATGGCTGCTCGACGTGCAAATCCCCTCGAGGCTTGGTTATTTCTGGTTCTGGGGGTATACTGGGAAGAGAACTTTGCGATGAGGGGCCGGGGAGTCTTAGTGGTTGGACGGGGGGCAGTACATCTTTCAATTTATTGTGTAGGGACCTTGCAGGTTGGACACTCTTGGTGGCTGTACGGATTGCTTCGTTGAGTCTTTGTTCAGATTCAGTTGAAGCGGAGGTCCTTGAGAATGAAGGAGGATTGGGTTTCGACGCCCGAGTTTGTTCTGACTGAACTGTCGACCTCTGCTCACAATTTGCCGGGAGTACATCGGTTGTAGAATCACCACCGGCTCGGGGTAGTTCTTTTGCCAGTTGACTCGGTCTTTGCCTCGCGGGGACTCCTCGATTTGACTCGGTTGAATCGGTCAAATCAATGACCTCGCTCTGAACACGCGAGCCTTTCTCGGCGCTTCGATTCACCACCGAGGATGTCTTCTGCCGCTTCGGTGCTGGTGCGGACTCCTGAAGGCTGGGCGCTGGTCTCGGTGAATTCTTTTCCTCGTATGGAGACACCAAATGTCTGATTGGAGTCCTTTTGATGCCCAGCAGATCGTTAAGTGACCGGAAGGACTGGGACGAACCGGAGGAACGGATAGGTGCAGAGGTCGGGGTTGAAATGTGGGTGGAGGTACGGGGGACTTGGGACACCGGGTCTTTGGTCTGCGGTGAACCTTGACTGGATTTCCGTTTTTCGTACAGGGTTGTGATATCCGTTTCAGTCGTCCCCATATTCTCGGTCACCTCAATCAGGATTCCCTTGTCCAGCTCCATTTCGTCGCCATCCTGTACTTCATCGAGGGATCGCCAGTGGTGGTCACCGATAAAGTTCCCCTGGTCATCGTAAACCATAACACGTTTGTTGAATTTATGATATCGAAGGTACCCATCGTGCCATCGTTTCGACTTTCGGCGTAGGTCATGAGTGTACAAACAGCGAAACTTCACGACCGAGGCAGTAACCTGCGGGGAGGTCGAGGGAAGACGTGTGGAAGATGACGGTGTGGACATCATCGTGGCATTGTGGAACACCGGATTTGATCATAGCTCTAGGGCTGCATCAAATATTTTAGTGCTGCGAAATGTCGTTTCAGTCGCGTTCTCGCGTTGAAAGTGGAAAACACGATAAGCTGATAAGACAGAGGGGACATGAAGGCCTCAGGCACCAACATTGGAAATTAAAGACATGTATTCTTCAACAGCTATTGGTGAATACCGCCTAACAAGGACCTCAATTATAGAATCTGGAGCAATAATCTCAGCAAGAAAGCACATATAGGCATTAAAAAAGGCCGGGGCCAAATATAGGAGAAAAGAAACGCGCTACGAATATCTCGAAAGGGATATTAGAGATGCCGGTGAGAGGTTAGTCAATTGATCATAGTTGTTATACTGAGATAGGCATCTTCTTTATATTCGACATCTGAGATAGACCTCTGATAGCTCATTTCTGAATCTTAGCTGACACCGCGTCAGTCTCCAGATTGTGGTCTCTGCGGGGTAGAATTTTTTTCAAACCTCGCCTAGCAACACCGTCAACACCTATACCAACATACTTTCTCAACAGGAGTATCAACTTGATAAATAATCGAGCTATTGCCACAACCGCCATGGGTATTCCTATCACGGCTCCTTTTGGTCAATGGAAGAGCCCGATCAGCTCTACCTTACTTGGTGCTGACGGTGTTCAGTTTGAATCCATCGCGGTAGGTTCAATGAATATCAAGATCGGTCATATTACAATCTCTCATGACCTCTTTAGGCATCAAATACAAAGGTCTATGTCATTGAGGGTCGACCCAAAGAGCAGGGACGAGGCTGCATTGTTGAATACTCTGGTGGTGAAGGACGCGATATCTTACCGGCCAAGTACATATTTGAGATCCAGCCATGTATGAACCCACATCTAATGAGAGTTCACTAGATATGACGCTCGCACCAAAGTTCATGAATATGGCGGCGCATCGATGATCGCTTTCGATGGGCATATTGTCTTTTCTGATCGGGAGACACAGGATCTGCATAAACTTGATCCATCCACAGGTCATGTTGAGCAGATCACCAAGACAGACACTGCTCTCCGCTACGCGTGCACCTCCGCTATAGGCTCTTTGTCTGATGGCCAGGCAAATTCGGGGTGGATTTTGGCGATCGAAGAAGACCATTCCAAGCCCTTGCCGTCAGAAGTTCGGAATCGACTCGTGGCAGTAAACATGCAATCCAGAGAAATAGTCAATGTTGCCTCCGGCGATGACTTCTACAGCGCTGCTCAGTTTTCCCCTGATGGCAGTAGGATATGTTGGACCCAGTGGTCTCATCCAGATATGCCTTGGACAGGAGCTCGCTTGTATGTCGCTAAGTGGAACAATGGTAAGGTCTCAGACACTCGACTTGTGTCTGGCGTGCCCAAGAAAGAAAGTGTTAGCCAGCCACGATGGGGCTTCGACAACACATTGTACTTCACGAGCGATTGTTCTGGATATTGGCAACTCTATCGGTCTCACTTCGATACTTCGGAATGCCAACGGATGACCCTGCATGGCTTAGAAGAAGTGGAATTTTCGCAGCCAGACTGGCGTCTAGGAAAGTACGTTTGATTTCGACTCGAGAAGGCGGGTGTTTAGCTGACCTATATTTTCCTTTGCCAGCTGCACATATGTGTGTTTGAGTCCAACTTCAATGATCGCGGCGTACACAAAGAATGCTCGATGGAGCTTCATACTGATAGATTTGTCGAACGACTCTTGGCAAGACCTGAATGTGCCAGTGACAGACACGATTATTTTAGCAGATAATCCCCTCTCAGACACACAGATAGCACTTCTTGGTTCCAGTGAGACAAGCTTCAACACAGTTTTTACATTGGACATCGCCGAGACCGTTAATATCAATGCGCTCAAGGCAGCTTCCGATTTCCCCATGCCAACCTCTCTTGTTTCCAAGCCGGAGCATATATCTTTCCCAAGAGTTCACGGCGAGAACTTGGAAGGGATGGCACATGCCATCTTCTACCCCCCTCAGAATCCAGATTATCAGCCACCCTCTGGATCACTGCCGCCTTTAATCGTCTGTGTCCATGGCGGACCCACGTCTCAAACTGGAACTGGCCTGAATACTACGGACCAATACTGGACTTCTCGAGGTTATGCTGTTGTTTGGGTAAATTATGGAGGTAGCTCAGGATACGGCAGAGCATACCGAGATATCTTGAATGGGCAATGGGGTAAGGATTAGATTCCTTTCATGGCAGAATCCATTCAATTCTCTCCCAATACTGACAAAATACCATTAGGAATTATCGATACAGCAGATGCTGCTAGCTGTGTGTCATACCTAGCATCCACTGGCCGAATTGACCAAAACGGAGTCGGTGTTCGTGGCCAAAGTGCGGGCGGATACATCGTACTCCAAGCTCTTTGTGACTACCCCAATCTCTTTGCCGGTGGAAATTCTCTATACGGGATAGGCAATGTCAAGGCTCTTTGTGAGGATACTCATAAGTTCGAGAGTCATTACGCATTCGCCCTGCTGTTTGATCCTGGTGCGGATGAAGCCGAGAAAAACCGCATTTTCAGCGAACGCAGCCCCTGTTTGAAGGCAGACAAAATTACTGCGCCGCTGTTGTTGCTTCAGGGAGACCAGGATTTGGTCGTTCCAATGAACCAGGCAGAGGAAATGGTCGAAATGATGAAAAAGGCTGGCCGTGAGTCTAAGCTGGTGGTTTTCCATGGAGAAGGGCATGGATTCCGGCAGGCAAAGAGTCGGATAGCGGCCGTGGAAGAGGAGGAGAAGTGGTGGAAGAAAGGTTTGTTGAAGATGGATACAGAAGCCCTTTGAGGCAATCACGACATTGTGGGTTGTGGCCTGGGAAATATGTTATTTCATAGTTAGTGATTTTGAATACAACCTGGAATCATTCCGTGTGCGACATTTCCATTGATTGGCCGAAAAGAATTCTTAGGCTTGCTATAGATGTTATCAACAAAGTTTGAATATTTGTGTCTTGAATCTGAATTCTGCTACATGGTGCGTATCTAGCATCAATCTCGAACAATTGAGAGGAAGTCTAGGTTTCTTAACCTGAAAGGTAAGGCAATAGTAAGTAACTAACTAACTAGTTAGTTAAGTTGAGAACCAATTAGAATTAATTGGGTGACCACTCTTCAAAACATCCCCCTCGCTTCTCACATCGTGTTTTCATTCCCTAGTGTCCACTGGATCTGGAAAAGAGATATCTCTTTCGTTTACGAGATCCAACCTCGCATTGTGGTAAAGGTCTCGAAGTCAGGAAAATTTGAAAGGGAACAATTCGATAAAGAGCTAGAGATATACCGGATCTTCCAGAACGCCTAACAAGATAACGACAAAGTCTACCATGACAACTTCGCATACGCAGCGAGCTGTTCTTGTTGGGTATGATTTAGGAAAGAGTTCCTACAATCAAGAACAGATGACTGGACTGAGTCCACCAATTTTCCTCTATGAGTCGCCCGCTAAAGGCAGTCATGGAGGGCGAGCGCTGCTTCGTAGGCCGGTTAAAATGGCTAGGGCTGCGTCTAAACTCAAACCGGAGCGAAGGCGAAGGCACCATACCTAGAATAGAAGAAGGCCATTTTTGCGGACTGACCGTTGTATCTTGTGATTACTGTGGAAGAGAAAACAAATATCTATAAAATATTTGAAGAGTCCTTGTGCTTTCGATGTGTATATAGAGTTCTGAGGTCAGCAGGTTAAGTTCCAAGACCCATGGATCGCAATACCTAATATGAATTTCAATGTTGACCTACATACCTGAGGTACATCATCCAGGACTCTTTTGCTTTGTTTTTTTTCTCTCTTTCTTGGGTAATGTAATTCTATGACTCACACAGGCTAACGAACCCCTCAAAGTATACATATATCCTTGTCGAAGGGCCCATGCGCTCGGTCCAACTGTCAGATGTACGGAGTATGAGATAAGATGCCCCCTAATTTAATATTTATCTAGAGTGGGGGATAAGTTCTGATCAACATACCACCTTCCCGAAAGGTCAATATTGAGGGGGTCGGGGCGAGAGCCGCACGAAAGGCTGAAACATCTCCCATTGGGGCCGAGTTTATGTGAGACCGTCTAGCCCCCTTGTTACAACGTTTTTCCCATCACTTTACTTTTTGTGGCGTTGATTAATATTGACTTGAATTAAAGCTTGTTCTTTTCAAGACTGTGCGACACTCCCGTTGCCTCTCTCTCTTTCTCCCCGATTCGAGTTCCTCAACTTCTAAGAGCTCAGTGCCCAATATGCAGAACATGTCGAGGCGCTTTGGTCGTATGACGACGAAGTCGTCTGCAGATGACAGCCAAATCGCTGTGCTTCTAAAAGATTTCGACGATGCAGATATGCTCCTGGGAAAGGTAGACAATGTTACCCCGAAGACGTGCGTTCAATCCCATTTGCTGATACGTGTTCTTTGGCCAGATTATGGAGTCTACCAAAGCCTGGCGTGATGCGTGGGTCTCTATCGCAACTTACCAGAGTCGCCTTGTCGATGAGTTCGACGGCCTCTACGGTCCTATCATCGGCTCCTCAGAAACCCCGTCCAATCACAAAGCCGTGGAAACCGACCCCATCAGATTAGCTCGGACAAACCGACTGCGGAAGGAATATGACGAGCTACGTAACGATCTCATAGAGGAACTCAATGCTGTCGATACTCGCATGTCCCAGCCAGCTGCGCAGGCCAAAGAATCCCTTGCGCCGATGAAAAAGACGATCAAAAAGCGAAATGACAAGAAGGTACACAATGAAGAATGGCAGTTCTTGGTGAATTAATTGTCGCTGATGTCCCATGTCCCAATTACTAGACCGACTTTGAAATATCCCAAGGACGTGTTGACAGCCTCATGAAAAGGCCAAAGCGCACCGATCGCGAAAATGTGAGCCTTGCCAAAGCAGAGGCAGAACTTGCCAATACGAAAGAGGTACAAGTCTCAATGCCCATCACTACTCATAGAATAAAAAACACTAATCCCCATCCAGGCTTACCAAGCTGCCGACCATGATCTACGACAGCGACTCCCAACATTAATCGCTCTCATCTTCTCCCTGACGCCATACATCCTCGACGCACAGGTCGAGATCCAAAACCGCATGCTTGCGCATTATTACACAGTGCTTCACACCTACTGTGTAGAAGAGGGGTTCCCCTCCCCGCCACCAGCCATGGAACAAGTTGTCCAAGACTGGGAGTTCGCCTTCAACCCCGTGCAAGCTGAAATAGAAAACTTCGGCTGCTTGACCCAAGGCAAGGCCATGCACCGAGCCGCAGCCGACCAGGAGAATAAGAAGCGTCCCTCAATTGGCGGTCGCCTATCCAGCACAGCCTCATCGACCTCGCTTCATAATTCTTTCCGCCGGGGATCACAAACACCAGGATCGTCGAGCCAAACACCCTGCGTACCAGAATATCCTCCCTCTCCGCCCCTGTCAACCATTAGTCATAGGAGCAACGCGATTCCTGTTGGAAACACTGCAGGATCAAAGCCTCTCTCGACTGGCGGCGACTACTTCGACCCTCCTCGTCTGACATTCTTGCCAACCCCGCAGCCCACTCCTATCCCATCAGGGGTAGTGAGATCACCCGCCGGCCCAAACATAGACTGCTTCCAGGCCAAGGTATTGCCCATGTCTGTCGCTGCAGGGAAGAAGAGACCCCCACCACCACCGCCAGCTGCTTCCCGTCCAGTATTTGTCACGGCATTGTATGACTTTGATGGCCAGGGGGATGGCGATCTGAGTTTCCGGGAAGGGGACCGTATTCGCATCGTGCGGAAGACACAAAGCACAGACGATTGGTGGGAGGGTGAGTTGAGAGGGCAAAGAGGACCTTTCCCTGCCAACTATGTTGAGTGATGGGCGGCATTGGAAGCGCAGGAGAGGTCTCGGCTTATGGAACATGCTTGGAAACGACGCATCGGGTTTTTTTGTGGATTGACCCCCTGCCCCGTTATCCAGGTACACGATTAATGAACTCTCTTGTTGGTTATGCTGCTTTGTAGTTATGGCTAACCGTTTGGTACTGTTCTCATTTTTCTTTGCTGGGAAACATGTAAAAACGATGCTAAATTACAATTCACTCTGCACAATCTCTTAGATGTCTTGAGTTATTCATTTACGCATAAGCCTATTTGTCGAGTTAGGATACTTCCATCTCGGCAAGATCAGATCATGGGCTGCGAGGTTGTATTCTTGTGTGAACACTACTAAAAGCATATCACTGCAACAATAAAGCTTGCAACTTTAATGATCCAATGATTGACACCATCGGAGATGTCTCATTGTTCCCTAGTTGAAAGCACTGAACATTAGGCTCAGATTCGCTTACAATGCAAGTTAGTCGAAGGAGTATCGTTTACCTATTTTTGTAAAGGATGTATTGATTTCTTTGGTCTTGAATGGTAAGCAGTGAAAGGCTTCGAGGCTTTGTTTATTATACTTTATATTTAGAAATCGGGTGCCATAGTACCTAGTCAAAGGATCGACGAAAGGCATTGTAACAACCTGAGTGTAAAAGACTTTGTTCTTAGGTCAAAGACAGCCTTATTGACACAACTGTCCTCTACTCCACTGTTTCCTATTTAAATAGCCTCGAAGTCCCCCATCTAATCTCTACCATCAGACACCATCGGACAGAACAGCACTTCCTGATCTCAAGCAGCTAACCATTTTTAGATCAATACGCGATAGCCAAAGCCCACGACCCTTGGAATCATGTTCAAATCAAAGCTACCACGGCTCTTGAGGCGCGAGGCCCCCCCAGCCATGAATAAAGCACAGCGAGATGCCCTGCAACGCACACGTACTATTTTCCTCTCGGAGGGTCTACCTCACTACGAGGACCTACGCACCCTGGCCGAGTTGTGGTGGGTCTCAGTGCCACTTACCATTGAGGACCGCCTCTCTTCCGACGAGGAGTTGATGGATGTTATGGCTGACCGTTGCCGGGCTGGAGATTGCAAGGTCACCCACTATGAAGCCATGCACCACCAGGAAGCCCTTTGGCTCTCGCTCCCAGTTATAAACTGTGACAAGGACCTTGCAGAGCAAGGTTGGGTTGTTGGGGTTATCGCACTTGCTGAGCACTACCAGATGGAGATTGCTGCCGGACGCCTTTCAATCGACCGGGATTATATTTTTGAGCTTCGGTCATAGAGCCTGAGACACATGCGTGTAAGTGATATATTGGAGGTAGTTAACTACGTCCTATTTAGTTAGTTCTTAACATATTGGTTTAGACATTTGGTTATTATATCCCAGATTCCAGTAAATCTCCCATGAGAGCCGAGTAGTGCATAGCATAGCCCTCCATAAAACATAGATGAAACAGATACAAATACAGGAGAGAATGTATTGCGAGAAAGGTAAACCATATAATTTCCGGGTGCCTCGCGAAACACAGCAGATATTAAATCAAAAGAGTGTGACAAAAATGAAGTTTGAACCAAGACGACAGGACAGAATCGAGTCTCATCCGAGACAGACTGATAGTTCACAAGATAAAAGAATATTCTACTGTAATCTATGTGACGGTAAAACGGCTACCTCGGGAAGTGATCAGGTCCGTCGAGTATATTCTTGACATAATCGAACAAATGGCCCTTTTAGCGGTATAGTTAGATTTTCCTCTATTGCCGCTACGAGTGCTGTCATCACTTCACTGCTAGAAAAGAGAGAGGATATATATAGTATTCTATTAATAGTACGGCTCTAATATCTTCCCTGCACCTACTGGCAGTTTAATCTAGAGTCCGCAAATATGGCAAATTTTGGAACTCGAACAGACAATGCATCAATAATTAATTTGTTTCTAGGGGCTTGGCAATGAGCTCCAGGAGAGACTAGCTGCCTTCGCTCCGGAGAGCCGCTTCTGATCGTCCTTCCCGAATACCTACTTACTTGTGGGAACGAACGTCGCAATTGGCCCTGTAACTGCCTGGATGACCTGTATTGTAGACCAGGTGGTGTTGTCCTGGCTTCTGGGAGACTACGGCCGGGTGATTGAGTGAGTGATTGATAGTCTGTCCCAGATCGCAGATTCGCTTCAGGCCACCACAGATATTGTTAGGGCTGCTACGGAGTCCTAGAAAGAGAGAAGGGAGAGAGTTGTATTCGGAGCAAACAGCGAGCTCCTGACTTAACTATAACAGATATCAAGCGCAGTGATCTAACTCAAATGGACAGACTGTAAGGATATGGAAACGGGAAACTTATTAAGAGATATAACATGAGCGACTTTGATTGAGCCATCGTCAAAAACCTTGCTCTTCCCAGACTTCCCCAGCAATTTTCTTCAGAATTGCGTCGTTGATGCTGATGTTTGTTTCTTTCGGGATGGTCGGCGGGCGAAGAAAGAGCTTGTCGAAGCTGATGTTAAGCGGCTGGCCCCCGAGGTAGGCCTGGTTATTCTCGCCTTTGATGATCGTAACGACCTGCTGACGTTTGGCCCTATCATGCACAAGTTCCCATAACTCCAGCACGATGTTGGGCGAGCTCCGACCGATCTTGATTGTGATGACCATTTGAACATCGCCATTGGATTCGGAAAGCCAGAACCGGGCATCCGACATCAATTTGCAAGGCGACTCTGAAAAGCCCGTTTCCACAACAACCGAGGGCCATTTCTTAGTTCGAGCCCGAGGAAGCCTTTTTGGTAAAAATTGGCAGTCAGGCTGTTTAGCTGAGCCATTTTCTGCTTGGCAAGTGGCGGATCCAAAGGTTCGAAGACAGTCATCGAGGCCCATCGGCTTAAGACATTCAAAGAGGAGCCTTTCGAATACGCGTGCCGCAATTTCATGAGCGCGTGAGACTGTCATTTTGACAAGGAGAAGGTGTTGGAAAGAGTTGTAAGAATTCCAGCAACGCTGAAGGAAACTATCGTCCGAGTTTAGGAAGTCGCGAATGAAGGCCTGCTTGTTAACCTTGTTGAAGAGCACCCATTCACTCGCCTCAAATTCCTCTTGCTGGCGACTCAGTTCCATCTTTACAGTTTCTAGAAACTGTTTAGTTCCCTTGTACGGGTACCTTCGGATCGGGGGCCCTAGATCACTGAGAAATCTGCTGCTAGAGGTCTCGGTGTCTAGCTCAAACTTTGTGTTCGATGACATGATGACCACAATCATGCTGTCTAGTGTTATTGTGAAAGAAGAAACATTCCCATATTGACTGTAGGCATTAAGAATCGTCCTCGAGGACCACCTGACGCTAATGTGACGTAGCCTTATTACGATCTTCAGCGCAATGGACATCTACGTGCAGGGCCAACAGGTCTATGCTGCCCCAAAGATAGCGGCTAGTTTAAGTCTTGGACAATGGGTTTCAAAAAGGCTGTATATAGCCATGATATGGCAAAAATCATGACAAAAAAGTCCCAGGATAGCATTCCGACTATGACCAATCGAAGATCTTGTCACAGCACGCTGATACAGCATGGCATCGTATGCAAGAATAGGGCTACTCTAATAATGAGAGCCCCAATCTAAAAGAGATGGGTTGAATTAATTGAATTGAGTTGGAGAAGAGACAAAAGGTGGGAGGGAGAGAGTGCAATGACAGAGTCACATAGTAAAAACAAAGAAATCACAACACATGAAACCGAATAATTTCAGGTGTATTTTATTACTTCACTTTGCTCGACAAGGATTTTCCATAGCAATATCTTGGCGATTCATGCGCCTGAGACCTAATTTCCGGAGATCGGAGAAGAGAAAGGCGGCATCGAACATTTATGATGGGTCTAGCCAATCCTTTTCGTAAACCACACATCTGGGAGGCCGTCAACACATGCGGGGAGGTTTTCAAACCCACTTTCTGAGTACGAGTCACCCACGACGGAACCACAATTCCTTTCACTATGGCGCATATCAACCTTATATTGATTGGCTTCCTCATAATCACGATTGACAAAGACGGATTATTACATAGGGTGCGGCTCTCAGGAGGGCTTTCCAACGCCGTAGCTTCCTTCCATCGAAACGATATACTCTGTAAGCCGCCAGGACCGCAAAAGCTTTCGTGACTCAATTCTTGTACTCGTCTGACCAGCGAGCTAGAAGACATTATAAACACATCATTATACTATAGACCCAAGCGTCCAATACATGATTTTCCGAAGATACATTGAACAGACAGTTCCAATGCATTCGAAATTAAATTCTACATCCAGTGCCATATTCCCAAGGCAAGGCTTCTTCTATGTGAGCAATGATCTCTAAAAACTTCCGTTCAGCAATTCTACACTCACTTTGGATCCGACGACCCCCAAAACATGTCGTCAATTTGTCAAAAACAGTTACGCGCCCGCCAACAAAATAAATACTACTTACCAAGTGTCCCAAGAAAAAGAACACAGAACGGAATCTTGCGAAAGCCATCCTTGATATTCAATATTACTAGCTAAAAATACAGCTGAGCTTCAAGGTCTCGGGCTCTTTTAGTCTACAATAGCGCTACGTCGAATATTCAGCTAGAATGTAGCTATGAATACATTGAATAAAAATACCCTAGTATACATATCTCGAGCATATATGTTTCGTGACAAACTTTATGGGGTTTTATGACTTCTAGTGCCTGCGGTTGTGTAAAATATATCCATTAAAATACTCCATAGCTGCGGGAGCCTTATATCCATTTTTATAGAATAACGAAGTCAAACAAGCCACAAGCTACTAACAGATGGCATAAGGTCCCCCTGAGTTATAAATAGCCCTCCCAACACAATTACCCAGCTGTAATGGTAGAGAAAACGATACATGGGAGCGATGATTCGCACTAGGACCCAAGGAAGCATACCACCCAGTGATAAGACCACAATGTTTGACAGCGTCATGAAAAGCAGATCCATCATCAGTGATCCATCCATCGTTATAAACTACGAAAAAATGCAACAGAACCGCGTATTTTTTTTCGCAGACGGGCGCGTATGGGTTTGGAACACTGTCGGTAGTTTTCTGAGTGCAGCATTCGCCAATAATATTGTCTGGGATTTGTCAGTACACAGTCCGTTTGTTATACAATGTATGAAGGTGGGGTGGATACTTTCACTGTCATAGAGACAGTTGTCCTCTTTGAAATAAACATCGCCATAGTTAGACGGCCAGCTGACAGTAACCTCGCAGCCAGGTTGTATATCCCCGGAAGAATTACTGCCATCAACCTGCGCATAAATCTTTACTGTAGTAGTATCTGAATCGGAGCGTATGGCGGCTTTTACGATAGGTTAGCTAGTCATTTCCTAGTTATAAAGGTTGAAACTCCAGTAGAAACTTACTCTGAGTCCAGTCGTGGCAGAGGCTTTGGCCATTCACAGAGATACAACCGACATCATTGTGCTGGAATTTGAGTCAGCTCTCTCATATTGCATAGATTAATATTTGAGGAGACACTCACGATAATAGTTCCATCCCCTCTGGGAGCGACTGTGTTAAGAGATATCTCAGATGTAGGCGCTACTGGAGCCGTGGTGCTTGCTGTGGTTGTAGTGGATTGAGTCTCAGAAGTTGACAATGGGGGCTGTGCAAACGAGGAGGTAGTGCTAATGGGCTGATGAGCATTCGACTAACTTGACCATCATGAATAGTAAACTGACTGGCTTGAAACAACAGTGTAACTGGAAGCAATAATCTGGGTCGAAGAAACCGTTCGACCTGATGGAAGCGGAGTGGAAGACCGCACTGACGGAGTGACACTCCATGCTGGGCCGGAGCCAGTGGTGAATGGGAAGTTTTGGATAGCTGTAAATTTACCGACATCTGACGTGACCGTGATGGACGAAGTGGAAAGGGAAATGGTGTCAGTTACTGTGGACCTCGCCGTGCTTGAGGTGGAAGCGGAAGAAGATGTGCTAGGATCCACTAGATCCTGGATGTCACCAGATACCGGGTACATTGCCGGAGTCAACCATAAAGGGACTGAGCCAAGGGGTATGATCATCGTGCCAAGACTATCAATAAAGACAGGCGTGGCAACGCCGCCCACCATTACCGTGGCAGCCAAGCCTGCAGCAGGAATTATTGGCAATCCAGCCAGCACATCATTAGAAGCTTTCTCTTTAACAAAAGTCACACTCTCAGAAGGATTCGATGGATTGGTGACGATGGCTTTGGCCGAGTCGGAGGTGGGGACGGGAATGGCAGCAACTTCGATGGAAGTTGCCGTAATGATTACAGCAGCTGCAGATGAACTAGGTGTCTTTGTAGAAGAGCTCGAAGAAGTCGCTGAAGTCGCTGAAGCGGCAGTACTTGAGTAGGATGGTACTGCAATAGAGCTTGAACTGGGGCTGGAGCTTGAACTGGGGCTGGAGCTTGAACTGGGGCTGGAGCTTGAACTGGGGCTGGAGCTTGAACTGGGGCTGGAGCTTGAACTGGGGCTGGAGCTTGAACTGGGGCTGGAGCTTGAACTGGGGCTGGAGCTGGGACCGGAGCGGCTAGTAACCCAAGTGCTAGATGATGACTGAAGCGCAATGGGCTTGGAGCTGCTGGTATCCGGTGTGGTTGATGCTGACGAAGTGGATGTAACGCCGCGGCTGGAAACGCCTGCGGTTCTAGACGAAAAGGTGTGTTCGTGCTTGGCGCTGTTCGGCAAACTAGTTGAATAGGTGTGCTTGGGACGGGGCTTGCTCAGAGAACTGGTTGACAGTCTGTTTAGAGGGTGAGATGATGAAAGAGGCCGAGGCAGGGCTTCCTCCCCCTCATGTCCATACCCAGAGACTCCCCGTAGGAGGAGAGCACCAATAAACAACCACACAGAAACCTGCATCTTTCGTGATTTCCTTGAACAAAAGATGAGGATGAGACCAGAGAAATAAATACGTCCCTAATATCTATCTAGGTACACTAGTGGTTTGGTCTTCAAATATAAATGAAATGACTCTGATTTGGTGGCGCTTTGGAGTCTCTGCATATCACCTCATTTCAATTGAGGAATATCTACTCTGTACATCAAGTGGCCCTATATGAAATTAATACCAATTTGCCCCTTATCCGTAATGCCCACTTACTCTAAATAGCGAACAGCGAGTTCCCCACTTTCCCGATACGGACATTGCAGAAGACCGTACAGCAATGGGGTGACCTTAGGGGTATGGGTTCTCTAAAATGACCAAACCACAATATTTGATCTATGGGATATCGATGAGTAACTGTAACAAGGGATTTTGGTATGACTTCGTACCAGTGGTCTGATATTCGGGTATGAATACCCATCAGCTAGGTATTTTAATGTGGTTTTTGGTAGGATATAAAAGGGCTCGATGTCTAAAAATTAATTCAGTACAATCATCCAGTCATATACAACGCGTCATCCCCCAAATTGAAAGAAGGATTTAGGAAAACTTTGGGAAATGACGATTTTCCTTTTTAGGATATTTTGTGCTTCTTACTCAGGCTATTGGTTTCTGTTTCAAAGCCGGGGGTATCTTACATCGTACGATATCTGTTACGAGAATAATGATGACTTTCCTTTTTTGTATCCCGCGTGCTCCATACGGACTGCCGGCTTTATTTCAAAGTCGGATACAGGCAAGATGAAGCGAGAAAGGGTCGGGGTGGAGATAATATGGGAAATAATAATTCTCCCGTTGATTTTGATTGACTTCTCTCAAGTTTCACCCGAAAAATGTTGAATTATATACAACATAAGACACCTAGCCTCCCCATCTATGGCTAGAGAATTTTCACCTCATTGTCCCTTCCTGCCATGCCGTCCCGAGCCCATCTTTGGCTTCTCATGCTGCTGCCCAAATGGACAGCAGCTTCCCCTGTTATCCTAAATGAGCCCTCCTCCCCTTACCCACAGGCGACGCCTCACCCATCTGCTATCGAGAAACGTGGTGATGGAGCCATGACTTTGCCAGCCAGTGAATGTGGCTCTCCTTGTACAGTCAGTTTTGAGCCAGTCACTACGACAGTGATTGTATCTGTTCCAGCTCAGACTGTCTGGGTGGCGAGCATCACCCAGTCTATGATATTTGACTTTACCCCGGTCACCACGACCACGGTTTTTCAACCGAGTGCGCAAACATTTCCCAATGACGACCCGGTTGCCACCCCGGCAATTACATTGCAACCATTGGAGCTGGGAACTGTTGCGGTGTTCGGAAGTGAGGACATGGACATTGATGATGACAATGGCATGGACATTGACGATGGCGGTGTTGTCCATCATGAGCACATCACCCTGCCGGTGGAATACATGGTCGTTGACAATGATCCAGTGCAGTATACGAGACTTGCAGAATATAACCCGTATAACTTGGATAACAACTGCGCCATCATCACCATGTCTTATTTGATGGGGATATCATTGGATGAATTCATCAAACACACGGAAATTATGCAGCCAGGGTCATATCAACCTGGAGGCATTACTACCGGCCAGATACAAGAATACCTTGAACATACTGGTCGCAAATACGCGTAAGTAGAAGATTTTCTTTCGGTACTCACTTACTAACGGTTGGAGTAGATTTGGACCATATGATAGCGCCCATGGCAACAGTCTGAACGAAATTATGGGCGTCCTTGGTGCTGACAAGCTTGGGGTTTGCTTCATTCGTGATGTATTAACAGGACATTGTGTTGTATGGGAGAATGGACGTTTCTGGGATTTCCAAACGGCGGATAACCCAATACCCTACACCGAGGAGAACGGCGTCCCCATTACGGACTACCTACGCTCCCGCATGTTAATGCGCAAGGATACCGGAGAATGGATTCGAGCGACATCATACATATTTGCCATTTATTAGAACATTGTATTGGATAAAATCAACAGGCTTCTGAGGGAATGGATACAATCCGCTAGTGACATGTGTATCATCTGCGCAAGCGTAGAGTTGTAGTAACCTTGTCCTTTCAAGTTGACAACTCATTCTGTTCAGCTGTTCTGTTAACTATGTATATTCACTCGAGTTGCTATCAAACTAATACGCTTCTGTTGGGTTGCCATAATCATATTTTGTTATAGTCAGATATAAGTTATCACACAACGATGTTAGAAACTCCCAGATGCCAATGAATTCGTATGTCTACCAGATAGCATTTTGTTAGTTTTGATATGAATTTCCTTTTTGTAATTTGAATCCTGAGAGTACATGTGTCAACCGGTAGAAGTTGGCACCAAAGAGTTACATGCCTGTAAGAAAAAATCAGTATGAAAAGGGAAGTAGACTTCAGAGGTTCAGGGGCATGCAGGAGATTCAGGTGTAGAATAGTGAAGTTCAGGGCATTCAGGTGGATGGGCTGAATGGACTGAAGAGTAGGGCGGCAAGAGGGAAGTTCCTAACGAATCAAAAAAAAGGTGAATACGGACATATAACAGTGAATATCTCTTGGTATATATTGTTCTACGAAGAGACAGCTTTAGCTGCTGTCCTTTTTTTCAGCATTTCTAGCCTGCATTGGCAAGCACCCCTTGTATAACACGTGCACCTATACTAAACAGTTCTCCCCTGCTTAGTTTTTAGGGCGGGACTTTCTTTCCTTGGGGCGATGGATACTGTGTGAACTTGCGTATATTTAGATTCATGTGTCAGCGCTAGGTTGCAGATAGAAGGTTGGTGATACAACATTTGTGTAGAAGTATGGCATGAATAATATTGGAAGAAAGCCATCCGGGAAGAAACAAAAATATCAGCACAATATTGTATAGTTCACAGTGAATTAGTATCTTTCATGCTACAACGCCGAGAAAGAAAGCCATATAAAAAAAAGACATTTTAAAAAGACAGCTAAAAATTAATCCACAATTACCTCAACAAAGTGTCTACTCTAAATGTCGTATTTTGCGCCATCAATATTTGCCTGCATCTGATAGTTCATGTATATTAGAAGACTAAATAGTGCTTTATTAACCAAATAAAAATCAATACCAACTCCTTTCCATCTATATACCAACGTAACAATTGTACTACATTATTGATTGCTAGACTGACCTAGGGCCGATTGAGCTGTTCGCGGCGATAGAAGAGAAGGAAACCAAAGCTGCAATCATAGTTAGTACAATGCGAAACGATGAGGAGATATATGATAACTCACCTAGCCAGAAGCTGGAAGAAAAGAGCAATCCAGAACCACGCGTTGCCAACTGCGTCTAGCGACGACCCAACATTCGGGGATATGCCTGCTGGGCCGACCTTGTTTGGTGCGAAACCACGAGCACAAATCGTAGCGATAGATCCAAGAGACTGTGCGGCCAACAGGACGAAAACGACGTGTACTCTTGTCAAGGTCTGGAGAAGAATCATTCCCAAACCGACTTGCTGAATCTCATCAAGAACACCGAGCCAGAGCCAGAGACAACGGGATGCGATAGCCCCGGAAGTCAAACCCCCAGCCCATGGAAGATAGTATCCGATATTGGATGTTCCCCACCATGTTTGGGCCCATCGTGGTGCACCGATACTCAGACCAAAGACGGGCAATATCCAACTGTGCTCCTTGGACAAGAAGCGGAAGATGAGCATCACACCGACCCAGAGGAAAACAAAGAAGAAGATGACCAGGAGAGCAACTTCCCATGCTTTGGTGTGTTGGGAGGACCAGAGGAATGACCAGTTTCGACCGAATGCTGCGGAAAGGAACCAGTTCTGGATGATGACCATGAAGAAGAACCAGAGCACGATACGGCGGCGGAAAAGGGATGTGTAGAAGAACAGAATCTTTCCAGGTGCTTGGCGATAGTACTTGGGCAAGCCAAGGGCGAGAAGCACACCGATGATGAAACAAACTGCGGCGATGGGCATCACCACAGCCGCGAGTTTCCAGGAATTCAAGGCAGCCGTCGAAACACCCCCAACTTCCACCGCGGTGACTTTGGAACTCCAGTACCACAGAGCAACAGTGTATAGCTGTGAGATACCCTGGATAAGACTTGCGCGGAACATCCAATCCTTCACAGGCACAGCACCTTGGTCACCAAAGTTAAGAGCGAAGAACAAGGAACCACTGGAAGATGCTGCGGCATAGATACCTGCGGCGACATTCTGAGCCCACGCTTGACCAATATCTGAGAGTGCGAAGGGAGAAACGCCAATGGTGATAAATGCGATGGAATATATGAACCAGGGAAGAGTGAGGACAATCACAGATGGGAAGCGGAAGAAGAGGCACCACCAAACAATGGAAGAAACGCAGTAGATTGCCGCGATGACATAGAGCTTGACTGCCGTCTCGCCAATCTGGCCAGCCAAAAGGGTGATCTGCGCAGAGTTCGTGGCGATGATTTGCCCAAGACCCAAGAATAGAGCATAGACAGGCCAGTTTCCGACGCGCCATCTCATAAAGCGCTGGATGGCCATGGGTCTCTTGTATCCAAGACGGGCGAGCCACAGATCAATTTCATCTGTATTGTTAGATTCCGAGGCTTCGGAACCTTCTGTGACGAGGTTATACGGTTGGGTCTCAACAGTTTGGTCCAAGCCAGCTCCTGTCAGAGGACGCTCTTTAGGCTGCTTCTTCAATTGCGCGTCGTTGTACATGTAAAAGAACTTTCGTTCACTCTTCATCAGATAAAGCTCAATACAGTAATCTGAAATCGAGTTTTTCTTGTTGAGGTTGGCGAGCTGCTTTTCGAAGTGCCGCGTGAAGTTGCCCATGCTGTCGGTAAAGGTGGGGTCAACCTTTTGCAGATGGAAATTGGGTTGGTTATGGTCATTAACAACAGAAGGCAAGGAGAGGACGGAGATGTTCTGGGCGTGAGCGAAAGGTGTAGCAGCATCAGAAGGATCGCGAGACAGTCTCACTGGAGAGGAGTCTCTGGAGAGAAATTGCGATGTCTCCGAGGCCGACGAGCTAGACAAGCCACGAGAGTGATTGTTGTTCCTAGGGTGTGTGCTGAGGTCCTGGAGAGGTGAACTGAGAGCCGCCATAGCCTCTTCTTGAGATATATATTTCTCCTGTGTGCCATCATCTTCAGCGTCCGTGGTATCACCATCAACGGGCGGCTCGAGTATCTGGCTTTCGCGCTGTGACTTCTTGACGAGGCGTTTTCTGCCCTGTCCTGGTCCAGATCGTCGACCGAGAGACAGGTTGCGACCTAACATGCTGCCTCTGTTGTTTTCGGCTGCTTGCATCTCTTGAGCTTCGACTGCCTGGAGCTGTAGAAGGGAAGGCTGAACGGGTTGCGATGTTCTGTTTGGTGGCGTATCTGCACCCCCCACCGCTGACTGGAAAGATGAAGGGCGGACCATCATTGTGGAGTCCCGCAAGCCAGGGTTCTCCGTTTCCCAAAATATCTGAGACTCTCTCGCCGATCCTGCAACGGTGAGTTGATTCTTTTGGTGATGGATGTTGATAGATGTCCGTTGTAGAACTTCGAGCTTCTGAACCCACTCAAGAACAGGGAATCGCTGCTTGGCAGAGTTTGCACGCATCTCCTCTCGGGTCTCTTGTGTTGAATCCAAGGCGGATTTGATGGCGGTTCTCAGCTGGTGCAAGAGATGGCGAGCTGAGTCTGATTCCACAGTGTACCACCAACCAGGCATCTGGCCTAGACCTCCAATGCGGGAACCAATTCCAAGTGCCCCCTTACGACCAAACTCAACGGCAATCAATCCAAAGGGCTCATCCCGAGATGGAATCAGAGCGAAGTCGGCACCAGAGAACACGAAGGGGGGAAGGATCGTAAACTCTGGCTTCGAAAAGACACGACCTGGGAACATTTCCATAATGCGCTGCAACTTGATAGCAGCCAGTCTGCCATAGAGATCAATGATAGGACCAATACAGATCAGCTGGACATTAGGTCTAGCAGATAAGACAGCCGGCATAACATCCGCAATCAAGTCGACTCCCTTCTGCTTCGACCATCTTCCCACAAACACCAGCAAATCAGCGTTGGGGTCCTCATTCAAACCAGCCCACTTCTGTGCCTGGATTTTGTCATTGGCCAGCTCGTCGGTAGACTGGACAGTAACTCGCACATCGGGGTCTTTCTTCAAGGCGCCTGTGTCGGAGGGATCGGGGTTTGGAAGACTTCCAATCTTGCCAAGACTCCAGAAGATTGGATAACGGGCAAATGAGCGCTTTCCATACTTCTCGGATACACCAACTGCGCCGAAACCGCGTTGATGGAATCGCAGATAGCTAGCACCGGTGTGAAGCAGGTTGAAAACACTGCCAAACTGACAGTACTTGGTCGCTATTTCAACTGGGAGATTGAAGACAGCACAGACTTCCTTCTTCTCTTGTGACGTTCTCAGAGCCCAAAGTCCTTGGAACTCAGCATTGTGCAGAGACAGACAAACTGGTATAGTCCGCGAAGGGAGCAGGTACAGAGGTGCCACGCAGCCATGGAAATCATTAATGTGGTAGAGATCAATAGAGGGTGTTCG
This sequence comes from Penicillium robsamsonii, assembly GCF_028829455.1. Taxonomy (NCBI): domain Eukaryota; kingdom Fungi; phylum Ascomycota; class Eurotiomycetes; order Eurotiales; family Aspergillaceae; genus Penicillium; species Penicillium robsamsonii. Next base: position 6,605,183 of record NW_026643219.1, on the reverse strand, counting down.
CTTCATTACCTCGGCGATACACTGATTCCAGGCCGAATAGTAAATTGCACTGTCCAGATCATCCATACGTGGAGGATAGGGCTCTGCCTTCGTTTGGTGCCGGAAAACCGGAGCATCAAGGAGAACATAGGTGATATTATCCACAACATGGTACTGCACCTTGACCGAGTAAGGATTATCGAGAATTGTGACCACAAAAGGTTCAGCGGGCGTATCCTCGGGGTAGTCAATATCACCAACACATGGAACAACCCAAATCAGGTTCTGGTGTTTCAAGTTTTGGGACATAAGTTGAGCCATTACTCCGAGACCACCAATTTTGACTTTGACCTGCCAATCTTGGATATCGTACTCCATAGTGGCAATCAACACAGTGCGTCTTTGGTCGCTCGCTCCTGCCAGAGCCATGCTTGTAGGGACACCGTTTTGCGACATCTGGATCTCCTCGACATCCTCTTTGGCGAACATTCCTTTGACTCTGCCCCAAAGTAGGACCGGTAACTTCTCTGCCTTGATGACATTGCCATCCTTGTTGAGTTTGACACGGTAGAAGTTTTGGATGAAGATGAAGACACCGGCACAGCCCATAAGAAGCGGAACAACCCAGAGAAGGATAAATAGGACCAACTGGGCCCATCCAGATCCGACAGGAATCATTTCATATCTCAGATTGCCATCGTTGAGGGAGATTTTCCAGCCAAGATGCGGGAATGGCGGCGGACTGGTGATGTTGATGACGTTGGATGCAAGATAGGATGGAGGAAGCTTTTGAACCGACGACGAGTTGCCGACATCACCATATACCTCGGTGTTGTCGGGGTTGCCATCACTATCCGTGCCCCAAATATTCAGCTGGCCAATGGCTGGCCATTCGTAGACGAAGTCGTAGTTCCAGCGAGACGTTTTGGAATCGTACTTCATCTTGCTGTCCATTCCTGCATCGTAGCCGTATTGATTGTATGGACCGTTAAACCACATGTGTGGGAATCTTCTGACTCTGTCGCTTCCATAATCACCTTCCTGGAGGTAGTCGCTGCTTCCAGTGAGTCTTGAAAAGTACTGAACTCGGATATGAGTTCCCTCCCACTTCTGGGCGTCGGTACCGTCCCAGGTTGGGATGGTAACAGTCGTGTTATCACCTGTATAAGTCGCCCATTCGTTCCAACTCCGACCAAAATCAGAAGAGTATCGGAACATGTCTGCACCGGCAGCTCTGTGCTGCAAGTAAAGGTTGTCGCCAGACTTATGGACTAGGCTGGTAGAGTAATTGGCAAGCGGGGAAATCAGGGGATTGTCATGAGCACCGAGGCGAAACAAGAACTTGTCAGTCGAATTGGTGTAAACTCCAGAAGACGAAACATTCTTGACGGTCAGTTGATGGATTCCATGGTGGACATTCTTCAGGTTCGCAGACCATGTCCAAACAGTCGGGACTTCTCCGGTGTAGTTCTTGCTCGTGGTCCTGGCAGGGATTTTGGTGCAGTTGACACTGGATGTATCAAGCTCGGCGGAGATTTTTTTCTCTGTTGTGGAATTTAGGGAGACTGCCTTGGTGATGCTGTCACAGTCCATCTCTGTGGAATATCCAAGATGAACGGGCATGGTTTCACCGGTGTCTTCTGAAGATAGCAACCGAGCATCATGTCCGGGGAAGAAATCGGTGACGGTAGGGCCAGGCTTTACGAAGTTGGCAGTTTTGACATAGGCTCGGTATTCCCACGGAAGAAGCTCCATTTTACGGACGCATCCGTAAGAGTTCTCGTTCTCGGACTTGTCAGGGCCATCTTCCAAAGTAAGCTCATCGTAGGGATAAAAGAGGTTCTTCAATTTCGTCCCTGACTCAAATGGAGCTAACAAGGACCCATTCATGACCTTGCAGTTGCCCCCGTATGTTTTGGTTGAGTTTCCATTTTGATACACAAGCCATAACGTTTCGTTGGCCAGGATTGCGTCCGTTTGTACTCCAGGGAAATAGCTTCGCAAGACAGACCAAAGGCCAGTGACCGTGGGGGTGGTGGAAGAACCAGGGAGGTAGATGTCTTCTGTGAGTTGAGAGAGCGTTTCGAGGAACAAGCCATCCTGGGCGACTGGATAATGGGCTCGAATCTCGAACATGCGCTTCATGATGTTGCGGAGTGGATGAGCGGGATTCCGCTGGTCATACGTGACAGTGATATCGTTGCATCCATCGCGTCCCTTTTCGATCGGGAAATCATAGAACTTTTCTGTTTCCAAGTTGAAGCAGCCTTGTGTCCACCACGCAGTCTGGTACGTCATGGGCTGGCGCCCGAACATATAGTTTGCTGCAGTAGCGTCGAACACGTACATGTCCTGCTCTTCTCCCCACAGAATAAGAGGTATTCCAGGAAGCTCCAGCGAGATGATGTATAGACCCAGGAGATATTTATCTGTGCCATTCTGGAGAGCTGGCCAGCGGAAATTATCCTGGTTCGAGACACCATACATATGTCTAGGATCCAATTCTCCTGTGAATGCATTGAGGAAATCGTTGGTTACGAGCATCTCATTCCAGGCGTCGATAAAGTCGGTAGGCAAGTCAAATCCGGCAACCAGGTTACCGTCCAGACCTAGAAAACGGGTCATCGAGCGGTAGATGGTATAGTGAAATGCGGAGGAATCCAAAGCTTGCAGGCCATCATCTCTTAAGAACGACGAGTCAGAGTTATTCGTAAGTTTGACAGCCTGGCCTGCATTGTCTGAACGCTGATCTGGCTGGCGGCCGCGGCCAAGGTAAAGACTTCCCATGCTGTCTCCGGACGTGATCTCGCCGGGGAGGAAAAAGTTTTTCTTGTTGAATTTCTTCGCGCACTCACGATAGACGGCGAGCATCTCACTCAGCGGCTCGAGTGTTGCTTGCACAGACTTATCAAAGCGGAAACCGTCGATATCCAGACTCGCGATTTGAAGGCAGGAATGTTGGGTGAGCACATCGCGGACCGGCTTGTGCCATTCACGCAGGCGATCCTGCACGGAGGCAAACTTTGTCAATTGGCGCTGCCAGTCGGGGAAGTTACCGAATGCCTCTAGCTCTCCATATTGATCAAAATCACTGTTATAGCAACCCTTCAAATTTTCAACCGCCCCGGTCGTTAATGGCATTCCAGTCTCGTCCCAGAACTTGGGATAGTTGCAAGTTTCATTATAATCGTTGCTAAATTTGAAATCGGCATATTCTCTGTCCGTAACCCATTGGACTTCATATTCTGATGCTTTGAAATCGGCGGAATCGTTCAAATGGCCTTTGAAACCGATCAGGTTGCTCAGTCTGTGGTTGAAAATCAGACTATGTGTATCCTAAAATCTAGAGCATCGACTTACGTTGCCAGTGTGTTGTCCACCAACACATACATGTTCCGTTTGTGGATCTCGTCGACCGTTCGTCTCCAGTCCTCCAGTGTTCCATAGTGCATGTCGAGGAGAGTGGTATCGACCGGCGAGTACCCATCGTAGGCCCAGGGCAAGTTCATCAAATACGTTCCGGCGAAGTAGATGACCTTTTAGGATTAGCGATAGAATCGTTATGAGGCCGGGTCAAACTAACCTTGAATCCCATTCCTTCTATATAGTCCAGTGTATCTATCAAGCCGTCCAGGTCACCGCCATGGCGCATCTGATTCGAGTTGATCACATGTTCAAATGCAGTCCCGTTTATATCGTCATTTGTGGGGTCACCGTTGGCTATACGGTCCAAAAAGATTGTATATGTAGGGAGGCGCCAGTTATCTGGTGACGGATGATAGTCATGGTTTGGCCATGCTCCCCAATAATCGATTGGGGTTTCAGCGGATTTGTTTTCGTTTAGATTGTATTTAGCGAGTGGTTCGTCGTAGGGCCAACAAAAAGCAGAGACGCTCAAAAACGACAGTATGAGGAAAGCTGAGCGCTGCATTTCCGTATATACTGTTATCAGCAGGAACCTGCTGCTGGAAAAATGCACGACTCAACGAATGAAATGAGTAGATAGCGAGAGTGAGATGAGTGAAAGGACAAAAACAACTGAGACAAGCTATTTACTGATTTCAAAAAAGATTTCAAACAATACATTTTTACTATGGAGCACATCGCCTTATCGGGCCGAACAGATGGGCTATAGATAGTCCCGTATACCACCGACCCACTCGGTCAGATTTTCTCGATCCACTGACATTCGCCGCTTGCTAGTTCTTGGTTCGTGTCTCAGATAGATCCAAAGGATTTCAGGTTTTTGTCCTTGGTTATACATAGAAGTCGCCTGTACGGTTGACTCTTTTTCTTTTCCCTTTTTCTACACGTCATAGTCATAAGGGAAACAGACTTAAAAAAAGACCACTAAAAGGACCATCAAAAAAGAAAAGTGTAAAAGCGGCCGAATATTCTTGGTAATTAGTAGCAAACCTAGGTAGATTGTGATATCAACTGCGCTCAGCCTAAGCACTTTCACCATGTTTTACATATTCCAGCAAAACATCGAATTCGTGGGCGTCCAAGGGCAGTTCTTAGCGATACAGCTGCATCAGTATCAGCACACCGGTGTGGCTGGGATATACATGACCCAAAAATAATAATAATTTAATGGGAGTTTTAGGTCAAAGCATAAGCTTTCTTATTTTTTTTTCGAGCTGCATCATGCAATCTTCGTAATCAATTCGACTAAATAACATATGGAGTAGCGAAAAGGAAAATTATTCTATTCCGCACATGTTGGTAGCGGATTTCTTTTTTTTTTCGGTACAGCCCGCCTTCGACGTCACAACTTCAATTTGATACTCTATGCGAAGGAAATATGTAAAACCCCATTCGAAGAGCTTGAAATTCCCTGTTTGATAGAATATTCGCCCACCCTTCAATTCACTACCCTCGGGGCCTGTTTCGCGGGTTTTATTCCCTCTCGTATTTTAGATAGGACTAAGCGAATCCAGTGGACCCTACATATGCACCTACATACATACATACATACATACTAACTACTTGTACATCCCATCCCGTCTCTAGGTGATCCCGTCTCTAGGTGCACTCCCGGGGAAATTCCTACCCTGCTGGTTTTGTGCTAGTTATCTAACGGGTCCCGGGAATCGCACAGAGTCACCGGTAACCTTGGATGATGGGCAGGGTAATTTTGTTATATTTTATTTTGCCATGCTCACTCGTATCTATTTTGTACTATGGCCCTCGTTATCATGACCTGAGGACTTGTGGGGACCAGACGACGTGTCAGATGCATGGCTTCGATGCCCTAGTCGTGTTCTTGGGGGTACTCGAGTGTGGCTGAAGCTTGTTATTCGTGTTACTGTGTACATAGTGATACTAAGCGAGCATAACCTTTTCCCTACATCTATAAGACACATGAACATGATGACCCAATAGATGTATCATTAAAGATAACTTAAATATGTCCACGGGTATACAACAATATACCCGTGGCCTAGTCTCGCTAAATATAGGCGAAGTCGATAAGCCACATGTGTTGTGATTGGATCATGCGACCCATATGATTGTATCTTGTTTTGAACCCCTCAGGCATAGTGGATCAAATTTCGTTTCACTCAAATCAGAACAATCTCCGGGAGGTACTCACGGCTTGTTTACAAAACGCTAGAGCATATTTGCTTTAGCTTGGTTCCAGATGCCGTCATGTATTGTAAGAAAATGTCTTATATGCCCCAGTGGACCCTATAAAGATCCTTGAGACATCGATCTCATTGCTTTACGCCCTAGTAATTGACCTATGAGCAGGCTCGGGGTATCCGAAGTTCTCTGCCTTCTTCGGGTCGCCGGCTATTTTAAACCGACGGTTCCACCACGAACAACATGTCTTACTGCGGCACGCCACTTCATATTGAGTGCCTTGTATATCAGGTATCAACGTTACTGGTGTCCTGATGTGAACTTGCTGAGTACAGTTATACGCGAATTTAAAAATTGTAACAGAGGCCATAAAATGGCCGATTTTTGCAATGCATACTGCCTTCTGGAATTAGCTTGGATTTTTTTGGTGAGAAATGGACCTATTGCTTTCAGAACCAGAGTGATAGTAGGTAAATGTATAACTATAGCCCAATTTCTACCACCCAACAAGAGTTGTACGTGCAAGCACTTATACTATCATTTGGTAGTACATGGTGTATACGGCACCCACCCAGAAGATCACAGCAGGGCAAGCATACACAGATACATATGATTTATCTGCCATGCTGTTCTCCAAGTTGCAGCGCTCTCCGAGGGGCTCGCAGAAAGCGTGTTCTACTTTATCGAGATTTGATGAAATAGAGATGCACGATCTCGCATCTTACATGATAAGCAGTCCATCTTCTCCTTCCATCCCGCTACTGCAGGCAACACTAAGGAAGCCGCGCGTGCCGATATGGGGGCTACTGTCTAGGGCGGTGATGTCGTAACTAACTTCAACCCGAAGGCTAATAGTTATGAAGCTTCGTGCATTAGGTGTTTTCTTACACTGGAGAAAGTGGATAATTGCCGCGTATATGTACTGATCATTTATATATAGCTTAGCATAGAGGGGGATTTTCACCTTACTCATCTCGTACGGGCGACACCTTGACCCGACTCTCTCATTGGATACTTCCTGACCGCATTTACCACCATCTTCTCGAAGCATTATGCTAATTTCAATTTCTTTTCTATTTGTGAGGATTGATGCTCGCATCGCCACTTCATCGCCTTCTCACTTATACATCGCTTTTCTATCAAACTCCCAAGGTCCCCGTTACAGTTGTAGAAGACAGTAGATACCTACACTTCATAACTATGTAAACCACTAACAAAAGTAAGTCACTCATGTCACATCTCATTCCATATGTAGGACCCCCTCATCGCCAACTACTTATCCAATACTTATTCAGGGCTTTATATAGTATATTGAGCCAGGAGCTAGGCCGAATATGCGATTTTTCTGGTTAAAATGCAAGTTTTCTTTTACTACGGCGCATCTAAACCAGAATTACTGAAGGGACAGAATTTATGGCAGAATCTTTGGTCTCACCAAATCAGAAAGGCGGTACTCGAATTTCAAGCAAGCGGCGCGAGCCTCAATTCCCTGAACCTACAGCCGCGATATTGTATGCAATATATGGGTACATTCTGCAGTACTATGGTGTCCGATATCGCTTTCCTTGTCGGGAAACATCACCACTTTTTCAACCCTCAATCACATGGTGTGCTAGATCCAATATGGGTTAGTGTAAATTCCAAACTAGGCAAGCTAGGCGACTGTTGGCAATCTGACAACTTCTTTTCTCTATCTGTTACTTCAGAAAATCACTACCCAGCAACAAAATGGAATCTATTCTATCCGCAAACGAGATCGGCGAAGGAATTCCCGTTTTGATCATTCATGGATGGCAGATGGAGGGAAGAGCCGAGGAGCTGGACTTTGAGCCGATTTTCAACAAAATACCGGGATTTCGCCGGATTTATGTGGACCTTCCAGGCATGGGCAGAACACCTGCGAATAATGTCAAGGATATGGACGAGATATACCTTCGCCTGGTGCAATTTATTGATTCTCGACTTGGGAGGTCAAGGTTCATACTTGTCGGCTCATCATGTGGCGGTTATCTTGCGCGTGCGATAGCCCAAAAATATACCGAGCAAGTCGATGGTTTACTATTGCGCGTACCGCTTATTGAGCCAAAGGACAGCATGCGCGATGTCGATGTTTTCAAACCTTTGGTCGCAAATGAGCAACTCATGTCGAACATATCAACTGAGGACAAAACACTTCTTGGAAACGTTCTCGTTCAAACGCCTGCCTACGTCAAAACTTTAAAGGCAAAATACGAGAATGTTTACCTTCCGGCAGACAAAGCAGCAGACAATGAAGTGTTAGATCCAATCCGAGCTGATCCACATCGATATCAGTTATCTTTTTCGCTGGACAATGAAAATGCCAAGTTCTTTGCACCAACACTTGTTGTATGTGGTCGGCATGACGAGAGCGTGGGCTACCGAGACAGCCTTCGCTTGCTGGAGCTCTATCCACGATCAACCTATGTCATTCTAGATCGTGGTATGCATGGCCTCCCTATCGATGAGACTAGTGTTTTTGAAGCTCTTGTTCGTGATTGGATATTCCGGATTCATGAATGGCGTGGTCGCACGGAATGATAAGAGCTATCCATGTCAATAATCTCTATACAAGCCCCGAGTACCTAGAATGAAAGCAGGCAGTGGTAAGGATGGTACTATATCGTGTGTGGATATAACAGAGTACTAATTTTTAACTCTGCCTCTCAGTACAAAGGGGGCTTGGCACCAGACACGAGGTGTATTACTATCAAAATGCCCGGGGGTGAAGTCTACAAACTCCCGTAACTGGATGACCATCCCGTACATTAGGGCTTCAACGCATTGTGTTATACCCTTGATTTGGGAATTTACTACCATTTCTGGGGATCTTCCAAAGTTAATGATACAATTATCTCTGGATATGGGTATATTCGTAGAGACAAAAGAGAAGAGAAAAAGAAAGATCTGAGTATTTCGGGGATTTGGAACCCTAAAAGGTTGACCTTGCAGCGAACTATATTTTTTCACCGCTTGTGAGTAGCTAGGCCTTCGGTTAATAGGGGTAGAGTCTCTTGGGTAAATACCGGTGTCCTAGGTCCTTCCCAGCCATATTTTTGCCCTCCCACCCTTTGATTGTTTGTTTCTCGAGTTTGAGAGATGGCTCCAAGTTTGCTAGACTCAAAATAGATCGGCCATCGAAAGTTTCACAGGCCATAAAACCACTAAGTCTGTTTACTTGTCTGAAGGCTTCATTGGACTTGAACTGGGCCATTACTGGGCCAGGATGAAAGAGACTAAATTATCGGAGGCACTATCAAGGAATCAACTTTTTTGAAAGCTGCATGGATTCTTACCCTTCGTTGCTTCCACCCAGAGGTGACAAGCTTAAGTTTTGTTGAAGAACCGATTCCGAGATCCGATCCCCCGATTGCTTTCACTATGCGAGTGAATCCAGATTGGGATGTATCGTCACTTCTCGAAGCTCTGGAGATGAAAGGGTTCAGCAAAATGACAAGGTCATCACAGTCTTATGGCGCTCAACTTTCAGATATCCCTCAGTCCCGCCACGTTTGTAATTCAGCACTCAGATACGTGACTATTGCGGACCGGCTTTTGACTCCATCGACTTCACTAGATGAAAAGATAGAGGTAAGCTGATCATTTGTGATGCATTGGCTTTCATATTCTGATCTTTTTCCATCATTCACAATCCAGCTTGTCGTTGTTAAAAGCAATGACCGGATGAGCGCTAGAATCAGGAACTCGGAAAATATCGCAGACTACTTAAACGACAGCATGTTGTGGACTTTTTAACATGTCCTCCTGTCACCAAATTACCGCACATCCTGTGAACTTCAAGCTCGAAGCGATTGACTACTGCCCGGAGCCCCATCGAAAAACAATTAAGAGCCTTACGCGTACAAAAGCGACCTCTGACTCTAGATGTCTGCACGATTTTATCGTGGAAAATTGCCACAAATACCCAACAAAGCTTACAGTTCGCTCATTTGATGGCGACTTGACTTATCAGGACTTGGATAAGTTGTCACTCCGACTGGCGCTTCACCTCAATCGATTAGGCGTACAGCCCGAGACTTTTGTTCTGAGTAGCTTTCAGAAGTCAACGTGGGCAATTGTAGCGCGATTGGCCATTTTGCGCGCAGGAGGAGCCTACATTTCGATTCACTCCAGCAATCCACCAGCCTATCTCAATTCAGTAATAAAGCGCACCGGTGCCAATATCATGCTGAGTGACCTTGGGTTTGCAGAACAGTTTCGCAATACAATTGAAACGGTCATTGCGGTCTCCCCTGAATTGCTATGGGCGCTCCCATTGGGACCGCAGTCGGCTCTATGCCAAACCATTCAGCCATCCAATGCCTGAACGGTCCTGTTCACCTCTAGGAGCATCGGCAAGCCAAAGGTCATTTTGCAAGAGCACCGGTCCTACGCCTCTGCTATCAGAGACTACGCGCACAACCTCGGTTGGAATTGGATTGTCGACCCAAAATGCCCAGCGAAGCTGATGCCAATTGGCGCCGTCGGGGAGATTGTGATTGAGGGGCCTCATCTTTCAAGGGGCTATCTTGACCAGGATCATCAAGGATCAGACCGCACTAAGCCAGCTGGCTTTCTTGCGGAAATACCCTGCTGGTTGGAGGAACTTCATCCAGATCGACAGTCTACCCGCTTGTACCAGTCAGGAGACCTGGCACGATGGACCCCTGAGCGACGGATTGAGTACATTGGACAGAAAGACACAATTGTAAAGCTGAATGGGTGTCGAATTGATGTCATTGAGGTCGAGAACCTTGCAAGAAGATCTCTCACATCTAAAGACGCCATTGTGGTAGGTCTTCTTGGTGTCCTTGATGGCAAAGAAGATCCATGTCTTCCTGCATTCTTGTACCTCAGTGATCACCCAGAGAACCCCGAAACGGAAGAGCTCTGCCTCGAAGACGCAAGTCAAGATCGTGCGGCCTGAGAAAAAGTAGCCTGAATCAAGAAATTTATTGCCATATCCGATAGCTGCCATGCAACCCACGTATAGGCTCTTTCCCAAAGCTTCATCTTTTGCCCAGGGAAAAAGATTGTTGCCTGGAATACCCAAGACTATTACAAAGGGCACTAAGCCGAAAAATCCCACCACTGTCGGAATTCGCGATCCTATCCGGTCTTTCATCCAGCCGACTGGAGCTGCGAACAACATACCAGGCAGGACCTTGGATCAAAGTGAACAACAACCAACCCCACATGAAGGGCTCTCCATCCAAATGCGCTTTGCACATGTACTGCCAGAGTACTTTCGAAACAGCCAATCAGCACGGCGAAAATGTAAGCGCAAAAAACTCCCGCGGAGAAACGCGTTTCGAGGAATAGGCAAATGTGAAAACGCCACCCGTTCACCTCTTAAAGAAATTGAACGATCGGACTGTTCGCCGGCGACTGTGGGTGAGCCAGTTTGTATCCAAGGCTCTTCCTCCTGGTTTTCCACTACTCGCGGAAGTTTGACGGGTTTTTCTATCATGAGGAGACGCATGATAATATCCACCAAGAGAAACGCAGCAGCGCCTGGCCACGCACACTAGTACCCTCCCGCTTCAAACAATAGACCTTCGAGAACCGGCCCGGTGGTAGTGCCTGCAGCTGCGAGTGTGGAAGTTAGACCGGCGATCTTGCTCATGTGTTCTGTTCCAAGATTTTCAACCATGGTTGCCATTCCTATAATCCACAATGCATTGCTAGTGATACATTGAAAGAGCCGACCAACAAACAGCCATACCATTGCACACACAGTCAGCTTGGTTTTGAACGCGACGATCGATCACCAGCAAGGAATAAAGGAAACATACACTGGGTTGTGAGTGACAAGCCGGCCATACTGATCAAAGCCAGTATAAGGAGGGTCAATAAGAGTGCCTTTTTGTCAGGGGTCGCGTCGGCTATCGCCCCAATGACTGGACTCGAGGCTATAGAAACAAATGCTCCCTCCATAAGAAAGATCAACGTGTACCTCTGGGTAAGAGACGGATCTAACCCGATTCGATGCTCTAGCAAAGTAGGTAGTAAGGTATCATGAAGGGAAATAGCAGTTCATCTGAGCGTCAACGTAAACGTTAGTCAAATGTGATCCTGAGCCCATCTCCGTCGTACGCGTTATCACTTACCAGTGAACAATGCCAGGCCCCACCGTACTGATGATAAAAGTATCGGATGATCGCCAACGATGACCCCATGGTCATGCTGCTCTTCGACGCAGCTTCGAGCCATTTTACCCCTATTGCACCTCATATATGAACTCTCGTGAGGCACATCCAGAGAGATTGGTGAATGAAGATAATACAGCTACCAATACGAGATTTGATTTGTTGGAAATCGATACCAGGATTGTTGAAGATTGTAATATTAGGATGGATGGCGTAATCCTTGAAGGATCATCTATTCGTACCACCCCTTGTGGGCCGATGCACCAACCACGGTGTGAAAGCTCCGCTGTCGAAGTATTTGTCCGCCATAAATAATGCAAGTTCCCAGGTCCTACACGTCCATGGTCCTTCGCCCGATCGACTCGGAATTTAAGTGGTCGGCAGCACCTTGAATTGTCATTCAGAACCACTCTTGCCCTTCACTACACGTAACATCATAATTTCTCACAATTATGACATCAACTTATGAGACTGCTCTAGTTTGCGTCTTGTATTATGACGAAAACCGTACTTTATAATCGTATGTATTTCGCCGGGCTCCTGGTAGCAATTATTCTATTTTGCTTCCTGACGGTATAAATGTAGCTAAGAAGAATGACTAACCGACTGATAACGAGGGTTAGACATGACCTCAAAAGCTATGAAGCACTGAAGTATAGATCGATAGAGTGCATCAACGCAAGCCATCAGGGTCCGACTCTTAATCTACTTAGTCTCTCACTGTAACGGCCTATAAATAGAATATGGAATTTTTCAAAAGAAGATGAGATTCCTCCCGACCGATAAGCGGAATGGCCGATATGCTATATGAGGAGTGTTCCCCACTGAATGCTTAGAAAGAGGCCGTGTTTGATCGTTAAATGGACATGATCGTGCGTGATATGGGTCCCGACCCGGACGATCTGACGGAAGAGGCCGAGCACGAGCAGAAGAATACGGAACAAGTTCAGAATGGTCGGAATTGGAGCGATAGCAATCCATCTGCCAAAGGAACGGAGAAGTGAAAATGGATTTACGGAGCAATTTCTGGGTTGATTGGGCCTATTTTTTTATATGCAATGGGTGCCTTTAGCTTTGATATGACCATCTCTCTCATTATCAAATACAATATAGAGGAGCCCGCTTTTGCTATACGGGCTGAATGTTCAAGTGGGTGAATATCCGCTCTATGGGGCCACCAACAGGATGTGAGTTATCTAGCTATTTATCCTTATAGAGTATATACGAGCTAGAAGTAGTGTGGGATCTAGCATCTATACCTAGCCTCAACATCAAAATTCAAGGGCCCCCTAATGAACAACCGCATAAATCTCCAACGCATCATGCAACCTTCCAAAAACACCCCCATGCCACCCTCTAACTAACTCCCACTCCTCGCCAGGCAAAGTCTTGCTCGCCATCCTCAACCAAGCTCCAACAATTAAGTCTGCATAATTAGCCCGATCCCCAAGTAAAAATGGCCCATTCCCATCAAAAATCTTAGCCAGCCTTCCCAACATATCCCGAAAGGAGGCAATAAGCTTCTCGCGCTGTTCGCCTGTAACAGCAAAATCCTCCCAGTAACTCACCCCAGCCCGCCGAACAAACTCAGCCTTCGTCACCTGAGCAGTTGCGGGATCAAAAGGTAACCCTTGGACCATGAGTGCGACGTGCGTGGTGAATGCAGCATCGATATTCATATTGAAGCGCGCATATTGGGGGTATTCACTCTGGTCGCATTCAGACAACGGGATTAAAATTGCGGCATCCGGGCTGAAGATATAGTCCAGGGACTGGGTCGGGAAGAGATCGTTCCCGGCTGGGTATTGCTTTTGCAGGTAGACTGCTATGTCGAAGGAGTCGCCGAGTTTGCGGGATGTTGTGGGGTCCACTAGGACGGGAAGAGTGTGGAAGTCGGTGCCGTCGGCAAATTTGCGGCATGCGGGGATGTTCAGGCTTGTTCGAACCTTGGATACGTCGGGGAGTGGGACCCAATTGGTAGAGTAGGGGACTGATTTGAAGTTCAGGGCTAGACGGGTTTTCCAAGGGTTTACGGCGCTATTGTTCTTTTCGACTGGGGGTCGCATTGCAATGTCGTAAAAGACTAGTTTGGTGTCCATGGTGAGGAATTGATTGGGCTATTCTTTCTTGAATTTGTAGTTCCGAGTGTAGATGTCTATATGCAAAGTAGATGTGGAATGTGGAAGGGGTGTGAAATGTGTTGTCACGTGGGCTGATCTGCTCAGAAATGCAGAGTGGATACCTCCTATTTCCTCCTCCTCCTTCTTGACAGTGGCAGAGACCGCGGGAGTAAAGCTGGCGAGCATTGTAATGCTGAATGGCGGCATAATATAGTGGAGTAAGCGGCTTTGAAGCCATATTCAGCGAATCAAAGTAAGCTTAATGGATAAGAACTTAGGCGCCACTTGCGGGTAAGGATGGAGCATTGCGTGCTGATAACGGTAGAGCCCGTTTGGGTAGGAGTAAGGGGAGAAAGTATTGGATATTCAGATTCTAAAAAGGGGATGTACTTTAGAAATTTTTGGTGACGTGACAACGACGACATTTGCATTATAAATATCAAGACCCTGGCCATCAACGCTCAAACCAAGGAAAGCTCCTTGGAGTTTATAAATCATTAATTATCATTATTCATGGCGACATCGTAAAATTCCATCCTTCAGTGCCATTCAGCGGCTGCCCCCCAGCTCCACTTATCAGCACATCAAAGAAGGCAGTGTCAAGACCTTGGAAAAGCCATTCTTCCATGCCGGCAGAAGCGTCGGGAAATCTCTCTTCTGGCAATGCAAAAACATCTCCAGGGGTGGCCTGGGTAGCCTGTTCCCCGTGCTTCCATGCCGATGATGGGCTCACTGCCTGCGCAGTTGATCGTCGGGTTGAAGGGTCGGATGTGACCACATCAGTATGATGGTCGGAGTTGCGTGGTGTTCCGACATGAATAGACCCCAAGCCCCCAATCGTAACACCCTCATGGAAAACTTGCTCCTGCTCCGTGTCGATGGACGTCATAGAAATACCGTCTCTTGTAATTCTGATGGCACCAACGTACGGCACTTTGACTATCAACACGTTTTGGTCGTCTTCTTGGCTGTCATCCGAGTACCTCTCTGCAGACCCCGCCTCAATATCCAGCATTCTCTTTAAAAGGCCAGCACATTTCGCGGTGAGGACATCCTCATGCAGCTCTAACATGGATTCCATGCACTCAAGAGCCCGCTTCACCGTCGCCCGGTCTCCAACCCGGTGGTGTATGAGTAGGTTTTCTGTACCTTTGTTACAGTGGCTCAATATGTGGGCCAGCATCAGTGTCATGCCCGCAATTAGAGCAACAAAATCGCCCATCCGACAGCCGGCCGTGATTGGGTTGAACGTACGGATCGCAGTTTGTCGGATCAAAATCTCACGGCTGGCGCTTGCGCAGGCGATCCTCGAGTACATTCTCTGCGAGGTATACCTTGGGTTTAGCATGTACGGCAGATGGAGCTGGTTCACCAAAGAGTAATAAAATATATGGTCCCAAGCTCGTCGAATTTCGCGGAAGGCATCCACCGAGTTTACTTCGAGACCCGCAAAATGCAATGGCTGCCAGAACGCAGGCGGCCATTGCTCGGTGACCCTCAAGAGCTCTTGATCGATCTCTTGAGTTATTTCAAGTGCTTCCTGAGGTTCGCTCATCTGGTTTCGTTCGATAATCTTGTGTACAACGCCCGGAATTAGTACAGGCAAGTTGCCGCTCTCAACAAAAGCGCTCGTTGCTCTTGGGATTGTGAAACTCGCACCGCTGGTGCTTGTTGGAAGGCCCAGTAGCAAACATAGAAATTGCTCCGTGGAAACCACACAGGGCCACATGATCGCAGGATCAAGATTGGTCTGCTGGCTGATAATTTTGAAGCGATAGTAACCTTGTCGATGCAAGCCCAATAGCTGTGCTGCCATGACAGCACGGCGCATTGTGATCCAGGATCGTCGGATATTGCCGCCATCTATATGGTAGAAGGCTTCAAGGATGAGGTTCTCGAGACCTTCCAACGTGCCCAGCAGGACGTCATCCATATTCACCAGCTTGATGGCTGATTCTGCTAGTTGCTCCATGATGGCGCGATGATGCTTGGTGAGACATGGTATCGCTTTTTTGGGAGACAGATGTTGCAACCCTACTGCAAAAAGCAGCATTTGCCTTGCCAACAAGACTGGGTGACTTTCTGAATATAGGAGATTGGCTACTGGCATTTGTTCTTTGGCCATTTCGCTCGGCCACGAGTTGCAAAGCTTGAAGCTGGATTGGTATGAAAATATAGACATGCTGCTCAGGTTTTCAATGAGAATTTCGATGTCTTTCTGGGGAGGGAGAGAACTTCGTAGAGCTTGGGTGATACTGGGATATGCGGAAGCCTCCGAAATAGCGTCATGACTGGAAACTGGCTTTGAAGGAAACTGAGTCTGTACGCAGCTCAATGTAATCTTTTTCTTTATTACATAATTAGTAAATAGTCGTGTAAGTGAACATACTGACTAACTTTGCCATCCACTGACGATGCCGGTGTTGTTTGTATTGCAAAGGGCGTCAGTGGTAACCAGCCACCAGTAGCATCTGATTGAGAACAGACACCACTCTCGGCCACTAGCTGTGTGCTGATAGAAGCGTCTTGCTCAGCATCTCCCGTACCACTCTCGGGCCTTTCCGGTTCGTCCAATATTACTTGGTTGATGCATGTCGTGCCTCGACGATGGCAAGTAATGCAGATCGCATTATCTGGCGGTAAAAAAGTACACTTGACTTTTCTCCTCCTGCACTCCCAGCAGCTGTGTGTACCTTTGCGAACCTTTCTGCGCTTCGCTGCGCGTTCGTCCGAGGGAGCATTCATCACTCGGTAGGCTGTCGCAACGACGGCGGCAAGAGATATGAGCCTTTGACCGAGAAAGGAAAGTTGTAGATCCTAGCAGAAAGTTTGGACCGAGATTATTTGTATCTCCGAGGCACTTTTCGTTTTGATTACAAATGGCAAAACCTTCAGGTCTATTTCCTCGATCGCGGGACGGACGTCAGGGGCGGGCCGCCCAGTGCCTCCGCATCTGGGGCACGTTCCTGCTGATTAATGGGCATTCGTCCGAACCTCCGAGCCTTGGAATGGCCCTTCGGACGATTCAGCCTAGATATGCAGAGACGGTCCAAGTCGCAATACAATGTTACTTTTTTGTTAGTATCTTAAACATTTAGTTCCTCTTCGAGGATCTGGGTTTCTTGTCTTCAAGACTAATATAATGGATCAACACTACTAATCAGATACTTCTCCTTAGTATTATAGAACTAGATTAAACTAGGGCCGAGCTTGATTCGGCCGAAGTAGTGACACTCCTTGTCTAAACCCATTGCCTGAGCTCGGAGATGTGACACGTCTGTCTGGGTTTGTTTGTTGAGGCTAGAGCTCGTCCGAAGTCGACATACATAAACAAGCTCCTTACTTCGTAATGTGAAAAGGGGCAATTTGGTCATCCTGTCATATCACTTGCAAACTTCGTCAACAATGGAGAGACAAACCATCTATACAGAGAAGCAGGCCACGGCCGAGGACCCTTCGCGGCATTCGTCTACCCTTGTGTCAAGTTCAGAACAAAGCGACACGGATATTGCCAACTACGATCCAAAAGCTCCGACTGATGAATATCCACATGGTGCCTACCTAGCTGCTGTTATGTTTTCACTCATGCTGGGCATGTTTTTGGTGGCACTTGACAACGTCAGTCCCCCGGTCTGCGATACATCTGACTAGCTGACCAAGGCTATCAACAGACCATTCTCGGCACAGCCATTCCCAAAATAACGGACGAATTCCATGACCTGAACAAAGTGTCGTGGTACGGGGCAGCCTATTTGATGACATATGGCAGTGGTTAGTTATATAAACACACTCCTTCCTAGATGGCATGTTGACCTTTCACGCAGAGTGGCCCCTTTCTTCATATCTACGAATTCTCAGATACTCTGTCCTAAATCCACCTCGACACAAAATGGCTAATCATTACAGGCTTCCAATCAACTTGGGGAAAATTTTACAAGTACTTTCCAATCAAGTGCTGGTTTCTCATTGCCGTTTTCATTTTTGAAGTTGGCAGCCTCATCTGCGCTGTGGCAAAAGACCCTACAACTCTCATCGTCGGCCGGGCTATCGCTGGCTTCGGCGGAGCTGGAGTTGGAGTGGGAGTTTTCACGATTATCGGATTTGCTGCGCCTCTTGAGAAACGTCCACAGCTTTTGGGCTTTACGGGAGCAACCTATGGCATCGCCGCAGTCTTGGGGCCACTCATCGGCGGCGCTTTCACTGACAAAGTGTCATGGCGTTGGGTACGATGATAGAGACGCTAAAATATCGTGGCTTTCACTGACCACTAAATAGTGCTTCTACGTCAATCTGCCCATCGGAGGAGTTGCTGCCGCCACAATATTCTTTCTCTTCAAAACCCCAAGTAGCGCAGCCCCAGCAAAGGCTACACCCAAAGAGAAGTTTTTGCAAATGGACCTCGTTGGTGGGGCCCTTATGATGGGATTGATCATTTCATTTCTTCTGGCGCTGCAGTATGGCGGCCAAACACATTCCTGGAAAAGTAGCGAGGTTGTAGGACTACTGGTGGGCGTTTTTGTGATAGTTCCGGTCTTTGTGGCTTGGGAATATTACCAGAAGGAACGTGCAATGATTGTTCCACGGCTGGTAAGCCATGATGATGCAAGTCCCACCGTGCTCTTACATGAACTAATAGTGAAGTTTCCTTAGTTCATGAAAAGCTACATTTCCGTGGGCTCCATTTTCATGTTTTTCTTTGGTGGCGCCTACTTTATCATCCTTTACTTTCTTCCGATCTATTTCCAGAGTGTTTATAACAGCAGTCCGATCGGATCTGGTGTTAAAATGCTCGCACTTATCATCCCACTAACCATCGCTGCTATTGTACAGGGATTCGCACTAGCCAAAATTGGCATCGTACCTCTGTTCTGGACCATAGGTGGCGTTTTTGGAACCGTCGGCTGTGGCCTATTCTATACTTTTGATATTGGGACACCTACTGGTAAGTGGATTGGATACCAGATTCTTGTTGGCTTCAGCGCGGGCTGGACATTCCAGATTGCCATGTCGAATGCGCAAGTTCATGCCTCACCGGAGGATATGTCGCAGGCCACAGCTATTGTCAATTGTGAGTCCTCAATTTACGTATCTTACACGAGCTGTCTGTTAACAGTAGTTCTAGTCTTCACGACCGTTGGCGGAGCCTTCTTTCTCTCAGCGGCACAGTGCGTCTTCAACAATAAGCTCATTGAAACGGTTACTAGAAAACTCCCCGAGCTCGACCCGGTGGTAGTTATTGGGACCGGTGCAACGCAAGTCCGCGAAGTTTTCACGGCCCCGCAAGTTTCCGCCATCATCGATGCCTACATGGTTGGTTTGAAAGCTGTCTTTGCAGTTACAGTCGCTGCCTATGGTGTCGCCACCGTCGCTGGATTATTTGGCAGCTGGAAAAAAATCAACGGCGATGAGCTGAAGAAGGCGGCTGGTGGCGCTGCATGAGCACCTCCAGATCATTGATAACTATGAATCAGTATCTCGGCGTTATACTTACAATGATGGTTGATCGCTGGGGGGAGGAAGAAGAATGTCGTTCTGTGGCTAAGGTTGTCGGATATAGAGGGCTAGAGTTGCTTGGCGCCCGGTGTGCAGACTTTTGGCCGGGTGGGTGTTTTACATAGAGATTAATAGAGCTTTTGATAGACCATTCACAGGTGGTGCAATTCCAAATGTAGGCCTGAGAATGCGCAATGCTTTGTCACGAAGTGTGTTAGCTATCATCCAGCCTCGCTCAAGTTTTGATCAACTTTCCTAAAATATTTCAGTCATAATGCTTTTAAGGGCCCGATAAATACACATTACAGCTATGAATCTGTTCGAAATTGTCTGTGTATCTGTTCCAGTTTCATCCAGGTTATCAAACCTACGTCAGAAACAGACCCGTGAACCTTCAGGCATCACATAGGTTGAAAACAGTTGGGTATAATTTTGTAACCACACTCAATACCTACAATTCAGTGTGTAAAAATACAGACACGGGAAGACTTTTACGCTGGTTTGGATCATTGGATAAAAGACAGAACTAACATGTAGCTTTCTAAAAAATATTCGTCAGACGGTAGAAATGGGGTGGACCGAAAACCTTTCGCCGCGGCGGAATTTTGCCTTGGGCTTTCAATTTTGTAAGAACAGTCGCCGAATTGGCGCCAGTTGGACTATGGATTTATCCTGTGGGGTGTTAATAATACATTGACTCGCTCTCCCATCTAACACAGTCATTCTCTAAGTGCAACATATACCGAGGCCGGTGATACCGCAGTTCAACTAGGGATTCCTCGGGTCGGATCTTTACGTCGACAAAGTCGGTCCGAGCAGCTTCAGGGATGATATCACCTTGCTTCACCCCCTTTGACTCCACATCGAACAATCTTTCGAAGGAGAGAGTTGTCGCAGATATCCAGTAGTCTTTTCCTGTCCACTCATCTAATAAGGAACATATGTCACGACGGACTAGCCAATCACGACATTTGGCCCCAGACCATAAAAGGGCAGGCAGGACAGAGGCCCTGTAGACAAACAGCGATAATGGGACATCATTGGAGCCCGACCCTGCCACAGCATGGGCCAATTTTATAATACGCTGGAACCGGTCCAAATAGTCATCGTATACCATCTCATTTGGGTTGTGACTCGAGGCCACAGCCAGCTTGATATCGATGATCCCGCCCCATAATGCGATGAGTTTAAGCGCATCACAGTCATCCGGCGATAGACTGTCCGCCTCGACTAGAGAAGACATAAGACGACTTCTCCAGAGTCGAAGCTTACTCAACGCCATGGCTGCGCCTCGGCCAATAGAGCTTGCGGGCTTGATGTTACATCCACAAGGAGAAGCTTCAAGGATCAAACCCGTAACAGCCACCACAAATTGCTCAACACGGTTCATTTGGTCGATACCAGAAGAAGGCAGAGTCACAATTTTTGGTGGAGCGACTGTAGTGTTCGGAGAGACCCAATGCTCGTCATGAAAGAGTTCGGGATCCTCCGCAAATAGCTCGGGATAATTGCAAATAGACCAATGGACGTGGATCTGAGCAAACAACTGTCTGAGTGCCAGGCCAGTGGACCCTTCATCTTTGTGGACGTCCCATTCCTTGAAAAGTTTATATCCGGAAACAAGATGATAACGAGAAGCAGATATATCGCCTTGGAACAGAGAAAGGGTGGTCAAAATGACACAAGCGACGAGCACTATTTGTTTGTGTGTTCGGCTTGACTTGTCCCGGGATAATAGTTCCCGAGCGAGACTTTCTCGAAGGTAGGTTATCGCTTGTGTAGAATGATGAAGAGCTAGAAGACTTCCTCGATTTTGATCATGGCTCTGTTGAACTTGTTCAAGCTGATAATGATGTGCACTAATAGCAATCGCAGCATGGCGGACCGCAGGATGCTGTTCGCAAATCTGAAGAACTAAACCATCCCAGAATGAGTTTTGAAAGTATTGAGAACATCGAACCGCCGTGCGTTTACGGTAGAAATCCAAATGCCATCGCTCGCCCCAAGTGAGATCGGCCTGGTAGGCACTGCCCAAAGGAATAGGAACAGCAGCGACAAATCGGGAAACTGTTAGACCATGTCTGGTTTGTAGAGCTGTTTTTTTCTGGTCATTGGCGAGATCACTGGCTCCGGATTGACGCCATGCTCGCGTCCTCTTGTCGATTACTTGCAGGTAACCACTGCACTGCCTGTCTGAGCTTGTACAGTTGAGACACGCTGGCCGAGTTTCGTCACACTTTTTATGTCGGATCCTTTCCAATGTTTAGTTGACAGGTGACTAGTTGTCTTTGGGTGACTCACTTGCACGTTATGCATCCTGAGCGCGAATTCGAATGTTGCGATCTGATTTTTCGGATTGGTTGTTCTTCGCCATGCATGGTTTCATGTGTTTCGGGACACATCAAAAGGTACAAGTACCAGGGTACCTAATATTTAACCGGAAAGTTCTCGGATGGTTGATTTTCTGCCGATGACCTGAGTTGAAGTTAAAAACCCCACTCTTAGCGCGACCAACTGAGTCTCAGGAAGGTCGAAGACATAAAATAAAGACTATTCCGTGAAATTGGTTGGCGAGGTTGGGCCGGGTCTTCGCAATAACGGGTCACGGGGGAACACTAGAGATTGAGAAGGATAGAAAGACCGATTCGATGAGAATCCCAACTGTTTCCATAATCCTCACATGGTTGGGAAGCAGGTCGTTCATGTGGCTGTTGATCCTTACCATGTTACATTGACACGTGACTTGCTATCACCCTGACTGAAAAAGTGGTTGACACTTGAACTCGTGATCTCATCCTTTAGACATTCTTGGATTGCCTTTCTATTGATAATGAGAAGGTTATTGTTGAGCTGGTGTCTCAAAAAAGGCTCTCCCCAAGCTTCAAATCGAGGCAGCTTCTAGGTATCCATTTTGCTTATATTTTCTAAAAGCTGCCAATCGCTCAATAATCACCTCTGATAGCTCAGCTGGAAGAGCGCAAGACTGTAATTGCCTGTTCATTAGAACTTGTCATCTTGAGGTCCCTGGTTCGATCCCGGGTCAGAGGAATTTTTTGCCATTTTTCCATTTCAACTTTTTCGTTCCCTGCTATATTCTCCAAGGACAATTATTGTTGATGTTATAGAAAGATGCTGGTGTAAGCTATAAACAGAGCGGAAGCTAATGTCGGACTGATGACACTAACCAACCGTGGGAGTCCTAACCTCTTCACACCTCACATATTCTTTTTATTCAGCTTTAGGCATTGAATCGATAAAGATCAATTTATTTGCGGTGATAATGAATTGGACTAATGCCAGATGAAAGGGATAGAAAATCAAACGGGGTAATTCGCTCAATTCCATGCATGCAATGCATTTGGAACTACGGAGCAGCACTCCACTGAATTTCCATTTGGGCGATGTGCGAATATTACAATTGGTTCAAATCGAACGAACGCTAACCAAGATTGTGCGGCCTGAAGACTTGGCGTGTGATCTATCATATGGCCTATTATTGGATCTGAGAAATTATTGATTATTGACACTGTTCAATGCGTTGTTTATTTGCTTTTCGATGACTACCCAAAAAAAGGAAAATAGGTTGGTAGGTGAATGATGCATCAAGAAATTTTCCGTAACTGGACTGCCATGGCAGTCAGTGTGAGCCACGCCCATTATGCCACTAATACATTTAATCATAGATTTGAGGCATTCGCGTGTGTTATGTATACCCTTCCAATATCTTGCGGAAGATATTAACGGAGAACGAGCGATATACTATTGAAGGGAAAATAAAAATCAGATCACAATACATCCTCCGTCAGATTGGTACAACCAATGAATTCGTCATATGGACATGGACAGCCTTAGCCGCGAGAACAGGCTGGATTGAGAGACGTATATCGTGGAATTATATTAACGCATGTTGATTTAAACCATTGAACATAGATGAAGAAAAAAAACTGACTGACTGATATGTCCAATGCAACAGGAAACATGAATCTCAACACCGAACATCACCAACTGTCCCTAATAGCTACCACCTTTGTTGATATATCAACTTAGATCTGCATAGCAATCGCGCAAAGAGCTCCGAATACCATGCCGACGCCGGACAGAGTCGCGCGGGCAGCCGCGTTGAATGGAATGGTGCTGGGAGTGGCGATGGGGGCAGCCTGACCGCCGTTGCCACCGGAAGCAGGAGAAGTGTGAGCCACAAGGCCGGCGGAGGTCTTAGATGCGTGGCAGGCAGCATTGCAGACGGTGACAACATTGGTGAAGCTAGGAGTGACACGGGTGAAAGCGCCGGTGGTGGATGGACGTCCAACTGTGAGGGAAGGAACATGGCTGTATGCAGGTGATCCAGGACCAGAAGTGGAGGCACCACCGGAGGGCAAACCAGAGTCAGGTCCTCCAGGGCTAGTTCCGACCGGGGTGGTAGAAGCCTCGGCGCCAGGGACGGAAGAGTTGCCGGGAACAACACCGGGGACGACACCAGGGACGGCAGGAGTGGCAGTCTCACCGGGGACGACACCAGGGACGGCAGGAGTGGCAGTCTCACCGGGAACAACAACGGGGACAGCGGGGGTGGTCTGACCGGGAACAACAACAGGGACAGCGGGGGTGGTCTGACCGGGAACAACAACGGGGACAGCGGGGGTAGTCTCGCCGGGAACAACAACGGGGATAGTGGGGGTGGTGGTCACAGCCGGAGGTGTGGATGATCCATCATGGCACTCAGCCTCGCCCAACACAGCCAAGCACAGGTCGATGGGGATGTTGATCAGACCACCGTTAGGGTTGGAGCTCTGGTGGCAGTGAGCCTCGCCGAGGACAGCCAGGCAAATGTTGATGGGGACATTGATCAAAGAACCCTCGCCGCTGCCGGAAGAAGAGGCCTGGTCACACTTGGCTTTTCCAAGGACTGCAAGACAGGTGTTAACGGGAACGTTGATCAAGCCGCCAGGAGTGGCAGTCTGCTGCTGGCATTCGGCCTCTCCAAGGATGGCTGCGCAAAGTCCAACGGGGACGCTAATTAGGGAACCATCACCGCTGCCGCCGTCGCTACCACTGTCACTACCACTATCACTACCGCCACCGGTAACAGTAGAAGTGACCTGGTCACACTTGGCCTGTCCAAGAACTGCCACGCACGCGTTAACAGGCACATCGATCAAGCCACCAGTGGTGGCGGCCTTCTGCTTGCATTCGGCCTCTCCAAGGATGGCTGCGCAGAGGTTAACAGGCACGCTGATCAAGGAACCCTCGCCGCTGTCGGTGGTGGAAGCGACCTGGTCACACTTGGCCTGTCCAAGCACTGCCGCACATGCATTAACAGGCACGTCGATCAGGCCGCCAGCGCTAGCGGTCTTCTGCTTGCATTCCGCCTCTCCAAGAATGGCTGCACAAAGATTAACGGGCACACTAATCAGGGAACCGCCGCGTCTAGTCAAGGAGGAAGAGACCTGGTCGCACTTGGCCTGTCCGAGGACTGCCACACATGCGTTCACAGGCACGCTGATCAGACCATTGGTGACGGTCTTCTGGTCGCATGCGGCTTGTCCCAGGATGGCTGCGCAGAGATTAACGGGCACGTTAATCAAGCTATCAGCGGCGTGAACTCCCTATAGAATGACATAATACGTTAACCCTATACCCAACTGCAACAGCAATCAACGGCGAGGATTTTCTTACTGAGGTTGAGGCTGCGAGAGCTGCGAGGGAAGCTATCATAGATTGCTTCATCGTTGCGAATTGGAAGTATATATAGAGTGAAATAAAGAATGGACGCTGAATGAAACCAGCAAAAACGAGTGATCAAAAAACTAACAACGAAGAGATGAGGAACAGGAATCACTCAGAGAGGAAGGCGGCCTTATATGTGCAACCTCATCAACCAGCCATCATAGCAATCTTAAAAATAGGGGAGGTAACGTCGATCTACATCACAAACTATTGCCTAGCCCAGAAAAGAACGCCAAGTGAGAAGTCAAGACCAGCCCAGCCCATTTTGCTTGTAAATAAGTTCCTGATTGGTCCCCTACGTCTAGTTTGCCTCTTTTTTATTTTTGACAAGTTGGTCAATGAACCAAACCTGATATTCAAACCTTATGCTAGACCTATCACATCGCTCCCGGGTCGCTAATTGCAGTAGCGTCTTATTTAATTGCTCCCGTTCGGAGCCTAGTCCGAACTAGTCCAGCCACACATCCCCGTATGCACAACGTATCTCAAGCAGTCTTTATCCTGATATCTCAGTTCAGGGGCTAGTCCAAGCAAGGTGCCAGTTTCAATATAGGGCTATTTGGCGGAGTAAGCCGACTAATCCTCAATCAGACCAGCAAAATGCCTGTTCAACTAAATTCGAGTCTCTCGTATCCCCAGTGGACCAGTCATCATGTGCCTCCTACCTAATGCAGAACCCCGGCTATCGGAGTGCAAGGGTCTCTAGTCAGGTACACTGCATTTCGAGCCTATTCGAAGCCAATCAATCCTAACCGCTTTTTCTTTCCAGGACAGAATACTCTGTACTCCGTACACTACATCGCATCCTCGGGCGCCGAGGTATTGCACAAGCATTACTAAATTCCACAGTACTTCGTACTTCATGGTTCATGAGCCATTGAGTGGCTTGACCTTGGTTGCGCTAGAGATGTGAGCCCCACCGCCTTTTCGATCTTTTCGATCCTGTCGATCTTATGACCCCACAACGTCTATTTCCCCATGCGGAACGAGATCTACAGTCTTTCGTGCATGCGGTTGCCTTTGGTTCTAGGCTTTGTCCCATGGAGGTGTTATAGCTCTTTCGTGTGCCTTCTTGCAAATATCGTGGGTATATCTATGGATAACTAATTATAGACATCGTGTGCTCGAGCGCAGAAGAGTTTCCCGACTAGTGGATATGATACCTTCATATTGAAGGATTTTGTATTGCTCCACTTATGTCGAATGCGATGCACTCAGGTCCCGTGCACGCCAGGGGTTCGGATAGTTCGGTTCATTTGCTTGCTCAATATCCCCAAAAAACCAGCTTACTTTAATGGCATTAGGAAAATGACTAGGTCGGGAACCAGCGCTTAAAATCTCCCTCCTTTGGCCGTTCAGTTTTCATCAATGTCCGCGCCATTTACAAATACCATTTCATCTGTATGCTATATATAAAACCACGAGAACTAAGGCACCCTCCACGTTTGAAACACGTTGATCATAAATATAAGATCCGCGATATTTCCCCGGTGGCCCGGCCCGCCAGGAGGAAGTGTTTCGTTAGCACATCACAGTATGCAAGATTTTTAGTGCGGTTTATCATTTGCCCTTGCAGACTCTAGCCAGCATGGTATGACCCAAGCCCGGGCCCAATTGTGCTTTGTGGTTTGTTGAAGGCTTACAATATAGGGCTGTACTCCGTATGCGCACTCCGCACGAAGTACTTCGTTCGTACTCACACCTACATTGCTAGAATAAATGATCAATTTCGAGGTTCCCACTGGAGACCTTATTTAGAGCAGCTGCCTATTTTATTTGGATTTATTTAAACTTTTGTGACTTTAGAATTAAATCTAGCATTGAAGCTTTTCGATGTGTCAAGTATCCGGCCACGCACCGATAGCATTCGTCCACGCGCCGACCACGCTCCGACCTTCGTCGCCGCCCCCCCTTTCCTTTTTCTTCTCACTCAGCTGTTGTGACAAAACAAAGGCTGCTTTCAACGTCATGTTTCAATGTACCCTATGCGATAAGGCCTATCAGAGGAAGACTCATTTAATTCGTCATCAAGTGACTCGTAAGATTCAATAATCCCGAATTTAAAATATGAATAGGCTGACCACCTCCAGATACACAGCAGCTCTCGTCCAGCTGCCCTTTGTGCAGAAAAGCATTTCTAAAGCCGTGTGTAATGTAATTCACCATAAATAATGAACATAACCTAATGCGTCGAAAGTGAGGTCACACGAAGACATATCAAAACCTGCGCAAAAAAGTTCAACCAACCTGCACCTCCTGCAGCCAAGCCAGGCAGGAAAAGGCATTCTTGTGAGCTCTGCTTCTTTGCCAAGGCATCTTGTGACCGGAATCGACCATGCTCTCGCTGTCGCTCCCTTGGACGACAATGCACCTTCGTGGCCCAAGAGATACCGTCCCGGGATCCCAGTTGCTCTGCAGTAGCCTCACTCTCGCCTTCTATAGTCACATCCCGAGTCAGCTCGAGAGACAGTGGATCATTTTCTTTTCTCCGACATTTTGCCAATCCATCTTTCCAGGAGGACAGGCTGGCGATCGGGGAGACTGCAAAGTGTTCTGTTCGAAGAAATCTTGAGACACTCAATTCCCATATCGAAGATGCCCTCGTTCCCACTGATCCCATATCCGCTTTAGATGAAGATTTTCAACTTACAAGTTTCCCTTTCCAAGTACCCTCGACTCTGCCCTTTTTTACAGATGATTTACTTCAGTGCTCCCCTGGTACGCTCTTCCCTTCGAAGCTTTCCAACCAATTATCCGAGATTATGACGGAGTTGGTCGAGACTTCAAAGTCAATGGGCCTCGGAGGCACAGGAATGCTAAGCCCGCTTGATTTTATGGAACTTTCTACTCTTTTAGGAGTTTCCAATATCTCTGCTTCTATCTCTGCGTTCTTCCACTCTCTTCACTGGCATCTACCGGTGGTGCATTTTCCAACCTTCGACCCAGGAAACATCTCCAATTCTCTTTTACTCTCAATATTTTTATCCGGTGCCACATACACTATTCCATTGGATGGAGGGACCCTCCCCTCCGGTCTCTTGGACGTCGCAGAAGAGTATATATTTCGAAAAATTGTGGATCTATCACCACTCGCTTTGCCGAAAGACCAATCGCATCTACTATCAAGTGTACAGCTAATACAGAGTGCTCTTATTATCGAGATGCTTCAATTTGGACAAGATAATATGCAAACAAGGCGTCGCATTCGCATAGTTCGACATCCGTGTTTGGTATCCACCATACGATCCCTAGGCATTTTTCAGCTCAAGCGAGGAAGTGCTCCCACCGTTTGTGAAGATAGAACTTGGAGAAATTTAGTAGCAGAGGAAGTGTGCATACGGTACTTTATCTCCCCAAATTTTTTCTTATCATGTCTTTTCTTCCCGGTGTCACTAACCAGCTCCAAGAATCGCTTGTTGGGTCTTTCTAGCCGATGGATTCCTCACAGTCTGCTTCAAAAACCACCCATCTATATCGGTTTTTGAGATGGACTGTGATTTCCCCTGGAGTGCCAAGTTATGGGAAGCCGAAAGTGCATCTTCTTTCAGCAGGATTGCCATGTCGTACTCAACGGAGCTCCCACTTCCGCCCCTGAAAGACGTGGTCACACAATTACTTGAAACTCCTCTAGGTAATGACCCAATACCATGGGGTCTTTCGGTATCAGTGGAGCATCTCCTGATTCTGATTTATGGTATGTTGACGACCGAACTCAGGAAGTCGATTGAATTGCTAAAAGAAATACCCACAACAGCAATTAACTCCCTCGCCTTCCAGGCAAGATCGGGCTTGTTAAGATATTTATCGCTCGATAGAATACGCTGTGCGTCTGGGAATTGGAGGCGGATCTGGGATTCTGTCATTGGTCTCCTAGACAAGGATCAATTGCTTCATCTTGGGTATCCGAAACATGCTCAGGAGCTGTGGTGGTTGTTGAATGCGACGGTGGATGCTACTGGCAGACCTGATGTCAGCCTTCGGTATATGGATAACACTGCTACTGATGACTTGGGGAATTTGAATGAATTCATTCAATGGTGTCACCAAGTTCCGCCATAGATGTTGGATATAAATACAATATAACCTTTTTTTATACATGAAAATTCGCTTTTCGCACACACGCTGCGATTTGCGGCTAATCACATACTTTCTATCCACTTGTTACTACGCCTCCCTTGGTCGTCTAATTCCAATGGAACTTGACCCTGGGCGTATAAATTGGCTAAATTAAGCCCAGTACAAATATTAGCTATAATATCTAGCCATAAGAATGGGATTTTGCAGTTAAAACTATCTAATGGTTTTGGTTAAATCCGTAGGCTGCAGCAGTGCGTAGGGCTAAAGGGTATAATACAAGATGTTAGGCGAGAAATCAATTATGCGGTTATCAATTAGTGATATATCTTTTTACTGGACTTAATTAGCTTATTATTTGGTTATGCAGTGCTGTGTAAACCAGATATATATATTTGATGAGGGTAGCCGAAAAGTGCAATGGGAAGATACTTCAATGTACTAAGCTGATGTACTCTATAATTTATTTCAACATTTGAAATAATACATACGACCATAGGGTGTGGAAAACAGGGCTTCCCGTCCGCTCAGCCGTACTTAAGCCACACGCCGGTGAGTTAGTAGTTGGGTGGGTGACCACCAGCGAATCCTCACTGTTGTATGTTTTTATTTTTGTTCTCTACACAGCAATCCTCACTGCGCCCTTAAGACCAAAACGGCAAAGGCAGATGGTTTCTTGGAGCCAGTCTCCACCAGGCTGTTACAAAATACCCAATCGTTAAGCAACCAAACTTTAGGTTCTGCCAATCAACGTTTGGTGTTTCTTAAGATTCATCAAACCCATAGTTATACTACTTATAAATCCACTAACCCATACCCAGCTCGACAAAAATAGATGAGAGTTGATGAGACGTGCAAATGACATCTTAACGCTGAGATCGATTAGCCCCACGGAGTAGGATGAAAGTTTGACCTCATGACAACGCAAGAGTAGCGATTTTCGCAAAACAAAGGCCCTACTTAGGTATATTTGATGGGCTGCAGATATGACAGGTAACAATATAGTCCCCCAAGCCGACGAAGGGGCCAAGGTGCAGTTATCGTGATAAGCTATTTCTGAACTAGTGGTGGACTATCATGTAACCCACCATCAACTCGAATGAAAATCCAGAAAGATGACTTAAGAGAAGAGGATTGATCTATCTACCATTCCCAGCCATTGTCGTCTCGGTACAAGTCGATGCTCTCAATGGGGAAATACGATAGGATGGACGGATTTGCTAAAACAAGATCGTGCGCGACATAGTGAGTGTCGCTCCAAACCTTATTAAGAAAGCGGTTGGTCGCATCTTTGAAGCCGGATATGTGCCTGAAATGAACCAGTCGGCTATCTCATCACCACCGAGGATAACCAGAGAGCAAGAATCACACGTACATCTCTCCGGTAGACCATTCGTATATGATTTTAGTGCAAGTGGGTATCAAGGATTGGTAGTCAAACGGCAAAAGCACCCCAGTTCATGTCAGCCCTAGGTACTTTGGCAATCGCGTAGGCAACGTACTCGTAAATATGTCGGAACTTGACGCGAATGTTTTGCCGCTCCGAGAAAGTGCAATTCCAGAACCGGGTGAAATCCAAGGGCTCGCCAGGCACCTTCTTCCATATCACATATGTGACAAATCCGCCCGGTATGATATCTTCCTTATCCTGCTTCTCAAACTGATATGCAAGAAGCTCGGGAATAACGTTACAGCCTTGCTGCTTGAAGTGCTTCAGGGCTTGGAGCTCTGGGGGCTCGAAAGGTCCGGTAGCCTGGGCAGCTCGGACTGAAGCCTTTCGCAATTCTGTTCCAAGCCAGGGTATCTGCTGGTAGATACGCAAGAACGCGAAGGGCCCTTGCGCACCGGAGGGGCGACACAAAAACCTTCCAGCAACGTATGCAGGACCCTGACCATCAATGAAATTTTGCTCCGACTGGGTCACGGTATCCTCTTCAATCTCTTCGACTATCTCCCAGGTCTCAGGCATGAAGTTAATCGGGGGTTGGGGCGGAGAGTTCATGGTAATTTGTGTGCCCTCGAGGCTAGAGAGGACTTGACCAGAGTTAGAAGAGTTAGACATGATAGGTTAGGGATTAATGATGTTGCCATGATGCGATTGGAGTGAACTGATAGAAAGAGAGGGCTTGAGAGGAGAATGGACGCGGTAGCGAGACGTTGATAAAGTTGCCCAGGTGAGAGAGAACACAAAAAAAGGAAGAAAGAGCTCGTCAGCTATGGGTAATATAAAACATGCAAACAACCCCGACATTCGGAACCACCTTGTCATTATGTCACCTCTTTACTTATCGACGTATGGCTTAGAGTGGATTTTTCGAGTAGACCAATTTTTATTTTATACCATTGTTCAAGTAGCCAGTAATATACAGTTCCATTAATTGATATTATATCAGAATTTGTAATTCTACATATGCACTACAAAATCCAATCATGGGCTAGCACAAACGTGTCCAGGATGGTGTGATGAGTACATGTAGAGTTGCGGAGTTGCGGGCTTAGAGGGGGATGGTATTTCTTCTAGAGGTTTTGTCTTCGTGACTGATGGGACGTGTCCTGGATAGAACATGACCTGGCATTGTGTTGATGAGTGTCTATTTTAGGACTACATGTGGACATGGTCATAATAATAACACACTAATTTTGAATACATTAATCTTATCTGATCAGAATCTTCCATGTATTTATATATAATCTTGGAAATATTATAGTTATATAAAGGAGAGATTCATAGACATTCAGTTCCGCACATTTATAAGCTTCCGAGGATAGCCAACTTAGGCTCGAGGCCCGCTATTCACTCACCCTCCAGAGTTCTAAACGTCCGGCTTTACCGAGTCAATTATTATCCTTCTGTCAGACAGGTCCGCAGGATAGTGGTCACATGCTTCCCCTCTTAGGGCTTTCGCCCATCTCTCTCTTCCCTAGCTCTCCATGGCCTCTTCTCTCCTTCATGCCACTGAATGCAAGACAACATATTTATTTTCCTTCCTGTGCTCCTCTGGCAAGTTACAAGCCCTGACTCCAACACCTTTGTTATATCTTTATTCACTATATCTTTCAAGCTACTAAAGTTCATCCTGGGCCGCGCGTGCGCGCTGCTCCCAAGCTTGTGTGAATTAATCGGCAGTATTTTATCCTGTGTAATCCATTGATCCGTAGATATGCCACGAGTCACATGCGGCCTACGTGTATGGATCTCACCTTGACAAGTTTTAAGGCACGTGTGTTATTTATATCGATGCTGATGATAAACTCAACATTCTAAATGAGCTAGTGAGACCGCAATGACTCCTGCTGGTCGGTTTATATTGACCATGGGTGATTTTATGATTTTCGTCGAGAATAAAAATACACGTGTGAGGTTTGCGAAAGATGAATTTGTATCTCTGGGATTATGACCGGAGATTTGCCCAAAATGGAAGGCATGCAGAGGCCGCCCTCTGGTGATAGGCCTGCTTCCACAGTAGCTAGCGTGCTCCCTCTCTGTATTCTCTCTGCATTCTTGATTCCCGCTTCCCTGGTAGAAATCGTTTCAATCAATTCTTTTTCCAAGCAAGTGAGACTTCAGAATCCTTATGAAATATATTAACAATTCAGAAAGTATTAACCATCATGGGACAATAACGCGCCAGAGATACTGCCAGCGCCGCTCTTCCGTGTCTCCTCTTAGGACCAAACCACACCCACTCGTCTGCCTTGCATAAGGTCAGGTTCGTTAGGCCCATGTGATAATGGGAGGGCTTTTTTGATGAGGTGCTCTCAACGATTACGGCCCAGAAATGGTCGAATAAAGTTGTCGCATACACGCTCTTGACAAGAGACCTATAAGAGGAGAAGGTGCTCGTTAGCGACGAAAATGGTCTCCAGGGCCGCTTCTAACAATCCGTGGGGCAGGTTGTTAGAGCGGCTCTGGAGGCCCAGTCGGTCAACATCGGCTTTAGCGATTTTAAAGCAGCACTGGCAGCCTTGGTTTAAAGGCCGTAGGATAACTCAAGGTTCCTTGGGTGCCTGAGCACAGGTTGTCCAGGGGTTTTGTGGCGCAGAATATGACCAGGGAACTACTCGGACAGCCGGCAGAGTACATGTACGACCTTAAAGTCAAGTACGGCTGGCTCTCAAACTATGAAGAAACCGTGTTCCTGCGACAGGCCACGACCGGGAGCATATTGTACCTTAAGTACTCACCAGTTGCGGAGGGGGCAACAAGCCATGCAGAGGGGGATGCTACCCCATCGTTAAGATAATGCTTTTCCACCTCGCATCTGTGGCAGAGTCCCAGGGCCAGGTGACGAACACCACTCCAAAGAGGCAGTGGGTCCAGCGAAAAGGCCGATCAAGCCACAGGAGACGGCTGCCCTAAAGACGCCGACCACGTCACGGGAGATGACCGCCCTAAAGATATCGAGCGAACCACGCCCCGGGAGACGGCAGCCCGAAAGAGCCGACCATGCCATGGAATACCCACTACTTCACCTCGTCTCCCTATTTGTCTTCTCTGACCCGCGATCAACACGACGTGGAGTCATGTTTGACAGCTATCGAAACTCCCTATTTGCTCAATGTAACTCTTGATTTGGGTAAAGTGATTCCTTAGGGTCGTACCCTACCAGATCTTCCAAGATACCCATGCGACCACTCGAAACGTTTCTGGTATGATTCTAGGTTGAGCAAGGAATGGCGAAGTGGCGAGCACAAACATCACGACCTTCTTGGTGTTCGGGTGACATAGAGTCTTGACTTCAACATTATCTTCTGAAATCTATTCCACCTGGACAACGCCTTTCAACGCAGAGCAAAGCAGGATGGCACATTTCTGTCCTAGGATTTCCATTCCCAAGATCCTGGGGTGAATGCAGCAAGTGACGCCTGTGTTGTATTTGCGAATAAACAATCTTCTGAGGGATGGGACAGGCCAAATCTTGCGAATAGCTACTCTGATACGCTCATCGCCAATGTTGCTGGGAAATGCAACAACACGATGGTTGTTATTCACAATGCCGGAGTCCGCCTGATCGATGCGTGGATTGAACACCCAAATATTACAGCGGTGATTTTTGCCCCACCTCCCTGGCCAAGACTCTGGTTCTGCTTTGGTGGAGATCACCTTACACCGTCACAAAGAATGCAACCCAATATGGCGAACTACTTGGTCCAGTATTCCCAGATAACTCCAGTTTTTACTATACCCAATCCAACTTCTCTTTCATGGTCAACCAGATCATACCACGGTACGAGTTTGGCTACGGCTTGGCATACTCGACGTTCGATTACCAGAATCTCAAACTTCGAACTCCAGATCGGGTGGAGACGTCGTACCTTTCACCAGAGTACGAATCCTACAATTCGACCGCTCCAAATCCCCAAGGGGGGCTAGAATCACTTTGGGACGTCTTGGCAACTGTAAGCTGCACAATAACCAACACCGGTCCAGTAAGCGCTGCAGAGGTTGCCCACATGTACTTTCACAATCCTGCAGGTGGGACGAAAAGAGTACTACGGGGATTTGACAAGAAAATCATTGGCCCCGGCAAAAGTTGAGATATGCACTTTGACCTCACTCGTCGAGACCTAAGTCAATGGGATGTTCAGACATAACAATGGGTGCTCCCACGGGGCACATACGGGGTCATGATTGGCAAAAGTATCATAAATATCCATTTGCAGGGAGAATTCTCAATAGCTCATGATGGAAAGACGGATTTCCGCTTGTCGAACGAGTCCTCCGACTGACTACAATACTAATATCACCCGGCTTTTATTGAACAGAACATGTCATCTGCTCACAGGTAGGTGTGATGATCATTTGCTGATTTGCTCTGTGGTCCAGCATTTCAACTAGTACCCGAGTGAGATCCACGGCACTTCCCTGCCTATATCGGCAGCACGGACATTCGAGCGTGGGTGAGCTAATGCTCTCAAACGCAAACTCATATTAGATATAATGGTTTTTCTGTGTTTTATGCTCCTTATCGATGTAGTCCTTAGTAGACTGATTCTGAATAGTACTCATATGTTGAAATTTTGCCGAGAAGCAAATGATCACGCTACAAAAAAATCCACAGCAACTGCCACTAATATGTATCGTTAAGTCACTGAACGTTTGACTGCTTTGAATATGTACGACTACTTTCAAAAAAAGACGTCACGGCTTTGATAAGGCCCCGGTCTCAATCATTTTGTATTGAAAACGAGTTCGTATTTTGTCGTATTTACTTTGTGTGATTGGGCTGTGCCGCTCACTTGGAGTTACATGCAAGGAAAAAGCTGCCATCTTGACATGGAAAATGGAGAAGACGGAAAGATAAATAAAGCAACACAGTAAAAGGATAGGTGCCTCATGATCATCTCTCAGTATATAACCACAAGCAGGCCAACCCCGTATACTACCTTGCTAACGTCAGGTAAACCTCAGCCGCCTTTCACTAGCAACACCCAGTCGTTGTCAATTGTCCCCCCAGTTGGAGGGGTAAATGTCAGATTCAATCCCCGCGTAACTTGATCCAGGGGAAAGTATGATCCGTTATTAGGGGCAAACCACCAGGCCTGCAGATCACCCCTGCCGCTGAGGATTCCCGTATTCAAGCCAAAGCTTCGGCCCATGGGCGCAAATACTGTAACCCAATTCGACCAGCGATTTCGCATTGCCATAACTTCAGCATATTCGGTTCTAGGAGAAGTCGTGAGGAGGCTTTGGTCGGGAAGCCGATGCGTGCCTAGATGCTGCTCCACGAATGACCTCAAATATTTCATCTGCCCGCTTGCAGGTCTTTCCATACCTTTCAACCATGTCTCATTGAGACCGACCGCGGCATTGAATCGTGCTGGATTGGCAAACCGCCAGACAGCTTGTTCGCCATAAGTGATGCCGGCACTACCGGCATAGAGAGCATGCCATGCACCATTGCGGACAAAGGACGAGTTCCAACGATAGCTGCCATCCTCATTTATGCTGATAGAAGAGTTCCAGTACTCGTAGTGATTCTCCAGGTCCATGACGGGACGGACTGGCGTTCTGTTATACATTTCCTTGACCGCGACTTGGTTCGCTATGGGTACCCATTGATGCATATAGTCCAAACCGTAGAAGGAATTTGACTTGCGGGAGATTAGTGTTTCTTCCAGGAAGAGAGGTTTAGTGGCGCATACATACCTGGGAACTATTGATGTCGCTGTGGCCCGTCTGCACGCCATCCATTGACAACCATGTTTGATTGCCATACATGGCCGAAGCTGTGCTATCTGGGAAAGCCGAAAACCACACGTTTGTTCCATGGTAGGTCATGAAAGGGTGGATACCGTGGCCTCGGAGCACGCGTGCTTCGGCGTCGTGGATGGCATGCGCAAGCTCATTAAATACGGGCCCTGAATCGATGATCTTCAAAGGTTTGTCCTTTGCTTGCGAGGGTATTCCCTGCTTATGAAACCACCATCTGTGACACTATTAGTGACCCTTCATCTCCAACAACGCTGAGTGGGGGCGACAACTTTACGTACCTGTTACTATCACCGCCAATTATCTTTGGAAGGCCAGCGTATCTCTGTCCAACGTAGTTTCCGAATTCGGCTGCATTGGACGTGTTCAGCACCACTGGTGACCCATGCCAGCCTTCATTGACCCATCTTCCCCATGTCGGTGCTAGTGCGATTGTGATCCCATACTTTCCAGACATTTCGATTACCGTATCAATCCACTCAAAGTAGGGTTCATTGGGCTTTGTGGGGTCGTAGTCTATGAATGGAAGATCCCCATTCTGGTTGGGCACAGTGAGGCCATCCTCTTCCGCGAGAATCGTGCCGTAGATAACATTGAAATTTTTGGCAGCGCGATCAGCCAAGTAATACTCGACTTCTGGGCAGTTCAGACGATGGAATATCTCCCATGCGGTATCAGCTTGCCAGAAGACAGGGTTACCCTTGCTGTCAGTCAACGTGCGTGATGTTGATCTGTCAACTTGAAAAGCCAACGACGACCAATCCTTGGCAAACACGCACGATGTGTGGAGAATATAAAGTAAGAGATATACAGCGTGGCCAACATTCATCATTACCTTATACGTAGAGCAGCAACATGGAGCTTGTTTGGGGTTTGGCTCTCTATTTGAAGAAAGGCATGATTAGTGACTTAATGGTCTGTGACCAGAGTTTGCGAAGTTATTTACTAGTGAACGAATACGATTAACGAGTGGAGCCTTTGGACAACGCCCTGCTGGCTGAACATTATGCCATTAGTCAGTCATTGAAATGGGTGTGTTCAACTTTTCTGGCAGACACTGTAAAGTGTGTGGACCTGGTGGCTAATTATAAATACCATATCACACTTAAGGGATTCTAGCCTGGAATCACACACGCCGATTCATCACCGAAACTACTCATTGCCTTGGCCCGATATGTAACCGGATGTCTGAATGGGACTTGATTGAGAAAAGCCAAAGCAGGTTTGACTTGGGGAACGGAAAGACAAGCATCCCTAAAATGTGGGCCGAGATCCTAACCGTGGGTTAATGAGATCGGATTCAGATTAAATTTAGCTATCAATTGTTGGCTCCAAGGCTAAAATGCATACGAATACGAGAATCGCCATCTGCTGAGAAGTTTGCCACTTTCCGATTCATCGGGTCCATTGAAACCCTGCTTCGTCATAAGCGTGGGTTTGACTTTGGACTAAACTAGACCGAGCTCGCCGGGATTATACATTAAGTGTAACACGTTCCTTGCACATATCGCCCACCTATAAACTAGAATTTACCCGCCATGTCTCATCAGAATTTTCAATATCCCGCGGACGATCCGCCGCCCTATGGGCTAATGGTGAGCCATAAAATGCAAGGTGGAACAGGGGTTAATGGTAAGTGACAACTGACAAAACCTTATTTTTCAAGAGGACGGGCGAATTGATGTTGACCTTGATTCAAAGGCATGTAAAGCCGTAGCCAAGCTCATTCGGCTGCCCGACAATGAGGAACTGAACCATCCGCCAACTACCCCGACTTTGCCCGAGGCGAGATCCGGCTCAACATCGTGATCCAAGTGGTTGGCAGCCGAGGAGACCTGCAGCCATTCCTCACGCTAGGCAATGAACTGCAGAAATACGGACATCGAGTGCGTATCGCGACGCATAATGTCTTCGCTACCTTTGTCAGAGATTCAGGGCTCGAATTTCACCCCTGATATACCTTGGCCTCAGCACCCTCCAGCGATAGATGCAGGTTCTGTTGGAGTAGGAGACGTGACATATTCCCCGAATCAACCTGGGCACCCAAGAACAAGTGCCCAGACGATGGGGGCTGCTTTCGCAGCCAGTGGGAAGAGCGTTGGCAAGTTCGTGGGCTATGGGTATAAGGGGGCGATTGTTGACATCCCGCTGGCAACAACTGAGGGATTGCGAGCCGTACCCCGACTGTATGGTGAGGATGTGAATAGACCTTGGTCCTGTACGGGACTGGAAGCCCGGTGTTGCCGTTGCTGGTAAGGGCTTTTTATACGGTGTCGCTGGTGGCCTTACGGATATCGTCGTTCAACCATACAGGGGAGCCCAGGCTGAAGGTGCGATAGGTGCGGCTAAGGGTGTAGCCAAGGGGACGATCGGTACTATGACCAAACTTTCATCTGGTTCGTTTCCATGCAAAGCTTTGCCTTTCTCTACGAACGAAACATCAGACTAATTGTGCTACAGGTATGTTGGGCTTGGTAACTTACCCTAGGCAAGGGATTTGCAAAAGCATTCAAGCCATAGGGCGGTTAGGAACTAGAAAACAAATTGTTGAAGGACGAGAAAAAGAGGGAAGGTTCATGGCACGGAGGGCCATAACTGGCCATAACTGCGGGTATTGACCACAACGGCGTGATTCGGGAATTTGATGCAGTGAGACGTGGGAAGAGAGACCGAAGATGAAATGCCAGAACGGGTCACATCAATATGTCAACAAAGTGATTTTCCTTGCCCCAGAAGCTTGGTTATCTTTTTTTTTCTTTTTTTCTTTTTTTCTACGGTGAATAGAATCTCCCCGGCCATTGCTGACAACCATGAGTCGTTTTACGAAATATACTGTGATCACATAGTGTGATATAGCTACTGTTAGTACCGGAAGATCACATATCCCGTTGACTTGTCTGTAATGATATATCGCTAGTGCCTCGACCGCGCTAAATTCGGTGACTTCCTTTCATAATCTGACGGCTGAGTATACTAGTCATTTCGCTCCCGTTACATCAACTGCTGTTGCCTGAGACTAGGTTATGGCATGAACAGGGTTACAGGGGTGACTTAAGCACAGGAATCGCCTGCAGTTGGATATACTGGTACGATACAGATATACCAAATGAACTCCTAATGCGAGTACCAAGTTAAGTCGCCGAAACTGAGCCAGACTAATAGGAAAATGGAGCTTTGAGCGTTCTCAGAAATGCGGGAAATATGGTTTGCTTTCACCACCTGGCAAGGGATAGGGCTGAACAAAGGATTTGCTAAGCTTGTGGCTGACGAATAGCGATTCCCTGTCATCCGTATTCGTACACTAACAACGGTGAATCTCGGATCCATCGACCCATCCAACTATGCAAATTGGCCCCTTTGTACTCAATTGCGGGAACGGAATCGCATGTCTCCGCTAGTTCCAACATCCATCTAGCAGCCATTCCACACAAAAAATAGTAGAATATACAATGTTTGGATCGCATTTGCGGGTGACTAACTTGCACATTGGAAACCCTTTTATTCCCGTTTTCTGCCTCTTTCCAAGTATCGGTTTCAATTTGAAACTATCTAGACTTTCGCAACCTCTTCCACCGAGTACAATCAATAATATCACAGTCTCCAGCAACATGTTTGAGAGCCTTTTCAACATTTTCAAGCCCTCAAGTCAAGAGGCAGCAGCCCAGCAACACTATGTTGAGGGCATGACGACGCAGAAATTTTCTAGCCCGCCCTCCCCTGTGGCAGAAAGAGTTATCGACCAGCAGCCTGTAAGTATCACAACACCCATTCACCCCCTGGAGGCGCTGACTAAATTTGCTTAGAGTGTCCCCGATCAGATGCAACAGCTGCACTTACGTGGTGGCGGTGAAGGAGCAGACATTTGCTGTGGAGTGTTAGTAGAACCTTGCCACTAATCTTCTGGAAGTCAGTCTGCTGACTAAAACCATAGTTGCACCGGGCTTCTCTGCTTCAAGTGCTGCACCTGCTGCATCTGTTGTTGATGGAGTGGCCAATACCAACTCAGCAAGTTCTTAGTTTTTCTTGAAAATGGTATATCTATGCATTTGACTACATACAGAAGGAGGGCTGGAACAAATCTCCGTGAAACCAAAGGGTTTTGACAACATAATGACAATATAATGATACAGTTCCATTTCGACAGTCTTCAGAATCATGGACTGAGGTCCAGGGAGTCTTAACGTTCAGTGTTGCTGTTGAGATCCCGCATGGGTTGTGAAGCGAGTGGAGCCTGCTGCAACTATGTCCAACTAGACAGGGTGTTCAATTGTCCATCCTAAACACGGAATTATACAGGAAAATGTATAAAGCAGGCTGGTATGCCATGGCCCATTACAGGTTATTCAACAGTAATAAGCAAGAACTCAGCTTGCATTTCATATAAACATAGCGAGATGACATTCTTTGTATTCGTTGCCAGAAGAACCGGTAAATTGCGAACACCTGTTCGCTTTGCTGGCCAAAGTCAGGAATTTTCACACAGTTGTTCCATACCTGATCAAAAACGTGCAAGAGGTTGGACTATCAAGCGTCCCCGCTGTTGATTGGATCTGTGATCCCAGTGCGCAGCATATCAAACCCCCGGAGAAAGGATGGGTTTGGAAAACTGCACACTGAAAGATCGGCTACAATTGTACGATAGGCAAAGACAAAAACCTTCCGATGTATTTTGCCAAATCTTTCGTGCCGGGGTCCGAGTCATATCAATCTTGTTCGGAAGGGCAGCTAGGGGGGAAAGTGGATATCGTATTCGTACTCGTACACTAACGGTGCCGAAAGTTTCTTTCAGTTTACGAACCCCCTAAGATCTTACCGGCGATGTCACTCTCCTTACAGTATTACAATGGGTCAAGCTACTATTTTAACTCCGTTTTCATGGCCATACTAGGGCCTGTATAGACAGACTCCACAGGGCTTTCTGATCGCGCTCAGTTTCTGGCGGCTTTTCAGATCTAGCCTTTTTCCATGATTCCATCCTAACTTGTGGGTAATTATTTGAGCGGGCCACATGAAGTCACAAGTCGTTTTGCGTTCTCCATCATTATCTGTCACCTTTGGTCTCCAATTCAGATTTTCGGCTTGGCCATAGGGCGCTTGGCGTGGTTTATCCATGGTATATGTATTCTAGAACGCCTGTCTTATTTTACAATAAAGCCCCTACTCAGCTTTTGTCTTGATCTATAGTTACTGCCCATTACTGCAGTTATCAAGTTCGCAATTGTTAGTCACAGTATGAAGGCTATTTTCATTTGCTTGTTCCACTTGTTTGCTTTTCTCGCTTTACCTACTGTTCCAGTCAACTCAACACAGCCGCGGTTGTCACTACAATCTCCCAGCGAAGATGTAGAAAGGCTTGTCACCTGGGACGAGTACTCGATTCATTACCAGAGCTCGGGCTTGCCTACAACGACAGTCGCTGGACACAGTGTGATCGTAAAACATTCAACAACCCTCGAAACCTTACCACGCCTACTTCGCTGTATGCAAGCGACTATGGCTACCATGCTGGCTCGGTTCTTTATCGCGGCCATTTTGTTGCAAACTGAGATGACTCTGTTCTTCGCCTGTTCACTCAGGGAGGCTTTGCCTACGCGCACTCCGTGTGGCTCAATTCTACATTTCTCGGCTCCTGGGCTGGAAGCGCAACGATACAAGCAAAGAATCAGACACCGAAATTCCTAGGAAAGTTAATGAGAGGTGCCCCATATGTGATCACTGTACTTGTCGACAATATGGAGACTGGACGCGAACTTTTATGTCAATGAGCAAACGATGAAAGCGCCTCGGGGGCTCTTAGACTACAGCCTCTCCGGCTACCAGAGCAAATCTGCTGTCACTTGGAAGATCACGGGGAATTTCAACGGAGAGAAAACCGTTGAACTCAGTCGGGGCCCTCTTAATGAAGGCTCCACATTTGCTGAGAGGCAGGGTTTCCATCTTCCTGGAGCCTCTTTTGAGATATGGCAACGTAGGGCTCCTCGGGATGGTCTATCCCAACCTGGTGTGGGACTTTTTGCCACAACGTTCAACCTAGATTATCCTTACGGGTATGATATTCCTACGAGTATCGTGTTTACGAATACCTCAGCGGTCGATGATCCCAGAGCTCGGGGTCTGTTTCCGATACAGCTCTTCGTCAATGGGTGGCA
This sequence comes from Penicillium robsamsonii, assembly GCF_028829455.1. Lineage (NCBI taxonomy): Eukaryota > Fungi > Ascomycota > Eurotiomycetes > Eurotiales > Aspergillaceae > Penicillium > Penicillium robsamsonii. The sequence goes on along the minus strand of NW_026643219.1, from coordinate 6,562,675 downwards.
ATTTGGAAAGTATAGTATGTTCAGGCTGGCAAAAGAGTCATCTCCAACGAGATGGATGCAGTATCTATGGAGGCGTTCCGGTATATGATCTCCCATTTGCTATGGTCTAGCAATCGTGCAGTTGTCGAGGGAGTCAATCAGTTTATCATCCACGGTCAACCTTACAGTGGCAAATACTGGTCAACAACATGGCCAGGTTACACCGCTTTCTCATATTTCTATTCCGAAATGTGGTCAGATAAACAGCCTGCATGGAATCACGGTTTCTCGAATGCCCTGGGGTATATTGGCAGACTCCAATACAGCCAGCAGACAGGCAAATTGAGAACGGACGTTGCTGTTTATAATAAGTCCGCGACAGATTTCGCATTTGCATCTAGCTTGACAAATAGTACGGACATCATTCATAATGGTAAGCATGACATAAAAACTTACAGGTTACACAATCGTGAAGGGAACTAATATTCGCAGGGTACAGCTACAGCTATTTCGCCTGACAATTTTGACCTCCCGCATGCATATGTCCGACAAGGGATTCTTGCCCCAGACGGCCCTGCCTATAAGTCACTTGTTATCCCCAATACCGCCAATGTTACGCTCGGCTCAATCAACAAACTTTGAACATTTGCAGAGAGCGGATTTCCGGTCATTTTGAGCGGTGGAGATCCATCCTACTATATGACTGGCGCCGCAAGCGAGAAGGAAAACTTCACAAGGGCAATTGCCTTGTTGAAAGAAACAGACAATATCTATAGTGTCGTCAACGGAGAGATTGCCGATCAGCTCTCCTCTCTGAGTCTGGATCCTCAAATCAGAGTACAATCCGACGGTACATGGTACACAACCTGGCGTGAATCGTTGAATGAGCATATGGACTTTGCTTTCATCTTCAATGATAGAGAGGCGAGAGGCCAGCTCAGGACATGTCGAAGTATCCAGCGACAAAAGGCCGCATGTATGTAACATGTGGACAGGAGATATCATTCCGGTCATCAATTATCACAATGCCGACGACAAAATCGTTATTCCTCTACGCCTGGAATCAAATCAGACAGCACTAATCGGATTCAACGGAGAGATACGAGATCGGTCCAACTCAATTCTCCAGGGCGTTCAGGTGCCTTCTACAGTTCTCGGGCACAAGTACAGCGCAACTTCTTCACAATTAGTCGACCTCCATGTTGCTGCTGGAGGACCCGGCATCCCTGGTAGCAAGAATCACAGTGCATTCTAGGCCCGCAAAGCCGCCTCCAGCTTTCCAATTACGAATTGGTCTCTGACTGCGGAGTACTGGGCTGCCCCGACTAATATCTCTAATGCTTCACTGGTTGCATCAAAGTACAATACGACACATCAATTATCGTCGCTCGTGTCCTGGACAGAAATCCCTGGATGAGCAAACTCCTCCGGGGCCAGTTACTATAGTGCTAGCTTCAATTGGCCACCACATACTGGCTCGGCTGATGGGGCATACGTCGTTTCCCCCAAGATCACACACGCCACCACTAAAGTGCAAACTGTATAGCTTTGGCCAAGTAGACTGGATATCTCTGATATTCTATCTATCAAGGATGATTGAGCCATCCCTCTCGGTCGGCAACCCATGCCCCCATTGTAAGAACATGTGTGTATAACTGGGCTTCTAAACTCTCAGAATATTCACAGCCGTTAACAGGTGATCTCGTCAAACCCATACACGTCTGAAGATACTCTATGCTAGAGCTCTTACGAACCCGGATATCCAATCTTGATTGAGTCATGGTAGCAATGCGACTTTTGCGCCGTGCTTCGTGGTCAATGAAGCAGAGCGCGAAATATCCCCACTTGCATTCGTCTTCTACCAACGCACTATCCCCACCATCGGAAAGCCGCTTCTCCCATTGCATGCTCATACCCCGGCTCAATCCCTCGCTACTGTGATCATCTTTGATAGTAAATCGGTAACGAATTTCGGGCTTTGCATGACCTGCTGAATGTGTACTGACCCACCACGTACATTGCTCATTGCGAAAGCTTATCGTCGATGCTTGCGCCTTATCGCGCGTTGAATGGCACATCACGGCCACAGGATCTTTCTTGTGCAGAGCTGGATGCTTCTCACGATGTTTCCCTGATATTTCAAGTTGTTTGCCTAGATTACGCGAACTGATGGTGTAGGGCTCGTCGTAGGTTGCATAGCTGTCGCCTGACCTCAACTTAGGACGCTGGTGGAAATCGCGCGTCAATTTCGATTTGCAAATTGATGGCTGCCATATTTCCATGACTGGACGTGGTCGGTCTTTGTTTGTGAGTTGTTGAAATTGTAGTAAGAGTTTAGGGATCAGGCAAAGTGACGATTTAGGTGGTGGTCGTGCGATCAAAAAGCTCGCTTGGATCTTGCTCCTTGTGGGTACTGGTAGTGCCCTAAAACCCAAAGTTAGAAATATAGCTTTGAAGGAGCATCTTTGGTGGTCGCTTACAGCTCGTCACTTTCTCCATCGCTTTTAGCGTCCATGAACGCAGAATTGGGCTCAAGCAGCACAGAAACCATAATGACTGCTTTGATTGAAATTGTAAACTCTGAGATGATTTCGATTTCTGCTTCTTTGTAGATGGATGTTCAAGGGGTTTTGTACCGATACTTTAAATCCCTTTTTTGAGGTCGGCTCGTATTCGTTTTACCCTCACTGGCCACACTGCCACACTCCACGCGCCATAGGTACTCACAGCTTTCATGACCGAAGTTATACGACCCAAGGATGCGGATAGTGCCTCAAGTGTATTGTCGAGATGATACTCGCTGGGGTAGCTTCCAAAGTTCGGCATTAAAGAATTTTAGCCGTCGATCACGCCAATTATTGGCTGGACGCGGGTAAGGAGTTAGTGTACGATTACGACTCGGGTAGCTGCAGAGACCCGCACTATGAAACTTTGGATGTAGCCTATTAACTTTTTGCGTTCGGCAGATTTATGGGGCAAACCATAAAAAGTCTATCATGTTCGTACTCGTACACTAAGATGAAACGGTCGAAGTTCCAGATTCATAAACCGATGCTTATTTTTTGGTTGCTCGGGGTTTCCTCGCTGCTTTTATCATCAATGTCAATTCGACTATTTGACTTTTCATCCAATTGTCCGTGGATAGTTGATATTCGCATATGGAAAACCAAATTATATCTCGGATCCCTGTCACTTTCTAGTACTGCCTGAGCCAACGATCGGGGATCCCCGTAATTGTAGGAACAGGGACCATGTAGGCAGTTCAATCGGCAATTCGCTTCTTAGAGACCCAACTGTGCAGCCAATGGCCTATTATACCTCATTAACTCATCTCGATGCTATGAGGACCTCGCTTTGTGCCGCATGTATACTTCTTGATACATTTAACCAACTTAAATTCACTTGTCATCCGCCCTTTAGTAAAAGATGCGCCCTCTATCAGGCATTTAGCATAAATTTCCTCTTGAATATCTAATATCTCAGAGATATCGCACCTGACCATATTCTCGACAGCCAACAGTGCATCAGGAAATTGCCGTAGTTTCGATATCAAACGTTGAAAATCATACCCAAAGAGTCGTAAACCAGCGCTAACGGCAACTCCCTATATCGACGCCCCATTATGTGTACAATGTGCTAGGAAGCCCTGCACATTCTATATGTTGCCAAGGTTTGTATGCAATGAAATGCATCAACGCTTTCACGCCTTCCTGAGGTAGTATTACAAGAGAGAGCCAAATGTGTCCAGTTCCTGTGGGGCTTTACGTCGTGTGTTGTGGGTGCCAATTGGCAAATAGGACAAGCCTTTCGCTAAAAGAGTATCCATCTATCTTGTTCAATGCTTTGTTTGATGCGCCCACGCCTTAGGAACCTTCCTCCCTGCCAAAGTGGACAATACTCCATAGTTTATATAACCTTCTATAACGCGCAGGATGCATAACTGACAAACAGAAGTACACAAAAGATTTGATCCACAAAGTTCACAGGCCAAATTAACTCATATCCTGAAGGTTAACATATGTTGGGGTTTTCCCAAGCGCAGCGCCATCATTGAGCATTTTGTACGGCTTCCAGTAATGGAACAGTACCTGTACAAGAAGCATAGGAAGGGTATCAAAAAGATACATATAAGCTTCATGCGAAACGAGATAGCCATCGTGTCCTTGCAAAAACTCTACTACCCGATATACACACCGGAAGATGATCAAAGCAGCCATCAGGAAAAGGATGTGCAGGAGAGTCCCCCAAGGGGCCCCAAGGAAGCCTCCTTGGGTTTGACGAATTCGAAGCGCAAACTTCACAGACACAAAAAGGAAAAATCCAAAAAAGAGTAGCTGAAAGAAGAGACCGAAAACAATCACTTTCTGTCCAATGCTAGACAGTCCAGATATAGCCATAAGGCCTCCTCCACTGCACTGTAAGAGGAATGCTATGACGTCCCCGATAACAAAAATTTTGGTAACTTTTGTGGGAGCAATGGCGGATAAATCGGGACGCTTGGTGCATTGTACAATACGTCCGTACAACATGTAGATCGTCGCTGCGTAAAGTGAAGGAGGAAGGAGGATCAAAAGTGATTGACTTATGTACGGAGCGAGGCTTGCTGGGCTTTTGGCAGAAATAGCACGGCAAATGTATCCCGCAGCCATCACTAATGTGCGTCAGCAGGGTCCGAGAAGAAAGCGAGTGTGGTACATCGCAGAATGAAAAGGGTACTGACTAATGGAGCCAATGATGAATGCGGTAAAAAACCAGGCTTTGGCCTTGAAAAAAGCGTGCCAAATATGAACTGCTGCGCTAGTGGCAAAGACTAGTGCAAATATCACACTTGCAGCGACACTCGGATCATAGTTATAAAGGGCAAATCCATCATCATCTGCCATTGCCGAGCTGCGTCTAAGAGAACGAGTCGTCAACGTGGGTGATGGATAAAGGAAGAAAAACTCTAACTCGGGTGCCGGACGTTTTGCAAATTGCAAAAGAGAAATGAATGAAGCCAGCGTCAAAGGAAGTAGCTTGATTTAGATGAAGATAACGAAATGAAATTCACAGAACCAGGTTCGAAATCGGCAACCCGGGCTATATATATGCACAACATAGGAGACCAAGCAGATCCGCGCTTGTTGCCCAGAGAGAATCTTAGTTCTATCTAGCTGACACTATGGAATGTCTATCTATAATTCCCACAGAAGTTGTTAAATTTAGATTACGAATACGAAAGCATTACTACCAGTACGGAATACCCCTGCATGTATACCACTTTCTACAGTCAACGGATGGGGCAAATAACGGAAGAGCCTCGGAGAATGCTCTGCACGTTACAGGTTGCAAGAGTACGAATACGATACGGTAATATTCGATTTCCCCGAAAGTCAGTCTATTGGCAATGAAAATTTCACTGTATAGCATCCGTATAAGAATAGTATGGTTCCTTATACGGAATGGCTGCCATAAGGAGTAATAGGTTTCTTTGGCGCCCATAGCACCGTTAGTGTACGAAAGCATACGAAAATGGACCAGACAAAATTGAATTACCTGAAGGGAAGAATATAAGATCAAACGCGGCCGTACGATTTATTGTTATCAATCCCATCTTTCATATCCCCTGCCCCTGTCTGCCTTTTTACAGTTATAATAAGGTAGCAGTCTAGTTGAAGGGAAGATGTCGACTCAGTCTGGCAACGAAACTGCAGCATGGGCTTATTATCGATACTCCCCATCCCTAGCTGCGGCTATCATTTTTACTGTACTGTTCGGTCTGACCACGTTTGCTCATCTTTATCAGCTGGCCAGACATCGCACATGGTTTTTCATTCCGTTTGTCATAGGCGGATTCTGTAAGTGCATCTCTTGGTTCCCTTCATCTCTGAATCGGACAATACAACTGACATGATGAATTTCCTAATGCAGTCGAATGGGTTGGATATGTTGGACGGATCCTATCTAGTAAAGAGAGCCCCAATTGGACCATGGGCCCTTATATCCAGCAAAGTTTGCTCCTTCTGCTTGCCCCAGCACTCTTTGCCGCTTCAATTTACATGATACTGGGCCGAATGATCCTTCGTCTCGATTCAGAGAAGCTCTGTATCTTTAAAAAAAAATGGTTGACCAAATTCTTTGTCGCCGGGGACGTTTTATCTTTCTCAGTGCAAGCAGCTGGTAAGCACAGAAATCCCAGCGTTTGATTTTCTAAGCAACGAAGCAAGTTAACCGGCATATGCGGGACTGCAGGTGGGGGAATTATGGCTGGTGGCTCTTGGGGTGCGCTTCACTTGGGTGAAAAGATCGTCGTCGCAGGTCTGATTATCCAGGTTCTCTTCTTCGGCTTCTTCATCATCACAAGTGCTATTTTCCATATTCGCCTCCGCAAATCACCAAGTGAAAAGTCACTTGCGATCTCGGGTACATGGGATAAGCACGTCATGGTTCTCTACATTGCCAACATTTTGATCATGATTCGTTCCATATTTCGCACGGTCGAGTACGCCATGGGGAATAATGGATACTTGCTCCGCCATGAGGTTTTCTTGTATGTTTTCGATGGATTGTTGATGTTCTCGGTCATGCTATTGTTCAATTTCATCCACCCCAGTGAACTACTCGCCATTTCGCGGGGGAAGCATTCGTGAGTTTATATACGTCTAGCGTTATTAATCACTGGGCTATTTGTTGGGTCGTTGCTGTTTAACTTTTTTTTCTGTTCAATTTTGGGTACAAAGGGTTTACGCGCAATGAAATATGGACATAATTTGAGTATATTCGCGAAGCCAGGAGCGGTTAGGTGTGCCGATGCACCTCCTATCGCTTGAACCTATTGCATTTTTCCCTTTAAGGGTAATTGGATTTTAGTTAATCCAAGTGATCCACGTAACGCACTGCTATAAAAGGCTAGGTATTCTGTTCACGCTATACAGGCACTAGTTACTGGTAGTGGAGCACAGTGGAGCACACATTTAAGGCTGTGAAAATCTCTTAGCTAGATAAAATAACCTCTTTTGGTATCCATGGTCTGCAATGACCATTACTTGGATTTCAAACCCCACTTGCGCTTATTCAGCAGTTATATTGAATAAGCCTGAACCATCGAAATTGATCCAAGCAGAAACTAGAAACCCCGAACCATGGAGCTCGTGACTGAAAGGGGTAATTTTGATGCCTGGATGTCCACGTTGAATGACTTAGGTAATGTAGATCTCATTAGCCTACATTATACATCAGGCCCGACTGCCTGATCGCTTCGTTACGTTTCAAGCTTGCACAGCCACACCTTGAGTAATCCCACTTGACTCGTTTTTGTCACTCTGGATAGCTTTTTCATTTTGACGCGATTTTGCCATGCCGTCACGACGGTCTCATCGCAAATCCCGCGACGGGTGCATTCCTTGCAAACGCCGACGGGTCAAGGTACGCAAACCTTGTGCTTCGTACATCAACTACGCATGTAGTGTCTTGTCCAATCACTGACAGCATACAGTGCGATGAGCGCCGCCCTGAATGTATGAATTGCATGAACCGAAACACTACCTGCCAGTACGCCTCAGAGAATTCCGTGACGTCACCGCGCTCGAATACCTCTCCTTGCTCATTGCCGATCCATCCCCTTCTTGCATCCGCTCAGACACACTCGACATCTATTCAACAGGATCATACATGCATACCAAACAACCAGGCGGGGGGTGCAGGAAACCTTCCACAAACTTCAGATCTTAATATTCGCGACATGGAGCTGCTTCTCCACTGGTGCTCCTCGACTTACGCGACGATGGCGCATACCAAAGAGGTTGAAGATGTATTCCAATTTCTTTTGCCCACAGAGGGCCTGAAATATCCCTTTGTGATTCACGGACTGCTAGCATTGTCTGCGCTTCACATCGCACGAACAGAGAGCCGAAGTAACAGATCGAGTTATTTCTCTATTGCTTTAGAGCATCAGAATCGTGCACTCGCTTTATTCCGGCCTAAAGTCCTTTCACTAAATAGCGAGAACAGCCATATCGTGTTTGTATTTTCCGGCATACTCTTTCAACTGGCGTTCGCCATGTCGCCGTCTTCTCCATTTGCAGACACGTATGACCCCATTCGTGATCTTCTTCAAGGGTTTGATCTATGCAGAGGGCTCCGCGAAGTGATAGGCCTCTCATGGCACTGGGTCAAAGAAGGGAGAATTTCAGACGTGCTGTTACGCGTGGATGACAACAAAAGATGGCCTCTTTCTGATGTAATCCAGGAAGCTTTTTCAAACCTAAAGCGTCTCAACGAGAATCGTGGAAAGGAAATCAGCACTCACGACACAGGTTGCTATGCCTCTGCTATTGACTATCTGACAGACTTGATGGAAATATACCAGGACAAGCCCCGTAGGGTTGAACTGGCATTGAGATGGCCATTTCAACTCACAGACAAGTATGTGGACTTGCTGAGGGGACATGACCCAATGGCACTCGTTATCCTAGCACACTATTGTCTCATACTTCATCATTCCAGACACCAGTGGTGGATGGAGGGTTGGAGCTTACATCTGGCCCGTTCTATTTGGAATCTTCTTGACGAGTATTGGAGGCCATCAGCGATCTGGGTTCTGAGAAAAGTGGGACTAGAGGTGTGAATGTAATTGACCATCCAGGTCTACGACGTTTTTGAAGTTTATTAGACTGGCAAGTCTTTGAAATATGTCCTTAAAGTAGCTAATGACTGGACTCAATTTTGTCTTCAGCCGGGAAAATCAGCAGTGAATTTTGACGGCCATCAATTCCGATTGCTTATGTTAGTTCTACATATAATGAACATTTTACGTCCATTTCTGAGTCTTTTACCTATTCCAAGCATGAAGACTACTCGCATCAGGTGGCAAGTCAGTGCGTAGAAGTTTGCGGGTGCCGATAAAAAGGGAGTCAGACAGGAAAATGAAGAGAAAGTGCGCCTACAAAGCTGCGAGGAGGACGAGCGGCGTTTTATAGATGGAGAGAGGTGCCGGTTGGCAACGGTAAAAGCGGCCAGAGGTGGTACTAAAGGGGCAAGGGCGGCAGGACGGCGGTGCAATGGGAGCCGGTACTGGCCCCCCGCTCACCGTGTCCTCGTATAATCCTTAATTAAATCAGAAAGCAAAGAAGACTATCTAATTAACAGGGTAGCTATGGGTATCACCACTAACTAGCACACAACGCCTATATCGGACGAATAATTCCATTAGTGCCGTTTCGGCATCTATAAAGTTACATGATAGTGAGTATTATAAGACCAGCGCCCTTCCTTCGTATAAAGCGTGAATAATTCTCGACTGCCTATTACTAATATAAGAGAGAGCTAAAACCCATGTAATTATTAGATATGCATCATCGCATCATAACACGCGAAATATCTTACTGGATGAATATGGCATGTGGTGAATGGCTTATGATTCACTCGAAGAAGCATCGCACACACGATAGCACATAACTTACGTGTAGTGATTCTATGGTCTGTCTTAGTGAGATAAATAATAGATAGGCATGATAGGACCGAATGTGGCTTACGAGGGTGATTTGGTGTACCCGATCGAAATTAAAACGGTCCTCTTTTCTAAGATTCTCAGGGATTAGTGCGACTTCAGGGGGGTACTTTTTAAGGCCATATCCATGATATTCTGTACGCTAGGGAGAGGAGGTAACTTCATAGAGTCTCCCTGGTCCCATACTAGGTCCACAGGATGTAAAGGATACATTTAAAGAAGCCCTTTACTCAGTTAAGGTTCAAAGAAGTACGGGTTTAATTTCAGAGTTCCGTGTTTCTCTATATCTAAGTACACTTAAAATACTTAGATTCTAAGCGCTTATAAAGTTCTAAGAGAATGGACGTCAGCCTTAAGATCATTAACTTATTAAAAGAGGGACCGGAGAAAGAAATGCGGTTAAGCTTGAGATAAAGTCATGTTGACGAAATGTAATCAAGTGAATACAGAAGAGTAAAGGAGAGATAGTATAAGAGGAAGAACCGGCCGTGTAGATACTTCAGCATTTAAGAACTTCTAAGGTCAGAGAAAGTTTAGGACGTCATTTCAATGCGGGTTAGAATGATGGATGCACTACCTCGGTCTCGATCCACGGATCTACTTATGTTTACCTGGGTAAGTGTTTGATTGATGGAATCTTCCAGAAGTGGAGCCACTAGTTGATGCTTTATACTATCTCGTGATTATAAAGAAAGAGAAACCCATGTGGATCAACTAGAACAATCACACTAGGTAATAGGGGAAAGGAACTGCTAAAAGAAGAGATAAGCCATGAGTACAGGCAGATAATGGATGAGCTGAATATAACGAGTTCGCTCAGTTTCCAATATCCGCTACAAGACCGCCCAGGTGTAAACCAAGTCCCTAGCGTGTTGCTAACGAGAATTTCGAGAATATCAAAACCCAACGCAGGCTTTTTATTGTGGTTATGGGCGGAGACGAAGTACAGCATTACGCAGTAAGGGGGAAGAGAGGCGAAGGACAAGAAAGAAGGCCTATGAACTCTGTTTTCTTTGCTCCTTTCTTTGGTTTTCTTATATTTGTTGCATCCATGGGCTGCGCCCTTGCTCAATGCACTCATTTTCTTATCTGCCCTGAGGGATCATTTGAACTCGTTCTTTATTGTAAAGGCAAATTTGTGCAAAAGTCTCGCTAAGAAAGTCTGACGATATTCCTAGGTACCACTTTATTGTCATCTTTCTTTTGTCTCCTTCTTTGGGCCTTTTGAATGATCCTTCATTCTCCGGTCTCTCTTCCTGACTACATTCTATTCAAGAATACATAATATTTATTTATTACTTAACTCAATATATATGATTTTCAAAATATAGTGTGTTTATCTACCCCTAAATCAGTGATTAAAGTTATAAACATGCTTACACCTTCCTACCTTCGGGGGTGCTTATGAATATCTTATTCTACGAACTCCTAAGTAGATTGTGCCAAAACCCGCGAATGGGTAAGAGATACCAGCCCGCAACCTAACCCGAACCCCTTCTCGCCCAGCTTCTCGCCCTATCTATAGCGCAGTCACCCTTCTCAAACCTGGTTACGCGACTTTAAAGCGGCATTCAGCCAAACTCGCCACCATATCACTTCCAGTCCTTGCATTCTATTTTCCAATCCCACACCTCTCTCGATACATACGACCATAGGGTGTGGAAAACAGGGCTTCCCGTCCGCTCAGCCGTACTTAAGCCACACGCCGGTGAGTTAGTAGTTGGGTGGGTGACCACCAGCGAATCCTCACTGTTGTATGTTTTTATTTTTTTATCTAGATAACCTCTTGCCGCCCTACTCTTCAGCCCCTTAAAGCCTATTCACCTGAATGCCCTGAACACCACTATTCTACACCTGAATATCCTACACGCCCCTGAGCCGCTGACGTATCCTTCCCCTCCTGTGCTGACTTTTTTCTCTCAGGCACGTTGTCTTAGTTACAATACTCTAGTCCGGTCTTAGCTATGTCTTTGTTATGACCCCTTGAGACTGGTAGTTACTGTAAGTGCTGACACACTACGGTACGCAGTGCGCAAGTGGCTGCGTCATGGACATATGATGTCGTGGAAGCCCTTGCTGGCGAGGATCGGCATGGGCTGAGATGCAGCCTCCCAAGCGAGGTAGAGCAAACAGCTACAACCAGCGCGATATTGGGAAAAGCAGAAGCTCCGTGTATATAAAGATTCCTAGTAGTTAGCGAGGGAGGGGCGGCGATCAGTTCTCCAATTAATCCAGACGCATTGTGCTTGACATGGCCACTAGCATTGCTACTTGCATTGTTCCTCTATTGCCCGTATTATACATCCCCCGTAGGCGCGCAGCTTCACACTCATATAGAGGCACTCTGCTTGAGGGCTGTGGTTCTGATGTGCCAAAGATACCACCTATTCCAAAGGGGGCGAAAGATGGACTTCTTGAGTAGCCCCATTACTTTTTCTACATCGCTGCTCGGGACAGGAGATGGTGGGCACGAGATATTTTCCGCGGTCTTGTGTCGTACATCTGCATTTTCCCGGGTTGTTCGACAACCAATACGGTCTATGGAAGCCGTCGCTAGTAGTATCATCACGTTTCGCAAAAATACGCTGCTATTTCGATAGAAGGCAATGCTTATGACCGCTCTATCTGTAAATAATGCTTTCTCTCAATTGTGGTCTTTCAGCGACATGTTGGTCAACATCTGGAAGACTTTGCGCTCTTTTTGCTCCCACGGTTAGGCTCGGATGAAGAAGAAGATGAGAATGTAGCTAACTAACAGAGAAAAAAGCAGTGCAGAGAATGAGAGATATTAATATTCAAAGCAGACATTACCAATGCCTGCACAGGGGGTTGCCCGCCAGCGAGAACATAAAAATCACGAAACAAACTAACTAACTAGTAAATCTATCGACAGTATCAATGAGCACTCGAAACAAAGCTAGCTACTCCCTGGCCTTCTTCAAAGCTTCTATGAACGCGCGCTGTCTCGTGATTACACCGTCGTTATGGGAGACTCGATGGCCTTGCCATGCACGGAAGATAAACCGGCACCAAGTCTTCTTCTTCGCAGCCATCACTTTGATATGGTCTTGAATAGCTTCCCAGGACCCCAATGTCTCAATCAATGCAAGCATGAGGTACTGTGAAGGTTTCCCCCACTGTAGCTTAATACCAATTGGAGTGGTATTGATATTTTGGGCGAGTAACATATCCCATGTCTTACTCCTTAGCTGGCGGTCGGTGGATCCTTTGCGTGCCAGGATGATGTTTGTATCAATCTCAAAGATTGATGGGTAGTCGATGTTTGCCTGCTGCCTAAGGTATTCAGCTTCATACATCGCGCCTAGTCGATAGGCCGTGTTTTCGGTAAGGTCGAGTAGCTTTTCCCTTGTAAAGTTTTCACCTTTTAAAGCTTGCCGAAGACAGGAATGTAAAGCAATATTTTGGCCGGAGTTGTCGGGACCCGGTTGCGCTGCAAAGTACTCTTCAGCAAGGTACTGCAAGCGCTTAAGAGGGCGTCTGTTTGCGCCGGGTAATCCTTGGTTTGTTGGAGCGGGGGTAGATGATGGCGGCACAAATCGAAGAGCTTGCCACTTTTCCTTGTAGCTCATCAATGGGAGTCCAAGGCGGGGCTGATAGCTCAACTCCCACTCATCATTCTCAGCCGCAAAAAGGAGTTCTTGGCGGTCGCCAAGCATTCCCATATCTTTGACACAGTCATATACAGACTTTGCCAGCTGGATGTACGTCGGGTGGGCCATTATTTCCCCATTTTCCAATGGATTCTCAGTGCCTGTTTGGGCTTCATCGGTCTCCGCCTTGATCAGGCATTGTACAACTGCGGCTGCTGCTAAGCTGCCGCTTGCACGCCCAACACTTCCACTCAGGGGCCATGAAGAAGATTTTGTATCTTTCCCTGCTGCTGTAATACCAGTCACATTCAACTGCTGTTGCCTGAGGTCTGGCTTAACAAGCCACCCCCCGAGTAGCACGATGTAGAAAAAATGGTGACTAGAGACTTCCCTTGGAGGACGCGTTGCATATCGTTCATTTTGAGGAAGGTATTTCCCATGAAAACGTGATGATCCATTGAACCATGTCCAAATATCAACAGTACCAAGTGTTCTTCAAGGCGGTCGGCTTCGATAGCTTGTTCGCGAACTGTGTTCAGGTACCGCTCAAGTAGATCCTCTTGAGGGACAACACGCAAATTACCAGCGGCCAAGATATCGGGAAGTATCTGAGCATCGAGGACAATGCGACGGTCGCCGGTTGAGTCGCCATGAAGATATTCACCATACTTTTGAACGAGGATTGTAGGGTCATCGCATGTTAACCATATTTGGTTTGGTGCTAGTAAGCTCTGTCTGTTAGTGGGTGGATAGTACGCAAACAAGATGATGAAATACTCACGACGTGGGAATTGCGGCGCAAGGAGATAATGGAAAAGGTAGAAATCCGATACAAACCACCCGTCTTCACTAGGCCGGCTTGCATCATTGAGATCTGTCGTGCCTAAAAGAGCCACAATTCGATGACGAGGCGGTACATCCGGCGGACAGTGTGTCAGGAACTCGCGGCCGGCGAGATCCTCTTTAGTGCCAGTCGCGCGCCCCATGGTATAAAAGTCATGGAAGATATCCGGTCGTATGGTGGCCATGGTGGAGAACGTGAGAGTGGAGAATGCAGATCAAATCCTTGGCGAATGCTTCTAATGAAGTGGTTGGATAGAAATATGTGGATACAACAAATCTCGGCAACTAGCACCTGAAGTTCCTAGATGACTAAGCATCGCCGAAGCCCGTCATGCTCACAACCCAGTACCCAGCCAAACTTCAACACATTGATAGGCATCAAAATCAATTTTCCTTTCCGCCAGAAAAAGGCTATGCTTGGATTGTTGCCTCTAGTATGATAGATCAGAAAGGAATCAACAACAAGAAGCAAAATTGGCTAAAAGCAGGCCGGATTGAAACTTTAAGAGGCTGATACAGTGTGATAGTTATAACTACTTGTCTACTAAAGGCAGTATAAGTATGATCAAACTGCATCTAATTGAAGACGCTAGTCTTCCTTCTTGTAGGAGTGCTAGCGATCTGCATAAATGCACCCCGGATTGGGGTTAGAGTTGAACCCTGGAAATAGTCAGTTAATGAGAATTAACTTGGATTTTCAACACAGAAATATATATGTATCTCAGTCTAACAAGTGGCTAGATATCATATAAAGAGAAATAGACTAAAAGTAAAACCTCATATAGACAACCAGTATTGCAATATCATGTTGTAATTTGTCGCTTTTACTATATGTTCTAGGCTGCGCAACTCGCTTGAAAATACGTTATTATTATGCTCTCCAAAGTCGACAACATAGCTCATATAATTCAGCATTATATAATGCCTAATATACATTTTGCTTGAGTTACTGTAGTGGAAAAGAGAGCAGAAAAGGAGAGAAAAAACGCCATTCATACGGTCTTCGCCTCAGAATGCACAAGTATACCTTCCACTGCACGGGCTGAATGTCTACCTGGACTGCCTTGAAAAAGACTGAATAAAGCGGCGAGTCGCCCACACCAGATCCGTGGGCGCTAGGTAACCACCTTTACTTATGCTGTTGTATGTTTTTCATTTTTTTATTCGTCGGGGGGTGAAATCCTATTACCGCCCTACTCTTCAATCCATCCAGCCCATTCACCTAAATCCCTTGTCATCTGCGCACGGGTTCCAGCTGACGGAGGTATGTAACGGGTATCCAGGGTACCACCCACTTCAAAATCGGCTACGGACCGTCAGATATGGATTCTCGTGGAGCTGCCCCCCAGTCTTCTTCTATACGAGGGATAGCTAATCTTCTCCTCGAACGACGTGGAACTATCCCTATGTTTTCGGTCGGCGAAAAATAGGTTACGAAATCTATGAAACGGCACCCTCTCCTCTCCCCCGATTCTCGAAACGCTATAATTACGAACGTGCGAACTGCGAAGACCCAAAAATCATTCAAGAGTGGTTCGATCTTATTCAAAAACAATCCTTTGATTTTAAATCGACCCCGATAACGTTTATAACTTCGACGAGACCAGTTTCGCGATAGGGCTTAACTTTCACCTAGCGTCTATACCACATCCTAGTAACCTGCGTCCTCCGCATCTTCTTCTGTAGAAGAAAAATCCCCTGCAGAAGCGCCTCTGCAGTCGGTGGACATCCAGGTACATAAATATCCACCGGCACGATGCGGTCCACACCGCGTACAACATTGTAACTGTAGTGGTAATATCCTCCGCCATTGGCACAACTACCCATACTGATCACCCATTTTGGCTCAGGCATCTGATCATATAGTTGTCTCACTGCCGGTGCCATCTTGTTGACTACCGTACCGGCCACTATCATGACATCGGCTTGCCGTGGTGAGGCGCGGAAAATAATGCCCAGTCGGTCCTGGTCGTAGCGTGGCATTGAGGTATGCATCATCTCGATTCCGCAGCAGGCTAATCCGAATGACAAGGGCCACAGGGAGCCTTGCCTTCCCCAGTTGACTAATTCATCGGCTTTTGCCCTAGTAGCGGGGAAATGTTAGTATAGATCAATCGGATGCAAGTTGATAATTGGTAACTCAGTAACATACAGAAGATACCCGGATGCCCCATCTTTCTCCTTTTTGAATGGTAGGGGTGTAGATGTAGAGCTGCTAGGTACTGAAGATGTGCGTAGGTATCGTGTCGTTGCGATGGTGGGCAAGAAACACTGTGGCCATTGCTTTGGGTTGGAGCGACAGAGTATGTTTCGAAAGGATGTATTCAACAGCATTGTCGCCAGCTAACCTGGATATTTTGCTAGCTCGAGAAGTCAAGTGTAAATGGTAGAACTACCTAATTATTCCCCTTCGAGAACTTTTATAGATATTTCCAAGCGGGTAGTGTTGATCCAATGAAAAGGCAGTTATTTTGAGACTTTAGCCAATTAGACGCGTCCAAATTCGGCGACTTGGTGGGTCCATGCTCACTAACTTCGCCGACTTCAAGACGCCGAACTAACTACAATCGAGCAACTGCCTTTCACGATATTTTCAAATGCCGCGCAGCAGTCCAGTTAAAGTCGCCTGTTGTCTGTGTCATGACCGGCGTGTCAAATGCGATCGTAGTGAAGGCGTCGCGTGTTCTAACTGCCGGAACGCCCGGCGCCAATGCGAGCTGATTATATCTCGCCGTGGACGGTAGAATTCAAAACACCAGGCCATGATAACAGGACTAACTTGGAATTAGGAAACGAAAGCTTCCTATCCTACCCACTGAAGCAGGCTCAAGCAGGGGTCTTCCAGAGACCTCTCGCAATGTGCCGTCTGAAGGAGTGACTAGTTCAAACCCACTGGCCACGCATGCTCAAGACGATAGAGATAAGCCACAACAAGAGCCATGTTTCCCAGCTCTTGGACCAAGCGGTAAAACGCCGTATGTTGGAGACTCCTCTAATCTTAACTACTTGGTTCAACAATTTGGGAATCCCTTCGGGGTTTCCACGGATGTACGCCCACTTCAGGATCACCTCCACGGGTCAATGTTAGCCAGGTTGGGCAGCTCGACGACGTCGAAGATTGAAGAAATGCGTACATCTACTACTGAGCGTCTCAAGTACCAAGGGGCTTTTGACCTCCCATCACAAGAGACCAGTCAGGCCCTTCTCGACGCTTACTTCCACTTTTCACTTGCTGCACTGCCTATTATTGATGAGTCAAGGTTTCTTGTCACTCTCGAGGAAGGTAAATGCTCACACTTGCTCTTAAATGCCATTTACCTTGCTGCTACTATATATTGTTCGGATTCCGTCATTGCCAATGCCGGATTTGTGTCCCGATACGCTGCCAGCCTCACCTTTTACCAAAGAGCCAAATCTCTTTATGATGCTGGCTATGAAACCGATGCCATTGTGACCATTCAAGCCACCTTTCTTATGTGCTATTGGTGGAATAGTATTCTAGAGCACAAAGACCCTTGGTACTGGGTTGGTATCTCTGTGGGAATAGCACAGGCGTTAGGACTGCATCAAGCGTGAGTTTACTTAACCCTACAATATGGACTGTGGACAACTAATCGATATTCTAGGAAGTCATACATCCGTCTTGAAGAGAAAGATCGAAAGCTATGGCGAAGGTTGTGGTGGATGGTATATGTCGGTCATTTCCCACAAAGCCCCAGGTCTATATGACTAGTCTGACATTCTAGACTAGGCCATGGACATAAATCTCTCGATGCTTCTCGATCGTCCTCCACACGTACAAGGAAGACTTTGCAATGTTTCCCCTCTATCGGAATCAGATTTTGAACAAGTCAGTGGGTCTCAAGAGACAGACAATGACTGTGAGGCAAATACCTTTGCGATAAATGCTGTGCAACTAGCTCGGACAGGTACACCAGTCATTCTGTTTTTAAGGAAAGTTGCTAACGAATATTACAGTGGATCAATTCTTCACTCTTAAATATGACGAAGATACAGGCCACTCACAAGATATCTGCTTAAAGCAAATTTCCTTGTGCTATTCATCCCTTCCCCCAGAGTTCAGGTCTTTATCGGCGAATAGTAGCAAGTGGGCTATATTGACTCATATATTATACCAGTAAGCTAACTTTTGCATGACTCTTGAGACTCCCTCTGTTCTGACTCTGAATCTACAGGGAATACCGACTAGTCTTGCATCGGAGCAACCCAAGATTCTCTCCCAATATTGGACCAGACACGCCGACATTTGAGATATGTACAGAGATCTCCCATATGCTCGAAATACTCGTGGCGAGTAATCTTCTCTATGCAGCCGCAGCCAGCATGTATGTTCCCTGGCAATAAACCCTAATTATCCCGTGTCTTATAAACCTTTTCCAGAATTGCACCCGTGCTATCGGTGCTCCCAATCTATATCGTTAACATCCACAGAGGCGATACTGGCGTCCAAATGATCTCACAGAATCGCGCCCGTTTCTGCATGCTGATACTTGACAAGTTGCAAGATCGGTTCCCAGTAGTTGCGGCCTTCTATCCGATTTATGAATCCCTGCTTAGGCGATTCTCTACAGGTGTGCAGACACAAGATGGTGAAAGGATACCAGAGCATCCGATAGGATCTGAGATGCAGAATGGACCGAGTCAACTTGATCTTTGTGGGATGAACTCCGCTGGAGGGTTATTTGATCAAGTTCCGCAAGATGGCATTGGAATGGCGTTTCCTTTCTCGTTTCCTTTTGGGAACTTGTTTGAAGATGTCTTTTTGAACTCGCCTTCTCAGTCTACGGCTTATTGTGAGAATGATATATATTATCCCTAATAATAGTGTCAAATATGATACATCTTTCTTGCTAAAATACTCTTAAAATATCTGCAAAATTTACACCTATAATTGCTTTCGAGATGCCCAAAGACTTAATCAGACAGATCGCAGGTGAATCTGAGGAGAGCCAAAGCCGACGGGAAAAATTGAACAAAAAATTGTTAGTCCTCGGGAAAGGTTCGGATATTTTCAAGCGTTTCGTTGTCATCAGAGGCCTCAATAAGAGAGGTTAGCCCGCATCCATACTTTTATTAACCAAGTTGGTAGAGTCGAAAGACGAATTGAACTGCACGCTAGCTTACAAGACAAACGGGCTAGATTGTCTTCTAGCTCTTGTAGCTTGGTTGATACGATTGACTCTGAACCAGTCGATTCACAGTCCGGATCACCAAGCCCAGATATATCAGAGCAACTTACCAAAGATGATTTGGAGCATCCCACAGAGCCGGAGCTGTTAGAAACTCCCATGCCAACGAATGATGGCAAAAAGAAAAGAAGAGGGAGGGTCTAAACCCAAAAACCCCCCAATTTTGTCGCTTATCAAGTTGCTGTACGGGCTGAATATTCGGGTGAAGAATATTCAGGTGGGTAGATATCCGCCAAAAGTGCCCTGAATAGAGCGGCGAGCCGCCCGTGCCCGAACCGTGGACGCTAGGTGACCACGATCTTACAGATGCTGTTGTATGTTTTAATAATTTATTGTTCTATTTACATAATAGATCAATTAGGCTAAAGGGGGCTTGGAAGGGGGACATTCACACAGAATGTGATACACCTCAATTGAAGGGAGGAAACACAAAGCTTAAAACGCAGAAACAGCACAATCCCAAGCCGTGGACATGTTGGTCCAGCAAGTAGACCGCAAAGGCCCTTAAAAGGTATATTTCACGGTGTGTCGATACGTGGTCATCAAGCCAAGAAACGTTCAGCCGTGGGCATCATAAAATTGTCGTATTGGTCACAACACGATGCCAATTTGCTGGTTGCGGTGGCCTGTCAGCAGCCAGATGAGATCATCCCCCTTGTTATAGACCAGGGCTGGGAAGTAAAGAAGTGCCCAGGAGACGAGGCTTATAACGGTCAAAGCGAAGGCGTTGACGACAAGCTTTTCATTGAACGTCAACACATACAGACCGAAAGTCACCTCGTAGCGGTAGTACGCAAGTTGCACGCGGTTATAAGCCCGTTGAAAAATATTTTGTCGTTGGCTGCGCCAAGGCGCGCTTGATTTGATGTTCGGCGAGTGCCAAGGCGCGCTTGATTTGATGTTCGACGAGTATATATCGATACGTTCATTCACAGTCGCTGCCACTTGCGACGTTAGAGTGGTCAGGGGGCCACAGACGGGCTCATTTTCGTTCGTCGTCCTGAGCATGCCGATTCTGCCGATTGTGCACAAGTGGTAGACACCAACCTTGTAGGCTTGATTCCAGGCGTAAATTGAGAAAAGGTGTTAAAAAGTCGCAAGAAACCCACGTAGAAAAACTAGGCAAAGACTCATATATGGGGGCAGAGTGGAAATCTAGGGGAAGAGCACAACGCAAGGGGGGTTCTAACGGAGGAAAGTCTGAACACTATATTTTGTCAAAAACTATACTGTTATAAAAAATATTTTATTGTAGCTTTTGTTGTTCCTCTTGAGAGTCGATAGATCACTAGGCTGGTGATGTCACCATTACCAGTATATCCAAAAACCTCGACGGGTTAGGAAAATTGAACGTCGGATATCATTAGTCGGAAACTTGAGCCCGAGGATATTATTCGAGTCATGATTTAAAGCCGATGCGATCATTGTTGTTTTTTGCAAACCTCATTCAGGTACTTATTTACAATTTACTTGTCATGACGTCGCCGGTCAACAAAGCGTAACGATGTACAAAAAAGATAGTGTGAAGAGCCTTGCAACTAGGGGAATGCTAGGGGAATGCTATCCCCTCCGCACAAAGTACAATCATTAGAATGCTCCCCAATACTGGGCAGTGGTAGATGGATGTTCTAGATATTTAGCAGACAGAAAGCTTACCTTTCACTCGATTCTTCTAGAAGAAAATTAAGAAAACTATGTCTAACATGCCCGTTACAGTAGGGGGGATCTAATACGTAAGACACCCTTTCATATCTGCAACATTTTCCTATTCCCCACCAAATTTCGTCAAACTACCAAACTAATACTACCATGACCCTTATCTCAATTGCATATCGAACTATTAGAGTTACTTGTCATTTAACGGGGGCCTAGAGTTACTGCTTGTTATTTTGAGGCGCGGCGTTATGAGACTGATCGGTATTTCAGATCGATCGCTGCGATCGAATGGCTGTCCATCGCCCCACAGCTGAGCACAGTACGAGAAAAAGTGGTTGTCGGCTTCCCGCCCTTTCTTTTCCATACTCACCCATCTCAGTCCCAGTCGCGCGACCCTAAAGTGGTCCTCATCCATATATCGTCGATTAGTTCTAGGTCAATTTTACTATATAATCCTCTCCTACACGTAACCAGATACATATAACCAGAGTGTGTGGGAAACAGAGCTTCCTGTCCGCTCGGCCGTACTTACGCCCATCATTTTGCACAGTCAATAGTCAATACATTCTTAGTACTCAAGCGATACTCTAGGGTGAGTGTGTGGGTGATATGGGTGAGTAGTCTAGAGACCGGAGTGATGGAGCCAACTAGAGAAAGGAAGTGTGTATATACGTTAACGAGGGAAGAAACAATCCCGACTGTATGGTGTCGCGTGACGAGATAAGGCATAATCCATGCAAGATACTGCCAAGAAGTACCCCCAGGGGTGTAGTAATAGAACAAATTGACCAGAACCAAGCGAGAGAACTGTAACATCACTGAATTATATACTCATAACTCATTATTCTAGTCCCACATCCCACTTTCCTCGTCAAACTTCTCCATCTTAAACCCATCCAGCTTCAACCCCAACGCCCGATAAGATTCACAAATTCTTTTCCAAACTGTCAAATCACTATCCGGAAGCACCTCACCCTTCTCCCTAGCCTCCTTCTCCATCTTCTCCATGCCATCCTCATAATCCTCCTCGCTCGTACAAGTCGTACTCTGGCAGATCTCCAACACAAGATCAAACTGTCCGTTCATCTCCTTCCAAGTCCGCTCAGCTTCATCCCAATTCCTAAGTCTATTCATCTTGAGTCCAGCACACAAAGAGGCCGTGAAAGAGGCCTTAATCGACTCTCCGTAGGCCCAGTCATACCAGCCACGGTCAATCAGGAATTCAAACAGCGGCGCCATTCGGAGTACATCTCCCGGAATAATTGCCTTTTTCTTAGTCCAACACCAGCCAAAAGGTGAACGGGAGGATTCGAATATCCCGACTCGGTAGAGGGGCGGTTGGTGCGTGAGCATGCGACGCCAGCTGGCTTCGGGTCGAATGAACATTTCTCGAACAGCTGGGTGTTTCTCCCAGGTAAGATCAATCAGACAAATATCACCACCTTCGGTACTGAAAATTGATGGAAATGCTTCTGCCAGTAGCGGGTTTTCGACTGGAGCGCCGAGGTCGCGACCATGGCTGATTGGTCGGAGAAATAGAGTTTCCTGCAGTGACTGTGTGGTGCAGATCAGATCTTTCCACGTGTGACTGACTCTTTGGGCGGTGATTAGCGTTCGCATGTCCATTTGATGAAGGATGGAGGTCACAATCTCTGGGATCGCCAGGGCCCGCGTTTGAGCGCCGTTCTCGGGCATATTTGGTGTTCCAAATATTGCTTATGATGTTTTGATGGGAATGGAACGCATTTGGCTTTGGGATCTGCGTTGAGCCGCACTGCGTGGGGTTCGAGGAGGATCGGCAGATTATGAGATAGGGGGCTAGGGTCTGACTAGGAATCACTAGCGCCTACAAGTAAATGAGGGGTTGTGGAATTTTTTGTATCATTCATTTCTCCCATATGCCTTGAGACTCTCCTTGCATCTCAATTTCAATCACACTTGTCTCCAGGTGTCTCTTTCCCATCCATCCGCTGGCTTTGCATAAAGCTATCTCCTTGGGGTTTTCGGTATGTTCCTGCAAGGCGATCCCATGTTGTTGTAAACTGGCCATAATTGTAGTTGAAGTGCAAGTGATGCATCGTATGACAAGAAGCGCCGTTAATTACCTCCGATGTTGGCATGTACTCGGCATCATCTGTGGGAATCATGGTAAGCCATCATTCTATCGCTTCACGGGAATCAGAAAAACTCACGAATCAGCACCGTCCACATCGTGACAAAAATAAACAGCCCCAGATATGCACCTTTCTGCAATGGAAAAACCAACGGGTAAACATGGTAGGGGAGACTCTGCGACCATCCATCCAAAGGATGAAACGCATAACTGGCGAACGGCGTCGGTACAGCCCATTTATGGTGTGGTTTGTGAAGCCAGCGGTAGATGCGAGGGTGATGCAGAGCACGGTGTATCCAGTAAATCCCACTGTCTGTAAAACAGATGAATAGCGGATATTGCAGTAAGGTGTATCCGAAGAACGGAGAGTCGCTGGTGAAATCATATAGCTTTGACCATCCCCGGATCTCTGCTAGAAAAAAAGGGACAGTGAGGAGGGCCATCACGGGAATGGCGGAGATGCCTTGGTTGATCTCGAGTTTGGTCTGATTTGGGAGGAATCGCGGGTGCTGGAGTAGTCTCTTGTCGAATAGTGTGTGGTATAGTAGGAGGCTACCAAGGAGGTACATTATCATTGCGAAAAGCCTATTGCGTATGTCAGTTGCTGGGCTACTGTACTGCGAGTGGGCGGACTTACCATGTAATCAAGTATAACGACAAGGCTTGTCTGGCAATGTCATCTCTCTTCCAAAGGCTTGCCTCTGCCCACTTTGAGGGCTGCATGGGGTAATAAAGCCGGACATGTCGGTTCAAATTGGCAGTGGCTAGGCTATCATTATTAGAAATTGTCGCTGGGTCCGGCGAGACTAATGCGTAGCACCAATCGAGGACCAATGTATCAAGAATGTCCAGGAAAATATCCATTGTTGGAAAAATGTGTTATGTGCCTCATCTTACGCAAACAAGACATTTCTCTTCTCTTATGTGTGGGTAATACCTACAAGGGGTATACCTACATGGCAATTACCTACTTGAAGAATCCCTACATAGTGGTCTACATGGCGGATACCCACACGGCCAATACCTACACGGGAAATACCTACATATGTCTATGGGCCAACCGATCATACGGGGAACACTTACACGTAGTGGTCCACTTGAGACCACGCGTGAATACCAGTGGCTGCACAAACTATTCTAAAAACGAATGTGCCTATTTGAACTCGTAATTTATTTGTCTCCCTGGAAGTTCTCTCTGTGCGGATTCATTCCCGTTAGGAGCGACATAACCGAAGAAATATTTTATGGTTGATATAATATCATGGCTGTATATCAGATCCTGTATTGTTGATAGCAACTCGCGGTCGGCATCTATGGTATCGACAGGACAGTCGAGAGATATATATCAAGCTTCATGCTTTTTAATGATTATTTTTAACTACATTCGTACATATTAAAAATTCTCTCATGAAACCTTTGACTACAAGATACATTGACTTTTAATTATTACCTAAATAAATGGTTGGAGTTTCACAAGCATTTTGTTTCTGTGTATTATATTGGATGTTTTCTCTTGATATTAATAAGGGCTACTATGTCCATCTACCAGCCAATGGTCGAGTTAACTCGACCACGTCTTCCTTGGTCTAGTGGTGATGATTTCCGCTTGTCATTAAAACCGATAAGCGCGGGAGACCGGGGTTCGATTCCCCGAGGGAGAGATTTCTTTTTTGCTCTTGTCATTATTTCAAAATAAGTGAATATAGAATGGGTATATATGGGCTTATATCTCCATCAACCAGCCAATGGTCGAGTTAACTCGACCACGTCTTCCTTGGTCTAGTGGTGATGATTTCCGCTTGTCATTAAAACCGATAAGCGCGGGAGACCGGGGTTCGATTCCCCGAGGGAGAGATTTATTTTTTTGCTCTTATCCTTTTTTTTTTTTTTTTTTTTTTTTTCAAAATCGGTGAATATTGAATGAATGAAAAGGACATGGGCCTTTTTTGTATTAAGTGGAAATAATAACAAATAACAATAGCTGTTTCCATGCTTCCATATCAAGCAAAAAAAAAAAACACCTAACTCCGACCGGGAGCTTTAGTATACAATACATGTCCCAAAAGTAACGGATGTGTTTGTGAATGAGTGAATGAATGGTCAGGCCCTTGGAAAGAATACGACAGAGCAAAAGGCATTTGAATGAAACACCCCGAAGGTATTCAAATGGCAAAAGTGTCAGTCTCACGTTCAAAGAAAAGCGTCTGTGGTTGCATTGTTGTCAGTGACTTCACCCATTTGTCGACGGCGACTATCCAAGAACAAATCCACCATGTGCTTGCTAGAGACGGTGGAATGAATGTCCTGAAGCTGGCTATAGCTCTCCATAATGTCATTGTACTCATCCTGCTCCATCGCGTTCTCATTGTTTACACGGTTTCCTCGTTGGGTGCGCATGGACCGGAAATGATTGATCCTGCTATCTTGGGCGATCGGAGCGCGCCTGGCTGAATAGCGTCGTTGCTGTTCTTTGGTCCAGGACCGCTTCGATCCTACTCTCTGAGGGGTTGGGGACTCTGGTGGCTGTATGTTTCCGGATCTCAGTCTGATCGGGGACGGTTCTTGATTGTAAGCAATGGGGATGGGCTTGGATGAAATATTTTCATCAGACTTAGCAGCGGTATCGAAAGGCAATGAGTTAGAGTGAGTCTGCGCCATATTTTCTAACTTGGTTGCCTGCAATGGCAAGATGGTTCGCGTGCTTAAGGGACGGGAGAAATTGCTCTGTGATGGGACTCTGTTCTCAACTGAAGCTTTGCGCTCGGTGAAACCTTGGCTGCCTGGAACCTTCAGCAGAGTTGCCGAAGCGGGAGCAGTGACAGCGATAGGAGCTCGTCGAGCTATGCTGGTCAAGTACTCATCATCGTCTTGGTATTGTGCATCTTCTCTGATGTGTTCCCTTGTGGGGCTTGTCTGCTCAATTCGTTCGATCTCCGAGCTCATCCATTGCTGCCAATCCACACTTGGATTTACAGGAGGCGTGGGAGATGCAACCCGATTGGCACGCTTGGGTGAACTGTATGTTGTTCGCTGTGAAGTAAATATAGTCGCTGTTCCTGGTTCATCATCAATACCCATGTCGGCATTGTCAGTTTTCGCTGGGGTATTGCCACTGGTAGTCCGGGAATAGATACTTGGGGAAACAATATCTCTTTCCGTGGCCCGAAGGCGAGAAACAATAACACTGCCTTTATCATCATCTGATTCCTCGCTCAAAGCGTACGTTGATTGCGGCGACCTTTTGTTTGAAACAGCTGTCATACTATGTTGATTTGTCACCCGAGGCGGCATGCCTCGAGAAACTTGCATCGACCGAGCTGAGCGCGGATACTTTCGTGGACTTGACTGATCACCACCACGCGCTGTTGCGAATGAACCGGGTGAGAATGAGGATTCTTGACTTGGGACATGGCGGATAGTCCGTTTGGCGTGTTGGGAGTGGACCGAATCCGTCCGTTCTGGAATCACACGATGCTGCGATACATTGCCGAAGACCATCTCCTCATTGGAATCGGACAGGGAATTCCGGCCCATCTGTTTCATCAAAGCTGTGTACAAATCTTGGCTATCAACAACGCTAATTTGATGAGTGGTTGCTCTAACGGCCAAAGGAGATTGATTTTCGGTATCATCCATTGCAGGTGTCCGTGGTAGTTGCTGATTCCGATCCCCATCCTCCCTAATCAAGGAGAGAGACTGGCGATGTCCTGGCTTCCGCGTTGCAATCGTGTTTGGCATGGTTGAATCAGCCCAACTGGTGACGCGCGACCTGGAAGTGCAGATACTATCGCCGCTAGGAGACTGGGGCATTGACTGGAAAGAGTTGGAAATTCCGTCTTCAATAGCTGCACACTTGCGAGGAGAGTATTCCTCGGCGTCCTTTTCAATCGGAGGTACCATAGCCGCCCCGGCGCCATTTGGGTTGCTACCATGTGGTGCAGGTTGTTGATCTGCGATCTTGGAAAACCCAAACACACGTCTGAATTTATTTTTGATGGCACTTGAAAAAGATCGATATTTATCAGAACGCCCAGTAGAAGCACCGAAGGCACCTTCACTTGTCGCACGGAACGATTTTCGAAGTGGCCTGTGCTCTTTGCGTCTGAGCAGGAAAGATGACCGTCGAGCCTGAACACCTCTACCGCTGGAATCCTGGGCGAATTGACTACGAGCAAGCTGAATAGCCGCATCGTGCCCCTTAGCAGTTGGACCGACTTGGGGGGATTGATAACCTCCTCGAAGAAAAGACATGGATCGTCTCATTGTCCGTGGCAGCTGAAATTCAGGACTGCACTCAGGATCAAGGGGATCACCGCAAGGAATGGTAGGCACTCCATATGGAGTTTGTGAAGTTCGCTGCCTGGTTGAGAACATTGACTTGGCCTTGCGCAATCGGCGATATGAAGAGGGCACTGAGCTGTCCCGCCCATCAAGCCCGTCGAGTTCTGTGATCGGCGGAAGGGCCGCAGGGTCATCGAGGCAATAGGCTCGAGCCGATACACCAGTCGATTCTTTGGACCGACGAGGGTTAGAAACTTTAGGCAAGTCGCTTTGACCGACAGACGTGCTATCATCAGTGCTCCGAAGGCTCGACCCGGGACGCCTTCGAGGGATGGCAACATTTCCTGGACCACCTAGTCGTTCGTAAGGGGTTTTTGTCTCCTGAGACGAGGTTTGACTTGAACGCATTGCCCGCGAAGCTGCAGCTGCAGCTGCAGCGGCTGCATGCTGCATGGCAGCATCGGGAATCTCCGGGGCTGGTCGTCGCGGCTTTCGTATTGAGCGGGTGGACATGGACCTTCTTAGACTGCGTGTATTGGATGCAGAGGAAAACATGTTACAAAATGCCTGCGGAGTATATAACTACAGAGATATTAAAGCAAGGAATCTAAAGAAGAAGGGATTTGAAGAGGGAAGATTTAAGAGATACTATGGACTAGAAGGAAGTAGATCAACGGAAGGTGCCCTGGAGCTCTACCTTGGCAACTTCCATTTCATCAACTTCATCAACCTCAGCCACTTCCTCGGAAATCATAATTTCCCCCTAGCTGATTTAAGCAGCGCTAAGAGCCCCTGAGGCTGAGACCTGTACTTCCAAGCTTTGGCGCCAAAACGGTGACTCACGCCAAGATGGTGCGCTGACTCAAGTCCTAAAAACGAGACCGGTCAAAATGGATATATTAACTGTTCGTAATTCTCCGGGGATTTCAAGATCTCAGTGTCAAAGACAATTCGATTAACAAATTACCCGAAATGGTGGCCTCGCGATCTTCTTCATCCAACCATGTCTATTTGAACGGCCGAACCCTAGAAGGAGGTGGGCAGCTGGTTCGAATTGCCGTCGGCCTGTCTGCATTGACCGGTCGCCCGGTGAGCATTGATCATGTCCGCGGAAACAGAGAGGGAAAGAAGGGGCTCAAGAGAACTGATGCTGCAACCTTGAAGTTGTTGGCTGAGATTAGCGGCAGCAAAGTATCGGGAGGCGAGCTTGGCTCCCAGTTCTTGAACTTCTTTCCTCAGTCAAGCAGATCAAAAGGAGGACCGCTCCTGGATTTGTCGCAAGTGACCATAAAGACTGAATACGACATCAAGCTCACGACTGCCGGTGCCATCCTTCTCGTCTTCCAGGCGCTCTACCCATATCTGCTTTATGTTGGATCACGGGGGACTGCTCCTTTTGTAAAAGTCAACATAACTGGTGGAACTAACGCTTATTGGTCTCCATCATATGACTACGCAGCGCAAGTTATGGTGCCCAATTTCGCCAAACTTGGACTTCCTCCCTTGTCTATCATCCTCCACAAGCGCGGCTGGTCAACGGGACCGGTTGACCTTGGAGCAGTCACTTTCCTCATACATACACTCGCGTTTGAACATAACTCAGAAGACCAAAATCAATCTAATGGGACATCGGAAAAAGATCGGAATCGGCCAGCCGAGCCTCTACGCAGCTTCCCACGAATTAATTTGATGGATCACAAACGCGGAAAAGTCACGCAAATTGATGTCACAGTACTAGCACCTGATCAACCCATCCTAAACGGCGATGCAGAAGATGGAACGGGGAGTACTATTCGCCAGTTTATTGAACAAGTCACTGAACGCACTCTCCGGCGTGAAGCTAGAAAGCTGGATCCGTCTATATTTGCCAAACACTTTACTTCGTCTCCACCTAAAGAAGACCCTCTCAGCAAATCATCAGCCAAACATACACCGGTTCCTATCAAAATCCATACATCGGAAGCTACAAATCACCACAGCCACGTATACATCCTTCTTGTGGCCCATACTTCATCTGGGTTCAGGATTGGCCATGAAATTCTAGGCAGCGTGGGAGGCGATCGCCTGACTGAGTCAAAGAGCAAAAAGAAACAAAAACAACGGCCAGCCTATGACCCTCTGCGTGATTCTCATCACGAGCTAGCGTTTTCTGCGGCTGCAGAGCTAGTCCGTCGATGTGTAGAAGGATTCATCGGGGAAATCTCAAATGAAAGCCCAAATGCCCAGCCAGACCGGAAAAATCCGTCCACCGCCAAGAGAGCTTGTCTAGATGCAAATATGAGAGATCAGGTTGTTATTTTTGAGGCACTTGGCATGGCCTGTCACGCAGGTGTGCATGACACCGAAGCAACCAACATCGAACCTTTGGAGGACGAGCGATATTGGACCCTCCATACAAAGACCGCACAATGGGTGTGCCGGCAGATGTTGGATGTCTAGATGGCTGCACTGAGAAATATCTACGATGCCGTATTGAAGACACGAATTGAATTTTTGAGCCTCCACAACCTCCACCCGAGGGTTGAACAATGATCTATAAAGCCTAAGATATAAAAGCGTCAACTAATATCCAACTAAACCGCGACATGGTACATACTTCTCACACTGTCAACAAAAAAACAATCTATCCATGGCAAAATTTCTCCGCCAAGTGTCCACGTAACGCGTCTAGCCACGTTAGAACCCGAGATTAAAGGATCTACGCCCCAAAGCGGCTCTTCAACCAAGGGGCCAAACTTGCCGGTCAACTTCCCAGCCCTCCGTTCCGCGCTTATTATCCCTACCGGGAGGCGCGTTCCAGACCGAAACTAATAACCAGGTGGTAACTATAGCCGAGAAATCCTATATTGTAGATCCGATCGGGTATATATCTACGACGGTCTGTTTGATAGTTTGACACCTTTGTATCGGATTAGAGGTTCAAACGGGGGTCTTTGAACGCTTATAGGGTAAGGTGGATATCGAGTGTTCGTGTTCGGGCTGCATGCAACAACGCACGATATCCACTTTGAGTTGATTGTTGGATATAAACAAGCTCCCGAGTCTTTGGGTTGGATTTCATGTGAACCCCCTGTCTTGTCTTTATCATATCCAATCTATTTTCTGATCTTCGGAGTATTGGCCCCTTTGTTCTAGTTACTGCATAACATGTTGCCGTTGGGTCGGGATATTGACGAGACGAGTTAATATAGTATTAATCTAGGTAATTAAGAAAGCAATCCTTTAGAATTTCCACACTATAGGTGCTCTAGAAGATTCAGGAACGTGACCCCAATATTACATCAGATCTGTAAATACAGAGTGCCCAGCGAAATAATTAGCAAGACCTCGTGACCATATCAACGAATATTGAACTATTAAATGACATTAGGAAGATTTACTTAAGTGTCAATGGGAAACGCCACACTGATTACACTTCCCACAGCGATCATCGAATTAAAAAAATTCCAAAGCTAGGGTATCTCATTCCCAAGCGCAGACATCCCGTGCAGATGGAACGTGCTAAATTCCCCACAGTTCCTGAAACAACGCTCCGCTACACATGGTATGTGGCTGGGCGTCGAAAATTACACCGCCAATACCGAGCAAAACAGAAGAAAAAAAGGGGCTTGAAATCTAAAAACAAAAAGAGAAGGCGCATAGAAGGCCAGTAGAAGCGGCTAGAAGCGGATTTCACGCTAGGCTCCTTAGTTAGCTTATCCCACTGGGCTTTGTTTTACATTATCCGACAACTATGGAATGTGGGTTTGTCTTTCTTCTAAATCCTTTTAGTTCTTTTGCCCGGTTTTTGTGTCTTTTTTTGGTTACCCTTAGTGCCCAGTTCATTTTAGCGTTAGGTTGGGCTCGATGTCTAGGTCTAGCTTACAATAATATAGACAATATAGAAAAGATAGTTTCAGATGTGGACAAAACACGCGGAGTGGGAACTATCTATCTTTGAGACAAGCGATCGACATAGTTCTTTCTCCTCGATATTCTCCTATATGGCCCCCTTTCCCCTCCCTGTCCTTCGGATAATACGTATGACATGCCTTAACCACGTTCCCAGTAAAAAGGTCTCGTACTTCGACTCCGTATAAACAAAAATCCCATTCTCTCGGAACCGTTAATTCTCCGAAAAGGCCAGGCCCAGCCACTCAGTCTAGATCCCCAAAACACATGTGGTGACCACATGACTTTCACAACCTGCAAAAAAAACCCCCCCAAATGCTCCGGGAGGTTAAATCATATCAGGCCCGTTACGTCAATCCAATACCACCCGTGACAGTTTGTGCATGTTATGTGTATGTGCGCCCACAAAGACAGGGAGTACCCCTGCGTAGCGTGAGCCATAAAAAAAAGCTGATAAACGATCGACGGCGCAGGTTGTACCAAGCGTCGCACAAATGTCATTGCCTAACCCGTGTGCGACATAGCCTCGGCCACTTACCAGTAGCGGAGCATACCACCCGCGTATATATCGTAAGGCGCAGATCTATAGATTTGGGCCAGCGAGGTCTACATTATGACGGGGATGTAGCTACAAGGTTGTCTCGGCATGGCGCAGGGAATCGGGGGATGGTGATGCGACACAGAAAATGGGTGGGTTGAGGGCTGTGAAGGATGAATACCCGTACGAGTTTATTGTCGGTGTGTTCAAAGATGAGAGATGGCGGGGTATGTGCACAAGCGCATTTCTAAACTTGGGGTATTTTCTATTTCTTTCTTCGGTCTTTTGGGGCTCAGAGGTCTGTTTCAATGTGAGATGCGGCAGTTGCGGCTGAAAATTGTTAAGAGGAAGAGGATTACCCGGGTGCCGGGTCTCCACGACGGGTTAGGGAGGGGAGGGGGTTTGGGGCCGAAACTTCACAGCCCCGGCATTGGGGCTGAGGGTCTAGTAATTTAGACCCAAACGCGTTAATGTAAGGGTTGGGTAGGATATGTATCTAAAATAGGTGTCGGGTTTAATAATAAATATCTTACATGGCCTAAGTGTTCTGGATTTAGTTCTAGATCATTGAAAGATCAAGAAGAGATGGTAGAAGGTCAAGGCATAAAGATGTGAATGCCGTAAATAGGTATATAGCACTAGGGGAATGGTCATATGATAGAAAGCGCAAGTAAAACAGAGGGGTATGGCATCACCGTTCACAAAGAAAAGGCTCGACATCAGTTAAAGAACATAAAAATAGGGCGTAAAAACCAGTACCAAAGCAAAACCAAGAATATCAAAGCACACGCATGCGCAAGGAAAAGAAAGGGTCGATCAACGCTCAACCGGGGTGTTGAAAGAACCCAATCCATCAGCGCCACTGCCCTCCAGTGGCAGATCCATGTCCGGTATCCATGCAAAAAAGCGATCTATCCATGCAAAAAAAAAAAAAAAAAAAAAACAAAGCGGGTGGTTCTTTATAGAAACAAACCCAAGCGAGCGGAAAAAGGAAATGTTCGCGAAGTCCATGCCAAGTTCCTTAGTTTCCAAAAGGAGATTCGCGGAAGCTCGCTCATTAGCCCGGCCAATGTAGAGAGGGACGAGATCAAAGAGGTGAGGTAAAGTGAGAAAACCAGGAAATCCGGCCAAGCGAATAGCAGGCGGCCGCCGAATATAATAAAGAAACTCCCGGCGATGCAGATGAGAGAGAGACAAAGGTAATTAAGAACAAAGGAAGCGGCCGTAGATCATGCGAGGTGAATCCCAGCCAGCAGGATGCAACAAAGCGAGGAGCTGGGTTATTCTCCGGACCGTGGCGGGAAAGGGTGCTTTGCACTCATTACAGCTCAAGCTCGGGCGCCTTGGATGAATTATCAAAGAGCTCGGAGGGCAGCGCTCGCTTGTAGTCGCGTGGTTGGGCGAATGGTGAAGCGAAAGCTGGACGGCGCAAATTTAGAGACTGCCAAGGGGATTAGTTTTCTTTTTCTATTGAACCGGTTCTTTGCGGCATATTTCAAAGATATAGGAATCACATACAACGCAATCAGAGCATTTCGCTCCTTGTCTGTTCACACGGCCGCGGCATCCACGAGGATAGTTTGCGCAGGAATACATGATAGATTTTGACCGGGGGTTTTAGATCAAATGAAGAGAATCGGATCTCAAAGAGAAGAAAAGGAAGAGAAAAAAAAGTAAACTTTTCAAGGTTAAATGTAACGAAGAATAAGGCCTAGAATGTGTAGTACAACACAATGACGTCGGAGGTTCAAGGTAGAAATTCAGCCACAAGGTCAAGGCTAGAGAAATTTGGAAGAAAGAAGAGGATCCAGGGAGAAGATGGGATGTTTATATCAGAGGCTCAAAAAGATGGCTTAGACATTTAAATCACTTTTGAAATAGTGAAAATAGGAGGAGGATTAGAATTTTTAGGGTTCCATTATTACGGCCGTTTGCTGGGGTTGGTTTTTTATTATTTTTTTTTTACCATTATTCACTATTATTCTTTATGTTTTATATTATTTTTCTGTTTTAGTACATTATTTATATTATATTATTTTCTTTAATCTCTCTCTAACTTGAACCATCTGAATAATTCTTGTCTTTTTTTTTAATTTTCTTTTGATGGGAGACCTTGGGTAGCATTAGGTACCATACACTTCGCCGTTTTTCAACGTTTAATATTTCCGTGGAATCTGGAACTATATCACTCCGCACATACTTTGTAGGTATCTACTGCAGAGATCGGTCGATCATGATCCCTTGACCCGAAGATGCGGGTTGATCGGCTCAAATGCTGGTCTTCGGTGCATGAAGGGGCTAAGGATCGGCTATACATCAAAAAAAAAAAAAAAAAGAGGCCGGTACAATGCATCGAAATGACTCGTAGTCTATGTATATTGCAGGGACAGGTGGATCAGCTGACAAGTGCATATTTCGAAACAGCAACCTAATGCAAACCAAACCGTTAAGCTTCAGATTAAGTAGTTCTGTGAACACTATGAAAGTACTCCATGACGAAGTAGAATTGTACATATATTGTGGACCTGGTTACATTTTTTTCCCTTTACTTGATTTTTAGTACGGAGTATTGGGGTTTCAAATTGAGAACACCCCTCGATTCCTAATTCTGGGTCTTGGGCCTCCGTATGGAGTAGTTTGTTCTGGAAAAATCTCCACCGAACTCAGGGGATGATTTCCTCGATTTTCCTTTTCAGGCCTGTTTCTAAGTTGGCATGGAACATTCTGATCCTTCTGTACTGTCCACTTTCTCCTGATCAGCCCTGTCAATGACATCTTTTTTGCTTTTTTTTTATTATTGTACCCCTTATTCTTCTATCCCTCTATCATTCTTTAGATGATCGTTATCTCATATATTCATTATAAACCAATGACAATCCAATATTGTAGTCCTTGAAACTTCACTTCAAACAATCCAATTCAATAGCACTTTGACTTGGACCTACATTTTGTATTGGTTTCTTTCTCCCTTTCATCCCTGTGGAGGCTGTGGACCCCGGCCTTTTTTCATTTTTCATTTTTTTATTTTTTTTCTCCAGCCAGAAACATTCCAAAGTAAAAAAAAATGAGAAATTACAAATCTCCAAAATGCAGGGCTTACTGTCAGATCCAGTGCTGTGCATTCCAGAAGTCCGACTAGATCTCTCTATAGCAACACGTTCATGACCATACACCGCCTCTCATGAAACCTCATCTTCACATTTTCCCTAGGCTTTTTGTAAGGTGGTACACGCGGTGAAGGCTAGACGTGGCCCTGTTCTTTTTTAAATTCTGGAGAATCAAGAAATTAAGCTCTTTGCTGGTCACTTGACCGGTTCATGTGGCCTGTTCCATGCGTTATCGCACGTTTGTCAATGGTTGGTGTGACATAACTAATTTACTATGCTCAGGGCCATATCGGATGTATAGTGTAGGAACAGGTACATATTAGCAGACCTTTGTATTTCCATTGCAGCCGGATGTTCCGGTCCGTGAAAGAATAGTGGCCCACAGTTCAGGAACAGAAATACTTTGGCGTCTAGAAGACAATCGAATATTTATCTCAGCATCTGGACCATCACAGCTAGGAAAAAAAAGAATATAAAAAAAAACCTGTGGAACAAAAAGAGAGACTGTTGACCTCGAAGAGTGAAAACCTTACTATGACAGTAACAGAATCCGAGAGAGACCTATGCAGACTTCCCCTGCAGCCTACAGTCTCAGCCCAGTCATCACAGTCAAGCCTCTAGTCAGAAATGAGCGATAATCAGAAAACCCAGAAATATGATCTCATCTAAGAAATTCAAACGCCCCAGCCTTCGCCATTTTTCCCACCTGCAGAATGTATGGCCGTTTCGGATCTCGATTCATGTGACTTTGGCCAAGAGTGCTGCCTAGTTTAGGCTGTTGTTAGGAAAATCCTCTACATACCTTGATTGTGCATAATTGGGACAGCCGGAGTTATCTGATGGACCTGACCCATTTGAAGAAATGCGGGACCCCCCTGCAGACACATTCAATTGAGGCCGGTGACCGGATTACCAACCTCGGAAGCTTGGAGACTATGCAGAATGAAAAGGAAGGGCTTTTTCATCTACCCGATTCTGGCGACTGGCAGCATTGCATGATATTCCGAAAACACCTAAGAGGCAGCAGGACAGAGCAATAAAAAATAAAAGAAAAAAGGAAAAAAGAAAGCCTCCGAGAAGCGCCGTTCATTACACCGTCACTCAAATCTCCAGCATAGATCGAAGAATGAAACACACCCCGAAAATACCTAGCAGCGACGCGAGCAGCAGCCCGTTTCCTTCCCTGGTCAGTCCCAGATATGCAACTGCACCCACTAAAATCTCCTTTCGTCGCGCCACGTCTCGCTTGGATTTCCATCTCGGATCGATAGAGAATGGAGCCACAGCTCGGAGACCCCGTCTTGCGTTCTCAGTATTTGAAGATGCGTCAGAGGACAACAGCGGCACCGATGCAACGAGTGCAACGGGACGATGATCGGACTGCGCGAAGAGAGGCAGTGCATCGTAAGCAAGCGGTTTGACCTTTCCAGCTTCACCAACCCACGAAGGCTTATCGAGGTAAAGGACTCGATCGCACCAGCTGGGCCAGCGGTGATTCGACCATTTCCATTCATGATCATCCGTGTCCAAGCCCTGGCGGACAGCTTCACGCGCGGCATCCGAGTATTTGTACGTGGGAGGGAAATCGATCGGCGCCTCGGACAGGCCGTGGAAGGTCCGGCTATAGCTCATCTCGCGCACGAGCTGGTCGTTCTTCAGAAGGTGGGAATAGTGCGACGGGTCATCGAGGTTGACATTTCGCCGAGGGAATTGTTCGACCTCCCCAGTCGAGGGTCCGACATTTGAAGTGCGGTAGTTCAGGTCTCCGGCGAGGAATATGTAGGCATTTGGCGCGAAGAGATCTCTGCGACTGCCCTCTGCGTGGGCTGATGCAGCGTCGTCGAGAAGGCTGGTGTTTTCGTCCACGCCTGACCATTCTGCTGGTCTCTTGTCGCCGTGCATGAATACAAGGCGCTCAACAATGCTCTTCCAGTCCTTGTTTCTTTGTTCACAGGAATCCTCCATGGGAGCGAGATGGGCCGCGACAAAAGTGAGGTCCATGGTCTTGGATGGCTGCCCTTCAACAACGTATCCCAGGCGTGCCCCGACAGCACCCTTATTTCCAAGTTCCTGAACCCCGACCCCAACATGGGCTGTGTCGATCCATGCGATTTTGCCTAGAGTCTCCTCGCGCGCGAAAAGCATGAGGCCCGTCATTCCTGTATTGTCGGTGAGGAAATCCACATAGTGGTGATTCCATTTTTGTGCGGAGGCTTTCTGGACGGCACGGCGGAATGCATCGAAGTAGGGTACAAGGTAGGATCCTCCGAGGAACGAGTAGGCGATCGGTGCGATCTCTTGTAGCGAGAGGAAAATTAGGTCGGGTGCGGAGCTCCCCGCACCAGACGCGGGGAGTGCATCGAAGAAGTGGTTTGCGAACGCGTCGACATCGGCAAAGTTTCTTGCACAGTTGTATGTCAGCACATAGACACCGAGGGCATCCATACTGAAAAATGGACTCTGGGTCAAGCTAGAGGATATAGGGAAGAGTAGAGGATGGGAAAGCTGGATGGGTGACGTCACATATAGAAGTGACCGCTTTTTCCGACCGCCTGCCTCGGATTGCAAAAAGTAAACAAAAAACACACAAAAGCTCGAATTTGGATTTTAATCTGAAGAAACACCATCTTAGACGAGTATGTATAAAAATAAATACTGTTTATGCTTGAACACATCGAGTTAGCAGAGCCAAAAACCGAAAGAAAAAAAAGAAATTGTTGTGCATCATCCGTGAATCGAACACGGGCCTCGTCGATGGCAACGACGAATTCTACCACTAGACCAATGATGCTGAGAAACCAGGTGGATCTGTGCGCTGATTCGCTGGCAATATATTTCTTATGCTTGATTGAATACATCAAATTGCCAGAGCTAAAAACAAAAAAGTAAAAAAGTAAAAAAGGAAATTGTTGTGCATCATCCGTGAATCGAACACGGGCCTCGTCGATGGCAACGACGAATTCTACCACTAGACCAATGATGCTGAGAGACCAGGTGGATCTATGAGCTGATTTGCTGGCGATATGTCGGACTCGGGAATTGGATTTATGAAGGGACTTCATGCCTTCCTACACTTCAGCGCTTTGGTTTATACACAGAATCATAACTTGCCCCGGACTTCCATTTTGCCATGGTTTGGCTCCAACTCAACCAAAAGCATACCATCAGCGACATCCTCCTCTTCATCTTCCATTTCATAAACCCATTTGACCCGGCCACTTCGAGGGCTTCGTACCTCCAGTTCCATCTTCATCTGCTTGACGAAAGCCAGGACCTGATTTTCAACAACATCCTCTCCATCCGACACCAGTATCTCAATCAGCTTGCCTGAAAGAGGGAGGATGATATGGTGAGAGTTTTTTGGATCACCTCGTCGATGCGACGAGGACACCAATGCTGACGCAGCAGTCGTAGTTGCTTCGAGTTGCATCCGATAGGGAATTGCGCCCTGCGAAGTTGGAGTCGTATATTCAATTTCCGCAGCGAGAGAGGCTGGGAACTCATTGCGTAGCACCCGGGAGAGGCGCAGGTGGTGGAAAACTTTGTCTAGTTGTTGGGAATCCTTCGACAGAGGTTCCAACGTGATTGACCATGCATCTCCTTTTCGGAATAAGAGATTAGATGCGGGTAGTCCACTTTGGGTGATTGCTTGCTGTGAAGGGGCAGCTGGACTACCTAGTCCCTGAAGAGTCTTCGATATGTTCTCCCCTTCCTGGAGTACTGCGTCGAGGTTAAGCCCAAGCCATTGTGTGTCGACTTTGCCGGCCATGAAATCAGAATGAGCCACAATCCCTCGCAGAAGGCTGATGTTAGTTTTCACCCCGTCAATCTTAGAATCAGCCAAGACCCGCTGGGCTTTTCTAACGGATGCTTCCCAGGTGGGTGCAGTCACGATTATCTTGGCTAACAGATTGTCGAAGTTGGATCCCACAACTAGTGCGGGACCAGACACATTGACGTGGGTATCTACCCGGATTCCATGGCCACTCGGCACGGTAAACCCAGTAACCTTGCCAATGCTCAGAGAAAACCCGTTGCTCGGCTCTTCGGCACACAGTCTAAGTTGAATTGAAAAGTCATTTGGGGGAGGATGACTTGCGGTGACAGCGCCGAGGCCCAGCTCGTGCAAAGTGTAGCCCTGGGCGACAAGAAGTTGTGTCTGCACGAGATCTATCCCACTGATAGCCTCAGTAATAGTATGCTCGACTTGCAGCCGCGGGTTCACCTCCAAGAAGTAGAATTCCTTGCGCTGTTCACTGACCAGAAACTCAAACGTTCCCAACGATCGATAGCAGATTGCACTTGCCATCTTGAGTGCAGACTCGATTACTCGACCGACCAAAGTTCTATCCCGCATCAAAGCTGGGGCACATTCAACCACCTTCTGAAACCGCCGCTGTGCACTGCAATCTCTTTCCCACAGATGTCGTACTTGACCCGTTCCATCACCAATAATCTGAATCTCAACGTGATGAAACCCATCCACAGCAGCTCTCTCAACAAAGACAGTCCTAGACGGCGACTCGCCAATCGCTCTCTGAATACTATTATTCAGCTCATGCTCCTCGCGAATGAGGCGAATCCCACGACCACCCCCGCCATCAACAGCCTTGATCATAACCGGGAAACCAACTTTCGTAGAAAACGCACGTGCCTCGTCCACGTTCGTGGTAGGGTGACTCATGGCTTCTAATACAGGGACACCGCACTGTTGCGCTAGCTGTTTTGCCTGCAGCTTATCACCCGTTCGGGCGAGATTTTCCCATCCAGGCCCAATGACGAGTGACCCAGCTTCGTGCCACATGCGATACGCGAATTCGGCGCTCTCGCTAAGGAATCCATACCCGGGATGCACGGCATCAATAGAGTGTTTTTGAACTATTCCTATCAGAAGGGCAATGTCGAGATATGATGACGCCGATGGAATTTCAATCGCATGCTGCGGTCGCCCTAGATCGCAGTGTGATTGGTCGTCTGATGTATAGAGACTGAATGTCTCGACTGGCTCGGGTAATTCTCTTGCTGCATGGAAAATACGAACGGCAATTTCTCCTCTAGTGAATATTAGGGCATGTTATAATATTAGTTGTAGAAGGTCATACCTGTTGGCGACCAACAATCGCCTGATGGGTCGTGACTGCAGGGATGACATTGGGGCGAAAGGGGGAAAATCTGGGGAAATCTGGGGAAATCTGGGGAAATTGTATGCAAAAGCTTAAGCAAGCCAGATCAACGAAATCGATTATAAAAAATTACAATGTCTTTCAAATAGAGATCAAATGGAAGATTCTAAGATATTATAACTCTCGACATGGTTGACCTCGGCTCTCGGATAGTCAGACTACCCCCCTCAGTAGACTAAATCCTTAAACAATCTCCAATTCTACTCATACACACACACTGTACACTGTACACGAGGAGAACAAACCAGCCCAAATCAATTGATACATCATGACCAAAGACAATGACAACCCATCAACCAGAACAGGCAAAGACCAAGCCACCGATCGCTTAAACCAAGTCTCATCCCATATATCCCCACTAAAAGACCAAACAAGAAAGCCCAAGTCAAAGTCAAAGTCCACAGAAAGCCACCTCCCGGCAGACCACTCAGATGTCTTAGATCAACTAGCGATGCTCCGCGCAATAGCTGCAAATCCAGACCCCAACAACCGAGGCTATGTCCGCCAAAAGCAAGCAGGCAAGCTATGGGTGCGCGAGCGCATTGAAGAACTCTTAGACCCAAACAGTTTCCAAGAAATTGGGTCCGTTTCCGGTACGGTGACATGGCAAAAGACTGCGCCGATGCGCGAGAAACCCGTCTCCTTCGTACCCAGCAATAACGTCCAAGGGGCCGGACTGCTTCGTGGGAGGAAGGTCCTTCTTACGACTGATGATTTTAGTATCCGGTCTGGACATGCTGACGGCGCGAGTGTAGGTAAGACGGTCTATGTGGAGAAACTTGCTATTGCGCTGCGCTTGCCGGTTGTTAAGCTTGTTGATGGGAGTTCTGGGGGTGGGAGTGTTACGACGATTCGGAAGGAGGGGTGGAGCTATCTTCCTCATGTTGCGTCTTTTCCGCATGTTATCAAGCAGTTGAATATGGGGATACCGAATTTGGGTGCTGTTGTTGGCCCTGCGGTGAGTTTTCTTTATTTTCTATCTTGTTCTCCTTTTTGCTTTACCTAACAACCCATCTTATATTGGTTGATATAAGCGAAACTGACTGGTCGTGTAGATTGGACTTGGTGCCGCGAGAGTAGTATCGTGCCACTTCTCTGTGATGG
The DNA here is from genome assembly GCF_028829455.1 of Penicillium robsamsonii. Classification (NCBI taxonomy): domain Eukaryota; kingdom Fungi; phylum Ascomycota; class Eurotiomycetes; order Eurotiales; family Aspergillaceae; genus Penicillium; species Penicillium robsamsonii. Next base: position 6,521,672 of record NW_026643219.1, on the reverse strand, counting down.
CAGCTGACATTGGAGCACTGTTCAATGCAGGACCAAAGGTTGTTGAGGGCGCAACATTCGAAGAAGGCCTTGACTTCCAAGACTTGGGTGGGCCTATGGTTCATTGTATGAACGGCACGATTGATAATCTCGCAGCCAATGAGGCAGAGTGCTACGAGCAGCTGCGTGTAGTTCTGAGTTATCTCCCCAACAGTGGGAGCGATGCACCGCCGACAATTCCCTGCCACGACTCGGAGGAGCGCGAGGATGTTGCACTACGGAATATTATCCCTCGACGACAAGCACGCATGTACAATGCCCGTTCAATCATCATATCCGTAGTTGATAAAGACTCCTGGTTTGAGATTGGAGCATTATGGGGACGTACTGCAATTGGTGGACTTGCACGTCTGGGTGGCCGTCCTGTTGGAATTATCTCTCTCAATTGTGAAGTTAATGGAGGGGCGCTGGATGCAGCTGGCAGTCAGAAGCTAACACGGCTGCTGAAATTGTGTGATGTGATGAACCTGCCTATTTTGCAGTTTTTGGACGTCCGTAAGTGATAGGATTTCATCCTAAATCATTGAAATGAGCTGACATGTTTAAAGCGGGGTATGCTATTGGTACTGTTGCTGAGCGCACGGCGACAATGCGTTGGGGCGTCGAGCTCGCCAAGGCTTACTTCAGTACCACCGTGCCGGTATTCAATGTGGTCACACGACGTGTGTTTGGTGTGGCGGGTGGTGTTATGCTGGGTTGTCGTGATCCGGTTATGCAGGTTGCTTGGCCGTCTGGACAATGGGGTTCGTTGCCTCTGGATGGCGGAATTGAGGTTGGACATCGGCATGAGTTGCGTGAAGCCGAGAAGGTCGGTAAGAAGGAGGAACGATATCAAGAGTTGGAAGAAGAGTATCTACGGCTGATGAATCCGGTGCGTACAGCAAACGCGTTTGGAATCGAGGAGATTATCGACCCGAAGGATACGCGGAAGGTTTGCTGTTCGTGGGCATCGCATGTATATGAGGTACTACTCAAAGAGAGATTAGCTGACCGAGCCTGTGGGAAACTCCAACCCTCTTTTGCCTAATCGAAATTTGAACTTGTGATGATGCGTGAAAAAGTATAATGATACTCCGTGAAAAATCTAGCGACAATAAGAGGAACTTACGTGTCTAAATAGAAAAAAAAATAAAGGAGAACTGACATCGCACTGGAACAAAACCGCAGCTGCAAACATATTTTACGCCGAAGGCAAAATTTAGCTGGAGTCCGCCGATGTGCTATCCGCCGACTCGAGCTCATTGCTTACTACACGTTACTGTGGATGACAAGGGGTATTATCACATATCACAAGTATATAACTAGGTATGATCTTACAACTTACATCATAGTCAATTCTTAATCTATCACGTAGCAGATAGGATGAATTGTGTCTGATATGATACAATGGATTTATACAAATAATGACCGAAAGGAATAAAGGACTTTACTATTTTACCTCTATAAACATTAAGAGAGACTAATCATTCTCTATTAAAACTGTAAAAGGAATTGACAGTCATAAGAAAACAGTCATCAATGCTTGATTCATAATATAGAAATTAAGATGGATTAGGTTAGATATAATAGATCTATGGAAGCAGTGGGCTAAAGTAATCAAGGAGTTTAGGGCACAAATCCTTTATTTAAAGCCGAATATTTCATTTCTTACTCCACAAACACTAGGAAAATACTAATCATTCTAGCGCCGTCGAAAGTGGATGAAGGGCTAGCATCTATAGCAAAACTGTCACCAATGCGCAAACTATCATATAGGAACCGGGGGGGAGTTAGGTTCGAGATCTCCAACTATGTATGCAACCCTACCTATGCGAAAATTCATATGTAGATAGGTCCTATACATTCAGCAACTGTGAAAACCACAAATATATTAAGATATAGAGTCTTGAATGTGATGTGACATGATTAAAGGAGAATGTGGGTCATTGTTCGTCCGACGTCCACTTCCCACTTATTTATGGTAGTAAGAATGTGATTGTGCAATGTATCACTAACTAAATGACCAATTCCACTTACAGCTTCGGTAGAGGATATTTTGTCTCTACTTGGTGGTTATGGAGGTAAAGGATGAAAGGTCTGTATTAAAATAAAGAACTTCGGGAACGAAGTTAAAGGTTATTCCTTTAGCCAATGGGTTATATATAGATCAATTATATCATTGAGCCCATTGTCTGTTTATACACAGGCCTATCAAAGGACGCATGTCTCTATAGATAGGGGTTTCCTACATAGTTGGTGATCTCGAGCTCAATTCCTCCTGATTGCTACATGATAGGTTAAGCATCGGAGACAGTTTTGCTATAGATGCCAGTCCTTCATACAATTTCGACGGCCCTAGAATAATTAGTCTCTACGTAGTGTTTATAGAGATAAACATGAAAGGTCCGGCTTCGCATGAAGGAATCGTGCCCTAAAGTCCTTTACTCCTCTAGCTCATTGCTTCTATAGATCCCCTGTATCCCTTAGCTCACTTTCTCTTGTACACAGATAGAGGCATGTGGTAATTGTACGTCTATCTTGAGACCACTAGATCTAATTGTCCGAGTATAAAGGGCTTCTTCTTCTTCACGCTCTTCCTTCTTCTTCCTTCTCCCCATAACCCTCAATCTAAGATCAATTATCACTCATCTTTCAATTGAATTTTATTCACCAAAGGTAAGCTTCATCATATCATCTTCATCAACAACTAACTTCAATATCATCCAGTTTCATCATCACCTACCATCTTCTACGAGAACCCTTGGTGAGAAGCTTCGCGATAGTCATCAGCAGTAAGCTTCTTCATATCATCTTCATCATATCATCTCCAGCATCAGCTAACTTCATCAGCAGTTAATCTCTCATCATTGATCGTCTACGGACATTCTCCACGAGCATATTCCCCTTCATCCTCGGCAGTAAGCTTCATTATATCATCTTCGCCATATCATCTTCATCAGCAGCTGACTTTCTCAGCAGCTATATTCTTCATTACACCCAAACCTCTCTACAAACAACCTATCTCTCATCAGCATGCAGCCCGATGTCCAAGCTGCCGCCCTGAAGAACTTCCAGGAGACCCGTGACGCCTTCGTCAAGGGTCTTGAGGCCCTGTCCGGTGGAGATAGAGGTGGACGAACCTTCTATCAAATCCAATCCAACCTCTACAGACTCATTAATACTCTATCTATGTGGACACTGATTCGAGAGGGCACCGAGAAGGAGGGCAAGTGTTTTGAAGCAAGATGTCGGAATTCGATGGATCTGATTGACGACCTCATCAGTATGCTACAACTCGACTCCGACCTGGAAAACCGTGTCACACTCAAGCTTTTTGATATGGCTACTATGCAAATTGGAAGTCTAACCTTGGCCGGTTTCAGCAATGTCGACAGGGAGGCAGTTTACAACGCCAAGATGATTGAATCTGAGCAGGTCCGGTGGGAAAAGAAGGAAGTCTGGCAAGACTGTGCAAGACAATCATTGCTTCGCAGTTTCTGGAATCGTTTCTATTACAAGGGAGATGGTTGCATCTGTCGTCAATGCATGGACTACTATCTGCCCAAGAGGGACCCCACCCCATCCCCTCCTCTTTCTCCACTGCCCGAGACTGATATCGATTCATACGTGACTACCTCGAGCGAAGAAGAGTGAGTATTTCTGAGACATGATTCTTATTATTTCTTTCTTTCTTCTTTTTTTCTGCAATGTTTCACGGCGAGCACGTGTTTGAGTCAAGTTTTGCGATACCAAATTGTTTATGGGGGCGTTATGGACAAATTGCTTTTGAGATTTTGAATTGGTGGAGGATGTACTTTTTCGGCCAAGTTGTTTTTTCGGCGTTGGAGTTCAGGTTTTGAAGTTTTTAGGCAAATTGCTACAAAGGGTTGGGATAAATTGTGATTGGGACAAATGAAAGTGTGAGAGTCTTTAAATTTCCAAACCGTAGAAAGTAGTCAAGTAAGATGAAAAAAAAGAACAAGCAGAAAAGAGTAAAGGATCTTTTATAAGGCAAAGAAATGTTTTGAATAAATGGGTACATAGTAAAACGAGAGACGAGACCGACATTCACTACACAATCAGATCCAGGGGTTGCAAGTTGGATAAATAGCCCTAGAAAATGGGTTGCCACTGCTGTAGCTGTTAGTAATAACTAATAGGAGAGATGTGGGAAAGTTGGCGTTGTATCGGGCCGCAAGGTAAAGCTCATAGGGTTGTAGGATGAAATTAGAAAGTTTCGAACGATACCGGGCTCTTCTTGGCTAGACTAAGAGATAGTAGAATATCATGTCCTGCTTAGACGATACCTACTGGTTTTATATTCGTCCTGCGAGATTTACCCGGCACGAAATTGGAAGACTGCCAAGTCGCTACTACTGAGTGATTGCTTTTGAATATTACCAATGTTGAATACTATATTGGATCACAACAAGTGATGCTAAATTTCTTTTCCCTAGGAGGCTCGAATAATTAGTAGTACAACCGAGTTTTTACATACATTTTACACCATCTCACACCAAACGGATAGCGGCATATGCCATGTAACCATATCCAAAGTGTATTACAACCTCTTCCGCTAATGAACATCTCTTACTCCCCTAAGTCACCAATTCAAACAGGACACTTCGCTGCCTTCTCCAATGATGAAACCTCAACAGGTGCCGGAGCAGGTGCAGCAGCCTTTGGCGGAGTAGGCGCGATCCAAAATGCAGGATATCGACGATGCAAATTATTGAACAGCAACGCACACACCAAGAGCATAACCGAAGACAGCAGAACTACAGGTAAGTAGTACCACGACAGCAGCCAAATCTCGGCACTGGTCGCCGGGAGCAAAGCAGTCGCTCCGGCAGGCGGGTGGGTAGTACCCGTCAACTGCATCACGACAATAGCAATAGCGGTAGAAAGCGAAGCGGCCAGCCAGCGCAGAGACTCGAACCGCGCTTGGTCGGGCATTAGGCTGAACAATTTGGTAACGCAGATGCCAACTAAAGCGCTGAAGAAGTGACCGAAGACTAGAGCGCGTGGTTGCGCGAGGGGACTTTCGATTGCGCCGAAGACGAGGACTGCGGATGCACCCTGTTTAGGTGTGAGTCAATGTGAATATTTTTTAGAATGTGATTCCCTCGATGCTATTTGCCACTTACATAGGATGCGATTATACCCGGTACATTGCGATCAATGAAATAGTCAGAATAATTGAAAATTGCTTGCACGACTGATAGACCACAGAATGAGGTTATGAAGGACCATAGAGCGACTTGGTATTTAGAGAGTGGTTTCACGGCCTCTGGGCGATAGCCGAGCCAGTGGCTGATCCACCGGGGGAGACGGGCGAGGCGAGAGGCCATGGGATGAGACGTAGTTGAAGATTAAAATTAAGATTAATGATTTATGAGAGGGAAAGAAAACAAAACATTGAAGGTCATTTAAAGGCGCTAGAATGGATTTGGAGTGAGGGGGAAAAATTGGAGAAGGCTGTGCGGAGGAATGTGAATTTTTATGACAAATCGTATGCACAATTATATACAATACACACTACTCATTATGTTAATACCTTTTTATACATATTGCTCATGCAACAGGTCGCGACTGACAATGTGCGACTCGCCCAATGTACCCTTCATCACGAGTACCAGGTCATCCACTGCAGCCAGGAACTTGAGGTATGCGCTGACTGCAACGCAGAATCGACGGTAGTTCTCATCGCGAATCAAGTCCTTGCTTAGCATAATATCCACCTGGCGCGACGTCCAGAAATGGTGGCAACGGTTGAGTAGTGGCGTTGGCAGCACCTCGGGTAGAGGGTCACCCGTCTTGAGTGATTGTTCAACCACGCCTAGAACAGCCATGACGTCGCCGATATTGTGATGGTCCAGGAGACCAGCCTGACGAGCGAGGCGGCTTTGCAGCTGTTCTGGCAGCGAAGCGGATAGGTAAAGTAGGCGAGCGATGTTTTGGTTGAGATCTTGGCACAGCGATTGCACCTGGCCGAGACGGTCGCTGTCAAATAGCGAACTGGAAAATTCAAAGCGCAGCAACGCGATAGGCCCGTCCAGCCCGGCAAGATTCTCGGCGACGTTAAGAGCCAGCTTCTCTGCAGCCAGACCTTCTTCGCGCCCTTGTCCCCAGCAGGATAAGAGGAGCGCGTAGTGGTCCGACAGCGAGCGAATGACATTTGAAAGGGACTTGCAGACGTGTCGCGACGCAGATGGTGGGCGAGGGAAGAGCTGCACGATTAGTGCTGCTGCAGAGCCGATAAGAACAAGCACAAGTCGTCGCCAGAAAACACTATATCCCCAACCAGGATTGCCGTAAGTTGGGATGTGCCTGGGAAGTATGTCAGTTGTGTTGCTTCTCGCAATAGGGTACAATTTACTTACGTATCCTCAAAGCTGTAACCAATAACCAGAATGCACGTCGCACCAGCCATAATCATAGCTTGAAGTAAGGCAGGAGGGGCGAATATACGTCCCCACATGAGAATCACGACCACAACAGCCATGATAGCAGCAAGACCGTACGGATTACCTTCGCCGTGGCCTGAGCCGATATACCACGCAACTAAGCCAAGGAGACCACCAAGAATGGTACCAGTGGTTCGACAAAGAAGGGAGAAAGTGAAATCGGCCATGTATATGACCAGTGTGGTCTGCCCCATAATGAGGGCCCAGATGCCTTTCTCGCGGTAATAGAAACCCGCAGTGTGAGGAATCGCAGCAGGAATAGAAAGTGCGATGGTGACAGCCACCATGCGCATTGCATAAAGGCCATCCGGGTTGATGAACCAATGATAGGTGCCGATGACGGCGCGCGCAAAGCGGCTGCCTTTATTGACACGATACCCTCTGCTGATGCGAAGATGGTGCTGTGCCGCTTTGGACTGCGTCTCTGCGACGTCGGGGTCGATGACTGGGTCCTGAGCCACGACCACAGGTGCCACGGCATTTTTGCGACGAAACCAGTTGACTGCATATCGCAAACCGTTGGGTAACCACAGACGGATCTTCTGGCGTTCCTTCAGGAGAGCGACAAGCTGTCCCAGGACCCGCTCCCACGCGTCGACGACGCCAAGCAACTGCTCCTCAAAGACCATTCCTATAGTAATACCTTGAACTCTGGGCAACGAAGTTTCGTCAAGGGCCTTGAGCATGCCTTTTTCGTCGAAGATCTCCGCATGTTTCTCAATCAAACGTTCAGTGGTTTCCGTTGCAAAAGAGGTGCGCAGGGCCTGAAGATTTTCTAGCGCAGTCTGACTGCGCTCGTGCAACTGATTGAGGTGTTCCTTGGAAGGGCGACCGAACCAACGCTTGTTAACCGTATTAAGCGATTCCGCAACGATCTCAATAGCTTCCTGGCACGCCGGGATGATATCCTTGCTGGACTCGCGCAATACCTCAATAGTTTCCGATCGCATAGATTCATGTTCCGGGCTTCGCAATGCTTGTACCAAATTCACACTCTCCATCAGCTGGCGCATGCCAGCCTCTCGTGGACGTTTTTTCTCATTTCCATTAGCTTGGGGTTTGGAGTCTGAATCCCGATCCACAGTGAATTGGTGCAACCTTTCTAGCTTCGTGTATCCCCCGACGCGGGCGATGTGAACTTCCAGAAGGGACAAACTAGTTATCAAAGCCTGGCGAATTGGTTTCTTCATGGTCTTGATGTCGTCAGCACCCCACCAGCCGACAGAAAAGTCCAATGGCAAAAAGCTGAGTGCCGGCTTGAGCTCCTTGTAAGCAGCAATGGCCTTTACCTTGATCTTTTGCAAATCTGCCATAGCTAGGTCTTCACCTTTCAGAAGACTATTCTCCGTAGCATCCAGCGGCCCTTTAAGTAGCCGCACCAGTCCCTCCATGCCACCAAGCACGACATGGGAGGTAGATCGAGGGAAGAAGATGAAATGGGAGACTAGGCCCAGCCCAATTCCAATAGCGGCAGGCTCAATCAGAACCTTAGGGATAGTACCGCTGAACGATGGAAGCAGCGGGCCAATAGTCAAAGAAACGTCGATTATGATGATTGCGAAAATCTGCATAAGAATCAATTTGGGGTTCATAGCCCGAAGACGAGACTGCGGGAAGTGGTCAGTATACTGATGATCATGTTCCGACTGATCAAGGAATTCTCACGATTAAATAGATGAACAAACAGATTAGGCAATAATAGACAGCTGTGACACGAGAGTCAAGCATCCAACCAGTGTAGACAAGCTCCTGTTGGACAGCTGCCACTGGCCGTCCGGTGGCATTGGCCTGGCTGTATGCGGCCTGTCCAAGGGCTTGAAGCCTGGCCTGGGTCTCGGCCGCCGGTCTGGCTGCCATAGCTGCCTTCATGACGACGACACCCCAGCCCCAGCCCAAAGCCATACCAATAACGAGGGTCAGAGTTCCTAAAAGGAAAAGGAAAACAATGCCGGTCGGAGGCACCATGAAGAGTACTAGACTGATCGCAATAGGATTAGCGATTGATACCGAGATGGTATACATAGATGCGCTTACGCTGAAAAAAAAGTCGCAGTACCAATGACGCTTAGGGACGGCATGATGAAAACCAACAGTATCGCCACCCACGCAGCTAGCGAGCAACGGAACAGCATCTTAAGATCGCGGGCATTGAAGTGATCCAGCCATCCTGGCAGCTTTCTGCCGGGCTTGGGGGCCGGCGCTGCCTTTACAGGCGAAGGAGATCCCTCCCCGTTAGATGTAAGTGGGGATGCCGCCGGCTGGACATCTCGTTGAGAAGGTTCCATTTCAATTATTCCAACATAAAGAGTCTGAACAAATGAGATTATTGGGAGGATGAAGCAGATGGGAGTCGAAAGCAATAAACATAAATGGCATTACTCGCGATAAAAGGGGAGAGAAGGGGACAGAATAAGATTTCAACGGTCTTCCAGGAGAACGAACGATCGGCGCTATTGACAGGGTTATTTAATAATATTTCAGTCAACCTTGGAAACCCCGTTAAATCGAAGGATCGTCGGAGGGCAAATGGGTTACAAAATGGGAAATAGGGCAGAATTCGGCTTAAAGGACGGGAATAGTGAAAGAGAGCCAATAGTATAGTCGCAATCACATGGGCGGTAGGACCAAAAGCATATGCGAGATGCAAGTTGTCAAAATCGAGGGGGCCTAGGCCTAATTAGGCAATCTTGGCGCTCTTAACTATGGTATTATATAAGCGGATCCCTGGACGCCTGTGCGCTCCAGCCGGGGCGCAAATGGAAATTCTCGAGCTTTACAAGTGGGGTCAGGTTTGATGTAATTGCACCTGCGGAGCAGGGAGACGATGACACGGCAGAGAACCATGAATCTTCGCCATGTTATGATCAACGGCTGGCCTGCCCTACTGTCTTGGATCGGCATTAAATCCTGCATAAGCCTGTATTATGATGGAATCTGGTACTTGGCAGCATGTGGGCGCGGGAAGATAAAAGCCGAGCCTTGGCGTGGACAGCTTGTTTCAGTCCATAGGGCTAATAATAATACAACACCCTGTCGAGAGCTTTAAAAGAATCTACTGCTAGTATTAATTTCACTTAACACTATCGAACGCCCCTGCCGGATTGGGCTCGTACGAAGCCAAAAGGAGATAAAAGGAAGTGGGCTTGGAGCCCTATTGTTGAGCGGGAGACTAATACCAAGAGCCCTCGGGTAAGGCAATAATAGCCTTGACTTATCCGTTCCTCATGTCGAGCAAAAGTCCGCTAGAGGGAGGAACCATGGGATGATCCCAAGAACGAATTTTATAGTTTAGTCTGATCATTCAGGTGTCTGTTGTTCCTTCAACTTCTTCTCAACATAAACCAGATGCTCTTTGATTTTCAAATAACCCTCGTCCAATGATGATTCGAACTTGATCATTCCACCGTGATCAGCTTCAATGAAAATGTGTGACGAATTCTCCTGTGGTGAAGACGACGTAGTCTTGTTGAAAGACAACCAATCTAGTGTAAGCAAATAGTCCACGGCTGGATGATGATTATTCTCTTACCTGGTCCCTTCTACTGTTTGTTGAAAGAGAATCGGATCTCTCGTGAACAAATAAAGTCCAAATCTCTTGGCTGATCGATGGGTAGCTCTGTAACGTAGTCACCAACCAATGTGCTTCCTTATGAATGTCGCTGGAATCCTGCTCAGATCCTTTAGCGCTAGCTAAGTAGCTTTGCAATCCAATGAGCCTTGAATCTAGCTCAGGCGTTCCCATGAAGATCGCCCCGCGGGTTGAGAGTCTGATGCCGCGAAGGTCCAAAGTATGAGTTACTTGTGCTGAGTCGGCATAAAGCAGGGCCTAGCGATGATCAATGACAACGCTCTTTTTGTAAAATGCTGGAACGTACACTTTTGACTATAGGTCCCCCAAGACTATGTGCAATAAATATAATCGGACGATTGGCTGTCTGTGTTGTATCTGTTAGTACCGATCAAAAGATATCTTTCTTGTTTGGTTGTAAGGTCAGTTGAACCTGTTGAATCCGTACATTTGTTGATGATCTCATTTCCCACAAGTCATATACTAGTCTCTCAGATATTTTCTGCTGGGAGCTTTCTATAGTAGGCAAACCATAACCCCAGGAAAGGACACGAGTGTTGGGCATATCACTTGGCAGCAGATCATGGAGCCAGTTTACCCCATTAGCTGCCGTCCATGAATGTTCACGGTGGCCACCCAGTCCATGGACAGCAATGATGCTACACCAATTGTTAATTATTGGAATGTTGATAGAGATGGGCTTACAAACTCGAATTTTGGAGCTAGCCCGTCATGCAGCAACTTCAAGCCTGCCTCCTCGTCTAGTGGAAGTGGAGACTGTATAAACATTTAGCATATCAACAAAACCAGAGATAGCCATCTCATTATAATGGGCTTTTACTGTCTTCGCAGTCCTTGATTGGCCCTGTTTGAACGGAAAACACCATGGCCACGGCATGGCTCACAGCAAGTTATGATGTTGAAGGTGCGGGGTAGATATGGGCTGGAGAAAACACCAGCCATGTTGGCTCAACTAGCATCCACTTGAGTGATTCGTTAAAAATCCAGGGTGACAGGGTCGCAGAGTTAAGGTCACTGGGTGGATAGGAAAATCCAACTATGCTAGTCTATTATTTATTGGTACGAGGCCAAAAACCCCCAAATAGAGAGGATTCGCTATCTATTCGCCCTGCGACGTGAACGGTGCAACTCTAGAACGCCACGACTGACTCCGTGCGGAGTACAAATTACAGCACGATTTATTACACCGAACGATGGTTTCTCAATATATCATAACAAGGATCGGCCTTGTATGGCTTTTCCATGAATAACCTGGGATTTGGGACACTGATGCCATATGTGCCCTATTTGCTTGAAATAAGATTATTAGGTTTGACCTTAAAAATCGGACAAAGGATCCGAATTGGAAGTTGATGCCGTAAGGCAAATATTAATTAATCCGTGGCCTAACTAACTAGTTAATATCTGAGATGCAAAGCTTAAATTCTTATGAATCCATCCGGATCACGTGGCGGTCTTCCAGATGCATCCATGGATACATTCTTCACTGCCTCTCTGCCCATTGGAACCAACTCAATTTACTCCCCAATGTATGGGCTAAACTGTCTACTGACCCATATCAATAGATCGGCCCTGAGCCTTGGAATAATATGAAGCCAAGAAAATCAAAATTGATTATTCGCCTCACAAGATTATGACAAAAGAAAAATTCTAGCCAATCGCCTCCCATAAAAGTGGAGAGTGGCCGAATTCACGGCGATGCAGCCCAATGAGCCTCCCCAATGTGGGGAAAAGAGAAAAACCGGCGTGGATGTCGTGCTTGGACGCGACTGAATATTTTGGAACAAAAGGAAACTGTTTCCCACTGAGCGCTTTGACAACTCCAAACTCCCCGGGGTATAATCTATGGGGAAATACTTAGCCCGTATGATCGGCACTACACACGACAACATGGACAAGTCCGGCTTCAACGATGACAAGGTCCGGCCGGCTTCCGGTGCAGACTTCGACGACTACAATGAGAATCCCAAGGCGGAGTTCGAGCTCAATGTCGGTGGTCGTGCGGCCTTGCAGCGACGTCTGCGCAATTACCAGGTTACCATGATTGGTTTCTGCAGCGGTATCGGCACCGGTTTGTTCGTCGGAACTGGTGCTGCCTACGCCAAAGCTGGCCCCGCCGGCTTGCTGCTCGCGTATATCATTGTGGGAGGAGTTTTGTGGTGCGTGATGCAAAGTATCGCCGAACTCGCAACGCTTTTCCCGACTGCTGGATCCTTCCCTCACTGGGCGACTCGATTTATCGACCCGGCCGTCGGGTTTTCCCTCGCTATTTCATACGGATACTGTTACACGATCGCCATCGCCTCGGAAGTCTCGGCAGCCGCGGTTATTGTTTCATATTGGACGGATATCACGCCTGCCGTGGTGATCACTGTTGGATTGGCACTCATTTTGGCTATCAATTTGATGAGTGTGCGATTCTATGGTGAAACTGAAGTCTTTGGAGGTGCCGTCAAGGTTCTCTGCTTCCTTGGCTTGGTCGTTGTCTCCATTGTCATCACTGCAGGCGGTGGTCCCAAGGGCGACGCCATTGGATTCCGCTACTGGAATAACCCCGGGCCATGGGTAGACTACAACGGTATCACCGGTCCGACAGGCCACTTCCTTGGCTTCCTGTCGTCGTTCGTCAACGCCTCGTTCAGCTTCATTGGCGTCGAGACTGTCGTCATTACCGCATCCGAATCGGTCGATCCTCACCGAGCTATTCCCAAGGCCGCCCGCCGTGTGACCTACCGCATCGCCTTCTTCTATATTCTCGGAGCCCTTCTCATCGGCATGATCGTTGATCCAAGATCCGCAGGCCTTGTCTCCGGCGATAACAATGCCAACAGCTCCCCCTTCGTTATTGCCATCACCAACGCCGGCATCAACGCTCTTCCATCTATCGTAAATGCGTGCATTCTCATCGCCGCGTGGTCTGCTGGTAACTCATACTGCTGGGTCGGATCACGCATGATTGTCGCCATGACTACAGACCACCAGCTGCCCCAGATCTTCGGGCGCGTGAACAAGAGTGGTGTGCCATATGTGGCTGTCATTGCCGCCTGGCTCTTTGGGCCGCTGGCGTATCTGAGTCTTGGCAGTGGTGGTGCAGCACAGGCGTTCAGCTGGCTTCTGAACCTGAGCACCGTTGCCGGTTTGATTGCATGGGCAACCCTTTGCTTCTGTTATATTCGTTTCCATGCCGCAATGAAGAGACAGAATGTGAGCCGTGACACCCTCCCATGGAAGGCACCCTTTCAACCTTATGCCGCATGGGTGGGCTTTATCGGTTCCACTATCATTACTCTAGTTGCTGGTTTCCCCGTCTTTTTGAAGGGCAACTGGGATGCGTCCAGCTTTGTTGCGTCGTATATTGGTATCCCCATCTTTATCGTTCCCATTATTTGCTGGAAGCTTTGGCATGGCACCAAGGTTCGTTGAGCCCCTCTTATTCTTTCTATCTTTGCGCAGAGTTGCTAACATCTTGTACAGTTTGAGCGAGCCGCTAATATCGACCTATGGTCTGGCCGTCTCCTAGATGGGGAGATTATGCCAGTTGAAAACCCGCACAACAATGCGTGGAAAAAGTTCACCGACTGGCTCTTTTAAATGACTTTATGATATAAATATTTGCATGCCAAGCCGGCTATTCAACATTAGCGATTGTACAATATCTTCAACATTAGCGATGTACATTATCTCATTTCATTCAATTGCATTTATTCAACCAAAATTCCAAATTCTATTCATAAATGGTATTCCGTACTAATAATGCCTATTGAGTCTTGAATTGCTCTCCAAGTTTCTTGATATCGCGGTGGGAAGCTTTGCAGCACCCTCCCACAAGGAACGAATTGAAATGGCCCTTTTCGTAGGCTTCATTGACCACTTGCGCCAACTGCTCCTCCCAAGGTCGCTAAATTTCACGTCAGCATAATCTTTTATCTCCAACGTTCCCACCGGAAAGGCTGAACGTTATCTTCATAGTACTCACATTACCACTCACCTTATCACCCAAAGCATCATCTTTCTCCCAAACCTGTGTCGTAGTATTGTACACCTCCCCATTCGTCCCATCAGGGTACAAAACAAAACTCGGCACATCAGATACCCATCCCTCGGCAACACCCTCCGCAACAGCACGACCAAACAAATCAATAAGACCAGCAAGCTTATGCATCTTAGTACAATTGATTCCAATTCCCCAGGGCACAGCCCCGCCCTCCAAAGGCGCAAAAGCAGCGCGCACAACCTGCTCCACCGAGCTCCCATCAGGCAAGAGATCATCATCGCGCGGGAAAACACAAGCAATCCAAAATGGCACGTCGAAAGCAGAATCCCGAATCGCTCTCCTCACAGCGCGAACCTCATCAAGCCGCGGCAAAGTCTCAAATGCAACATACTGCACCCGCGAAACAAGATCCCCATCTGCCTCAGCGAACATCCGCAGTCGATCCAAGTGCCACAAATACAATGATTCCTCAGAGTCATGCTCGGCATCGTACGCACCGCTATATTCTTGGCCTGGGATCATGCACGCACCGTAAGGGCCAAGGCTGAGCGCGATGCTTGCGCTCTCGCGCACTTTCGCTTGCTCGGCGATGTCCACAGATTTCTGTAGGAAGGGCCCTACTGCGCTGCGTGGGATCCCGTCTGGGAATTGGGCAGTTTTGGTCCGTGCAAAGCCTTCAGGAGAAACTTGGTAGGTTGCTGTTAGGAGAACGTCTACTCCGGCGACGCCGAAGTCGCGCTGGCATGCTTGCAGCGTTGCTGGATCGCTCACTAGCAGGTGTGAGGCCCAGAGTGGGGTTGTTGTGGAATCGAATTTGATGTTGTATATATCTCCCAGGGAGGTGCCAAGACCTCCATCTAGGACTTGGACTGTTGCCATTATGTGTATTTGGGGATTTAGGTGGTTTATGGAGGGTAGGTGGGGGTTTGCTGTTTGATACAGTCCCAAATGGGACGATTCGCTTGAGGTTACATAATCGCTCTCGTTAAGGTTTGCACAGGTGGGCCGGCCTCGGAGGTATAAAAAGTCAATTTGAGAATAGAATAGACGAGAACTGGAGATTAGATAGAAATTGACTGTATACATAGATACTGGGGATTTGTGTCTCGATAATGGTGTAGAAGACATCTTCCAAGGTGCTCGTGGACTATATCAGTAGCCAACTAATCTATATAACTATCGTAAATCAGTCTCTTGTTGAAGAACCTAATCTCCAAACCAGGAGTTGCTCCTTTTTTATTCCTTTGAGTATATATTTTGCGAAGATCTTATGCGTACTATATAGGCATCTAGGCATAATAGCTCTTGGAGTAGGCTGGCAACATGAAGCTATATATATATATATATAAACAATGTGCCACTGACTTTTCCTTATACATGGGCCCATCCATATTGATGCAGAATTTGCATCTCATCGATAATACAAAGTTCCCCATACTCTTCATTCCTGGCACTCAATGCTCTCCATCTGTCTACCCGCATTCGAACTACTTTTTCTTTCAACCATGAACTGATACCCAAGCGGCGCAGTCGATTGACCCACAGCCCCTGTAGAACCCTCCCCGTAGTGAGCCAATTCATCATCGGATGAATAGATGTGTATGCGGCACCGCTATATCCAACCCTCACCAAGGGGTTTAAATAAACACCCTTGTCTACTGATAGTGGGTTGTCTGTATGGATGAGACAGCACTCGGAGCCTTCAAGATGATAGCTTGCTAGTGAATCGGGGATACCTCGGAAGCGAAGTGGAGATCTGGCGATGAATGGACTTGCGGGCATCGCCACTATAGATATATTAGTTTATGCAACGATTTCTAGAATGGAGGTCAGCATACCCATTCCATTCCAACAACTTGCCACGGGAACAGGAGACATATTTTTCATCCCATGTCGTGATGCTGCAGAACTGAAATAGGGCCATATCTGCATGATGGGTTCATGGCCATTGCTATCCCGGAGAGCAAATGTATCATAGAAACTCGGAGGCTTGGAGAAATCCAACGAGCAAGCAGCACCATATTCACCGTCATTAGTGTCTAGAAGTCGGAGAACGTCGTTCGGCTGATCAACAAAAGCTTAATCAGTATACGCATTCGATAGAAGGTAAGATGGCTCAAACGAACCGTGAACACAACGTCATTCAGAAACAGGATTTTTTCAAAAATGATACCCTGCCGTGCAAGATCCTGCAGAGGCAGCAAGCCTAAGTTCCGTATCCGAGCTAGATACGGGATTCTTCTGAGTTGTTTCTTCCCATCAGGAGTGCGAATCCAACCCTCACCCCTTGCAGGTGCGGCGAGTTCATCTTGATGTGTAACAGGCGACAAAGTGATATTCCGTGGCACGCGCATTCGCTCGAGTTCCCAATCCAGTTCTCTCAACGCGGCTTTCGTGTTATCATAGCTCCCGCTTTCGTAGATGCTGATGAACACATTTTCAGGACCAAGCTTCAAGACCAGCTGTGTCAGTGCCTTGTTCCAGTGACTGCGTAGAACGAGCTCATTGTTCCAATTGATGCTTGCAATGTATATTCGTTCTTGCTTTTGCGGCCGGCGTTGGACTGTGTAATCTGCTTCGTAAATTCGGTGATGTATCAGGTGTATCTCGGCCAGATTCCATATTGTGAAAATTATGATCAAAGCTCGAGCGATGCGGTACCGGAGGACTCTTCGGGAGGCGGACAAAAGCGTCATGGAAAGCGAAATTGGGATTTGGTGTCAACGTCAGGGTTGGTTGCGATGTACGCGATGTCATGTTCCTGACATACTTCACTGGAGTTTTGGGAGAAACCCTCGATAGAGAATATTAGGAATTGGTAGGGGAGAAAGCTGGGGAATCAAGGGATACTGCAAAATCAACATGAGAATGTATACTTCCTTCCCAATTTAGAAATATTAACGACGATCATTGATAGAAGGAGTAAAAACGTTATTCGCCGATCGGCGATCAATATATTGTGATAGCTCTATTTGAATATATGGGGGGTCGCACGTGGGAGTATAGGAATGGTTGTTTTTATATTAATTACAAGACGAAAATAATGATAATAAAAAGTATACAAGGGATGAAACCCGCGATATCCAGATCCAGGAGCAAGTCTCATCCCAGGAAATGCAAAATAGCTGTCGTAGCAATCGCAAGGCCAGCTACTCTCTTGAAGCCTGAGTGACGCCGATTACCCGCCCCCGTCGCAGTCGCATCGGGACTCGACACCGTCGTGCTAGCTCCACCCTCAACCCACGGCTGTCCAGGCAGCGAATCCGAGCTCTCGCCGATCTCCGCCGCGCTAAGAAGCTTGTTTTCCAGCAGATCGCAGTCGACCCGGTCGTTACTCTCGGGTATACTGTTAGTGACAGAGATGGGCAGGTCGAAGACAGTATAATAGTCGGTTCCATTCCAGCGGAAAGATTGGTGCATGGAGATGTTGTATGCCCCGCGCGCCGAGTCTTCTGAATCAGAGCCATCTCCTACGAGACATTCGGGCCAAATCCAATTCACATGTTTGACGGTAGATGAGGGCTCCAGGTCTAAGACGGGACCGACGTAGCTTGTGTTAGACGCGGGCTTTGTGCCGTTGGAGATAGTGAAGTTGTGCGACTCGGAGGTTAAAAAGAAGGTGATGTCGTGGAACAGGGTAGAGGAGTCGGGTTCAGTTGATGCCGGCCATGGTAATTGACCATTACCAGACACATCGATTGCGACTTGCAGGTTGTCTAAGAAATTAGTAAGGAATTGATAGATTTTGGCGTATTGACTTGCCTCCTCCGAGGGGTGTGTTTGGCTGTGGCGCATCGACAATTGCCAGGCCTGGCGTGTAGATTTGGCCATTGACGATGGTGAAGTTGACCATATTTTCCAACTTTACAGATTTATTCTGAAGCAGTGTTATTTTATTCACAGAAAAATAAGCTGCGCTGTCATGTCCTTTTTATTCTATTTGCGCCAAGGGGCTCATTTCCGACAACTCCGCCATTATTCTTAGCGTATTGGGGTTAATTTTATTTCTTCAGGTCATTGGTCTGGCTGTGATCCTTAAGCCCTCATTTAGTCTTAGGGTGTTGATTATTCGTTCTAAACAATATTAATAATTAATGACAGCCAACAGGGGTATATGTGTACATGGCATATTTGACCTCTTCAACCCTTTGTTAGGACCGAATCATACCTACCCCGACGTCCATAGTATATGCACAATGCGACCAATCTACGATAGAAACATTCTACAGACAACATTGTACATTGTATGCTTTTATATAGCACACACCCACGTCGATGCTTTGGTTCCCCGTCCCACTCCACCCGAATCCCCGTCGATCATCGACATTGTTCAACCTCATGTTTACTCTATACTTTCGAATTACACCCCTCGTAGATATATACTAATATTAACGTTGGTCTTGTTTTTGTCGGTAGAAATATCAGAAAATACTTGAGGATGTTATTACTTATTTCTCACATATTTCTATTTTGTGGGAATCATTGGAAAAAATGCCTACACTAGCATCCGAGTTAGCTGGCCGTGAAGTTTTACATAGCCGCGACATGCATTCTGTTTATGTTCTTAAGGAGGCCTTTCATCCGATCCTCTGCACTCACAAGGCGCTCTTAACGGCGCTGTCTCTATTCCGCAGTTCTACATGTTTTGCATCGACACGATAAGCATTCTTTCCATGGTCTTGATGCCTTTGAACCGGATCTATATACCCACAATGATCTAGCGCCCCATGCTATGTTCCGTTGCTGCGAGCAGTTGCCGCAGCTCCCGGAGGTCTGTCTGGTCTTTTGCCAGACTCTGTCTACAAGCCTGGAGGGACTTTACGTTGCCCTCCGCGCGTTCGAGCTCTTCGGCGGCTTCGTCCAACCGATGCTAAGAACCCGGAGCTGCGCATCGACATCGCGGGATCGGCTACCGCGAGATTGGCTGATCAAGGCATCCATTTGCTCTTGATCAACAAACTTGGTGGTGCGTCGCTGTGCGGCGTTAAGAGACTGGAGGGCCGAAACCTGGGGCTTGGCGCGGTCCAGCTTCATCTCCTGCCGACAGATTGTCGCTTCGACATCCACCAGTTAACTGCCAAGCGCGGAGAGCTCACGCTGCGACTGGCTTGTTCGGACAGTGGTCTGCCCGAAAGAGAAAAAAAAAGGGGGGGGGGATCCTGTGCGGAGGACGGTGGTTAGAAATGGAAGAGGAACGAGAAGTCGAGATTATCAGAGCTAACTTATACCCTTCGGCGTTAGGCAGTTGGAATGTGGATGAAGTTGTAAGACAAGGAAGGAAGAAGGAATAATTATAGTCCTGGAAACCATGTTAGCAACGAGGGGTGGATAAGAACAAGAATGAACTCACAGGCGGCAAATGTTATGATTTGGGGTAAATGCTTAGAGGTGTAGGGAGTTGTAAGAAGGAGAAGAGGAAGAAAGGAGGAGATGATATTTATAGTGCTACGGGCTATGTAAGTCCCTCCCAACCTTGAAAGGACTTATTCCTTCATTCTGAATATGTATCTATCATTCCGAGTTTATCAATGTGAGGATGGCTGCTTTGTATATACTCCTCGTCTGCTCTCACTTTGATCTCACTTTGCTCTCACTCTGCTCTCACCAAACTTACTATATATTCTGCCGTTAATTCCTTTCTATGTCTCCCCACTTCTTTTAATTCATTATCTGAGTCCTAGAGTCGAAGACTACCAACATTTATTGTTCACTTTCGGGTCACATGCCTTTTAGGGCTATAGCTCTTTGGTAATTCAAGGAGCATCTGAGTGATATTAAGAGGAAGAATAAGGATGATTCGAATTTGCATGCTAGCTGGTCCGAGCCACGTACTTCAGATGGTACATCTTGTTTGCCTATATAGAGTTATTGCCTTGGCATCTCTTATAGTGATGTGCCTTTTATATAGGTGAGTTGTATAAACTATAGAAGCTATATGTTGGTTCACATACCAGCCATTCCACCTCCTCACATACATTAGTCAATGTTAAGATACATAGTTTATAAGCTTAAATCAGCTAGGCAAATTGGCGGTTTCGCAGATATGGCTCGGATACGCTGGATACAAGTTCAGAAGTTACTCCATTCCTAGGCTGATCCCATAATGATGTACAGGGAAAGAAATGCAACAGAGAAGGAGGACAGAATAAAAAGGTATCAGGCGTGAAACATATTAGACGTGATCAAAGAAACAGTAGCGAAAAGATCTTTTCGGGAAATAGATATAGAACAACCAGCGGTCACCATAAAAAAAGACTTCGCAACAAATAATAAAGAGGAGAGATATCACCTCTTGTCACCCCAAAGACCAACAATACCAATCGAAAGGGCAATACCAGACAACCAGGTGCGCGCTCGGTGGAGCCGGCGCTCCCGGTCCATCTCGCGTTGAACAGTTTCGCCGTTCACGTCGTCCTGGGCCTCAATAACAACAAGGTCTTCATCCTTATTTGTGTTCGAGTCCCGAACCAGGGAAAAGTGGGAAACGTCGCGGATCACAGTTGATACCCAGTTCTTGAAGCCAAGATGACGGTTGAACCAGAAATCAACACCGTGGGCACTGATTGTACAGAACGCGCACAGCCAGACCATGTATGGGTGTCGGCGGCGCGGAGATGAGAGGCACCATGCGAAACAGAAGCAGGTATTGGCAAGGAAGGACAGGCGTAGGGCATATCGGCGCGTTAGGCGCTTCACTTCGTTCAGGGAGCGGCCGGCAGTTGTCGCTGTTGGAAGAAGCTGCAGAGCTGGGATTGTGATGGCTGATGTCGAGTAGGAGAGGCCCTGTGAGTTGAAAGGGGTTGTTAGTATTGGCCGATACTTGATGATGCGATAGATGTGATTTGACGTACAGTAAGAAGACCGAGAGAGACAGTGCCAACAAACTTGCTGACGCTGATGGGGCAAGCCATGTCGCAGATTGCAAAGACGATCGCTGTTCCTTAAAGCTGTATTTGATGAGATAACAAAATCTGAAATGAGTTGAAGATTAACGATTCACGTCAACAATGCAAAGAAAAGAGATGGTTCTTTTTCGGTGACGTCGTGGGCCGCCCACGCTCCAGCCAATCAGCGGGCGGATGTTCTTCATCGCAATGAGCAGAGGAAGATTGGTATTTCTGTCGTAAAATGAGTATGTATATATTTGTAGATATAAGCCTTGTCCAGAGTATATTTTAATTGATCTTAATTTCTATCTATTTAGCCTTATATAACACATAAATCGACTTTTATACCTAGTACATGCCACTTAAGCCCTCAGTAAGTTTCGGACATAAATCACTAAACTAGCAACTCATTATCAACACAATGGGGAACTCGGTTATTGTGTATGGCTTCCTGAACTGGAGCGTGCATATCAAAGCAGTTCTGGGGGACATATTAAACCATCTAGATATTGAACAGTTACCAAAGTAATGCTGATATCCCGAGCCCGCGGCAGGAGCTGGCCCCGCTAGCTCCTGCAAACGTAGTGGGCGAATTGAGTCGTAACGCTGGGCTCGAATGTCGCACTCTTTTGGTACGTTAAGTACTGTGGCTACCAGTATTTTGAGAGAATCAATTTGCCGAGATTTGAAAGGCCGAAGGCGACGGATAATATGAACTAAATATAAGCATTTTTCTCGCCATACAGCTCGAACAAAGTGTTGACTGTTTCAGCTTTGCAATAATTCCTTTACTATAGGACTTCGAATTCTTGTATCACTAATCATTAATGTATTCCAAGGTTACCTAGGTAAGTATCTAAATGTGGGACGAAAACCGTGCCGAGGTCCGACTGTGGAGAGGGCCCACGGGCATCATGAAACACCCCCTAACATCCCCCAACTCCCCCATAATCTTTAAACCAAGCTTGGAAGATATCCAGGAACATAGTAATCAGAATGCCGCTTCCCAAGACCGAATATTTGAGTGACTCCTGGAAGGATGGGATCTTCGGTGAGCTCTCTTCGAGTCCATTGCCACCGCACAACCAAACTAACTCTTTGACCCAGCAAACAAAGTGGTCTTCTGCACAGGCGGCGCTGGAACTATCTGCAGTGCCCAGGTCCGGGCCTTAGTACACCTCGGTGCCAACGCCTGCATTATCGGCCGGAATGTAGAGAAGACCGAGCGCGTCGCCCAGGATATTGCAACGGCCCGGCCAGGTGCCAAGGTGATCGGAATCGGTTCCGTGGACGTGCGCAAGCTCGAGTATTTGCAGCAAGCAGTTGATCGCTGTGTCAAGGAGCTTGGAGGCATTGACTTTGTCATGTACGTCGATATATCAACTTGACCCTGGTCTTCGAGTTTTGTGCTGATCGTATCCGACAGTGCTGGAGCGGCAGGTAACTTCCTCGCCTCGATCGAGCAACTCTCTGTCAATGCTTTCAAGTCAGTTATGGATATTGACGTCTTGGGCTCTTATAATACGCTCAAGGCAACTCTTCCCTATCTGAGAGAGTCAGCAAGCAAGCACAGAATGGACTCAAAGACTCGTGAGTGCACCATTCGGTGAACCTGACCCTCTGGATATTATTGGCACTGACAATCCTCCAGTTCAACCATCACCAATTGGAACCGGCGGAAGAATTATCTTCGTCAGTGCCACCATCCACTACCGGGGTATGCCCTTCCAGACCCATGTCTCCGTTGCCAAAGCCGGCATCGATACCCTGTCGCACAGTGTCGCAATCGAGTATGGTCCTCGTGGGTTGACGTCCAACATCATCGCGCCGGGTCCTATTGCACAGACTGAGGTTAGTAGAAGTCTCAATAGTGTTATTTACATGTCAAAAACTGACCAACTTACCATTCATTAGGGCTTGGAACGTCTGCTACCATCAGACGCCCTGGAGGCTTACACCAAGGCGCAGCCGCTTGGCCGCTTTGGCCATGTCCGTGACATTGCAGACGCCACCGTGTATCTTTTCTCAGACACTGGCAGCTATGTCAGTGGGCAAACGCTTGTTGGTGCGTTATCAGATGACAAAAAACATTATGAAGGTTCCATACTGACTCATAAACAGTGGATGGCGCAAACTGGCGCATGTCGGCAGGCGGCGCTTCCGGTGGCAGCCTGTCTTACCCGGACTTCCTGCTTTCCGGGGATGATGTACCCAACGTGACTGGCAAGAAGTCTAAGCTTTGAGCAGATGGAAATGTGCGAGATACTGATAATATAACAGAGCATTTTGGTTCTTTGGATTTTGGATAAATCTTACCGAGTATTACTAAACTGGCTTTGGCTGATAGAGATTGCGTTTGTTTATTATATTTCTCATATTGAAACTCTCGGCGGAATATACTGAGCCGACCATGATGTCACGCCCGGTTGTGTCATATCATCTCTCATTTCCTGTCGCACAATGTTGAAGCTCCCGATGTCCCAGACACCCCTTGTTTGTCATTCACTGCTAAAGAGGATCGATTTTCGAAGTAGGGAAACCCATAGAACCGAATTGGCCTGAATGTTGCTCCCTGAGGACCAGACAACTTGCCGCACACTTGCTGTAAGAAGCCGGTGGTGTTTTGAGGCACCCTCGAGATCTTGATAGAAAATCTAAAACAAACATAATGTTAGTCTCTTTTGTATGGCGAATATCTCGAGTAATTTGGGTAAAAAGCAACACATACCCTTGTCCCCACAATCCACCACAATAGCAGCAAAAGCACCGGATGTAGCGATTTGACTGTCTCCGCGAGGTCAATGATATGATTGCAAAACTCCCGCCTCACGAACGAGAGCCCGCTTGGCTGCCAGGCTCTCGTTTATGTCAACTGCTGGGTGAAACTTTTTGAATAGCTGCAATGTGTCCATACATTGATCTAAACTCGATCTTGAGTCATTTTTCTTCATGGCGTTGCTCCCACACTCGAATGTCAAAGCCATTGTGTGATTGTTTGCAAAATAGACTGGGTTTGGTAATTGCATGGCTTCGTTGACAGAATGTAGATTGGCACTGACGGATTGCTGGGTTAGTTGCTGGATGTGCTTGCCAGGTGGATTGCTTGTAACGGAATCGGCCCGTACCGTGTTCTTGTCCTTGTGGGACTGAGAGGCTACCCCCACAAGCGCCTCTTGGGAATAAATCTATCTTCGTGTCAGCAATAATACCAGTGTAAGATGGTTCAAAACTCAACGTATTCAAATCGTAGAGGAGTGGAGAACTACCAAAGCTTGCACATCCATGCTCGACACTAAGTTCCCACTCCAGAGGGAGGAAACACAGCGACAAGACCGCTCTTTCGATCAACCTTAGAAGAGCCATGATGACAGTATCCCCAGCGAATTATCTTAGACCACAGTAGATCTAGTGACACGAAATTACCAAGACGTGCATTGACCCTTGGAAGAACATCCTCGGCAAGCCGAGTGCACTGGCCTTCGGCAAGCCGACATTCTATAACTACATGCCCAGATCTAAATTTTAAAAGGCTACATGTATCATAACTCTAGGCAAAATAGCACAAAATGGTTGAATAAACATAGGATTAGAAGCTTATTGTAGATTGTACCATTAAAAGAGACATCCTATTCCCACAAAAATGGCATTCAAGGGACCAAGGAGACATCCCATTGTTCTCTTTATTGAAGACTTCATAATAGTCATTGTTGAAGAAATGTCTTGTCAATAAACAATGGGGGAGCTCGCTTATTGGTGCAGGGTTGTGAGACCAAGTCATTGAGAAAGGTCATTGACCAATAGGCACCCAGAGCCTCACCATCACGTCGTTTGTCGAGGCCTATATGTTCTCCCCTTTGGTCTCAACTTCTCTTTCTTTCTTCTCCTCTCCTCTTTCTTCCCCATCGTCGTCAGTTTTCCTTTTTTTTGTTTCTTCTGCTTCTTCTACAAAGCCGAAGGAGTTTGCAAATCTTCTTGTTTCCGGTTAGTCCCAACCACTCTTCCAAGTAATCTGTCTACCTTTTCTGACAGCTTGTCGCGTAGTTGCATGTCCAGTCTCTGGATAACCCTGGCAAGAACTGTTTTTGCACGTTTGTCGACGCCTGCTATTTTTATTTTTGTGTTAGTATTTGCAACCCATTTCTTCTTTTCCCTCGCATGATCTCTAACCACTTCCAACGTAGCAGCCATTGAGAATTTCTCTCGAATCTCTGAACGACTCACATTCCGTGTCACCTTTTCCTTCTGTAAGTTCAGCTACCTTTGGAGACAGCAACCTTTTCGAGTATCATCTCTAACATCTTTCAAAGTTCATTATGGCAACTCACCAAGGACCGCCCCGTCGCAACGGTGTCAGTGGGTTCAATATGACGGGTCCACTAACTCCCGCCATACCTCTGATCGCCCCGCCCCGCAAGAGACCCATTGGGTCCCAGATTGTGCCTGGTCCTTCTACTCATGCCACTTCTCTTAACAACCAGGGTCCTCCGTACAGGATCACCCCCCTGGTGGGCCCCGACACAGCCCATTCTTCCTCTTTCGGACAGACCACTGTCCGAACAAGCCAGTCGCAGCGTGAGCTCTCCGCGCTTGGCAGTCAACTGGTGGATGCCGAAGCGACAATCTCTCGGCAGGAGATGGAGCTGAACCACGCCAAGTCCCAGGTTTCAGCCCTCCGATCTCTTAACGCCGCACAGCGACGCACCACCAAGTTTGTTGACCAAGAGCAAATGGATGCCTTGATCAGCCAATCTCGCGGTAGCCGATCCCGCGATGTTGATGCGCAGCTCCGGGTTCTTGAGGATCGGTTGGACGAAGCCGCCGAAGAGCTCGAACGTGCGGAGGGTAACCTAAAGTCCCTCCAGGCTTGTAGACAAGGTCTGGCAAAAGACCAGACAGACCTCCGGGAGCTGCGGCAACTGCTCGCAGCTACGGAACATAACATGCGGCGCCAAGAGCGCATTGTGGGTGCGGAGAGCCGATTCAAAGGCCTCCTTAAGACCATGGAAAGGATGCTTGCCTCGTCGATGGAAAACGCAAGGGCCAGTCAGATCCAGACTCGCAGTGCGCCGATTGCTGAGTCCAAGACCAACCCTGTGGGTATTGCACGTCGCCTTGTCATGAGGAGCCACGAACTAGGCTCCCAGGGGCATCCATTTGACCACCACTCACAGCAACTCGACAAGGGAAAAGAACGTGGCCCGAGATCTCTCCCTCCCGAGGAACGCGAATGTGATGAGGGCCTTACCTCCAATTCTAATGAGTCTTATTTATCCTCGATTTCCCCATCGGACAGCCTCACCATTGCGATGCCACTGGATCCTCGCAATTCATCACGGGATGGGTCACCAATGTCACTGGATCCTCACGAATCATCACGGGACGGATCACCCATGAGTATCACTATTGAGCCCATGGGACAGGAACTTGCCGCCCACATGTTGCAGGCAGATGAGTCGCAGATGGGCGACCAAAATGCAGTGGTGCAAGGAGCACCAGGCACCACCTTTACCAACGCTCCCCAGCAAGTGGAGACTCACGGCATGATGCAAAACAAGAACCAGTTGTCTGACTTTGAAATCGAAAAACTGAACGGTCAGGACTTTGACGGCTACATGGACTGGGAATATACGTATGCGCAGACTATCACACCTTGCACGAAAGATGACCCGAGCCAGGAATCTGATGTCTGCATGCTTGACGTAATCCCAGTGCGTCGCAGACTAAATCCCCGGATCGCATTTGCTCGACGAAAGGATCGCATCATCTTCAAGGGCAAGGCGGTCCTCTGGGCAACCACCACGTATGCACGCGGCCGCGATCCCAAAATTAAGTGGCAACGTCTTACCGGGGTAAATCGACGTCATCTTACCAATGATAATCGGCCTCGCCTTACCGACAATCGGCCTAGCGTGAGCCTGGGTCTGACAATGATCGTCAATCTCCCTAGACGAAAGAGGGTAGCCAGCTTCAACAGGTTCAGCGAGGACGAAGAACCAAGCCCCAAGAAGCGGATTACAAAGAAAATCGTGGAAGCCAACGGTTCGCTTTTACTTTCCCGTTCTGAGGTATACGTGATAAACACAGCCCCGAAAGTGCCAGAGATGAGTGAGCCAGCTATTTCGCAGCCTACTCAGACTATTTCGGAGGACACTGAGTCTGCCAAAACCGAGCAGATGCCTACACCGGCAGTTATGAGTGAGCCAGCTGTTTCTCAGCCTACTCAGACTGTTCTGGAGTACACCGAGATTGTCTTGATCGAGCAGGTGCCCACTGCAGCAGCCATGAGTGTGCTAGCTGTTCCCCAGCCGATTCAAGTTGTCGTGGAGGTCACCGAGCAGGTTCCTATCGATGAAGCTTTGGGTGATCCCGCGGTTACTCAGCAGACTCAAGCTGATTCGGAGGAAAACGAGACTGTCGAGACCGTGCAGGTTCCCACTGAGGCAGTGACGAGTGAGCCAGCTGCTCCCAAGCCATCTCAAACTACCTTGAAGGCCACTTTGCACGAGTCTAGTGTATTTGAGTACACTATGCTGGCGTCCACTGTGTCCATTCCGTCTGACGAAGTTGTGGATGCGCCTGCTCCTAGTGAGCCGGCTCCAACTGAGTCAGTCCAGACTGAGCCACCGTCAACTGAGGAAATTCTGAGTGCGCCTGCTGTTATTGAGCCGACTCTGAATGAATCAGATCTGACTTGGCAGACCAAGGATGAGCTTGTTGTTCCGAGCCTGCGGACCGGTACTCGTTCGCACCTCGATGTATTGCTTACGAGACGTGCGGCAGGGACTCAAGCTCGTCCTACCATCATGTCATCTTCTGGGGGGTTGCAGGTCACAGCAGCCCCTCGTGTTATCTCCACCTATTCCCTGGTGGCTAGTCCCGAAGACGCTTCGGTAAAGAACGCCGTTGCAACAGGGACAGATTCCCGTGCGGGGGTTTCGAAAGGCACCAAGAGGTTTGAGGACACCGAAAACCCGACTCGCAGCGCTCAACAGTCTGCAGGAGAACAGCGGGAGGAAATGGGCGGAGAAGAGGCAGCGACTACTAGTCTCCAAATGCCAGGAGCTTGGCCTTCCGACCCACCCGCCATCACTGCGTCTGATGAGTCAGACATGCAGGAGGGATCGGCTTTGCTGAGGGGGTTTGTGGACAGGAGCTCGTCGGATCTCTTTTGGTGTATTCGCTATGGTGATGGTGATTCTGCTGTCGTTCCCTCTATGGACAGATCACCTTAAACATCTGGTTTATGCCTTGGAGGGACCCGAACAGTTCCTGGAGGAACTACGCTGGGAGCATGGATATGATGTTCCATTCTTGGAGCGGATTGTCTTTGTCTTCCTCCGTTGCTTTGCCGGAGATCGGACTTTGTTCGGTTAACAGCAAGTGGTACGGTGCGCCCCATCAAGGGGAGGGGCGAATGAGCCACCTCTTGATGGAAAATACGATATTACAACGGCAAGGCACGAAGCTAGCAAGTTCGACGATTGCCGCTTCAACTGCAGAAGTACAACGACAGCGGCTCAAGGGGAGGAACGAATGGGCCACCTCTTAGGACTGCAACAACTACAAAGCAGCAAGCTGGCAAGTCCAACGATTGCCGCTTCACCTGCGCAGTTCCAGCGACAAGTGTCTGTTACCGAAGACACTGAAACAAGAATCCATAGTTTGAGTACTTTTGTTTCCCTCACCCGGGAGGGTGATGAATGATTATCATTGTCGACGCTCATGGCATTTTGTCAGGGTACCTGTTCTGAGTTATGTTCGATTTTCTTGTTTGCGTGCCCTTCAGGGTGGTGCATGATTAGTTGTGTGAGTTATCGGAAGACAACATGTACGATTTGTTTGTTGTTCACCCTTCGGGGTGATGTACGATTTTTTGTCGGCTGTCAAAAGACATGCTGTTCGACTACAGTTCTGACGCCATGTCCGAGTCCGTGTTTTGAGTTTCACGGCGATTCGATGTTTGATTTCATGTCCGAACATGTCCAACTGCGATATCTGAGCCCTAGAGTACATTATGTTCGGGTGTATTTCCTTTTGCCTACACCAAGAAACTGGGCAGAAGACGTGCAAATTGCACGTGAGAACGATTCATGATACGAACACGACCGGGATCGGGATGCCGCCTACACAGTCAGCAGGCTGACTGTCCACTATCCACCAATGAGAGCATGAGCCACGCAGGCGCTGGCGTCACCCACTCCACTTCCCGCTGAAAGAAGATCACTTATCTCCATACCATACCCTCTCGAGGTATTGTTCACCACGTCGTTATTGAGCCCATTCCTAATTTAACGAGAGACGCAACGACTTGCTTTTGACTTGCATTTTACTTCGAACTTCGTTTCCTCCCATTATGTTTGTGCGATCCGTCTTGCTAGGTGGCGCCGCTGCTCTTGGCGCTGGCGCCATGCTCGTTGTCCCCGAGATGGAACCTAAAGTCGATATGATTGAGGATGGATTTGTGAATGTCCACCCTATGCTTATGCAGGACGTTCATCATGCGATTGTTGACCTGCCTTGCTCTGAATGCCCTCTCCGTGAAACCAACGACGAAGGTGTTGTTAACTGGACGGAGGGCAAACCATCGTCTCTAGTAAGGATCACAGAATCCGAATATTTATGTGCACTAGCTAACAAACCTCTATAGACTCTGGATTTCTCGATCGAAGATAACCGCCTACTGGCCAACGGCCGTCAAATATTCCCACCGGCCCCGCCCATTCCAATTCTTGCTGTGCAACAAAATGAAGAGGGCAAGGAGTCCAATCCCATGCCTGTTGGATATGCGCTTGAAATTATGCCGATGGCTGCACCATCTGACGAGCCGGGCTATGAACTGTTGGATATTCGATTCACCGTTCTCGACTTGGAGACCCACCCAGTCCCCGTCGACACCGTTGCGATCACCGTTCTGCAGGATCCCAACGGCGAGCTCTTCATCGCCCGGACTGAAATCGAAAACACCGCCCCAGCCTCCGACCGCTTATCTTGGAAGGAGTGCCATGGCAAGGCTAAATGCCTGCAGGAACTTATGGTCTCTCGCATTCGGGGCCTTTTGGCTGGGGCCAAGGCTCGTGTGATGGGCATGGCCAAAGCCGGCCGCAAGAGCTGCCATGACAAGTTCAATGGCAAGACAATGGGCCACCACGAAGAAGGCTCTGGGCGTGAAATGGTTGGCCCCGGTGGCCACCATGCCCATTCCCATGGCTCCGCTCGTCCCCACAAGCACCACCCACACCATGGTGCTTTCGCTCGCGCTTTCTCTCGCATTGTCCACTTTATCGTTGTCCCAGCCGTTCTAGGTGTCCTAGCCGGGTTGACTGCAAGTGCTATTGGCATGCTAGTCGGCCAGGCTGTAGTTTTCCTCTGGCAACGCTACCGCGGCACCACTTCTGCGGAGCACAAGGCAGCTTGGGAGGATGGCGAGGCCTGCGAAAAGCAGGGCCTCATGACCATCCCTCGTTCCTCTGAGGAGGTCCTTCCTGAATACACTGAGTCTTCTGAGGCCCGAGGATCACTCGACAAGAACTAGAAGAAAAACGAAAGAAAAGAAAAGAAAAGAAAAGAAAAGAAAAGAAAAGAAAAGAAAAGAAAAGAAAAGAAAAGAAAAGAAAAGAAAAACATCGAAAAAAGAAGAAAAAAGAAAAAAGAAAAAAAAGAACATATTGATATTATCTTCCAACCGAGTGCCACTGTCCTTTGTTGGAGGGCAATTATCAGGCAGTCCTCACGGGTGCTTAGTTTCATATTTGGAGAATTCATAAGCTGGGCTTTACTTCCTACAGACGGTGCTCACGGATACACAGCTCTCCAGGACCCGAGCGAGGATCAACAAAAACAATACAAAAATGCAAATACAAAAACAAAGACTCCTTGAAGTTGTCTTTCGACCAAGGGCCATCACCAGCCATCACCAGCCACCTGGACTGAGCATTCAATCTATTTCCCTTTGATGATGCACTGGAAAACAGCAATCTCTCTCACGCCAATGGTGGCTTGACAAGAACAATACCAAAGAAAAAAAGAGAAAAAAAATGTTGTGCTGTCTTCAACCAAGGGCCGTCATTAAATAAAATGGGCTCTCCACATCAATTCCTATGAACCCACCGGGCTCTCAGGGCCATAAGAGACCACTGAAAGGAACCTTGGAAGAACATGACACCAACAAAACCAAGCACTAAAAAAGACTGCCACATTTGAACAAAGGCTATTGCCAGCCAGACTGGGCTTTCTTTCCACTCATTTTCCAGGGCCAGAAAACACTGCCCTCTGAAAACTCGAGGGTCATCGACATGAACCAAAAACAAAACAAAACAAAACAACAAATTGTTTCGCTCTCGTTTGACCCAGGGTATGACCATCATCAGCTATACTAGGCTCTCTATCTCTTTTCCCCAGCCAATCCACATGATAGCAATTAGTATGATTGCAATTAGTCCTGTGAAGCTTGAGGATACACGACAAGAACAAAGACAAACAAAAAAGTTCTAAAAGGTTCTGCTGTCGTTTACCCTATGGCGACCAGACTAGACTTCCAACTTTATCCACGGCAAAATCCACGCGTACAACGATGAAGCTTCGGTCACTTGACAACCCATTACCAGCTACTCTGGACTCTCTATTTATCTTCCACAGCAAATCGCATGATTGCAATTAACCCTATGAAGCTTGAGGTCACCCGACGAGAAAAACGGCAAGAAAAAAGTTCCGCTGTCTCTGTCTTTCGACCTACGACTATCACTAGCCAAACCTGGCTGTACATCTTTTCTCTTTTCTCCACAGTCAATGTTTCTTACAAGCGTCAATACTACTTGCACAGTCTGTACAGTGCTCAGTCAATATTCTATGCTTGTTCGCTCGAAGGCTTCCACGCCGAAATTCCAATGGTCAATGATTGCCTTGAGCTTGGTTTTGTTCATATCTTGTCCTATTTTTAAATCTTGTATTGCTCCAGTCTGTTCTTACTCTCATTTCACCTACATTTTGTTTTATTCCATTTTTTGTTTAGTTCGATTGTGATTTTATGTCCTCTTATCTCAGGCTTGTACAGTCATTCTTGTGCAGTGTGTATTTTCTTGTCAGTCAAGCCTCATAAATTGCAATATCTCTAGTTCTTGCGCGCTCCTCTGTAGTGTATGGTTGTAGTCCACTGTATTCACTGGTGTTTAACCTTGATAGGAAGGCATATTGTAT
The DNA here is from genome assembly GCF_028829455.1 of Penicillium robsamsonii. Classification (NCBI taxonomy): domain Eukaryota; kingdom Fungi; phylum Ascomycota; class Eurotiomycetes; order Eurotiales; family Aspergillaceae; genus Penicillium; species Penicillium robsamsonii. The sequence goes on along the minus strand of NW_026643219.1, from coordinate 6,489,524 downwards.
GTACATCTATGTGCTAGGTCACTTCACGCTCGTTATATATGACAAATATAAATACTACACTATTCAAAGTCTCCTATGGATTTCATTTCCCCTCACATCTATCGGCTTACAACAAGGTCGGTACAGCGAAAAGAAGAATTCCTACCAAAGACTGTATAACTTTTGGAGAATGCTGTGATGCCAAGCTATGCATAAGGCTGAGGACAGTCACGTGAAGCTGGCATCATCACGCCCCCTCTTATCAATCCGACAACAACACCCGACTTGATCTTCTTGTTCTGCAGGCCTAGTCCTCGGCCAAGGATGATTTAGCTTGTACGATGACCCTGAATCTTCAATTCAAACAACGCACGGGCTTTTTTTCCTATTCCTAGCCCGGATCTGCTCAAAGTCCCTAACTGTAGCTTGATCTCGACATCATCGGTTATCGGCTCCAAGACATTCCCACAGCTTCCCACCTTCACTTCTCCAACATGATACCGTGGTCATCCTTCGTTCAGAAGGCTCAGAGCCTGATTGATCCTGCCAATTTTAACATCCCCGCCCTATCCTCACCCGATCATAATCCCTCCAAAGCATCGCTGTTCCGGCAACAGTTCCGCCTCCCTGATTCCCAGAACCCGCTCCAAGAGATCACCGCCGATCTCGTTCTCCCACTACCAAATTCATCGGCAAATCAAGGAGATGGCTCTCGCAGGGTTGATCGGGCGGGAAATACGTACGCTGGGCGTCTGCATCTTAGTGAACGTTTCATCTGCTTTTCAACCCAGCCGACGAGCTTCATTCCCTCTGCCACAGCAAGTGCCTCAACCACTTGGACCGGCCAGACCCACGGCACTGGACCATCAGGCAATGGATTTATTCTCCCGCTATCCTGCATACGACGTGTCGAACGCCTCCATAGCGCCAGCCATGTTTTCTCCCTGGCGCTCACAACATGGAATGGTCTGCTCTATAAGCAACAAGAGCCCAACTTCACCCCCCAGCGCCTCATATTGCAGCTTGTCGGTAGCAGACAGGCCTGCGAACGATTCTGTGACACGCTGAAAAAAGGCCTGCGGGAAGGAATGAAGGAGGTTGACAGCTTGCGGACCGTCGTCTCGGATTGTTATTCGGAATATCTGCTCTCGGGCGCAAAAGGAAAGGGACAAGATGGGAATGAGACTGACACTCGTCAACCCCCGGATGCGGGGCTGGGTCTAATTTTCCGCTACCCAGGCGATGCACGCAAGCTGCGTGATCGTAGCAAGATGAGACTTTGGGGCGAATATTTCAGAGGTAAAAGACTTGTATCTTCGTTTGATTTTATGTTCCGGCATATGACTGATATCCTCTAGAAAATGGTCGCAATGCTACGTTGGTTCGCCAACCAACCTTCCACAAGCTAATCAGAGTTGGCTTGCCCAATCGGTTACGCGGAGAAATATGGGAGCTTACATCCGGTTCTCTCTTCCTTCGTCTACATTCTCCGATGCAGTATCAACAGACATTGGCCAAATTTGAGGGACAAGAATCCCTTGCTATCGACGAGATTGAGAAAGATTTGAATCGCAGTTTACCAGAATATCCTGGCTTCCAGAGCGAAGAAGGCATTGGACGCTTGCGACGAGTTCTCACTGCGTACAGTTGGATAGACCCAGAGATTGGGTATTGCCAAGCCATGAACATCGTGGTTGCCGCATTATTGATGTGTGTTTAGAATCTCAAACTGCCAAGGGCGTCTGCTAACTTGAACAGATATATGTCAGAGGCCCAGGCCTTTTTCCTTCTCTCTGTGCTATGTGACCGTTTACTCCCCGGTTACTATTCAACAACAATGTACGGCACGCTACTCGACCAGAAAGTGTTTGAGTCTCTAGTTGAGAAAACAATGCCGGTTCTCTGGGATCACCTCACCAAATCAGATGTGCAGCTTTCTGTAGTATCGTTGCCATGGTTTCTCTCCCTCTATATTAACTCCATGCCACTGGTCTTTGCTTTCCGTGTCTTGGATGTGTTTTTCTTAGAGGGGCCAAAGGTCCTCTTCCAGGTGGGCCTTGCCATTCTCCGAGTGAACGGCGAGGAGCTTCTCGAGACACAAGATGATGGGTCGTTTATCTCTGTCTTGAAGTCGTATTTCTCACGATTGGATGAATCTGCCCACCCGAGATCAGAGAATCCCAAGCTGCGCGCCATCACTAGATTCCAAGAATTAATGGTGGTTGCCTTCAAGGAATTTTCCGGCATCACCCACAGCACGATCACCGAGACCCGCGAAAAGCACAAGGGTGCTGTGCTAGAGAATATCGAGACTTTTGCAAAGCGTACTTCTATCCGCAACCTTGGACCCGAAAGCAAACGCCTGAGCGTGGATGATCTTGGAACGATATACGATCGCTTCTATGAAACGTTGTACCAGTGGGAGCAGCACCAGAGAGTTATTGAGGAAGAGACAAAGCGACAAGAGAGGAAGAAATCCTCACGCCTTTCCATGCTTGCTCCTCCGGCGGATACCCAAGTCGGCCGTGTTGGTCTTGGACCTAGCCCTACACATATGGATTATGATGCTTTCCGGGAGTTCTTAGCCGCCACATCCAAATGGGCGGTCGCCGACTCCCCTGGACCATCAAGAAAAGAATCCTCATCAGGAAAATCGGCCCTGTGGGCGAATCGCAGGCAGCCAGCAGATCATGAGTTCATGCAGCGCCTCTACCGCAAGTGGGCCACAGACCCCGAGGAGGGATTGAATCTTCAAAATGTGGTGAATGGTCTCGCCCGCCTGAAGGGGTCTCCCGACATCATGAATAACATCAACTATTTCTTTGACCTGTACGATGACAGTGGAAATGGCCAGGTTGATCGCGAGGGGATCCTGAAAATGTCCGAGGCGCTGTTGTTCCTCTCACGCCGTGGGTTTGAGGGCACAATCACGGCCAGTCCGTCCGTGGAAAATCTGAACTCGGGAGACCGTGACCATACCGATAACTCGCTCACTACTGACGAGAAATTCCTCGGTAGTGTCAGCGCATTCATCCGTCGCTGTTTCGAATACGCCGACCCCAGCCACCCAGAGAACCAAAAAACAGCCCAACAAGATGCAACGGCAGAGGCAACCGAAAAGCTGGACTCATTTGCCATTGGCGACGATGACGACGACGAAGAAGAAGAAGAAGAAGAAGAAGAAGATTTGATTGATGTTGATGATGCCAAATCCACCAACTCTCCAGCATCAGAAAACCCCCAGTCAGCCAAGTCTACCACCCCCGAATCAGACAGCAACGACCATATCCGCTCTACATCTGAGTCTGCCAACCCGGCTCTCGATCCTAATAACCCCCTGCATATCACTCTCCCTACTTTCCGAATGGTTGTCCTGGCCGACGAACTTCTAGAGCAGTTCTTTGAATCCTACTTCCCTCAATCCTTCCACCTCTCCGACCACCCCCATCCCGCGGCTCTGGCCGCATCTTCCTCAATGTCATCCAACCTCACAACTTTCTCCAACCTCGGCAGCATCCGTTCCTCCGGACTCGCCGCCGGCTCAGCCCCCGTCGCCGGTGCCTCAGGAGGCATCGTGCCCCCAGGCAAGGGCCTACGCGGCGTCCTCGACAACATCGTCTCAGATGGAATCCGCATGGCAGCCGAAGTCAAAAAACGAATGGACGAGGCGCAACGCGACCTCGAGCGCAACGCTCTTGGCCGCGAGGAAGAAGAAGACGATGAGGATGATGATGACTATCCCCGTCGTGAGAGCAGCGCTACTGCTATCCCTGGTGGTACCCCCAGTTGGGGCGCTGGCGCATACGGCGCTGATACGGAGCGCCGTAGCATCGTCCGTGACGCTGACCGTGACCTTCTTGAAGGGGCCGAGGTACTTGATGGCGGAAAGGAAGAGAGAACTTCTCTCTTGGACGGAAATGCGGACCACGCTCCTCGCAAGGTCTCCGGCTCTGCAGCTTCTGCTAAGGGCCATGGCTCTCCCACAGTCCGTGATGGCGAAGTTATTAGCAAGCTCGTCGAGTTTGAGCCATGATTTTCTTGCATACTGTCTCATGTCATATACAGTTGGCCATATGGTTTTCTCATCGCCGGTTCCTCCCAAGGTTGGTTTGGATCGGCGTGCAAATTTGTACTACAACCCCTGGTTTGGACGTTTGAATTCATCTTCCGATTGCGTGGAGCCTCTCAGACTAGAAACTGGATTTTTTTAGATCCCTCTTAGAAAGAATCTACTACCGGATCATTTCTTGCTTATTGGACAGAAGCACCCTTCGTACATGTACCGAATTCCACAGGGTATTTGTGATTCATGTAAATATATCGAGATCAAAAGATAGATTTGAGACCTATATGTTTCCAACAAAATCAAACATTCGTAAGGGCAAAGTAGCCTGTAAAGCAAAGGTGTTCTGAATTCAGAGAATCGTCAAGTCATGAGATGTAATGACGTTTTCTATGTACAGCAAGCATTATCATCAAGCAGGCTGGAACAACCCCAGGGGATGGAAGCGATCAATCACGACCAAACCTTCGAAGTAGAAGTAGAATGGCATCGTGTGATTACGATGCAAGGGAAGAAGAAAAAAGGGTATAAAACAAGCGTAGGTATCGAGAATCGGGACACCGTCCATGGAGAAAAGGTGATACCGAATGAAGGCCCAAAAGTAGAAAGGGATGAAAAGGGGGTTAGGCGAATGAAAGGTGCACAAAATTGGCGAGGAAGAAGGGTCAGCTGCGTGTGGTAGATGCAAGCTCCAAGAGAAGAAGAACAAAATGTGAATCATGGCGCCCCAAAAACGGTCGACTGGTATTTTAGTTTAGTCCTTTTGGCCCTCATTCTCGAGAAGCTCCAAGACAATCTGGCGGCGCTCATACTCTGGATGCTGCATGCAGATTTTGACCGTGTTGCCTAGGCCCGTGGGGGCCGGGAAATCATTGGTGGCAGCGGAGAAGCCGCTGGAAAGACTCATCGCGGCACCGGTGTTGGTCTGTGCGCTTCCATTGAGCGAGCCAGGCACTTTGCTGCCGTCATCGATGCATACGACGTTGTGGCCGGGGATAACCTGGCGTAAGCGGCCGTTCATTGCGTTGCGGACTTCAACAAAGTCTTCATTGAAGAGAATTAGGAACTTGCCATAGAGACAGGCTGTGTGTGCGCTGCCGACGAACTCCATGACTACACTGCGAGAGACGTCGCCGTGCTTGTTGACGTAGACAGCGCACTGCTGGTAAGCTACTAGGAACTCGCTCTCGCTGAGACGGAACATGCCTAGTGGCTTGAGCCCACTGATGCGATTGGCGATGCTGTGTAGGGTATCGTGTGCATCTTGGGTATCGTTGGAATTAAAGTCAGGGACAGACCATGAATGTTTCTTGTCAAGGGTGAGGACTTCAATGCCCTTTTGGGTTGAGATTGCAAGCGAGGAGTGGAACATGTTAATTCGGTAGGTTTCAGCAGGGATGTAAAACTCGTCGTAATCGCGGAAGAATTCTGTTTGTGAGCGACGCGAGAACAGGCGGCTCTTATTCGTGGATGACTTCTGCAAGACGGGCTCGAGAACCTAGATTTTGTGTGAGTTTCCTGTTGCCGTATCGAGTTGCCTGCAACTGTACATACCTTGAATGTAGATGATAGTCCCTCACGCTTTTTGTATATAACCAAGTACCGATCCTTCAGACGACCAGCGGCAAAGAAGCCCACTTCACGGTTTCCAGACAGCTTCTGCGGGGCTCGTCGAGCAGAATCTTGAGATGACTGGGAGGCTTTCCCATTGGCGGGACAGACCACGTCGAGGTGGTATGCAATCAAAGACCGATCTGCAATCAACAAGAGCAAATTGAAATCCTCAAACACAGCAACTTGTGTGACCCGGGTGATGGGAATGGCCCTGTACCAGCCCCGCGGGTCATTGAGCTCAGACATGTATAGTCCATTTTCTGTGCCAATTGCACACATGATGCGCCCAGGCGGCTGTTGGAAAACCGTGGCACAGTGGACTGCAGTCTTACATATTGCTGGAGGGCGAGTGTTCGAGGTTTCATGTTGCTTCTCGACTTCTTTGATCGCACGATGAAGAGGAGTGCCTTTGATAGTCACACTTTTAGAGCCAGGTGTATGATCAGAATATGCGAACGCAGTGTCCGCAACGACACGCAGTCGGAATGGCTCGGCGTTCTGCGAGAAGAGAGCAGCAGCATGCTTTGTCTTCGCTTCGATAATCTTTTGGCACCATTCCACGCGGCTCTGTGCCGAGAAAGCGTAGAGAGTATATGTTCCAGTTTTGCCCAGATGCTTGATTTTGAAAGGGTATAGGATCTTGTCGTCCCTCGAGTTGTCAACAGCCCCGTTTCCTCCAGATGCACCAGACCCTGAATGCGCAAGAGGGCTGGCAGCACCCGCTTGAGAGGGCGTGACAGTCGAAACTCCCCTGACAGATGATTTGACCACAGGATCATCGTTGGTGCTTTCCAGGCCCAACAGGTCCATTGGGATAGGCAGTTTTGAAATGTCGTATCGCTCATACTTCACCGCCCGGTCACGCATTGTGAATATCTTTGCAAGAACCAGATAATGGTCGAACAGGATGGCGTGTGTATCGACAAGGAATCTTGTGCGGGTTCCAGGACGTTGCAGTTCGCCTCGATGGATGATCTGTCGACCTAAGTGTTCGAGATTGAGTTCAACTTCCTTCTTCATGTCGGGTCGCAATTGCAGCTTGGATGCCAACTCCATCAAGTCGGCCTTCTTGTTCATCTCTCCAACTTTGTTGTCACAGTCTAGTGCCACAACCTTGATCTCTTCAATGGCTTGTGCCAAATTTGTCTTCTCTTCAGAATCCTTGGCCATATTCTTGCGGACAGTCGCCAGGAGAAGAGTATATCGCTGGATTCTGGTGATCGGGGCTTTGAGGAACGTATCCCAGCTGAGGCGACTTGACAGTTTGTGGTCCCGCGTTTGGTTCAAGAACTGCTTGAAGTGCGGGTTCCGCTCAGCCTCCTTGCGCATAAGATAGTTTGCCGTTGGGAAGGTTGCAGCATAGTCGATGTAAACATTCTTAGCTTTGCGAATCCATTCCCGGAAGATGTCACTGAATCCAGAGATGAATGGTCCTTGTTCTTTTTGACGGTATTTGAGTTGTGCCAACAGGAAATCCTCGTTTACTCTCTTCACAGCATCGACCTTGCCAAACACGTCAGCCAAGAATTTGGGCAGTCGCTTCGCCGGGATGATCGGGGGATTCATCTTAGCCAACTGATCACGATAAAGTTCTCGTAGGACATCCAGTTGCGCGATGTAGGAGTCTTCTGTAGTGACAATTTCGTGCAAATTGTTCTGTCGCTCGACCTCTTCTTTCGGATGAGCTTCAAATATCTCCTTGGGGACCTTGTAGAAAGTGACCCAGTCCTCGATTTTCTTCTGCGGTGCCATCATCTGTGCCTTGAGGTTGACTTTCTTCAATGTCCGCATACAGTGATGCGAGTAGCATCGACCGAAACTATCAGTATCCTCAATGTGCATCTCATGTAAGTGAAGCCTTGGAGAGTAACATCCTGTGCCAGTGATCTGGAACAGGATACCCGAAAGTGTGCCTGAGCCAAACTTGACCCATTCTTCTTCTTTTACCAATGCACCTTCTTCAAGCATACCGCTCACAACTCGAGCAGCCAGTGTCTCGGCATCAGCAATATTCATGGTCGGGACTTTGTGGGTGAACAACGCGACCATGGCATCGGCAATTGTTTGCTCTCTGAGATCTGACTCATCCTCACTCAGCTCTTTAATCCAGGACAAGAGAGAACTCAAGGCCCACGGTTCGCTACACTTCTTGAATTGTTCCGATGACAGCTTCGCGAGATGGAACTTCTTGCGCCGGCCAGCCGGGATGATTGGAAGATCCAGCCCCATAGGCGTCGCCGCTGGATCTGGATGAGGCAGATCCTTATGCTGAAGCTGCATGATGAGTTCTTGCTCCTGCTGCTTGTATCTGAGCCGGTCCCGGACCGCATCGGTCTTAGATCTGATAGGCGCATCAGTACGAGGGCCAATAGGAGTCGACAATGATGACGACCGCGGAACTTGGGACGGGTTCAGCATATCATCGCCATGAGGGTCCGCAGAGCCCGGCGAGGGGTACTGTGGATAATCAACAAAGTCATCCTGCTGCCCCGACTGAGGGTTGTATGTGCCCGCAGGTACTAAACGCGCTAAGAGTTCACTATTGCTAGCAGGCCGAACAGGTGCTGGTGGTAATGGATGCATCCCAGGGTGGAAAAACAAATCTTTGTGTGCGGATGGGTCAGAGCTCTCGTCGTCAGACTGATCTCCAGAATGGGTCTGGTATGGTGTTTCTCCTTCGTCGCCATAGTCAAAGCTCATCCGTCGGAGATAAGCATCGGGTGCCGCCAACCCCCCTGTGCCGCTGGCATCTACTCTGGCATCAGCTGGCGCATGATGGAGGCGATTGGCATATGCATATGCAATAGGCGGATGCCCGTATTCATCAAGATACTCACCACGGTCATCAGGAGACACAGAGCTTCTGAATGAACCACCAGATGTGCCTGAAAATCCGTTGCCTACAGCAGAGCCTGTGTGCGCTTCGCCATAGTACTGGTAGCCTCCTTCGTACTGCGCCAGATCGACGACATCATTATCTCCATGGGGATCAGAGTGTGACGAATGCCCTCCTGGCGATATGTTGGATCCGCGTGAACTGGAAACCGAGGCATTGGTCTCACGTCGCATCCGCCCTTGAAGACGCTCCTCGCGCTCTATGTCTTCTTGCAACATAATCAAGCCAGCAAGAGCCTCGGGATCGTCATCACTGTACGCATTATAGTTCACCATATGCCCTGCGCCATCTGTCTCCATATTACCGTTGGTGTGAGTGTGTTCCTCATCAGGTGAGAATTGCATGCGCGAAACAGAGCTAGCATGGGATGCTCTAGAGCTGTGACGCCGGGCAAAGCCATGAGAGTCCAACGCTGCCGCCTCATCCTCTCTGAGCACATCTTCATATGCCATGGGAGTTTCCGCTGGCAAGCGACTGCCATTCATCCCGGCTTCGTCGACTGGTGGTCCAGGAAGAGGTCGCGATTGGGGATGGCGAGTTAAAGTTTCCGTTCGGATTGGTAATGCTGACTGCACGGGAGGAGTTGGCAGGGCTCGCCCTGCCCCGGAATGTAATACACTTGGCCGTTTGCCGTACAGGCCATTTGTATGAGTCTGATGAACTGGGGGCATCGGAGGCTGCTCTTCGAAGGAACCGCTTGGGATCGTTGGGATGTACTGGGAAGGTGGCATGTCATATGCAGCCTCTTGTGAATTGCTGTAATACGGACGTGATGTAGGCGGAGGCATATGCATTATACTCGGGGAGCTTGACGGCACATAAGAAGGCGAGAGGGTAGGCGACAAGGGGTTCGGTGACATGGGTTGGTACGAACGTCCTCCATACGGATGATCAGCACCCCTCGGCGGTGGAAGGGGTGGAAGCGGGGGTGGATGGGAGAAGCCGTACGATTGTGGAGTTGGCGGTGTCTGCCCGTAGTGCGAAGCTGTGCTCTGTCTTCTGGGTAGAACCGGAGAGCTCATCCCCGAAACTGTGGCAGACTGGTATGCTGCAGGATTATATGGTTGGTGGGCCGAGGCTGGAGCGGCGTAAGAAGCATTGCTGGAGCCAGTGTACGTCTGGGGATTATAAGCCAGGACCGGTTGTGATTGCGTGTGTGGAAGGCCGTATTGCTGCGGGTTGTAGGCCGGCTGGGATGACGATGCTGCTCCAGAGTATTGGTACTGATAGGACATACTGGAGGTTTGTGAAGAGGCGCGACTCGGAGACATGTACGACATGGTGTCTGAGGAAGTGCGCGAATATCTCGAGTCTCTGTCGTCTTGAAAGGCTCCCTGCGAAGCGTTGTAGCCACCCTCTTCTGCGTTGCCACCATAGCCACCACCTTGAGCTGAATACTGTCTGTTTTCTTCGGTCGCTCTCATATTCTGGGTCTGAGCAGGGTTGAAGTATCTAGAATCATCCCCAGCATTATAACTCGGCATCCTTCGAGGCAGATGTTGGTCCGACGTGGGGTTCTGGGGCGAATAACTGTCATAGTGGACGGTGGACGGTGGGACAGAGGCTTGGGGGTTTGTAGGTTGGCCGTAGTATGCCTGTTGACCGTTTGGGTACTGCGACATTGTTGCGGAGAGGTAAGAGCTGACCAGATGTTGACTCCGTTCGACGCGCCCTGAACTGCGCGACGGATTCTTTGGCAGGACCGTAGAGCTGGGACACTCAACCAAGCGAGTGAATGACAAAAAGAGTGAATAGTTTAGAGCAAATCAGACTGATTTGAATGAGGGGAACGACCACACGGGTCAGTGACACGCTACCGAAGAGCTGGCTCTGGGCATTCCCAATGAAACCGTTGAGCGCAATATACTAGCCTTGGTAATAGGGAAACCAAGTCCAGTAAAGATGCAAAACCAGGAGTTGTTTTGGGGGGGGGGGGGGGGGGGGAATATGTGGATGTTGGGATTCGCATCAGCTGCGCCCACGCTAAGTCGAGGGACCGTCTCCACCGCCAACGGGGGTCACCACCCGCACTATATTATTGTACGAGGCTGAATATACGACCACGTTTTCAAAAAATTTTGTACACATGTACGGAGGTACGGAGTACTCTGAAAGGAGTAATATGTATGGCATATATACGTGATGTTTTTACCTTCAGCTTATTACTGACATATTACTAATTGGTGTTTATTCCAAGGTTCCCCGGGATCCGGTAGGGGTTCGGAGCCATCATAGGTGCGCTGTATTTTGTTGTTGCTTTTGCTGATAACAAGGTCAAACATCGTATATATCATTGAGGTAGTGAACAGAGGGCCATAAATCCTAGAACATGAATGATCATGAATAATCATATGGCCCCCATTCTTTCGTTTTTCTCGCAAGGCTGAGAGGCTGAGTTGGCCCCGCTATATTCACTGTATCCACCAATATGCAGTGTCTGAAATTGGGCAACAGTCCTCCGTATATTTTCGCCTAAAACGACCACAGAGATTAGTGGTTGGTACCCCGGATGTTTCAGAGATCGAATTAGTCGATGGTTGATAACGTCGCTATAAAATACTCAATAACTATTTGTATAGAGACCAAACAAGCGGTCAACACCTTGAACTAGAAGGTATAGAAACGAAAGGATTGGATAAATGAGGAATTCCATTGAAACAGGCATGTCAAAAAACACAATGCATTCTCAATAAGAAAAAAGATCAGACTCGAACCAATCGAGCGAGAGTTCGCTGTTAAATAATTGCCACATCATCGCATCGTCAGCAGAATAGCTTCCATCACAGGGTGTTGGCAAGTTCTGAGGGTTTGTTTGCGCAACCGGATCCATACAGGGAGACCCAGTCGTTAACAGATGTGCCTGGTCATCAGTACTAGCCGGATAGTCGTACCAGGTCCCCGTCATTGAAGGGTACAGCATAGGGACTTTGACTTGCGGGCCCATGCGCTGCTTAGCTTGGATCAATGGGACGCAGAGGTTCTGCAAGTGATCCAGAAGTTTCAGAAGCTTTGAGATGTATGGACTTGTGGTGAACTGAGATAGGCTTTGCGTGATGTCTTGCATAAGATTGTAGTCATCCATGTCTAATTCTCCAATGATGTTGCAGAAGAGAACAAAGAATGGACTTAAGGGGTATAGAAGAACAGTCCTAAGGAAACAGAAGGGATATTAGTGGAAGAAATGGTGATACATGAAGTAGACCAACTAACCATGTTAGGAAGGAGGGATAAGGATCCGAGAAGCCCGGGCTATCTGCGAGGTTTTTCTGAAGGTGATGCAGTGCCCTAAGAGACTTGCGAGAATATGATACACATTCCTTGTGTGTCAAAGGAGAAAATGTACACTTTAAACGTGATCGAAGAACATCAACTAGAATCGCGTAATAACAAAATTCAGCTGCAATCCAATCGGAAGCGATACAGCCTGGTGCCGCGACTCGACCCTGGGATCATTGGTTAGCTTGAAAAAAGAAAAGCATTTGATCAAACGCACAGATTGCAATTTTGAATGTATGACCTCCATTTGTTCTTGGAGTCTTGAATGGTTGGCGATTATTTGGCGAGTGTTATCCGCCTTTCCGCAATTCAGCAACTCTCCTTGGACCTGGGCCAAGTCGAATAAAGCTCGTACCAATGGGATATGGGGGAGAGACTGGTCGGGACTACTGAGATAGGGAGAGATGCAAGGCTCGGGCAGCGACAGTGGTCGGTAAAGAAGGGTGCTCAGAGTTCGGTCAAGGTAAAAGCACCAGCATACAGCACTGTGGATCTCCTCATTGAGGTTTGAATTCCCGTGTGGATTGCGAATTTCATGATAGCCCAGAACGGAGATCAGACGAGCAGCGTACGAGTTGAGAACCCAGGATTGGCTCATGTTGCCAAGATACTGCATGAGAAATGCCTGTTAAATGGTCAATAAAAGACATTTCATACAAGATAGCATAGTGACATACCGCAGATACCAGCGACTGGATAAAAGGAAGAGTTGGAACACCCAAGAAATTGAGATTCCTGATAGCGCGGAAGGCATACGTTTCATACAATTTCTTGGACTTGAGAAATTGTGCGTTGAGGCGGGGATCCTTATATGCTCTCGGTTTTTGGTAGAGATGGAAGATGGCCTTCACATAAACGCATATAGAATACTGGTAAACTACCTGCCCATGCTCGTGACTTTTTTCACTAAGAATGGTTGAAGCCATCTTCTCTAGTGTTTTATCCGAGATGTGATCTGGCCACTGTATGCAAGTAGAACGTCCGATGGCAGGCGTCGGTTCTGTACTTCTATTAGTGCATGCCGTGGAAACGAACATAACATTTCATACCCGAAAGAAGCATGTAAAGCAACTCTGGTGATGGCGTAATAAATGGACCAGCCTGTTGAGAATCTTCCAGAGGCGCTTCTAGCGGGGAAGACTTGTCAATGATCGAGGTTCTCCTCTGGCCCGTAACATCCACAAATTGTAGAGCAGACCTGAGGATTGCCTTTCTTTCACGACCCATGCAGTCATTTCCATCAAGCTCTCCTTGTATAACAGCTCTGGCCTTCTCTGCATGGTGTGTGGTCGATCCAATGGCACTCTCGTCCGGGGGAGATTGGGAAGCATGTTTTATGTGCGAGACATGATACAGCCTCCTTTTTTTCGATGGCGTACCTCCATCATAATGATCTGTAACATTTGATGGACTGCTATTTTCAATGCCCCTAATTGGTTAGTCAATGGGAGCATGGAAGGATGAATAGCAATCATACTCCGAGATTGTTCTTTCCAGGTTTAACAATCTTTCCCCGAGGGCAGATATTCTATTGACTCCGGTAAGCATGTACCCGAGATAGAGTCATATAAAAACATACACCGATGATGATTGCTGGCGAGGTCGGTGAGACCTTTTACGACTGCACTCGACGCCTGCGTCGGTGCAATTCGCACAATGTAGCTGCTTATCACAGCGAACCTATTAAGAGATATCAGTGCCTGTACTTTGAATATAATTAACTCCTTTCACCTTTCTCGAGTAGCAAAGGTCACACTAATATCATCAGTATAAGAATGCCCAAAGCGGTATAGTGGTACTTACAGCTCGCAGCACTTTGTCATTCATTTGGTAGATAAATTTGTGATCCCTTGGCATTGATATTTACTAGCAGAGCCCTGGCCTGGTACTTCCAATACCTGAAAAAATAATATGAAAAAAAAGTGTAGGATATTGTAGATCGATCGCAGGGGTCCCGGAGCCGCTTAGTGAAAATCTCTCTTTCCTTTTTTGGTCGGAGTGCCGACCGAATGGGGAAAGTGTGTGGACCCTTATAATTTAGGACAATTTCTTTCAATTATTTTGATATTTACAAGGGCTAGACGAATTCGATATCTCTTCTAGTCTGAGAATACATGGAATTCTTTATGCGTCTAAGGTTGTATGGGTTCATGAAATGCCAAGGCCTCCTTAGAGTCGGTGTCCGTCATCTTACCAAGCAAAAAGGTTAAAGCAAAGGTGAAATTTGTCACAAATCAGCAAAAAAATGGATATAATATTGGTAGCACGGTAATGGCGGTCGAGTGATCTCGCTGCATGGATATAATAGAAAGCCCACAATAAAAAAAACTATAAGCAGTAGGGTATATAGCGAAAACAGCAAAACACCTGGGCACATCATAGAAATATTGGTAACATAAATGGAAAGATTATCCCGACAATCGATACCATGGTAGTTATAAAGCCTTGGTACTCGAGTCATTCAAATCAGCAATCAGAGTTGACAAGTTGGAGCAGAGCTGGAAAAAATGTTTCGAAATCGTGTCGCTCGGCAAATAGTGATCACTTTCCATCGTAGATCTGGTCAGGTGTGAGGGAGAACTGGGCTTTCTGGATCTCTCTCGCATCAACATAGTCGGGCTTGACGTATCTCGCAGTCAAAGCAAAGCGCAACTTGTTCTCAGGCACCACGGAATGCTATATCGGTCAGATCTGATGTTCAATGGTGGCAAAGAGGAGAATAACCACAAACCTCGTAGTACTTCTGGAGATTTTCTCCGTGCATAACAACCAGATCACCATGATGAAGTTCCATCTTGATGGTAACGGGGGCCTCTTTGCCCTTGCGACCCATTGATAGAGCACGGCGAGAGTCATCGTACTCATCTTGCGAGATCTCACCGGCGTTGAACTCCTCCTTGAGTGCTCGACGCTCACCCTCAAACATACAATCTTTCAGAACAGGATCATCTTGCAGAAGAGCCCCAATTTGCTTGGGCTCAGCCCGTCGGGTAGAACCGTTGTAGTACTTGTACTTCATACGGACAAACATGGTTGCTTTCGCGCCAAGAGACAATGTGGCGATACTGGGGCCCAGCGAGGACTCGCCGTCATCGTGGAACTGAGAGAAGATATTTTAGCAAAGGTCATCTTCGATCTCACAATTTTTACTGACTCCGATCTTCATTTCCTCGAAATAGCCAAGCGTCAGTAGTTCATTTGGAGGCAGGTATTTGTCTCCACAAGAGACGACTGCGTTCTCAGTTGCCCACGACAAACGACCTAAAGCGTGGAGCATGTCGTTGGGTGCTTCATCGAAGCCCTTGGAATCGACAGACACAACATATTTGTAGGGCATACCCTGTTTCACTTGGTCAGATACGATGGACACTAGAATAAATACCAAGGTAGTGTCTCTTCACTTACGTAGTTGACAGCAAAATGTGAGGTCAATGTACCCGCAACTGTTCCAATGTAAGAAACTATTGTTGGGGCTTGGATCAGACCCACTTACCCAGACTAGACTGCAGCCGGAATCGTTTGAGACCAAAATCACCACGTTGGAGATTGATGAAAAGATCATCCGGTCCATTCGCCCGGCTATTGATTGCTTTGTTGGACACAAAGTGGGTAATTGAGCCAACTCCGTCGAGTTTGTAAGTCAGCTTCCGGTAAGGAAAGAAGGCATTGTCGTCAATGTCTGGAATGCTAAACTTCCTGTCAAAAAGAATTGCTCGCTTAATTGGGGCCAGCTCGAAATGATCGAGGACAACTCGGAGCGAAACAGGGTTCATGTTCATGAGTTTTTGAAATGGGCAGCTGTTCGCACACTCTTCACCGTTGATAGTGTCATCATCGCATTTCCAGCCTTGCCAGAAAGTTCGTCGGATACATTTGAAACACATAGGGCACACGATTCCCTTCCACGCGATGCGAGATGTGCTAACATCCGCAGCATTCTCATCCAATGTGGATAGCAGATCAGGAACTAAACTGTAGTGGGGCTGGATTGCTGGGTCCGGATGACTGCGAAAGCTGAGGAAATCAGGATTAAAAGTAAGCTCAGCGGGAGGGGAATTGTTTTCGATCTTCCAGAAGTCGACGCAACCAGGTTCAAGACACATCCATCCATCCTCGTACAAGCGAACGCTTTCCGTAGCGCATCTCTCGCACTTGAGAGTTTCGGGCTTTGTTTCAAAGTCCCGTTCATCGAGGGGCACCGGAGGGAGCGAGTCCTTGGCCGCCCACCAGCTCTTTTCCGCGAGATTCAATTTCTCAAAGCGGACCTTGACTCCGTGTTTCTTCCCAATCTTTTCAAACCAGATATTGGTAACATGGAACCAGTCCATAATGTTGTACCGATGCGGAAGCTGTCGGTTGAGAATCTTGTTCTTGCTCCCTATATTGATGGTCAGCGGGTTTCTTTTCCAAATAATCCTTGATCAATTACCAATAACAAGACCAACAGCAAGCTTTGAATTTTGGCTGGCGATGATGCTTTGGACAAGTGCATTGTCCGGATCTTGGTTCTTTTCGAGGGTCAGGTTTCCCCTCGAGTCTTTCGTGCAGCATCCGCCGCTGATAAAAGGTTAGTAGGGGCAGCTCGTTATTCCGGAGACACAATACTTACATTCTGGTAATTATGATTTCCTCGTCGACATAAGTACGGGTGCCCCCGTCGGCATCAATGAGGAAGCCATAGCAGAAGCCTTCGGTGTGATACATTGCACCTTGGGTGCAGCGGAACCATGGAATTGCATCACAAAGTTGCTGACGACCCTGGCGGAGAATTCAATATATATATATCACATGGGTTATAAAAGAATAGTAGTGGCATACCTCTGACCAGGCTGGGGGTGTTCCATAAACTGACTCAAGAGTTTGATCATTGACAGCAGCTTCCAGCTGGTCCGATGAGACTATCTGGTATCAGCATGTTCTAATCTATAATAAGTGTAAAATAATGCCAGCTCACTTTTGATTGCTTGTTCTTTCTTTGTTTTAGCAATGCGGCCTGCTCGCACTGGTCTTTCAACCGCCTGGCGACGATTAACAGCAGGGCGTGGTGCCATATTCCACAGTTTGCTGTTCAATCAAGCTAATTTGCCATGCATTAAGTAAGATTCATATTCAGATATATCCCAGAACATATTTAACTGCCAACAGAGTCATGTTTAGCGGTGGAGGTTGATAGTCAAACTCACAGTATAGAAGGCTCACTGGCATCATACAAGCTGAATTGGTGTTTCAATTGTGCTCAATATAATTTTGGGGGGAGTAATTGGCTTCTATAACGTATTCAATGGTGGAGAACGATGAAAATTGCTAGATGATGAGATGAAGTGTGAGATGGGAGGACGATGGAGCTGAATGAGGGCTTAAGATATATTTTGCCAGAGCGGCGTCGAGGTCGCGGTGAGGCCGGCAGTAAACTTCAACATCACATTGTAGTATAAGCTCCCCTCGAAGGAGTTCATTGCTCATTCTGAACTCCAATTTATAGGCAATGGAATTGTATGGGATTGTATCAAATTGGGGTGAGATGGACACTGAGAGATTCCCGAGGTTGATATGTATATAACACAATGAGAGCACCTAAGCCACGAGGCCCAGATATATTTCTATACACGATATTGAGCTTATAATGAGCAGGATACTCGAGACATAATCTTCTCAGTTATCGATGGCTTGTATATGAACTGGACTGGAGTATGGAAAGGGCAAAATGATCGATCATATATCATATGCAGGTGGTAAACAATGATATGCACTCCACACCATTACTTTAACCAGCACGTCCCACGACAGTATAGTGTGAATACTAGCGAGTATAGCGGGCTATTGTACCAGAAGATTGGCCATTCGACTCTGTGGTGTCTCAATTAAAATGACCGATCTCCAATTTGGCCACTTTACCCATGAAGGAATGATAATACATAACCCGGTGGGTTTCTGGTATAGATCTAAAAGTCATACTAATACGGGAATAGCTTTTTTGTTATTGAAGCACAGAATTGTCAAGCTTCAAGATCCTTGATCTAGACCCATTCAACTTGTTCGTCCTGTAAGTTGAGGCATTATTTAGTGTACTTTAGGCATAGTGAAATGCATGATAAGTTCCAAATATGTGAAGCTGTCAATGCATTCTATAGATAATAGTTCCAAAAAATATAGGTGTTGGTGTAGTCAAGATATCTCGGCCCAGTCCAAAAGGGGCAAGCCGGGCTAATGGGTAATGATCTACACGCCAAGGCCACTTTAAATCTTGCCATTCTGCATTTCGTTGAAGTTGAGATAGATTTGTTGGTTTATTGGGAGATTTTCGGGATAACTCCAGCTTTATATTGTAAGTTTCATTTATGTAGTGTAAGACAGTCGAAGTTAGTAGACTTATAATATACAGCATGTCGACGATACCCTCGGATATGTCAAAAGACCGAGGCATCTCTGGTCTTGGCATTAGCTCCGCCAACTATATGCTAAGCACGCAAGAGATACCCGCCGAGTCGGCCGTCTCACGAATTGGAGCCACCGGCTACCCAATTTCGGCTAAAGCAAATGATTACTGTGCTCCAACGTGATTCTCGCATGGTTTACCGATTTCCCCGCACGGTCACGTTGCATACATCTCCCAGTGATTTTATTCTCCAACTCACTCGCATCCAAATTGTGAGTTAGATTTGGAAACCCTGCGTTCGCTGCAGCTAACCGTATTTTAAAAACAGCCGACATCACCTTTCCTATTTTGGAGATTTCACCCCTAGATTGTACCGATCGCTGCGACTCTGAGAATTGGAAAGAATGGTGTTTTTACCTGCAAAGGAGTCGGGCCAGTTGACCCCAATCCCCGATAGTATCCCAATCAGCGAGTTTATGCTCAATGAGAAATATGGACGAGTGGCACACGCCGGCTCCCGGGACCCATACACATGCGGCATCACCGGGAAATCATACTCGTCGCAAGAGGTAGCCAACCGTGTTGACTCCCTGTCTCGTAGTCTTTCAAAAGAATTTGGCTGGGCGCCGAATGAAGGATCGGAATGGGATAAGACATTGGCCGTGTTTACGCTCAACACTGTAGGTGGAATTCTGTATCAAGACGAATAGCCAGGAGCTTATTCTTTCGTTTTGCCTTTAGATCGATTCCTTGCCCCTATTCTGGGCCGTTCACAGATTGGGTGGTGTTCTCAGTCCCGCCAATGCATCATACTCCGCCGCCGAATTGACACACCAGTTGCTTGATTCCAAGGCCAAAGCCCTGGTCACTTGCGTTCCTCTCCTGTCCATCTCACTGGAAGCTGCAGCCAAAGTTGGTCTCCCGAAGAGCAGAATCTACCTACTCGATGTACCCCAGGAGCTTCTTGGGGGCGCGAAGCCCCCGACAGGATACAAGTCCGTTTCCGAACTCATCGAGGCGGGCAAGTCTCTACCACCAGTGGACCAGTTGCGATGGAGCGCGGGTGAGGGCGCCCGACGAACAGCATTTTTATGCTATTCGAGTGGAACATCTGGAATGCCGGTAAGTGCCCCGAACAACTTGAATAACACTTCGGCCTAATGAATGTGTTGCAAAAACAGAAAGGAGTGATGATCTCACACCGCAACGTGATCGCCAATACCCTCCAAATCAAGGCATTTGAGCAGAGCTATCGAGATGGCGGGAGCACAAAGCCCGCTAGTACTGAGGTTGCTCTTGGTCTCCTTCCACAGAGCCATATCTACGCTCTTGTGGTCATTGGCCATGCTGGCGCATACCGAGGCGACCAAACAATCGTTCTCCCCAAGTTTGAATTGAAATCCTACCTGAAAGCTATTCAGCACTTTAAGATCAGCTCGCTCTTCCTGGTGAGCATGGCTTTGCTGATTAGAAGATTTGTCAAATGCTGACCACAACCATTTAGGTACCACCAATCATCATCCACATGCTGAGCACTCAAGACGTGTGCTCCAAGTATGACCTTAGCTCCGTGCATAGTATCTTCACCGGAGCAGCACCTCTAGGCATGGAGACAGCAGCCAGCTTCCTCAAATTCTACCCAAACATTTTGATCCGCCAAGGATACGGTACGTGGTATTTTTGCTTCTAATAGACACAGCTCTGATATTCTCGCGCATAGGTCTGACAGAGACATCCACGGTCGTAACCTCGACCTCCATGGATGATATTTGGCTAGGCTCATCTGGCGCGTTACTCCCTGGATTTGAGGCACGCATCATGACACCCGAAGGCGAGGAAATCACAGCGTATGACACACCAGGCGAGTTGGTCGTCCGAGGACCAAGTGTCGTCCTGGGCTACTTGAACAACGATAAAGCCACCAAAGAGACCTTCGTGGATGGATGGATGCTTACGGGTGACGAGGCTGTCGTTCGTGTCAGCCCGAAGGGCATCGAACACGTGTTTATTGTCGACCGAATTAAGGAGTTGATCAAGGTCAAGGTTCGTGGTGCCATCGGCTGATCGAGATATTCGCACTCTAACACGTCATTTCTAGGGTCTGCAAGTCGCACCTGCAGAACTCGAAGCCCATCTCCTCGCCCACCCTGATGTCTCAGACTGCGCTGTTATCGCCATTCCGGATGATCGTGCAGGAGAAGTCCCCAAGGCTATCGTGGTCAAGTCTCCCACGGCAGGGTCAGACGAATCAACCCTCCAAGCTCTCGTGAAGTACGTTGAAGATCACAAGGCCCGTCATAAGTGGTTGAAGGGGGGTATCAGATTTGTGGATGTAATCCCCAAGAGCCCGAGTGGTAAGATTCTTCGTCGATTGCTCCGTGATCAAGAGAAGGAGGCACGGAGAAAGGCAGGTAGCAAGATCTAAAAATTTCCGGCATAGCTTTGATTAAATCTTAGTCTTTTGGAACTTTGGGAGAAGCACCAAGGACCATTTTTGTCTTGAGCTGAAATCAAACACCTGATAAACAGGAAACCTCAACTCCTGTGAAGAGCTTGTAGATCCACCGGTAGATGGTTCAAATCTTCAATATAGTTAATAGCTTCTTTCATATTACCAATTTACCGCCAATTATCAGATTGATACGTGAGTTCAAGATGAAGACCTCAGGATAGACGTGTCGAAAACACTGGTTCATGAAGCCTCTGAAATTCGATTATCTCGTCAGATAGGTATGAACAGCAATATTCACTTACTTACCATCCGAAACATTGAAAGTTCGTCTGCCAGATTAGATACAGGAACCGTGAATTAGAGATATCGGCGGTATGTGCGATCGAAGGTAAAAGAGGCTTTGGGTATCATTAGAAGTACATGGCTTTGGATGGATAATCCGTTATTTCAAGAAATATACATGTGTAAGTAACAAAGATTTTAGGCCATTTCGCCATCGCTGGCTCCCTGGGAGACTCCCTGAGGGTCGCCTCGAGGGTCGCCTTGAGGGGCTCCTTGGGGTACTGCCTGTCTTCTCAGAATTCGATCAACTGCAGAGGCAAGACCCCGGCAAAGCCCAGCCCAGGACTTGCGTTTTGAGAAAATTTGGCACACCTCAGTGACCAGACGCAAGGAGCTTGCCTTGCCCGTCAGATTGCCGACTCCAACCAGATTGAGCCGAGTATTCGGGCCCTCGGCGATCCACATTTGAATTTCCCTGGTATCTAACAAGCGAACTTCGTTGGTTGAAGTTTGCGGCTTTTCGAGGTCAGGAGCGACCACAAGGGTATCGAATGCCCATATATAGAAGAAAGAAATCAGGAAAAAGAGAGGATCATGACAGGCAAATTTCTGCTTTGCTTTCAGTGTGCTGTAAACACATACAGCATGCCACAGACATTTCCTAGCACTAGGTGCGTCATTTTCCATCCAATGTTTCAGGTTATTTGCCGACATATCGGCCGCAGAGTCATCGCCTTGCCAACCTGAAAATGACTCGAGCATATGAAGTGATACTAGCCGGAGAAGGGATAGTACATGATGGATGACATCTCGAGCAGCAATATAGTCAGGTTTGGCTGAGACGGGAATTGCCGCGAATACTTCGTCCATCGACTGGAACATCACTGATCGAAGAGCTGAATGGGTTGATGTAAGATGGGCCCATTGCTCCTGACCTGACACGCCAGTCACTTGAGAACTTAGGCTCGATTTCCAGATGGAAGAATATGACATTTTGTCAAGGAACAATCTCTCTTCGCTGTAAAGAGACAGCATGTAGAGATTTCGGCGATAGGCATCCATTCCTGCCATGCTTTCACTGGCTTTTCTGACATCAAGTTGAGTGGATGCAGATTGTGGTAGATCTAAAATTTATGGTTAATTCCGAAGGTATCTGGTTGATACCAAATAAAATTAGCTCACCTTGATCAGACTGGTATACAAGAACGAAATTGTCAGCATTCCTGCGACACCATAGTGATTGACGACAGGGAAACTCGTCGGGGAGTTCATGCTGCCCAAATATCGGCTGACGATCAAATAAAATGAGTTGAAGACATTCGAGTTCTGATAAAATTTAGTCACGCTCCCATGGCTTTTCGCAGGGGCACATACGAAAGATACTATGAAGGAGACGTATACGAGATTCTCTGGCCAGCCAGGCTTTCCAGTGTCTTGGAGCTTGTGACGCTTTTGTATTCATGCATGGATCAACCTTTAAGACACGAGCCAATGTGACAAGTACATTTCGCTCATACTGCAGCTTCAACTGCGCTTTGTGTGACCCGTCAAACATCAGGCAGACGTCACTAAGAAATACGCTTTGTGCATAGGATAAAGTTGTTGCTTCGGGTGCTTGGGGTCGCTAATTTGATTAATATGAGGTAGGGGTCTTTACCGATATTAAACTTACGTTTTGTGTTATTGCGTGGGACAGTATCTCTCCGAAAGCTGCGGAAAACATACTGGCATTGCTGAAAGCGCTATATTGACTCCCAACAGTGACAACTGCTAAAAGTACCATCCACGAGATTGAGGTTTTGTCAAGCCCGAATTCTAGTGCATATGGGTGAACCACGGGGTATTCATGGTCAAAGTGTTCAAAATACAAGTGCACAAAGTCTTGGATGACCCTCCGCCATGGAAATGTCGCATCTTCTGTTTCTCCCACGCTCACAAGAAATGCTTTAAGTGACGTATATATTGTGGCGTTGACTATCATGTTGTAACGGGATTCAGGCAACAAGAAGCGCTCATCTGCACGCCGCATTCTGGGGAGTGACAATTTCAACCGGTGTATTGGATTAAACGAGCTGGGGTGAACTGGATTGGAAGAGCTGGCTGCACCGGGAGCCGCAGGGGCAACAGGGGCAGTACGAGCGATATGAGCAATCGGAGTAGGAGCATTCGGAGCAGGAGCAGTCGGAGCAGAAGCAGTCGGAGCAGGAGGGGCAGCAGGGGCAGCAGGAACAGCAGGGGCATGAGCATTGCCACGTGTAGTATTAGCAGGTGGTCTTGCTTGTAATGCTGAGCTGATCTCATTCTCCGAGTCTTCTGATGTTTCCATAACATCATGCGAGACATCAATCCGATTCTGTGTACTCAGGTCCAATGAGAAGGGTGATGTAGGTGTGTTTGATGAGATGGAATTCTGATCTTGGATATTTCGAGAAGATAGAGCACTTGACTGGACCGAGAGCTCTGTTTTTAATCCTTTTTCATCATGGTGTTTCCTCAAATGAGCCGCCAACCTATGTCTTTGCGGGGAATCAGATTTGGAACGATGTATGAATAGGAAGTGTCTGTAGCACAGAGACTCTGGCATACCTCCGAGTATAGGACTTTGGACAAAAGCGGCATTTGTGCTCTTTCGACCCTGAGTGTCCTCGGTCATAGCATTGTTGTGTCAGGGCTGTACCGCACTGATCACATGTAAGATGAAGTTGTGGGCGAGTATGAGTTAGGATATGGCGCTTCAGATGGTGTTTACGCCCGAATACCTTGTCGCATTGCTCGCACGGGTAAGACTCCTGCAGGGGGTTCATCGCTTCTTTCCTTGAAATACCTAGAAAAATTCAAAGAATCAATGAAATCTGTAACTAAACAGTCTACAATCAGGACTGTGGCCATATATTATTATTCATAGAAAATCCCGTGAATTCAGCAACGCCTACAATTTCGCGTCTCGCGCTGAGGCAAAAGCGGTCAATAAAGCGGTAAGAGGCGGAGCATAATCTGCCGCGGGGTGGTGGATTTCTAAGCGGGGAGGTAAAGAAAAAAGATCGAGGGCATTTCAAGTTGCCTTAACAACCAATTTCTTGTTTCGATATTGTTTCGGAACGGGTAGTATCAAGACTGTCCATCACTCCTTTCAAAATATATTTTCATCTCCCACATATCCACATATTGAAAAAATAAAAATGTCTTCAAACGACCCGCATCGCGAGAATGAAGAGGCAGAATATATCCAGGCTGACGACGCCGAAGAGATCTTCGATCGTGATGAGGATCAGCATATGTCGGATGGAGAAGGAGAATATGATGACGAGAACATGACCATTGAAGATGAGATCACCTTCCAAAACGACTCGGCGGCACACTTCGATTCACACTCAGACTCTGTATTCTGTGTTGCGCAGCACCCGGTTCACAACAACATTGTCATGACCGGTTCTGGAGATGACACAGCTTACATCTTTGACTCGACCCCCGCACCGCGTCCTGTGCTCCCATCGAGCTATGAATCGAACCCTCAGCCAAGGGAGCGTGAGTCTCTCTTGCCTCTGGCTAAGCTTGACGGGCACACCGACACTGTGAATGCTGTAGTTTTCACCGAGCCAGCAGGAGAGTATGCTATTACGGCTGGTATGGATGGCAAGCTGCGAGCTTATCGTGATACCACACCCCAGAAGACCGGACTCGCATGGGAGTTCTTTGGCGAGGCCCAGGAAGTTGAAGAGATCAATTGGATGGCCGTATGCCCCTACCAGCAGGGTAATGAAGCGACGCAAAATGTTATTGCTATCGGTTCCAATGACGGCAGCGCGTGGGTCTTCCGTATCGATCATACCGATCCCGGGCAGCCTATCTCCATCATCCAGACCTTCTTCTCTCACACTGAGTCATGCACTGCAGGCGCATGGACGCCTGATGGAAATCTGCTGGCAACTGTTTCTGAGGACAGCAGCTTCTTTGTTTATGATGTATTCGGAGCTGCTGCCGCCGCTGGCATCGAGTACTCCCCAGGTACCAATGCCATTCTTGGATTGAATGGGGAGGACCAGCGCTTTGCCGTTGAGGGTGGCCTCTATACTATTGCCATTTCTCCCAGTGGTGGCATTGCCGCAGTGGGTGGTGCCGAGGGCAACATTAGAGTTGTCGGCCTCCCCCGAATCGCAGCAGGTGCTCCTGCAACCAAGGGTAAGGCCAAGGGTGCAGCCTCCCAGTCCGGTTCCACCGCTGCAGGCACTATTATGGCCGCATTGCAGACCCAAACGGACAACATTGAGTCACTGTCGTTCTCACAGGCCCCCTTCACCCTTCTTGCTTCCGGGTCTGTGGATGGTTCTATTGTGATGTACGATGCGGCTCATCGATTTGCGGTACGTCGGCATATTAGAGATGCCCACGACGGGACCGCCGTTGTCAAGGTTGAGTTCCTGCCTAGCAACAAGAAACTCGGTGCAACTGTCTCAGGGCCCCTTGCCGCTGCTCCCGCAGCCCACCAGAACCGCTCTTGGATGCTCACGTCTGTCGGCCTGGATGGTGTGGTCCGACGTTGGGACGCACGCGGTGGCACTGCCGCGGCTTCTCAGGGATTGATGCAGGAGTGGAAGGGACACATGGGTGCCACGGAAAATGATGAGGGCGAGCAAGCTGGTGGCATCATGGGCTTCGTACAGGGCCTGGATGGAAAACGCATTGTCACTGCCGGTGATGATGGTATCTCGTTGGTATTCGAGGAGTAATTAGCACAAAAAAGTTGGGAGGTCCCAAACATGCATAGTGGGGGTTCATGTCGATAATGATATTACGTGTTTATAGAAGCTCAAAGCCAAACCAACCTTGATAACCAGCTCATAATATACAAAGGAAACCCTGTGTAGAGTCGACGATCGAACAATAAAGAAACATCTGGTTGTAGTAGTGGAACAAAAGCTATGTACATTCGACAAATCAAACCCAAAGCGCCATCTGAAGCTATGCTCCTTATGAGCCATGAGAAGCTGCATCTCCGCCCTGACACGAAAAGCTCCCGGACTCGGTAAATCTGTGGGCGCTATGATCCAAAACCAGGCTGTGGTTCTCGCGGAGGCGAGACGACTCTTTCTGCCGCCTGGGGTATACGTCCTCCGCTCGATGATCCGTCGGTCGGCGGCATTCTCAATTGGTCTCCAGAGACAACCTTTTAGTGGTGACCGTCACCATGGTGAGCATCGCCATGGTGGTGATCATCCTTCATGAAGAAGTGCTCGTATGTGCAGTAGCCAGCGAAGGCGACAGTCGCGATACCGAAGCCGGGGAAGAGACCCTTGAAGCGGTTGAATCTGCTGAAGGGGCCAGTGTAGCGCCAGGTCTCACTGTAGAATATTAGTGCCTACCACAATTGGCTTAACATATGTATCCCTTGACGTACTTGCGAGCCCATGGATCCCGCTTGGCCCAGACGGAAGATGGGGAGGCCGCGGCCTTGAACTGAGCGAGGTCGAAACCGGTGGGGTTGCGGGCGGGCATTGTGGGAGTTATCCGGTAGGAAATATTATAGAAAGACGGAAATAAAGAGAAACAATATGTGAAGGGCTGTAACTTGGTCCCTTAGTCCGCAATCAACCGCAAAGTGATACAGTGAGGAGCCGAAGATGAGGAAAAGAGGTGTGCTTGGCAATTACCCGCGCTAACCGAATACGGTAGACCAAGTAGCTCTCCCGCCTTCGAGGGACGAAACTGTCACTTCATCCATGCGCATCCTCGAAACAACAAAATGCCACCTCCAGTTGGCAGATATGGGCCAGCTGGCCTAAATGCCCCATACAACATACAACAAGCTCACCTTCAATCCCAACACCCCGCACACGCACAATCCGGAAATACGCTACCTCCCCCTTCGCTTGGCCATCCTGGCTTCGCGGGCAATCCGAACACCAACATCAACCCTTTTACACTATCCGGCGGAATTGCAAATGGAATGGCGGTAGGCGGTTTTCCAGGAGCTGGAGCAGGTGATGGCGGTGGCACCGGTCTGGCCAGTCATGCGGCACAGATGGGATTTGCGCGCGGTGCGCAAATGCAACAGCAACAACTACACCAGGGTCACGACGGTCGATTAGCACTCGAAGGAAAGGGCGGTGCCGTGAAGTCAAGAATCAGAGATGTGTGGAAGCACAACCTGGCCCATGAGATGGCGGTGCTGAGGCAGTTGGTCGATAAGTACCCTTATATCAGCATGGTAAGCACCAACTACGGATGTCTCCGTAAAAAACGGGTCTCGACATAGCAACTTTACTGACTAGGACCTAGGACACCGAGTTCCCTGGTATTGTTGCTCGGCCGATCGGGTCATTTTCGAACAAAGCAGATTACCATTATCAGACCCTCCGGTGCAACGTTGATCTTCTAAAGATGATTCAACTAGGCATCACTTTATTCAACGACGAAGGAGAGGTTCCTCCAGCCTCAGGCACTGATGCCAATGGGCAAGCGTATGGTGTACCCGCTCCCTGCACATGGCAGTTCAACTTCCGATTTTCACTCGAAGGAGACATGTACGCCCAGGAGTCAACAGCCATGCTTGCTAAATCTGGAATCGACTTTGCTATGCACGAAAAGAACGGCATTGATCCTTTCGAATTCGGTGCTCTTTTGATTAGCTCTGGATTGGTGCTCCTAGATGACGTTCACTGGGTTTCTTTCCACTCCGGGTACGACTTTGGCTACTTGATGAAGATCATGCTCTGCTCTCAGCTTCCAGAAAACGAAGAGGAGTTCCACAAGCTTCTGACCATCTTCTTCCCGTCACTTTACGATATTAAGTACCTCATGAAGCACGCCGGTCGCAATCAAGCCGTCAATGGTTCTCCTCTTACCCAGGCCGCAGCACAGATTCTGACCAACCTAGGCCAAAAATCTGGTTTACAAGACATAGCAGATGAACTCGGCGTTAAGCGCGTTGGAATCGCCCATCAGGCTGGCTCGGACTCCCTAGTGACCGGCGAGATCTACTGGAAGACGCGTCAGCTCATTTTCGGAGGGTCAATTGATGACAGCAAATATTCTGGCCAAATCTGGGGCCTCAACGGACAAATGCCCGCAGTGGCCTACAACATGGCCCAGCAAACGCCGAACCTCAATGGTGCCACCATGTACTCGGGTGGCACTCCCAGTACTCCCAATACTGGGTCTCACGGAGCTGGCGCCCAAACACCTCAACACCAAGCAGCTAGCTACAACAATGCCCCGACTCCCGGAGCCTATCAAATGGGCCGGGTATGAGGCACAGAGGCACAGAGGCACAGCCCCTGAAGCCCCTGGGATTGATATGATATGATGTATGTACATAGACACGAGAACATCGTGTGCTTTTCCTTCGATATTCGGCATTGTCTTCGCGCCTGGGGCTTTGCGTGGGCTTCGTTGCCTGTGCCGGTTCTTGCGTCTGGACGACGGTGTTGGGCAGGAAGGTGCCTGGCGTTTGATATGGTTGGTTTTGAATCCATTTACGAGGCGTTGATAGGCTCTATTATGGCCTTGTGCCTTTCGTTCTTGTGATCTAGGTCGCTTTTTCTTTCTTTTTTCTTGTAGCTAGATCGGACCTGTATGTGTCCTATGTATAGGAATTCTGGCTTCTGTTCGCTAAATCTGGCCCGGTTTGTAGATTCATGAGCTTCTCTCGGCTTGCCTCGATGTACATTGTATCATCTTACGGGATCTATGTTGTACTAGGCATATCTAGGGATCCTCTCGGATGACTGGGTCCACAGCTGTAGACCGCCATTGAGGCTAAGCTCGGATTCCCAATTGAGCATTCACATGCGGCATTTCTGATTCTACCCCGCGATGTGACAAGCGACATGAATAATACAGAGATATCAATATCAAGCTGCAGACAAGCATCTTTTTGCCCTTTTGGGATTGGAGATATTGCGCTAACCCCAATCAGGTCCTCAGATCCGGCCTCCGCAAATAGGCTTTATCTAATCGGATGGAGGTATACGATGTAGCTACATGTACATCGGGACATATGAAGATATCTCTTGCTTGTTAAATAGCCTGCAAGCCCAGACAGGGAGCTCAGTTAAGATTATTGTATTTAACTCTCCAACAACTTCTCGACTCGGATTGGCGCTTTATCCTTACTATCATCTCCTTCCCTATACCTCTAGCACAGCATGGTTCTCGACAGACTACAGCAATTGACTCACCAAGTCAGCGCGACTACACCGGCACCTCATCCCCTTGATCCTCTTTCTACTGTCGAAATTGATACGGTCGTCGGCATTGTCCGCAAAGAACATGGCTCGCTCAACTTCAATGCGGTCACACTATACGAGCCCCGCAAGGCCCAGATGATGGCCTGGGTGGCTGATCCAGAGAGCACTCCTCGTCCTGCTCGAGCTGCCGATGTGGTTGCCATTGCACCTGGTGGCAAGATCTACGATGGTGTGGTTGACCTGGACCAGAAGAAGATCATCAAGTGGCAGCACACACCGAATGTTCAGCCTTTGATCACCATGGAGGATTTACAGGAGGTTGAGCATGTTGTGCGCAAGGATCCTAAGGTCATTGAGCAATGCGGTATTATTGGAATTCCCAAGGAGGATATGCATAAAGTATACTGTGACCGTAAGTGGACTGCCCTCGATCATCGAAGCTTGACACTGATCAGATGGCATTCTAGCATGGACAATTGGGTACGATGAGCGTTTTGGAACTGGAGTCCGTCTTCAGCAAGCCCTCATGTACTACCGCCCTCATCCCGACGACTCCCAGTACACCTATCCCTTGGACTTCTGTCCTATCTTCAACTCCGAGACCAAGCAGATCATCCACATTGACGTGCCGCCTGTACGGAGACCAGTCAGCAAGGCGCTGCCAAACAACTATCATCCCGCCTCAATCGAGAAAGAAGGTGGATACCGGACCGATATCAAGCCAATTCACATCACCCAACCAGAGGGTGTGTCATTCGAAGTCAAGGGACGGACAATCGAATGGCAAAACTGGAGCATCCACGTTGGCTTCAACTACAGGGAAGGCATTGTTCTGAACAACATCACATTCAACGACAAGGGCAATGTGCGACCTATCTTCTGGCGTCTTTCACTGGCCGAGATGGTCGTGCCATATGGCAACCCGGAGCATCCCCACCAACGCAAGCACGCATTCGACCTAGGCGAGTACGGCGGCGGATACATGACCAACAGCCTGACACTGGGATGCGACTGCAAGGGTGCAATCCACTACATGGACGCGGCATTCGTCAACCGGGCGGGCGCCAGCACAATCATCAAGAACGCCATCTGCATCCACGAAGAAGACGCCGGCATCCTATTCAAGCACACCGATTTCCGCGACGAGTCGATGGTCGTAACCCGCGGCCGAAAGCTCATCATCTCGCAGATCTTCACTGCGGCAAACTACGAGTACTGCGTGTACTGGATCTTCCATCAGGACGGCACAGTCCAGCTCGAGATCAAGCTGACCGGTATCCTCAACACCTACGCCATGAACCCAGGCGAGGATACCAAGGGCTGGGGAACTGAGGTGTACCCCGGTGTCAACGCCCACAACCACCAGCATCTGTTCTGTCTGCGTGTAGACCCCAACATCGACGGGCCGAGCAATACCGTCTTCCAGGTAGATGCAGTCCAAGGACCTGGTGAAGTCGGCAGCGCCGAGAACAAGTACGGCAACGCATTCTACGCCAAAAAAACAAAGTTCTCCACACCTCTCGAGGCAATGTCCGACTATAATGGATCTACGAGCCGTACCTGGGACATGGCTAATACCAACAAGCTCAACCCATACAGCAAGAAACCCGTGAGCTACAAGCTTGTCAGCCGTGATGTTCCTCCCCTACTCCCCAAAGCGGGCGGACTGGTCTGGAAGCGAGCAGGATTCGCACGCCATGCCGTCCATGTCACCAAATGTGAGTTTTACCATTCTCCCTTCATATAATGTTTCATTTTCTGACCCAGTTCTCCAGACGACGACGACCAAGTCCACCCAGCTGGCCGCCACGTCCCACAGACCTCCGGCGAGCCCTCGGAGGGTCTACCCGCGTGGATTGAAGCTGCTGGTCCCAGCTGCTCTATTGATAACACTGACGTCGTTCTTTGGCACACGTTCGGTCTGACGCACTTCCCTGCGCCGGAGGACTACCCGATCATGCCTGCAGAGCCAATGACACTTCTTCTGCGCCCGCGAAACTTCTTTGACCGCAACCCAGTCCTTGATGTTCCTCCTAGCTTTGCGCGTACACCAACTCAGGTCGCTGCTAACGCGGGTGCGTGTGCCTGCAAGAAGAGTGATGGGTCTAGTGTGTTAGTTTGATTTGATGAGATGCGACTTTGCTTTTGTTACTAGTTTTCTCAGCGTTGCATTTCTTGTATATAAGTTACACTTTTTTTTTGGCAAATGAACGGATTAATGATTCTTGATCAACTTTATAATTTGCGATACTTTAATCTGCCAAGTAGGTGTGGGCAATCGTGGTATCTATCTACTCTGTATAGGGTGGAGATCTGTTAGCTACTAGGGCAACTTTTTCTAGTTCCTCGTTGACATGCATTTCAAATTTTGTTTGACTACGTTCACACCAAAAAGAAAAAAGGAGAAGGTCGTACGTTGTAATGTCTTTTGATGGGGAGCATGTAAATCCAAAGATATACATATCAGAGTGTAAACCTTGTCAACAACGCATAAACGCCGAGAAACGTCCCAAAAGGGAGGGAATCATGTAGTCAGAACCAAACCATAAAAGCCTTGACACAATGTCTAGCCAACACGCAGAAACAAAAATGGCAGCTGTGCAAGAGAAACAAAACACAACCTTGAAAGGAAGCAAAAGCAATTCTACGCTGACAACCCCCGCAACAAAGCCCTATCAACCTCCCCGAGCAACGCAAACAACTCCTTCCCACCCTCAGAATCCTTCCCTTCAATATCAAGCGACTTGTGCAAGAACTTGCGCGCCTCCTCATAGCGACTCATCTCCGCAAGACACTTAGCAATCCGCCACCAGGCCTTGACATTCCCAACAGGCTTCGAGTCAACACTAGCCTTAGCATCAACCAGCGCCTCGGGCCAGGCCTGCAGAGCCATCTGCGCCTGCGCACGATTCGCATAAAGACCCGAAAGTTCCTCGCGCGCAACGCCCACGGGCTCCCAGCCCGGCCGGCTGAGTCCCATGTCGATAGCGTAGGAGTACAGCTTGATTGCCTCGTCGTAGTTTGCTTTGCGGTGCGCGGCGTTGGCGCTGTCGCGGAGTTTGGAGATCTGTGCGCTGCGCTTGGGGTTTACGGGGAGTGGCGCCGGGGGGATGTTGGGTGGGTCAATGGTGAGGAGGGATTGGTGTAGTTGGTTGAGTTCTTCAAGTTCGGTGTTGATTGCGGCTGTTTGGGAGGGTGTTTGGCCGGATGAGTGCATGAGTGTGAGTGTTTGAGTGCTTGGGTCCATATACAATGGGTATTGGTTGTAGAGGTCGATTTCGCTGGCCATTTTTGGGAGTGGGGAGACTTTGGTCTCGGGTTTGGGGTTGTAAGGTCGGTGTTGCTTCTTGGAGTTGTTAGTATACATATGCGCTGCGGTGTGACGGGGCGGGTGTTTGGAGGCCGAATGGTGAGGTCTGGTGGTGGAATGGGTTAATTCATACAAGATACAGTTCAGGATGTACTGTCTAGGTTTCAACAAAGCACGGTTCACTTTGAGGTCAATATTCGGAATTGTACTTGTCAAGAGATGATGATGGCCAGAGGGCAAGCTGTCCATAAACCCACTGATATCGAGGGCGGTGGCAGAATACTAGTGCCTTGTCCTATCTATACTAATTTCTTCTTGGGCAAGGTGAGACCTCGGGGATATTGGTAGTGATAGGAAGAAAAAAGTGAGTATGCTATGACTTTAGGCTTTCTAAAAAAAACCTTGTTCTATGATATGTTGATGGGATCTCATCCTTCCAGATATAATCTACACATGTTGTCTACCAACATATTCTACTAATCTAAATACGAAACACCACCGGGACATATAATTTTACAATGCATACATCTATATTTTACTAGATCCAATGAAATCAGACAGGACATACAATCGTAAACCCAGGGCCAAAAGACCCATGAGAAACATGGTAAAGGCAAGGGCATCAGCCCAGAGTAAACAGCGGTGCGCCCAACAGCGCTCAATGGTCAATGTTCAAGACGCCAAAAAAGCAAGACGATTCATCAATCCTCCGGGTATTTCACTGAGCAGTTCTTCCATCTACACTGACAACACTTTTTACTCAACTGGGCCGTCTTCCGTACCCACTCACCGATGAGCCACCAAACCCAGTGGGAGGAGCAGTGTACTCAGACGGGGTGTAGTCCGAGGGATTGTAATGAGTAGACGGTTCCACATAGTGCTGGCCATGCGCACCACCATAGCCGGTGCTGCTGTTGTAATCATGGAGGATGCCCCCGGGCGCGGGAGCGGTGGGATCGTAGGAGCCTTGCATCGCGGTCCGGCCGTGTGCGTTGCCTAGGTCATCCACCTCGCTCTGGTGCAGGAGGGCGTAGTCCTCATCCTGGTCGCCGTGGGATGAGGCGCCCATGCCGCCGCCTCGGCCGGAACGGAAGTTATCCTCATCCTCCTCGAAGTCGTGGGCTGGGTTCGATGAGAAGGCGGCTTTGCTCTGCGCAGCGAAGGTGGGGTCAGAGACGGCGTCGGGGAGGGTGCCGGTGCGGCGGAAGTGCATCACGTTGCGGAAGGACATCCAGGCGGTGATGACGAAGAGGACGCTTTTTTCTGTTAGTTTCATTCAAGGAATCGTCGTCTCGGAGATAGAAGAAATTCACGTACAAGATGATAACGCCAATAATTGTAGTTGCTGTGCTCAGCTTGCACTTGGTAGCGCTTCCGTATGCCCAGTTATCGCATCCGGTCTTCTCCTCCTCCTTCTTCTCCTCGGCTCTCCTGGTGGTGGATTTGGTGTCGGTGGACTTCTTGTCATCGTCGCTGCTCGCTCCCTTGGACTTTCCTTGGGCGACGTACGAAGCGAGACAGATCCAGGCACTGAGCCAGAGAATCGAATAGAGGATATCGACACAGGCGAATGCATAGACGTTACCGAAGCGTCGGGCTCGAGGCCACATCGGCACTGCCACCAGGTAGATTAAGCCAGGAATACTTAGCCAGCACTGCCATCCGATTATATGTCAGAATGAAAGAGCTCTCTTTTGTATCAGAAACGCAGAAATGTCAAACTCACCAGACCCCAGTACCAGCCTGTGCGCCCATCGATTCCACTGCCTCCCTTAGTCCAGATCGCGATGGTTATGGCCCATGCGAGGAAGATACTGAATCCTTGTATGAAATGTAGGATGTTTTTGGTACGTCCGAGACTTCCGCCTGAAGGCCGCGGCATTTGAAACATGATTTTGTGTGTAGGAGCGCTGCAAGGGTGTGGCGCTTTTCTTATTCACTTGGAGGGAAGGAAGGGGTTGGTCTCGAAGTGAAAAGATAGTCTATCGTGAAGTCATACGGGACACACAGAATGTGCGAGACGAGACAAGAACAGAGTCGAGACCTGGAGAATGAGACTTGGGGGATCTCTCTATCTTGGCCAGGCTAGGCTCCGTGGAGAAAAGTATCGGTTTGTTTTGTTTTGTTTTGTTTTTCCGTCGCAATGTCGCAATGTCGCAATGTTGAAATCACAACGGGAGGGATATTTAAATTGAAGTTTTTCAAAGATATCCAATCTGACAATTTGTGTATCTGCCTTACCCTCTCTTGTTTCGGGGGCATACGTGTGTCCACATCCGCTGCCCAGGCGACAGCCCGTTACTATTTCGGGAACTCCGCCACACATTTGCTTGGCGGATGCCTGTCACTTTACATCATAGTCTCATTTCTCATATACTCATGTTAACATACATAGTCAAAGGAGATTCAATCCCGCTTCTCGTGTTTGTTTCATCAACACCCAGATCTCTCGCAATGGTTGATAGACATGTACTTGCCACCACCAGGGAACCGGATCAAGAAAACAGAACAGGGGATCTTTCCAAAACAACAGCCTCACCAGCTCTGCCTCTGCAACTTCAAGAGCTGTGAGTGCAAAGTGAAACAATGAAAACTGCAAAAAAGCAGCGGGAAGAATAGCGGCTGGGGCAAATGTTGGCGCTGAACGGGTTGCTGATAGTGTCGCTGCTATGTTGGCTGTATCAACTGAACTGGAAGGGAACACAGATAGATAGCCGGAGATAGGGCAAGGCACATTATGCAGCAGGTTATCGACAGCTCTGGCGCCAGGTGTACAGCCGGCGATGTAGATAGTGTGTCGGACAGAATGCGCGTCGAACTCTTCATCGACTGAGAGTCTGACAGAGAGATGGCCGGTCGAGCGAACACCACCTTTGGCTGCTAATGTTTGCATGAGCCTATGGACCGAAGCGGCCAGAGCCTCATCTAGACGCGACGCACCCCAGGTAGAGGAACTACAATCCGAAAGCCGAACCTTAATGGCTTGAACGCGGCCACGCACAACAAGTAGGTCTGCGAATAGCTCTCCAAGACGAGATTGTTGCTGCATAATCCAAGGACGATCATTGGAGATCTGGATCTCGCTGACCTTGGCGTATGTCTTACTCAGCGTACGCCTGGGCAAGAGCA
Organism: Penicillium robsamsonii; assembly: GCF_028829455.1. Lineage (NCBI taxonomy): Eukaryota > Fungi > Ascomycota > Eurotiomycetes > Eurotiales > Aspergillaceae > Penicillium > Penicillium robsamsonii. Next base: position 6,453,961 of record NW_026643219.1, on the reverse strand, counting down.
TAGCCTTCTCGTTCGCAGATGGGGTCGCTTGAGAGATCTGGTAGGTTTTGGCGGGCGACCGGTTCAAGACCTTGTGCACCGAGTCGCGCGATTGTACCCTATGGTATTCAAGCACAGGAAGATTCCTCTCGATCACATACTGCCTGAATGAATCAGGATGGGCGAAGCAAGCTGCCAACTCGGTATCGAAGGTGATGCACATGCAGTTAGTGCAACTCTCAACGACCTGTCGGGCTGTCGCATCTTCAATGGAGGATCCCTTGGGTGAGCATGGAATCCACAGGTCGACCTTTTCGCGGTGGATGACGTCGAGTAGCCGGGAGATGTAATGGTCCTTGGGAATCTGGTAGAATGCCACTAGGGCCTTGGACATACTTCCGCCGGAGCGTACGGGCAGGTCTAGGTCTGTAACATCAGCCCCAACCACGTGGTGGCCTTCTACAGCCCATGACCTTGCTAGGGTCAAGCCGTGCGCTGTACCTATGCCCGTGATGAGGACTGTTTTCGGGTAAAATGGCACATTCCGTTGTGTCGCTCGGTATCGATTGGCCGTTGGTCGGAGATAGGATAAGAATACCGCGATCACGAGAATGGTGTTATCGACAAACAACAGCGAGAATGAAAGACATATTCGAAGGAGATGCCAGAATACTCGTGATGAAGTCCCCGATATGACTGAAGCATTGGCGGATTTGATCGACATGCTAAGTCTATGTCTCGCCGCAATGAGCGGGTAGAGGTGTTTTTTCATTTGACTAAAGGGAATAATGTACCCCGAAAGGGTGACATAGAAGGGACATGGTCACAAGTGAAAATGTGAGTTGGGGTGGACGTTAATGAGGGGGGCTTGGCCTGCAGATCTAGTTCGGTGTGACGATGCACCTCAAGAGATCAAGATAGACCTCCACAATGGGCTTGGTTGGGCCCGGACCTCAGGCCCACAGCCCATTAGTAGGGGCCCATGAGGCCCCCAATGAAGCCCATTTCTATGCATAAATCCAGTCTTGGAGCTTATAACCCTGTTGATTAATGCCTGGTTTTTACGCATCTTCTAGTCTGTAAGCTTACCTCGGAAGATCTCAGCCCGCCGGCCCTGATCTGGCCTAATACGAGGGTTCAACAAGTGACAGACTATCGATATGCAGATATATATATTTCATACGGATAGAAGTAGGTGCATCTTTCTGTCGACTGAGGTAGTCAATGCAGGCTAAACGTTAGAATTAACTTAATTATCATGAGAACTCGGTCAATTTGGGGTTTATACGGTGTTTTGAAAACTCAAAAATACTAGAAAAATCTGCATTACTTAGTTATGCATCTGTCAAGAATTAGCATGTTTGTATTATTTGAGGCCTATTGGGCCCCTATAAAAGCCCAATGGGCTTCTACCTTCTACCCTGGGCCCAAAGCCCAGCCCATTTGCTGGTTGGGGCGGGTTGGGTTTTGGGCTTTATGGGCCGGTGCGGAGGTCTAGATCAAGATCTCTACTCCATAGACAAATCAGAGCTAATGGTGGGGTTCTCTGGATCGAACCTCCAGGGGAAATATCCGGCGATTACATGGGATCAGGTTTCCGACTTATGGGGTCGGCACGGATTGCCTGAAGGGATTGGAATGTTGACGCCATCTATTGATGGTGAGTGGGTGATCGGACTCGGATTTACTGCCTTTATCCGAAGTATTTCCAATGTTTATTATCCCCGAGGCCATTTATAAGTTCGCATGTCCATATGGAATTTCTTGGATCATTTATCCGATTCCCTTGCTCTAACTTTACGTCATGTCTGCACCTTCCTCGGTATGAATTACATTCCGACCCTTTTGATTGTGAGAAATGACCCTAACTCGTACTCTAGAACGACGCTGGCAAGGAGCTGAAGCTCCTGCATTACATCTATGGGCAGCCAAACCTGGATGAAATCCGTGGACATCCCCAAAAGGTGATCGATCTGATTCACGAGTTTGAGAAAGACTACCGTTTAATAAATGTTGGCCCCGAAAAGGGCAAAGTCATCACCCAACTCATCAATGAACTCAAGCCAAAGACCATGATCGAGCTCGGCTGCTACGTGGGCTACTCTGCGATCCTATTCGGCGACGCAGTCCGTCGAAACGGCGGTGAACGCTACTTGAGTCTAGAGTTGAACCCAGAGTTCGCCGCAGTTGCCAATATGCTCATTGAGCTAGCTGGATTGCGCGACTTTGTGCGCATCATCGTCGGTCGAAGCGATGAGTCGCTACACAAATTGATTACCTCGGGTGACGTGAAGAAAGTGGAACTTCTCTTCATTGACCATTACAAACCAGCGTACACCACTGACGTCAAGCTATGTGAGCACCTCGGGGCTATTGTCCCTGGTTCAGTGCTCGCGGCCGATAACGTGCTACACCCGGGCAACCCACCATATCTGGAATACGTCCGGAGCACTGTCGAGCAGAAGATCGAAGCTGCTAAGGAAGGACCTTCCCAGGCATATAACATTGCCGGGATGGCCGAAAGCACGGTGCAGTCCTTTGTGGGTAAAGATGACGTGCCCACCTTCAATTTTGTCGGGAACCCGAATTTGGTGTACCAGAGCGAGCTATGCCAACCCCAGGGATTGCGGGTAAGTTTTGAATAGTTTTCCGAAAATGAGTCTTCGCTAACAATTGACAGGATGCCATCGAGGTTACGAGGTGTGTGGGGGTGCAGGCATAGGTGAGAAACTGGTCAACGCAAGTGAGACTACAAAGCGGCACAAACCGAGATGACAAGAAAGTAGAATACAATATACTCATATTCATACATGATTATCAAGCATACAATATAGAAGTCCGTTGTAAAGTCGAACATTGCCACGACGGGAACCCGACTCGGCTTTTGGACCCACCCGAGCCAACGTTGCCGTCGCCAGGACCTTCCCTCTCCCCCGCTAAATGATTTCCGGGGCCATATAAAATAGTCTCTCCCCCCGCGGATTCCTCCCTCAATTAAATCCCAAATATTTCATTATGGCTAGCAAGACTTATAATGTTGGCGTTGTTGGCTACGGCTTCAGCGCGAAGATCTTCCACATTCCCTTCGTGAAGGAGGTCCCCGAGCTCAAGCTCTACGCAATTGTCCAGCGCACTCCGAAGCAGGATGATGATGCCGAGAAGGACCACCCCGGTGTGAAGTCTTTCCGTACCGCCGATGAGATGGTCCAGGACCCCGCGGTTGACGTGGTGATCATTACCACTGCCCCCGATTCTCACTTTGAGCTATCCAAGCTTGCGCTAGAGGCCGGCAAGCACGGTAAGTGACTAGAAATGCCTAGAAATCATTAGCAATTGATATGGGTAAACTAACGTGAGATATATCAGTCGTCTGCGAGAAGCCCTTCACCCCCACCACTCAGGAAGCTGATGACCTCATCGCCATTTCGAAGAAGAACAACAAACAGCTTGCCGTGTTCCAGAGTATGTCCTATCACCCTGTTTATAAAAACCCCTACTTATCGCTGTCCTAGATCGCCGCTGGGATGCCGACTTCGTGACCCTCTCCAAGCTCGTCAAGAACGGCTCGCTCGGCCGCATCTCCGAGTATGAAACTCACTTCGACCGCCACCGTCCCGAGGTGCCGGCCGCCGACTCTCACAAGTGGAAGAACAAGGTCATCCCCGGTGGCTCCGCAATCTATGACCTTGGAACCCACCTTCTGGATCAGGCCGTGCACCTGCTCGGACTCCCCAAGCGGGTAACCGCTTTCATTGGCTCCGCCCGGGGTGTCACCTCGTTTTCATACGAGGACTCCTTCACCGTTCTGCTGCACTATGCCGATGGCTCTATGGTTACCGCCAAGGCGACCGTGGTCAGCCCCGAGGACGAGCAGCTGCGCTTCTGGGTGCGTGGTGACAAGGGTAGCTTCAAGAAGGTAGAGTATCTACCTGCGCAGATCACTGCTATATAAAGAAAAGTGAAAACTGACCTAATTGCATAGTACCACCTTGATATCCAAGAAGACCAGCTCAAGGCCGGCATCATGCCCCAGGATAAGGGTTACGGTCGTGAGCCCAGCGAGCGTTATGGTACTCTGACTACTATCCAGAACGGCAAGCCCGTTAAGGAGGTGGTTCCCACCGTGGAGCCCCCCACTTATACCGAGTACTACCGCAAGCTTGTCCGCGCTCTCAACGGCGAGGGAGCACTCCCTGCCAGTGGCGTGGAGGCCCGCGAGGTCATTCGTTTGATCGAGTTGGCTCGCGAGAGTTCCCGGACTGGACGTACTTTGGACGTCTAAGCTTGGGGTTGTAAATGCTATGACGATTATGATCTACTAGACAAAGGCAATATGTATTGAAGTCTTGGACTGTTTCCTCTCCAATAATACAGCAAATACCCTTACTGTTGGCAACTATACAAAGGAAACAATTAGCATCGTTACACAAAGGCAAACAAATAATCTTCACTCTCAAGTGCGTGGAAATAGTTTCCACCTTGCTGCCTAACAAGGGGCCCTAAACTGCCGCCGCTTTTATGAGGCTCAGCCTGGTGGCTCAGTAAATGTCAGCACAGGAAGTTGCGATCGGTCACGTGTAAATGCATTTAGTCTACCACAGACCATAGTTACCTAGAAGGGTTTAGTATCGCGAGATCGTCATCTTCGATGTCCCTGTTTCGTGCTCATTTCTATCTACCCGGAAAGAAACAGAATTAATCTTCCATAACAGCGTCAAGGGAGGAACGCTGCCCATAACCTAGCAGCGGAGGGCCCAATTGTGATGATGAACTAGACGGACGAGAAGAGATCGTCGCTGCTGAATATTGCAAGGGTGATGTCTCGAGGCTATGCTTGAGGAAAGAGGCAATGTAGTAGGCGGCAATGTTCATCCCAGTCCAACGATCAGAATAGAGAGACAGGAAGAGCGGGATAAAAACTAAGAACTGCCATGATCAAATTGGAAGAACTGGAACTCTTGACTATCTATCAAGCAGGCGTCCACAGCGCCGCCCTTTTATTTCTTTTTCTTCTTTCTCTCTGCCCATACCATAGTCATGTATGCAAGGGTTTGTCCCTCGCTGGTACTGCACAGGCTGGCGCGCTTTACTTCAATGACTACCAGATCAATAGCTTGAGCTTCGTGCTCGCTGAAATAGAAGAGAAATCTGTTCTCCCCCACGCAACGTACTTTGCGACCTTTACGCTTATCCATCAAATCCATTGGGTAAAAAGAGAACGCCCTTCCCTGGAGCATACGCATATCGTTGGGCCCGGCAAAGTCGGAACGACGAAGTGTTATGTAGACCCCCTCCAATAACTTCGTAATCAAAATGCGAGCTTGTTGTTCGTTTTAAGAAGAGAGAGTTGAGGTAGTTATCATTTCGGATGTAATCGCAAGGTCCTCAGCTGTAAAGATGTTTAGATGAAGGCAATAAAAGTGATCATTTTTCACTCACGGAATTCATCGGAGAGGGTGATAAGCTGGGTGGCTCCACTGAAATAGCCTCACTGGGCTGTTGGTTCAATATCATCTTTCCAGAACGGTAGACGTTGAATATTTTCTTCAGGCGATTTCCCTACCGTCAATATTGACATCCTCGGCGTCTTTTCCTATTTTGATCAAATGAGGCGTCAGAGTGAAGAGTACCAAAATGAAAAGGAAGCGCAATTGATAGTAACTTTTCTATTGGTTACTTTGCCTTGATGGGATTTAGTAGCTCTGACTAGAATTCCCTGCTAACTATCAAAGACTTGGGTCCATTTCGATAATTCATCCAAAGCAGTGTCTCGATAAACCAAGGCATATGCAAATCGCTCATTCGCACTATAAACCGCACTATAAACGGGCCACAAGTTATTTCAACCGCAATTTTCGTCAACAATATAGATTTCCTGGAAGGTTCCTGCCAAGGTTAAGAGCTTGGGGATATTTTTATAGCTTTTCACGCAGAGATTGACAAGCTCAGTCCTGTAGCAATTGTCTGCAATTTTCACGGAGTCCATTTCAGCAGGGTTCGGATTTCCTCTAGCGCTCAGTAGCCAAAATTTGTACATAAAACACAGCCAATCATTTGTCAACACAGTGTCCGTCGGTGTCTCTTGGTATATCTTAAAGCTGGGCATTATAACCTACAGCAGGGGTAACTCTCTGTATATACATAAGCAAGTACCTCTAGGACCAGGCACATGCACTGCGTTTAGCCTAAGCTACATGCTAGCGTTGGGCTTTGACCCATGGACCCCTTTTGCAATTATGTCCCAATTTACGCTCGGCTATGATCTTCTTGTGGTTCTTTATGTTCAATGTTATGGGGTGCTCTCCCCCGGGCAATCTCATTAACTTTTATATGTACCTACATCCTCCTAAGGTCCACGTAAATCAACGCTTATCTTCATAACACGTCCAATAAGACATTTACGTTTATTTTATATTAAATACAGAGACTGCCTGCTCCAGTCGCACTACTACCTCACGCCTTCCACTTTCTTAGCACCCTCGACTGTCACAAAAACTACCTCTGAGGTACTGACAACTCCTTTTGTGCAAATAGGCCGCTGTTCATCTCTATATGGCATAGCCACTATACCTATGCTGAAGTCAGCAAGCTATGGGTCTTCCACGATTTCCCCTGTCGCTTTTTTGATCTCTGATGTTGCCGATCCTCACTTTTCCGCTTGCCAGCCCAACGGCTGGGATCATCGGGATCCCGCCAGCCAGTTCCATTTCAGTCCAGCCGTATGTCCTAGCTACTGGACATACTTTGAAATGCGACGCACATCCACTAAATTTGGAAATGAAAACCTTGCTTATTACTCCACTGCGTACTGTTGTGCTAGGTTTATATATAAATACCATTCTGATATATTCAAAACAGATCACTAAGCCTATCCACTCATTTCAGCGACTATCAACTATGGGATAGATATCAATCTTCCCCTATAACCAGCCTTACAGCGCCTTATTACCGATATACAGAGGCCGGATGGACCTCAACCACTGTAACAATATGGTCCACCGGAACCAAGACAACAAAGGTCTTTACAGAAGGATATATGGCCCACGCAGTATGGGAGATATCATGGGCGGCCTCGGACACGGTGAGCATGTCTCCAACACTACCGCCGCTTGATTCGGGGGAGTACTTTTCGACCTGGGTGCTAGGACAGAGCCTCACGATGCCTTCCCTAGAACCGACTAAGGATCAGAATGACCCGACACTTACGACCCTAGGATATTTTCTCATGGTTGGCCTTCCACTTATTGGCGTCGAGATCATTGCATGCAGCGTTTGGTGTTGTTTCACGATTCGACGAGCAAATCGTCGGGAGGCGGCCCAGTTGAAGCAGTAGCGATTGGAGCACCCAACTAGGTAGCCTATAGAAGGCTTGGTTTAGGCAATAATAGCCATTTCACTTTAGTTCATCTTCATATTCTTCCTTCTCTTTTTAAAATTCTTGTCTAGCGGAACCAACAGCCGGAAGGTGTGTGAGGGCGTGACGACCTCGCCCAGGATAGCTCTGAGGCCTGGCCCCGGGGATAATATTGATTATATAATGGGAAGTGATCGCCTGACTTTCCAAGAAGTTGAGCGGGGCGTGCTCGGTTTTACCCACAGATCTAAAGCGGCAAGAGGTGGGCACTAAAATGGAAGTGGAAAGGCGTCCTTCTGTACAGATGAGGTCCAGGAGCCTTTTAAATTGTCCCACAGGCCCCCAAGGAATAGCCTCTTCTCCTAAGAAATAACCGTGATGGACGTCAAATCGCTACCAGATTTCCGATTCTTCCCATATCCAGTCAAATATCCATCTGTCGAGTCTAAAGAACTACTGCCAACAGATGATCCAATTACCCTCAACACTTCGTCCTCATGGACTTACTGCGGACCCCTCTTAACCCTCGAATCATGTAATCTGCCATCCTCTTTTAACACCTGGGCAGAAGCCACAATAAGCGGCTCAATAATGCCCTCCTTATTCTCCTTCCTGGCATACGTCCACGATTTCCTGACCAAAAATAACCAGTCCCACTACTGGCTCACAATCAGAGCAAGCAAAGGCTCGGACGAATTCGACATCCCACGCTGGCACACAGATGATTTATTCTTCTCTCCCCTCCAACCACCAATAAACCACGCAAGGCGTCAATCACTCTTCTCGCCAATCACTAATCTACTCAAATCCACCTGGGCAGCACCAACAAATCAAGATCTCTCAATCCCAATCTCACCCTCCAACCCCGAAACCGAGCACCATCACCACCAACTTACAGCCCCAACCGCCCAAATCCCCTCCATAAGCCCGACCCCAACAAACTGGAAACTCACAACAACCCTCCTTGGCCCCGGGACCTTGTTCATCCCACCTGCGACAAACCGCCTAGCACGCGCCACGCAACAAGCCGCCAAAACAGCCGCCCGCGCCGCAGACCCAGATCACGTCTGCGTCTCTGTGCGCTGTGTCGGCTGCGCCATGGCGGCGGAGTCGGTGCGAGAACAGCTAGCCCTTGAGCTGGGCGGGCATGGGATTGTGCAGGCGTCGGTGGGAGAGTGTGTTTTCTTCCGGGTTGGCGAGGATGATGGCGCGGTGCATTCCGAGCCGCGATCGCATGGTGATCGGGTGTTTGTTAATGTTGTCCCTGGCCATGAGGCGGACCTGAAGGCTCTTATGGGGAAGTGGGGGATGGAGTATCCGCGGGCTTGGTGTGTGGGGTTGCCATTGGTTATTGGGGAGGGAGAGGAGTGTTTGCGAGATGTCGGGGGTGAGATTTGATTTCTTTATTCGTTAGTATGAACACATCTTAGGATTCTTTGGTATAGATGGTGGTTCTGTTGTTGACCAGGCGTATATCCGATAGCCAATAGCTGGGAGAGCTGGTCATATATGGGAATCAACTCCATTTTTTGTTTGTATAGTTGAAAACAATATATCGTCAGTATACAAAGTGCTCCACAGACAGAAACATCCCGACGTCACATGGCATCTACAACAATAACGGAATGCCAAGCCGCTAGTCCCAAACCGTAGTTTATGTTACCAAATGTAAATCCGCTGAGTGGCCAACTTGAAGAAATCGAAATTGACATGAAGCCCTACATCCGAAAGTTGACATCCGCGGAGAAAGAGAGCAGAGTTGCGCCTTTAACGGCACACATGAGGTTTTGCTCAGTACCGGTTCACGGGTGTATGGCTGATGGAGGTTCTTCCTTTATATCCCCGATAGGGTTGAACTTCTAGTGTGCGGATTGAGATCATTAGGAACCCAAGAACCCTACAGAGCCTAGAGCTTACATAGTATCTCAGTACAACAGAAGCCCAGCATGGCACACGTCCCTCATAGATCGGTGACGCTGTCCCGCCCGACGACTTGGAATTTCGACATCGATCGGTATATGAATCCATTCGTGCCGGCACCACGATGGCATCTCATACCACGACCTGTCGCCCATATGCTGGGCTATCGGGATAAACCACCCAAGCCAATGGGCAACATCGTGGTCGCCTTATGGTCGTTGGTTGGAGCATTTTGTGGTGTGGCTTTGGTGGCATCTGTTTCGAAACGGGTGCCTTCTTTTGAAGCGCGTGATGCGCCAGTGATTATTGGCAGTTTTGTGAGTCGCGGTCTGATGTCTGATGCGAGAGCAGACTGAAGTACGAAAACAACATAGGGCTGACTCTATGCTTCTTTGATAATAGGGTGCGGCGGCAGTTATTGAATTCGGTGCCATCGAATCGCCCTTCGCACAACCACGCAATGCGATCCTGAGCCAGGTCATCGCCTGTTTCTTCGGTGTCGGGATATCAAAATTGTTCGCCTTGAACCCTCATGCTGAAGCGTATACTGAGCTCGGGGGTGCTCTTGCTTGCGGACTTACCACGGCTGTCATGATTCTCACCAATACTACACACCCGCCCGCGGGTGCGACTGCTGTTCTGGCAGTGACGCACGCTCAAACTGTTGCTCTGGGCTGGTTTCTGTTCCCGGTCATGTTGCTTGGACTCGGACTTATGCAGGCTGCGGCCGTGATCATTAACAATGTGCAGCGTCGGTATCCTTTGTACTGGTGGACGTCACACCCTCTGTCGCGGTCTCGAGGGGATGTTGAAAAGGCTAGTCATAAGGAAACGCCGAGTTTTCCTAGTCATTATGAGGATAGCCTGACTGATGTTCCCCGACGATTGGTAATAGAACGTGGTGATATTTCAGTGCCGGATGGGATATTGCTTTCTGTCGAGGAACAAGAAATGTTGGAGAGAATCAGTGACAGACTTTGAAGAGGTATAAAATATATTAGCATATCTCTTCCAAATATAGCCCCTCTCTCCTTTTTTCCCTTTGTACCTTATCGTCCAGTCGCGTATCACACAAATCAAAGGTGGCAAATAAACACCTCAGGCATCGACTGCGGTGACGTCTCTCCCAATCAGCATCCACTTATAACGGCCCACTGATTGATTTTTTTTTTTGGTGTAAAAATTTCTTAATTGAATTGCCAACACGCACACTCCCAAGGCAAAAGAATAAATTTATAAGAGAAAGGTACGTTTTACTCTCAAGTCTTCTATTTCTCTCAAACTCACAATCGATAGGATTCTATCGATAAGGGCAAACCACCAACTCCACTGCTCTACGCCCCTCCATTTCCTGTCCGCCCCGCCAGGCGATCCACTCAGTCTTTTTGCTTTTCTCTTCAATCTCTTTTCGCATTGTCATCCTTTCTCCTCTCCGTCCCTCTGCCTTCCGTCCCTTAATTTTCTCCTTAACCCCCCCTTTTTTTTATACCGTCACACCCGCAACCATGGTTTCCGCCTCAAAGGCTGCCCGCATGGCCAAGCGTGCCGACGAGAAGAAGCCCAAGAAGGACGTCAAGGTCGAACTCGATGCCCACGGAAAACCCATTGTCGGAGATGCGCCTGCTACCAAGGATCAGTCCGCCGTTGATAAGCTCACAGCCCAGATGGATAAGCATGGTCTGTCCGATCGTGTCACCACCGGTGTGCTGTCATCTCTCCCCGCCTCTCGCGACGTTAAGATCACCTCTTGCTCCCTTGTGTTCCACGGAAAGGTCCTGGTCACCGATTCCACCCTCGAGCTGACCTTCGGCCGTCGCTACGGTCTCCTCGGTGAGAACGGTTGCGGAAAGTCCACTATCCTCAAGTCGATTGCTGCCCGCGAGTACCCCGTTCCCGAGCACATCGATATCTACCTTCTGAACGAGGGTGCACCCCCCACCGAGTTCGGCGCCCTTGACTGGGTTGTTCGCGAGGCCGAACGCCAGTTGGAAGATATGGAGAAGAAGGCCGAGGAAGTTCTTGAGAATGACGGCCCTGATAGCCCTATCCTTGAAGACCTATATGACGTACGTATTTTTCGAGTTTCATTCTCTATGGTTGCAAACAAGAGGCTAACTATCATATACAGCGCATGGACAAGATGGATCCTTCCACTTTCCACGTTCGTGCCTCCCTTATTTTGACCGGTCTCGGCTTCAACAAGCACACCATCAACAAGAAAACCAAGGACATGTCCGGTGGTTGGCGTATGCGTGTTGCCCTCGCCAAGGCTTTGTTCGTCAAGCCCTCTTTGCTCTTGCTTGATGACCCCACTGCCCATTTGGACTTGGAGGCTTGCGTGTGGCTCGAGGAGTACCTCAAGAAGTGGGATCGTACTTTGATCCTGGTTTCTCACTCCATGGATTTCCTGAACGGTGTCTGCACTACCATGCTTGACATGCGTGGCCAGAAGCTCCTCTACTACGGTGGTAACTACGATTCTTACCACAAGACCCGTAGTGAGCAGGAGACCAACCAGGCCAAGGCCTACACCAAGCAGCAGGAAGAAATCCAGCACATCAAGAAGTTCATTGCTTCCGCTGGTACCTACGCTAACTTGGTGCGTCAAGCCAAGTCTCGCCAGAAGATTCTCGACAAGATGGAGGCCGATGGTTTCATTCAGCCCGTCGTTGCCGACCGTGTCTTCACCTTCCGCTTCGCCGATGTTGAGAAGCTTCCTCCCCCAGTTCTCTCCTTCGACGATGTCAGTTTCTCCTACTCCGGTAAATGGGAAGACACCCTCTACGAGCACCTCGATCTCGGTGTCGACATGGACTCCCGTACCGCCCTGGTCGGCCCCAACGGTGTCGGCAAGTCTACTCTGCTCCGTCTCATGACCGGCAAACTCAGCCCCATCGGTGGCCGTGTCTCCCGTCACACTCACTTGAAGCTTGGTGTTTACAGCCAGCACTCTTCCGAGCAGCTCGATCTCACCAAGTCTTCCCTTGAGTTCGTCCGTGACCGCTTCCCCGAGAAGTCCCAGGATTACCAGTACTGGCGCCAGCAGCTCGGCCGTTACGGTCTGAGCGGTGAGGGTCAGACTGCCCTCATGGGTACTCTGTCCGAGGGTCAGAAGTCTCGTATCGTCTTCGCCCTGCTTGCCATTGAGTCCCCCAACATGATTCTTCTTGACGAGCCTACCAACGGTCTCGATATCCCCACCATTGATTCTTTGGCCGATGCTATCAATGCCTACAGCGGTGGTGTCGTCGTCGTGTCTCACGATTTCCGTCTCCTCGACAAGATTGCCAAGGACATCATGGTCTGCGAGGACAAGACTATCCGCCGCTGGGATGGCTCCATCGGTGACTACAAGAACTACCTCCGTAACAAGATGTTGTCTGCCGGCGCCGTTTAAAGGCCTTCTTTATGTTTCTACTTTGTTCAACTTCCTTTTTTTCCCCCTTTGATGACGAAATGCTAGACGAGAACTGAAGGAATACAAATGCCCAAATGGCACTAAAAGTTTGGTTCCCGCAGGGACACAACAAAAAGTTCCTTGGGTTGGGATGGGTTTCATTTATTTTCTTTTTGTCCGTTAGATCGTTTGTCCTTTCCCTCCTTTCCGAATAGATTTTGGGTGGAGGATTGGACCTTTGCGTTTTATTGCTATGAACTACCCCTTTTCGATTGGACATGATTCCATCTGTTTTTTTGTCTTATGCATCCTTGATAGAGTATCTAGTCCTCTCCGAGGTGAATATAAGGGATGCCATTTAGGCTTGATTGTATCCATACTGTTTTTTGAAAAGGCTGTATTCTCTCAGTCTTCGCGTACGGTGCTACTTGTACACATGACTGAAGTTTGTCTAGCTTTACTTCCCGATGTCTTGTCTACATGTATGTAGACACTCTTCCCCATCAACAATGCTCTCTCTTATGACCCTTATCGGCCGAATCTATTCGATGTTATATCAATGGTTATAATTGACACTGCCTATTGCCCTCTAGATCTCCGAAATCGGTTATCCCTACAATATCTACTCTACAACTCCATGACTAAACAATAAGCACCATCAAGATAAACATATTCAAAAAGGCAACGCATCCAAAATCTCGACTATTAAATCCGCAAGTATCAACGGATCTCCACCGTTAGCAAGTTCCTCCATGATAACAGTCAATTCCCACTTAATCTCGAAGCAAATCTCCTTAATAGAAAGCGGACCCCAGCGCGCACGCACGCGGTTATCACCCCTGATCCCGAACTCGCCAATCTCCCCAAGGAATCCAATCTGAATGACGCGCTCGCCGAGCTCTTCCAGCCGTGTCGCGATATTCTCTATATCAGGGCTGGGGGGTGGGCTCAGGAGAACGAATACTTGACACTGCAGCTTGTGGGTGAAGGCTTCGCAGGCTTTTGTATAGATCTCCTTAAAGTTCTCCGGGTGTATGCGAGATCCGTCCATCGTGCTGGTGTGTATGTATGGGTGAGTTAATATGGGATGGGACGCGTGGGGGTGTATTTATGTAAGTCCTGTTGGCGATGACTTGTATTTGGTTCTTTGTTTGAAAGGAGACAATGAAGGCTACTATGGCCATTGATGATGTTCTTTGTTTCTTGAGATATCGCCACTGGTAATCGCATGAGAATAACAAGAGACGAAAGACCAATTCTCGAACTTGGTTCACCATGCTTGATCAGAGGAAGCAAACCTGTTCCTATCCGATGATGACAGGAATGTGTACTTTCCTCTGTCGGGCTTGAACTCGGATTTTAGGTCTATGTAGGCCGAGAGGTCTAATAGCTATGTCTAGGATCTGGAAATTTGGAAATGTATCATCAAGCCTGACGTTTGCTGCATCTAGAAGTGTGGTTCTGGTATTTGATATTAAAATATTTATGTTTGTAGATTCAATGCTTTGCATACTCATTACTGCTTGGTTCGCTGGGTGACCACCTCCGGACCAAAAACATCACCGTCCTGACGGACGATTTGTTCTTGTTCCAATTTCCGCTTTTTCGCCAGGCGTTCTGTTTCGCTCTCAGAAGTGGCCATTCCAGTGTCACTTTGAACCGCGATGAATGGCTGGGCTGTATCCCGTTTCCTAGCGGCAGCTAGATTCACCTTCTCGGGGTTCTGACAATGATATAGTTTCTTTGCGATGCGCTTGAGGCTTTTCATTTGCGCAGGGTCCGAGGAGAGAGGTGTGTAGGATTGGAGAAGAGCAGAGCATTCGGTCAAAACGTGATGAAGCTTGGAGCGGATTTCGTATAAAGGGTTCACCAGGCCATTTTCGTCTGTTTCGGGGGTAGGGATTGTGGCTGTAACAGGACCACCAAGTTTGACATCCAGCAAAAACTCGGCTAGCGGACGATCTGCCAGTAAAAAGGCAGAAAACCAGATCTGGGATGGTGTGTACAAGAAGTAGGCATCTGTCATCTGCGCAGCGGATTTCAGCAGCTCACGAGTTGTACCGTGGGCTCGAGCGATTCGATCTGACATTGAGGACGACGGGACGGGAGGAGGTGCGATGGACAGCAATCCTTGTTGGAGATCTTCCGCAGTCTCATGTGGTAGATGGGGAGCTGGCTGGCCTTGACCTTGTGCGATGGCTTGTAGTTCCATGACGCCGCCTTCAAGTCCCCGGAATGGATGCCGTACATCAAACGTGAAACGGAGTCCCTGCATGAGCAGGAATTCCGGTGCGATGACGTCCTCCGTCGCTGTGTCACCAGGAATTCCATCTGCAAATTGCCGGAGAGAGATATAGTAATTATCGGTTTTGGTCGCGACGAAGAGCGCACAGGCCATGATGGACTTTGGATGGTAAGTCATGGGTGAATTGGTTAGGTAGAAGCGGCGGAGGTATTGAATCGCGGTGGCCTGTATGCGCAGAATGAGAAAGGTCAGCTTCTCGAGATTTATTTGCAATGGTTTCCAAACGGAGTATGAAGTCCCCGGGAGCTTAACGTACCCGGACCATTGTCGGGATTGGTGGCTTGTATGTCTCTCCGAGCTCCAGCGTCTTCTCGCAGTAATACCGCACGAGAACGAGCTCCTCCTCTGGTGTCAAGCATTCGACATCTTTCTCATCTTTATTCTTGATTTCCATATTGCTTTCCGGCAGTGGTGTTCCCGCCGCGGAGGATGCAGTCGACTGATGAGTTTCGCGCGATCTGCGCAAAGCGGCGCGTACGCGCTCGCTGGCAACGGCATTTGTTGAGGCTCTGAGAGATTGCAGAGATGGCTCAGTGTATGACCACAGCCGGTACTGGGATGAGGCACGGTAAATGTCGTCTTCAATCATGGCGCCGGTGCTTTTCACCTGCTGGAAGAACCAAAGGCTAGAAACCTTTAATCTTGGCCAGGGATGACGGTAGGGTGGTTAGAGTATGACTAGAAAGAAATACCGAGCACGAGGAGGTGGAAAATTCGGGCAGTTTTGAATATGAGAATAAGTATTCGACAATTATCAATGAGCCCAGCAATTAATCCACTTGGGGTGATCCAAGAGAGAACAATGAAGGTTGGAGCTGGGTGTGCTTATCGATAACACGAACCCTCGCTTTCATGGACAGTTCCGCCTGGACATCAAATCAATATAATTGTTCTTCGGTCTTATTTTATTGTTTTCAATATCGATTAAAAGCTATATACCAAATATCTGACATGCATAAACCACCCGATGCAATCCGTTCATATTCCATATGTGCTTTTTTCATCCAGAGTTCATCGCAAACACCAGGAAATACATCACTCACCGAGAAGTCGGGCGGTAATATCACCCATACGACCTTCTTCTAACTCATAGTCTTGACCTCCTCTTCGTTCAACACCGGCAAATCGGAAAGCAGCCACAACACGCTCAACGTCGAAGCCCATGCTGCCAAAACGGTCAACCAAATTCTTGTTGTATCCATCATATCTGTAGATGATAGTCAGCAATCATACTCAATGGATGGCAGAAGAATGACTCACTTTGCAAGACTGTCTTCGACAGCTGCTTGCCGAGTGTCATCTAGGCTTGATCCGCCTCCATTGTCAGCACTACGCACGGGAGCTCCAGCATACACAACTGCCCAGTCGCGCGCAACACGCTCAAATTCTTTGGGTGTCTTGAGAAGCATATTAGCCACTTCAGCGTCTTGAGGATCTTTGGGCTCGGGTGTGCTGAGCAAAGATTGCAGCGAAAGCAGAGCGGACTTGATGGTCAGAACTGGCGACCAAGCACTAGAAAGTGTGTCAAGGCAGATTGCACCCTACATCGGCTATCAGAATCCAATTTTTCTCACATGTATATTGTGAAAAGGACACTGACCGTTTGGCTGCTGACATTCGGATGCCACACTTTGGTCTCAAACCTCATGGTAGGTGGTCGGAAAGGGTAGTCGGTGGGGATTTTGATATCGATGTTGTAGGTGCCACCTTCATAAGGGGTTCCAGGTGGCCCTGGAAATGATCCCCTTAGATGAGTGACATCGTCCTGGTTACCAAATGGCTCAACCTTGATTCGAGAGTGGGCATCGGCGTGAATGTCCGTAATTTCCTTTCCAATGCGACGCATACGATTGCTAGCCATGGTGATTCGAGGACTCGTTTCAGAAAGAGGTTAAACAAGAGATGTAGGAGGATGAGACCGCTTTATGTGTAAATTGTGGAGTCAGATAGATCTATTCTCGTCTTGTCAAAGAGCGCACAGATTGTGGAAACTGCCGTGGAGAGGAAGACGGAGTGGGGCTAATAGTAGGAGAATGGTGTTAGGAAGGATGCAGATCAAGTAGAGAATATCACACCCAGAGTACGAAATACCCGAGGGAATTGAAAGGAACTCAAGGAAAACGAGGATCTCACCAGATGGAGGGGAACCTTTGAACTATACGGGAATTCAGTATGAGTGATGAGCTCAAACACCTGTCACCTGATATATGCACCTGATATATAGACCTCGAGAAAGAATACAATTAAACCTGGATTGCGTAAGGTAAATCTCAGTATAGAGCCTCGGTAGAATATGAATTTCTTTGATTGCCCTCGAGAAAGTCGGAGGTACAAGCAAGGTGCCGATAAGACAAGGCGCTAAGGCAACAATACGTAGATGACGCAGTCGCGGCCTGAGGCCTACATAGTCACGTGTGGACCTAACAGCTTCCAGCTCGCTCAGCGTCTAACCTCCGGCGATACCACATCTACATTGACAATCCATCCCTTTCGACTCATTTCCCTTATCATTCCATACCACTAAAGGCTCGAGATACAGCCCACTTTGATTTTATTTGCACCTTCACACCAGGGATTGTAACTGTCTCCCTCTCGGTGGCTGACAAACATGGTGAGCGCCCCAATCTTCCCAGCCTTTGGGAGGCCATCTCGATTTACATTCTAACACTCAAAACTAGGGTCAACAGCAGTCTAATTTGGGCGGCGGCCCTGGAGGCGATGGACGCGATGACAAGGATAAGAAGGTATGTTCATACTCATTTCCTCTGTTACACGACTAGTGCTGAGACCATCTTTCATTAGAAGGACAAGCCCAAATACGAACCTCCCCCACCACCTACCACCCGTCTTGGAAAGAAGAAGCGCAAGGCTGCAGGCCCAAGCACTGCATCAAAGCTCCCCGATATCTACCCTACATCGCGATGCAAGCTACGATACCTTCGCATGCAGCGTGTTCATGACCACCTCCTGTTAGAAGAAGAGTACGTTGAGAACATGGAGCGGATGCGCAAGGCCAAGGCCCAAGCCTCTCAGGATCCTGCCAGCCGAGGTGGTGACTTGGATGTGATGGACCGGAACGCTGATGAGCGGAGTCGAGTCGATGACATGCGAGGCAGCCCGATGGGCGTCGGCAACTTAGAAGAGTTGATTGATGATGACCATGCTATTGTTTCAAGCGCCACTGGCCCCGAGTACTACGTCTCGATCATGTCATTCGTCGATAAAGATCTCCTCGAGCCGGGTGCCAGTATTCTTCTACACCACAAGTCAGTGTCTGTTGTCGGTGTACTGACGGAGGAATCTGACCCCCTTGTCTCGGTGATGAAGTTGGACAAAGCGCCGACAGAATCATACGCTGATATTGGTGGTCTTGAGCAACAAATCCAGGAAGTTCGAGAATCTGTGGAGCTGCCCTTGCTACACCCCGAGCTGTATGAGGAGATGGGTATCAAGCCCCCCAAGGGTGTGATTCTCTACGGTGCTCCAGGTACCGGAAAGACGCTACTTGCCAAGGCTGTTGCCAACCAGACTAGCGCGACCTTCCTCCGCATTGTTGGCAGTGAGCTGATCCAGAAGTATCTGGGTGATGGCCCCCGCCTGGTTCGTCAGATTTTCTCTGTTGCTGCTGACCATGCCCCATCAATTGTTTTCATTGACGAGATTGATGCCATCGGTACAAAGCGATACGAATCACAATCTGGCGGTGAGCGAGAAATCCAGCGAACTATGCTAGAGCTTCTGAACCAGCTGGATGGATTCGATGATCGCGGTGACGTGAAGGTCATCATGGCCACCAACAAGATCGAAACACTGGACCCGGCTTTGATCCGACCTGGTCGTATTGACCGCAAGATTCTCTTCGAGAATCCAGACCGTAAGTCGTACCCTAATGTCTGCTACTTCGTTGTGGCTTGCTAACAATTTTTAGAAAACACCAAGAAGAAGATTTTCACTCTGCACACCTCGAAGATGTCTCTCGGTGACGATGTTGACCTCGAGGAGTTCATCAACCAGAAGGATGATCTCTCTGGTGCCGACATCCGCGCTATCTGTACCGAAGCTGGTTTGATGGCCCTGAGAGAGCGCCGCATGAGGGTGCAGATGGACGATTTCCGGGCTGCCCGTGAGCGTATCATGAAGACCAAGCAGGACGGCGGTCCTGTTGAGGGTCTGTACTTGTAAGCGCTGGCAATTCTTTTGAGGCTAGAGTGCTGGAAAGCTTGCGCTGGAGACCTGTACTCAGCTAGGTCCCTTGTGTATTGTAATAATCGAGTGACGAACGAATCTAAATGGCGCACTGCCCAGCAATTTTCCTAAGTTTATCCATACACATACATCCAAAGTACGTAACAAGCCAGTTGTAGTACATGTACACACTGCGTGAGATTACCTGCGCCAAGCATACGGGATTATCATTCACGGATTGCAAACACTGCAAACAAGCTCACTATCAGGTCGGAGCCCTCTTTCCAGCTGTCGCCAAGTTTCTCACCCACACAATCATGGATGAATTCGACGAAGAAGCATTCAACAAGTTCTTTCCCTCCAGCTTTGGGAAGCAGGCGAAATCGGTTGATGTTGAGTCCCAGATTGACCGATCGAAGCGTGTTGCTGTTTCGGCTCCGAAACGCGACGGCAATGAACTAAGCACTGGCATCACAGCCCCTCGCGCAGAAGAAAGAGGGAATGATGATGAAGAGAAAGACAGTGATGATAATAGCGACCAAGACTCTGACGGTTCAGATGATGATGAGGATGAATTTCCCGTGTCGCACGAGCTCGTTCTCAAGGCTCATGAGCGTGCCGTCACCACCATGACCGTGGACCCTTCGGGGGCGCGACTAATCACAGGTTCGACCGATTGCACACTGAAACTATTTGACTTTGCCTCAATGACTCCATCCACACTCCGCGCCTTCAAGTCCGTCGATCCTTCAGCCAAGAAAGCGACGGCAGCCCAGGACACACACGCCGTGCACTATGCCGCGTTCAATCCGCTCTCCCCGAGTTATGTTCTGACTGTGACTGCCACTGCACAGCCACGGATCCTGAGCCGTGATGGTGAGATACTCACAGAATTTGTGAAGGGAGATATGTATCTGCGAGACTTGCACCATACCAAAGGACATGTGTCTGAGGTTACTTGTGGTGCCTGGAGCCCGTCTGATCCTAACATATGCGCCACCGCTGGAACCGATAGCACAATTCGTATATGGGATGCCAGCGTTGGCCGCTCACAGAAGGAGGTGATCGTGCACAAGTCACGAGCGGCTGGATCCGCTGGTCGGACCAAGATGACTGCCCTCGCATGGGGCTCCCCGAAACAAGGAGGCGCCGACATTCTGGTAGGTGCGGGTCTCGATGGGAGCCTAGTTATGTGGAGTGGAAAGGGCCCATATACAAGACCCAGCGCAGAAATCCGGGATGCTCATGTCAAAGATACATGGACAAGCAGCCTTGATATCAGTTCCGATGGAAGGCTTGTTGTCACCAGAGGTGGTGATGATACAATTAAGCTTTGGGATACCAGAAAGTTCAAGACTCCAGTCACAACCGTCACACATACCTCGACATCTTCCCGCTACCCAACGTCCAACATTCAGTTCTCTCCTTCCTCAGCCAATGTTATCACAGGCTCTGAAACCGGCCATCTGTATATTCTCAACCCCGCTACTCTCAAGCCAGAGCTCGTTACTCCTGTGACGCCAGGCTCGCCTTTGATTACTGTTCTATGGCACGAAAAGCTCAACCAGATTATGACGGGTTCCGCCCATGCCGAAACCCACGTTCTCTATAACCCGACTATGTCCACGAAAGGCGCTGCGACGGTTATGTCCAAGGCACCAAAACTCCGCCACGTCGATGAGATTGCTATCGCCGCGGATTTGAGTCAGGGATTGGCAGGTGATTCGGTGGTCGTCGGTTCCAACGGTGTGCCGCATTACAGCTCGGCAACCAGGTCTGCTCGTCATCCTACAGTAGGCTTTACAGCCTCTGGTCGCTCTCGGGATCCTCGCCGACCGTATATGCCGGTGCAGACGCCGTTTGCCAAAAATACCCCAGATGAGAAACACATCCTCGAGCATATCCCACTGAGCTCCATGCGAGACGAGGATCCACGTGAAGCACTCTTGAAATATGCCGACCAGGCGGAGAAGGAGCCTATATTCACTAAGGCATACAAGGAGACTCAACCAAATGCCATTTACGCGGAACTGAGTGACGGCGAAGAAGGACCGGAAAAGAAGAAAGCAAAGCGATGATCTCCATGGGAATGTACTACATATTCACCATGATTTTGATAACAAAAATGTGCAGACTCAAAATCAGCTGCCTGTGCAATATACAGTATGTATCACATCTTGTAGTTTCATAAAAATCCCAAATCGAATCGGATCTAGCTCCTTACATTCGGTCTGGGTTGTCGCTTCTTTGTTGCTCATGACGTCCCCCTTCGAGCTCGACGATCCCAACTGCCCACCCGAACCAATCATAGCTATAGAAAGAATCACAAGAGCTTTGACCTCGCGCAAGCGTCGCTGTTGGGTTTGATTCAATTCGTATCTGCACTGTGAAACGCTAAATTAACGCGAAGGCTTCCGTGGCCGCACGGGGCCTTGGAAGCTTTGGAGATGGCCCTAGCCCGGGGGCCCCGGGGGTTGTTTGGTGCTGACATATCAATTGTCTCCGCGCCTCCGCTCTGTGTATTGCCGCCCACCCAAACCTCATCCTCTTTACTATTATTTGTGGTGATAATCTTCGCGCGAGAACGTCGGATCACCCGGAACAGAATGCGGTCTTTTGCGACTTGAGACCAAATGCCCACCGTCAAATCTGGGAGCTCGTTTTGATCGGCTGTACCGCCGGAGAGCTGAGGTGTATTAGGGGTGCTTGACAACTAGGAAGGCTTCCTCGCCAAACCGTGCGATAAGCAGTACTAGACAAGTGAAGTCGCATTATTTCAGACGAACGGATGGCATTCTTTCAGTCGTCATTGGTAGCAAGCCTGCTACCCGGTCTTCTTTCTTCGGCCGTCTCCCCCGCAGCATCATCCACACTCGCGACTTCTTCTATCCCCCAACTCTTCGTCGCGCCATCAAATTCCACCTCAGAAACCCCTCATGATCATGACGGGGGTAACGGGGGAAGCATGCATGAATGGTCATCGCTGATCGGCATTATCGCGGCCCTATGCGGCAACATTCTGATATCACTAGCCCTCAATATCCAACGATACGCACATATTCGGATCGCAAGAGAATGGGAACAGGACAAGAATCGCAACGGGGAACTTGGAAACAACGGAATACGTGCTGGATCGAGGGGAAGGTCCCGGGATCTGTACCGAGACTCTGAGCAGGATGCTTTTGAGCCTTATCGAGACGATGGCAACGACACCGAGGGGAGGAACAGTGGTTCGAGCTCGCGGGACAATAGCACCGGAAGCAAGGATGGCGCAAACAACAACCGCAAATCATACCTCAAATCTCCGTACTGGTGGGTTGGAATCGTGCTCATGGTTGTGGGAGAAATGGGCAATTTCATGGCCTACGGATTTGCACCGGCGTCGATTGTCTCGCCTTTGGGTGTTGTGGCTCTGATATCGAATTGCATTATTGCGCCATGCTTGCTCAAGGAGCAATTTCGCAAACGAGATCTCTGGGGCGTGCTCGTCTCTATTGCTGGTGCCGTCGTTGTGGTTCTCAGTGCTAAATCTTCTGAAGAACAAATTGGACCTCATGAAATTTGGGTGAACATCACGCGATGGGAATTCCAGCTCTATCTCGGATTGACTACCTCGTTGATTATCGGTCTCATGTGGGCTAGCCGCCGGTATGGCTCGAGATCAATTCTTATCGATGTTGGGCTCGTTGCATTGTTTGGTAAGTCTCTATCTAGCAATTTTTAGTTTTGGGCCTCTTCTTTTGTATGTTGTTGCTAATTCGTATAACACAGGCGGATACACTGCTCTTTCTACGAAGGGTGTCTCTTCGCTTCTGTCTGGCACATTGTGGCATGTTATTACATTCCCTATCACCTATCTACTTGTCTTCGTCCTTGTCTTCAGCGCATTGATGCAAGTCCGTTACATTAATCGTGCTCTACAACGCTTCGATTCCACCCAGGTGATTCCGACGCAGTTTGTTCTCTTCACTCTTGCTGTTATCATAGGAAGTGCAGTCCTTTACCGTGACTTTGAATCGATAACGGCCGATCGTGCGACGAAATTTGTTGGCGGATGTCTGTTGACTTTCCTCGGGGTTTCCTTCATCACGAGCGGCAGAGTCCGTGGCGACGACGAGTCGTCGTTTTCATCGGAAGACGAGGAAGGGTCCATTGGTTTGCTCAGTGGCGAAAGATATCAAGACAGAATTGATTTGTCTCCGCCTGGTCACCAATTGCCGAAGACATCAGATGTTTCCACAGAAGCACAATATGACGTTCCACAGTCCCCGAGAGGGTCCATATTGAGCCAAGGCACCGATGAACTTGATGATGATCAGTCTACTCCTAGAGGTATCCTTTCTGCCGCACCCTCTTCGCCTCGTGCATCCCTTATCGATGCATCCCCTCTGTCTGCTCCATCGTTTGACTACACTTCACCATTGCGGCCCCCATCTCACATGTCCAACCCATGGGCAGACATCCAAGATGAGGCTCTTGTGACACCGGAGTCTGATATCCGGCCCGTTACTCCTCCCGGACAGGAAGATGAGGCAGTACAATCCTCAACCGTCCTTTTGCGGTTTCCTCCTGCACCTGGTCTTGAAGAAGCGGGGACGAACGGAAATGCTGGTACAGTACGACGTGCTTCATCCCCCACACTTTTGGACCAATCCAGCCACCCCATTCGCAACGAAACTCCCCTTGAAACACCATCGCGGCGTGCTCTGCGCAGCTCTATCTCTCATCGTTTCTCCCCTGGGCCTCTGCTTCCCACACTTTCTGGTGGCTTCACTGCAGTGGTCGCTGATTCTATCCGGCGTGGCGATGGTAGCCCTCTCAAGGATCGACCAAGGCGGAGATTGGGACGTCGGCGTCAACTCGATGGCGCCTTTGCAGATCCGTCTCTAGTTGAGGGAAACAATGACACGGCGCTTTCACTTGCAACTGCTCGACTCCAGTCCGCCACTCAACCATCGGACAGACCTGCGGAGGCGGGCCGTTCCATGTCAGCTCTCGCAACAGACATCAATACCGCGACAAACGTAAATACCACACCAGATCAACCCACCAACGAAGATGTGACCCGTCTTCGCAGCTTGAGTGACTCGTGGAGTGGTGGACTTGCGTGGCTGGGTGGTGCTCTCCGCAAAACCCAGAACACCAAAACAGCTGACAGTGCTGCTGCAGAACATGAGACGCAGCCTGGGCCAAGCTATAACCCCGGTGATTCTGCCGAGACAGAAGCTCGGCGATAATCACTCCAGGATTCCCTCGCTCTGATGCATTATTAGCGCAGTTCATTAAAGTGGTCATCTCACTTGAACTCATTTCCCCCCTTTTCCTCTTTCCTCGATTCTTCTCCTTGGCGTTTTTTTCTGGTATATTTCTATCGGTACATTCTTGTAATTGGCATTGCATTCGGGTACATCGTTTAAGCATCTATCAATGTATTATTTCTTTCTTTTCACATTGTATACTTCATCTACGGGGAAGCTCTCAGCGTTATCAGCCACTAATCTTACTTTTGGCCTCTTATCCCTTCAATTTATCCATATTGATCATCTGCCACAATTCTTCAGCCCCATGTTCTGGGGGTATCTCATCTCCGGGATGAAACGGCTAGCCCTAATAGGTGGAAAAAGCTGTAAACCCATGCCACCGCCCAGAAGGCCCGTCTAGTTACCCCAGATGTCTTCATTATCTCCACTTTTCAAATGAATTTAACCGAACAGCCGACAGTTATTTCCCCTCAACCCCAGGCCGCCATGCCAGTGTGGAGGCGGGGATATTGCTCCGTCTCCTTGTAGTGCTAGCTCGCTTCAAAACGACGCCAAGCGGAGCACTACTGCAGCCGTTGAGGCTAGCTTGATCCATTCTGGTGTTGCAAGACGGCTTCATTTCCGCTGCACAATGGTGTGAGCTACCTGCCTTTTTCAATATACTTCGATTAACAGGATCATTAAATCATGCCATGCGATGCGACTAGTCTCTAGTCGAATTGCCTGTATCCACAGCGCAAGGATGTCCATTGCGGGCTTGCATGAACTTATATGCAAGAGCTTCCCCAGGAATTTATTTTTCTTCCAGTCTCACGCTAGTCAGTAGACAACAGTTCTTGTCCATTGAATTTGGAAAAGAAGTTGTCTTGTCATCAAGATGGTGGCCAATATTCTTTCCAATGGGCTGCTGCTCGTGCAGCTCTTTGCTGCCCTAGCTCTGGGAAAACCGAGCAACACCCCTCTGTACAAGGATCCTAAGGCTTCAGTGGAAAATCGAGTGAAAGACTTGATGGGCCGGATGACTATTGAGGACAAGATGTCCCAGTTAATGCAGGGTATGGTTTTAGCTCAATTGCCGCCATACAGGGGGTTCTAATTGCTAATGGATTCTTGTACAGGTGATCTTTCCAATTGGATGAACACAACCTCGGGAGAATTTAACTACACCGGCCTGGTCACCAACATGGAGCTGAAGGCAGGCATGTTCTATGGTATGAAGTCCTCTGCTTGACTGTTAAGTCCTTTTCCATCAGTCCGCAGAAACAAAAAATATTAATGGTTTGCAGCCGGACAGGACGTTTCTTGGGACTGGCTCTCCGAGAACATCAAGAGAGCACAGGACTACCTCGTCCAGAACACTACTCTGGGAATTCCAGCCATTGTTCAGAGTGAGGGTATTTACTCCAAGGCTACTGTCTCCAGCTATGTTAGACCCCGAGCTGATGACATTTCTTGTACCAGGTATTCACGGATTCATGATTGGTAATGCCACCATCTTCAATTCGCCCATTGGAATTGGATGCTCGTGGAACACAGATGTAAGCGGCTACCGTTCCTGCATTGTCATGCATAGAGTTCTTGCGATCTAACACAGTATTGCGCAGCTTGTCGAAAGTATGGCAGGAATTATTGGACAGGAAGCCAAAGCGCTTGGTGTTAACCAGCTCTTCGCCCCTGTTGTTGATCTCGCTCGTGAGCTTCGATTCGGTCGTGTGAGTTTCATCTATATGTTAATACATTCAGCGAAATGAAGCTAACAACAGAGACAAAAGGTCGAAGAAACCTACTCCGAGGACGCTTATCTCGCCGGCGAAATTGGTTATAGCTACGTCAAGGGAGTGCAGGGCAAGGGCGTGTCGGCTATGGTCAAGCACTTTGCGGGTGTCAGTGCCCCCGAGCAGGGACTCAATACCGGCCCAGTTCACGGCGGTGAAAGAGAGCTGCGCACCACGTACGTCAGCTCCAAGCTTAGAAACTAAGCAGTTGACTAACCATTGCATAGCTGGCTGCCTCCTTTCAAGCGTGCTATCATCGATGGCGGTGCTTACTCCATCATGGCTGCGTACCACTCGTAAGTTCCACTCTGGTCCGATTTGTCTTATGCCATTCTAACATCCGTTTTTAGATGGGACGGAATTCCAGCAGTCTCTGACTACCACACTCTCACTGAGATCCTGCGCGGAGAATGGGGATATGAATACTTTGTCATGACCGATGCCGGTGGCAGTGACAGAGTGTGCGCCTACTTCAAGCTTTGCGAGAGCAACCCTATCGATAGCGGAGCGGTTACCACGCAGCTGCTGAATGCTGGAACCGACGTTGAGATGGGCGGCGGCTCATTGTAAGCTCTATTGAAACCCGCACGATGCAGCTACAGACACTGACTATTGAATAGCAACTTCAAGAAGATTCCCGAGCTTGTCGAGTCCGGCAAACTCGACGTTGAGCTTGTGGACACTGCTGTCTCTAGATTGCTCCGGGTCAAGTTCGAGATGGGTCTTTTCGAGAACCCGTACCCTGGTGCTCCTAATGGCCAGTGGCCCAAGCTTATCAACAGCCCCAAGGCCGTGAAGATCGCCAGACAATTGGATACGGAGTCTATCGTTCTCCTTGAGAACCATGAAAATGTTCTGCCTCTGAAGAAGTCGAGCAAGGTTGCGGTAATTGGGCCTATGGCTGCTGATCTCGTGAACGTAAGTCACCATTCATTCCCCCTTGCTACTGGGGTTATTAACGACGTGTATAGTACGGTGACTACGTTGTCTACAAGAGTCAATACCGCGGTGTCACTCCTCTCGAAGGTATCAAGGCTGCAGTCAAGGACAAGTCTCAGGTCCACTACGCCAAGGGATGCAACCGTGATAGCAATGACCAGTCAGGCTTTGCAGAGGCAATTGAGGCCGCAAAGAAGTCCGACGTGGCCGTTGTCGTTGTCGGAACCTGGTCTCGCGACCAGGGAGAACTCTGGACTGGATTGAACGCAACGTGAGTAAACCAAGCCTAGCTCAAGATGTATCCTAAAGTGTGAATACTAACAGACACAAAGCACTGGAGAGCACGTTGACACAGATGATCTGGCCCTTGTTGGCGCCCAGGGACCCCTGATTAAGGCCATTGCCGACACCGGCGTGCCAACCATCGTCGTCCTGTCCAGCGGAAAGCCTATTACAGACACCTGGATCTCAAACTCCACTGCTGCTCTCCTGCAACAATTCTACCCCTCCGAGCAGGGTGGTAACGCTCTTGCCGACGTCCTCTTCGGCGACTACAACCCCTCCGGCAAGCTCTCCGTCAGTTTCCCCCGCTACGTCGGCGATCTCCCCATCTTCTACGATTACCTCAACTCCGGCCGCTCCATGGGCGATGTCGGCCACAAGTATGATAACGGAACTCTCGTCTTCGGTCACTCGTACGTTCTCGGTGACGCCTCGCCTTGGTACCCCTTCGGCTACGGCAAGAGTTACTCCACCTTCAAGTACGGAACTGTCAAGGTTGACAAGAAGACCATCTCCGCATCTGAGAAGACTGTCACTGTCAGCGTTGATGTGACCAACACCCACGCCACCCGTGAGGGTACCGAGGTTGTGCAGGTCTATATCCAGGACAACATTGCCTCTGTTGTTGTTCCTAACCGCATTCTCAAGGGCTTCAAGAAGGTTATCATTCCTGCTGGAAAGACTAAGACTGTTAAGATTCCTATCAAGGTTGAGGATATTGGTCTCTGGAACACTCGCATGAAGTATGTTGTTGAGCCCGGTACCTTCACTGCCCTTGTGGGTAGCAGCTCCGAGGATATTCGTGGTAACGCCACGTTTGTTGTCCGTTAAATGGTTTAAATTGGAGGGAAGTTAGTATTTAATACATTGTTCGATGTGTATGTTGTTCAGTGCGTGTCAGATTGCTGAGATTGCTGATGGTATATATCTTGCGTGATTTTTAAAAATGAACGACTTGAGAGTTTTTGTTATTGAGTTTCATTCTCTTACACCTTCTTTCTTGCTTTTCAACGACTAGATAACCTCGGAGACCATGTGTACTATTCACTAACCATCTCTTCATCTATCTAACCTCATCTATCCCCTCCGGATAATTCCATTAGCGTAGGATTATATGTGTAGCTGTTACTAGAACACCCGATCGGAATAAATGATAACTAATTGGATTCGAAGCTTCGTAAAATGTGTTATGGGCATATATCATAAAAAAGGATCAAGCCTTAGGACCAAACGCCGTTTCCAACCACCGAAAATGGAGCTTGCAAGACTACGTCAGAGTATCCCCTGCAGCACGAGACCTGCTTGACCAGCAGAGGGACCTTGACCAGTATCTGGAGAGGCCGAGAGTTCCGACGGCTTGCTAACACCACTCGTAGGGGCATTGCTCGCACTGTCACCGGAGCGACCCTCTGCTCTCCGAGTTTTGGCACCCTCTTTCAATTTCTCCCAACGGTCTCGATATCGCCCAAGAACATTCTTGAGCTTGTCGTTCTCGTGGGAAGCAGTTACAAGCTTCTGCTCACTACGCCGGACCTGCTCCTCAAGTTCTTTGATCCGCGCATCAGTATCAGCCGCAGCCAGCGGCGCAGTCAGCGTAGCAACAGGCGAGGTAGTGCCAGTTGTGGGCTGGAAATAATCAGGCGTCCCTGCGCTCTGGCGGTGCATCATTCGGATTGATTGCTGCAGCGCCATCGACGAAGATTGCGCGCTCACTTCCCACATATGCAACCGTGTCGCGAGCGAATCTGTCAAACCCCTCAAGGTCTCATTCTCCACCTGCATCTCTTCCATTGTTTTTTGTGTCTGCTGACTGGTAAGTTTATCGGGTGCGCCGCGGCGTCCCGCCCATATGCGGGAACCACTAGCACTGTGACGCATTTCAGGAGACGAAGGGGTCTCGCGCGCATCCACAAAGTCGTCATCACCCTCCTCGATGCTGTTCCTGCGTGCTTGCTTTTCAGCTCGGGTGAGAATTCCTGCGTATGACATAGTGCCGCCCGTGGTTGGGACTACGTAGAAGGACTCTGCTGGGTTCCCGGGACCTGCCCCAGAGCCGTCTCGAATCGACCGCAGCGCGGCTCGAGAGAAGAGTTTGTTTACGTCGGGCTCAGTTATAGAATGGTCTAGAACAGCATGCTCACGGTGCAGTTTCACCTCAGCTGAGGACTTGCGGCTCTGTTCAGCGCTGGTTGGATCCGTAGACCCCATTTGAATCCCCGCGAATGCCAAAGGCCCCGACACCTTGGATACCAGTCCTCCGAAGGCTGAGTAAAAGCGGTTGAATGCTTCATCGGCAATTGCAGACTTATCTTTCGATCCCTTTGATTTAGTTGCACTAGGTACAGTTTGTTGAGAAACCGCATCAGTGGAACTGGGTGTCGGAGGAGACCATGGTTGTCTGGGTGTAGAAAGACGACTGTGCCGATTTTTGGTTGGTTCATTGTGTAGCCTTGTTTCGCTGGCTTTAGCCCTCGGTGGTGTTTCGGCCATTTTTGCTGCGACATGTTGCGATGTAAGCGTTGGCGATACTGGTGATCCACGGCGGGGGTGCGACGGGATTCCTCGGGCAGAAGCCAGGTTATTAGCGATAGAGGATTTATCTCGACTTGGTAGACGAGCATTGCCCACCAGTCTTGGTGGTAGTTGTGCATCCTGGTTCGCGGTTGCACCTTTTGTGCCCCCGACCTCGGCTGCGGTCTGCTGGGTCGCTAAGGAGGAGACAGTGGCAGCTGGTGCTTCAGCAGAGACGGTGTTTGGATGTTCATGCTGGAATCGGAGAATTTCGGCGAGCCTCTTGTGATGAGTTTCGAGCAAACGTAGAGTCCGTAGGGCCTTGGTATGACGCGGTTAGCTTAGGTCCCGAGCGGGGGCAGATCTTCTACTCGATCAAAACTCACCTCATGGTCGGAGCTGCTCTGTGCAGCTGTTGCAAATTCACCAGCAGCTAGATCATGCTCCTCGCTGGCAGCTACTGGGTTGGCCTTGCGAGTTTCTAGCACTGCGTTCCTCGCATGGGTGTGGGCCTGGCAAGGGTCAGATCGTCCTGAAAATGAGGGGCTGAGGTCTTACCAGGGCCAAAGGAGCTACTTCCATGGCGAAAACAAAACTGTAGGAGTTAAGAAAGAAAAATCAGATGCATTCCTTTGATGGGAACTACCCGGGGAATGTTGGAGAAGTGACGTTATGCGTTGGGGGTTTAAAACAAGTACAGCAGGTACACCAGGTACGTGAGGATGAGGTCCACAAGGTAATTCTTGAGGGAAAAAAAAATCATTTCTCAAGGTTCTAGAATAAATTATCTTCAAACTGAAAGCAGCGAAGTGTCACATCCACATTCTACACAGTGGAGAAGCGGAGTAGATGCTTATAGCTATACTGTTAGGCTTTGATCTAGGAAGAATAGTGCGAATATCAGAGACCAGAAAAACCACACATGTTTCTTACTTCAAATAATATCAATCATAAAGCCAAATCAAAACCAATTGAACAGAAAAAAGAAACACAGTCGCAGGCCCCCGGGGCCAACTTGGCGGGTGACTAAGTTGCGGAGCTCCAGGGGATCGGACAATTCAACACTTCTTCTCTCTCTCTCTCTCTTCTTTACTTTGTTTCCCCGTCTATGTACGGAAGTACTCTCAAAAAGAAAAGAGTGTGAGAGTCTTCAATACATACACCTCATGCCAACTTTCCCTTGAGTCTCTCGGTCTGCCCGCACCAACCCTCCCGACCCCCATTCCCTCTTTCAATTATGGCCGACTCTTCGTCTTCAAGCTTGAGAGGCGAAAACAGATCGCGTCGCTCTTGGACAATATCTGCAGAGTCAAGTGCGATCGAAAGCAATGGTCGGTCGTCCCATGATTCCACCCTCGAGAGACCGAAAACCCAAGGCGGAGAAGTAGCAGATCCCAACAGGGCTGGACCCAGTGGATTCTCAAAGCTACTCGATGCGCGTCGAAGGCGTAAACAGAATAAAAAGAAGAATCAGAAACAAGGAGACGAGCCAGCGGTGCCGACTGTACTTGTGGAACAAGACCTACATGAAAGCCGGTCCAATGAATCTCGGGATGGGACCTCCGCAGCCCCGTCGTCCATCGCAGAGAGCTTTGCGCCAGAAAGTGAAGGCAATCATCTGTTGACCGATGATGACGAACCGGATGGGTAAGTCACGCAGCTGATCTTTTTATTGTCTTGGATTACTTCTAACTCGCTGTACCTTTGGCTTCGTTTAGGCCTCCGCCCCTCACCTCACATAACTCCCATACCGGATTCTACACCTCCTCCTCCCCAATGTTTAAGACCACATCGGTGGATGCTGCAGATGCCGTAGACACGGGAGGCTCTCATGCTGATGCCGAGTCAGCTGTTAGCGGGCTAAGTGCCACTGGGTCGGAATCAAACTCGAGTGAAAGATTGTCCCGACGCGCAACATCGGGTATGGCCTTGGATGTCCCCACAGACCTAAATGGCAAGAAACGTAGTGCATCGCCTGGGCGACGTTTCAAAGAGGCTTTCAGCTCGGATAAGAAAGGCACCCATGACGACCCCGAGGCTTCATCAACCAAGCCCGGGGGCCAAAAAAGCGGGCGGGGTCTGTTTGGAGGCAGCCGACGGAGCAGTCTTTCATCGAAACAAGTACAAGCAGCCCCCGAGGACGTTCCACCTTTGCCTGCACCCATTCGTACTGATCTAACGAACGACAAGCCTCGTTCGCTTGAAGCGAGCCCTATGCCGAACACCCCACCTCATACCGCTATTCCTGCGCCAGCGACCACTGTAACACCTCCAACTCCAACCGACCACCGCCCCCTCAGTGCGCAAATCCTGTCCAATAATGTTACCGACTCGCCCGAGTCCATACAACCTGAAAATTCCCCATCTTCCGGCGTCACCACCGTGAGCCCCTCTGGAAACA
This sequence comes from Penicillium robsamsonii, assembly GCF_028829455.1. Classification (NCBI taxonomy): domain Eukaryota; kingdom Fungi; phylum Ascomycota; class Eurotiomycetes; order Eurotiales; family Aspergillaceae; genus Penicillium; species Penicillium robsamsonii. The sequence goes on along the minus strand of NW_026643219.1, from coordinate 6,421,652 downwards.
TGATCTCCCACCGCCGGGTGCGGTCCGCTTCTGCAGCTCATGGTCCAAGCAAACTGTCCAACTCAATGTCTGTTGCACTGACACCACTGGACGAAAAACCGCCCAGCGCAAAGAGTCCGACTTCAAACCAGCAAAGCGGCTTCTTCTCTTCGGTGTTTTCAGTTGCGCAAAATGCCGCCACTTCCTTCAGCAATAGCATCAATGCACAACAGAGAAATCGTCCGACTTCTCCACCTGTTCCTGCTGATGGTGATAGATCCGCCAATGGTTCCAATCCGGAGGAGGCCGAAAGAACATCAGATAACGGCAGTAAGATTGCGGACGGGAGACCATCTGCTGTAGAGACTCTTGGGGCAGGAGATCTGAACTTCAGCCATCTGGACATTGACGCACGACCAGGTGAGTCAATCACTACTGCCGATGGCGTGGTGATCACAAAGCCAGCGATCTCCGTTGACAAGCGCAACAACACAGCTGTTTCCCGGCGAGATGAGGAAGCTGCCAAACTTGAAGACAAACGCGCAGCACGCGCTGTTCAAGTAGCATACGAAAAGCCCTCGGATCTAGAAGATGCTTTGGAGATTCAGTCTACGACTTCGCTTTTAAAAGATGGCATCATTATGGGTGATCAGACTCCCCCTAGTGGTAGTGTCCTTGATGGTGACCTGAGCGGGGGCCTCAGACGCACTGCCAGTGTGCGCAGCAGACTTGCCCGGCGTCACCGGGGCTCGTCTGGAGCCACAGCCTCGACAATCGGAGCCATTGGCGTTAGTGCCATTGCACTCGGTGCTCCTGGTGTCAATTCTAGTGTACCTCGATTGACCGGCTTCGCGGTTGCGAGTAAAAAGCGCAATCGAGACTTCCATCAATTATTCCGGAGTGTACCTGAAGACGATTATCTGATTGAAGATTATAGCTGCGCCCTGCAGCGTGAGATCATTCTTGCCGGCCGCATCTATATCTCAGAAGGGCACATATGTTTCTCCAGTAACATCCTTGGGTGGGTCACGACTCTAGTGATTAGCTTCGATGAGGTTGTTGCCATTGAAAAGGAGAATACGGCTATGGTGTTCCCCAATGCCATTGCAATTCAGACACTCCACGCACGTCATACTTTCCGCAGTCTGCTTAGTCGCGAGTCCACATATGACCTAATGGTCAACATCTGGAAGATCAACCATCCCTCCATCAAGAGCTCTGTGAATGGAACCCGTGTGACCAATGGTACCGGTGATAAGACAGAGAAGGTTGGGGAGGAGGAGGAGGAGGAGGAGAGCGAGTCTGAGACCGATCTCAGCGATGAAGATGAAATATACGACGAGGACGAGGAAGCGGACAACGCCGATAGCTTCTTTGAGGCCGGCGGCAGTGCAAACGCCAGTGCAGCGTCCTTGCCACGAGCAGGTTTGAGCCGCAAGGCTTCAAGTCTTTCCGCGAATGCAGCTATCCCTGCGGCCGGCACAAATGGAAATGGCGACAAAAAAAGTGGCGATAAAAAGAACGGCGACAAGAAGAACAGCGACAAGGGCGCTTCCAAGGATGCGCCTCCTGATTTCCCAGGCCCGGCTACACATGCACCTACTGAATACGTTAACGCCGACGGACAGTATGAAAAGGTCATCAAAGATGAAGTCATTCCGGCACCGCTCGGCAAGGTCTTCTCTTTGGTTTTCGGCCCAGCGTCTGGCGAATTTATGACCAAGTTCCTTGCCGACAACCAGAAATGCGGAGAGCTACAGTTCGAGGGAACAGCAAAGGGTTTGACGATGGAAGTCCCAACCAGGAAATACTCGTACATTAAACCTCTCAATGGCTCCATTGGTCCGAAGCAGACAAAATGTATCAGTACCGAGACCCTGGACTTCTTGGACCTTGAAAAAGCCGTTCTTGTCACTTTGAGCACTCAAACGCCTGATGTGCCTAGTGGGAACGTTTTTGCTACCAAGACCAAGTACCTCTTTACATGGGCTGCTGGCAACCAAACTCGCTTCCTCATGACCTGTGCTATTGAGTGGTCAGGCAAGAGTTGGCTTAAGGGTCCTATCGAGAAAGGCGCAATTGATGGGCAAACAGCCTTTGGTAACGATATTCTCAAAGCCCTGCAGGTTGGAGTTGTTCCCCGTGGGCGTTCCAATGGCGCTGGACGAGGCAAAGGAAAGCGCAAGAAGGGCGATGGCGCAGGGCGGGAGTCGGCCGCAGCTGCTTCGTTGAAGGTTGCCATGGATTCCAAAGCCGGAAAGCAAGAGTCATGGGGAATTTTCGAACCAGTCCGCCCCCTCCTGGAGCCCTTTGCCAGCATTCTCAGTCCGCTATGGAGTAGCAACGTCGCTATCCTAATGATCGGAATCGTGTTCTACATGGCGTTCTTCCGATCCCCATCATCATCATCCATGATTTCGCATGAAGCCGGCTGTCCCGGTCACAGCTTGCCTCAGAGACTGGCCGCATACGAGGAGATGTGGCGACGTGAAGAGACCGAGCTCTGGAACTGGCTGGAAGACCGAGTTGGCATGGACGGAATGGTCTTTCCAAACGTCTATCGATCCCCCGAGCCACACACAAGTCGCAGGTCATATGGGGTCAGTACAAGTGATGAGCGTGAGCTCGCTGAACGGCTTCGGGAAGAGAAGGTCTCTGACCGTGAGATGGACCATGCCCTCCGTACCACACGCCAACGTCTCGAAGTCCTCGAAGAGATGATGGGAAAACGCAAAGCCCAATGGAAAGTCGACGAACCAGTCAAATCCGAATTGTGAAGAACACCAATGGCTGTCCTTCCTTGCACATAAAACATAAAACATAAAACTAACCAAGCCCTCTCCCTATCCTCTCTCCTTTCTAAACTTGTCTCTTGCGAGACAAGTTCCCAATTTCCTTTCCCAACACCACACTGCACAAAATCTATTTCCTTGTCATTACAGCTTGTTCTATTGTCAACAATTCTTCGGATGTTATTTGCGAGTTATGGGAACAAGCAGAGCTGTTCCCTTATTGTTGATATTTACTCCTCACATTCATTCTGAAAACTCCTGAAAACTCCACAGTCGTTATCCCAACTCTCCTTCCCCATGTCCTTCGATACATGGGCAGATTTTCTTTGCATGTACATGATTGCCAACTATCTTGTATCTTCCGGTCTACAATCTACCGGCTTCGGTTTTCTTACTCTTCTTGCTGATTGTTCATCTGAGCGTGCTAGCTACTTACTTTTTTTTTTTGTTTTTTGTTTTTGCTGGGTGGCACTGTATCTCTGGAAAATCCCATACAGCACAAACGCGATGTATGGGATGTCTTTCGGAGTATCGCTCTGTGCTCCGTTTTCTTTGCCCCATTGGGCTTCTTTGTGGATATCTTAGGCTAATGCTGTGTGATTTACATATTGAATTTAGGCCATACCTGACAGCCCTTTGCATTTGTAATACCTATTGGACAGGTAAATATTTCGGAAAGTCACAACTTGAATTTTAGTACGAAGACTACCTATGGATGTGAGCCATGATTCAGTCCACGCTACGCCCATGGGTATGCTAGTTCGATAGTGAGTAATTCCAATAATCGGTTTCTTATATTGATCTCCAAATGCTGCCTTTCCATCATATCTCAAGAGAATGTCTTGCGCCGTGGCGCTTTCAGCAAAGATAGCCAATTGGCAAGTGTTCGTTCTCTTGTAAGAATTTTACAACTAGAATATGAGGGCGAGCGGGATTACGGGAGATTGGGATATTTGCATTATTTAGGGTGCATTAGGCCCAAAACCCGACCCATTTGGGGGTTGGGTCGGGCTGGGCTTTGGGCTCTTTGGGCTCTGTGGAAGTCTAGCCGTTTGTACCTTCAACAGCGGTCATTTTCGGCGCCAATACCACTGGACCTCATATTCTACTTGTGAATGAAATTCCTCTTTTGGTTTAGGTCTTCACGTATAGAACAGCACTTGGCTCTTTCCATTTCTCCAATATCATATATAGTCCACTCCAGTTATAATAGGTATTTACTTTGTGGCTATAGGAAAGCACTTTACTCTTCACTTATAAAAGCGACAATCGGAAATTCTCCCGAGGTTTCTCGTTATCACCCTAGTCTCAGCTACGAGTCAGAGTCATCCGACAGGCTCACAAATCAATTGAATATGAGGACCTGCCAGGTTCTGGGATAAATTGGCATCTACACCTGGAGAGACCCAATGAGCGAAATATCGACAATTTGATTGGATATTCAAAAAGAGCAATAGATCACAAAGGGCAACCTTGATAAGACAATTTCTCATTCCTGCTTCTGATTTCAGTCATCCATTTCGCTATTCTTTTTCCTTTTTCTCTGTATGCGTTTATTCCTCTTTGACAGATGAATGGTCTCGCCATCGAAGGCTGATGTATCTTCATCCTAGCTAGCTTCGGCCTTTATCATCTTGGGATATTGAATATCAGCCCAATACTTGGCGTCAACTTCGTTGTCGCCAGCCTTATCCCAGCAGGATCTTCGTTGCCGTTCCCAGGTTGATCACTGTCCTTGTCTTTGGGTTGGTCTTTTTCTTCGGCTCGACTTTTGCCTTCGTTTCTGGCTTTGCTTTTGTTTCGGGTTTGTTCTTCGTCTCCGGCTTCCTTTTCGTTTCTGTGGCCGACTTGGCCTTTGTTTCTGTCTTTGGCCTGCTCTTTATCTCTGAGTTGCTCTTCGTTTTCGTGTCCGACTTGCTCTTTGCCTCCGGTTTTGCCTTGGTTTTTGTTTCCAGTTTTATTTTGCTCTTTGTATCCGATTTTGTCTTTGTCTCCGGGTTGGTATTGCTCTTTGCCTTTGACTTGGTCGTGGTCTCGGGCTTTGATCTCGGCTCAATCGTCACTATTGTTATTGTTGGCCCAAGGGGCTTCCCTTTCGGTTCTATTGGGATCATCTTGATATTTCTGGGGCCTCGACATTACCAGGTTAGTCTTGATCCGAGATATTTAAATTACTATTGCATTTGCAACGTCTTTGTCAGCAGCGTTGGGCACCTGAGCACTAACGTCATCCTCGTATTCGTCTGCATCGAGATTAGCATCAGCAGAACACTTTCACCGGCATCTTCCTTGCGTGCAATTTTCTCACTACTATCACCATGTCAACGTGGCTGCTCGGTTGCAGTTGTTATTTTAGGGCGTTGAAGAAAGACGTGGACATTAAGTGGGCAAAACAACAGGTGCAGCTAAATCCCCGCCATGCAGGCCACCATGACCAAGTCAATAATTGGGCCGCAGTGCATACCCTGAGAACAGCGAGATATGTGGAATTTTTTGACTGTTCTCCTGTTTGTATTTGTGCCTTCTGAAGCAATTATCATGCCATTTTCAGTCTACTATAAACCTCCACCTGATCACGATCATATGATATTTAACCCCAGCCTCTTCGACATTACTGCACATCACGATCTTCCATGTTTCTATCACTGGCATGTCTTTCCAAGATTCGTTTTGAGAAGTATCTCCGTAATCGTTAATTTCCATAGCCCTACTCCTTTCTGTTCAATCAGCAACCTTTCGTATCTATCAGTCCGAACTTTATCTGCGTATTTTGCTCATTTGATGGGAATGCTTTGTAAAAGAATCCCGAAGTCTATAATTGAGCCTAAACAAGCATTTTTACGACTCTTATGGCGGAGGCGACTCTCCAACTATAAATCCACAGGCAGGAATGGGCTTGTTGATAAAACGAAAATATATATATATATATATAATCAGAAGGGGTGACAGACTGAGCTCAGCAGTTACTATGTTTGCTTTAGGCAAAGGGTCCGCTCTACAATATCTCAAACGCGATATTATATTCTGTACTTCAGAGATATTTGACTAAATCCTAATTTGGAAGGCAAAGCTATTAAACTGGCCCATCTCTAAAATGCGCGTTAGACTAGAAGCAATGCAAATAGAAGGCTTGGTTTCTACTCTCATAGAACCTAGTCAGATGGAAATCATAAGGGAGGCAATCGGTTCCATTGCTATGCCCTGTATCAATTGCTATCAATCTTCCTTCAAGAGACCTCACCTTGTAGAAATAACACCCAGGAAGCTGTAGCCATGACCTTTTTTTTGGTTTTCTTTCTTTTTTGACTGACCGCATAAGAAATCTCTCAAGTCCCTCGACTCCAGGTGCCCATTTTCATGACATTATTAATTCCAAGGTCGGGGCGGTGCATGCAGCAAATCATTTATTCTCATGCCGGACCGCGTCCCCGAGTCCCTTCGTGCTTTGTCTCCAGCCGCCGTGGGAGACTCACGTCCACAGCTTGGACTTCAGCCTCTCAATTCTCCATGGATCCCCTCACCGGAAGCTTCAGGAGTAGAGGGGCCGGCTGAAACGGTTGGCCTGCCGGATTCGTCGACCAAGACTTTGCAGTAATAAACGAAAAGTCGATAGTCCACGGATCGTCCCAAATCCTTGACCTCCTCTTGGATGAACGGAACCTTCATCGCTTCTCTGTGCAGCTCGTGCAGAAGTCTACCAAGCGCAAAATCACAAGACGGCGCATGGTCCTCTGTCTTCAGACGATTGTGCTGGTTTTGGTAGGCCATGATGAATTCTGCGGGTGTAGAGAAATTCTCTCGCTTCAGCTGTTGCCACCGTTTCACCTCATTCGCAAGGAACTTGGACTGGCTGTGCAGGCTCAGCAGCTTGATTGTATTGAATATTTCATCGGCAAAATCGAGGTCGTTTGAGTATACCTTCACTTTGTGCTGAATTGAAGTATCCACCTGATTGAACAGCCATCCAGCAACGTAAAGAGTCCAGAACTTCCATTTGCTATAGTCAGAGTCTTCTTGATGGGGTTTCGGAAGGTCACTGGCCACGGGTGCATCGAGCTTGTGAGGTCGCAAGACATGAAGGATCTCATTGCCCCAGACCGTGAGGCTAGACTCTGGCTTGAGCCTAGTGATATTCAAAAGAGCCATGGTAGACTCTCTGGGCAATTCGGTAGCTTGAGTGTATAGCCGGGGATAGAGTCTATCGTCGGTATCGTTTCTACCGCGACGAGGGGGATTGGTAAAGAACGACATGATAGCCGGGTACGGAGAGGCGGCTGTAAATATAATCGTGATGACTGAGCTTTATGGCTTTGAAGATATATTAGCATATGCTTGTTTGGTACCAGAGAAATGTCATCAACTTCCTCTAGGTGGTGCTTTGCGATCAATACGTTTATGCGAGCGAAGTGTCCGGGGTGGATGCGAGAGGAAAGAAGGAATGGGAGAATAGTGAGAGAATCCAATTTAGGTGTCATTTGCACGCGGAAAGGGCCCAAATTAGGCAATTGCGACTGAATAGAGTCAACGTATAAAGTCTGATAGTCTCATTTTACAAATTTCAGCTGCAATCAGGCAAACGCTCATCTCACATGCCTCATTCAAGAAGATATATTGGCTACTATAACTTGAGCTAATAATCTACACGAATGTCGCGTAATATCTTGTCACTTGCTCCAAATCGCCATCACCTCGAACTACGACAAATGTAGTCCTGTTGAGATTCTATTTATTTTATCGATACCTCCAAGTAAACGTTACCTCAAGAGGAACGCAGTTGCGCGTATGCCTTAGGGCCAGAAGATCACGTGCGCGATGCTGTACTATAACCTGTGAGAACAAATACGTTTTTACCACCAGACCACACACAAAAGCCAAGGTCTCTTTGTATAGTGTCTGGAGGCCCCATACCTTGTATGGCATAATCTTCCAAAACAGAATGAACGAAACCGCGAAAAGGAGAGAAACATGGGATATGTGTTGTAAAATTATTGCCTAACACCTATTTGCATATATCAGATCATCACTTCGGTTCAAAGCATGTTTTATAGTTGGCTCCCCTGCACTCTATGCATATTCTTACTTATTATCTATCTATTGGAGGTTTCTGTTATAAGTTTAACAGCTCATAGTTACACTGATGAGACCTAATAATCCCGAATTTGTATTATAATCTGCACATTGTTTTTATATATTATTCATAGATAATTGAACACTGCTCGGCGTCATTCATTAAGCCCCAATGTTATCATTCGTCATGTTCCGTTTGTGAATGGAAGCAATGGCTTTATTTTTCGCCAATGACGTTCTCCATGCCTTTATTCCTGAATTGAAACCTTCATCAATTTGCTCCAGGGTGAGTCCAGCAGTCTCTGGCACGAGCAAGAAAGTTAAAATCCCGATGGCGGCGGTAACGCCTGCATAGAAATAGCCCACATTGGGTCCCATATTCCCATAATCCGCGTTTAACATGTAGGGCGTCCAAAACGTGGCAGCAAAGGCGAATATGCCGTAGAATGCTGTTGTGTTGGCTTGTCCGAAGGTGCGAAGTGAGACACTGTGCATCTCGACTGCAGAAAGGTTAACACTTGCAGCAATTGTCCCGCCAAAGACAAAAGCCCAGAAGCACAAAAGGACAACTATCACTATCTCGGCACTTTCGTTCATCTTAAGAGCTGTGCTGACCGAGGAAAGAGTGAGCATGCATAAGCCCATGACGATGTAGCCTGAAAGCATCGCAACTCTTCTTCCGCCGTATTCCACGATAAACGGGCCAAAAAGGGATCCCCCTAGGATGCACAAGCCAATGATAACATTGATTAAATATGGGTCACTGATGCCAACTCCTTTGAGAAACAAGGTAGCGTATGGTTGTACAAATTGGATACCAGTAATGGCGACTCCAACCATGATCATGGCAGATATCAAGGTGCGGCCGATATGTTTCCTGCAATAAATATCAAGCCAAGAGACAGATTGGAGGCTTGCTCGCTCATTCGCAAGGTTGGTTCTGATATCATCAATCTGCGCGGTGATTTCCGGCGAATATGGACTTTGGCAGTATAGCACGCCGAACGAGTTCCGCGCCTCCTCCTCTCGGCCATGTCCCATGAGCCAGCGCGGTGACTCAGGGAGCATCAAAATCCCAGCCCCAAGAATAATTCCAAGGGGTATTTGGCATAGAATGGGTGTCTTCCACTGCCAGTTGTTGGTTGGCTCCAGACGAGCAGAACCGGCACATACCGCGAAAGCAGCAACATTTCCACTAGCGAGTCCAACATTATACAACCCTAAAGACAGCCCGCGCTTGCTAGCGACAATGCATTCGGAGCCAAAAGTGAGGCTAGCTGCCATCAGTTGTCCAATTCCCACACCACTGATCGATCTGCACACCATGTAGAGAAGGAAGCTTCCGCTGGTGCCAAGCATCCCAGCAGCACCAATGATTGCCAATGCGCATCCAGCCTGAATTGAAACTCTGCGTCCAACGTATTGGCCGGCCACGCCTGAAATCCCGCCTCCGATCGCAACAAACAGGAAGTTGAGGCTGATAAGGGATTGTTGCAGTGGCGTCAACGAGCAGTGCAGTATTTTATCATACGTGTTCGGGTCTAGGACTTGCTCGCAACTTCCAAACGAGCGTTTGTAAGAAGGCATGATCAAGACCGTGCCGGCGTAGCCATTGTCAAAGTTCGAGATCCATGCGGCAAACGAGACCCATAATGTGAGGCGTAGCATAGATCCAGTTGTGCTCGGAGCATTATTTGTTGGAATGTGGTGGGTAGTGGATTTAGTGAGCGTGGATTTAGTGAGCTTGCTATTAGGGCTGGACTCAGGCTCTATTTTGGGGGCTGGGTGTCGCAAATCCATGTCGAGAGATTTTGTGTAGAAAGAAGGATATTCCTACTTTCTGGGTTCATTTCGTGGTTATTAACAAAAATCGTACTCCGTATAGACTGACTGGAGAAGTAACATATTGAGCCCTTGCTGGAGCTCCTTGATGATACATTCCGGAGGTGAAACATATGTACGCAACTTGGAAAGAATGTGAGACATAATACGTGCAAATTGGGAGGCTAGCTAGTTCTCAGCCTTCAAATACCAATAGAAAAAAAAATATATAGATAGGTAGATGCTGCGTGGTATATATAGACTACAATAATTGTGGTGAAATTACAGCATCCAATCGAGAATTCACAAACCGAAAACATTCCTAAGTTCAAGATGCTCGCGCCGGGAGGCCCAGTCAGGTGCAAGATTCATGTACGAAGAAATGAATATACTATTACTGTGATAGCACAATTTAATGACCCGAGATTCCATGGCTTTTAAGGTTGTATCTAAGATATTTGTCAAGTTTATACTCCCTAAATCAGTGAAGCTTGAAATCAAGATAATATGGTATGTGGGCCTAGACCCGCTTGTTTTTTTTTTATATCCATTACCCTGTTATCATTGTAGACTACGTACATATACCGAGGTCCTCTGTCCATAAGGTTCGAACGGAATGACACGGGGTTGTCTCTGTAACATAGGATATCAACACAGCACGCGGCAAAGCTAGACACTATTCATCTGATTGATCTTGCTAGGGATAGATCGTCGCTAGTCTATTGTCGTGGTTGATGGCAGAGGCCTTTGGGGGTTGCAGTCGCATTAAACTTCCCGAAGCCCAACTCCCATATCTAGATTAATCAGAGTAAAACACTTTGAGCTGAAACCTATTTGAGACCAATCAATATCTCTCAAATGTCGTGACGTACTTCTAGATAGGGCATAGTTCCCGGTCACGTGCCACGCCAAATAACACGACGCTCCACCAAAGAACATGGGAACCGCCGGCAACTGAAGATGGAGTACACAACCGTTGCAATTCTCGCTGCGCTATATATTGGTAAGTACTATTATGCACGACGTCCCGCGGTGTCAACCCGCATCCGACAGAAACAAAGAACCAAACACTAACCACTCTCAAGCTGTTCGTCTCTTCTTTAAATCACGCAACTCGGGCCCAGCAACCATCATGTCTCACGGAAAGGTCACCGAGATCGACAAGTAAGTCCTTTATTGCTTCCGCTCAATATATTTAATTCTAATATCCGCGCAACAGCCAAGTCATCTTCAAAGCCCTCACCTCCTCCGGCCCCGTCGTCGTTGACTTCTTCGCAACCTGGTGTGGACCCTGCAAGGCTGTCGCCCCCGTTGTCGGCAAGCTCAGCGAGCAGTACCAGAATGTTCGTTTTATCCAGGTCGATGTGGACAAGCTGCAAGGTGTCGCGAAGGAACTGGGCGTGAACGCTATGCCCACCTTTGTGGTGTTCAAGGATGGCAAGGAGGTCAACCGCGTTGTTGGTGGTGACATGAAGAAACTCGAGGCGCAGATCAAGGAGATCTCGGCATAGACGCTCTACGCTTTACCTTGATCTATCAGTAGTCTTCGAGAATCTCGGAGTGGAGTGCATTCATCTCCTTATACCCGGGGAATCGTAAGATTGTTTATCGGTATAATACTGCAGTTCACGAATCAGAAATGAAGACTATGACATAATTCCCTATACAAATGTGTCAATTGACGTTGTACCATACACCCCTTGCATGAGATAAGGGCCACCGTTATCAGCGTCCGAGACCGCCCCGGACTTAGCATAAATACATATACACCGGAATTTAGGCCGCGCGCTATGGCTTTCTCTTTCCGTTTTAGTGCTCACCTCTTGCTGCTTTTTGCTCACTGAGTTCATCCGGCTTATATAATGATCCAAAGTCATTTGCTAGTTACTAAGCCTATGTAGGAAATAGGTACACACCTGAGAACAATGGAAGTCAGTCACCTGGGCACTGGCACAATGGATGAGAATATTAATGCTGCCAAACTGTAGGGCACCAAGAAACAAGAAACATGATCTCACACAGCTAAGGATACATACACTTCATGAAAATTAGTCTCTGTTTTCACATCCCCTGCCAGTCCCAAACACTCTCTGCTAAGAATTGTAGGTCCCCGTCATCGATCTGAATGTTTCGTTCTCTCGGTTCGGTGGGGGGTCTCAGGAAGAGCTTTTCGAACTCGATAACCAGAGGAGACCCTGTGGTTGTGATTTTACTGCCCTTCCTTGAGATCTGAACGGTTTGATGAAGGTGGTTAACAGGTTTATTGCCCTGGGTTCCCCAATTCTCGATGGTGATGTTGGGGGAGTGTTGATTGATTTGGAGGGTGATTACCACATTTACATCACCCCCTGAAGCTCGGAGCCAGTATCTTACATCTGACTGCAGCTTGGCCCTACTCTCTGAGAAAGCAACTTCCAGTACGACACTGGGCCAGTCCTTTGATCGGCCGCGTGGGAGTCGGATTGGCTGCCACGCCTTATCGGCTTCTTTACCCCCCATTACAGCATGGTGGGTAGCACTTCCGGTTGGGTGAAGGGAGCGATCCATCCCCATAAACTTAACTGCATCGTGGAGTACGTTGTGGAAGATTTCCGAAGCGACTTCATGGGCTTTAGACTTTGCCATTCTTAATAGCACACGGTCTAACTGGGCATCATACGAGGACCAGGAAGCAAATAGGCCCTCTTTTGCCGGAAGAAATTCACTTGTGAAGATTGAATTATTAACGTGTTCGATAAGACACCATTCACTGGTAGTGGCCTTAATTGCTGTTGCGACTGCTTGCTTGACGGTGTTGAGTAACTGCTCCCGGTCCCGATATTGGTAGACTGGGAAAACGGAAGGTGTAAGGTCGCCTAGGAAGCCGCGACCGGCTGGGTCTACATTATCCATGGCCATCGTGTCCCCGAGATGGATTTGTAGAGTTGAATATTACTGAGGCTAAGGGGGATGATATAGCTGGTCTACGTAGCTAGATAGTGGTGGACGTCAGTGACATCAGTCCCATGTCAGTGTCTAGCTTAGCATCTCACTGATAAGACAAATCTCCATGACTCACTTTTGTATGGTACAGATCCTGACCCTTATCTGGGGCATGCATCGCGAGGGATTCAGTCGTGGAATGTTGTGGCGGATCTCGATCTGTGTCGGATTGTCGGCTTGGGAGCAAGTGAATCAGTGGGGAAAGATTGATGGCAAGGGAAAGCACAGCTGTCATTAACGGTTGACGGTTTTGGGGTGAAGCATGCGGTTCTTTCTGGTGTGTTTTTTTTGTACATTGATAGTGATAATAACAAGAGTAACTTGAGCTAAAAAATACTTCAAAATATCCAAGAGAAAACCTCTCAATTGTGTACAGCCTGAAATATAACTTCCACAGAATTCGTGTACCGCATTAACTGTGGACTCAAATCAAGTCCCGGAGAAGCACCTGAATGGGATTTCAAGCTGGAAGCAGAGGAATCAACCATAGATGAGTAACGTACGCCTGACTGAGCCATCTGTTGTTGCTGCGGTTGATACATTTGCTGCCTGTGTAGATCTGGATTGTACCTCTTGTCAAACTGCCCTCCGCCCCTCAACTCGCTGACTTCCACCGCAACGACTTCTCTTCCAATGACCCCAGCGTAGTCGTTTGCCTTCTGGACGGCGTTGCGCATTGCCTCTTCGCGAGACTCGGTACTCATGGCCTTTTGCGTCGCCTCGGTGAGACACCAATCGAGGGACTTGATCTCGATGTTGGGGTAAGAAATTAGCTTTGCGACGATTACGCCAAGCTTCGTGAAGTCCTGGAAGAGTGCGTTGAGCGAGATAATAGCATGGTAGATTGTAGGTAGACGCTCGCCCGAACTATCCCCTGGAAATGTAGCGTCTGTTCGTAGCGAGGTGGAAGAGAAAGTGGTCACCGGTGAGCCTGCAATAGTTTCGCCAGTCTCCGTTTTGGGTGGCAGCTCATTAAAAAGCCTGTTGATCTCATTGGACGCCTCGATCGCCTCCTTGGACACGGTTTCTTGGTTCGGTCCACTCGTATGGATGACGAAGGCGAGTGCAGCTCGTTCCGGCTGGCGGGTGATGGACGATTTGCCCTCCAGCACGATCTTGAGTGGGGCCATTTTTGTCTTGAAATTGCTAGAGAAAAGTTGTCTTGCACATACCAAGTAGGCACAGGTGTGCCTTTAATACCTGAAAGTGGCCCCCTAAAAACGCCTTGGTGGTGGCTATGGGCTATGTTTGACACAGCCGCATTCGCGGGGAATCGATGACCGCCTTGTCACTTCTACAACAAAGGTGAGTTTTCTATCAGATCTGCATCGAACCCTTGGAAAAATTAGCCGTATGAAGTCTTCGCTATCTCCCGTGATCCCTTTGATTCATCTATGCTGAGGCACTCCAGGAATAATGCGAGACTTGTGCCACGGGTGTGGACTATACATGTTAACGTAGAATAGAAGATGGGGAACTATATAGTGCCAACAAGACATGGAATACCTATACTTTGTACTACGGTTTGTTAAATAGATAACCTTCCAGGCTGCAAGGAGTCATACCAAGACAAGTGAAACCTCGCCTACGGCAGGTTTTTGGTCCATCGCGTCAACCGGGCTTTTCGCCGGATGTTAATCAGGTGCCATGAACATTATTTACATTAGCAATATTATAGGTGTTTTAGAGTAGGGCATATATCGATATCATAAAACTATCTGAGACGGAGAAATAATCTCGTGCTTGGCGCGATGGACCCCAAAACCTGCCATACTCCCTTGCCGTGTTTGAGTTGTTTGGACCGAAATAACATACTATTCCATATATGTACTAGCTGACCTTGGCACCAGGGGATATATCTATAGACCTATCGACTTAAAATCATAGCACTTTATTTTTCAAATTATTCTTCAATATATATATCCAACATGCCATGCCAAAATTGCTCCTCAGACAAACCCTCAGTCAAACCCTCGTGCGACTCTAAACAAGACCACGACGCGTCCCTTCTGCAAAGACCCTTCCAATTAGTCGTCAAATATCTACCCGAAGGATCTGCATTGCTTTCGTCTTCGTGTTGTTGGCTGCCAGTATGTTCTTTTCCATGTTAATAAGCTGTTGAATTAATATGCTAATCTGTCGGTCATAGACTGTCCTAAACTTTCTCTTTGCTGGTTCGGTGGCTACTGCTGGCATCGAGAACCTGCGAAATGTTTTTCTTGCGATTTCGATCCTGACCCTTATCTGGGGCGTGCATCGCGAGGGATTCAGTCGTGGAATGTTGTGGCGGATCTCGATCTGTGTCGGATTGTCGGCTTGGGAGCAAGTGAATCAGTGGGGAAAGGTTGATGACAAGGGAAAGCACAGCTGTCATTAACGGTTGACGGTTTTGGGGTGAAGCATGCGGTTCTTTCTGGTGTGTTTTTTTTTGTATATTGATAGTGATAGTGTGAGTGTCAATATCATAAGAGAAGAAATTATCAATACGGCACGAATCTTGCTCGCTAGATGAACATTAGCCGCGCATGCTTAGGAGCTCTCGTGTACGTAGAGACCGGTAAATGCTCTATTTAGAAAACAGACTATTTGTCATCACCAGATTGTTGTAGATGACACTGACACTGCTTGGGCCCATGACCATACTTGCTCAAATAAGGTCCAAGCGGACATGTTTTTCTATTGCTCGTAATCTCCATAAAGCTTGAACTGACTAGGAGTACCATATAATAGTACCGGTAGTACAATGCACAAAATATCTCCAAATGAACCAAGAGCGACCGGCGACATTCCAGGGTTTCTCAAACAAGCTGAGTGACTCCGTCCGCCTCCCCGCTACGCACATTCTTTCCCTTTGCCTTGATGGCCTCCAACACAGTTTCGTATGAGGGAAAAGGTCCAACCACCACGGAAATAGTCTGCTCTTCCAGGGAAATGGAGTGGTTCTGCACACCTAGAAGGTACAAGCAAAGAGGTTAGTGCTCTGAAAATGATACCTATGATGATAAAGTAACGCTGGGGAACTCACCATTCAGGGCTTCAACAGCTTCCTTTATGGCGCTGGAGCAGCCACCGTAGCCCATTTGGACATTGAACTTGTACTGGTAGTCTGACATGGTTTCAACAGTGGGATTTCTGGGGTGGATAGAAAAGATAGAGATACAGAGAGGGAATGGGGGAGGGAGGGATATAATTGTAGTAGCACATATATATATTGTAGAGAGGCTGTCGTTGAATTGAGACCAGCAATTCACAGGGAAGTATCGACGACAATTTTTCTTTCTCTTCCATCTGCTCCCCTACCTGCGGCATTTGTGCGTCAAGTGCTTCGGTTCATACTGGCTTGTCTGGATGCTGACCTGCTGCGTGAATTGTGCGATTGGCAACTTACAACCGACAAACCCCCATCCACTCAGCACAATGTATCACACATAATTCTCCTCACGCTGTTAGCCACTCGTTGTGTACTCCATTGGGTGTTATCCAGCTTGGTACCGGACCAGACCTGTTCCTTGAGGTATTGCAAGAAGCCAGGCTTAATACTTGCCTCAGCTCCACCATCCGAACTACAATGATGAATTTCCATGAGTATGGCCTCGATGGTGGCGACATTTGTCGCCACGTTGCCATACAATTATCTACGATTGCGCAAGTGTGGAAAAACGTGTCAATGAACCTTCCAATCTGATATTCAAGAGAGAATTTTTCAATATCAAATGGATTTGCAATCATACAGCGCCAGCATCGAATAACTAACAAGTGACCCCTATATCAAGTGGTTAAACAGCTATTTTCCTTTTTACGCCTTGGGGTGAGACTTGAGCATATCCATATGTCTATGTCCAAGTATACCGCAAGAATAGTTGGTCGCGTATCTGTTGGTCTTTCTATTCGTCCTTGTAGTGCCCTCAGTTGTCTTTAAGATAGATAGCAGAAAGCGGCAAGAGGCGTGAATGCCACTGTTCTATAACCTTCTAATATAAAGCGGTACTCCGAGAAAATCGCTCCCAAATCCGGTATATAAAGAGAGAACGGACAATTTGGGGAAGTCCCAAGATTGATTGGCCCCCCAACTCCGATGCAAGGTGGCGCCTGCACGTGGGATGCTGCCTAATAAAGACATGGATTGTGCTTCGCCCAATGGGTATATCATTAATGCATTAGACGTGTCTGATTCTCCAAACGCCCAGGGCTTTAAAGAAACGGTCAGAAACGGTCACCCGAAGATATCCCGGGGCTAACCAGATGGGTGCTGGCGTAATGGGTCCAAAAGGATTTTGCAAGCCGATTCTTTCTGAATAAAGAGATTTCAAGGTTATTAAGTTGCCTATGGAGAGTATCCCTTAAAGGGGATATGGTCCCTAACGATGTATATCGGTCCTCTACACGGAGTAAATAGATACATTGAAAGCCAGACTTCTCACAGACCTGTATCAGGGCATATCCATGTATGTATTCGCTGTGATTGCCTATAGTGGAGGGCACTAATTGGCTCTTCTCCACACCCCCAGATCGAGAATTCTAGAACGAGTTCTGCAAGATTGGATTGAATTTATAATCATAACTGCCTGACAAGACACGAGTCATATCGACTCTTTACGCTTTAAACCCATTTGGGACCCCGTCTGCTTGGCATCTTCGAATCTGGTCACTCCACCGCGGAATATGCCGTCCGTGGTAGACCCCCACATTGGTTTGGTCAATGGGGGCTTGTGCTTGGACGCAATTTCTGAGGCCCAAGGCTATTTTCATTACTGTAAAGATTTAGCTGGGCTTGAAGGGTTTAAGATGCTACCTGACTCTAGCCAAGGATCCTTCGGGTTTAGCTTCTTCGCTATCTTCTAGCTTTTTTTTTTTTTAAACGCCTTTGTTTCAGGGGCTCCAAAACGTTGACATTATCCTACCTCTTTTTTTTCCTTTGTACCTCCCCATATAATAATTTAATAATTCCACACACTCTTGAGGAGCTCCCGTGGACGTACTCGCGGAGAGTTTATAACGGGATCGGCCCCCGGCACTAAAGATCTTCAATGACAAACATTCAGTCGGACCACAAGCTGGCCATGGCGGAAACCAGCAGCAAATCCGATGTTGATACCTTAGACGCAAACAGCTATGGACGACAGCTGGAAGAAATTCGCATCGCTAACACGCCGGCCAATACCTCTTTCCAGACGGGTGTCGATGTTACGACCGCTGAGAAGGACTTTTCGGAGTTGAGCAAACAATTCTCCAACATCTCGCACCAAGCCCACAGATTATCCCGACAAGAATCACGAGTATCCAAGACGGCAGTGACAACTGAAGATATCGAGAAAGCCGAAACCGAGGGCTCTATAGCGTCAGATGACTCATGGAATCTGGAGACAACTCTTCGTGGCGATCGTGTCGCCTCTGAACAGGCTGGAATCAAAGATAAGCACATCGGTTAGTAGATGCTCACATTCAGACTGCCAATAGGTACTGACTATCTTCCTAGGTGTGATTTGGGACAACCTGTCAGTTCGTGGAATGGGCGGTGTCAAGACATACATCAAAACGTTCCCAGATGCAATCATCGATTTTCTTAATCTACCGGGAACACTCATTGACCTCTTCGGGTGGAGAAGTAAAGGCCAAGAGTCGGGCATCCTGGAAGGTTTCCGAGGTCTCACACGGCCCGGTGAGATGGTCTTGGTCCTTGGACGTCCCGGATCAGGCTGTACGACTTTCCTCAAAGTGATCGCGAACCAACGGATTGGATATACCGGCGTGGATGGTGAGGTCCTCTACGGTCCTTTTGAAGCGGATGCGTTCTCCAAAAGATTCCGTGGAGAAGCCGTGTATAATCAAGAGGACGATATTCACCAGCCCACCTTGACTGTGAAACAAACCCTTGGATTCGCCCTCGACACGAAGACCCCTGGAAAGCGCCCACTTGGTGTGTCGAAAGCCGAGTTCAAAGAAAAAGTGACCAATTTACTTCTGAAAATGTTCAATATCGAGCACACTGCCAATACTGTGATCGGCAATCAGTTTATTCGTGGTGTCTCTGGAGGTAAGCAACCTGCGTTATGTATGCAGCTCTCCTCAAATGGAAGCTAATTAGAACAGGTGAGCGGCGTCGCGTGTCAATTGCAGAAATGATGATCACCTCTGCGACTGTATTGGCCTGGGATAACAGCACTCGTGGTTTGGATGCCTCAACTGCCCTCGATTTTGCCAAGTCGCTGCGGATTCTGACCAACATATACAAAACGACAACTTTCGTGTCCCTCTACCAAGCGTCCGAGAACATCTATAAACAGTTCGACAAGGTCCTTGTGATTGATAATGGTCGTCAAGTATTCTTCGGTCCTACATCCGAAGCACGGTCGTATTTCGAAGGTCTTGGCTTCCGCGAAAAGCCTCGCCAGACCACTCCCGATTATTTGACAGGATGCACTGATCCTTTCGAGAGGGAGTTCAAAGATGGAAGAAGTGCCGACGATGTGCCATCCACGACACAAGCACTTGTTGAAGCCTTTGATAAATCCATCTTCAGTGAAACATTAGACGAGGAAATGAAAACATACCGCGCCCAGATCCAGAAGGAGAAGAAAAAATACGATGATTTTGAGATCGCCAACAAAGAGGCGAAGCGCAAGTTTACTTCTGACTCATCGGTATACTCAATTCCCTTCCACCTGCAAACCTGGGCTTTGATGAAACGACAGTTCCTCCTCAAATGGCAAGACAAGTTTGCTTTGACCGTGTCTTGGGTTACGTCTGTTGGTATTGCCATCATCCTGGGTACTGTGTGGCTCAATCAACCCAAGACGAGTGCCGGTGCCTTTACTCGAGGAGGTCTTTTGTTCATCAGTCTGCTGTTCAACGGCTTCCAGGCATTCTCGGAACTTGCAGCTACAATGATGGGCCGCTCAATTGTCAACAAGCACCGTTCATTCACGTTCTACCGACCTAGCGCACTTTTCATTGCACAGATCCTGGTTGACACTGCGTTTGCCGTGGCAAGGATCCTCGTGTTTAGTATCATCGTGTACTTTATGTGCGGACTGGTTCTTGATGCCGGAGCGTTCTTTATATTTGTTGTGATCATCCTCGAGGGCTATGTTACTATGACAGTGTTCTTCCGAACCGTCGGATGTCTATGCCCTGACTTCGATTATGCCATCAAGTTCGCATCCGTGATCATTACATTCTTCGTCTTGACATCCGGATATCTCATTCAGTGGTCTGGCGCTCAGGTGTGGCTGCGATGGATTTACTTCATCAACCCCTTTGGTCTTGGATTCGCTGCATTGATGGTCAACGAGTTTAAGCACCTTACTCTGACATGTACCACAGACTCGCTCGTTCCAACTGGACCTGGTTATAGCGACATTGCACACCAGGCCTGTACTCTAGCGGGAGGCGAGCCTGGGTCGGCAATCATCCCGGGCTCCAACTACCTTGCTCAATCTTTCAGTTACCTTGGAGGTGATCTTTGGCGAAACTTTGGCATCATGCTGGCCCTGATTGTTGGTTTCCTCTGTTCAAACCTGTATTTCGGAGAAACACTCCAATTTGGTGCAGGCGGCAAGACCATCACTTTCTATCAGAAAGAAAACGCCGAGCGGAAAGAACTAAATGAGGCTTTGATGAAGAAAAAAGCAAGCAGACAGGCAAAAACTCTTGACTCTGATGCAGGATCAAACCTCAAAATTAGCTCCAAGTCCGTGTTCACCTGGGAGGACGTCTCTTACGAAGTGCCTGTGCCCTCCGGTACCCGACGTCTTCTGAACTCTGTTTACGGCTATGTTCAGCCCGGAAAGTTGACAGCACTCATGGGAGCATCCGGTGCAGGAAAGACAACGCTGCTGGACGTTTTGGCGGCAAGAAAGAACATTGGTGTTATTACCGGCGATATTTTCGTCGACGGCAAGCCACCGGGCACCGCGTTCCAAAGAGGTACATCTTACGCGGAGCAACTTGATGTTCATGAGGACATGCAAACAGTACGAGAAGCACTGCGTTTCTCTGCGGATCTACGCCAGCCATTTGAAACTCCGCAATCGGAAAAGTACGCTTACGTGGAAGAGATCCTAACCCTCTTGGAGTTGGAAAATCTGGCAGATGCAATCATCGGTACACCTGAAACTGGTCTCTCGGTTGAAGAAAGAAAGCGAGTCACAATCGGCGTCGAACTGGCGGCGAAACCTGAGCTACTTCTGTTTTTGGATGAGCCTACCTCTGGTCTGGACGGCCAATCCGCCTGGAACATTGTTCGTTTCCTTCGGAAGCTAGCAGCAGCTGGCCAAGCTATCCTCTGCACCATCCATCAACCGAACGCCGCTCTCTTCGAAAGCTTTGATCGTCTGCTCCTACTCCAAAGAGGAGGCGAATGCATCTACCACGGTGACATTGGCCCTGACTCCGAGATCCTGTTGGACTACTTCCGTCGCAATGGAGCCGAGTGCCCTCCGGATTCTAACGTGGCTGAATGGATGCTCGATGCCATCGGCGCTGGCCAAACACGTCGGATCGGAGACCGTGACTGGGGCGACATTTGGCGCACCTCTCCTGAGCTGGAGCAAGTTAAAAAGGAAATCATCCAGATCAAGGAAGTTCGTGCGCAGGCTGTCCGGGACAATCATGACGAGAATAAGGTGGATAGAGAATACGCTTCACCTCTCTGGCACCAGATCAAGGTCGTCGGTCGACGGACCAATCTATCATTCTGGCGCTCAAGAAACTATGGTTTCACCAGGCTTTACACCCATGTTGTGATTTCCATCATCACCGGTCTTGTATTCTTGAACCTTGACGACTCCCGATCCTCGCTTCAATACCGCATTTTTGTTATTTTCAACGTTACCGTCCTGCCTGCTATCATTTTGCAGATGGTTCAACCGCGGTACGACATGGCCCGTCTGATCTTCTACCGCGAATCCGCCTCAAAAACCTACAGCCAGTTCGCCTTTGCACTATCACTGGTCGTCGCCGAAATCCCTTACAGTCTCCTGTGCGCCGTCTGCTTCTTCCTCCCACTGTACTACATCCCCGGATTCCAACCCGAGTCCAGCCGAGCGGGCTACCAGTTCCTCATAATCCTCATCACAGAGATGTTCTCCGTGACTCTGGGCCAGATGATCTCAGCCCTGACACCCAACAGCTTCATCGCATCCCAGTTTAACCCACCGATCGTGATTATCTTCTCTCTATTCTGTGGCGTTGCAATCCCCAAGCCGCAGATGCCAGGCTTCTGGCGCGCATGGCTATACCAGCTCGATCCATTCACCCGCCTGATCGGCGGCATGGTCGTGACAGAGCTGCAGGGCCGGGATGTGGTTTGCGCAGAGCAGGAGCTGAATCTTTTCAATGCCCCTGATAATCTCACCTGTGGCGAGTACATGAAGCCGTTCTTTGAGCGCGGTGGTAAGGGATACCTTGTCGATGATGCGGCGCAGGCCTGCAAGTACTGTGCGTACAAGGTTGGAGAAGAGTTCTACGCGACCTTCAGTATGTCCTTTGATAACAGGTGGCGGGATCTGGGTATCTTCGCTGCATTCATTGTGTCCAACCTGGCTATCTTGTTCCTCGCGGTAAGTGGATATATTCTCTACTTTTGTGATTGTGACGCTAACTGGTTTTGATATAGTCTCGCTTCTTGAACTTCAACCGGCGATAAACAGCAACATATGGTCCTGCTAATCCCCGTCAAATTGACTAACCGTAAAGTGCCTTTGCGTAGAATATCCTTCCCATCCAGACCACAATATGTGGTTCAAAATTTAATCCAAAAATGCATGAGTTTTTTCTTTCTAATATCGAAACCTCCTTACTCTGACCCCTTTGAAGTAGTAACATCGTAGCGACCCCAACCCTTCACTGACGCAAGGTAACTAGAAGAAATAGAGCAGAGCAAACATTGCATGGGAGTAGCACTACTGGGTTTTCCAGACGTTACAAGCTTCAAACGCTTGTAAATATACAGAACTGCGGAAACTTACATGTAGTTATCGAAAGAGCACATAAATAGATATATTCGGAAGCACCGAGGCCCTAAAACCTCTTGGTCAAAAGCTAAATAGAGAGCCAGCTCGATTAGTCTTGGCCCAGGAAGACCCGTGAAATATCAAATCTCATCTGCAGGTCCCCATAATACTGCCAAGTAAGAATTTGAATAATGCGACGTGTACCCCTAGGATAGCCCCCAAAACAAGGGCACCAACAGCCTTCCCCAACGGAGTCCCCATCGTTTCCCGATAATCATCAGTATGGTACAGCCATGTCCTCATTTGACTATCTCCCACGAGCTCAAGTCCATATCTCGGATAAAGCACCTTATCCACAAAGGTATGAGTCTCCTCATTGACGACCGTCATCCGAAAAACATGTTTCAAAGAATCGATATCGAAGAAACCTTGATAGTGAGCCTGAGCAATTTGTGATCATTGAGGACCATCAAGTCTGACATTGTTGTCAGCGAAGATCGCAGTATGTACCACACGTCCGTGGTACTTGTTCCAAGCCACAGAACCGTCTTTCTCGATTCCAAGTTTGCGAAGATATAACTGGTGGTAATCCATTCCAATGGGAAGATTGAGTGGACGAGGGTCCCCGATTTCCTCGGGTGCGTCTACCCACGCATTAAAGTATGCGTCCCATCGATTCCTGTCGTCGGAGGGTTGTATCAGCTCGTTCAATTTTAGTGTGGATGGCGAAACGGTACATTGCCTTTGGCAGTTGGTGTCGTCTGGGTCATTGATCCAGGTTTGGTAGTCGTTTCCCTTTTGTCGGAATAAGTTGATCATCTCCTTGGTCATTGCAGGGTGTAGATCTGGGTTATGTCTTGACTTCAGGGGGTTTTCCTGGCGGGTCCACAGGCTTATTGCTGGGGTCTTTCTTTTCCGGATCTTCTTGGCATCTCTCTTCAAGGATTGAAGTAGATCCATCTAGGGCAAGGCCAGTGCGAAAAGCAATCACGTTGAGAATGCTAACATAGCAGAGAATGCATGCATGGGATTTTTGTAAGAGATAGAAGAGAGTGAGAAACTGTCTGAGGCTAGGCGAGCGCTCAATATGGAAGGTGAGACGGAACGTGACTTCGAAAATTGGTCGAGTGACTGGATGTTATTGAGGCATTGATATCGTGAGAGACATTGGATGTCTTTGCTGTCACAGTTACTTTATGGCTGGGCGCTTACTTTTCAGATTTTGCTCTCCTGCAATAGAATACTCTGTTATATTTGAAGTGTCTTGGGATCTTAGTAAATGTCAGATCAAACCCGAGTATTGGATTCGATATCGTCTCATCTCGAATTCTATACATATATGCCTGAGTGGCCTCCAAGTTTCGGTGATATGGAGGTGCCTTGAAAACCAACAAGTGTCAGCAAAACATGGTGATATCACATACAAAATCCTATCTAACTATGTATCTACGGAGGTTGGTTTTAGGGATTTCTGCTCAACCCTTCTCCATGTTTGCCTGAACGCGTGAGCGATTCCCACACATGGAGATATAGCAATTAAAGGTTAGGATAGCCTAAATTGCGAGCCTGGCGCAGCATGCCAATAGAGACTTGTGTTGATACGGGTTAGGGGAGGCCCGATTTGATGAGTGGATGGTTGTATTTCTGTTAGGCAAGGGACAAAAAGACTCGGCTCCTGACCCCAACAATAAATTCCTTTAATTTGTTTAGAACTGAAAACCCTGAGACCAATCATATCACCATAACCAAATAAATCCTGTGGGTTAAATCAGGCCATGTCTTAATGTATTGACCGTGTGTGCTTTGGCCTGCAAGGAGACTCGATCAATCATTTAAAAGCGAAGGAAAGGGACCCCTACCAGGTGGTGACCGCGAGAATGTTGATTAAACGTATTCATCGGTGACCCCAGGAAAGAGCGATTCCCTTCATCACTAGGTACTCGGCCCTTGTTCTCCCACATGGAAAGCCTTGCCATTGACAGGACCATCCACACGTGGGGCCTGGTTGGTCGCTGTGAAAATGAGGTTTTATCCATATCAGCCTTCATTTGGGGCCATGTGCATTAGTAGCACACAGTTTCTTGGAGTCTAGCTCATGATTGATTGTCCTTCAAGTCCATGGGAGAGTAGACGCATAATAAATTTCGGGATGCTTCCGACGAATTTCAAGATGTTATTGACTCCACCGGGATACCAGTGGACAGCAGAAAACAGGGTGAAGTGCGTAGCGATTGAATATGGCAGTGAGCGCAATAATGTCGGGCAGCCAGGTGACCGTCTCTCCGATGAGACTTCAGTCAACACGCATCACCCCTTCGCGCTGTAGGTGATTTCGGCCAACTCTCGACTTAAGCACGCCATTTCCGAACCGTGTTGATGGTTCGAGGTTGATGGTCGCTTCATAGTTGCAAAAAGGCATACTTTGCCTAGACTTTCCCAAAAGGGTCATTAAGCCACTATCTGAGAGACATTCGAAGGGACCGAGGAGAGAGATGTTGTTCTTCCTCTTGGCAAGGAGCAAACTCTGCGCTTTTGCTTTCGAAGAACTCGTGAGCTTTCATGATCAATCTCAATGCTTTCTCAACACCAGGAGAAACGGAGGATCCATGGATAGCCATCCATCGTTGTAAAAGCTGCTGCAGGTGAGGCCCTAGCTCTAGCAAGGCAATGTGACGAAGCTGCATTGTCAGCTGTGGATGACAGAAGCCGCCCATGAGAGTCAACATCGCCGTCTCGAGTCTAACGAGACAATTCGTTGTATCAGCAATAATGCACAATGCACAAGAAAGCTTCGAGGATCAGACACTTACGAAAGCGAGCATGGCCATGTGTCTACCATGACGGTATACGGCACCTGTTTCATGTATCTTAATTTGAATAGGCAAGTGTCAAGAGCAACCCGACATCCATCCAGCACACGCAGGTTGTTGTTGAGATCCCACGAGGGATTAGCGAGAGCCCATTCCAGATAAGGTCGATAGATAACACTTCGACAGCTGAGATACCACTGCCTCAAATACTCGCTATGCGGATCGTCTGCAGGTTTTCCGTCTTCGGGGAATTGCAGACTTGGAGGCAGTGTGTGATACCAGTCTTGCAGCTGGCGAGCCAGTTCGTGGTTCACGGAAGGAAAATTATTGGAATCAATTTGAAGGCCAATTTCGCGGTCATAGAGCATGTAGTGAGCTCGGTTGAGTAAGCGACGGAGTGCTATCGATGCAAGGAAGTAGAAGGTCGACTTTTCTTCCTCTTCGATAGCTTCGTGTGAGTGAAATTTGCCCGGAAGAGAAAATATTGATTCGATCTCAGCATTGCAGTTTTGTGGAAGTGATGGCAACTCGGAGATATAGTTGCTAGTGCCAGTCAGACGGTGATCAACATAAAGTGTCATCTCCTGTTCTTACCTTTCTAGTACAAAGCACGACCAAAATATTCTGGTGATATGTTCTTGATCATCACGCTCAGGATTGTTAAAGGGGCAAGAGAGCAGGAACCGACAACGAGTTGCTGCGCTGTTCACATAAGACCATGTTTGCAACGGTCTTTGCAAAAAGGAGAAGTAGAGGCTACATGTAGATATTTGTTAATTTCGTCTTGACCCGCCATTTTGACACGTAAAAATGTTGTCATACCCAGTTAGCAAGAGGCATTGGCATGCCTCCACATTCATCTCGATGTGGGCCAAGTGAAGCATCTTCATGGCGGCTGTGAACCATGACGCTCCTTGAAGCTTCAGTTGTTGAGACTTGTTTTCAGAACTGTCCTCTGTCACGGAAGCCCCAACGCAACCCAAGGCCATGACCAATAACGCCAGACATGATTGACAACTAGGCTCCAAATTCTCTTGCCATATCCTCAATTGCAATGACTTCAGATCGTCCAAGCTGATCGTAGGGAACCAAAAGTTATATGTCCGTTGGAATGCGCCTACCATATTTTTGACTTCTGACAAACCCACGCTGGGAAATATGCCATAGAGTTTGCTTTGAAATGACGGTCGTCCATATTCGAGTGACAAAAATGAAGACTCTGCCTCCTCCAATATTGAAGGATGACCACGAAAGACTGGCCATTTCAACAGAGACTCTGCCGATGAAAGATGTCCTGACGAAAGGACAGCACTTTCAGTGGGGTCCCTGATTGTGCAACCGCCTGGATGATGGCGTGCATCCTGAGACATTGGGGTAATTGTCGAACCCCGGGACGTCGAATTGGCCTGCATGCCACTCATCACATTTGAACAGGAACCCATTGCCTGGAATTTATCATCAGTGAGCAAGAAATGACATTTGGCCACTCGTTACATACGACCATGCCCCGAAGTTCGTCAATAGAAGCTTCCATTCGCAAGACCGTATCCAAGATCATTTCACTTTTCCCTCTTCTAAACAGATGTTAATTGTTGATCTTTAAGACGGCACCAACTCACTTACGAAGTAGCTTCTGTTCCGTATAGACACGTTTGGTTCAAGCTCACACAGGGTCCACAGGGATCCCGCGCGTCACATCTGTCGGGTTTATTAACCATGTGCCACAAGATCACATAAAACATGACCAACCTTGTTTTTCGCTGGCGGCATGAGTCGCACTGTGGGTTGGATTAGTTTCAATGTTCGACTCAACTGGTCAGTTCCCGACAAGGAGAGAATGGGAGACAGACCGCTCGAGCCGCCCTAAATCTCTTCATTTCGAGCCAGGATACTAGTATGAGGGGTCCCTGGCAACTTTTAGCTTCAGCAATGAGCTTCTTATTGGTAGCAAATGAACCAATCAATGACGCAGGCGAAAACACAAGCGGAAAAGTTGGATTGGCCTCGATGCCAACGCGGGGGGCACGTGATGCCATTTTCCCATGGCACAACGCCTCTTGGGGCTACACGTGGGCGCCACGCTATTTTGACAAAAAATCACAATTTTCAATCTTGTTTATACACAATCCTTTCAATTTACTAAGTCAAAATTTGTATTAGCGCGAAGATTCGAGTTTTATACAAGAGCACTTCGGCCATTCCAGATTCTCATAGCAAGACAGATTCGGAAACGGATAAGAGTCATAAACCCCCAGGCATCACTAAATATATACTTTTGTCTGGATGAAAGTGAGTGGAACCAGAGCGGCGCGTAGATTTGAGTAGGGGTCTATGGGATTTGGAGACTTTCATTTAGTTTCCATACTTGAACTAGTCTCACTATGGGTGTTTGGCCAGTGGATAGGTTTTCCCCATATCTTGTTGCAAATCCAGAGACTACTATTACTGCGTTTACAAGTCTACTGATCACCAATCCACATCCCAGGGCGACTGTTTCTACTTCTGACGCACTACCTTGGTTTTGTAGATATCTGGACCGAGATGGAAAGATTAAAGCCTCTCTTTGAATGATGTGAAGGGTATACAAGGTAATGTATCTTATTTAACAAATTGAAGTCCAAGCCTCTAGAATTCACAAAGATACAGGCTCTAATAGCATACCAAAGGCGATATCCTGCACCTTAACTAGATGCTCATCCATAGGCCCCGGGCCACAGGCTGCACTGCCTACACCTGCAACTTGGTTATCCAATCTCACAAACACCGCGTCATCTTTGATGAGATCACAATGGTGCCGTGCAGCCTCAATGGTCTCATCGGAGTACTGACTAGCTGCCCAGCTCAAGCTTGCCGTTCCTCCATTCACCACAGTGCTTTCCTGTGGGCTTGCGCGGAAGCCAGTGCCATTGGGAGCGAGAAGTTCAACCCATGCAGTGTCTATACGGTTTCCATTCTCCTGCGGAATGTCATAAACTGTCTGTAGGGATTCGATGTCATCAACATTCCACAAACCAAACTTCTGGGAAACCTTCTTGTCGGGATACGATTCTCCAGGACCAAGTCCAAGCCAACGTGCGGATTGCAGGTCAGAGTTTGCACGAAGGTTGAGACCAACACGCGGAACAGTTGTCGGTGCGGCTCCAGTGGGCTGCATGCTTACGGTGATGGACAACAAGCCGCTGGGTTCGATGGTGTAACGCGCAATGCATTTCCATCCCCAGGAAAGGACTGGAGGGGAGATGAATGTCTCGCTTTCGACCTCAACACTTCCATCCTCCATTGATGACGTATTGAAAGACCGGAGCTGGTTTGTAAGACAGTTCACTCCGAATCGTTTCCAATACGGCATCGCAGAAGGTACGTCGTTGTCCGTCGGAGGACGCCAGAAACCAGGCACCATGGCAAGCCCTGTGTCGGGATGCGGCTCAAGAATAGACGTTGAGTTGTATGTCCAGTTCTTGAGATGCCCCCGAATGCGATCAAATTCAAAGGACCAGTTGGCTCCGTTGACAGACACCGTTGTCTTGGTGGACTTGGTCGAGATAGTATCCTGAGCAGAGCTCAGGCCATTGACTGGGGCATTCTCGGTTGGCTTTGATACCAAATCTTGTGTCCAGGCAACGACGTAAGACCCTTGATCCCATTCAACTTTTCCTCGTTGTTCAAGTGTAACAGTCAAGTAGGCCGGATGGGCGTTGTGTTGGAAGAGCTCTGCCGGGAGAGAAATATCAGCAGATTGCCCGGCAAGCACAATGGGCAGCTCCAGCAATCCAGTTGCTAAGGTATTTTTTCTGGGGTGGAAAGTTAGTTTGTCTTCAATCTGTTTAAATGAGGGAGTGCGCTCACTGCTTGTCAAATGCTTCAAGCTTATAGGAAGCTTGGAGATGGCTTAGGTCCAAAAAGTTGTACCGGTTTCTCAAAGTCAAGACTTTTCCACGGACTTCCAGCTTGATGGGCTCAAAAACTCTCTTTAACTCTAACAGACCTGGTAGAGGTTGGTGAATACTGTTCAAGAGACCATCCATCACGAATGTTCCATCATTAGGATAGTCATCGAAGTCACCACCGTAGGCATAAAAGCCATCTTTTTTGCTGTTTCCTTCAACGTACAACCCGTGGTTGGCCCATTCCCAGATGAAACCACCCTGCAAACGCGGGATCTCGTCGAAACATTTCTCATAATCCGTAAGCAGACCCGGCCCATTGCCCATGGCATGGGCGTATTCACAAAGAATGATAGGCTTGTCAAACTCTCCATTGGTTGCAACGCCCTCTGTGGCTGCCAAGGACTTCAAGCGGTCAATTTCTGGATACATGTAACTGTACATGTCTGTGGTTTCCGCATCCATGTCACCCTCGTAATGGATCAAGCGAGTGCCGTCAAACGCCCGCGCATACTCTACCATGGAACGGTGACATGTGCCGAAGAAAGACTCATTCCCCATAGACCAGATGATAACACTAGTATGGTTCTTGTCTCGTTGAATCAGGGAATGAACTCGATCAACGTAGGCTGCCCGCCAGACAGGATTGTCTGATGTATGGGCACCACATTTGGGGAAGGTCATTGCCTTGCGCTCCTCGTAGCCAAGAGTTTCGTCCATGTTCATTGGCCGTGAGACAGCGTCATAAAAGCCATGGCATTCGAGATCAGCTTCGTCGATAATCCAGAAGCCCAGCTCATCAGCCATGTCCAGAAGCCGAGGGTCGGGAGGATAATGGCTGCAGCGGAGGGCATTGACATTGTGAGCTTTCATGAGAAGAAGATCTTTTCTCATAAAGTCCAGCGGCACGGCACGACCCATAATTGGGTGGTGGTCGTGTCGGTTGACTCCACGAAGCTGAATAGCCCTTCCGTTAACGGTGATGAAGCCACCCTTGCGCTCAACTTTGCGAAAGCCGATGCGCTGCGTGGTCTTGAATTTCTTGTTAGAATCAGGAGTTGTCAGAATCATCTCCACTTCATAAAGATACGGCTGCTCAGCAGTCCATTTTTTGGGGTTGGCAACAGGCAATCTGAGCTCAACTGCAGATGTTTCTGGCTCCACAGTGCACTCTGTGGAAGTAATGACATGACTGGTGCCGTCCACTGACTCAATCAAATTGAGTGCAACGGTGCTTCGCTCCGAGGCTTGATAATCGATCGTTGCGAGAAGCGTCGCATTTTTGTATTCTGAGTCGAGGTCTGTGCGAATGAACCAGTCATTCAAACAATCGTCGGCTGGGAATGCAATCAAAGTGACATCTCGGAAAATACCTATTATCATGATATTCCAAGGTTAGCAAATGCGCCTTTCCCACTGTGGCATATCGCAATTTAAATCTTACCAGATAGCCACCACTGATCTTGATCTTCAATATACGTAGCGTCTGACCATTGATACACTCGCACAAAGACTTCATTGTCACCTTCCAGCAAAAATGGTGTCACATCGAATTCAGAAGCGTTTCTACTGCCCTGCGCATACCCGACCAAGGACTTGTTCACCCAAACATGGTACGCGCTATCGACGCCGTCAAATCGCAAACGAATCTCTGTATTGTTGGACTTCCATTCGGCCGGCACTTGGAATTTCCGGCGGTATGTACCCGTGGGATTTTCGGTGGGTACAAAGGGAGGGCACACTGGGATCGGGAATTGTGTGTTGGTGTAATTCGGCTTTCCCCAACCCTGTAACTGCCAATGGCCTGGAACATTAATACTCGACCAGAACTCGTCGGGGGTCTTCTCATTAGGCTCCGGCGCCTCCGGTGGTGATCGGGACATATTGAACTCCCAGGCCCCATTAAGAAGCAGAGATGTAGAGGGAATGTGATAAGAACGCGCGGGGAGGGTATTTCTGCGAAAAACCGCGGGGTTCATGAAGTCGGGCCGTTCAGGGTCGGCCTGCAGGGCCAACTGTTTGTCCTGAGGAGAACTCATGGTGATGGAATGGGAATTTTGATATGAATTCGGACTTCTCAGGTCGTCTAGGGAGTTTGGGGCAGCTTTGCTACTCTGCCATCTTTATACCAGAGTTTTGAACTAGATGACTAAATGACGTCGCAACTTGAGACGCGCAGCTGAGATTATGTTACACATTTTATGGACCCTATGGGGGTGAAAGATTCGTCGGCATGTAGTTATCCCCATTTCTCCAATTTCTATCCCGGGTCTATCGGAGCCAATGAGTTGTGGGGTTCATTTTGCGGAGAGGATGGATATTCCCTAACCAATAGACATCCTCCGGGTGTACCGGCACCGCGTCAATCGGAGCCGTCGAGATCCACAATGTTTAAGATGATTTCCGATGCCACAAAAGGCGAAGATGTCCAATCCCATCGGATCACGTGGATACGTGGATCTAGACGGGGATATCGGGAACCCGAAAAGTGTCTCACTCTCGTCTAACTGGGTACTTTAGCCCCTTCAGTCGCAGCTAACTTCCCCAGATTGTGAGCATGACCCGAGGCTGAAAATTTGTACCCCGAAGCCGGGAAGAATGCGGAGGTAGTGGGCACATGGTATGAGAAGCCTGGAGTATTAAATCTACGAAAGTCCCCACTAAGCAGCAGAAGAACGCTTTGAATTATCTTGATTCTCTTCCAAATCTCCCTTGGACACTTTTGTCCATTCTTCTTTTTTTCTCGCTTTTTTATCCTCCTCCATTATGGGTCTTGATCAAGAGAAGCCTGTTGAAAGCGTCCATCTGGAGGCTACACCGACGATGGATCCCACCAATATAAAGAAGTCTGAACAACTCAATGAAGTCTCAGGATCTGTTATGAGCTTGAAAATAGCTCTTACCAGTTACCGGAATGCCATGCTATACAGTCTGTTCTTCTGCTTCTCTGCTATCCTCTGGGGTTACGACATGCAAGTCAGCGGTGGTCTTCTTGCCGCACCCGAGTTCCGCGCGGTGTTTGGATACACCCAACCCGATGGCACGACTATCCTTCCAGCGGAATGGCAAGCTGCTTTCAATATGATCGCCACAGTTGGTGGAATGGGTGGGAGTCTGCTCTGCGGTCCCCTCTCACCTTACATGGGTCGACGGATGACTTTGACCATCGCATGTGTCATCTCAAGTGGCTCCGTCTTCTTACAATTCTTTGCATTCACTCGAGGAGTTCTGCTTGCTGGAAAATTGATCAACGGAATCGCGCTCGGCATGTTCCTCGTCACCGCATGTGCCTACTGTTCTGAAACCTGCCCTGTCGTGCTTCGCGGAATCACCATTGCCATGGTCAATGTCTTTGTTGTCATCGGTCAACTCCTCGGTAACTGCCTCATTAAGGCCTTCGGTGGGCAACAAGACACTTTTGCCTACAGAATCCCCTTTGCCTTCCAGTGGGTTTTCCCGGCGATCCTTCTCTCTGGCGTGTGGTTCTGCCCTGAATCACCCTACTGGTACGTCCAAAGGGGCAAGCATACCGAGGCCAAAAAGTCCCTCGAACGATTCCAGACTGGCGGAAGCATTGATAGTTGGCTCATTGAGATCCAAGAAACAGTTCGGATAGAAGAGGAATCGGCATCGTCCGCTGGCTATCTGGATTGTTTCCGAGGAACTGATCTTCGTCGAACCCTGATTATCATCTCCGTTTGGACTATCAACTCTTTCAGTGGTGTCAATTTTGTACTCAGCTACTCAACCTATTTCTTCCAAAGTAAGTCTCCCCCCGCCAACAAGTCATCTCTATTTACTAATAATGTTTCCCAACAGTCGCCGGAATCCCTACCTCTGCATCGTTCGACATGGGCGTTGGCGTGACAGCAGTTGGTGTACTCGGAAATATCTGCTCGTGGTTCGTTATCAACACCATCGGTCGCCGAGCTCTCTTCCCTGGCATGCTCGTTCTGACTGCCATTCTCTTCATCATTGGCATTCTCGACATTGTGCCAAATTACAACTCCTCCATTGCTACGGGCCAGTGTGTATTGATTATCATCTGGAACTTCTTCTATGATCTCACGCTTGGACCTCTTGGATACGTGATCTGCGGAGAGATGTCTTCTACTAGGTTGCGGTCATACACCGTCAGCATTGGCTTCTTCACGCAAAATTTCTGGACTTTAATCATGACGCTTACCGTGCCTTACATGATCAACCCCGATGAAGGTAACCTCCGGGGTAAGACAGGCTTTATCTTTGGTGGATTCTCCATTATTGCCTCTGTTTGGACTTACTTCTGTTTGCCAGAAACCAAAGGCAGGACCTTTGAGCAGCTAGATCATATGTTTGAACAGAAGATATCAGCACGCAAATTTGGCGCGTATGACCAAACACCAAATGAAGCATAAGCTCAGGTTAGCCTTTCTATCCGGGGCGTAAGTTCCGGTCTCTATATTAGCATCGATGCAACACACAAAAGCACTGCTAAGCAGCTGTATAAATACATACTACCTTGATACCTCTTGCAACGATGCCCTACTCTCTCGATTCTAGTAGATTCGTAATCAACGCGTTCCAACCTTAGTTCGCAGCTCTTTAAAAGTTGACACTAAAGGGGATGCCGGCTCGACGCAAGAGCACTGTATCTTACGGGGGTACTGCCACAATAGTATAGTAAAGTATTTATATTCCCCACGATCTCTAACCATAATTTCTAGTGCTGCAGATCTTACCAGTGGTCTGTAATTAATATGGATAAGAATAGTGGGCCACATGCGGCCTTTTGATGTATCTTTAGTGGTCTTTTCGGTGGTCTTTTCAGATATTCTATTTAGGTATATTTTTTGGATAATATTTCTAGGGCCTTGAATTCACAAGCACATGGATCTTCCATGTATAACTTGGGATACTCTCTCACTAGTACAATCCGGTATATATCCTACCCCTGCAACGCTAGCTTTCTTGGCTGCTTCACGAAACTCCCGCGCTATAAATACCGAAGAGCATTTCTTGGCTTTATTATAAAAGAGCGTCTTGCCATGTCTGAGGATTTTTATAGAATATATCACTCGGTTAAAGCTATTGCTATCTTTGATCTATGGGGCTGACTTATAAACATCCTTCTTCCTTCTCTTTCTCCTTTTACCTTAGGAGGGTTTTCTTTATTCTCTGCTATTTTTCTCTATCTATTTCAGTATGTTGCTTCTTCAGTTTCATTCTAGCAGCAAACCCGAGGGTTTAAGCAGTAGGTTTTAAGCAAAGCCTATGGTGGCCTTGATGCGCCAAATGTAATATCCTGCATTATCGCCCAGCAATAAGTTGAACTAACTTCAGTAAGTCATCCAGCGGCATAATCCCCGAGTCTTCGGACTTCCACCGACCATAATAGCCGGCTTTGTCCTGCGCAGCGTTTGGGCTTCAGCCAGACTCGTTACTGCAACAAACCAGACGCTCTACTTGTCAGCCAAGACCTTCCCCACGCTTTAACCAGATCAGCTTGCCGTGTGGGGGCCCCGTTCTGGAGTTTCCCCGCAGACGAGCCTTTCAGATGATCCTTCGCTAGTCCACTTGAGGCAGGCAGGCTCTGAAATTCGCGGGGAAGCAAGAGATGGCTGCTCAAACCCTTTCAATTTTGACTTGGATCAAGGGAGAGTCGGTGGCGTCCCGAGGTCATTATCACTTTATACCTTTCATGCCGTCCCATACGGCATTGGTATATTTTATATATATTCTCCCGTCTGGCCCAATCTCAGATTTCCTTTCTCCACTTCTTATTATACGAACATAACTCCACTATGGCAAACCATATACCCGATGTTGACTCAAAGGCCAATGTCGCCGAAATTCCCACCATCAGCCATGCAGAAAGCAATCAAGTACACTCCAGATTTAAGTCCGCCAAAAATGTCGACGGCGACACAGCCATGGCGCTGTTCGATGACCCGGATGAGCTCCACGAGGAAGTCGATCCGGTGGAAGCGAGGAAGCTATTGTGGAAGATTGACTTCATGATCCTGCCCTACCTGGCTGTTTGTTATGCATTCTTCTACATTGATAAGGTCAGCCTCTTTGATTCAACGGAGTTTTTAGCCGAATATCTGTGCTAATAGCACTCGTTTTGGAAACAGACAACGTTGAGCTATGCTGCTATTTTTGGGATTCGGGAAGATCTCGATCTACATGGGACTCGGTATAGCTGGCTGAGCAGTATCTTCTATTTTGGTTTTCTAGCATGGGCATTCCCTACCAATTTTCTGATGCAGCGTCTTCCAATCGGTATGACTACCTTATCATAACCCTAACAATTGGATATCCATCTGATACATGTTTTAGGGAAATATCTGGGTGCGAATATTTTCATGTGGTTTGTGGGACTGATATCGAAGATAATACAACTAGTTACTAACATTCCTCTTCCAGGGGTGTCTTCCTCATGATCCAAGCTGCCTGTAACAGCTTTGAGACCCTCGCCGTTCTTCGAGCCCTTGGCGGTGCCGCCGAGGCATGCGCTGACCCAGCTTTCATGCTAATCACAAGTATGTGGTATACCCGTCGTGAACAGCCAGTGCGTATCGGACTGTGGTATACAGCGAATGGCCTCGGTATTGCATTGGGCGGGCTACTGGGCTACGGGATTGGTCACCTTCGTGGTGCACTGCCATCTTGGAAATACGAGTTTCTGGTGATGTATGCGGATTCTCGACCCCCATTGAGACTACTTATCTTACTAACCTTGTTTAGTGGTGCCCTATGTTCTGCCTGGGGTATCGTCATGTTTCTCTTCCTCCCCGATTCACCCGTTACAGCTCGCGGTCTTACCAAGAGAGAACGTCGCATGGCTGTTGAGCGTTTGCGAGAAAATCAGACTGGGGTCGAGAACAAACATCTTAAACCGTACCAGGTTTTGGAGGCTTTCATGGACTACAAGCTTTACATTTTCTTCACTCTTGGTGCTG
Source organism: Penicillium robsamsonii (assembly GCF_028829455.1). Lineage (NCBI taxonomy): Eukaryota > Fungi > Ascomycota > Eurotiomycetes > Eurotiales > Aspergillaceae > Penicillium > Penicillium robsamsonii. Next base: position 6,385,420 of record NW_026643219.1, on the reverse strand, counting down.
TTTGTATGTGACTCGTGCCATGTCTAAATCGGTTCCAACTAACACGTACACAGGCAATATTCCCAACGGTGGTATCTCGAACTTTGGCACTATCATCATTAAAGGGTTCGGCTTCTCAACATTGGTGACCACTCTCATGCAGGTATGATTAATTTGATAGTCACATAATCTTCAGCTAACACGATATGCACCGTAGATTCCGTACGGCTGTATCATTGCTCTCTCGATTTTGACATGCGTCTTCCTCAACGACCGCTACGAAAATCGACGATGCGTGTTCATCCTCATCTTCCTGATTCCTAACATTGCCGGCTCCTTCGGTCTTCGATTTGTTCCCGTTGAACACAGTGTGGGTCGCCTGATTTGCTATTACCTCACAGGCCCGTACAATGCTGCATTTGTACTCGTTTTGAGTATGCAAATGGCCAACACCGCTGGTAAGTAACACCTCTCTTCGGTTGAGGCTCAATTCAAAAGACCACATAGACTAATGCCATTGTAAATCCAGGCCATACCAAAAAGGTCGTCACCAACGCCGTGCTCTTCTTGGGGTACTGCACTGGAAATATTGCCGGGCCGTTCTTCTATAAAACCGATCAATCGTGCGTTTTTCCCTGATCATAATTCAATTATTATTCAGAATCAGAGCTAACACGACCCATAGGCCTTCCTATCCGCTCGGCATCTGGTCCATGATTGTCTCGCACTTGATTGAGGTCGTTTTGATCTGCATCCTTGGTCTATTGCTGCGTTGGGAAAATCAAAAGCGCGATCGTATTCAATCCCAGATGGAGGGTGGTCTCGAGGGGAGAGATCTGGATGCGACTGCGTTTTTAGATTTGACGGACCGAGAAAACCTGAAGTATGTTTCTTTACCTTGTCCTATTTCTATTTTGCTGTCCTTCAAATCTGGTGAGAAGAAAGCTAACAGTTTCCAACAGCTTCCGATATATCTATTAACTGTTAGGTTCTTCTCTTCATGATCATGCATCTACGAATATACAACATCGGAGTGGATATTATCAACGTATTTAAATTGTGTACTAGGATTCAATTTAACAAGTGATCCCTGAATCATATTCTTGATTATATTGAGGAATAGCGGTTACCAAGATGAAAGACAAGACAACTATGTTGCCAGCTTCCTAATGCTGTTTTACTCAAATTCCACATATGAAAACTTGACATCTAGTCCTTTTCCCGTAGGGTGTTTCTGAACAGTATGGGATTAAGCATAGAACCCGGCTAATACCCGTTTCAGTGTAGCTCATTTAATTATTGAAAGCGACATGAAGAGAGAAAGACAGGATATGGTTTCTCATGATAGAAAGAAAACGGAGAAAAAAAGCGAGAGCAATACTCCGAGTGTAAACGTCCCATCTATTAGTTACTTTAGTATTCTAATCACAAGAGACCTCAAGCTAGATGGGGGTAAGACCAATGCACGATCTAATATGACATTGACTCTAGTGTAGTATATGGGATATGGGATATGGGATATCATTGGACTGCCACATATACGGCAGGTTTGGGGGGGGGGGGGGGGGGGGGGTCCATCGTGCCAACCAATGTACATGCCCTTGTAAGAATGAGATTATCTCTCGATTTTCAAGGGATATTCTATGAACTCGATATATACCCTACTCTAAAATACCTATAAGATCTAAATCGCTCGTACTCCTGTAGAGAAAGTCTAGCGCTCCTATAAAAACCACTTTGTTATCATCTTTCTGTCCGTCATTTTTAGGGTCTTTCCCGGGGGCTTTTTAGAATATAACCGCTAACTATCATCGAATATTGTTAGTGGGGACTCCTTTGATACGAGCTATTTCTATACTGTTAGAGACTATACATATGAATATTGATGGCAGCTAGTTAACTTTCCGGCGAAAAATCCGGTTGGAGCGATGGACACAAAAACCTGCCGTACACATTTCGGAGAATAGCTATGGGAGAGACGGGGTTGCTCGCGTCGTTGTTGGACAAGAATATAGAATCTGTGTCTGTGAGGGATGAAGGGCGTGCTACATTCGTTCACGAAGATGTGCAGATGAGGCGTTTCTTCCAGGTATGGAAGAATAGAGTGTTCGAACAGGCATCGAAGGATTGAACTGAATTGCTTTTATCAATTGCAAACATGTTAAGAGAGAGAGAGTGAGATAAATGTATTGCAAGGGACAACCCATATCCACATTGAGCAAAGACATTCATTCGCTGTTTAAGGTAAAAAATGGAGTCGTCATCCACCACGCGGTTGAAAACAGAAAGCAAAATTGCTGGAAAGAGAGCCGAGGTGTTGAAAAGCGGCAAGTGTCGCAACAAAACATCCATGGATGTTATGAGAATGAGCGCTAGAATAGAAGAGCTCAAAGTTGTATTTCGCAATTTATAAACACAGATGAAGTACAAAATGATAGGTAGTAATACAGCCACATGTATGCAAATGAGGGTCACGCCAGACGCCCTCTAACTCGATCACCGCCGACGATTGCCGCCACCCAAGAAAGCCTTCTTCTGGCGAACATAGCTGGCCACAACATTCTCCACGCTGCGACGGTCGTGTGCCTTGTCTCTAAGGTAGTACAATCTAGCCCTTCTGCGCTTCTTCTCCGATCGCTGAACAATCTCCACGCTGTTCACGTTGGGGCTGAAGACCTTGACGGACATCTCGACAGCAACACGAGTGAGTTCGTTTCGCATGAGGAAGGAAGTGTCAACTCCACGCAACTTGATGCTCAGAACAATTCCGTTGAATGGGTCGCCGTTCTTGAATGTCACTCGTACGATATCGCCGGTCTTGACACTCTTCGGGTTTCGTCGGTAGTCGAACATTGCCTTGCGCTCACCCGTGGGGTCGAGAACTGCCAATTGCGATTCGGTGACCGCTGCAATGGGATCCTTGCATGCTTTGCGAGCAGATGGCGGAGCAGGGTAGATCTTGAGGGGCTCGCGATCTACATGAGATAGCGATAATCAGTAAAGCTCGCGTTGTTTTAACTCAATTTAAAAGGACATACCAGGATCCGGACGGAAGCGAAGAGGTATTTGGGTTAGGAATTGCTGAGGCATGTTCGGGGGAAGAGGTACTCGTTCAGGTCTCTTCGAATAGGCCGTCGAAATGAATCGACGGTTGATGAAGGGTTGGATAGGCTCTGAAGCCCTCACCAAGGACCTTAAGCAGCCCAGCGGGCGCATTGCTGGTAGAGCCGCCATGTTTGTGATGTGGATGTCAAGTCAAGAAAGTCGGAGTCGAGTTTTGGCCGGATCGGCAGAATTTCCGCCAAGCCTCCTGTTGCCCGTTCGGGGGTTTCGACGATAACGCGATTGTTTTTTCTCCTCCAACTCCAGGATACCAATCAACCTCGTTTTCTTGTTGCTTTGGGGAAATTGTATCGTTTAAGCGATTACTACTCTCATACCCTGAATCGCTTCATACATAGCCTCTGATCACACACGATGGCGCAAATCGCCATGAGCAGGCTCTTCCGCCAGAGCACCACCAGCTCGGTGCGCCAGTCCATTCTGAGACCGATGCAGGCCCGCAGCTACGGTTCAAACTCAGGTATGCATTAATATATCCACCATAGCATCAAATGCTCATCGGAGTCGACCGGAACAGCAATCCCAACCTTCACCTCAACACCCTCCCCCGAGTTAAACGAAGCCCTGGAGCGGTTCCGCAATGAGCTGTTCATACCCCTTGCTCTTCCCAAGCGACAGAGAAAGAGTGTGTTCAGGGAGAAATACGCCAAGCAATTGGAAAATGAGCCGATTGTCGTGAAGATCAGCGAGAACGAAGAGTTCACTCTTACGCCCAAGAAGCACCACGAGCTGCCCTCGAAGAAAGAGGCCCTCGAGGTTCTCAACATGATGGTTGCGACCAAGAACTTCAGCAACCTTTTCCCGTACCTCAGTGGACTCCGGATGTCGAACTATGCCATCACCAGCGATCGGTGGGAGTATATTATTCGCAAAACCAGCGAGGCCGGCAAGCTTTCAACCATTATCGAGTGCGCCAGGCAGTCTAACCGTACCGGTTTGAGCCTCAGCAACAGGAACATCACTCGCCGTCTGTTCTTCGAGCTTCACAAGACCGCCGCGAAAGCGGATTTCAAGGGTGTCCCAACCGTCAAAGCTCTGAGACTCGCGAGGGAGGCAGCTAGCCTGATGGATGCCGAGGAACACTCTGTTCCGAATATCGAGGAAGACCCCAAACACCAGCCTTTCGTTATCGGTACACTTTTGGAACTCAGTGCCGCCTGTGCGAAAATCAAGGAGGCCGATATATCCTTGGTCCGTGGCTATGCTCAGAAGCTTGATGCAGCCTGGTCCCGAGGCAATTTCAAGGACGATGCGACCACTCGCTTTGGAAACGTTGAGAGAGTCGAGGAGAACCTTGCCCTTTACAACGGCATGCGTTTGAGCCTTAATATGTCCAAGTTATCAGAAGATACTGGGGCTTTCAAGGCTCGCTGCGATGCGCTTCAGCCTGTCCTGATCTCGCAATTGAAGCAAGTGAAGAACGTTGACATGCTTGATGACAAGGTGGTTAAGCAATTGCTCGAGCCAAAACTCAAATAAAAGGTTGAGGGAAACGCATGAGCTTGGTTGTGATTCCTTTTGGTGTTGATTGAGCCACATAGGCATGTATATTACTGTACTTCCCAGGTATTTTGGAGCTGGCCTGTATTTCAGAGAATAGATATTTTATTACCCGCCACATCTGATTCCCGCTAGGTGCTATTTCGGGATATACGCAATGGTTTGGTAATGATTGGTCAATTTCATTACCAAACATCCAGGCAGTTCATGTTTCAAGTACGTTCCAAAGAAATGCTATTTCAATCGGTCAATTTAGATTGACACGCTCATAAACACAATTCCAAGGTATTGTTCTTGCTGATGCGGGCTCGGCCGGGAAGAGTAATAGTGCCGCCGACAACAGCAGGGCCAGAGACGGTGAGCTAAAGACGTGAATGTTAGTTGTGGGTGAGAGCGGTGGAATTGAGCGTGGCATACCTGTCCCTCTACTGTGTCGTCGGAAGAGCCTTCGGGCACATTAGTCAGAGTAATTTCCGTGCTACTCAGTGGAGCGCCAAAGTGGCTAGGACCGGTGAGGCATCTATAGTCAAGAGCATTTGTTTGGGCAATCGCACCAGCAACACCGGGACCGGTCAAGGCATACACAACCCGAGCCCCAGTGAAGATTCTAAGCTCGGTCAATTGCTCAGAGGTAAGATGGGCAGCAGGGTTGCCATCAATGCGGTGGGAGATGCACAGCAGGCGCACTTCATCTAGCGAAAGTTCAGAAGTCGGGCTGACACGAGCCAATTGGCTGAAAAAGTTGCGTGTCGGCATGTTTCCCGCATCCAAAGTCCGTGCCTGGATCCAGCGTCCAAGAGACGAAATGATACCAGTGTGAGGGCGCATGATATTGTCGTGGTACTCAGCCATGGTTTGCGATGAAGCGACAATGACTGTGGGAGACACGCCAGCCGTAGCCAAGGCAAAATCAACATTCTCTCCAGCGACAGAGTTAAGGGCGATGGATGAGTTGGCAAACAGTGCAGCCAGAGTTGTGCAAAGCGGGTAGGACCGTGAAAGAGAGTCGATAGAAAGAACAATATCAGTTGGGTTGAAACGCTGGGTACGGGGGAGAGAGGAGGTTATGGCCCCAATGGCAGACACAAGGTTCTAGCTGAATGTTAGTGAGAGCGGTATCACAAGGGTCAGGTCGGTCTTACCTCTGGCTGGAATTCGATGAATTTGCCGGACTGTGAGGAGGACGGCCAAACAGTGCTGACGGCGGGGGTTTCTGTCTTTGGGTCATACTGGGGTACATCACAGCTGGTGAGTTCCTTGAACTCCTCGAGTAGTTCATGCCAAACTGCAACCTTTAGACTATTCTTGCCGACCTCAGGAACTTCGTTCCAGTCCATGTGTCGGTTGCCATACTTGGCGACCCAAAGGACGAGCGATAATTGATTGTTACCCTTGGCAATAAGAGATAGATCGAGAGATCCGGCTTCAGCAATGAGAACATCCGCATTTGCCTGTTGTAGATGCGCTGATAGTGTCTCTGCTGGAAGATTGTGCGGCACAATGACCGTCTTGTATCCATAGAAAGCACCAGCTAGATTGAGCAATGTTAGACATCAAGACTAGCACACGAAATAACAATCGGCATACCAAAGATTGTAGCTAGAAGCTCGATAGAGTCTGTAAGGCAAACAGCCACCGTCTTCGCGTCGGAGTTTTGGAGATGATGACCGATAACGTTGATTTCTTGCGTCACTTGGTCCAAAGAGTGTTCGATAGCCTTTCGACCTAGGACAGTGTAGATCTTGCCTTGCTTTCCCGACATAGTACCATCCTCATTCAAAGCTCCACGCATAGCGGTCTTCCAAATGTCGCGCAGGTCTCCTCTTCGACCGCCAGTCCATTTCGGAGCGCCCGGGTCCTTGACATTCAGTCCGAAACGGAGGGGCAATCCATGAGGGGTTTCCAGGCACCTGTAAGTAGCAGATTCACCCTGTTGGCGGATTGGAGATGCTGTAGATTGGCGAGCAAGTAAGAACGGATGCACATCTGGATCTTGAGACGAGATGAGAGAGTAAAGCCCAAAGGTGACGACAATCCCGGCGACAATGGTAGTGTATATATTCCAGTCAGCGAGTACATCCGCCACCAAAGCATCTAGCTTCTCCACGAGTGAAGTATCAGTAGCCATTTCGGTGTGCAGAGGAAGAAACGTCAACAATCGAGGACTATGACGTTGAGGGGCACGATAAGGGGTGTGTCAGCTTGGCCGGGTCAACTTAGGCCCGTGCAACCCCTTCCTCGAGCGCCGAGCGCAGCCACTTTAGGATCGTCAACCCGTCTCATGGTCAACAATAATGGATTTCTAAAACAACAATTGTTCATAGCTACATGCATTACTAACTAACAGTTCCTCGTGTTTATTTCGCCCCGGGTAAGTGCTGAACAAGCTCATAATATCAGTGAGTGCAATCCGTCTTGTCAAAAAGAGAAAGAAAAAAACGGTCTAAGCATATACGGATCGGTGGCTAACTTCACAATTCTAGTCTCGAGTCAATCCCACCTCTTTCTCTACCCTCGACGTCAGCTTCATCACATTAGCAATGGCGACTCAATCTCTTCCTTCTACCCCAAAAGCGACACCTCCGCTGGCTCCTCCCACCCCAGAGGGTAACCTGACCCCTGGAAAATGGCGACACCCTCAGTTGGATGAGATCGTCCGGCGCCAAAATGCAGCTACATTTGATCAGAAAAATGTGAAGAAGTTGGTTTGGAACGGCGCAGCTTTGGCAATGAGCTGGACATTTGGATCTACCATCAAAAACTAGTGAGTGCGATAAGAACTCCGGTGCGTCGCGTCGCGTGCTAACAGCCTTGTTCAAGCTCACGCCAAATTTTTGATACCAACCATTTGTATCAAGAAATCCCGTTATTCATGCTCCAGCTCTTCTTTGTTTTCAATATCCTAGTGGCGCTCTATCCCCTCTTCCGGCCAAAGGATGACCTCTCCGACATTCCTCTTACCCCCACCCAACGCTCACTTCTTGGCTTGGATCCTGCCGTCACACCACCAGCAACCCCTGGGACAACATATGTTACCCCACCCAGATACCGACTTTCCACTTCACGGAAGGCCAGCCCTGCAAGCAGGCAGAGCTCGCCTATGTCCGCGAATGCAAGCTTCTCTGAGCGACGCTCTTCCATCGGCACACCCTTCTCGCCTGCCTCCAGCCCTCTTCTTTACAAAGCAATGTCAAATGGGGCAATGTCAAATGGAGGCAGAGAATCCGTTCAACGCCAGAGCTTTGGGTCCCAGAGCTTTGGATCTTCTGCATCCCCTCTGGCTCGAAGTAACTCCTTTGGAGAGTCGACCTCGAGCATGGGCCCAAGTACGCCTTCCCCGCTCATGGGCAAACGGGGAAATTTGGGAGTCAAGAACAAGTGGCTATATGAGAGGAGCCGGCGGCTTTCGGCCAGCGGAGGAACTCTCTGATTCTCTGCGGTTTTCTGAACAATTTCGCAAACGGGCGCTTGGGTCATTCATGGTTATGGTGTTTCATGTCATAGCGGGTCTTTCATTCACAATGTACTACAAAGATACCAATTCAAGGTTTATTATTACAAGCTGTTTTCATTTGACAAATATTTGTTTGTTTAGAAAAATCGGGCTGTTGGATATCTTTTCCGTCCCTCGGTACGGATGGATGCCAAAAGTGTATTTTGATACATGCGAATAAAAGGTAATAATATAAACAAGGGAGGCGTATATTAGACGAGTTAACATTCTGCTGTGATCTTCGTCCACTGTAAATCGTGGTGCCATTGAACCGATCTTCCATACCCCGTGTTCAGGCCAAGATCCCGCGCCCGGACGATTAGGACCGCCAACCACTTCTATCACTTGGCAGATAGGCAACCTCTCACCTACACATTAACATTTACTGTGAGAATCTGCATGAAGCCCACAACGGCGTGATCTAGCAGCTCTTTCCTTCCGCTATGGGAGCTTCGGAGTCCAAGCTTGTCTTCAAACAGGGCATCTTCCGCCTCTCGGAGGAACAGGAGATCCCCGCAGACGACCCCTACTGGACCAGAGTACGTCCTGATACAAAATGACTATCTGTCCTGAAGACTTTGAGGCTAACCACACCGGCAGTTCTGGGAGCTTCCTGAATCAACCGAAGATGTCTTTAGCCTTTTCACACCGGCCGACATACGACGCACGCGCGATCATGCCTTGCCCAACTTCCAGACACTTCTCCTCGCAGTCACCTCGCGACTAACTGTTTTGAAAAACCATCCCTCGTTTCCCGACCCTGATCTTGCCCCCGAGCGCGATGTCCTCAACTGCATTCGGATCCTCACTCGCCTCCTCCCCTATGTTTACGAGGCGGAGCATCTGGAAGAATGGGAGGATAATTTCTTCTGGACAGCTCGAAGGAGGAGGACCAGACAGTCACAAATTTCTGGGGAGGTCCTCTTTGACGAAGCACAACCGGAGGATAACCAAGAGGCGACATCGCCACGCGCAGAGGATTACGAAGATGTAAAGCCTCTTGCCGAGGAGTTGATAGACACATTGATGGACTTGCTCTTCTTTGCCGACTTCACAATCCCTCGACTTCCAAGTGCAAAGAGCAAGGTCTCTTTTTCAATTTGGCAGAGTGGCGTTGGCTGCAACACGGCTATGGGGTCCAACAAAACATTGGAGAGTAACCGATGCGAGATTCTACGGCTTATGCTTACACTGACTGGAAAGGCCATGTATTTGCCATCTAGTGAGTCCGGAGTCTGATGCGGCCAAGGTATTCCAACATTTACTAACTAGTATAGATACATTGCCCGTCCAAGGCGTCAAGGCAATTACTTACATCACAACTTGCCAAGATAAGCAGGCTGTCTTGACCCTCCTTTGCTCCCTTCTCAATACAGTATGTTCTGCTCAATCGGCGGTGGGAGCCATGCTAATTCAAAATAGGCAATGAAGTATAACCCTGCGTCGTGGAGAGTCCCATATGACCATGTTGTTTGGAAAGACCCCAAGCAGATATTGGTGATCTATTGCGTGCAACTTCTTCTTGTCCTCTTGGTGTATCCCATTCCAGAAGACGGCCGTGGAACTCCACCGAAGAATTATTATCGCCATTACTTCGGCAGGCTACATAGACCTCAAGATTTCCAATTCCTGGTAGATGGCATGACGAGAATTCTGAACCAGCCGGTATTTACTCTCTGCTAAACCATGTATTCAGAAATTATACTAATTGATCAAACCAGATGCAAGCCACTGCTTCTTATCTCCCTGGGAGTCAAAAATCGGTGAAATGGGCCCCTGAGATGTTGGTCCTTTTCTGGGAGACCTTGCAATGCAACAAAAGGTTCCGGTCATTTATCATCGACTCTAATCGCTCTCATGACTTCCTTGTCCTATGTATCTTCTATGCGATGGAGTATAGAATGGATGCTTCCAAGCAAGGAATAGTCCGGATGTGCGTTTTCATCCTTCAGACGATGAGCGCGGAGCCAACATTTGGGAAGAGTCTAAACAACAGCTTCGAAGCCCAAGAAACCTTACCACAGTCGATCCGGCTACTCAAGTTCCGGGGGTCTTATGCCGACTATTTGATCATGGTTTGTCTTTTGCCCTCCAACATCATACCACCATACTAACCGCCTCAGTCGATTCACACGTTGATGACAACCAGCAAAGGGAATCTGGACACTGTATATCCCGCCCTTTTGATCATCCTCAACAACATTGCTCCCTATATCGAACACATCTCTCCGAGCGCCTGCTCGAAGGTCATTCAATTTTTCTCTTCTATGTCTGCGCCCAGCTTCTTGTTGGCAAACGAGACCAACCACACTCTTCTTGCATCGTTGCTTGACTTCATCAACATTATTCTCGAGCACAAGTTCACCGGTAAACTCCCTACCCGGATCTTCTCCTTCGGCCAAGCCATTTCTGACTTTATCTAGCCAACCCATATCTTGTCTATTCGATACTGAAATATAAGCAACGCTTTGAAGCCGTGCGGGCTTTCACTCTCGAGAGTGGCCAGCAAGAGATTGAGCGACAAAATGAAAAGCGGAAAGCTGGTAGTTCTTCAGATGTCGCCGTCAGCCCTACACTTTCACAGTCAGATGATGATCTACACACACCTTCGGGTGCCCGGTCGCCGTTGACTAGAATTCCCGAAGAGAACAGCCCATTTGCAATTGGCGATGACGATTCCGATGAGGAACGTGAGGAAGAGGGAACACAGACTCCATCTCAATCATCATTCTCAGCTCAAACCTCACGTAGACCATCCGTGACATCCACTATAGATGAGAACGGGGCTCAGCAGGTGCGGGCAATGTCCGAAAAGGCACGGGGAAAGAAACCTGCTGGGCATCCTCCTTTCTCCCGACAGAACAGCATGACCAGTCAGACAAGTATGTCTGCTATATTCACTCCCTCTGCCAGTGGCTTCACACCAACCGTCCCATGGGTAAGTCTATACAGATCAAACCACCTTTCCTCCAAATTTTTCGCTACTAACAACATTTCCCAGCTCGAGTCCTGGTTGCCCGAACTGCCTTTGCACACGATCCTCACCATCATCTCAGCCATTGCACCTCACATCCCTGATGCAGCGCTTGCAAGCGCAGCTAGCCCGGAGGCCCGCACACTAATACATAACCTCCCATCATTTGCTGAAGAGCCCGAGGTTACAAGTATAATCTCCGAACCAACCCCCGTTCGCGTGCAATCATTCGAGTGGTCAGCACTTTCCATGGGCTGGTACGAATCGCTACTGTGGGGCTTCATCTTCTCCAGCGAGATGGTAGTCGGCTCCGCTTCTGGTGCAACTCCAGGAACAGTTGGTGTCTGGAACGGCACAGCCATTAAACTCTTCAGAGTACAAGAAGCTGCTGCTCAAGGCCCAACCTTGCTTGCGCCCAAGGGTGCAGTTGATGCAGTGGGCAGTAACCTGGTCCAACGCATCGGAAACCTCAGCCTTCGGGGTCGGAACTCACAAGACTCCGGAGCTGCCTCTTCACCAAGTGTGCGGGAGGTTTAGGGTCATATTCCCGTGACGTACATAGTTTTTCATTCACTACTTGATCTCTTCTTTGACAATCTCGCTATCATCCGTCCTCGAGCTTCTTGGGTGACAGAGCTAGTCTTGTGATTTTCATGTTTTTTTAGCACTTTCTGGCATTCGTGCCAAACATCATACATTACTATTCTCGATTTTCTTGTAGTAAACAATAGGCCGCGCATCTTGAGTATTTGGGTGATCTTTTTCTAATAGTCAAGGAATCTACCATATGATAGATAAAAAACAGCTATGTACTCAAATCATGAAATATTCCACCTCGACCTTATGGTCATGGATACAAACCCCCTAGTAAACACGTGAGTCCGAGTTCCGATCGTCATTACAATTTGCCTCTTCAATTTTCAGTCAATTCAATTGCGCCTTCTCTAAACTCCAGCTCGATACGTGAAGGGAAATCAATTGATTGGGTAATTTTGTCCGCTCATGCTCTCGGCCGTGATGTTATTCCTCTCTGGCGTTATTGTGTCTCTCCTCGCGGGTCCGGATCCAGCCATTGCGGCGATCACCTCTAGCCTCCAGAGCATCTTGGGAAACACCCACGGCAGCTCAGACTATGGGTATCCCACTGACTTAACAAGAGATCTCTTACCTGTGAGTTTATTTGCGGTATCATATATCGATAAACTCTCTATAGGGCTTTCGGCCATCTGGACAATGTTAACCCTGGCGAATGTCTAGATCCCTGTTCATTCTCACAAGTAAGGATACTTCTCATGGTGCTCGCTCCTAATTAATCATATACTGATTATATCAAAGTGACTATTGGCGAGACGAACCTTTCTATACCGGTATGTTTAAGCTCTAGTACCTAATGTCTAATTACCCCTAACATTACCATGCACAGGCCTCTCGCATGGCTGCACATCTACCGAAGCTGATGTCTGGCTATACAACGGTACCCTCTATGTGAGTTTAGTTAAGCTATGCGATATTCCCCGCTTTTCTGGGTAGCAGACTAACCAAGCAAGGTTGGCCATGATGAATCTGCCCTGACGGAGTCACGTACACTTGAATCCTTGTATATCAATCCAATTCTAGACGTTCTGGCGCGCCAGAACCCCGATAGTCCATTTATAACATCGCCTACTAAAAAGTGAGTATCTGACCAGGGCCCAATATGGTTTCACAGCTAATTCTTTATTAAAATAGCGGTGTGTGGGATACTGTTCCCGACCAAACACTTTACTTCTTCATCGATGTGAAGACATCCGGCCCAGAGACGTTCAAAGCTGTCATTGCTGCTTTAGAACCTCTACGAGAGAAGGGCTATCTTACTACCGTCAAGGATGGCAAGACCGTTATCAATGGTCCGGTCACTATCATTGGCACGGGAGAGACGCCATTCGACATGGTTGCACCCATCAAAGACCGAGACTACTTTTTCGATGCCCCTCTCGCAGATCTCGATGATCCCAAGTATGCCGACGTAACTGGCGTTATCTCACCCGTTGCTTCAACAGATTTCCAGGCAGCCGTCGGCAAGATAACCGCCGACACGGATCCAATTCTCTCAGACGACCAACTCAAAGCTCTCCGAGAGCAAATCGCCACTGCAAATGAGCGCGGAATTGGTGCTAGATATTGGAACACGCCGTACTTCCCAATTCGTACCCGCAACCTTGTGTGGAGGACTCTTTTGAGAGAAGGGGTCATTCTGCTCAATGCCGATGATTTAGATGCTGTTGCGTCTCATTTCTGAGTAAAGCCATGCCCCACAAGTGATATTAAGGCCATACAGTACCTCATGCGCCCAATTACATTGACACCCCTCGCGTGGCCTTTTACTGGGATTTGGGTTAATAGCCCTGGTCGGGTTTCCTTCCGAGCGCTTCCTTGATTCAAAGATAGAAAGTACCGGCTCCTCCTTCAATTCGATATTCATGTGTCTCAACTCTCCGTCTTTACCCTTCCTAAGACTTCCAAGATAAAGACATGCATTAACTCCTCCCAAATGGGTACCATATCATGTCTCACTCGCTTCGCAGGCATAAACGGCACTTATGTGGCGAATTCTTGACATCGATATGCTGGATTTGACGGCCAGCACAGCGTTCGTCCTCTTTTTCCATGTGGCGTTGACATTTTATGAACTCGCCGCCTGTGGAGTGGCCACAGGCGTACCGGATCTGCAGCTGGATGCATACCTCCTGCGTGTTGAGGTCAGGCACTGGGGTGCAAAGTTAGTGACTTGTTTGAGCACAACGAGGTGACACAAATGTAGGCTCACCTGTGAGGTCTCCAGAACGTCTGTGAGACATCATGATAGGTATTCTCAGAGTAATGAAGTTGAGGCTCTGTTGCGCTTGATGTAAGTATTGTAGAAGCCATGCATTTCGTGTCCGATAAAATATCAATCACACTAGTCTTACTCGCCTTAACCGGTATTTATAGTCCTGCTTGTGTCCACAAGTAGCAGTTTCAGTGGTGGATGGAAGTCGTGGATGTCGGAAAAGACAGGCGAAGCGAAAGAACTGATGAGCAAACAGAGGTTCCACGCTTTTCAACACAAGGTATTGGCTCATATTACTACAAGGGTAGATGGCCGCGCATGCAGCCTTCTGGTGTCTGTTTAGTAGTCTTTTTTAGTATCTTTTAGTGGTCTCAGATATTCTATTTCCAATATAGATGCCTTTAAGACATTCTCTCGCCCTTCTCACTTTTACATGTAGATGGTAAAAAAGGGGCAGGAAATGCATCCTTTGTGCAAGAGATTTTCTATGTATAACTTTTGATATATGTATTGAGCAGCACAAAGCACCCCCAAGTTCTTTCACTCACGTATTCTACATAACCAACCCGGTCTTAATTCCATTGCTGACACCTCCACTCCCTCACTACCTACACAGTTGAACGACCCGATCAAAACGCTCTAGCCAAATGTCAACATATCAACCTTCCTAAACCGGCAGTCCATCTATGTTCCTGGCACGTGATCTCCAAGGGGCGCGAAATCGAGTTCCGCGGTCTCCAGCTCCTCTCTTCACCTTTTCCACGACTCTCATTGGATGAACGAGAATGGCGGCAGATCTGGGAGATCTCTTGGCCAAGGTGCTCCCCACCGGGGTTGAGATCACCGTTCGCCATGTCTCCTCAACACCCATTCCATGCGAAGCTCTCTTTGCAGCTCCGCCGGGCCAGGTCTCCGAACCGACATTCTGCGAAAATCATTTCCTCTCAGTGTCAATTGACTCCAATGATGACGGTGAGACAATTATCTTCGGAATGGAGGTGATGGTCTACAACACGGCCCACTTGACCACCATCTTCGTCTCCAAGGCCGACTCGACTGGTTTCCTGCATCTCCTAAAATTGCCACGCAAGGTGTCTATCCTGAGGCTGGTCTCTAACACATTTCTCTCATTTCTGGCTCGGACCCGCCAACGGCCCGGTGTACGACTGGTCGTGTCGCTGTTCGCCCGCGCCCAGAATCAGTACCTGTTCCCGGGCAGCATTGAGAACCCCGAAAAGCACGTTCTGGACGATCGAGGCCTAATCAAATGGTGGTGTCGTGTTCTAGATCCAATTTTACGCGAGCACGAACCAGAATCTGCTCTTCAAGAACCGAAAGCGCTGGATCAAACAGTCGAAGCTGCCAAGGCCTCTGCTACCGCATACTTGATCGTTCCAAGCTGTGACCGCTTTGAGACTCGCAATTTCTTCCCGCCTACGGCCAAGGCCGATGCGAAAGATCGCCCACGGTGGCTCAACAGCTACCCACTGAAGCAATTGTGCCACGACCCCTCGGCTCCTCCTCGCTGCTTGGTACCTCGTTTCCCAGATGATCCCAAAACTCGTTTCCTCATCGACCTGGATAGTGAACTTCCCGGGGAGAAGGAAGGTCAGCCCGCCGCCGCTAATGTCGGACGCTGGCGTAGCGTACGGTCCTTGGACCAATTCTGGGAGATGATGTCTTTCCGTCAAGAATGCTCTGCTGGTCGGTTAGTCGGCTTCTTATGGTTGGTCATCAATCCTCCTGGTCTGATGAACTCGACATCAATGGAAAGCCAAACACGTGGTTCCTCTGGCAATGGCCCAGTCTCCAACGGAACACAGATTTCTGAGACCATTGCGAACGAAGAGAAAGCACGGAGTGGCTCTAGCCAGTCTGAAGAAAACGCCACTTTAACAGAGGCAGCAACAAATTTCACGACTGCCGATACTTCCCCCAAACTTCCCTGGGATGATGGATCTAGCACTGTCAACCCTTTCGACTGGCCAGAGGCCGGGCGTGGACAGGTCGTCCTCGGCGAAGCTGACTACAAAACGATGATGGATTCGGTTCTAGACCATTTCTATGACGAGAAAGAAGTCATCGCCAGTACCAAACTCTACGTTGACCAAGTTTCTTCCCTGGCGGACGAGCTTACATGGGGGAAGAAGGTTGTCGGCAGCAATGCCACGAGCACCGCTACCTCCCAGCCTGTCAATACCAATCCAAACAATGTCCTAGATCTAGGACTGATCCGCAAGCGAAAGAAGTCATTGGGCGAAGGCAACACGCCCGTCGTGAGTGGTATCCAACCACCGAGTGAATCGAAGGACACACAACCAGCCCCGTCAGAGCCGGCTGGTGTCAATGTGCTCAATGCGAGTTTGGTCCGGAAGAAGAAGAAAACATGATTAATGGGAGTTTACATTTGGTTTCAGTATCATGGGGATAGGTCTCGGAGTTTGGAGGAAATCGTTTTTTTGGTTTTTTTTGTCATATTCCTATTCGAGACTAAACGAATAGAATTTCGGGAATGGAACTACATAAGTACTTATCTATACATCCGGAGCTTCCGAGCAGGCAACTATTTTGCAAGCAGCCAGCTATTTATTTCGATATTTAGAGTAGTCTGGAAGAGAATGTTATCTGGTTGGTCCAATGCACGTGTCCTGTAGATTTCTCGGCGGGGACAGCTGCTAAAAATGATTTCCACCCGCATCCGATTGCTCCTCCTTCTCCAGAATGTCATTCTCTTCTGCGTCTGCGTTTATGTCGCCTTCTCTTCGTGTCTCATGCTAAAGCCTACCTTTTCGTTCCTCGGGTCTGACGATGACGCGCTCAATGTGTCCGTCGCAGTCGGTTGGATTGCCCTGATCTGGTATACATTCATACTGGGAGTTTGCGGCCTGGGATATTTTCAGATGTATGGTTCCGACTACTATTCTGAATTAAAATATATCACTAATGCAATTGCTTTCTGCTCAGATGGAAATATTTTCTCGGCCAGCCGCATCGGTCACGGCTAACGAATGCCTCCGACGCACCGCACGTCACCGCCATCCGGCCTGTCAAGGGCCTCGAGCCACACCTATATGACTGCCTCGCTGCCACCTTTCGGCAGGACTACCCATGGGACAAGCTCAGCATTCGTCTCTGTGTATCAACACGCGACGACCCGGCCTACCCTACCCTTCGCAAGCTAATCACCGACTTCCCGCATTTTGACGCGCGGATTTTAGTTGAAGACGAAGATCCGCTTTTGCAGCAAGATGGCAACAATTTGTACGCGCTCGGACCGAATCCCAAGATCCGGAATATGAGCCGCGCATACCGTGAAGCGAAAGGAGATATCGTCTGGATCATTGACTGCAATGTCTGGGTCGGGAAGGGAGTCTGTGCCCGGATGGTGGACAGACTGTGTGGGACTGGGCCTTCGTCCAGGAAGAAACATAAGTTCGTGCATCATCTACCCGTGGCTGTGGATGTGACAGGAGAGAGCAACCTACGTGAAGAGCGGCAGGCGCTCGTGGATGCCAACCCGCAAGCTACGGCTTCTGATACGGCGGCCGCAGCGATGCCGTGCGTGCGTCCGGAGGATGGGCCTGCAGCCATGATCGCGACTGGAGGCGGTCGCTTGGAAGAGCTGTTCCTGTCCTCCGCGCACGCGAAAATGTACACCGCGATCAACACTGTTCTCGTTGCGCCGTGCATCGTTGGAAAATCCAACATGTTCCGCCGCTCCCATCTCGACTATCTCACCAGTTCCTCGCCGTCGGGTCCCGAGGCTCGCCATCCCGGCATCGATTTCTTCTCCGACAACATTTGCGAAGATCATCTGATCGGTGATCTGCTGTGGAGGAAGCAGGTGCAGGAAGAGAAAGAGCTTGGCGAGCGTTGGGGCAAGCATGCCATGGTCTTTGGTGACATGGCTATTCAGCCTGTTGCCAACATGAGCGTGCCGGCATACATCGCTCGTCGTGTCCGATGGCTGCGAGTGCGTAAGTTTACCGTTCTACTTGCTACGCTTGTCGAGCCCGGCACTGAGTCATTCCTATGCACAATCTATGGTGCCTGGGGCATCACAACCGCCTTGGCCCCGTATCTTGAGCGAAAAGACGTGCAATTTGCTGCCCATCTTGGAACCTGGACTGCATTTTTTGTTTTGTTCGCACTCGGCATGGTCTCCTGGATCTTGATCGATTGGACATTGTATATCAAGCTGCATTCGGCGAAATGCATTGAATTGGATGAGGATACCCCGGTTTTTGCTCGGCCTCAACGCTACCGATCATCCCAAACTACTCGCCGCCCGTTCATGCAATGGTTTGCCGCCTGGCTCGGCCGCGAACTGCTGGCCCTGCCCATCTGGATCATGGCGGTGTATGGCGGTGTGACAGTCGTCTGGCGAGACCGGCGCTTTAAGGTCGGCTTCGATGCGAAAGTTCGGGAGATTGATACCCCCACTCTGTCTGTGGATGTTTCGTCTTCTACCCGGGCGGTAGCGGGCAAGGTCCGCAGTGATTGAATTGATGTGTAGATGAGAGCATACGAAGGTTATGTATACTAAAGCAGCAAAGCCCTGCAACGTCTGTCAATGTAATATTATGATGGAGAAAATCAAAAATGCATTAATATAGACACTAACAAACAACATATGCAAATGAATAGAATGTACCCATATCTCCGATTCTATGCGTGAAATCTTAAACTTTTCTTCAATCATTTCCCTACCCATAAAGGCGATGTCATCCCGAGACCTCATTGATTTAAATCAAGCAGATCCATTAGCCTCGCCCTCGGTAGCCCCCTTCTCCAAACTAGCACCAACATCGGAATTCAGGAGCCACTCAACAACCTGTCTGCCTGCAGACATCTCACCAGCACTCTCACCAGACTTCTCCTCGCCCTCGTTCTCTCCAATAGTCATCTCAATCTCCTGAGTCTGGCCATCATTGCCCTCAGCACCCTCCGCTTCCTCGTCGCCCTCAACAGCAGCCCACGCCGTCCGCTCAGCGAGGAACACAGCGTCGTGACCAGCATCGTTCTTAACATCAAGGTCTGCGCCAGCTTCGACAAGAGCCTTAACGCATTCCAGGTGCGCGTTAAGCGCAGCCCAGTGCAAGGGCGTGTTGCCAGAGTTGTTGCGGTGGTTAACAAGCGCGGTACGCTGGGCAGCATCTGCGGATGACAGCTTTTGGATCAGAGCTTTGAGGATTTCTAAGTGGTGTTAGTAAATACAAGAAAGATGCGGGAGGGGAGAGAAAACAAATTATTTGACATGACATGTAAAAAAGTCGAAGCCAAATAATTCGTTCAATTGACATACCTGCGTTTCCATTCGCAGCGGGGAAGTGCAGAATGCAAGATCCCGAGCCGCCCTCGCTCTCATCAGCCATGTCGATGGCGGATGCCACGATCTGAGACTCGTTGCAGCTGTGTTGGCTGGCCAAGTTGGCGACGTCCTCATTTAGGGCCTCGAGGTCACCTGCTCGGGCGTCATAGATAAGATCGTCAACCGCCTCGGCGGAAAGTGCGATTGGCACTGAAGGCTTTGCCTGTGATGATGTTGAAGTGGACATGATTTATGATGGATAATGAACCAAGTGTTTGGTATTCTTTTTAGTAGGGGTTTTTTGATATCCCACTTTATTTGATGTAGCTAGAGTGGGGTGTCAGTAAGAAGTCGGTTGTTCACGATTTGAAGATGGCAA
Organism: Penicillium robsamsonii; assembly: GCF_028829455.1. Taxonomy (NCBI): domain Eukaryota; kingdom Fungi; phylum Ascomycota; class Eurotiomycetes; order Eurotiales; family Aspergillaceae; genus Penicillium; species Penicillium robsamsonii. Next base: position 6,365,852 of record NW_026643219.1, on the reverse strand, counting down.
AACAAGTGACAAGAAGACAAAGGATGTGATGTCTGTAAAGTCATAAATGACTTTGGGAGAATTGGGGATTTTGCGTAGTACGACAGCCTGCGCCCCATGATATATCCATGCTTTGCAATTCAAGGTCGTCGATAAGCATGTCAATGTCAAGGACAACAGCCACAAGATGGGAAACGGTGCTCAAGATGTTTTTCCACGAATTTGAAAGTCAATAATTAGGGAGTACATTCAATCTTACCTTTGCTTTCAGTTCTTTGTTTTCTAGCGTGAAGTATCCTGGCAACAAATGAAGCGATCGTCGCAAAAAATAATTTGATATCGCCGGTCATGTGACTGATAGTGGGCTATCAGTCAACGGTACAACAATAGACGTCGAATGAACATGGATGCCAATCACGAGACGCGCATACTACGAATTCAAATTACGGAAAGAGTCTCATGTCGAGACGATCATTATGTTGATACAGGATACATGGTACAAATGACTTTACACAATCGTGGAGAGGCAGACGGACTTCCGGTCTGCCTCTATCCACATGCAAGGCAGAACGCCCAGAGAAGAACAAATCAATCAAGCTCAAACGCCGAGTCCCACATCCGGTGGGATGGTATCAAAAGACTCCGAAATGGCAATGCGACGGGTGGCAACGAGAGAATACATCAAACAGCCCTCCGTCCCTCCCAGAACTCAAACAAACAGTCAGCCACAAGCGCCTAATCTCTGAGCCAAGCCCGCCTCTTCTCTTCCTTCTTCTCACGACGCTTCTCCTTGAACTGCTTCAACTCTTGCTTTGTCAACTTCTTGGCGCTGCGCTCTGCACGCAAGCTCCGGCCATCGTGGCTGTTAGCCGCGGCGTCAACGTCGAAGAAAGCGTTCATCTGTCGCCGAGACTTGTTCTCGTCATTGTGATTTTCCGGATTGATTGTGTCAGCTTGCCATCGTCCAGTGAAACGATTGAATGTGCCGGTAGCTGTATATGCTGCGGATGGGTCGAGACCGACTGCGCTCGTGGGCTGTTCTGGCTCTTCGTGGTATTGCGCATACGGTGCCGTGGGGTCATAATCACCGTGGATCGCGGGATTGTAGCCACCAAGGATTGGTTTCTTTTCCGGGGCTGCGCTTTGGTGGCTGTCTGCTGTGCCGGGTGCAGCTGGGGTCGCTGCGACTGCTGGGACCTGGGGCACACGGGGATTTTCCCACTGTGAGACTCCGCTGAAGCGGTTGTAAAAGTAATATGCTTGTGCGGTGGCGTCCCATGCGGGTTCCCATCCATCATCCTCGGCCTGTGCGGGCGGAGCCTCGGTGGGAAGTGGTGGTGGGACTTCATCGGGGAGTGGTGGTTCAGATGTCAGTTCACCTTGTTCGCGTTCATCGGAATGCGATTTCGATATCTCAGTCTCCGGTTCCTCAGTTGGTTGGGGTCCTTCATTCTTTGGCACCTCGAGTTCCGGACTGTCGATGTCATGCTTGGCTTCCGTCGCAGGGTTCGACGGAGCAGGGCTGGGTGAGCCACTGGCGCGCTCTTTCGAGGCAGATACTGATGTTTCTGGTGAGTCAGACATTCTGGGCAATGGAAGCAATGATTCTTGCCGAAAGGTAACCAATTGACAAAAGAGAAAGAGAAGGATGCGCAATCTACCAGTCGAAATGCATGGTCCGTGCGGGGCACCTTGGCGTCACCGCCTACTTTAATGGGACAGTCTATACGCTAGCCCTACTAGGATTAGCGTGAAAGTATACAGGCTTTTAGTGCACCAACACCGGAGCATGATCTCACTTCCCTGTCAGAATAACAAATGGTTACTATGTTGAACTCTTCTACAGCTCCGCGTTGTGGCTCAGCATCGTGGCTTTGACTTCGATGGCATGGCACCATGCTAGTAGTTGCCATCTCGGCATTCTCAACATGTTACTAAGAGTCCCCCCTTCGTGGAGGGTTCATCTTGATCATCCCGTTGTGAGTTCTCACATAGTCTACACAGGTTGAACACAGTGATTGATTTCTCTATTTCTGGTTTGGCCTGATTTGTTGTTGATTTGTTTCTGGGATACAGTGCAAACTGCAATAGTGAATTCTGGCCATGCACTCAGACGGGTATCTCAGGGGCATGTTCTCGGGAGTAAGAAGATACCTTGCCATCTGTAGCTCGCAATTCCCTCTACCCTCCGTATGAGGTCCCTAGGGAAATTCCATGTGGAAAGTCAGCCATATTTAATGAGTACAACTAGCAAGAGAAAAGAAGACGATGGTTACTTATTAGGCAATTGTTTGCAATGCGCGAGCAGGAATGTCGTTGAGTATTTATGGTTCTATATCCCTTTCACTTGTTTTAACACCTCGTGGGTCGTAGATATAAGGACAAACAATAGCTAAAGGTTTTTTATACTCCGTCAACGATCTGTGAACAAGAATTGAAATTTTTAGTCGAAACCCGAACGTTCGATCTATAAAACTACAATAACATGGAGAACCATTAGATCGTAACAAAAAACCCAAGGTATCTGTTTCGGGCCCATGTAAAGGGTCATATCTCTCCTGTTTGTTATGTGACATCTTTCATAATGGCATCGAACTCACATCATATTATAGAAGTCTCTCAGGCAACAACCCGTTTTATAAACTGGTGATATCGCTCGAGATTACCGTGTAGGATGCTGTGAATCGTTCTAAGGTGAATACTGCTTTCCACACTGCTACTCCTTACTTGGATTCTCTACCCCTTTGGACATTCGACTATTTTGAGCAAGATCTATAGCTCGGTTATAGTTATAGGCTGCTCTAATTGGTCTATCAGACTTTATGTCGCTGGAATGTTTCCCCTTGATCAATTCCTCGAACTACAGCGATGTAAGCTCCCTTATTCAAGTACAACCAACTGTTTTACGATGAGCCTGACCTTTCTCCATTGGATTCATCTCGAATTCCTGCATAATAGTGGCTGACATTCCCATCTTGTTTGTTGATGGCAAAGCTTCACTAAGGGGGTTCGAAGAGAATTCTTCCGAACATGTTTGAGTTTAAAAAGGACCATATCCTGGCTGTCTTTGAAGCTATCCAACATCCACTCGACAACATTCGCCAACATCATTCTCTTATTTTCGCTCTTTTTTAGACCCACGCTCAACTCGGGCGTCATTCGCTCATTTTATTATCTTAATTAATTACCGGCTTTAATACTGTGTTCCCCCATTATGAAGGGAATTACTATTCTTTCGCTTTTTGGGGCTGCCGTAGCTCATCCGGCGGGCCTGGTGAGTACTTGAGTTTCCATCTATAACTCAAAGCATAGATCTGACAGAATATCTTAGTGGTGGGGTACCGATCTTTGCTTCACCAGTCCTGAAAATACCGACAATCAGTGCTCGGATGCTCAGGAGGACGGCTTTGACTTGTCTGAGCTACTAAACAGTGACGATTGGGTCTTTGAAGGCAATTCGGACTTTGGAGGCTTCCACTTCGCTGGGCTCGAGCCTAAGGATGATTGTCATGGATACGAGGCAAGTCACTGTCACGCATTTGGAGGCTCTGGATTCTAACCTTTTGAAGGGCGCTTGTCTTGGTGGAACGCTGTCTAGTGATGATGACTGGACAATCAAGATTTCCGCTGACGACGCTCCATTCTCAATCCGAAACTTCCATCTCTCAACTTCCGAGAGCACTGATGTCTTCATCATCTACGAGATGCCTGATGGTTCTTCCTGTCGTCATGTCGCTTCTAGCTCGTCCAACGGAATTGATGTCGGAAACGACCAGTGTGGTGGTGCCGTCTCGGTCGAATTCACGCTTCCAGAAGAAAGCCAGTTCGGCGAATGCGATCTAGAGATTCATTCAATTGACTTTGACTGCTCTACTGGAACCAAGCCACCTCAGCCTCCTGTGCATTGGACCTCGCCTGTTACGCCTGATGCTTCTACCGTTAGCCCCTATGACCCCCCCTCACACTTACCATGAGCCTACCCCGTCTGTTTCCCTGCCTTACGTGCACTGGACCCGGCCTGTGACGCCTGATGCTTCCACCGTTAGCCCCTATGACCCCCCTCACACTTACCATGAGCCTACCCCGTCTGTTTCCCTGCCTTCCGTGCACTGGACCCGGCCAGTGACGCCTGATGCTTCCACCGTTGGTCCCTATGACCCCCCTCACACTCACCATGAGCCTACCCCGTCTGTTTCCCTGCCTTCCGTGCACTGGACCCGGCCAGTGACGCCTGATGCTTCCACCGTTAGCCCCTATGACCCCCCTCACACTCAGCGTGATCCTACCTCGTCTGCTCCGCCGAAGGTTTCTAGCTGGCCGATGACGACCTCCACAGTCTGGACTACCCAGGAGTTCACCGTCACCAAATGCGCGCCTACCATCACTAACTGCCCTGGTCATTCGACTGTATTGGTTACCTCTACCTATCCCTTGTCAACCACGGTCTGCCCATCTAAGCCCGTGGATCCCGAGACATCTACGGTTGTGTACACGCACCCCGCAGTCACGGACCCCATCGACACCACGACCGCTACTGCGCCCAGCCTACCCGTTGTTACCGCCCCCTGCCCCAACGTGGTTCCCAAGTGCTTCAACACATGGCTCTCCATTCCCAAGTGCGACTCCAACAGCGATGCCGCATGCTTCTGCCCATCTACCGAGTTCACAGACAAGGTCAGCTCGTGCATCCGGGCCTGGAGCAGCTCCAAGAGCGAGGAAGATTCCGCCCTTGCTTACTTCGCTGGTATTTGCGCCCCCTTCGTCCCGACGAACCCTGCTATTGTCGACATCGCTTCAACCTACACGAGCACTTTCACTTCTTTGATTTATGTCCCTATCACCACTGCTGATCCTACAACCACACATACGTTTGTTGATCCTGTCAGTGTATCCACGCCTGTCTCTCAGGCTCCTTCTACCACCATCAGCTGGGCCTCGCATACCGCCACTGTTCCCCTTGTTGGGTTCAGCACGGTCACTTGTTCCTCCACAACCTCTGTGAATCTGGTAGTTCCCACTCCTGCGGGCTCTCCTTCTCACACCGGTTATGCGCACGTGTCGTCCTCGACGTTGACGACTAGCTGCAAAACCCCCGCCCCTCTTGGTACACCGACTACCTCTAGGCCCGCAATTCCTTTCACGCCAGTCAAGCCCGCATCCGAGCCAGCTGAAACTGTAGTTTACGGAAATGTTGGATCGAAACTACCTCTGTCTAGTTTCTGGGCTTTTGGTCTTGTCCTTTTGGCTCTCCTCTTTTAATAATTTTGTTCAATTTCTGAGAAAACGGACTTCACTTCTTTATGGTCGATCATTATTTGTTCCATTGCATGTATTGAATGCAAGGCAATGCGTAAGCTTACTTTCTGGGAATAATAATACACAACTCGTTTATTCTTGATTCTTGATTTAGCATATCGTTCAAAGTAATACTACAGCTGTTTTTCTTCGTACTGCTTACCGATCGCAGCTTTCTTCTCGGATAGGTCTTTCACTATGTCATCTTCCCAGAACGCATCAACTTCAGCTTGAGCCTTGATAGGAGGGACTTGATGGCTGACTCGCGAGCATTTACTACCAGCTGGAAACTGGTTGTGCGACTCCGGAATTTTGATGCAAATCACGCTTAAACCGTATGAAGAGTTGATCTAAACCCGAATATTAATAAGGCTGTCCTTTCCCAAGCGCGGTACTTTGACTGGGCACTATGGCCTAGGCGGAGCAGAGGCAGTTACTACGGCATAAGGAGTGGTCTACTCGGTATGATAAATCTAAAAATAATATGGATTAAGTCACTAAATTTCATATTTAGCAAACCTATTTTCCCGTTCTAAGACATGCCTTTAAATTAAGCGCATGGGTTGTAGGTGTAGTAATCTGCCAAGACCTGCACTCTTCTAAAATATATATCTAATTCACTACCCTCATCTTTTCGAAACTATACAAGTTACTGCGCAATTCCACTCCGCTGCTTCTAACTGTCCAACCATATTTTGAAGTCGAACATCCCTTGCAGCAAATCTCACCTTCGCCGCAAGTCACCAAGGCCCTTGTTCTTTCCAACAGCCATCGTCTACCTTCTACCTCCATGCAAAGAATGTAAACGTTCAGTTTTGAATTAAAACTACCATACCAACTATGTGCACCAGAATTGAGACTCGAATAGACTACCATTTCCCAAACCCAACACTACCCCATACACTATTCCTCCTCTTCTCATCCTGCACTCCACCCTCCACCCACTTCTCACTCCGTTTCTCCACCAAACCCTCCTCCTCCGTAAGCCCAGCAGAATCCAACCATTTCGGCGATACCACACCGCGCGACGAAGTCGAAATCGAAATCGACGAGCGCGGGATATTCAACCCACAATGTCTCTTCAGCAAAGCGCTCATGGACCTCCTATCCTTCTTCTCGGGCTCACATTTCTCACTAGGTGAAAAGCCCTTCTCGGTCGTTGTCGCAGACGAACAACCCAATGCTCCTCCCTTGACCTCATGCCCCATCTCCAAAGGCCCCTGCACCACCCTCCTCGGCGCCTCGACAGGCGACCGACAATCCAATTTCAAAACCGGGCACGGGGCTTTGGACGGTGACCTGGCAGCGCGATCTCGCGGGTGGGAAGTGGTATTCTCATCGAACAAGGTCCGCATATTCCCATTATCTGGTCTCATCTGCATACGGTTTTCCGATGACTCGCTAGGCAAGACGGGCTGCAACGAGTGGTGGACCATTGTTGAGGTTGAATCCAGGCTTATACGTGTCAGTGAGGCTGTTTCCGAGGTTGTTTTGATTAGATCGTTTGAGTCTTCGTCATGGAGCTTGATGCTTTTTGTTGAGAGTCTTTTGGAAAGGCGGCGAATGCGCATGCGGCGAGCCAGAGTAGATATGAAGCCCATTTTGGACTTTGGGAGGTTGGTTTTGTGTGAGGATTTGCGTGTGTGTGGTGGTAGGTATAGGGTTGGATGTGAAATTGGGTGGTTTTGACGTTGAAGATCAGAGGTAGAGTGGTATGGATCGAATAACTGATTGCGGGAGAGGGGGATAGAAACTAAATTCGGCTGCGTTCGATTCTGCTGGAGGTACATTGGACGAGGTATGTTGCTATCTAGATCTTTCGGGGTAATGCTGGTTTATATGTGCGACACAATGGGATTTAATCTATTTGGTTGAGCAGTTGGATTCCGTATATTAACCTCAAACGCACGCGGTCACCCCCAGATCTTCTGATACTCACCATCTACATACTAAAATCTACAGTGAACGCATCCCAAGCATAGTATAAGTTCGTGATAAGGGTTGCTCGGAGACCAATCATGATGAATGATATCATGCACAAAGGCCACGACTCAGGAAGCACAATCGAGAAATTGAAGCTATAACTGAAACAGAGCCAATCGCCTGTACCGGAAATGGTTAGTTTGTTCAAGAATTCCCCAGGGATCGACTACATGCAAGGACGTCTCCACTCTCTTTTTGATCTCGCATGAGACTCCCCGGTTTCGAGAAATTCTCATTGTTTTTTTTTATCGATTCTAGTAACAGAACTTGAAAAAAGGACTCCGTCATGGTGTTGGAAGCATTATTGTTGGAGGTTGGAGTTGGAATTGGAGGAATGCCCGAGTATCCGAGGATCTGCGTGCTTGCAGATCCTTGATATATTGTCATGCACCCTCGCTCAGGAATGCTTATTGACTAACCCTCTTTTGGGAGGGAGTACGTATGTTGTAGCTCTTATTTTAGTAGAGATGGCGTGGATCATGATTACCGTGAAGTGAAGGAAAAAGCCCGGAAGTGTGATTCAAAATGCAAATGTACAAAGATGAAAAACCGAGATCTCAACCAGTTGATTCTATTTGGTCTTTCCAAACAATAAGCTAAACAGACCCCAAACCACATTGGTAATATAAAACCCTTCAAAGCTTGCTAGAAGGGCCATCGGTAAACAAAGACCTAGTCCGGCTCATCGCTTCCAAGGCCTCCTTCTCAATCCGAGTGAGCAAGACCTCGCAAGTCGGGATGTCATGAATCAAACCGATAACCTGGCCAGCAGTCCACACCTGTCCGACGAACAATTAGCAAACACACACGAGACATAGTTTCGGAAGTAACTTACGCCGAAATCAACGTCACCATTAATGAAGACCTCGCGACCCCGCTTGCCGCTAACATAGGGCAAAACATCGCTGAATTCGCCAGTCTTGCTCTCTTGCTCAACCTTCAATGCCTCCTTGGCCACCTTATTAGCAAACAGGCGAGAGGTATTCTTCCACCGACGCAGCACAAGCGCGGTATCAGTCTCATCTGCCGCGACGATAGCCTCTTTGACCTTCTGGTGGATTGGGGCTTCAACGGTGCTCATGAAACGAGTACCCATGTTGATACCCTCAGCACCGAGCGCCAGGGCAGCAGCAAGGCCCTGGCCGTCGGCAAATCCACCCGAGGCGATGAACGGAACGCCAAGTTCCTGGCGTGCACGGCTCAAAAGGATGAAGTTGGTGATATCGTGCTCACCGACGTGGCCGGCACACTCGAAGCCATCGATGGAAAGGAAGTCCACGCCGAGCTTGACGGCGGACTTGGCGTGGCGGATTGTGGTGCACTTGTGCAGGACGATGATACCGGCCTTCTTCAGCTGGGTGATGACGGGACCTGGGTTGTTACCAGCGGTCTCGACAATTTTAATTCCTTCATCTATGATGACCTGGGCATAGGCAGCGTAGTCGGGGGGAACTATGGCGGGGAGGAGGGTCAGGTTCACTCCGAAGGGGTATTTGGTCATGGTGCGACATCTGCGGATTTCTTTGCGGAGGTCCTCGGGGGTTGGTTGGGTGAGCGCAGTGAGCTAGATTATAGTGTTAGATACTGTATGTAGTTCGGACTTTCATTAAAGAGTATAAGACGTACAAGTCCAAGTCCGCCTGCGTTACTAACAGCTGAGGCCAGCTCAGCGTATCCCACCCATTGCATACCACCCTGCACGACAGGCACTATACTTTTGATCAGCAGCTGGAAATATCTGTGGAACAGCATATTCGTAACCCACCTCGAATACCGAGCTTTCGCGTCAAGGCTGTGTTGAAAGGCATCTTATTAAATCGGGGTATCTAATCTGATGATTGCGGAGTCAGTAAGTTCTAAAGAAACAACATGCAACTGAACAGGGACCAGATAATACTAACATGATTTGACTGCTTCTTTGATCGTTTCTCAAAGTATAGGGTCAAGGAGATAATTAAGTCTTTGAGTGAATATGTAAGACCAGATAATCGACCGACATGTCACAGCCGCGGACCTCTCTCCTGTGGGGAAGGTCCGAGGAGCCGAGGTTGCACCTGCGGGCATAATTTTGGATTACTGAGCAGAGCGGCCGATCTTATGTTACTAGGAGCCCTAGAGCCGTTTATTATGCTTGTGAATGATAATCAAGATATTGACCTGTAGACCGATATCAAGCATGGGTCTAAGACATCGGAGGTTGGCCCTGGACGGCCCCTGACATGTGATAGGAAGCAATAACTTTAGATGGTTCAAGACGTCCATCACTATGTTTACAGCTGACAGCATTTTATCGGAGAGACTATTGCTTTTGAATTATTCATGTATTGTAGATAGCTGCATAACTCGAGTGAACATCACAACTGTGCAAAAAAATTAAAATTAAAATGCCTCAGCTGGATACTTCTGCATGGCTCATGCAGACTTTTCCACAATTGCAATGACCTCGTGAACCACTGAACCGTATGCAAAGAACCTGGCAAATTTACAAACATCGAACGATGTGATACATATGGCATGTATCCCTGAATATGAAACCCCTTCCCCTCATTGGTAGAGTGGAACGGGCGATTAACGACGGGACTCTCCTTCTGAGAGCCTCGAGATCCCTCGGCGTCCACGACAGAAAGCCGCAGTCAGTGAGGGAAAGCTAAACACGACGACATCATCCCAGCCTAGGCCAGTAGACGACGTGAGCGGAGACTCTTGAGGAAGAGAAAGAAAGGAGAGCTGCGGACGGAAGAAAATGGGAAAACAGGCGAATAGCCACGTGACTTCAGTAGCGCGTCGGGAAGAACAATACTCCGGCTGGTAATAGATCCGATGTGATTGGCGGATGCTGACTACCGGGTACCAGTCCCGTGACTTAGAACTCCCGTACCCGAGGTCGTCCGTAGATTCCGATCGCTCGCGAGCCACTTGGGATTTCTGATCTTGATCAAACAGAACAATCTCAACTCCGCAATCACAATGTTCTCTCAGAAGGTTGCCCAGCAGTCGCTGCGACGGCGTATGTTTACCCCAATGCCTACATTATCCGAATTTGCGATCTAACTTGTCCCCGGACAGTTGCCGTCCAGCAGCCGTTCGCTATGCGGTCCATGATGGGCGCTTCCCCTGTCGCCGTTGCCCTCGGCAAGAACATGCAGACTCGGTCAGTCACCCAGCGTTAAAATGACAAGTTTCAATTGTTCCGCACACCCTCGAATCAAGCGCCCCTCGCGAAATCCTACGTCATCCACAACCGCCGGAAGTTCATACTAACCAGAGAATGTCTATAGACAAGTTACTTCGACCCCAAACACCGAGGACCCCAACCAGATCCTCATTAAGCAGCGTCTTGCCCGCCCTGTCGCCCCTCACCTTACCATCTACAAGCCCCAGATCGGCTGGATCGGCAGTTCTCTGCACCGTATCAGCGGCGTCGCTCTCTCCGGCACCCTGTACCTTTGGGCTACTGCCTACCTCGTCTCCCCCGCTCTCGGTTGGCACCTCGAATCAGCCTCCATGGTCGCTGCCATGGGTGCTCTCCCTCTCGCGGCCAAGGTCCTTCTCAAGACCACCCTTGCCCTGCCTTTCACCTACCACGGCATGAACGGTCTCCGCCACTTGATGTGGGATCTCGGCCGTGGCCTCACAAACCCTGTCATTATTAAGACCGGATGGGCTGTTGTTGGCCTCAGCGTTGCTAGTGCCGTTGGTCTTGCTCTTATTTAAATGTTTCCGTACTTCATACCTCCGAATTTCCTTATGTGTTATTAAAGTGATTTTTCCTCAAATATACACGAATCTGGTCAATTGGCGCAAGCTCAAAAGGCGCTGATTCTTTTTCTTCTGTTCAACTTTGTTTTCATCTCTATCGGAAGTTGTGTTCTGATTGGCCTAGGTTACTTGCCCGGTTTGAATCTACAAGTACGTTAGTTTTGAGTCTTGAAACAGGATGCTCAACCTAGCTTCGTCTGTCCTTCGTGGTCTACCTTTGGATATGTATTGATGTGCAAATGCAGCCGGTCTTGGTATGGTTTCATTAAGCTATCTTGCTCGACGACGGATATGTGAATGAGAAAAGCACCTCAAGTATATAAACCCGTCACACGAAATTCATATTCACTCTCACAGTTCAGTATCACGCCTTATGCCTTCATTTTATCTCCTTGGGTTCAAGGTTCCTCATTTTTCCACCCGCAATTGATATTGCACTGACAACGATACACATCGCATTATGATATCCCCGTCGCAAAGACCGTAATTGAAATGCCTTGGAGTATGATCTGTAAAGTCAGCACTTGCTCATATTATTCTGTGACTTGGCCAATATATATCTAAGGAATATAGATGTTTCACATGGCTGCATACAACACTCACCTATCGTCCCGTATCGCCTTAACGCCAAACAAAGAAAAGCCAATCAACTGCTATTAAGCAGGACTAGGAGGGGGTTGGGTGGGAAAGGTCGTGGTGAGGGAGGGTCTTGCACCGAGTGGTCACAAGCCGGGATGCTTCCCGCGAAGGTGTAGCATGTCAGGGCTGGCGATGAAGAAGTGACCTGGGAGCCATGGGCAAAAGTAGCGTTGCAATCCATTTGAATATTCAAAAGGCACGAAACGAATGTGGTTATAGTAGAATGGAGCACACGAATCGGGGATGATAGAGAAAGGAAGTATAGATATTCAACGAATGACAGGCAAAGGAGACAAGGCAAAGATCTGTACTGTTCGTAAAAATGAAGACTAGAAATCCGGACAGGTTATTCTCTTCTATTTAAATGATTCGAGAACTCAAGTTTAGCTGGGCACACGCCATCCACACAAGTCGTACACCGCTATCCTGTCGAACATCCCAATTTTGGCGATAGCCATATTCCCGTTGCTATCCGCGGACCTTGGGGGTGGCTTCTATCCGTAAAGATCAATATCTCGGTAGAGTCTGCAAGGGCCCGTCTAAAGACTTGATGTATAAACAGTTAGACAGTACCCGCAGACAGTCACACCCGCTGTCATGAGTACTATGCTTTTTTACTTGTTTCTTTGTTTTTCTCCGGAAGCAAGCATCGACTGGGAATTAGAAGTAGGTCCACTTGAAGAGACCTATGATCTTTCCCTAAAAAGCAAATAGTATAATGTCCGCAATGGACGGGTATAGATCCTTTCCCCCCGGACCGCTGCCCCCGAAGAAGGCTGCAGATGAAGTTTCACCAGCGGTCTGAGCCTTCGGGTTCTTGCAGCCTCTTGAGGAATACTGTTTCACTGGGTTTGTTCTAGATGATTTGCCGTTCGCTAGCTTCCGATGTTATTTACTAAATGGTATTTGGGTTGAGCAGCCGTCTGCTGTTTTCAAAAGTATATGAATTCGAGGCCGTCAAACATCAACTACGTTGTGTTCTTGTTCAACCCTACGACCTTTCGAAGATGATCAAAGAGCCTCTCTCATCCACATAACTCAGTCCTTTTATCTACGGTCCCCACAATGCCCATTGTCGGTTGCCAACTTGCTTGGTCGTGAGAAGAATGTATATGTAATCCGTAGAAGCTTCCAACGACCATAAGAGGCAATATGGGAAAAAGGAAGCCTACCTATGAAACACAGGAAAACAAGACCGAATACAAATACACGTGGATCACGTTTTGCCCTCCGGTACAAGACAGTCTCTTGCCTAATCCAGGGGGCAAGCCCAGGGTACGCTGATACAGCAAAGCCGTTATTCTGCAGTCCAGAGAGGCATAAGTCGTTCGAGCCAACCACTTGTGCCTCAGCCAAGCTTTTCAGCTGCGAATATCCGCAACCAAGCATGCCCAAAAACACTGCTCCGTGCTCCCGATAGCTTAAGCTATGGCCTCCGCATACCCGGCAGGTTTCGCGGAACGACTGCGTTCCGAGAAGGTTACCGAAGCTTCTCTTGAATGGATCTTGATCACCTAGAGCCATTCTGGGTGGTTCTATTTTCTTCTTTTCCACTTTCCACCGTTTCTCTGCAACGGCTAGAGACCTATGTCCCTGATGGTTGGGCCGCCCTCAGGGTCTGTTGCGCCGCTGCTCGCATCGCCCATCAGCCAGTCATATAACTGAATGATGTTACGTGGCAGGACAATTGGACCTATAGCCTATAAGTTAAGAGAGCACAAATTTCCTGTTCATTCATGTAATGGTGATGTTATCCAGAGAAGGATGTTGCTCGACAAAGTAGTGAGGAGATCTGCCAGACCACTTACACGCAGTCGAACCTCGTTTTTCAATCATGGGAGCATGCAGAAAACAGGAATCAAAGCTGCTAGCAATCCGAAGCTGGGGCAAATGCGTATCGTGTACCATAGTGGACCCTACCCAAGTCGAACGGAAGCCTTTATGTGTTGGATCTGGCCCCACAAACAGCGGTATGGTGTATATCGAAGGGTCTCTCATATATATCGTAGCCTAACCCCTAATACAGAATCCAAATCGCAGGGAATCTTAATTAATGTGAGTCATATGCCGTTTTGATCGTACATGCATCGAGGCATGGCAGTCGGAAGTTTGTGTAGGTTTCGCTTCCAGTCACCATAGGCCTGCTGGCCTATGGTAGGCTCCCATGACCGGAATATGCATTAGTCGCTTCGGATCCGATGCACTACAATTCAAGCATTCGAGCAAAAGATACCTCGCAGCAGCGGTGAAGGTCCCGGTTGCTTCCGGCCTCCAAGGTTGTTTAACCGCTTGTCTAACCACCGAGATGACAATTGAAGAGATCTGAGGCCACCCAACAAGATTTTATGAGAAAAACAATGATGTAAAACAGACCAAGGTGTGGAGAACAGTCAACATAGACCTCATGGGTCTGGTGTACTTGAGGCCATATCCGGCAGTATCACACCGCCAATGCCGAATTCTTTGCTTTCCGTTCGATCAACTCCGAGTTGACACGCAGAGACCACCGACCCCATGTCTTTGAATCTTTCTTCCCGAGCGGCCAGGACTGCCTGCGCTGCATCCAAATTTGTCGCTCGTCCAATTGCGGGAGTCATCCCATCCCGCACCTTCGCGACCTCTACCCCGGAGGAGACAAGTCAACAAGAAAAGCCCCGATGGTCCTACACTCCCGCGGCGGCAAAGGCCCCGTTCAGTCTGCACCTTGACTCCAAGCGCCCAACCTTCCACGTCAATGCAGACCCGCAGCTGCTCGACCGGTTCTACATCCGCTTGTTCGGCAATGGCGGCGACAAACTCCTCTCCGATGAGACCAAGTGGTTGGCAGTGACACATAAGAGTTTCGACCAAGGGCGCCGCGGATTCAACGATCGATTGGCCTTTTTGGGAAAACGCATTGTGCAGCTGCAAGCATCGCTGGCTTTGGCGCAGGATGCTCCATACGCAGGTGCCACACCGGTAGAGAAGAAGGACGAGTTTGGTCGCGTGCCTTTCACCCACCCGGCTCTAGATGGATTGAACAACCTCTCTGCTGAGACCAAGAAGATCCTCACCGAGCGGTCGAAGCTCGCTGATCTTGCAAACAAGTACGAGTTGCAGAAAGTTCTCCGATGGAGTCCCAGAATGGTATGTCTCGAAGGCTAGTCTTTGTGTTATGATCACCAACTAACGAATGTCTTTACTGCAGCCCAACGATCTCCGTGCCTCCGGTATTGAGCTCGTTCTCGCACATACCATGTACGCTATCGTCGGCGCTGTTTCGTTAGAGAAGGGAGGAGTCGTTGCCACTAAAGTGGCTCGTGAGCGGATACTTGAACCCCTGGGACTTAAGTCGGTCTCGTAAGGGTCTGAGACGGGGTATTGGTCTCCTTTGGAGCATTTTCAGGGCGTTATTTTGTTAGATATTTCCATCTGTGGTAGGTTGACTGGGGAGCGAACTCCCCAATCAGGGAACCTCTACGATTGTACATGTACTTTTAAACAGACTTGTTTTTTTATATCAATTTACTTTTCAGACCGAATCCCACTCGCCAAGTCCCCAACAATGTCCGAAAGAGTTGGAGCAAATTACGATAAAGAGTAAAAGTCTAGGTACAATTTACAAGATGTGATTTTATAGAAAAAAAAATTCAATTTGAAGTTATAGGAATGTACGGTTCCTCTGACGCCGCCCGAGTAACAGAGAAAGTACTCGGCCAGCTCTTATGGAACCCTCGTAAGATCGTAGTCTCCGCGCCTCTGTATCGCAAGGTAGTTATCAATACACTACAGTACTCTGACAGAATGCCGGAGTAGCTGTAGAAAATCACAAGGACTTTGTACTGCCTTGAACTGTCTATTGGGAGCGTTGAAGAAAGAAGAAAATGAAAAGTGCGCGGCGAGCTTTTATGTGTGAATTTTAGACGCTAGTCCAACTGGAGGTTAGCGTCTATCTCCGGTCTTGGACATGCGGGCATCACAATCATCCGCTAATCTACTCCTTTCATTTCTCACCTCATCTGCTATTTCATTTGTTCTTACTGATTTATTGACAATGCTGCAGTAGGCGCATAAGGTGGCTTTGTTATTTTTTGCTTTCGCCCCCCCCCCCCCCCCCCCCACCGTAAAGAGACCAGATCATCACCAACTCTCCTGTCACCTATTTACCCCCATTGACACGTCATGGCGTCGGCACTCTTCTTCCTCGACCTCAAGGGCAAGGTACGCTATTGGAGCTAATGCAAAACATGGCGATACGATTACCTGATGGGAAAATCGCCAATGCGTCCAGGGACAAGCCCCCGCTGACCATGTATAGACCCTTCTGGCCCGCAATTATCGCGGAGATATTCCCATGTCCGCAGTCGAGAAATTCCCTATCCTCCTCAGTGAAGCCGAAGAAGAAAGCTCAGCAGTGCCTCCCTGCTTCTCTCACGAGGGTATCAACGTGCGTCCCACCGAGTCTAGACATTCGACCCCGACCCCACACTCCTGAGTGTCTCCTTTTGTGCGCTTCTAGCTACTGACACAGGGGTGTCTTTGTCTAGTACCTTTATATCCGCCACAGCAACCTTTATATCCTCGCATTGACCAAACGAAACACAAATGCCACCGAGATTCTACTCTTCCTCCACAAGTTGGTGGAGGTTTTCACCGAATATTTCAAGGTGCTGGAGGAGGAGAGTATCCGGGACAATTTCGTCGTCATCTACGAATTGCTGGATGAGATGATGGATTTTGGATACCCACAGACAACAGAGACCAAGATTCTACAAGAGTAAGCAGCGGGGTCTTAGTGGTACCGCAGAGGTGGTGAAACAACATAAACTGACGGATCTGCGCCATAACCAGATACATCACCCAAGAGTCACACAAGCTGGATGTCCAAGCACGGCCACCCATCGCTGTCACAAATGCTGTCTCCTGGCGTAGCGAGGGGATACGCTACCGCAAAAACGAAGTCTTCCTCGACGTGGTCGAGTCCCTCAATCTTCTCGTCTCGGCAAACGGAAATGTCCTGCGGTCTGAGATTCTGGGCGCTGTCAAGATGAAGTGCTACCTGAGTGGTATGCCAGAGTTGCGATTGGGCTTGAACGACAAAGCCATGTTCGAGACCACGGGTCGTGCTACACGAGGCAAGTCAGTCGAGATGGAGGACGTGAAGTTCCACCAGTGTGTCCGACTCTCGCGCTTCGAGAATGACCGAACAATCAGTTTCATCCCTCCGGATGGTGAATTCGAGCTCATGAGCTACCGGCTGAACACACAAGTGAAACCGTTGATCTGGGTGGAATGTGTGGTTGAATCGCACTCGGGATCCCGAATTGAATATATGCTCAAGGTAATATCCCACCCAATGTGGCAAATATCAACCACTAACCTCGATTTTACAACAGGCCAAAGCCCAATTCAAACGCCGCAGTACCGCCAACAACGTCGAGATCCTTGTTCCCGTCCCCGAAGATGCAGACTCCCCGCGTTTCCGCACAAATATCGGAACCGTGCACTACGCTCCCGAGAAGTCCGCCATCATCTGGAAGATCAAGCAGTTCGGCGGCGGCAAAGAATTCCTCATGCGGGCAGAGCTAGGTCTACCCTCCGTCAAGGGCGACGACGAACGCGGCGGTGGTATGACTGGTGGGTTCGGAGGCAGCATGGGCGGAGCCGGAGGCGTAGGCAAAGCGAAACGCCCCATCAACGTCAAGTTCGAGATCCCGTATTTCACGACTAGTGGTATCCAAGTACGATATCTCAAGATCACCGAACCAAAGGTAAGACATTGCCACCAGTGGATCCCCCTCGGCCTATTTATCTCTTGGATCCATCGCTAACAATTGCCCATAGCTGCAATACCCCTCTCTCCCCTGGGTGCGATACATCACACAGTCGGGCGACATTGCCATGCGCATGCCAGAAGTCCAATGAAAAATGTTCGAGCTCTGTCGATGATTGATTTTGTACAGCCCCTCCCACATCCCCTTCTTGCTCTCGTTATTCCTTTTGCTCCTCACCTTTTTCATGCCCTTCTCCGTTGAGGCCGGCCGGTCCGATAGATAATTAAATCCCTCCCATGTTCTTACTCTCTCTTCTGCCTTTGGTCGCTTTCTGCATCGGATGCGAGGAAATATAGATGGTTCGGATGGGATCTTATGTTATTGCAGCATTGTATTCTGAAGTAAATGAATATCCAAGGTCTTGTTGTTGGGTCATTGTAGTAACTCAGTATCTATACGGTATACGGTAGGGAAATTGAGATGAACTGAAGAAGCAGCAATGTATTCTTTTTGGTGGAGCAGTTTAGTTTGAGATCCGTCCAATTATTTGACATGAGAAAGTAGTCTACAACACTGAATATATATCACCCACGGGATTTTATATATTGTCCGAAGATCCAGGATTGATACTGCCATAGAACACTCGAAACAACGTTGATTTTATATAAAACTTGAGAGCTATCTTAATAGCTTGCAGAATAGTACCGAGACAGTTTTCATATTTTCCACGAAAAAAAAAAGGTACAAGGAAATCCCACAGGGTATCTCAATCCTCAGAAAGTTGAAAACGAAGGGTAAAAAAAAGCAAATGAAATACATTAATCTCCATAACGCCATCGTTCAGCGCCTGCTGTATTTTGTCATAAAACCCTCCTCGGAAATCACGGGAGCAAGAAAAAAAACAAGAGGGGGGGGGGGGGGGAAGACACCGTCCCCTAGCTATACAAAGCCAGACCTAATGCCCGCCACCTATTTTTAAGTGGGATTCCCATTCGTCGCATGATCCTCCGCTGTTTCTGGCGGAGGAAGAGGGAACCCATCACCACCACCGCTGCCGGCAGCAGCTTTCGAGAATCCCTCACGGGCAAGCATGGTGTTGAGCACGGCACAGTTGTAGGAAGCCTCGCCGGGAGGCACAACGAGGAAGATGTAGGTGTTATCTGTGAATCGGCCGAGGAAGATATTGAACTGGGGAGTTTTAGTGTGCATAACGACGAAGCCCGCCGAAGCCGGTGTTGTGAGTGTATTTCTTGCGGCGCAGTGCTTGAATGCTTTCATGATATTTGAGAGACGTTCGTGGCGATCGTAGATTGGATTGAGCTCGCCGACTTCGGATGTCACGGATGTCACGGTGAGGAAAGTGGAACGTTCGAAGAGGATGACTTCCTCTGCGTTTATTTTCTTCGCGAAGGCTGTTAGGAAGCGCTCGATGACGACTAGGTTCGGGATGAGCTTGTGCACGATTCCGGCCCAGGCTTTGTACAGCGATTGGTCCCAGATACTGCTTGCGAAGGTGTCGACGTGGAAATCGCTGGATCGACTGCGGATTACGGCGGAGCGCTCGTCGTAGATACGTTGGCGGTGCTCGGCTTGGATCAGATCCATTTTGTGCACGAGACAGAAGACGTAGGCGTTTGGGCTAAATTCGCGCAGGGCTTCAATTATCGCATGATACGTGTCCAGGTCGCGTTCGACTTCTCGTGATTCGATATCGAATACGTAGATGAGAACTGCGACGTCTGAGAAGATGTTGCCGCGCTGTGAAGCCAGATAGGTTTCCATGAAGGCATCTTGTCTGAGATGGGGAACTTTGTGTTAATGAAATAACTCCTGGATTGGAAGTCGAGTACGCTTTACTCACCCTCCGCAGTCCCACAAATTCAATGTGAGGTTACCCATGAACTTGACGTGGCTGTGCTCCACATCAATTGTAGCGCCTAGGCGCCGGACATCTTTTGCGACGTAGTTGCTGAAGATGATTGAGCGCATGGATGACTTCCCCGATCCACTCTTGCCCATCAGGAGGACCTTTCTCTTCTTCTTCCTAGCATCCATCCTGTCAGATGTTCTTGGGGGCTGCCGTTGAGCTCAATGCCCCGCTCTTGCGGGGACAACTCGGGTCGATCTGGAGGGTAACTTGGTGCCTTCACAAGGTTGCTCAGATGCAGTGATATTGGTTTTCGGTTAGAAGTCCAATATTAGCATTTTTTGTTAGCCTTGACAATGGGATTGAAGGCGAGCGAGCATAAGATAAGAAGGAAAGGTGAATCATGAGCTCCAGCCTTCTAATGCGGAGACGGAACAATGTTATTCCTATCCACGTGATTTTAGAGTTACCCTCGTTGGAGATAGGATGAGCGGATGAGATAGGGAAAAGGATGAAGCTCGGAATTTGTTTATAGAGATTTTGGTATTTACTATCAAGTTACTCGGAGAAGGTGCTCACAATCACTTGTTGGCACTGGCACTGTGGAGTTTGTTTTATTTTTTTTTTGAGAAAGGGGCCGAGGTTACGGGATGACGACATCCCATGGGTCTCCCGAAAATCATAGATCTTCCTTCTAAGGTCAAATGGCTTTTATGAACAGGAAAAGTGAAATAAAAGTGAAACATGTAGAATAGACAGTGAAAGAAGGAGAAAAAAAAAGATGAAATGTATGATCAAATAAGCCGCCGCCCAAAACCAATGGGAAATGAAATGAAGAGCCTCAAATGCAGAGGAAAAAAGAGAAAATGGTCCAAAATGGCGGGAAAAGAAAGAAGGAAAAAAGGTAGAAGAAAAAAAGGGTAGAAAAAGAAAAAAAAAAAGCCAAACATGAGATATAGGTATGAAGGTATTCAGTCATGAAGAGTTCAGTTCATCAAAAAGCTCGTCCCAAATCGCAAAACCAATGACGAAGGTATCTAGGTATCCAAGCATCAATTAAAATGGGCAAATAGGGTATTAGAAGACAGTGCCATCAGATCGTATCATGATAGGGGGTTCCTTAGTATTTGGTCTCGAAACTTCCGCAATCTCGCGACCACCCTGTAGTTTCATTGTTAGAATCAATGTAGCCAGAAGAATGGTTGAGTGCTTACCTTCCAGGTACCAGCCTCGAGCATTTGTGCTAGTGATAGTTGGTCTTCAGAGCCCTTAAGCCCCAGTTGAGAGTTGACCTCCTCTAGCAGATCATCCAGGAATCCAACAGTAACGGCTCGCCATTCGACAATTACGTCGTCGTCGGCGCAAAAGAGCGGTGCCACTTCCACACTTGGCTGACCCTTAATCTGAGCATTCTCTTTATATGCATCGATTCCTCGTTGCATATCTTCCGGTTTCAAACTCAAGAGTCCCAGGTCGATAAGAAGGCCTCCGTTTCGATATTCAGGAAGACCTGTGAGAAGGTCGCTGCCGGCGAAGTGGATGAGCATCAATTTCGACATTGGTACCATGATCGAGTAGCATAGCCATTGTGTCAGCTTGTGGAATGGAACGATGCTCTCCCACTGCTGTCCAGGAGGAGAGTTGGGGAGATTGGAGCACTTCCAAGCATCTCCAATGGATACTCCATCAATCTGTGTTCGTGACGGAGGCCAGATGGGAGAGAAGCCGTCCATGAGTACAGACCACAAAGTGGTAATCGGAACAATAGGTACGGAAGAAGCCATCGTTGATGGATGACCGAGAAGATAATCTGATAAAAGATTAGTAGCTGATTCAACACACAATAGCTGGATTGCCTTACCTAGCATATTTCCCGGTCTAGCGTCCACACCAAAGAAGTCTTGATTGTTAAGTGCATCGGAGAGCCGTACCAACAACCCCGTGCGGCCTTCAATACCAGCCAGTGGATTTTGTTCGGAATGTTGCATCCCCTTGGCAAGCACCTCGACCGTCATCTTTTTCAGTCCCGCACCATCCACCTGGCACGGCTCCGTAGGATCGCTACTGAAAAGGCCAGATTTGAACATCTCCAGACTCGCCACCGCCAAGCCTTCACTGCGCGAGAAGACTTTACCCGACTCCTTCGACCGGTACGACCATTTGTTCCCGGCACCAGCGTCGAGCAAAACGGACACGACAAACAAATCAATCAAACGGCGGGTGCGCTCCTGTGCATCAATGCGGCTCGGCCAGGACTGGAGGAGCTGATTGATACGCGGTCTGCCGCCAACGTCGAAATGCTGCCAGCGACCATGCGGCGGGATATTCTCATAGTCTGGTGCATGATCTCGCTATTGGGGGACACACATATTAGCGCAATCACATGATAGAATGACAATGGGGTTTACCTTTATGATGGAGACGATATAGGAGGCAGTAGCTTCGAATTTGCTCATGTCGACATCGAAATGGTTGAGTTGGTTCTTCTTGGCCTTGTCCAGGAGGATACTGGAGCGTTCACGCACTGCATGGATGCTTCGTAGGTATGCGGCAGGGTCTAATGCTGGATCCGGTGGTCTGGCGATAGGGAGTTCGGGAATTGAGGCTGGTGGACCACTTCCCTTATATCCTGGCGATCTCAGAGATGTATTCGATGTGCGAGCGCTATTGGCTGTGAATGAATCGTTCTCATCTTTCTCGGTTTGAATTGAGTTCTTTGAATCTTTGCGCTTAAATAGACCCATTGCGGGAGTTTCACCCCAGATGCAGGGCAAGAGTTGAAAGGGGGTGGAGAAATTGAAAGGAGGGGAGAGAAGTTCAAATTGTTCACAAAGAGGGGAGGGGGAAAGTGACATCTGCTTCTGATGTTTTTTTTAAATTTTTTTTTAGCATAAAAGGCTCTAAGAGTAAAACTAGGTAAAACAGGTGTAATATGATATTATTTTTTTATTATGGGGCATTGACCGGAGCTCTTTCGACGGGCTAGATGTGCCATTAATAATTTGGAGTCCCCGGGGGGGGGGGGGGGGGGGAAAGCAAAGTTCGAAGTCTGGATCGATAAAGCTTGGGAGGTATCAGGTACAATCCACTACTCGTACTTTCAGATAGCTCAACGTGCTCTCAAAAAACTAGTGTCATATGCCAATGTATATAACAATTATCCGTGTGCAGTGTACTCCGTATATAGCCTATGTGTACGGCAAAAAAACGATTGCCGTAGATATGGGCCCGGAGCAATGAGCCAGTCGGAAAGCAAGAGAAGGAACTATCATTCCACTTTGTAAACGAATTATATCCTGAGGGAGATAAATAGAAATGGAAAGATCAAGTAAATTTTGGTTCAGAGGCGCCACCAGGTGGTACGTGTATAGATCGCTAGCTCGGATCGATCAGCCCATGCCTTATTAGGGGATATAATAGGTCCAGGATGAGAAAAAAAAAGAGATGCCGTAAATGCACGGACTAGCGTACCGTTCAAAAAAAAAAACAAAAAAAGAAAACAAAAAGGCACGGCTTGCCCTGTGCGGACGAATCCACTTCGGGTACGTCTACAATTGTATGTGAATGGTCAACTATCGCGCGTTAATTCTCGTATCTGAAGCGCATGTTAAGTTTGTGAGTTTTATTTTTCTGTTCAATAGTGTTTCAGGGGAGTAATTCTGAAGATTTCAGTAAAACCCCCATGCGCTGTACGGAAAAGACTTGGCTCAAAGTATGTCTAGAAAGAGGAAGGTGTCGCTTCTCACATGTATAATATACCCTGTCTCTCAAGCCTTCGTTTCACATTGTAATCTGCCCCCTCCTTTTGGAATTGCTAGACATGGGTACAGCATATGTAATTTCAGGCCTCTTTATTTGTCAAATATGCACAAGTCTGCATGGTACATATCGAACAGTGGGCAAAGGATCACTATGACGTTGAAATCCTTCCCAACTATTAGGGGGCTCATCTCCGGACCGTTAAGGGCCCCGGAGGGGGCCATTTATACCGCAATGCATCCAGCTAACGGGAAGCACGGGCCTGGCCACTCTCCTGGGTTTCATATTGACTCTCTATTTTCTTTTTTCTTTTGAAAATGACATCTCAGAAGTAAATTATAGACAAGAATAGCGAAGGTATTGTGCGAAATGACCCATAAATAGTGAGCCCTGATGGTCAGGGGCAAAGCTCATTGCGATCCACTTGATTTCCATTCGCTACCGCGCGGCTCGTCTTCCCGAGAGGTTCCGCTGTTGTAAAAAAGCGGAGTTCCGACTTGTATTTTTCCCGCATATCCATCGA
Organism: Penicillium robsamsonii; assembly: GCF_028829455.1. Classification (NCBI taxonomy): domain Eukaryota; kingdom Fungi; phylum Ascomycota; class Eurotiomycetes; order Eurotiales; family Aspergillaceae; genus Penicillium; species Penicillium robsamsonii. The sequence continues at coordinate 6,342,295 of NW_026643219.1, read as the reverse complement.
AAGACCTTTAGATACACGGAGTACTCCGTTGATAGCCAGTATCTAGACCCCGGATTCTTACCTCACTCTACAGGGCAAATGCTACATCACTAGTGGAAAAACTCATTGGGGCTTCTAATCTGCCGTTTGGTCTAGATTATCGATTGGATACAATGTACTCCGTGTTGTAGATAGATCTAGGCATATGGTGGCCACTGGATCGGTCTTATCACCGGCATTTAGCATCCTTTCTAGTTGTCTTTCCACGGCATTGTTTTGATGTCTTTTTTCGGTGTCCATGATCCCAAAAAAACTGTCACTTAATAATGTACACACAGTATATAGGCAATCGATTGCTCCTGCCGGCAAATAAAGTCTACATATGTAGCTTCCTATTTTTGAAATAGCCATAACGTTTGGCCATGGTAGGAGAACGTAGAATAACATTGAATGTTGAAGCCCTCCAGATGTCATTCATCTACCACTGACTTCACCCTCTTTAAGCTCAGCCTCAGGATCTAAGTCACCGCTCACTCCTGATAACGCTACTCTGCAATATTGTAAGCTAGAGGAATCCAAACCACTCGCCGCCCTTAACAACACCACTCAGCCATTTTTCAAGCCAGAGGGATCCAAGCCACCGCTCACCCCTCTTGATAACACCACTCCGCCACTATATTTCGATACAGAGGAATCCAAGCCACAGCGCGCTAACACGACAACGAGAGAAAGTACGGACCAGGAAGACCACGAGCGAACGTGGGAGCCTGATTCCGACTACGCTGAAGGCGATGCCGTTCTAGCTCGGGGGTGGCCACGCAACCATCTCAACCTCGCACAGCACGGGTTCCGTCACGTGTGGACCCACCGAAACGGATACCCTGAGGATGAGATCCCGGCAGACATTAAGGAATGGTTGGATGACAACGGCCAGCGCAGTAGGGATCTTCTTTTTCTTGTTTAGGGAACTTGGCAGCTAATCTCAACTACGACAATAGAATCTGTCCGAATGATCGGGCCCCTACGCAGTTTGGCATGGTTAGCGCGGCTTGGCGAACTCGTCGAAGCGATCGACGACCCTGCCTACCTTATCAAGGACGCCATAGAGATCGTTCCCTTTAGGGCAACCCTGTTGTGGCCAGTAGAGCGCCATATGGAAGAAGGAACGCTTCCTCGGGTAATCTAAGCGAAGGCCTTGGGAAACAAGCCGCTCATACCTTCGTCGTTAGTGACAGCAGTTGCTACTCCTACCCCAGACGCCATCAAAGAGACGTTAAAAGCCCCTAACCTCCGCAGCCTATACCGAAATTGTCGAATAGAACCATCACGGACGATTGATCGTACCAAGGTAACGTTCGATAAGAAGTTCGATTGATTGGAAGTTGGTATTAGGAAGCTCGTTAGAGCACCACTGGAGTTCCAAAACCTCTGGTATCGAGGCTAACACTTGATGAGTTGGAATCAAGTCTGGCGTTTTTCATTCCACAAACAAATAGCCACAATATCGATAACGAGTTTGGCCCTGGGATTTATACTGCCGACCATCTGAGCCATGCGCTCCCATTTGTTCGTGGTGGAGGCGCCATCATGGTTTTTAAAGACCCGGATAAACATCGCACTCGGGTTTGGGAGCCAGACTCGGAATCTTGGGGCTCTTTGGTAGCCAACTGGAAGCATCTCCCTCTTGAGATTGCCCAGCAAGTTCCAGAGGAGTACTACACCGCCGACTTCACGAAGGAACTAATATTTAACGAGGAGAGTAACGTGCGGAGTGCGCGTGGAGTCCTAACCCCTTCGGAAGAATACCAGCTGGTTGCCTGCAGCTATGGAGGATGCAAAGCTTTGTCTGATTCTCACCAGATGATTATCTTTATTACGCGGAACTAAGCGGCCGATTCTCAGCTTGGGAAGTCTTTTCTTTCCATGTACACACTAACAAAGTTAAGATTGCTCCGGCTCAACAGTCACTACTTGCTGCTACAATGTGATCACTTTTCCAATTCCACTTTTCGATCAACTTTGGCATCTCAATACATACAAAGGTACCCCGTAGGCTGGGAGAAATTACATAGCCACGGACCATGTGCATATAGCGTTGTACCCAAGTAGTACGTATCTACTCCGTAGGGCTACAAGACCCATGCATGGAGCCTAGACTGTAGTTGCCCCACCGGCATAAACTTCTTCGACCTCGTATAGATGGATATTACCGGGTATTTCTAGCCTGTCAAACTTCATAAGCCTAGGCGCTAAGACATGAAGCTCTTCTCAATTCGTGCCATTTACTGAACTTTGAACGATTTAACATGAGTCTAGCGGGTGACAGAAATGTCACTCTGGACTTTCAAAGACACTAGAGTACGGACTAGCCTGAAAGAACATGCTCCGTAGATATGGGCTAGAATTTATGGAGTACGTGGGTCTTGCAGAAAAGACAAGATAGTTCTAGCTGTAACGACGTATTGCATTTCCGACCCAGTACGTCCCTAATTGGGACATGATATTCATTGGCCAAAAGCAGAAAAGGAAACGACCACGCCCTGTCTACAAATAGTCTAGGAGATCTCCGGATACTTGTTCCTATAATGGTTGAATGACATGGACATGTAGTTTAGCTTTGGCAGGGATTGATGCGATGTACATGCCTAGATGTTATGGGTAAAGTCTCTGCCGATTAGGGCTAGGAACCGATGATATCTGTGGGTTATTGTATGGCTCGAGGACTTCAAATTTTTGCTGCTTAAGGGCGACCGTCAAGAGGTAGAATATGGCTACCTCGCACGTGAGCTTTTACAGGTGTAGCTTGACCGGCAGAGACATCCTCATGCTTGCCGATACAACTGACATTTGGGGCTCCACACTGTAAGTTTTGGGGTTCTCCATAGCTTTATTAGGGACTTTGGTTTGCACAAGTCCATCACTGGGAGGCTTGGGCAAGTAGTATTTTCAAATTTTCAAGGTGGTTCTTTTCCATTTAATCATCGGATTTGCCAAGTTTGGGGTCACTTGGTTAAACTACCGCGATAGGAATAGTTCTCAGGTTTTTCTATGGGCTGAAAGAGATTTGAGTGATCCTTGAGAGTTTTAGAATCATGATTATTGAGAAATCAAAATATACTATGGGCTAATTGAAAGTCTCTGGACTATGATTTTTCTCACGTCAACGTCATTGCATACACTTCGGACTTAGCTTATTTCATGATGGGCGGAGTTGATTTCTGACACCCTTTCAACCTCAAACTCAAGAAACTGTATAGCTAGACAAGTGAATTGATATTTCCTCATATAACCTTAGGGAAATGAAGCTATTCCAGAATGCGACTGATGAAACCGTAGCATCACGTGCTAGCCTCAGTGCGGTCTGGGTCCCCCACATGTAGGGGGCAAGTGTTCTACATCTGCTTGATAGCATAGCAAACGATTGAAATAACTTCAGTCTTTTACTTATATTGTGAGCTGGTGAGATCATGGAAAACCTTCATCCCTATCCTGGGACCTAATCCTCATTCGAACCCACCAGACGTCATCCTTTGCGACAAGCTCACTCACCATGGAGGACCTCAACGGCTTGAGTTGGTCCGACTCCAAACACACAAGCAAACCACCGCCAATGAGCTCTGGATACTTGTACCCAAGTATACCATCAAATGGCGGCTCTGGCAGGTCTACCCCGTTATCTGCGACCTCGAACCGCTCAAGCTCGCCATCAAAGCCCGCCACTTCTACCGGAGATAGCTTTGCGAATCTGGTCTCATTCAATTCTTCCGCCGGAAGCAAGAACCTTTCTCTCATAGAACAGCAGAAACGCTTGCAGGAGGAAAAGGCCAAGAAGGAAGCCGATAAACGCAGTCAATTTGAATCGCAATACGGAGGCCAGAACAACCAATTCTGGGACAACTTTGAAGGACATACGCGGAGCCCCGCATCCGTACCTACATCTCGATCTGTACCACCGCCTGCGGACGATGAGGATATCCTGGCCGCCTTCGATGCTGCCGCGCCGGTGGACGCGTCGACCAATTTCCCAGTACCCGACTCCTCGAGATCCTCGCCTCGAAGCGATATGAACCATCGCCCAGAACCTTCCAATGGGGGAATTTCCATGCAGGACAACGCAGGGGGTATGGACGCCTTTGATGATGATGACCCATTCGGCCTCAATCAATTGAAGCCGAAACCAGCCCCCCCTCCTCAGCCTCAACAGGGCGACGATGATGATTTCCTTGGTTTGCTCGGGAAGCCGGTATCAGATATCCCCCGCCAGGAACCACCTCCCACATCTTCCACACCCTCAGACCGAGGACGCGACCAAGATGCATCTCCTATGCCTTCCAACGAGGTCGATCGGGCTATTGCGGAGCTGGTGGACATGGGATTCCCGGCGGATAAATCTCGCCGGGCTTTGAATACCACAGAGTCCGGGACCGATGTACAGGCTGCTGTTGGTTGGCTTCTTACCCAGGCACATGCCGAATCTCGTCAGAAGACCGAAGGACACCCCAGTGCGACTCGATCTGCCGATCGTGCTGAAAGGAGCGATAGTCGTAACCGCGACAGGCCGTCGTGGATGAGAGAAGAAATGCCAGAATCTCGGTCACGCCAGGACAGACGGAGTCCAGCATCGGCGGACAAAGACCCTGCGCAGGTCGCCTCTCAATTTGGTAATAATCTGCTGAAATCCGCCGGTTCGCTTTGGAAGACTGGCAGCAAGAAATTCCAACAAGCTGTAAACGAATTCAATACTGAGAATGACCCCAGCCAGCCACGTTGGATGAAAGATGCATCCTCTCCACAAAATGAGCCTTCTTTGCAGCCGCAGCGTCCAGATCGTCGTGACCAGCCGACTCAATCCCAAAGAGAGCAGCAGGACTTCACTAATGAAGCGCTTCTTCTTGAGTCTGGAGATGGTCGGCCGCAGAAACCTTCTCGTCCTCGTGAAAGCCACCACCCCGACCCGAGAAGCCAGCCTCCTCGTAACCAACAGGCCCCCGGCGCTGTACAGCCGAGGCAACAACCTAACTTCCTCCAGCGTCCATCCAGACCAAGCTCTCAAGATCCTAAATCTCGGCTTTCGCGGTTTGCTGAAGAGCAGCCGGCGCAAGCATATGTTAGTCCCGCGAGACGCAAGCGACCTCAGGCCACACCGCCGCCTTCTGAGTCTACTGTCGATCTATTTGATTCTACCGCTCCTTCTGCTAGTCGTTCAAAGCCTCCCACCCCTGCCCAGACTGCTACGCCTCCGCAACGCTCAGTCTCCATCCCCGTACGCCCCAAAGCCCCAACACGGTCTATTCCGCCTGTGTCTCCAGAGGCACTTCAATCGACACATCGGCACCGCGCAAAGGCCGCAGAGTCATACAAAAGAGGCGACTACGCAGCAGCCCATCAGAGCTTCTCCACGGCTCTTGGTATGCTCCCCGATAAGCATCCTATCACCATTATCATCCGCAGCAATCGTGCCATGACAGCCCTGAAAATCGGCGAACCCAAGTCTGCCATTGATGATGCCGACATCATCCTAACATTCATTGGTCCATCTAAGGGCGAATCGGAGGCAATCGATCTCTGCACTGGGGAATCGCCTAAACCTATGAAAGATTTCTTCGGCAAGGCTTTAATGCGCAAAGCTGAAGCTTTAGAGCAACTCGAGCGCTGGGGTGATGCCGCACAGGCGTGGAAAATGGCTGTAGAGTCTGGTCATGGTGGCAGCACGAGTATCCAAGGCCGGAACCGTTGCGAGAAAGCAGCTGGTATCAACAAGCCTCAATCTAAGCCTGCAACCCCCGCTAGTAAAAGGCCTTCACCTCCGCCTAAGAAGGCTTCGGCTATGTCCGGTCTCACGGCCACGTCTGCATCTGGGTCAGACTTTGAAGCAGTCAGTCGTCTGCGGCAAGCCAACGAGGCGGCTGAGCGCGCCGACGAAGAGAAGTTTGCTCTTTCTGAGAGCGTCGACGCGAGAATTGCCGCCTGGAGGAATGGCAAGCAAGACAATTTGCGTGCATTGCTGGGTAGCCTGGATTCTGTGCTATGGCCCGAGGCTGGGTGGAAGAAGATTGGCTTGTCGGAGCTGGTTTTGCCGAATAAGGTTAAGATTCAGTACATGAAGGGAATTTCCAAGGTGCATCCTGATAAGGTATGTTTGCCCCCTTCTTAGGCGGCATTGGCTGCATCTCATCTGGTGGTCAACTAACGTTCCCTATTAGATCTCTACTACTGCTACTACTGAGCAGCGTATGATTGCTGGATCTGTGTTCGGAACCCTGAATGAAGCGTGGGATAAGTTCAGAGCTGAAAATAACCTCTGAGAATTCCTATTTCCCTGTTGATACCATCTACCCCAATGTCACTACTTGCATCTCATGATCCTATTAGAAGGCGGCCTTCATAGCGTCTTTGTCCTATACATAGAGAATTCCCATATGAGGGGTTGCCTTCTTTATGGTTCTGATCCTCTGTAGTACTCATTCATCGCCGTTGGTTCGATATCGGAGGAGTTGACGACCACCAGCTTGACACCAGGATTGCGTAAAATGCGAATAATTCAAGAGCCTTTTGAGTAAATGATATGGGCGGTGTAGACTGTCTTCTAACGCAACAGTGCCTCAATCTAGCTATGGAAATTTTATGCTAACGAAACAAATCACTGGTATCTATTCATCCTCATGCCTCGGTGCTCTCTTCCACCTTTTCTTCCTCAGCCTTATCTCCCGATCCTGGCTGCGGATTTTCTTCCAATTTCTTCTGTTCGTCGCGAAGCCTTGCTCGTTCCGCTGCAGCCTCTCTCTTCATTTGCTTCTTGCTTATCTTCGGCTCATCGGGCTTAGCGACCTTGGCGGACGGCCATTGATCCCGGCACTTTTGCTCTTGTTCTTCAGACCAAGCCCGAGGCAGGATCGCAAAGACCAGGTATGATGTGTGAGTTCGGAGGTCTGGCTCTGACCGATGCGTCAAACGACCCTGAGCATATAAGGGGACATCGGTCTTCTCTTTATAGAACGGAGTCTCCTTCGCAATTGGCTGATAATCTGGATCGTCTTTGCTCGCTCGGTTGTCACGGATGAGCTTCGCACGTTGTTCATCACTGCGAAGCTTTGCGACAGCCTCCTCAACCGTCTTTGGATACAATGTAGCTCCGCGTACGCCCTCGGTATCCAGCCCGATACGTTCCCGTTTGACGTCAAGTCGACGCTGAGCGACTTCCACCATTGAAATATTCAGCCATGACAGCTTCCGCATAGTGCGGATTGTACGCTCAGCCTGCTCGAGACAGGGCGAGAATGTGCACAGATAAGCGGGCGACTCAGGGTCGAGAGCCGATTCCTGCCCAGGAGGCGGATTGCGCACGAGATGTTTCAATGCGAGCCAGGGAGCGGGTAGATCCAGGAAGATGGCATTGGCCTTGGGCGATTTGCCGGTTTTGGGATCGCCCAACAGAAATCCGTCTTCGTAGACATCGCGATGCGTAGCCTCCACTATCCCGTCCAGACCGTGGTCTTTCAGTTCCTGCCGCACTTTGGCCGCGCGCTGTTCGTGGAATTCAAAACTGCATACTTTTCCCAGTCGTTGCCGTTTGGTCGCTCCGTCGGTCCCGGGATACCCGTTGAAAACGGCGCGAGCAGAGGCGTGTGTGAATGAGCCGCTACCGGCTCCGGCTTCAATGACTGTGCAACCAGGTCGTGCGCGGAGTCGGTGGAGGATGTAGCTGTAGTCTGGGGTGTAGACAACCTGCGTGCGGTGGGGAAGAGATATGGTCCACGCTTCGGGGGTCGGGGCGAGGATGTGCAGGAAACCACTTTCCGCTGAGACGGGGGCTCTTAATGATGGCTTCTTCTTCTCCTCCTCTGCGCCGGTTGTTGTTGCGTCGGCATCGAGTTCTTCAGCCTTGCGCTTGGCGGATTGGTTGCGACCGCGCGAGCCTGTGTCGACTTTTGAAGCGACAACCTGCGAGCCCCAAGTTTGCCCAATCAAAGTGCTGTGTGGGAATGAACCGAAGCGGGTGTTGGTGACCTTGCCTTCCCAATAGCCTTGGTTCTCATCGTCATGGTCGCGGAGGATCGTCGGGATGATCTGATCGCGACGGAGTTGCAGGAGGGCGAGGCTATCTGCTTCGGTTTGGGCGTTCCGGGTGAAGAATGGGGACGGCATAGTGAGTAATATCAATGAGCGAAATTGATATGGACAATCCCTAACTTGAGGCTGGAACTTGCCTCTCCGCAAAAGAAAAAATGTTGCCATGCTCATTACCTGATCGGGCCATAAATTAGGGCTCAGGGCTCGGTCCTCCCATCCCCAGTTGCCGCCAATCACAGCGAGTCCGCAGTTGATGGATGAGTCGATCTGGTCCTGACAAGAGCCCCTCCCCCTCCATTTGTCTTTGTTTTCTTTATGCTCTCCCCCCGATCCTCCCTTCTTTCCTTTCCTTTCTTCTCACCGTCCAAACACCGGCTTTTATTGTCTGTTAATTCTTTCAGGTCTATGTCTTCTCGCCAGCAGCCGCCATGGCGGCAACCGGCCTCCAGCCCGGACGCGCAACTGCCTCCATTGAAGGTGTGGAACTCGTTGACCAAGTCCAAGACCCCTTTCGTCCCGATCGACCCTGCGGGCAAGAAAGTTGTGTGGTACGCGTGCGGACCGACCGTTTACGACGATGCGCATCTTGGACATGCCCGAAACTATGTTAGCACCGATATCATTCGGCGAATTATGCGCGACTACTTCAAGTTTGATGTCAACTTCGTTATGAACATTACAGATGTGGACGATAAGGTATTACTCGGCGCTGTGTATATGGATACAGTCTCAAGCGTGGTGACTCACCAATCCTATAGATCATCCTCCGCGCCAGACAACAACACCTGTTTAACGAATTCGTCACTGTCAACCCTACGATTACCCCGGAGGTTCTAGACACCGCCAAATCCGCTTTCGTTGCCTACTTAAAGAAGAACCTTCCCTTGCTCGAATCTGAACTCCCCCCCTCGCAGTACCAGAAGGAGGTTGAAAAAACTTACGCAACTATCTTGAACGGCGGAGCTTTGCCAGGAAACGAGAAGGCAGGCGATGATGAGGCCAAGGTTAAGATGCACATCAAGACGGCTGCGTCGGCCGCAAAAGTCATCGCGCAGGCGGAAACCCGTGATGGCTCGAGTGCCGACCCTGCTCTCTTCGCTGAGTCATTCTACTCGAACGCGCAGGATCTGCTTTTGCCTTACCTCGATGCCCTGAAGGGTGCATTGGTTGATGCGGACGATCACAGCATCTTCACCAAATTGACCAAGAGATATGAAGACCGCTTCCTTAAGGATATGCGGGACCTGAATGTTCTTGATCCCACCGAGTTGACTCGCGTGACGGAATATGGTGATGAGATTGCGGCCTTTGTGGATCGCATCGTTAAGAATAACTTTGGATATGCTACAAAGGACGGATCGGTGTACTTTGATATCAATGCGTTCGAAGCTGCGGGCCACCCGTACGCTCGCCTTGAGCCATGGAGTCGGTCAGACAACAAACTGGCTGCAGAGGGCGAAGGCTCTTTGGCCAGCAAGACAACAGAGAAGCGTGGACCTTCCGATTTCGCTCTCTGGAAGTCGTCCAAGCCAGGCGAGCCGAGCTGGTCCAGCACCTGGGGCAAGGGCCGCCCTGGTTGGCACATCGAATGCTCAGCCATGGCATCAGCCCGGCTGGGCAACCAGATGGATATCCACTCTGGTGGTATTGATCTTGCCTTCCCGCACCACGACAATGAGCTTGCCCAGAGCGAGGCATACTGGCACGGTGACCACAAGCATGAGCAATGGGTTAACTACTTCCTGCACATGGGCCATCTGTCTATCCAAGGATCCAAGATGTCCAAGTCGCTGAAGAACTTCACTACCATCCGAGAAGCGCTTGATCGCAAAGACTGGACGCCGAGAAGTCTGCGCATTGTTTTCCTCCTTGGTGGGTGGAAGGACGGCGTTGAGATCACAGAGGACCTGGTAAACACTGGCAGTTCATGGGAGGAGAAGGTGAACAACTTCTTCCTCAAGGTGAAGGATCCTGCGGCTCTCCAGTCGTCAGGCACTGACACCACCTTTGCTGTTGATCTCGAAGCGGCTAAGAAGACAGTCAACGACCAGCTCTGTGATTCTTTCAACACTCCTGCTGTCATGGCGTCAATCTCAGAACTCATCTCCAAGTTCAACATTGTCGACAAGGCCACCGTGCCTTCCGCGGACGTTCAGGCTGCAGCCCAATGGGTTACCTCCATGGTGAACATTTTCGGTCTCAACGGCACCGCCTCGGCTGACAGCACTGAAGTTGGCTGGTCTGGTATTGATATCCCCGAGGAGGCCAAGGCCTACCTGTACCCTCTATCAGCTATGCGTGACTCTCTCCGTGATGCCGCGCGGTCCAAGGCTGGAATCTCCGCCAAGGACCTGGAGGCGGCAGTTGCCAAGGCATCAGTATCCCAAGAGGCCTCCGAAGCTGCTAAGCCATACGCTGAGCTTTTCTCCAACTTCCGTGCCAAGGTGGTGTCTTTGGAGTCATCTGATTCCATTGGCAAGGATATTCTTGCCCTGTGCGATCGGGTGCGAGACATCGACCTCTTCGATGTTGGTATCGCCCTCGAAGATCGGGAGAACCAGCCTGCCCTGGTCCGGCCAGTCACCCAGGAGATGCTTAAGGCACGGGAAGAAAAGGAAACCCGGGCTCTCCAAAAACAAGCCGAGAAGCTGAAGAAGGAGCAAGAGGCTCTCAAGAAGGCAGAGAAGGGCAAGCTGAGCCACCTGGAGATGTTCCGCACCAACGAGTACAGCGCCTGGGACCCGGAAGGTCTGCCTACCCACGACACTGCCGGTGAGGAGATCACTAAAAGCCGGGCGAAGAAGCTCCGCAAAGACTGGGAGCGCCAGAAGAAGGCACATGAGGCGTGGTTGGCTACCCAGGCCAAATAAAAGCCAAAAACAAAGAGAGCATATTATTTTTAAACACCTAGTTTGCTAGGTATCGGTATCTTGGGGGTGGGTTTCCACTTTGCATCGCGTGGCGTTTCTCTCGACATATATCCTTCTTATCCTATACAATGCGAACATTGCCTGGTTGGGATACTTCAAGCACCATATGCTTTTAATTTGCTCAGTATATGTAGTTCAAGTAATTGTTATGACATGCTGTAAACTTTCGAGGTTTCCCAAAACCTTTGACGCTTTTGACCCAGCTCCAGCGCGCTCATACATACTATACATACTTCCGTCATACTTTCTAGCGCGTTATCCCATGCTGCACCACAATAACACACAGTGCTAGACATAGTGCTATATGTAGAGTGCATATGATTCGGGAATATGTACAATGATCGGCCCACTATAAGATCATTCGGGCCGACAAATCCGTGCCTCCTGCGGAGTATGGTGCCCCGGAAACCCCCCATTAAATGCATTATGGGGTTGGAGGAAGTGGAATACCCATTTCCCTCCTTCTTTCTCCTTTCCTTCCTCCACCAGACCCTAGTTTACTCGTTCACTGGACCACCGGTTTCAAATTTAGTATCCTACACTCAAGATGGCAGTACAGACAGGCCTCGACTATATGCGTTCGCGCACACTGATCGACTGTGATACCATGGACGACGAAGGTGAGCGGACTGGCCCTTCGACATAGAGATCTCGTTTTCAGATACCTGACTACTTCTTAGTTGCTAAAACCCTGGGACCATTCCAGGACTGCACTTCTAATCAAGTAAGCACATGAACATGCGACGCTAGGATATGAAGCCAACAGCACAGGCTATTGCACTCGGCGAGCTTTCTAAGCCAGAACGGGCTGAAGTCATTGCTGTCTCGCGGGCAGATGCGATGTCATTGCATCCAAAGTATTCATCCATTGGTGTCGAAGAGTTGGCTGCCGAGATTGCGGTGAGTTGTTGTTTCGATTATAGCATGGGTTTGATGAAAGTCAACTAATATTGATTAATAGATGGTTAGATTGGCTCTAGGAATGGCAAAACACATTCATGGACGTGCCCACGTACAGGTTAATCCTTACTATTCGTACTCTTCTGAGAAGATTGTCGTCAATGCACTCCGTTTGTTCCACTCCTATTGATATCGTTCTTGTTCAAACGTGCGCTAATCATATTGTTTTATAGGAATTGTGCAATTATTCCAGTATGTCCAGCCCGGCTTCGACGTCGATCGCATTTCTATCAAGATTCCGAGTACATGGGAAGGCATGATGGCCTGCCGCACGCTTGAATTAGCGGGTGTGCGTACTTTGGCAACCACTCTGTTTAGCATGACTCAAGCTGTACTCGCAGCTGAGGTCGGCTGTACTTATATCGCGCCCTACGTGAACGAACTGAAGGTGCATGTCCAAGCAGGGCAAGTACTCACTTAATTCTTCTTCGAAATCCTGCCTGACACTTTTCCAATGTTAGTTACGTGGACAATGCGAAATTGCTCCCGCTTTGCGCTGCCATTCAGAACTACTACAAGTCCATCAATTCGCCCACCAAAGTCCTCCCTGCTAGCTTGACTTCTGTCGAGGAGATTTTCTTCCTCGCTGGAGTGGATCACCTCACCATTGCACCAGCTCTGTTGACACAATTGACTCAGCCTTATGCAGGAAATGTCAAGTCGCTTATTGATATTGCGCCGACACTTCCAATCCCGACGCAGGGCGTCTCTTTCATCAACGACCCTGGAAGCTACCAGATCACATTTGCTCGAGACCTTGGTGGTGCTAGTCACATCAAGTTGACCGAGGTAAGTAGATACACTGATCGACTTTTAAGCTTCGCTGACAGAGACCAAGGCTATAAACATCTTCTGTGATGCCCAGGACAAGTTGGGGCTGCTCATGAAGGTAGCTGCATGAATTATGTAGCCCACAATTAAGACAACACTCATCTTATTTGAGCCGTATCTTAATAAATTGCATGGAATAGAAGGAAATGAAAGAAATCAACACCTAAAATGCCGTATACTTCTAGAGCACGTGACCCGACGTCATCTACCTTTCATCTGTGGATTTCTCCAATTCTCTTCGCGCACCTCTAATTGCATCTATTTACAACTTGCACAGAGCTGGTATTTCCAGCGACTATAACTGTTTATATTGGTATTCGATTATTGCATTGTTTTGCTCCCCAATCCTCTATCGCGAATACTTGAATTTGAATCGCACAGTTCGCCTGCAAGATGTTTCCCTCGCAGGCGGCTAATTTTAACATCGAGGCCCTTAGCGGCATCTGCGGGTAAGTTCGACAATTGAACTTCAATTTTTTTCTTCTTTGGTGTTTTCTCGTTAGCTGTCATGTTCATTTAATGCATGCGTATGCGACATCGGATCTAAATCTACTTGGCTTGGCGATCCCTGCATGTTTTGTTTTGCTTAATCCAATACTGACCAATCTAGATCGATTTCTATTTCCTGCTGGGTCGTCGTTTTCTCCCCTCAAATCATCGAGAACTTCCGACGTGGCTCCGCAGACGGCCTCTCTCTTATCTTCCTCATCATCTGGTTGGCTGGCGATGTGTTTAACATCCTCGGTGCCGTCCTACAGGGCGTGCTCCCTACCATGATCATCCTTGCGGTGTACTACACTTTAGCAGATATTGTCCTGCTGGGGCAATGCTTTTACTACAGGGGTTTCAACCTCAAGGAAGAGCTATCCCCCTCGGCCACACCGGACCTGTTTGCAACCAACGGGACTTCCGATGCGGAGCGCGATGGCGCCGACCATCAACCAGAACCAACAGAGACATCATCACTCATCCCGAAGCCCAGCCGCCAAGCTGTAAATGTAACTGGACAGCTACCCCAAGACCGCACGCGTCCACTCTCCTCTGGAAGACGGCAGTCGGCAACCTCCTACCATGATATCTTCCATTCATCGGTAGACGGCACCCATCTGTCACCCGCAACGCCCTTCATCGAACCAACAACCGATGCCGCGTGCCGCCATGCTCAACGCGCCCGTCGCCGCCGCATTTCCGCCCTCCAATCAATTCTTTTCAACCTCACCGCCGTCGCTCTAGTCTGTGCTGCAGGTGTGCTGGGCTGGTTCGTCAGCCCAGCAGCAAAGTCATCATCACCAGACCCGGAACCTCTTGCTATGGATGTTCTAGGTCAAGTGTTCGGCTATTTCTGTGCAGCTTTGTATCTTGGGTCACGCCTGCCCCAGCTTCTTTTGAACTACCGCCGCAAATCAACGGATGGTGTTTCCCTGCTGTTCTTCCTCTTTGCTTGCATCGGGAACTTGACTTACGTGCTCTCCATTCTAGCATACTCGCCTATTTGCCATGGCGGGTCTTCCGAGGAGATCATGGGGCACCGTCACCGTGCGCAGTGTCGTCCTGGTGAGGCAGCTGCACTGTATGGGCGGTATGTATTGGTGAACCTGTCGTGGTTGATCGGCAGTGCTGGCACGCTGCTGCTGGATATGGCAATCTTTACACAATTCTTCCTGTACCGTGATGACAAGGCTGATGAGGAGGAAGAGTAAATACTCGAAATTTAGATGTGATTTACTGCACGTACACCAATGTTTGAAATGATACTTCGGAGTGGATCTCCCCCTACTTGCCTCTGGTCTAGTTTTATCGTATTACCAGTACCTGTGCTTAATAATACCCCTGTTCTATAGTACGGAAACAATACTACATCCATTATACGTGAAGTAGAGGTCAAGATCTTAATGAGCCAGGTAGGTCGGGATAAGCCACGCAAGGTGTAATAACTTGGAGCAAAGAAACAAGTTCAATTCGCTGGTTATTTTGCCTGGATATGACACGTTACTCCCTAATGCGTTGAGGCCTGGCTGCTAACCATGATGTTCTGATCTGATATTCAATCGTTATATGTCCATCTTAGTACATGATTTCTCTCTTCTTCAAACATTGCACCAGAAACCCGGGGAGTTGCAAGGCCTATCAGGTCCAGTTATGATGCTGCGCTGAACACGCCGCCACTTGTACATGGATATATGGCAGCGAGACTTACCAGTACCAGCAAGCTCCGTGATCCTAGGCGCGGTTGATAATATTCCATCACTTTTGTTAAGGAAACACTGTCGGTCAATTAGCCTCGACGAAACCATATTACGGTTCGCCAAGGACCCCCTGATCTGCGAGGAGCCGGCCAAATTCGAACTAACCAAGTGATACATGCGGAACACACTTTTGCGCCTCGGGCACAGTGGGAGGTAAACTAGCGGTCAATTCTGATTTTCAGAAATCCTAATTTTCAGGCTGTGCTCGCTAGACGGGAGATGTTTGCCATGAAGCAGGGATTGCGCAGATGTTGGGTCGTTACAGCCATGAACTATCAGAGGTCGGCGACTTGAGCCTGAAACATTACAATAATCTTAGAGCATCCCATACTCATAGCGTCCCTTTGCACTTGAGGGGGGTATATTAGCTCAACGCGGCTGACGGGGAGGTAACTTTACCCCTGAGCCAACCATCCCTATCGTGATGCGGGTGTCTCGACCTGAGCAGACTAGCATAACCATACTAGCGCCGAACCATGGCTTGCGGGACCAAGGATCGGTAAAAAAAAACAGAAGTCGTTCGGGGGTGTAGGGGTTGGCGCCAATATAAGATTCACGGAGAACGAATAGAACTCAGGCGAAGTCCGAGCCCTAAGCGCCCATAGCCTATCATTTTAGCTTCGAGTTTCCTTTCTTGCAGCCCCCTAAGCTGACTTGTAAAACCAAGTTCATTCCTAGTGCTATTGACGATCCCATATCGCGATACTTGATCTATAAGATCCGTGGGGGCTTCCTAGCCAACAATATATCGGGAGTTTGCTGCTAAGTTGGGTTTCATTCTTTGCCTTGATTCCAGCCCAACTTTCCAGATGTCATTCCCGGGGAAGCCGGAATGTGTATATATACTCCAATTTGATCGCACCTTGGAGAGAATAGAATCATTCGGAGACCAACTCAACATACAAAGCAAACGTTAGCAAAACAACCATCCACGACAATCTTGTCACCCAAGACAAACTGTCGACTATTTTACTCAAACAACCGACCATCATGCCGTCCTCTACAAAAAGGATAGTGTATGCTGATACCACCGGAATGGGCAGCTGGTCCGAATTTCCGGACGGCGTCGAGGCTCATAAACTCGGGACATGCTCTGTCATGGCAATTGTCAACGAGGAAGGCTTTTTACTCTCTAACGCTTCCTCAGACGGGTTTAGGGAAATCCCTGCTGTACACAGTCTGTGTGACGTCTACGAAAAAAGCAAATGGATATTCGGCAACAAGGATGTGAATGTGTGGATTGTGTACGCTCAAGAGAACGCCAATAAAGGACAGGAGATTAAGTTCTTTATGCAGAGAGTCCGGCCTGCTCGGGTGTTTGAGCAGGTGTATAATGGGGAATCTTTCATGAAACCGCCTAGTGAAGAAGGTGCTCAAGTTTGCCTGAAGTTGGTGGGTGGGACTGCCGTGGCTACCTTGCGTCGGCAAGATGGAGGTGGGTGTCCTATTCGGCTTTCTGGGGATGGGACGACTGTGGTGTGTCCATAGAGGGTGGGAGCAGGGTCGGATGAGAATGGGCTTGGGGTTTGGATTC
Organism: Penicillium robsamsonii; assembly: GCF_028829455.1. NCBI lineage: Eukaryota > Fungi > Ascomycota > Eurotiomycetes > Eurotiales > Aspergillaceae > Penicillium > Penicillium robsamsonii. Next base: position 6,325,745 of record NW_026643219.1, on the reverse strand, counting down.
GAATATCTATTTGGTTGGTGTTTGGAAGGGAGTTTTAATATCGAAGTGATTGGAGTCTACGAATTGAACTACTTACTTTTCGAAACCAAGATTAATCAGGAAGTTTGGAAGTTTGGAAGCTAGTAAATTGAGACATATTTCACAACAAATAATTGTGATACCTGAGAAACACCTCGCTACATGCGGCTTAGCAATGAGAATGAGAATAATAGCAAGTGAAAAATCATTCAGGGTGAGCTTCCACCTTCCCCTTTGAAACCTCAGACCAATTCGTGCTCAGGGATGTTCCTTGGCTTTCGGTGTAGCTTTTGATCATAGCTCGACGCGTCTCCGGGTCAGCACCAGCATACAGCTTCTTAAAGAACCCGTCGACAGCATCGCCACCTTCGCCATCCGATTCCTCAGATACGTCTCCACCATCCCCTGTCTTGTCCTTTGGCTGCTTTCCAGTGAGCGAGGATGCGACTTTATCCCAGTCCTTGGTTCCGTGGCGTGACGAGGTTGGGTAAGAAGGGCCCGCAGTAGCTGGCGTCTGTTGAGCGGCTGGACGGTCGGTGATCTCAGTGGGGTTAGTGGCTAAACCTTCGAGAGCACTCCATTTCTGGCCAGCTGTCTTCTTTCGCAGAGTGAGTTCAATCTTGGTGCTCTTGACTGAGACCTTGGACTCGGCGGGATTGATAGCTGCATAAAGCGGGTCGAGAGTGAAGTCGTATTCAGATCCAGATGGGAGAGGGAATTGCAGCGAGACCTTTTGCAGAATTAATTTCGAATTTCGAATAAAAAAAAAAAAAAAAAAAAAAAAAAGAGTTGAGCACAAGAATACATACCAAAGCTTCTTCTATTTCAACTACGACATTTTCCTTTGGGATCCCCTTAACATAAAGAGTCACAACGACAGAATCCTGTGACTGATACCACTCATGGCGAACCTTCTCCTGGGCAGCAGGAGTAGATGTAGCACCGATGTTTGAGTTTTGAATTCTAGCAGCCAAAGCAGCCTCCGATGCAGATAGGGTAGAACCTCCTGATAGCTCAGGCTCGGGCTGCTGCGAGGCTCCGGTCACCTCCACGTTCTTGCCAGCCTTGAGGGCCTTCCACTGAGCCTTGACCTCCTCTCCAGTGGGAACGTTGGTAGAAGATGGGTACTCGGTGACAGATACAATGCGCTTCGAATCGTCCTTAGGCAACTCCGCCAGCTTGCGTTGAAGTTTAGCAGTCCAAATCGGCATCTGGGCACTGTAATTGTTTCTGGGACCTCCCCATCCGGATCCCGGTCCTCCCATGGCAGCCTGGACCTGCTCCGATTTGTTCTCTGGGGCTTTCTCGCTCTTGGTTTTCTTTGCAATGATGTCAAACACAAATTCTGCATCTCCATACCGCTCAAGTTGGTAGAGGGACACGGCGCGGCGCATCTGAGCAGAGAGGATCAATTCACGGTTTCCACGCTCTTTGGCGAGCTGGAGCGCGATTTCAGCATCGTTGAGTGCGGCCTGGTAGTTGGGTCCACCATCTGCGGGCTTGAGGCGCGAATAGGCAGTTGATCGCGAAATGTAGTATGCCGGAGCGCGGGGTAGCTCGCTCAAGGCGTGGGTGTAGTGCTCGATAGCAACGGGGTAGTTGGATTCGGCAGAGGCCTTGTCACCTTGGGATGCAGCATTCATGATGGTATCGGTGTCTAGCTCTGGTTTAGAAAAACTGTACGTGAGTGCCAGCGTGAAGGGAGCAATGAGCCGCATTGGCCCAAGCTCCTGTGGATCAATCATCGAGTCACGTGATATAGAGTCTGTGAGGGGAAGATGAGGGGAAAGAGAAGGAAAGAAAAAGGAAGAGAAGAGATTTTATACAAACGCAGTACAGCTACGCGTGTGCCTCAATTAAATCGCTGAATAGACCCCTTCATTATTAATTACATGTGCGGGAGAGATTATTTCCCTTATAGTTTACACGAGCTCAGCATTTCCAAACTTCTTACTATACAACCCCAAGGCACGGATAGGCCAGTAGAACTTGTAGTTAGGATACGAGATCATGCTAGAAGGAGGGTCAGTGAAAATCCAAAATAAGACCGGGACCAGTCCAAACTTACCAAGACTGGTTGAATACACCCTCAATCGCCTCCTGCAGCCACTCGCCATTCCGCTGCTGGCGAGACATCAATAGCCTAATGCCCCTCTCCAACGGTTCTTTGTGCGGGTAGTCCGCTTCCATAAGCGCAAGAAGAGACCAGGCAGTCTGACACACTTGGGACTTCTCATGCTGAGCATACTGATGGGTTGCGCAACTAAGGTATGACTCGCCCCAGCCACCATCGGCCTGCTGCTTCTCGATCAGGAAATCACAGCCCCGACGAGAGTCGGCGCTCGTTTCATATGTCTCACCGATACTGGCCAGACTTTCGAGGGCGAACAGCGCTGCGTAGGTGAAGCAAATACCCCAAGAGCCATACCAGCTACCGTCAGCGCGCTGTACGCGCTTGATGTGGACGACAGCCTTCTGTTTCGCGGCGCGGATTTCGTCCGCGCGATATTTGGGGTAGAATTTGCTGAAGAGTGACAGAGCCGTAACAGATGCCGTTGTGCACTCGGGGTGGTCATAGCTGATCATGATTCCGCCGAACACCTCTGCGGCATTGAGCCATTCGACTTTGGGTGAAGCGCGGGTAATTTCGTACTCGGAGAAGCCGCCGCTTGGGTTTTGCATGAGCAAAAGACAGTCGACAGCGTCCTTCAACCGTTGTTCGGAGATCAGCTTAGGGAAGCCATGCATCTCCTGCAGCTGAAGTGTTGACCGGAGACCCTCGGCGGTGCAATCGCTAACTGTGTAGCCCTGGTCCTTGGTGCTGAATGGCCAAGCGCCCTTACGGTGTTGACGATAGCATTTGTCCTGGTCTGGTACGTTCTCTCGTAATTGATGGTCGTCGAGGAACTCAAGAGCTTTGGTCAACATCGGCCGCCATTTGGGCTCGTCGGCGAAGCCAGCGACGACGATCGCCTGGGTGATGAATGCCGTGTCCCAAACTTGCACGCCATTAGTGCCATTTGCGAGCATACCCTCTCCCTTTATCCACATATAGTCGTTCAACCGCTCCCTATGTTGGCGGACAGAGTAACTGTCAGGGCCATCGTGGACAAAGCAAGCCACCATGTTCATTGGATTGTTGACGGGTCCCAGCCCCGCATATTTGGTGTTTTCGTCTTCCATGCGAATCAACTCCCAGGTCCATTCCTCAGCTCGCTTGACAATACTGGTGGGTCGAATGTAAGGATTCCAGACCCGAACCAGCACTTCATTGGCTGCATTCAACAGCCACGTCTTAGGGTAATAATTGTCTACCTCGTGGATTGAGTTGCGATGGGCAGCAAAATCCACAGAGCTATACGGCTGGGTGTATAGCTCTTCGCGCAGCTGTCTTGTCAAGTCGTCTAGAGGGTGAGACCATTTCTTAGACCACAGCCAAGACATTGGGAGGAACACCTGGCGCATATGAACCCACCACCGCCAAGGAGCGAAAGGAACCCAATCAGGAAGAAGCCTATATAGTCAGTTAATAAAGAGGAGCTGTAGCTGTTGCAATGATTGAACCAACCAAATCTCAGGGGGAACCGGGTTGACACCCTCCCATTCCATCACGCCCAGAATACTGAGCCAGAATTTAGCCCAATGAGGACCGTAGATGGCACCTCCAAGCTTATGCAGAAGGCCCCGGGCTTTAATCATGCGCGGGTCCTCTTCGCTGACACCGACCAGGCGCAGTGCCACATAATTCATACAAGTACCAAAGACGGAACTGTGAGCTTCGATGTGTAAACCCCATCCACCGTCCTCTGGGTGCTGCCGGGCAAACAGATAACGCTTGACCTCCGTTGCATACTCAGGGGGGATAGGGGTCTGGGTCACATAGTAAGTGATCAAGATACCTGGCAGCAAGAACATCGGGCCACCGTACTCGCATGCCCAGTTGCCGGGCTCCAGTTGCAGGTGCGAAAAGAATGAAAGCCCATTCTCGGCGGCTTTCAATGGCGTCTTGGCCTCTGGCAGCTCGGGGAGACCCTATAACGCCATTAGAATCGGATGAAAATTTTACATTTCTGGTCAATGGAGTGAGGTTTAAATACCGTTGGCATTCCCAAGTGATATTTCTCAGCTATTGACTGCGGCCATTCTTGGTTTTCCACATCAGATTCGAGATATCGCCATGTTTGACGGCCTTCATCATCGACCAATCGCCAGCGTGAGTAGTCGGTTTTAAGATCTCCATTGGCATCTGGGGTGAGATGACCCTCGGCTGGGGTTCTCCATGGTCCAATATGGGGAATAGAAGACATGATATGAGACAATGGGTTTTTTTCCCCTAGTAAAGACAGTAAACAGCTTGGAGAGTTATGTCGAGTGGAAACCGGGGAAGCTTAGTCATCAGTATCACACCTGCGGTGTAGAATGAAGAATGTTTGCATGTGATGCGAGGCAGACAAATTGACTGAAAAGGAGAAGAAGAAGAAAGAGAAAGAGAATGAATGTCAAGGATGTTCGGATCAAGATACAGCGGCCCCCGATCTAAGATGTGGCGTGGTGGGCGTGGTGTGGGCGTGGTATAGTCCGGCGTTTCCTCTCTATACGAGAACTCCAAACTTCAAGAGAATGAATACTCAATTAAATCAAAAGAAACTGTTCGGTGTATAGATATTTACAGAAATGAATTCTCTAACGAGAGGGAGAGGAAGGAATTATATTGTAACCAATTCCCGACCTCTATAGATGATCGAGTAGTATTAATCCAGATTTTGTTACTATCTAGGTCCATTTTGTATTTATCGTATTTACGTTTAAATAATGTATGTTATCGGATAGTGTCATGTAAGCTTATTGTGCCCATTGTGGTTCACGGGTAGTTATGGACTACTGTCTTGTCCTTCTCCAGCACGTCTTACCCAAATCCACTGGTCATGGCTGAGCTATCAACCATCCAAACTTTGGAAATAGATGACGGTCGAGATCCTTCAGTCCAAGAATTCATCAACAACACGCTCGCATCCATCATCCACGGACTCTCGCAGTCCCCGACAGAGGCCAACCTCTCCATCACCCTCAAGCGCAGAGCGAGCCCAATTGCTTGCATCATCAACCCCATCACCGGAGCTTTGGAAGCGAGCCCGAGAGCTGAGACACACAGGAAATACTCTTGGCCAGGAAAGACGGCACACGAGGCCTGGAAATTTAGTAAGCTCATTCCTCCTATAGTCCGAACACCACCTGGGCATTCTTCCCGGATGACAAACTGACCGAGTCTGCGCGTTCTGGTAGCCACCATCCTTCGAATCCTAGCTATATTGGACCAAGCTATTCGAACGGGCCAGCTAATCTCCAAGAGGTGAGCTGGCAATGTCCATGAATCAGCCTGGAAGGTATGCTGAACACATCCATACAATAACTAGAGACATATTCTATATCGACCCGGAATTCTTCCGCGTACAGAGTATCGTGGACCGCATTGTCGATGACCTGGCGTACACCATTGGAGTGAACAGAACGGCATTGAATGTGGTTCGTCCTGCCGAGTCATCTGGTATCGTAGCACTGCGAGGTTAGGTTGCTGACATTGTGTACGGCTTTCTAGGAAGCGGCAGCAAAAGGTCTGGTGACGGGAAACTTTCGGTTGATCCGTGGCTCGCATATTTTAATTGATGCACAGTCTGTCATCGAGGACAGTTTGATTCCTCGCTTAGAGGACGGAGACGAGATTGACATTTCACGGGTCCGCTGGGTACTGGTCATCGAGAAAGAGGTATGAAGCATGGAGAGACCAAACTTGGAGCATCAGTACGCTGAGTCCCTGTTCATAGGCAATCTTCCACCGACTCGCACGAATAAGTTACCACACCAGAGCACTAGCCGGAGACGGAATTATGGTCACAGTAAGCTGCGTTTCTGCTTTAGCCTTCCCGGCCTCCAAAAGGAGCAACTGAATTCAACAATACTCGAATAGGGCAAAGGATACCCCGATTTCATGACACGAACGTTCCTGCGCGCAATGTCCGACTCCGTGTCCAACCAGAGCAGACATCCACCCCGTTTCTATGCCCTCACCGATGGTGATCCCCATGGCATGGCCATCATGTCGACGTACAAGTACGGCTCGGCGGCACATTTGCACCAAAATGCTCGACTCAGTATACCGAGGCTGCAATGGCTTGGTCTTCGAGTGACAGATATCGTAGCAGTTCCGGAGGTACTTGGTGACACGGCTCTTCTTTCGTTGACCACGCGAGACCGCAAGAAGATCATGGCTATGCTTCGGAACAGTCCTGTCTGGGCGATCGATGGACCGGAGCCAGAATGGCGCGCTGAATTGCAGCGGATGCTGGTTTTGAATCTGAAGGCCGAGATTGAGATCTTGTATGGGTGCCAGGGAGGGTTGGAGGGGTGGATTAACCGGAGGATGTTTCGGCAGCAGTAAGATGCTTTAGGATCTGTTTATCTAGGAAGGTATAGATGAATAGATCACATGGAATAGATACAGGAACGATATCCCATAGTACTTGCCGCGATCTCCAATACTTCGGTAAAAGGTAAAAGAACGAGAGACATGAGAATATCGGAATGCTAGATGCCAGATTTAGTAAGTCATAGAAGACATGAAAACGCCCTATCGGAAGAATTGCATGTATTTCGTCCGCTATCATTATGTGAGGATAAGAATGCAACTGTACAGACCGAAAAGCCATCGCATATCCAAACTATGCAAAAAAAAAAGAACCCATGAACGCCAGTCATCAAATCTTGACCCCCGCGCCGCACAAGCAGACCATATTGACAGATATCCACCTGCACCGCAGCGAGAGAACCTCGGCATTCATCCACAACCTAGCCGGGCTCACAGACCCAGACCCTTCTTCACCTCATCCCTAACCTTCTGCTCATACTCAGATCTCCGCTCGCGCCACATCTTAGCAGCCTCAACATTGGCCGGACTCTCGTCATTTGGCTCAGCGAGCATACTCATAACAGAGATGAGGATTTTCTCGACGCTCTGGATGGGCGACCAGCGCTCTGAGGCGTGTTCGTAGTGGTTTGGGTCATCGCCGGGGGGATGAAGGATGGAGATGCAGACGGTTCCGTTGGGGTAGACTGTAAATCAATTCTATCAGTAAGATGTTTGCCATTTTGTATTGTGCAACGCAAGCAAGCAGCCAGGTGCAAGTCACTACTGGGTTGTCTCGGTCACGTACCGTTGGGGTGCCACACGCCACCTCCGATAAACTTCATTGTGGGCGGGCTGAGGGGGTAGTCTCTTGGGAACTTCAGCTCCGCTGCGAAGATGCCGCCCTCAAAGGGAGTTTCCTCTGGGCCCTGGATCAGGGCTTCCCAGTAAAACATGTCATCTTCGGAGACGGGGCCTGCGGTGATACCCTCTGGTGGGTTGGTGGAGAGGTTCTTGTATTCGTGGAAAAGGCGCTTCTGGGCGACGGAGGACGCCATTTTTGCTGTTTAATTAAATCAAACGCGAAATGCGATGGAAATACTGAGGTGGCAGGTTGTTTGCGGGGGCTTGGGGTGGGATGGGTGAGGATGGAATAATTCCGGGGCGGTGGACAAAGCGTGGCGGGGCCCTCAAGGAAACATGGATTCAAGGCAGAGATGGGAAAATGTCAAAGTGAACGGTGAGGTTTTTAATTTAAGGGCAAATATTACATCTAAATTGTGGATGTTATAGTACAGAAACTAGCCTTCTATCACCAGTCAAAATAATCACCCCCGTCACCCCCATCACCCCCGTCACCTCCTCCGTCACCCCACGGGTCATCTTTACCCCAAGGGTCTTGAGGTTCATCCTGGAAGCTTTGTAGGCCTGAGTCAGCCGGTTCCGATGCTGGGGCAGTTGAATCAGTTGTGTTGCCCCTATGCATTGCTTCATATCCAGCCATTGCACCGGCGGTGGTAGCGCCTCCAACCATACCATTTGGCATACCACCGGCGGTCCCAACTCGCTCAAGAGTCCCTTCAGCTACTCCACCAACGGCCCCGGCTTCACCAGCAGCACCGCCTCCTGCAGCGGGAGCCTGGCCACCCATAAACGGCACCGGAACGCCAAACATACCATGGCCGTGTTGACGGCTGAAGTAATCAAAATCAATGCTTACAGCTGTTGCCAGCATAACAGCACGTTGGTCAAGGGTCATGCCAAACCCTTTGTGGCTGGGTGATGTCTCTGTGCCAAGAGCAGCGGAATCCATTCGCATTGCGTAAACACCAGTGTCAGTGAAGATTTCGCGAGCAAAGCCTGCGAAATTTCGATTGACGGATCCAATTAACTGATTGCTTGCTGATTTCAGGGAGAAATCCCATGATAGGAAGGGCTCATCAACGTAGGCAAATTGGTTGAATTGACCCTGGTCTTGGTCGGATTTTCGCACCAGCTCCATCTGCTGTGCTCGTGATAAACCGGAGTCGGATAGCGAAACATCGTGGGTTCCCATATCTGTTTCCGGGTTTGGGGACTGGTGATGGGTGAAGAGATTGTACTTTCGCCGCAAAGGTGCCCACTGCTGTTGGGCTTCACCGATAACTCGCATTTGACCGAGACCAAGTGGGGATATCTTTGCACTTGATATGGTGCCAGGTTCAATAATAGAACCGGGTGTGGTGCTTTGAAGAGAGGTGGATGCCGAGGAAGCATTTGGTGTTTGCTCAAGAGGATCATAGACGTGGATTCGAGAGTTGATCCAAGAGAACGGACGATTGAACTGCAACGGTCAGCCAAATGGGGGTTCAAACCAAAATATAACCATGTCATGAGCTTACTCGAAGGACTTCATTTTCGTTTCGGTCAAATACATGTGTCACGAAACTTCGGTGGGTGTGCAACCATTGCCGTGCCATTGTATTTACCAAACCCTTATCTTGTTCTGCCATATATCCAATGTGGTTTCCAAGTGCATCCATGATGATATACTTATTCGCCTGTTCAAATCCACTGAGGGAGTCAGTACACATATTTCTCTAAAATAGGCACTTGCCCGGCACTCACATCAGAACATTCATCATCTCTAGTTGTCGCTGTACAACTATTCCCGAGTTCGCCAGTATCGAAATTGCCGGGTGGGTTTCTTTAAGCACACCTCTAGGATCTTCAGGCAGGTAAACAGGAGAAAGTAGTGTGTTTTGCGAAGGGTCGTAATTGGGATTCGTGGCATCTTGGGACTCGGGATCGGCAGGCTCATGCTGCTCCAAGGGTTCAGCTTTCCTCGAATTCGGTATGAGCTTAGGCCTTTTTATGCTATCGCGAGGACCGCGCGGAGATGCATGACTTCTGAAGCTTGAAAGAGCTCGAGTTCGAGGTGGTGTCCACTGCTTTTGCAGATATCGGAGCCTTAACCCCCACATGGTAATTGAGAAAGACCAGACTAGCCTAGAGACAAGTATCGAGGCAAAACGTTGGTGGAATGCGAAGTTGGTAAGTAGTCCGCACTCTACTGAGAAGCTCAGAGACTGATGACGGAGCCTTGGAGGTCGCGGAGATAATCGGAGATAGCAATGGCTATCAAATACTGAGATCAATTACTTGGTTGGAACAGGTATTATTACCCGGAAAATCATGTGACCAATGGTACTCGGGATACTATGCAAAAGTGGATATTACAGTTAGTCATCTATGTCCGCACAGATTGTTGAAAAAGCGGGTTTTGTCATTTTAGTTAGTCTTCAATATCTGCCATTTTTACCGCACCATTGATTTCTGTTAATGGCGACAGTTTTATAGATTGTTTGCTCTTACTTGGAATATACATTCTTAACTTTGATATCCAGCGTGTTTGGATGTAAAGGGCAGACCTATCAATTACTGTATCGGGTTAGCTTTGCCTTTTGGGGTTTAGTGCATACCTATCACGTACCTTCAATGCCGCCGATATAAAAGACCCATCTTCGCGGTATAAGTTTTCAGGTGTAAGGCCTGTCAGCCGGGTAAGACACAATGACTGGAGGAACAAGATGTATTGTCTGTGTGTGCCAAGACTAATTTTTGCAGTACTAAGAGGGATCCAGGGGAATCCTGAACTATGTATGAGAACCCGGCCATGCTCACGTGGGAGCCATGTTGTTACCAGCCAGTTCTTTTTAACAAAAAGAGTGTATTCAACTAAAACACAAAGTATAGAGAGGGAAAGAAAAGGAGAGGAAAGTAGGTATTGCGTGATATAATTTCACACGAAATGCAAATGCCGCGAGGATCATCCTCACACGCAGGCGATGAAGATGATAATGAAGATGAGGACGATGATTACCCAGAGGAACCGTCTCCACTGTTCAAAGGGGTCGACAGGGTTCTCCGAGAACGTGGCATTGATCCAGGACTCCGACAAATTGTTATTTCCTCAATGGAGGGAATCACGGATCCAAGCCACCGGTTTTCACTAAGAGTACATATCATAAACGCATTAGAAAGGGTTATGGTAAGCGGTTAACTAAAATAGATCACGAGAGATAAAACTGCTAGTGACATTTCTGTTAAGGAAATAGATTGCCTATGGGACTTTATAATTCCCTAAGAACTTCTCAGACGATATGACGACTTATTTCTAGAATTAACAGCCCTTATTCTGGTATTAAGATTAACTTATGCGGATGAATCCCCGCCTCAGATAAACCACGTAAAATTTAGCAGAGAGCAGAAGAGACTCTGGTTAAACTTATAAGAGCTCTATCTAAAAAATATAAAGATACTACATTAACCACTGGTTGAAAGGCGCTCCGATGCTTTCGGCCTTTATACCTAATTATCGAAGAAGCGTCTTAAATGGTCAAGTCATAAGCGCTAAATGGTATAATGCGTAATTTAAATGGGTTAAAAAAGTAATCCTTAGTGGGGATATTACACAGCTTCTACTGACTATGATATCGAGAGGATTAAATGAGTGTTTTAACACGGAATAGGTCTCGCTGTTTAAACGAATGATTTAAACCGGTCATCCTCACACGTATCTACGCACGTAGTACCGGATAGCTCCAGACATTTATAAGTATATAAGCGAAAGCTTTTATGATTCGAAATTAAAAACTCATTAATCGTACTTTAATAGACCGAAGGCAAAGGACTTCTCTACTAAGATGGCCGGCTGGCATGACTATGGGCGCGGAACTTCCTATTTCGTATCTGTTAATAAGCCTTCACTTTAGCGCTGCAAAGGCTTAACGTCTGTCCTTAATCCGGAATATGTCGATTTTATTTACGGGTTAGTTAGTCAAATGACTCGGAACGGAACTTCAGAGAACGACATCTTGATCCTTTCTATCTATGATGAAGAACGCCGTGCTCTCTCTTCTTTACTGCATGATAAGTTACGCCTAAGAGCAATCGAAATCAAAAACGTCGATGCCTCTCAGGGTAGCGAAAGTCCCTTTATAATCCTCTCAACGACTCGACCAGGGGGCCAAATGGGTATAGGATTTGTGAGAGACCGCAATCGACAGTGTGTTGCGCTAAGCCGAGCGCAAGATGGTCTCGTAATTGTAGGACACGAAAATGAAAATCTTGCGATCTCGGAGAAATAATGGGAGCATGTTCAATGATTAAACTGGAAAAAATGTTGTGGTTGCTTTCTTCACCACAAGGTTTTGTGTGGATATATACGCAGTTCGTCTCCATATACGAGGTAAGCTTCCCTAGTTTGAGCAAGTATACGCACGTCCAAAAAAGATTCATAGTAAACCTTTCGGAACAATCCGTTCAGCGGTACCAAGCCTCGCGACTTGACCTCACAACTCATCGGCAGCTAGATGCAGTTTTTATATGATAAAACAAAGATCATAGACCCATTCTTCACAAAAGACCCTTGCGAGCCAATTCGATTTTCCGCGCAGCTTCGCCTGCCTTAAACCCTCCCTTCGACACACAAACAGCACTTCCTTCTCCAAGTTCGACCTTCTCCTCGACACCAGGGTGAGGGCATGGGCAGTGGTGTGGGAAGTGCACACAAGCAAGAGTTCCGGGGCAAAGGTAGTTGTCGCATTGTGCTACGAGAGACCATGGTAGTTAGTTATGTGGTTCGGAGAGCAACGTGAACTTGCGACAGTATATTGTCGATCATAAAATATATTGAATCTCACCTCCACTCCACATCTGCTGGTACCGATCGCTGTCACTAGGAGCGTTCTGCGACCGTTGTTGTTGGCGCTGTTGCTGCTCGCCGCCTCCGAACATCTGGTCGAAGAAGTTGAATTGGGCCTGGGCAACAGACACGAGAAGGAAAAGAGCCCAAAGGGCTTGGCGCCAGCTCTGCAACATATTCTAAATAAACACACTGGTAGTAATTGTATGATCAGGTATTTGTATAGAAAGTAGAACAAGTTCAAGTGTTGTATAGATGAAGCCAGTTTACGGGTACACACGTGACGCCAAGCCTGATCTCCGAACGAAAAACTTCCCCTTTGGAGCTTCACGATCTACACCTCCAAACAATCCAATTACAACCCACCATGTTCAAGCCACGAGTGCTAACGCCCCTGCGGGCGCTGGAGCGAGCCTTCACCCCGACAATCCGGTCGACACCCACGCAATCGCAATCCCTCCTGCGCACCCTCTCCGCAACATCCACATTCCCAAAAACCACCCCAACACCCTCCCTCTCCCGCGCACTCCTCCCATTCACACAAGTGCGTCACGCCTCGCACGCCTCGCAAGGAACAGCCAATCAACATTCGCGTGATCCGGCCGGTAAGCGTCTCGGAGCCAAGCGCTCGGGCGGCGAGTACGTGGTAACGGGATGCATCATTTTCCGGCAGCGGGGCTCGCTATGGTTCCCCGGTGAGAACTGCGGAATGGGACGGGACCACACAATCTACGCAACACAGTCCGGCTACGTTCGCTACTACCTCGACCCGTTGAAGCACTCGAAGCGCCGGTATATTGGAGTTGTTTTCGACAAGGATGAGAAGCTTCCACACCCGCGCAATGCGCCCAGCCGGCGCAAGCTGAATATGACTCCTGTGCCTATGGCGGAAGGTGTCGAGGCTCAATCTGATCTCGTTGCTTCCGTTGATGAGAACGGTGTCCGTGTGACGGATGTCGAGGCTGTCAAGGCTGAGTCTGGCCCACAGCTGCGCCCCGGTTACATGTACCGTGAGGCTAATTGGGAGATTGGTCGGGCTGCTGAGAAGGCTGGCATCACTGCTATGCCACATGACCGTGGTAACCGTTGGCTGGCGTGGAGAAAGCGCCAGCAGAGAGCTGAGCGGGCTGCTCAGCTCAAGAGTTTGAAGGGCAAGAAGAAGGCCTCCAAGAAATGAGGGCATTTGCCGAGTGCATGATGTCTTGTTCCAATAAATTCTGGGATTCTGTAGCGATATGAGGATTTGTATCTGGTGTTCACTGTATTATAGAAAGAGCATTTACCCATCAAGCTTTCCACGTGTATTATTTCTTTTTTTCTTATTTCATTAGACAGATATTGGCACGTAATTGCCATGATCAAGCCCAAATTCCATGGCATCCCGACATAAAATATGCCTCCCATAGTTGGCGTTAACACAACCCAACAAAACCAAACAACAAGGCTATCTATTATCTAAATGTCAATTTAGAAAGAAATGTCTTCATTCATTGCACCCTTCTCCGTGTTCGACCTTGAATCTAAAACCAAGGCACTTAGGAATCCCTGATGATATCATCCGCGATCTTCTCAGCAAGCATATCTACGGCACAGTTAGCATTTAGTAACGCAGAGCAGTAACCGAGAGAAACCTACAGACCGTCGACTGAGGATGACCAGGAGGAAGGAAAGGAAAGGCGCTAGCATCAACCACGCGAAGTCCGTCTACTCCATAAACCCGGGCCTGGGAGTCTACCACAGCCATATCGTCACTGGAAGCCCCCATCTTGCAAGTACAACTCGGATGCCATATGGTCATCACATTATCCTTGACGAATTCGAGAATCTGATCATCAGACTGGACCTGTGGCCCGGGATTGTACTCCTCGCCGATGACCACGGGCTGCATGGCTTTACTCTGGAAAGCCTGGCGTATTCGCTTGAACATGGCAATGGAAACTTCCTGGTCAGCCTGATCATCGAGCCAATTGGGATTGATCACGGGTAGGTCTGAGGTATCAGCTGACTTCAAAGTGACATTTCCTCGGGACATAGGTGTAATCAGAACACCGAGTATCGAAGCGTACTGGTATCCATCTTTTGGTTGGATTGTCAGGAGATTTGACGCGTTGCCGACATACCCTGCGCCAGAGATGTACTACAAATCTGCCTTTTAGCAAGATTTCTCTGTATCTGAGAGAATATCTCTCCCACCTCTGCTTCGGGCCAGTCGGATGGGAATTTGGCCAGTTCAATCTGCGTTTTCTGAGAGAAAGCCCAGCGCAAGAACCGCGGAATCTTCTCCCAGGCTAGGAAATCTGCGATTGGACTTGTCAAGAATCCATTTTTGTTGAGTAGGCCTTCGACAATTTGGTCAGCGGCGTATAGCAGGTTAGTAGCAAATTCAGTGAATGTTGTCACCCGCACTCGGTATGAAGGAGCAAAGAACGTGTGATCCCACATATTCTGACCGACCCCTGGTCGGCAGGCTATAATATCAATCCCATGCTCTTTCAATTCGTCGACAGGGCCAATGCCGGACACCATAAGGAGCTGAGGGGAATGGAAGGCACCGGCAGAGAGAATCACCTCTTCCGATGCCGAAAGGGTGATAGTATTGCCCAGCGGACCTTTCACTTGAACTCCTATTGCTTTCTTCTTTTCATCAAAAACTACCTTTTTGGCAAGAGTGTTTTCGTAAGTCGTTAGTGAGTCCGGCGTGATCTTGGATAGGAAAGATTCCTCGGAGCTGCTTCGGAGCTCGTTGGATGGGTTGATGGTCGATGCGCAATACTGAGCTCCCATTATAGTACCCAGGTTAAAGTCCTCTACATGATGGATGCCAATAGCTTCCATGCCGAGACTCATCCATGACGAGAAAGGCTCGGCGAAGTTAGCATATGACACCTGCAACGGGCCACCGTCCGAGTTGTAGGCATCGTAATCGTAGTCAGCGGAGGCATTTTGAGCTCTATAGTCGGTGTTTGGAGGCGTGAACTGGACGCTCTTCTTATAAAACGGGAGCACTTCGTCGAATCTGTAACTGCTGTCATTGACTGTAGTTGCCCATAGTTCCATAGACTCGCGTGTAGGACTGTATTATCCCGGTTAGTCCAGCCGCAAGAATTCGGTCTCCAAGGGTCATTACCGTTGATAGATCATATAATTCAACGCCGACCCGCAGAGAAATCAGTTTTAATCTGTTATGCCAAATTCGGAAACGGGTACCTACGATCCCCCAAGACATTTTCCTCGGGCGAAATGAATTGCCCGCCTATTAACACCCGGCTGATCTCTTGTTACAAAGCCCCAATCGTCCGGTGAGCTAGAGGCTGGATCTGATCCCGTAGGCAAAACATCAGCTGGAGGAAATTCAGCCAGAGACTCAAGCTCATAGTGTCCTCCGGCTTCGATCAAGGCAACATCGAAATGGTTCTCTGCTAATCGCGTCGCGATCACGCTTCCAGCAGTACCGCCACCAACAACTACATAATCGAATGTTTCGTTTGCGAGGGGAATTGCTCGTCGTTTTAAAGGCACAGATACCACGCTACTCGCCTGAAGTGCGAGCAGTACGAAAGTGGTCTGGAACAGCATGAGGAATAACGGTGCAACCGCTAGGGGCTTGAGACGAGATGTGGCCGTATGCTGCAGCGAAGCACAGCCAATATGTACAACCCTCAACCGGACTATTGCAACTGTTGCACTGAAGTAGGCTCACCTCTGAAGGCCTCCTATTCTTGAGATATATAGTATATTCGGGTCTCATTATATCGAGGTACCTGGCCCAATGCACGACCCAACCACAGGTACCTAGGTATGTAATCTTGGAAGTGCAGCTGGTTCAAAAATAAGCATGACCGCGGCCCGCGAGCCCTACCCATGGATGAGTTTGGACGAACTTTGTCTTGGTCGGCTTAATTTCAACGTTACATTACGTGTGTACATGAATCATAGAGAATAAAATATTCCCCCCGAGGATGTTATATTCTAAGCCAGGCTGCCTGCTTTTGGCGCGTGACAACGAGCTGTACCATGCGTAAATCATCCCTGAATGATCTACTGCGGTCACTGGTATGTTCTAATGAGAGCTAATCTGTGTCACAACATACAAGACTCTAGACAGTTGGTAGTCTCGTTCTTCTGGATTAACCGATATAGTTAGCATCTTGCCAGAGGTAAGAGAGTTGTGAAACTATAATTTATGGATAAAAATTATCTGGAAATCCGGCAAATCTTGCTGTCCATTTCTGTTCCAATCGCGAAGTATACTAACCATGCGAAATGTCCGTGCGCAAGTTAACTCTAACTCCGGCCCCTGATTATACGACTTGGTGGGAACAACGATCACTTGAATTTGTATAGACTTCTGTGGCTAAATATCATTTTCGTTTCCCTCGTTCGCATTTGTGAAGCCTGCACTGAATATTAGAGGCCATACTTGACTCTACTAGACGTAGACATCTTGTTACAAAGAGCATCGCAAAGCGGGAGAAAAGATATCATGAAGAACCCGTTGCACAACCCGTTGCCTGCTTCGCTATCCAGTATTATCCCCCGTGCTACCACATATGGCTGACTCACGGCTGACCACGTCTCACAGGCGAGTGCAAAAAGGCCGCCGCGATTCTCGAATCCTTCCTCAACCCGAAACTCAAAATCGATGGAGAAATCCCACGTAAGATATTCGTGGGAGCGAAGGTAGGAGTTGCCCCACTAGGAAACAGCCCAACGGACCACGACTCACTCTGTGGCAGGGCATCGCCGTATTCACCGCGCTCAGAGTTGGATTCCTGGGCTCTATCCGCTTTGGCTCGGGACTGATTGTCGCCCGTCTCCCAGATGGCAGCTGGTCCGCCCCGTCAGCCATGGCAATGGGCGGCCTCGGTGCCGGTGGTCAATTTGGCGCAGAATTGACGGACTTCGTGTTCGTCCTGGCTACCGATGCCGCAGTGAAGACTTTTATGCAGTCGGGAAACTTAACTCTGGGTGGGAATATATCCATGGCTGTTGGGCCCATTGGTCGGAGTGCCGAGGCTGGAGGAGTAGTGGGCACGAAGGGCGGAACTGGGGTATTCGCCTACTCCAAGACTCGTGGATTGTACGGCGGTCTTACAGTCGAGGGTGGTGTTCTTGCCGAACGTGCGGATGCAAACAAAAAGCTTTATGGGCGGAAGGTTCGAGCAAAGGAGCTACTGAGTGGATTGATTCCACCACCACCTGAAGCGGGAGTCCTCATCAAGGTTCTGAATGGGGACTACTTCCGTATCGAAGGACCCCCGGAGCCAGCCGCAGAGGACGCCGCGCGCGAGCAAAATCCTGAGGCTTCTGCTACACCCCATGAGCAACAACCACAGGAAATTGTGGCGGCTGCTACTGATCAGTCAATAGCTGTCAGGCCAAACGCAGAGCAGGCACCTAGAACTGCAGAACTAAGCCCAGAGGGTCCCGAGCAGTCGCGCGAACAAAATCCCAAGCCTTCTGCGCAGCCCCCTGACGGAAAATCACAGGGAATTGTGGCGCCTGCTCCTAATCAGTCAGCAGTCGTTGAGCTAAGCGCAGGGAAGACGCCTGGAACTGCAGAATCATCCACCATAGAATCCCACGGTCTATACCATGAACGAGACGTCCAGGAGACAACGTCAGCTGCCAAAAGTGAATCAACTACAGAGTCAGCTACCGAGAAAGAAGCCGATACACATACGTCAGATGTGCAAGAGCCTCTGGCTACTACCGAGAATAAAGGTAAAGAACCGGCAACTGGAGAAATGCACGATACCTCTGGTGAGCCAGGTATCCTGGGGCCTTTCCCCGCTACTGAGAGGCTATCGGACAGCATAGAGCCTGCCTCCAGTGGGACTCGCTGAGCGTTTTGTTGGAATAATGTGTATTTATTTCCTTCAACAATATGTAGATATCTAAATTAGATTCCTGACTATTATTGTGCATAGATCACCCCCCCCCCTTTTGATGGGCTTCCATCTACTCGGACTAAGCGGTTTCCTGATCTCCAAGTCAACTGCCATCTCCAGCTCTAAGTTGGCTCGTTGGGGGGTTCATCCACACAGTTAGCCGTGCATGAGTATGACACTAGCTAACAGCGTCTATGTTTTGAATAGATCCATTAAGAATAAAGATGATAAATGACATTGGTATCAAAAATTAGGACAGGAAATTACTCCTCAAACAACCGACCTAAAATCAAACTCTGACAAACAAACTCATTACCAACAACCCTCGCAGTACATTGCAGCTCATTAGGGGGCGTAGGAGTAGACGATGCAATCGACTTCCTACGCTTCTTCCCATGGAACAAGTGAATTCTCTGCGTCTTCGGTTTGGGCGTCAACATCGACTTTGCAGCAGCTTGATCTGCGTCGTCAACATAGATCCAGTCCCAGTTAGCCGACAGACCGGCGTCAGGCTGCGAGTCTATCAATGCCCTGGCCGTGCCGAGATCAGGGACACGCTCAACCCGGGAGGCCCCCAGGGCGTAAGTCAGGAAGATGTAGGCCTTTCTCTTTTCCTCTACCTTTCCACGTCCCATGACAAGGAGCACCGATTGCCCTGCGAGTAGTTTTGTGCGTGCGGAGATGGTTTCGGCGAGCCGGGCTGTGGATGGAGGGTTAGGAGCCATGACTCTGGATTTTGTCGCTCCGTTGAGGTACATTGAGTCGCCGGCTGGGAGGAGGTAGATATCCCAGTCGAGGACACGACCTTGGGAGATACAGTCCTCTACCCACCGGCCGGCCAAGCATGGAAGGTTCAATGCCAGTGCCTGCATGTATTTTTCTCGCCGAGAATGGGTATCGGCAATTAAACAGGCAAAGCCAACGTCCTCAGCAAGAGCAGTAAGACGGAGACCCTTGTTATTGAGGTCTGCGTCCTTGGTTCCACCTTTGATGGGAGTATCAACAGGAACAATTGACGAAGCCTCGAACAATTCAGTAAATCCATCATGTAACAGAGTGCCGCCATTTTCGATGATCAGCCTAGTCACACTATTTTTAGACGCTTCGTCCTCTTTGTAGGAGACTGCGAATATCATTCCAGCGAAGATGCCGCTGCCTTGCTGAATGCTGCGGGACAAGCGAGAACTGGGAGAAGCAGGCGCGGATGACCTTTCGGATGGGGTATGGACCATGCTTTCTTGTTGAACAGGCGCCGGGCGATGTGTGAACGCCCGATCTTTGAGTTGATTCCACAGGATAGTATCAAGATAGACACGAGCAATTGGTACCTTAATCACATTCTCGCTGTTGCCAATTCCTCCATTTGGCAGGCTTTTGCGTTGCTTGGGACCGACTATGACAGTTGTGTGACCGTAAATGTCAGTTATAGGATGAAGGCCATCATCAGCGGCTTTTGCCAGCTCTTCTCTACTGAGCTTGTCACCGAACCCGCGGACGACATGAGTGACCTTTGGAACATTATGCATATCAATTTTGACAGCGTCTCCGACACGAAGCTCGAATCTCTTAACGGCACCCTTCGGCACCTCGACAGGAAGACTGTCCTCAAATTTCACAGAATATTTAGTCTGCGATACACCCAGTGGTGTTCCAAAGCATGTTCCTGGGTAGTATGCCCGTTTCTGGCCCATCCAGACAGAAAGTACCTGGCTTGGAGCAACCAGGGCGTTTTCCGACAAATTGTGAGATGGTCGGGGTGTCGTAGGAAATTCATTGACACTATACGCTTCCGACTCAATAACATCATCCGAGGCAATTGTTGATGAGACCTCAGTGGGTTCCGATGATGGAGGTGGTGGTCGATTATGAACGACAACCTTTGGTGGAGGTGCTATTTTCGCAGCAAGTCCGGAGCTCTTTTCTGGAACATGCTTCTCTTGCGTAGAAAGCGAAGTAACCATCTTGCCAATTCTTGATCTCCGGCGGAAGGGCCGTTCAGGTGATCCCTCGATTTCCCAAACATTCTTGGGTGCTCGTCGCGCAGGCTTTGATTGCCTTCGCACGGCTTTCTCGGGGACTAGCACCAAAGGCACATCATCATCCGACTCTGTGGGAATAGGAGCTGATCGTTCTTGTGTTGCTCGAATGGGTGCAACGGATTTTGGGGGCTGTATGCGAGGGGTGAGAGGTACGATAGGGTCGGAGGCAATGTAACTCGAGCCATTATTGCCACGCCTCTTCTTCTTCGGTCGAGTCGGTGATCCGTCGATCAAGGCTCTGAACTCTTGATCTTCGGTGGTAAAGACCCCAATTCCCAGATCAAATCCTCCTGCCCCGACCTGCGGCGAAAGATCTGCTGCAATTTCAGTCAGAGCCCGACGCTGGCCTCCCCCGGACTGGACAGCAATTTTTTGAGAGGAGAAGAGAGTGCCCTTGCCCCAGCTGGGCGGATATGATTCTTTCGAATACTGGGGATTTCATTGAACATGGGTGGAAGATCATCGTCTTCGTTGTTCAGCCCATCGCCATTGGACCCAGTCTCGGAAGGGTATTGGGGGTGATTGGGACTTGTTTCTGGGATACTCGTCAATCGAGCCATATCACCAAGAAGCCTTAGACGCTCATCCATAGGTGTCTCAGCCACACGGGATGGCATCGATGATGAGTTTCCCGCAGTTCCCGGTTCCACTCTGGAATGAGATGAGTTTACATGTTGCTGCTCTGAGGGGTTGCTAGAGTGTGTTGGTATATTCTCGTTCAAGGGTGCATTCTGAACGGGTTGAACAGCATGTTCGTGTGATACTGAGCCATTTCTTTGGGTATTGTTGTTCGAATGTCTTGAGTGTGGTCGTGAGCAGGGAGAGGACTGTAGACGCTCTCGTGCGGGCGAAGGCGACCGATCAACAACGTTCCTAGCATTGTCGGCTTCTGTGCGTTTTGGTGATGAATGAGGTGATGGCTGAGAGTCTTTTACCATCACCTGGGAAGAACGCACAACACCGTTCAACTGGGCACCATTGTGGGAGCCGAAGGTGCCTTGATGAGCTATCTCATCCTCCAGTTCCCCGTTGACTCCCACACGGGATGGGGATGGAATCGGCTCAAACCCAAGTACCTGAGATAGTCGGCTGTGGGCACTAGCGGCGGCAGCGGCATCCAGAGGAGGTCCGTCGTAGTTCTCTTTGTCTTCTTCGGCTGAAGATTGAGGAAGGTCATGCGATCGAGGTACTTGCATTTCTTCTTCTTGCTCGGTTTCTTCCTCGCTGGCAACAGCTTCTATCATTTCCTCGTCTTCTTCTGGTTCCAGTAACTGCTTAGGAGAGCTCTGTGGTCTGGAAGATAGATTGGATGTAGATCTGGCAGGAGCACTCAGCCCAGCGAACTGAGCCGCAGCTTCCTCGTCGATTTCTCGCTGTCGTCGTGCACGTTCTATAAAGCTCGACTCTTTGTAGAATTCCTTATCACTCTGGTCCGACTGGATATTATCGGCCGAACGAGTCAACCTTTCCCCCAAAGTCCTGTCGCGCTTTGTCTGCGATTCCTTCATGGATATATAGTTCATGTTGGGTTCCGATGATTCTCTCATGAACTGAACCGGCAGGCCCATCAACGGTGACGAGATACCATTGACAACGCGCGCGGGTTGAATGGGGATATTGGGTGACGGACGATCCGATACAAGCTCTGTTGGCAGGCCGTGGACAATGGGAGATGACGGAACCTGGGTAGCCCCAAAAACCTGGCTCAGGCCAAGAAGACCCCCACTTGACTCTATGCCACTAGCCAGCGGATTCCGCGAGATGCTCGGGGTCTCTGCTGTCGTACCCTTTATGTCATTATTTTTCACCACCGTTCCGGGTGTTTCTGCTAGAAACCGTTGCGATTCGGGGAAGAGATCGGGTGCGTAGGCCATTGGAGAAGACTCGTTCTGATCGAATGTGCTCTCGTCGTCGTTATCATAGTCGTCTTGGGAGACGTTCGTTCCGTGGTGGGCGGCGTCCAATTCGGAGAGAAGGTCGATGTGGCCGCTGTCGCCCTCATATAATGTTCTCAATGTTGCTCCATCAGCTCCTGTTTGTGAATAACTTTGTTGCATGGACTCCCCATTCTGTCTAATAATGATGTCGTACACTGACTGCGAGACGACCTGAGTATCCCCAGGAGCAGGCTCTGCGGAGCTCATGTTCCCGAATTGCGAGCCCGGCACAATGCCCGCTTCATTTCCACTCTTATTAGACATCATTGAGCGTGGCTCATGCTGCCGAGGTCGAGACGGGGAGGGCTGATGTTGGTGCACAAGGCTCGTGGGGTTCGATGGTGTTTTCTGAGGTAGGTGTTGGTCGTTGCACGCTCCGTCACCATTGGAAGCACCGTTGACTTTGTGGTATGTGTAACGAAGAGTGTGATTCGGCTCGTTACCAGTTTTTGCGGACCCCGAAAGGTACGGGTGAGATGGATCGTGCTCCTGGGGATGTCGGAGTTAGTCCAATGAGGGCGAGGCACACTGCAGGGTGGTTACATACTAGCCCCAACGCGTCACGTTGCAACTTTGCAAGGTCGATGCTATCGTCTTGGGTTTCCATTTTTGGACCACATACATTCACTGATAGTCTAGCAAATCTTGCTAGCAGCAGTAATATCTGCAATGTTAGTTTTAATGCAGTTTGATACTTCAACCGCCTTTTGTCGAGAGATAAATTGAGATGGAGGCGTCGGAACGCGAAACGCGTCCATCACGTGATCGATAAAGTAATATTACTTCTTACGGCCTAGCTCCATTAGAGTAAACACACTCAGCGGCGTTATACAGCATCAGTGGGATTACGGTCGTTTCTATTATTTATACATATATTAACCAGTTTACTGTTTGGTTTGGAAAGAAGCTGAGAAATGAGGCACTGATTTCATGGGTCATTATGCAATGATAATACATATGTACAGTTTTACAAGACAATGCAACATAATTACAGAGAGGGTATCTGAAGCCCTTAATATTCCCCTTCTTGAGGGGACACAAGAAGAAACCAATATAATCAATCACGAGTGCGGTTCGGAATCCATCTCTTTATGAGGAACTCGCGGACCTTGTATTGGCCAAATAGTGCCCCAATATCATCAACTGAAGGGGCTGGCGGAGGCACTTCGACATAGCAGACGACCAAGCTCTTCAGCACCTGCGCCTGCACACGGCTGACACAGTGCATCCACCACCAGCTCCTCGCCTGCTTCTCTGCTGTGTAGTTCTTCCGTTCTTCTGTCTCGGACCAATAAGGATGGCTGTAGGAAGGAATGATGATGACTGCGAACTCGGCGTGGGAGAAGACCGGTCCACGGTTATAGAGCAGGTAATCGGTTCCGAATTTAACACCGGAGCGGATAACCCAGCCGAGGGACCGAAAGTGATGGTAGACGGTATAGGAGATCATGAAGGGATCATCTGGTTGGAGAGATGCGGAGCTATCACGGGCAGGTTGGAAGGAGTGGTTGCAGAACTGTTGAAGGAGGGCAGAGGTGGTGCTTGGCGAGGTCGCTTGGACCTCTCCGGATTTCAAGGGTGCATCGTAGATTTGCAATGCTCCAAGCGAGTAGGCAAGGAAGAATGCCTCTTCGTTGGATAGTTGAAGATGCTCCTCATTTGGAAAATCATCTACATCGAGGCTGTCGACGACGGAATCAGGCAATTGTAGTGACGAGGGCGAGTTGGATAGGAATTCTTTCTTTTGTACAACTGGTGAAAAGCGCACAGATTTGCCGTTAGAGGTCTCGGTTTGATTTTGTTCGCCGAGAGCGGCATTTTGTGCAGCCAATTCTCGCGCCTGCCGTGCCTCCAGCGCCCGAGCTTCTCTTGCTTTCTTCAAGGAGAACTTCTCCGTTGCAGTCGCTGTGACATTAGTCGTATCGTCTGTGGTTGACTGAGCATCTTGGTCAAGAGACTCAGAAGCACCGGATTCTCTAGCAGCCGCCTCGGCTTTGAGTCTTTCCTCGATGGCCAGCTTTTCCATCCGGGCACGCTCTAGCTTCAGTTCACGACGTTCAGTCCGTCGCAGTCTTGTAATCTCCTCACTGGTCTTGCCATCATGTAACCCTCTTCGTTTTTTCTCTCGCGCCAGCCAGCTGGGTTCACTTCGACTTAAACTACCCTTGCCGAAGAATCCCATCTGCCATAAAGCCTTAATGGATCTCTCGTCCGTAACATGGATCGACGAGGTGGCCTTGTCAAAGTAGGCCGAATAGACTTCTTGACGGGGCGGGGAGATAAGGAAGGTAAGGTACGAGAGAGCGACGCTTATAAGAGAAAGAGGGTTATGAGGAATTACAGGAGGAACGTGATGTACATTGACCGGAAGAGGAAACTGGTGAATCTGTCTGAAGTTTGGCCTAGGAGGTCGAGGGGCACGAGGCGGACGCGCATCTGATACAGGCCCTGACTTGGCCACCACGGCCTTGTCCATGCCGGTTACTGGAGTGGCCATCCTGGGAACCACTACTGGATGAACAAAATATTCAATGTCCTAAACACAAAATTCGAGGTTAGCGAACTGTGCTGAAACATGCGAATGAAATAATCGTCATGGTAATATCTTCTCAGATACCGTTGTAGTCAATTCAGCGGATCATCGACAGGCAACTAGAAATCAAAGTGTCGCCTGCCTGAGCTAAATAAATGGTGTCATCACCGAAGGTGAAGGATGGGCTGAAGGGGAGAGTGTAGAAAAAGCTGAGGAGCATCTTACCTAGAAGTATCTGTGTGGATGAACAACCTGAATCAAGTGTCAATTAGTGAAGCCACCCATGGCTCTGCACATTAACAGAGCTCGAAGGTCATTTAAAAGAGATTATTTTCTCTTCGCTGGTCAAGTGCGAGAGAAAAAGGAAATTTTGCGGTCGAAAGCTCCGTTTAAAAAGCACTCCGTGACTAAGCAATATGGTCCGAGCTCTTCCTCGTCGAGAAAAAATTCCTCCACTTATCGCCGACGCAAGTACTAACACAGGACTATTCATCAAATACCGTCAAGTGAGTTTCTAATTCGTGTTCCAAGTGGTCTATTGTTCATGTGCTAATATTGCTATCTCCAGAATGCATCTTATGGTATGTTTTATTGCGACGTCGAAGCGAGCGAATCTTCAGCTCCGTTCGGAGATCAGTCACTAATTTTTTAACGAACAGTACACCCTCACCGCCGATGGCAAGCGTGCCTACACCTTGAAGAAGGTACGGAAATCTTTGCGCTGGGGAGACTGCCGCTTTTTAGCGAACATGCGGCTCCTCGAATCACAATTTCAACTTTGGACAATGATGCTAATTTTTGGCAACTATAGGTCATTAACGGCGAGGTCACCAAGTCCGCTCACCCCGCTCGCTTCTCCCCCGATGACAAGTACTCTCGGTAAGTAGCACTTTCCTTATACATGACGCACAATGGAAGAATTGGACACTGACCTCTTTCCCAGTCACCGTGTCACCCTGAAGAAGCGTTACAACCTTCTCCTCACCCAGCAGACCGGTATGTCGAACCTCTTTTTCCAGAAGCCTACTCTCTCAGAAGTACAAGAAACTGACATTTATCGTTCAGAGGCCCCTGTTAAGGCTTGAATGGATCAACACTGGGAAAAATGAATTACCGGGTGGCATAGCCCATGTTTTGGCGAATGGTGTTTTTCTTGCGGTCAACGGATGGCTGAGATGTCCATACATACTTGTTTTGCTATCCTCGGATAATCTATTCGGGGCTTCACCTAGAAATTCTGGAGAATACGATACCTGATCTAGGTAATCAACAAGGATTTTGTTAAATGTTCATAAAGAGCCCTATGGATTGGCTATATTCTATGTTCAACCGTAAATCACAAGACAAGACATGGTCATTCCTCATAAAAAGGTCGACAACCACCATGACAGCGGTATTGACCAAGTGAACTTTTTTCTTTCCATGCCCCAAAACTCCGGCCCATGTAATCAAGATGCAAAGTCATCCACATAGCACATTTAGGAGCGCTTCTTCGAGTTGACATTGCGGCCAGCACCGACCTTGGTACGACCGCCAGCCCTGTTGCGTTCGCCGGTCAAGATACCAGGCAGGTAATCTTGGTCCATGAGATCACGCTCACGACGCTGTCGTCGCTCTTCTTCTTGGTTGGCGCGGACATACTCCTTCTGATCTTCGGCAAGCACGAGCTCGGTACCCCATCCGCGCTGGCCACCGCCGCCCTTCCACTTGCCGTTCGAGCTGCCTGCAATCGGCTTGGGAACGCTGTATACATTGCCGCGTTTGTTCCACTGCATGTTCTTCTTCAGGTGCATTGTGAATGCGCCGTTGGCAGTAGTCGTGCATGAGACACGAGTGAGAGTATCCTTGCCACAACGAGGGCAGAACTGCTTGTTCATCTCTTTGGTGGTCAAGAAGCAAGCGTGGCAGCGCTTGATGAAGGTTCTAAGATGCTGGATCTTCTGGAGGGTGGTGGTAGACAGAAGGTTGAGGTTCATTTGGAGGAGAACGTTTTGACACTATACGGAATCAGCAATGGGTCGATATACAGACGTTGTGTGGAGTGTACTTACCGCAAAATCAGTGGTCATAGTCGCAACCTGCATTGTCTTGGGTGCAGCAGTAAGAGTCGCGGTCCCAGATTCATCATCGGCAAGACGCTTCTTATAGTTAGAGGGTGTGATCCATTCTCCGTCGTCAGAGTCACCGGCATCATCCTCTGCATCCTGATCTTCGTCCTTCTCTTCTTCCTCGGCAACCGCAACAGCAACCTCAGCGATTTCGTCGGCCTCGTTGGTTTCAGTAGTATCTTCCTCCTTTGGAGACTCCTCCTGGGCATCTGAGACTGTGGTCTCCTTCACTCCCTCTGTAATGGCTTCCACCTCCGCATCCTCAAGCTTGGTCTCCTCAGACTCCTGCTTCACAGGCGGTTTTCCATTGATTTGCTTCTGTCCAGGGACGCTTCTTAACCGCCAATCTCCTTCGTTTTTTTCACACTCAATTTCATAGGCAAGAGCGAGGACCTCAATATCGGTTCTACTCAGGACAGAACGGTCACCGGTCTTGCGAGCGAATTCGCTAATGATATTGAAGCTCTTGGGTGTGGGGGATCGCTGCTTCAAGAAAGGCAAGTAGAGGGTCTCGACACGTGCGCGGGCATCGGGATCGCGGATCTCGGCCACGACCGAGGGGGTGGTGATAATTTCGTCGCACTGGGCAAGGAGGGTTGAAAGCGGCGGGGTATTCTTAAGAATCGGGCCAGCGTCCAGTACGA
This sequence comes from Penicillium robsamsonii, assembly GCF_028829455.1. Taxonomy (NCBI): domain Eukaryota; kingdom Fungi; phylum Ascomycota; class Eurotiomycetes; order Eurotiales; family Aspergillaceae; genus Penicillium; species Penicillium robsamsonii. Next base: position 6,298,489 of record NW_026643219.1, on the reverse strand, counting down.
TTGTGTGGACGGGCTTGGTGGATGCGGCAGTAGTGTCTGCCATGTTGTCCTATATATTAGGACTATTCCCACTGATCGACAATGAGAAAAGACAAGATCGTTGGCGACTTGAAAGAATTGATTGAGTTGTGGAAAGGAAATTTCTCTGTGAACAGTGGCCTGTGCGTCCTTATCGGACTATCTTATCGACTATCCAAATCTACTACAATTCCAGCACCTTCGTCTTTTTACATGCAATTGGACATCAGAAGGCTTTCATTGTACCTTTATTTGCTTGTTGTCTGATAATCACATTATTGTATCCAACACTATATACCATACTGAAGACAGGTTGGTCAAACTAGAGACCATGACCCTGAGGTTGTCAATATATTCCACAACACTTGGATGTTCTTACACCCATCCCAAGTTATACTTGGGAAAAGTCGTCTTCGCAAATTAAGGCACTTACCGCTTTTTATCCCCTATCTAACTACATATAAGACCGAGAGAGGGGGAAAATATCTTGTAAAAAAGACATCACATGGCCGCTTAAGCGGGTCAACTGTCGAACGAGGGAATTTTATCCCCATAGCGGAGGTTAATCTCTAGGAACAGATCCTTCTGGGCCTTAACAGAAGCAAGATACCTTTCTTTCTTTCAAACAGGACGCAACACCCAATTGCCCACATGTTGAGACATCAGCAGATGTTGGAAATCAGGCCAGTAGGTTGCCGATGCCTCACCGGGCTGGGTAAAGTGTCTCTCCAAGTAGTAAGCAGAAAGTGACATTTATAGGCCACACGAACTTGGTCGTCCTTTGCGACAGGATTCGAAGTGTCATAAAAGGCATACCCACAATAGAGAACCCATATCCGATGATTCTATGCAAATTGCTTCAAACAGTGCAAGTTTCAAGATTAGTACCATGAATCTCACGCATGCTAGTTATCCTTTCTTTGTGATATTCCCTATATTAGGGGCATGTGCATTGCATGTTTCAATCTGCAGACTCAACCAAAACCCCAAAGGTCCTTGTGGAAAAGGAAATTGAAGGGAAAAAAAAGAACAATCGCATAGAGAGTTGTTGCAGGCTGTAAGGAACCATAATCACTTGTCGCGTTTTAATCAGCAGCGGCTTGATTTAGAACATGGATCTGACATATTGGTTCAAGTGGCTTGCACAGCCCATAATAACTCCAGAGGGGTTTGGGCCTATGGTATGCAACAAGTTGTCTAGATGTCAATCAGGTGGGTTCCTAACAAGCTGCTCGCAGGAGAATTCTCAGATGCGGAATCTCTTGAGATGTTTGTAAACTCGAAGCGATCGACAAAGCCATGAGAGACGGTTAATACACGTGGAATACGGAATGCACTCCAATCGGGCTGCCCCGACCCTAATGTGAAACCGGCTAGCTGCAGCAAAATGGCTGACCAGTGATAAATGGGTAGCAAGGAGATTCACTCCCATGACACCGACTGGAGTATGCAGTAGGTATAGAACCGTCTTGGCGTGTCAAATTGCCGAAAAGTGTGACAAGGGAAGCATTCGATGGGTTCTCATGTATTACTTCCCGTTGTCTCCTTCCCGTCGTCACGAAAGTTTTAGGCGTCAAGTGTCATTATCCATCAAATTAGAAGCGGTTGAGGTAAGTACATAAGGGGAACAGTCAGTTCTTAATAGAAACTAGATCCGACGTTTTAGATTAATTCAAGACTCAAGTCCCAAGCTGCCATGACAACTCAGCAAGCAAGGCAACCTGCATGCAACAATGCATAGCACCTTGCGCCCTGCATATTGACAGGAGTACAGAATACATAAGTATTCCACTACAGGATTCGAAAATGTGGCAACTAGGAATGAACATCCATGCTTTTCTTGATTCTGCGAGGACAAAGAATCAAATATCGGTAAGTGTGTATCCAAATGAATAGCCCTAATGGTACTCCGTAGTAGTATGTGACAAGTCAACTTAACCGGCGCCACGTTGACAAGGTCTTTTAGCCACACACTTTTGGTAAAAAGTCAAAGAGCATGACATTTTAATTGCTTTTGTTGAATTCTTCCAAAAAATTCAACGCATTCCCACGAGTTGAATTGCATGTTAACCAGCTTTGGACGTTGTGAGACGCCACTAGTCAAGTTTATAAGATAAACCTGCGACCGACTCTTTTGTGTGAAAAACATTGACAAAATATATTTGGCAGGTTTCATAAATTGAATATATCCTCATATTTGAGAAAGTAAACGAAGCTTTTCGGGAGCAGATCCGGGGCAAGGGAAAACGGATCCCTTACAAGACTCTCTGGTACCATTATCGATTGCATGTGGCTGAGGTTTCAACGAATGGGAGATTTAACTCTCCCGTATCTCCATTCGATATTCAATTAGACACTCTTTTTTCTAGCCTTGGGTGGATCTGTCGCAGAGGGAGTAATTGAGTGGCAATGAGTAAGCGCCCCTTACACATCAAGGTAGATGAGCTTAATATAGCCCTAACATGCGAAATGAAACAGTGTCTACGGTGGGCTGCTTTTCTCGGTCAACTTTTGAGACATATCCAGCCTTGTTCTGACCTTTTCTCGAATCTCCAAGGTAACAAAATGAGGGGCAAACGAGAGGGGTATAGGTCGAGTCGATCAAGTCATATATAGAGTATTCAGACAAGGGTCGTGTTCTGATCAATCAAGAGTGTCTGTGCAGCCTGGTGTTTCGGGTTTTTACCGTTCGCCTCCATTATCGTTTGCACCGCGCCTTCATGGCCTGGTAGTTTGGTTCGTGTGGGGGGGGGTTATGGGAGTTGACTTTTAATTTAGGTACATTGACGAGCATGACCATGATTTAGAAGACAGTACATAATCAAGAGCTTTAACATTCGACGCCCTGAAACACATATTGATCCCCACAGCCGAGCAGCTCTCTACATGTAGATCTACTGCAGTGAGAGGCTCGATGGGCAGATTGATACATAGGGTTGGCTGACTTCAGGACAGCATAGTCTTAAGATCCGCTGGTCATCATCAATTCCTATAAATGCTTCTTCAGTGTCACAGTCGGAGATGATCGGATATCAAATAAGATGATCTCCGAGGTGTTTGTGATCAAGCACCGTATGCAAGTCTTGCGTCATGGCATGCTCAAAGTGATTTGGAATTGTTTTGACTATTGTATAGTTATAGTACCCCAGCAACTGAGAAACTAATGATATTTCGTGGAAATAAAGTTGCCGTGCGTCAATTCAATGAACGAAGCAAGAATAGCCTCTACGTAGTGCTGTCCAAATCGAACCAGTAAGTCAAGCGGATCGTCATGCGATCGACAGGAATAGCTTGGAATTATTGAACCATTCAGAGCCAGGCAGACGGAAGGGGTAAGTGGTTCTAGGGTCTCAGAATAGGGTGTGGGAAATTGATATATTAACCCTGCAGAGTGTAATTTAGTCCCATGCAAATTGCATCCACAGCCACCAAGTTCAAGGAAGAAAAGAAAGGAAGAAGAACGCGAAAGCAAAAAAAAAAAACAAAAGAAACATCATATAGACGTGTGGTTACAAAGCCACAGATGTACCTACCGAGTCCATCCGGGGTCGACACTGTACCCGATTCGTTGTATGCAGCCCCTTGCGCTGCACGCTGCTGCAAACACGCTTCCCAGACGGGGATGCTGTCTCGCGTCAAAAGCATTAGGCCGCTCATCCGAGGAGTGAGGAGAGATAAAATGGTTGATAATTTAGGGAATTGGTATTCTCTGTCTCTTAAAAAGGGATAGTGGATTCTCTCCTAGGCCGTTTGGTTTCTGGGGCTGCATTGTTTATGGCGACGCTGCGTATCAGGTTTATGCACTTAGCATTATAATACGGCGATATCCTCTTGGGGGTTTCGCTTTTTGGTGGATCGAGAGATTATTCTCCTCTCACTCCTTTGTGTATTATATCAGTCGTATATCAGATCTAGATCTACTGATCTGATCGTTGGACTGTTCCCCGGCCCTCTTTGGGGAGTGCCATCCCTTCGTTTCCCCCCCCCCCCAAAGCCACAAGATCGCTTGACGATGAATTCATTGCACTCTCGGGATGGGATCTTCAGGCGAGATAATGACGGCATACTTATGTCCTCCCGTGGCGAGCAAGCCATGGTTATAAGCGTTGTGTTCACGACCTTGGCAACCTGCTTCGTGGCGATGAGGATGTATACTCGTGTAAGACTTATGAGACGAGTGGAAGCAAATGACTGGATGGTTATTATCGCACTGGTAAGTTAGGTCATTGATACCCAAGAATACTACATATTGATACAGATGCATAGGTGAATTCATATGTTTTCATGGGTCTCGACATTGTCGAATGCGTTAGTGGCATAGGGACACATATTAAAGACATCCCACCGCCCATCCTGGAGCGACAGATGAAGGTGAGCTTGCCCTAAGCGGGGTCGTCAACTATCAATCTTAACAAACAATCCGAATAGGCTTTCTGGCTCACCATTCCTTTCTACAACGCCGCCGTTCTCTGCGCCAAAGCTTCGATTCTGATGCAGTACTGGCGAGTCTTCCCAACCCACCGCATGCGCGTCGTCTGCTGGATCATGATCAGCATCCTTGCCATATATGGTACATGGGCAGTGATCAGTGCATTCCTCAACTGTATTCCCGTCACCAAGTTCTGGGACCCGTCAATCGAAGGTTTCTGTTTGAACAAGACCAACCTCTGGTTCTCCAATGCTAGTATGCATATCGCAACCGATATTGCTATCCTGATCATTCCCATCCCGGCTTTAATGGCAGTCGACTTGCCCCGAAGACAGAAGATTGCTTTGATGATCATGTTCGGTCTAGGTGGCTTGTGAGTTATTCCATTTCAGACACCAACCGTCCGAGAACTAAACTAACACTCACTAGTGTCTGCATCACCAGTATTGTCCGTCTAATCAGTCTAAAAAAGATCGCCGATTCATCCGATCCCACTTGTACGTATCGTTTCACTCAGTTTTACCTTAGAAAGCCAAACTAACACAATCCAGTTGACAACGTTGGCGCTGCCTCCTGGTCCGCCATAGAATGTAACACGGGCATAATATGCGCCTGTCTACCAACCCTAAAACCCCTCCTCGCCCGCATCTTCCCAGGAATGATATCGACCTTCAATGCCAGCCGTCCCACCCGCGGTGACACAACCCAGCGCAACTCCGACTGGAACGGTGATGCATCAACCCTGGGCGCACCCGGCGAAGAACATGAGTACGGCGCCGGCGATCCGGAGCGCGTTCTCGCTCTTGTTCCTGGTACTGGGATAAGGTCTAGTTTTAAGCGCTGGACGAGAGAGGAAGAGAAGAAGCTGACACATATTGCTGCAATTTCTGCGCCTCGTCCTAATATGATGATGCATCCTCGTGCTTTTCCTCCGGCTTATCCTCCGGCTTATCCTCCGGCTTCGGGGGTGCCGTTTTAAGTGTCTGTTGCTGTATAGACGCACGCGCCTTTGGGCTTTGAATGGCTCATGCAGTCATGTTGGGGCTTGGAGTATAATGTCATATACCCGTCGGATTTTCCTTTTGTTTCTCGGAAGAGTTGCACCACGTTCTTTGGGCCTGGCGGTTGTCGGGCCATGATTACCCTGTGGGTATACCCTCATTTTTCTCTTTTTTATATGTCATTTTAGAATATAGTAATCTGGAATTTAGGCTTGGAAACTTGGATATATAGATAATGGAGGTACAGCAATCGAATGAAGCAGATAACTTAATACCGAAAGTTGGAAGAGCAATGGTCAGGATGAAGCCACTCGGCTGTAGTTCAATACACGCCTAAAGCGTAGAATAACGAGACAACCCGTATATAACAGGCATGCAAAAAGGAGAGAGGGCTCTATACCGCCCAGAGCAGAATGCGAAATTATCGATCTAAAAATCGGTAAACTCCTTGTCGACTTGTTCGTAATGATCGAAGAATCCCTTGAATAACTTGACACCCAGGCCGGGGTCCAAGCTTCCGGTAGTTGCCCGGATACTGTGCATGCTCAACTGCGGGATGCCGCAGTCAATAGCCCTCATACCAATCTGGGCACTGGTCATGGGCCCGATAGTGCCACCGCTGCGAGAGTCATTGCGAATCTGGAAGACCTGCAGGGTTGACCCACAGCGCTCTGCAACTCGCCTGATGACGGCCTCACTGACGCTGTCGGTACTCATGTGGCCGTTTGAGTCGGCGGAGACTGCCACGCCGACGTTGAGGCGGGGCGCGTGGTTCTCGAGGTAGACATTAAGGAAGTTCGGGTTCACTGCGTGGATGACATCTGATGACACCAAGAAGCTGTTGGCCACTGTCTGGGAAAGGAGGCTGGGGCCGTAGTTGCCCTTCGCGAAGGCCTCGGTAATCCGCTCAATGACGCTACTCATAAAGTTCGACCGGGCACCTTGGCGGAGCAAACTACCAATCTCTTCATCATCGAACATACCAACCATCTTCACGGTTCCGGTCGAAGTGCTGTCCGAGGAAGCAATGAGCGCTTCCTGTGCAGCATAGCAGCAAAGCTTATCGTCAATGCGACCGGCGAAGATCATGTCCTTCTCCAGACCGCCTAGTTGAGCGGGTTGGATATCAAAGAGTTCCAATTCCCAGTTAACAATAGTGCTGTAGTCTGTGATACCAAGCTCCTTGGAGATGATCTTCACAAGCTTCTCAGGCTGGGTAGAGGTAAATGTGCCAAACTTGACGTTGCTTGAGTCAACCTTGGAATGTTCAAACAGATCAGAGTTATCAATTCCGATGACAGGCACCATTTGAGTTTCCTGGTTGAATGGGCCATTCGCAGGAGAACCGAAATGGGGAGCGAGGGTAGGCACACGAGCGATAGGCCAATCAAGTTTGACCAGCTTAGTGTCCACCTTGCCAGTTTCCGGGTCGCGGACGAGCACGCGACCACCAATACCGAGATCACGATCCCACCAAGTATTGCCGAGACCACCGGCGTACGGGGCAACGCCGAGCTGCTGGAAGCCTGCTTTATTGGGTAGCTTGGACACGGGCTTCAGCTTAGCAGTCAAGGCATCGACGTGGCCAGCAACGATAGCCACACCATTTCCACTCTCATATTTGGAGCCAATATTGAAAGCGATCAGAGAGCTGCCGTTGCGGGAAGTGTAGAACTTTCCGCCTCGCTTGAGCTCCGATGTCCACACCGCTCGCTCGGAGAGGTGCTTGTAGCCATGGTCTTCGAGCTGCTTGGAGAAGGATTTGACGGCGTGGAAAATCGTGGGGTTAGATGTCATAAACTCGCAGTATGGCTTGGAGTAATCCTCGGGGTGAACGGGCTCATCGGCGATGGCTTGCTGAGCTCGGACTGGGAGTGCTGCAGGTACAGGCATGAAGGGATTGGGCAGCTGAGCGGAGATTTGTGAAGCCCATGGCATATCGAGATCTTGGGTGGAACTGTATTTTCTGGTCATATTTGTAAATGGAGTGAGTTATGTGAGTGTAAGGAAGAGGGAAAGTTGGAGAGATGACTCGTGAGGGGAAAGGCGGAGTCCCGGGGGCTGGTACCTGACCCAGATGCCCCTTGCTTATCGCCGAGTCCGGTCGACTGATAACAAGTTCACTTGTCCACTGTTTACTGACGTCTGACTACATGTTCTTTTCTTATAGGTCAGATAACATGTACTTCTGTGCACATACTTCAGAGAAGAAAGCCATTAATCTCGTCGCAATATATTTGGCTTAGTAAATGCTTAGTTCGGAGCTACGAATCGCATACATCAAAACTAAGCCCCATGACGCCATTTGCTAGGTCGGTTCTAGTAAATCTGCGAAGACAACATTTGAGTAGGAAAATTATTAAGATGGGCTTCTGATATTCCCTTATGATGTGTACTCGAGCGATCTAGATGTCAAGTGGTCTTGAAACGCTCATGGAATATACTATTTCTCTGCACCTAAGCCACGATATATATCCGGAAACCATTGCATTTCACCAACTCTCGTGGGTTTATATGATACAGCAAATAATTGACCAGTAAATAAAGCCGATGAGCCTGTGCGCAAGACACCTCGTGCATCAACACCAAAATAATATATCATCGCTTCTTTTCTTTAAGCGACGCTTGAACCCTTCACGGGGGGCATTTTACTGCCCCCGAAATCCACACATCTGAGATTTCTAACCCCAAATGGAAGCACCCCATGCTGCCAGAGATATAATGCTAATTATATACCAGCATTATGATAGATTCCTCAAAATGACCTCAGGGATACCTTTGCCTGAGGCATATCCGCATCATCGTGATGTCAGTTGACAGAAAACGCCCCAAAACCGGGAGTTTCAACATTTGCAATATACTACCAAGGAACATCACAAGAATAAATACATAGTCTGAGTATAAAGCTTTCTTGGAGTTCCTCTCCTCCCCCCCCAACGCATAAATTCCACAGATCCCAATCATACACACGCTCAAATATATTGAAAATGGCGATGACCCAGGCAGCAAACCTGGTAGAAAATATTCTCGGCCACGGTGATAATGCAACAATTACCACTGATGTGTCTAGTTACGACAATGAGTATGGAGTGGAGACTGGAGAGATGATTCAAGCTACTACATGGCAAGGGAAGAACCGAGTCAAAGTTGGTAAGAGAGACAATTATCGAGTTAAAGCTTGTACGGATTGCTGATCACCGGGATTAGTGGAAATGCCCAAGCCACGGGTGATCGACCCTGGAGACGTGATTGTTAAGGTGACAGGAAGCACTATTTGCGGTAGCGATCTTCACCTGTATCACGGTATGAAGATAATTCCACGATCCGAGCGAGCGAGTGGACTGACACGACTGTGCCGACAAAAGGGGTCATTCCTCAGTTGGAGAAGGGAGACGTACTCGGCCATGAATGCTGCGGAGTTGTGGACAGTGTAGGCCCCGAGTCAAAGAAGGTCAAAGTCGGAGAACGAGTTGTTGTTTCTTTTCCGATTGCATGTGGGGATTGCAGGAATTGTCGGAGAGAGTACTATTCTCAATGTGACAGGACTAACGAGAATACTTTGACCAATGCTTTATATGGGAAACGAACGGCAGGTAAGTTGAGCAGAGTAGCACGATGTGCAATTCAGCCGTCCCTGAGGATCGCAAGTTCCATACTAAATTGGGAACAGGCATGTTTGGGTATTCCCATTTCACAGGTGGGTTTGCAGGTGGACAAGCCGAGTACATTCGAGTTCCATACGGCGATGTCAATCTGCTTCCCATTCCAGACGAAGTGCCAGACGAGAAGGCCCTTTATGTCTCGGATGTTATAGCAACATCATGGCACTGCGTGGTTGACACCGGTGTGAAGAAAGGAGATGTTGTTGCGATCTGGGGAGCCGGACCGATTGGGCAGATGTGTGCGCAGTTCAGCTTCTTCCACGGAGCTAGTCGAGTCATCCTTATCGATGGAGGTAACGGCGCATGGCGATTGGACTTTGTAAAGACCAAAGTGCCAATGGTTGAGACAATCAATTTCACTGACCTGCCCAGAGGCGAGTCAGTGACATCACAGGTACAAAAGATGGTTGAGGGCGGACCCGATGTTGCTTTGGAGTGTGCAGCAGGTGAATACGCTAAAGGATGGGCACATTACTTCGAGCAGCTGCTTGGGATGGAGACGGATACCTCGGAGTTGTTGAACGAGATGATTACTGCCGTTCGCCCATTTGGCCATGTTGGGGTGACAGGTGTCTATGCCGGATTTGTGAGTCCATCGAATTGCGGAAGAGTGAAGTATCTAACAAAACATTCTCAGACCAATCACTTCAACATTGGGGCTTTGATGCAAACAGGTGTTCATCTTATGGGCAACGGGCAGGCTCCTGTACACAAGTATTGGAAGCACCTCATGCACCTCATTCAGACCAACGATATCAATCCGCTGGATATGGTGACCCACCGAATCCGTTTGGAAGATATGGAGAAATTGTATGCGGTTTTCAATAAGCGAGAGATGGGAATGCAGAAGGTCTTCGTGCAGACCAAGCACTCTGCTCCTCCAGCAGACGGAGCTCCTCCTTTGACGGAATTGTGAGGCAGACCCGGGTCTTGGAAGTGTTCTGTGCCGATGTAAGCTCGTTAACGTAAGTGAAATACATTATTTTCTCAATACTTCATATTTACTCCCAATGGAGCTAAAAACTAAGAGGTATTCTGCAAATCAGATACTAAATAGAGGGAAGTAGAGATATTCTCGGTATTAGCTGGAATAAATTTGCTTGTATTCGACATTCGTTATTGCCATTCATATCAGCAGATGTTTCTTTTTTTTTTTCAATTGTGATGAGAACTGAGAACTGCGTCATCTCGGTTTATACTACCCGTTTCATGATACACCGAAAAGATATTACCGAGTATAGTGGATCGCTTTTTCGGATCGCCGAAAATGGGCCTTTAAACGGCATGGAAACGAGTATGCTCAATGGCGGCGACTTCTTTCCACGCAGTCCACTTTTTTTTCCACTGTCCATCCCTGCATACGCACATCACAAACAACTATGGCTGCTCTGGCTGTGAGTAAATGACGGTGTTCTCTAAATCGTTCCATGTGTGTGAAACTTCTGCCGTTCGGCTCTCGCTCGGAATGAGGTTAGAGGGGGGGGGGGGGGGGTGTTATCACTGATTGATAAGAATCTGCTGTGTTGGTCCAACCACCAACTACTTCTACAAAAAGGCGGCCCAATCACCCAGAAAGGAAAAAAACCACACCCAGAAAGAAATTAAAAGAGGAGGCAAATGTGCCGGTCTCCAGTTCAACCCTTGGATATCGCGCAAAGATGAGCGTTAGTGCCATCAGATAAGATCATAGACACCGAGAACGGCGGTACGAAACTCAATTCCCATGCTGATCCATATTCTCACCGCAGGGAATGACTCCTGGGAAAGTTCTTTCGCGCATTGGCACATTCCTATTGGCCCAGTCGCTGTTTCTGCTAGGTAATAGCTGTTGACCGGAAGTACGGGAGTCTTGCCCACCCATGGTCAATGGATTGGCGAGACACTCCACTCGAGCAAATTTTACTTTCACTGGAGGGTTCTGATCCGTGTCGCCTGTTATTGAGTCATCGACGATCAGGCGGGTCAACGTCAACGGTGAGCTGCATAGGAAGTTCTCAGCATGTTATACAATCAGGAATTGGGACGAGTTTATTCGCTTTTGCAGTGCTTTCTGTGCCAGTTCAGGTAATTAGGCTGACTCGAGCTATATGTAAGAAACACTAAAGTAGTCAGTGAAGATAATCAGATGATATATTGGAATAAGGAAGAATGTTGCGTCAGTCCACCAACGCTTTCTCGGAAGCATCTCCACTCATGGGGGGATTCTCGGATCAGATAAAAATTTCAAAGAGGATCCTCTCAGGATTAGGTTTAGCAAAATAGTTAACGAACCAATGGTTAACCAGAAAGAAAACAAGAAGAGCAAAGAACATTCACTGGCAAAAATACATATGCCGCCGAAAAGGCCAATGTCCGAAACCGGAATCATGTGAGCACATAATCTAATCTGATCATCACTTTTTCTCGGGTGTCCCCCTCCTTTCGAATTCCAATTCTCTCTTCTCTTTAACCCTTCTATACTATTTGTGTCCATTTCCAGTCGGATTATTCCATACACAGAGTTTGAAAGGAAGCTAGTTCTTTCTTCTCCAACTAGTCTTTCTCGCTTATCGGCTCATATGAGCACACTTCCGCTCTTCCGACCGAGAAACGGCTCGTGCGTGTGCCCCGACCACGCCCGACTAGTTGTTCCCAACTGACCTCAACACAGTATTTGAACATCAATTTGGTGTCAAAATGGCCAGTGGGGTGTCTATGACACCTGCTCCAGCTGGAGTTCCTGCATTGGCCCTCGCACCGGCGCCCACGCTGGCCGCTAGGCCCTCTGTAGCCCCATCCCCAGGACCGGGTACCCCCGGCTCCATCACCTCGAGAGAATGGGTTATCCCACCACGTCCCAAGCCTGGTCGCAAGCCAGCTACGGACACACCGCCAACAAAACGCAAAGCGCAGAACCGTGCAGCCCAACGAGCGTTCCGTGAGCGCCGGGCCGCCCGAGTTAGTGAACTGGAAGAGCAAATGAAGGAAATCGAAGATAGCCACGATATCCAGGTCGCCTCACTCCAACAGAAAATTGAAAACCTCTCCGGTGAAGTTGATCAGTGCCGCGAGGAGATGGGCTGGTGGCGCGACCGATGTCACGCCTTGGAGAAGGAAGTATCCATCGAGCGCAGCGCAAAGGAAGCTATTGTCAAGGAATTCCGATCATCTTTTGCTGGCCCTAATGTTAGCAAGCCTGTGCCCATTCCGGACTCTGTGCCCTTGCCACCTCGCAAGAGCAGAAGCTCCCGAATGGAGGATATTCAGCCTACTAGCACCGAACGTAACAAGGAAGATGGACAGATGAATGTGCCTCTAGGGTGCAGTAACTGCTCCAACGCCCACTGCCAGTGCATTGAAGATGCATTCGGCATGCCGATGGATACCCATGAATCATCTCGTGCTAGGCACCCACCTCATGGCGTGGGCAGCCCGGAACGCGATCATAGGGATCCTCACATCAAGCCCGACCCAGAAGAGATGGAAATCGACTTCACCGCTCAGTTCTCCAGTGCTCCAACTCAGTCTCACGACCATGATGTCTCCTCGCCCCCCGTTGATCCCTGTGGGTTCTGCCAGGACGGCACTCCCTGTATCTGCGCCGAGATGGCCGCACAGGAGCAGCAACGTGTACGCAACGCCAACACATTTGAGACCAACCGACTTGCACCAATCCAATCCATCTCCCAGTTTACCCCGCCCCCATCCGAGGGAGACGTCCGGTCTGAAGTGGTCCTCCCACCCATCAGCCAAGCAACCAACCCCTGTGCCAATGGGCCAGGCACCTGCGCCCAGTGTCTTGCCGACCCCCGAAGCACTCTTTTTTGCAAGACGTTGGCAGCCTCCCGGTCAGCGAGCGGCACTCCATCGGGAGGAGGCTGCTGCGGAGGTGCAGGAAAGGACGGCGGATGCTGCATGTCAAGAGATGCCCCCGCCACCGCGTCCAACCCGCGTAAGAACACCACCATGCCTTTGCAACCTCCCGCACCCAAGCCCGCTCCGCCCTCCGAGCTAACGCTCAGCTGTGCGGACGCCTTCACCACTCTATCCCGCCACCCAAACTTCTCCCGCGCCAGCGATGACATCTCAGCTTGGCTGCCAAAGCTACACACTCTCCCTAACCCCCGCGATCTCGCTCCATCAGACAGCCGCGCTGCTATGGAAGTCGAGGCCGCAAGTGTCATGGGTGTGCTGCGATACTTTGACCGTCGCTTCGCTGAAAAATAAACAATCCTCATTATGGATCTCACGCGTCCGGGTTCCCTTTTGCGTTTTTTCCGGTCCTCCCCCACATGGACACTTTTGATACCCATACCCCCTCCTCTCCCGGGCGCTCTATGTACTATCATACGGGCTTGTTTCATATCCTCCCTGTCCCTTTCGACCCCCACTTCCATAGGGAATAGATCTGGGCTTCGTGTATATTCATGTGGCTCGATTTATTCTCTGTCTCTCAACCCAAAAGCATGACATGTAAATTTTCTTTGGATCTCATTGGGCTTACCTGGTGCAAGCTGTCCTGGCCGCCATGAACATGGTCAGTGGTTGATCTGGTGGTCACTATGTTTTCGATCTCAATTCTCTCGTTTCACTAGACGGACGATTTTAGCGGCGTTTCTCTCTAAGGATTATGTGTACAACGTGGGTTTCTTAATGACCGAAACGATAGTTCTCCACAGCAATTTGCCTTTTTCTTCAAAACCGTAATTCGAGATGTAGACTAAGGAGATATGATTCCATTTTCAGGATGGTATATGTGATAGTGATAGACTCATTACCAAATTTGTTCTCGTGTACAGGGATTGCACATAAAGTGAAGAGCAAGAAAACGCCAAACACCAGCCCAGATGCTAAGTTGATGAGCCAGCAGTTTGAATATGGAAAGGAGCAGGATAAAAAAAGCAGGAAAGGAACAAGATCATCAAAGACCGAGCTTAACGTCCTCTTCCACGTCCACCACCACCACCACCACCACCGCCACCTCCCATTCCGCCCATCAACCCGCCCATTTGGCTCATTAGGCTCTGCATATCAGGCATACCCCCACCACCACCTCCCATCATCTGCATCATCTTGGCCATGTCAGGCATACCGGGCATACCACCGCCGCCAGCACCGCCCATGGAGGCCATGCGCTTCTGCATGGCAGCCATCTGCTGGTTCTTATTTCCGCCCTTCATCATGTTCTGAGCTTGCTGCATCTGCTTCTTCTGGCCACCAACACGCTTGGCCATGCCTGCCATCATGCGGTGCTGGGAGAGTAGGTCCTCGACCTCACGGACAGTGGTTCCACTACCGTGCGCGATGCGGACCATGCGGCTAGGCTGCTCGACGAAGTTCTTGCCATCGCCATCCAGCTCGGCTACAGTCATACTGTCGAAGATGTAGACCATGCGGCGCAGCTTCAGTGAACCGTCCTCGTCATCCAGACCCTGGGTCATGTTAGAGAGACCAGGGATCATCCCGGACAACTTGGACAGCGGGCCCATCTTCATGATGGATGTGATGTTCTCCCGGAAATCGCGCAGAGTGTAGATACCTTCTGCAATGTGCTTGTATGTTTCCTTGGCACCTGCGGAATCCTTCGTCATGGCCTGGACGTGCTCAACCAGTCCGGCGACATCGCCCATACCTAGTAGTTTCTGAACGAAGGCGCGGGGCTCAAATCGCTCCAGATCCATCATGTGCTCACCGGTACCAAGGAAGATAATGGGAGTGTGCGTAGCGGCGACAGCAGAAATCGCACCACCACCAGCGGCATGGCCGTCGGTCTTGGTAATAATAATAGCTCCAAAGTCTGCTGTTGCCTTGAAGGCTGCGGACTGGGCTTCGGCAGATTGACCGATTGTGCTGTCGAGGACGAGAATGGTCTGGTCTGGCGTCACGGCATCTTGAATTTGTGTCATCTCCGTGAAGAGCTCTTCCTCCTGTCGGTGGCGACCACTGGTATCGACAATGATGATATCGAAACGCTCCTTCTTAAACTTGGCCACACCCTCTGCGGCCACGACAGCAGGATCCGTCTGTGTCAGACTACCATAGTATGGGATCTTGGCCTTGGTAGCGTTTTGCTTCAGCTGATCAAAAGCACCAGCACGGAAGGTATCCGCGCAGACCAACGCTGTCTTGAATCCTCGCGTCTGGTAGTGCCGAGCTAGCTTTGTACACGTTGTTGTCTTACCCGCACCCTGCAAACCGACAAACATGATCACATTGGAGCGACCTTTCTTCGGCCGGAAGGACTCTGCATGCGGGTCGACCAATTTTACAAGCTCGTCGAAGACGGTCTTCTGGATCAGTCGCTTCTTGTTCACTGCGGCTGGAAGTGAGGCAAAGTTCACGCTGGCCTTAATCGATTTGCGTAGTGTTCCTACGAGACGGACGTTGACATCGGCGGAGAGGAGAGCGGCGCAAATTTCCTTAAGCATATCATCGAAGGCCTGTTGTTGTATTAGCGAGCTGGCTTGTGGGCCAAACTGGAGAACACATGGCATACCTTCTCATCGAGGTTATTGGACCTCGTCAGGTCATTGACGGCGGAATTGATTCGCCGCCCAAGGTCTTGGAGAACCATGGTAAATATGTGCGTAGATGTAAACAGTTAGAAAAGCTCCAGAATAAGACCGTAGTCGTCTATGATTCCGCGATGGAGGAGGGGTGAAGTGAAGCCCATCGGAAGACCAGAGAGGCGATGTGGAGGGGCCAATCGGAGAGCCGACAGTTTCTCACCGCCCCAAAAAAAAGTTGTGATATGCTTTTGGATCAGCGTCTTGACTTTCTTCTTTACTTGCATTATTACATTATTTTTTTGTGACAATGCCTCCTGCTGTTTCCAAAAAGCGCAAGGTCCTTGATGGCCTCAAGGGCAACACTGGCCGCAAGAAGAAGTTCGTCAAGCAGAAATTCTATCACAGCAGCTCCGAGGACGAAGAAGACGATGAGAACTTCAACCCCGTCAATCTTGAAGACTCCGACGCCGAAGAAGGAGGTGTCAAAGTAGCCAAGCCCTCGGCTCTCGACCTCCGCATGAAGAAGGCAAAGACACAAAAAGAAGCACCCGCACCGGAATCGAAAAAATCAGATGCTAGCGACTCAGACTCTAATGTCGCCGAGGACATTGAGCTAGCCGACGCAGACTCCAATTTTGGCGAGGAGATCGAGCTGGACGATGCAGATCTCGAGAACGACGACGATGAAAGCGACGCCTCTGGATCTGACGGATCCGACGATGATGATCTTTCCGACTCATCCCCAGCTGGCAAACCCACAGGCGCCAATCGCGGCCGAGCCGTCCCCAAGCGCAACGACCCTACCGCATTCTCAACCTCCATCTCCAAAATTCTGTCCACAAAACTTCCTACTTCCGCACGGGCTGATCCCGTTCTCTCGCGAAGCTCGTATGCCGCGAAGCTGGTGAACGAGGCTGCAGATGAGAAGCTCGACAACGCCGCACGGGCTAAGATGCGCGCCGAGAAGAAAGAAGAATTGGATCGCGGCCGTATTCGTGATGTGATGGGTATCAAGCGAGGAATTGCCGGCCCTGTTGCTGAGGAGGAGAAGCGTGTGCGCAAGATGGCGCAGCGTGGTGTCGTGAAGCTGTTCAATGCCGTTCGCGCGGCCCAAGTCCGGGGAGAGGAGGCCGCAAAGGATGAGCGCAAGAAGGGCACAATTGGTATGGGAGAGCGGGAGAAGGCTGCCAACGAGGTCAGCAAGCAGGGATTCCTTGAATTGATCAATGGAAAGAAGGGAAAGCCTTTGAACATCGAAGAGGCATGAGCTGGATCTACGATTACCCATGGCATGTTTTCTGGCGTTGGGAGATGTTTGTTTTGTTATATATTCTTTTCTACATTGTAATAAAATTGCTTATGTGGAGAGTATTGTTTGATTAAAATAGTATAGGAGATTTTCATTTTGCGATACCACGCAAGTCTACTAGATGCATCAGATGAATATTACAGTACAAAATCCTATTTGGACACCAAATAGGACCCTAAACCCCCGCTGTGTCCAGCCGTCTCTGTTCAGTTAAGATGTGAGGGCATTCAAGATCCAAACAGTCCCTCCCGGGGTCTGTGCTGGTGTCTTTATTTCGACTCAAAGTCGCTTGCTTGGAGATTCCGTGTCATGGAGGGCAATCGCACAACCAATCCGTCAAGATCCTTGGTCATGGTCACCTGGCAGCCCAACCGAGAGGTCTCGGTAAGCCCGAAAGCCAGATCCAACATGTCGTTCTCGTCGTCCGATGGCTCTTCCATTTTATCAAAGGTGTCTGGGTCGTCCACAATCACATGGCACGTTGAGCAGGCACAGGATCCTCCGCATGCACCTATCCCGGAAATAATGTCAGACATTGAGGATTGGATAAGCATCGTATCGGCTTAAACTCACCTTCCATTTCAAGGTCATTTGCCTGTGCGATGTCGAGTAGATTATCACCCTCGGCAACCTGGAGCTTGACCTCGGTGCCATCCTTATCGATGAAAGTCACATTGATCCTACAGAGCCAGTCAGCATGCAGTGCAGATAGCGTACGAGCGCAAAGAGGAGTGTAGTGTGGTGGGCTTACTCTTCTCCGGCCTTTGGCGGCGTGATATGACCATGCGCACCCTGTGCAGTCACCGAGAAAGCACGCCGAGCTGTATTATATCCTTGCCAAGGTGCTTGAAGGCTTCTCTGTGCATTGATATTGGACCGAGGGTGTGTTGTGATTCCACTGTTCCTCCACGATCTTGAATAACTCAGGCATCTCCGCGATTGAATCAAACAGATATCCCCGGCCTTGGGTGCATGGCGCAATTGCTGACCGACTTCTCGCCAGAAAACCATATTGTAGAGGAGGTAAATAAATTAAAAGGAGAATTTGTAAGTCAACAGAGAAAAAAAGAGGATCCGGGGGAAGATGGGAAGAGTTAGCAATGATCGTCCAATGGCCGCGGAGGAAAAAAAAAGACTGACAAAGCTTGGGCGTTCGGACATTCCCACTCCTCCCGTTCTTCTTTCCCCGACTCTTTAACTCCGACCAACATCACATTATGTCGTCTCGTGAAGGGATCAATCCCTTGCGGCCTTACTATATCCCTCCATCTGGCCTATCGCCTGCTTCGAATGCGCCCCCCGAAGTGGTCTCGCCGTCATCGGCCCAGGTGTTCGGGAGCACAGCTCGTGATCTCATGCCGGACTTGGACTATGCCGATTACCTGGAAGCTTCGCCCTCTGTATCTGACTGGGTCCGAGACACCTTGAACCGGGCACTTGTTCGCTACACCAAGGTTCTCACTGCACAGCCGTTTGATGTTGCCAAAACCATCTTGCAGGTTTATGTCGTACCAGACGCCACAGATGAGCAGTGGGATCGGAACTCGACACCGGTTGCTGAAGGAAGCTCTTATGATTCGGTAAGAATGCTGTCCACTACAGCTGATATAGGGCTGTGTTGAATTCCACGACAAATGGCTGATGGAGTTGCGTATAGGACTCGGAATCATCCGATGATGAAACCAGTTACTTCACCTCAGCGGCCCCTGCAACGCCGACGCCGAATACACCTCGATCTCGCAAATCACGCCACCACATCACCGACCGTAGTGGCTATATTCGACCAGAGTCGACCACACAGCCTAAACATATCTTGACTCTGAAGAACTCGAACTCTCTGACCGAAGTTCTATCCCAGCTCTGGTCCTCCAGCGGCGCAACCTCACTATGGAAGTCCTCTAATGCCACATTCATTCACGCACTTCTCCTGCCGACGTTGAACACTTTCATCCGCAGTCTCCTGTCGGCAATCGTCGGCTTGCCAGAGGAAGACCTTTCCACGTCGATGACAGCGGACATTTTGACGGCCTCATCCCCTCTGGCAACACTGGTTCTGTCATTCATTTCATCCTCGCTGTCCGCCCTGATCCTAGCTCCTATCGATACCGCTCGTACATTCCTGATGCTCACACCAGCAACCCATGGGCCGAGGTCCCTCGTCCGAGCTATCCGCCAGCTTCCCACACCCAACTGCACGATCCCCTCGCACCTCGTCCCAATCACCATACTTCACTCAAGTCTCCCCAACCTCATTATGACCTCGACGCCACTCTTCCTCAAATCCTACCTGTCCATTGACCCCATCCTAAACCCCAACGCATGGAATCTCTGTGCCTTCCTTAGCTCGGGACTTGAACTCGCTGTTCGATTCCCACTCGAGACCGTGCTCCGCCGCGCCCAGATCGCCACATACACATCCTTGAGTCTGCGGCAGAAGTCCTCGGGTGGTAGCATCAGTGCGGCATCTATCGATGCGTCCGATGTGGAAACCATCGTCCCTACGCCACGCACATACCGTGGTATCATTGGAACAATGTGGCATGTCGTTTATGAAGAGGGTGTCAGCTCGACACCGTCCGACACGGAGCGTGCAAAGCAGCTCCTTGGCCAGCGTACCTCACGGCAGCAGCTTCAGAAGCGACAGCAGGGCCAGGGTATTCAAGGCCTGTATCGCGGATGGCGTATTGGCATGTGGGGTATCGCCGGCATCTGGGGAGCCAATCTGTTGGGCGGATTCGCTGCTGGTAGCGAAGATGAGGTGACAACAAGAGGTGGCCATGGCCGTTCCAGTGGTGGACGCTTCTAATCGACGCCGTCAAGCCAGGATGTTTTCGTTTTCGACTTTTTCTTCATTTTGGAGGCCTCCCAAGTCGCCATTCAACTGACCCCACCAACCATTCGCGAATAGACGCCCCTGAAATCAGGTCTTGCATGCGATCCTATTTCATTTCTCATTCCACACCTCTTGCTTTTCCAGTCGAGACAGTTCGATATCTAGGACCTTCCAGATTGGCAACGTCAGATGCATTTCCCCCATCGCGTGCGAATCATTTTCGCTCTCCACTCTCATCCCCTTCTCCCTCATGTCTACATCTTATACCCCAGTGAATGGATCCAAGGGGCAAAGGCGATCGGCGTCATGTTTTTGTTTTAGCAGTCGCTGCAGCGCAAACCGTGTATAAAATCCCCCTTCCCTACCACAGAGCTATGTAACGAGATACAACTCACAGCCCGATCTCGTTACGGGTTTGCTGGGCATTTAATTCATTTGATGATTGATCATAGCATCCGAAAAATATTAGATTGTGCGATTCAAGATCGCAATGATGTCACTGCTGTATTATCCAAGATATCACACCTGGCTGCTTGGAACGATCTAAGTAATACACGTGGTCATCCAACCTGCCCATGACAGGTTCGAATGACCAGGAGGCGATCTCTTTGAGAAACGCTCAAATCCGCTAATCAAGTCTCTCAATCTTCCACAGTTGATCGGCAAGTTCAAAGTAGAGATCATTAACTGTCTCAACAATCCTCTTCGTCAACTCCGGTACCCGTCCCACAACAGTCCCAAGCACCACACTCCAACTCATATCCGGAATGTCATCCTCAACCACACGGCCTGGTGGTAAAGATGGGGCATGGACACTCGTATCGCGCTCCAATGGAACACTGAGACGATACTTCCAAACAACCTCCCCATCCACGTACAACGTGTAAGTAAGGACTGAGCTACGAGCCCGAACAGGCGCCGCGGCAGTAGTCGAACCAACATCTTCATCCACATCCGAAATATCAATAAGCCCGAACTTACTATTCCCATTCGGCGCATACTTCACCATAACATCCTCAGAGTCTGTCTGGTGGTATGTACGAACGGGGAGGTAAAACATGCTTAACGGGCCAACACTGAACTCATGCACCCCCAGCCCAGCCGTATTCGGCAAAAGCTGATCGTGACCTAAGTTGAGTTCCGGGTCCGGGAACCTAGTGGCAGCGAATTCATGTCGATCACCGCTAAGCAGGACGATGCGGATTCCTTGTTCGCGCTCCGCGCGCCACATTGCTTTGAAGACGATGCGACGCTCATCTAGGAAACCACCCCAGGTATCTGTTGTGCCAACGTGCCAGTTCTTGGTGAAGGGCACACTGGAGGAGATGATTTTCCAGTGTGTGCCTGCTGGCTCTGGGGTCGAGATAAACGCGAGGAGGGATTGCAGCTGGGCATCGCCAAGGATAGTTGAGTTCTTGTGCGAGGGCTCGTTGCGGTAGGTGCGTGTGTCCAGCATGAAGAATGAGGCTGGGCCGTGCGTGAAGGCGAAGTAGGTTACATTGTCTGGGTGGGCGAATGGCGCTTGTGGGATTGGTGGGTTTGCTCGCACGTGGTAGTGGATGAAGGGGTCTGCTGCTGCCGGGTACGGGGCTGTTTTGTTACCCTGCGACCAGTCATTTTCGATCTCGTGGTCATCGAGAGTATGCAGCCAGGGGAGGTCCTTGGCGCGGTTGCCTTCTGGTCCGTGTGTCCAGGAGGGGGAAGAGTAGATACGTCTATACTCGCTGCGGTAGTGGGACATTGCTGAACCGAAGCGCCAGGGGACATCTATGTAGATGAAGTCGCCTAAGAAGAGCATGAACGCTGGGCGAAGTAGCTTGGGCAGTTTGGCGAGGGCGTCGGTCATTTGTTCGATGCCTGGGACTCGTAGTGGGTGTGATAATAAGTTGTAAGGGAAGTTTGGCTTCAGGCAGCTTGATGTTACAAAAGATAGTCGGCTTGCTTCTGGGGTTTCCGGCGATGGGGCTGTGATGAATGTGCCTGACTTGTTGTTGGACAACGAGTAGCGATAGCGTGTCGCCGGCTTCAGGTCCGTTAGGGTCACAGTTGTGGTAAAGTCGGTGGAGTTATCCAGCTTGTAAACGATGCCCTCTTCGTACCAGTCCTGGCTCAGTGGAGAGATCTCCTGGAACATGACCGTCACTGGTAGGCGACTCGAGTCTGGCTCGCGAAAGACCAAGTTGGCAGTGGTCGGGGAGACATATCCAACGCGCGAGAATGCAACATTTGTAGTAGGATAAAGTAGAATACCACGCGTCAAGAAGTCAAGCGTCAACAGTGCTAGGATACCATTGATCAATATTGTGATTCTGGTCCACAAGGGCCATTTTGCCGAGGGCAGTCCTGTTAACAGCGTTTTAAGCACAGAATCGCCGGCTTTGGCACGGCTAGACGCTGACTTATACCCTATGAGCGGGTAGTTAGAATCTCATATTGTGGTTATTTGGAAGTGGAGCCTGACCGTTCGATCCTCGGGCTTTAGCCGTCTGGGTTTGGTGAGGCTGGGTGTCCTTAAGCAGGGAGAATATTGACGACAGATACACCACTAGGGAGGTAACCACGAGAGGCACAAAGTGGTGGCCAGGGATCTGTAAATATGTAAGTTTTCTGAAACGCGACATTTGACTGTCTATGGAGGCCTCATACCCATCGCAGAAACAAGAAAGTCGCCAGTCGGATTGTCGCCGAGCTCGTGGCTACCACAATGCGCCGTATGGAGACCATTATGCAAACCAATACCAATTGTAGAGAGTGAAAATCACTGCATGCTAAATGAAATGGAGATGGTGAAGAGTGGAAGGTCTGTTTAGTGGTGATTCATGATGCGATGACGTATCTACATAGGAAAAGATCGACACGGCTTTGATTGTATTGGTTGAAAATCAATCCCATAAATTGTACAAGATAGATTGTACAAGATTGTACAATTTATATCCATTGCCTATCAAATTTATAGATTTCCTTGCGTTAACCGTGGTACCTACAATTTAAGTACTAAAAGCTAAGCCTCTAGTAACGCTCTCAGGCAATCTTGGAATTTACATGTATTCAGGCAAAAGCCCAGTGAGAAAACCATTCACTATATCTGATCTTGAAGATAGCTGAACCTCAAGTATATAGCCACGTTGAAATGTTAGATATTCATTTTGCGTCATCGACGTCCCTGGTTCAGCATATCCTGAAACAAATTATTGAGACTGCTCGCCATCGGCCCTGCCGAGATTAACTGACGAGCTGCCGCGACAACATCTTTCATACCCATGCTCAATGTCATCTGAGCGGCCCACTGCCATGGTTTTGTCGTGGCTCCAGGCAGAGCATTGTAATACTCCCAACCCATAACGCCACCAAAATTGGGAAACTGCTCAACCAACATTGCCAAAACAGGCCCCATCTTCTCCTGAGACACATAACCCTGTGATCCATTACCCGGGTTTGTCAACAGGCCGTACACAATTCGTCGGGGAGACCATCCCTGGGCAATCATAGTAGAATACATCCGTGGATCCTCGGCAGGGCCCCAGCCATTGTAGAACTGGGCATTGTACCAGCTGATCTTGGAAGCCCGAGCCTGTTCGAGTTCACGGTAATCAAAGCCTGATAGGTTCCCAATACCAAGTAATGCAGCTGCCACAGGAGCCAGGGTAATAATAAATCCGTCACCCAGGTCAGCCTTGAGTCGGTCGATGAGTCGAATGACACCTTGCAAAGACATGGTCTCTTCTACATCGAGATCAATCCCATCAAGGCCATGGTGACGGATCATTGTCAGAAGAGGATAATAAAACTGTTCAAATTCAGTCCGGCTGCCGTCAAGCCGCGTGAAGGAGCCCGGGGCGGCCCCGCCTAGCATGCCCATCACTTTCACGCCTTGCCGTTGCACGAGGGGTACTTCGGCCCAAAGGGGGTCGTATTTGGCGTTGTCTGGCGGGTCATCGTTGAGAGTGATGTCTCCTGGTTCACTGTTCAGGTGAATAGCAGCGAGAATAATATGCGTTATCCCGGTGTTGTTTTCGAGGAGCGGGAGCATGGATACATATTCCCCCCCGCCTGGGATGAGCGTTTGGTGGTACAAGATCACCCGCGGACGCTCGCCGAGTCCACCTCGGATAGGTGGCATTTTGAAAATAGTGAGATATTGAATACCCAGATGTAATTTGCAGCAAGTTTATTTCATGGGCTTCGCTTTGTGAGAGCTCGGTGATGCTTAAGCTTTGGCGGTTGACAGCTGGGTAGCTGTGGGGATTCGGATCCTTCAAGCTGCTAGCGTTTGGGAGAAATGACCACAATAAACCTTTGGAGTAAATACAACTCCAGATTTATGCAATGAAAATCGAAGCAAAATTTGAATCCGGTGAATATCACGGCAGCACAAAGTAGTACTGAACCCGTGGACAGCGATAAACCAGAATCCTCACTGACTAAGCTGAAGTGTAGATCCATCTCTGAGCAAGGCGACCAGCTCTTTATAAGGAATTATGGTTATTACTTGATCAAGACTAAGTACTTTGAATTGGATACTTTCTAGGGCATCTTCTTCTCATCCTCTCATACGGGCCCGGACTGCTTCAATACTAGAACCATGGATGCTGATCCCTAATTCCATGGCCTTGGATTCGGCTCGTTGGGGAAGACCTGAAAGATGACATCAAAATTGAATATCGGATCAGTGCTCCAGCAAATTGAAACGAGCAACCAGGAACGTAGTGTGTCTCAAGGTGGACTTCTTCCAGACATACACGAATGACATATATCCATCTCACGAGATGGCAGAAAGCGAACCAGCGGGTTTCGAAGGGAGTGTCATATAGAGGCAAGTCACCATCGCCTGATGAGCTGACGGAGGCAAAATAGCCGTTTCTGGAGACTACATAAGTTGCGGGCCAAGCCCATAAAGCCAGTCTTGTGGCGAAGCAATACCTTCTCGCGGACCACGTATTTTTCTGGCATCAACTTCCACACTTGATAGCATGATGGCTTTGATCAGAGGCACTCGGATCATGTCAAGCCCACTTCTTAGACTGGTTCCATCCGCACGGTCTGTGAATGTTGGATTGTGGCATCGCTGTAGTGTCGCCACAGCACCACCACCCAATCGCCCACAGCACCCCAATCCTGGGAATTTTGCAAATCGTTCACACGAAGAACTTTCAGAAATAGGTCACAAGGGTGGAAAAAAGGGCGGGAAAGCCACAGGCGTCGGTGGGTTCCATAATATGGACCCAGAGAAACAGGTGAGTGCCGCAACACCAACCAGCGAACAGGCCTTGTCGTTAATCATATAAATGTGAGTAAATAGCATGCCATTGCTTCGAAAGGTAGTCGTGCTGGTACTCGGAAAAAAGCACCAGGGAAAAAAGCACCAGGCAACGGGGAAACTGAGTTAAAAGCTGAACAGCGCGGCCGATCCCATGAACCCTCGGTGGTTCCACCTGGATTTGAAGAATGGAAGACAATGGCTTGATTTTTGATCAGACTGTCAATCTCACAATCAAATTCATGCAAATCGCAATAATCAAGGTGAAACGTGAACAAGCTAGAAGTAACAAGAAGTAAGAAGCATACAGAAATGCCCGCTAGACCTAAAAAGGCAGTGGATAAACATCAATGCCTCAGGCGCCAAAATACAACCCGTCGCGAGATTCTTCAATCTTTGTTTTTTCTCCCCGCAATTTGGTTATTGTTATTTCTCTATTTACCTTGATATTTTTCATTTGGTAGATCTTGAGTGCAAGCCTCAGGGATTGTACTTGACCTCTGCTTTGGCTGTTTTAGCTTTACCGTGCCCTTTGCGCATCCGCACGCGTGCGCAATCATGGCCAACACAGGCTATACCTCGCCATTTCCCACCTCACATGACACCATCGGGCAGTCAACATTGGTGACACCACTCTTTATGCCATCCTCTCCTCCACAACACCCTTCCAGCCCACTGGAATCTCCGTCATCCGCCCAGACTCCTGCAACTGCTCGGACCCCTGCAACCGAGCGCGTCGCAGCGCAACATAGCAACCAAGATAATGGCCACCCTGCTGATGATGAATACCATTCCGACAATGAAATGAACCATGTCTCTCGACCTCCTTCTCCTGGAAGCCCAACAGGCTCAGATCTCGATGCGCGTCTCGCCGATTACACCTTGGATTTCAGTAATTTCCCGAGCGGGCATTTTGCAATGGATGGGCACGAGGAAACTCTGCCCCCTTTCCATCAAGATGTAGATAAATTATCCGATGTTGGGGGACCGGAAGACTTTACTGCGAATATGGAAAAATACCTGATGGGCGATTTGGAAGATGGAGAAAACCACGAGGATGAAGCTGAAGTAGACTACGGATCAGTACGACGATCGTTCCAAAAGTCAAAGCAACCCGCGATCGAAGAAGAAGCCGACTCTGGCGAATACAGTGAATTCGGACCGCCAGTGGATATGTCGACCCCTTCACACCTGTTGCACCGGACTAGCGCTCTCCCTAAAGATTCGACTCACTTGGAAGGTATTGAAGAATACCCCGATGATGACGAGGCCCAGGACTCCGCATCTCCTTCCGTCCGGAAATTGTCGGACGCCTCCAGTCATGCACGAGAGGAACAGAATGAGGATCTTCACCAGCAGATTGCACAACTGCAGCAATCCTTGAAGGAACGCGATGACCAATTGCAGAAAAATCGCAACCGTGTGCTCGAGGCTGTTTCTGCTGGGGAGCAGATCCGTCATCTCCAGACAGAATTGCAGCGGAAGAATGCTCTCCTGGATGAGGTCCATGCCAAAGGTAGCGACGAGGCGATGCTGCGTGAACAAGTCCAATCGCTTCAAAATAAAAATGAAGAGCATGAAAAGCTATTACGCCAGTCAAGCATGAATACAACGGATCTCAGTCCTCTTTTGAACCAGATTCGTGAGATGCAACAACAGCTACAAGACAGAGATTCGCAGACCCCTTTGGACAAGGAGCGGTTGGAGACCATTGCTCACCTGCGCCAGCAACTCAATCATTCCCAAGAGCAAGTGCGAAAGCGCGATGAAACCCTGGATGAGACATTGACCAAGCTTAAGGAAGTCACACGGGTCAAGGATGCACAAATACAGGAGAGAAACTCCGAAATTGATCAATTGCAAGGGCAGATTGACGACTACGGGCTGGAGAATGAAAAGCTTGAAGCGGAATTAGAGCGTGCGCACAATGATTATCAGGTCCTTGAGGAACGTTTTATCGACCTGGAGACTAGAAGCCGCCCTCTGGAGGAGAAGAACTCTACATTGGAAGCAAATCTCACCCGTGTCCAATCCCATATGGAAGCCCAGGAGAGTGCCCTCAAAGCTGCAGCAGCGGATCTGCCTATCAGTGGCCATAGCACCTACAGCGAGATTCTCGATCTGATCAAAGATTTGGGCCCAGGGGATCCAGCATCCCCACTCCACTCACCATTGAAGGAAAAGTTCGTGGACGCCGAAGGTGTAGAGCAACTGCAACAGCCAGATATGCCAAGCATTGCAAGCCTTCAGCAAGAACTCCAAGAGTTATCCGCCGCACAGAAAGCCGCAGATACCGAAGCAGCACGTCTGCATGATCAGTTAACTGAAGCCCAAGCTCTCATTAAAACCATCGAAACAGAGAACTCGCGACTCTCCACCCGGGTTGGCGAGCTTACAGTAGCCCTAAGCAAGTCTCAAAACGAGCTGTTGCAATCACAAGAACAACACGCTGAGTCCCTCGAGACTATTGCGCGCTTGCAAGAAGACAAAATTGCCGAACCTCCCAGCCCACCCCCTTCACCGCTAGCAGCGCGTGAAGCTCCCAACCCAGAGCCAATGGGACCAAACGCAGCAGCCCTGGAGGCGAACCACCAAAGCCAGCTCCGCAGCCTGAATACCGCACACTCAACAGCAGTCTCAACTCTGCGTGCCTCGCACGCCGAGTCAATGCGCAAAATCCGCAACCTCCTCACAGCTGCCGAGCAACGTGAAGCCGATCTACGCTCGGATCTTGAAACCCTCCGCACCTCATCCACCACCTCAGAAAGCCACCTGCGCAAGAGTTTCAAATCAGAACTTAGACGCCTGGAAGCGGTCATCGTCGCTAAGGACGACGTCATCGCCGCAAAGGACGAAACCGCCGCTGCGATTGACCAGCGCATTGCTTTGTCCGTGGACAAGCGCGAGCGCGAGTGGGAGCGACGCATCGACCTGCTCCTCAAGGAGCGCGATCACATGGCCAAGGCTCTGATGATGAGTTGGGGCGAGAAGGAGCTGGGTCGGGGTCCCGGACCTCTGGCTGAGGGCAAGGAGAATCGCCGTCGTGATCGAGAGCGTGATGTGGATGCTAAAAGTGGGCAAGCTTATCGCTACAAATATACCCAGAAGCCGAAGTCTAAGAGCACGGAGGCCAGGGCTTAGATTGGCTGATTTGCTTGATCCTGTTTTTCTCTGGGGTTGATGTACCATAGGCAGTGGATTGTATTGTATTTCTTTTGACTCGTCTTTTAGCGGTCTGGCGTACTTCCTGGAATGGAATTTGGGGATCTGAACTTGCATGTCTTCGTGAGGTTGTTCTGTTCTCCCCTTAAGACGAATTTTGCATCTTGTTTCTTGAGAGTGCTACCAAATGAATTTTTGTGCTGATCATTTCACCTATGTTTATTGTTCAATTGTCTTGCTAATATAGAATACATTTGGGGTATCATATTGACCACGGTGACGGCGAAACGCAGCTGATGAAGTCAATCCCGGTCCTCGGTAATATCTTCCCCTGTGACCCATTGCGTGAAATGGACGATCTATTCTTCCTCCAACCCATATTTCTCCTTCAAACTCAGCTTCCAATCATTGCATGTCATCCATTCTCCACAGACATATATCATCGTTTGATGTTCTATACTGCGCTGTTTGACAGATTGAGGTCGCTTAGGAATAGTCATGAACTCGTGGGCTGGGTCGCAGATATCAACAGACAGCGAACCGTCTTTCAACCGTGGAAAGCAGTCTTCACAAAAAAGAACGACAAACGGCATGTCATGGCGCCAACAGTGGACTATTCCGTCGATGGTGCAAAGAATCCCACACCCGTCACAGAATGGCCTGGGGGCATCCGTATCGCCGATCTTATCATTGAGGAAAGCTATTTGGTACCAAGTTGAGACCCAGTTGTTGACGTCTCGCATGGCGGCAAAGATCCCAGCCAATTGAAGGTAGCAGTTCCGGTCTTCATCGTCATCAGACAAACCAAGCATACGAATTGGGCGTTGTAAAAGCGATTTGAAAAATTGCAGGGCATCATCGTCACGGCCGCACATTTTGTAGTAAGTACCGAGTGTGGCGCGTGCTTCGGGTGCTGGTAGGTATGCGTACTCTGTGACGCCTTTGGGGGTTCTTTCATGTCTGGCTAAGTGGAGGGGTCGTCCCATAACTAGACGTTCGAGTAGTCCGCCATATCTTTGACGCTCAACTTGAGAGCAATCGACTCGGCATAATTGTTTGAAGTAGTAATAGCATAGTGAAGATGACGCGGCGAATATAACGTGAGTCAGATTGCCTTTTGCTTGACTCGGTTTGTAGGTCTCCAAGATGCGTTCCCAAATGCGAGCTGCCCCTTCAGGGTCAACTCCAAGTGAGTTGAGCAAGGCGGAGAGACTTAAGTCCAACGTAGCAGTTAGAATGGGCTTTTTCTGTCGACGAGCGGTGATGATGGCGGCTATGAAAGCTTCTTTAAAGAATGAGAAACATCCCCTCCGGATGATTTTAGCGCCAAATTCATGCATCATTGTTTCCATACCTGGATTTTCGAGCATAAACTGCGTTAGGTAGCTCACACCCTCACTGGGTGATTTCTCGTTCATCATTTGGAAAAGGTCCAATATCTGATCAACATTGCCAGCGCCATGGTGGTGCTCCAGAATTAATCGAGCACATTCTGCACAATGGTCGTACGAGTCGTATGCTTGTTGAAGCACGGAAAACGCATTTTCCTTATCTTCGAGACGCAAGTAACAATATGCGACACTTTCGTACTCTTGGTGAAGGATTTTCCGAATTTCGAAAGACTGCTCCTTTTTATTTAGCTGGTTGATGTTGGTTTGGTGAATTCCAAGAGCTTTGACAAATTCGCCAAATTCACGATGCAAGAAAGCCATATGAGAACGGAACTCCCACAACTCCGGGTTGATTTGTAAAGCCTTCTGCAAATATTCAATAGCCTCAGAACAGAACAGAAATCCACCCAGTGCTTGCCCGACTCTACCATACCAGTGAGCGTCATGGTCAGGTTGACCCCAGTCTGCGATCTGCAAGATATCATCCAGTGAACCGGTGTCAAGAGAAGGGACAGAGCCCCGAAGGATGATGTAATCGTGAATGATCACGAGGCAACGAGTTGAGTCCCATGAAGTGTTTTGGACCCAGTGAGAAGCTATATAGTTCACTATTGGGCGCAGAATTTCAGCTGGGCTTTCGGCTATGGCATTGCTATACCAAATCTTGGCCTCATCCGGAAGAGCCTCTTGAACATCGGGGTCACCAAGCCATTTATTCAAAATATTCAGAGCGCCCTGCGTGAACAGATTGAGTTTATCGGGCGAAACAAATGCTTTGAACCCTGACTCATCAGACAACAGCTCAGCCAACTGAAAGCCAATCACCTTTTTGGCGTCTTTAGTAATCTGGCTCATATCAACGGCAGTGAGGAATTGAAGAAGATAGTTACAGGCGTATGATCTTAACGCAAGTGCAATCTGCTCTCTGGACTCCTCCTTGTTCTGGATGATTTCGAAGCATCTGCTCAATACCAATACCCGAGCTTCATGATAGTTGACTCCAATATACGGAGCATTGGGTCCAATCGATACTTTGGCCTTCTGGCCTCTGAAAAACTCTCCGAGGGATGCGTGGCAGAAAGAGACCGTTGTGGTCTTGTGATCAGAATCAAAATCATCATTCAAGTCAAGGTCTTCATTCTCCTCCAAGTCGCACTCGGATGTTTCTTCGAAATCGCCGTATTCCGCGTAATTCGTTCTTCGTTTCAGGTCTGTGGTGGAAAGGCCATCTTCACGAGTCAAAAGGAAGATAGAGGCAAATTGTACTCGAAGAGAGCCCTCTAGCCATATCCAACTCTCTCCTTCGGGCGACCTCCATTTTAACAGATTGTCAATCTCAAACAGGGAGAGCGGACTTGGGGTGCACATTGTCCATGCCAATAGCTCATTCAAGTCGCCGGCGTATTGGGGATTGTCCGTGAAACTCTCTGAAAACCCCCCTAGGACATGGGAGATCATCTTTGTTAAGCCTTTTGGAGCTTCGTCGAGTGTCCTTTGTATCTCGCCCTTGCTTCTGATTTGCGACAAATCCTGTAACATGAGTCTTACCCAGAGAAACATCCCCTGGGAGCCAGTAGACAGTCTCTGAATAATTGTTCGCTGGGTAGAGAGCGGGAGCTTCCGCAAGTAGATGGACTTCGCAATCATAGTCTTGATATAATGCACAATGTCTTCGAAATTATTCACC
Organism: Penicillium robsamsonii; assembly: GCF_028829455.1. Classification (NCBI taxonomy): domain Eukaryota; kingdom Fungi; phylum Ascomycota; class Eurotiomycetes; order Eurotiales; family Aspergillaceae; genus Penicillium; species Penicillium robsamsonii. The sequence goes on along the minus strand of NW_026643219.1, from coordinate 6,267,252 downwards.
TCAGAAACATCGATCGTCTGAATTTGAAGGGTTTCCATCAAATCATTCATTTCCTCAGCAATTTGTGGTCTTCCGAGCATCAAGAGCTGGATTCGACCACCGGGCCGGATATCCTTCGCCAATTCAAATAGCTCGAGTCGATCATCGATGAACGCTTCGTCGAGTGCATCTAGAACTAGGTAAACTGGGCCTTTTGCGGATTCCTTGCCGTCCTCATTGCCTCCATTATCGATGAAGAAATTCAGAAACAGATTCCTCCATAAACTCTCCAGCCTCTGTATGTCCTCGGCACCATCTATGCAATCAACGATATATTCAGCATAGACAGGATCGTTCAGTGCGATCTGAAATGCGACATCGCGGAGAGCTTGGTGTGTGGACCGGGTTGTGGGATTGTCGTCCTTGAAGAAGAAGAATCCCAGAGAAACATGCTGCTTCTGCTTTAGGCGATCAATCACATTGGTAGCGATATATGACTTTCCAGCCCCTGGGTTTCCAGACATCCACAGGACTGGTTTCTTTCCGGCGATCCAATCGATGAACTCCGTTTCTTCTTGTACCCAGTCCCCGGTTTGCGGCACGCGGTTACGATTCATTGTACTGTATCGATCTTCAGAGCTCCTAGAAGGCTGTAGTAAGAGCCGTAGGTTCGCGACCATGCGTTCTTTGCGGGGCATCTCAGCCTGCAGCCTCGTTTCTTCCAATTGTCGAGCGATTTTCTTCATATCGGAATTCACGCGCGCAAATCCTCCCTTCACTTCTGTTAGTGTCTCGGCCCCGACCAATGCACCTTCCGCCTCGACCAGCCTGGCAAATCTGGCCATTGCCTCTTTCCCACCGTCACTGGTAGACAGCAGGCTTTTGCCATAGCTAAGAATCCTTCCATGCTTGACCTCCTTTCGGGCAAAAGCGAGTACCTCCAAAAGCGAAGTCAAAATCTCCGTCAGTTTGTTGCTCAGGTTCTCGGAAATAGTCTGCGTCGAGTAAACTTTCAATCGAATGGTAAGATCCTGTGAAAGTCAGCATCTCAATCTCGACTCTCCCTGGGACAATCTGCACCACAGACTTTCAAGGTTGACATCATTTCGATGATAGCATCATACTTGTCTGAAACCCCCTTTGCAGCTCCCAGCAATAGTGTTACCGCACCAAACACATAGGTACTAGGTGGATAAGCCGCAGAGACACTACCGGCCACCACCGTTCCTACCAGTTCAATTGGGGTCATGGCATGCTTGACCACATCTCGAAGCCGATGTCCTCGGTCACGAAAGGCGTTGAATTGTTTATTTTCATCATCGATTACTTCCAGTAAATCGCTGACTGTAGTCACCTGCAGAACGGCGGGATCGAGTTTTTGCTTCGCGATGGTTTCATATTGTTTGATAGCTCCAGTCCACAACAAAGCCACCTGATGGGACATTATGATCGGCAAGAGAATATGAAATAACTTGCCGACTGTGAAAAAGACATTCGCCTCAGCCGCGCCAAGGCGGGGTAATTTGTCCAAGCTCTTACGATCATTTTCTGTCTTGAATTATCTACGGGCTTCAAGGCATGTTATGACGAATACAAATGAGGAAGTATACCAGAAGTAGAAAAGAGGGAATTGGATTACCTTTATGCGGGATCAGAGCTATTTGATATTTTAGAAAGAGCCGTGTTGGATCTTACCGAAACAAAAGAATGAATGTTGTGTAGAATCAGAAAGCCAAAGTGGCCGAGATCAAGATGCTCAAGGTCGAAAGGGTAGAACGATTGAGAACTACAGCAGTATACGCCTGGTGGAATACAGGAACCGCCAGGAACACAGCCATCGAATCACCCGAAGCCCAAGCTCCCCATGTGAGTAAACAGTTCGCTTTTCAAACCTTGGAAGGTTATATGAATTATGCCCACATCTATCTTTAGTCAATCACATGCATACCTAACGACAAAAGAAAATATAGATACATAACCCAAGTCATCCATACAAAAATAAGCCAAATACCAAACGAATGTCCGGCCAGCAGACGAACTATTAATAACCGTTCCCTTATCTTCCCCCAAACACTCTAATAAAAGCCCAAGCTCGTCCGATTCGCACCCCGATATTTCGTCTGATCGATACAATTAGACGGCAACTCCAAGCAAGCAGTCGAGAGAGGTCGGGGACCATCCATCACATGCGGGTCGGCCGTCGTCTCCAAGATACAGCTGAGCGGGCCATTCCCGGGGCTGTGGGTACTGCTTCGCGAACGACGCGTGCTGGGGTAGATTATTTCGACGTCGTTGCGACGGGGGATGGGCGTTTGGAGTGAGCGAGCTGAGACGTGGCGACGCTGATTTGCCCAGCGGGATGATTGGTGGGAATACTGGCTCCCCGAGTGGGTGTTTGGGTGGGGGTTGTACTGGCTCTGCGAGTGGCGGGGGAGGTGGGTTGGGTCGAAGTGGTACGAGGAGCTGCGGACGGGGTAGTGGATGATGTTTTTCTGTTGTTGCATGGTCTTTCGAATTGAGTCTGGGTGCATGTTTGGTCCTGGGGCTTGGCGGCGGGGTTGAGAGTATGCCCGTGGTCGTGGTAGGGACGGGGGGCGTGGGGTGAAGTTTGGGTGATGTGGGTGGTGGATTGAGCGGGCTGCGGGCATGGCGTAGGTTGTTTGGGAGCGGCAAGCTTTTGGTGGGGAAGATGGGGTGAGGACTACTTCGGGGGCGTCGGCGGAGTTCATGGTCATTGTTCGGATGTGGTGGCTTTGGAGGTGTGCAGGCATAGGTTTGGGTAGCGTGTTGGCTGGGCTTTGGGGGAGGGATGCTGAGGAAGCGTTTGGGGTGTTGCCGTTTGCGCCGAGCTGGTAGGTTGTGGATTCAGGGTCTCCCTTGGGCATGCTGTTTGGTGTCACGACTTGTTTTTCGACGTCAGATGCGGCGTTGGGGTCTGCGAGGGCCTGGATTTGAGGATCCGATGATAATGGAAGCGATAATGGGAAAGACTTTGGAAGAAGACGTCTAAGAGAAGACAATGATGACTTTCCTCTCTTATGGTGGGTGTATTCCCGAGGAACGGTCGGGAGTTTGGGGACCGGCGCATCAGAGAGAAGGGCGCGTAACTCGTTGGCTGTCTGTGAACTCACGGTCGTAGACGTGCACGAGGTGGGATAAAATTCACTAGCCAAGCTTTGTGATCCAGGCGAGATACGGTGTAGAGTGTCGGGCGAAATCGTCGTTCCAGACATAATTTCGCCATATGATGAACCGGGATCAGTGTTGACTCGAAGTTGAGGCCGTAGACGGATGGGGGCAGGGTGTCGGATGCTAGGATGGCAGTTGACTCTGTTGGCGATTGGGTCTGCAGACCAAAATTCCCCGGGTCCATTTCCATCGTGTTGGCGGCAAAGATAGAGAATCTCGTTTTTGAGTGTTTCCTCGCTATCCCAACTATTACCAGAGACGATACTGCCGTCTCTATTAACTATCTGGCGCCTGTATATACCGAGAAGCGATACATCGTATGGTCGATCGCAGAGCTGCCTCGCACAGTACATTGTGCACACGGTGGCCCTGTAGAATAATTGTCAGTTGAAGTAAAGATGACATGGAACTAAAATGCAGCGTACATTGAAATAACCGACACGATCACAGATGCTCGGTGGAAGGCACAGCTTATACCAACTCTCCAGAAACTTGCATGTGTCCCTTCCGGGAGACAGTACACCTGCTGTGCAGTGACCACTAGACCTGCTACACTTGTAGCTAACCAAAGTAGAAGATCCAAGCGCAGCACATATGTGCATACATTATGCAGAACGGTTTTCTGGGTTCCAAACCCACCAATGTTGTTGTATTGCCAAGCAACCAGGCTTTGGAGGCTGACAAGTGGCACCGAGAGAAAAGACTGAATTAATGTCAGCGAAACGGTATAGTAACCAAAGATTCAAGTCAAACATACTGCGACTAGTGCAAGAACAACACTCAGAGTCATCTTTGAGTCAACCTGGCCATTACCGTAAAGGTAGAGCACGAGCACCCATTCCAGGATAGACTCGAGGAGTAGCATGTATAGCGCAACGAATATCACAAGCTTTGTCCATGTGCCCTCCTTTCGAGGCGTCGCTGAAAACCCAGACGCCATGATCACGATAGCTCAAGGACCAAGAGACGAACGGCCCTGTTTGTAGCCCTTTTCTAGCTGTCTGGGACTCGGAAACTGGGTAGGGAAGAATGTGAGTGTGTTGTAGGTCAAGGACATGCGTATTGAATGCGCCAGGTCCAAATCGAACCCAGTTTTAGACACACTCGAAGTTCATCAATTGAGCGTAAAGAAGATCATACATAAGGTTGGTATCAAGAGGAGCGTCGAAGGACTAAAGAGGAATTTAATAAAGGTTCTCAGGCCTGGAGCGCGTCGACGCGAATAGAGTGTGGAGGGGTGGAATGTACCAGCCGAGGGGCATGCGTCAGAAGAATCTAACGCTCTCAGGAGTCCTCTCTGAAGAGGGTGAATCATTTTGGCTTAATAGCTTGGAATGCTAAGGACTTGCTTGTGGTAGGGATGTATTGAGGGTTTGGCCGTTGTCGGCCTTATCCCTGTGGATCTGTCTGTACAGATGTCAGTTCGTTTCAGTCCCTGAGAATGGAAGATTTGGAGCAAACCATCTCTTCCACAAACCCAGTATGGTCATTTCTCCGTGCGTCAAAGGGTTGCCCTTGGAGGTGAAGATAGGAGGATGGAGGCGATCGTGCCCTAGATCCCTCGATGACGTGGTCAACAACAATTCCGAGCACATAATGGTAAAAAATACTTTGAATACTACAATCTAGCTTGTAGACTTCTCAGGGCCTTCTCATTTCTTTTTTCAATTTTGTGCTAATAGCTAATCGCTTCGTGTCGTTCCGACCGATTCGGTACACAACACGTGATCGGAGGGGTTGACCTTGCCAGTAAGGACGAGAATGCGCCATGATCCTAGATCACAACCTAGATTCACAAACATTCTGACGCATTTGACAGGCACCTGAATGAAGTGTCTCTGGTAGATTGGTATTGTGGAATGCCATTCTGATTTGACTGTGAACTTCTTAGATTCGCCGTAAACAAGGTGCGAGGGTCTTTTTTGTAAATAACAAGTGTTCCATAAGGAGCGTATTTCCGAGCCCTTTTTTGGATGATGATTTAATCCAAGATGTGGAATAAATGTTGACTGTGGTCGACCTGATGAGCGCCACCGAACCTTTATCGAAATGTACGTGAAGGCTGTCAACATGAAACATCAAACACTAAAAGCTCTAGAGCCATGTATATTATACCTCAAGTCAGTCGGGAGAGCCAGCTCAATCGACAGGTATCATCTAACCTCATGGCTTTGATTTAGATCGTCTAGGTCATCCCCTAGAAAACATAGTGGGTGCTTTATCATTAAGTACAACCACAATTTTGGTAACATTGGAAGCTGCGGGGATTGAAGAACCGCTATACTATAAAGTCTACATAGAATCAAGCGTTGTAATAGATATAAGTATCAAGCATTGATGAAATTATGTCGATCGTCACTACACCTAGACTAGCCTATATTTCCTGCTACGTATTATGCAAAGTTTCAACAGGGTTTTCTCACTAAACCTGTCCTCTCTTCCTCTCATAAATTTCCACAATTACAATGAGAAAGTGCATATGGTTATAGATGACCAGGAATGTACGGAGTAGAGTGTCCTCACTGCTCAGGTGATTTCCCTACCTGCAGGGGGCGAGGACACATGTGAGTTATCAAAAACCCGAAACCCCATCAAAGGCTCCCTTGAACGATTTTATTTCCTCAGGACAAGGCCAACGGCCCCCTTAAATACGTCTTTAGCATTCTTGCTTCGAATTAAGGAACCTTGTACGGTCAGATATCATCATTGGTATATATAAAAAGGTCCGGTGAACCGATGTAGTACCAGACAATCTGCCTAATAATATGACAAACGTCAACCAGTTAAGTTAGATCCAGCTTACACTATGTTTTGCTTGAAGCTTGAAATCTCTCTATTGTTCGATCTTAAGCAAGCACCAAGCGCCTTTGATAGACACGGAGCAATATATAAGGACCAAAAGTCGGACAATCTATTGTTTTGCCCTAGTGCAAACGGCGAGTAAAGTAGAATTATGACTGTGAGTATTGAGTAAGTTGACTATCCTGACAAATTTCGGCAGTCGGAGCGTATGCTTAACGTGAATGGCGTGAGTGCTATCATCAGCCAATTCAGAGATGGGCGAGATCGATGTCGTCCACAGCCTCTCCAACGGAGGCTCGGGGCCAGGGAGCTCCCTCGGTCTATGAGCGGATATTGGAATCAAATGCGTTACATGGTTCCATGTGGTTGAATAGAGGAAGTCCGAAGCCATGGGCTGTATATCATGTTGAGTAGGGGCAATGTGATCACAGCACAAGGAATCACAGCCAAGAAGGCCATTTGGTAGGGAGAAACTTGGGGTTACTAGAATGATAGGAAGCAAAATTCCCCATCTATGTCTGTACACATAACCCGAGGGGTTCCAAGGTTACCCTTCCGAGGCGTTACTGAGGACATCATCATAAAGCGCGAATGTCCCTTCGGAGAAGAATGTATGTGGTACCTTTGATTCCAAATATAACATTGGTATTAATATTTGGGCAAACATACTGCTATAAGTTTGTGCAAAGGAGTCCACCGTCGAGCGCTAGAGGATATTAGTATCACAATAGATTCGGAAGACAAGATAGCTTACCTGCAGATATGATGCTAGATGCTAGGCCTGAGGCAATACCATTGGTCGCGCCATTGAACAGGCTCCCCTTCTGCTCACGTAGCCTTTGATAGGTGTTATGGGCGTGGATAACCTCTCCACAAGTATTATCAATCTCTTGCTCGTATCTTTCTAATTCAAGCTTTATCTTCTGGGACTCTTTGGCACGTCGAGTTCTGTCCTTGCGTATTTCTGCAAGTGACTCCTCCATGTCGCGTAGCTCTTTTCCTTTAGTTGCTAGCTCTTCGAGGAACCTTTGTTCGAGTGCCCTGAGTCTTTTCTTCCAAGCCCTTTCTTCATCCTTGTGGAAATCGCGCATCGACTTCTCCAGCGCTCGTTTATCCTGCTCGATTTTTCCCATTTGTTCTTCAGATCTGCCTTAAGCTCCTGCATGTCAACAGCATAATTCGTACTCTTCTTGGACATTTCCATCTCAATTGCCTTTTTTAACTTTTTCAACTGTCGCTCATGAGCCTGGCGGGCTTTGGACAGATCTCTAGTGAGCAAAATACCTGCTTTCGTCCCGCCAATCACTTTTCCCTCGTCAATAATCTCGCGCTGCAGCTCCAATATCCTCGGGGGATGCTTTTCTGATTGAAGGATAAGATGTGTCACGATGCGGTGCGCAGAATTAATCTCTTTTAACGAACCCAAACGACCCTTTTCATTATGGCGAAATGTTGTTGCTCCACGAGAAATGAGTTCACCAAAAAATCGTTTGTCCGACAGGAGCTGTGCTTCGCGCTGTTCACAAAGGGCCTCTTTAATTCTAGCGGGAGAACTAATCTCGTTTCCCTATAATCGCGTTACTTACTCGCGATATTCTCTCTATCCTAATAACTAGTGCTAGTGTCGAATGGCTCTTTAATACTACTCGGGATATTTATCACTATCGCCGTGGTCGTCTAAAGTCCGAAATAATCGAGGAGCTTATGTTATTTCTATGTATAATAAGATTTAATCTTGGGGATACTAAGGTAAAGTAGCTCGAACAGTTCTTCACACTAGCTAAGATCGAGTCGGCGAAGGAGCAGAACGATAATTATATAGAGGATGCTGAGCTTAACCTAATTAGTGATAATGAAGAGGAAGAGGGAGTAGATAATAGACCGCGAGAGATGTCTCCTTATTTAATATATATAGATATATAGGTGACGGAGCCAGAGTTATAATTTAGAGATAGGCCTTAGGGAGGAAGCGTAAGAGCAAAGCAGATGATGATTTTAAGTAATATTAGAGAAATACATCCTGATGTAATTTTTTAACTCATTCTTAATTCATTCTAGAAGAGCGCTGTAAGTAAAATACTTAATGTTACAAGCAAAAAATGCATTAATTATGTAGTTATACGCTAAAAGTCTGTTTATCTGGTTTACACTATATTAGGGCCCTAATGGGTTACCCAATGGGTTTTAGGTTATAGCTAATAACCCAAAACCCATCGTTGGGTCGAAGCAATGGACCTAAAACCCATTTTGGGTTGGGTTGGGTTGGGTCCGGGTTAGAGTGGGTTAGAGTGGGTTGTGCTGAAGTCTACTAGCGATATTTAATAATTTTAAGTACTAAGCAGGATAAAGTAATATATAACTAGTCTAAAGTATAGAAGCTTAACGTGGTCTAAAATGTAGGGTTAATACATGTTAAAAGTATATATCTATAAAGCGGATATACTTTATATTCTAAGTGGAATGCACCCCTTTACTTATTAAAACTAGCAGCTAACAGATAATTCTTTCCTATATGAAATAAAACAATTTATGAAGTAATTAACCCTAAACCGAATATACTTCTTTTAAAAACGAGAAGATTTCTTAAAACTTCCATCATCTTAATGGTAAAGATTATAGTATTTTAATGTAGGAACCATGACAGAGGAAAATGACAGTATGTTATTTAAATAGTTATGCTAAACTTTATGCAGAAACTGGGTCGAACTGGGTCTATACTAGGTTTTCTGGGGCCCCAGTCACTGGGTCTGGGTTTGGGCCTGGGTTATGAGCTTTCGACCCAGACCCAGACCCAGACTGGGTTGGGTTCTGGGTCGTGACCTTCGACCCAAAATGGGTTTTGCGGAAGTCTAAGTACACATATTCGGGGATCCCCCTGAATCCCCTCTTCCTTTTAGCAAGAATTAGTCTTGGCGCACACAGACAATACAATTCCATTCCTCTCCAAGCCATTGTATCTTACCCGGTTGACAGGCCTTACACCTGAAAACTGTATACCTTTACACTTTCACTACAATAACGAAAGGTCAGCAGGCTGAGAGAAATAAGGAGGTGGATGAAGAGAGAGAGAGAGAGAGAGAAAACCCCATTGGAGTAATCTGCTAAATCAGCCTCTGATTTACCATGAACTCCGCAGTCAAACAAACAAATGATCAGACCGACGCAGCAAATAAGAGAAACCATACCCGGAGCGTTTCCACCAGATCTGCTAATCTCTGCCCAGTCAATATCCTCACCTTTATCCTTACCTTCATCATCACTTTCATCATCAATATCATTAATAAACCCTCTAAATCCTCCGATTCCGATAGATCTATCGAGATCTAGAATTCGAGAGTCGATATCGCTATCACCAGATCCGATCCCTGTGACATAAGGCATCGAAACTAAGGGGGAGAAGAGAAGTGAAGCGAGAGATATATCAGAGATAAGTGACGAAAATGAGACTAAATCAGAGAGCGGTATGCAACTATAACGAGAGCTTGCTCTGTCACCTACTTTGTCACCTACCCCAGATCTGTCATTATCAGACCGAGCACCAAGGGATATCTCTGGAGATATTAATCTCTCAAATATTATCACTGGCAGACGGTCACAGAGAAGGAAACAAGACCCAGACTGCGCAACATATGTAGTCCTGGACGACGACTCTACCGAATAAGATCCTCCTAAATTCCTCCACGTGTTCACAGTCAGTCTAAACGAGAGGTTCGAGCAGAAGAAGAGACTACACAGAAACGATCTGCCACCGGAGCCGAGAAATATGAAAGAATGGAGGGTCCACCATTACGCCAAGGAACTCATCGCTGCAGTAAGCTACGAAGTCGAGACACTCCGCCGGAGAGAGACAGTAAACAAAGTCTAAAATTCGACTAATCATCGCTATTAAATCCTACCATTAAAATGGGTATTCAACTATAACGGGAGGCGATACAATACAGGGGTGAGGTTCCGTAATAATGAATACGAAATAACAGACTTTTGCCCAAACAGAATTCCGACTCCTAAACACGGTAATCGGGCTCATTCAGAATAATGATTACAGCTCATGCCTTTTCTCAGAGAATGGATATCCAACGGCGGTCCAAGCTTCCTTGACTTTATCCACATGCTTGGCAGCACTCTCAATTGTAAGATCGGCGAAGTCCTTGAATGTAGCTTCACCATCTGTGCGAAGCTTACCACTGCTCAGAGCGCGGTACCAGATAGGTCCAGCACCTTCCCAAGCATATCCTCCAATCTTAGTAGCGGCAAGGAAGAAAGCGCGATTCGGGATGCCAGAGTTGATGTGAACACCGCCGTTATCGCCGCTCTGTTTCTTGAAATCCCTCCAGTGCGCAGGCTGAGGATCTTTCCCCACTTTATCATCGTCAAAAGCTGTTCCAGGATTCGCCATGTCCCGGAGAGCCCTGCCATTGACACCTGCAGCCCAAATTCCCTCCCCGATAAGCCAGTTAGCTTGGTCAACAGTCTGGGGGTTGCCTTCACCCCATTGTTTTACCATAATACCAAAGACATCTGCAATAGACTCATTGAGAGCGCCACTCTGGTACCAGTATGGAAGTGAACTCGTATATTCCACCACGCCATGGCTAAACTCGTGACCGATAACATCGAGCTCATCTGTGAAGCCATCAAAGATAACACCATCTCCGTCACCAAAGACTAGCTCTTTGCCGTTATAGAAGGCGTTGTAGAGGTCCCCAGCATGGACGAAGCCATCGAGCTTAATACCATCATCATCATAGGAATTTCGCCGGAAGAAATTGAAGTAGAAGTCATAAGTCTTCCCAAGACCAACATAGCACTCATTTGCATTATTGGTTGGATCAGTCTCTTGCGAAAGAAGTTCACCACCTTCTGAAATCAGAATTTTGTCACGGGGAGGATGATTATCACGTGAATTCTGCGCATCGTAGACTGTACGGTTCAATTGACGTACATGCCCTGCCACTGTTCGATGCTTAGTACTGTATGCAAGTGTGTGGCGGGCTGCCTCGCGTTGTTGTTCTGTCGCAGCATTCCGTGCAAGTGTTTCAAGGATGTAAGGCGGAATAATACCTTGAGAGGTTTGTTGCGGCTGAACCGCTGCGATACTCTGCCTATGACTTTCACGAACATCTTGAAGTTGCTTTGTTTTTTCAAGAGTGGATTGGCACCGATGGATAGTGTCCTGTGGTGCCAGCCCCTTTTCAATGATGCCCTCCAGTACATATTCTGGTATAATGCCACATAAAGGAGCCATGCTCACGACCTGGCAGGTATATCGGTCGATACCCTTGGCTGACTTTGAATAATAAAGAAGCTGACTGTGAGATTGAAGTAGGTGCTTATGATAATTCTCCAGGATGTGTCCAAAGCCTTCCTTTCTCCCAGAAGTCATTATCGCTTTATATACATTAATGCTGATGTAGACTTCAGACGGTAACATGACCACCTGGCCCATTTTCCTTTGCTTCATTGTTCATGATCTAGATCTTCACTTCCGTCACTGTTTAAGTCATTATTTGTACAGATAATGTAAATGTGACGATTAGACTGCTAGGTATCTAATGGCTAGACAATTCTGAATTCCATCCAGACTATCCTGCTACCCAAGACTTGCAATACAATATCCCTAAAAACTCAGCTACCACTTCTCTCACAATTTTGGAACAAGGATCCTATTTTATGTGCCTGTGGGCTAGTGCGCTCCACGTCGTCTTTCTGTGTAGAGCAAGCTAGAACACATTCATTACAGGAGCACTTAAGTTTACCGTTCATAGAACATCAAAACGCGGCTCGGACGTATTGACCATGGTTGTAAAGGAGCTCGAAGGAACCTGTATAGAATATTGCTGAGACTCATATTCCCCAGCACAGTTCAGCACAGATAATAAGCGATGTGAGAAATCTTAACCTGTGACAGGATTAGTGAATGTTTAATTACAATAATATATGTAACAAACCAACCAAGGCTCGGATGAGCCTGTAGAACTCTAATTTCAGTCGCATTGTCTAGACGGTGCCATGCCGCATGCGGCCGCGTTAGTCGTGTGATCTCCTAAAAAAGGCATTACTTTTAGGCTTGCCAGCGGAGACCATAAGGATTCATCTTGTGGTTATCTAGTAAAATCAAACTTTGGTTGAAGGTGACCTCTGGAAAATGTGATTTTCCTGGTTTCAAAGAACCGACTTTTTCTGGTTCAAAGTAAACGGCCAGAAACAGTGACCCGGTGGTATACTAATGTGAGTTTGACCCGCAAATAAAATGACGTACGATGCGCACGGACTAGGAACGTGCTTCTCCAAAGATAAATCCAATTTTGTTGGTGTGGTTCTATCAACTCCCTAGCCAGAGCAATTCACCCACGCAGTTTATAATAGTATACTATAGACAGACGCAATAGTGAAATCTTTAGGTTTTTATATAATATTAAGTCTCTTAAGGGAGTTTCGAGAAATTTAATAAATTGGTGACTGAGATATATACATTGACACCTAAGTTTCAACACCCCTTATTCTGCCGACTGTAATTTACCAATCAAAAAGATTCAATAATGGGCGGTATAACTATTTAAGTAGGCGGTACGTTATTTTAGGAAGGCGGTAGCCGACAGCGTGCTGAAATCTAAGAGGTATCACTGTATATCCTAGAATTCAGTGATGTATTTTTCGATACCATAACAATGCAAGTTCTGATGATATATAGTACAAAAAAAGCTTATCAATTACTGTAGGAAAGTAATGAAATTAAATAAAAGCGTTGGTGGTTAAAATATTGAGAAAATGTGAGCAGAAAGTCTATCCACTGCTGGCGGTCCCAGATATTTATAACTTGACTGACAGTCGCTAGATATTGCTAGGTGGGGGCCCCTTAACCAGCACTGTCGAACCTGTCAATCCTGTCAAATCTGTACACATTGTATCAAGTTCCAATTAAACATAAAGGTTGCATTAAAGCTATGTACAAAGTACGGCTCTGACATGAGGCCAAACTAGACCACTGCGTGTATGCATAGCGCCGGAATGGATCGCCCATATCATTGAATCTTTCACGCCTATCGTCAGAAAGCTTACCGCCGGAGTGTCGGTTGTCGTATGAACAATTACCGTATTGTTGAATATAATAAGCCTGGAATTCGGACCAGCTGCGTGGCGTTCATAGGCATTTGTAGGCGTTCGTGGAAAACCAAAACTCCTGGCGTCAGCCCACAGATGGGACGAACGTTAGACATGGCAAATATGCTGGATTGTATGGTGCTAGTACGATGAAATCAATGGACCGTTGCTAGATAGAGATCCTAAATGTCTGGGATCTTGCCATAGACTGTTCACTCCCGTAACAAATGCCGTTATTCTATTAGTACATATAGCTGGACCTATGCTGGACGAACTGCTAGGGATCTTCTTGTTTCTGGTCAAAAAGATATTAGGCATGTCACTGGGGGTTCCTGAGAAGTCCTGACATGCACAAAAGAAAATTAGGGACGTCTCTATTTGCAAGTTTCTGTGGTCGAGATTCTTCTAACAACGGTAATCTCATTGCCGCATCTCAATGGCCGGGAAAGCTTCCCGGGAATCCATCGGTATCGATCTGTCCTGTAGATACGTGTATGAAAATAAAGTTAGTTATCTGGTGAAAATTGAGCAAAAGAAAGGCTTTCATACGTGATTGTATAAGGCTAATAAACAGTGATCCTTGCGTCTTTGTTGATACATTGATATTAAACGGCCTAAACGGTGCGGGGAGCCGGTCCACTCAGCCCGTGTGTCTCCATTTAAAGCGGTTTATCGGACTATCGATCCTGTGCAGCTAGCTATTAGGAATCGATGACACTTAGGTTCGAAGGAGGCTCGCTCTAAGTGACTATTACCCATGATTCCTATGGATAGAGATGGAGGCGTGATTGCTCTTATTTCGTGAAAGTCATTACGCTTATGTGCGCTCCTCCCTTTATCTCGCCGGGGGGATTGAAATGTTAATTTAGTCAAGAAAGTCGGCTTATCTAAGACTGGTCGGCAGACACAGTCCACCTCCCAGATGGCGAATATGACTTTCCACATATACATGGACGTGGGCAACAGCAAGGGTACCCCGGATTTTGTTAATCAATTTAGAGCCGTCTCCATATTAGGTTACTCAACGCATTAGCCCTTCCGCCCAGGACAAAAAGGTATAAGTCTAAAATGAAAAACAGATGGGCAATAGGTGCTCTACCTGAATATAGGTGCTCACAGAGCGCGGAATCCCGGCCCGCGCGCACGCGCCTCGGGTTATTACATTATTGCTCACTTATAATTCTCATGTGCCCTAGAAGATAACGAGGGTGTAGCAGTGTGCGCCGCCGGCTAGCGATCAGGTTCATCCGTTAAGGTACATCACCTACTGATGGCTTGAAGAAAACGCCACAATGTTCGAGAAATCCCAAATATCATCACTGTAAACCGTCCCACTATGCTGCGAGCAATGTGAAATCCCCCCATTATCCGTGATGTTGTATCCATTGAAAGTTGGTATCTTCTATTCTGGCATTTCTCGAGGTGAGCATGGCAGGCAAATTGATAATTAAAGAAAAAAAATGTGAAAAAAAATGTGAAAAAAAATAAAATTTATATCGTCAAGCTCCAACTGACTGGCTAAGTAGTTCCAATTAGGGGGTGGGGGGAGTGGTGGACTGGTGGGTCTCTCAAACACGGCCCGTCGCACCCCACACCGCCCTTCGAACAACCGAACAACGGAAGAGCAATGTGGGGTGCGACGGGCCGAGTATCAAGAGCCCCGGACATTGGTTAATAACGACCCTGGCCTTGGAGTTTTTCGATCTCACACGTATCACAGGGAATGCTGTTTGATAGGACTGTGCACTCACTGGTCAAAGCTACTGCTAGATTATTAGATGTTAACAGAAATCTGACTGTATGAAATGCATGGTATGAACTCAGTATATTGAACTCTCTGTATTTCTGTATACGCGCTCCTTATAATTTATATGGAGCATGATTAACTAATCAAAGTAATGGAGCATTTATAAGTCCTCTGGTATGCTTGGCGGTATGCTTATTACCTCCTGTGTATTGTACCAGGTATGCAGACTCGGAATTTGACAGATGTAATTTAATAGTTCACATCTCTATTGAGCAGCTGTCACTAGCCGGCTTACCGCCCGCCGATTTGTGGGGTATAAATGACAGAAAAACTTTAATCCTGTAAGCCGTGGACAGCTATTAGGCCATTTTCTTCCACAAAGCTGGAATCTCATAGAGCTCGTACCCAGATGAACCTAGCTGGCACAGAACAGGCCCCCCAGCTAATCAAAATAGGACTTGATATTGAGTTTAATATACCACAAGAACGGATTTGCTTTTGCGACGAACCTCCAGGTTTTCGGGTGCTCCATCGTTGATCTTTGTCTAGATTTTGTTCCCGACTAACATCAATCGCAATCGAAATCTGAGAAAAACCTAAAGTTGGCCTGTGGCTGGAAGCGGATAAGTCCCCATCCCTCCAGTTCAGGTTGTGCTGTTAACTATGGGAGAAAAAGTGGGGACGACCCTGGGAGTTAGTTAAAGTTGAAACCCCAGCTGAAATCGGGCTGACTTCTCCCCAACCCCGCGGGATAGAGTGGGGTGCAACCGAACCGTGACATATTTGCTTTGGTCAGATAGTGTCACTCAAGTTCTGGGCCTTAGCATAATTCTGCAAATGGTAAGACTACCTAAGATTTTTCGGTTCCCGAGAAAACTTGAGACCATTAATCTCGGCCCAATTTTCACCGCTTAGCTCATCTCTGGTCAATACCAAAGCTGATTTTTTCGGAGAGAAGCAGCACCTCCTTGCCTCTTAGCGTAATATAAATGTCACCATCTCAATGAATTAGTAGACAGATGCGTCCAGCCATTTGTAACGGTGGCAAGAGTAAAATTATGTACCATGGATTTGTTTAGCAACAGTGCAATCGATATACATCATCATTATATGGCAACAATGCAATGCTTTGACACATCCACATTAATGACGAGATCCTTGCTTAATTCAATCGCGCCTACTCTGGGATTTTCCGTACATATAAAGCTGGTTTATAAACACCTACTTTCATTTTTGGCTAATATATTTGTTCTTACGAGCTGTGTAACACAGACTGTGACTCCTCCACTTGAAAATATTGAACTTTG
Source organism: Penicillium robsamsonii (assembly GCF_028829455.1). Lineage (NCBI taxonomy): Eukaryota > Fungi > Ascomycota > Eurotiomycetes > Eurotiales > Aspergillaceae > Penicillium > Penicillium robsamsonii. The sequence goes on along the minus strand of NW_026643219.1, from coordinate 6,251,127 downwards.
TTTACTTTGTTTCACTCCTACACAAGATGGCCGGGGATTGGCAAAACAGCTCTCAGGATGCTGAGATTGTCCTTATGGACGGCCATACCTTTTTGAAAGCGAAGTGTGAAAGCCAACGGGGGAACCTGGAAGACAGTCATCTTGACCTTGATGATCATATTGGAGATGTCAATAGTACAGCTCCTTATGCCATTAAAAAGCGTCAACCAAGCACTGACGTACTCTAGACAAATTTTCGTGGTCAGGAAGCGGATTCACCCACGATGCACTTCGAGACAGTATCAAATTCAACTTTACAGAGGGAGCAGCTCATCAGCCAATCCTCCGTGCTAGATTTGGTCATAATGCGCCTGAGGCTGATATCAATACTGCCGAACACATCAGAAACAATAATGGCCGTCTGGAATTTGATTTACAGTGAAGCTGGCGGCGAAATTCCTTGACGGTATTTTTGTTCCAGTTCAAAAGGTTCCATATTTTGCGATTCATATTCTGTTTGGGTCTTAGTCGTTGGCACATGCCTTGGTGTGGGTTTTTGTTCCCATGTAGTATCAAGGGTTTTCCCATTCTATAATGCAGATGCAAAGGCAGTTTACAACTAGCACAGAGAAGGCTGCCTAGACAACTAACTTAACGTGGCTTCTAATCGTTGTCACAGGGAACTAATTATGTGTGAATTTTGTTGAAATATAATTGCTCTTGGCTTTTCGAAGGCGCCGAATGAGAAACATAGGAAACCAATGCTCTAGGCATTCAGAAGTCGAGGGCTAAGCAACTCGACTATGGTAGTCTACCCTGTCGTAGCGTGGTCATTAATCATACTGCATATTACACATTCAAGCCAGAGATCATCTCGATCGCCATGTTTAGCATAATGGCATTCTGTGACACGCACCAGTAATGCCGGATTTCTTGTGTGGGGACTACTGTCTTGTCCGGAAAACTGCGAACTTGCAGAAAGTTTTGCAAGAAAGTGGTATTTCATGTTATCAGACTCTACTGATACTCCTAATTCAGCCATTGAAAGGTGGGGGTTGCAAACAGATGAGAGGCGACTAATTTTGAGAACAGAATTTAGTATTGTTGTGATATGAGGCTGGTGCAGATCAGGAACAAAGCCGCACCATCGAAATTGATTCCCAAGGGGTCTATACGAAGAAACAAGTTGATTCGAAATCAACTTGGAGCTCATGCAATAGGCCCACGTGCTCCATCTGGAATGGAAATAAATAATTCCTCTGCATTACAACAGGTTCAACTACAATCAGGCAATACTTGCTCAAGGTCAGACCTACCAAATGTAGAAGTAGGTGATGAGTTGCCGCTCGAACGTACGAATCGTTGGCTTGAGTGATACTAGTGATGCGGTAGACTTTGTTCCTTGCGTATTCAAAGTCATCAATTCAAACAGCGATTGTAAATCGATTGACGAGGTCGAACTTACTCTACATTAGAATGCCTACCTCCTAGAGCGAGTCGCAAGACTAAAATAACTCTGCCACAAGGGCAGTCAAGTAATCGAGGGCTTTGGATAAGCATGGAATGAAGAAAATTCCTGATCGACACCTAATTTTGTGAGTGGTCGTAAATTTGTGAGTATCCTGTCAGTGACTACAATGGTATATTTCCAGCTAGCCTCCTGTAGATCAATATCCACTACTGCGATCAAAGTGACAGTCACTGCTTTTTTATGATGTGTGTGTACGCTGATCTCAAACAATTAACCATATTCTCCCGCTAAGTGACACAATATGAGCCAGACCAAGACCTAGCTATCAAGCGCCAGCTGTAATTGAGATCCTATTAAGACATCTTCACTAGCATCATTTAGGACGAACTAGCAGGTGCTAATATCCTCCCAAGTGGTGCTCTAGCTGGTATGTAGTCACAGCAGGCATGCTCCTCGGCCTTGCTTCGGAAAGCAACCATGACATGAGCACTGATTACCGATAGAGAGTTCAGTACAAGATGTTGAAGACAGATCAAACCCATCTTCACGGTGAATCCGTTCGAACCATCATATGCCAAATGTCGTCCGAAGCGCGGTGGGTTTGACAGATATGGAGTTAATGCTCAAAGAAGTCGACGTAGGGGATGCAAAGGATCTAGTGATTTTCTGGCAAGAGCTGCTTACATTGCTAATCGCGATATGTTAGGAGACGGTCACAACGAACAAAAGTTCACGCGTATTTGTTATGAATACTTTCAATTGGTCATCAGCTGGCGCTGGCTTAATCTTCGTTGTCCTTTGCGTGCCTAGTTTCGCTGGGGTACATATCGGCAGGCTCACCGGCAAAATGGGGCCTCGAATCCCAGGAACTGCTGCCTTCCTGTTTGTAGCAGTGACTTAGGTTCCTATGAGGCTAGTCAAGCATAACACTACGGGGGACGCAGTCCTCCTAGTTGGACTTTTGCTTCTCCAAGGTCTTTCGATCTGCACAATCCAAGTCATCTCTATCACAGAAGTGTCTCATGTTATTGAAGATCATGAAACACAGTTCCCAGGTGCTTTCGGTGAGAAGAGCCCGATCGGACGTGCCTATGCGCTATTCAACATGGCGCTTGGGGTTGGCCAGCTCCTGGGTCCACTTGTGGCCGGATTCATTCAGATTCATATTGGATGGGGCACGATGACGATGACTATGGGGGTTATATGTGGATTCACATTAGTGCCTTTTTGGCTGTATAGTAGAAAGCGGGTGATGTCCAAGGAAGAGGAACCGGAGTCGAACGCTTAAAGCTTGTTATAATTTAAGGGAATTGCTTCACGGAAAATGGCTTTAAATAAGGAGAGCATGAGGCTTCGAAGGATGCAAGGTGAATGGAAAAATGGGAAACCTTGAAACGGGTAGTTAGCGTGGAATTCAAATATTGGACCTACTTACTAAAACTTATTTTTGCTGATTGCTTGCTTTATCATGCAATCCAACATTCAGGTATAGCTTTTCGGCTTCTTTACAATTCGGTCATCTGCAAACTAGGCAGTGAACTGCCCGTTTGTACCTACCTGCTCCGAGATTAAGACAATACAGGCCATTGTATCTGAGGTTTCTTTTCCATGAACACTTGATATTGCGTGCGCTGCGCAATGCTAAAGCGGATCTCACCCAGGTGGTAGGTACTGACTGCTGGTTGTGCGTAAGTCACGGGCTGGTTAGTACCACTTGAATGCGCAGGACACATTCACCAACCTCACACCTGCGCAGCATAAATATACCAGTTAGCTTTGACATTACTAGAGCATGACCTGTCCTCGGGATACCAGCTCTTCGCTCCCAGATTTTGAATTTGCCCGAGACTTAACAACTCAATGGCCCAAACTCGTTCTGTCTGTACGGTCTAAGTGATGAAACTTGTACGAAGTGAAGAAATAGGAACATGGCCGATGGAAAGTAGTTCACCGAGGAAGATAAACTATCTGAAGCAAGAACGGCGACTAAAAATGATGAGTCGATGTCTGAATTCTCAGGTCGTTTCAACATATCAAGGCTATTGATGAAAAAATCCACCACGTTTGCACCTCAGGGCGGTTTAATGTGATTAGTCGCCCAATGCTGCCCCTCATAAAGATTGACAGAAATAGGGGCAACGAAAGTCAGAGTTTCCATAATTTTTGTTGGCCCGTAAAGAACTGCACTTGTTCACAGGATCTATCATATGCATCTAGATGTAGATCTCGACTTCAGTCTCGCTCAACAGTGGGGTCCCAATCAGAAGAACATGGTAAATATTCATCAGTATGTAGAAGCTCCATGTCATCATCACCTAGCTCAAAATCGAATACATCTGCATTCTCGAGGATCCGCTTGGGAGTGCAGGATTTTGGTAGTGGAATAAATCCCTATTCATATGCAGGAATCAGCTGGACTATACCGGTGAATGCGGAATCAGGTGGATCTCCTTACCATCTGAAGACTCCAGCGAATCAGAATCTGGGCTGGATTCTTTTTGTGTTTCTCACTCAAAGAGAGCAGAACAGGCTCATCCATTCGAGTTCCTCGGCAAAGCGGGGAGAAGGCTTCAATCACTGCGCCTCGGTCGCGCAACCACTCCACCAGATCTGATCGTCCTAGCCAGGGATGTAATTCGTACTGACCGACTTCGATCCGACCTCCGCCCCCGTTCTGAATGTATTCTTCTAACTCTTCCAAGTGATGAATACCGAAGTTGGATACACCAATTGAACGAGCTTCCCCCACTTTTTGTGCTTCCACAAGTGCACGCCATGCACCGAGACGGCCTTCCTTTCCTCCACTTGGGGCATGAATCAGGATTCTGTAGAGTGAGCCCTGGAATTTACAAATTAAGGGGTCCAGCATATGACTCACAAGTCAAAGTAACTTGTTTGGGCATCAATTAGACTTTGCTGAATTGCCGCCCTGCCGGCTTCATATCCACCACCCTCGCCAACGAGTTCTGGCATAATTTTCGTCGTCAAGAAGACGTCAGAGCGCTCTAATCCAGTCTTTTTGATTGCAGATACGCATTGCTTCTCATTTGCATAATACGCGGCGGAATCGATCTGCACACCATCACCAGTCGGTCAACAGTACTAAGCGGGAGGAAATTTTGAGAGCTTACATGGCGATATCCCGCTTTTAGAGCTCTGCTTGTCACATCTTCCGTTAAATTATCCGGTCTAAAAGATCAGTAAATTCACTAGATGTGTCCTGGCTTTTGTAACAAACATTTCATAAACCTATGAGCAATCATTAGAAATATTTCATATATTACAGTAGGGGCAAAATGGTGCAAAGAGCACTCTTCGTCACTACAGATAATCAGTACACTTACACCATATCCTAGTACAGGGATCTCAATTCCCGATACGGTCTGCTGGGTGGAAGTAGGGCCCAGCAAGGTCTGCTGTACAGCAACGGGAAGTTCCGACATCTCCAACCTAGCTTGTGGGCTGCTGATGTATATATAGTAAATAGAATTTGAGCTGAAAACTAGATTGGCGAGTATTGAGGGTTCATAGATGAGTAGTTGAGTTTACTGAAGAGTTAACCATTTATACATTACCAAGGTAGTAATAGTCAGTTACATAATGAGCCTCCCGAATGTGTTGTGTTATGCAGGGGGTGAAGGTATCGATGGTCAAATGTCTCTTACAGTAGCGTACAGGAGAATGCGACCACTTGATCGTCATGTCATAAATTGAATCAATCTGCAAGCCACTACCGATATGCACTGACTAGTCATGCTACGTCGACCCACCGGAATTGCCACTCAACCCTGGCGGGGAGTAGGGGAGAAAGCGGATATGTGTAGGTACCAATAAACTGAGACCTATAGGTCAGTTTTTGATAAAATGCTGTCGTCTAATAATATTTAGGTTGTGATCTGCTGAGAGGGAGAAGGAAGGATCTATTTTGAGGAAGTGATTAGGCTGAAGGTGACACTTGTAAAGACTGATTGAAAAGAGAAGCTCGATGAAAACAGGTGCTAAAATACAAATGCGAAAGCTTTATTTTTGAACCTTTAAGCCTTTGGTAGACAAGGAAAGCCACAGTTTACTTTACGCGAAGGGACCATGGTCTTGTGTTAATTTACGTTGTGAACGAAGACTGAAACGGCAAGTTAAGCGCCGTCGTAAAATTGCCGTCACCATATACGGTCGTAGCTCTCATTCACTGGCAAGTTGAGCAATGAGCGAAGCAACGATCTTTTTCAACGAATTGGTGAAAGGACTGAACCAAAACTCAAATATTCGAGTTTAGCGCTTCAGTGAATGACCCTCTGCGTGACACAAAATAGGCTGTAAAGAAACATAGTAGTTATTGAGCACGGAGAAACAGCAAGCCAAAGTCAACCCCCCCCCCCACCTCAACTGAGAACAAGGCATTCAAATGAAAGGCTGAAGAGCAGCATCGGATTAATGAAGGCATGCACGAGATTGGTGCGGCATGGGCTGCCAGAAAAGCGCCTGTGGTGTCTTTGGGATCGTATTGAATGGCCCAAAACGACGCTGCAACGACTAGACTGTTGCCCCCAGATGGCGAAGGCCATGGGACATCGAAAAGTACGGGTAGCATATGGCTCGGATTGGCTGTCTCGGGGAGTGGATCGCCGTCCCCAAATCGTGGAGGCAGCAGGAAACAGTGTCGCGGAGGAAATTGGCCATTTTTTCGTCTTGTACAATACTTAGGCCAACACAGCGCAATGTTGTTGGGTAGATCACAGTAGCTGGCAAGTTCGGCTTCTACAAGATTTACACTCTTCGCTCTTTCTCAGCGCCACTTTCGGGAACTAGTACCATGAGCTTAGCTCGTTATTCAATTATTTTACATATCGTTTGTGACGGGACTATACCATAAAACTGTATAGAATCTGTTCTATAAATATCTCTGCTTCGAGAAAGTTCGAAGGCAAACTTAGCGGAGCTGTGCCTGGACAGTCTGGCAAACCTTCTTCTTCCCTCAGAATCCTTTCTGAGAGGCGTTGAAACCGCCACCGCTCTTCATTATCATAAATGCTTTTGTATGTATCAGAGCATGAAGCGGTAAATTACCGCTAACTGCTGATTGGTCACACAGGATATCAACTTGCTTTACGTTTTGTATGTAATTTGGCGTCATTTTTCAGCTCTGGTGCTGTAACCACCGAGTATCGGCATATTCAACGCACATAACCCGAGGGAATTTCAACCTGCCCTCGATCCTACGTTCTCTATTCAATCAATCATTCTTTTCATGTTTAATTGATTCCGCGAGACCTCATTCGCCCTGATCGTATACTAGGTGATATACTCATAGCATGTTCTAACAGTATGTAATTCTGCGTCAATTGCAACTCTGGTGTTGTAACCACTGAGTATCGGTGTATTGGACGCATAGCCCCCGGAGTATTTCAACCTGCACGTGTTCTATTCAATCAATCAATCAATCAATCTTTTTATCAAGAATTGGTTCCGCTTGAACTCACTCGTTTTAATCGTATACTAGTCCATACATTAGTCATGGGCTTGCTCTGAGAACTAGTTGCATGCCGGTTTGGAAATCAATAGCGGTCAGTATGCCAAGACAACCAGTGTCAACCAAGCGCTTATTGATGCAAGGGCTAATATGCTATCTATGGATCAGCACTGCATAACACTCAGCAAACTCCAATCATTACAGCCCATTCGCCCCATTCGAGGCTAGTACAAAGATGATTGGGATTCACTTTCTGGCGGCGTAGCTGGGATGTCGCGCATCGTCTCCAGGATCAGTAGAATTCAGACAGGTCAGGCTAAGATTCATATACCTACGACGTGGATATTCGCGCTTTTGCTTTGGGAGCACACACAGTGGATGTATAGTAGATCAGCTAGTCAGCTACTGTGGCGGAGGCATCTGGGTATAGACACCTTGACCAGCTAATCCAAAGTTCGTATCTTTAATCGGCTGGTGTGAACGGCAGTGTATCTAGTGGGAATCATACCTATATCTCTCACAGGCACTATCAGGCTTGCCAGTCCTCGATGTATCCTATAAATGGTAGTACAGTGGAAATTCGGTTCTGGGTCAAAGGAGAGAACTTATCAGGTGACTTAGACATAAGCCTGCTCGACTCTGCAGAGTCAGGTGAATGAATCGTAGAGTAAATTGCCGAGGGTAGATGACGTATTTATAGGCTTCTCGGCTCATCCTGTCGCGTAAGTGCGCTGCTTGGTAGGAAGCGCTGGGGGACCCCTCTTAAATGAGGCCTGTTGAAACCCACGTCTTCTTTTTACCGTAACTGTTTGCAGCAACATTTTTAATGCCTTTAGATGCTTAGCGAGAGACACGAATAATAATGTTGTTGAGAAAAAGGATGCTGAGTCGGTCAAGAAACGTTGGCTCACTGCCGAATCCTTTACGCCCTCTTAAACTGAGGCTTTGTGGGAGATGTAATGACAGGCTCATATTTCTTGTTCTGATACCTCATCTATGAGCAACTTAACGCTGTATCACCGAAAAGCGCCTACAATTTCATCCCTAGAAATCATGGACTTTTTTCCTAGCCTCGCTTTAGTGTTATGTTGGTTATGTTGAGCTATGGGTCTGTAGCTGTCTAGACAGCAGAAAGCGAGGTCACGGTCGGACGTGTAGGTGCTTAACCCGTTGAAGCTTGGCTAAACGTTGTCAATCCTCAATTTTCGGACTATGAGCCCTCTCCAGATCGGCGACTGTTGGACCCATGGGTTCAGTAAGGTCAAACTCGTTCTGTGTATGTCCTCCTTTGTCTGAGTCTGTGTAGGTCTCAATAGCTTTCGAATTGTCTAACAACGGCGTTAACGCAAGCCCTTATGTTGAGAGGTCTTTAATGGGAGCTTACCTTTGAACTCGCTTTTTTTAAGCTCTTTGACCCAATTAACACCGTCAACAGGCCTTTAGCCTACTCAATCCAACATACTATCTAGGCACGCACTCAAGAAAGAAACATCTTGTTCATAATCACGACTGGTTATCAGAAACGGCATCGCGATATCGATTTCTGATGGCGGCATAGATAGGAGGAACTTTCCAACGAGGTGAGACATGCCATGACCCTGGGCGGCACGAACCCAGTCTTCCAGCTCAAGCTCCTCAAATGGCTGGTAATTACCCTGCCCGTTTTCGAGATACTCCTTCAAGGACGAGGCTGCGATCTGAACCTCGCCAGATTCATTGACAAATTTCACCGGGGCTTTCCCTCTCGGCCTTGTAAGGGCATCCGCCATGATGTTGGAAGCTGCAGTTTGAATCGAAATTAAATCAATAAACCCCTTGCAACTGCGAACATTCGGCACAGCTTGAAGTCGACACGAAAATTGCAGTACATTGTTCGTGATATCCAACTTCGGGGCACCGGGTCCAACAATGCTGGAAATGCGATGAATGGTGACGGGAAGACCATGATGAACATTGCAATTCTCCAGATAAGTCTCACTGACCCACTTTGATGTCAAATATCCATCGTCTCCGTCTGTTGGTGTATATTCTCGCAAGGAAATCTCTCCCATACTTTCCAACCCGGTCCAATGAGAGAGTGCTGCACTGGACACAAAGTGGAATGGGACAGAATGTTGAAGCGCCAGGTTAGCAAGTAGCTTCGTGGCGCCAAAATTGGTTGCCTTTAGCAGCTCATAAGACTTGACAAACGAGATTTCGGCGGCGCAGTGGATGATAACGTCGCACCCCTGGATAATCGAAGAGAGTTTCGCCGCTTCCATACCGAGATTTGGCAGGGATATATCTCCAACGTGATAGTGTATCTTTTCAGATTCCAGCAAAGGTGACTTCCTTGCAACACCCACCCCCTGGGTTCTCATTGCCAGGCAATGGATTACCTGCACGTCATAGTTGACATTGAGCTGGCGCAATAGCTCCTGCCCAAGGAACCCGGTGGATCCAGTCAAGCAAATCCTGTGAGTGCGGTAGGATACAATGCACGGATCTAAAGCTGTTTCCATCATCCAATCCCATTTGGGAGATGCCTTTGTCGCTCTCGATGGTGCAACAAGAGATTCCAAAGTGGCACCCTTCCGGAAAAGCTCTGTCATTGAAAAAGTTAGGCATTCTGACTTGGCCATGCCAGCTACTTTCATGGCCGTGATAGAATCACCGCCAATCTGGAAAAAGCCGTCATCTAAACCAATTCGATCCTCAGGGATTCGTAGTACCTCAGCCCAGATGGTCTGCATTCTTCGAGCTGGCCCTGAAACGGGTGGACGTCTTACGACGTTGCTGGAAGGAAGACAATAACCTTCGACTTCATATCGGGTCAATATGGTGGCGTTCTGTCTCAGTCGGCGGCGGTCTGTTTTATCCGACATCGTTCTCGGAATATGAGTGACAGGGAGAAAGATGGATGGAATCATAAAAGAAGGAAGGAGCTGGCTCATAGCTTCATTTGCTGTAGCCACAGACTCATGGAATAATGATGATGCGGAAAGAAATAAATTCGACGATGAATTGTCACCCACTCTTTCCTTCGCTGTGACAAAGGCCACCAACTGCTGGGGGCCGCCTTTGAAAGATAAAACATCTGCAACAACCTCTTCAGCATCAGGGAAGCAGTTTAAAGTATGATATTCAACTTCTTCGAGCTCCACACGTTGCCCTCGCAACTTCACCTGAGCATCCCGCCGGCCAACATAGCGCAGGGAGCCTTGATCGGTATATTGCACCAAGTCCCCAGTACGATAAAAGCGAGAAGGTGTACCTGTTGGACGAAAGGTTCTGATCCAGGACGGGCTATTGATGAATGAAGCTGCAGTCTTATCTTCATCATTCAGATAACCTCGTCCAACTATTGCACCTTCAATAAGCAGCTCACCCACTGCCCCAATGAGCATGAGCTGATTGGGATCCTTGGGATCAACCACCCAGCATGTGCCCCCCGTTGAAAAGCCAATATCACGCGGATCCATGGTTTGTGTGACATTTGTCTGGATGGTGGATAGGACACAGCATTCAGCCGGGCCATAGATATTCAGCAGTCTAACATGCGGCCCCCAAGTTTCGATCTCAACCTGAGACATCGGTTCTCCTCCGAGAACAACAGTTCGAAGAGAAGGCATTCGGTCTGGAGAGAGATGCCGAAGGAGGGATGGGGTGAAGTCCGCCCAGTTCACGTCATACTTATTTACCACCACGGCAATATCGGATTTCCTCTCTTCCTCCGAGGGCACACAGATACATCCACCGGCAGCCAGGGTGACAAGAGTATCTGATATGCTAACGTCAAATGCATAAGAAGCAAATTGTAAAGCGCGAATCTCTCTATCAATATGGCAGGTCTCGATATATGCTTTAGTGCTCGTGGTAAAAGCTGCATTCTCAATGACAACACCCTTTGGGGTTCCGGTTGACCCAGACGTGAAGACAGCGTATAGAGCATTGGAGGGATTGGGACCAAGCGATTCCGTGCCACCATTATTAAGAGAATACTCATCTCGAATAGAGTCGACTGCAAATAGAGTCTCGTCTGGGCCCACAAGGATAACATTGTCAGCCAAGTTCCCCGCCGATGAAACAAGAGAGATAGACGACAAGACACAAGTAGCATTTAACTTGTCACAAATGCTCTTATTACGCGATAGTGGTGTAGCAGGATCCAACAGCACGAACGCTGCTCCAGTTCTCATGACCGCCAAAATCGCTATTGTCGTATACTTTGACTTCTCAAAGTACACAGGGACGAAGGTCTCTGGTCGCACAGCATGGCAATGGAAGAGATAAACAGCCAGCTGTTTTGACAAATCATCAATCTCCTTGTAGGTAAAGCATCCATCCCAGGCGCAGATAGCGAGACGCTGGGGCTCATTTTGACAGTGCTTCAGAATTAACTCGTGCAGACAAACATCAACCGTGGGGGTGACTTTGCCATTCCACAGCTTTAGCTCTTGAATATCATCCTGACTCATAATGTTCAGGTCTTTGAGAGAGGTAGAGCTACCGTCAGTCAATCCAGTAATTTGTTGTAAAAGGGTGCTCAATTGACCCAATATCCGGCGCATCTGCCCAGCGGGAACAATAGAATCATCGTAGACAGCTTGCACACGTACGGCATCTTGGCGCAAATCGCACACCAATGTCATGGTGTACGTTCCGAATGTTGCATGATTGTGAAGATCGTGATCCTGAGTTGTTTCGCATAGGTAGTCATATTGATATTGCGGGGGAGATTGAATCACGACAAGGCTTTGAAATTGGCAGGCAGTGGATGATTCGATATTCAAACGGCTGATATGGTAAAGACCTCGTTGCTCAAATGAAAGCATTTCATCCGCAGTGGACATGAGGGACTTCAAAACAGCCTCGACTGGGAGATCGGTGGGCAGTTGCACCCGGAAAGGAATAGTCGCGATTGTTGGACCTGACATATCTTTAATCCCCGGCAGATGTTCTTGTCGACCGGTAAGGGTAACGCCGAAGGTAATATCTTCCGATGCCGTGTACTTCGAGAGGAGTATGGCCCAACTCAATTCAATAGCAGCGGACTGTTCGTTCTCAGTCATGGGGCGAGGGAAGGAAACAGTTTGAACCATACTAGCCTCAGCAGCGGGTGTGTATGAGTCTGATGGTAGACGAGGAAACTGGGATGCAACTGAGTCCTTTAATCGAGATCTCCAGTACTGGGCGGATTCCTCGGATTGGGCATGCAGAGCGTGGGTTGTGAAATTCGAGAACTCTCGTCGTGCCAGCAACTTCCCGTCGTATGCTTTTTCAATGTCCTTGAGGATCACATTGAGAGACCAGTCATCGTAAAGGGCGTGATGTAAAGTCAATACCAGTACGGGTCTTTCGTGAAGCTTTCCATTTATCAAAGCCACTCGAAGCAACGGGCCGCCTGGGGGCATTTGCTGTTGACTATCCACTAGCAAATAATCCCGAACATTGTCCTGGGATGAATCAATCTCAACAAGTCGTCGCACAACCACTTGAAATATCGCAGCATTTGCCTGAATGAGCGTGGTTCGCAGGATTGTGTGGGCTTCAAGTGTAGCATCAATTGCATTCCGGAATCGAGAAAGCTCCACATCATGCGGTAACTCATACACATATCGAGCAACGTAAGAGTTCGGCCGCTTGACGGAGAGAGCAAATAGCCCTTCCTGAGCGGGTGTGCAAGGATAAATATCCTCGATATCATCAAGCTCTCGCTTACATTGTATTGCAGCTAGCTGAAGGAGGGTGGCTCTGTACTTGGGGTCACTGCCGGGCTGGGAGAGGCTGGACTCCGTCATGCTGGAAATACACGTATCGGGAGGAGAACAATGGTACTGGGTTTCTGTAAGAGACATGATATTTGGGAGTCCGGGTCTTGACAACTTTGCCTTTAAATCAAGTTTCCACCGCTTAATGCCCTATGCAGTATGTATTATATGCCCCACTGCACTAAATGCGCCTGCTTTACAAACTCGTCAACTTTGGACAGATCAATTTAGTACCTGTCTGGGTCACATGCATGCTCCTCGCTTCACGCAGACCGTGAACCGTGACGCTGGAATCAAAGTGTATATGCGAGCTAGCAATGATTTTCAGCTATGGCGCATATTTTAATCAACTTCACTCGGTCTGACAACACGGTTTTCTGTGGGTTTTCTGTGCGACGTGTGAAAGGTACTTCCAATGAGAGCAATATGACACTCGAAGCTTCTACACTTGGGCGGTATCTTAAAAAATCTTTTGTTGGTGATAAGACGAGAATGCCTTCTACTTACACCGTCTATACGGCCTTGAGTCGACCGGATCTTGTGAAGGTTCTTGATAAACCTGACCACCCACTTAACCAGCTATGGCCTGAATTTCTTGATCAGGACCTCACTGCTCAATTATTCACTCGGTTTCTGACCCGTCTGAGTCCGCTCGCCCGCTTTCAATTCATTGCTGTCGAGGTCGAGCTTACAACTGGCAATGAGACCATCATTGGTCTAGCTCGATCTATTCCATTCTTCTGGCCCGAAATTGACACGATCTCATCCGTCAACTCCTTACCCCTCTCGCAGAATCCCAATATTCTCAACACTCTCCCAGATGGTGGGTACGACACTATCCTCGCTCGCGGGGTCCAACAGTGTTTAGCTCGAGAAGGGCAGCTGCAAGAGCCACTAGCTCTCACAGAAGACCAACAGCAGGACTTGGCCATTTCTCGTCGCAAAGACACATCCAATGCCCTCTCTGCTCTGTCCATTGCCGTCCTCCCTGAACGGCGCAAGACAGGGCTTGCCGAGATATTTATTCGAAAGATGAAGGAAGTGGCCGTGCAAGAACACTTACACGCCTTGGTCGTTCCTTTGCGCCCTACGCGCAAATGTGACTATCCGCACACCGACATGTCTGACTATATCTATTGGCCACTCAGTGTCGATTGTTCTACTGCAACAAGCCCAATTGTTGGGCAGCTGAACTTGATCTCCTCAAAGGGCCCGGGTCTGGCATTTGACCCGTGGTTACGGAAACACCTTCGTTTGGGTGGCAAGGTTATCAAGATTGCGAGGAATAGCATGATGGTCCGCGGATCGAATGTGGAGTGGCGTGAGTGGACAAATATCGATTTTGATGATATGGCGCAACATGGTACTAGCTCCCAAGAGAGGGATTATGTGGAGGTTCTTATACCCTCCGGATTGGTGCCTGTGCAATACTCCAGGAAGGACAAGATTGGCGTCTACAAGGAGCCGAACGTGTGGATCCTACATGAGCTAGGGAACATGTCTTGAACTTTTTAGATAGTAGGGGGCGACAGTTGACGAACCTTGAGATTTATCAAATGCAATGGTTATATCATTTCATTGTGGAGACTACGCAGTCCACGCGCCCACTATGTGAACGTAATAAGAGTCTAGTATCTTCACGGGAATGTCTGAGCTCAGAGAAGTTCGCTATGAAGCAAAATGTCTTCGCATATCTAGAATTGCTCGTCATCGCTATCTTGGATTATCTGTTTTGAAGATGCTGACATGGCGCAGAGCATAGCAAAATCTTATTACGCATATGCCGGAAACCCGGAGATTCTGATTGCCTACATCAAACTTAGGGTCAATAGTCATATATCTCACAAAATTGGTACAAAATGAGCCGCTGGGCTACACTTCTAGGTCTGTCAGGGAATAGAACTTAGCCGCAGGAATCTGCGATCGACTGCCCCGTTTTTGTTTTAGCGGTAAGATATAACAAAACCAAACAAAAAGCCACGCAGGCTATCTGGCATTACTTTGCTTTTGACATACGCTACAATACTATACACTCAATACTATACACTAAGGACGAAGACGGCTAGTGTAGAAGGCGAATCGCAGATATATGCGGCCAAAGGGTGTACTTGACATTGCTTGCCTCAACGTATGCAGCCGCTTGCGTGGGGTAGATATATAATCTGTATTGTGGCAGGAAGATTTAGCTTTACTGCTTTAGGTATTTTCCTAGCTTCAGGGCAAGTGGAGTAGATTGCCCACCCTCATGACAGAGATTTTGTAATCAGGATTACCCAGGTGCATTTTATTGATGAGTTATATTTACGATTAATTCTTTCAATGTAACTTTTATGCGAGATCGGGACGGGAAAAGCCCTGTACAGCATACTTTCAGCTCGCCTAGGGTCGGTTGTCTAGGTTTTTTTTTTTCTTTTCTTTTTCCTTTTTTTGTCCAGAAATGAAGAAATGACTGAAATTTAAATAATCGAATGTCCATACTTAGGACTTCGTGAAGGTAAGGGATATTGGCAAGATGAGATGCGTAAGGAGCTCACAATTGGGACCTGTGGATGCGATGTAACGTATCACCAGATCCCCAGGGAGGCGCGCACGCAAACTATAATCCTTGTTCTTGGAAATTTATCTTATACTCCGTCGATCTTCACGCTATTACACCTGACCGCTATTTCCTGTTTCATTCATACACATCTTCCCACATAGACATATCTCATATGGACCGGAGCTCGAAACAAACTTGAAGAGCTCTGGCGTGATGGTTGGCGTCACCATCCACATCTGCAAGCCGAATAGTGCAGGAAACCATGCGCATCTATGGAAATTGTGCAGGCCGTCACATTGCATCGGGCAGAAACGTGTACTAAAAGCTCAGAGTTTGTTTATAATGGCCGGTGCATCTTCACCTCGAAGATCTATTTATCCTGGTGTGGAGCCGCGCTATGTCACTTTTATTCTGGAAGCTGTGCCATTGGCACCAATCAATCCTTGCCCCCGCAACGTATTAGGCTTACATAGTATGTAGTAGTGAATAATTTTCCAGCCTAATGTTGTCCGAGGGCTGTCTGCAATTCCCGAAATTTTACTATTCAGCCTTTAAATACTCTGTAGTGTTAAACCAGACAAATCGGATAACTTACCGCCTCATAATCTTTTATTCACAGTTCGATATCATTGGATCCTCATAACTCTCTATTATCTTCCTTGAGCTCAGGATGGGTATCATCACAGCCCAGAAGGCTGTCGCTTTCTCAGCCAAAAAGGGTCAGGACATCACAGTGATCAACACCAATGGGAATCAAGTTGTGTGTGTCTGGGCTTTCAATCCTCATGATATGAGTGACTGTATGTCTATGGCGCATACCAGGGCCAGTCTTAGGAAGATATCGCTGGCCCAGAGTGATACATTGCAGAGTACTCGGAAACAACCAATCTTGACAATGACTGATGACACCACTCCGGGATTTCACGATATGATCTGGCCAGCTTGCGTGTCTGAAGGAAATTCCCCTAGTGAAAACGCAACCAACATACACCAGGCAAGTAAAAAATGATAATTACCACCTGCTTACGTCCTTTTGGTGACAAAGATAGTACTGACCATTTTGCAAACCTAGGCGCTCAACAACAGTTTCCCGGATTTGAACATTGCAGCTCTCTCGATTCCAGATCCACTTAATCTCTTCATGAATGTTACTATTGATCATCGTGGTGGGTTAAATGTTCTGAAGACAACCAATCAAAGAGGCGAGTTTGTTACCTTTGTTGCTGAGAAAGACCTGATCGTTGTCTTGGGATCTTGCGCAGAAAAGATGGCTTTGGTCGGCACGGAAGCTGCAGATTCTGAGTACCGACTAGGTGGCTCAGGACTAGGTGGCTCAGAGGGGCCTTTGTCTACTATGTCTCTTTTGCCTCAGACAAACCCCCCTTTGCGAGTGCAAGTCGCACTTTCAATTGACTTTGACGCTTTATCGCATTGGATTGGAAGTAGCTGCCATCCAAGCAACAAGATGGCCGATTACAGCCACGGAATTTTCAGTGGACAAGTCGGAGCTTTCCGTTTGCTTGATCTATTGAAAAAGAACGACATTGCAAACAGAGTAACGTGGTTTATTCCTGGTCATACCATGGAGACGTTTGTCGATGCCACACGGGCGATAATTGAGTCCGGGGCTGAGATTGGACTCCATGGCTACGCGCATGAAGATTGTTATTCGCTGTCAGAAGAGCAAGAAAGAGATGTGCTAGTCAAATGGTAAGAAAGAACTTTGCAATGTGAGATCTCTAATTGACTAATTTCGGTCCGCAGTCTCGAGCTTACCACAAAGCTGACGGGAAAAAGACCAGTCGGTTATCGTGCTCCAGTCTTTTCAGTCAGAGAGACCACCCTTAAACTTCTACGTGAACATGAATTCATTTACGATACATCACTCTTGCGCCATGACTCGCAACTGGCTTTTGCTCCCAACGATGCACCGATTAAGCCAATTGATCTCTCTCAACCGGCTGCTTCATGGATGCGACCCACCAAAATTACTTCTGAGATTTATTCCCGTGATCAGCCACCCCTTGTTGAGATTCCAAGTGGTGTTTACAATGAGGACATGATGCCAATGAGCTTTTTACCTTATGTTGAAAATAGCCACGGCTGGGTCTCGACTCGGCTTGTGGAGCAAATGTGGAAGGACAAATTTTTATGGCTATGGGAAAACAGCAAGGATCAAAATGGGTCAGCTGATTTTATCTTTCCAATCCTTTTACATCCAGACTGCAGTGGCATGGCACACGTTATTGGTATGGTGGACCGACTTGTGCAATGGCTGCGGGGGTTTGGAAGCGCTGTTGAATTTCGTACTCACGAAGAGATTGCGACTACGTGGTTGAAGGCGAAGAAGAGGGAAGCGGGTATGGAATGAACGTCAGATTCGGATTAATTGTCAGGAACTTCCACTTTCGAGCTCGGATTTATCTATACTTGACTGGTGTAGTTCATTTGTCTCAATGGTCTCGGGCATTTTCTTCTGTAATTATCTTACCTGCATAGTGCAAGCAAACAATCATTTGTGAAGAATTGTTTATTGATTTTACCCAGGGTGAATGCGCTAGCGCTATTATCTATCATCTCCAGGTTGGACGTAATAATGGTACCCTTAAGATGTTACAGACACTCCACCCTCATAAAATTTGCACCGCTCTGCCTTTTTCTAAAGGTTTCGGGAACCATACCTCCAGCTCCAGCTCTTATAGTAGCGCACCTCTTACACTATAAGCAGATACTGCGGGATGCGTTCTTCGTATAACAGGTCACCCAGGATTAATCATGGCTACGTTCTCCTTTTAATCGCGTAGTGAGTTTCCTCTGGAGTGCTATATCTCCTTAACAGGAGATGCCCTGTGCCCAGAAGACCTATCACTGCTATAGTACGAGTCGGATATTCAGTCCGGTCAACCTCTTCATCCGCAGCTCGTCTCGATACTTCTTCCACATTTTGGGTAGTTTTCAGAGAGAGCTGCATAGGACCTTCTATCTCCATGTCATTTTATTGTTACATAGCCCGGGGATAGATTCGACAACAGCCGGATAGATTCACCGAACGGAGTCTATCATTTCGCCCAACCAGGGGTAAGCACGGAATCGTAATGAGCTGGTTGCCGGACTGTTCCCGCTGGAGAGAATCCACATCTTTCCAGCTTCGCCAAAAAAACAATTTGGAGGAAGGGTTGCTTTTACCCCGAGGCTGGCTGCGTATAGTAGCATATTCTGATTGTTTTACCAGATCCGTTTGTGTACTCCGTACTCCGTACTTACGTACCATTATGGGCAGCTCTTGCATCACCGATCCATTTTATGCCGCGAGACGATGTATATATATCTGCGATCCGCCTTCTACACTAGCCATCTTCATCTTTAGTGTATAGTATTGCAGCGTATGTCAAAAGCAAAGTAATGCCATATAGCCTGCGTGGCTTCTTGTTTGGTTTTGTTATATCTTACCGCTAAAATAAAAATGGGGCAGCCGGTCGCAGATTCCTGCGGCCAAGGGGTATATAATGACTATTCAGCTGTGCTTATCCCTAATCCCCAGGTGATTATCAGTACACCCTGGCTTCATCCGGCTTGAAAATATCATATAAATGGGGCAGTGGATCGCAACCTAATTGTAGCCTAATCCATGTATCTCAATACAAACCTTCCAGGCATCGAATTTCGCCTTGCATGAAACAGCTGATATGATGAGTGTATGTCATTTGAGGCGGGAAATGTGGAACAAAAACAGCAATAAGCAGTAGTCCGTAGCTCGACCATCTAGCTCTGTAGATCTCGCTAAATACCGCCATCCATTGACGACAGTTCTTAGTATGTCAACTGAACCAAACGCATTAACTTAGCTCTAAGAGATAAAGAGCATGGTAATGCAAGCCCTGGAGGAAGATCGTTGAGTCTTTCAGCCCCTGGAATATATAAAACTCCCAGCGGGTAAAGTAGTACGTATTTTGAGCTGTTGGATCCTTTTTACACTTCCAGACCTCTTTCCAACCGATTTAATGAGGATGGATGCCTATTACCGCTTTCAGTCATCCGAGTCATTCGGCGTGGCCGTAGTGTCAATTGCGTTTTTCACGGTTAGTCCACGGGTGTTGAAGAAACCCGATGCTTATCGTTTCTAATGGCCCGTGAAATAGGATTTATTCAATTATGGCATAGTGAAAGGCTTTTATCTATGTCTAGTTTGTGACTATTGACGCTGAGTTCTTTGCTTAGATTGTTCCCATTCTCCCCCCTGCACCGGTTGATCGATTCGGAGCCGCCCAGCAAGATGGTGACAACCCCTCCTCCCCGACCTTAGTTAATTGCGAGCTGATAGCTTTTCTTTCTAGCTCAGTTATGGGTCACCATCCTATTAGCCGTGCACGGCATCACTCTATTAATTGGATCTCGTAGGTCCATTCCTTCAACGGACAAAACATCACACAGAAACTAAGCCAAAAAAAAGCATTATTTGGATATTTTGCAGACAATTGCAAAATGCGAAAAATCCCCTTCTGGGACTCGGCGCTTGTGGTGCTACGGTCGCCCGCTTTGTACTCGGCCGATCACTTCCCGTGCTGATTGCTGCGCGATGCTTGCGGTTAGCGAGCTTCTGGGTCCTCTCGTTGCCGGGTTTATTCAGATTCATGCTGGATGGGATCCGATGACGATAACTATGGGGCTTATATGTGTGTTTATATCAGTTCCTTTTTGGTGGTATATTGGAAAGCGGGTAAACTATGAGAGATCGGAAGTGGAGTCACGCCCTTAAAATCTGCAAATTTTCTAAAGCATCCAGTTGTTGTTTTAGACGGGAAGGCTCGGAACAAAGAGGCCCAGAAGCGTCGGGGGGAGCAAAGTGAAGGCTGTCAGACCGGAATCTGACCCGCACCCTGCAGGTCTCTTCCGTCTACTAGACTCTACTGGTGTCCCTCGGGATGGGATCAGACGCTCAGGAAAACACCTCTCCGATCGAATGATCGATGATAAATAGAGTTTACTGTAGATGGAGGATGATCTGCAAGATGGATGCGATGGATAACTGAAACTACAAATACAGATGGGTTCTGGGATAAGCCCCACCCGACAGAGGCGGTGACCGAGAGCGGTCACTCATACACCTACATATTTCCATGATATGGAGCTCTTCTTTCTTGATGAATTCGATGTATCCGTAATAAAAATTTTGTCGTGAATGTGTGGGGTTATGGAGGTATGTTGTTCAGGTGCAAGCGGTAGCTGCGAGTTATTACGAGTTAATTGACTCATGCACATGCACTGCGATCTAAAAAGGGTTGTCATAATTTGTAGTTCTGGCTGAGATCTAGCGAACTTTGTGGCGAACAAATGCAGGTCGCATCACGGCGGTGTAACCTAAACGGTGGAAGCTAGATGCATATGCATTACCGTATTATGATGTTTGGGGGCAATCTTACATTCCGCTACCTACCTTTCTACGGGTACTGGCCCGCGTTGAACAGCATACTCCGCACGGAATACGTGGATACGGATCTCTGATTTGCTGATCTATCCAATCAACAAGCTTCTATTGCATTCTTTACCAAGCCAGGGGGTAGTGCTCCGAGTCCGGACGCTGGTAGGGTTCCTGAGTATATCTATGACGTCTCCCTCATTGTGTAGCTGCCATGACGTATACTACTTCACTTTGTACTGCTGCAGATTCCCTTCCCTCCCTCCCTCTCTTCAGTGCCCACCTGGGCAACTCACCGTCGTCGGCTTATCTTTAGTTGCAACATCATGGATTTGATAGAAGTCGTTCCCGAACTCGGTCTCACTTCCGTGCTGCCCATGCTACTAGGTCTAGTTTTCGCAGTCCTCTTGAGCAAATGGATCTTCCGGCTCTACTTCCATTCATTACGCCACGTCCCTGGCCCGAAAATAGCGGCATGTACCTCACTCTGGCTTGCATACCACACATTCATCGGTGATGAGTGCACTACCATATTCAACCTGCACCGTAAATATGGTCCCACGGTGCGGGTTGCGCCCAACGACGTCGATATCGCCAGTGGGGAAGCCATCAAGCCAATCTATGTGGCCAATGGGGGATTTCCCAAGGCGCCCGCATATTCCAAGTATGATATCGATGGACACCCCTCTATCTTCTCCACGCTTACGCGCTCCGAGCGAGGCGCCCGAGCGAAAGCGGTCTCTCCGCTATTTTCTACCGTATCAATGCGGCAATCCGAACAAGAACTGTCCAAAGTATTTGAGGAGTTTGTGGACCAGCTGCGGCTCGAGGCAAAAACGGGAAGGCCGGTCAATGTACTCCATGTGACTCGATGTCTGGCCGTTGATGCCCTGAACATGTATCTATTCCAACGGCCCTACGGGGCTCTCGGGGGCAAGTCTCCATTGCCATCCACGGAGGCATTTGAGGCCATCGATCGATTCTTAACTCTCGCCCCAGGGAAGATTGCGAGCTTGATCACCATGGCTTTTGAGTGGTTCATGGCAAATGAACTCACGGAGAAATCGATGGATTTAACGGACAGCATTGTCTGTCAGATAGTGAATACATCATCGCCCAAGACCGGAAGCTACCAGAGCCGGCTATTAGAAAAGCAATCTGTCAAACAGACGCAGGTTGAGGTCAAAGATCTCTTCTTTGCTGGAGCAGATGCTGCCGGTATGAACATGGCTACCATTTTGTGGTATCTGGCTAAATACCCCGAAATGTAAGTTTTCACCAGTTCGAAACGTAGAAAGGATGACTGAGTTTAACAAACCAATCTCTAGATACTCTCGACTTTGTGATGAAATCCAGAGTTGTGTCCATAAAGGCGAAGATGCCATGTCCTGTGACTACCTCCGCGGCACTGTCCGAGAAGGGCTACGGCTATCATTGGCAAACCCCTGTCGGTTCCAGCGCAGTGTGCCTCAGGGAGGATGGTCCTTTCATCAATATCACTTTCCTGCTGGTACAAGCGTTGGAGTTTCTGCCTTTCACCTCCATCAAGATGAGGATGTCTTCCCGATCCCATCGCGATTTATGCCGGAACGCTGGTTTCAACCGACAGAAGCGATGTTGAACCATTTCTTCCCATTTGGAAAAGGTACTAGGGCATGTCTTGGACAAAGTCTGGGCAACTTGGAAGTGACTATGGCGACGCTGTATGTGGCTCAGTCAGGATTGCTTGAGGGTGCAACTGTGGCGGAAGACAAGATTGAAATCAAGGAATGGTTCAATTGTCGGCCGAAAGGGGGCGAAATTAACATTCACTTGAGCTCTAAGCAAGAGAAAGTCTGTTGAGGATCAATGAGTAAAGTCATGATATAGATCTACCGATATATCCTACCTCTGCTTTCTTTGTGTGTTTTGTTGTGGTTGGTTGTTTCTGAGAGAAAAGGCCTCAGGCACAAGGCTCAGTCAGTCCACACCGATCTAGTTCTTCGATAGTCTCAGCTAGTCTTTCATCTACACATATCATGACCTCTCTCATCGTCCGTTAGTAATTGTGGTGGTCAGAAGCCATTCAGGTAGCTAGAATAGAGAGGTTGAAATACGGCGTTGGAACTTGTTGTAGTTCAGAGGGATACATATGCCTATATATACAACAATTAGCCAAGTTGATTGTAAATCAACTTGGTCGTCTGTATAGACACTTCGGAGCTAATTCCGACGGTGCGGCTTGGTTCCTGATCTGCACCAGCCTCATATCACAACATTCCCCCTCAGGATCGCTTTGCTGGCAAGGTGATACTGGATTAACGCTGTGCAGGCAAGCCTCGGTAAAACCACCCAAAAACCTTCGTGGGAAAATAAAGTGGAAAGAGCGCCTGCCCTGTCACGTTTGTTGCCTCCGAGTCTCCGAGGCTTCGATTCCCAGAAGACTACAGAACTTAGCAAAAGCCGTAGGTCCTAACGGCTTGGTGAGACCGTCAGCGGCCTGTTCCTGAGTAGGAACATATTGAAGACCAATCTCGCCAGCATTCAGCACTGCTCGCTGATAGTGGAATTTCACGTTGAAATATTTGGTTCGTTTGTGGAACTCGGGATTGAGCGAGAGGGCAATAGCGGACTGGTTGTCAGCCATGATGTTGGTGACTGGGGACCGATACATTTGCGTTTCTGCTAGGAAGGTGCCGAATTAGTGAAGGAGTAAAACGATAATTTTATAAGGGATGATGAGGTTAATCTGATCAGTGATAATGAGGAGGAAGGGAAAATAGATGATGGACAGCGAGAGACTTCTCTTCATAGAATAGGCAAAGGGATAATAGAGCCCCAGTTACCAGAGAGTGTAACTCAGGTACGGGCCTCAGGAAGGAAACGTAAGAGCAGGGCTGATGACGATTTTAAGTAATATTGAGAAATATATACACATTCAAGTTTATCCAAATTCTTTCTAGAAGAGCGCTGTAAACAGAATACACATACATATAAGTAAAAATTGCATAAATTATGTAGTCACACGCAAGAGGTATGTTTAGATGGTTTGCACGATTTTGGGGCCCCAATGGGTTACCCAATGGGTTGGGTTGGGTTGTGCCGAAGTCTAATTCAGGAGTTCTAACTTACAGAAATGGGTTTTTCGTAGCAGTGATATCATTATTCTTGAATCTTGTCTACGGATTTTAAGGGAACCAAGGGGCAATTCACAGCACAGCAATGCACTCAATCTCGACATCAGTGTTGAGAGGGAGGGTCTTGACCGCAACACACCTGCAAGGTATAATCGTTAGCAAGTCAAATCACATACGCAGAGTCACGCAGATGATTGCGTAGGCCCAATCACACCGAGTAGAGACAAAAGGAGGAAACATGACTCCAAATGACCCCAACGATAAGAGATCAAAGAGCGGGGTAACTCACGTCCGGCAGGGCTTTACATCACCCCAGTACTGCATGTAGACGGAGTTCATCTCGGCAAAATCATCCATATTGGACAGGAACACATTGACCTTGACGACCTTGTTGATGTCGGATCCGGCCTCCTCGAGGATGTGGGTCAGGTTCTTGATGCATTGGTGCTGTTGGAGCGGTGCTGTTAGCAAATTTAATCCGGTCAATTGGGGGGGGGGGGGGGGGGGGGGGTGCTATAGATCTCTTACAGTGTGTGCCTTGACATCACCATCAATCAACTTGCCAGTAGTGTCCATTGCGACAGCGCCGGAGCAGTAAACAACGCCATTGGCGACGATGGCCTGGGAGTAGATACCGGGGAGGGGCTTGGGGGCCTTGTCGGTGAGGATAGGGGTCTTGGACGACATCGCGAGAGGCAGCTGGAATACGAGCTAGGGGTGAGTCAAAGTGATAGAAAAAGGAGTAGAAGTTGCCCTGGGAGGAGACGCCCTTTATCAACTGAAGCTGCATCCCACATCGGCCCGGATTAAAACGTAACAAGTGGCTCCATATTCGCTGATAAGGCAGAGCCAAGGAATATGAAATAGCTGATGCGCTTTACTATGGACATTAACTGGAGACTCGGATGGATAGCACTCAATATTGGAGATGGGGGACTGCAACAGTACCGTCGATCATTACCCAGAACAGCACACTGTCGGCTTATCAGTTTATCAGCGGTCTTCTCCCCGCATTCCCTCCCACTCTCTCCGTGGGGGTGGACTTGATTGAATACATAGTCTTAGACCCGAGACCATGAAAGCTTAGACTCTGTTATTTTATCTTTCTAACTTTAAAATGACTGCAGGCATTACTCAACCACCGTATCCGCTCCACGAGTCCGTTAAAGACCTACTGGACCCGGAGTATGTGGCATTCTATAACGAGCATGTCATCAATAACCAGCAGGTGCACCTCCGGCCCGTGGAAGCGTCACGGACAAGTGGTGTCTTGATTCCCGGTGCGGGTCCTATGCTGGAGGTGGGTAAGACCCAAGACATCACTGTTCAGCGACGAGCTACTGCAGGCCCAACAGTACCCATCCGTTGCTTTACTCCCAAGGGTAAGACGCCTCCTGGGGGATGGCCGGTGATGCTGTATTTCCACGGTGGTGGTTGGGTGCTGGGTAATATCGACACGGAGAACGTGGTGTGCTCGAACCTCTGTGTACGAGGCAACTGTGTTGTGATTACAGTTGACTACCGGTAAGTCAGCAAAATCCACAGCCTAATCACGCCATACATCCATGGCTTTGAGAATTTGCAATCTAATGTGTCGTATTTTCTTCTAGTCTGGCACCCGAAAACCGCTGGCCGGCCGCAGTCCATGACTGCTGGGAAGCTCTTCTCTGGCTGATTGCAGATGGCCCCGCCGCACTCTCGGTGAATGTATCCAAAATCGCAACGGGTGGCTCCTCCGCCGGTGGGAACCTTGCTGCGATTATGACACATAAGGCGCTGACTCTGTCACCGCCTGTTCACTTCCGAGCCCAGCTTCTGTCTGTCCCCGTGACAGACAACACCGCCACAGTTGAGAACAGCGAGTCATATCGTCGATACGAGCATACCCCCGCACTCCCCGCACTCAAGATGTACTGGTACCGCGACCATTATGTTCCCAACGAGGCTGATCGTGCCAACCCAGAGTCAAGCCCGCTGTTCTGGCAGGGTGATTACTCTCAATTGCCGCCTGCACTGGTTATGGTTGGTGAGCTGGATGTGCTGCGTTCAGAGGGCGAGCAGTATGCAGAGAAGTTGCAGAAGGCTGGTGTGGCTGTTGATTTGCAGGTTATGAAGGGCATGCCCCATCCGTTTTTGGCTATGGATGGGGCATTGTCTGAGGGCAAGAGGTGTATCACTCTGATGTGTGATGCGCTACAAACTGCATTTTGGGCTTGATTGAATGATTCTTTTTTAAATATACATACTGAATGTATCTGCTCGTATATGTGTATCTATACGAGCATTTTGAAGAGAAAGGAATCAGGAGAAAGCGCGACTTGTGTATTATGATCTACTAGGCACTTGGGAAAGTAAGAGGGCCCTATCACCTATAGATGCCTCGGGCACCCATGAGGACCTGAGGTTTCCACAGGTTGGTTGTTTGCCTTTCTTTGTAGTTCTAAACATATTATGACTCTTCCCCTTTCGCCCACTTTCAGTTCAACCTTCTCCTCATCACTTGCTGTCGGTCTTGCCAGGTTGGCTGGAATCAATCACTACGCTGAGAGCCTACCCAGGCTGTCCCCAGGACTAATACTGATCTTGAATGGGATTTAAGGTTAATATATAACACATGCTCGTCCCTGCCAGCAACTACCTATAAACCCAGCTAACACATACTATATATCTCTGGAGAAGTCTTTCCTTCTGACTTCGACAATTAACGACGTCTTTCATCTTTCATCAACTTCTACCCATTTTTCATTAATTCCACTATAAATCCTCATTTATACCGTCCTATAGGAGGATGTGAAGAATATAAGAACAGCATCGGAGCACGGCACTACGATTTGCACCATCTCAAATCAGAAAGTGCTTTTCCATGGATGCATTGGCAGCGCAATTGTGGATCATTCTTCTGCTTGCTGCCTACTGCTTATATCATACCTCACTTGCGTTTCCTACGCGTTGTATCTCTCACCTTGCAGTTTCAACCTCGTCGGTCTTCGTTCACTTCTGCTGCAAATCCATCAACCATCACATATCATGGAAGATGCAATGCGAGACACTCTTATGTTCCAGGTAGATAACCATCCGGAAAAGCGTATGAAACATTTGAGCAGAGGCGGCTCATCATTCATGAATAGGGCTTGGGCCCATTAACGAATTCTACCTTTCGGCCTGCTGCAACCATTAAACATGATCCAATATAGATAGCATATATGGGTATGCTCCTGCAGCTTTCCTCGGGGCTACTGGTAATCCTCTCTTCGGACGTTCGTCGAGAGACCATGGCGAGGTCAGCCCAAAGATTCACCATCTATCAAACTGTGCACAGAACCTGACAGCATCCTGAGGCCATAACTTGCAAGCATTAGCCTAAAGGGGCTCACCGATAAAGGATGAAAGATTTGAGTCCCGGGCCGAAAATGACGGCAATACGCCGGGGACCCAAGACAATCATCACTAGCCATCTTCTATCGTGCCGGGGATCCATAGTTCTGATGATGCTCTTATCAAAGCTGCACGTAGAGACCATACCGATCCCAAACGCCAGTACGGCGTAGCGCCTAACACATCCTCTGTGAGGGCAATAGTGGGCTACACAAGCTTGGTGCATATGCTCTGATATCAAAGTGATGCTAGGCTCATTGGTGGTTGCATGAACTGCACCTATAAAACGAATTGATACGGTATACCCTTACCTGATCTATAGATATCGGTAGATCAATTGTCAGAGACCATGTGATCTCTGTTTGCTCCCAGCATATCTAGGCATCTCCATAGTTCAGTCTCTCTGTCTTTCTTTCCTCCTCACGCTATACAAGAATTTTCCAGAGAGCGTATCCTTCGGTAGTCTCATATATCCTCTTATCCTAAGATACAACAGGATCTTCTGACTATGTCCCAGTCACCTGGGTGATTTCTAACATCCAAAGCATCTTCATTACCCACCAACGGTTTAGGTTGGCCTGTTAACCTGAATTTGATACTGCTCTGGAGCTGTCTCGCAATCCGACGACTGTCTTGTGTTACTAGAGACTCATCAATGCCTGCCTGATTGTGTGAAAGGACAAACGGAACTACTTGTGTAAAAATATCTATAGAAGTCTTTATTTTCTCCGCTCCTGGTCATATAGGCTATGGAAGCAAGTCAGCAAGCAAATAGATAAAATCGGTAGAAATCCTCTAGCACTTCTAGATCGTCGCATCAATATCCTTCACCCGAACCTGAATCTCAACCGGTGACTCGATGGGCCGGCCAGCCGCATCATGCGTCGCATCCCATTCTGCGACATCGGCATTAGCAACCTTTTTGAGGCGATTGCTCTGGACCCCGTCGCCTAGATTGACAAGTTCTTGTCGTAATTTGTAGCCTCTCCATTTGGGAATCGCAAAGGCCCAAAAATAGTAATAGGTGCCGCAGCCAAGAAGACTAGGTAGTGTTATTAGTAAGGGGATGCTTGTGGAAGGATATAAGCCCAGCTAAAGCATGGTTGACTTACATTCCAATTCCTGTCACCGCATACGTTGCATACCAGAAGCTGACATCACCAGCGTACTGACCACCTGCGGGTGGGTACCATGGCATAATAAGGAGGTAGAGCTGGACGAGTATGTTAAAGATAATCACGAAATTCCAGGCCTTGAACTCGGGTTCAGGGAGGTTGACTTTGCTTCGGCGCCAGCGAACAACGTAGATACCAATGGCCATTGCAAGATTAAAGACAGCAGAAGGAATAGTGGTTAAATCGTTGACTATTATGGATTAGCATTGCAAGAACTCCCAGCCGGTTTCTGACAGGGCGGGAGGGAAAGGAAACAATACCGAAAGTGAAAGCGTCTCCAGCAGGGACGGCTAGGATCATCAGCGTGGTCAGAAACCAAATAACGGCGTACGGGCCTAGGGTTGTGCCGAACGGCTTAGTCGAGACCCAGAACGTTGTCCAAGGTAGAACTCCCTGTCGACCGCATTCTCTGATCCGCCGAGATAAGCCAATTATCACCGCTATCATGTTACCGAAAGAAGCCAAGGCAATGAGGAAGTTGAGGCCGCGGACGGCACCGCTGTTTCCAAAGACCTTCTCAAAAAATAGACTTGCAGTCGTTAGATCAGAGGCCGCTAGCTCGCTCTTGGGAACTGTGAAGTCATGTGCAATTAGCGTGGGAATTCTAGCACAGAAGGAGCTATCGGTGACTAACCGGCAGCAAAGAATGCGATGTTGGCGAACATATATAACGCATAAACCGTCGTAAGAGCAGTAGTAGCGTATATTTTGAGTGATCTGACGGGATTCTATCAACGGAAATATCAGTCTCAGTCCCGTGGGACATGAATCTCGAGCCGCCATACCTTGACCTCGTTTGCAACATTGAACGCGTTATTATAACCTCCATAGGAGAAAATAATACGGTATAACGCAGTAGTAAACCCGTATGCAGAAGCTGTAGAGCTACCGGACCATGCGTCTTGAAAATTGGCCCTAGGGTTCTCAACCTTAGTGTTGCCCCCTAAAACAACGAAGCCAGTGACTATAACGAAGAGAAGAGTGCAAATTTTCACAATCCCAACAGCATTTGAGAACCAATATGCGTATTTTGTGTTGAACACCAACGCTGTGCAAGCAGTCAGCGTCATAAGTTCGAATGAAACGATGACTTGCGAACAACATACTCAAGGTAGCAAGACTGTAACAGGCTATAGCAGTGCCTTTTATTTGCCAATTGGTGCCCTCGTGCCCGGAGA
This sequence comes from Penicillium robsamsonii, assembly GCF_028829455.1. Classification (NCBI taxonomy): domain Eukaryota; kingdom Fungi; phylum Ascomycota; class Eurotiomycetes; order Eurotiales; family Aspergillaceae; genus Penicillium; species Penicillium robsamsonii. Next base: position 6,221,661 of record NW_026643219.1, on the reverse strand, counting down.
TGGCGATAAGATACTTGGCCATGACTGTTATGTTTGTTGATTAATATATTGCGACAAATGAAACATGACACTGCACTCACCTGTAGCATTGGCACTTCCAAACGAAAGAATGACGCTCTGGACCGCAAAGGTAGTTGGAAAGAGCCATTTGGGACTAGGATAAGCTTGTTCGAGGAAAACGACTTCTGAGCCCGATCGACTGGGGAAGTACGCCGTATACTCAAGGTATACAGCTCCAGACGTGAGACATATCTAGGGTGGAGCGAACATGATCAGTCCAGGTTTCTTTCCGGTCGTAGAGGAGACGTACCAAGTAGCCCAGGGTCCAAAACATAAGACTGGCGCCAACCGAGCCCGTGCCAGATAGGATAGATGATGCTTCGTCATATTAGCTTGTACTTCTGGGTATGCACGCATTGTGTCGCACTCACGTGTAGAGTAGATACCGGCGCCAATCATCATTGTGATATTCAGCAAGGTGATTGTGACGGGGCCGACAGAGTATCCCAACGGCGAGTCGCTCTCAACTGGAGCGCCAGATGCGTCTTGGTACGTTGTGGCTGCATTATTGCCTCCTGTCTCACCGATATACTTGCCGCCAGCAACTGAGACATGTCCTATCTGGCCTTCGACCGCTGTGCTAAGCACAGCAGGCCGCTTGCTAGATCGCCGCCAACCCATTCGGAGCAATTGCCAAAGGCTCTTGAGGATTATATAAATTTGATAATGATACTTTGCCAAAGAAAGAAGAAAAGAAAGGCAAGGTGACTGGTGTCAAGGGTCCTATCACTCGATATGATGGTGTATGTTGAGGAAAGAAAATAAAGACTGTGCATCGGCTATCTATATATCATGGCACCGAGCCTTTGTCCTTCCCTTTTCCATTTCCGGGTCTCTTGTCCAATACAATGCTTAGGATCTCAGTTGGCGTGAGAGCAACGTTCTGTTTGTGGAGAATAACTATCTCCACATTGGAGTGGCTAATATCACCACTAAGCAGGGACGAATAGGAGACACGCCGTATGAATTTTGACCTTGACGTAGAATTGAATGAAAATTCGCCATCCGGCGTTATAATATCCTCAACAAAAGGACTTAGGCTGTAACTCTAATGCATTGCAAGTGGAGAAAGTATCACGCAATGATCAAGTCTCCATAATCTCTACCGGAGATGAAAGCTTTATATCAGTGAGTACGGAAGTATCCTACATAATTTTAACTAATATGCCTTCTATTATATACACCAGTAGGAGGGCTGTCAAGTAGATATTTACATAAGAAGTTAAATCAACCGTGAATGCTTACGGCTGTACTATTGGTTTTAACAAGTTAAGATGTAGCACGTTATAGCTAGCTAAATGGCGAAAGGAGCTGCAGTCATACCATTCTGCGCAATAATGGTGTCTTATGGGAGACCTTTGGTGCTTAGATTGCTATTTATGACGCCATGCGTTATTGGGATGAGTATGAGCGACGTCTCCAACATATGTATTTCTGGACCTTGAGGTGCTCCGCTTGAACGAGTAAGCGTGGAGTTGAACGAGTTTCCTGAAATGATTTCGAGAGCATCAATAGGAGAATTAGAATATATCTAGAACAGATTCCGAGGTTTTGCCGACTCCCAAACGGCCCCCGCTTAGAGTTCGTGTAATTGTTGAGGTAGAGGCAATTGATGTTCATTCTTGTATACTTGCTTCCCAGCCCCCTTTCTAGGGTTTAACATAGGGATTTCTTAAGTAGCTCTACGTAGCATATTTCCTCTGCCGTGTAGGCCCTTCCTATCTTAGTCGCCGCCGCTTTTGCGAGAGCGCTCAGAGTCAGGCTCACTGAGTAAATTTCAGTCCGGACTCAGACACGTTTTGGGTGGGGTAAGCAGCTCACATGTGAAATACGTTAGCTAGTATCTAGTACTACCTAATAGAAACCATGCGATCCTAACAGAATCTCAATAATGTGATCCCCTAAGGCTTGCAGGGCTTACGTTATTAATGCCTAAGGCAGAGAGGCACTTGCCAAGTATGTGCCGGGTAACTATTCGCTAGGAAGTGGATTATGAATTTTAGTCTACTTGACCGCACTTAGATATAACCAATGACAACCATGCGATTCTCTTAGTATCTCAGCCTAGCGCGCTGGATGTCACATGATGATGGGGAAAGTCGTGCCCCTCTTTCAGCTCGTGGGAGTCTAACAAGGATTCTTGTGATGAACCACACACGAAGCAATCTACTTCATCATGGCATCGATGTCATTCCCTAGCAACAACCATGGCATCCAGGTCGGAGATCTCCATCGACTGAGCAACGCGGATTTCCACCTACCTCCAGGTAAGCCAGGAATAGGATAAGGTCACAATCGACTGACTAACCGCTGCTTGCCACCCTAGAGCGACCGGGAATCCCACCCAGCCCGTTATCGACAGTCCCGTTCAATCGAGATCCTGACTTTGTGAGCCGCGACATACTGCTTCATCGGATTCACGAGAAAAGCTTGGTCCCTGGGTGTAGGATAGCTCTTGTCGGCCTTGGCGGTATTGGGTAAGTGTAGAGCAAACAGTGCATATTTTAATGCTCACAATTCCAAGGAAATCGCAACTCGCCATAGAATATTCCTACCGGGTCCGATCTGAATCGCCTGAAACATGGATTTTCTGGGTCCATGCGAGTAATGAAGCCCGATTTGAGCAAAGTTTCCGGGACATTGCCGATAATATCAAAATCTCAGGTCGTCGAGATCCTAAAGTGAACATATTCAAACTGGTCGAAAATTGGCTTCGGGATGAGAAGATCGGGAAATGGGTCTGTATCCTTGATAATATCGATGACGATCAACTTCTTTCCTCGTCGCCGACGACAAGCAAGGGAGATGCAATGGGAGATCTAATTAACGCCTCGACCAAACCACTATTGGAATATATTCCTAGAAGCTTAAATGGTTTTACTATTATCACAAGTCGGACCAGAGAGGTTGCATTAAAGATAGTCGATCACAAGGACCTTATTGAAGTTAATCCGATGGAGAGGTCCGAGGCGCAAGAGCTTCTCCAAAGAAAGCTTGAACAACCAGGGGAAAGCCGGGAGAGTCGACAATTAGTGGAAGAGCTCGAGTGCATGCCTCTTGCGATCGTACAAGCCGCTAGCCATATCAAAATTCGGGCCCCTCGCTATTCGGTATCACAATATCTAAAAGACTTCCGAAGGAGTGATCGCAAAGCGATGAATCTTCTTAAGAAAGAGGCAGGTCATCTCTACCGGGACTGGGAAGCAAAAAATTCCATTCTAGTAACCTGGCAAATGTCTTTCGATTATATTCGCCACAAAAAGCCATCTGCGGCTGGATTACTTTCTCTAATGAGTTTTTTCGATCGACAAGGGATACCCGAGAAGCTGATTCGGCATCAACCCTGTGATTCAGAGCTCCCTGACGACCCCAGTGCCGGCGAGACATCTGAATATGATGTGGACCCTGAATTTGAGGATAGTATCACAACATTGAGAGATTATTCATTCATATCTATCAGCGAGAATAGCACTTCATTCACGATGAATAAGCTAGTGCAATTGACTACGCGCGCGTGGTTAAGATCTCATGGAGAGATAGACCAATGGAGGGAGAAGTTCATCAGCAATTTATACCGAGAATTTCCTACTGGTCAATATAAAAATTGGGGGAAATGCCGATCACTCTTTCCTCACGTTCGATCAGCGATGTCTCAACGACCAGAATCAGTAGAGTCTCTATTAAAATGGGCCACTCTACTTTATAGAGGTGCATGGTATGCGTCGGAAAGCGGTAACATTACGGATGCGAAAGAGATGGCATCAAAATCAAGACTGGAGAGAATGAAAATACTTGGTCTCGAGGATAAAGAAGCTCTTACAAGTACTGATATGCTAGCCAAAGCATATTCGCTTGAGGGCTGGTGGAGGGAGGCCGAGCAGCTCAACGTGCAGGTTTGGGTGACTCGTAAGACGAAGCTCAGCGCGGACCATCCTGATACGCTGATGAGTATGGCTAATCTGGCATCCACGTACCGGAATCAAGGCCGGTGGGAAGAGGCCGAGCGGCTTGAGGTGCAGGTGATGGAGACTTATAAGATGAAGCTTGGCGAGGACCATCCTGACACGCTGACGAGCATGAATAACCTCGCGTCGACATATTTAAAACAGGGTCGGTGGGAGGAGGCCGAGCAGCTCGAGATACAGGTTTTAGAAACTCGTAGGATGAAGCTCAGCGCGGATCATCCTAACACGCTGGGGAGTATGGCTAATTTGGCATCGACGTACCGGAACTAAGGCTGGTGGGAAAAGGCCGAGCAGATCGAGGTACAGGTGATGGAGACTTATAAGATGAAGCTTGGCGAGGACCATCCTGACACGCTGACGAGCATGAACAACCTCGCGTCGACATATTTGAAACAGGGTCGGTGGGAGGAGGCCGAGCAGCTTAACATGCAGGTTTTGGAGACTCGCAAGACGAAGCTCGGCGCAGACCATCCTGACACGCTGACGAGTATGGCCAACCTAGCGTCGACATACCGGAATCAGGGGCGGTGGGAAGAGGCCGAGCAGCTTAACATGCAGGTTTTGGAGACTCGCAAGACGAAGCTCGGCGCAGACCATCCTGACACGCTAATGAGTATAGCTAATCTGGCGTCGACGTACCGGAACCAAAGCCGGTTAAAAGAGGCCGAGCAGCTCGAGGTGCAGGTTTTGGAGACTTATAAGACGAAGCTCGGCGTAGACCATCCTGACACGCTGATGGGTATGGCTACTCTGGCGTCGACGTACCGGAACCAAGGCCGGTTGGAAGAGGCCGAGCAGCTCGAGGTGCAGGTTTTAGAGACTCATAAGACGAAGCTCGGCGCAGACCATCCTGACACGCTGATGATTATGACCAACCTGGCATCGACGTACCGGAATCAGGGCCGGTTGGAAGAGGCCGGACAGCTTGATGTGCAGGTGATGAAAACTCGCAGGCAGATGCCAGGGCCTGGGCATCTCAACACTATGGACGTCTCCTTGGAAACTGCCGAACATGATAGATATGTGAATCTTGGGGATTCCGATTCATCTATTGAGAACGAGTCAGTGTTTTCTGTTCCTGTCTCTATACCTAGCACCAGATCTTTGGACTCTGGAAGAGGAGAAATGGATTCGTTGTTGATTCAGGAGTTTGCAAACTTGCTGAATGAAGATGGAGTTATGCTTTCGCTACTTTTGATCGGCGTATCAAAAGAATCGATCGGATTTGAGCGGATGCGCAACAATTTTCGGAGACTGCTGAAACACTTTGCGAATAACCTCAAGGCAGATATCCTCAGCGAATCGCACCGAGACCTAAGGAGATTTATAAGCTCATATTCAGTCATGATCACCTGCGAGTTCTTTGCCATGGCACCTATTGACAAGCAACGAAAGATCAAACCTACCGTTCTAGAGGCAGAACATGGAATGCCATCCGTGGAAAAACGCCTAGCTCACCAGAGAAAAATGGAATCCTATCTTCAAAGTCTACACAGTGGTGGCACTGCTCCTCAGATAAGCCAAGGAATTGAAGTACTCGATCCTGACAGTGAGGAAAGTGACCAAGAGTCCGTGGCAGAGGAAGCTGGCGAGGATGAGCCGTATGAGGGATCTTTGCAAAACTTGGATCAAATGAAGCACTTCATTCTGGAAAGCTCTGCCTATCAAATCCTTCGTCGTCGGCTCAAGGAGTTTATTCAACCCTCGCTGAACTGCCGGTTTCGGGATCTAGTGACAAGGTGGTCAAATCCAGGACATAAGAACCATGGCGATGCTGCTCGGTATAAACTGCGGAACCTTGTCACAGATTTACAGGACGTGAGTCCCTTCGAGATTCGATTTGAACGTGACGAGATAGGTTCTCGATTTGTCATATTCATCAGCCACTATCAGCATCTAATTGAGCACTGGACTGGAGAGCCTTGGGATTGGTGGCCGTTACCTCGCTTTCCGAGACCACTGGCAGAATCAGAGACACGGTTACGGTGGATGTGTGTGAGTTTTCAAATCATGGACAGCCTTACACAATAAGGATCTAGCTCTAACTTGTGATCCAGGTATGTGGCGAAGAGCGATGGGCAGAGGTACCAAACACCCTTGCAAAGCGCCTCCAGTCGATAATCAGAAGTCTTCCCGTGGCTACGTCGGCAACCCAAATTACGCAGCCTCCTCCAGAGGCACATACTAGATCTAACCCGAGCCCTTGCAGCGTCCAAAACAACAGTCTAATTTCTGACCAGAGTTCCTATGAAGATCATGGAGTTGAACAGCCGAACGGTTCACCCTCTAATTTTTCGCTTCATCGTCGACCCTCGGGAATCAAGGCCAATATCGCCGACATGAGCATCACTCGACACTGCGTCCTCTTTCTCGCAAAAAAGGGTGGAGATTATAGACTCGCACAAATCTGCGTTAGCAATATGAACTGTTATACCTTCTTCAGCACCATGAATAAGGAGTATTTTCGCCTGAGAGGTGTCCTGCGAGGCTGGTTCAGCGTTTGGAGATACTCTCATTGCGAATTTTACAAAGTGAGTGCTATTGCCTGGTATTTTAGGGTGTTGTTAAACAAAACATCCCAGTTCGAGAAGTTCGATGACCATGAGTTTACGCTCAGAATCAAAGATTCATTCCCTGACCATGCGAACATTGATTACGAGTATCAACCAAGACCGATGGATAACATTCCGCCAATCTCAGAACACGAATTCATGAAAAGTTTCTACGCTTGTCACAAACCACGACCACTACTTCACCTGCACCATGAATGTAGAAAACTCGGGGCACATTCCTCTGACATCCTGAAGTTCCTCCCAAAGAAAAGAACCGAACTAGAAGAGGCAGGCAACAAGCGAGAATATTTCTGGGGGATCTATGCGCGCGAAAACATCAGCTTACGTTGGGTCATTCTCTACAATCTTGTCTGTGTATCACCTTTGCTAGCGTTCTTGTTGGCATGGATTGTACCCCGGGGGTTTTGGCACGGACTTACAAAACCCATCTATCCCGCTTTCCATGATGATTGCGATGCTTTCTCTGTTTTGGAGCGTGTATCTCAGCAGTCTGCAGTTTGGAAAGTCGCATTAAATTGGATATTTTGTATCTGATGAGATATTGGCTAATTCACTCAGAAGAGCCCTGGTATGAATAAAGGCGCCCTTACCTAAAAGTCCATTTACTAACCACACCTTGTAGTTTTTCAAATTTACAGGGAACATTCACCGCATCTGCAGCAACCAGGTGAGCATAGCTTTGTATACTGTACTTGAGGCTGACGAGCGCTGTTCTCTATTCTGCTAATCATAAATGATTTTTCAAACAATTTCTGGGTATGCTGTAATTTCCTAGAATAATCTCTGTATCATAGATTGATTCAGTGCAAATCAAGTGCAGGGTTCAGCTTTGTCATTTTGGTGAATCTCGCTTGCACAAGGTTGATGGCAGGAATTACGGAAGTGATCCAACGGGCGAGCTCGATGGCCGGGGCGGTAAAAGCGGCCAGGGACGGGGCTAAACCAAAACGGGGGGAGGGGTGAGGGGGCCAAACCCGAAGGGGCAAGGGGATGGTGGAAACGGGCAGGCGGTTAAAGATGGCAGAGCGGCGGTGCAATGGGCGCGGTTTCTGGCGCCCCGCTCACCGTGTCAACTAATACCCGGGTGATGTTAAAGCTTAATATCCGAATGCGAACGCCTACCCCCCTCCATCCGGGGTAGTGATTAGAGCCCCTAAACCCCTTTAAACTACGTTTAATTACAAAAGTAAGCTTCGTTAATTAAAGCATTACTTCGTATAAGATCAAGGGGCCCTCTAAGTCTTAATTCCGCCATAAACCAGGTTTTAAGGACATGCCAGTGTGAAGGGCTACAGTTGAATTGATTCAATTGAACGGTGCCTGCATGCTGTTTATCTAAAGCTTAAGGAAATGTAAATACAGGGACGGTCGGAAGTGATGTTGTATCCGCTTGAGGCGGTGAGCCAACGCTGCACGGGCAGAGCCCGGGCTCTAGTATGGGCAGTGGCCCGTTACAGCCAGATTACTATGCAATCCGCCGCACTTCTCAAGAAAGAAGTAAGCGAATTACGCGCCGCTAATGAGAAGCAGAAGCAAAAGTGAGGCAAATGCCGGAAGCAGATACAGGCTGAAGAAGGCCTCTCAATTCAAGAAGCTTCTTAATTAATTATTGAGCTAGTAGAAGCAGCTGAAGCACCACCCTAGGTCGGTTTTACAACCACGTGCGCGGGCCTCGCCAAAGTGTAGTGGTTGTGGAGAAATAGAACATAAGATTAATAGATGCCCAGCCAGATAGATGATTTTTCTGTGTTTAATTTAATGGAGTTTTGGCTGACATATTTTGAAGTTAATATATTAGCGCAGCTCGGTTGCGCAGCTCGCTTACCGAATACGTTACAGCATTGGTAGGATTAATAAATCCTCCGGTATACCGGCGTAACTGCGCCGACAGTTAATTTGTGGCGCCAGTACCCCTCGAATCGGAAACAGAACAAAAACATATCCATCCAACAATTATTTGTGAACCCCTACTTTAACCCCCGCTTATCTTTAATCTATCTGGTTTGCTGCTTGTAATAGATACATTAGCTCTAAATGAGTCATCGGATAATACGCCGTCACACACAATGCTTCCAGATATTGGTGTCATCACCTAAACTCATTCATTATCTTCTCCGTGACTTATGTTCAGATGTACTAATACATATTAGGGCGATGACCGGAAAATTAATATGCTAGTGAATATAAGTACAACGTCCTACGAGAATTAGTTGCAAATTTATGTCTTGTCTCGTATGTGTAATATATATTACAAACTCATAATCTTACTAATCACTGTACTAAGCTTGCAGCACACCGATTTGTTGCGTCTCGCACGTTTCAAGCTAACATGCGATGGTACCACGACATAGGAATTTGCACTTCTTACCACGTTTAGTCGGAGATTAAGGGTACTAAAAATACTCGGCATTCAAAAAAGGGGTGTGGGGCCAGTGCACAATGTGTGGCTTAGACAAAGACCCCTAAAAGCTCTGCCTTTATCTTATTATAATTCTTCCTCTTTCCCCATGATTTGGCCGCTGTTCTGCTTATTTCGTTCTTGACATTCTTTCACTCTCGTATTACTTTTTTTTCCTGTCACTCATTGATCTAAGGATCGTTCCATTCTTCGCCTTTTTTTCTACAGTCTCTCATTTGTGACAGTTGCGGTTTCGCAAATACAAGCTCACTATGAAGTTGTCCACCATTATTGCTGGTGCGACTCTTCTCGCCAGTACTACTATGGCTGAATTGGACCCTATAGTGATCAAGGTACGAGTTCGAGACAAGACAATTTTACCATGCTTGTTCCATATCATGCCTGATATTGGTCGCTGACTTTTTCCTTTCTAGGGTAGCAAATTCTTCTTTAAGAGCAACGATACCCAATTGTACGCGCTTTCCACCGTGCCGTTCTAAAGCCAGATATATTTATTAATTGACATTCATTAGTTTTATGCGGGGCGTTGCTTATCAACGTAGGTTTACTATCATGCTGTTGCTGGAGGTTTCTAAGATTTGACACTCACCAATTCTCTAGAGGAATTACCTAGCAGCAGCACTGCCGGCGTTTTTTACAAGGACATTCTGGCTGATGTTGATGCCTGTAAGCGAGATGTTCCCCTCTTGCAGGAACTCAACACCAACACTATTCGTGTTTATTCGATCGACCCTAAAGCAGACCACACTGAGTGCATGAAGCTCCTCACCGACGCCGGCATCTACGTTGTTGTGGATATGGCAAACCCTGCGGAGTCGATTATCCGTAATAACCCAGCATGGGACAATGCCTTGTACAAACGCTACACTGGTGTAGTTGATGAGATGGCCCAATACACCAACACCATTGGCTTCTTTGCTGGAAACGAAGTCTCCAACCAGAAGAACAACACTCTTGCTAGTGCGTTTGTGAAGGCTGCTGTGCGCGACACAAAGCGATACATCAAAGCAAAGGGCTATCGCACCATGGGCGTCGGCTATGCCACCAATGACGATGCTGATATTCGGGTGGACATGGCCAACTACTTCAACTGTCAATCCGAGGAAGAAAGCATTGATTTCTGGGGCTATAATGTGTACTCGTGGTGTGGAGACTCTTCTTATGAGAAATCCGGCTACAAGGCTCGCACTGAGGAATTCGCCAAGTATTCCGTTCCTGTATTCTTCGCTGAGTACGGTTGCAACCTTGTTCAGCCTCGCAAGTTCACTGATGTTGCTGCTCTATACGGTGACAAGATGACCGACGTTTGGTCTGGTGGTATCGTCTATATGTACTTCCAGGAAGAGAATGACTATGGTACGTCAAAAGCTTTTTCTATTTCCACCGAATTTTCCAGTCTAACAAGATGCGCAGGTCTGGTGACCCTCAAGGGTGACAGTGCCAGCAAGCTTCCTGATTTCTCCGGCTATTCTAAGCAGATGGCAAACGTCAACCCTACAGGTGTCAAGAAATCCGAATACTCTCCTTCCAGCTCTTCTCTTGGATCTTGCCCTACTATTGGCGGCAACTGGTTTGCGAAGGCTAGCCCACTACCTCCTTCTCCCAACGCTGACCTTTGTTCATGCATGGATGCGTCTCTGGAGTGTGTGGTGAAGGATAATGTTTCAAGCAAGAAGTACACCGACCTTTTTGATACTGTCTGCGGCTATGGAGCTTGCGATGGCATTTCCACCAATGCAACTTCCGGTGAATACGGCTCCTACAGCGTGTGCAATGCGAAGGAGAAATTGTCTTTTGCATTCGACAGATACTATCAGAAACAGAAGGCTAAGGGTAACGAAGCCTCCGCTTGTGACTTTGGTGGAGCTGCGAGCACGAAGGCCCCTGGAAAACCCAGTGCCACCTGTTCTACTCTGCTAAACGCCGCCGGCACTGCAGGAACTGGCACGGTCACCGCTTCTCCGACCGCTGGCTCTGGCTCTGGCTCTGGATCTGGCTCTGCTGCGTCCAGTACTGGCGCTGCCCGACCCATGGCAACTCTCAGCAGTGTAAATATCGGCATCTTGCACCTTGGTGCCTACGTCCTGATAGCCTTTGTTACCGGATTCGGCATGATTCTGCTATAGATATTGTCTGAATACCTGGAGATCTACTTTTTGCTCTTAGCGTCTATAAGGCCGTCCGAATGGTCGCATAGAGTGGAAGGAAGACGAATTGAATCCATGCGCTCGACCCGCCCTACCTCGTAGTTATATCGCTAATGGGCTTTCGAGGATCACCCTGGTAAAAGAGCAAAGTGGAAAACGCAAGCAGAGTGAGCACAATCAGAAGCGCAAGAGCCGCATGCCAAAGAATCCTAATTGTAAACCCCTGACTCGATTGAAGAAAATGTCCATCTTTACCCATTGTTTTTGCGCTAGCTTGTAGAATATACCCGTTCGAGTGCCTTATTCCGCTACACTTCCGCCGGGTGGTAATTAGACGGCGATAACACAACACGAAAAATATATCACCATCATCTAAGTAGTGTGCTGGCTCTCCCTTGAAGTGACCAAAGGCATAAACAAGAAACCCACCCGCAACTATTACGCCCGTTCGTGCAACTTGTTTTCTGTGACCTCGATGGCTCTTGCCTTGCCTCTTCTAAAGTACATTTTTTTTCCTTATTGTGCGATGCATGACGTTCGCGAGCCACGGTATGACCAATTTTGTGTTGTTAGTTCGTTCAACCACTCGGTATTTTGGCGTCCCAGCCGAGCCGACTCTAGGTCTTTGAATTGGATCACATATCGATCTTCAAGATACTGTCGCCGGCGTTGCTTCTCTATATTCTTGCCTCATATCATTTCGGACTAAGGACCGGGCTAACGAGCGGTTTCATCTATCGCGTTACATGCAAATGAAAGATATGTTTCCTAATGTGATATAATGGCCCTAGGCAAGAAGGAATCTTTTCAAGTTATCAAAGTTATGCCTTTTGAAAACAGAGGTTAGGGCACATCATAATGCAATTTAATGAGACACAAGATATAAATAAACTTCCGGTGCAAATTTCAAATGACATATTTCACGCTCGTGGGCGTTACGCCGACGCCAAGCACAGCCCAATCTCCAAGTTAATTATGTCCAGGACACGTGTGGTTTCCGTTCGCGCTGTGTTCTACAGTGGTGAACTCATCACCTACCAGACGGGTGAGGCTGCTAGCTGCAGTGCACAATCACCAGATTTCTGCCTAACCTATGGCTTTGATGGCATCAAATGACAGCCTAGAGTGCGTCATGGGTAATCCTATAGGCAGCTGAATTATCACTTTACACTTCACATACAGCATCGTCCTTGGCATCACCTGCAGGGTCCTTTCACCTATCTCTCCCTTCCCTAATATCCCATTCGGCAAAGGAGAGTCATACAGGGATATTCAAAGGTTCTATGCGAACTAGACAAAAAGTACACACAAGGTAAGGCTAGAGTATGCAAGTATGTGTTGTCTAAACTCGTAGTAATACATAGGACTTGCGCTGATTTAAATACCTTGAGGGACTCAATCCAAGTCTCACCAAGCAAAGCAATGGGTTCTATTTGGATCGCAGACATACCTCACCCGGAGTTGACAGATGTGAAGATAGCATCCATCACGAATGTAGAGCATTTGTCTTCTTATAATTGGATGGAATCTTCCAATCCCATTATTGCTGTTCCCGGCTGCCCGCCTCCTTGGTCTCCACCCCAAACCCCCAGAAAAGTGGCCAAAGACTCTGGACTCATTTACATTGCTCAAAACGCGTTTCGTCATTCTAAAAGTCCTCTCGAATCACTTTTTCGCTCGCTGTACACTGAAAACCCTTCATACAACATACACCAAGTTGACTTGATAACTGATCGAAACAACATCCGCAAACTTCTGTCGTTCGTCAATCCAAATCTCTCTGCAAATGGACTGGAGCCTTTCACTATTGAATTGAGGCCATAGGTAATACGGTAATCTTTTGTCGGGCAGAAAACGAAGCACATACATTCATCGGGCCACACGACTTTAGAGGCTACGGTCACGAGTTTGAGAAAGCTTTCACAACAACCCAAGTATCCGGCAGCACTGGACATCATCGGATCATCTCCTATAACTTGGGCGATTCGAAATTCATAGTACGCTACGAGACTGACGCTTACATTGAAGAAGCTTCAAAACTTCAACCTCAAAGTGTGGGTTCGGAAAATGAGGATTTTCTGAACATGATGGAAAATCTGTCTCTTTCGCGACCCAAACTTACTCTCGTCTTGCCACCGAGTCTAAATTAGTGATTCAGAAAAAAGGAAAACAGGTCCCAATTAATTCAACTCTTGAGATCAAAACACGCGTGCCCCACAAGCCTTTCAACATCCAAGACGTTCTTCCACAGCTATGGGTATCACAAACACCCAATCTTGTCCGTGCCTACCACAGTGGTGGCACATTTGGACTGCCGGAAGTCAAAGACGTCACTCGTGAGATTGCTGAATGGGAACGAAATCATGGTAATGACCTTTGGAGATTGGTTGTATTGATTAAGGGAATCATGAGAGTGGTGGGAGAGAATGGTGGGAATGCTGTCGTAAAATATGACGGGCGAAGTGACAGCCTTGCGGTTTTAAAGAGAGAAGGGAGCAGGATGTTACCCGATGATCTTTATTTGAAACTCGGCGACGAAACGGGATCGACTGAAGCGGTTGAATCAAATTCTCGCCAAACAACACTCAAAATTGGGGATACTTTTCACAATATTGACATCTCGACGATACCATATTTATCAGCCTTTATCAGGTTTCAACGTCTTTCCCAGCCGCAAAAAACTGAATTCATTCACCGCAATATTGCTTTGTTTGATGTTGCTCTCAGGGGCTTGGAATCAGGCTATCGGCAATGTTTCCGCTCTTTGCGAGGTGATATCCCTCAGTATCACACTCTCTGTGAAACATATGATTTCCTCAGGGTTGACGTACTTGCCGGACAGTCAATTAATAGTATTTTTGTTGATTTGAAGGCCTGCAAAACCGATTATGCACTCGAGTATAAGCGTTACCGAGCTGTAAGGGGCGATAAATCTCGAGCACGGGATGTGGCATTTCGACTTCTATTTCTGATAATACATGGCGAATTCAGCGATGAAAAAAAGGATCCTGCCATGGTTTACAACGCCGTGCTATTCATTGTCTCGCATCCAGGCACCTTCAAACAGGGCACGAGAATCGCAGTGCGATCGGTCTTTGAGGAGCGCTTTGTCGTGTCCACGAAGCAACGAAGCCAATTGGATCGTTGGAAAAAGGGGAATACTACCAACTCGTCAAGCGACGAGAACACAACCGAGGATGAATCTGATGAGCTATATCTTTCTAACGAGTCTTAGGCCAACAACATTCGTGAGAATGGTTTCTTTGGCTAGGTTGCTAGATATCTCTGGAAGCCGTAGTAGCGTACCTAAGGTTTATTTTCCAGATCTCAAGTCTAAACACCATACCCCCCATTTGTTTATGAGGGCAGAGATAGTTGAGGAACTGTTGTCGTGGCCTGCCGTTGATTCTCAATTAATTGATATCGGTCTCTTGATCAGATTAAATGAACCGATCCAGGAGACATATAAAGGCCTGCCTAATTGTAAGTTCAACAAATATTAGTGGAACAACGGAGGTGGTGATACTAGAGCAATTAAAATTTAACTGTTAGAATATTTAAACATGAGGCCGTTAAAATTGGTGAGAAGGTCGTTTAGACGTTGTCTATGTAGAAAAATTGAGTTGGTTGAATAGGATTGGTTATACATCACCTTCTCCAGGGTCCAAGGCCGAAATAAATGCATTTAAAATTAATGGGTTGGGTGTGCAGCTCGCATGTGACAATTGTCAGTTTCCATAGGAAAAAGGTGTCACTTAACATAATTTGGGGGCCATCGTATGTGATTCAGATCCTTCCCAATAACAATTGTGATGGTCCATTTTTGAGGCCAACAAAAAGCACGAGAGATACGTCTTTATCTAAATTATGGCGTGATGGATTCCGCCAAAACAATATAAAATTACTCACTCGGCCAACACTTTCTTCCTTTCTGAGTATCTGTTCATTTAAGCCTTGAGTGGGCGGTACAAGCTTCTTTTCATTGCTAAGCGATAAGCTGCACGCGCGTATGGATTTGGCCTTCAAGGCCGAGCCTACGGGCACAGAGATTCCATCAGCTAAGAATAATAGGGCTATTGACACCAAATACGCCGATGAAACCCTGCGCATTCTTGAGCTTCATGGAGACTCTGTTGGTCCATTGACAACCGAGAAGGAGAAAAGACTGAGACGAAAGTTATACTGGCATGTTTTCGGGCTACTCTCCACTATCAACCTACTACTCTTTGTGAGCTCGTTACCCGAAGTCCTTGTTTGAAGCCTCTAACCTCTCTAGATTGATAAATCCACTCTGGGCTACGCCGCTATTCTCGGCCTATTCGAAGAGACTGGCATCACCAAGGCTGAGTACAACAATCTTGGAACTTTCTTCTACGTCGGTACGTGATGGTATTGTTGCCCCGCTTATATATACCTTCCCTAATAATCCCGTAGGTTACATTATTGCACAATGGCCGGGACATTATGCCATGCAAAAACTACCATTTGGAAAATTTGTCGCCTCTCTGGTCTTCATGTGGGGTGTTATCCTATTACTTCATTGCGTTGCCACGACGTATGCCGCGCTTGTGGTTCTGCGACTGGCCCTCGGTGCCGCTGAGTCTGTGGTTGTACCTGCAATGGAAGTCACTATCGGAATGTTCTTCAATCGTTATGAACAGTCGTTTCTCCAACCCGTCCTTTGGTTGACGTCGGCAGCAGCCCCTATTTGTGCCGCGTTTATCTCCTACGGCTTACTGTGGAGTCATAGCGCGATCTTGCCTTGGAAACTGTTCATGATTATTACCGGGGGTGTCTCGGTACTTCTTTCTGTTCTTGTTTGGTTTCGGTATCCGAACAACCCTGCCGAGGCTAGGTTCCTGTCACTGGAGGAGAAAATCCACACCATCAGAAGAGTACACGAGTCAAGTCAAAGCTCTATTGAGCAGAAGCAGTTCAAGAAGAGCCAGTTTAAAGAGACACTCCGCGACCCCGTTTCATGGCTATTTACTCTGCAGGCCTTCACCCTAATGATGTCAAATAATCTCACTTACGGACAGCAGAACCTAATCACCAAGGCTCTTGGAGTGGACAGTTTGGGCTCAACTCTCGTGGCTGCAGCAGGTGGCGGTTTCGGTGTCTTGGTCTGTATTGCTGGAGCATATGCCCTGCGGTGGTGGCCTTCAAATCTTGCCCTCCATGGACTCTTCTGGTGTATCCCTGCAGTTGCAGGTGGAATTGGGATGGTTGCTATTGATTGGGACGAGAAACTAGGGATGCTTGCTTGTCTACTGTTGGCTGGACACACCTTTGGTAATACCTATATCATTGCGTTGGGTTGGGCCACATCATCTGCAGCCGGCTACACGAAGAAGCTGACCCGAAATGTTATGTTCATGGCTGGATATTCCATTGCAAACATTTGCTCGCCACAGATATGGGTTCCTAAGGATGCACCTCGCTATTACGGTGCTTGGATCTCCATGATAGTGGTCAGTTGGGTGGGGACGCCAGTTATCCTTTTCGTTATACAGTTCTTGTTGAAACGCAGGAACTCTCACCGTCAAGCTTGGGCTGC
This sequence comes from Penicillium robsamsonii, assembly GCF_028829455.1. Classification (NCBI taxonomy): domain Eukaryota; kingdom Fungi; phylum Ascomycota; class Eurotiomycetes; order Eurotiales; family Aspergillaceae; genus Penicillium; species Penicillium robsamsonii. Next base: position 6,204,940 of record NW_026643219.1, on the reverse strand, counting down.
ATCCTTGACTAGCGAAGAGAGGAAGGCGCATGAGCTTGGAGTAGTCGAGGAGCTTGATGAAAATGGGAATATGATACGCAGGCAAGTTGAAATTGCCATGCTGGATATGACTGATATGGAGAATAAGTTCTTCATCTATCCCATTTGAATGCTACGGGTGTTAAGAAATTGGCGTCATCCAACACCAAATATCTAGGGGAGTTATGGGCCAGGGGAATATATATACTAGCTAGCGTGTCTATTCATACATGGTTGAAACCTTCATCATCCGAGGCGAGGTAAATGCGATCCAGTTCCACCGTGATCTTGAGGATATCATTTGACAATTGGTGGGTGACCAGGACTATTAAACGGTCAGAAAATGTGAGTTACCACGGGAACCTGTGAAGAGCTTCGACTCGAGGGATCTTACTGAAAGAGTGGAGTAGCACATATTCAACATCATCAGTCGAATGAGACAGGATTCGTTCTTGGCGGAAGTGATAAATTTGTCGCAGAAGCTCATCTTCTATAGACTCTATGTTTGTAAGAGCACCTCTACAGGCCCTCTCCCGCTCCACTGACGATGCGATGACTAGATTCAGTCAGTAATTAGAGAAACATAGCTTGATTGCTTGTCTGTAAACCAACGATTGGTTTGGGGTTTTAAGACTTACCAGCTAGCAGATGGCATATATAAGTGGAAAGCCGCTGCCTGACAACAGCGGTATACATGAGAAGAGAACATTGGCCTTCCGACAGCCCCGGAGCGTTGACTAGAATGAGATCCAAAGAATACAGGTTGTCTACAATACGCCTGGTCAGGCGGATGATATTACCGTATGCGGCATCTGGAAAGGGCCGTTTGAACTCGAATTCGGAACGCGCCGATGTCCGAAGACGCTCAAGTTGGGAAAAGAGGCGCTCAATCTCGAGCTTGTCCTGGGAGTTCATGAAGCAAGCGGGTGTGCTTGCTATGGCGATGGTGCTCAAAGGGTCCGATTCCCAAACGAACTGCAGCCGGAGCCATAGTTGATGCAGGGTATTGTTTAGCTTTGTCCATGCGCGAATTGGCCAGATGCCTCGTGTGATGATGATGCCCCAGATACAGCCCGAGGTGACGGAGATGACTCTGTGAAGGACGATTTCGGTGATATTGAGATGCTCTCCGCTGCGATCTTGCTCGTCGCTGTCGGTTTGTGAGTAAGAGTACGCATACAGCACAGAGAGGTTGTAGGTCAGTAGGATAAAACGGCCCATGGGGCCCTGGCCCTTCACAATAATCATGTAAAAGGGACCAAGGGCCATGAAAAAGCCCAGGATTGCGAGACCGATAGCACGTTCACCGACAAGGTACCATGCAGCTATCGAACACAGGGCCCCAAGACATGTACCGATAAATCGAGCAAAGCCCGTAGTGTTCGATGCACCAATAGTCATTGAGCATACCAACATATATGATAGAAGGCCCCATTCTCCTCTCCAAAATAGATAATAGGGTCTCATCCAGGATATAAAAGCGGGTAAGGCATAGATCACTGCTCCTGTTCCTACTTTGAGGGCGAACTTGACCTCGTCCGCACGAAAGAAACCAAGGTATCTCCAACCGTAAGAATGAGTTCTGCTATACAAAGGTTGTTCTGGATGTTGAAGCCCAAAGTGCTCGGAATGCATCACGCCTGTCAAGATGGTGTCATTCGATTCGCCGTGAGGATGGGTTGCCGTCGACGCTGGCAAGGGACATATTAGCATTATGGAGGCCATATACTTCTAAGCATGTAAAAACTCACTTTCAGCTGACTGTGGCCTTTGGTGCCTGTGGTCAGCTTGCCACCACGAAACCCAAATCCAAGCCCATGACCTATTGTTCGGTCTTTCATCATTCTCGGCTTGCATCTCCTCCAAAGCTAATAGGAAATACTGCATTTGTTCAGCGAGTTGAAGAAGAGATACCGAATAGTAATTACAGCTAGCGAATATCTCTTCAAAGCAGGCATTATTTTCCTCACTCAGAGAGGTCATTATTTCTTTGCTTGATAGCGAATGCAAGGTGGCAATTCTATCGCCTCGATAAGTCTTGATTGCTTCGTCGATACGAGGGCGAGCTCCGCTATCCACGAAGATCTTGTAATCGGGAGCAGGCCCAAAGGACAGTTCTTGGAAGATGATTCTCAGAGTAGAAACTAGAAGATTCTTCAAGTCATTAGAACACACCATGTTAGGCGTTTGCTACGGGCCATTGGAGCTTACCATAGAAGCTTCAAGTCGGGATTTGAAGTTTTCGAAAACTTTGGCCTCTGAATGGTTCAAACGAATATCTCTTCTCAATAATCTAGACTCCAAAGCTACCGCGCCGCGTAGAGCCCCTAGACGACGTGTGATTTCCTGCATGAGATTCACGAGGCGTTTTGCAACAGAATACTCTCTCTCTGTACCCGCGACATAGTGCTCAAACTTCGACTCGTTGAGCCGATTTTTCATTTCGCCAAATGCTTTGTCGTGCCGCGCCGACAGCTTAGCAAACGGTGCTTCCTGTAGCACCTGGGTGGACCCGCTAATAAAGGATTCAGTGGTCGTTATCAGCATTGACATCGTGGTTTTTGTCAACGTTGACAGATTTCCTCGGAATTTCTTGCGCGCAGAAGAAGGTAATATCGAGAGCGATACAGCCGCCGCTATCCCGACACCCAAAATAACCATTCTTAGGACCTGAGATATCTTGTCGAAAGAAAGAGCACCTTTTTGCACCGCACCTTCCCTCATAATGACAAGAATCGAAGCCAGCGAAGCCAAAGAGCAGGCAATATTGACTAGGGGATCATCCATTTTCTGCTTAAACCAGCCAATGCATCCAAACCCACCAGCCACAAAGACTACCAAGACGACCACATGACCCAATTCAATCATATTGTACTTCTCGTGAAAGAGAATGGTAATCCACATGCTCGATAGCGAGAGGACCGCAGCAAAGATAAAAGCGACCAAGGCACATATCAGTGCTTTGTACATGCTGCCTTGCGATCTCGCTGGATGAAAGTAAACTGTGATCGTGGCCACCATGTGCTTACCATTTTGGTGACCTAAGGTATTTCCAATGATGGGTGTGAAGACTGCTAGAGAGGCGAGGAGATATGCGAGGCCGCATTTGAAGATTCCCACCCCCTGCTCTGAACGGATGAAATCACGTGTGTCGCTCCATGTTTTGAGTAATTTCCGAATAATCCATGCTGTAAGCGGCTCTTGCTCGAAAACTTCCTGGTCCACTATGAAAGGCTCTCGTTCCTCTGCGTGATCGGCGCTAGAGCGCGCAGTGACGTCTTCCTGTAGTTGGCCTGATATTGAGTGTGTCACACGGGGCTGTGGAAGTCAGTACCACCTCAGATGAACTGGGATGAATGAATATCAATACCTACCCAGAAGTTCAACAAGGCCCTGGGGATCACCACTGAAAGTCTGTTCATCCTAACGCTAAGAGACCGGAATCTCCACCTGGGTACTCTCCACTTTTGGCGGTTCTCCGGAATTTAGGCTACCGCCTTCTTATTGCCGATGACGTCACTACTGCTTTTTCTTTGTCTCTCTAACCTGGGCACTGCACTTTTAACCGTCATATGCAACAATATATTCAAGGATGACTAGGCTGTGTAATATTGTCCCCATGACATTGGGGCTCGTCTACCTGACACCTTCTTAACAGTGACATTTCAATCGCCAGACCAGGACCAAACGAGGTAGCAACAACATGCTCCTTTTTGCTTTCCGAACGAAGCCGATCCAAGACAATCAAGACCGAAGCGCTAGACGAGTTTCCCCGCGTGCGATATATCTCCCGACTTACGTGCAGCTGGTCTTCAGATAATTGCAAGACTTGAGCTACGCCATCTATGATTGCCTTTCCGCCGGGATGCAAGGCCCAGTCGAAATCTCCAATCCCTAACGATCTCAGCAGTTGCCCACCCGCTGTTGGATGACACTGTATTTGTTTCTCATACGAGGGAAGAAGTCTCTCAAACATCGGTCCGATCGCATGTTTGGTATATTTGGGAATATCTCGATCTAGTGTAGCTCGATAACCTATATAATGCCACCAAAGCTTGGTGTGTATGATTAGTCTCAAATATATCTTGAAAGGGCACATGATGGCAGACAGACCATCTATATCCGCATAAAATGTCATATGCTCTGCGGTATCCGGAATCAAATCATAACCCCATTCCAGAAGCTCATATTGAGGAGTGACTTGCTTGTCCTGAGCCATAGCGTACTCGTTACAAAGAACAAACGCGGCCGCAGCATCTGAGAACAAGGCCGCTGCAATGTTGACTTGATCAGAATCTGGACTTATTGTTGCCAAAGAGAGATATCGTCGCACATTAGGCGTACACAGCTCACAAGCGAATGCCAAAATGCGGGCCGGTTTCCGTCGAAAACTTGCCCCACCGGATATCTGCGCTGCGGCCCGCAATATGGACAGCCCACCCGCACACCCGACGCCATGAAGAAGCATGCGGTCGACATTGGACGGGAGGCTCAGTTTTTGGGCTACTAGAAAGTCGTACCCCGGGTTACCTTGGTTGGTACAGGTAACCCCGATCGTATGGGTGATCTGCTGGGGAGTGACGCGTGCCTCTCTGAGAGCCTTCTTACACGCTTCAACGGCAAGGTCGACCCCGGCTTGACGGAAGAACTGGTCAATTTCACTGATTGAGGGTGGGTTCTTCTGCGTTGCAAATCCTACCTCATACGGTCGGATTGCAGATCTGGTCTCGATGCCCGTTGAGCGGTTGACCTGAAGCAGCTTTTTGATTCTAGATACAAAGAATTAGACAATTTCTGCGGAGCAGTTTAAGTTGAACAGCTTACCCTGGACGGCTCACATCGTGAAAGCGCGCTACAAATTTCTCAAGATCATCGGGCCCCAGCAGATAGGGAGGATATTGCGATCCCAGTCCCGTGATGTACAAGGCCGGGGCTAGTGAGTTGGGGTCCATGGTAGTCTACTAGACCTGGGGAGATGAATTCGCCTATAAAAAGTGGGGGAATGCGGATGATAAGGGGCGAACGCAAAGGGTTGAGTTGATCCACCCTAATCTTAGCGGGTTTCTGTGGGTTTTTGTTGTGGTGAGATTGAACAGCTTTATTCCTGAGATCCAACTCCGACCAGCACTCTTGCCAAAATGTGTAAAGAAAATGGCTGACCTTGATGCCCTGGAATACCTCCTAATCAATCATTGATCTCTTGCAATACTCTGGGGCTACCTCTGATTTGCAACTGGACTTGACTTCAACCCTGGAAGGATGTTGATATCCATACGTCAAGTCATATAGAAAATCTCCCGAACAAGTCGCCAAGGAAACGAGGTAGAGAAAGAGAGTATGGTCAAGAGCGATAGTTTCGGGTGTCATTCTCGCAGGTCGTCGTAATCTGTGTGTACACTCGAACGTCTCGCAGAAGCAATTTCAGACGGGGAGGTAAAAATCAATGTTTGTTGTGTTCAATATCCCGAAATGGGCATTTAAATAAGAGGAATCGATTTGCCGAGTTCCAAAATTGAAAAGCCACTCATCTTCGCAGCATTTAAAGCCCCAAGTGCCACGTCCGGAATCGTCGGGTCCGAATCCATACATACAAAAAGGCTCAACTTGTCTAAATGGGGCAGCTTTGTGGCCCGACCATCTGAAAGACCGTCGATCAGATGAGTGATGCACTTCAGATGATCATCACTGAATGTATTTAGATACAAGTTGAGCGTTTCAATGGACGCTGGCAACATTTCAGTTAGTTTCGGCCAGGCTGGACTGCCGGGAACTGACTCGCATTCATCCCAGTCGATGTATCCCGTCGATGGATCATATGGGGGATTGCACAATGTGTCGATGTCCAATTCAAGCACAGCCAATTTCCGAAAACGAGTCATATCCACCAGTGTGGCTCCTTTATTGCCCCAGCAAGTGAATATTGTCACCGACAATGTCTTCAGATTCTCCGCACAGATATTCTGCACAATATCCAAAAATGCACCAATGTTCCAGTTATGGCCGCAGCCATGCCACTTTGTTTCATGAGAGAACTCAAAGATCTCTAGGTTTGGAATTCGCGAGAGTAGCTGTGATACCTCCTCCGGACCGGCGACACTCATGTCTAAGCTTAATTTCCGCAAGTTTGTGCTATAGCATTCAACCAATGGGTCAAAGGGAATTCCAGTGTAACCATCATCAATAAAGAGGCAGCTGGTCAGGGAGACTTCTGACACGGAATTGATCGCCATGAATGGTATAAATGGAGTCAATGAGGATTTTTCTTCATAGCCGTTGTCACGAGATGGCTTCACTATGGAGAGCTTTGACAACGGCGCATCAGGAAATTCCTCGACGTGATTTGCACGGTGCATAATCAGCTCGAGTACCGGCCAAAGATGTTTATTGGCCAAATTCCTTTTATCAAAGGGATATAGTTCATCCCAACGTGGGTGTAAAGCCACCTTTCGCACTTGAGATAGCAATGTCAGGAGAAAAACATCTGCATATACCGTGGACCGTTGAATTCCTCTAATCCAATCATCGGGATCCCCTTTGAAGGCTTCAATGAAGGGCGACCTAAGCACCAAGTTCTTTAGAGTCTCCGGCACCTCGGCCTCCAAAGGGCCTGATACCTCTTCCTCTTCATCTTCATCTTCATCTTCGTCCTCATGATCCCTGAGATTGACAGATTGTATGTATTGTGCCAAAGAGTGATCCAGGGCGATCTGTTCCAATAGCCCTCGCGTGGTTGTGATTCGGATGCCTGTTTCTTGGGTAATTTCATCCCAAGATTCGCCTGAGTCGGATTCCTTTGCCCCTTCTAGACTTTTTTCAACTTTCTGCGAAAATGTAAAGTTTCTAAACCGTTTCCTTCGGGTAGCATATTCCGCTCGGAAAGGGGTGCTTGCTGCAAACAAATCTTTACAAGACAGGGCTGTTGCTTCAAAATCCACCGGGATCGTTTCTTTTACGATTAGCCCCAGAAGTTCCAAGGGAAGATCAAGTAGCGACGGCATTGCTTTATTAGAAGATGAGTCTTGCGTATGCGTAGGAGGAAAATTGGGTTGGCGGATGATATTGAAGGGAAATAAAAAAATACCACTAGGCCACATAAACCCTGGTTCCTGCCTGGAGTGGCTCCAGTTTGACAAATAACAGAACATGATTGGTTCCAACAGCCCCCGGCCCCCTGATGTCCGTGCGTCCCCAATACTCTGTGTAAAGGGAAAAAAACATGGCCTCAGTACTAGGCAGCAATCCGAAATCAGAGAACAGATCTGGAATCTCAGTGTAATAAGAATAGAGCTACTCTTGTCTTACTGCCCCTCTTGACGGTCATTCAATATTACCGACCCTGAGATATAGCATGCCATGCACAATTGGTCATTTTAATTCATACACAAATGGGTAGATCAAAATTACGGCGTTTTAGATCAAACGCTATTGTGAACACCCTAAAGGGCAACAGCAAGGCGCAAGAAGTCAACCGATCCAGCAACACCCATAGCTACACCACCAGTGGGGATAGTGTGACCACCGGTTGGGCGCGCAGACGGAAGGTAGTCGACTGAGAGCTGGAAGCAGCACCAAATGTAACAGAGGCATGAGTTGAGGCATACGTTTTAGTGGAAACAAAATCAGATGCGCCAGCAGTAGTAGCCACGGCAGTTTCAGACGCACGCTCAGAGGAAGTAGTGCCCATAGCAAGAACCAAGTGCGTTGAGGTCACCAAGCTCAGTAACCACCGCGTTGATGCTAGCTTAGAGGTCGTTATACCAGGCTGGATAGGTGCCAGCCGCGGCAGCGCTGGCGACTGAAGCTATTGCGGCGGAGTTCATATACTCCCAAGAAGCTGGAACAGCGGTCTCCATAACGCTCATGTATTCATTGGCGATTGACATCGCTTTGGGGTAGATCGAGATTGATTTATTGGAGTCATTCGAGTTGTTAGTGTTGGAGGAGCTGGAATTGTCCGAGTAGCCTTCCGAAGTGACTACAGATGTACCTTGATTCTTGTATGTTTATGTGAAAATGTGCCCCAGCCTGGATTGCGAATCCACGGCGAGAATGGGACCAGTAGTTTCCCCATATTATTAGAATTCTACAGCCTTGCCTTCCATAGTTTCTATAGCTCATAAATATATTGTCTACTCTTTGTGGTATCTTCTACTAAAACCTCATCTCTCTGTAGATGTGTCTGAGTCTCAGGAGTTCCTCGAATCCTGTGCTGCGGCCGACAATATTAGATTATCTGGCAATGTCCGTTTCTTGCATTATAGCATCCTCCGTGGCCTCTCTCTCCATCTTGCGTACTGTCTTTTTTTGTCAAGAAAGAATAGTCATTGGGGACCACAGGCCCAGATGATATTGATTGATTGGATAGATGCGATGAATATTGACTGAGTGGGGGTTTTTTGTCCACATAGAGCGATGGGGACAAAGGGAGGTCTGATACTGCAGGCAAACAGTGCCTTAGTTTATAGGTTTATCAGGTCAGCTTATTTATTTCCAATGAGCAATAAATGACAGAAATCTCGAATCAAAGCACACTCACATGTTGTCTCGGTATTTGAATGCTTTGGACCTCTCTTTTCGATACTCGCGAGCCTTCAGGAAGATGTGGGAACACCAGTGTATTTATTTTGCGGTATTGTAGAAGAGTGTGGTTGTTTGATCAAAGATTGTGTCTTTTAACACTCAATTCAACATCCGCGAATTTTCTCATACATGGATTCTCGAATTATTCTGATACTTGATTCTAACCCTATATCGAACATCGAGGGGCGAATTCATTGTGCATCATAATTCATGCTTGATTAGTGCGTTATCATTCATCACAATAGCTTTGTGATATTATCATAGATGCGACTGGAAAATGGTCAATTGGCATTGGCATTATCATAGCAGAGGCAGAGAGATATGAAATTAATCGTAAACAGAGCGTGAACGCGATAAGGAGGTGCGACTCTAGTTGTGGAACATCATCATCATGATGAGGATAATTGCAATATATGTCTCGGAGCTTGCATTTACCAATATTTCGGTGACCATAGTCATGTTTCCGCTGCACTGGCGTTAGATCAGCCCAGGAAGTAAGCATCCAGGTTGAAATGCTTAAATCTAATAATCCTATGGAGTATATAGCCGGGCAGCCTAGTCAGAGGGACAGTATAATACATGTTTTATCACGAAGAACCTTCCACAGAAGATCTTGCCGATGAGCTCGGAAATTGAGTTTCCACTTGGTTACTTATACTGTGTTTCGTGGCTTATGGGTGGCTACTTTTTCATGGTGGATATTTTCTATCAGTATCCATATCCACTTAACATAAACACGAAATGATGAAGTTGTCGCTGTCGTTGCTTTGGCCATACTAAACTTGGAAGCGATCGAGATTTAGTACACCGGAGAGGCCGGCACATCGACAATAGAGCCGAAAATTGAATATTCTAGATGCAAACGACAAATGTATGGTTCCTAGCATAGCGTAAACAAATAAAACATTTTTTTAATTAGGGTTCGAAACCGGTAGTTCTTAGAGTTTGTGTGTTATGTTCATGGAGATAGGGCTGGAATGCGTATAGAGAGGATCCTTCGATGATCCACATGGATCGCCCCCAGTTTCCCGCCCGAACATGATTAATATACTGATATAACCTACACTGGAGGAACCCCTTCGGCTGGATTTGTACCCGCATGGGGCTGGAATTGACTTTGTATTTTGTCATCTCGGCTACGGAGTAACTTGGATAGCCTTGGAGGCGGTCGCGGCTTATGGGAAATGTGAAATGCACACTTCCAAGATTGGCTAGTGTATCAATAATAATTATTACAATAATAATAGGTGAGCAATTCAATCAGGCAGGATGAGTGGCGTCATTGTCGCCTAAAAAACCCTTTTTAATGGGTATATCTCCGAACCATGCATACCTTGCATACACCGGAAAAATAAAAAAAAATGCAACGTGGGGGCCATCCAGAGCAGATTCTCTGCACAGAGTTACATTTTCAGCTGGAGTTAGGTAAAGGACCAAAGAGGAACTAAAGTGGAACTAAATAGGAAGTAAAAGATGAAGAGGCAAGTGAGACACTAATCTTAAACTGTTCGTATCTGCTGTACTTGCTGTAAGCGAATAACAAAGGATGATCCGGCCTCCTCCGGATCGACACCTGTGATTGGTGTGCCTGGGGATTTTAACCCCACACTATGACCCCCGACGGTTTAGCGTAGGCTTATTAACTTTTAGCTCCGTCGGTTCTGATCTCCTTGTTTTTCAATTCCAAGATTCTTACACCTCAGACCATATATCCACGGGCTCTTACACTTCTAGTATTTTCTTGATTTTAGCACTTAAATGAATACTCCTTGCACTTTCCTGCGTACTATGTACCTTCCTGCATCCATGTGTCCAACTCTCGGATATTTAGTGTGTACATCCGGCATACAACGGCCGGTGGGTCCCGAGGGCGCCCGTGCTCTAGTGCCTAAACCACGAGGTGTGATTGGATTTTATATATCGGGCTAATAACTCTGCTTCAGTCATGACCCTGGCTCCAATCCGGCTAGACCCTGTTAGGGTCTCTTAGCCTCTTTCATGCGGCTCTTGCACTATTACCGCACCGAGATAGGCCGAAACAGGCACGGAGGCCAGCACGTACCCCTCCTCAAAGAAAGCCTGGATGACTTACGGCTGACCTATTTCCTCCTCGGATGGGACTCTTTTACGCCACTGGCGGTATGGCCATATTACAGGTCATGCGTTTGGCCTGTGACCAGTCTGCAGTGGAAAGGTCGCTTCCACGTCGGGGTTCCTACCCGGTTAGTCTTATAGCCGTTGTGAATAGATCCTGTTGGCCCCCGGGTCTAGTGTTCGCACTATCAAGCTTCGAATCCACTTTGGGACTCTGCGTTAGATAGCCCTGCACCGGTGGAGTGAATTCGGAGTAGCACTGACCTGTGAATCGTCGAGTCATCCGGATATCACACACCTCATTTCCACGCTTTGATGGCTCTATTCTACTTTCTGATTAGTGTACGCTATGTCGGAGGTCGGCATATTCCCCAGGGGGCGGAGGTGAACTGGCGTTCGATGTATTTCAGTCTCTTTTCCCCCAGGAATTGCATTTTCCTTTGACCATCAACACTCTCATTTTGAGCACTTTGGGAAACTTCCCAAGCAGATATTTTTCTGCGTCCTCTCGTTGTTCGCGAGCTAACCTGCCATTCTTTTTATCGGGTTAATAAGCAATTTCTATTGCATCTAATTATTGCATATAAACTACTACATTCATTTTAGTCATGATGTTCAAGTCTCTTGCCGCCGTGTCAGCGGCTCTCTCACTCTTTGCATCGTCTGCTGTTGCTGTTGATCCCAGCCTGAAGAATAATGTTGCTGTCTACTACGGACAAGGTGCCAACCAACCCCGTCTCAAGCATTTCTGTGAACAGACTACGTCGGACATTATCAACATTGGGTTCATCCATGAGTTCCCCAAAAAGGTGGGGGACTACCCTGGTTCCAACTTTGGCAATCAGTGTGATGGTTCCTTTTTCCCCGGCACAGGATTGCTTAAGGGTTGCCACCAGATTTGGGAGGATATCCCTAGCTGCAAGGCTGCTGGCAAGACAGTCCTGCTGTCTCTCGGTGGTGGTTCTGCCACAACCCAGTCTCTCAAGGACGTGGCTACCGCAGAATCGTTTGCGGATTTCCTGTGGCACTCCTTTGGTCCTTACGATGAATCGTTCTCTTCGTTGACGTGGACCGCGGCCATGAAGGGCAAGCTATACCCTCGCCCATTCCTCAATGTCGCAGTCGATGGATTTGATTTTGATATCGAGTACAATGGCAATGTTGGTATGTTTCCCTGATGCTCAACCTTAATGGTTATACCCACTCTAACACCTCTGCCTAGGATACGCTGCCATGATCAATCGTCTGCGCAAGCATTTCGCCGCCGCACCCAAACAGAAGTATTACATCTCCGGTGCTCCCCAGTGTCCCATTCCGGACAAGCAGCTCGGCGACGCTATTTCCAAGTCATGGTTTGATTTCATCTGGGTTCAGTGGTACAACACCCAGACTTGCTCTGCTGCCAGCACGGTTACCGGGAAAGGCAAGTTCAACTTCAATGAATGGGTCACCGTCATCGAGAATAGCGCCAACCCTAATGCCAAGCTGTTCATTGGTCTTCCTGCCTCGAAGGCTGCCGCCAACGACGGATTCTACCTTACTCCTACCCAGGTGAAGCCCCTTATTCAGACTTATGTGAAGAACAAGCACTTCGGTGGTGTGATGCTGTGGGAGGCCACTGCCGGTGACAACAACCTCATCAACGGAAAAACATACACTCAGCACATTAAGGATATCCTGTACGGTTACGCTCCTCTTCCTCCCAAGCCTACAACCACCACCACCACCACCACTGTCAAGCCGACCACCACCACTAAATCCTCAACCACCACCACCACCACCACTTCCAGCTCAACCACCACTTCTAGCTCGACCACCACTTCCAGCTCGACCACCACTTCCAGCTCGACCACCTCGTCGACCCCGGTCAGCTCCTCGACCCCGGTCACCTCCTCGACTACTTCTAGCTCGACCACCACTTCCAGCTCGACCACCTCGTCGACCCCGGTCAGCTCCTCGACCCCGGTCACCTCCTCGACTACTTCCAGCTCGACCACTACTTCCAGCTTGACTACCACTTCCAGCTCGGTGGCTTCTAGCAGTTCTGTGACCCCCTCATCCGGCCATCCCATTCCCAGCCCCACCCCCGGCCACAGCTCGCACGGTGGTCACGGCCATGGACACCACACCCACACTCACCACCACTCCCACACAACTCCCCGGGTCTCGGGCTCTTCCAGAACTCCTGTCCCTTCTGCGACCGAGTCTGGCGCCTCTTCCACCGATGAAGGTGCCATCCCGACCGGTGTCCCCGGCGACAAGACAACTACCGGAGGCTCCAAGCCTACCGGCGGCGAGACTACCACTGGGGGCTCCAAGCCCACTGGCGGCGAGAATACCACCGGAGGCTCCAAGCCTACCGGCGGCGAGACTACCACTGGGGGCGCCAAGCCCACTGGCGGCGAGACTACCACTGGAGGCGCCAAGCCCCCTGGCAATGAGACCACTGGAGGTTCCAAGCCTACTGGCACTGACTCCACCACAGCCCCCGCTGGTATCACTGCCACTCCCTCCTTGCCTGCCTCGCCTTCTTCTTTGGCTCCGGGTACCACCACAACTATCATTGTGACCTCTTACATTGATATTTGCCCCACCGGTTTCACCACCATCACCACCACTATCACCAAGACCTACTGCCCTGGTGATGCCACTGCCACTGCTATCCCCACTGGCACCGCCGAGATTACCGCCCCTACTTCCGGCCCTGCCACTTCCACTGCCTCCATTCCCGAAGGCTGGACTACTACCGTGACCGTCTGCACCGTGTGCGCCGCTACCCCGACCACCGTGACCCTCACCAAGCCCGCTGCCCCTACTACCACTGAGGTTGTGTCGCAGCCCACCGCTCCTTCGGTGCCCGAGGGCTTCACCACCACTGTGACTTACTGCAAGCACTGTGGTCCTACCGGTAGCAGCGTCACCCTAGTTATCCCGATTCCCTCTGCTACGGCCATTATCCCTGCTGCCAGCTCCGCGGTGGCATCTTCTTCCTTCAAGGCCATCCCCAGCGGAGGATTCCACGCCGGTAGACCCTCGTCAAGCCTAGTCTTCCACCCTGTGCCCACGGCCACTGCGGACACACCCGCAGCGCCCACCGGCAACCCCGTGGGCGTGTCCCCAGTCTACACTGGTGCCGCCTCGCGGGCCAACGTGGCTGGCCTCGGTGGCGTCCTCGCCGTCGCCCTTTCCATGTTCATGATGCTGTGAAGCTGCCCGCTTGTCTGGACAGCATGATCTCATCATCTCCGCGATATGATTGATCTCACGATGCTGTTCTCAATAAGAACTGGTAATTACTAGCGACTGGTTATTTTTTTTTTCCTTTACGATATTGTCTTTATTATATTCTTTTTTATCCGATCTCCAGTCTCTGGAGTGATTCAATACCTCCTGGTCTCTTTTTGTGATTTACTCAGGCCAGTAGTGATGAGACCCTCGTGTCTTCGGATTGAAGTCTTGCGAGTGGTCGAGTCCGTTTGTTCTCAACCTCCTAATGATATCCATTTCAAGGTGTCGCCGTCGAGTCTGACTTATTTTTCATTTTATTTTTTGCTGTGTACAATAGACAGAGATGCACCTTGCATTAAAATGCCACATTACCTTATACTTGTCTATAACCCATAATGCTATCTCCCTTTCGACTAACGCATCTTCCCTACTAGTAAGGGGCTTTTCCTCTTCCCCTCCTAAACATTCCAATTTCCAACCTTCAACCAGCAACCCCTGTGCTTTAACACATGGCAACTGGTTCTACTTCTAAGGACCGATCCACACATGATGGTTTGGTGCGATTATCAAACCAACCACGATGACTCCGCAGGCATCGCCAGTATGATGGCATTTATAGTGCTACAGCACCAGAAAGCTGATCAGCGCACAAACCACCGATCAGCCGACTGGCACCATGGGTCAGGACCAAGGGGCCAATATAAACCGCCTCGACTTCCTGCGGCACTTCGAGACACTCAATGCGGCACTATCTCTAGCCGCCCCATCCTCGACGTTCTTTACAATCGAAATAAGATGAGCGCTGTCCCCTTTTCCAAGTACCCGCTCAACGTGTCCCGTTTCGATTTCGTGAAGTCCAATCGACGGACACGCACGTTTCCTCGATTCTTGCTCCAGTTGTTCCCTGAAACACCCCTACTCGGAATCGTGATATCCACAGAGTTTTCGAAGAACTGGAGAAGATATCTATACCAAGGAAACCAGCCACTGCTCCTTTATCGACTGGATAGCCAAGGGAGATGATAAATTAAATGTTTAATTTATCCAGAATCTCAGACGTCGAGATAACCCACCAAAAAGTGCAGTATTGACTAGTGATGTCTATTTAAGGCCGCGCGTTTATGCTGAATTTGATCATACTTTTGATACAGTCAGACTTTTGCCATTGGAGAATACCAATTTGATGTTCCGCGCCTCTATATCTAGATAATTGTTCTCTTCCCCGATAGGAGGATCGAAATCAGTTTCACCACTTTGCTCTAGAATCTTTCTCGAGCCCTAGTCCGAAACACGCTCATCCGTTTTTGACTTGGTTTAGTTTCAAGTATTGAATTGTGTTGGAAACGATTATCACGTAACAGATGGTTGCAGAAGATATGGCGAGGAATGGTCGGGGGTGCAGAGGCCATTGTGGACGATTTTCTGGGCTGAGTTCGCCAGACTAAGGGAGGACTGGACTGACAAATCGACACAAGAAATGCCAGGCGCGAATCCGCTGTCTTTTTAAATCATTTCTTCACCACGGCACATTTCCACATAAGCAAATATTGCCGCAACGGAGCCCGCGGGTTCCTCCGCAGGTATCTACTGAATCTGGTGGGGATTTTCGGGTCTATCCGCACCTGACCGAATGGCACTCTTGATTCTGGCTCCGGCTGGGTTGCTATCTGTACCAACTAGCGTCCATAATTCGGTGTCCGCGGACAGCGTCCGAACACTTATGGCTATTCTGGACCCAATATAAAAAATATAGATTTTCTTGCAAAACGTTACGAAACCCCTTTATTTGCCATCATCTTGCACTGAAACTAATCTTCCTTCTACGACACCACCGCTTTCCATGCCTACCTTGGCACTTCCCGGGGGCACGTCACCCAGCCTCGGCCGGGCCATCGTTGCGGCTGTCATAGCGAACCGATCGACTTCGCTATGGAAAATAGTTATCCTTTCGCGCTCTTCCCAAACTCCTACTTGGCTGCGTGCAATCGACCAAGAATCAACACGTACCACCATCCGCACCGTCGACTATCTGTCCATGGAATCACTTGTGGCTGCCTTACAGGGTATACACACTGTCATATCCGTCACTTCGGCCATCGACGGCACCCAAGCTCAGATCCAGATCAATATACTGAATGCCGCGCTCCGGGCAGGATGTAAGCGCTTCTCTCCATCCCAATGGGGGTTCGGACCTAAGGGCTGGGAGAGTGTTGCTACCCTTCGATGGGGGAGCCAAGGCGTGTGGGATGAATGTACTAAGCACAAAGACGAGATAGAGTGCGCTAAGTTCAACCAGGGAGCTTTCATGAACTACCTTGGTCTTGGGATATATCCTTTACCCTCTCAACCCGAGTTTGACGAGGCCACAGCTTTTGTTCAACTAAAGAAAGGGGGAGGGTATATTGCTGGTGAGGATGAAGCGTGCCAAGGACTCCAGAGACAAGGGCCTCTGGTTGATCAGTCTGGGGCTTTTCTCATTGGACTCAAAAACGGCATCGCAGAGCTTCCCATCAAGGACGATGGCCAATGGCCGCGGATCACGATGACCTCTTTGAAAGATGTGGGCCGGTTTGTCGCTGCTTCTCTCAACTTGCCAAAGTGGGAAGAAAGCATGAGCATGGCAGGGGACACCCTGACGATGGGAGGACTGCTAGCGCATGCCGAAGCTGTGACTAGGAAGAAGTTCAAAGTGGTTATCCTAAAGCGAGAGGACCTCGAGAAGAGACTAGCAAGCCTAGCTCAAGATGACTTCATGGGACAGATGTGGACCGAGTTCAACCTTGCCTATGTCCGAGATTTAGAGGACGAGGTGGTTCTGCACCCCACTGTGAATAGCCTCTGTCCGGAAGTGACGCCTACGAGCGCGCGGGAGTATATGGAAATGTTTTGGAATTGTTGATAAATACTTTAGTAACGTGATCATAAGCACTCTATTCAGCTCGCTCGTTCGCAGTGGTCACCCTAGAGAGCAAGTGGTTGGTAGAATGGCGTTTTGGATTCCTGTCATGTCTCCAAACAAAGCATTCGTCTGTTTGGCTTGTTTCTGGATCAACGTTCTAGAAACCCTGAAGACCTTACGGGTCTAGTACAGAAGCTATTTTTAAGCTAATATTTATGACTGCACTGGAATACTTCCAAGGGGTTCGGGGCTAGAGTGTTTTGGGACCGGGTTTGAGAAAGAATCTCTGTAAGTGGTGAAACTGATTTCGATCCTCCCTGTAACGGAGGCCGATCTTACAGGGTAATTGGAACTAGTATTTATTAGATTGATGACCAGTCTCATCTATCCGGATCCAGCTTGGGGTTCTACAAACCAATGCCCCACTCAATTCTCAAAATCATCATATAATCAAGGGGTCAAAAAGTCTATGAATCATGATAATTTCCGTGCCTATAAATTTGGACTTTCACACCGATTGAAGTCGAAGATCACATCTTGCTAGTTTCTCTTTCTAAAACAAAGCGGTAAACAAACTTGAGCATGCCGGTCCTTCCCTCTCTTGAAGGCTCAACCTTCGATGCCGACATCCGAGATCGCCACATGATCTACGACTACGCAGCACAGGACGCCCAGGGCAACCCTGAAAAATGGCGATACGAAATGTGGTTCTACAATGAAGACCGCATTGTCTATGCTATCCATGGAGGTCCAATGGCGGGCCGAAAGAATTTCCAGTCGGCTACATACCAATGCATTCGCCCTGGAGAGTTATGGCAATGTAACTGGCTCGAGGAGACTGGCACGATCTGTTCGCTCGTGCATGACATCCCTAACAAACGCATCACAACTTTAATTGGGTTCTCCAAGGGCCATTGGACCCATAATGAAGAAGCCCACGGGGACAAGCGCAACCCACAGGATCTCGCCCGATGGAGGCAACTAGCGAAGGTGGGCGCGAGTCAAGCCGATCGCGTACTTTTGAGTGAGCAGGCGGATATACTGGAGGATTTCAGGGGGGCTGGTGATTTGGAACCAATTAAGATGGAGTGGTCGACAATGTGAGATTTATTCGATTCGTTTCTCAAGGCTAAGTGTGGAGAAGTTTTTATGTCTCGTATCTTCTAATTTACTCCCGCTCACACTATCTTGGCTACTTTTATACTTTTACCTAGTCATCATGGAGTAAAGTAAGCTTTAATATATAGTAGAAAATATGTTCATAGTAGTTGTCTTGTTCCATTCCAGAAGCTGGCCACAATGATTTAGCATACGCAGTATTCATTCATTTTTTAAAAATTCACCAGGACTAAGTAATATAACCACTCTAGTTCTATCTATCAGTAACCAGTAACTAGAAACTATCTCTACTAGGAGAGACTTGTATGATTAGGCTGATAATCGAGGGTAACTTTAATTAGGGATTCGAAATATCGGCAAGTATATGGTATATAATTGTTCGATTGTTTTCTAGGTAGAATACTATAGTAACAGCATGCAAGAAGTGACGTTAGAACCCTAAGTTGAAGAGCCCTTTATGCTTGGAGTCCAAATCTGTTCTAGCGCGGCATAATTTCCCCGCATATGTCAACGGACCTCGGCTGCGGAGAACCTTCTACATTCTACCGACCTGTACTAAATGGCCTCCGGGTGTCACTTTTAAACACTGTTCTTTCAATATCAATAAAAATCCAAAATGTCACCATTGAAAGGAATCAAGGTCATTGAGCTGGCAGGCCTAGCTCCAGGTACGCAATGAAATCCACGATACCTCACCACCACTAACAACCACAGGTCCATTTGCTGGCCTTCTCCTAGCCGACTACGGCGCCTCAGTCCTCCGCATAGACCGACCCAATTCCATAAGCAGTGACCAACTAACCCGCAACAAAACCTCTGTAACCCTCGACCTCCGCGACAAAGCCTCCATAAACATCCTGCTCCGCCTCCTCACAAGCGCCGATGTCCTAATCGACCCCTTCCGCCCAGGCGTCCTCGAACGTCTCGGCATATCCCCAAGAGAGGTCCTCCAAAAACACAACCCCCGCTTAATTGTCGCCCGCATGACAGGCTTCCGCCGTAATGGAAAATACAAAAACATGGCTGGCCACGACATAAACTACATCGCCGTCTCAGGCGTGCTCTCCATGCTTGGACGGGCAAACGAAAAGCCCTACGCCCCAGCCAACATCCTTGGTGACTTCGCCGGCGGCGGTGCAGTCTGTTTCCAGGGAATCCTACTCGCCCTCATCTCCCGCTCCCATACCGGCCGTGGGCAGGTCGTGGAGGCGAATATGGTCGACGGCTCCGCCTATCTTGCCACGTTCCCGCGGTTAGGGAGAAATACTCCCGCATGGGCGCAGCCGCGTGGAGAGAATTTGCTGGATGGTGGATGTCCGTATTATGATACGTACGAGACTAAGGACTCCGGGCGGTATTTTGCCGTTGGGGCCTTGGAGCCGCAGTTTTACGCGGCGTTCGTGCGGGGATTAGGATTTGAGATTGGGGAGCTTCCGAAGAGAGAGAATCGGGAGCAATGGCCGAAGTTGAGGGAGATCTTTACGAGGAGGTTTAAGGAGAAAACTCGGGTGGAGTGGGAAGCTGTTTTCGATGGTACAGATGCTTGCGCTACGCCTGTTTTGGAGCAGGCGGAGCTTGAAGAGGATGGGTATGAGCAGCAGCCTATCGTGCATCTGGTTGATACGCCTGCGGCGCCGATTCTGGCGGATAAGGGAGGTTGGTCGGGTGGTGGGCTTTTGCCTGGGGATGGGGGTGTTGATACGCTTAGGGAGTGGGTGGGGTGGGAGTTGGGTAAGGATTTTGAGGTTAGAAAGGATGGGGCTTTGGTGGCGGTCAATGGGAAGTTGAAGATTTGAGGTTGAGGTCGTTGTGAAACAATAATGTTTATATTCTGCCTGGACCAGAGTCAGGTGTCTTATGTTTGAGATGATTTCGACTATATGAAGGGCTCTAGCGAGGCAGATATCTATCATTAAAATAAGACTCTCACGATATCCCTTCTCCCAAGATTCCTAACACATCACAAACATTGAACTTCATAAATGCTAAAGCTGGATTCAACCAGCATCGATTATCATTATCATTACCACCGAACGCAAACACCATCCTATACAAACACAGCATAACCAACAACAGCATGTACAGAAACAAGAACAAGAGAAGTCCACACGAGCGATAAAGCAGAGCCACCATTACCAGCAGCACTACCATTGCTCTTCGGACTACCACTCTTCTTCACGGCAACTGCGCTGCTGGCAGCTGTGGAACTGGACGAGCCGGAAGAACTGAAAGCCGGCTTGGGCTCCGACGCCGCCTTGTAGTATGCGCGAATGATATCGCTCGCTTGCTCAGCTACACCGTATGTCGAGGACATCAAGTGTGTGGACAAGGAGATGGGAATGATGCTGGCATCTGCAACACGCACATTGGTAAGGCCGTAGACGCGTAGATTGGCGTCGACTACGCCGCCCTGCTTCTCGGGCAGCATTGCGCACGACGAGGACGGGTGGAACTCCGTACCCGCTTCCTTGCGTAGCCATTCTACCCAGTCTTCGTCGCTCTGAACGGTGGAGCCCGGGATTGTTTCTTTTGTCAGGCTTTTGCTCATTGGGCTGGTTTCACCTAGTTTGCGGGCGAGTTTGATACCTTGGAGGAGAATCTCATAATCTAGGTTATTGTCAGTATTGGAAAACTTTGGTTTAGACCTTGGTTGGAGGGGTACATACCGGCTGGGTTGTTCAGATAATTTGGGTCGATGACAGGGAAGTCCATTGGGTCCGAGGAGTTAATGTAGATACGGCCGTGACTAAATGGATGTTGGAGGGCGGCTGTGATGCCAATATCGCCGTTTGCCTCGCTGTTCATGAACAGCAGCTCGATTTGACCTGTCGGGCCGTTGAAGATCTTCGATGCTGTCGTGTTGCAGATTGCTTTGTAGCCGGCGACCACGCCATCGTCGTAAGTCGTGTTCGGGGCATACTGGTCGATTGAGGCGAGGAATTTCGACTCGTACTCATCGACTTTACTCCCGTATATGGCGGTAGAATTCACGTAGGCAACGGCGGAATCGATATATGTGAGGAATTTGGGATCGTTCTGCAGGAATTAGCATATAGCCTTGTTTGATATATGATACACAGGACGCACCTTATCCTTGCCGCCATCGTAAAAGATGGAACCTGCTGTGTCCACATTCGTGCTCCATCTGACGGTGGCACTCTGTGCAACTAAGTCAGTTACATGCTCGTTTTATGAATAGCAAATGCACTCACAAAATGGTCTTGAAGGTGTTGGCCGACACCAGGAAGTTCAAATACAAGGTCAACACCGGCCTCGGAGAGGACGTCCTTCGGACCGACACCGCTGTAGAGCAATACAGCCGGGCTGCCGATAGTTCCACTCGCTAGGATGACTTCTTTGTTGACCCTAACCTTCAGTTTCGTTGATCCTTTATCGGTTGTGTATTCAACAGCACTCGCTGTTTTCTTGTCCGAAGATGTAGAATCTTCGAAAATAAGCCGAGTCACATGCGCATTCGCCAATACATCATAGTTGTCGCGCTCTGGAAGCGGATCGAGGTAACCTGAACGACTGTAGGACCGTGTCCAATTTGAAGGGTTTATGCAGGAGGTCGCGACGTCAGCGCCCCAGGTTTCACCTCCGTACATGTTATCAGAAATGTCAATTCCAATGCTCTCTAGTGACGTTAACCAGTCACCAACTTCGGGGAATGTGCTAGGAATGTGTTAGCCCTGTCGGTGAATTCTAGGAAACAGGATTCCGCATACTAGTCCGGGTATGTCGCATGGATCGGCCCGTCAGTGCCATGATCTTTCGCATTCCAGGTGATCCCAGCCTGATCAATCACATCATCAGTTGGAGGTGTGAATGTCTCGCTTTTCTTCATGGCGGCGTAGAATGAGTCCCACGACCAGTTATCGGCACCGTCCATATCTTCGAGCATATCTTTCCAGGCATTGATTTCATCTTCACCCGGACGGGTCATGTACAGCCCATTGATGGCGGAACTGCCTATATTTGTCTTAATTTCTGTTCCTTGTTCTTTAGAATCAGATACTTGTACGAACCTCCAAGAACTTTGCCACGAGGCCAATTAATCTCACGGTCGTCTGCATTGGGCTGCGCAACAGTGTAAAAATCCCAATTCAAGGGTGTCGTCCATAATGAATCGAAATAAGAGTATGCCGGTGTATCTGTACCGGGGTTAGAAATGTTGCAGACTTCCCAATATCGAATAATCGAACGCACCTATGCGCTTGCGATATTCATCTCCATCCCCACCCGACTCAAGAACGAGTACGGTATGGTTTTTATCCTCCGAAAGACGAGCGCCCAACACGAGTCCAGCTTGACCGCCTCCCACAATCACAAAGTCATAAGAATCGTCAATTTCCGTGCGCGGTGATAAGGCGCTCGCGAATTGGTTCGCGACTAGGCTTGCGCCTACGATCTGGGTAGCAGATAGACCAGGGCGCATTGTCAGAAATCGCGAGGCAGATTGTCGAGAGAGTTGGTGGAAGGGTGGGTCTCACATATATAAAATCTCATCGGAGTAAACAGGCTTAACGCTGTGGAGCAAAATCTTTGCAAACCTTGTTCTTGCTTTGAGGATTCTCAATTTACGCCGATAAGGACATTCTCAAAACCTCAATTGCGTTAGACGGGTGGGTCAAGATTGGGCTTCTACAAATGAGATCTTGGTTCCTTTTGCTCCACATGGCCATTTCCAATTAATCATCTATGTTTTCTTGGAACTACTCTTTCTACCCGTCTTGGTTCCATGTTTCTTTTCGCTTGGTCCCGAATTATCTAAAAGCAGATTTTTCTTGAGTCTGCGATGTATACGGAGTAGTTCCTATTCCATATTCTTGATTGTCGGCCCGATATCAATCCCTATTGCGTTACCACAGACAACACATCAACTCCGTGATATGCCTCTAAATGACCGCATGGTTGCTATGCATCAACCAAAGATTCAGGGCCAATAGTTGACAGGGATTATCTCCACCATCGAGTTTCCCACTAGAAGTGGATCCCATGAAGCATTTTGATAGGCTGATACTTAGATGATCGCAATTATAACCCCTAACCAGTAGCCAGCCACGATAAATACATCTAAAAATCTAAAACAAAGCCCCGTCACAGTGTCTAGATTTCCATGGACTTGAAGTGAAACACTTATATGACGAAACAGGGACCGATCGATTGTGACCACCAAATGCTTGTTATCAGGTTTTTATAGCATCCTTCTTCTTTTGTTTTTTATATACCGTGATGGATTTCCGGGATACTGTTTCCTTTTCTTGTTTAATTTAATATACAACATATGTGAATTGATTCAAAATGATCTCATATTTCGTGAAAGTGGAGGTCTTAGGGTTAACCTTGTCAGCTGCAAGTTACTTTTTGCTAATCCAATCCAAGTCTCGCCCTGTGATTTGCCACCTCGGCAAAATTATACAACTTTACAAAGAGCTTGTCTATTTCGATTCATTTGGAAGAGACTATTGATTTTTAGAAGAATTGTGGTAAAACGATTGAAGTCGTACATTGGTGGCACAAAAATTCCAACCCCCTCAACCTCCCACTCCAGTTAGATCACGCAGGAAGAGTACCAGGGGTCGTCGCAAATGCCTCTTCCAATATTTCCAAGCCACTAAGCAGCTCGCCCTCGGTAATCGTGATTGGCGGCGCTATGCGAAACGCCCCCCCGAAGCTAGGATGGCTACTGAGATTGGCCCACAAGCCTAAATCATAAGCACGATCTCCGATCGCCTTACCTAAAGCTAGCGCAGGGGTTTTAGTCTCGCGATCCTCAACAATCTCAAGTCCTGCCATAAGTCCGCGCCCGCGGACATCTCCGATACAGCCATACTTTTCTTTCAGTGCATTTAGCCGGTCATGGAGTACCTTACCCATAGCGCGAGAGTGTTCAACTAGCCCATCACGCACCACAATCTCAAGCACTTTATCACCCACAGCAGCAGGCAGTGGATCATTAACATGAGTCGTGTAGAAACAGAAGTCCCGCTCGGCGCACACGCGCTCGATCTCAGCACTCGTAACAACAGCGCTAAGTGGCAGCCCGTTCCCTAGCGTCTTGCTGAGGGTGAGGATGTCCGGAATGACATTTTCGTGGTTAATAGCCATTAAATCGCCGCAGCGGCCCACGCCCGTCTGCGCTTCGTCAACGATCAAGAGCATTCCGCGCTTTTTGCATTCCCGTTGGAGAGCAGCGAGGTATCCCGGTGGTATGACGTGCATGCCAGCCGATGATTGGATACACTCCACGATGCAAGCTGCGAGGGATCCGCACGATTGCATATCGACCATGCGCCAGCCGTATTCCATCTCTGCTTCCCAGTCGTAGGATCCGTCGGCGCGGCGGAAGACGGAGCGGTATGCATTTGGCGACGGGAGCATCAGCATCCCTGGCATCAGGGGGCCTTGGCCTTTGCGACCGAAGTGATATTGTGCACCTAGTGCTTGCGCTGTCATGCCATGCCAGCTACCGCCTAGTCCAACGATTTCGAATTTCCCGGTGTATGTCTTAGCCATCTTTATGGCAGCTTCATTGCTCTCACCGCCGGTGGAGAGGAAGAAGGCTTTGTCGAGGCCGGTTGGGAGAAGATTGCATAGACGTTCGCCTAGGCTGATCACTGGGGGTGATACCATGCCTGAGAAGAGGTGGTCCAAGGAGGCAGCATGGTCGGTGATGGTCTGCACAATTTCTGGGTGTCCGTGGCCGAGCAGGCAGGACATTTGTCCGGATGTGAAGTCTAGCACTTCGTGTCCGGAAGCTGTGTATACATACAGCCCTCTGCTCCCACAGATCACGTCTTTGTTGAATTTGGTGCCATAGTTGAGGAGGTACTCGGATATTTTGGCTTGGAACTCCTCTTGATTGACATCGCTATATAAGATGGGATTGTCTTCATTCTTTGGCGGCATGATTGCCATTGTGGATTCTTCTGTGCTGATTCCAGGGGCCATGTTGAGATCTGATGACAGGATGATTGCGTCCGAGTACTTCTAATACCTTTCCGAGCAGGAGTTATGGCCTTCTTAAGTTTCTTATCGGGGCCGCTTCCCCTCACTAAAGGGTCATCTTGCAGGGAATCGACTTTCTTCTCTTTATCTTGGCCGCGGAGCCGCGGCCAACACCCTCACACGTCATATACTATAAGGTGCTTATTAGTTTAGTGACATTTGCACAACGGTGTTGCGATCCAATTCGCAAGCCTTCGGTCAAGAAAGGCAACTTGGTGCTATAGTTGTAATATACTAATCTCATGGAGGACGGTCAGGAAGTCCTTGACCCAACTAGAGGACAAGTGTTTGGGAATTTTATTGCGTTTTTCCTGGTTATGTCGCGCACGAGCCGCGGGGAAGCTATGCGCGTTGGACTTGAGATTGGGCGTCGGGTTAGGGAGCGAACGGATGGTTTATAACGCTTCCCCCTTTTACAGAGAGTATAACGGGTCAAAATTATCATCGATAGACCATACTTTATAGAACCTTCACAGCAATGACTAGAGGATCTGAGAGCTTCAACAGCTCCGACCAGGCGTATATATAACCACGGGTTGCATAAATACTTTCTTTCATTCCATAATTTGCAGTATATCCCAAGTACTTGGAAACATATCATCAAGAAAAGACATATCCGGCACAAAAGGCTGGCGCAGCTCAACATTCGTCTCCTTCGAGTTCTCAACCGGCGGCTCTGACTTCAACAGCTTGTCAATGACATCTGAATGCTGCGCGAGGCAGATATCACCCAGATCCCACCCAAAGTTCTTCCGGTGCAATCGCAGCGAAGCCAAAAGGTCACTCGCCATTCTCAGGGAACCACTTTGTGCAAGACCCGCTGCCTGCTCTGTCTCTAGTGCACATCGAATCAAAAACGTCACCGTTGCTGAAAATGTGAATGCTACGGTAGGTAGCCAATAATCACCCAGCTGCACTTCTCCGAGTTCCTGAACCAAAACGACAATGTCCTCCGCGGTCCTACGGGCCTCCATAACTCGGTTAGCCATGTGCTCTGCATTGGAGTTTGGTTCTTGCCGTTCGCGATCTAGGTCTATGCGCCGGAGGAGGAGTCTTGTTGCCAGATATGCAAGACGGAGGTTGCAGGCGCCAGGGACATTTAGGTTTGAGCCGCGGATGATGATCTTGCGAATGTCTCCTGTGAGTGAGTCCACCCATTTGTTCAACTCCAATTCTAGATTTCTGCTTGGTCCTTGGGTCTCGATACGGATGCTGTACACTTGCTCCAGGCAGTGGTCCAGCACGTCGGTCAAGTTCATAAGCTCGATGAAAACTGCGTTTGCTTCATGATCGCGTTCCCAATCTGACAGGTACTCGGGTAGTGGTAGTGGTACGTCGTATTGTGATCGTCTGATATGGGGTGGTGTTCCATAAGCAAGGCTTGACCTGTTTTATGATGAGTTCTCAGAACGTCCCGCTGTTTGGAGATTTCACTCTTGAAAACATACCACCGATCATGGAGTAAGATAGACCACCAAATCTTCATTCTCAAGTGCTTTTCAGCTTGTGGAATATCCCACGGGAGTGGGTTTCGGTTCAAACCCAAGGAATGGCACAAGGCAACAGCTGAACTCAATCTTACCCCGTTGCCTGTCATAGATGTCGTTGGACGGCCCCCAACATCGAGAAGAATGGCCTTTATTGTGGATATTCCAGCTGAAGCATGCAACTCGGAATATGAGGCTTCAATTGCAAGATTCCAGACGAAACGAACGTCTGGGCACCTTTCTCGGGATAGAAGGGGGTCATGTTGCCATTGCGTAAGCATATGGGCATACAGACACGCCAAAAGCGCAGGAGAAATGCGATGCCTCGCATTTGTGTATTGCACTCGAAAGGAGCTTTCTTCAAGTAATGGAAGGCAAGGATTGATCTTTTTCAGATATCTAGTCGCAACACTTAGTCTCCGAGGCTTGTATCGAATATCAATATAAATGAAGTGTAACTCACATCTCTATCAAATGCGGTCCCCATGGCTCTACAAGCTTTTCAATAGTCTGTAGCTTATGCAATGCCGGACTAGAGTTGACCATGAGTCCCAGCGGCCTTTTCTGCACCTTCGTGAATATGACCGGGGACGAGGAACTACCCGGCTCGACGGGACGAATTTCACGAATTCCCTGGCCACCCGAGATGTTAGACAGATAGTCGGCTAAGACATGATTATCCCCAGTCACCGCCGGACCGAGAATATGGGGATTATCATCTTCAGCCTCGAGAGACAGTGGTGTATCTTGATCGCTCTGGGCCTGGGTAACAATCGAGAACTGTGGCGAAGCGGCGACCAGAGGCGCCCGACTTAGTGGCTGGGCAGCTGCGATTGGCGTTCGTAAACTCGGATGTGGTAGTAATGGGCCTGTCTCGGTAGAATACCGCTTTTGCGGGGTTGACTTTGCTCTCCCGTTAGGAAATGTACACTCTGTGCCGTGCGCGCGACACATCAGACAGGCCGCAGTGTGGGGCTCCAGTTTGCATCGCGATTTCCTCCGGCGGCACGGTACGCATGCTGGCTTCGTGTGAGATCGGTATGGTCGCTCATCTCCACTTTCCATCTTGTTTTCCAGTACTTATCGGATGGAGGGAAATTCCGCGGCAGGTTTCCCTCGGCGAAGTTTGGGAGACGTGTGGCAAAGTAGATTTGTGTCCTATGTCTAGAATGAATAGTATAGAGAAATATCTGGAAGCCAGCTCTTCCTAGCTAGGTATCTTGTCTGACGTTCACCCTTCGATTCGCCCGTACTGGATGGTCTGATCAGTCGTTGAGCTAGGGAAATTCCGCGGGGAAGAGTGGATCCGGGTGTAGTTTGAGGGGAAAATTCGCGGACTGCCATTGGCCGGTTTTGTACCTGCGATGTGGGAACGTGCTGTGCACCACGTGACTTCCCAAAAGCGTAGGAGTCCCCACATCACATGCTATCTCCATAACGGAGGATCTCCAAGGGGGAAAAAAAAAAGTAGGGAGCATCTCTTTGATTGAGCGTGTCATCCTTAGTGCAACGGCCATGCTAATCTTCTCTGTATATAGTCAGTTGACCATATGAATATCTATTCGTAAATTTCAGTATAACTTCACTTTCTAGCAGAAACGGACCGCCTACCGTATTTGTTGTGTTTGCTGTGCACAGCATCGATATAAGGAAGGTAACAGGGGGAAAAAGAGCAAAAAAAAGGGGGGTGTAAACCCCAGAAGATTTGAGTGAGAACGCCCGAGGTCGATTTTCGGCAACGCAACATTTGGAGCTCATCTTCGTTCGGGTGTTGCATTGTCACTACCTTTCTCGTTGTGGCATATTAGGTATTGTTAAATGATCCCATCTCGCATTGATTGCTTGCATACTGAAATGATTGTTTGCCAGATATCACCGTATTTATACCCAGATCTCTGCTAGATTGAATAACAAATGCTTCTCCTTCTCTTTCTCCCTTTCGCCAGTACCCACAACAAGTATTCACAAATTTCAGCATACTAACTCTTTCACCATATTCCCCTTCGTTCCAAGATATCATATTTTCCTCCAATTTGACATCTCCCATAGCGAGGTGAAATATGGCAGAAGAGAAAAAGAAGATGAATTACCGCGAGTATTACCTGGGCTATTTGTTTAGGAATACCTCCACTTCATATAAATCCCCCATCGGGCATGTGACCCCAGCATGTACTCATAGATTAGATCAAATTGCATTAAATAATATCTGCAAATCATATTGCGTGCGCATTGCCCACATATTCGACATGGGGCCTAACAGCACACCATATCCTGGGGAAATAAGTAGCCGATTGGAAACTAACAAGACGACTAACGTATGGCGTGTTGCGCAATCGAAGCCGCATATGAGCTCAACGGGATATAAAGCACAAAGCAATTCTACTTCTATTTCATCCTCTAATCCTTTTACTTATTTCCAGGAAATTACAACTGAACATGGCTAATCTCGAAGCGCGCAAGCATATTTCGGCTGGTTCGAGATTTCCCGTTACAATCCACCCTCATTTCAACGAGAAAATCAAGAACCATGTGCCCCCAGATCCCCTCCGCGAGCCATTTACCCCGCCTAGAGACCGGGCATTTTTTGCAGATCCGGAGAAGAAGGCTTTATTCTCTGTGGCGAAGCAGGTTGACTTGACTGAGTCCATTGGAACGGTTCTTGAGAATGTGCAATTGTCTCAGCTAAACGAGACTCAGTTGGATGAATTGGCGCTTCTTGTTACTGAACGAGGAGTTGTCTTCTTTCGGGATCAGGATCTTACTACTGAGAAACAGGTTGAACTATTTCAGCATTATGGTAAGACTATATTGGCTTTCTAGAGGACGACATCGGTTGATTTGAACTTTTAGGCATCTTGGATAAACACCCTGCTCAAAAGGTAAGTTGAAACACGAGAGTTTTTCGGATTTCAGGCAGATTCAAGTGAGCTGATAATTCTTAGGATCAAAAAGTATAGTATACCCTGGGGAAACCTATGATTCATTTCATAACCACCATGACATTACCTTCTTGCCATTGTTGCTAAGCCGCCATACAGTTCGTAAATATCAAAGGCAGTCGCGAGGATCACCGTGAAATCCTAAGCTACACGCCCTGGGTAAGATATTCTTCACATTATTGATAGCAAAGGTCTAACCGCAAATCCTATATATATAGCCTAGTGGAGATTTCCACGCCGATACATCATTCGAGATCAATCGTATGTGGCAACCCATACTCTCTGGCCGTTATTTCTGACACATTACAGCACCAACCTACTCCCTATTGAGAATGGAAGAGCATCCTGAAGTCGGCGGTGACACAGCCTGGGTATGTTACAAATGCAAGTCTCGCTCAGAACCAAATTCTAATTCCGTAGGTATCTCAATATGGCATATACGACGCCCTAAGCAACGCGTACAAGAGGTTCCTCGATGGCCTTCATGCCGTGCATACTTCAAGGCTGCAGTGTTTGTCTCCTCAGTGCCCCGTCTTCTTGTAGGAAGTTTTGTTAATCCATGTAATGCATAGATGATACTATTATCGATCTATGGGGCGCAGCTCCCAATCGTCCTCCAATCGATACACACCACCCAGCCGTGCGCACGCACCCAGTTACTAAACTGAAGGCGCTGAACGTTAATCCTGGATTCGTGACTGGGTTTGCTGAGCTCAAGAAGGTGGAATCTGGTAAGTGACCCAACGAAGCGGGTAGTGGTTTCGGGCTGACGTCTGTTTAGACAAAGTTCTCGATTTCTTGGCGTATCATATCCACTCCGCTGATGATCACTATGTTCGTTGGAAATGGGCTGTTGGTAGTGTTGCTATGTGGGATAATCGGTAACTATGCACTGTTCTCTTTCACTGTGCTGAATTGGCGAGCTAACGATCTATTAGGTGTACCCTTCACCGGGTTATTCCTGGTACATACAAAGGAGCTAGACGGGGTATTCGGACTACTGTTTTCGGCGAAATACGTGAGCCTTCATGTCAACATCTCCCAACTACAAACTCTACATGTTTTGCTAACCCCATACCGAAGCCTATCTCGATCCCACTAGTGAGAGCCGTGCGGAGCGGAAGCTACGAGAGGAAAGCCAGGATGATGAGGTTGTTCCGGTTGCTTGAAATAAGAGTAAGGAATGCCGTATCGTTCACAGACTATGTTCGTCTCATTGATTCATGAATTAAATTTTGTTCAAATGGTGAGGGTACTTTTGTGCAGACTTCAAACCCCAGTCGTAAATAGATTATATACTTTTGTAGAGTGCACGATTCATCAAGTCCAGCTTATTTCGAAGCCGCTGCCTCGGTAACAACAAAGGTCTCCTTGTCAGAGAGACTAACTCTGTTCTGCTCCTCGTCTTGGGCTTGGGGCAGCTCAGCGGTCTCCTTATGGTGCTCGATAGGAACGTGAGCCCGGACAACGAGCCAAGTAGGCCATATCGAAAGAACTGGAGATAAAGGTTAGCACTGCTACTTTTCAACAATTTAGTCAGCGCCACTTACCAAGAAGGATCGTGTTGACAATAAGTGGCACTCTGCCACCGTGCCATTTCTTCGAGTTAAGGCCGTAAGAGACAGCCTGTGAAAAGCTCTCTTGGCCACGGAGGATACCGGACAACCGGGCTATATCGTATCAGTAATTTGTAGATAAGGCAATCAGTTTGGATTGTACTTACAGAGCTCGGAGATATTGTCCGTCATGGTGGAGAGAAGATAGTAGAGGAAGTTTTGCAACGATTGCTGAGCGAATTCTGGTGGAAGAAAAGTTAGCAATATACGGGAAGCTATTCATTTACGAGACTCACCCCACAGCAGGATAACGAAGAATCCTTCAACGAAGCCTTTGTCGGCCCAGTCGAAAATTGGTGAGTTCTTGGTGTACTTTTCTTGGATAACCCAGCAGTAGACCCAGGCAACGATGTGGACAACGATCACGTAGAAAAAGCTGGGGTTTTTGTTAGTCTTGCTTCCAGGTTTGATTGTAAATGCGGAGGTTATGTACCTGTACTTGATTCTGTTTCTGATGGAAAGGCCGCGGTAGTCCAAGAACCTACTAATGAGTGTCGAGGCAAGAAGAGTGGCGAAGTAGGCTATAATTCATGTTAGCACTGATGCATGAGTGTCTCTGAATAAGGTGAGTTTGTAAACATACTGACGAATCCAATCAGAGCGCGAGCGCGCACGCCGAAGTAATAAGTTTTGAAATCTAGACCAACTAGTCAGCAATTGCAAAAGGCGAAGAGAGGAGAGATAATCCATACTTCCAGTGTACATATTGAAGTACGCAGCCCAGAAAACAGGCAATAGCAAGAGAATCTAGAAAGGTTAGCCACATGTACTATATCGGCAGGATTAAATCAATGGCGTTAACACACCTCCCTCCGCCGGCAGACCTTCCAGAGCTCTTTCATTTCATCACGCCATGAGTCCTGCAGGACAATCCTGACCTTACTTCCGTCGGTGCGTTGGACCTTGTCAGGTGACGTGAGGAAGAAGGCAATGGGTACGGCAGTACATTGGAGCGCGACGAAGATGAGATATGTCTCTGTCGTATGTTAGTAATCGTTCCGGTCGCTCAATTTATCGTGGATCAACCTACCAGATCCAACTTTTCCTTTGGCGTGGGAGTTGGCAGCACTTTCCATTCGTCAGTCAATCCTGTCCGAAATATGAAATCGTTTTGGACATACCTGTTGAGGCCAAGGACAATAGCACCTCCCACCAACGGGCCACCGGTACGAAACCAAAGCCAGATACTTCTAAAGTCAGTCACTTTCTCACTGTTAGGAAACTTTGGGAATATCTCACTTCATATAGCGACCTCGCTTCGCAGGCTCGGGATAACCCAGTGCCACAGCACCCTCAGAAGCCCAGAAGAGACCAGCGCTATAAACGTTAGTCAATGGTCCTGTTTTATTTGATCGGTATAGGATTCTCACGATAAACCACAGAGAGCTGATCCAACTAGCACAAACCATACATTTCCCTAGATATGGATTAGTCTCCATCCCTGAGCTGTACAGGTAATGCTCATTTTGACGAAGAACTCACAAAACGGTTATTTGTGTATAAGGCAGCTCTGTATATAAAAGTTAGTCCTGATCTAAAACTCGAATTCTCTCGATACGTACGAGTACAGCGGATATCCCACAGCGCCAAGCATTAGAGTCCATCTCAAACCAATCCGGTTAGCGATAGGGCCACCGAACAAACACAAAATTCCCACTAGCAAACAAGTTAGCTCGAAGCCCAATTCAAAATCCCACTGCGATTGCAGCGATGTATCACATACTGAGCCCAAAAACTAGTGCATTAGCCGCATTAATCAAGAACGGCTCTTGTGCGCCACCAGCACCCAAAGCATTCATGGCATTCCACAAGCCCGGAGCTGTGAATCCGACGCCTCCAATAACACAGGCATTGAAAAGTGTCCCGCGATACCATACTCGCTTTTCAAGTTGAGTATCGGACGATGCCGAAATAGAAGCTTGTTCGGTCATAGCGTGTGGCTTAATAGTAAGCGCCTTGAATCAAGCCACAGAAATGAAAATTCCTAAACACTTTGCTAAACGCTAAACAGGAAATGCGCCATATATAGGTTTTTTTGGCCCTAGAGAATCAAACATTGATCTAGACATTTTAGCATTTACATTAATCCTATTCTAATCCTTCAGCAAGATTGCGTGCTTTTGAGCTCCTGAGCTGCTGCCATCTACTAGTATCCTTTTGGGACAAGCGTCGACTGCCAAGTTATATCCCGTGGAATATAGCCAATCAATAAGTGTGAAGGGCGGATAATTATGGGGAATATAGTGGGGGGAGCGTGTTAAATGTCGCTTCAATTGCCGCGATATCGGATTGGGACGGGCAGAATTTGGGGGCGCGAACGTCTTGGCTTTGATAACAAAAGGAAATTGAGTAACATATACCGACAAAACTGGCCTAGACAAACATAAATGAAAATTTTTATTATTACATGAGATACTCGTTACGTTTTAACAATTTATTTTCCAGACACCTCCTTGACCGCAGCGATGATATCGCTAGGTCCAAGGCCCTGAGCATTGACTTGCTCATACAGACCGCCACAGCCCTCCTTGACAGCACCCAAGGACTTGAACTTGGGTGTGAACTTGCGCTCAAGGAGCTGGGTACCCAGACGGGAACCAAGACCAGTCTTCTGCGCAATGGACTCAACAACCAGGACAAATGGCGAGGATCCATACACCTTGATGGTCTCCTCGTCGACAATGTTGAGTGTTGGCTTGTTAATCAGACCGATATCGAGACCCTCTGCGCGCAGGTTCTCGACAGCATCAAGCGAGCGGTAGAGCATATCGCCGTACGAGACGATATAACCAGCAGAGCCCTTGCGGATGATTTCTTCCTTGCCAGGAACGAACTTGTAGCCCTCACCGAAGAGCTTCTGGTCGGTGCCCTCCTTCAGGATGTAAGGGACCTTGGAACGAGTGGAGAAAATGAAGCGCATGCCCTTGTTCCAGAACACCTCGTTGACTACGGCCTTCATCTGCTCGCCATCGGCGGGGAAGTAAAGCGCGGTGCTCTCAGCATCCATCAGACCATTGTCGGCGAAGAAGTGGTTCAGACCGAAGTGGCAGGTGTTGTCGGCCATCTCATCGACACCACTGTGAGAGAAGTGCGACAGAACGGTGCAGTTGTTCAGACGGGCCATGGTGATCTCAGAGATACACATCTCCAGGAAGGCAGAGAAGGTAGAGAAGACACCTTGGCGCTCTCCATTGCTGCCAAATCCGAAACCAGCGGCAGCTGAGAAATTGCCGCGCTCCATGACACCAGATGGGACAAAGGCCTCGGGGTGCTTGGCGCCGATGGCCTTCAGGCCGGTAGAGCCTGCCAAGTCGGAGTCGATGACCATGACGCGACGCGACGCCTCCTCCTTGCTCAGTTTGTCAAGAACCTCATTCACGGCCTCGCCGAAAATGTTACGGTTCGAACCCTTGTCCGTGGTTGAGCCCTTGTACTTGTGGGGATTTGTGCCAGGCTTGATGTCGTCATAGAACGCAAGCTGCTGCTTAGTGTATCCGCGCTTGGTAAGGTATTTACGAGCGATTTCCACGGGAATGACATCGTGCGCGTTACATTGTCCCTCAATACCCTCAATGCCAGAGGCCATCTTGCGGTCAATAACGACAGCGGCAGGGCCGTCGTGGTTGATGACTTCGCACATGGCACCGTATAGGGAGTCGAGATTCTCGCCCTGGGCGCGGAGGACCTTCACGCCATGTCCGTCAAGGGTGCGAGAAACCTCGTAGCCGTGGAGGTATTCCGAGGGGTGTCCGGCAATTGTGACATCGTTGTTATCGATAAAGAGCTTAACGTTCAACTTTCTGGCGACAGCAATGCGCGCAGCCTCGGCGTCGTTTCCTTCTTGCTGGGATCCATCAGATCCCAACAGAATCACGTTCTTATCCCGGTTGGCCATGGCAATGCCGTTGACCATACCCCACATGTGACCCAGACGACCAGAGCTGAACTTGACGCCGGGGGTGAAACCAAGCTCCGGGTGGCCGGGGAGGTGGGAATCGGCGGCACGATAGTTCAGTAGGTGATCAGGCTCGATCTTGCCGTCCATTGCGGCTAGAAGGTATTGTGTGGCGACACGGTGGCCAGCCTCGTCGTACAGAGCATCGACCCATTTGCTGGGGTTGGCGTTGATGAAAGCAAGCAGGATACAGACTTCGGGGGCTGTATCGAAGGGTCCTCCAGTGTGGCCTGCAACACCACGCGCGGACCCCGTTGCTGTGAATGCAATGATGGCATCTCTGAAAATGTTGATGTTGTGTTGCAAATCGCTCTTCTGCTGGGCTGATAGCTGTGGGGTCTTCGGGTCAAGCTTAAGCTGCTTGAACTGCTTGAGATCGACGGGGAATGTGTGGCCGCTCATTGTGTAAATAAATTTTCACACTTTTTCTACAAGTTAGAAGAAACAAAATGAGTCCACCGACGTACGACGGGGTTATAAAGGTAGCATCTGTTCTCAGCATGTTGACGTCATAGTATCTAGAGCTGACCTGTTTTCGACCTTTTTGACATTCCCACTCAATCCCCATTTTTATGATCGCAGATGATCTCATCGAGATTCTTATTCCATGCAGATTGCCTTAAATGTTTTAAAACCTTCGGCCCGACCCATCAGCATGTGGCAGCTTTTGACGGGGAGAACCGATCTTCCCAAACCTCTACCTACAAAGCTCACTGAAGCTCATCAGTTTAACTACGAGTCCTACAATAACACAAACCTGAAGAACTAGTACTTAAACAATCTAGTCCTTTATTACAAAACTGTCCTCCTGACCCCGAGGCACCCTCCCTGTCTTTTGTTGGGTATTAGACAGCAAGGGGTATCTTTTGCAAAACTTGTTCTTGCTTCTGCGTTAATCTAAACTACTCAGGTCGGTTTGGGGTGGCATTATCTCTCCCATTCCGGTGAATCGCCGCTTTTGCAAAGCGAAGGTGTTTCACACGCCGTTTCCGGGAAAATCCACCTCGAGCAACTAGACCGTCAAGTCAAATCATTAAATGGCATACTATCATCTGGCCGTCCAGGATGCCGGGAAGAGTATCTTCAACTCTAATTATTCTCGAATGGCAGATTTCTCCGTGCAAGAACAGCAAGACAATACAAGCCATCGGAGATCCGTCCGGGGATCTGTCAGCAAAATGTGGCGTGCATTAGTCGGTGATACTGTAGTATTTTCCGTCAGCTTATAGCTGAGATTTGGGGGTTTCAAGCGTCTCGGCTTCTTTTCCCCTATATGCGACAATACTATCCTTGGTGGGAGGCATAAAGACAATGCATTCCCATGACTGACTATCTTCAATGTCCCCCGGCCCCTCAAAGAAAGACTGAACTTCTAGAATTGTATCTTAGGAAGAAATATACAACATGCTTCCGTCTCTTCTTCCTGTGCTCCTGCTTTCAGTGCTAGCAGAGGCATCACCAGGAAAGCGAGCAGCCAGTGCATCAGCCTACTGCTCAAACTCAAATGGCAATTACAAGCTCTCAGAGATTGCAGCACCAGTCCAGGGCAGCGGCAGTCCAGGCTCCGAGTCGACCTGGAAGCTGAGCATCGATGATACATCCAGCGGGCACAAACAAACAATTGTGGGCTTTGGAGCCGCTGTCACCGATTCCACAGTCACATCATTTAATACGCTGTCCGGTTCCACGCTGCAACAACTCCTCAATGAGCTGATGACCGGCGCCGGCGCTGGATTTTCTTTGATGCGCCATACGATTGGCGCTTCCGATCTGTCTGGTGACCCGTCGTATACCTATGACGAGAATGGGAATAATGCCGATCCATCCATGTCTGGTTTTAACTTGGGCGACCGTGGAAATGCCATGGCTACGATGCTGGCTAAGATGAAATCCCTTCAGCCGACCTTGAAGATTCTTGGTTCACCTTGGAGTGCCCCCGGATGGATGAAGCTAAACCATGTGATTGATGGCGCTACGAAAGATAATAACCTCAACGATGGCTACTTGACTAGTGAAGGCACTGGGAGTACTGGGTATGCTAGTGCCTTTGCGCAGTATTTTGTCAAGTACATTCAGGCCTACCAGAAGCTCGGTGCCCACATCGATGCTATTACCCTTCAAAACGAACCTTTGAACAGCCAAGCTGGGTATCCTACAATGTATATGTTTGATTATGAGTCTGCGCAGTTGATCCAGAACTATGTCGGTCCGGCTCTCGCTCAGGCCAGCCTGAACACCGATATCTGGGCATATGATCACAACACTGGTATGCACCCGAGAACCCAGTAGCTTTGAGAGAACATTGCATTTGCTAACGGGTAGATATCAGATGTGCCATCCTACCCTCAGAACGTCATCAACGTAGCTGGCCAGTATGTTCACTCGGTAGCGTGGCACTGTTATGCCACCAATGTAGACTGGACAGTCCTCACCAAATTCCACGAGACAAATCCCAGCATCAAGCAATACATGACAGAATGTTGGACACCCGCATCGGCATCATGGAACCAAGCCGCCGATTTCACGATCGGGCCTTTGCAAAATTGGGCGTCGGGCGTTACGGCCTGGACACTCGGCACAGATGACCAAGATGGTCCTCACCTTTCAACTGGCGGTTGTGGAAACTGTCGAGGTCTGGTGACTATTTCCAACGGCGGGTATACTTTCAACCCGGCATACTATATGATGGCTCAGTTTAGTAAGTTTATGCCGCCGGGCGCGATTGTGCTAAGTGGAACCGGAAGTTACACGTATTCCAATGGAGGAGGTGTGCAGTCTGTTGCTTCACTGAATCCAGATGGAACTCGCTCAGTTGTTATTGAGAACACGTTCAGTAATGATATTTACGTTACTTTGTCTACTAATGGTGGCCAGCAGTGGAGTGGTAACATTCCGAGTCAGTCTGTGACAACTTGGGTGCTTCCTGTAGCATGAGTGAGATGAGTGATGTTTAACTGAGAATGGAGCTCGATTTCTCATCGAATATACAAAGTTTGACCCTCTCCTGGCATATTTGACATAAATTATCCTCTTAACGTTATACCCAATATCATGGACTTGTTCCCAATGTAGGTCTATTTTTAGTGCGACTTGGACCCCTGTGTGTATTGCGGGGGGCCAAGGAGCTAGGACCAATCCCTAAGCCACCCCCGTGCTGCTAGATAACACTGTGATAGGCCCGCCCACCGCCCTCACATGGCCCGACAAACGGCTATGCCCGATGATGTGGGCATTCTCTTATCAGCCGCAAGGTACGATAACTATTTACACCCCATACGCGATTTCTCTTTGCTTTACATTTGTCCCAAGATGGCCACTCAGTCCACATCTGAAGAGCGCACGCAATCCACGATGTCAGAACAAGCCGAGGATCCTCCGGAATATCACACCCTCCAGCCTCCGAAGGCAGTGATTGAATGCATACGGACTGCAGCTGCCCCTCTACGTAAGACCCTTTTACAGTCTCCAAGGCTAGCTTGCGTATATCACTAATGCAACTCAGCACCAAGCGACTCCGTATGATGAATCTCCCAGCCAACCCTTATTTCGCCCGTCTAACTACTCGTTATAGTCCCAGGCATTCAAAGTCAACGGACTAATCTATGTAGCAGCCCAAATAGGGGCTTTGCCTCGTGGCAACCTTGCTGTCGGACAAACTGCATGTTTCGAACAGCTTTTCCGTAATATAGAGGCGATTCTGAAGACGGCGGGTTCTGGTTTGGACAGGATTATCAAAACTACGGTAGGATCTGACTATAGCCTTTGATTCCTTTCAAGCTAAGTGTGAATATCTCTTCAGGTTTATTTTACAGAATACGTTCATGGAAAATACAAATTCGAGGCTCTCTATAAACGGATGCTTCCGTTTGCACCACCGCGAACTACTGTTGTGGTTTCACGGGTTGAATGTAAGGGTACCACGGATGTACAAATGGAGGTTATAGCAGTGGAGTGACATATTTTTGCTGTTGATTTCGTTGTTACTTATTTTACTGCCCTGTCTCACTCTTTAATCAAACTACTTGCATAACTCTATCCCCGCATCTCTCTACTAACTACAAAGTCGCATGTCAGTGATGTAAACACTAATCGATGTAATCATGCCTGGCCAAGATCGCAATGGAAGTTGTATTGGAAGTACTGAGAAATTTGGATGCAAAGCAGACTTGGTTTGGTTAGGCTCTGCAACAACGGGTCAATCTACTACTTTAGGGCTCTTCATCAATTCCATGGCGGTAAATGACACAGTTGTCTACATAATTCCCTCACTAAGCCGCATATACACCGGATTTTAGGCCGCGCGAGATGGGTTTTCCTTTCCGTTTTAGTGCTCACCCCTTGCCGCTTTTTGCTCGCTGAGTCAAGCTGAGCACGCCCTTGTTTATTACGTAATCGCTAGACCCATGGACTCACTGAGCGTGACTTGACGCGTTCTAACTTAGGGCACCCAGCTCAGTGGGACCCGTGATTAGTCATATGTTCACAGGTCCCGCTGAACTTTTCACGGGTCCACTCAATGGATCCACTTCGAGTCCTGCGATCCTCTCTCTGGGAGTATAGGACATGACACGATAGCCGCTTCTACGTAAGTGAGCTTAATCCGCGACGCCCGTTCTTCTCCACTAATTGCTAGATATTGATATAGACTGATGCCTGAGAGATATTTAAGCCTTTTACGAACTTGGTCTAAATGTTACTTATTTAGACGAGATTTATATGGTATAATAGTACTCTTTTAGAAACCTAGAAGGTCCTAGGTAGAGTACTGTACCTGAAAGAGATAATTTGAAGATGCCACGAATACGCTTAAAAATGAGTCCTCGTCCCTTCTATCACTATTGAGCACGTGTCTAGTATGACTATATATTATCGGTTATGCCACTCTTCAGTCTCTATTATTCCACTCTGACTTACAGGTATCATTTCGCCCCCTGGCCTTAGCTTGTCTGACCATGCTTCTTCCTGTTATAGGACTTGAAAGCTTTCAATCGAGTCATGATATTCGAGAAAATAAGAAGAGCTCATCCATTGGAGCAAAGACGTGGCATCCTGGTTTGTTAACCTGTTTAGACTTGACGAGATAACCAAATTGCTGTATTCTACCCGCTGCCCATTGGCGTTCCAGCTTCATATTGCAGACCTGGATAAAAGTCTCTAGAACTGTCAAGATACCCGCTAGTTATCTTGTTATATTGCCTATGTTTGGCAGGTCGATGCTGTTGGATTACACATGACAGGTTTAGACTGTTTTGAATTAAAGCTCGTGCAGATCAGGACCCAAGCCGCATCGTCGAAATTAATTCTGCACTATATATAGGAAGAAACGAGCTCATTGAAAATCCAGCTGGACTTCCTCTTACATCCCCTCACAGTACGTCCCGAAATTGATGCATCCTCCACTCTCAGAGGGATTTTCTGGCCCCACCTTTCTCTCCCTACACTTACAATTTTAGTTGAATGCACTCTTTTTTGCTCAAAGAACTGGCTGGTAACATAGATGATGTACAACCTTTACTGGGCCCTCTAGGAATATTGTATCTTGGACGAGGGTATTAATGGTTAATCGCCTCCCTACAGTCGAGATGAGTCGGTCTAATAAAGTCTTCCGATTGTAACGGACAAAGATCCTTATAATATGGAGACAGAGTCACCTGACCGTGAACCCCGCAAGCATATGAACAAGTTTCGACTTCGTATTTATCCAAATTGATCTTATCGCGGTCGCCAATATAAGTATAATTAGATCTACTACTTGGTCCGCAGCGGCAGAATAAGCGACCATCGTGTACAGAACAAAAGGTTCACGTCGAATGACTGAAAAATGTTCGCTCCACCAGGCTCCCCAGATGTGTTAACCCTGGCAACATTCGCCTACCAAGTCTACGACACCTACAAAGGCGCTCCAAAGAGATTCAAAGATCTCAGAGGTGACATCAAAGGACTTGAGATTCTCCTCCGGAAACTTGGGAACAGACTTGCCCTCCAACAAGTGGATACTACCGGCCAAAAAAATTCTCACGGGACTTTATTATCGTCTGATGAAGCTGCGGGCTTGGAACAGCTTGTCAAAGAAGCTGGAAAGATGTTAGAAGAGTTGCAGCAGAAACAAGGATATGCATCAGCTCCAAGAGGATTGAGTCGATTTAGGTGGTCGCAGGGGGAAGTGGACTCTGTGAGGTCGAGAATTACGTCTCTTTGTGCGATCATTGGAGCATTTAATAGTGGTTTAGCGCTTCCTAATATTGCGTCAAGAGTTCCCGTGTGAGTCCCACCATAGTCATATCAACTGCAGTGTGCTGAAAGCATTTCCCTTTTGACGATGAATTATTGACTGAAAGTAGGGTCGACAAACAACAAGAAATCTTGGATAAGTTAGATAACTTCCTTCTGAGTCTCAACAAGAATAGTATCTCATCTACTATCTCCATGGCTGATTCGAGCGTCCCAACCCTTCCTGAAACCGAAAACGAGGTGAACCTAGAATGGCCCAAGCTAGTCCGCCGAATGACCGAGTACAGTATATCCGAAGCAGAAGCAAACCAGAATCGAGACCTCATTCTGAAATGGACAGCTCGTGCATCTAAACCCGCGGGTTCACCTCCTCTCAAGCAATCACCAACTACCAACTCTCTTATGGGAAGTATAGGTGCCGACTTAGGTTTAGGAGCGCACAAAGAAGAAATTGAAGTCATCTCAGCCGTATACGGACCCAAAATTGTCACAAACATTATGAGACACATTATCAATGCGCACTTAGGTCTAAAGATGACCAGAGTGCCTTTCTCGGCCACGAACGAGACATTCGGCGGAGATCCTTGGCCGAACTGCATTAAGGCTTTCTCAATGGTCTGGCGAAAAGTGATTCGTCTCGGTTATGGAAACCTTTATTCAGCTCCTCAGAAACTGTTCGCCGAGGAAGGTGAACTGCTTACCATCGATCTCTCAGTTCCACTGACTTCCCACGAGAGTTCGGAAACGAATAAACGGGGTTCGATCTATATTTTGAATGCAAGCTGGCACAACTTAGACGTCACGGAACATGTCGCATCGATAACGGCGAATGATCCTCGACCGGATATCATGGCATCGACTCATGAGTTCTTCGCAATAGATCCGTGCTACGGGCACAAGAAGGTCATTTCCGTGACATGGACGTACTCGGATACCGCGGCGGCACTATCACATTGCGAGGTGAGGACTATAACTGAGAATTCTTCGATCCAAATCCCTCCATTCCTGGATATTATTTGTGCGAACTGGGGTGGGCTGGACATTACGAATCTTGTTCGAGCGAAGATCACACCTCAGCAGACATTACACTTTGACACGAAGAATGTCTGGGCTTTTGCGTCTCCCGATCCGCTACCTGGATGGCAAAAGACAATTTCGATACTGTATCAGTATGGTTCTTTGGAACCGCTGCAAATGCTGGTTACAGGTGAAGACTCTGGCTATGCCATGATCGACCCGGGGGATCGAATGAGACGGAATTTCTTGTTTTCGAAGAGCATAGAGGTCACATCAGATATCAGAGTGGTGGCTGCTGTGTGGGGTTTGCAGCCTGTTTCCGAGAAAGTGTTTGGCAGGGCTGTGACAGAAAGGAAGAAAGTCCCTTGTAGTAATGACTTCTTTGGGAGGGATGGATGGGGTGGGAGGCTAAAGACTCTTCAGGTATTCTTGCAGAATGGGCATACGGGGGACTGTGTTTGTGTGAGTGAGAAGGAAGGGAATGTCCTTGAGATGCCAACTGTTTGGCCAGAACATTAAACAGCCTCGAAGCTAAAACCTACTCTACACTACTGCCTTCTATAAAAGGAAACAGGTGATTGACTCTCAACAAATTATATTGATTTTAGCATTATAATGCCAGATTTCATACAAAATTTTATACAAAGTCACCCTAGAAAAATCTAACTTGACCACGAATTCGTACCTAGGAGGATTACTGAGTATTAGTATAAAGAGATATATATATTGGGTCTACTTAGGTGTCAATTGTAGTAGCACTAATAGTACCTCTATTTACTGTATAATTCCCTAATAAAAACAAGCACCCTTTATAAAAAGTAAAGTATTATAAAAATCAACTTTATATCTTAGATATCTTGTCAATCATATTAACTAATTAGTCTTATAAGTTAGTTTATACGCTTATGAGAAGAAGGCTTCTGTATAGATTTATATATCGCCTAGATGGTAATTTGAATACCCACAAAAGCTAGAGAAAAATGCATTAATTATATAGCTACGATAAATTGGCTTGTTTGTATTGTTTAGGGCCCATCATGGGCTCGAATGGGCTTTGCGGGCTATTGAGAGGTCTACTTATAGAGTTCTATTCTATCCATATATAAAGGTGCTATCAAAGTTTAGGACCGATAGCTACCGGGGAAGGTGGTTAAATATTAAGTTTAAAAGCGATCTTTTTCTTAGTGGTAATCACCCTGTACTCTGAAATACTCAGTGAGCAGGACCCTGAGCGCCCTCATAAAGCGGCCGCACCCCGATCGGGAAATTCGTATCCGCGGCGTAAATCTGGTACATACAACGACATATGTAGGTATCCATTGTTCTTGTTACTGTCTCCACATGGCCAGTCTGGAGCCAGACCATGTCCAAGCGCTGTCATTACATACAATTCGGGGTATCGGGTCAGATCCTCAGCTCTAGAGCTTGAGTCAGTTGCTTTTCTTTTTGCAGATCACTCGTAAGCAGCCTTTTCTTCCAATATCTAGGTCCAGCAACCGTCAATCATCAGAACGGCTATAGATAGCTTTGCCAGCCCCGAATTGAATTGACGGGCCCTTCTTTCAAATTCTATATAGTAGCCTGCCAGTAAGGAGTAATCATGATGCTATCAACTCTTTATAAGGAGCCCCTATTTCTGAGGGTTCCAAATATATAACTAGTGGTCAGATGCCAAAAAGGAGGTTTGAAGGGAACTTACATCACAAGACCTGGGCCAATTACAATCCGGACGGAGACTTGGGATAAACCAAAATCCTTTAGTCAAACACATGAAACACCTAGAATGCCAAGTAAAGCATGGCCAATGAAGTACGAAGTGCTCTATTCAGAAAAAGCAAGAAGCCCACCGAGTACTGAGTTAGGCTTACTAGTTGATGATCTCAAGATACCCGTCCGTCCACTTCAGAATCCGAAGCTCTTGTATCTACTGATATCTACAAATGGAAATTCGACCCCCAGTATTGCATTCCTGGTCCCTAGCTGAACGATTGCATATTCGCT
Organism: Penicillium robsamsonii; assembly: GCF_028829455.1. Lineage (NCBI taxonomy): Eukaryota > Fungi > Ascomycota > Eurotiomycetes > Eurotiales > Aspergillaceae > Penicillium > Penicillium robsamsonii. The sequence goes on along the minus strand of NW_026643219.1, from coordinate 6,160,745 downwards.
TTGCCGCCAGAGGGTAGCAAACATACTGTAACTTCAGGGTATAAGAACACCCAGATTGTCATCAGTATCAGTCGTACAAGTCCAATCCTAATTTTATACTTCATCGAAGACCAATACCCCCTTTCACTTTCAATCCAAGACCATCAAACCTTTTCCAACATGAAATTATTTCTCCAAGGCACCGCAGTCCTCGCCCTTCTCATTGCCAAGGCTTCAGCCGCACAGAGTGGTTTTTTCGCTGCAAATGGCGTCGAGCTCGAGGTTTACCAATTTGGCGAGGATACCATCATCGGAGAGCCAGTGAGTCCTTGATCCTTTCAATCCTCCCGTGTACCGTAACTGACTTCATACAGCAAAGCATGGTGCAGGTAAATCTTCAATTAACCCCTTAACTCCATTGTCGGGAACGGTAGTTTTTAACATGTTCATTTTAGGCCAGAGATCTTGAGGGCCGAGACACCAACGCGTGCACCAAGTGTGTGGGCCACCATGGAAGTTGCGTTGTAGGAGAGGGGAACTGCTATGCCCCTGATATGTGTGGATTCTGTGGAGGTTGTTCTGTCAACCAGGCCCGTTGCCAGAACCCCGATAAGGAGGGTTGCCAGTGCTATAAATGATTTCTTGGAGGTCAAGCACGGATTGGAAAGATTCAAGATTTTCGCTCTTGCTAAGCGCGATGCTGTTTGAATTCATTCTAGTAGCAAAGGACTCTTATGGTCCTTTCGTTTCATTCCTTCTCCGTAGTTTCTGCTTTCCAAGGCACTCATTCTGGATTATTTCGATCATACTTCCTGATCTCAGTTATTATCATCCAGCAGTACAATTGCTCAAATGCAAACAAATTCATTGCAAGGGTAAAGGGTTGGGGGGTATTTTATCCAATCTATATCAAAGGCCTATATTCAACTATCAAAGTCAGATAAAATATAATGAAATCTTCACCCAAATATATACTCCACCCACCCCTTCTTCCAAGTCCTCCCAAACCTATGATTGACACACGCATTAGGATTATTAAACCCTCCCGCCTCGCTATGTCTCTGTCCATTCCCCCAAACACTAACTGGCAACACGCACAGTCCACCCATGGATTCACCCGGGACAGCCTCGCCAGCCTCGATACAGACAGGGTCACGGAGTCTATGAAACGGAGCCCACGTCACCCGCTTCCGCACTTCCCCAGTTTCAGCATCGATGAGATCTCCTATCTCTGCATCTGCATGGACAGATTGTTCAACGAACGGATGTGTCTCAGGAAGCGAAGAGGAAAGCGTCTCAAGAACAGCATCCGTGAAAACATCCGGCCCCGTAATTCCTAATATAGCCTTCTCGTCATATGCCAGACTGGGGAAGAAGCCCGTGCGTCCATCATTGTATTGCATGGTATGTGTTATGACCCGCACAATGGTCTCGCGGAGAAGCGGGCTGAAACGTCGCGGTGCATACATGGTATACTGAATTAGTCCGTAACTCCTTGTCCAATGCCAGTCGCGCATGAATTGTGGTGAAGCATATGGCTCGTCGACTTCGATTCCAACAACGAGCGATACATTGGGATGGATGTCTTCGGTGTATTTGTCGGGTGGGGATGCGAAAAATGGTTCTAGTGCTGGACAGGTGTTGATGGTTCGAGCGGGGAAGACATCGATGTCTGCGTAGAAGCCTCCGTAGTACCAGAGAAGGAGGTATCTGAGGAAATCTGCTCGGAGGACATTGTGAGGGTAGGACTTGTATATTGTTGCAATTTCGGACATGGCGGATAGCTCGTTGGTCACGAACTCGAGAGCCTTGTTATCATTGACTAACTTTGTGGTGTTCAGTGGAAGTCGAGTGAGTTTCGTGGTATCCGGAGGTACTTACAGTGTATGCCCATTCCTTATTTTTATGTTGAAATATTATCGAGTCGTCTCCCCTGTGCTTTTCATCTTTCGCTATCTGCCAGATTCTATTTTCGGCTACGCTCTTTTGCTGATTTTGTGCCATCACAGTCTTTTCAATTCTCTCCAGGGCCCGTGATAGTCGTTTTTCATATTGAATAGCCGGATTGTTTCGAAAGGGAGAACGGTAGAGGAATCGTGCTTTGTCCTCTACTTGGTGCACTGGAGGTGGTCGGTCTGCGCGGGTATTGTTCTGGGTGGGAGGAGGAGTTGGAAGATGATAGAAGAGGAACCATATGAAGATAATAAATGTTATCAAAAGTCCACGGCGAGTAAATAAGCGCCTAGATGTCTGAGCAATGATTCCTCTAGGGATCATGGTGGGAGTTAAAGGGGAAGCCGCAGAGAAGAAACGGCGAAGACTTATTCGAGGAAGATTGGAACAAATCACTGTCAACTCATTGGAAAATGACATGTAGACAAAGGTTAAAGTTTGTATGCTTGAGGTGACAGACAGGAAACATGGCAAAGGAGAGAAAGTAAAGAGCGAAAGGACTCAGAATAGCAAACAAAACCAAGGATTGAGTATAGGACCAGAGCCCCTAGGTTTCATGCAGCCTTTGACATAATTTTAGGATCAAAGCCTGGGGATTCCCTCAATTATCTTTGAATATCTACAAATTTACTTTGCGGTCTGGTTCTTTGTTTGACAGCAGCCCATTTCGGGTCGATCCTCTAACGCTAGACCAGGATAGCCCTGTTGAGGTTCAACAGTCCACAGTAGCGGAGACCTTGAACAGCAAAGTCGATCCATGGGATGGAGTTATAATCCAAGATATTCCCTTCTGGATCTTTGTACCATTTCCGGGAGATTGTGCCCTGGCTTACCGGTGCAGTCTGTTATGTCGAATGAATGCGAGCTCGTCAAATGTTCGTATCAGGGTTGTGGTCTCGAATGACAGTATCTTCATACAAAGACCATGCCGACCAAGACTGGAAAGGAGGAGAAGAAAACGTTGAACGTGAGAGTTTGAGGGGGGAAGTCTAGGTGTCAGTAAGAATTATTTTACGGAGTACTCCTTAGATGATCATCGGAATGCTGCAGTCTGCAATTTTGTGATCCATTATGCTTGTCTCTGCATAGTCGGGTTGTAAAGAAATTGTTTCGTGGTTGGCTGATACTGTCTTGCAAGTGGGCGAGCAAAGTGGAAGGCTGCTAGTCCAGCTAGAGAGCCTCATAATTCTATGGAATTCAACTTAGGATGCTCGGAGAGAAATTCCAGATAGCATTTACTAAGAGAAATGACTGATGAAGAAGGAAGAGATACTTTGGCCGGCTCTCTCCCTGGGTCTTGTAAGCGTTGTGTACATGGTAACCATCCCACATAGTTGTAGCCGCCTCTCAAAGTCGCAGGTCAAGTATGCCGCTATATTAGCTGGATGAGGTGAATAGTGCGTAGATGACACGTGCATTAGAAGCAGAGTATTCGAGACACATTATGCGAGAAAACTGAGCAGCTCAGCTCCTACATACTCAGGGGCAGCTTTCTCTTTCCGAAAGGCCTGCGTCGATTCATGACAGTTCCTACCTATATGCCCCAGTTTTGATTTCCAGATCGAAGAAATTTCGAATTATTACCGGCTCTTGCACACTCTCTTTCGTCATTCGCAATTTTTTGTATCGGAAGTGATGATAGATAGCATAGTAAGCTGATGGTATAAATGATAAGTTGAGCCAATCAGGGTCATGATATGGTGTAGCTCGAAACCTTCTACCAAAAGTACCTAAAAGACCTCCATGGAAGAAGTGAGAGCCCTGGAGCCTGGAGTGATTTGGATTGGTAATATGGACAGATAATGCGTGTTGTCCTCCGCTCTAATCCTCTAGTTTTAAATCTCCTAGATCTAAGACCATCAGTCTCCTAGAATTCGTGCGTGCATTGCCTAAGAATGATGGCTCAAGATTCTAGCAAGAAGAATCTTGTCATCTTGGGCGGTTCCTATGGGGGCATATCCACCGCGCACTATCTTCTCAAACATGTCGTCCCTCAACTGCCCAATAAAGCAAGCTATCAAGTCATCCTCGTCAGCACCTCGTCGCAGGCCATATGTCGCCCAGCCTGTCCTCGCGCATTGATCTCGGATGACATGTTCCCTCAAGGGAAGCTCTTCGTCAGTGTACCACAACAGTTCGAGCAGTACCCGGACGGCACCTTCCGTTTCATCCAAGGCACTGCGACAGAACTCGACCATACCGATCGCCATGTCACTGTGAGCCTTAAACACAGCGATACCGAGAACATCGCATACCATGCGCTTATCATCGCCACCGGTACATCAACCGTGTCGCCCCTACTAGGACTTAACGGCGACTCTGAGTCCCTGCGCGTTACCTGGAATACCTTCCGCGCAGCTCTCCCCAACGCCAAACACATCGTCATCGCAGGCGGAGGCCCAACCGGTATCGAGACAGCCGGTGAGCTGGGCGAATACCTCAACGGTCGGGCTGGCTGGTTCACCTCTAAACTAGAGAACCCCAAGGTCCCTATCACGCTAGTGACAAGCTCGAAGATCCTCCCGGTCTTACGACCCGCGATCGCGAAGAAAGCGGAGGAATTCCTCGCACACGTTGGCGTGACGGTGGTCAAGGGCTCACGCGTTGTAACTGTCTCGCCAGCAGGTGCAGGGACTGAGAGTGCATTGACAAGCAATGCGACGGTGACCTTGGAAGACGGCAAAACCCTCGAAGCCGACCTTTACATTCCGGCTACCGGTGCAACGCCCAATACTGGCTTTATCCACGAGTCCCTATTGACGGCTAGTGGCAGTGTAGAGACTAACGCATCTACGCTACGGGTGGATAATGCTGGTGCGCGGGTCTATGCGGTTGGTGATGCGGGATCGCATGCGCGTCCGGCGGTGCACAATATCTTGAATGTAGTACCCACTCTATGTGCCAATATTAAACGGGATTTGCTCATTGCCGAGGGGAAAGATGAAAGCGATGTCGGAGTCGACCGTATGTTTAAGGAGGACACTCGTGAGACTCAACTTGTGCCAATTGGAAAGAGTAAGGGGGTAGGCGCCGCCATGGGCTTCCAGTTACCCAGTCTCTTGGTGTGGCTGATCAAAGGTCGGGACTATTGGCTATGGACCACCGGAGGTTTGTGGAGCGGTAGTCAGTGGACTAAGGAGTCGTGAGTATGTGGAAGGATTAATATATATATATAGATATATAACCGCTCAGCTGATACTTACGAAATGGAATATAAATCAAGCATAAACTAAATCCAGGCCAATACATGAAGTATTTGATAGCCTCGGATACACACCCCCCGCACTATCGCCAAGGATTCCAGGGTTCTCTATGGGGGTGGATATTTAGTCGGCCCGAAACCCCCTGAGTCATTTGTTTTGTGGGGACTAGTAAACGATTTTGACTCGGAGGACTCCGTTGAATTCTAGATAGTAAAAGGAAGAGAAGATTGAAAATAAGATTGAAAATAGGAATGCATATCTTCCTGTCGATCATAAATAAACAATAAATAGTGGAAATTTAAATAAAAAGAAATTTCAGATGCGGAATGCATATCGGCCAATAGGCCGAGATCGGGCCTCGACATCCTGGGGTAACACCCCTGCATCGGCGGACTGTAAGAATTTGACCCTAAAAGGCCTTTTTTTCCCTTCCTTCTCTTTCCTTCTATCATAGTCTTCTTCTCTTCTCAAAGTGCGCAGTGTCCTGGCACAATATATATCTCATCATGGGGGTCCCAGGTATGTTTGACCCCATAGACCTACCCCGAGTTTATTCCTTTTTAGAGTTTACCGAGCTCGCGTCAACGTATCCTTGCTACAATCCCATGCTGACCGTACTCTTCCCGGGTAGAAGCACTCGATACCAAAGAACCCATTGACCACGGCGAAAGTCAGGTCAGCTCTACGGATTTTGATTTGCCTCCTCTCACAACTACCACCGCGCGCAAGTTGCAGGCCAAGGTCGACTGGCACATCCTGCCCTGTCTGTGTATTTTGTATTTGCTTGCCTTTTTAGATCGGTAAGCATTCTGTTGCGTAACCAAGCATTGCTTGTATCTAACATCATCATCCTTCAGTGTTAATATTAGCAATGCCGCTATTCTCGGATTAAAGGAGGATTTGAACATCGTCGAAGGAACAAAATACAACACCGCGCTCACGATTTTCTTCGTTCCGTATATTATCTTCGAGATCCCATCAAACATTCTGCTTAAGAAGTTGAAGCCCCATGTCTGGCGTAAGTGTTTTGATCCCTTTGCGCGCCGTGTGACCAAGCGTGATTTTGGTGAGGGCAGCTTGCTAATACGAATTTAGTTACGGGATGCATGTTCATGTTTGGCTTGGTCTTACTCTTCCAGGGTCTGGTACAGAACTGGGGTGGACTGATGGCCACTCGGTTCTTTTTGGGTGTTTTTGAGACCGGCATGTTCCCTGGATGTAAGTGCAAATACCAACAAGAACTCCTGACCCAGGTGCTAATTGCGATCGTCAGGCTTCTATCTGTTGGGCATGTGGTACACACGCTCCGAGGCTCAAAAGCGTTTCAGTTTCTTCTTCAGCTCCACTTCCCTGGCCGGCGCCTTCGGTGGTCTGCTTGCCAGTGGAATCGCAAAGATGGATGGCATGTGTGGCTACAGTGGCTGGCGCTGGGTGTTCATTCTTGAGGGCGTTTTGACCAGTGTGGTCGCGATCATTCTGTTCTTCTTCATTGCTGATTTCCCCGAGGATGTCAAGTGGTTGAACGAGGAAGAGCGCACATACATGCGTGCCAAGTTGGCCAAGGATGCCGGCAAGGCTGCTCGCCACCTTCACATGGGCAAGCGCGAGGTTCTTGGTGTGTTCAAGGACTGTAAGTATAGCCCGGTCAATCCCTCATTTAATTACAGCGTGCTGACTTTCCTCAGACAAGGTCTTTATCGGAGGCTTCATGTACTTCGGCTTGATTGTCCCGGCTTACAGTACGTAAACCACATCACTTCCTTCTTCCATTACCCTCCGAGTTATCGCTAACTCTGATACAGGCTATGCATACTTCGCGCCGTCCATTATCCAGACATACGGCTATAGCGCAATCAAGACCCAGCTGTACTCCATTCCTCCCTGGGCTGCGGCATTCGGCTTCTCAATGGTAGTCGCCTTCTGCTCTGACCGAATGCGACACCGATTCGTTTTCACCCTAATTCCAATGGCAATCGCCCTGGTCGGCTTTATTATGCTTATGACAATCCATGGCAATAATAGTGCCCAATATGGCGCTCTTTTCCTGGTCACCAGTGGCGCTTATAGCGCCATGCCTGTCATTGTATGCTGGTTCTCCATGAATTTGGGTGGCCATCATCGACGCAGCGTGGGAACCGCATGGCAGATTGGTTTCGGCAATATCGGTGGAATCATCGCGACTTACTCTTTTGTCACAAAGGATGGTGTCACCGATTTCCGAACCGGGTATGTCATCTGCCTCTCGTTCATTTGCATCGCCGCTCTGGCATGCTCGGTATATATGGTAGCCCTGTGGGTTCAGAACAAGCAGCGTGACCGCGCCGCTGTTGACCCTGCTACGGTTCCAGAGGATGAGGAGGAATATCTCGGTGATTTGGCGCCCACGTATCGGTACACGTACTAAGAAAATCTCAAGATACTTTTGGATAAGGGACCTTTTCTCATTTTACTTTTGTGGATCTCGTTCTTGCAGATTTTGCGAAACTCTATGAGTGATGAAGCTTTTGGTATATTGGTTTAATATTGAACATAGCTGGCTATACCCAAGCGGAAACAATGGCATCAAAAGCTCACTGGCTATATTTTGGAGTTGCATTGCAATAAATAGTAATGGCATTGCTCTTCTGGATACTCGATTATTAAAAACCCATTATCCTGTCTCCACTCGTAGTTTATATGTTACATAAATTATTGTCAAATGGTTTGCAACAGCTCTATCGAGTGAAACCCTATCGAATTTCCTAATCTGGAATAGTCGTGTGTCGTCACGGATGGAAGCTTGGGCTGTCACGTGTGGGGCCTAAGCGAGGGCGGCTGAGTCAGCCGCACCGTACCTAAATGCGTCTCGGACCCGCCCACTTCATCTTTCTTTCTACTATCTCTGTTTCATCCTCGAAATCGTGAGTAGCTCTCCAGAAGCTCAAAATACCAACGAGAGAGCAATGCACTAACCAGTCAACAGTTTGAAGATGAGAGCTAAGTGGAGAAAGAAGCGCACTCGCCGTCTCAAGCGCAAGCGCAGAAAGATGCGTGCCAGATCGTAAGTAATCCCATTGTGCGCCAATGGTCTTGCGAAAGGCCATTGAGCTTCCAATCGCGCAACGGAAATACTAATTTTCAAATCAGCAAATAAACTACTCGCCCCCTCCATCTCAGCTCTCCTTGCCCGAGCTCATGTTTAAACGCTGAACACGACAATTGACGACGCGACGTTGCGACTTTCGTTTCTTCGTGACACGCCCCTCATTCAAACGAGTTACCTGCACGGACAAGATTTCCGACCCATCATCAGAAGATATCGCAGATCTAATGACGGAATCCGCTGTTTACAACAACAGTCTACCCACATTCCAACACCTCGGATTCATTCACGTCCACGATCTGATGTCATGCATGGTTATTACTCGGGGGGGCTCCTGTGTTTAGGTGGATGTTGGAGGACTGGTGCAAACCATCTGTCTTTGAGCACGGCATTGGGGTGACTGGTCAATCTCATTATCTTTACGGCTTTCCTTCGGGCTAGTCAAAAGTTGTGGAGAGGTTCCTTCCGGGAGTTTATCAAAAATCCATGGAATAACTCGGAGGTCTTCGTTTAGCTACTGCAGATGAATCGATGACTTGATGAGTGCAACATTCTTTTTTTTTCGTTGTAAATGTAAATCTGTAAACCCGGAGCGCAACTATCGCCTGAATCGCTATATTCGTAGCTTCTTCTGTATATCGCCTTTCGAGATCAGCTTGACGTTTGATATACGTCAATATTCCTTTGTGCGGAAAGCCCGTGGACTCACCGCCTGCCTGGTCTCCGCTCGTAAAATTTTCTGCCCGACAAGTCCAGACATTTTATTTCACCGCGCCAAAGCCGATTCTCGAGAGCTACAATATTTGTCTCTCCTCCTTAACGCCATAATGCCGTCCAATAAAACAGATCAGAAGCGCAAGCGCTCAGCGGACAATGACCGTCCAAGCAAAAAGCCTGCGCTGCACCAGCTGCCCCCACTGGCCGCCAGCGTTATTGAAGATAAGAGCGAGTTGGCACCGGTAATTGGTGAGTTGAAGGCTTTTTATCCCGGCTGTAAAACATGTCTAATCGAATTTTTACGTTATAGCCGATACACCCGGTCTTCAAAGCTCGAAATCCCTCCACTGGGACCCATATATCAAAAGCCGCCCTAATGTCTTCAAGTCTGCGGCATTGACTCGGAACCCGGGCATTGTCTCTTCGGAGATGCTCCTCCAGTCCTCGGAACACCCCAAGCTGGACTTTGTGGGCCGTGAAGGCACAGGAGACGATACCGACTCGCAAGTGAAGCACTACGTCGCAGTCATCGACCCAGAGCGCAAGACATGGAAGGTCGTGGAGGTCCGACGAGCGACACTGCGAGGAGCAGTGAGAAGCCGCAAGTACGAGGAGGACTCAGATGAAGAGATGGTACACCCTCCCACCCGCAATCCCATACATAAACATCCAATTAACAATCACCAGAACACCATGCGCGCCCAACGCACAGCCCTCACCAACACCTTCGGAACCAAACAATCCCGCAAGGCCGTGCAATCTATGGCCGAGAACGCCCAGCTCTCTAACGCCCCCGCCGGCGCCGTCCCCACAGCCGGCGCAGCCCCTCATCTCCTCGATGCCCACCGACACAGCCTCCGGTCTCGCCAAGGCTCTCGCCATGCAAGCCGAAGTGCAAGCCGCGAAGCCCCTCCCGACACCCAACCTCGCCGTCTCACACCCCTCCGACGTCTACACAATCGAGACCCTCGTGCCCGGCAGCCACACAACCCTCAGCCAACTCAACGGCGTGGACGATTGGAAATCCCAAGTGGAAGCCGGTCTGGGCGTGACAACCGTATCTCGCTACGTCTCGAACCGCGTCGGCGCAGTAGTCAACTCAGACAACACAACCCACCTCCAAGTCCTCCGCTTCATCCAGCTTCTCATCGAGTTCGGCCGCTGTCTCAAAAACGCAGGCGCAAACGCCAAGGGCGGTGGCCCCGGCAGCAAACGCCTCCCACCCCGCGAAGACCTCCGTCGCATCCTCTCAAACACCACCGGCACCCCCGTGGCAAAGCCCAAGCCCGGCGCTGTGGCTGTCGAATCCACAGACCTGCTCCCGGAGTCTGTTATTGATGCTGTTCGTCGTCGTTTCGCGCCTAGCGGTGGCTTCGTTTCAAAGAACGACTTCACCCTCTTGCAGACTACCATCTGTGCGCTTTCGCTGCATATCCCTCCCCAGCCGGCGCGTGACGGTGGATCCAGCTCGCTTGGTGGTAATGCACCCAATGAGCTTGCGACGGATCCTTCTGATCTGCGTGATGATTTGCGTCTTGATCCGAATACTATTCACCAGTACTTCCGTGAGCTTGGTTGTCGGATTGATAAGCCTCGTGAGACGGAGTTCGCGAAGTGGAATATTAAGGGTGGACGTGCGGAGGCGGCGGCGCGTCGTGTTGCTCGCTTGCGACTTCCCGTTGAGTTCCCTAAGGTTAGTCGTGGTGGACGGAAGTAGGGTTGAGTTGTTAGGCCTCTTTGGAATATATGGCGCTTTGTGTGTTTCAAAATTGTTACTTTTATCTGTTTCTATATCAATGGGACATTGTTACATAGCCAAAGGAAATTACTTGGTTGTTTCTTTGATTCGATTTTGATTTGTGTAGACTTGGGCTTCTCTGTCTGTGTTTAAGATTTATATAACCTCGGGAATTGCTCGCCAAGGTAAATTACTATTAGCAGATATCATACTACATACAGCAAGAGCCAACTTAATTCACCCAGTCATTCACCCAGTTATTCATCAAGAGTTTTATATAGTTGTAGTTTCAATTGGTATATCTTTTAAATGGCTTATTTGCAACCAAGGTGGAGGCATCAGATCCACAGGGGGATGTATATATCGGTGCCCTAAATATAAACAAGGACAAATACAACAATGGTAGATCATGTCCTACTAGTAAGCACTAAAATACTACAATAAGACGAAGCCTACATTAAACGAAGGAGAGTAAAATGCCACTTCCAACACTGTTCATTCCCACCTGGCCCACCTGAGTCTAATAAATGACACTCGATCGATCTAGATACAAGCAGTATGTCGGACATAGTCTTGGTCTTGCTAAACAAACCAACAACATAATAATAAAAAAAAGCGCAATTCACGGCCGATCAAGCCCGAAAAATGGCTACATCATTAAACAAAAGCAGACAGATGACATGAATATGTGGGGGCGATATGATTGAAGGCGGATGCATATGCTAAGTTATGCCCGCACAACAGAATATTATGTAGAAAATGAATGGACGGGAATAATACAGGCAGAATTACCCCAAAAACCGAGAAGCATAGACGGGACTCGTCTGCTCTAGGCAACAACACCAGCGGTGGAGTTCATTCCCGAGTAAGCCTTCTCGATCAGAGGGGTAGCAGCCTTCAGGGGCACGGTCGCCTGGGCAGCTGCGTCGTTGAATTCACGAGCAACAGCGCCCTCAAGGGTCTCGCTAGCCTGCAGACCCAGCTGGGAGTCCTCCCAGATGGGCATGTTGGCGGCCTCGGCGCCTTCTACGCCAACGCCAACGAAACCGCCCTGGCTCTTCCAGTCGCTGGTGCGCTTGAGACCAAGCTCATTCCAAACGGTCTGCACAGCCTGCACGAGGTGCTCGCGCAGGGGCTTCACGTGGCCTGGGGTGGGGGTGATGCGCAGACGCTCCTCACCGCGGGGAACGGTGGGGTAGTTGATGGCCTGCACGTAGATGTCGTGCTCCTCGAGAAGCTTGTCGGATGCCTTCTTGGCCAGCTCAGCATCACCCACCAGGAGGGGGACGATGTGTGAGGGGTTGGGAATGACAGGGATATCCAAATCATTGAGGGCAGTCTTGACTGCACGGGTGTGAAGCTGCTGGAGGACTCGGTCCCGGGGTTGCTGGGCCTGGTACTGGATGGCGGCATCCGCACCAGCCATAGTTGCTGGTGGGAGCGAGGTGGTAAAGATGAAACCGGGAGCAAGGGAGCGGATGGTGTCAACCATGGCTGCCGAGCCTGCGATATATCCACCGACACAGCCGTAGGCCTTGCCCAGGGTACCGGTGATAATGTCAATTCGGTCCTGAACTGTGCCCTTGGTGCTTTGAGGAGAAGCTGTATCCTGCGATGCGTAGACATCGTAATCGAGATGCTCAGCAACTCCAGCTCCGTGTGGGCCATACATTCCTACGGCGTGGACCTCATCCAAGAAAGTGATGGCACCGTATTTGTCGGAGAGATCACAAATCTTTTCAATGGGCGCAATTGATCCGCACATACTGTAGACAGATTCAAAGGCAATGATCTTGGGGGTACTAAGTGGCAATGAGGCCAATTTGGCTTCAAGATCTTCCATATCGTTGTGCTTGAAGACCATCTTCTTCGCGCCGGAGTGGCGAATACCTTGAATCATCGAGGCGTGGTTGAGGCTGTCCGAGAGGATGACACAATCGGGCATCTTACTGCCCAGTGTTGCCAGGGTCGCATCGTTAGCCACGTAGCAGGAGCTGAAGACCAATGCGGCCTCCTTTCCATGCAACTTGGCAAGCGTATCCTCCAGGGCGACAGCATGCTGGTTATGACCCGAGATATTGCGGGTGCCACCTGCACCGGCTCCGTAGGTGTCCAAAGTCTTGTGCATGGTGTCCAAGACCTGGGGGTTACGACCCATGCCAAGGTAGTCATTTGAGCACCAGACAGTCACGCGCTCCTCGGCAGAGGCAGTGTGGGCCCGAGGGAATTCTTTGGCGAGACGGTTGATGTTGTTAAAGTAGCGATAGGACTTGTCCTTGTGCTTCTTCTCCAATTCCACGTTGTAGAAACCGTCGTAGTTGAACTTTTCGTTGGTTGGGGCTTCAGGGCGGGGGCCGCGGACCGCAGCGCCGGCATGGCCGGGGGCGGCAGAGGACGCGCGGAGGGGATTGGTCAAGTTAGGGTTTCCTGTAGTCAGATTAGAAACAGCTCAAAGTTCGAGTCTCACAAACTCAATCTTACCTCGCTCAGATTTCTCGTATCCACCGGAGACGAGACTGGCGGGATGTCCACCGGTGTTGTGCAATGCCCGCTTGGCAGTCGGAACCCGCGTAGGCTGGAATGCAGCGACTCCGGCGGCACGCGAGGTGAAGCGCTTGGTGCCACTAAGACGGGCACTCTGAACAGCCAGAGCCTTGCTCATGACTGGGCAGCGACGGCCCAGAACCTGTAGGTTGGACATGGTTCCACCTCCCGGGCTGGTGCTAGGACGAGTAGCGGTCGACAGAGTACGGAGGGTGGTGGGGGAGGTGCGCTTGAGGAAAGGGCACATAGTGCGAGACTGCTGCAAAAGAGCCTCCATGGTGAATTGAGCCAAAAGTATGAGAAACCAAAGAAGAGACCAACAGAATTCCCCGTGAATTTAAGGAGATTGAACGAGTTGACATCTCGAAGACTAGCGGAACCCAAGGGAAATTCAATCGGCCCAGGTGGGGCGGCTGACTCATCGAAGAGGCTTACATATACTTATCTCTAATTGGCCCATTGGCAAACACCGAGGTACGGATGCTCCTTTCCGATGTGCCTCACTGCCGGGCTTTGCCACTTGGCAGACCCCGGGGAAACAGGCCACCTTGTGAAAGGTTTTTCTCGAGTCTACCTCGGAAACTTGAAACATGTTGGACCCAGGCTAGGCATAAACAAGACAACAAGGCATCAAGGCACCAATATAGGACCAAAATAAGACTGTGCTGCAAGTGCGTAAGTGCGTAAGTGCGTAAGTGCGTAAGTAAGTGCGTAAGTGCGCAAGTGCGTAAGTGCGTATTCCCGAGCAGATTGCAATTTATCTAATTGCCGTTGATATTGTTTATTAATTAAAAATATATCTAGATGGATTCTTTTATACAGTTTAGACGTTAGCATTACAATTCAAGGTTGATCCTTTCCTACAAGAATCGACACTCCACTTGTGTGGATCTACATCAACATCTTACAGTTGAGGACATTCTTCTGTGTATTTCGGCCAGGCTTGTTAGGATATTGCTGGTTTGTAGTAAGGCGACAGGAGTTTCTTAACATAAGAGGTGTGTTGAACAAACTCTACTTTCTACAAAGGAAGAAACACGCTTGTATACTGCTTAAATTCTGAATGCTTTAGATATTCGGGTTAAATTTAGTTAAGTGCTCTTGTAGGAATTCCTGAATGCATTAAAACTAACATCTATTATCATGGTGATGCATTTGAACAGTTGAAAGTATCTACTGTTGCTTTGAAGTATAACCGACCACACCAGTGCGAGGACTGGTATGGGCCATAGATTTAGTTTACCAAGGATCAGTTGATGTATCTAGAATTCTCAGGGAGATCTAAAGAAGATAGGAAAATCCAAGAACAGTTGAATTATAGAGCTGGACATGGACTGCTCCATGATCTGATTTTTTAGACCTTTGCTTCTGCCTTCTTACCTGGGCCAATGAACCTCCACAGTATTTTTCTTCATTGGAATATGCCTGCTTCTCCTTCATCTGTGACATCCTGGAGCCTCATTCAGTGCGAGCTCCCGGGTGCCCAGATATCTTCAGCCATCGAGGCTCATCAAAATTGAGGGTTATTTATGGCTATATCCCAACTTCTCTCACTGCACAAGGTCGCTAGAAATGAGGCGACTCTCAGGCAAAAAAGAAATATCTCCCTCTCGGTCTTTCCACACTCACACCTTCTGTCAGCTTTAGAAATGAGTTCATCACATGGATACCCCGTTCTATCTTCTCTCACCTTCCTTTTCTCTCACTTTCTTTCCACACTTCTCTCACTTCTAATTCTCATCTTTCCCTATTTTTAACAACGTTAAACATTTTGCTTCTTCCATCGGACTGCGTTCCTTTGCCGAAGACTGGCGTGCCAAAGAACACATAGCCGAATAATCAGGCAGCCCATATTCGAAAGGTCTGCAAGACCGCCCCCGGCACAACCCCTGCACAGGGAGATCAAAGCCAGTCAGACATGCCTGGCAACGACGGCTCAATGCCGACTCCTGGCGGCTTCACTTTGGAGCAAAAAGAAGTCATTTCGGCTTCGATCTCAGGTTATGGATGTCTGGGATGCGCGCAATACAACACCATACAGCAACGTTGAGAAAATCAAAGTACTTTACACCTCCGTTTGTCACTACACCCCTGTCACCCTGATCAACAGGCCGGCCGCCGACGACAATAACTCCGTGACCGAACAAGACGGCGCGGACAAAAGTCCTAAGAAACGAGGCGCTCCGCCAGCAGACAGCATAGGCCAAAGTCGGATCAAAAAATCACGCGTCCTACCACTACCCGCAGCGCAGCACCGAATGCTTGGGCACGCCTACAGCAAACGCCCATGGAGTTCGACCCCGCATTCGTTGCAGCCTGCGACAGCATCGACCATGCCTTCCGCAGGGCATGGCTCCTAAGCAAGTACATAAAGGAGCTCGACACACCGGAAGCCCGTGAAACACTGCGCATTTACCGCGATAGCCTGGACGCCTGAAGCGACTACGACGACCACATAAGCGCGAACGAGAACAGAATCATCGCCCTGGACAATTCCCTCGCCAAGCACATATTGACAGGCTTGCTCGGCAGCGCTTGAGTACAAGAGGCACAGGACTATCGAGTTTTCCAAGTCCCCAGACCGCGGGTAAACATACTGTGAGCCCAAAGGATTTCCCGGGCTGTTCCGTTTACGCCACTTCTCTCACCTCTAGCTCAATAATTTGTGAGTACCACTTCATCTCACTTCTGTTGTCACAGGCCTAAGGCAGAACTGACCTCTATCAAGGCGCCACAAGAGCTAAGTATATAGGCTTGGTATAGCAGGCTACCTAACGCCGAAAGGTACATATCATTTACGATCTCCATGGCCTTCTCGCACGTCTGACGGGGAAAATTGCCACAGTTCGATATCCCCACAGAACCTCAGGATAGTGCGAAGTCATCAACGACCCGGTCTGAAACCCAGCTGCTACTGAGATCCAACAGTCTGCCAACACCGCAGCCAACTATATAGGCCGGTCTGGCAGTATCCTCATCGTCGAGGGTATATAAATCATTTACGACGGCCCATAACCTTCCCCCGGGGGTGGTTGTAAAGGCCACTTGAGCGGTTTCGGGGGAGAGATAAGGGGCCTCATCGTGGTAAGATATTCTATGAGGTGATTGAACTATCCTCTTTCTACACTAGTTTATACATGATCACTCCCAACCCCCCTTTCCTTGTTCAAATTGTTATCTCTTTCGCGCTAACCCGTTTGCGTAGATCTCGCCACAGTTACCTGAGCCCAAATATTAGTAGGGGGCGGTTGGAAGGGCCATGGTTGTTTTACAGGTGATTAAACGGCCTTTCTACACTACTATATACAACCACCACTTCTATCCCTTTTACCCTTCAAATCGTCATATATCTCCAACTAACCCCATCTACACAGACCTCCCTCGTAGCAGTTCGTGGACTCTAAGTACTAGCTACGACCAGCTAGACCTCGTCTTTCACGGGTCCCGGAGATTCCGAGTAATAGCTTCACGCCAAAGGCGAAGGAAATCACCTCACCCAGAAGAAAGGAATGAAGCATGACGCAAGCTGCATATCAGAGTAGATACGATGGCAACCCATCGGTATCGGCCGCTCCTGCTTGCAGACGACGAGCAGGAAACAAAATCCATGATCACAAGTTGGGTACGCTTCAATGCCAAGCATGGTTCAGCCTGGACAGAACTCTGTCATGAGAAGAGGAAGGTTGGAAGAAGGTGCTTAAACGATTCAACCGATTGTGTGCGCCATCTCCTTCGAAGTCATGAGTTCGCGGTGGGACTTCTTCAAAGAGAACCAAGAGGACAGGGCAAAGAAGAGCATGCACTGAAACCGTCGTTGCCACCGCCAGTTCCGAAATGTGCAGCCAACCCTCGGGGCATTGCGTGTTGAAGATTGACTTGGAGGCGGTGTCTATAGTAGGCTATATTTAAAGTGTGAGAGAAAGGGGATTGACTTAGGCCTGAGCTAAAAAGAAATCTCATGTAAATGTAAACCATCATGTATGAACTCCAAGAGGTTAATACTCAAGGCTAGCAAGCCAAGTACAAATACTATTCATTTTTGGCTTCATCATCACATCAGTACCATCACCGTTCATAAGCCTAAAAGTACACTACATCTCACTATAATAATATCCAACTTACGATTTTAACAAACCAAAAGGAAGGGCATAAGGAGTCCATCAAACCAATACATTGATACTCATAACCAAATTAAACGTGAGCGCCCTTTTTGAACATTGAAACATATAAGTCAAGAAAGCCAAAAAGCAGCCGTAGCAAAAAAAAAAAAAAAATGAGAATGTAGAATGGGGGAAAAAGAACATTTGAAAGAAACAATTCACAGCAAGTTCACAAGTTCACATCGAGACCACCACAACCACCCATGAACCACAAGCCAAAGCCAGGAGTCTATCGCGGAGGAAAACATCTCATCATTGCATCAACCACCCCAAGTCAGCAGGGTTTGGGAAATGTCCAGAGCCCACGCTACTCCAGATAGTCAAGGTTTTGTATGATAATACAGAGCAGTTTCATGTATCTGCCATTTGAGAAGATAAGAAAAGGGAAAAAGGGAAGGTGTAAGGAGGAATGGGAATAACCAAAGACAAAAGAAAAATAAGAGAAACTTTGACATCGAACGCCATCCCGAGTTGAATTAATTGACAATCATTGCATTAATCGAGGCCGCCGTCGCCGTCAATAAGACGGAGACGCTCTTTTGTAGTCTTGGCACGTTTCGATGTGCCTTTGCCGGGTCCACGACCGCGACCGCGCTTTGCAGGTGTTGTTGAAGGTGTGTCAACAAGCTCCTCGGCGGGGGTAGCAGCCCCTGAGGGTTTAGCACTGGCGTCGTCAAAGTTACCCTCGCCTATATAATCGATTAGTATGGATATTAATCACTGTACTGGAGTGGGGTCTTCTCACCTTCATGATACATATCATCCAGCGTAAGATCCCGCTTGCGTTTCTGAGCGGCCGCCTTTTTACCACCCTTAGCGCCGAGGGTCTCACCGCGTTCGATGGCTTCTTTCTCTTTTTGCTCGATAAGTTCAGCCTCATCGTCATCGGCAAGCCACAGGGCAATGTCCTTGGTGCGGTTCTCGCGAGCACGGGTGTTGAAGTCAACACCGCCAGAAGCACCACCGGTAATGACAACACGCTGCACCTCTTCCTTCTGCAACGCACGCTTGCGGATGCGTTCTTCGATGGTACCACGGGTGATGAGACGGTAGACAGTGACCTGGCGAGTCTGGCCCAGACGATGGGCACGATCCATGGCCTGGGAATCGATGGTAGGGTTCCAATCGGAGTCGTAGAAAATGACAGTGTCGGCTGCCGTCAGGTTGATACCAAGACCACCGGCACGGGTCGAGAGCAAGAAGACGAAGATCTCCGGGTTGGACTGGAAGTCTGCGACAGTGTCGCGACGGTCTTCCAGCTTGGTGCTTCCGTCCAGTCGGCAATACTTGAAGTTGCGGTATGTCAAGTACTCTTCCATCAGATCGATCATGCGCGTCATCTGGAAGTACAGGAGCACGCGGTGACCACCGGGCTTGAGCTCCCGCAGCAGCTGGTCCAATTTGGCCAATTTGCCTGAATCTGTCACGAAACGACGCATCGATGGTACCTCGATGTGGCTGTAGCGGCCCTTGAGTGAGACCGGTGGCGGCAGCATAGGAGGGTGAGAGTAAGGCGCAGGATCGAGCTTCTTGATGAGGATCTGCTCCTCAAGTTGCCTGCTGCAGTGTCCAGACAGTGCTTGCCGAACAGATGCATTGAATAAAGCGTGTTCGGTTTCCCATGACGCCTGTTGGCCGGAAGCGGAGATGGTGATGGGAGGCGCCGAAGCTTTAGGACCAGCACAAGGCTCAATTAGCTGAAGGCCTTGGGCTTCGAATGACGAGCGTGATACAGTCATGAGATCCTTCATTCGACCCTCCACGGCGACATCGCGAACATCCTGGCGATCATTACGCTCGACAATGTTCAGCATCGAATGGGCTAGAACGGAGTTCTTCGAATCGTCACTCGCGTCATAGATGATATTCAAGGCAGAAAGTCTGTTGAGCTTGCTGCGGCGACGCTCTGCGCGCTCGTAGACACCAAGTCGTGCCATCTCGCTTGCTTCTCCTGCAGAAGTGTCGATGAACCGCAAGAAAGAGAATGCACCATCTTCACGTGCGCTTTTCTGGATGTTTTCTGGTGTCCAGACGTTCATCAGCTGCGATAGGTACTTGGTTTGGAAGCCCACGCGGGGATTATCAGAACCAGGAATATCAAGTCGTCCGGTAGAGCTGCACAATAGGCGTGGCAATGGGTATTCGATCAAGTTCTGGGTCGAATAGCGAACATCGACAAAGTTTCCTTCACGAACGAAGGATGCAGTTTCCGCAAAGGTCGCAGCGGAGAAAGGAGATTTCGTTTCGGCGCGTTCAAAGAGATCGGGGTGGTTACAGACTTTGCGGAATTGCATAACCAAGTTCATTAGTGTGCTGCTGTCAGTGTCGTCGCCTGTGGTGGCCTTTTCGATGAGGTCGATGATGCTGACACGGTTGCGCAGATTGGAGTACAAGGAACGTTGGCGGTATGTCAAGTCGCAGAAAATGTCCTTCTCAACCTTGTCTCCGAGTTCTTGCTGGACGTTTTTCTTGACACGACGCAACATGAAAGGTTTCAAAATCATGTGAAGACGCTTGAGCTGATCCTCGTTGAGCTTGGTGTTACTCTGGGCGTGCGACTCAATGTCCTTGGAGAACCACTCGCTGAACTCGTCGTGGGAATCGAACAGAGTCGGCATAATGAAGTGAAGCAGGGCCCACAGTTCTTGCATGTTGTTTTGAATCGGCGTACCTGTCAACAGAAGACGATTGCGGCAGCTGAATCCGAGCAGGTTCTTCCATCGCGAACTTGAAGAGGACTTGATAGCCTGAGCTTCGTCAAGAATCATGTACTGCCACTTCACCTTCTGGAAGTACTGTGCGTCAAGAACGACAAGCTGGTAGGAGGTGACTAGAACGTGGAATTCTGAGTCACGGTTATAGGTGATGTGTTTGCGATCCCAGAACTTTCGCAGGATTTTTCGATCCTTGGCATTACCCCAGTAGGGGAGCACTTTGATGTTCGGGACGAACCTAGTGATCTCCTGCTGCCAGTTGTGCAGTGTGGATGCTGGCGCGATGACCAGGAAAGGACCCCAGATATTATGCACCTCAGCCAAGTAAGCCATGACAGAAATGGACTGGATGGTTTTACCGAGACCCATCTCATCTGCCAGGATACCGTTGATACCCTGCTCGTATAAGTTGACAAGCCAGTTAAGACCCTTAAGCTGGTACTCTTTCAGCTGAGCATTCAACATCTTCGGCTGCGAGATCTCAATGTCACCCAAACTAGTCGGGTTCTGGAAGTTCATCTCTCCGTCGTCGAACGCAGCCATATTATCACCCTCTCCTTGGTTGTTAAAGGCACGGGCACGGTCCTGGGCTTCCTGCACGGCGTTTTGCGCATTAGCCATGGCAGCTTGCTGCAGCACGGTTTCATCTTCAGCATCGAAGTCAAGATCCTCGAATGCAGTGGACTTGGCATTGGGGTTGGCCACACTGTCTGGAAGATTGACTGTGTGGGCGTTTGGCTGGCCAGGTTGAATGGTCTCCCCAGTGGCAGCGACAGCAGTGTCTCCTTGAGCTTCGTCGGTCTTGATCTTGCGCCCGATGAAGTGAGAGTACAGCTCTGTTTGTGAGATGAGGAAGTTGAGCTTGCGCTTCTGTCGGTTGGCTTCGCGGTCCGCCTCTGCCTTCTTGGCTGATTCAAGCTCCTGCTTCTCAGCCACACGGCGCAAGTCACGCTCCTCACGCTCGTTGCGCTTCCAGAAAGACATCATTTCACGCATCGTCCGCTTGGCACGAGCTTGAGTATCCTTGGTGCTCTTGTTCGTGCGTTCTTGCCACTTGCGAGACTGTTTGCTGGCCAGCTGAGCCGTCTTACGTAAATTCTCCTGGCGGGTGGAGAGGGAGGTGGTTTTGATGCGGTAGACCTTTGGAATATCCTTGCGCGCGATATCGCGCCAGATCTGCTCGTAGATCTGGTTGTAGCCCTTACTATCGTAGTGTAGCTGCGACATGGGAGTACCCTCCTTGGAATGTCGAACATCCTTTCTGTTGCTGGGGGTGAGATACAGGTCGTCGTCCAACCCAGCATTCCAAGCTGCCTCGGCGAGATCCTTCTCGGCCTGCTTCTGCTCCTTGGACTTCTTGGGGCGAGTGACAGGACCGGCGCGGCCTGACCTGCGTCGGCTGGGCGAGGAACGGCCGATATGGAACTGACTTGTTGTCCCGCCTTCGAGGTTGGGAGCAAGCGGGGTGACTTCGCCGAGCTCATCCTGGCCGTCGCCGCCCTCCAGAGCGCGCTTGGTGGTGCGGATTTTCTTCTGAGCCCGCTCGGCTTCGCGCAGGAACTTGGCCCTTTCGCCAGGTTCCTGGGCCTTGCTGGCCTTGCGCTCAGCCTCCAGTTTCTTTTGCATTTCTTGGCGCACAGTGTTCTCACGACGGCGCTTGCGCTGCATATCCTTCTTCCGCTCCTTTTCATCTTGGATTTCCTTTTGTTGAACTTCGGCCATGACAGCACCCTCGTTGAGGACTCGAAATCTTTCGGTGCCAAGAATGGCTTGTCTTTCGAAGGATCTGCCTAGATCGATAAGGAACTCATTGCGGCGACGCTGAGCATATGTTAGTATGAGCAATTGGCTGAACAAGAAACAACTTTCGGATAACCTACCTTTCGTCGCACTTCCTCGGCGCGGGTGCTTTCCACCGATCGTTTGTAGCTTTTCTCCCGATACCGTTCCTGTTCCGCGTCAAAGGCAGGATCTTCAACATCGCTCTTCTCAGCCTGATCGATCTCGGCCGCAGCTCGGTTGACCTGCTCCAGGTCCACACCAGGCGGGAAGGGTCTCCGAAGCGGCGCACGAGGAATAGGCGGAGCGTATTCCACATCAGGCTTAGCAAACCCATTGGTGGCCGGTGGTGGTCTCAGGCCATCGATGCGTCTATCAAAGTCCATTCGGTGCTCGTGTTTGTGATGGATAGCTCCAGGCGTAGAGTTATGATCTAGGTGTCGGTGCGTGAAGATAGGGGGAGCATGCGGCGTATGGATGGAGATGGGGGCCGGGGGAGGCGATGGTTTTCTCGTAGGCTCGTCCGACGGGCCTGAAAGAATACTGGCAAACGACATGGGGTCTGCGGCTCGGGCGGGCTTCTGTGAGGCAAGGATTGGTTAGTAAATGGTCAGATATGGAGGGATCTGGGTAATGCCCACCACAGCTTCCTGCGGCGAGACCGGTCTCGGCTCCCGCGTCATCGGAGGTCCATATCCAGCACCATTACCTCGCATCCGATATGGGGATTCGGACTCCCTGGTAGGGGATTGCGAATGGCCTTCTGGGCGGCTGGGCGGATGGCCATGCGGTGTCGCAGAGCCGTACGGCGAGGCACCGTTGCCCCCCATCACGGAGCTTGAGTAAGGGCGCGGAAGTGGTAGCTGAGAACCTGCCGAGTGTCCCTGGTATTGGGAGGCCTCTGGGTGAGACGGGTGCGGTGGCGCACTCCCGTTCAAGGGCGGCGGCAATGTAGAGGGCATCGGGGACGCGTGCGAAAAGTGCGGGCTTCGCGCGACGGAAGATGGGCCAAACGCGGGTGGGGTCTGTGGAGGATGCTGATGGTATTGCTGTGGCGGTTGTTCATTCGGGTAATACGGATGGTTCTTATTCGGAGAGGTGTAGGCCGGATACCGCTGCTGCTGAGTCGGGGACTGGGCGTTGTATGGCGGAGGGCCCGTCATGATGGCCGCGGTCCCCGGTTATGGGTTGAGCGCGTCGAAGGTTGGTCACTCGGGTCGAGCTGGAGTCGGGGGGAATTGAGGACGGAGAGTCAAAAACCCCTGCTCAGAGACACCTGTCAAGGGGGTTCCGGAGACCTAGTGACGCGGTGTCAGTGGTTGGTTTCAGGTATGATTTCGGAGCGAAGAGGGATGAAAGAAAGAGAAGGGTGAAAGCAAGACTTAAATACCTGATGGAGGGATGGGTTCGTTTGTGGTGGGAAGATGCAGAAGGGAAGTTTCCGTGGAGCCCAAGAAAGAGAATGCGCGGGTCTAGGCGAGCTGATGCAGGGGCGATGGATGATGAGAAGGGAGAGATGGGGGGAGGAAGAGAAATAATTGTAGGGGAAAGGTAGAAGTCGGGTTAGAAGATGGAAAGGACCAGTTCGTAAAGTAAAAGGGGAAAAGCTGAGATTTGGCATTTCTCGTGAATCTTCTTCATCTGGGGTATTTCAACTCCGGCATCCCGGGGGTTAGATCCGAAGCTGTTGACAGTCTTTACAGTGATGGTCTTTTTTATTCTATTCTAGATGACTATTATAATTGTTTCTTGTTATTCTATATCATCTTCCTCTTTTTTCTTTTTTCTAATTAGATAATTCCTCAGTTCCCCGATCTCAACTTCCATACAAACGTGGAGGTGAGGACGAACATCGTTTCAAATAGTGTCAAATAGTGTCAGATATTTTCAGATATTTTCATATACTTCCATATATTTTTATTCAAATCTTCCGCGTTCGAAGTTCTGAAATCAAGATAGTTCATGAACTCGCTTCTCTATTTTCCTCGAAAATCCCTCCGTTGGCTGATCCGAGTTTATCGTGAGATCTCCGGGGCTTCTCTGTTCTGTAGGTTGAAAATATCAGTTTTAACTCTGAATGATCGGCCTGTTTTGATTTTATTTTTGGACTTCTGGATTTTGGAAGTTAGAGCCTGGACTAAATTCGTATATAATATCTCTATGCCTCACTAGAATCACTAAATAGGGCAAAATAAGTCCCCCGTGTCCACAGGTCACGGGCATTATATCAGTTTTTAACTCCAGAGCTTCCACCTGGGCCAAAATGTTCATAGAAGTATTGACATACCCGTGGACATTCAGTAAGTAATAAACTCAAAGAGCTCTGGAGCTCTGGAGCTCTGGGACACTGGTTTGTATATATACCTAGTTCAAACCCCGATGTCGCGTAACTCGGACCATGATGTCGGACCCGAGGGGGAACTGTGCTTTATGTGTATTGATAGACCATATAACTTGATTTCAATCGCCATGAATCTGGAAATATCCAATTCCCCGCATTGCCTGATGTCGATGACGTCCTCCACTTGTGGACGCATAGCTGGAACACTATTGCCTCCTGACGTCTGTTACTGATCTTCAGATCTTCCTACCAATTACACTATCTATTCTGTATTGATCTAGTTACATCCCATTTCCTACCTGTTAGGGATTATGTGGATAAAATATTATACAGTTTACTACACAGTATAAGTCTAGATGGCTAAGCCATACGGGGGTCTGCATAATGCGGTATGCCGCAAACGGGAAGCTGAAGTGGATAATACTCAGAGCTATTCCGAGGTTATTAGAGAGAATGACATAGATACCTTACAAGCTTACCGGCGAACCCGATAGAAAATCCGTTAAACAGGAGACACGTTGATCAGGCAATGCGCTTGACCTGACTATAAGACAGCTTCTTAGCCATTTCTTGTGTTACACATCAAACTTCCTACTTTCCTACTCTTAACCTCTTCCTATTCTTAATTTTTAATTCTTACCTATTCTCAAAATGTCCCCCACAATCCCCGAGACCCAATGGGCCCAAGTTATCGAAAAGCCAGGCCCAGACGCAACCCCCGTCTACAAGCAAATCCCCGTCCCCAAGCCTGGCCCCGATGAAGTTCTCGTGAAGCTGCGATACACCGGCGTCTGCCACACCGATCTCCACGCCATGCACGGCGACTGGCCTCTCGCCGAGAAGGATAACCTAGTTGGCGGCCACGAAGGCGCCGGCGTGGTCGTCGCAAAGGGCTCTCTTGCACAGGGAGTTGAGATTGGCGACCATGCAGGAATCAAATGGCTCAATGGCTCTTGTCTCTCCTGCGAGTTCTGCAAGACCGCTGACGAGTCTTTGTGTCCTGATGCCTTGCTGTCTGGATACACGGTCGACGGCACCTTCCAGCAGTACGCGATTGGCAAGGCGGCACACGTGTCGAAGTTGCCTAAGGAGGTCCCGCTTGATGGTGTTGCACCTATTCTGTGTGCTGGTATCACCGTTTACAAGGGTCTCAAGGAGTCTGGTGCGCGTCCTGGTCAGACCGTTGCTATTGTTGGTGCTGGTGGTGGTCTTGGCTCGCTTGCGCAACAGTATGCCAAGGCTATGGGCTTGCGTATTATTGCTATCGATGGTGGTGATGAGAAGAAGGCTATGTGCGAGAAGCTTGGCGCAGAGGTAAGCCTGTTCTATTCCCCCTTCAAACTTTGGGGTCCGTGCTAATATAGTGTTTAGGCCTATGTCGACTTCACCAAGAGCAGCGATCTCGTTGCTGATGTCAAGGCTGCTACTCCCGATGGCCTCGGTGCCCACGCCGTGATCTTGGTTGCTGTCTCCGAGAAGCCTTTCCAGCAGGCTGTCGCATACGCTCGCTCTCGTGGTACTATCGTTGCCATTGGTCTTCCCGCCCATGCCTACCTCAAGGCTCCCGTTTTCGACACCGTTGTCAGGATGATCAACATCAGGGGCAGCTATGTTGGTAACCGCCAGGATGGCGTTGAAGCTGTTGACTTCTTCGCACGTGGCTTGATCAAGGCTCCATTCAAGACTGGTCACCTGAAGGACTTGCCTGAGGTGTTCAAGCTCATGGGTACGTTTCACATGTTCCGATTACCTGATATCGATCATATGCTAATATATGCAATACAGAGGAAGGCAAGATTGCCGGTCGCTACGTCCTTGAGATTCCCGAATAGATGCACCGCTATATATGCATTTAGTCTGAGCAGATAGACCCCGAAGAGAAATTGCTTCTAAGAAACGAGAACAAGAATTGATGTCTACAGCGCTTTTAGCTCCGGTGAAAGGGTGATTAGCGATAATTGAAACACAGATACAGAAAATTGAAAGTCGAAATCTCTAGTGTCTCCGTAGCTAATAGAGATAATGAGTAGCTCAACTTATAAAGCGACTGGGTACATATGAATTGAATATATCGACACGAACAATAGAAGCTCACCCAGAGCATGTCAAGCTGAAAATCCTCTATCTCTTAGAATCCTTCTCCAAAGCCATACCCTCATCCTCCGGACTAATATTAGTCATAGGCCCCTTGAATGTCTTCTTAGCATGGAGATAATAATAAATCAATGCCCCAACCCAAAGACTCCCATTAATAACAATCGTATAATTCATAGTTTGCGCTTCAAATATCAAGTCAGCAAAAGCACCCCAGATAGCATTCATGGATAGTAAATTATAGTGCAACTCACCCGAAGGATCCGGCCCTGAAGGAATCATACTAAGAATAATCACGAACACCATATAGATGACCGCAACCCAGCCGATAGGCTTACTGAGATACTTACCTGTATAGAACTCACCGGGGATGAAGCGATCACCGCCCCAGATCAGACGCGCCAGGATGGGCGTTAGCCAGGCAAGGTCGTTTCCGGCTACGGCGAGCGAAAAGAGGGCGTTAGAGGCGGCTTCGTCGATTAGACAGAGGAGGCCGATGAGTACTGATGCGACGACTACGCCGCATACCATGCGGACGGGCTGGTAGCGCATGTATTTGCGTTGGCTTACTTTGCGGAAGAAGGAGGATAGCGGTAGGGCGTTGTCGCGGGAGAAGGCCCAGCTTTGGCGGGAGGCGGCCAGGACCTGTGCAGAGTTAGTTATTCTGGTAGGTGGTAGGTTGTGAGATGGGTACTTACAATGCTCAGTCCCATGAAGAATTGCACAACCATGACCACAGACATGAAACCGAGGGCACCATTTTTCCCGAGGGCATCGTAGTAGATCTATACAGAGTCCAGATTAAAGGTATAATCCGCAAAATAGCCAACGCAAATGAAAACATACCTGAGTCATAGGTTGCCCAAACTTCGAGCCCAAAATCCCCTCGATATTCCTATCCATCGAAGCCGCAATAACCGCCAACGAAACAAATCCAAGAAGTCCACACAGTCCAGCAGAAGAGATAATCCCCAATGGCACAGAGCGCGCAGCATGCGTCGCCTCCTCACTCATATGCACACAGGAATCAAATGCGCCAATGGTCCAGATAGGCGATAACCACGCCATGATGAATGCCCAGCCGGTCGGCCAGGCAGTGGAGTTTTGGATTTCACCGAAGACATACGAGCCTGGGTTGACTGGGGGGCTGTTGTTTGATTTCCCGATGGGTAGGGCGATGACGGTTGCTACCACAAGGGCGATGTTGAGGAAGATACAAGCGGATTGGATTTTCGGCATGATGCGGGCAAAGAAGATTGCGATGAAGCCGTGGGAGGCGACTGTTGCTACGTATGTGCCGTAGATGACTGGTCGTGTTGCGGACCAGTTGCCGTCACGGGCGAGTGAGATTACTGAGAGGAGCATATTGGCGAAACCATCTGGGGAGTGTTAGTGTGGGATTCCTGTTTGGGCTTGTGCATGGTCTGACTTGCAGTCAATGGAGCAGATGCCTCCGATTAAGCCGAGGGTATTGCTATATCCAACGAGGAAACTGAGTGGGTTCTTCCATTTCTCGGATGCAAAGTAGTGTGTCCAGAAGTAGAGTCCGCCTGCTGTGGGCATTGCGGATGCCAAATCGGCCTGATAGATATATTAGTCCTGTGATTTCTAGGATTGTAGATTGAGTATATCATACCATTGCCAAGCTCACAATGAAAATAAAGCAACTTGCAACCAACCATCCTGTCCAAAGAACATGTTAACAATTGCCAGAACTATACCGAAAAGATAGTTTGCATACCCTAGCCATAGACATTCTGTCAGTCACAACATTCCACCAATTTCAGGAGGAGTATATACCCAAACCATTCCCACAGGACCAGCGGGCATTGAGAACGCCAATGTAGTCGCAATGGAAGGCAAAAGCCCCATAATACTAAAAGCGACAGCAAATATCTGAAGCGTCGAATAATGACGTCGTAATTCCTGCTTGTACCCGAGTGTCGCTATATGATCAGTCAGTGACAACGATCTCACAGTTACACCAACTCCTTCAATAAGCCACGTGGTATACACACCTAGCAGCTCAGTATCGCCAGCCTGGGGCGTCGAGTCATGAGTAGCCATCGACAGACGCCTGTTGCTCGTCTTGGATATCACTTTCTCCATTGTATCGTCCATGGCTAGGTCTATGTGTAATGGTATATAGGAAATAGGGCAATGGATAGAGAAACAAATAACTAACACGATCGAACGTGCGACTAAGATTGAATAGAAAGAGGAGCGTTGGGGTTCAAATACTCCGATAGACGCGAGTACTTTAACCGAATCAAGAGATAGGACGTGTACTCAGCACAGATCTTTCCAAGGCTATAGATAAACCTTTCAACACCTTTCAATTCCGAAATACAAAGGGCCAGATCGATGACATAAACCGAGGTATAGATCACAAAATCCTTTATATCTCGCGATTCAAGAAAGATCGACCTAGCGGAGCGGGGAAGCATAGGTGAATTGTATATGTGTTTCCCCTTTGAGAGTCATCCCTTGCTGCCTTTTGATCGGGCATAAGTCCGCATGTCCCTGAAATCCCTCGGTTGCTTGACAGGTTCCCCAGGTGATTATGGATAGTTTCCACAGCGATGAGTTGCGATGGGTGGGTTTATCGCTGCTCTTTAAGGGAATTGAACATATTAAGTCTACATCTAAAATCTCCGTACGGGAAAACAATTAACGCTAGAATCATGAAGGTCTTCAAACTATCCAGCCTTTCCTACGCGATTCTCATTCAAAATCAAAATGCTACATGCCAATGAATCAGTATCCTCTTGGAATAGACCCCAAAGTGAAGCATATCTCTACGATCGCATCCTATATTTCTACTAGAGGTACAGGCATATGAGGTGATGAAGTATATGCAAGGAAAGGATATTCCTCGATTATTGGCGTGCCTCCCATTTTCCTGCCTCCACCACAGACACAGCCATCAATCAATATGTCAAAGGAATCCTAGTCTGGTATATGTGACTGAGATTCGTACAAAACCATCTAGAGCGAGCTAGCAAATTATAGACGAAGACGATATTCGAATCGTCCATCTATATGAGCAGACGAAACTGTCTGATGATTACCCAAGCTGAGTGCTGCAGTATATGCTCCCAGATACCTCAATTTTTATTTCCAATGTCAACCACATGCATCGTTTACTCCAATTAAGATAATGAGCTGGTATCTGTCAGTTATATCCCTCTCTGGGCAAGTTATGCATCCAACTATAGATATTGCCACCTATAAACCCCGTAAGCGCATGCTGACATCTACCCTATGAAGCCCCCTTCTAAAAGCGGCGGCAGTCCAGCTAGGAAAGAGGTGCCACGCACGCCCCGGGTCTAGTAGGGGTCAGATGGCAGGGAAGATACGGCATTGGCGTAAGTATGCCCAAAAGAAGCATGGCGTGCATGAGTAGGCTCTTGCAGATAGCCGTCCCTGATCCGAGTGGTCGATAAGGGAAGAGATACGAACGGTGTAAGCTTTTGCTTATCTTGGGGGCATTACGTTAGATCATGGAGACATACTCTGTGAGTATCGTCATTCTCTTTAAATTGTCTCTTCCTTTTGAAGCGATAGTATCCCAAGTGTGGGGTAAAAGTATGGAGAAACTTAATTACATTTATAGGGTACATGTACTTCCCACTTGAAGTTGGCTTCTATGAACTTAAAACGCGTTTCGTCTACAGCTGATACCAGACAGGCCTTGTGTGGAAGCCAATGCAGAAAAACATTTAACGAGAATGCAGACCCAAACAAGATAAAGGCTAAATATACATCCAGATCAAAGACAAAAAAAATGAAACTCAAGGTATCATCTTAAACAGCACCAGGCCCAGGTCCCTTATGGTTCGACTGGTCCAACAGAAGCGTGGGTTTGATATAATCCTCATCAAGCTGCCGGAACCAAGCCGCATGGTCGCCCGTAGCACCACCCGAAAACAGGCCCCGCACTGCATCCCGTGCAGACATACCTTGATGAGTGGGCGAGACACTGGTCGATGCCGCTGCATTGGTGGGTGGGGCGGTCGGGGGGTGAGGGGGCTGGGAGGCGGATCGGCGGAGACGCGAGGATCCACTTGCAGCGGGCGGGAGGTCGTCGTCGGAGATGCCCTCGGCATCGAGGTCGAACGCGTCTGGGTGGGTCGGGTCGCCGGAGCCGCTGGGACCCGGGGGTGGCAGGCCGAACTCGTCGTCGCTGCCTTCACCGGCGCTCGGCCCAGCTGCGCTGTTGAGTAACGTCGCAGTGGATTGGCGGTCGCGCCAGGACTGATCTTTGTTGCTGTACGCGGCGGAGTACATTCGTGTGTGGGTATAGGGTGGGCTGGGGCGGCGACTGTTGCCACTGGAGTAGCTGTGTGTTCGCTCCCCGACTCCGGCGGGTGGAGAGGTGGTGACCCCATCCAAGGGGATCGCCAAGTCGGAGCGTCGGGGGATATATCCAAGGCTTGTCCCGGAGCGCTTGTAGTAGGTGCCGCCATGGGTCACCTCAGTGTCGAATTCATCGTCCGAGTCAAGCTCTTCAACCACACCCGTCCGAATGCCCAGAATCTCCAACATGCGGGCTGTGGTTCCACCGAAGATGATGACGGTTAGCACAACGACAACAAGTACTGTCGCACGAAGTGCGGGGGCGTTGACTCCTGATAGACCCGCTGCTAGCGCAACACCGACGGCACCACGCAATCCAGCCCAGAAGAGCATCGCTTGATAAGCGAATGGCAGCTCGTCGGCAACTTCTACGCCACGGCGACGTGCGCGATACCTAAAGTACCAATTGATAGCCTTGGAAAGCGGGAACACCGCGAGGTAGCGGGCAAGACAGATGCCAACCACTGCCACCATGATGAACAAGGGATTGAACTGGAGGTTAGGCTCGACGAAGAGGTCAAGACCGAGGTAAATAAAGATGAAGTTCTCTGAAAGTTGAGCCATCACCTGGAACAGGTATTTGGTGGTCAACTGCGTGCGACGCGACATGTTATAGTAAGCATAGTGCTTGAGGGTGATACCACAAAACAAGAGCGAGACAATGCCGGATAGGTGCACGCCATTGGAGAAGAAGTAGCTGGCGTATGCAATCAAAATGATCAAGCAGCTCTCGATCTTGGGCAAGCGCCGCACGAGGGTGTATTTGAGACCCAACGCGGTAGCGATTCCAACCAGCATTCCGACAACCATGCTGCCAAAGAAGACGAGGAAAAAGAGGCCCACAGCCTCGAATAGATTCAGGAGGGTCAACGAGCCAGTCGAGCCGGTCTCGTGATACCTCTGTGCCGTCTCGAAGAGCACAATGGCAATGGCATCGTTCAGGATAGACTCGCCAAAAATGATAGTATAAAGCTTCGGCTCGACCTTGTAGAGGTTGAAGATGGCTAGAATCGTGACCGGGTCCGTAGCGGAGAGAGTTGCGCCGACCGAGATAGCTTCGACGAAGGAGATATCCAGTCCATTCATCGGGATCCGTGTCCATAGGTACAGCACCAGACCGAGCACGATTGCGGAGATAAAGGTACCGGCGAACGCGAACGTGAGAATCGTGCCGATATGTCGAAAGAAGTTCGCCTGGTGGAGCTCATAACCGGAGGCGAGAATAATCGGAGGAAGGAGGAGATTGAAGAAGAACTGGTAGTCAAAGGCGACGCTGTCTTGGAGGGTGGAGTCTGTGAAACGGATGAGTAGTCCAACGAACATCCCTAGCGACCGTTAGCAAATCCGCAGCAATTGGCGCAGATCGAACGAAGCCTTGTATATTTCCAGATCTTGCCTGCACCACTCGGGGATATCGCCTACCTGCAAAAATTGATAGAACCGTCTCATGGACAGCTTGGATCTTCCTTTGTTGAAGGATGTAGCTCGTAAAGAGGGCGAACATCAACAACATGATCATGATAAACAATGCCCAGGAGCTTGTGATCTCCTTGGACCCTGCCTCGGGGGAATCTAGAGTTCGCCATATTGGTTAGATCTCCGAATCTAAACAGCGCCATCTCACGACAAGACGAGGGGCGAGGGATGAGGGGGGAAGTTTAGGCACGCGTACCATCGGGGTCGGACTCCTCAGCGGCTCTCCCTAGAACAGAAATAGATATGTTAGCTTGCAGTCCAAATGGGAGATCAAATTGCAGCGTCTAAGACCACCGATCGGAGGGACATACGAAGCAGGGCGTGTAGGCCATCGTTCATATATTGGCTAGCCATCGCGGCTCACGCCTTAGGGGATATCAAGGGCCAGTGCGGATGACTGGCAGTTCACTCCCACGGTGAAATTGAGATGGCAAAACCAGGCGCACATAATCCACAAAGAGATGGAAAGTGAGAGGTTGCGACAAGATCGAATTGGGTTAGCAGCGACGGGACACGGACTGCTTAAGTTGCATCAGAGGGACAGATATGAGGTCAGGTACGAAGCTGTCACAATACGGGATACGACAGGGCTGGCTGAGCCAAATTGGTGGTGAAACTGAAAGAATACAGCGATAGTGTAAGATTGATACGTATCAGTATTTAAAATTACATGTGGGTCGTGTGCCAAGTGCCGCGCAACGGCCAAGAAACCGGTGGATTCAGGCAAAATACATAAATAGCCAGGAACAAGGGGTTGTTCAGTGCGGTTCAATACATCGTCATGATTTTGGAGGTAATTTGACCTGCCCTAGGGCTACATGGAAGGACCCACATACTCGGTACAATATCCCCTGCGGAATTCTGATGTATGCTATAGACAACATTGAAGGCTGGGAGTTATCTTTGCCTAAAAAACCGAATACATATAACATACGACATCCATATACAGAATGCAACGAATACATTGTAACAATCGATGTCCAAGACTATCCTGACCCATCTGAAACCCTTCTGGTCAACCATGCAGCCACTAACGCAGCACATCCACCAAATCGTAGCACCCAGCCCACACTATCATCCCACGGCTCCCCTCTGGGCTTCTGAGATGCCTTAAAGATAGCACTGCAAACAAGACTAGACAGAATCTGTGGCAGAGAAACGGCCATGTTATGTAGTCCAAGGATAATACCCGCCTGTGCAACATCCCCATCCCGATAATTCTTCGAGTGTCCATGCTCAACATCACTGCCACTGACGCTGTGATGTCCAGCACCCTCGTCATGAGTATCAGCTTCATGCTCGTTGTAGGTGGATTGAGCTGTGCGGTGATGATTTCGTCTCGAAGGATCAATCCGAGCTACCTCCGCCGAGATAAGAGCGAAGGGGGCCCACAACGCCACAGCCCAGGATATACCGATGAGGCCCACAAACGCCGACCCAGCTTGGTGGGAGTAGATAAAGAAAGTGCTGAACATGCATAATGCGAAGAGGATATGAGACAGTAGCCAGACTCGCGGGAGGGTCAAGCCTGGGATGCGCAGACGTGAAAGCCAAGTCGTTTTCCCTTCGGTCTCCTGTCCGACTGGAACTGCCTCAAGCAGAGGCTCGGATGCAGTGCCTGTTGGCATACTTGAAAATGATAGTCTTCTTGTAGGCTCTACATCATCATCCGAATCGCGGTCTAGAGAATGAGAATTTCGACGCGAAACAGTCTCTGGCGCTGGTCCGTATAATGGGACCACGAAAAGAGGAAGCAACATGTTGGAAAGGAAAGAGATGATAGCGTAGACGAGGAGAGCCAGTGTCCCGATACGAGTAGCATCTTCCCAGATCTTGTCGAGCTCACCCTCAGAAAGATGAGGATTCTCCGCGAAAATGGGATTGGCGTACAACTGCCCAACATAAGTCGTGGAATAATACAGGAATGGGAACCATCCCACCCACGCTGCGATCTGCACCTGACAGACGCGGGAGATCTGCGTTGGCAAGCTCCGAATCGACTTGATGACCTGTTTGAAAAAGGAGACGATGCCAAGCTTGTCGGTCACAGGTCCGTCTCCTCGAGGATCCCGCTCTTTGATGTAGCCACAACTAATGGCAAGGGTTGCGCTCAGAAAGATCGAGGCGAGTACACACAGGACCTTGAACTGCGTATTTCCCAACCAAGGGACAATTTTTGGCAGGTCCATATAGCCAAAGATATACCCCAAGATGTTGCCAACGCCGACCATACGACTAGCCCAGGCGTTGGACAGCTCCTGCTGGTGGGCGGGACAGTTGTCGACGATGAATGCTCTGATTGCAGCTTGCACTGTAAGATGGTGATTAGCCAAACAACCGTAAACCTGAGGATGGAATGCGCACCAGTGTTGATGGCAAAATCGAGGCAATACATAAAAATTGTTGCCATGATAATGATAGTAATCTTGGCCCCTTCAGATGTTGATTCAACGCCGAATATAGACACAACACCCCCCACAATCTCTTTCACCCATGCCAGAGCTAGTAATGAAACGATTGTTGCTGCACCCCCAATGACCATGAATGGTTTCCTCTTACCCCACGAAAGTCGGCAGTTGTCGCTTCGAATGCCGATGTATGGTTGCACCAGCGCACCTGTCAAGGGGCTGGCTATCCAAACAACGGCAAGAAGCGACTTGCTCATCCCGAGGGATAGAAGGAATGGCTGTAACCGGTCAGTATGCTGTCTATCCAATATTGAAGCTTGGGACGAAAGAAGTAAGATGCAAATTAAAATCAAATCATCTGCAAGTCAGGACTTGAACTTACAGATCCATTGCCAAGTTCGACAGACCAAACAATCTGAAGTCTATTAAAGAAACACCAGTATCAATAAATGGTCAAAATACATGTCAAATCAAATCACCATACACAAAGCTACTTACCCACCAATCGATACAGTCAAAAAAAACATGTACAGTGCATTCTTAGACGACTCATCGGCACCGGCATGAGGGCGCACCCCACGCCTGTCTGCAGAGCTAGTGGTAACCATGAGAGGCGAGCTCTCGTCGATAGAACCAGGGGCAGTCTTGCAGGCCAAATCTCCCATCGGAAAATTAAAGAGTCGGAGTTTCGATTTGTTGAATTGGCACCAGCCAGGATTAACTCATGGAACTCAGTTATGCGAGTTTGGATATGGTTGGGGTGCTGTGCTTTCCTGCTGACTGTAACTCAGGGTTCAACTGAGCTGAGATATCCTTTTTCGACAGTATGTTGTAGTTGCGGAAGCGGAATCTCTCTTAATTGACTTTACAACCCTTGTGTCCGTGGTACGTAGTGTGGACTGAGGATTGTTGGAGTGTGGGGAAGTAGATACTGTCTGAAAGATGGGGGGTTATCCTGGATGTTCGCAGCCACGCATCATTTACAATATTGCTGAAACAAGGTAAAATTCGACAGGGTATAACCCTCTTGATCAAAGCGCGATGTGTCAGATGGGCGATCTGTTTGGTATCCCTATCACGACTACAGAGGGGAATCGACGTCAGCAGCACGTGATGTACCATTTAGAGCACATCATTGCCACCCATACTAACAAGGGAATATTTGGTATGTTTTCAAGTGTTTTTCAGATTCCAATTCAAAAGTCGTTACATGTCTCTGTCTATATAGTGTGATGCGAGGCGTACAAAATAGCCTTCCTATTCCCAGCCGGTCTTCAGGGACAATGCCTGACGATCCAAGAAGCCAACCTGAATCTTTCCCTTCCCAAGCCATTTCCCATTGAGAGATAGTGGAACATATCTCGTGCCCGTGCCCGCCAGGCAGCATGAAAAAATATCTGCCAGCGCAACCCAATTCACGTGCAGGGCAGCCTGACACCAATAATACACGGTTGTTTCCTGTAACCATCGCGCAGTCCGAAACCCCCCAAAAAACCAAAAACCAAAAGAAAATGAACACTGTGTCAAAGACAAGCAAAGACATAACACGCGGGCTATACACGAATATCGCGGTATGTGCAAGGCCGGCATTTGACTATGTGCGATTAAACAGGAGGCGATATAAACCCCAAATCAAAGGACGCCAATATGCGCCCCGAAGACTCCGAAGAGCAAGGAGAGTTGAAACATTTGCTCGGCACAACCCGATAGAGAGTAAATGAGGTGATGCATCTACTGTTATGCAGTAGACAGATCGTGCTCTGTAATATTCTCACATGTGTTGTTGGAGAAGTTGCGGAGCGATCATGTGTGAAGAAGGCATGCCAGTCAGGGCGGACGGCATGCTCAAAGGAGCTGCCATCGACGTCATGTTGGGCATGCTAATCATTGTGTGAGCGGGCTCCGGCGGGGACATCTCTTCCCTGGGGGAACCGAATTCATGTGCATCATTCTCCAGATCTTCGTCGGTTGGGACAATTGTCTGACCATCCTGCTGTGCTTCATGGATCCGACGATGTCTAGGGAATAATTAGTGCAATTCGTATACGAAATAGGAGGATAAAAACTTACTGTGCAAGATTATCCGACCTCGAGAAAGCTTTGCTACAGTAAGGGCAGGGGTACGGACGCTCTTGTGTGTGTGTTCTTACGTGTCTATAAACAGGGGTTAGTGGGCGGCTATTGAAACGATCTCACCGGCGCACGGTGCAGATCAGCCCCACCAATGTGGGTGTAAAAATAGAAGTAAGCTTACCTTTTGAGGTGCTCTAATCTCTTGAAGGTTCTACCACATGACGGGATAGGGCAGGAATGGGCCTTGGTTGGATACGGTCCCAACTCCATCATGGTTGCACTCCTAGCCCTCCGTGTAGGACCAGGGGCCGAACGCTCCGATCGACCAGTAGTGTTTTGAACCGCAGACTCGACGGTACCGCTACTTGGCAGAGATGTCAGATCATCGGTTTGGTTTGTTACTGAACCCGGGTGCTGGGCGGTGCTGTGATCCAGGCTCCGCAGCGGCGTGCCATGGCGGGACATTTCATGAAGAAGATCCTTTTGTGGCAGCATCGCACTAGGATAAGTACGAGCGAGTTCCTGGGTGGCTTCATCGCTCTCTGCGACTGGAGCGACTGAGCTAGAAACTGAACGCCGCAGATCACTTGGTCTGTGAGCAGCGTACGAGACTGACTGAACTCCAGGGGTTGTTGATTGGACATGAGCTGCGCCACTGGATGCGACAGCGCCCGTGTTGGGCGGAATAGATGACCTGCGTCTGCGCTGCTTGTATGTCGGGGATCCCTCGATGACGGGATACGGGTTTGCCGAAAAGGATCGGGGCGCAGGCTGATAGTGAGAACTGGTCAGATTCGAAGGAGGCAGCTGCATCATGGGGTGGTAGGCGGGTCCACTTGAAATATCCGGAATCGCTGTGTAAAGTCCGGTATCTTCGTTGGCGATGTAAGCCGGTTCCGCTCCAAGTCCGACCGAATGCTGCGGCGGGGTGACTGGTTCAAAGGACAGGCCGCGATTGCTGTAATCCTCATATTGCGAGGATACAAAGGATGGCGCAGGAGAGTACTCGTAGAAGGTCGGCATGGATGAATGGCGCTGATGGGGGCGGGGAATTGGCATTCCGTGGCGATCGTACTGGACAGGGCCGTAGTCCTGCTCGCGCTTAATGATGCTCTGGACTAGATTGTTCGAAAGGGGCATCTGTGAGTGGCTGTACATCGGATGCCCTGACTCGTCCTGGAGCAGAGGGATCGCTGGGGGAGCCATCTGCGGAGGAGGCATTGCGTCAACGGTCCGAACCACGGGGGAGTTGGGCTGGCCATATGTCGTACTTGCGTGGGCAGCGAACGAGTTCAGATTCACTTGTTGTGACTTGGTCAATTGCTCGTACAGAGACTGGGACGAGTCGAACTCAAATGACATGGCCGGTTCGCTGACTGCGACCGTGGTGGCCTCCTGGTTCATTTTCTCGCGCTTCAAGTCGCGTTCCAGTGCATCGAGGAATAGCCGGTCGTGGGGCACGCCGTACCAGTAAAACACCTTTTGCTTCTTTTGGGTCCGAATACAGTTGTTTTTGTACAAGAAGTCCAGGAACGGGCTCTTGGGGTCCTCCAGGACCGCGTCTACGCCGGCCTTGAGATTTCGTAGATCCGAGAAAATGCCCTCCTCAAACTTTTTCGAGTTCTTCACTGGACGTCCAAAGGCTTGGAATCGAAATGCGAGACATCGGACAATATCGGTACCGGAAATGTGGAAAAGGCCGCTCCTATTGAGAGGGGGGGGTCAGATCAGCTTCTCCCAAGGCATCACACACTCTAGAGACGAACCAGTAAACACAAGAGACATAGTCGCCCGTGGGAAGCAAAAAGCGTCGAATGAGTTGATCGGGTTGCCAGTCAACGGGAGCTGACAGAAGGAAATATTTCACTGGCCGATGTCAATACATTGCTTTGATGCGGGGACAGGTCTAACCCAAAGACATACGATTATCCACTTGCTGAAGAGCAACTTGTGCGTCGTGAGGTAAGCTTCGCTGTGCTTCGGTTGATAGCATAAAAGTTTCGGGTTTCTGAGGTGGTGCCATAGGGATTGGAGCACCTGGCTGAGGATACATTTTCTTATTTTCTGCGTGAAGCGCACTGTATGGATAATTAGCACCCGGGAAAAGCCGCCTGATAACGCATGCGCAAACAAAGAGACGATCTGAGTCCAATCAAAATAACCATGGCTCTGCTGAGACATAGCTGCAAGACCTCGGATCAAACTCACCAGCTGAATGGTCCAACAAAGATATCGGAAGTGCGAGGATCAACGTCGCCAACCAGTTCAAGATATCCGATCGAGAAGTTCTAGCGTTCAAGGGAAGAGGAGCCAGCCTCGTAGACAAAAGAGAAAAGAGAGATCAGAATGGAACTGGACCAGCCGGTAAGCCTCTGGGAATTTTCGCGCGCAGCGGAAGAAAAGAAAGTGAGGAGGATCGAGTATTGGTGAAGAAGAAGGGGGGAAAGAAGATACAAGTCTAATAATAATCGAAGAGAGCAGGGAAGCGCCCTGTGATGTCTGACCGGTCATAAACTAGTATGTTATTTTGGGGGTTATTGTTAGTCATAAGGTATGGGAGCATATTACACTGTTAATGGTGTTATTTATGTTATTTATGTAATATATCTGGTATTGACCTGTTATTTACACTGTATTTATCTGTCATTTACAATGCGGAACAGGAAATCCGTTTATTCAGGTTCAGGTACTTTTTTTCATACTTCCCTAGAGGTGATCTCTGAGAAAAATAAGACTCACGTTAGCACAATAAATCACAATAGTTTGTTAGTATTCATAGTTAGATCTCAAAGCAAACAAGACTCTGTTCTTCTTAACAAAGGGAATACCCCCCTGTCTTAATCTTTTACAATATTTTAGTATAGTATCCCATGTATCTCCGAAATTGATGATTGGCCCAATCCACATGGTGACCAGGCTGCATAAACAAATGATAAACATATCACTTACCACATTTAGAGATCCTTCTAGACAGAAAACCGTGTGAAGTCCAACGGGAAAATATAGGTGGATCCAGCCAAGGCTCATCAAACTGGCGCTGGGACCTGAAGCACCCGCCTTCTCGTTTCAGAATTTCAGTGGGCGCTTACTTGCATATTGAAACCCAGATTTTTCCCTACCCTTATATTTTCTCCGAGCTCTCCGGTGTACTTTGTATAAACGGCTGTGGCTTTGAGATCATCAATCCGGTACTCCCGACTCTCTTATAGCCCATTCGCCCGAGACTTGTCTAATGGGAACAAAGTACAACGTGGTATCTTGGAAGAATTATGTACCTCTCAGGTGATTGTACATGGACACAACGTTGTACCTGAAGGCTTTCTATGCAAACTCAAATCAAACAGAATCAAACAGATATGATTTGTGTACCTGCACTCCATACCCGGTCCACTTTTCACCAGCCAGCCATATCCATAAGTAAGATGAGGAAAGTTCCAGACCACACGGATTAACAGATAACGTAACCTTTCTAATGGGCAAAATTCCAAGCTTGACATTGGACCCTATGACAATGTGGACTCGGTGGACTTTGACTCTCCGTATGGACAGTCTCCTGATCAGAAATTTCAGTGAGATTGGTAGCCTAAAAGCGCTTGGTCCGAGATGGTACACCGATATATTCCAAGAATATGCAATCATGTACAGAGTATACAATGATACTATCTCCATCTATAGAGATCATCATTATCAGATCAGCGCCCATATATATCGATGTGTCAAGATGTCTCATCCTCGGATAAAAGCATCCCGGTTGGATCTTGACTAAGTTCGCCCTAGAACCCCCTTTCAACCACCAAGAGGGAAACAGACATAAAAAGAACTAAGATCAGCATGTAATGCCGATGGCGTTGAACGAGAATCCCACATTGATCTAGCCCAGCGGAGCCCTACCGGATCGGGTCCGAGAAATGTCCAAGTCCACGAGACTCTCGTATAATTCTCATCAATATAGACTCTGACTGGGGGTTTCAACTATGACCAGGGTTTCCCGGCCCCTGGAAAACTAGCAGGTACCTTCGATGGAGGCACCCTAGACCAAACGTAGTAGACTACTCTATGTACTTCGTATGTATAACATAGTCAGGGTATCGCACAGGGCACCGCGGAGATCAGGCCGTTTGATCGTCCACCATGAAACGATCTAGAAATTCCATTGAGCCGTTTCAAGAAACGTGGGGATCGTATTCCTCTATTCATGCAAGAAACCCCATGCGGAAGGATAGGTCGGCTGATGACTGATCGAGGAAAGGGGAGGCGGTTTAGCCCGTCTAACCCCCTGTTCGTGAGAAGGAGCAGGACTACGGAGTGATTCGGCTTTTATTCCTGGCCCGGTCTTGCGATGTAGGGTTTTTTTCGCTATTTTATTTTCCTTCTTCTGCCTGGTTAATATGTAGCTAGGAGGTATAATCTTCTCGGGAAAAAATTGAATGGACAATAATAATACTGATTTTCCTCCGAGGGCTTTAAGAACACATGGGAGGTTAAGGGGGGGAACTTCATTTCGGGCTAGCGGCTCAGCGCCTGTTCTAAACCGCAATCTGGAATATCTCCGGTTTTTCGAGTACACAGAATCCCCCCTGATTCAAACTATATTGATGCTTTACTTATCCA
This sequence comes from Penicillium robsamsonii, assembly GCF_028829455.1. Taxonomy (NCBI): domain Eukaryota; kingdom Fungi; phylum Ascomycota; class Eurotiomycetes; order Eurotiales; family Aspergillaceae; genus Penicillium; species Penicillium robsamsonii. The sequence continues at coordinate 6,119,514 of NW_026643219.1, read as the reverse complement.
GTTCCGCACGTTTCTTGGCATTTACAGCCTTTAATTCACTTTTGCACGTCTTGCTCATGCAGGGGCTTCATGGGGTGAGAATGACGTTTATAGTCTCAGATTTAGTTCTTAGGTTAGAGCAAACTGAAACGTAGTTTCCAAAGTCCATGGACTTTGGGGAACTCCTCAGAGCACGGGGTCTTGATTTATGTCTCCACGTGGATTAGGGAGAACACTAACTTAGGTGCGAAAAAAATCTTTAATGGAGATAGTCTACTCTCAAGTCTGTTGATATGTGCAATATGTCTTTCAACCCGATTTATGTACAGAGAAAAACCTGTCAAACAGAGTCAATGCTCTTTCTCCTCTTTTCCACCATGGCTTCCTTCATGAACGGACTCCGTGCTCGGATATCTTTACCCCAGACCAGCACCAATACCGGGGCAAAGGACAGAACCAGCGCAATAAAGGCTAGTACCGTACTAGCCCACTGGAGGCCAAGATGAGAATACATGCTCATAGTAGCTAAAGGCAGGAACGCCGCCAGGGTATTCTCGCCAGTGGCAATGATACCCATACAACTGCCCGCATATTTGCTGTACGAATCGACCACATAGTCGGAGATTCCCGTCACGACAATGACACTACCGGCCCCTACCATGGCGAGACCAACGGCCGGTGCGATCCACGGAAAATTGGGGTATGACGTCCAGGCGTATGTGAACATACCACCGGAGATGCCGAATATACCGCCCACAATGGCGAGGTACAGCCGAGCCTCGGGTATAGGCGTGCCGGGGATCTCCTTGTTGCGGGATGCCGAGTCAAAATAAAGCTTGCCTGAGAACAAGGTAATCACCCATCCTAGAATCTCTCCGATCACGACTGCTGCTTGGACGTATCCAGACTGCGATGGTGTCCAATCATACAGCTCTGCGAATACCTGCTCAACGGATTGAGTGAACAGATATAATGTACCGACGGTAAAGGCGGACCATAGCGTGGACACAAATACCACGGACTCGGTGAAGAACAGGAAAAGAGGCCTGCTCGCGCTGTGGCCCACGATGCTCAAAATCGACTGGCCTTGTGTGTCAATTTCATGTTGAGTATAGGCGTTCTTGCCTTCGCGTCGCAGAGCCTTAGCCCGCTGTCCTAGAATTGCGATTCCACGACACTCTTTAAACAAGAAGAAGTACAGAGGGAAGAAAGCACCATACCACATGAGCTGGATATAGCCAATCCACCTCCATGTGAGAGCCTGGTAGATAGCAGCTCCAATTACGGGTCCAATGCTACTACCCGACAGATAGGCAACGATAAAAAGACTAACGGGGACATTTCGATTTCGCTCCGTGTCCCAGACATTCCCAATCACCGTGCCAGAAGTATTGGCAAGGATGGAGACACATCCTCCGGCAAAGAATCTCGTTATGACCAACGTGTAAAAATTCTGTGCCACAGCCTGGGGCACGACAAAACAGAGGAATGTCACGTACGTGCCCAAAAACACATATCGTACACCAAAGTCCTCCATTAGAGGGAGGACGAAAAAAGAGAAACAGCCGCCGCCAACGGCCCACGATGTGACAGGCCAGTAGGAGTGAGGGAAATGAGCGTCCGAAAGGTGAAAGCGTTCATTCATAGTATCGTGTGCTACTGTGAATATTGTGCCGTTGATCATGGTCATGAAGGTGGCGAATACGGCGAGGGCTGTGAGAAGCCATTTCTCGCACAGAGACCAATTGTAAGGGTTTCCGGGATCCTGCGGCCCGTCCCAGGACACAATTGTGACATCTTTGCTAGGATCTTGATGATCTGTGTCATTGTTAGTCAATATTCTCGATCTCAGTTGCTGGTGTTCTAGTTTACCAATTACCGGATCATCATTCCCGGAGACATCGCCACGCGCGAACACCATATCCCACCGCGACTCGAACTCTTCAAGGCTGGTCAATTCACACAAATGCTTGGGATGGTGCTTCTATTCCGCGTCAGGGTGCGGAGTGAACCGAATTTCAAGGTATGATGTAATTTTTCGCCTCAAAATCTTGATATAGATCGTAGTCGCCAGCGGCAATGTGATTTCCCTCAACTTAAGCCTTCAGAAAACAGAGAATCCAGCTTCATTTAAATCCATCCGAGCGAAAAAATTCTGTGTGCATCGCAATTGAGGATCCGAACAGAGTGATCCTCCCCACAAAGGTCCAATTCTCCAGATAATAGCCGTTTCGGGACTAGTCACAATATGCTCCAGGGTTGATTTCAAGGTCGCACAACGTGGTTGGCTCATGACATTGCTTTGATCGGCTGTTCTTTGATGTGCTTAGATGAAGGAATTAGCTAAATGATCTGCTTCTGCACCCCACATTGGCTTTGTGAGATTCGTCCAGAGACAAAGCTAGACGACTTTTATCGATCAGGTCTAGAATATGAATCTTTTGCTCTGATTATTACCTATCATTCTGCATTCTGCGATCTCGCAGCTTCAATATCGGATAGCTAATCGTTGTGCCTAGGCTGTATCAAGAAGCCAAGACGTGGTGGAGTCTGATGAAGCCAAGAGAATGGCTTATTTTACTCTACTCACTATCAATTAGAGCGTATTAGGTAAAATAGTGACTCTTCAAGTAACTGACATAGCGTTGTCTTATTGAGACTTTGTTCGACTGAGATATCCACATTGGGCCTTTGTTCTGCGATAGCCGCCTGTCACTTTCTAGCGTACTATCCAATCTCTATTGCTCTATCTTATAGAATCATAAACCTATTAATAGCACGTGGTCGGATCAGCCGCACATGAGTTAGTCATCTACAACCTCCTCGGTCCAATTTCCTATTGAATAGCTCAATAATCAAGATCATGCCTAAGCGAACTTTTGGATTCGGATCCGATCACTGATGCTAAACTGCCGTTCATTGCGGATCGATTCCATTCCTGTGATCGCATTTCATTGCCTAAAAGGTACTAGTATGTTTTCTTGTTTAGGCAAGTGCTTCCCTCTCTGCATGTATCTACATTCAACAAAAAAGGGACCAACTAAGGGACTAGCATTAACCAGACATTACTCATATTACTGGATTACGAGATGGAATCAGGGTAACAATCATTCAGCGCAAATCCCGATAGTTTCGCGCTTCATAGCAGCCCGACATCGCTATGGCATCAGCCACTGTCTCGCTCTACTACAGTTGTGCCAACGGCCTATTTGTGACACCAGAAAGTCAGGGGCAGAGCTCAACTCTGCTGTCATATGATGTCCATCGTCTTCCAAATCCATCGCCAAATCTACGTGGCCTGACAACTGATTTGTCAACTCGGCTTTGGAAGGTATTATGAGAAGGTATTATGAGAATGATACTCTGGGAAACTTCCCGAAGAATTCAGAATGCGATTGTCTATTCATTCAAGACAATTTGTGTATGATTCATCCTAGGAGAATGGTTCTTCCAAGAAACCCAAATCACGACAACCAGCACTCACCAAAGCTTCATATCTCACTCGTTGTGACTGTGTCTTGTGAGGGTTATGGATAGATGATCATCCAGCAAGGGTCACTGCATCTATATTTTTCACATATTCCACAATCCTAAACACAGTCGAAAAGACCGAGAACATTACTAATTTGCCATCGCCTTATTCATTGACGAGCACTTGACCTCATACATATGTGGCCATGATCACCTACATCGCTTTGTGTAACCCTCAAGTCGGCTTCATGTGAGGATCACAACCGCTTATCTCCTTTTCACTTCCTGATTTTCAACTGTTAGGAATGGGCGACATTCGTTATTCAAATACCAGGATCAAAATGACTATAATAGGTTCGCACGAAGTGTTTATATCATAAGTTTGCCACGCCCAACATATGACATCGGTGACTTGGTCCAAGACTCCCCCGCGTTTAACATCAGATAAATAGTTTATTTCCTCTCAGTTTCTAACATATTTCCAAACGAATTCCCTCTCATCCCTTCACTTTACATATATACCAGCCCCTGGTTTGCTACCACTACACAATATACTCTCTTAACATGGTCAACACCACCCTTGATCAAAACCCTCTAGATCCCAATTACGAAAAGCGCCGTAGCTCTCTTGGAAGCATGGAGCACTCACAACAAGCCCAGTCCTCCAAAAATAAGGATATCATGGTGGACAGAGAAGTTGCCCCGTGCGTGCAAACCACAACCTTCCATGCATGCTTCGAAGTATCCCGTAACTGACCACAAATAAAACAGTTCTTCCCGCGCCATGTGCAACGAGCTTGCACACCAACATGCCACGGAAGATCTCCACAGGAGCACAGAGCGCCGTCGGTCTTCGCAAGATCTAGATCACAGTATGTCTTTGTTCCCGACCTACGACCCTATGATCATATTGTTGGATTATATTATTTGTACTAACGAGCATCAGATTCTTTCCTATCTGATCTAAGTACCGACCGTGGACTCCAAGAACACCCCGAACAAATTGGAGAGTAATGGTGTTTATCTACTTTACTGGACTCGGGACTACACTGGAAGTTTCAAGGACTTAGATCGGAACTTGGAGTAACGCCTTCCTGAAGCGATGATTAGCTGTAAATTAAGGAACTGTTCAATCGATTCACTAAATGTTTTTGTGTGCTGTACATCGTAGCTTGTGACGGCTTCAAAGGCAAAAGCACGTACCGGTGATGTCACCGTGATGTCCACCCCGCAATACACAACGTCACTAAAGAATAGAAAAGCAATTATCGTTTATTCATATATCCTTGTACTCGTGTCTCTAAATTCAACATATATAAATGTCAATCACTTGACGAATCAAAAACTTTCTTCCCCCGATACCAAGTCTGACAGACACTCGCTTCAAGCAATCTCTCCGGCATCCACTGCATATCAACAACTAAGAAATCCGCATACAATCCCCTCCGCAGACTTCCAGTCCATGAATCAGCAAACCGTGCATAAGCCGCACCACCTGTAGCACCTGTAGCCGCCTCGGCCAACCCCAACCTGAAATGTTCATTTACAGTATTATCAGTCTCAGTCTCCAGCGCCGAGCGCCTAGTAGTAGCATTGTAAAGATTGGGGAAGGGGAAGTGACACGCAGTAGGCGCATCCGTACCTATCGCAATACGAGCACCCCCATCTAAGAAGTCCTTGTAGGCGAAAGCGCGCTTACAGCGGTCAGGTCCCACAAGACCAGGCCACGCCTTGAAAAGCATGGGATCGGAGTGCACGGGCTGGATAGAGGCCGTGATACCCAGCTCACCGAGCCGCTTAGCGTCGTCCGATGTTGTCAGCTCCAGGTGTTCGATTCTGTGTCTCCGACCTGGCGTGCCGACTCTCGATAACACATTGATTGCTTGGTGGATCGCTTTATCGCCTATCGCATGGATTGCGCATTGGAGGCCCGCCGAGTCAGCGCGCTGGACAACTTCTTGTAGCATATCCTCTGGCCAGATTGGCTCGACGGGATCGGATTGACCAGTGTAAGGTTGAAGGAGAGCGGCAGTGCATCCGTCGACAACGCCATCGCAGATGAGCTTTATTCCGAGGACATGGAAGTCGGGCTGGCTGTACTGGTTGTGTAGCTCAATTGCCCGGTCGACGTAATTGAAGTTGGCGGTTTGATCTGCTGAGAAAGGGACGAGCCAGTGTGCGCCGATGTGGAATGGGATGGTATGATTCTGACGGTAGAGATTCAGAATCTCCCAGGCTCCTTCATCCATAGCCATATCCACTAGTCCCGTATACCCGGCAGCTGTGTATGTGGCAATTGCAGTGTCCAACGCACTCAATTTGTCTTCCGTGGAGGTTACACTTTCTAGATGAGGCCATGCAAAGTTCATGAGAGCGGATTCGTCAAGTAGGCCTGAAGCTCTTCCATTTTCATCGCGGTGGATGGTTCCACCGGGAAGATCGGGGGCTGTATGAGCCCCCATTTCATCGAGAGCAGCCGCGCTGCACCACATGGAGTGGAGGTCGAAGGAGTCAATAAAAATGGGACGTGGGTCGATACCATCCAGCATACTTGCCAATGCGACTCCATTGGTAGATGATTGGATCCAGCCTCGGCATAATATGCGCGGCAAAGATGGATGGGCTTCTGCGTAGGATTTAATGGCTTCACGGATTTGATCGAGGGAGGTGCATGCGATGAGATCGGCTTTGCGTAATGATTGCCCGTACTGCAGGATGTGCACATGGGCGTCGATGAAGCCTGGAATAACAGTGCGACTTTCCAGGTCAATGACAGTTGCATTTTCTGGGAGGGTTATTCCATCAAGAGAGCCGACATGGGAGATCTTGTCATTCTCGATAATCATGCTGTCAGCAAAGTCCCCCTCATTATTTGAGTTTTGCGATGGCAAGAAGATGCGCCCATTCTTGAAAACGGATGTCATGATTCCGAGATATTTGTGATTCTTTAGCTCGCGCAAAGAAGCGGCGATTCTGAAGTATTTATTACTTCATGCGGGGAAGTCGGAAAGCTATTACATCCGGACTTCTCCAGGACATTCCCTTTGAGAACATTGAGTGGATATGGTGGGATTTGAGTTAGGTTATCTCGACGGCGAATGGTCTAACGTACGTTTTAATCTAGCCTGGAGGGGGTGTTGGTTGCAAGGACCGGCCAATAAACTGCATGGTGATTGGGTGAGAGGGAAAAGGTGCTCATGATAGAGATTAGAGTTCATGAGTTGTTTATGCTAATATGTTATATATTTGAATATTTTTCCATCAACCAGCCAATGGTCGAGTTAACTCGACCACATCTTCCTTGGTCTAGTGGTGATGATTTCCGCTTGTCATTAATACCGATAAGCGCGGGAGACCGGGGTTCGATTCCCCGAGGGAGAGATTTCTTTTTTGCTCTTGTCAATATCTCAAAACTAGGTGAATATTAAATGAAGGTTGCTTGCTATGTTATCTTTTTTTTTTTTTCAAGTTGTCTTGTGTAGAGCCTTCCTTCTATATTGTTCAAATTGCCCTAGTACAACAATATTGGAGATTGTATCAAAAATCCGCTGTGCACGTATAAGTGGGGCCTGTATTAGCCTTCGTCTGAAGGTGAATGGCGATGCTCTTTGGTGCGGAACTCACTGGCTTCATATAAGGAATCATGTTTGATGTGTCGCTCTGAGTGATATATACATGGAGTTTGATAGCTTACGCCCGATTTGGCTCTATATACAGTCAGCACTGCCAGTGCGAGTGGATATATATATATAGTGCCCCGTAGGCATATATGCAAGCATGTGTAAAATATGATCAATCCGCGATAGTCATTAACTGTCATCCTGAATGGGAGATGCTGGCCACTAAGCCTGAGTAGTATACCTAGGCTATCACTGCCGAGTAAGATATCTGGAGTATGTGCTTATTGTGGCTATATAAATAGTTCAAGCACTGCAGGTGTCTATTGCAGCACTCAAATGGGGCCCAACTTGATACCTCTCGGCATTGCCACCAAGAGATTGAATCACTTTCATTATAATCTCATTACAGATGTTGATAATCTTTTACCTAACATAGGGCTATGTATGTGTAACCCCGTTTTGATACCTCGTGCTAATGACTACGGATGGTGATCGGCGAGATATTTCCGTGGGCAGTGCATATGAACTCACGGGCGCAAAACGTGACTCAATGATAATATGTTCAATTTTGTCCCATTAAATCCTCGGATCGCACCGACAGCCCCATGCTCAAGGTCAGACGGCAATGACACCTTCCAAGCACTTGTCAAAAGCTATACACACAAAGGCAGCAACGATTATTTTCAAGTAAACTTCACTGGCCCCCAGAAAGTGATGTCATGTCAATATATGAGAGCCTCTGAGCCCAATGATGAAAACGCGTGCAAAGAAGGTGTGCGTAATGCAATCTAGGGACTTGGCAAACGGATAGAAGACCGAACCTTCTACCCACGCAACCTCAAACGCTGGAGAAAATCAGCACAAGTTCTCAAAGCAGAAAGGGGGTCATCAGTTAGCATATCGCAGCTTTACCCTATGTAGAGTATCGGTAAGTTCGTACGAGCAGGAGCAGGGCGTGGGCTCAACCCCCAACAATCGGGATTATCGGGTACATTACACAATGAACGATCTCGGGGGCGCCTTTCCCGTTGGATCGACAACTTTGGGGGCGAGAGGCCGTAATTGGCCGTTGATGGTGGAACCCGGGAACATAGCGCGATGGCTTCGGGCTGCACCGTCAGAGCCCCAGTACGCCCCATATGGTTTTAGTTCGCACAGCCTTCTAGGGTCTGTGATAATGCACTGGGGGCGTATTTAAGCATAACACCCCCAGATATATACTAATTTTTTTCTTCCTTTCACATACTCAATTAACACAGAAACATCTCCATTCATCTTTTCCGTCTTATACTTCGAGTATATACTTCCTCCAACCGTCACCATGCAGTACAAGCCTCTCGCAACACTCCTCTTTGCTAGTATGGTCATGGCCGCCCCGGCTGACACCAGCTCCGAGCTTGAAACCGGAGACACAGAATTGGGTCTCGATATGCCTCCTCCCTCTATCGCCGCGGTTCTCGCAACCGCCGTCCCAACCTCATTCTGGGCCGAAGCCACCAACACCGCTAATTTCCTTTCCCAAGTTGAGCAAGGCATTGTCTCAAACTCCTGGCCAACATGGTACAGCGGTCTTCCCGACAGCGTAAAGGAGTATGTCACTACTGCGGTTGAGGAATACTATCCTTCTTTCGCATCGTCGATCGCTGCCCAGATCACCGGCTCCGGCGCGAGCAGCTCCAACCCCAGCAGTGCTGAGGCAACCTCTACCTCTGGCACTTCATCCTCTGGTGCTTCGTCTTCTGCCGATTCTAGCTCTACTGTTACGGACTCGTCTTCCTCCTCTGCTGCTACCGGATCGGACGCTGCTTCGTCATCGGCCTCGGCTTCGGCATCCGGCTCTGCTGAATCCACCACTGCTGATGGTGGTGCCGCTCCTACTGGTATCGCTATGAGCCTTGCTGGCGCCGCTGGTGTTCTCGGTCTTGCTCTCGCGTTGTAAGAATGGTGAACATACACTGTGGATCCGAGGCCCTTTTTTCTATTTGCTGCATACGTTCGCTACGAAATGAATCTTTAGTTATCTTGTTTTTAATGAATTATCGAGCCCTGATGTTGAGCTTATAACTTACGTACTTACTACCTAATTTTGTGAATACAACTGCACTATCGCTTTTGGGTATACTTTGATTGTACCTAACCTATCTTACAGTAGTACTTTTACATATAACACATGCACGCTGTCAAGTATCTCCCACCAACACCCACCCCCATTTCCAATTCGAGTACTCTTAACAAAGTTGACTTTTCCTTCCCCGCCCTGCATTAAGCGTCTGGGTTCGATATGCAATCTCCATCATTGACCTAAGAATCAGGAGGGCCAGGTTCCCTCTTCTTTCCCTTATCCATGATATTGCTTTGCTTTTTTGGAGAGGGGATATAGAGAATAAAAACATCCTTTAGCCGGGGTAACTGGATGTTTGGCAGTGTTTCTAGAACCACTTGCGTCGGACTGTGACTGTTCTGCCACATCCAAGCTTCTTGCGCTCATCAATGTGGGTTGGGAAGTCAGGTTTGGTTGGATCATCTGCTGATATAACTGGGCTATGTGACACTAAAATGGGGGTCCAACCAGAGAAACCTTGCTTGCCATGGGGCTGGCAATCAGACCGTCGGCTGATGGAGCGACGACGTCCCGGTTCAGCTTGGAATTCTTGAGCGGCCTGTGAGCTTCCCTTGATATCCTTTCCATGACACCGTGGTGCGTTTCTCAGGATGAGGTGAGAGATCTGATGCAAGTGAGGTTAGGGTTTTGTCAATCGGGGCGGGTAGGGGGTTGTTGCACGAGTCTGTGTTTGATGATCTATATTGGCATTTATATGACCCACAAACCTACTAAGGATGGTTGTAAACTCACGATACATGACAGCACTGACAGGACTGACGTCTTGTTTTCCCACTATTCCAGCAGCCTCTTCTTGTTGTATCACGCGTTGTGGGTATCTCAATTTGATGAAGTGGTAATTCTCTGCAGACATCTCAACTAACCTTCCCTTGACACAGCAGTGGTAGCACTGTAAGTCGAGAAGCGGGAGCGTAAATGGGCTTCATTATGAGGAAAACTGTTCATGCGATAACCCTAAAGGGCCAATGGAGTACCTAAGTGAGAGATTGGATGGATAAAAGGCTTTGATTGGAAAGATCGTGGGTGGGATAATAAGAAATTAGATGGAGTGTCACGATGGAACAATTAGAGGCGATATCGATAGTGGGGTCCAATGTATGTATTAAAATCTTATGACAACGGGAGCATATCAGGGGTTTATTCAAACTACACACTGGGCGGTCTCTATGGCGGTTTCTCTCCACTTACACTGAACATACCATTATGGAACACTCGTATGATAAGTTATGCTTGGATTGGCCTTGCTAATAATATGATATCGTCAAAATCATGAAAGTAGTCGTAAGTCATAATCGGCCACTGCCTCCCAGATAGCGCACTAGAAACCCCAATTCCCACCAACCATCCTAACCCGTCCATCCTCTCTAATGCCTCCTCTCCAATCCCCTTCTACCTCATCAGTCTGTATCCTCAGTCCATCGGGCTCAAACCCCACAGGGTGAGCATGTGTGTCGATCATAGCAAGACTAGGTTGACTATAAGTAGTTGTTAGTAAAGTTTGCTCAACAAGAGTGGAGTAATGGGGGCTCGGTACCATAGTCTTCTGCTTCTTTGCCTCTCGGAGCGGTTTCAACAACGCCCAAGCACCTTTGATTTTGAACTTCTTGAAGATAGCACCCACAGTACGGGTAACCCCGAACATTTGGGCGTATTCCTCTTCAACTTCGGTGGTAGTGGATCCTTTGTTGACCAGATGTTTCACAAATCCTGGGCCTTCTTCCTCTTCCAATCGAGAGTATCTTCTAGCTGGGTGTGTCTTGCTCCATTCCTCGTTGTAAAAGGATCCACCTCGGAGTCTTTTTGAGCTATGAGATCTTGCTTCATGTTCATTCTCGGCAGAAGTATCAGTTGACTGGGACGCGTCTGAGGTTTTGATCTGCCAAGGGATGTCGGATCCAGATGAATGAGATTGTGCATCGACGTCGATTGCATTATCGGGACTGTTGATGTTCAACAGCCACGGATGGACTAACTGCGAGACAGCCTCGGAGATGAGGCCAGGTGGTTGGGCATTAGCATTGACGTTGGAGATGACATTTGTACTGGTATTGGCATCTGTGTTCTCAACCACATGGTTTTGGTTATTCATGGCGAACGTGGTGCTGCTATCGACCAATCCGGCATCGGTATTCCTGTTGTTCATCCGATTACCGGCCGCTCGCAACAAGTTGAATGCAATCAAGCCAGCATTCTCATTTGTGTCGCATGCTGAATCAATGGTATTGCCTCTGCGACGGTCGATTGACTGGGTATCATTGTTCGAATCGCTCGCCCAATTAGCAGAAAAACGTCGAGAAATGTCAGTAGAAGAGACGTCATCATCCATGTCGTTTAGATAATCAGTGGGGCATCGTTGGAAAATATCGGTGGACGAGACAGGATAGCTCGTGTCGCTGACCGAACCAGTGGAATCGCTGCCCAGGGCGTCGGTTGGGAGGACATAATCATCTGAGTCGCTGGCTGCATCAACGAAACCCCGTTGCAAAAGGTCAGCTGGCAGGACATAACCATTTGTATCGGTGGCTGAATCAATGGATGGAAGAACGTCCGATGGGCCGGAATCGACCGGTTCTTCTTCGATACCAGGATTATTGCTTCCAGCCGGTTCGGCTTTGACAATCTCAGGAGGATTAGACCGAGCCGATGCTGATGCTTCTGGGTTGGAGTTGCCGCTATTGCCATTGTTGTTGCCTTCAGAGTCGGAAATGTAGATCATCTTTCGGTCATAAGTCTTATGTGGAGCTGACAGTGGGGTAGGCGGTTGAGCTTCATGTCCAGTGGAGCCGGGATTTGCAACATGGATAGGTGGGGGTCGATTCAAGGCTTGAAGAGATGCCCGGACTGCGTTGGAAACTAGGGAGACAAAATATTAGTTCGAAACCAAACGACTTATAGAAGCCAAACGGTTCATAGACGAGGATGGACTTACATTGGACGAGGTTGTGGTGTGTCTGGTGCAGGTCAGAACCCAGTTTAAGACGAACTCTAGTTTCCTTCTGTTCGTTCGACAAGTTTTGCAATGGCTGCAAAAGTCGATCAGTGACGCCAGTGAGGATTTCAGTGTAATTGGCCTCGGTAATCTCAATCAAGCTTCCTCGAACGCAGCACCGGTACATACCATTTGGCTGGCGTTGAAAATCCCCAGGAGTGAGCATTTTACGAAGAACATCAGTCCACTCAATGGGCTTCTGGGTATTGCCTCCAACCATGTGTGGGCGTGGTTGGCCAAAGCTTCTAGCAGCTGTCTTCTCTACCTCAGAGCAGAAAATCGAGTCGTAGAATTGAGGGGCCAATGGGCCTCCTTTAGCAATGATCTCGGCATACCCTTTGTATTTCTTGTAAGCCTCACCGAGGTCATGCTGCAGTTCAGTATATGGGCTAAGCGTCATGTTGGGTTCACCCGACGAGACTCCCGAGGCCCCTTCCAAGTGCTGTCCCCGGGCAAGGGGACGGCGGTCGCCCATAGTTTATCCAGAACGCCGTGGGGCGTGACGTGGATATGTGCTAGTCCGATTCCTGGAAGAATGTTCGGATCCCGACGGGGGTGGAGACAACTTGGAAGAAGTGACGGTGAGAACAATGGACGATAACCGAGCAAAGAAAGGCGAGAGCCATTCAAACGAATACACTGTGGTATACTGATATTGAGCTTAAAACCTTACTTTCCCATTTACGTCGAACGCAAGCTACCATAAAAAAAAGATTCATTACGTCCATACTAATGAACCAAAATGATAAATGTGCATCTTTTCCTTGTGCTCGAAACGAATAAAGGCAGTGGGCTGGGTTAGTCCCAGAATGGGAGCCGTTAAGTTTTACATTAAGCATTGCACAGTATCCAGTGCTATAGAGAGGCTCCCCACCACATTATGTAGTGAGGCCAATCCCACACCTAACTAGTATGCGTGGACCTGGAGACGGCTCCCGGAACCCCCCGAAATTGGCTAGCAAATTGTAATGTCACCTCCGACGAGGATAGACCCTTCTGCAGACAAAGTGACCAAGCGCTGCCCATAGTTAGGGTGCGGTAGCGTGGGTAGGGGGCGGATCAGACAAACCCCAACTACATAGTACACGGCAACGATCTCCGAGAATAACAGCGGCAACCTGCTAACACCCAGACCCGACTTCATCAAACCGGCTGACATCAGAATCACTGACACCGACACAAACGGGATAGGCCTGACCGTCTTGTTCTCGCTTGGATATTTATTTCTAGACTATGTCTCGGCAACTAGGGCACCCAGCCTACAGGTTTTGCAGTCTCATTTTACATCTTCGTTTGTGAATAGCGGACATGTGAGTATCCTTTTCGATCAGGATACGGCCTATGCAGCCGAGCTAATGGGTATCCTACTCGCACTCAGCCATATTAAAGATGGCCTGGTGAGAGAGAGAGAGAGCTTGCCGCTACCTCGATAGCCCCGTGGAGCATCTGCGGGATGAGCACTGCCTGGTATATACTTCTCATGGCCATGATGTATACCCTCCACGTTGACCGCTGACTAAGTGTTCTGGTTCTCCAGGGGTAACGTAATCGGTAAGCGAAACCTTAGGTTTCAACCCACTTGCCCTGCCACGTAACGTAGAGGCCATGTCGCTTGCTTGTAAAGAGAATAGTTCTTTTTGCTTACCATGCACCTAGATCATAAGATCCCCTGGAATACAGTGTCATCACACTTCGCCTTCATAAAGGACAACCCATGCATACGCAAAAATGATTTCGTCATCCATGATAGCTTAGCTGATCGTCAATCCGCCGAGTTTAACTACTTCACGCGGACTCTTATTTCCACCATTGAGGAGTTCTCAACCACAGAGAGAGCCAAATACCCACCTCCTGACGATCTGCCAACATCTGGCCCTCTATATGACTCGTCTATTCTACCCGTCATCGAAGAGAAGTACCAGCTTGGACCACACGAGACTAACTCCGCAGTATCAAATCCACTGTGTGAGGAGTTCCAGGATGTTGACTATTGGATAAACCAAGCCCCTTATGGCACCTCTACTGGGTATCTAGCCGATGCAGTAAAAATGCTCATTATCTCGAATGAGATACTCGCTCTGTTACGTCTTGCAAACCACAAGAAAGTCCCACTAGAAGATCTAATCAATCTAGGATGGGGTCACAGCTTCGGTGTGACGCATGTTGCTGACGTGGCTCTGGAAATTTACATGCTGCTGAATATCGCTGCTTCTGTCAAAGCCAGTGCGAAACCAGGATCTGTGAATGATACAGGTTATCTGACAGAGACGCAGCCGTTCAGAAAGTTTATTGGTTGGGGATTGGGCGACTTTGATTTTCCAGCTCAGAATATACCACATCGGTTGTTTTGGAATGCGAAGGGCATTTCTGATCGTTCTGAGATCCCATCGTGGGACCCACTGAGCCTTGAAAGTGATAATGAGAGGAGGGACATGAAGGAGTATCTGAAGATGTGCTTTGAACTGTTGTATCGATATGACCTTTTGATGAAGGAGATAGGGAGGGACCCTGAGTGGAATGAGAAGATCCTAGGGATACTGCGTATATAGGGGCAAGGTCTGTTACTATGGGTGAGACAGGGTTCTGCTTTATTTGACCTCTATTGTCACCTTATGCGCATTGGGTTTGAATATGTAAGTAATTTAGAAAAGAAAGAGCAAAAGGGTGGCACAGCACCTGGCACAGCACCTGGCACAACACCGTCCGTTAACACCGCACTACCCATATTTATTAAGTAATTTGGAGGTTATCATAAGTCCACCAGTCAGGTGATGACATGCGTCCAATGTAAATAGGGAGGGCTATGCTTCTAAGGTTACAGGTGGAAAGGCAGCCGTTTCTGGCCTCAAAAGTGGTCATTTCCGGCGTCACTTATATTTTAGTTGGAAATGCTCGTCGTAAAGTCTCACTACATACCAGCCCCACCCGGGGCGCGACGGCTACACAGGATCACCACTTCCCCAGAGCTATCATTATCACATCTTTCATTTAGTTGTTCATTAACTTCAAGTCCGTAGGAACGTAGGAACTTACTTAAAGAGAGCGTAGCTAAGGTGGTACAAGTACTAGACAATGTCTAAAATGGTGAGGATGGAGAGAAAGACGGTTATGTTGCCCAGCAGAGCGGAGCGGAGCGGAGCGGAGCGGACGAGAGGAACGAAGACAAGAGAGAACCATAGTTCCCATGAGTCCCCCACCGCACACATAAATGGCCTTAATGCCTACCGTAGGTGCTTCCAATCTCTCAGTCATCACTCAGATACTCCCGAGGTCGGATTTCTCATCGAGAACTGCGAAACGTCATCTTTGCCTCTGAAAAACCTCAGTCGGATTATCTCCTACTTTCCGATAATCTGACTAAGTGGGCCAACGTTTACAAATATTGGAATGCAATAATTAAAGAAAAAGCATTTGTCTTGCTACAAACGCATTTGTGGGCAGTATAAAATAACGTTACGACAATACCGCATTCCTATGGCATCAGGTCGCTGGTTAGTTCGCTTAATTGGATGAATTTCTCTTGCCTCTTAAGTAATGACAAAATAAAACACTAACAGTGAATGAATGCTCTTAAACGGTATTATTAGAAGGTATGTAAATGTCAGATGGAATGGGTGATATGAAGATAAGTGTTTGACCAGTTGCACTTAAAATCTGCAGAGACAAGCAAAAGAGAAACTTCCCGACAAAGGAAAACCTCTCTATGAGAAGATAGATTAGTGAGATGTCTGTAGTGATATGAAAAGGAACATACTGTGAGAACACCTTTTAAGCATTAAAAATGTGTTCAAAGTTACGTCAGTTGTGAAATGACCTGCAATATCTGACATCCAGGCCCACCTATCAGTACAGCTTCGGAAGGCTACTCTTAATCGGTGGTTCAGCCGATTGGGATGGCCGGTGTAGATTTTAAGCGATGGATGAGCCCGGAGGCTGCTGAGAGGGCCGGTACAAGGGGTATGGGGATACATAGGACGGTGCGGCGGCATGGTTGGGGTTGGGGATAGTTGCTGCTGGCATTTCTCGGCTGGTTGGGAGCGACCGAATCGGCTAGGAGGGATTGTCATTCAAGAAGGCCAAACGAAGATGCAACGGGAGTTGTACTTTCAATACCACGATTTTGCTTGGGTGCTCTGCTTTGGAGGCCCTTTCGTCCAGCCTGTCGATCCAAAGTTTCAGAGTGAGCCAGCGGTGGAAGACACCGAACTTTTCAACGTAGGCCTTCTCAACATCGCCCGGTAGCTTTCCTGCGTCTACTTGGCTCTTAAACCAAGCTGGAGCGTGCTCCTTCTCGTAGTCGGTGAAGTTGTTCCGTGTTCGCTTTTGTCCTTTCCGTCGCTTTCCTGCAGAGGAAGATTTGGGTTGTGGTTTATTGGGCGTATCGACCTTTTCGTTCCACATTGGCAATTCTTCGCTAAGGTCGATGGTCTCGATTTCTGTTGGTGATGAGGTAGTCTCGGTCTTTTGCTTTTTTGAAGACGGTCGCATTAGGTCCTCATTGCCATGGAGCTGGTATTTCGCTGACACGTCTCGTTGGGAGTGCTGGGACTTCTGTGTATCATCCTGGCATTGTATGACCTCGGGCCTTCTGGTGCTGAGAAGTCCAGACACCGAAACTCCCGTTTCATTATCATATGGTTTCTGGTTGCTTTTGGCGATGAGTTTCCAATTCTCTTGTTGGCTTGGATCCTCGTCAACCGTTTCATTGCCATAATCCTCAGTGTCATGACATATCTGCTGCGAGATATCGCCGGGGGCAGTGAAGGGGATGTCGGATCCGCTTGAGACACCCGAGCTTTCGGATGAACTGCGTGCACGGATATCGTGCGTCTCAACAGATACCGTGGGACGACGTGACTCGTTTGGGGTAGGATACTGTGATCCAGAGGTCTGCGGTGTACGAGACCTTTTCAGTGGGACTCGAATACCTTGAAGCTTACTTCGGCGTTTCTTCAGTGACAGCTGAAGTCGCTTCAGTTTCTCCACATCTGTTTTCATTAGTATGTCCCCTGCGACCTGCCTGTGTCAGAAATTTTGGGAAATACGGACATTTGATATTCTTGTCGATTTCTTCCAAGATATCTGCCTCTATGGCCAGGGTGATTTTCGACTCTCGTTCAGCGTCGGCGGAACTTGGCCAGAGGTAAGAGTTTGCCGGGAGGAAACATCGATTGAGTAAAATACTTTTATGTAGGGATTCATCGATCTGAACGCGGTTTCCTTGGTCATAACAATAGTAGGAGCCATCACTTTGCTTTTCAAAACTGCCGTGTCGGAAAATGTTGACCCAGCTGATTGAGGGACCATTCTCGGTGTCAGATGAAGACGGAGAACGAATACCTAATGTTTCCCTTAGCCGTGACTCGATTGTGTAACTCTCGAGTGGCTCGTCTGAAAAGTACTGGGTGAAAGTCTCATCGTTGTCAATGACGGCCTGGTAGGACTGTATTAATGCGAGGCCATGCTGTGGCAGGGACTCGAATTTTTGAAGCTGAGACTGGACGCCCTCTCGATATGTCCCCCATTTGATCGGATGGTTGGGACCACCCTCCATTTTCAGGCAGTGTTCTGTGGATAACTAACATTAGTCCTTATTAAACCGTAGAGATTTGGTTAGCCGCGTCTCACCTAAGGCAGAGTAAAAATCGTCACTTGTGCATGCAGGCCTCTGCGTATTGAAACTGAAACGTGAATTGAAATGTGAAAAGGTGAACTCTCGAAAGACGAGCAGAGTGATGAGTAAACACTAGGAATTATTTCCGACCTTTTCAAATCCCCCTGTCGCAGAAGATGCTCAGGTGCTCGTAAATTGTGAAGGCAGTCGTCACTGGCGTAATAAATACCAGCAATGAAACCACGTAATTTTCAACCACGCACACTATGTACATAAGCTATTCAAGTCAATCCAAGTGAATTGATATGAATAGCCTCTAATAGCCTAGATATTATAGGAACTTGAATAATAGTCTTCTTAATTGAGGGGAAAATCCGCGACGCACTTTTCCGATCGCAGACGCTATTAATTGACATTCATTGAGACCAGCAAGCGAGGCCCACATTATTGTTCGGGGAACTAGGCGCCCAAAGTTCCGCTGTAGTTTGCCGCTCAACACTTAGCCTGTTTTTTTTTTCAGTCTCGACCTCAAAAGGAATTATTATAGGCGCCACCGGTCATGAGTGACAGCTTTAGCTTTGCCATAGTGCATATCAAACCTGATGACTCGCTAAAATGCTCCCATTTAACAAGTGTGCCTTCACCGCTCTCTAGCTACTCATTTTTCAATTAATCTCAGTGTTATAACCCTGAGCTATATGATTGGTTAATATAAGTTGATTTTTTTTGTACGCCTGCTAAGTTTTTCACACTGCCCCTACAGAGCCTCGTAGTGGTTCCTAATTAAATACAGTTTTCTTTTTTACAGGTACCTTATATGTATGTACCAGTATAGTAGCCGTCGAATTTCTCGTATCCATGACATATTAATTACATGATTTACACTAAAACTGCTGACGGTAGAGACCTGACTGGCGACCACGGATGCCTTTGCGAATGTCTTTTTTCATACAAGTGTATGTACCATGTACTCTGTATTTTTCATCTCTCTACCTAAAAATCCGAAGTATGAAAATGGTAAAATGGGTGGGATTGGACAGGTCGCTTTCCCCCTTGGATAACAAGACAAGGGATGCAGCCTGGAGATTATATATTGAGTATCCAGGAAGATAGCGATCAAGCTTAGACTAAAAATTAACATACATCCCCTAGTTAACTATATAAGTTCTCCTGTATAAATGCCACCGAAAGGTGGGGCCATAACACATTGTCACGTGATTATTAAAATCAATCGAGGCGAAAAGCCTCAAACCCGTCGAAATACGCCAAACAGACTTCAAGCGACGTTTGCCAAATCAAAATGTGGATTAACTGCGGAAAAATATCCGACTTCACGCAAGCGCGATACGTGGTCCGCCTGACCACAGGCAAGAAAGTCGTCTTGTTCCGGCTACCGACGATTGACAAATCAAATTTAAAATCAAACGAGACCAATGACGGTTGGTCATACTACGCCATGGAGGCAGAATGCCCACATGCTGGTGGCCCAATGGCCGACTCCTCGGTTGACATCGAGGACTCGGCGTATGTCGTGTCGTGCCCGTGGCACGCGTACGATTTCAATGTAGAGACTGGCGAATCGAGCGTCGGTATCAAGGCTTGCACATTCCCTGTGGACGTGGGTGGCGAGTTCGTTGCTATGGATTTCCCCGTTGAGGACGGAGTCAGTGTTGGGCTTGATAGTATCGACCCTGTTAGTGAGAAAGTCAAGCTCAAGCACACGCGATCTCCGAAAAAGGCCGTTGCTGATCTCACTGCTGCTCTTGCTACTGTTTCTGTTTCTGCGAGTCCAGAGGACACAGGAATGGCGACTTATCTCGGCGACGACGCGACACTGTGTGACTGGGCTGCCCACGTTCTCAATACTGCTAACCCAGAGCACAAGATCGAGCTGGCTACGCATCTTTTCTCCATTTTTACTGCGAGAGAGGCATCCGATTCGCCCATGCCGCTTGGCAGGGGCACTGTCGCACCGCCTGACCAGCCACCACGCGAGAAAATGGAAACTGTTGACCCGGGCCAGATGCCGAAGGCAGGACGAGGCGGGACCTTGAAGAGCCGCATCGCTATGCTCCATGCGCTAGCCAATATCGAACTATGGGCCATCGACCTGGCTATTGATATCTGCATCCGCTTTGCGACGTTCCAAACAGAAGGGACATCCCAGGAACTTCCACGCGCATTCTTCTACGACTGGCTGAAAGTCGCGAACGACGAGGCTAAGCACTTCTCCCTCCTCCGTACCAGACTCGAGGAGATGGGAGCTGCATTTGGTTCGCTCCCCGTACACCACAGCCTGTGGCTATCGGCGACCGAAACCGCGTACGACCTCCGGGCGAGAATCAGTATTATCGCCCTGGTGCATGAAGCACGAGGTCTGGATGTCAACCCCATGACGATTGAGAAGTTCCGCAAAGCTGATGATGGTGAGAGCGTGGAGGTACTGGAGGTCATTCACAACGACGAGATCACGCATGTTACTACAGGTCATCGATGGTTGACGTGGATCTGTGCACAGGAGGGGACTGATCCTGTTCATGTCTTCCGGTCTAATGTGCAAAAGCATTTCAAGGGTCCGATCCGGGGACCATTTAACGAAGAAGCGCGATTGCAGGCTGGAATGGACAAGCGCTATTATGAGAGTGCTCCTAGCGCTGGAATTGCGGCTTCGTGACCGGGCGCGACGATGAAAAGGGAAACGCTTTACGTTGAAACATGATGTCACGCGGTTGATCGGCTCTACGATCTTTTCTCCTGCTAGTGTGTTTTTTTATTTTTTTGATATCCCCGTCTTGAACTAGCAGAATGTACATAGCAAGAAAGCAAGCATTTCATATTCATTATTCGCTGAAAACGCAGCATTAACTAGTAAACATTAGGTCCTCCTGACCGTCATTGAATGCCATTAATAGGGACCATATCACCCCAAGCGACCGTGGGAAATATTTATTAGATGTATTCGGTCTTTAATTGGACCCTGGAGCAGGAGGAGGGGATGGTGGCTTCGTAGAAGCGGTTTAGGTAGAATAGCTGGGGCGCATTGTGGAACCAATCACAGACTGTTTTGGAGATGTTAATGTCATGGTCTCAAAATGAAGGTGAAAGAACAAAGACGAAATTCTTACCGAGCCAGCCTCCGAAGCCGTTCTGTTCCGACCATTGGAAGTTGTTGCCCTTGATGGAGTATCCTTCGCTGCCCTCGCTGCCAGCGTTGATAACAATAGGTTCCCAAGCTAAAGTGAAGGAAAATGTGAGTTAGTTCATATTGTAACGTAAGACCGGAGACCTTTTCCAAGATATGTGGCGATACTGACAAGCATAGTTGGTATCCCCAGTGGCGATCATTCCCCAAGGGAATTCAGACTTCAAATCGAAAAGTGCGTTTGTGCCATTCAGATAGATAGGACTGGCCGTGCCAACATCCTTGGTGAGAACTGCGTCATTGAGACCTGCGCCCGTGTGGTAGGCATAGACATATAGGTTGTTGTGGTTCGCATTGGTGGCGCCGGTAGACTTAAGGTGGAAGCGCTTTGACTCCTTGGCAGTATCGACAGGAGCTGCGATGACAGTGGTAGCCAGCAAGAGAAGGGAAGTGAGGAAGTTCATCTTGAAGTTTGATGTTTTGGGTGAGGTGGAGGGTTTAAATATTGGAAGTCGGAGGTTGCAGGTTAACAGTTGAAGGTTAAGAGGTTGGAGGCTGGGTTTCCGAGTTCCAATGTTGAAAGGGGAAAAGTCAGGAGGGAAACTAACAATATTTATATGCACGGGTCCTTTTCGAGGGGATTTCTAGCCTGTGGAGATACACATCCTATAACATATCTTTTACAAGAGATTTTCTGATTACTTGCCATTTAGAGAATTGACAACCCCATTTCTGCATAGCCCCTCCAGTCGGAGGTTTACATTGTGAATGACCCGGGGAAAGAAACATGCACCAAGACACGGTTAACCCCGTCAATATCTGATATTGCACTAATTGCTGAAGGTCATGATGTCAAGAGACCTGCTAAAACTGGGTCTGAACCAGTGATGTGATGGGGTGGCGAAAATCTTACTTCATCTAGACTTAGTGTCGGGGTTGCCACGAACTACTAAGAACTAGAGAATTGGCGGCGGGGATGTGAGACATTTTTCTATTTATCTTTGGGCATCTATGAAAATTAGGATGTTCATCGCTGTCAATTGTAATTTTAAGGCTGAGACATCTTTTGTTTTCTTGAAATTCCATTTGGTAAAGTGGTAACAAAAGAATAACAACATATCATATGATCGCAAAACATCGTGGGCTGAGACAAAGAGGGGATTTACTGTAGGCTTCTGATAGCTTCGAATTGATTGGAGTTTGAAACGTTCCCCAGTCCGCAAGTTGCCTTCGTTAGAACTCTACGATGTAAGGGTACAATCGCACTGCATATCTCAGTGTTTTCTAAGGTTACTCCTGTAAATCCCAATTTCATGGTATGAGATCAAAAGTAATATCGACAACTATTGAAAGGTTAATAAACTAGTTCCACAATACCAAGGCTATGGTATCATAGCTTATTTTGAGATGAACTGAAGATAGCTCACTACATAAACGTGTTGGCTCTTACATTACCCTATCGGACGCTAGCTCTTTTTTTAGACCCCAATTAAACTTGTGCATTGTTAAGATCATGTGAGGCTATTATGGTTTATTGTGGTCTAATATTCAGCCCCTATACTGGGGTCAACTCCACGCGAGATCGTGATGTGCAGTCCCAACCAAGGTCTGTTCTATAGCCAAGAAATCCGATCTTGTTGACGCTACAGGGATAACGTCATTAATCTGTTTGAAGCTGCACATGTGGTGCGACCCTGCAGTGATCAAATTAATTGCATCGGACAGATCACAATCAACTCGGTAGTTCTCCGTCCTACGTAGTGTTAGCATTCTGAAACAAGATTGTGCCTAGGCATGCTTGTGGACCTACAATGTACAATAATACAGGCAACTTCCTGGTCCGCCTTCCTCTGACTAAAACCATTTGACCTAAAACCTGACAGTTATTAGTCCGTTCAAAGTTGTCTCGCGTCTCTAGCTCACATATCCGTATATAAGGCCCCCTAACTTAATATGTAAGAATTCCATCTAAACCTATGTCTTCTCTACTCCTACGAAAAGCATTCTTGATAAGGCATATGAACGATATTTTCGTCCAATGCAGCTAACGCTCTGTCGACCCATAAGTTAGGCGAAGCAATACTTCAAAGATTAGAATTGTGAACAATAGCTCCACGAGATAACCGGTAAGCCCTACAACCTACAAGAAGCCCTCTTAGCATAGCACAAGCTTCTCCGTACTACGACAATAATAAGAAGTAAACTTAATCATAAACAGAACGTGCCGCCCCACCAAAACAAACGCACCAAGACTTCCCTAAGGTTTCACCTGCGCACATCTACTTGGCGCGGAGGCTGGGATAAACCCCCGACATCGGCTACAGGTCATATCTCTACGGCCATGTTTTACTTCAGCCCTGCAGTACTCTGAGATGTCCAACCATGTTTTTAAAACTTGTGGCGCTGTTCTTGCTGACCTACGAGTCGCTGGCTGACATCCCTCCCCTATATCGATCGCGACCATATGATATTGGTGCGTTCGACCGATGGCCTCACCAGCTGTACCACTCCAGCAATGCTATTGGACCTATCCTGAACGTTCTTGAGGAAAACTCACAGTGTTACAATGAGAGCATTTACACTGTTGTGCCATACTGGGGAAAGCAGGTGAACATTCCGGGAGTGATGCTCCTCGATACAAAAGGTTATCTCGTTTGGCATACTACCGGGTATGTCACAGCAGACATACAATATTTTCAAGGAGAGGACTATATTGTCTCCCTATCTGAAGATTCAAGCTATTACGCATTAGTAAGTTTTCGATTGGCGACATTGTAATGAGAAAGGTTCTAATTTCCTTTAGATAAACTCCCGCTACGAGGAAGCTTATCAAATCCGTTCAGGCAACGGTTGGCAGCTTGATGCGCATGAGTTAACCCTGAGTTCCTCAGGGACTGCACTTCTAGTTATCAATGGTGTCTTCGCGGTAAACCAAACAACCTTCGAAGCACCACTGGGAGTCGATTTCATTCTGGATGCAGGGTTTCAGGAGATCGAAGTCCAGACCGGAGAGGTACTATTTGAATGGCGAGCTTCAGACCATTATAGCTTTGAGGAGTACTATCATCTCCAACCGGGTGATGGTAAAACCGAAAAAACCGCTCCTGATTTGTTCCATGTCAACAGCATCGAAAAAGACGATCTCGGCAATTACCTCATCTCCTGTCGAATGATGAGCTCCATTGCCTACGTGGATGGTCAAACAGGCGCTGTGATCTGGAAGCTAGGAGGAAAAGCAAATATGTTCAAAGACCTTTCCGGTGGCGCCGCAACAGCCTTCAATGGTCAGCACCATGCCCGGTTCCACAAAGATGGCCAGATTGTTTCCATTTTCGATAACGGGAACTGTCCTGGTCGTCCAGTGACAGGTCCAACCCGGGGTTTGACACTGGTCCTGGATATAGAGAAGATGACTGTGCAGTTGCAGCATGAATACATCAGTCCGAACAGTGTTCTCACGGACAACAGTGGATCGATGCAGGTCTTGGATAGCGGCAATGTGGTTCTAGGTTTTGGTCCGAATGCGAACTGGGCTGAATACGCCTCGAATGGATCTCTGCTTTGCAACGTTCATCTGGGCCCCGAGACATTCTTCAACAGCGGCGAAATCCGTACCTACCGGATCTCGAAGAGTCCCTGGGTTGGTCATCCTCAGGGCATGCCTAACATTGCTGTGGACGGTGGACGGGTGTATGTGAGTTGGAATGGAGCCACAGAAGTGTTTATGTGGTCTTTGAGCGGAATCGATATTGAGGCTGCCTGGGGAGAATCAGTTTTCTTGGGGACATTTCTGAAAGATGGCTTTGAGACTGAGATATATGTTCCTACCAGCCCGACGTGTCGATATTTCTTCATCAGCGCTCTGGACAGAGCCGGTCAGGTTCTCGGGTCGACCCCTACAGTGCAGTGGCCTGCTAAGTTTAGACAAGGTATTGTATACCAGGGTCTTTGAAGTTCTGTATGGAAAATAATCGAAGGGAGTCACTGCTCTTCGCCAACAATGTTACTGTCTTGGCAAATCTTGGCAATTAAGGCTAGATGCCCCTTTGTTTGTCTTCTCTTTCATCTTTCATCCTTACAGTCCATGTGTGATGCCCTTGATAACAAAGTGACAGTTTGATTACCGAATTACCCATACTCTCCAACAGAACAACGCTTTTCCGTATCCATTTATCATGTTTTATCTCCAGTAACGCCCAGCGCCTTCCATTTTGGAAACAAAGAGATTCTTTTTCAATCCCTAACCACATGATCCACTAAAAACGATATCGACGAGCAGGAGTTCCTCACCTACAATGAAAGTATGGTGATTATGACGGATATACCAGATAATTACCATTGCAGTGCGGGATGGGGCTTGATGGACTGTACATACATTTCCACTTGCAAGACTTGCAATGAAGACATGATCACGTCGCCTTAGAATATATGTCAACTCTCAATGATCATCAAGAGTCCACCGGCAACATCTAAAAATGATAGAATGTCCCAGCTTCGGGTTTTCTATACCATTCTTACGGATATCATTCACCGGTCTTGTATTATTACATGTCCATACAAAGCCGCTGTGATCTTCGAGAGTATTGGGCTGCTTATTTGTCTTAGTGACGATCTTCCGCCAGGGGCAAGATGTAAATTATCGTAATCCTCACTAAAACTGGAAAATTACTATCTATAAACCCATCTCTATCCTCCTACATAGCTTGAATAATTGGACAGCTATTTCCGCCATAAATCGTTAAGTTGGGATGTTCAGGGGAAATGTCTCCCGCAGAGCCCCTGAACCAGATTGGAACTCTACACACGCAATAATTTATGGACAGCGAGCCCTTCAACTACTCTCGGATGGCGACGGATAGCTTAAGCTGTAATTGAAAATACTAGATCAAGTGCTAGAAACATTCAAAATGCTGTTTTGACACTTCACATAACTCGACGATTCCAGGACCCACAGTTGAGCGACCGAAATCTCTTCGCGCCCCTGACGCGTTATCTTATTGGAGACCTTGTCTAGGGTGCTAGACATCTATTATCTTTATAAGCTCGGAAATCCCAGAAATCATCTTAGAAGCTCTTTATAATCAACAATCAGCTCCCTGGACACGGGTTAGTGCGCGCCCGTTGGATTCCATTTGACAGGATTAACAAGATTAGCATCTGCCGTACTAAGACGTCATGGATCCCTCTACATACACAGATCCCCAGCTCACCTATCAAGATCGACTGGTGATTGATGCCATTGTTGAGCCTCAACCCAGTTCAAGTGGTAATACACCTGCATTGTCGATCAAATACCCAAACTAACAAACATGCAGGCAAAACAAGTGCACAGCCATTGGACAAGCTGAGCACCGAAGAAACAATCCAAAGGCTTCACAACCTCAATGATCCTTCTCATGTAGAATTTGATCCCACAATCTCCCAGTTCTGGGATACCCCGCTGCTGCGGGCCAAGCTACCCGCGCCCATCCAGAAGTACGTGCTCACGCCATACATCAACTGGGCCAAGGGCATCGTGCGATACCAGACCGACGTGGTCATGGTAACGCATCTTATACTTTACTTCACCACTATTGTCCCAAGTGCTGCATTCCTATATTACAGATTCTCTTACCTCCACGGTGCTCTGCACTGGCTCATGTCAGGGTTTTATTGCGGTGCTTTCACGCTGATGAAGCACCAGCACATCCACCAAAATGGAGTCCTGAACTCATCATTATATCTGTTTGATATGCTTTTCCCATACCTACTGGACCCAATGCACGGACATACATGGAACTCTTACTACTACCACCACATCAAGCACCACCACGTCGAGGGTAATGGTGGGGACGATCTGAGCACAACAATGCACTACGACCGCGACAGCATCCCCGACTTCCTGACATATGTGGGCCGCTTCTTCTTTTTCATTTGGCTGGAACTCCCGATGTACTTCTGGAGAAAGGGGCAGTTCAAGTATGCCCTCAAATGCGCTTTCTGGGAGGTGGGTAACTACGTTGCCATTTATATGCTCTACAACTACGTCAACACCCGCGCCACCATGTTTGTGTTCATTCTCCCGCTCACCGTCATGCGCGTGGGCTTGATGGTCGGCAACTGGGGCCAACATGCTTTGGTGGATCCAGCCGACCCTGATTCGGATTATCTGTCCAGCATCACACTGATTGATGTTCCGGTGAGTTTCCATCAGCCTGGTTAACATGTCGAACTAAGACTGACAAATACCAGAGTAACCGATTCTCTTTCAATGATGGCTACCACACTTCTCACCACCTGAACCCGCGCCGCCACTGGAGAGATCACCCTGTCGCTTTCCTCAAGCAAAAGGATACCTATGCCAAAGGAAATGCCCTCGTCTTCCGAAATGTCGATTATATTTTCATCACTGTGAACTTACTTCGGAAGAACTACGAATATCTGGCTAAATGCCTGATCCCCATCGGTGATCAAGTCAACTGGACCATGGAAGAACGAGTGGAGATGCTACGTCGACGGACACGAAAGATTCCCAAATCGTCTTCGAAAAAGAAGGAATAAGAGACGTTAGCTTTTGGAAGTTTCTGCCCGATAGACAAATTTGTTCCTGGTTCCTGCATTCATAAAATAGTTTATAGATATTTTGTATCGAATATATTTTACTGACACCCGTGATCTCGTTTCGCTCAAAGGACTAGGTTTTGCTATTGTCAGGAGCATTGGAAGTCCTGTTGTCGTGATATATATTGGCAAAGTCGATTCAAATCGTATGGATAATGATCCTTGCCTATTGTCTATTTACAAATCTGTCTAGCTAAATAACAATCAATGTTTTCTTTGCATCCGTTTCCAACCACACGCAAAGGTAGGGATGAATGGGTCTCATAAGATACTACATAATATTTCATAGTCGCATACTTCGATGATCATTAACCACACGCTGATCATATATTTACTCCAGGACCTCCTTCTTTTTCCCTTTACTACGACTCAAAGGTAAGACGGTCACAGCAACGACCACATCGTAGTCGCCTTTGATACGAGCTATTCTATGTTGAACATATCGATAGTCCTTCGAAGCAGCTTTACGAAATAGTTACAGAAGATGTGACTTTCTACGGAGCGGTGGGGGCACCGACTGAATCCTACTTTCTACAAGTCCACATGACATCGGGATCATGGAGTATGCATAAATGTGTGCACACGCAACACGGCTGGTGCACGATGGCTTCCTTGATGAGCGGTTTCTTTTCTGATTTTGGACCATAGATCAACCCTTGACACTGTCAACACTCATTGGAATCTATATAAAATTTAATTATATGAACCCGCTTGGCATAACCTAATTAGGAAACTCGTATGGGTTTTTTTTCGGTTGGGTTAGGGTTTGGAGTTTTTTTAAGGCCGCGCTTACTACGGGTTCGACCCGTTTGCGGAGTTTAACTAGCCAGTCACATAGGAGCAATATGCTAATGTCTACCTATTATCATACCTAATGTCAAATAGGACATAGATTGGCTCTAAATAAGAGATTAGCAGACCATAACATCTGGAGGCTAAAACCACAGTTGGGATGCTTGCAGAGATTTCAGTTGGTGTGTATTTCTTTAGACAAGACGAATATGGGGAAGTTTTATTCTTCCATGTTCATCTATCTCTGCTCAAAGCCTCGACAGTAAATGCACCCCTTATTCCAATCAGGACTCGGACCGGCAAGAAGAACATTCATCCCACTGTCGCCTTTCTGACCTTATGTGCTTTTTGGCCCCCGATTTTTTCTTATATATTGGAGGTATTTATTTAGATCTAATGGGCCAATCGGCTGATTCATGCCGAGCCCTGAAAACCGCTGCAAAATACATCCTCCACCGCGGAACATTATGAAGTTAGCGTAGATAGAATTGGGCTGAATCGGTACCAACGAAGACACCACCCTGAAATTTGTTTAACCGGATTCTCTCAAAAATAATTTGCCGTGGTTTGGTGCTTTGATATGCTCTAAACAATGTTACGAATCCTTGGATTAATACCTCGAAGCCTGGCTAAGTTTGTAGTTTAGATAGATTGACTACTATAGCGATAAACGACCACTACCCAGGACTCCCCCGATTCGAAATAATCTGACAGGAACTAGGGACCATGGAGAACATAGAGTGAAGGGTGATATTGTGAGACAGCACTCTATATCCATATGCTAAGCTACTTTAGGAAAGGATATGATTGGCACAGTTTCTCGCTCATTCTTGCACCTTGTGCTCTTCTGGATAATGCTATTTCCCCCAAAGATTGCACGCAGACTACAAAAGAAAGAGGATATTGTCAACCGTATACCAAATCCACTTTCCTGATTGTTGATAGCGGCAATTGGAAAGAGATATATATACTTCGGAAATGTCTAGAAGACTCATCATTAATATCGGAACGTATCAGAGCTACAATCTCAGTGTGGCCCAGTGACATGATTTTTACGCCTCGTTTGCTTTCCATGGGCGCATGGGCAGCGGTTGTCCTCCAAGCAGCCGCCGTCCCCCATGGCCCATCCTACTACAAAAGAGAAGAGGAAGCCTGTGGCCCAATCGCAAAGTACACGGCGAACCCTAGCATTGAGAAATGGAACCAGGCAAATACAGACGCCTGGCTTGATCAATGGTGGACTGTGAACGCCAACAACCGGACGACAAACGGGTTTGCCAATGCTTTTGGCCAGTACGCACTGGGCCAGCCCGGCTGGTCGTGCCAGAACAACGGCAACGACGGCAACTGCGATATTCCAGTTTGTGGCAATGCCCAGCTCAACTCTCTCGGCAACAACACCGAAGAGGCGTACTATGTGCTGCAGTCGCTCAACAACCTACACGGCTTCTTCGTCGGTCTGGACGAGTCGTTCAATATCCCTGCCATTGTCGCGGCCATGGATAACGATGAGATCGTGAATAACTTTTGGTATGACGAGAATAACTGGGATCCAACGATCCTGAAGCAGCTTCTGAACGTACTCTCCGCTGTGGTTGCCGTGGTTGCCGGTGCTTTTGCTGCGCCTGCTCTCGCGGCAGCTGTGGCAGCTGCTGTCCCCGGCATCCTGGGAGCAGGCTCAGCCATGGTTACCGGTGGAGTGAATGCAGCCGGTAATGCTCTTTCTTCGGCGTAAGTCCCTCCCTATCTGAGGGAGATCTTTGACAGAGATCTCTGACTATTGCTATTACTAACCTCCTATGTAGAGACTCGAGCGATGTCACACAGGCTAACCTCGGCCATATGATGGCGGAGGCAGTGAGATCTATCTCTGGCTCATTTATTAACATGAACAACGAGCTGATGTACGGCAATGGCTACGGAAGTTCTAGCGCTGATGTTCGCACGTACCTCAAGGGCGGATCCTGGGTCCACTACCAAGGACTGCAGAAGAACGGAGCTAAGGATGTGATGATCAATGTGATGCAGTCGATGATGATCAACTCTCTGTGGCGCATGCAGCGTGTGTTCATTCTTGGCGGTGGCGCCTGCGGCGACGGCCAGGGCATCGGCTCAGGTATATCCGCACCCGACGACAATTATATCTGCGACGAGAATGGCAAGGCCTGGTACCTATACTTCTGGCAGAAACAGGCCGGCATTGCGGGGGATGCCCCGAGAGGATGGATTTCTCGGCCCTGGGGATCCGATCGCATGGGCCCCAATCCTCGGTACGAGGCAGAGGGCGGCTCCGGTTCATTTTGGAAGAATCTTAAGCCACAGGTATGTGAGCTCGACACATGTACACATTCCATACTAACCTTTTCTCTTACCTAGGACGCCATCAAGTCCTCTCTCAAGTCCTTCCGAGCTGCTGGAAACAACTATACCCCGGAGACCTTTACCAATCGCGCGGCCGAGCTGTTCGCTGATAGCACTAAAATTCACGACGAAGGTGTGAACATGGAAGGTCTCTGGACCATTCCCGTGTGTGACATCGGTCAAACTACAAGCCCCGACTGGAAATATAGCCTGAAGTCGTCCATCCTTCGTACGTATGGGTGGGGCCATCATCCAAGCTGGTGCGGACCGATCTGTGAAAACGATCCGGTCAAGACGGCGGACTTCTACAAGGCGGCCAACTTCAAGGATGGCAATGCCAAGTTATTTCAGTTCATGTGTGGGAACAAAATCGACCCTGTTAACACTTGGTGGGATTGGACTACCGGCGAGACGAAGAATGGCGTGTAGAGATGGTAGGCAGAGCAGAGTCTCTTTACCATTCATTGTTGGTGATATGTTATTGAGACAGAGCATCTGTTTAGATGCCTGGCTGCCACTAGCTATTTAGCTACTTACCTTTTAGTTGTGTGTAGAGAATCACTCATTCTTCTCTCCTCTTTGTTCTCTTATCAGATGTAAATATCATTTGGCCTGGATTTAGAGCCCATTCAGTCATTATGTCTTCTTGAAATTTCCCTGATGAAGCTAGATGAATCATATTTGCAATGAATGTATTTCCTACAGCGAAGGAGCAGAAAGTCATCTGCGACTTTTAACATTAGTACCGTCACATGATGGACGAACAATCAAGGGGTTGATTAGTTCCTGCAGGGGAAGCTGCAACATCCCGGTCTTTGGTTTTGTTGAATTTTTATGATAACCATGACTACATCCCAACTGTGAATATTTAAAGGGGCCAGGTGCCATTAGGGTACAAAGACGCCACAGATCAGTCAGATCGATACATTGTGATGTTGTTGCTCCGTTTCGTGACGTTAGCCACATCGGCAGCCGGCTATGTAATCACTACTTTTCTCAATGACAGGGCTGCCTGTTATCTGTACCCGGAGTCTCTACGACACAACGGCCAGGCGATTGACGATGCACCGTCAACCCACCAAGCCTTCGATGTGTGCGGTCAGAATGGAGATGTCATTTTCACAAACCATGTTTTTCACATAAACTCAGTGATGAACACAACAAATCTAGTCAACTGTAACGTGATTCTGCAAGGAGAACTCCGTTTCTCAACTGAGATCGCATACTGGCTCTCTCACTCGTACGACGTCGTTTTCCAGAACCAATCAACCGCCTGGCTCTTCGGTGGCGAGAACGTCACCTTCCGCGCCGACGGCGGCTGGTATAATGGCCAAGGCCAGGCCTGGTACACACAGAACCAAAACCACAGTAACCAACCCGGCCGACCGATTAGCATCACTTTCTTTGAATCCAGGAACTTGCTCGTGGACGGTCTTCGAATCATCCAGCCCCAGTTCTGGGCAACGTTCATCACATACAGCAAAAACGTCTCACTCACGAATTTATACGTCAATGCGACTAGCAATGACCAATGGGGCACCGTGAACACGGATGGATACGACTCGTGGAACAGTGATACGCTTCTCGTTGAGAACGCGGTCGTGCAGAACGGCGATGATTGCATCGCAGCCAAAGGAAATACTACAAACCTCCACGTCAAGAACATTACTTGCTACGACAACTTCGGTATGACGATCGGCTCTGTCGGACAGTACCCGGACATGCCCGACTACGTCGAGAACGTGACCTTTGAAGACGTGCGATGCATCAACTGCATGGAAGGCGCATTCATTAAGACCTGGCAAGGTGTCACAAACGAGGATAATCTCAACAATGATGCCGGCGGCGGTGGTAGTGGCTTGATCAAGAACGTCACCTTTCGCAATTTCGAAATGACCAACGTCGCCCTGCCAATCCAGATCTCGCAGTGTATCTACACCGAAGCGGATGGTAAGTACTGTAACACGTCCAAGATGGCGATTGAGGATATTACCTGGTCGAATATCAGAGGTACTACGAGGTATAATGTCGGTGCGTCGATTTATTGCTCTGATGTTCACCCGTGTCCGGGTATCAAGTTTGAGAATGTTCATCTTGAGTCGGTCAATCACACCCTTGGCCTGCCGATGTATGGGACTACGCTGCAGGAGGAGGTTTATCAGTGTAAGAATATCATTGGCCAGGATGGATCTGGTGTTCCTTGCAATCGGGTTGCGCCGAACAACTATGGTCAGGTTGTGACCTCTAATATCAAGGAGTAGCTGGATTGCGTTATGGGGTCTTCAGTGGTTGGGGTCCATTTTGTACATATCACCATATTGGGTGCAGCCGAGCACAGTCACTATATGATCCCAGGTGTTTTGCCCCCTCCGATTCGGGATTTCGATCCAAATTTCGATGATAACGCTCTATGAAGGCTGTCTGTAACATGAATCAACAACACCGGCTAGCTCTGGTGAATGTGTCCAGCGACTCTAGGAACGAAAAAACTTAGGGTGATAACCCAAGGAAAACTAATTTTGGATACAACCTGCGAGATGCGGAGCTGTGAGTGAATCCTTGGGCTGTAGTGTGTAGCGGATTGTGAAGGCCGTAGAAAACTGGTTCTGGGTGATGAAAACCGGGATTTTGATGTGGCGACGCGACGGTGAGATTCTAGGAGGCAAAGAAATTGTGCGTTGAAGAGAGGCGCTTAGAGGCTTACTCATAAGATGAATTTTATTTTTTCATACTACTGAAGGATGTGTAGTGACTGAGATCACAAGATCAGCGGGCCGAGGCTTGGTCCGAGTGAGCACGCCCGTATGAAAGATTCTTGGCACTGAAAGCCAAGTCCACCATATGGTTCCAAAGCTTCCAATTGGGTTCACGCTGGGGGCTCCAACGCCTCATGTGACTCAGCTATTGTGAGAAGGCCCTGGGGTAAATTAGATCATTCGTCGCGAATATAGCGAAATTTGATGGAAAATCGCTCAATGGAATGATGAAAGGGTAGATCAATAAAGGTGCAGGATACGTAAGAGAGATGCAAAAGAGAGTCATTTAAGATGATAAATTATTAGTGAGGTCTCACCTTGCAGGCAAACTGCAAATCGCAAATGCAGGTTTTAGACACTGTAAAATCTCTGCGCAGTCATATGCCTGTCTTCTCGGCAGGCTCGATGGCGACACGCCACGATCCTGAGGTTGTTTACTTTTCCTAAATCGGTAATTACCAATCTTGGCGGGAGGACGGCAATCTGTTACCGCCAGCAGGCTAGCTGAGATTCTGCCTGCAGTATAAATGCAGTTTGTATATGAATACATCAGTATTACACCAATTCTATAAATAAGTTGAAGTAAATAATTCCTCTATTTCAAAAAACGATTCAAGACAAGATAACAGTAAAAAGAATATGTAGAGCATTGCAGATATTAAAAGCAGCATCTGTAGCTGGATGTATCGGATTCTAGTCCGCGGCACGATTTTCCTCATCTGTGAAGAATCCATACCATCCGGTCCTAAGCTTGAGAACCGGGTAGTGCTTTGATCCGGAGAATGGGGTTAATGCATCGTCATTTCCCACCGAACTATGACCGCCGCTTGCCACCAAAAAAATCTCTGATTCGATAGTCTTGGCTGTTTTTGCGACAAAGCTCACGAGCGCGTTTGTCGATTTCTTATTGGTCCACTGCTACTTTACCCACGATGTCGCCAAGTTTGCCCTTGGCGCCTTTGATGGCGCCTTTCTATGTATAGGTAAGGGGAAATTTGCAAATCATGTGGTTGACGTGTTTGTCAAGTTTGTTCAGTCACCTGAGAATCGAGTTGAAAATGCGGGGAACGTTCGGGCCGAGCGACGAATTGGATAAAATGATGACTCCTGTCTGTGGCAATGACTTCATATGCAATTTCTGTAAATAGAGCAGCTAATTAAAAAGCAGAAACGTAAATGTTTCCCAGGGGTCACTTGATCCATTTGCGGGATATTACCTAAAAGCTCGGTTTGCTTCGGGGAGAGTCTAACTGAATTCGGACGTTCCTTACGTTTTATGATCAAATCTGAGTCTAGAATTCCATGGTTTGAGTGATTTTACGTGATTCGAACTTGGATCACGATGTTGGTTGGTTAGAATTTTATTCTCATTTTTTCAAAGATCAGACTTGGTCCTGATGGCGTTATAATGATCTACCCGTGGGATATCCCCCGCAAAATCTATATAAAAGGAGAAGTTCCCCGGACTTGAGAACAACATTGAAAACAACATTCAAAACAACATTCAAAACAACATTCAGTTCCAAATCTACTTCTCCTACTGCATCAGATACTTCATCCTTCATCCACTACACAAGTATATGTGAGTAACACAAGAAATCACCCTATATTCAACAGCTACTGATACAATTCCTCAGTCAATGACCCAGAGTCAACCCTCTTTCACAATGACACTCCAACTCAACCGCTCCTCACAAGGCTGGAAGTGCGAGCAATGCGGCCTCCCCGGCGTGCGCGTATCCACAAGCTCAAGCTCCAATGATGCTGGCAGCCACGCATACTACAAATGCGTCCCTTGCAACCGTTCCCTGGGCCCTTGCCCCTGCACAACGCCAGGAACCAGAACAACCGTGACATGTTCATGCAGTGACAGCGATTCCCGTGCCGGATCACCAGGCCTTGACGAAACCCCTCGCGGTCAACCACTCAACCCACACAACCCCAATTCAGGGTTCGACGAGGACTGGGAGTCAAATTGCAGTCCCGGTTTCATGGTCTCGAAGTTTAAGGCTCGCGGCATGGAATTGCTTCACTGGCCTTGAGATTGATGCATTTTGGGTTGCTTTTTTGTCGAAATAGCGAGCATTGTTTAATTTATCAAGTGTTGATACTCGATCGTTGCCTAACAAGCAACCCTAAGATCTTGAGTAAAAAGTTCATATATATCTAATAACGTTGAAGAGTCGTGGCATTCAGGCCAGAATATAGAACCTTTGGGTACATACCTGTTAGTAAAGATGTAAGGCGAATAACCTTTACCTAAGAACTATAGACACAGACCAATAATAGAAGCTAATGTATTTCAAAAACTGGTTATTAATTACAACTTTAACGCCGTTTGTGTTTCAGACACTTATCTACATAGTTATACGTATGTTCTGTGCGACTTCACACAACATACATATATAACATGCAACATGAGAAGTTGAACCTCGAAACTTTCTACACAATAATTTTCCAAGGTTGCGGAACTAATCCGCCGTTCAACCGAGAGGTCTCGGCTGGCTATGTAGACGCCAAGCCAACGAATGTTCTATGGAAAACAGGATTAAGCCATACACACGCCACGCCGGGCCGGGTTGAGCGATTATATAATGGTCAGGTGATAACTAACTAGTTAGACAGTGACTCCGGGCCGGGTTAATTATGTCATAATTCGGCGCATGTATCCGAGGGTTTATTCAGTGATCAGCAAGGGGCAAACTAAAATGGAAAGGAAAGCCATGGAGCGCGGACCAAAATCCGATGTATATAAAATTCAAAGCCGCTGAAAACAGGCGGTGAGCCAGGCGGTCAACACTTTTAGTGGAAAATCTCATAGTTATGGCGCATGATCCATCAAATTGACATCATCCATCCTGTTGAAACCAGCCAGCCCCACTATATGGTAAGGTAAGGCAGCATCCTTGGTGATATGGATGATGCCATTTTTATTCTCAGGACAGCTAGCTAGAGATACTGTGGTGTCATGGGGGATGCAAAAAGGATGAAATCCTATGCTACCTAACTACTGGGGATAATTGCAGCGGTCAGGGCGGTCAGGTGGTTCTGCCTGTGGTGAGAGCTTGTATACACGTGATCCTGTGGTGTGTTGCCACTCCCTGTAGCTTGTTACCACTACCTTGCTAGTTTGGGTAACATTTGACCCAAAATGGGTTATCTCGACATCATTATACAATGTAAAAACCCGTTTTCCTCGTTGTCTTTAGGTACATCCGCACCTGGCAGCATGTTCCCAGCCGCGCTGGCTATATGTAGATAGCCGTGCAGGAATGTGACATGACGGAATTTGGCTCACCCATTTAGTTGAGAGGAAGAAGAGGAAAAAGAGGAAATATATGTAGGAAGCAGGATCAATAAAGTTAAAACATAGTTGAGGCAGGCACTACATACTGTATCTGCGGTAGTAATAAGTTACGTAGGGTTGGAAAGTGCTCCTGGCAAGTAAGACATAATTAGTAGGTGAGCAAGAAATTGGTAGCAAGTGATTAATAAGTCACTAAGAACATGAAGGTAGTAAAAATAGCTTTAGATTGAAACAAAGAGGGACCAAGACGAAATCTTGAAGCGTTGACGAGGGGTTGCAACAGAGTCTATAGAAGTCTTAGCTGAGGATGCATAACACAGCAAATGCTTTTGATTTCATTTCAAGCGCAGCAGTCATGACTATGGATTTGAAGATTATATGATTGCTCCACGAAAAATCGTCCTGAACACCGTAAATCTCCGGTAAGCCCGATACACAACCGACCAACTTTTGGGGTCCATCCTGCCATCGGCCAACCGATAGCTGAGGCTAGACATGTAATTCCCCCGACAATCCGACCATCCTTGAGGATCTCGTTTCTTGTAAATTCGGGTTCTCTTTTCCTTCAATGCCGCTTTCACTTTCCATGGCTTTTATCGTCCAAGGCACTATAGATATGGCGAAGCATGATCACCACCTTGTCACTTCTCATAGACGCAAGAAGTCTCGGGCCATGGTTAGAATAATGCTTCGATGTTTCTGAATATGCGCAGTGAATTGTTTTTCGTGTTCCGACACCCAAATATCCTAGAACCAGTTTTGGAATCGTTCCAGGCGAAGAGCCCAGCCGTTTTACCGGGAATACCATCAAGCTTTCTATCAAGAAAGATTCGAGTATCGGTGAGCCATTTTTTAGGTGTAGTAATGCAATACCAGTCATTTGATGTATAATCATTTCCATACTTGTATAGAAGAGACTGAGGCTTCTTTGGTAACTTTCGTTCGGTTGCGAGTATAGCAGAATAGGCCGGTGGTTTTCGATAATGCTAAGTTGAAAGGCCGGTGGAAGGGATGATAGGTCGGGACGATAGAGTTGGTGTATGTGATACACTTTTGCGGTTTCTCACCACTCGACCAGTCCTCTAGTGCCCACCCACACCGAAGGAGCAGAAGGCGTTGTCTTTAATATATCGATGAGTTGGTTGACTTTTTGCCAAATTTGCACTATTTGACCAGGATCTTCTTGGGGCGAAGGTAAAATGTTATAAACATATTTCCATCGATTTTTGTGCCAGGAAAGTTGTGAAGATGGTTGCGAATGGCTTCGATATTCTTCAATTCCCATCCTTAAGGCTGTGCGTTTTCTTGGTAGTAAGATTGAATCTTAGCCCGCCTGAATTACAGAGCTGTAAACGGGCTTTCCATGAACTGCAAAAATACCGTAAGGGATGGCGTAATAAATATTGATACGGACATCTCGAACATGTAATGTCACTGCAAATACATGGCTTCGACTGTAACTTGTAGAAAACAATACTTCTCTAGGTGAAAAGATCAAGTGATTCCAATGTGGCCAGGCACACCTCAGCATTTGAGAAAATACCGACGAAGTGAGAGCGGCAGGAAGATGTCTCCAATAACCAGATTCTATCGTACAGCAAAAACCAACAAAATAAAGGAAATGTCTTTCTACCGTGATATCTATCGATCCTTCCAATCTTTGTGTTGAACTTTCCAAATTTACCAAGCGCCAGGTGGGATTATTTGCATTTCCCTTCCCAAAGACAATGCTGTTTTTTTACCTAAGCCCAACAAAGACTAACTAGCTCCCTTGCCCCTTCAGTCTAGTAAGTTCGGGAGACCACTTTTTATCATAATAGAGGAACTGGAAGTCAAGGCCCGGTTATAACCCTCCGACCAGTTTTGTGGCCTCTCCAAAGGCCCAAATTGAAGGGATGATGGTATGGTAGTCTTGCCATTTGAAAGGCCCGGCATTGGCTATGAAGAATGGTCATTCCAGAGTGCCTCACGCAGATACGGAATGGGGATTTTCAATACCACAATATGGCTCTTCGGTTGAGGATTTTCTCTTTTATCAATCCATGTCTTGAGGGTGTTGTAACTTCGGTTACCACCGAATTTGATGGCATATTCTCTGGCGAGTGCCCTTTGGCTCCATTTTTCGCCTGAATGGGCTTCTATCCAGGCCTTCGTCCAGGCAATAGCAATCGATCTCTCTTCATAGCTGGATATGCGATTGCTTTTTGGTGGTTTCTTCTGTCTTTTCAATAAATTGTTGAATTTCCGTCGTTTGACTGCACGAGGCGGACCCTCACTTTCGATGAGCGTATCAAGTCCGTCATGCGCGAGACTTTCTGGGAGTGGTACGTGCAAATTCATCTGGGGACCGTTTTGCGAAGATACAGAATCGATTGGAACGCCATTTTTGTTTTCCATTGGCGAAGATATGGACAAGGAGCCATTCGAGGCCATAGGGTTCACCGAGACGGCATTTCCAGTTTCTTCTAGCATAGAAGCACGACCTGTTGAGATGCCATTTCCATCCTCTGCTATTAGAGGCATCGAATATGGAGACCTCGAGGACAAAAGGTTTAATGAAACCACTGTGCCATCATCTGTGGCCACGTTACCTCCGTTGTCAGAGTTAGTGATCCTCTGTTGACGGCTGTAATGCTCGTGATCGTCATTTTCTGTCCCTTCGTCCTCTAGGCCCTCGTCCTCTGGCCCTTCGTCATTTGGACCCTCTTCATCTGGGCCCTCGTCCTCCGTGTTATCATCCTCCGACTCATCATCCTCCGACTCATCATCCTCCGACTCATCATCCTCCGACTCATCATCCTCCGACTCATCATCCTCCGAGTCACTTTCTCCCGACTCATCCTCACTCGAGTCTTCTGGGGAACTGTCCAAACTCACCGCCACTTGTCCATTGCGGTCGTCGTCTGGAGAGTCTTCCAACCCGCTTGCTGACCTAGATGGTGTGCGGGATATTATGCCAGGATCCAGGAGGGATAGAAGGTAACTCAGGCGCATCTTCATTGTCTGCTCAAGATTTTCTAGTCCTCTCGTATCTGCTCCAGTTAGATAACCGCTTGCAAAAGCTTGTGGGAGCGGGAAGTACAAACATTTTGGAATGTGAGACAGTTCGTTGGAAATATCAGACAATATCTCCTGGGTGACTTCCACCTCCCTTCTCACTTCTTGGTGACTTGGCCCCGAATTGGAAATATGGAGGGCGTGACGTCGGCAAAAGTCGACCCTGTTTTGTAATTGCTGGTCATGGAAAAACACCTTCCCTTGAATGAAACAGTGATATCCCTCACTTTGTTCCTGGAAATCGCCGTGACGAACAATGTCCAACCAACTAATAGATGTACTATCTGTTTCTTCATCTAGACATAAAGGGTCACATCCCATGTTCTTTTTCAGCGACCTTTCCATGTCATAGCTTTTCAGCGGCTGTTTCGAAAAATGCTGTGTGAAGGTTTGAGCTGTTTCGAGGACCTCTCCATAGTATCGAATGAGATCGTGACGAGGTAACTGGAGGTCTTTGAATCGGTGTAGAGGAACGTATCTCTCCGAACCCCAGCTGATGAAATACTCAGGGCTATCCATGCTGTTTGTCTTGGGCCTTTTTGAAGTCAGTCCAACTCATCATGCTCTGTCAGTTCTTTCACATACAGTACAGTAATTCCTTTCCTCTGTTGCTCAGAAGGGCTTCAAGGCCTCTGAGTATTGAAACCTGACTTTGGCTCAAGGCGGCTTCAAGGTTGGGATATATGGAGTGAAGAGAATAATGCAAAAAGAAAGGAAAAAAATATCAAATATCGAATGATATGTTTTAAATTTTCTCATACAGTGTGTACCGCGCCAACTATTACCAAGTACGCGTTATACCCTGGTCACTTTGATAGTGCCTGCATTAGGGTAGGTCCTAGGATAGGTCCCTCGACATGGACCTTGACTACCACGTAACGAATGGTATGTCCCGGATACATTTTATTTACAATTTCAAAAACAATAGAATAGATCCCATAAGTACGCATGTGTGAACCCCAGTTATCCCGGCCCTTAGTATGAACAAAAGCAAGCATATTCATTGACCAACCGTCACGAGGATGGGACAAAGCTCCTACATCTCGCTGTAGCGCGCCCATGATACCTATCACGCCTCATCCTTGTGATCTACAACATAGGGGGGATTACCAGGGTGCAGTATTTGGGGGCCGGTTTATATTTAGGGGCCCGGGGCCAATAGCTGCTGCTAGTGCTAGCCGATTACGATGATATGGCGCTTGTTCTGTCGTATAAAACGTGCCTATTATTTTCTTCATTATTTTTTAGCGTATCAATTTACTTAATAGGGGTGTATGTACGGCGTAACGCGGAGTACCTGCTATGCTATTTTCAACCCCTATCTAGCCTCCTTGGTGTTTTTATCATCCACACTCTAATTGAAAAAGCCCTATCAACCGCCAACCTCAAAAATATAGGTATACCAATAGACAAACACCTTATGTTAATTGCCATTAACCGTGTTATAACAGTGAGGGGAGGATAATTAGAGATACTAGGCTTCAGTATCCTAAACATTATATATTCTAGGCCCCTTCGAGTGGGAATTTGCCTGACTCGTGTAGCTTTTTTAGCGCAGCCTTTTCTTCGTTGTTCTCAAACTTTGGAGGTCAAAGTACCTAAAATGCGTTGTCCATTCATATCTATCATTTTCTATATATCATTGTTGGCAAATAACACCCTGGGCTTTTTGTTGGTGGTACTGCCGATGTTTCACCTTTTGGTTTGTTGATTTATCTTTTTCGTTGACTTCTGTCAATCAGCCGGACATAATTTTACGAGTCAGTGATTATTGATACACACCAAGCAACCTAGCTCAGTAATACCATGGAGTACTGCTATAACTGACAGGAAAAAGAATGCAGGGTGGGGTTTCAATTTACTGTACAGAGAGGCGGACAGGGTTAGGTATCTCCAGCATCGTATGTCAGTCTAGAAGCACACATTATGTCCTGAGGCCATCACCGTAAGTACATATACGTTAGGCATGCTCAGCGTCGCCGGTTACTTAGAGACCTCTATGGCGATGCTCGGGGTACGAAGCATTAACTGTCCGAACGTAGCAAATCGTACAAAATATAAGGCAAGGAAGCGCGACAATTTCCGAATTTTTTCAAAGGAACTATGGGTCGTATAGGCCTAGGCTATGACATTTTGCATAGGGTAACCATTTAAGCTCCAAGACAAAGCAGTGGACCTTAAAACGAAACCAACTGGCAAAAGAAATATATTGAGAAGCAGAAATTTTCTAAAGTTTCTTGAACTTTCTTCTCTAGAAAAGGGGACCAAGAAGCTAAAATCTGAAAGACTAATTCTTTTACTGGGCTATTATAAAAGCTTTTACATTTACCTAAAATATGAAGCTAAAAGGTGGTCTCGTAACGAGGCCCTCGTTAATAGTTGATTAGTGAGCTAGGTGAGTCACGCAAAAGCCCCAACTCTACCTAGAGCCATACAAAAAACTTTGCGAGATTCAACTTCATCAACATCTCCATCGACAATTAGAAGGCCAAATTGACAAAATGGCATTGGAATTTCCCCTCCCCACAGCCCTGATCCTGATAGACAACCAATCGAGCTTCTGCGATCCAAAGACCATATCCAATTGGGGCACCACACGCTCCAACCCGAAATATGAAACCAACCTCCAAGCACTTCTCTCTGCATTCCGAGCTGCGAGATCCTCATCCTCAACGCCACTAGAGGTGATCCACATTTTTCACTCCTCCACAACCCCGGGATCTCCGCTCCACCCTTCCAACCCTGAGGGTATCCGTCCTCTAGACTTCGCCACCCCTGCCTCAGATGGGTCGGAGCCTGTCTTTTGGAAAAGTGTCAATTCCTCTTTCATCGGAACTGGACTTGAAGCGCATTTGCGTGAAAGGGGGTTCCGTCAACTTATCATTGCTGGATTGACGACTGATCATTGTGTTTCAACTACCGTGCGAATGGCGGCTAATCTGGGGGTTGTGGATCGGTATCTTGGGGGTGGGCCCGTCCGCTTGAGATCGGATGGGACCCATGAGAATGAGGTGGAAGTTGATAAGGGGCGTATTGTGCTTGTCGAGGATGCCACGGCTACCTTTGGAAAGGCTGGAATTGATGCGGAGACTGTTCATAAGGTTTCTATTGCTAGCCTTGATGGTGAGTTTGCGGATGTATTTGCCACGGAGGAGGTTATTGAGGCCTTGAGTAAGATTTAAAACTAGTGTGATAGTGTCTGTTATATGACCCATGATCGAATGGCGGCGTCCAAGCAGATTGCAGTCACCACCATCTCGGAGCACGTGTATCTGAAAACAACAATGTCGCACGAATTCTAGAAATATATCCAAGTTAAAATCCAAGTCTCACTCTCGTCGAATTCTTAATGCTTGAAAAACATGAGTTCCAGGTGCTTGACTTCTCAATCTATGAATGCTGGATATCTCCATATTTCAACTTGCTACCTTTACTTTTATCATATAGTCTACAGGCATCTACAATATTTACAAGTCAGACTACAGAAACATGGACCGTCTCTCTCATTCACATGTGCATTTGTGTATGGCACATGCATGTTATATGAACAAACAAGTCAAAGAATACAGAACTATGTGGCGGGTTGCCACTACATGTAAACATAGCTGTCTTTGCCGTGGACAAGGATAGACCAGGCCCCAGGGCGCCTCTGGGTCCCAGCCCCCTCGCCTTTAGGCTCAGGTCAACTATCACAACTCTCACTTCCCCAGAGTCCTCAGTTTCTCCTCCAACCTCTCGATGATTTTTCTTTTGATGTCCGCAGACATCACGAGCTCGCAGCTCCACTCCTCGATGGGGTTCTTGTTTCCCCTATCGCTCTCATCGTCCCCGTCGAATTGCGATTCGCTGTCACCCTCCGCCTCTAATTCACTCCCCCCATCCTCGCTGTCCTCCCTATATCGTAGTTCCCACTTCTCCCACTCGTCCCACTCATCCTCTTCATCGTCCTCGATCGTTGGAAGAGGGATGGGTTTGGTGGTATCCCCATCCGTGAAGGGCCATGCCCACTGGAGGAGGACGTCCATTTTTTCGATATAGTCCTCCGCATCGAAGTTGAGTGCTGGGGTATAGGCCACTTTGAGTCGGCCGCCGTCGTAATACCCATGCAAAACTCGAACTCGAGCGTCGGGGAGGAAGGAGATGATCATTGTCTACATAGTAGTCAGT
Source organism: Penicillium robsamsonii (assembly GCF_028829455.1). Classification (NCBI taxonomy): domain Eukaryota; kingdom Fungi; phylum Ascomycota; class Eurotiomycetes; order Eurotiales; family Aspergillaceae; genus Penicillium; species Penicillium robsamsonii. The sequence continues at coordinate 6,075,537 of NW_026643219.1, read as the reverse complement.
TAATCATATCCTGGTGAAGTGATTAGGTCTGGAAGAGCGTCTGGACTTACCGGGAAGTCAAGTTGGGGACGCTCATGTCGGTGGTACCTGCCGAATTGATGCTTGTGGTTTTTGAATCCACTCAGCATCCATCGAACAAGCACAATAAGCTCTCCCACTGACGGGAGGATGTCATGGTAGCACTCGTCGCTTTTCATAACGACGAGTTGGTGAGCGGTCTTTCCGTCGGCACTTATGGCTCCCTTTTCAATGGCGAAGCCATGCCGATCGTCGCTGTTGAAGGGACTTTCTTCTTCTCGCATGCTATATTTATCAAAGCTTAGTTTCGAGCTACTTTATATCTATTGGGGATTTAGACTTACGAGACCAGCTCCCAGCAAATGGGGATTTTGTTGCCTCCTGGGGATTTGCGGAGGTAGTTCGAAAATGCCCGGTGGAGTTGATGGTGCATCTCTTTGGGGACGATGTCTTGATCATCCTTCATCTCCCGGGCCCATGTGAACGGGTCGTCCAGGGGGTCCTCGGGATCGAGGGCAGTGTTGGCGATTTTGAAGGTGGTGTGGGTGTCGGGGGTGAAGAATTGGATGAGGGAAGGATCGGTGTCCCCAGTCCAGAAATCCATCCGGTGGATCTCAATATCAGTGTACTGGTTTGATATATAACCAGGTTCCAGGTGGCAGAGCTCTCTGTGAAGCTGCCGGAGTCTGTGCTCCTTTTGCTCGAAGAGCCAAATCCAGGGTGGAGTAGGGCACATTGTGATACCACGGGGATGAAGAAGTATGAAGAAGGAAGAAACAACGAGAAGGTGCAGACAACTGGGGCTCTTTTATGTTTTGCCTGAATCGAATCCTGGTTCTGCTCCGATTTCCAATTCAGTATCGATTTTGCGTGAATTAGACTAATTCCAGTCTATAAAGTTTATTCTTCATGACTGGAGTGCATCCGCTACCAAATAGGGTAGCAGACTGTCTCCCGCTGGGCTGTGTGCTAATATACAATAAAATATATAGTTTATACGTCGCCATGGCAGACGATCTAAAGTCCTATGTGCTCCGACTCCCATCCTGGTCAATGTCAGGGGGCATGAGGTCGGCATGCTGTACATTCTATAAAGTATATACCCTAAAGGGAATACTATATAAACTGTTCATGTATTGGGTCGTTGGTAGACCATTGATGCATAGTATCATAAGCAAGAGAGATAGAGTCAGAGGGCTATCAGAATAAGATGAGGATTTAGTGAAGAAAGATCGATCTTATAGTAAGAAGTAGGTGAGACTGAAGTGAAGAAATGCTGGTTTTACTAAATAGCAAATAGAACTGAGATGAAAGGTATGGAGGTAGTTGGTTGATATAAGAAAGATCAGGTGTAGGTACCAGGCTTCTCTTATTATATAGAATGGTATGATACGTCCCTTGACTCCTAGAGCTCATGTTCTATACCGAGAGTCATAAACTTCGATGCTCCAACATATGACCTGGAGGTTGTTCTTACCTCCTGTCAAGTTTCTGGTTATGCCAACCCAATGGGCAGGTGAAAGCCACCATGACAATCACAGTGCATAGTCATGGAAGGATCACATTTGAAAAATGGGATCTGAATGTGCTCAACACACAATCGTCCCCTCTCCTTCACAAATGATGGGGACTGTGAGAAATCCTGCGCCAAAATGTCCAAAGATCCATGGACGCATCGAAATACCGCATGAAGGTATTTATCTTCGAAAGAAGGGAACTGAAGACACAAATGACATCCTTGCAGACCAGTACACCATAGCTATTGCAGAACAAATCTGGACCGTTCAATTCGGTTTGGCGAAACACAATCATTCTGCCTCTCGATAATACCTAAGGGTAAGCATGCAGTGTCCTCCCGTTCCCTTGCCATTGCTGTGTTTAATCAGATCTCATAATCTTCCGTTCAGGAAGGACTAGTAGCTGCATTGACGAGGCATCGCGCTTCTGTGTAAGTCCGAGGTTTGGAAGGCACAACGTCCCCTCGTCTTTCGGATCTTGCTTTTACGCCCATCTGTTCTGCCATCTGTTCTTATGGGTGTATATGATAATTAGAAGCACATTTAATATGAATACGGGACCACTCAAGGAGCCTGCTTTGTGGACTTCAAGAAGATTGGTTCCATATCTTTCCATATTTCTACCATCTACTCTGCACAAGCAGCAGTAATAATTACACGAGCATGATTACTTCAAGGATCTCTAACACAAAGGAGAAACAGAATACAGGAGCAGCCGAAAAGGAACAGCCCATACAACCCCATAGTATAAAATGGCACATATACCTCGGAAATCCCTGGCTTCAAAACCAGGACAAGACACGCGATGCATCATCAGGAGCGACAAATTTAAACAAGGTCGCGCTTGACGAACTCGGCAAGGAGGGTCTTGCCGAGGGAAGCAGGGCTGCGCTCAACGATGACACCAGCATCGGTGAGAGCGGCGATCTTGGAATCAGCACCACCCTTACCACCGCTGACGATGGCACCGGCGTGACCCATGCGACGGCCGGGGGGAGCGGAGATACCGGCAATGAAGGAGACGGCGGGCTTGTTGTGGATGTTGTTGGCCTTGAAGAACTCGGCAGCGTCCTCCTCGGCGGAACCACCAATCTCACCGATCATGATGATACCGTCGGTCTCGGGGTCCTCGAGGAAGACCTTGAGGCAGTCGATGAAGTTGGTACCGGAGAAGGGATCACCACCGATACCGACGACGAGGGACTGACCGAGGCCAGCGAGGGTGGTCTGGTTGACAGCCTCGTAGGTCAGGGTACCGGAACGGGAGACGATACCGACACGGCCGCGCTTGTGGATGAAGCCGGGCATGATACCGATCTTGCATTGACCCTAAAAAAGAGATGTATGAGTATTTGACGCGGCTCGAATGATTGCAGGTCGGAGTGGTAGCTTACGGGAGCGATAATACCAGGGCAGTTAGGACCGATCAGGCGGGTCTTGTTCTGGGTCTTGAGGATATCGGTGATGCGGACCATGTCTATATGAAATTAATCAGTTTGCGCGCTTCAATTGATGGTCGATCGATCCGTACCGTGCTGAGGGATGCCCTCGGTGATGCTGTTGAATGAGAAGCTGTCAGATGAAATTATTTACAGGGGAGCTGCATTGGACACGTACCAAACAACGAGGCCCATCTCAGCGGCGATGGCCTCCTCGATACCGGCAGCAGCAAGGGGAGGACTAAATTGCAATTAGCATTGTTTTGTTGATAGTTCGAAAAAAATAGTTATCATACGGAACGAAGATAGCAGAAGCTGTGGCACCGGTCTCCTTCACGGCATCGCTAACGTTGGCGAAAACGGGACGGTCAAGGTGCATGGAGCCGGCCTTCTTGGGGTTGGTACCACCAACGACATTGGTGCCTGTCCTGTGTAAGCTGTTGTTTTGATGCGATCACGAAATGAATATTTACCGTAGGCGATAGCCTGCTCAGCGTGGAAGCTATATCAAGGTCAAATGTCAGCATCATGCGCGTGCGATAATGATAGCGCGGTGATTTCACTTACGTTCCCTGCTTTCCAGTGAAACCCTGGAAGATAACACGGGTGTCCTTGTTGATCTTGAGGTTGTTCAAGGTCTCGCTGTAGGCAGAGGTGGCCTGAGTCCGGCGCTGGGTGGCACCGACATTGCGAAGGGCCGAGAGGGTGTTACGGCGGAAGGCCTGCATTGCTGCAAGATATGTATGTTTTGAGGGGAGAGGTGAGGGTATATGGAGGTAAAGGGGAAGAAAAGAACGGGATAAAGGGCAGGTGTTCGGGATGCGTACCCGGGAGTTTTCGTTCGGGATAATGATTTTACTTAAGCGGAAACTCACTTCGGGCGCAGGCCTCGGCGACCACATTTTTCTATCTAATCAACCTCACCCCCACTAAACAAGCAACTCGTCGATTTTGGTTCAATCCCCCGCCTAAGCGCGGTGTTAATCTCTTCGCCATGGCTACCATGACTATGACCTCGCAAGAAATCAAAAGGGCCGCCAAGAAGAACGCAAAGAATGTTCCCGAGAACGAGCGATTCATGCGAGCATGTTCTGATATTGCAAATGCTCTCATTCAGGATTACGAGTCGCACAGGGACTCTACAAAGCCCAAGAAGGATCTCAATCTTAACAAGTTGCGGGCGACCTTTTCAAAGAAGCACAGCTTGTCCAGCTCGCCACCATTGACGGCCATTATCGCGGCAGTACCTGAACACTACAAGAAATACATCCTGCCAAAGCTGATTGCGAAGCCGATCCGTACGTTTACTTATCCCAGGTTGACAGTACTGGACTATAGTTAACCTCATTCATAGGAACCTCCTCTGGTATCGCCGTGGTGGCGGTTATGTGCAAACCCCATCGATGCCCCCACATCGCATATACCGGTAATATCTGTGTCTATTGCCCTGGTGGCCCCGACTCCGACTTCGAATACTCGACTCAGTCATACACTGGATATGAACCGACCTCGATGCGAGCGATCCGCGCTCGTTACGATCCGTTTGAACAGGCGCGAGGACGTGTGGATCAGATCAAAGCTCTCGGTCACAGCGTGGACAAGGTGGAATACATTATCATGGGCGGAACCTTCATGTCGCTACCAGAAGATTACCGGGATACCTTCATTTCCCAGCTTCACAACGCGCTGAGCGGATACCAAACGGATAACGTTGACGAGGCCGTGCTGGCAGGCGAAATGAGTAACGTCAAGTGTGTGGGTATCACAATCGAAACCCGGCCGGATTACTGTTTGGATACACATCTAAGCAGCATGCTCCGCTACGGTTGCACCCGGCTGGAAATCGGTGTGCAGAGTCTGTACGAGGATGTTGCGCGAGACACCAACCGCGGCCACACCGTAGCAGCTGTAGCTGAAACATTCAAGCTTGCAAAGGATGCCGGTTTCAAGGTTGTCAGCCACATGATGCCTGATCTGCCAAACGTTGGAATGGAGCGCGATCTCTTCCAGTTCCAAGAGTACTTCGAGAACCCCAACTTCCGTACCGACGGTCTCAAACTCTACCCCACACTTGTCATCCGAGGCACCGGTCTCTACGAACTCTGGCGCACCGGCCGATACAAGAACTACACACCCAATGCACTTATCGACCTTGTCGCACGAATCCTCGCTCTAGTCCCCCCATGGACCCGTATCTACCGAGTCCAGCGCGATATCCCCATGCCCCTTGTTACCTCCGGTGTGGAGAACGGTAACCTGCGCGAATTGGCATTGGCGCGTATGAAGGACTTTGGCACAACCTGCCGTGATGTCCGCACGCGAGAAGTTGGTATCAACGAAGTCAAGAACAAGATCCGTCCATCGCAGATTGAGTTGATCCGCCGTGACTATGCTGCCAATGGTGGCTGGGAGACTTTCCTGGCATACGAAGACCCGAAGCAGGATATTCTCATTGGATTACTTCGTCTGCGCAAGTGCAGTGAGACTCACACTTTCCGCCCTGAGTTCACGGGCCAGCAGACGAGTATTGTTCGGGAGCTTCACGTCTACGGTTCTGCTGTGCCGCTTCACGGACGTGATGCCCGCAAGTTCCAGCACCGTGGCTTTGGAACTTTGTTGATGGAGGAGGCGGAGCGTATTGCCCGCGAGGAGCACGGTAGTCGCAAGATCAGTGTTATCTCCGGCGTGGGCGTGCGTAGCTACTATGCTCGTCTCGGTTACTTCCTCGATGGTCCTTACATGTCCAAGATGTTGGACCCGTGGGAGGACGAAGAGTAATCACCCGATGGAAAACGAAAAAGCAAAAAAGCAAAAAAGAAGAAAAAGAAAACCAGGTGTCCAGCTGAGGCTCGGTATCTAATTCTGCATCCACTGGCGTTGGCGGTCTCACAAAAACTTGATTTTACTCTCAACGAAGGACAAATGATTGAATGTCTATACCAAATTTTATCTTTAGATGCATCCAATGGGCCAAAAAATGAAAGAGCTGGTAATTATGAGCGCTCTATGTACAAGTCACAGGTCGGCCATCTGTGTATTCTAGCAAAGGAGACCGGGAAACCTGCCCGCTAACGCCTTTCAAGTTCAGTCCGAACCTGCTCGTAACATAAGACCAATCCGGGTTGCACAGAATGGACATGGGTGATCTATGCTCAAGAGGATTGAAACAATCATCTCGGCCTCGAATCACTCCCAACGCATGAAATCTAAACCATCGTATTGCACTCAAGAAACCCCGGGATAAAAGCTCAAATATTGAAAATCGACAAATAAAGGTGTCGTCAAGACATCGAAGGAAAATGGACCAAAGTAGTTTCAATGAAGTGATATAGCACCTCCCCTGCTGTCTCGCATGTGAAGGTAAGCCTGGAAACCGCAGAAAACGAAGAAGCCCTGTAAGCCAGAAAAGCGCATTGTCAGTAATTGATTCCTGTCTCGTGCAACGAGCCCGTCGGAGCTCAGCGAGGGGGTTTTGACGTACAGCGTAGACGATCACAGCGACGTAAATGGAGGCGGCGACGGCGGGACCATCTTCAGGTTCATCTTTTGATCCGGTGTATGCGTGGTTGTTGCTCTACATTGTGGAACTTATTGTTAGCGGCTGAACACCATATTATGTAGGTTTGTGACAATGGGTGTTTCGAGGGTCTGATGGGTCAGTCGGAGGTGGGAAGACGTACGCTGTATAGCGAGCCGAGGACTGAGAGAATGACGATTGCGAAAACGGAGATAACGACGCTGTTTAAGACGCGAGGTGTTAGAGCGATAGGACTGTCCGGTGGATGCTGTTTGGGATGGGGGGAGCGTACCAAGACCAGGCGTTCAAGACAGAGACGACGGGCTTCATGTTGGCGGTTTAATGGTAGGTAAGGAGTGTTGCAGAAGCACGAGATAAGTTGTTGGAGAGAAAGGTCGCAAATCGGCTAATACAGAGAGTTGAGGTTGAAGACTCCAAGGTTGACATACGGAGGCGGGCGGACCTTCAGTTGATGGAAAAGCCCCTAAACCGCTTTGGGACAAGTCCAGACACTTCTGTGACTCGCTCTCCTTGTTTATTTTGTCTTCGAGGTATGAAGATGAAAATAGTATTCAGCTCATCATTTTATTTGGTATAATCTATTCGTTTTGATTCATGTTCTAAATTTAATGCGTTTTGTTCCATTCGATACACTCATCGAACGTCACTCCGGAGCCGCCAAAGATATCTAGCGCGCTGCCAATCGTCAAATCCACTCTTCCCTTGCTACTCGTGTGGACCTTTTCTAGATCTTGTAAATGGCGTGCACCTCCTGCGTAGGTCACGGGAATAGTACACCATTCCGCCAGTCTTGAAACAAGGTCCTCATCAACGCCTTGTTGCAGGCCCTCTACGTCTGCAGCGTGGATTAAGAACTCGGCACAATATGGTTCCAGCATTGAGATCGATTCTACACAGTGTCAGTGAGCCAACAATCAATCCAGGTTCAGCACTGGTAGGACATACCCTGGTTGATCTCCATCTCTGTGATGGTTTGCCAGCGGTCCATCGCAACGAACCAAGTATCGTCTTTTCTGCGGCAGCTCAGATCCAAGACCAGCTTTGACTTGTCACCGCCCAGAGCAGAAAGGACCGACTCAAGTCGCTCGAGCGAGAACTTGCCTCCAGGGAAGAGGAATGAAGTGATGATCACCTATTGCCCGCATTCCGTATGATTAGCGTCATCTGACTATTGCTATGACGGAGCGCAAGAAACAGGAACTTGAAGTAGAATGATAGATATCATTGGGTTCTTGGTCAAGCACAATGCCAAGCGAAGAAATAATAATTTATCTGGGGTCCAGGCGCTTACCTTGTCTGCACCCTGATCGATCCAATATTGCGCATTCTTATCGGTGATACCTCCAGCCACTTGTAGCCCACCCGGCCATGTCTTCAACGCCTCCTGGGCTGCCTCTTCATTCCCTGGTCCAAGCTTCACGACGTGCCCACCGCGCAAATCGTGCTTTTGATACAATCCCGCATAGTGGCTGGCCGGGAACTTGGATACGTAGTTGGTCTTCAGGTCTGCGGCCACTTGACTGAGCGTACCACCCACAATCTGCTTAACCTGCCCTGAATGCAGGTCAATGCACGGCCTGAACTTGGTCATTTTCTCTGGCGAATTGGAGAACAAGTTGATTCAGTGACGCTGTGCCGGCGACGAATGAGTCGAGGGGCAGCTTATCTTATCGCACGTGAACACGAGCTAAGTCCGAAAAACTTTTGGGCCGAGACGCGAGTGTTTGGTTTTATAATTTGATCGACAGCACATTCACCATGGTTGTGAAACGAAAGAGAGAAACCACTGTGGTTTCCAAGCCCAAGGCCAAGGAAGACAGCCCTCCTCCAGTGGACAATGCGCAGGACGTATTCCGCAGATTATTCGAAGCACAATTCGAGCCACTCGATTTGCCAGGCCCTACCGCCAAACCTACAAATTCCGATGATGAAGACGAGATTGGCGATGACTCTGATCTGTCTGGGTCGGAAGGTGACTGGGATGGGATGTCCGACATCAGTGACGAGAGTAACCAAGTCGAGGTGGTCGAACACACAAACACTTACGCGGCACCAGAAGACCGAATGGATAAGAAGACTTGGAAGGCCTTTATGGTATGTGCTACATCTCAATGCGTTGAAAGTGCATGCTAACACTGAGACTTTTAGAGTGGAAAACTGTTGTCCGACTTAGATAAGCCGAGCACCGAGCCAGAGCCTACATCTAAAAAAGAAGAAGAGGAAGACGCCCACGACTCTGCGAACCTCAAGCACGATCTTGCACTGCAAAGACTACTCAAGGAGTCACATCTTCTCGACTCTGCTGACGACCTCGCGCCCACTGGAAAGAACCGTTTGAAGGCTTTGGATATGCGCATGCAATCCCTCGGAGCCAAAACTTCGCTCTATGCGCAAAACAAAATGCCTACTGCGCACCGACGAGGCATCAAAGCTAAGGCCGAATCAAAGGAAGAGAGACGTCGCCAAGAGGCCAAGGAGAACGGCATTATCCTCGAAAAGCCTAATAAGGTAAGCAAATCGAGCAACAATGGGCGAAGAGAGCGCGGTGTTTCCGGAGCGTCCGTGGGCAAGTTCTCAGGAGGCACATTGAACCTGAACAAAGACGACATCGCTCGCGTCCAGGCGTCAGGACGCCGTATGATGGGTGGGAGAGGAAAGGGCAAAACAAGAGGCGGCCGAGGTGGCAGAGGTGGTAGAGGTGGTGGCAGAGGCGATAAACGCTAAGATCACGATATTTGAGAAAGGGTCTTCTCTCATTCTTAGGCTAACATGCTTCTTTCATGTGGCACTGCCTACCCACGCTACTTCAACATAAGAGCTACATGGGTTCATGATCCACAAAACATCTCACACCATGTCCACTCCGATTTCGATCTCACGGGTCATGAGCTACAACTTCAATCTCAACCCGCATATCATCCTCGCCAAGCCTCGTCACCCCAACACACGTCCATATAGGCTGGTGATTTGGCATCCATTTCTTGAAATTCCGCACCATCGCCTCCAGGGCCTCGTCATTGATCGGGACGTGGTACGAGCTCACCCGAAATACCTGCTCCCAGCCTTTTCCTCCAGCATGCTTCAGGTTCAGGTCCACATTGGCAAAAGCTTGGTCAATCTGCGCATTGATCTCTCGATGGATCACAAATGTTTGCGGATCCCAGCCGCCTATTCACGATGTATTAGTACGGTCTATTCATTCAGAAAGCGAGGTCTCGTGGCTTTTTACCTTGGCCTGCGCATTCGATGCGATCGCCAACACGGACGGCTTGGCTATAATAGAAGTCTCGCTTTGCTTTCTGGCCCCAGCCGTCGTAGTTGAAGTATTGGAGGTGGGACATATTCAATCAATAGAGATAATGAACCCCCTTGATGATTTATAGATCTTTAAGAATGTAAAGGCAAGAGAAAAGTAAGAGTTTACGAGAAGAGAGGCTCTCTGGAAAATCTCTTGATGCGTGGAGAAAGAATGGAGACTATCTACTATGGAAGACTAGACATGGTGGGAGTGAACAATATGGGTCACGCGGCCGCTGACAGAATGCTTATTAACAAAATCCGTAGTTAACACTCAATTGGGATAATAATAAGTACAGCTGGTCAATGTTTTGATCTCTACAAATAAATTCTCTTCCACTTTAGCTATTGGGTGGGATATACATTCCGCCGGATAACATACGTCATGCATTTTATAGAATGAGAGGCAATGAATATTAGAAAGAATCTTGCAGCAACTCCTAATAACATATATATCTAGATCTGGCTTTGTCTATCTGTGGCCTTGTTGATCCGAACTAACTAAATTTCCAAGGTCGACCTATAATTATGTCGTGCATCGAGTTTGGTACTCCAATTGGACTACATAGCACAATAGAACAAGAAGCACACAAGTGTTATATTTGCCATGTAATAAAGATAGACAATTAGACAATATATTTGGTCTAATGTTTAAGCCATGGTAGTTCTATGGCACCATCTCGCATTGAGTTTGCGAATACTCGGACTACTCGAAGTCATCATGGCTCGGAAATTTACATATGTACCTATACGTACCGGATTTTCCCTAGCGGGTAGGGCTTTCCTATTTGAGCTGCCGCCGCTTTTATGAGGGTGCTCAGGCTCAGGCTCACTGAGTAGATGTCAGCACGGGCTCAGATCAGTGATCATGCTCAGATCAGTCACGTGTATAATCACTGATGCTCAGTGAGTGATCATTGGATGCTCTCTGATTACTCAGTGATGCTCAGTGTCCAATCAGTGAGCAACACTGACGCACTCAGCCCGCCGCAGACTATACCTAGAAAGGATACATAGGGCCATTTATACTGTGATAGTTAGTTCGTTGATAGTATTGCTGCTGCCCTCATTTTTTTAAGCACTATATCTCACCAAGAAAATACGTCATGACCAAGGGGCGTAGGATAGAGCGGAGAACTCCGTCCGTTTCAGGGTGTTATCTCCTTTTGTCTTCTATGAAGCGACATATCTGTCTGCATTCACACCATATACAAGGAATGTGTTTAGACTCGACAATTTGTGTTTCCGGACGAACAAATGAGCATTATGTAGAAGGCCAGAGTCTAGTCGAAATTCTTCAAGCCAATTCCTTGGAGAAAGCAAAGCTGGCATCTTTGGCTCCCAAGCACGGAATACCAAGAGATCAATCAACTGATAATGGATAGGGGAGAAGTCTGTCTTAGTATCTACATGGATATATTCATACTGTAAACGGCGGACCTGTGAATCACTACATCGGATTAGTTTTGCCTTTTTGGGTTTAGCGCCCCAATACGCTGTCAACCAACCTTCAATGCCGACATAAAAGACCCGTCTCGGCGTCCTGTTCTCTTCTGCACCTTCGGCACAACAGGACGCTAACCCCACGCGTCCGCCACTCGAACCCAATAATCGTTCGGACAGTGGGTCAGGTGATCAGCTTATGCTCTCGCCACAGGTCGATGGCACGGGAGATTCAGTGTATACCGTCCCATTGACCATTCCGTTCAGCGTTGGGACATTGAATATTTCCCGCACAACGGAAACGAAGATGATGGCTCAGCTGTTATTGTGTCAATTGCAAAATTTACATCAGGTATGCTAGGGTCTTGATCGACGGGTCCAGGGTGCTGAGAATATGCGGGGAGAGAAGAACCTATGTGCAGGGTCCAATGCGCAGCTCCTAGAGAAGGTGGGAGAATTGCAACGTGTGTTGGCGGCGGTCTGTACGCAGACACCGATGTAGAATATGTGTGCGACTTTTCAAGAAACAGGAGTGGCATATTGATGATCTGGTCTTTAGTCTCCAGGCTTCCTCTTTATAACGTTCTTCTTCTTTTAGGCTGTAGTCATGGTCTCAATCGTTGGCTATCTGCCCCGGATTCGGACGCCTTTTGGCCACCTGCGCAAACCCGTTTCATTTCATTCCTGACAAAGCCGCGGTCAATCCTGGACACACTCCAGTTAGCCAAGACGAGCGTGGGACAAGAGGGACTCGGCACAACGAGCGTTGGCGAGGGCTATCTCGTGTTCTGGCTGAGTCTAGCACCGCTCGCGTTGGCTGTGACTTGGCTGTGACTTGGCTGTGACTTGGCTGTGACTACTCATATGATGAAGACGCCGAGATCGAACCCCCATTTAGACTGTCTGCTTCTGCTCATTGAATAATCCAGACTCAGCCGCAATGGCGGCCTCACTGCGCAAGCTCATGGGACCAAGGCATTTTGGGGCGAGGAACAACGGGAGATGAACTCAAGTAAGCTCCATGTGGCCTTGGAACTACGCGAGAGACACCTACGGCAGCGATGGAGGTGTCGAATCGAATTGGGTGGCTATACTTTCCACTGCAAGCAAAGCTAGCTAGGTAGAGCAATGATGACAGGTATATATCTCTTCAACCTCCTACTCCCACTTTCTCCTTCTTTCTCCACTATATCCATGGACAGCTCGTCCTTCTAGTATAACAGCGACACAAAACTGGGAACAGTAACAGCAAGTATGACTTTCTGAAGCAGCTGACCGGCTCTTCCTCTCGGACAACGTTAGCGTGAAGATCTCCGCAAATAGTTCTTCCAGTTGCTCCCTTGTGATTCCTCAGAGGGAGTTGCATATCTTGGCGGCAAGTCAACGATGAGATCCAAAGGGTTTTCGCAACTACCGGCCATCAACCCTAGCAGAGAAGCGGTCTTTATTCGATTGTAATACCATGCACGGATAGATTTGTAATCAAGTTTGAAGGACTCCCGGATTTGGGATTTCTGCTCAGGGTCGAGTGCAAACCCCCGGGCTCTCTCGCAACAAGAACATTCCACGGTACAATGACCAACTGCAAATTTCCGTTCTGACTGGCGATGAGAACAGCATCCACAGTCTCTGCCACAACAGCCTCCTCTCCCTATGCAATCTTCCACAAGTACTTGATGCATGTACCATTTTGGCTGTGAGCGCCAGAAATCGATACCTCTGGTCAGCGGGCCGTCGTCATACGAAGACCTAATCTCCCACCAACGTCGTTCTAAGGTCCAATATTCCGTCGAAAGTGTCGACAATTCCTCCTGTAAGTCCTGAAGAACAGTCACGTATGTGTCTTCCTTAGAGAGATGCCCTATTTTCTCTTTCAAGGCTATCTCGCGTTGAGTATTCTCCCGAAGTGCAACTTCTGTCTGCAATAGCCCCCTTAGGTTAATGGGGCACATGGATGGATTATCTTCGTCGGTGAAGGTAGCGTATCGGTATCTTTGAAGAAGACATATATCTCCAGAGCTTTCTAGATCAAGCTCTTCGTCGGATTTGTCACCCCACATGTAGTAGCGCATCTTGAAATATCGTTTTACTCAAGAATGTTGGGATGTTGGGTCTGCTAAAGGACCTTCGGATTGGAGGTTGATGTGAAATCGAACAGATTACCTGTTGAGTCCTAATTGCAGTGGAGACATTTCCAGGGATATCGGCTAAAAGTCAAATCGCCGGGCCTAAGAAAGGAACCGGCCGTGGGCTAGTATTATCATGAGAGCAATCGTCAGGATGACGGGTATATAAAATTGAAGCCAGTGGTGAGCAGAACATACATAGGTTTCTGCAACTCTCTAAGACAGAAATTTGAGTGACACACACGTAATAACGAACCTATCTATCTATCAGAAGTGGCGGCAAACAGACACATCAGAACGCATGATGTGAATACTGATGTCTTTTCTTTCTCCTTCATGAAAGGAGAGAGGGCACTGCCATGCTACGGGAACCAAGCAAAACGTGACATTATCCAACATCGTCAAAGACGAACCCTACCTAGGTAGTGAGATGCCTACATAGCAGGACATCCTCTAGTCCGGATTACGGCTACACCACGGTTTTACTTCCTCGAGGGTTGTATACTTTACTAGACCGAATATTACTCTATAACATAAACGGGTAGCTACTATCAATCCCCAAAATATAAAGTGTTTACCAGTACGGTTAACAGTGGTTTATGTGACCCTTATCACAATTGGTCTCACTATGGTACAAAGGTAACCTGGACTAGTGGACTTAACGCTATGTACAAGTAAGGGTAAGAATGAAAGAAAGACTATAGAAGTCAAAATAAAAGTAAGAGAAAGGTGAATAAAAAGTATAAAAAAGTAATAAAAAAGTGAATGAAAAAGTGAAAGAAAAGTAAAGAAACACTGAAAAAACTTGACTTTCGGCATTGACGGCTCATCGAACTCTAGATCCAATGTTAGTCGTTTCCATTGCCAGGCAATTTCAGATAGAGGATTTCGCCGTGTTCAGACCTTGGTATGTATGTTTTATAAAATGCAAGTAAATGGCTTTTATATCTGTTTCATGTTAATGCTTAAGTGTACTCCTTACTTACAATTCAGGCCAGCCTTCCTCCATCGGAGTCATCCGGTTAAACCGGCGATTGCGGCAATCTTCGCAGCCGCAGGTATTGCGGTTGACAGGGAAGGAGCGTCTCGATAAATCTGACGATATGCAGTGTTTGTAGCTCTTCTCTGGGACATGTCCTACCTACTGTTTGAACTCAAGTTTTCTGACCGTGGCCTGCACGCTCTCTGGGTATACGACCCAGTAGTATGGATTTCAAAAAGGGCGACGTGCTGGCCCAGACAACCTCGCGTCCCGGCCCCGAACTAGTACAATCAGACATTGAACGTACCCGGCAAGTCGGCCAAACGTGACTTACACTAAGCAGACTGGCTTCAAGCTTTCTGGTATGCGACGGTTCGCCTTCCAACAAGCGACTGGGACGCCACTGATCCGCATCAACACCCCATGTCGGCTTATAGCGGTTAGTAATATATGGACTCATGCCAACCACGGTGCCTCCAGGGTAAAAGTGACCACAGATTGTGGCTCCCTCCGCCGGAACTACTCGTTCAAGAGGCATAGCAAATGGAGCGTCAAGCCGGAGTGACTCTTTAATGCAGGCGTCGAGGAAGGGGAGGTTCTGCAGCTCATGCCATTGCGGGAAAGGTAGAGTGAGCCCGGTGGCAGTGCGTTGCTTATCTCGCAGCTCGGCCCGTACCGTTTCCAGTGCGTCAGGGTGACCACAGATCGAAGCATGGAAGCCGTGGAGTCGGCCCCTCCAAGAATATTGTCAAAAGTCCAGGTTGACACAAATCGAAGTGGCACATTATCCTTTCTCTCCTGGGCATTGTGGTAATACCCGAGGAAGTCACAGTCGGCAATGGGTCCGTCGACGTTTGCATTGGAGGGCGATTTGGGACTTTTCCGATGTTCTTCCTGACGCTCTGAAATACTCGCCAAGACGTAGTCCAGCAGAGGGCAATGGCTTCGCGTTTGAAAAGATTTGCTACCCAGTTCTTATGCAAGAGCCAATCGAGCCATGGTATCTGCGTCATCTGCAAATAGTTGAGTCTTGCTCTCTGTCAAAGTCCTTCGTCATGTATAACTTACGGGTCCGATAATCAGGTTTGCCCTGTTCACGTCGTCCATGATGCCGTGTAAGTCTCTCCCATGCTGAGCGTAGCCATATGGCCGGGAGAATGTCATCAAGCCCATTGTATCGTAGGATAGAGATTTCATCCACTGCGTCACATCGAACTGTGCTCCGGTGGGCACAAACCGGCGATCAAGCTTGTCAAAGAACATTTGTGAAGCACTATCCATTCTTGGCTCAAAGGAGGATACAGCGTACGAGAGCGAATAATACATAGAGATGTGCTGCTTCGTCTCTCGATGTTTCTATCGCTTAATTCTACGAATAAGATATTATATAATCTTATTATTATCTAGTTTTATAAACTCTTCTAATAGCTAGTTTTAGGATATATAAGTAGTATTAAGATTATAGTTATTATTCTTATTAATAGCTACTCTAGAAGTCTCTACTGTCCAAAGCCCGATTAGGGGATCGCCGGACTGGTAAGCGAAGTATTCCGAGGGGTATTCCTAGGAACATAGGCTGAAATAGTAAAATGGCGGGTCAATTGAATAGCCCCACTGTGAGATTTTTTACTTAGATAGGATCGAGACCGCTAGGACGAACGGTCACGTTGATTGCGCCCGTCCTTTTTTGATGGGCATGGGAATGGTTGCACGTGATGGGATTAGCGTGTCGCATTTTATTGATGTAGCTTGCTCATGCCGCTTAACCCTATACTCAGCGAGCACTCAGTGAGCAAATCAGAGTGCTCAGATGATGATCAGTGAGTGGATCGGGCTGATTATGTAATGGCACGTGATCAAGTCAGAATACTCAGGGGCGTGCTCAGTTTTACTCAGTGATCGAAAAGTGGCAAGAGGTGAGCACTAAAACGGAAAGGGAAAGGTTTTGAGTGCCAGTCATTATCCGGTACATATGTAGATAGATATCGTAAAAACAAGGGATTTGTTTCACCTGCATCAATGTAACCCTCTGGACACATCCTGAGTTTGTAAATACTCCGCAAGGATCCTGAGTTTATAAATACTCCGAGAGGTGCAGCGCCAAGTACTCACTTTCGCGACGCCAAGGTCTCAAGACCTTGATCAAACGATACCAACGAGTCAAACTTACACGAGAGGAATATGTATGCAGCCGAAAACATAATTCGCTCAATGTACAATATAATATACTCCGTACTTCGAATCAACAACCTGGCCCGGTCATTATCGTGCGAGATCATCTCCACACACACCACAGCGCTATCAAATTATGCTTTCCGAGAACAACTCACGACATGGCCGGATACACACACGAGCTCCATATGTCGACAATCAATGGCCTTCCGAGGGGCCCTGTAGGGCCGACTTTCGGGATATGAATTCGGGATACCGCGTGTCGGTGCACAGGGCCCTATCTAGAGTTTTGTTCTGGGCCCAACAACATCATGCCAAGCAGTCCTATTATATTAGGTAGCACAAAAACGAGAGGGCGAGGCTTTAATTTCGAGGGGCGCTTTTAACGTTTCTGCTAATGAGACATTCAGGCGATTGAAGAATGATAGAATGATCGGCGGTTTGGTAGAGGATCCTAAGGACGTCGCTTCATCCGATGACGACATGTCGGGGTGTCTTTTGCTGTAAACTAAACAACCTTACATTCTTCCCACTCTCTGGAATCCTTGACATTATGTTGCTTGTCTGTGTTAAGTCCTTGTGGCAGAATCTGTCGGGAAAGCCAGGGGCTAGGTCGGATCTGCAAATCCCCTGGTCAATGCGCTTGTTTATTGAAGCACCAGGCCAGATAGATCAGACACAGCCTCATATGCTCGTAACACCGATGGATTTGAAATGACAATATTTGCTTTCTTTGCTACTATCGCTGCGGAGTAGCTCCATATGAATACTCCGCAGACTGCGTTTCAAATGAGAATTATCATACTATCAGGGGGATCCACTTGATCTACCAGATTTAAAAGCCAAAGTGGGTAGAAACTATTGTTTCAAGGCATTTTGAGAGAATACGTAAAATAAAATCCAACTGTTTACAAGACAACTAGGAAAGAAGAATCAAAAACTTGTATTGAGAGATATGCGGTGCTAGAGATGGCGTCAACAAATGTGATTCGCGATTGAGCATGTTTTCAATCACATGAAGTTCTTAGGCGTATATTCATTGTATAGATTAATTCTTTTCTCACCAAAGACGCTTCTCAACTCCGTTGCGGCTGTGGGGCCGAGATCTATGTACCGAGCAGATTTGGATATTCTTTAGGAAGATCCTCGTTACAACGTAAACGGGTACCTTGCTAGATCTAGCCACGCCCGGAAGTTTATCACCACGATAAGTTTGGCCCAAGTTCACCCAAGACCTAGTTCAACGTACAAAATGTATGATACGACTCGGAAGGCTTGGAAATAAAAGCTGGAACCCTACTCCAGCCGAGGGGGCCAGACCCCTATATTGCTTAGAAGTGGGGGTATTGCATCTTTATCGGTTGTGATGTCGGGCCAATCTACGAATGAAACCATCCAACGTGCACTACGCCGTAACGGAGACGGTATCGGGTGCCCGAGGATCGGCATGCTCTGGGTGTGGCGGTTAGGTTGATACGGGACCGTTCTCGCTGTGAAACTAGAAGCTTGGCATTGGGCATCAAGATTGAGGTCTATCAAGTTGCTATGGAAAACTACAGCCTTATAGGGTAGACAGCCCTGGCCAGCCTTAACCGAGTTATCGGCAGGATCAGAGACAGAAAAACACCCCGAAAGTGTAAAACAGACGCTCAATTGCGAAACGATGTGCAAGTTACTGATCAATCGTAGTCGATGACGAGATCTTGGCGGCTCCGCTGGGAATTCTAGGGGTGTTGCGCGTGGTGCATCAGTGGAGTCAGATACAAAGATTAAATGTGCGTTCCACCAAGCTATATGTAAAAGAATATTCAAAGGCTTGCACAGGGGGCGTTTTGTGGGTCCGATCGACACAAAGATTGACACCATTTGTGCATAGTATATAGTACGCATGTATGTAGTACCTACGTCGTACTCCATAGAAGCCGTTCAATCTGTCGATCCTCTTCTTTCTAGCGCAAACTTTGTCCCGAAAGAAAGTCTTAGACGCATTCTTTCTCCTATCCATATCTGGCAATATAGCTACATTGGTGAATAGCCTGCAGGTATCATGTATCTGGAATCATAGTCCATCATTAAATGTGATGCTAAACTCTGTATGGAGAGCCCAATCCCCCCCCTTTGCGGGTTCCGATTGGTGACTTGTGAGCAGCAAGGGCCAACATCCCCTATACAGATCTACCAAGGGGGAATGCACACGTAAGTCAATGGTATATCCTGTCCAATAATCTCCTCTGGATCAATATTGTCCAGGACAAATGACGAAGCTTGGCATTTGCTTGACGGATAGTTATCATAAGGGCTGGTATTCACACGTGGAGAAAATGAGACCCTGAAACAGAAATCAGATTTCAGAGATATGTATCCGCTTTGGCAAGACATGGATTGGAGGCTATTAGTGGATTGGTTAACCAGCTTATCATACATCCTGATCCTGTAGACTTTCGGGACTTTTAGGACACGAAAGATGCTTCGGAGCCGAGCCGAGTGAGCATATGTAGGTGTTGAACAGACTTTTCTCGAGATGCTTTCTCCGATTGTAAATCTTGAGGGTGAAATCGGGCCTGTGGGCTGCACATGCTGTGCAGATCGGATTTCATTGTACACGCGTGTATGAAGACCGGATGGAATTCCAGAGTGGGTATTGGCATCTATCTACCGTTTTAGGTACTAGCACTATTCACCCGTAGTAAGTCAGGCCCTGAATCGCTCATGAGGAGCCCGGGAATGTGCTTTCCCTGGGGCAGACGTCAGCCGTGGAGGCGTAGACATGATACAATAGACACTCAGCCAGCCCGCACCAGAGAAATAAGCCATGCTATAACGGGTGGGAATTCTAAGCTAGAACCTTGAGTATCCCAAATGCGGATCATGACCCGTACACGTCGAATTGAGCGACCTCGGTTTTACCAGATTTGTCCTGTCTGTGTCGCTCTCTACCATCAAGGGGATAGTATAGTGATCCCCCTGGTCGAACCCACTGTGGAGCACGTTTAGTTGACTCTCAGATGCATGGGCCTGCCCTATATTTTGTTTGTATTTTTGATTAGGCGCTATAGGGGTATATTTTTGGAATTGAAATAAAGGGTGAAATACAAAAGGGTGCCTCCATTCCATCGTTGATCTCTCTAGATATCTAAAGCTGCCTGGGCCGAATGAAGCCATAATTTCTCTTCTATTGTCAATAGCCTGTGTCTGCTGGTATATCCAGACTTGTCCTGATATTCTATAATAATTTTACATCATGACTTTGTCCCAGTTCAGTTCAACAGAAACTCTCAGGAACCCTGAGGTTATTGACAACTCGGTCAACTCGAGCCCTAATCTCTCGCCTCGGGACGAGAAAGACCTCTCGATACCATCAACACCAGCAGAGTCAATTAAGCTCGAAAGCCAAGCCCCGGTATCACCATCATATCATGTGTTCCCTCGGTCTCGCAAGTTGTTGATGGTCATTATCGTCTCCCTGGCTGCCATCTTCTCCCCGCTATCTTCAAACATTTACTTCCCTGCGCTTACAGACGTTGCAGAGGTTAGTCGACTCGTGTCATATGTTTTGCCACTTTTTGCTAACGTCAATACAGGAACTCAATATCTCAATGTCTTTAGCTAGCTTAACCATCACCGTATACATGATTGTTCAAGGTCTCGCCCCGAGCTTTTGGGGTTCTTTCTCAGATGTTTTCGGCCGTCGTGTGATTTTCATTGGAACATTTGCTGTCTACATTATTTCGAACATTGCTTTGGCTGTTTCTACCAACTATGGTGAACTTATGGCTTTCCGAGCACTACAGGCTGCTGGAAGTGCAGCCACTATCTCAATTGGTATGATACATAAGTCTTCCCTATTTTGTGTCTTGACTAACTTGTCTAGGTGCTGGTGTGATTGGTGATATCACCACTTCATCGGAGCGAGGCAGTCTGATTGGAATCTTTGGTGGTGGTGAGTAATCCGATACTCAGATGTGCTATGTTCCAATCTAACATTATCCAGTCCGCATGTTGGGCCAGGGAATTGGACCAGTATTCGGCGGAATCCTCTCTCAGTACCTTGGGTTCCGGTCTATCTTCTGGTTCTTGACTATTGCATCCGGAATCAGTCTTTTCTCTATCGTGTTCTTCCTCCCCGAGACCCTCCGATCTATCGCTGGCAACGGCACCGTTCCCCTGAAAGGCATCCACAAGCCAATCCTCTACTACATATGCGGGCAGAAGAACGCACAAGAAGACTCCACCCCCTCCGGAAAGAAGGTCAAGGTGACCTTGAAGACTGTGCTAGCACCCCTCACCTTCCTAGCCGAGAAGGATGTCTTTATCACCCTGTTGTTCGGCAGCATGGTATACACAGTCTGGTCGATGGTAACATCCTCCACATCCGCCCTCTTCGAAGAAAAATATGGCTTGAACTCACTAGAAGTCGGCCTAACCTTCCTCGGCAATGGTTTCGGATGCATGACCGGCTCCTACACCATCGGATACCTAATGGACTTCAACCATAAACGAACGGAACACGAATACTGCCAGCAGCACAATCTCCCTGTCGATACTCGCATCAACTCAAAGAGCCACCCCGACTTTCCCATCGAGTACGCCCGCATGCGCAACACTTGGTGGATCACTGCTATTTTCATTGTCTGTGTCGCTGTCTACGGAGTGTCCCTCCGCACACACCTTGCAGTCCCGATTATCCTGCAGTTTATCATCGCCTATGGCTCGACGGCTATCTTCACCATCAATAGCGCCCTCGTCATCGACTTGTACCCCGGTGCCAGCGCCAGCGCAACCGCAGTCAACAACTTGATGAGATGTTTGATTGGTGCTGCTGGTGTTGCGGCTATTCAGCCTATCATCGATGCTCTCACTGCCGAGTTTGCATTTCTCATGCTCGCCGGAGTTACCATTGCGATGGTCCCTCTTCTCATGGTTGAGATGAAGTGGGGATATGGATGGCGTCTCGAACGCCAAGAGCGCATTGAAAAGAAGGAAAACTCGGTCTGAAAGAAGACGGCTAAAAATGGTGCAATTGGAAATATAAGGGGGAAGACCTTGTACATAGTTGGGCACGGAAGCCCATCACGACTTGACGATTTTGGTTTAGCAAAAGTACCTTTATGTACCGGATTTTATGTGCGACTTGCCCGATTGGGATGTCACCTCTATATGAGGCTGCTCAGGACCCTGTTCGCTGAATATTTCATAAAATAGGTCCTAGCACCTCTTCCATTCTCTTCATTTCCTCCGAGTCCGTCAGTCCAGATAGTACCATACATTGTATTGCTCTCTCTTTCTCCATGGCTTCCCCTCAAGAAACTTTAGTAAATTAGGGTTTATTCTAGGTGCAATATCATGGGCATTTTATGGTTTTTTTGACGTCGTTTACTCGCGAAGTTGGGTACAAAACTAGACTCCCAACAGAGAGAAAGAGGCAAATGAGCTAAAACTGGTGCGCTAGCCTTCAAGGATAATACTTTTCTCATCCACATCCGATAGGATGAAGATGGAAATGCCGGCCAAGTGGTAGTGTCCAAATGCTCTAAAAGCTCTACGTTGGGTTTTATCTTATTTGTTAAGCTTGAATACTCTGCCTAGGGTTCTGGCTTCCAATATATAATTGCGTCCAATAAACAAATCACCGAAAGCTTAGTTACCTTTAGTTTCCATGGTTCTTGGAACTCCTCTATCTCAAGTGATATAAAAATACGAAGCTCACGTGCGAGGCAAATTACCACGGAACATGATTTATGACTCTTTTGCACTGGGATTATCGCACGTCATGACCTCATCCACCGTTCGTTATACTTAATAACCATAGTGGCGAGCCATTAGTTTTATCTGTAACATCATGACAAAGTGATCACAAGATGTTCATACTTATACCATATGACGTCATTTGCCTTACTATAGCTCAGCTATATAGAGAAGGCTTTGGTGAGCAAAATCCTTGTAATTAGCATACACCAAATATTATCAAACCATTCGAATAAGTTTGATCAGAAAAAATTATATTCACCATGTCAGACTTCGTCCGCAGAGCATCTGATGCGTTCCACCGTCGCCGAAGCTCAACCGAATCAGTGGATGTACCCAAATCCCCTGATCCCCCTAGCGCAGCAAAGCCTCTTGAGAAAGAGCAACTAAATCAAAAGCCCGAGTCTACTCAGCCTGGATCTCACGTTAATGAGGCTTTTGCTGGTGTACCAAGTGGTACGATCTCACTTGACCGTCTTTGTGTCTGATATATCATAACAATATCATACAGATAATGCTGTGCCTCCGAAGCAACACCGCCATTGGGGATGGCCACACCACCAGGAAAAGCAAACCGGACCAAATCAGCAGCCTAGCCAGAAGCAAGAAGATCTTGACTGGGTTGTTGGCACGTAGAATCACCGTGCTCGACGGAGTGACCGGGGTGCTAACATTGTGACCGACTATCAACACTTTTTTTTTCCTGTAATTCATTCGTGCTAAATTACCTTAGTATAATTATCTAGCTATGTTTGTGATCCGCCTCGGAAATTAATTTGTTCTACCTGTCACGAGAACTACATTCTGCCTTTGAAGATCCATTGTTAAGATCTAGCGATACACAGTGGGATCTTAATGGGGGCCCTCTAGCTTCAGCTTTATCTAGACTGGATCCCAAGATTCCAAGAGGATTCCCGGCGTAGATTGATTCGATTAAGAAGGGAAACAATTAGTCCACCCACTAATGATGCTAGACTTTTGAGCAAACGTCGGGGAAAGTTCCACATGGCCGCACTCGTCCTCCGTAGCCACTTGCCAACATCAACTTCCCTCTTGCGCCTTGGACTTTGCTTTCTTTGTAACCAACCACATTCCAATTTTAATAATCGCAAGTCCTGAGTACCTCTACAGAGTAGTCTCAGTACCGACCATGGAATCTGCGCGAAGCCTCTACAAAAATGACATCGATTTTGCAGCCTTGGCGCTGCAATCGCGCGATTTCGCCAAGCAGTACGTGAAACCACCGCTTCTCAGACAGAAAGAGAATACTAATCTAGTCCAGCTTGACACCAAACGGCCAACTGAACTTTACTGATCCAGCCGCTGTCCGGTAAGTCGGAGTACTGTCTGTTTGACATCCCGAGAGTGGATCTAATTTGCGTCATGCAGACAACTCACCACCACCCTCTTGCAGCAAGATTTTCACCTGAAAGTTGAGATCCCCGAGAATCGACTGTGTCCACCGGTATGTAGATACTAAACCTGTATCTTATGTATATGTATTGACTTGATTTTTAGGTACCAAATAGGTATGTCGTCCCCAATGACGGCTTGGGCCTTACACGCATGTGTCTGACATGTAATATAGACTCAACTACATCCTCTGGCTGCAAGACCTCATCGACTCCAGCGCTGGAGGACTGCATGAGGGGTATGACCGATACCGGGAGGTCGTCGGCCTCGACATGTACGTAACGAGTCCATCCAATCTCTGAATCATATCTGACAAAGTGAAGCGGAACGGGATGCATCGGTATCTATCCCCTGCTGGGCTGTGCGACACGGCCGCGGTGGAACTTTGTAGCAACAGGTACGTTCTTAAGGGCGAGGATCTTCAGCATCCACTGATCGACCCGACAGACATTGACTCGAACAATATTCGCACCTCCCAGCATAACGTGGCGCTTAACAACCTCGAATCACGAATTCGGATCGTAGACTCTGACCCAGACGGACCTCTCTTCCCGTTAGAGAAGCTAGGCTGTCAGACGTGAGTCTCTCTAGTTTTAAACTTGCTAGAATCTTACCTGACTGTCCGCCAGCCTCGACTTCACCATGTGCAACCCACCATTTTACACCTCATCCTATGAGCTGAACAAATCTGCTGAGCAGAAGGAACGAGACCCCTTTTCGGTGAGTGTCAATGGCTGTTTACTTCTCACCATATTTCACCCCCTCACCTTGCCGTACTAAACTATATGAAGGTTTGCACTGGCGCCGAAGTGGAAATGGTGACCAATGGCGGAGAAGTAGCTTTCGTGAAGAAAATGATCGACGAGAGTCTCCAGCTGCGCGACCGCATCCAGTGGTACACATCCATGCTCGGAAAATTAAGCAGCATCAACGTACTCGTGGAGACCCTGCTTAAGCATGAGAACCACAATTTTGCAGTCACCGAGTTCGAGCAGGGAAGCAAGACGAAGCGCTGGGCCGTGGCGTGGTCATGGGGAGACAGACGGCCTGCCATGGTAAGTTATACTTTATCACATTTTACTCACTTCAAGCTTGTGTCATATGTGCCATGTCTAACTGCTGGTCTAGAATGTTGCGCGTGGAATCCCCGGCTGCCCGAAGAGTCATTTGCCTTTCCCTTCAGATTACACATTTACGCTACCACCTGACATATCAATTGACACAGCAACTGCTGCGATAAATGCAGAACTCGAATCGTTGCCTTGGTTTTGGTGTTGGGATCAGTCTCGTTCTGCGGGGACTGGATTCGCTGCTGAGAATGTGTGGTCGAGATTCGCCCGCCGGAAGATGAAACTTGCCGGGGAGGGTGCGGCGAAATTAAAGGTGATTCCGGCCCAGGTGGCGCTAGGAGTGCGTCTGCAGATACGGCTGGTCCGGGGGCAGAAACCGGATGAGAAAGAGGTGAAGGTTTTAGTCCGCTGGGCGCAGGGGACCGACACCGTTTTGTTCGAGAGCTTCTGTGGGATGATGAAGAGGAAGTTGGAATCAAAATAATTCCCATGGGCTAATGACTCGAACTATACACGGGTTTGGATATCTTCGATTTATCAATCAACACGAGCAGATTTGGATAATGTTGAACTTGGTACACGACTTTTGTAAACATTTGCACGGCAAGCTAATCTCTATGATTCATAAACAGCATCAAGGCTTGTATGTACTAATTGCCCGTAACTTCAGACTGCAACTGCTTCAAGCGGTCCCAGCCTTCCGTGCCATCCCAGAAGTCCTTGCCCTTACCCATAATTCCTCTCACGGCACTACGGGACTTGAACCGCCAGTCCTTCGCAACAAGCTGAGCCTCTTGATCACCCTCAACCTTCTGATCTTCATGGTCCATAGGACCAAACTTAGCGTACCCATCTCTCACAAGCTTCTCCGTAGCCCGAACAACCTCGAGCCAGGGCTTCTCGTCACCCATCTGGAAAGCACCCTGAGCATTAGCAGCAACAGTAGCACGCCACGCCTTCTCATGACACTCGAATGCCTTGGAAGGTCGACCACGGAAGACTTCAACGCGAGCAACAATTTGCCACAGGACCGAAGAGTGCGTGATAAGCGGGACGACATTCTGATCAACCAGCGAGATGATCTGACCGGGAATGGTACCGGTGCGAACAATCGGGGCTTCGGATGGATCGTCAGAGCGGATAAGCAACTTCTCGTACTCGAACGCCACGTTCAGGAAATCAACGAGCATGCCCAGAATCGCCACGTCAATGCACTTCTCGCCCTTCTTCGTACCAGAGAGCTCGATAATGCGCTTCTGCGCGGTGATCACATCGCGGAAGGGTGTTGCCGGCGGCGGGATTGACGCTGCGACTGTCAGAACGTTGTCCCAAATGCGGGCGTCGGTGCCCTTGAGTTGCGCTGCGCGTTGGAGCGCTGAGAGGGCCTCGCGCTTGCGTCTGTGGGGGTCGACTTCGGCAGTAGAGACCTCGCCGGTGGTCTCATCGATCACCTCTGGGGCAGGCTCTGTGTCGGGCATGCGCAGCATCGCGGCGGCAAGGTTACTCCAGGCCTGGCCGTCGGTGTCGTCGAGTTGGACGGTGCGGGTGAAGGTGTCGGTGGCTTCTTGCCATTTCTGGAGCTCGAGCTGCACGCAACCGAGAGCGAACCATGCACCCTGGTTCAGACGGTTGATGTGCAGACTCTTCTTATAAGCTATCTCGGCATTTTCCAATTGCGGTGGTGTCGAGGTGAGATAGTGGCGGGCTAGGGACCGCTGGGCGCGGGCGTATCGCTCACCAGAGACCTCCCAGGCGCGCTCATACATCTTTTCGTCCTTGTCGATATCTCCCATGATACAGAGCAGGCGTGGTGCATCGGCTGGTAGTGGTGACCGCTCTGGTCCATCGAATTGCTCGTTTTCGTCATTTTCATCTGGGCCTGTGGCCTGATAAAGCTGACGGCGGATGAGGTTCTTCGCCTTGCTTTCGCGCTCGGTGGCGGCATAGCAAAGTGCGGCCTCGGCCCACATGTGTAGTCTCTCGTAAATCTCGAGTGCAGTGCGCAGACCACCGAGATCAACCCAGCGCTTGGCAAGCTCGGCCTCGAGGCTCCAGCGTGTTGAGAAGTTTAGAATCCAAATGTGCTCGAGTCGGTCAGCGGCTGGGGCAGACTCAGACTGCTCAGGGCGTGGCAGGAAAGTCGTAGGTTCGCCTGATTCGTTCTGGGCTGCATCATCGCTAGTTGCGGTGTCCGCAATGACCTGATCCACCAAAGCCTGCATCTGCAGCACAGCTCTCTCAACGGTACGAGAACGGTAACCCTCTACTCGACTGCGGACCAGAAGTGCTTGGGTATAGATCTGCCAGTTGGAGCTGCCGCCATCGAGAACTCGAGTGGCGTAGGGGTTTGTTTCCTCTCGGGTGAGGCCGTTCTCAGGCGAGGTGTTAGTAATGGCAGATGCCAGTGCGAGTAGGAGAGCAGAGTCAACGGGGTTAAGAATGGGCTGGTTGTTGGCATCAAGAGCATCCAAAGCCGGGGAAACCTTATCTTGGATTGCCAGGGATTGTTCGTCGGGATTTTGGTCAGAGAAAGAGATAGCCTCAAGAAGGGTGTCGTCGTCCAAGTTGAGGTTCTTAGGCCCAGAAGCCTCCGAAGATTGTGACGTCTCATCGGCACTCTTAGCCAACACGACCAGCTGACTGGTATCACGGTCTTGGAATTTCGTGCGCTTGCCCATCTTTCCGGTCAACGCAAACTCGAACCTCCGCACCTTAGCCGCCTGGTCAATATCTTCCCGTGCCTTGGCATCGAATCCATGGTGTGTGTGGATAGTGGCCCTTTCCAGCAGGAACCGACTCCGCTCGTCTGAGTTCAACTCAGCCTTGTCCAGGATCTCAACATCCTTGTAGATCACATCTTGGAGCGTACTCGTGACCTCCGAGAGCATCTTTTGGTGAAGGAAGTTGGTACGCATACGCGCGGTCTTTGTGACAAGCGGTCCATCGCTGCTAGCATCGGCCAACAGAGCTTTGGCGACAGCGAACAATTCCGGGTTGGGTGTGAGCTTGTAGGCATATTCTCCATCCAGGGTTAGGTCACGGATGATCTTTGCCCGCACGGCTTTGAGGGTTGTGGGTTCGGATCGCAGAATAGATGGCAACACAACTTCGGACGAGCTGAATTCGAGGGGAGGACCGGTGACGTTAGACTGCAGGAAGCCGAACAAGGCTGCTAGTCCAAGGTGCAGGAGTTGCGATTGTTTTTGTTCGGTGGTCAAGTCATCGGTAGACTGGAGGGCGGCGCGGGCCTGGTCGGCAACGAAGGTGGTATATGAGATCTCGCCGCTTGCAACCTGTGCAAGAGACTCTTTTGAGGCATCGTGGCCCAGCACCTTGTGACTGAGGGGCAGGTTGAAGATCGGGACGATGTTGTCAGACGTCAATCGGATGGGATCAATGCGGTCTTTGAGTGGAGATGCGGCATCAAAGATGCTGTCCAGATTGGACGGGTACACAGGAGATTCAGCCATGTCGAATCCCTCCAGTAACCTTTAATGATCTTGAAGTCGAGAATGTGCCCCGCGATCTTTTTCGATTTTTCTGCTTATCGATAGTGTGTGGATAACAGGAGTGCGTGGTATTTGAGACGAAGTCACGAGATTGCTAGGAACGAAACTTATTTCCACACTCTGCTTATAGAGCATCACATCTATTATTAATCTAACCTCTCTCAACTCTCTAGAGTACCAGAATCAGTCATGAATTCCATTTTACTATAGTATTCTATATCAAGCCGACTCTCGCTCAGACTCAATGAGACGAGTGTGCGTGGTCTTTAAGTATACGATTCAAACCCTCTCGCTGCACACAACCCTCAAAGTGGAAACTCCTAGCCAACTCTTCCAGATCATTCTCACTGCTTCCTCTAAACAATTCTGCGAACTCATCCACAAACGAAGCCGCTAAGAAAGTGTAAAACACATTCCGCATGACATGCAACTCCGTATTCCACGATGTGGGATAAGTATCCTTCGCAGTAGGACTAACACGGTCAATCCACTCGAGCAAAGGTTTCAAAGCCGCCTCAGGCTCAGCCCTAGGCCGACGGCCCCATTTATCCAGCCAGAAGTCCCTCTTCTTGTCCAGGAAAGGCTTGAGCGTCTTGTTCCACTTGCTCTCGGGATTAGTATAGATCATACCCTGCAGACCAATGTCCTTGTAAAGCCAGATCGACCAGCTGATGTTATACTTGTCATAGATGCGCAGCTGGTCGCCGAGGAGGTTGTATCGCTCCTGGTTAACAGTCTCGGCATCGACGTCAAGTACCTGGTCCGCATAGACGGGCCCGAACTCCCCGTTCCAGACAGGGGTCTTGTTCTCGCTCATGAACTGCGCTTTTCGTAGGTACACCTTTTCAAGGCGTTCTTTTTGTTCATCTGTACCCTTGTAGCGATCGCCGGTGGGGAAACCCATTGACTAGAGATGATATCGCGTTAGATCACTGTTCTCACAAGTTCAGAAAGGAACGGGAAACTCACTGAGTAATCATGCATGGCATACACGCAGTTAGGCAACACCTCGTCGAATCCCTTCCACTCCATCGCAAACGTATTTCCATCCAGCCACAGGATATGATCAGGGTCAATTTTGCGAATTGCCTTCTCAACACGAGCATAAAATGCGGGTAGACGCACGTGCTCAGGATCACAAGGCTCGTTGAGCGGGTTGTACCCAGCAACCCAAGGATTATCCTTATACCTGGTGGCGATCTGCTCCCAGAGCCAGATAGTCCGGTCTTGGTGGTCCTTGTAGTCCCAAAATGCGGCATAGCCGGTGGGATTGTCGGAGTGCCAATCTGGGTTCTGGCCACCGGGGACGGCGTGCATGTCCAGGATAGTATAGATCCCGTGTGCTGCGCACTATACGCCCATTATGATTAGTTTATTTCCTGACACCACCGACTCCACGTAGAAGGGTATGCAAAACACTGACCAGGTCGACGACTCGGTCCAAGTGTTTGAACCCTGATTCCTTCAGCACGCGGGGATTCATATCGTCCTCGAAGTGGCGGTAGTTGAAAGGCAGGCGCAGACAGTTCAGTCCCAGCTCGGCGAAGAATTTGGCATCTGCCTCAGTAAAGAAGTACTCGAGCCATTTATCGAAGAAGAATTCGTATTTCTCTTGTCCCAGTACTCGACGCATGGCCGCGCGATGTTGGGCTTCGTGGCCTGCGAAGCCTGTGATGAAATTCTCCATACTTCAAGACGATATGTCAGTTAGGAGACGGGAAAATACTATAGCGATTTGATCGTCTACATACTTCATCCATCCTCCAAGAGCAGCTCCTCGCATCACAACCCCCTCTCCATTCCCATCGACGACAGTATTGCCCTTCACGTGCAGGAAGCCGGTAGCCATATTGTCGGTTCAGTAATGTAAAGATAATTGTCAAAAGCTACGAAGGATGAGTTAGGAGGTGCTACGCATGGCTATAAGTACTTATACTTATCCGTAGCAGGCTATTTACGCAAAAATCCAGCAAGCAAAACGCGGGGAATGGGGTAAATATCCAGCTTGGCAACTAACAGGGGGGCTTCAAGCCACCAAGCCCAGTAGCTCAACCGGCTAATTTCACAACATTTAGCCTACGCATGCAAGCCAAGACTGCTGATCAAGTGTACAAGAATTGCATTTCTCATAAATAACAAGACATGTGCCAACGGGCATGGGTGCATGCCACCAGGGTATTTGGATACAAGTGAACGCCGTCCAAACAAGCCGCCCAAACGCTCAGAGAATAATGCAACACATCCAAGACTAGACTACCAGTCCTGCCCGCGATCCCGCATCAGGATTTCAATGGCTTCGTCCTCGGGGACGGGATTATCATTCAGTTCCTTGACGCACTGTGTGAGCCCCTCCGCGGCTTCATCTACTTGCTCCGCTGTCCAGCCCGTGCATGCCATCACCATGCGACGGTAGTTCTGGCCAAGAACTGCATTCTTTGCTTTCAGGCCATCAACTTCAGCCAATATCCCTGCGTTGAATTCTTTGTAGCATTGTGTTTGGCGCCTAAGTAGATCTGTTGCTGGTAATGAAGCCAGGAAGGCGACTTGCTGTTCTGAGAATCCGGACGCTGGATCGAAACCCTCGGGGAATAGGGCGTCAAATGTCGCGACATCAACACCGGAATCTCTGTCGGCATCACCCACAACAACCGTCTTGCTCGCGTCTAGTCCTGGTGTGTTCTTCACTGTTGCCAACAGACCCTCAGATGATCGCTCCAGATTTTTGATGCGCCGGTCTAGCTCCACGCGCTCAGAACCCTTGCGTCTGAGCTCATCATACTGCTTCTGCTCGATCTGCCGAGCTTTGGCAGACTCGCGGATCTTCGTATGCCAGTGATCGAAACTTTCTTGTTTTTGCGTCAAGCTTGAAGCCAACTCGCGGTCAATTCCCCCAAGTGTTTCCTCGACCAATGCGCTGATTTGGGACATTGCCGCTAGAATTCATGTTAGCACAAATGAAGATTAAATTGGCGGGAAGACACTTACCATCAAGAATCTCTTTCTTCGACTTCGCCAATTGATCAATGAATGTGTCATTCCGGCTGGCCGGTTGCTGAGACTGAGAGTTTCCATCGACCATGTCGACACCCACACCGTAATCTGCAGGGCGGAGGCCAGTATGGTTTGGAATGTGAGGATCGGCGCCCACTTCCAGGAGTTGCGGGACAAGGACTGAGCGCGCACGCCCTGCCAGATTAAGGGCTGTATCGCCCTGATCGTCGCGGAGGTTGACAATCTCAGAGATGAACCGTCCCAAAGAGATAACTTCACCACCAGGGATCCCGTTTGGCGCATGGTCTCCATTCGCACTTGGAACGACGCCTCCATGCCGTACAATGAACTCAAGAAGAGCTTCCAGGTAATGCTTTGCAGATACATGTCCGCCGCCGCCAGTCGCAGCCATCATGGCGATATGGTGCAGGATGGTACGTCCGCTGTAATCAACCATGTCAATGGTAGGGGCTAACACTTGCAGCAAACGCGGAAAGCTTCGATAATCAAGATTGTTCCGAGTGCCCACCGATTTTTGTAGGGCCGTTTCCCCGGCGCCGTTGACTCGCGATATACTAACACCCTTGGCGACTAGCGCATTGAGCAGTGACATGCGGGCAAGCATCGCAGCCCAGTGCAGGGCGTTGTTCCGGTACTCATCAAGGGGAATTTCAAGATCATCCCCGGTCAACTGCAACAAGGCCGGATGATTGGTAAAGTCTTTCGTTCGTTTATCGAGGAACAATGTCATAATGAGCTTCATCTTCTGGAATCTCTCTGGGGTAGATGCAGGCGCCAGGGACTCGACGCCGCGTTTCGAGCCATCATCCATGGGAGGGGGAGGAAGATCCATATCTTGATAAAAGGATTCGTTAGGTTCTGTGGGTGTAGGTTCGTGCATGGATAGATTGGATGTTTCTCGAGTGAGAGGTGGGCCATGATGCGAAGTAGATCGCATGCGTTTGCGTGGAGGCTCCACAAGATCATCAGTGTCATCTTGTACCTGGTATCGATTTTGTAGGCTGCCAAACCCGCTGTCGGACATGCTGTACATGCTCTGCTGGCTGCTGAACGCAAGCCCGGATTCCTGACTGCTCATCTGCTGCGAGGGCTTGCGAGCCATGCTAGGCCGACGACTGTTAGAGCTAGGTGAGTCGAAGCGCGCTTTGCTGAGGGCATTCACAGCGGTGGCAGCCGTTCGTGAGATATTCTGGAAGAAAGTTCCCTGCTGCGGCTGCGACGCACTGCGATTCTCCCCTCCGTTGTAAAGTCGCTTGCGCTGCGCGGCCATTGCTTGTTCCTTGGTGGGTGTATCTATCGTCGATCCGTGGGCAGGCGCTCCAGAGCCGTCAGGGCTCATATCGTACTCCAGCAGTGGGCGGAGTGATTCTTCAACGTGGTACTCTCGACACAGGTCGACGCCTCGTTGGTAGTTAACCCACGTCCCCTGGTATTTTCCGTAACCGCCTTGTACCTTCTCGTGTTCACCAGCCGCAATTTCTTTCTCGAGTGTTTTCGTTCGTCTCGCTTTCACAACGCCAGCGACTTTCAAAATTTGCGTAGCGTTCAACCAAGAATCGGATCGACGTTTCATCACAGCGACACCATTCACTTCCATCTCATAAACAGCAACATTAGAATATACAGCCTATTTGAACCTCGTCAGTGGCATTCTCTGTGGATGTGGATAAAGGCCACGCACTCGGTAAATCTGTGGTTTGTACTCCTCCTGATATGACATTACTGGGCCATAGTCGCTGGCTCCATCGTATCCACTAAAGCTTCGTGGGTGCCCGTTGGGGTAACCGAAAGAGGACATCTGAGATCCTTTCGGGGGCGGAGGAGTTGCGCGAGGGGTGGAGTTAAGGGATTGCGAAGCATTCAACATGTTGTAGGCCATTCCATTCGATCCTGCACTGCCCTGTGAGTATGACATGCTGGACTTTCCAGGATATATCAGCCAACAAATCGGGGAATGATGGGGTAGAATAAGTAGCAAGGAGAGAGATACCGGATGCCGATTGGAATGACGCGAGCTCGAGGCGCGTGGCTAACCCTCTGGAGGGAAACCGTAGGCCAAACAAAATACCATTCAATGCCACAAAGCGACCGAACGAGGTGTCGAATGGAAATTGAGATATTAATATCCGAGGCTCAATGCAAGGCAAGGCAATGTTCGCGGGGTTTGGGGGGAAGACGGCGAAAATGGCGCGTCGAAG
This sequence comes from Penicillium robsamsonii, assembly GCF_028829455.1. NCBI lineage: Eukaryota > Fungi > Ascomycota > Eurotiomycetes > Eurotiales > Aspergillaceae > Penicillium > Penicillium robsamsonii. Next base: position 6,042,058 of record NW_026643219.1, on the reverse strand, counting down.
TTCCCGTGACACGCATTTTGCCAAGGATTTCGCGTTTCTCCGTTTTGGGGTTTCTTTTTTTTGGCACTTATTGATTGCATTAAAGTGAAATATTCCTCATGGCTAGACCACAACCTCAGCATTGGCTACACAATCTCTCAAAACCACAGCAATGGCGCCATTTATTTCGCGCTACGCTGCGCGAATGTACCTACCTACCTGACCCCATCGCCCGCAACTACATGAAAGACCATATCATCTCCCGATATCGTGCTGCTTCCTCCCGTTCCCCGAAGGCTGGTCCCCAGGCGGTTCACGCGGCAAGAAATGCGTTGTCAGTTCTACGACGAGCAAATGAAGGCTATTCACGGCCTCTCGAGAAGGTGTTATTATTGTCATACGGTCGCACTGGGAGACGGCGACATGAGCTGCTGGCAAAAATGTTAACACCGGAAATCCCTGATGACTCTTTAGCTCTCAAAGAGCTAATCTCCCGGCCTGCTGATTTCAGTGATGACTGGGAACCCTCAGCTATCGTGAAGAGCCTTGCAGCCTCTCAAATGCAGAACACAGTGGTTGCAGCAGTCCGCATCAGGCCGTTGATCAAACAATTGGAACCTCCGATCCCCAAGGAGGACAGCTGGGGGAGAGAAGTGTGTCAGTCTCGGAAGAGAAATATTCGAAGGAAATGGTACAATGCCACATTGAGCAGTCTCCTTCCACCATTACCAGAGAAGGATCACCAGGTGCTTATGGGACTCATATCGGGGACTGTGCCATGGGAGCCTGTCAAAAGGAGAGGTTCAAATCCCCAGATTCCCCAGACCAAGCCTGGAATCAAGTCTGGTAGTGAGCTCTTTAGGTTGCTGGCTAGGGGCCCTGAAAAGGGTACCACCTTTGCCGAATATGCCAATGGCCGGCCACATACCATTACAATCCGGCTCATGCGTCGTCAATGGAGACGTCTGTCTGCTCTTGTACCACGACAATACTGGAATCCGATATCGCAAAGGTGGCGTTTTATGTGGGAATCACCAAAGGAAGTCCCGCAGCTATGCTTCGATCTGGACAGTAGCATCAACCCAGAGGCTTTTTTTCAAAAAGCCAATTTAGGCAAAGGAAGACAAGGCTGAGATGCGTCAACCCACTCAATAACAAAATATTAACCAATGTAATAATACACGATTTGGATTCCCATCATGGCCCTAATCATTCCCACGTTCAAGCGCACTATGAACTGAAACGAAGGACTATCTATCGGGCATAAATGCAGGCTAACAGGCACTCCAGGATATCTCACCAACTAAGGCATAGTCGCATGATTTAATAATTCAACTTTATTGATGGGCTTTCATCTCACTAAGAATACAAATTCATATGATAGCCGTACGCGTGAAGGTCCTCGAGTAAAGAGGACAGTTGACAATCCCAGACAGACCGGATATTGCCGGACAGGAAGAAGTAATAAAGAACGAAACAGGGTATACAATATTGTAAGGATAAAGCCAGTCCTCGTAACCAATCACACGAAAAAAGGCGAGACTGATCAATCACTATCAGACGAGCTGGAGGAACTGGAGCTCGAGCTTGAGCCCTTCCGCTTGTGCTTCTTATCCTTCTTATGCTTCTTCTCTTTCTTGTGTTTCTTGCCTTCCTTCCCACTATACCATGACAGTCAGTCTCGTCTCAACCAAAAGGACCAAAAAACGTTAGCGCAAAGAGCAAGACTCACAGCTTATTAGTTGCCATATTCATACCAACAGCACCCAAAACAGCACCGCCCGCAGTACCAAGAATGCCGTGGCCAAGCTTATTGCCCATGAACCCGCCCGCCGCGCCACCAAGCAGCGTCGACCCGAGGCCCCTGTCGCCTTCCGGTCCTACAGCACCAGGCTGTCCTGGCTGTTGCTGGTGCGGGGGTGCGCCGCCATAGTATGCAGAGCTCTCGCCGCCACTCTGTGGGTACTGCTGTTGCTGGGGAGGGTATGGCGAGTGGCCGCGATCATGGGGAGGCTGTTGGTATCCAGGATTGCCTTGGGGAGGGTACTGGCCCTGCTGGTGCTGTGGGGGGTAGCCCTGACCGCCGTGTTGATCATAAGGTCCTGGGTGCTGGCCATATTGGGGCTGACCGTAGGCTTGCTGGCCCTGTAGCGCGGAAAGTTAGTTATGGCCGCGGTGCGAGTACGAGGGGGAGGGAGGGGAGTTGAGAGTTTGAGCGCTGCGCGACTCTGTTCTGTGCAACGGTAGGTCATGTGTATGGTTTGTAGACTCACCTCTGGTGGGTAATAGCCTTGCTGTGGTTGAGAATGACCCTGTGGGGGATATCCTTGGCCTTGTTGGTCATAGTAACCGGCACCACCGCCGTATTGGTTTTGCGGGGGTCCTCCGTACGACATATTGGTTTCGGGAGGGATGAGAGTTGTTGGATAAGTGTTGAGGTGATAAGTACGTAAGAAATACTTTGGAGATGAATAGGAAGGTGAGATCTGGGGATAACCTGACAATAAATACACGGCATCAGCGGGGCAAGCGGGCTGAGCGGGAAATTGAGCACCGCCTCACAGGGGCTTTTCAGATTAACACAGCCTCCTTGACATCTTAGAATGTGGCTTGATTTCTCTTCAGCTGAGCTAGGTAACCAATCAGTATGTGTCTACCTGTTTGATTGTGGTCCTTTATAGCATTTGACATTCGGCATCTATTCCATGCTAATGGCAGTTAACGCCAAGACACTCGACCCGCAGTTGACAGGCTGCAAGGAACCGAGGAGCATTCCTGATTTGGTAGATATATATTTATAGACCAAAGAGACTTGAGTGGCGATAATGGGGTATGTAGTAGTATATCCAGCTCTTTATATATTCATTATGGTCCTTCGAACTTGACAGTTTCCATGTTAATTGATAGTCCACTGCCTGGTGTTCGGCAGTATTATCAACTTGATTTTGAAACAATGACCAGTCAGCATGTTCTTCAACCAGCATGGAAAGGAGCCGACTACTCCCGCCTATCAAGTGCAATCAAATCTATGGTGTTTGATAAGTCCGGCGTGATTTCAGCGACTCGTTACTCCCAATAGAACAGCACTATACCCATAGCTGTGGGGTTTAAACGTCCTGTGTAGGGACATGAGAATTTCCACTGATGCTATCCCACTCCAAAATATGCACCGTGATCTTCAATCTTGAATCTGAACTGGATTTCCATGAATTTCATGGACTTTTTGCACCCAGCTATGCGTATGGTGTCAAGTAAAAATCAGTTAATGTTTCGAAAGTATAGTCCGAGCCTGTAGCATCCAACTTGGTTGTTTCGCACTTGAACAGCTAATACTATACTCAAGATTTTCTCCATAACTAAATCCTCAATATATATAATGTTGCTCTGGTACTACTTTGACGTAAGCTTTTCAAACACGGTCTGCTTACCAGTGACCTTTGAGACAACATAATCGGTAGTCAGTATGGTTATTCTCAGCCCTAAGAACGTAATTTCCACACACTTATCTGCGTTCGTTGGAGCAGCTTTTACGAAGCGGTTTGTTGTTGGCCGAAACAAGATTATAATAGTACTTTAGGCTAATCTGTCTCGGTACCTCAAAGAGCCTCGAATTATTGGGATACGCCGAAGAAATAAGTGAACAATATTATCTTCATTGGAATACTCCCCCGTCTCGCATCATAGAAAAAATGGAGATTGACCCGCCAAGCGGCATATTAACTTACCTATTCAGCCATATACTTCCGAGAAGTGGAGACTCTTTATGGTCTTTTGGCAATATAATACTCCGTACCCGAAGGGAAACAAAAGGATGGATACCAATAGCGAAGTGAACATACAACGAAGGGTTCAGCCCAATCCAGCCCAATCTAGCCAAGCATCGGAGTCCGTGCGTGGTGATAAAAGCTTTTGTGCCAATACCATGGCATTTATTGGCACTGCAGCCAAGAACCGGCTGAGATCTCGGCGCAAGTTGGGAGGGTTAGAGATGCCAACCTTGATAGTTTTTGAAGAGATATGTGATAACGAAGTGCAAATTTGGAAGGCAACTCCATAGTCTGATCACGGCCCCGGGGGAGCCGAACATGATCTCACACTGTGCTGTAATGCTTGGCAGTTTACCCGAAAGTCTTACTTCAGAGAAGCCCTTGCCAAGCAACGGGATCATTCAAAGGTTAATATGTGAGTGTACAGAGTTACCTATATCACGAGAACCTAATATGAAATAGAATTCATATGGCGTAGATATTTCTGCTAGAATGGCTGCTAGAATGGTGTCCAAAGTTTTCAGTCCTGTGGCTTTATCTTGTTTAGCACACAAAACCGGCGATCAGCAGAAAGACCGACACGGAAGGTGACCGAGGGGCTTACCACGGCTTACAAGTTCAAAGAGACGGCTATCGTGGGGGGACTTTTATAGTCTCCATTTTAATATCCCCTCACGGTCTAAGAAATTCGGAGTATGTCTTTGAGTTGAGAGCGTACTTTTCCGTATGCAGTTATCCGATGAACCTGAAACCACAGAGCAAAGTTCTCAGAAAAAGAAATGTCCAAACCCAAATAGATTTGAACCCAAAAAATACGTGCCTTTGCATCAACCTTTCAACGCAGAAATGTATTGCTCCGAAGTGGAAACTTTCTAAACTTCCCCACGGGGACTCTTTCGTGCGATGGGGCCCCATAAGTGTACCGTGATCGGCAATTGAGCTTAGTCCTCCTCATTCGTGCCCGGTCCCGACTCCATATCGCTGACCCGCGTGGCAAGCGAATGGGATCACATCTCATCCCTGCATTCGGGACCACACACGTCGGTGGTCAGTTGATTCCTTTACCCTCGGGATGTCCGCTAGATTCGGTGACCATAGAGAGGCGGGGAAGAGGAGGGTATCGGCCATATTTAGAGCTGTGCTGACCCCCTTGTTGTGGCTTCTGATCTATCTTATTTCCCTTCCTTCGCACTTTGCGCTAGGGTCAAACTTTTACTCTACTATTTACGGGTGCTCCAGGATCCTCAGCAGTCATGGATGAGGCAAAGTCTCAGTATGCCGCGGCACCTTCGCCGGATGTCGAAGAGCACATGAGCGTTGGCCGCTACATCTCCACCCGTATTTCCTCTCTCGTGCCTCCGATGAATCCCGCGCCCAATCCATTCGCGGCCTTAACACTACTCAACAGGACGCAGTGGCTTAATTTCACAGTATGTTGATATCACTATAGGGCTGACGGGCAAGAAAAAAGCAACTAGCTAACCAGCCTAACCCTACAGGTCGCGTTTCTCGGCTGGTCTTGGGATGCGTTCGACTTTTTTACCGTCTCACTTACTACCTCTGAACTTGCCAAATCATTCGATAAATCCGTAACCGACATCACATGGGGAATCACCCTAGTGCTGATGCTACGATCCGTTGGCGCCATCACCTTCGGAATCGCCTCTGATCGATGGGGCCGTAAATGGCCCTTTATTGTTAACCAGATGCTCTTCGTGGTCCTCGAGCTTGGCGCTGGTTTCTGCCAAACCTATAAACAGTTCCTGGCATGTCGTGCTTTGTTTGGAATTGCCATGGGTGGCTTGTATGGTAATGCGGCTGCTACCGCGCTGGAAGATTGCCCGCCTGCAGCCCGCGGTATCATTTCAGGACTCTTGCAGCAAGGTTATGCTTTTGGGTATCTGCTAGCCACGGCTTTCGCCAGAGCTCTCGTCGATACGACTCCGCATGGTTGGCGACCGCTGTATTGGTTTGCCGCCTGCCCACCGGTCTTGATTATTATCTTCCGGTTGTTCCTAGGTGAAACCGAGACTTTCCGTCGGCGCCAGGAAGCAAGGCAGGAAATGCGCGGAGGTGTTGCGGCGTCGTTCGTGTCAGAAGGGAAGATCGCACTGAAGCGTCATTGGTTGATACTCATATACCTGGTTCTGCTTATGTCTGGGTTTAATTTCATGGTATGTGGATTACTTGCTATTCGCGTAACGGAAGAAGGCTAACATGGAGACAGTCGCACGGATCTCAGGATCTGTACCCGACAATGCTGGAGAACCAATTCAACTTCTCCAAGAATGCAGTCACCGTCACACAAGTCGTCGCCAACCTGGGCGCTTTGTCAGGTGGCGTGTTATGCGGCTGGGCCAGTCAGATCTTCGGTCGTCGGTTCTCCATTATCGCCATCTCCATCGTCGGCGGCGCCCTTCTCTACCCCTACACATTTGTCGAGAACAAGAATGTCATTGCCGCTGCCTACTTCGAGCAGTTTATGGTCCAGGGTGCGTGGGGTGTGATCCCCATCCATCTGATGGAGCTATCGCCAGGACCTATCCGTACCTTTGCTGTCGGCACCGCCTACCAGCTTGGAAACCTGGTTTCCTCCGCTAGCTCGACCATCGAATCAACCATCGGTGAACGCTTCCCACTGCCTCCAACTGAAGAAGCCCCCCACCGTTACGAGTACGGGAAGGTCATCTGCATCTTCATGGGATGTGTCTTTGCCTATGTTATTATGATTACAATCGCTGGGCCAGAGCGTTTGGGTCGTAATTTCGACGCGGAGCATGATTCGGACCTCCAGGAGGTTGCTGCTCACCGCGGCCTCAACGCCAAGGAGGAGGATTTGGGGGATGATCCAGAGAAGGTTAAGAGTTCGATTGTGCCGTAGGCTTGCTAGGAGATTTTTAAGACCTGGTGTGGTGTATGACTGATGATTGCTTCGTGGGACCTTACCGCAACTTGGGAATTTTATTATGGGGGATGTAGAAGGAGCTCAATGAGATAGGACAGATAATAAATTGGCCTCCTATGACGCGCATTGTATTGTAGATTGAGGTCAGCAGTGCGCTTCGATCTCGTGTATGTCCCCAAGGTTGGTCGCCTATAACCAAAAGGTTAGCGGGTATCCCTCAACGGCTTTGATGCACAGGGATAGTAGTAAATTGCCTGTCGCGATAAGGTTCCGAATCTGCTTAATTGCTAGTGCTCATTCTGGCGCGCAAGCCAGTCTTTAAGGTTGAAGGGTATCTTCATTTCCTTTGTGACACTGGAATATAAAGGAAATCGTTAGTACCCACCTGTACTTTGAAAAGCGTTGATGAACTGCAGGATTCTGGAATGTTGGTGGGTGAGGAGGACAGGATCTGAAGGTACACGGAATAAAGCAGTAAGCGTGAGAGGCTCTAGGTTATAATGCAGGGATTCATTCTCCCCTCAACCCACTTGTACACTATTCACCGGTAGGTCTTGAATTAAACTAAGAAATACGAACAGAATTAAGTAAGATAATGAAATATCATAAAGTTAAGATGATTCTAACATGAGTTGAATATGGATGTGAGGCTATTAGGGTAGAGTCTATCACGCCATTGCTGATAATAGAGTCCAAGAATATATTATAAGATAAAGGGGGTTTGGTCTAAATATCCAGCTAGTTTAATACATAATTAATGCACATAATTTGGAAAACATCCTTTTAAGATGTACCCTTTAGGGAGCTTTGCATTTATTTTATAGTCAGCCAGTGACATACGCGTCCTGCAGGAACATCCTGATGGGATACACGGTTGCCTGCCGTGGGAGTTCCATTGCATCTATACTGGCCTTGACATTACATTTTTCCATATTTAATCCTTGTTTCATAATAGTTATAAGATATAATACGATTCTCGCCCTTGGCTTTAGTGGTTTCAAGCTTCTAGGGCTATCCTAGTCTATGGTGATTGCCAAGACTATCATGCCAATTGCGTCGAAAAAAAAAGAGAGAGAGAAAAAAAGAAAGCATATCCAGACCGATGAATATTTCAAGTCAAAATCCTAGTTCAAAAGATTGGAAGAATCACTTCTACAGTTTATATAACACATTGAAACGTACCCACAAAAAAACCGCTCAGGGCTGCCAGGGCCAGGGACGCTCTTTTCTCCGCCAAGGCCCAGACAAACCTCCAACCGCCCCGGCTTCCATTCTTGTTCCCCATTCCCACCCCTTTCCCTTCCCCTCGTTCCTTACTCGTTAAGGGTTCTCTTGCGAGGTTTAACCCCCTGCGCCAAGAACCTGTCTGTGTGTGCTGGATGAAGTCCCGGCTCCGCCTTCTCCAATGCACAGACGCTCGTCGGGATCCCCTGTCGAGGACGAAGATTCCGCCTCCCGAACAGACGATGGGACCGCCATCGACGAGAAAACCAAATCCCAAATAGCTAGGCGCGGCACCAGCTTTGACCTTCGCCGCGACGGCAGCGCGGCTCCGCGCTCCCGAAACTCGAGCATGTGGCGCACCCCGTCCTCCCAACCTTCGAACGATACCAAACCGATGCCATTGGGATCCCCTCGACTTCCGATGGAAGCCCCCTCTCCCGATAGCCGTCGTGTGCGACAATCTCGACAACGCAGTCCATGGTCTTGCTCCATCCTGACGGCCTTGACCACTTGCGTTGCTGTCGCGTTTCTGATCTCCATTGTCAGCTCCTTCACCGGTCGGCAACATGGCGGAGATGGTTGCGGTGTTCCAATGATGAGTCCGACGTTCATTCGTATGCTGGAGTTTGACACGGAACATACCCGTTTTGCAAGCAAATACAATCTCTTCGTTTATCGGGAGGAAGGCGTGGATCATTACACCCAGGATAACATTGGGGTACGGTGGCCCCTCGGTGCATGCGCTTGGATTATTGTGCTGACTCGTGTGTTTAGTTGAACGGAGTGCCAGTTTTGTTTCTGCCCGGGAACGCTGGAAGTTATCGCCAAGTCCGATCTTTGGCCGCCGAGGCCTCGCGGCATTACTACGATGTGGTCGGACACGACGAGAGCCGCCATGCGGCTGGAACGCGGAGCTTGGACTTTTTCATGGTGGACTTCAACGAGGATATGGCGGCGTTCCATGGACAAACGCTGTTGGATCAGGCGGAATACGTGAACGAGGCGATCTCATACATCCTATCACTTTACCACGATCCGCGACGCACCCGCCGAGATCCAGGGTTACCGGATCCCAGCGCAGTCATCCTTATCGGACACTCTATGGGTGGAATAGTGGCACGAACATCTCTGACTATGGCAAACTACCAGGCCAATTCGGTCAATACGATCATCACCATGTCTGCACCTCACGCAAAACCGCCCGTCTCCTTCGATTCCGATATCGTCCATACCTATAAACAAATCAACGATTATTGGCGCAACGCCTATGCGCAGACATGGGCTAACAACAACCCGCTATGGCATGTCACTCTCATCTCCATTGCGGGTGGCGCGCGTGACACCGTGGTGCCCTCCGACTATGCCAGTATATCGTCTCTCGTCCCCGAGACACACGGATTTACCGTGTTTACTTCTTCTATTCCGGATGTCTGGATTGGCATGGATCACCTATCGATTACTTGGTGCGACCAATTCCGCAAGGCGATAATTAAATCCTTATTTGAAATCGTCGACGCCCGACGCCCTACTCAAACGAAACCACGGGCAGAACGGATGCGTGTGCTCAAGCGGTGGTATTTGACAGGTCTGGAGTCAGTGGCCGAGCGTACACTGCCCGAGAAGGAAGCAAATACCCTTTTGACACTCGAGGATAACGCGAACACCATTCTTGCACAGGGCCAACGGCTGATCCTGCGTGAACTGGGCCTACAGCACGGTCCGGATGTTCGCCTTTTGCCAATCCCTCCCCAGGGCGTTTCTGGTAAAAAGTTCACCCTGCTCACGGACCAAGCGCTTGATAAGAATGGCAATATTGAGGTTCTCTTCTGCAGCGTGTTCCCGCTATCCAATGGCCGTTCAACCAACTTCCCGCTAAATTTGGATTTCTCTGGTGGCACTGTGGGCTCAACCCGTTTGGCCTGCAAGAGCGCGGCAGAGGATAGCATTCATTTGCCTGCCTCGACCCGCTCGTCGAAACATGCTTACGATCGTAATCCGCCCTTCTCGTATCTCCAATACGACTTGGAGACACTTGCAGAACATCAGTTCGTGGCTGTTGTTGACAAGGCCAATGTACCAACTTCAGGCTTCCTTGTCGCCGAGTTCTCGGACAGCTCGGATGCAATGATTCGGGCCAAGGTGGGATTGGGAGGACTGCTCAGCGCTGGCCTGAAGATGCGGCTACCCGCACAACGACCCATGCTCACCGAGGTGAAGATCCCTGCACTGTATTCGAGCCTACTCGACTACCGGCTGAAGATCACTCGCCATCCTCAGAAGGATGAGCTGTTTGCTCCGTTGCTCCGACAATCCGTCTCTGACCCCCATGAGTCGAAGTTCTTCGTCAATGTTAATGAAGTCAACGTGAACCTGCATGGTGTGGCGCCATATATGCCCCCTGCAATTAGCGAGCAGGCCACTCTCGGAGGCGTATCATTCCACCTGTGGACGGATCCAACCTCTGGCTCGACGGTCGACATCTCCCTCCAAGTCGATCTCACCAGCAGTCTTGGGGAGCTAGTGATGCGGTATCGGACCGTCTTCGCGGCGTTCCCACTACTCGTCGTTGCCCTCGTTCTCCGAAAGCAGTTCCAGGTCTACGATGAGTCTGGCTACTTTATTCCCTTCACCGATGGCCTTGATCGTGCATTGCGGTCTTCCTTCCCGCTCCTTCTGGTGGCGATGTCTCTGCTGGCCTCCTCCCTGGCCACCTCCAAGGCCCTGCCTCAGACCGATGAAACCCTCCATTGGCGGTCCAACTCGACCGAGACTCCCGTCGATTTTACCAAGAATGATCTCTTGCTTGGTTCACAAGACGCTTTCTTTTGGTTCTTAGTCCCGGTATTTGGTCTCATCAGCGTTGGCGTTTGCGTCCTTGTCAACTATCTCGCTCTCCTCATCGTGACCATCTTCTCCTGGGTCTATGGGATTCTACACAGCAAGTCAGGCTATATCCGGCGAGAAGACCGGGGAAACCTGCCGATCTTCCACACCCCCACTCCTCGACGACGCATTATCCACACCGCCATCCTTTTGATCCTTGTCTCGACTGTCATCCCCTACCAGTTTGCCTATATGGTCGCCTGCATTGTGCAGCTAGCTACGTGTGTGCGGGCACAATGGCATGCCAAGGAAACCAGGTCCACCTCGCATCTGAACTTCGGCAACTACGCACAATCCATCTTAATTCTGATGCTGTGGATCTTGCCAATCAACGTGCTTGTTCTCCTAGTCTGGGCCCACAATCTCGTCGTTCACTGGTTTATGCCATTCTCGTCTCACCACAACGTCTTATCTATTATGCCCTTCCTCGTTCTCGTCGAGACCATGACCAGCGGCGCTATGATCCCGCGCATCACGACCAGGTATGTAGAGTAGTTCTATCTGGATTCTCCTTCGCCCTCACAAGTTCTAAGCTAACATATCTATCTCCGTCCCAGGTTCAGACACGTAACCTCAATGATCTTCTTCGCCATCGCCATCTACTCAGCGATCTACGGCGTTTCCTACGCGTATCTCCTCCACCACCTTGCCAACCTCCTCGCAGCCTGGTTCGTCGGGATTTACCTATTCGGCAATAATTTCTCACCGCGCCGTCTATGGCGTATCATCGATGGCGACGAACTCCCTTCCGAAACAGGGAGCAGTCACGTTAAGAAGAAGCCATGAAAGCTAATCACGTCTGTTGTTGTTCCGCTTTGCTTTTTGTTGTCACGGAGTTGTGTCGCGCATATGGGTCTGGAGTTTCAAGCGTTTTTCACTTTTTTGTATAGACATCGGGGGTTTCCCAGGGTTTCCCAGCGATTTTACTCTTTTCGATGTCCCCATCTTTTCCTGTCTTCACCCCCAACCCTTCAATCTCCCCGCATCACTTGTCACGACACCTAACCCACAAGGCCACGTCTCTCAGTGAGAATTATGTCCCTGTTGGTACTACTCGACGCTCGCAACCCCCATATTTCAGACTTCGCTCTCTCGTCTGGTGGCTGCTATGATGAAGTCTTGTATATATTCCCGGTGTGCTCTTATTTTCTGTTTCTGCTTTGTTTTGTTCATAATCTGAACATAGATTTGCGGGATGCGATGGTCTGATTGTGCTTGGTTCTGGGTGTGTCGGTGGTTCTGTGTTTTTGTTTCTGGTTTATAGAGCTGTGCATTCCCACATACTAATTACCTTCTCACTTGATGTTTTTCTCTGTAGACCACTACTGTATGAGGCTTTTAACATCAATCTTGTTATAAATATGTTTTCTATTTCGATATCTATACCTGCGGTCAAGAACATTAAAAGATACAGCATGTATGCACTGAAGGATTCTTGCATGGAGTACGATGCACCTCGCACGAACCCGCCAGCCTCAAACTATCTATACGAGACCAAGCCCCCGATAGGTTGTCTTTCTTACCCCTTGATTTCCCCTGCTTTTTCGAAACGATAGGCTCATCCCAGGTCAACCCCCTGGAGCTACATGTAGCTATGTATCAGAGAGAAAGGAAGGGTCTAAGCGCTATATCCGGACAGGGGGCCTCGTAACAAAGCATAGGTAAAAAGGGGCTGTGAGAGATAGAAAAAAATATAAAAAAAAATGAAAGTATAAGAAACACATGCATAAATTAGAAATGAAAGGATCAGATCTTCAGATCACAACTGTACAGAGTACGGAGTACGGCCTCCTTACACGGCATCTACCCCGGATTCAAATGGTGGATACCAAGCATGTCTTACATAGTCTAACCCCTTTGTAACGAGTCAATTTACAAAGGGAGTTAGATCAGTAAGATGAAGATTCGCCTCCGTTCCCCATCAAATAAACAACTGGGGCCGTACAGATGCGGATCCACTTTCAGAATATGATATGTCCGGATATCGGCAGATGACCTCAATATTTGCATAGTCTAGAAATAATGAACCAAGTGAGTCTAAGATAGAACAGCCATCTACCAAAATGTACGGTGTAGATGTGATGACCTCGCCCCGACGTGTGGCGAACGCCACATTCAGAGAAACGGAAAATAAACGAGTCTCTTCCAGAAACAGGTGTGGTTTGGTTTGAGAAAAAACAAAGATCGAAGATGATTCGCTCGCGCGGAAATCTCGGGTTTATACACCATATAGCGTTGATTATTTTTTTAAAAAATTTTCAATGGCATTGTTGGACTATGGCAAGTAAGGAATGTGTTAGAGGGCCCACTGGATCGAATCCATGGTGTTTAGGCTTTTGCTATTGTTTTCGATTCTTTTTGCCACTATGCACATTGAGTTGTAAATGGCTTATTCGAATCTGTGTAAAATTTTTATTAAAATATGCTTTTTTAAAGAAAATTAGAAAAGAACCCCGAAACGCCTCTGAATAAAATTGTCTAGAGTCCACTGTTATAGTTTTACCGGCGTGCTAACATTTGTTGTTACCGATCCTCTGTTAAGCCTAATCACCACGTGCACCCGACTACTTTGGAGGGTTTCAAAAAAAAGAAATCGATCAGCAGCAGAGCTTTATTAAGTAGAGAAGAAGTTGAATATCGTGATTTGAACACGCTCGCGAATAGCGTTTCAAAGGACAAATCTAGGATTGCTCCCGGAAGCTGTCAAAAGTCCAAAATATGATTCCTTATAATGGCTACCAATTTTAGGTACATGCGTTAGATCGCCGGTAAGACGTTATAAAAATATAAAAATAGAGTTCGGGCTTTCTTTTTTTTCCCAAGGGTTTTTTGCCACTCGAATCTGAATCCTTTCGCGGGGGATAAGGGCCCTGCGATAACGCTAGGGGGCAGTTCCTTTGTTCTAGACGATTACATGTGGTACTCGGCGTATGTTGTATAGCTAAATTTAAATTTTCTTGGAGGCTATGTAGATTTTGTATAACACGCGATAAGCGATAAGATAAATCTAAATCAAGTGGTGAAAAAAAAATATTATCCCGTGGTTGATATTCGTGTTTAATTGGACGTACAAACAAAGACATTATCATACAAATTAGGAATTCACTCACGCTGGGAATGTAGTTGAATATTAGTTGGACAGGCAGTTGGACAGGCTTGCGATTTTTATTTCTGGCTGACTTTTGGCTGAGACTACACACAGCTCTGACTTGCACGTCAACTACATATGTCGTCTCAGGTGGGATCCAGCGGTTAAGCATCCGCAGTCGACACGGAGGTGCCAAGTCTGGGTCTGGATGGATACGGGAAGATCAGAATACCAAGGTGGAAGAAGATTTTAACACGGTAACTCTAAAACTATGCAGTTCTATTTTTCTTGGAGAAAACTCGGGTATCTTCATTGTGTTTCTGCATGGTACTGCGCCACTCGATCATGAGTGGCGAACGGCGACTCGCGCCTCGGGCTGATTTTACGATGTACTGGATAGGAGTGTTAAGTACCATAGTATGGGACTAAAGTATTCCCGGATACATTGCCTAGAGAAGGTCGGGCATAGGGTTGGGCATGAGATCTGTGATGGAACTTGGGGTAGAAATTAGCTGGAATTTAGATGAGAGTTCAGATTATACCTATACCTATTAATCAGTGTGTTAATGTGGTAGTAAATACAATAGATCTAGATGTATAATATACAATGTACAGGCCATTTAATTCAATATAGAATATTCATTCAAAAATAAAATAAAAAGCCACATACTAAGCCAGATACGGCCAGGCAACGGATTCAACCAATCAGACAAAGGGGATTCGGGCAAAAGCAGGACTTGACCCAATAAGGGTGTAGGAGCAGAACTACTAAGCCTAGTTCGGTACTAGTGGACAATGGGCCTGAAAATTTTTTAAAATTTTTTGATTGCCATTTTCATAGGGTTTTGCCGCCCAGGTTATGCCACACGATAAATATCCTCGCCCCCCTTCTCTTCTCCCCCTCCTCTCCTCCACTCCTGCATCTTTTTTTTCGAGGGTCGGCCTCTTCTTTCTTTTTTTTTGTTTTCTACTCTGCATAGACAGAATAGAAACTCTTACGCTCCAATCTTTGAGCGCTTGCGTCTAGAACTTTCGACGCAGTTGAGTCTTTTGCTCAAAAAAAATTTCAACGATACCCCTCATAGAAAAAAAAGGAAGGATTTTTCTTTCTTTACTCTAATACCCCTTCCTCTTTTTCCCAACCGTCAAAATTTCTTCCAAAATGCCTGCCGCCAACGTCGCCAGCTCTCCTGCCGTCACTGGCAAGGAGACCGCTCAGTCGGTTGCTGTCCTCGAGGACCTCATCAAGAACCTCAACATCTCCACCAGCGCTGATGAGACCATTGCCGCGGCCAACAACATCGCCACTCTCTTCGGTGGTCCCATCCCCGAGCAGGTCCTCCCTGCCAAGGCTGCCGAGCTCTTCAAGAAGCAGCTCGCCAACAAGAAGGACGCTGTCGCCCGTGAGCGTGCCTGCGAGGGTATCCGTGCTATTGCCTCGCACTCCACAATCTCTCCCGCTGTTGAGCCCCACCTCGTGGCTCTCCTCGGTCCCGTCCTCGCCGCTGTTGGTGACAAGATGGTCCCCGTCAAGCAGGCTGCTCAGTCCGCCGCTGTCGCTATCGTCCAGGCTGTTAGCGGTAACGCCGTCAAGGCCGTTATCACTCCTATCCTCGACTCTCTCGCCAACGCCCAGAAGTGGCCCGAAAAGATGGCTGCTCTCGACTGCATCAACATCCTTGTCGAGTCTGCCCAGATGCAGCTCGGTTACCAGGTCCCCACTTTGATCCCCGTCATCTCCGAGGCCATGTGGGACACCAAGTCCGAGATCAAGAAGGCTGCCTACTCCACCATGGAGAAGGTCTGCGGTCTGATTGTCAACAAGGATATTGAGCGTTTCATTCCCGAGCTGATCAAGTGTATTGCCAAGCCCGAGAACGTCGCCGAGACCGTTCACTTGCTCGGTGCCACCACTTTCGTTACTGATGTCACTGGCCCTACCCTCGCTATCATGGTTCCCCTGCTGGATCGTGGTCTTGTTGAGCGTGAGACCGCCATCAAGCGTAAGACTGCTGTCATTGTCGACAACATGTGTAAGCTTGTGGAGGACCCCCAGCTTGTCGCTCCTTTCTTGCCTAAGATGTTGCCCGGCTTGAACAAGAACAACGAGACTCTTGCCGACCCCGAGGCCCGTGAGAAGACCCGCCAGGCTCTCGACACCCTCAGCCGTGTCGGTAACGTCGTCGACGGCAAGATCCCCGAGGTCTCCCGCGCCGGTGATATCTCCACCGTCGCTGCCATCCTCAAGGAGATCCTCGAGGCCAAGCACAAGGACGTCATTGCCTCTTCCGAGGAGGCCATCAACTACGTTGCTGCCATCGCCGCTCAGCTCGTTGATGAGAAGGAGAACGACCACGTCATCTGGACCCAGAACACCATTCCTTACATCACTGCCATCGTTGGCGAGGCTGATGCCAAGGCTGTCGCCGAGGAGCTCCGTAAGAAGGCCTGCCCCGACGCCGCCGCTGCTGATGCCGTTGCCTCCGACGAGGAGGAAGGTGTTGATCTTTGCAACTGCACTTTCTCCCTGGCTTACGGTGCCAAGATTCTGCTGAACCAGACTCACCTGCGCCTCAAGCGTGGCCAGCGTTACGGTCTCCTCGGCCCCAACGGTTCCGGAAAGACCACTCTCATGCGTGCTATCAACAACGAGCAGCTTGAGGGCTTCCCCAAGAAGGATGAGGTCAAGACCGTCTACGTCGAGCACGATCTCGACTCTGCCGATACTGAGCAGACTGTCATTGCCTGGACCCAGAAGAAGCTGGCTGAGGTTGGCCAGAACCCTCCCCGTGCGGAGCTTGAGGACAAGCTGCTCAACGAGTTCGGTTTCTCCGAGTTCCAGATCCAGGGTCCCATCACTGCCCTCTCCGGTGGTTGGAAGATGAAGCTCGCTCTCTGCCGTGCTGTCTTCGAGAACCCCGATATTCTCCTGCTCGACGAGCCTACCAACCACTTGGACGTCAAGAACGTCGCATGGCTCGAGAACTACCTGAAGAACTCCCCTTGCACTTCCATCATGGTGTCTCACGACTCCAAGTTCCTTGACAACGTCATCCAGCACGTCGTTCACTACGAGCGCTTCAAGCTCCGCCGTTACCGCGGTTCCCTCTCCGACTTCGTCAAGGCTCACCCCGCTGCCAAGTCCTACTACGAGCTCGGTGCCTCCGAGATGGAGTTCAAGTTCCCCGAGCCCGGTTTCCTTGAGGGTGTCAAGACCAAGTCCAAGGCCATTTGCCGTGTTAGCAACATGTCCTTCCAGTACCCCGGTACCCCCAAGCCCCAGATTCACGGAATTACCTTCCAGGTCTCCCTTGGCTCCCGTATTGCCGTCATCGGTGCCAACGGTGCTGGCAAGTCTACTCTCGTTAACGTCCTGACTGGTGAACTTATCCCCACTTCCGGTGAGGTCTACCAGCACGAGAACATCCGTATTGCCTACATTAAGCAGCACGCTTTCGCTCACATCGATAACCACCTCGACTCCACTCCTTCCGAGTACATCCAGTGGCGTTTCCAGACCGGTGAGGACCGTGAGACTATGGATCGCGCCAACAAGATCGTCACCGAGGAGGACGAGAAGGCCATGGACAAGATCTACCAGGTTGAGGGCACCTTCCGCCGTGTCATTGGCATCCACTCTCGTCGCAAGTTCAAGAACTCTTACGAGTATGAGATCTCTTGGTCTCTGGGTGACAACATCGGCATGAAGTCCGAGAAGTGGACTCCTCTCATGTCCGCCGACAACACCTGGTTGCCCCGTTCCGAGATTATCGTCTCCCACCCCAAGCAGGTCGCCGAGGTCGATCAGAAGGAGGCCCTCGCCTCCGGTCAGTTCCGTCCCCTTGTCCGCAAGGAGATCGAGCAGCACTGCGCCAACTTCGGTCTCGATGCCGAGCTTGTTTCTCACTCTCGCATGCGTGGTCTCTCCGGTGGCCAGCGTGTCAAGGTCGTTCTCGCCGCTTGCTCATGGCAGCGTCCCCACCTTATCGTCCTTGACGAGCCCACTAACTACCTCGACCGTGACTCCCTCGGTGCCCTTTCCAAGGCTATCAAGTCTTTCGAGGGTGGTGTTGTTATCATTACTCACTCCCGCGAGTTCACTGAGCACCTGACTGAGGAAGTCTGGGCTGTCAACGACGGTGTCATGACCCCCTCCGGACACAACTGGGTCCAGGGTCAGGGTTCTGGCCCCCGTCTCGACGCCAAGGCCGACGATGATGAGGATAAGTTCGATGCCATGGGTAACAAGATCGTTGTGGCCAAGAAGGTCAAGCTTACTGGTATGTCATACAATTCTTTCTCACTTTTATATCACAATGTTCAATTGCTAACTCACATCTTACAGGCTCTGAGCTTCGCAAGAAGAAGAAGGACCGTGCTGCCCGCCGCAAGCGTGGTGAGGAGGTGTTCTCTGATGAGGATGATCTTTGAACATCCAATCGGGGTGTTTAATGCATATTATGATCGCTTGATGAATTTCATATGCTTTGCTAGGACAAAATACATTTCTATGTTCAAACATTCGTTATTATTATCTTTATAATTTCCTGTAGATTTGAGACCTCGTAACTTGGAGCATAAAGCTATGCGCTGGTCATGGTCGAAGTAATCGCAGAATGAGTAATCTTTCCCCAAAATAATGTCAATATTCCGATCTGCAGGAAATATCATGGTTTCCCCTTGCCTATGTTGAACCTATGGTTTGCCTTCCATGCGTCCTAGTTAGCTTCCTGTTACCATCCACTTCCATGTGCTCAATGTCAAACTTTTTGTTTTCACTCTCATTAAGATTAACCAGGGTTCTATATGTTGTATGTACGTTTATTATATCTTCTGTAGGAGCCAAGCGAACGCAGAAACATTACAATACATGGTCACATGCATGACAATGTTCATTATCCGGAAATACTCCATGTCCGACACATGACACATCGTGACCATGATTGCAGCCCTGCAACTCCATCATGGACCCTCGCCTCCTTTTGATGCCGTTATCAGTGTCCACCCATATACCAATTCCCTATCCTAGCCCTCTTGAGTCACAGTTGGGCCGGTTACCATATCAACCAGCCAATGGCCGAGCAGTAACTCGGCTACATCTTCCTTGGTCTAGTGGTGATGATTTCCGCTTGTCATTAATACCGATAAGCGCGGGAGACCGGGGTTCGATTCCCCGAGGGAGAGATTTCTTTTTTGTTTTTGCCTGGGAAATGGGTGAATTTCTATCCACTGGAGGAATCCCAGTGGGGGGACCTCTTCTGGACGGCCAATACCAAATCTCACAAAGGGAGTCTACCGCAAACCCATTCTGCATACTTTGCAGAAGGAAAGGTGAAGAATAGCATTTATAAATTGCTTTTATATGCACCTTTTGTGTATAATTCCACAGCTCAGCACGTCTAACTACAACGAAGCATATCCATATCAACCAGAAATTTATGCGCCTCTTGCCTACCGTCCAAGTCCGAGCGTATTTACCAGCGTTGACAAATATATACTCATCGTTACATGACATGTAGACACTTCAGGATTCGGCCCATTTCATAGAGTCGGGGATTCGGCTAACATCTGAGACATCTACGCTATCAAGAGCTAGCAGGTATGATTTGTCCGCGGCTACTAGTGATTATGAATCACTAATCACTTGGACATTGATAGGTAGTAAAAGAGGCAACCGAGTATGTCGTATTCCATTCCACTTTCGTTTCTGTGTGGTAGGAGTAGGCTGCTCAAGGTAAAGCCTATCAAAAGTCCGTACGAGATATTCGACGCTTAACCTTGCATGGGCATGCTTTTGTTATTGGAGTGACCCCATCTGTACGGAATATTGTGCATGTATTGTAAAATTAGTGGTGTAAGCCCTAGCAGATCGGCATTTCCTCACGGTAAATCGTCCAACCAACACCCCGCGATCCAATGCATTAGTGATCAGCTCTCCCTCTGGCAGGCTAGACGTTGGCTTTATACAAACATGCCGACCTTCCATGCTCCGTACTGGTTTAACCTGGGTTCTTGTACAGCGTTGATGGCCTCAATCAGTTGTACAATCTCCGAGTCATGTCAGTTGTGGAATGTTATTTCCCTGTTTCTGCATAGATATATTTAGCATCCCTGTCGCTGGTTAGTTTAAGGTATTGTTAGAGTTCTCGGTTATGGTTAGGAAAATGTCTCTTTTGAAGAACAAAAAACACAGTGTCACAGATATTGACAATTGCACAAATTATAGCATCCAAAGTAGATATAACCGTATAGATCGAAGGCTCTACAGATATAGACATTTACAAGTCTCCGCTGCACCTCATGGTACTTTATGACATTAGATATCTTGCAGCTCCGACAGGCAAGAAACATAATGTGGAATCTCAGAACCGATTAAATGTCAAATAGGCACGAGACGTATCACATGTGGATACAACGTACGTATGGAATGACGGATGGTATGGAGCAGAGAGACATTGGATCAAAACCGGAGTCTTCGCCACCGGCCTGACAGCACCCACCTTTGCGAACATTGGACGTTTATTTTCTTTTAGATCAACTCTAATACTGATCCTATTTCACAAGCTCACAATCACCAGATGCGTAGCAGACTGGTGTCAATTCTTCGCTCGAATCTTCGACCACGTAAAACGACGCGGCTAGTTCGAGATCCAACAAAGCGCCGTCTGGGTCTGGAGCGATGACAGAACCCTCAAACCCGACTCGCCACTCGTTCAGTACCTGCAAGCCCTCAACACGGAAGGACAGGCAATGGGGCAGGAGCTGAATATATATCATAGATTGAAAGAGTGGGTGATTGACGCGGGGTTTCAAGACGTGCAGCAGTATATGTATTTTCTGCCGTACTCGCCTTGGCTGCGTGATCCTTGTCGCAAGGAGATTGGGAAGTATCAGGCTGTTATGGTGCAGCAGGCTGTGGAGTCTTATGGGATAAGGCTTTGTACGCAGGTTCTTGGGTGGGGTGCAGAGCCTTTGCGGATTTTTCAGGCTATGGTTAACAAGCAGTTGGGGAAAAAGCATTTGCATGCTTATGTTAAAGAGTGAGTTTTCTTTGATATTCTTGGGGCTTGGTGGGACTGACATGTGGTAGGGTTGTTGTAGTTGTATATGGGTAGGAAGCCTTTCCATCGACGATGAATGTAGGAGTTATGAGGGACGATATGTTCCCTCGGAAGTAGGTCTTGGGTGTTTGATTTTGGTTTTTTATGATATATTTCTTTATTGTTGGATACCTAGCAAGAGACTGTGACATATAATTGCTATTAAATTGTGTTTTGGAAATATGATGTTGAACCTGTCGAGCTTATATATATATATACAATGCAGGGACCTATGTAAATCTTGAGCTCGTTGTCATTAGAGTGTTGTTTGTTTCTCCAATGGTATAAACCACATATTATTCTATCAAGCCTCGACTGGCCCGACCTTCACATCAACCCTTCTTCGCAGCTCAGCCATATTATCCATTTGCCGTAGCTTTTTCCGCTTCTGAACCTCCAAGTCCTTGAAGCGCTTTTTGCCTCCATGTTTCAGCTTTGTAATCATATCAGCCGCTTGGCCGCGAGTCAAGTCCTCGGGTTTCACATTGCCATCTCGAATGCGAGCTGCATTCAGCATTTTGATTTGTCCCGGTGTTGCTTGGGCCCGTCGCCAAGGTTTCCAAGATGCGATGTAATGTTCATCAAATTTGGTACCAGCAAAGGTATCCGCTGCCCGGACAATGCTCTCCAAATCCGAGCCAGTGGCGATCCTCCGAGGCCGTGTGAATTTCGGTGCTTCGGTTTCTGGGTTTTTGAATTTCATGACGTGATGAGCCGTGAAGATATCATCTGCTTTCTCAATCGTTACCCAGCCAGATATATCAGTAAGCATATATCTATCATCGCCAACTCGGACCCAGTTGTTCGGGCTGAACGACCTTATGTGTCGCTCGGACTGCATGTCTCCTAGGAGATCATATATACTGTCATAAGTTATAAATTCGAGTTTCAGGTCGTTATCTGAGCCATCGTACGGTTCAACCGCCTCAGGGGCGGGCTTTGATTCGCTGCCCTGATCGTCATTTTTCTTCATATCTTCCACGCTGGTGTTGTCCAAAACTTCGTCTGGGTCCAAGCCGAACAGCGTAGGTGTTGACAGGACTCCAGTTGCTAGGGAGGCAACCATATCGATAACATGGCAGTCCTTTTTCCCGGGAAACAGCCGAAGACCACGCCCGATCATTTGGATGAGCAAGTTTCGAGACCTGGTGGGTCGAGCTAGGAGCACGCAGTCGATATTTGGAATGTCCGTGCCTTCTGTGAACAGACCACAGTTTAGCAACACTGGGAATTCTTGGTCCTTAAAAGCCCGGAGCTGTTCCGCACGGACAACTTTAGCTGTGCTAGCTGTGATATACCTAGCATCGACGCCATGGTCGCGGAAAGCGGCGGTAAGCTGCCGCGCGTGCTCTACATCGACACAGAATACAAGAGTTGACTTTCGATTCTTAGCACTCGCCATCCATGCCCGGACTGTGATGTTGTTTGTAGATGTAGTGTTAACCGCCTCCGAAAGCGATCCCAGGGCAAAGTCTCCGAAACTATCTTTCTTGACTTTGGACAAATTGGCCCCGGACTTGACAGTCGTGAAGATTGCATTGGACAACCAGTTTTCACTAATCATGTCCATGTAGTCCTTGTGATAGACAATATGATCAATGGCAGCACCCAGTTTGAGACCATCGAACCGCGAAAAAGTAGCGGATACACCTACCAGGACCGGTCCATTGGCAGATGGCTCGTTCAACCCAAAATGCCCCAGAGCTTCGCGGTACGATTTGGCAACAATATGGTGAGCCTCATCTACCAAAATGAGCTTGAATACACTCGGGTCGAACTTGTACATGCGTCCTCGCGCGAGTGTCTGCACTGACGCGATGATGATGTCCCCTGCTCCAGTCGCAACATTCTTGCCCATTTCTATTTCGACGATCTTATCTGGATAGGCAAGACTACAGTGCTTTGCGGCTTGTTCGACGAGTTCGCGTCGGTGGACGATGATCATGGTCTTGGTGGCTTTCGCATTATGAGGAGGGATTCGGCTGATGAGCTGTGTGAATATAACCTGCAAAGATTAGTAACATTTCGGACAAAGAATATATTCAGCCTTACTGTCTTGCCAGCTCCTGTTGCAAGCGAAATCCCTAGGCGTCGATGGCCTTCACCCAGATATTTCAGGACGGATTGGATGCTTTCCTCTTGGTAGTCGCGGAGCACAATGCTTTGAGGAACCGGGGGCTCGGTCGAATTGAAGCGCACATGGCGCAAAGATTTTTGTAATAGAGGACTCTGTACCAAGTACCTCCTTGGGAGCCTTAAGCGCGAGACACAGCGTATGAACTCCATGCAGATGTTACAAACACTCTCCCATTCTCCGGCGAGGCTCAAAATCAAGAACAAACAGTGCAAACTTTCTTATCGATAACTATGCATCTCAGTGGATCTCCTTAGCTCAACTTTTTTTCTGTTGTTTCTATAGCTCTTGATGAAATTGACGTGCCAGATTTTATTGAAGGCGCAGCTGTGATGTTTTGCTACCGATCGTTCCGCATGCGCTGCAAATCTGCGAGCCTGAACGATGAGCGACTCCGCCTCCGTATATGAGCCCGACGACGACGTCGAGTCCGAGTCCGACTTCGAACCCAGCTCGCCCGGTGAACGGTCTCCAACTCCAAATCAAGATCTGGACGAACATGAGTACCGTGGTGACACCTCATTCGAAGGGGTCG
Organism: Penicillium robsamsonii; assembly: GCF_028829455.1. Taxonomy (NCBI): domain Eukaryota; kingdom Fungi; phylum Ascomycota; class Eurotiomycetes; order Eurotiales; family Aspergillaceae; genus Penicillium; species Penicillium robsamsonii. Next base: position 6,018,443 of record NW_026643219.1, on the reverse strand, counting down.
AACGACAACTCGGTGATGGACTCGGTGATGCGCTTCTGGGACGCGACCCGCAAATGCGTGGATCGCTCAGATTTCTCCGAGCCTACTCCCACCTTATCGTGGAAAACGAGGAGCTTCTGGATTATGCCTCGCTGAAGGAAACTGAGCACACATACCAACTCAGTCAATATGGCTCGATGGTCTGGACGCCCGCGGAGAAAGAAGTGTTCTTCAATGGACTGGACCGGAAGGGCAAGGGTGGCATCAAAGAGATTGCTGCTGCAATCGGTACCAAGTCGGAACTCGAGGTTATGGAATACATGCGAGTTTTGCACAAGTCCTTGAGGGCTCAGTATGATTCCGACGTGTACCTGGAGCGCATGCCTGTCTTAAGCGATGTCCCGGCGGCCACAGAAGTCAGCCAGGAATGCTGTGAGCTACTCGAGGAATATGGGGATGTTCTAGTATTGAAAGAGTCTCTCAGTGAAGCTCAAGTTGGAACGAAGAACTATGGAGACAACTGGATTATCACTACTGCTCGTGCACAGCATCTGGCCGACGGGGAGAACGCCAGTGCTCAAGGTGACCTCCGCCTCGCAGCCGATCTGCTGAGTCTTCCAGATTGGGTTCGGCTTTCTTATATTTTGTTCATGAACCTGGGTGGTAAACAAGCGGAGAACAACTGGTGGAATCTTGCCAAGAGAAAAGACCTAATCACAGCATATGGACATACCCCGTCTATGACTGCAGATACCGCCGTGGACTTCTACTCTCTCGCTGTCAGTGTCACTCGCCGCTTGGTCCAATCATCCCTTTACTTTGCAATGTCAAGATTGCGCAGCACGAACCGCAGTGGGAATGATAGAAAGGGATATGTTCGCATGCAAGATGTGCGGGCCGCCATTGAAGTACTCAACATGAAGCACCGCAGGCCCAGTTTACTGGACGTCGCTCGTCGCAATGAAACAGTCCTAGAAGACATCAACAACCGGAAAGGTTGGGTGCCTACAGTATTCACCTACGAAGAAGCCGAGGAGATCATCGACAGACACGAATGGACCCGGTACCGTAAAGACGGAACCATGTACCATGGTGACATCGACGAAGATGACAGTGAAGATGACGACAATACCAACGATAATATCGAAATGGGCGATGATATTGGAGCAGATGACGACATCGAAATGGAAATCAACAAGCAAGAGACAGAACCCGAGCCAACTCCAGAACCGGAACCTGAACCAGAGCCAGAGACAGAGCCCGAACTCGGATCAGAACCAGATTCAGAACTAGAGGACATGGATCACGATCAACCGCGCACGCGAGAGTACGCCGAAATATCAACGCCAGCTGCACCGTCAGTCGAACTGGAAATGGACCCAGAAGAAGAGCAAGCAGACATTGTGGACCAGAACGCCAGCAATCGCCAAGAGGCCAACTTTTTGAAGTTAATGGAGCAACCTGTGCCGGACTTCGTTGACGAAGAACCAATGAAGCTAGAGGAACCTGACGACGATACCAAGGTCCTACCAGAGCGCAGAATGAGAGAAGATATCTTCAACTGGCGGGATCGGATCATCTACCGCAATGAGTGGGAGGAGTACGGGTACGATTTCGCCGAGCTGAAGGAAGACATGGAAATGCCTCCGCTGAAAAGGGCTAGATACAACCAACCAGGAGTTGCTCTCCCCGCCCCGTTTCCTTTGAGCGAGGCCGTAATAGGTGACAGTGAGGACGATGAGAATGGTTCTTAGCGAGACAACCCACCAACCGCTGAGCAGCCCTGATTGAAATACTACATGACAAAGTTCAACCGGACGACCCAAAGGGCCTGGATGAGAGAGACTACACTCTACTTTGAGCAAGAATATAAAATTCCCATCAAGGACATATGATTAGAGAGTAAACACATTGATGAAAAAAAGATCCCCAACCCCCTAGTTCAACCCCCTAAGAACAATCCGCTTTCTGGAGAGAGGGTGAATCAACAGAAAAGAACTCCAGCACATAACAGAAAAACAAAAAAGTGCGCCTTTTCCAAGCCAGAAATTTCAGAATATTCATAACTCAGCGAGACGAAAAGCAGTCCCTTTGGGTTCCTCTCTCGGAAGATCCATGGGGGATTATCGTACATGCATTGAGGAAGACTACAAATCAAGGGTCTTGTAGTCGACACCACCGTGAGCACTCAGAGGCTGGGTTCCAGCCCGCATATCTCCGCTGACGGGCTGGAAGCTGTAGTGGTTTCCAATGCCAGTGGTAGCAGCATCGGCCAGCATCTGGTTAGTGTGCTCGTTGGGGCCCTGCAGGCTGACAGTCTGAAGCGCATCCTGGGCCTCCTTAACACGCTTCTTGAACGTCATGCGGTCCAAGAAGAGTTGCTGGCGTGCCTGCTCCAACTCCCGACGCTCAGCCTCGATAATCTCTTCCATCTCGTTGAATTGCTGCAGCTTGATCTCGAACTTCTGTAGGGTGACGTTGACGGCAGCAGAGACCAGGCGGGTCATTTCACGCTCCTCGTGTGAGGCAAGGGCCCCGGCACGTGCAGCAGCTGCGGCCAGGGCGATTGTGCCAAGGGTCTCCTTGGGCTTCGCGGAAACTTGCTGCTCGGCCTCACGTGTGGGGTCGACGTCCATAGAATCTTCGGATTTGACTGCATCTTTGCCCTTGTCTTGTCCCTTCTCCAACTGGCTCCGGAGCTCCTTGCGGATCTCGTCGACAGACCGACCAGCGGCGGCAGCAGCCACTGCGGGCTCCGCCATCTGGGCCAGGAATGCGACGACAGAAAGAACGGGGTTTTCGGACTGGCTGATGGGGTCACGTCCGCTGCCAGCCTGCAGCTCGGGGGCATCTTCAACGTATTTGTCTTCGATCTCTAGCTGTAAGAACTTCATGACACACTCTTCCCGAGACCGTGTGCCAACGTGGTTCGCAATTTGTTCCCAGTTTTCATCGAAGTTCTCCAGGCCTTCCAGCAACAAAATCACCTCCGAGTCCGACCAGGGAGTGTCTTTCTCGGGCAAGTGAGAGTGGCTCTTGTCCTCAAGCTTAACAAAGTCCGAGGCATTGTGGCTAGAAGGCATTCGCCCTTGAAGGAAGCAGTTGGGGCACAGATCATACTTGGTATCTGGTGTAGTGGCGTTGGCTGACGTCGAAGCTGATTTGGCGTAGTGGAATCGGAGTTTGGTGCAATCAATACCACAAGAGAAGCAGTGTGCCTTCTTCCGGGATTCCTGAGCAATGTCCAAGCCGTTTGTTCCTTCACCGTTCGTCTGCTTCTCTTTATCTTCGGTGGAGGTGATATCCTTGCCTTTTTCATCGTAAATGGTGCGGCGTAGTTCGAGGTTGAGGTCGTCTTTGGATGTAGGGATAGACGAGGCAGCACGCTGTGTGGCTGGGTGAATCTTGCCAGATGTGACGGTGTGATTTGGTCCAGGCTGGAACGGCTGCAGCCCCCGTGGAGTATCTGCAACAACTCGGAAGTGACCGGTGAATGGCGGTCCAATATTGGACGGGCGGGTCTGAGGGTCAACCTGCAGATGTGTTAGCTAAGGTGTTTGAATGGGAAATACAAGACCAATCACCTGATAGTTGATTAAGCCCCACTGCTCAAGGAATGAGTGAACACGCATAATAGCACAGACGTCACCCGCTAGGTTACGACGGCAAGCAGTAACGGTCAAATACTCGATGGGGTTCAATCGATAGGTATTGATCATGAAGTCTCGGTAATCTTTGTATGTAGCAGGGGTCTTGCTGCGGTTGCGGCCATTGAAAAACTCGGCGAGAGCTTTCTTCTCAATTGGGTTGATGGTGTTCATGTCAAACCATGTCGCATAGCTGGGGAGGATGATAGCGTGTGTTTGGGTGATGAGTTGTTCGCGCGCGGCGGCTTCTAGAGACGACTTGGATGGCGCAGGTTGGTCTTCACCCACAGCATCTTCAAGTCCATCCGTTCCCTCCACTTGCGGATGCGACTCGCCCAAAGCATCCTCCAAGCCCTCGGTGTCAGGCTTGCCGTCGGTTTCAGTACCACCCATTTCTTCGTCTTCCTGTTCAGCCCCGCCGTTCCGAGGTTTGGGAGATGCGGGAGCATCCATCGGGTTGTCAGATCCAGGTGTGTTCTCGATCTTTTTCACGGGCGAATCTTGGCGCGATTGCGCTCCTGTGCACGAATTTAGCACTCGGTGCAACGTTAAACACATTTGAGGGTAGACATACCTGAGGCTTCGCGAGCTGCATCAGCTGTACCATCAAGGCCAGTCACAGACTGAATATTCTCGTGGACCGCAGCTGGGTTGATGGGAGTCTCATCCATGATGGATCAAAGCAAACAGCTATCGCGCTCGGCAGAATGTCAACTCCTTTCCAGTGTATCAATTTGTCTGTGTAAAGCGCAATAGTAATATATGACGGAGCAGGAAAAAGCCAGCAATGGCGTAAATCAAGGCCACGGGAGATGGAAGAGGAGGCCTAAAGTGATGATTGGACGGGTTACTGGGGGGCACTTGGGGAGGTTGGTCGCGACACGCAAAACTCACGGGTGAGTGCCAAGAGTTCAATCACCACTAGCCTCTTTAGGACTTGGCTCCTTTCCCGGTAGTCATGTGATTTAATCTACAATGTAAATGTATGAGATTCAAGGATCTGGTTTAATACTTGTTTCAATATTACAACCCTGTTGTTACTGCTAATAACTTGAGATCTTATCAGGGCCTACTAGAAGGGTTACATCAAAGTGCATGGTATACTGTGAAAGGGAGTTCTTAACGTTAGAAAACTAAAAACCGGGGAAACTATGAAAAACTCAACTGATTTATATACGGTGAGGTAGTGGTAATAAAAGAGCATTTTCAATGGCAATCAAGCTTTGTACATTTTATAAAAGGACGCAACGTACAGACGAGTGCAAAACCAGCTTCACCAGATTACACTCTTCCATTAATTCTGGACCCTGCTGCCAAGACTCTAGCCAGAAAATCGAGTGTACTTTAGAGGGGTAAAATACATTGCCTTGCAACAAGCTTGTTCACGCCCTTTGATTTGTAATGACTTTTCTGCCGACAGAAACAAAGTGAAATGTAGAACCTCCTGATATTGATGTAGGAAGTAGGGGATGCAGACAGGTTGAATTGGTAGGCGATAGCCGAACGCGGTCAAACTACGACACTTCACTCTGTGTAATACCCCTAGCCGTAAGTTACAAATACATACAATACGTCGATTGTTCGAGATGGTCACTCACAGAGTGATATAGACTGGTGGCAAAATATAGCGTATTTGGAACCGATTGGAACAAATTGGCCCATTCCATCAAATACTTTAATACTATTGAACAATATATATTCTCTTCTCCTCCCGGGCCCTTCTGTTATAAAGAGGGTTGAAAATAGAGGAATGAATGGAAACAGAAATGATTTAACATTAACTAGACACGAAATCCCAAAAACGAAATGCGCCCTGATGAGTGTCCTAGGGCAAGTAAATTACCACTGACCGCAGAACACGTAGGCCGAGACCCAGGTGGTAGCCATAGTCCTCTTTTGCCATTAAGCATTATCCACTGTCCTTCAATAACAATGTTCCGAGATTTCTTGCTCAAACTAGAGGCATGCTTTTCACACGCAGAATGAATAGCGAGGAAACCAAGATTAGTCTTGAGATATAGTCCATCCTGACTGAATTTGAGATCGGTGATTGGTTCAGTGACATCGAGAATCTGCGGCAGCTCGCCTGTCGCCGTGTTCCAGAGCAGTATAGTTTTATCATTAGAGCTGGACGCTAGCAGCGCACCGTCAGGTGAGAAGGCCACTAACATAACCGAACCTGAATGGCCCTCGAGAGTCTGCTGCAGCACGCCTGTCGCCGTGTTCCAGAGCCGTATAGTTCTATCATTAGAGCCGGACGCTAGTAGCGCGCCGTTAGGTGAGAAGGCCACTAAATCAACCGAATCTGAATGGCCCTTAAGAATCTGCTGCAGCTCTTCTGTCGCCGTGTTCCAGAGCCGTATAGTTCTATCATTAGAGCCGGACGCTAGTAGCGCGCTGTCGGGTGAGAAGGCCACCGAAATAACCGAACTTAAATGGCCCTTAAGAGTCTGCTGCAGCCGTCCTGTCGCCGTGTTCCAGAGCCGTATAGTTTTATCATTAGAGCCGGACGCTAGCAGCACGCCATCGGGTGAGAAGGCCACTGACTCAACCCAACCTAAATGGCCCTCGAGAGTCTGCTGCAGCTCTCCTGTCGCCATATCCCAGAGCCGTATACTGTCTAAATGAGAGCCGGACGCCAGCAGTGCGCTGTCGGGTGAGAAGGCCACTGAAATAACCGAACCTGAATGGCCCTCGAGAGTCTGCTGCAGCCGTCCTGTCGCCGTGTTCCAGAGCCGTATAGTTTTATCATTAAAACCGGACGCTAGCAGCGCGCCATCGGGTGAGAAGGCCACTGAAATAACCGAAACTGAATGGCCCTCGAGAGTCTGCTGCAGCCGTCCTGTCGCCGTGTTCCAGAGCCGTATAGTTTTATCATTAAAACCGGACGCTAGCAGCGCGCCATCGGGTGAGAAGGCCACTGAAATAACCGAAACTGAATGGCCCTCGAGAGTCTGCTGCAGCCGTCCTGTCGCCGTGTTCCAGAGCAGTATAGTTTTATCATTAGAGCCGGACGCTAGCAGCGCGCCGTTAGGTGAGAAGGCCACTGACTCAACCGAATCTAAATGGCCCTCGAGAGTCTGCTGCAGCACTCCCGTCACCGTATCCCAGAGTCGTATAGTTCTATCATAAGAGCCAGATGCTAACAGCACGCCGTCGGGTGAGAATGCCACTGAAATAACCGAACCTAAATGGCCCTCGAGAGTCTGCTGCAGCTCTCCCGTCACCGTATCCCAGAGTCGTATAGTTTTGTCATGAGAGCCAGAAGCCAGTAGCACGCCGTCGGGCGAGAAGGCCACTGACTCAACCCAACCTAAATGGCCCTCGAGAGTCTGCTGTAGCTCTCCTATCGCCGTGTTCCAGAGCCGTATAGTTCTATCATAAGAGCCGGACGCCAGCAGCACGGCGTCGGGCGAGAAGGCCACTGACTCAACCCAACCTGAATGGCCCTCGAGAGTCTGCTGCAGCTCTCCTGTCGCCGTGTCCCAAAGCCGTATAGTTCTATCATAAGAGCCGGACGCCAGCAGCGCGCCGTCGGGCGAGAAGGACACTGACTCAACAGGACTAGAATGGCCCTCGAGAACCTGTAATTCCGAGCTCCAAGTTTCTTCAACCTGTGGCAACTGATATATCCAATCAGGAAATTCTGATTGGAACTGTCCACGAACAATTGCTTTACGGGGTGCAAATATGAGTCCAGAGCAATAAAGCTGAAGCGGCGCATTATCAGCTATCTGAAGATTCTTCAGGACAAACCGTTTTGCGTCATATAAAAACTCGGATATTTCAGAATGTTGATTGCTCTTTTTTTGTTAGTATAAATTTCGTATAACTGCTTTAGGACATACTGGTATGTTCTTCTGAAGGAGACTGAGCATCCCTACTACTTCTGATGCAAAGCCTAGTAGGCTCATCGCTTCTACCCAGTGTAGGAAATGCTCTTTGAGAAAGAGAAGAGCTTGATGAAGGAGATTTCTGAGATGGTTGCATTTCACCAAATGGTACACCCAGTAACGGCAGGAGTAATGTAGTTCAGGAGGAATATGGTGATCGACAGTACGATGATCGATTTCTATCCGGCGGGCTCCGTCACTCGGCAGTTCACATATGTTTTTTCGCAGACTTTGACACGTGGAAAGGCATCGAATGGTCAATTTATAGTGGGCCTCTTTCTCATCCACTGACAATAGTGTTTTACTGCCAGTCTCGGAATCCAGAAGAAAATCCCTAAATGACAAGTGAAAGAGACGGACCGGTAATATTCTATCAGTTGGTATCTTCAAAACTGAATGAAGCGGCTTCAGCCTCAGCTGAACAAGTCGTCCCGGGAGGTTCAGAAGCTTTGATAGTGAGATAACAGACAGAGGTTCCTGTAATATCACAATTGATCCGACCACTTGCTGAAATTCTTCGACAAGCTGCTTTTTCTGTCTCTCTGTCTGTCCAATAAGTAACCGATCCAATACAGGAAGATATGTCCTATCCATGTTAGATTTATCATGTCTGTAGGCAAGGATCTCAGTAAGACAATCTCTTGGGTCCCAATTAGGGTCCTCAAACATGCGACAGATAGTGGCGGCGAAAATAAATAGCGGAATAGACAATGCTGCTAGTTCCTCCAATTTTTTCTCTCCAGGCCAGTTTTCAGGAAGAAAGGAGTCACTCCTTATTTCTGACAGCCGCCAACGTAAGAATAGTGATATATCATGCTTAATCACCTTCTCTGGAATCTCATGCAGAATTAGGTCCTTATGGTCTTGGATTGCGATCTTTGAGAAGCCTAGACGAACTGGCAATTCAGGTCTGCTGGTCAAGAACACTCGTATATGAAAAGTATCTAGCTTCTGGAGTTGTGGCAGAAGCTGGAGTATGAGTCGGATATCATTATCCCCTTCACATTCATCCAATGCATCGATCACTATCACAATAGTATGTAACGGGAGATTTGATTGTCGAAGGCTCAGGAGTGGTTGGAGAAGCAGCTTATCAAACTGCTCCTTTAGTCCCTTCCCTATGATACCTGAGTTATCAAGTACCGCTTGCTTGATATAGGGGAGCAGTTGAGGAATGCTAATTGTAAGTTGCCTTGCGATCGTCGGAAAAAGCCTCTTAGCATTCCCTCGATCGGCTTCGCCTCTTTTGAAAAAGAAACTTGCCCCCAATGACTTTGCTTCGCTGAAGGACCCCGCCACTGTTCGAGAGATGGTTGATTTCCCGGTCCCAGCCATCCCATTTAACCAGAAAATGCACCTGCCTTGCGGCAAGGAAGCCCACTCTTTAATTTGACAGAGGATATCGATTCGAGTGCCTGGAAGACATCTTTCTTCGTGTTGATTGTCGTATGAGTCGAAAGAAGCCCTATTTACGGCGGGCAACTCCTTGTCGAGATCTGTCACGATCAGTATAGGTCAACAGTGAGGGAATCACTTATCACTTACCTACGGATGCATGAAATTCATTCGTGATAAAACCGTAGTTGTTTCCTAACTGAAATCCAGCGTTCCCGTCACCAAATGCGATCGTGTGTGTCATGATGGTAAGGGTTTGCTGGCTTCCATGAATAGGAATAAGTGCGGTTGATGTTATTAGGGACAGCGTTTTAGCGTCGCCCCACCACCAGCTTACCTTGGTAGCATTCGGAGAATATATAACCCACACAGTAGTGATCCACCAGATGAATTCCAAACGACACAGGTCGACGCCCGTTCTTTAAACTAGCCCCTTGGCAGTGGGGCCCAAAATGAAGAGATGAGTGTAAATTGGTGAAGCTGGTTTTGCACTTCACTGTATTCCCTCTTAAGCGTACTCGCCCTTACATATGCCTCAAGCATTTATAATAGCAGGTTCCCATAATATCTCCAGGGCTAGAACTTGATATCCTTGAGTAATACCAAGCCAGACCCCTCAACTCCTCAATCACTCGCAATTCTCATGGTATTAGAGTGGAAAGAAGCTTAATACCCAAATTAAGGTATGTATATATATATATATATATATATAGCATGAGTGCTTAAAATTTTGTACAGAAATAAATATTCAATCCTAACCTTGCTCATTGCAATCAGGGAATTAATCATTCAAGAAAAATCAGCACAGAAGATTTTGTGGACAAAGAATTAGCAAAATCGGGCTCTTTTGGCATGATATATGGAGTACTGAACTATTACGAGCTATAGAAGACAAGGTACAAGATTCATTGAATGATCAATCGCCAATTTCAAGCTCGATTGATTTCAATGTGGATGGATGTTGAAGAAAGACTTGGATAATTCAACGCTTATAGTCATATCTAACTGAAAAAAAGAAGACACATATTATAGTGGGGGACGTCGTCACTACGCACTGACCTCACCTATCCCTTTTGCATTTCGGGGTTCGGTTATATAATCATTTATATACAGAGGTTTACAAGTAGGCAGATAGATACATATCAATATATCGTATGAAGAGGTGTAAAAGGGGTGGTTTACATTTAGGCCGAACTCGGGCATTAGGGCATCAAATGGGTGTATACGACCCTGAGCGCTATGCCCCTTCGTATCCGGTTTACTCCGGAATTACCACATCCAATGTGTTATATATTATTTCCTCCCTGAGCGATGTGCGAGGATGGACTTGGAATAGTGAGTCACACCTTCTCTACCTCCAGAGGTCGGCAACCTTCTAAGGTTCTCCATTGCAACTTTTGTAAGATTCTGTTGCCAATAGGAGAAGGGACAGAGTGCCACCTGGGTATCTGATAATCTAGGTTATAACGACCCACAGGGCCCTATTTTGTTCCTTTTCTCGTTGCGGAACAGAAGACATACTATAGTTCTTGAAAATCACTTTCTAATATCCACCTTTCATCACTATGTAGAATTTGCCATTTTACTTTGGGAGACGCTAGATTATCATTGCACTAATGAGGTTATGATCAGGAATCACAGCCTGTAACAACTTACTTTGTCCATCTCATCTCACAATCACCATGCATATAGATGAGACCTCCCCTGGCAGTTATGCTATATCGGGTGCCAAACGCTTCTTTACAACACCTAACAATATCGTGATTTTCGCTTTTGTTCAGTACTCTTGTCAGTATTTTATTACCTTAACATAAATGATAGAAAAGGTTTTATTCGAGTCAGTCTTCTCATGTTCAAAGTTCTAGGAATTCTATTTTTAATAGGCACATACATACTAGTATGTGTAAGGAGATTTTGGGCTATTTGGAAAACTGGGTGGGAGCTTGCTTCGCGAGTATCCATGGATGTACTATAGTTGACTTCTTAGCTGCCATTAAGGGCTATCCACAGGTATTCTTTCTTCCGGTGTTAAGTACATACATACATACGTATGTAGTTTTGCAGTACTTGGCTGTATTGGGAAATAACCTTGGGAAAGACCGCGGCCACCGCCAATAAGAGCTTAGTCGAAAATCTTAGAAATGATTCCCAAGGTAGACTATCGTAGTGTATAGCAGTCATACTGACTTCTATTCCCAGCAGAAAAGACTATCTTCGTGGTTCTAGGTTATTATAGCATGTCATACCTACAGTTTATGGCAGATTATCTTCAACAGACATTTATAGGTACCAGAAAAGACATATCAGAAGACATTTTAGACATGAACTTAAGGATGGTCTAAAGACTTTAGAAAAAGACATCATAGTGGAATATCAGTTGAAGCATCTCTAGCATCATATTGAGCTAACTGGATATTTAGATTATCCAAATGTTATATCGCTACTTATAGAGGCCGTATAAGCAGCCGGTCATTGTACAAATTCACTGTACATCTATAGAAACTTTCAAGGTTCCCGAGGCCTCATCGGGTTGATATAACCTTGGAACAAGTAAAAAATTCCATAGTTAAGGAGACCCAAGCGCTGATCACTTTACAGTCATTTTCTTTTTCCGTTTCATAAATCTTTTTTTACGGAACTGGTTTTATCTTTCTCACTCTACTTTCAACCATCTCCAAAGACTGAACGTCAACTTTCGTGGTAAACTCTTACCCTGCTCGGTCAAGGCTTCACATACTGGCGACCCATTTCAATCACATCATGTCGAAATTCAAGGTCTCACGGTTGTATGATAGCTTTGGCTATTTCACGGCCCTCGATGAGTATAGCGAGGACGGAGCACGGTTGTTTGAGCATAGCAAAGGCTTGCTCGTGGACATGATTACGCTATCTAACATTATGCTCGTGGAAAATTACTTGCGAGAAACAGCGCAACGAATAGATTACCTCGAGCGAAAGATGTGGCCGATGCAGAAGATTGAATGCAGCAAGGATGAACTGAGCAAGTTGCAAAGATATGAGAAAGAGATAGAGGAGCTTAAAAGAACCTTCATCGACATGGAAATTAGCATGTTCCGCGCGGAGACTCTGCTCCCCGAAAAACCGCTGAAGAGAACTTACGACAAAATCAGACAGAAACCTGCCTGGTATCTTCGCGAAGAGCTCGTCAATGATTGTAAAGCAAGGAGTGGATGCTGCAGTAGAAACTGCGGATGTTGCGAACATCGTCTTCGATCCCAATATAGGAGAAGGGGAATCGGTCATTGTACAGTGGAGTGCTGGTGTTGTGGAGTTTCTCGCGAGTATGAGATGGGTGACGAACAGAGGGAAGATATCAAACAGGACCTGCACGATTCACTTATTCGCGAAAATCCCTCGTATATGTTAGCACTGGCTGAGGCATATTTTTGTATGCCGGGGAGATTTGGGCTCGGGAAGATCTCCTTTGTCAGAACCATCGCGTGGCATTGGAAGAAAGGTGGTCCATTGCAGTGGAAAAGAGTGTCAAATTGGTTTAAATGAATTAGCGGTTGGATGGTGACTACACACTAGCTTATCTTCTAGGAGATTCGGTAGCTTATCACGAGTCTAAGATTGGGATTAATCAAAAGGATGCCTTGCTCATAATAGCTTGTTTCCTGTACCTTAGTCCGAGAAATTTCAGTAAACAGAGAACGGTGGCAAAGCTCTGTAATAAAATGCGGAAAGGAGAATTAATGAAGAATTGATCCTCCGTATGGTACACATTGCACTGAATGCTGAGGCAGTATGTGGTTAAAATGATTGCCATTGATCATGTCGGGTCACCCACTCATGGTGTTTGAGCCGCTCTATTTATGGCATATTAGAAGAGAAAAAATGGCGACAAAGAGACACACATGCCATTTATCAAGTCTCCATGGTAAACTTCATAATGGCGAGCACACATCAGGTAGACGTCCTGGTCGTAGGAGCTGGCTTCAGATGATTATCGAGAAAATTCTCTCTATGAACCAATGCATTTTAAGAATAGTAGGCCCTGATTCTAAATGCATTTGGCGCAGTATGTATCGACTATATGGATGGAACTTATGGGACTCTCTTCCCTATGGAAGCGCCTCACTTCTTCCATCGTTTATACCCTAGCCCTCTCGTAGATGTAATCACATGAATCGCTAGTAAATAACCATCGTAGAAGGTAGTAAGTATCTCTTACTATAATTATATAAAACACCCTCGCAGCTTTATATGGAGCTTATATTTCTTTATTAACTCCCCCCGGATATACTACAAAAGAGTTGTTAGTTATATATTTGGATCACCAACTTGATTGAGTATAACGATCAATGTGTGAGATGTGAGAGAACTCGCCCGGAATGCAAACTAGGACGAGAGGTCGCGATCCTCTGTTGTAGGATGACCTAGCTTTAATGGAAACCTCTTTCTAACTGCCCACATATAAAGATTGCAGAGATATTGCGTTAAGGAGTGAAGCTGGCGACGCGGCCAACAGCCTATCGAGTCTGCTGGGAGGCTCAACTAAAGGCAAGAGAGGTAAACAAGACACCGTCTTACGGGCTAGGATGGCGTAACAGATGTCTATTGGCTCCGGTACGTGAACCGATCAGCGGTCCATCGGTTCAACCTGAACCTGTTGGGATGCCGCCACCTCCATGTTGTCGTTGAGTGCTACCACTGCGGGCCCTAAATGACCGTCGCGTCCGGAGGCATCCGAGTAGACGACACTGTCTGATGTTAAGCGAACGACCTCAGCCTGTTCTCTCGCTGCTTCTCGGTCTGAACCGACTTAAATCTCCCCAAAGGGGCCGAGACGCTACGGTGGCAGTGGTTGTGGGTCTGTCTCTAGTTCTTTGAGGCTTTCTAGGTCCATGGTCTTCAGCGCTTCCGCTAGCGGAAAGCAAGCGAATGACCGATGCTGTTTCTGTGTTTTTAGATGCACGAGAGAGTATTCCAAATAGGGTGTTCCAGAGGTAGTGTGTGGAGGTTTGCGATGGTGCGCTGGGCTCGGTGACGGATACGGAGGTGAGTGGGAAGGATGTGCGCTTCTACTTCTAGGGTTATTATGCTTGCAGTTCTGAATGCCGACAAAATGCGGATTAACGAGGTTCTTTGTACTATATTCAGGTGTCGCAGGTGAGTCATTGTCTCTCAGTGGGTCGTGCCACAGATTTATTCCTTCGTTCTACCCCATTTTCGTTCTACCCCATTTTCATCTATATACTTCATCCGAGCCTACTCTTCGTCTGACCGGTGTTCTTCATTCCAGCTAGTCTGTGGGCAAAACTTCCTTGCTATGCTTCACAATGCAGGTCTTAAATGCCGCCCAAGAACTCAGAGGAATTTGGCAAACCAGACACCTTGCTGGGGGATGCAAGTTTTGTTTGGAGTTTGACATGTCTTCTTGAATTCCCCTATGGCTTACCCGAACATGCGAATGAAGGTTATCCTTTCTATTAAAGGATCTTCCACAAGAATGGTGTGGACACTTCCATCTCGTATCCGAGCAATGCATGGTCTGCACATGCCTTAGCAAAGTGCCAGCGGAACTGAACCGTACATGAGTACAAAGTGGACATTTAAAGCTCGATTTATGAGGATTGCGCTTGTTGTTCGGCACTTCCTGTGCATCGATGAATGGCCAGCCAATTGCGGGTCCAATATGTGGTAGAGTAGCACTGACATCATCTCCCCTAGCACCAGTGCTCCAGTTGCAGAATAATTCATCAATGTGAGAATCTAGTTCTGGAAGAACGCCTTTCTCGCGTAAGAGTTGAATGATATCATGGTGGCCATGATCTAAAGCATAGGAAACCGCAGTGTTTCCTTGATCATCTCTCCGGGCAAAATCAATGCAGTAATTGTTGAATGCGCCAGAAGCTCCCGTTTTAACAACGGAGTAATCCAGTAAAGTTCGAACTATCTCAATCGAGCCATTATAACACGCCCATAGGAAAGGGGTCCTCTCGTAATTGTTCTCAGGGTCTGGGTGTGCACCTCTACTAAGAAGTAGTTCGACGGTCTCATGGTGTCTTCGATACGTTGCCTCTGTCAGAGGAATTTTGTTCCCAATGTTTCGGGGGTTTGGGTCAATATTGTAGTCCAAGAAGAGCTTCACGACCTCAGTGTAACCGTTCAATGCGGCTAGAGAAATTGGTGTCTGGCCATCTTCGTCATGCTGAAGTGGCTCAACTCCATGATCGAGAAGCATCTTTACAACTGACATATGACCATTCGAAGCTGCCCATGCGAGTGGATCCCGATTCATAGAGTCCCTGGAACTCGACCCATCACACTGACTGATAAGAAACTGCAATACCTTCTCCAATCCAAACCATGCAGCCAGGTGGAATGCCGTAAATCCCAATGGAACTCTCAAACAATAGCTTTCGAAGCCATAATATCCTTTCAAGGAAAATAGCGCTTGGACGCTCGCATCTAGTACCCAGGTATTACTTAAAAACCACAATAAGAGATCATCGATTGCTGAATGCACTCGAGCATGGTAGCCCCAGTTTTTGGCAGCGTAAGAATATAGCGGATATTGACTGAGCCGGGCTTCGAATTTGATGTCATTCGAACACATTCCTTGGCGGAAGATATCGTATGAAAGGTAAGTAAGGCAGCTTTCTGTTATGGTATTATCTGCATCTGGGAAGAACCCAGTCTGATGTCGTGTGAAGTATTCTTGCATCGTATAATGGGCCAATTGAACCACTTCCTTTGTACCGTCGGACCCAACAGTGATTAGCCCTGCACACGAGGAGAGTATGTCTTCAAGATCATAAAGATCTTCTTCATTTAGATCCGATTCTCCCAGTTCTATCGTAAGAGCGGTACGTAGCTCCAAGGTAGTAAGGGGTCGTGTGGCGCAGATAACCCATGACAACGTGTCTTTGGCCAGTCTTTGGCGACGTGGGTCCTGGTTGTTGATACGTTCCACAATGTCTCGGTACGCATCGTCAACGGCAATGTTTCCCTCATCGATCTGATTTGATCTATTGATCAATCTCTCTAATTCGCCATTTATCTCTTTGGCTCTAGGAGCTGAGATCAATGAATCTAAGTAGAGCTGCGCCAATAGAAACCTATATAATTGTTAGAGAATGAGACGGAATAGTAATACTGAACTTGAGGCCCATAAATCTTACATTCCCTTAACAGAGTCTGCGATGACAATTACAGCCTTCTCTTGCAGAGCCGGTCTTCGGATCAAGGCGCAGTCCTCCTCGCAATCTTCCAAACGAGCCTTGAGATATTTTATGACATCTTCTTTTGCTGCACGTATCTCTTGAAAAGGTCTCCCTTGGAATCTCGCCTCTATAGCCGGAACAGATCTTGAGGTTGACAAAAAGTTCAAGTTCCCAGACGCCTGAGTCTCGGATATTTGGCTGAGAATGCGAGATACTGTGACGGCCTTGCATTCATCAAGCGCGTCAATGACAATAAAAACTTGTTTCAAAGCCATTTGGACAACATCTTTGAAGACTTTCGAAAGGTCCTTGAATGAAGGCCGGGAGCCATTGCTTTTGTGCTTTTCATACAACAACTGAACCGTCGATGGAAGTAGTGGAAGTCTCCGAATCAACTGTCGAATCATGCTTGCTAATACATTATCTGGGGACTGGCGAGGGTCATCACAATATCGAAAGCTGCAGAACGTGTAGGCAATGCCGACACTCGTATCGTTTCCATGAAGACGATCCAGCTCATCTATAACGATTGATGCCATATTAGATTTCCCTGCTCCAGGTATTCCAGGACAGAATAACGTCTGCCCCGGATTCTGGATCCAAGTATGAAATCCAGGAGACTCAATGAACCACCTCCCAGTCCCTGGCTGGTAGATTGGTTTGCCCCAATCTGTTGCGAAGCTTTCCGATGACAGCCAGTCGAGATGTTTTTGATGCTGTTCCTCATCCTTGTAGTTGATAAGCTCTTGAACTTGATCTTGGGTAATGCGCATATTGATAGCAGTGAGGGACTCAATGACGCTGCAAACCCGATCCCGAATTTCTCGAACGTCTTCTGGGTCCAGTTTGAGGCGTTTCCAAAAATGTTTGATGCTAGAATTCTGGCCTATCTCTCTGTATTTGCCAATAACCTTCCAGATATCTTGGACTAGATTCTTACAATCGTTTGCTATCTGGTCCAGTTTGTCTTTCTGTGCTGCGTTTGGAATATATGTCTCGACGTCCTGTATGAGAATGGAGAGTCTTCTCACTCTATGAGCCTCCAGGTCAGTATGACAATGCAAATCGCACTCAGAATTCACGAAATGCCTTACTCATCGTTGAGAAACTTGAATTGAGCGGGCGCACCATTGAAAACTCTTCGAATATGATGAATATCCTTGATGATGCCGAGGAAATCCCCGATGCTAAAGCCGAAACTCATATCTGCCGTTTCATTCAAGGAAAGAAAGATCAAAGGCGAGCCCAAGGATCTTTGTGGGGCTCTTCAGCATGGATTTTAATGTCGGGCGGAGTTGAGGCTGTGTTGGGTTGTGTCAGTTGCCCCCGCTTGTCTGCGCTGGTTTATTTTGCCTTATTTTGGCGATATTTCTACACACCATTTGGGTCCAGTAATCAGTAGCGAGACTTCTCGCGCAGCATGCTTTCTTTGACGACTGCAAAATATCCCTCAGTGTTATTTTCACATCATAAATAATCCCTCATGTCTTCAATATAGTGAAGATTCGCTGTATAGTCCGTATAGCGCTCTTTATTGCGTAGTGCGGCGCTACAGTTATCCTTAGTTGGGTAGTATATGTTTATATTGATATTCGTGGGGTGGGTATTTTTCGGACAACATGGGCGAAATGTCCGTCCGTGTAAACAAAATAATTGTTCGCGTTGACTGGACATGTACGATTTCGGTATATGGCATAACCCATAAGATTTTCGTTCTTCTGGTCTGTGGCCATTTTAACAAAATAGTAATCCTGCGAGACCTGAGAAAAATGAATGGTAAAGAGGGGAATAGGTCTAAGTCAATCGGCAGTCACAGCAGGGGATGACAACCTCTCAAGTGGCTGGCGATCTTGGAGTGATCGATGCGTACTATCAAATTTACCCTGTCCCCCGGTGCTGTGGGGGCCACACTAGCGGCTCACAATCATAGAAAGGAAAACTGCAGCCAGGCAATTATCAGCCAAAAATTCCCTAAAAATGTACCTCTGGGTGTTTTCTGTGTGTAAAAACATTATTCTGGAGCCTACAGAATAGCCAAGCTACGGATGTCTCCACAAAGACGCTTTAGGATCTCCATATTCTGGCCTAATTGATCCAGGGAACTCATTGATATCAGAATGCGGTTCATTTCAATGTGACATAGTTGAATGATCATCAATTGGCTCGTAATCACCCGGTTAGGACCTAGCTAGTAGGTTCGGGAGCCACGCAGCTTTTTGAGATGTCGTTCTGCCTGTGTCATAACCAGGCCGCAGCTATAATTGTAACTAGTTAGCTGCCAGTTTGGATACATGGTTGTGACAAAGAACAGATATTGAAAGCGCTAGCCATTGGCCCGAAGATGCCCCGAAAAAGAAATAATGAGAATGCGGACATCAAGAATGACCAAGTAGGGCTCTACATACAGCTACCAGAGGGTATGCGAGTCACCAACGTGCAGCTTGCTGGTGCTCAGCATCATGTTGCAAGGACTTATCCTTTTTGTCTATCTCCTGAGTTGGAGAACTGGAGGTGTGATCAAGAGCGATTGCCTCGTCGGCAATGGTGTCGTCGAGACCAGGATCATTCATTTGATGCGTGCTTGATACAAAGGAATCTCGTATAATTTGTCGTTTGATCACGAACTCACGGCTGGAATACGAAGGATGGATGAGAAGCTCACATTATCAGCTAGAATTTTAGAAAGGGCCAGAGGCAGTGGGGTCCTAGCTAGATTGATTCACATTATAGCCAAGCACTCCGTAAAGCTTGTAGCAACCTTGAAAGTCTACTCCGTGCCTAGTGACAGCATGGTATGATTGACGTGTAAGGCTGGTAAATAAAAGAAACACGATCGACACATATCACGTGGCCGTCATGTTTTGAGTACCATGGGAACTTCTAATGCAATCCATGGGTCCTTGAAAAACATTATAGTGCGTATTGGGATCGCACTATACACTAACGCAAGTATAAGCTCACTATAGTATTTTTCATGTTAACAACATAGATGAATTTAAGATATTCTCCGCTCCTGGTCATTCTTATAGGTAGGTGGTAGAAAAGGCGCGAATATAAATAGGCAAAATCACTGGTCAATACTGCACTTTTTGATGGGTTATCTGGACCCGAGGTCCGACGAGATTCCGGATAAATTACTTTGTATCCGATCAGGTGGTTTTCGTCCGTATATGACGGGTATTTGGACTCGGTATTGAAACCCTGTCTTCCACTCACGTTACATGCGGGAGAGGAGTATATAATGTAAACTATAAGTATATGGTGTTGAGCTTTTTAGGATGAGTGTCGCTTTGAAGCTACGCGGCCGTGTGAGAAGGGTGAGTACGCTATAGACAGGGTGAGAAATGAAGTGAGGACCGGATACCAATCCTCCGGGGCGAAGGGGCCACTTACCCAGTAAGGAGGAAACAACGCCGATCACTAACTCTCAAATGAGCGTGGAACAACAATCCCCCGAAAGTTAATTGGAGAATTCATCGATAAACAATTCAAGAGATCGGTTACACTGTAAGAGTTTGCAATTGGGTATCTCTAAACTCTGGCTGAGAACGAGAGGTTGAAGTGAACAGTGGATACTACCCAACAAAACCCAGAGGCTTTAATCAACCATGAAGAGCTTCCTCGTAGTCACGCTGGTGACAGCTGTTACAGCTACAGCGACTAGCACGTCTGCTCCTGCATCGGGCCCAACAGGATCTAGCTATGCATCTGGCTTTGACATGACCAAGAGCTGGGCCAATCTCAGCCCCTATAAGGACGCAGACAGCTTCGGCGTTCCTAGCGGTGTCCCTCAAGGATGTGAACTGTCTCAGGTGCATGTTCTGCATCGCCATGCGCAGCGATTTCCCACGGATTACCCGTTGGACGGCGAGGGAATGATCAACTTCGCAGCCAAGTTGACCAATTACAGCAAGGCTCACCCAAACAAGACCGTGGCTGTGGGTCCTTTGAAGTTCCTGAACAACTGGGACTATGTTCTTGGCGAGGACACTCTTATGGAGAACGGTGCTGCCACTGAGGCTACAGCCGGTGCCAACTTTTGGATCAAGTACGGAAGACTGTTGTACCGTGCCGGACGTGATAATGTCGCTGCTTGGAGCTCATCTCTTAACGTTTATGCCAACGGCACAGATCGCCCGACCCCAGTGTTTCGCACTACCTCCCAGGCACGTATTTTGGAAAGCGCACGCTGGTGGCTTAGTGAGTGCAACTCTCATCTGATTTATCAGTCCCGGATAACCAGCTGACCTCTTCGACTAGGCGGCTTCTTTGGCAACAGTGGAGCGAACAGCTCGTACGATCAGTATAATCTTGTCGTAATTCCCGAGCAGGGGGATTTCAACAACACTCTCGCTTCTTACGAAACGTGCACTTTTGATTATATTGAAGGGTGAGCCAAAAGTCCTGCAACAATGAAGACCTAATCATGAAACCGTATTGACAAAAATTACAGCGACAATGCTGCTGAGGTTTTCATTTCTCGATACACAAAGAATGCTCGCATCCGTCTATCTCACTACTTCCCTCGCAACTTCAACCTGACCGCCATGGACGTGCTCGCCATGCAGAACCTCTGTGTATATGAGTACACTAGTCTTGGCGGCTCATCATTCTGCTCTCTTTTCACCGAGCAAGAATGGAAGGACTTCGAGTATAACGTCGACGTGCAGTACTATGGAGACTACGCCTATGGTTCGCCCAGTGGTCGCGCCCAGGGCATCGGCTACGTTCTAGAGCTCGCCGCTCGCCTCGAGCAAAAGCTCATCAACTCCAGCGATACAAGTATCAACTACACCTACACCAATAACGAAGCCCAGTTTCCATTTGGCCAGCCCTTCTACATGGACATGTCTCACGATGATATCATCTTGTCTGTGATCAACGCCCTTGGTCTCGACTATTTCAATTACGGTCCCAAGGGTTTGCCTTTCAACATTGACCATGCACCTGAGCGCAACTTCTCTCTCAGCCAGATGACACCATTTGGTGCCCGATTCATGTCTGAAATCTGGACCTGCCCTCGTGACGTGTCATTTGATTCTTTGGACCCTGTTCTCTACACCAACCCTACCGTCAAGTCTACTGTCAACACCACGAAGTTCATTCGTTTTGTGCTCAACAATTCTCCTCTCCCACAAGATGGACTTGTCGGTTGTGAGGATTCCACCAATGGTTTCTGCCAGCTTAATAAGTTTTTGCGTGGCGTGCCCACCCTGAAGGACAAGGCGCAGTTCCAAAAGGCATGCTTTGGTAACTATACCACCGGCAGCCAGGTCGGGGATGGTGCTCCTGAATCTTAGATCGAACTGAGATGGTCGTCTCTACATAATTACGCCTTTATAGGCTCTTGTACATATAATTTCACTACACCCGATAAGAGTAATAAGACTTTAAAATGTTAGAGCTAAGCTCGCAATTAGCTCAGATAAAGCAGAAAATAATGGTTCCTGACAAACGGGAATATTATGCCTCAGGCACCAAGGCAGCCACGCACGTACGCTATTCCGCATATCCCACACCCACACGGCACTCGCATCTCCGTCTTCCCTCTTACTCCAGATAAAGACATGCTCGAAGTCTAAAAAGCAATGCCCTCTACAAAATCCACCAAAATATTTCCAATCACAACTTTCATTTCAGACCTACCGGCCAACCTTCTTCCGCAGTCCCCTTTATCATCTTCCGAAAATGGCCCTGTCAATGGACGCTTGGTCATTGTAGGTGATGTGCACGGGATGAGAAAGTCTCTTGAGGCACTCCTAGAAAAGGTCGGCTTTAACAAGCACACAGGAGATCACCTCATACTAGTTGGCGACCTAGTCAATAAAGGGCCTGATAGCCCTGGCGTTGTCGATCTTGCTATCAAATTAGGCGCTAGTGCAGTGAGAGGCAACCATGAAAATGCAGTTCTTAATGCAGCCACGGAGATCAAAGCCATAGGAGATAGACCACCATGTTCTAGAGACTTGACTGGCAGTTCAGCCGTACCTGAGAGCCCCGAAGCCGACTTGCCCGGGGATACTGTTCGAGATTGCGAGATTCCCAAAAAATGCGCATCCCCTACAACGCGCGCTACGGCATTAGCGCTTTCAGAGCACCAGATCGTCTGGCTTGCTGCTTTGCCTTTGATCTTGCGTGTTAAGCTGCCTCAAGACATAACATCCACCCTTGGTGACACTCTAATTGTCGTACATGCGGGCCTCGCTCCTAGTATCCCACTTGAAGACCAGAATCCTTATGATTTGATACATATGCGGAGTCTTGTCCGCACATTGGGCGATGAGGAAGGATTCAAACCGACTGAAAGTCCCGGGGAAGAAAGCTGGGTTAAAAAATGGGACCAGTGGCAAGATAAGCTACCATCCAAGACTACTGTGATATTCGGGCACGATGCAAAGCGTCGTTTGCAGCGAAGCAGGTATGCAATTGGACTGGATTCTGGGTGTTTATATGGCAATCAATTGAGTGCGGTTGTGATTGGGGCTTCCGATGGGGAGATTGAGCATCGGATTGTTCAAGTCGAATGTGCTGACGTCCCTGTGGCCCCAACTTCATCTACGAAACAAGACAACGAGCCAGTGGTTGTATAATAGGTATATAATATGAAAGGATGACTTAATTTACCTTGATCCTTCGTCGAAGCGATACGCATTTCACGGAAACTGTTCTCTATCCGGTCTACGGCGGGTTTTTTGGGTCCATCCCGCCAACCTACCACGTACAAGCCCTCATAGGCATGAGATTATTCCTCAATTTTCAAGCAATAATTTCATGTACTCGCTATATTGCATACTTCAAAACATCTATGATGTCTAAATCGCTCGTACATCCCGTGGAGAAAGTCTAGCGCTACTATAAAAACCACTTTGTTATCATCTTTCTATCGGTCTTTTTAAGGTCTTTTCTGGGGTCTTTTAGAATATGACGGCTAACTATCCCATGATGTTGTTAGTCGGACACCGTTGACATGAGCTATTTCTAGACGTTTAAGAGACTACATAAAATGTTGATGGCAGCTCGCTAACCTTCCGATGAAAAGCCCGGTTGGCGGGATGGACTCAAAAAACCTACCGTACTCAGTCAAGGAGAAGAGGGCATTCGCTCCGTCACTTGCACCCACATATCTGAAATAGCGAAAAGTCCAAGGTAGTTCCGCGCATCCCAGGGATGCGTCGGATTGATGAGTGCCAGGTCGAAGTTGCGTAAGAGCTGTGTCCAGTCGGCGGTCAGTTAACGTGTAATCGAAAAAAGAAGCCAAAACCAAGACATGTAGAGCTGTTTTCACTGACCTCGAATATCATCTTTCCGATCTCGATTTGGGCCACTGGCTTCCCTAAACACTGGAATTTGCCATAACCGAATATGAGGTCGTTGGTCCGAACCATGGCCGCCAACTTGACAGGGTCCGAGTCGAGCCACCGCTCTGGTCGGTAAGTGTCTGCATCTTTGCCATAGATCTTCTCGCTCCGATGCATAGCATATGCTGAGTACCCGATGTAAGTACCACCTGGTAAGAATACACTCTCGCCATCGACAACAACAGTGTCACCACCTGCCGGGACATCACGTGGGAAAATGTTCGCAACAGGTGGCGCGACTCGTAACCCTTCTCGGATCACAGCCTGAAGATATGGAAGACTTTTAGCCTGGGCAGCAGTAACAAGGCCTTCGCCTGTACTTGGAGCACGACCGTCACGCACGGCATTGTCAACCTCGAACTGTAACTTGAAGTAGACGCGGGGATTCGTTATGAGGTACAGAAGGGTGCCACGGATGGCGCTGGCAGTGGTGTCAGAGCCCGCAATGATTTGCTCTAGCGCCTCAGTGCGCAGCTCGTCACCTGCTAAGCCGTGGCGCATGAAGGAGGCTAACATATCGGATCTTTCGTTCGAGGAGCTCGCAGCGCGCTCGTCGACAAGACGGAAGCATGTAGCCATCATCTTACCGAAGCCGTTGTTATCCTTGGGTGAAGGTGCAATAAACCTGCCGATGAAGGGCATCTGGGTGATCCAGGCCAGGCCCATGGCAAGGGCGGTATTGCCGATGGCAAGTCCCTCTTCGCTCGATTGGAGATAGTCGTCCACGTCATGGTCACTCTGCAACATACCGAACGCCTTACCGAGGCCAACGCTGCTAATGACGTCGAGTGTAAAATACTGGACCTTCTTCGCTAGATCCATGGGCACAACATGGCGGTCGGACGAGATATATTTGGACCGGATGAGGCCCAGGAATTCTTGGACTCTTTCATTCACGGACCCCTCGAGCCCGGTATTCTCCCTTCCCGAATACTTTATAACGATATTCGATTAGCAGGCTATGCCGGTATAAATGGGCGGGAACAGAGTGGGGATCGGAGAGAAATGAGACAGATATCATACTCCTGGGGCCATCTGCTTCCTCCGTTGCTCGTGTTTTGCGTTATCCGTTTGACTGAAGACATTGTCCCTCCGGTACTCGATTCGTGTAGCTCTGTAATACCAATCGGATCGCTTGTAGCCAGGCTTGTTGTTCACGTGCATCCAAACTTCGGGAGAGGATGTGATCAGTACGTGAGGCGCGACACGGGCGATTGGACCTGTCTCGAGTCGAGGATGTTAGTTATAGTAGATATGACACTTGGTAGGGATACAAAATCATAAAAGATGTCTCGCACCATGTTTCTTGTTGACTTCTGCATACCACTCGTGACAATTTCGCCCAAGTATGGCCATGCTGTGAGGCCAGTTCGAGATTCCAGTTCCCGATGGGCCTTTGAACTGCATCAACTTGGCATACGTCGTGATAACCCTGAAGATGTAGAGGCCCAAGAGACCGCAGAGAAGGGTCATAGCCTGATTGGATAAGAAGGCTACCCCCATGGCGGAATAAACAATTGGACGAAGTTGATTGAAGCAGACTTTCTGGAGCAGTCGTAGGATCTGCTGTATACTACTTCGCTATTGAATGTGGAATGCGAGACCCCTTTTCACCTCAAGGTGCGGGGTGGGTACTATTAGCATGGTTCCCGTATTAGTCTAGGTCTATTTGACAGAAAGCTGACTGTATCAAAATGGATGGTGAAATTCATGAAACTCTCTAGCAACAAAACAGGATAAGCGTGCGAACTTAAATAGCCAGTCAATACTGCACGTTGGTAGTTGCCCCGACGTCTGAGATTCTGTGTAAATTACCCCGTATCGGGTGGTATTGTTCTGTATGTGACCGGAGATTTGGATTCGGTATTTGACACAGCTGTTGAAGCCTTTAAATTCAAGAGCTGCATCTCTCAAATCCTCTATTTCTGCACCTTTTACCAAACCAACCTCTGTTTTCGTTCAGGTGACTGATATCTTTCATCCCGATCAGATATAGATTAATAATATACACTCCTACAGCTTACCCGGGTGGAAGGCAGCAAAGGATATACTTAACACATGAGTCTTTCTGCTTTCTGCTTCTCTTTTGATGGTAACCCGTTAGTGACTTAATTCTGAATCTGGTACCATTGATTGTCGTTAGCCTGGTTCATTTTGCATAGAACTGTGGAGAGGGCAGGATCCACCACATGGATGGGCGGACAAAGAAATTACGATAAGAAAATGGTTGCCTCATTGACACGTATAAGGGCACATGTGGTATTCTTTGACACGATTGCATGGCATAGCATACTCTATATTATATGAGGCACGACTGCAAATCTCAAAGTAGATGGGAGTCAAATACCAATACCCGGTCATAAACAGAACACAACCACCCCATCGGATACAGGGTAATTAATTGACCCAGAATCTCGTCGGATGTCGTGTTCAGAGAACCCAGAGAAAAGTGTATTATTGATTAGTTATTGACTATTGACTTGTGGGTTGATCATTTTTGGTTAGCCAGGGAGTTTCATCATACTGAATTCCATCATACATTTTGATACAGTCGGATTTCTGTCACATAATCAAAGGTCGCTTGCTTGAGCATCACTTTATCCTGTTTTGAAAACATTGCTCAAATGCGTCTTGTACTCAGTCATATGACAACTTACTCCAAAGTTGTACTATTGACTAGTATTTCGACTTATTCTACCTCATAAGAAAAATTTCCTTTCAATTCCTTTAACAAAGCCACAATGTCATCTAATTCAGAAAAATGTAATGGTGCCTATTTCAGGCCAGTGAAAGAGAGTATAGAAACACCCTGCAAATGAATTCCCGTGACAAAGAGGCTTTATTAATCTACACTAAACAAAGGATTTTTACTAACTTATTGTATAAACCAAGAATCGATGGACTCGAGCGATGTCTATAAGAACAATCAAGTCCTCCAGAATAAGCTCAATCATCACAGCAAACAATCTCCACACTCAAAGCATCTTCAACATCCTATGTCCATTACCTTGACTTATAGTCACATATTCACATTCTTCTACAGATATTTACCCTAGCAACCTTCCATATCGCAACCATGGCTAACCGAGGACCACCCAGACACGGTCACAACCACGGCCACGGACATGGACATGGACACCGACACACTCACGGTCATGGTCACGGACACAGCCAGGGACACAGCCACAGAGACAACACACCCCAAGGGCAAATCGATTACAAGCACCGTGAACTGTACGTTCAAATCTGCCATGAGGATGAAGGTGCCATCCATTGGTTGATATTCATGAAGTATCCAGGTGATGAGCGTGGCATGCGCCTCCACAGCGTTGGCTGCATGGGTCATCGTCAATTGGCTATAGAAGATGACAAGAGATTTGATAGCTATACAGTCGCGAGCACACACTATCTCGGTACGATTCATGAGGCCGATAGTTGGATTGTCGAGAGAGAGGCTGAGAAGATCCCACTACAGAGCTGCCAACTCTGGGCTTGTTACCTGATCCTTCGACTTGAGCGTAAGAGACTGCTCGAAGACGGGAAATATAAGCATTTTATGAACTGCTATAAGCATAGTAGGAGAGAGGATTATGGACCAGGAGATGATTTCCATGATTGCCCGGTTCATCGACATTAGGTATCGGATTCTCTGTCTTTTTGAGCTTCAGATTTGACCCTTGATTTGATTTGATTGTTCTCTTTGTTGGTTTTGGTGTTTTTATGCAGAATATATATCTACCTATTGCGCTTGAAAGTAAATTTGCTAATAAAGTAGTTGAACAACATTTGTTGTTATTTCGTATATCCCTTAATTAAGAGCTGTAGTGGTAATGGTGGTGGTTGGTATCCGGTCGCTT
Source organism: Penicillium robsamsonii (assembly GCF_028829455.1). NCBI lineage: Eukaryota > Fungi > Ascomycota > Eurotiomycetes > Eurotiales > Aspergillaceae > Penicillium > Penicillium robsamsonii. Next base: position 5,991,124 of record NW_026643219.1, on the reverse strand, counting down.
ACACCAAGATGCGATACATCCATAGATAGCCATATTGTACAGGTGAGCGGACGGGAACCTATGTTTTCCATATCCTATGTGTGGCAGAGGGGAATATAATGGAAGTAGGCTAAAACTTGAAATAAATGATTCATTTAGTTCGTAGTATTACTTGTATCTCCATGATTCTATAAGAACATAATGGTGGCCGTAAACATCGCTGCAGCAAATGCCATCAAACCCTGCACACCAGCCGATTCCTTGGTCAACAGGCTACTAGCAGCTCCCGTGTGGTTTGCTGAGCCGTTGACTGCAGTTGGTTTACTCCCTAATCCAAGTGGCAGTCCTTGATAGCCGAACGTCAGGTTTTGGGGGATCGACTGGTTGTAGCACTGTCCATTCGCAATATCCAAGTTCTTCAGGTCATCCGAGTTCACAAAGAACATGTACATCGACTGCTTCAACTTCTTGAATCCGGACGTGTCGTATGGGAACTTGTCGCCCGGATCGGTTGCCGAGGTGTTGCGGATGAAGATGCATTGGACTTGTCCGGGGAAGTCGGTGGCTAGTTTGGGGTAATCGCGCATGACATCGCTGTTGCTGGTGTCGGCCACCAAAACAAACTTGCGCTCTGGGAAGGTTTCGAAGATCTTTTCCAATAAGAACTTGCGGATTGATAGAGTGGCGGAGACGTCGCTGAAGTTGAGAGGACGGGTGTCGAAGGAGCCGCCTGGGTAGTTATCGTAGATGAATTCCATGTAGTTCCTCGTGACTTGCTCGGGGGTAGTAGTCTGAAATGAGTGTTAGTATTTTGAACGCCAAAGCGGGAACTAGAGACTTACAAGGTAGTGGAAATGCGCATCGGGGAGGCTGGTGGACCAGTTGCTGTAGATTTCTGGCATCTTCTGCCAGGCCGTGAATGGACGGGCGAAAGAATTCAGCAATCCTTGTGCCGGTTGATAGATCTTGGTGACACGTAGAATATCGTCGACGTCAGAAATAAAGGTGAGTCCTTTTGGAGGCACAAGGTAGGCGGTAGAATTCCCGATGCTTGCGCCCTGAACATGAGTATCCAATCTCTGGATTTTTTTGGTTTCATTTCCCGCAGTAAGGCCATTGCTGTCAATCTGCACAAAAGTGTCGAAATCACCCTCGACTGTGGTATTGTATGGTAGAGTGATGACTTGCTTTCCACCCGTTGTCTTGGATGATCCGCCGCCGCCTGGCTCTCCGCTGGAGCCCTGACTCTTTGCAGGGTTGAGGTGGATCTTGTTCACAGCAACTTCTGGCTGCTGTACAACAAAGATTTCGGCAGTTACATTGCGTGCTTGGGCCTGCTGGGATTTAGGAAGCTCTGAGATGCTCGTATCGACGAGGAAAATATCGGCCAAGTCGTTCAACTTTGAGACAGAGGTGTCTGGCTGCTTATAAACGTTTCCGTGGAAGCGAACATTCCAGCCTGACTTGGTCCAGTTTGCATATGGGGGGATGTTCAACACATTGGTTGGCAATGCTTTCAATTGGTCGTCGTCCAATCCGAGGGATTTCATAACCGCGTCTCCAGTTGGGAAACCCTGAAAGAAGTTGGGCACTCCAGATGCGACCCAAGAAGGTAGGCCAGATCCAAGGTCTGAAAGGATGTTGGCGGCATCAGATTCAACGTCGCTCAATATGTTTCGGGCAACGACGGGAGAAGGGTTACGCTCGACCGGGGATGGCGTAATGACCGGGTCGGCCGGGGCGACATTGTTGGCGAAAGCTGTTGGAGCTGGGGAAGCGGAGGTAATGGAGAGAAGAGAGGCCTGCACAAGGGTATGTGCAAGAATGGACCTCATTGTATCCAAGTATGTACGTAAAAGGGTACAATGATAAGTGAAACGCCCACAAAGCAAACACACAACAGTCGACAGGGAGACCTTGAACAGGTCCTCGGGTACGGAGTATATAAGAAAAAGAAAGTCTACAAAAACAAATTGTGGTGACGATCAATTTATCTAAAGGACTGAAGGTCCACGAAAACCCTTGAAAAAGGAAATTAACAGGGAAGAATCCACACTGACGTCATTACCACACCCACTATAAGATATTACATACTAAGGACATTATATCTGTAGATCTATAATCGATGCAAAAAAAGAACACTTCCCGATACCCGAATCGTGAAAAATCTCTATTTGGGCTCTACTGTTAAGGCTGCCTTACTGCCCAAGGCCTATAGAACCTCTGCTCCTTACCTAGCTGATCCCCCTTCCTCTCTCCCCTCTCTCCCCAGTCATTTGTTCAATCTAACCTATGGTCTCTGTCTCGGCTTGTCCCTCTTTACAATGATTCCAGCAGAATGTACAATGCTTGGACAGTTCCGGATCCTGCGTCGAGGTAACCCGGTTTTGCGTCCTCATCACCGGATATACTATGTCCAGGTGTTCACCGCCGCTAATAGGGCCTGAGATTGGGACTAGGCTCGTTATTTGTCCTAGATGGGTAGAGATATTTGCAACTCATATGTGAATATCCTAATATGAAGAAATAAGCGTTTGGATGTGAAAGATGGTAAGAGAAAAGACCACGAATCTCAGGACCCTAGTATTGGAGAGTTAGGAAGCTCTTTTCCCGCGACATGAATGTGGTGCAGAGGCCCATTCATTCATCTATGCTGTATGATATACTATGTGTCCCGCGTTTATACTAATTGCAATTTTTAGAACCCTCCATCATAATTGTTTCTGCGCACGTGATTTTCCTCTAGATCAGATGGCCCCACCTCCGTATGAAAATCCGTTTTCATCATGATTCCACCATTAGGCACAATGGCGTCCTGGCTTCCAGTATGTATGGTAGACTTATCTCTACCGTGAACCGACCAGTCGTGCTTTGAACGATCTGGAATGAATGGCAGGGGCTGATCTCCATGAGAGTGGCTATAAGACTGGTATCTTTGGCCGCCATAACTGCCCCCAAAAAGACGGGGGGCGTAAGTTTTGATGAGCGCTGAGAAAGAAGGTGCAGTTCCGCAACAAATGGCTAGAATAATGACCATCATCAGTACGAATTTGATAACAGGGTGTTTGTTCGTTATGTCATTGATAACTACTAACCAACGTAAATCTCAATACCGCACCAGTTCAAGGAATCAGCGAGCTCATAGTACTGGTCTTTGGTACCAGCTAGCAGCTTGACATAGGCATATCGCACGCAACCGGCTAGAAAAAAAAAATTAGTGTCTCTTGATTTAAAGCGCTTCCAATGACTCTTACCGGCAAGAGCGAGAACTCCAATTCCAAAGACTCCCATGAGAGCAAGCTTTTTGCGCTGCGAAGTGTAAGCGGCTTCCTTATAAATTTAGGTGGATATTGGTCAAAACGAACCAAAGGCATTTGCACCTTCCACAACATAGGAATCGGAGTTAGGTAGATCAGTATGTCGGTCACAATATTGAGGACACCATTAGCCTCATAAAAGGTTTGCTGGGAGGTAGGCGACATGCAGTGTCCGACAACAGCCCCAGTTAGGTCCCAGAACTTGGCAGGCGGGAAACAGGAAAAGGCGAGAACCAAGCCACTGGCAATTGACAACCCCAACACCACAAATGTCAAGACATATACTGCCCATTTCATGTATCCGCGACGATCAAGCCGGAGATAGAACCAGAGCAAGGAGAGCTTGACAAACATGATTCCTATCACATACAGTATCCGAGTCGAGTAGATGGACTGAAGGTAATGAATGAGATGTTAGACAACTTCGTCCGCAATCAATATCCGCAGAAATACCAATATTACCTTTAACATTGGAACATAGTCTTCATCAGCAATAGCGCTGACTGTGTGGGCACAGAATTAGTATTGGTCTGCTGTATGTTGACTTTGATGGTAATAAAACGCACGATGCTTCCCGGCTCCATAGTACGCCGCTGAATTCACATCAGTGGCTATTCAGTAAAACTAGGATTGTATCCATACCTGTCATTGAGGCAATGGACAAACCGAAGGTAAAAAGCTGTCGTAGATTTATTCGTCAATAACGCCTATCCAGAGGAGTGACGTTCACTTACAGTGCCCAGAATCATCAAAACTTCCAAGGAAGATTGTTAGCCTCAATGCAATACTCCATCAAACATGGCGAAAACCATACCGTCATCACTTCCAACGGCTCGAATAATTTTAATTCGCACAAACATTCGTAGAACCATGACGATTGAAGTGAAAACTATGAAGCTTATTCCCACGCCAAAGACTGAAGCTTGTTGGGTCCCTGATTCAATACCCGCGCGCTTCAACATGAAGAATTCCATCTTATTTTTGGGGAGTGTAATAAGACTGAAGCTGGTATCTCACGATTAGACAAATGATAGATAAAAACATTGAACTCTGGAGCATTCATTGAAAAAGGTGGTACCACAAAGAGCCACCCAGCTTTCCATTCTTGTTTCTTATAACTACTCCCCATGCTCCTTTCTTTTTTGCCAAGTACATTCCCATCCATTGCTCATCGTATTTCTGGCGAGTGTATTAAAGATCCAAAACTGCTCAGATCGATGAGTCAAATTGTATACTATTTACTATCAAACCTGGAGTGGAGCTCCATGTCCACTTATTATGCCGTCTAATCCCTGGAATACCCACCAAGGATCCCTACCTCGTACAAAAATGAATTGATCCCTTTTATACATAAAAGTAATCCTTGTCCGGGAGTTTATGTACTTTTTACCCCGACGCTAAACGCCGGACATTTAACAATATGGAAAAGGTCAGCTTGACAAGGGTAGACCGGATACCTCGAGTCGAAACAGTAAAAAGCCCATAGTGATTCGAAAATCCACGCACCCGTACGGCCTAATCCAATTAAATTGAACCATCCAATATGATACCTTTTCATGGTCTCCAAAATTTGAAATGGTCAAGCAACGTCGCAAAGATAGTCGGTCTCGGATGATATATCCGAATCCCCTTATTTCCACTTCCGCTGCTGGGAGTTTGGGCTACAACAACACTTCATTAAGTGGGGTATAGCAAACCCGCCCTGTCAAATCCATATCACAAAAGGCCAAATGGGAAATGGGGGAACATGCAGTGGGTCTGTGTCATGGCGCTTGAGCCCCCCGCGGGGAGCGGCCCCAGACACGGGACACTGTATGGGTCCACCCATCGATTCGAGTCGTATAACATGAACCGATGCGCGTCTCCTTTTTTTTAACACTCTAGGATAAAGCACGATTTGACTACAGTTGAGCTACCGATCAATTTTGGAACGTTGGAGTTATCACTCGGCCCCCAACTTGTCAGGAAGACTTCAACGACGATCATCTTCGTTTATTGTTGCTAGCGTCGGTTCTTTCTTCGCTTACTTCATAGTCCAATTAGATAGGCGAATCCTGTGCCGCTGCCTTGGAAATTGGACGCGTGTCACCTAGAAAATATTTCTAGCTAACCCCTCGGTAGTGGCTCTATAGCCTCGGTAGTGGCTCTATAGAATAGGAGATTGATGATGATGCCAGGCACGTCTATTACTTGTGCTTTATTTTCAATTTCTCCTTTCGATTCGCTTAGTTGAAATCAATTTTCATAATGACCGATGGGAAGAAAGTAGCGCTGGTCTTTGGTGCCAGTGGAATCTCCGGATGGGCCGTGACCAAAAATTTGCTGTCCTATCCAACTGCTACCACGTTTGATCGAATTATTGGTTTGATGCATCGTCCACGGACGATTGCTGAGAGCGGCCTGCCTCGAGATCCCCGACTGGAGCTGTACTCAGGAGTGGATCTCCGTACGGACCTCCAAACTGTGAAGAAGCAGATGCAGGAGCGGATTTCAGACCTAGATCAAGTCACCCACGTCTACTACCTTGGTATGTGATACAAGTTACATTACACATCAAATTGGCCCCGCATAATAACTAAATCCTCACCAACAATAGCGTACACAAATGATACCGCGTACACCGAAAATGTGATGGGTATTAGGGACATCAATAAGCAAATGACGTATAATGCTGTCCACGCGATTGATACGCTGTGCTCGCAACTTCAATTCTTAGTTCTGCAGACTGGGACTAATGTAGGACCCCTCCCATGATTCATCATAATCTATACTGACTGCGGTAGAACTATGGGGTTGCGGTGTTCCAGTACATCGACAAGATTGAGATCAACCCTCCTCTAAGGGAAGATAATCCCCGAATTCCTTCGCCTTACGGAGATGAAATTTTCTACTACGATCAAGTGGATTTGATAAAGGAGGCTGCCAAGGGCAAATCATGGAAGTGGTGTGAGGTTCGACCTGACCAAATCATTGGTGAGTCACCCCCCTACCTTAATTTCAGTCCAACAGGCATTGGTGTATCTTTCTTACATTAAAATTTATTTAGGGTTTGTTCCTAATGTTACTGGCATGAACTTCGTCGAGCCATTGGCTCTATACCTCGCTCTCTACCGATTCGTCAACGGCCCGGGTGCAAGCGTTGTCTTCCCTGGTACAAAGACCAATTTCACCTACACCTTCACAGACTCGTCCCAAGATCTGATTTCAAAATCTGAAATTTATCTCTCGGTAGTTCAGCCGGAGCAGGCTAATGGTGAAGCCTTCAATATCGCTGACACTGATGTGCCGGGACCGTGGTCCGTTAAATGGCCGATATTAGCTGAATACTTCGGTCTCAAGGGAACTGGTCCCGGAGAGAGGGGCTGGGAAAATCTCGAAGAGTGGTGGAATGAGCATCAAGATGACTACCGGCGGATGTGTAAAGCCTACGGCCTGGAGCACCGTTTTGTTCCTCCTTCGTCGTGGATTTTCCTGAAGGCTGGCTTTACTCTTCTTGACCGCGATCGGGAGATGTGTCTTGACAAGATTCGAGGTGTTGGGTTTCAAGAAGAGATTCCGGTTGGAAAAGGTCATATCATCGCCCTTGAGCGTATTGCGGAGGCCAAGTTGATTCCGTCAAGACGTGCGCTATCCACCTCTATGTTTTCGCAGCCAAAATCGTCCAAAATTATGGACAATTATCCTGTCATGGAAAAGGCAAGATTGTGAATGGCCACTTTGGGTATAATAGATCAAATACATGGAAAGATGTAGTAGTGCAAAACCAGACCTTTTCACAATCTTGATTAGAGGCCCGCCAGTCCCGAGACCGAACTCGGCCATACCGCATGTTTAGTGAGCGCCCGGGAAGCCCCCGTACCCGGGCTGTTTACAATTTGTTTAGAAGGGATCGGATGGATGAACATTTTCTCGGGTAGAATAGTCATGGATGTCGATTTTGACATAAATGTATTTTTACGTCTTATACTATATCATACACGTGGAAACTATAGCTTCCCGTCCACTCAGGGTTGAATCGTCTATAGAATAATTTCGATACTAGGGGCCGAAACTGTAGAAGGCAAAATGCGCCGATAATTGTATGTTATACAACTAGTGTGACCGCCGTGGCCGTGTAGATTTGCTACATAGATTGTACGGCCTTTTCACGAAGGTCTTTCTTTATTGTAATAAAGATTGTATCCCACCATAGACCCTTATGGTTGAACATCTAACCAAAGCCCCGAAAGAACTATAGCAAGTAGCTGTTCACATGACCGGGTGGCTGACTTCCCGCCCCCATACCATCAGACTATATATGAGAGATTGCCATATACCGCTCGTTGCGTTGAAGAGTCTTATTTCCGTCAAAGTCCCAGACTATGGGTTGCTCTTTGCGGATAGCATCTACCACAAGCACCAAAGGGAATTTAGTAAGAGGACAGCGGTTCGCCACACAGGACGTTTCGTGACTCTGCTTCACCAGAGTGAAAATGACCCGAGACTGCTTATAGTTTTTCCTTTTTGCTTTGTAGGATAAGCTTTCCCCTGGAGGGAATAATTTCGGGGATTGTCCAGCAACTCCTAGTAGGCTCTTAGCTATTGCCCAGACGCGGTTGCGACAGAAGCCTAGGTCTTCCGTGGATGTGTGCACTACCTGCAAGATGGGCCATGTATCAGTTGGGTAAAACGACAGGTCTCACTGGGACTTAAGTTAAATTTAAGTATATGGGGGTGATAGAGAAGGTTCTTGAAAAAAAAAGCAGCGGGATGGGAAATTTGGAAAATTTGACACGGTGCCAGTGATTTATATCATGTTTCTTCTGCTTTCTTCTCAAACGGGTGGCTATGGTGCATGCCCATATGTCAACAGTATTGACGCCTGATGAATAATGCCTGGATATGTGCATATGGGTAGGAGTACGGCACCCGAAGTGAGTTCTTTTTGACAATGGGGTTTCTGCCATGCAGAAAATAGTAATCCCCACTAACATAATCATGCAATGCTAGAGTATGTATTCTATATAATTTAATGCCTTCACACATGACTATCCACCTTTACAGCTTACTAGGTTTCACTCTAAAGGCTACTTATCCTAAACACCACATAAAAGTGCAAGTTTTGCTTAGGTGGCGTATATAGGCCCTATACGACTAGGGAGGGTATTTAGGTAGGAGATATAAAGGGGTAAAAAGGAAAACACACTCACTTAGTCAATTCTAATGACTTCTAGGTTATTATTATCATTAAGGATAATAGGATTAGATGAAGACGGGCGCGAGAAGAGGCAGAGCGGCGAGTGCACCCAACACACTGTTTCGCCTTCTCCATTGATGCCACAACTCTTTATCTCAAGGGGTCCCAGCTGAGACGGATGCGACCCTCACGATCTAGGACGATGCAACCAGCCTAGTGAACCGACTTTAAACTAAGCGCATAGCCCCTTGGCTTGAGTTCCCTCAACCCCAAGAGCAAGTCTGGGGGAAAATCGACCGCATGGGTGCCTTCACCTCACACCCCCTCTTCCACTCTGACATCCAAATAGATGATGTTACGAATACCCAGAACAAGCCAATCTATTCGGAAGCGTGCGTTCAGAATTTTAAGCGACAAACAGTGGATAATTTTGTCTACTTTGATTACCCAAGTACGTTAGCATCATTGAGCGCTATCTATCTGGAGTGTAAGGCACTCCGTTATAATCGACGGTGTGCTCTCACCTTATCTCTATCTAGCTTGGTAATGTGTGGAGTCGTCTGGTCGTCCATAACGCGAGCAGCATGACCGGCCAAGGCCACCAATGGTCGAGTCGAGAAAGGCTATGACCGAGGTAGTGATAACAAAACTATTCACTTCACAGTGGGCATATTTAGCCAACAAGAGTGTCAGACCCCTCCCGGCCCTAAAAATTGCCGTTTTGGGCGTCGACACGGGTTCCGGAGTTACGGGAAATATAGTTCATATCATAGTTTGCTAGCGCCATTAATCCCTGAAGCCTCGTGGCTAGTTCTCCTTTACCGTTTTAGGCTTCACATATTCCATATTGGGAATGGAAGCGAGATTTTGTCATATCTTTGTGAAAGTTTCGGGTCCCCCCCCTTCCCCACAAAACTTGTTCTTCCGTTAGGTTTGCATCCAGCGGGTTGGTAAATGGATGAAATTATATTTTATATAAGTAGGCTTGTTGCTGTCCTACATATGAAGTCCAATTCACAAGGTCCCACTGAGTGTTCTCGCATACGTTGCGAAATTTCATGACACCATCCAGAGCGAAAGGAAGAATTCCTGACGTGTGAAATTCCTGTCGCAGGTATCTTCTGTTGACTAAGGCAATATATTCTTTTCTTGACTTGACTACCACAATCAGGGTTAAATAACCCACAACGACAACATGGCCAACCCTGTTCCTCCTTACCCAGAGAAAAAGATTACCGATGACTCGTCGATGATTGATGGGAAGGATGGAGTAGCAGATCCCGAACCGGTAGCTGGCACCATGGATGACCTTAAGCTAGAGCGTACGCCAAATCCACTTCATTCTGGAAGAATGGGCCATTCTTTTCAAATTAAGCACTAGACTAACGTCACCTACTAGAGATGGGCTACGTGCCTCAGATGAAACGAGAGTTTAGTCTGATACAGTTGGTTGGTAGCGCATATACCCTGACAAACTCATGGTTGGGAGTGGCTGGAGCATTTACCACGGGGATCACCGCAGCGGGCTCTGCTGGAATCATTTACGGTCTGATTTTGATGTTCGTCCTCAACCTCTTTGTAGGAATTGCGTTGAGTGAATTGATCAGCGCAATGCCCAATTCGGGAGGGCAATACTATTGGGCAATGAGACTGGCACCGCGCAAATATGCCCGGTCATTTGCCTATATTACAGGTGTCTGCAATTTATTTGCCGCCTATTGCATCACAGCGAGTTCATCAACCGCTGTCAGCATGTTTGTCTTTGGATGCGTTAAAATGGCTGTACCGACCTTGTGAGTTTGGGCTTCTTTTATCAGCGAAATCCGATACTCTCAAACCCCGCAATCATAGTCTAACGAATTTTCTAGCGTACTTTCTCCGTGGCGTGTTTACCTTGGAGCTGTTGCCCTTAACATTGTTGCCGGTGTGATAAACATATGGGAGAAGGCTGTCACCAAGAGCGTCCTGATGGGACTTTACATCAGTCTTCTGACCTGCGTTCTCATCACAATTGTCCTTCCTGCAACTGCAGTTGACCACACTGATGCCATATTCATATTCGGCACCTTAAATCGAAGCAATGGCTGGTCTTCTGATGGCATGGCATTTATTATGGGCTTGATCAACGCTAACTTCTCATTTGCGGTGCTTGATAGTGCGGCACATCTCGCAGAGGAAACACCAAATCCTGAACGAAACGTGCCTAAGGCGATCATGGCGACAGTCATTGTAGGATTTTTGACTGCGTTTCCGTTTGCGTGTGTCTTGATGTACTGCCTAACCGACTTTGAGAGTGTTGTCAACACCCCGACAAATGTTCCCATTCTTCAGCTTTTCTACGTTGCGTTTGGGAACCGCCAGCCAGCGGCATTAGCAACCATGGCGTTTGTGACCGTGGCTTACCTTTTTTCTCTTTTTCCGCAACATGCCTACCAAGCTAGAATGTGTTGGGCTTTCTCTCGGGATAATGGGATGCCCTTTTCAAAATACTGGTCGCATATCGATCCTTCAACACACGTTCCACTCCGAGCTCACATACTTTCTGTGTGTATAGTTTTTGCAATTGGGCTCATTAACATTGCGTCTAGTACTGCTTTCAATAGGTGAGCCCTTCAAACGATTTTGCTTGTTTTTAGAACCGATAGCTGACTCATTCAATAGTCTGGTGACTGGCGTCATTGTATTCCCATATCTGACCTATCTGGCCCCAATGATCTGCTCAATTTGGAGAGGCGAAAATCAAGCACGTGGACCGTTCCACCTCGGAATTATAGGCGTCATTTCCAAAATGGTAACGGTGGTCTTCTGTATTTTCACGATCATCATGTATTCGTTCCCATATGTGATGCCCGTCACCCCATCAAGTACGTCTCCCACTACCTAAGCATTTCAAACACACTAAACTGACCATTATCTTTCAAGGCATGAATTATGTCACAGTGATCTATGGCATAGCTCTAGTATATGGATTGGTTGATTGGTTCTCGCGAGCGCGATACCAGTTTGAAGTTCACGAGAATGAGCCTCAGTCGAACGAGCTATGTGAAACCTCGAGTTAGTTTGAATGTAAATGCTTAATTGCGTGTCCATGCACAATCCAGAGAGGGCATCCAGGCAAAGAAGAAAATCCATTTTGTGTGTGAATGACATCGGTGCAAGTCTACTCCATAAAGCACAAGAAGTCTTGATATCATAGCAAATTATTGTCTTAGTATACTATAAGCAAGAAAGTTGAGTATCAACGAAATGTGGGGATAGTTCTTATCACCGTGACCGATGGTATCTAATTTCACCAATGGACCGCGATATGTAGCAAATGAGGAGATCAGCTGCATACGCGTATTACAGGGCGTTTACCCTAATTGCCACATGGCCCCCCTGCATGAGAAAACCCGCAAAAAAGTGCATATTAAATCGATCAGTGCGCCATGATAAATTGCCAGATTTTGAATTAATTTACAGGGTATCCACCAGTTCTAGTGTGCACCAGGAGAGGAACTTGCTTTTGCACCTGAGATACCAAGACCGACAAATGGAGGTAACACTTCAAGATTTCGAGTTCATTCATATATTCAAAAATACATCCTGCAGGTTCTCCATTCAACAAATGGAAATTCATAGCTTACTAGGAATAGGCGTCTCTGCGGCTTTCGGGAGCTCGGTCAAATATTCCTGTACGTATTTCGACACCTGCTGGCCAAGGCCAAAGCTGAAGGTATAACCACCAGCTTCCTGTCCATACGCATGTATAACCTTCTGCCCATGAAGGACTTGCTTCTCGACCCGAATGCCGCCGTTTTGATGCTCAATAACGGGAAACACACCCACATGGTCTGTAATAAAGTCGTAGTCCAGGGGGTTGGGTGAAGGGAATACATCTGGCTGATTATCGTGCTGACGTTGCATAATCTAAAATTTTATCTGGTAAGTACTCAAACTTAGACCACAATCAAGGACGCAAGACTAACCTTTTTGCGTTGATCTTCATAGGAAGCGAAATCGACCTCACCCATGGTTTTAATCCCGCCCACATAGATCGTGCCATCTCCACGTGCGAATGCCGTGGAATAGTATCCGTCTGGGCCACGGCGGATATAACACCGGTTGTAACCATGCTTGCGAAGTCTGATATTCTGTTGCCGCACGGGAGTGATGCGCTTCTCCTCAACATCAAGCAGCTTCATAGCACCGAACCCAGTGGCGTTGATCAGAACGTCGTGTCCCATACCTCTCAAATCCCGCAAGGATTTAACATGGGTACGCTGGAACTTCACGCCCTGTTTCTCCAAGTGCTGTCGGAACCAGGAAAGGAAAGTAGGAGGTGTAATAACAAGAGTCTGGAACACCATGCCGAACTTCGCGCCTTTCGGGAGTTCCGAAGGAGGTAGGAAGCGGAAGCCAGGAACTTTCCCTTGATACCATACTTTTGTCGGATCTCCATTATCCATGATCTCAGTCATTTCAACTTGGCGGATGCCAGATTCAGGGTGTCGCTCTGCAATTCTCCAGAGCTCGGAAAAGGAGTTCAACTGCATCTCCTGCTCCCACGGAGTCGAATCGTGAACACCCAACCAGATAGCGCCTGCCCACTGACTGACATAACGCTGGTCCATCGCATCGCCAGGCAAAAAGTCACCTAGGATTGTAATCTCGGTGTTCTTGGGCAATTGACTTACAATTCCCATGCCGGTAATTCTTTATGATACATTCATTAGCATGTTTTCAGTCACAGCGAGGCAATAGATCATACCCAGCCCCCAAGATTGTTATTTTCGACATTTTGGCAAGGCCTCGTGCTGTCCGAAGAGAAACAAGTATTCGAGAGTTAGAAAAGGCCTTGTCGGGCTCAAGGGTGGCTTTTATCAGAGAGAAGTCGCATCTTAGATGGTGCAGTAGACCTTTGTCAAAATAGGGAGAGACCCACTCCGGATTGTAGAGTAATACCGTGTCAGCGATTCCATAAAGCGTTCTGATTGTCTTTCCGAAGGAAGAATTAGGTAGTGCTAAACAAATCGGCGATAGCTTCACTTTCAGCTATGGTTATTGTGTTCTCGCGGTAGGTGGGCTGAGACGCTAGCGCGCGCGGAGACACAAGTGCCTCTCATACATCCGTCGCTTACCGCATTGGGAACATAAGCGGGCTGAGTGGATATACTGTTTGACATTGACCCGTGGGGCGTGTTCCTCGGCAAATATCCCATTCGGGGTATGGAAGGAGTTGTCGCTTACTGTATCTGTTAGGAATGTGCCTTGAGTTACTATCCGTCGCCGGGACGGCTAATTTAATAAGTAAAGGAGCAAAATACCAAGCAGGCTTGGTGGCTCAGCATGCAGCGTAGATAGGTGTCCATTTCCTAATCTGAATTCAAAGCGAAGTCCAGAAATGGGACCCTAGTCAATTGGAGTGATGTTGATGAAGCCTAGTCATATTTCAACCTTGCAAGATTTACATATAATAGAACATCTTTCCTCGGAAATACATTTTCATTCTACCAACTGTTGGCTCATCATTATCCGGTATTGAGTGACCCGAAACTCTATACTATTGAACCCTTGCTAATGAGCAATCAAGGAACTTCCAAGGACAACCAGAAATCGTCATTCACATCATGCCGCGCGGTCAAGGAAACGAAACCGGTTCTTCAGAACCCAATACCGTCCCCTACGGCTCCTGGGAATCTTTCACCGAGCAACCGTTCCCCATGTATGCAGGAACCAAGTCGATCATCTACAGGTCCGCTGACGGCAAGGTGGTCGTGGGAATGTTGCGTGAAAAGGGGAAGGATACACTAGTATGGCCAGTTGATGAATTCCTTTTCGTCACTCAAGGAACGATCGATATCGAAGTGCACGGCGGCGAGTCCTTTACACTCGGCAAGGGTGATCTGATGGTGATGAAAAAGGGCCAGACGATCACGTTTGAGTGTAGCGAAGACTTTGCAAATGTTGCCGTCTTCATGGATCTCGAGGACAAGGTCACGCTGGTATGAACTGCAGGCCGATACCTCTAGTAACCAAGCGAAAAGTTCTTTACGTGTCGATATTTCGGCGATTTTGAGTAACCTTCGAGGGTTTGAATGGACCTCAGTCGAGGTAGTATGTTGTACGAAGTTTACCTAGCCAATTCGCAGGCGCCACTGTTTGGCTAGCATAAGGTCTAGCCAGGTCATTTCAACACCAGAGTCGTGTAAATTCCATAACTCTTGGAGTAGCTCAATTACCCATAGCGTCGGTGGAATGCGGTTCGTGGAGTAGACAGCCTGAAGTTGCTCTATTACCCGCTGCCGCAGCTCAGTATCGGTCGATCTTAGTTCAGCCCCAGCACTCAGCAATGGGAGTGTGTGCAAATTTACATATGGCGAGTGAATCGGTGTTATAAACAACATTTCCAGAGTCCTTAACGCCAGCGCTCGGATTGGACATTCGGTAGCCGCTTCCTGGTTGTCCATTGTGACCTCCAATGCAAAATGAACTGTTCGGCCACATAGACGATACAACATGAGGAGGCCGTGGTTACGGAAGGCATCGGCCAGCAGATATGCAAATGGGTTCTCTTCGACCGAAATGTAGGAATTTAGTTCGGCCTCAAAAGTCGTCTCGCGTACGAAGTCTCGTGGCATACCGTCGGTAACTGAACGACAATATCGGCCGATTTGCCCGAGTAAAAAGTAGAGATCAATGGAGTGAGATGTGATGGTATGGAAGCGCGAGCGTTCGGTTGTAACATATGCAGCAAGCCGACTTCGAGAGACCTGGGGGTGATCTGCTATGTCCAGACAAAAGGAACAGGCCATGTCCCAATAAACATAAAAGCCCATTGAGAGATGCACCAGATCATCATCTACTGTGGCTTCCTGCTCCAAGGTCATGTCGACGGAAGCCTGGGCAGCTAGTAGATGCTCCCGCCCATAGTCTGTGGGCTGAGTAGTGATCCAAGAGGACGACATACCGAGCATGAGGATAATGAGGAAACAGAGAGGCGAGCCTGAGCTTTGGGCCTCCAGTTCCAGGCGAAGATTCCGTAAAGCCTTGCTCCGCTCCTCTAGACTCACAGCCATTCGAGAAGGCTGGAAGTGTTGTTCATGAGCGGCACTGACACATTGGATGATATAGACGAGCGAGCTCGAGGCAGACAGATACTTGACAATAGGAAAAGACATCGGATTTCGGTCACGGTCAAGACTCATGATTTGAGACATGCGCTCAAACCAGTACTGAAGCAGGCGTAAGTTCACATGCGCATCAGAGTTTATTGGCGGGGTAAGCTGCGATAGTGGATCCGCTGTACCTAAACACCAGACCTCCGGCTGCCATTGAGAGGCCGGAAGGACAGGTTGACAGATGGAGCCCCGGCGACGACATCGCAAGCAAACTGGAAACGTCTCATCGCACTTGACACGCCTTTGGCGGCAACCTCGACAACCCGATCGGGTGCGAGTATGAGTTGGCTTGGACTCGGATTTGTCCGGTACAGCTGCGCTTGTTCCATTTTGGTCCGGGTGATAGGTCCGCTGGGGCGCGAAGCGCACTCGAAAGGAAGCCATAAGGACGATGGGAAGAAAGAGCAGAAGACACAACACAGGGACAAGAGCAAGTGGCTAGGAAGAAAATGTCCAAGACAGCAATGAGGTTGATTTCTTATCTCGGCCCAAAAGAGTTTAGATAATCCCCCGCACACGCGGGATTGTGACAACCGACTTAGGAAATAAAGAGTGGGGAATTGAAGAAAAAGAAAGAAAAAGGAAAGATCTCGATGTGCGTATACCGAAACCCCAGAACCCACTGGTTGGGTCAGCAGACCAAAAAACCTGATTCGCACCCAAATAGAAAAATTTGGGGTTGCGATAGAGCAGCCTGGCCGCATACCAATCTCAGCCATTACCCGAACGTTTATCTCGCCGTAGCCAATCAACTCCTCCCGGCTATCCCGCCGATCTGGATGTTCAGCACTATCACCTATTGTTATTGGGTAATACAACATGAGCATTTTCTTACAAGGTGAGAGAAGCGGAGGAATAGCATTCCCATGGAGTACGTGCTCGAATTGTTCTGCATAGACAGCTGCCTATACCTGCACAATTCTATACACAAAAATTCACCCTCTTTCTGAAGCGCAAACTTATCGGCAACCACCACATCACTTTTACTTCTGTTACAATCAACTCCCGCCACCTACCGTCAAAGTTGTATCCTGATGAGACGCCCCGCGAATTCCAATTGCGCCATGCCCCAAATGATGGAAAACAAGGAGAAAGAAAAAGTGGCAGAGGTCGAGGATTTTTCCACTGGGGATTCCTTCGATGTGCAGTGTTAGTATCACATTCAGCTATAGCTGGACATTATATCTGACGAATTTGGACTCCATTGAACAGATATTGGCAGTAGTCGAGGCCGACGAAAGTTCAGTTCCTTGCAACTGATTGGCTCGGCGTACACGGTCACCAATTCCTGGCTGGGAGTAGCTGGCGCCTTCACAACAGGAGTCACAGCTGCAGGGTCGGCTAGTATAATCTACGGTCTACTGCTGATGTTCATGGTCAACTTGTTCGTTGGCATTGCCCTTAGCGAGTTGATCAGTGCGATGCCACATTCTGGCGGTCAATACTATTGGGTAATGCGATTAGCTCCGAAGCGATACAAACGGGGTTTGTCTTACATGACTGGAATTTTCAATCTCTTTGCCGCCTACTGTGTCACTGCAAGCTCTTCGATCACCGTGAGTTCCTTGATTGTTGGTAGTGCGAAGCTCGCATACCCCGACCTGTACGTACAGCTCTTTTACCGCCATCGTTTCTTAAGCGACAGCTAATACCGAGTTCCGTTACTCACAGTGCGGTGAATGCATGGCAAATCTATTTAGGAGCAGTCGGGTTGAATATAATAGGGGCTATTATCAACCTCTGGCAGCAGGTTGTCTCGCGTAGCGTTTCAATCGGCCTGTGGATGAGCTTGCTTGCTTGCATATCTATCACGATTGCATTGCCTACAGCTTCGCAGGATCATACTGGGCTGAAGTTTATCTTTGCCTCGCTACAGAACAATAGTGGCTGGTCGTCTAATGCGATGGCATTCATAGTTGGCTTGATCAACCCCAACTTTGCCTTTGCTGCTCTTGACAGCGCTACTCACTTGGCTGAAGAGACTCCTGATCCAGCACGGAACGTCCCAAAGGCGATTATATTTACAGTGGTGATCGGATTTATTACCAGTTTTCCTTTCACTTGCATGTTGATGTACACTCTCACGGATCTTACCGCTGTCATTAATACACCAACCGGAGTGCCACTTGTAGAGCTTTTCCGCATTGCCTTTCGAAGCGACTCCGCTGCTCTCGTGGCTATTTCTATCGTCACAGTGACCTATTTCTTCTCACTGCCCCCCCAGCAAGCTTATCAAGCTCGGCTTTGTTGGGCATTCTCTCGTGACCGTGGACTTCCTTTCTCACGCCTCTGGTCACAAATTCACCCCACTTCACATGTACCACTCTATGCGCATCTGCTTTGTGTCTGTATTGTGTGTCTACTTGGCCTGCTATATACTGTCTCTACAACCGCGTTTAACAGGTAGTATCTCGTTCACTTTTGGTATTGATATGCCTAACTAACTACTTTACCTAGTCTCATTACTGGTGTCATCACATTCCCTTACCTGACCTATCTGGCACCTTGCATCTTTTCCCTTCTACGCGGTGATGAGCAACCGAGGGGACCGTTCAATGTTGGGTGGCTTGGAAATTTATCTAAGATAATCACCGTGGCCTGCTGCCTGTTCGCGATAATCATGTACTCGTTCCCGTATCAGATGCCGGTGTCTGTGTCCAGTGAGTATTCCAGAGCCTCTGGCCTTGTGCAAGTTACATGGTTAACATCAATGATTCCCAGATATGAACTATATCACAGTAATCTACGGAGTCGCGCTCATATATGGAACAGTGGATTGGCTGTTTCGCGCTCGTTTCGAATTTGCCTTTGATGCCGGTGGTGTCGATCATACTCAGTGAAACGATGCAAGGGTCTCCACATTGCACGTGGTGTAGCCCGACTTAAATGTGGAGGGTGTTGTGGGTTGCGTAGCTCGACGGGGAAAATATATATTGACATGGTCGGCTGGCAGAAAGAAAAGTGAATTTGTGCGGATAGATTAATAAGCAGAATGCATAACATTTAAGTCACATGATGTCTGTACAAAGACGTGTATTTAAGGTCACGATCCTTGTTTTGGACATGAAATATGTAATACGCATCAACTGTAGTATACGGTTTTGGGGGGGGGGGGGGGGGGGGGGAAGGGTCAACTATTGGATCGGCAGAAGAAAAGACTACCCAGAGGAAGCGAGCACAAACAGCCAATTAACACGAACATGCTCACACCAAACTTACACTGCTGATACCAGTAATACCAAATATCCAGAGCGAACGGCTAGATTAGCCTATGGCGTGTGCGGTTCGGCTCCCACATTGGTCCGCTCGCCAAATCGTTCAATCGGGTAAGAAGCACTCCGCAGAGAAAGGCAAGCTCTCCTGATATGGATAGATTGAAAACAAAAAGAAAAGAATTTGCAGATTAACTGGACTATCTAATGGCATGATACTTTGCTGTTTGACTGCTTCAGGAATTACTTATAAGCTTGTCCCCGATTTTGGCAAGCATTGCTTATCGTCACTACTTCACTTTCGCCTTTGATTCCCCGAAGGAGCTCTTTCCCTCGTACCGTCATGAATTCTTCAACTCAACCCACGATCGTGGAAAGTCTACCCACCAGCAGACGCCAATTTGACTACATCATTGTTGGCGGAGGCACGGCTGGCTGTGTCATTGCTGACAGAATTGCCGAGAGCTTGCCCAATGCCAGCATTCTCATGATCGAAGGCGGCGAAAGCGAGCTGGGTAAGGAGGAAATTCTTAATCTCAATGGCGCGGCTGATCTTTGGGGATCCGACAAGTATGATTATTCATACCGCTCTGTTCTACAGCCCTATGGTACGAATAACCCCTAGACCTGACTGCAGACAAAACAAAGATCGACCAGCGAGTAACACTCTTGAGCAATTTATAGGAAACAGCAACATTATTCATTCGCGTGCGAAGATGCTGGGAGGCTGTTCTAGCCACAATGGCGCGATTTCATTTGCTCCACTAGCCTATGATTGCAAGAAGTGGCAAGCTTTGGGCGCCGAGGGCTGGACACACGCAGAAATGCTGCGTCTAATGCACAAGCTGCGCAACAATATAATACCGGTCGATGAACGCCATCGCAGTCAGTTAGTCAAGGACTGGTTGAAGACCTGCTCCGAATTGTTTGGAGTACCCTACATCGACGATTTCAACCGCGAGATAGAGGAGCGCGGCAATCTCACGGAGGGATGTGGCTTCCTCAGTATCGCCTACACACCGGAGAATAATCATCGGAGTAGTGCAAGTGTCGCTTACATCCACCCAATTCTTCGTGGCGAAATCAAGCGGCCGAACATGACCATCCTACAGAACACATGGGTTTCGCGAATCCTGTTCCAAGGAACCACTGCTACAGGTGTCATCGCAACAACCAAAGTTGGGCATGAGTACTCGCTTGTCGCAAGAGCTGAAATCGTGCTGTGTGCTGGGGCTATCGATACTCCACGTCTGATGCTGCTTTCCGGCCTTGGCCCGCGCCAACAGTTGGCCTCCCATCAGATACCCCTTGTGCATGATATACCCGGTGTTGGAGAGAATCTACAAGACCACGCCGAAACAATGTATATGTGGGAGTTGAACGAGCCTGTCCCTCCCGAACAGGTGTCCATGGGGTCCGAGGGTGTCATGGTGTTACGGCGTGAGGAGATCAACGCTCGCGGTGATGATAACGACGTTATGGACACTCTCTTCCACATGTTCACCGTTCCTTTTGACACCTATACCAAGCCTATGGGCTATGAAACGCCCAAAAACGCCTTTTGCGTTATTCCGTATACACCCCGACCTGCCTCGGTTGGCCGTCTATGGCTCAAGTCAGCCAATCCAAAGGATAAGCCGATCCTTGACCAGCGCTATTTTAGTGATCCGGAGGGATATGACAAGGCTAGCAACCTCTTCATGCTAAAGATGGCGCGCCGTATGGCCCAGTCTGAACCCTTTAAAAAGTATATCAAGCGTGAAATTGCCCCTGGATCTCACATTGTCTCCGACGAGGACCTTTGTGAATATGGTCGGAAGGTCCACAATACCGTCTACCACCCATGTGGCACTGCAAAGATGGGAAATGTTCAGACCGATCGTATGGCGGTTGTTGATCCATCTCTTAAGGTGAGGGGAGTCCAACATCTTCGCGTTGCGGATGCCAGTGTATTCCCTTGCATGACTTCGATCAATCCTATGGTCACCGTTTTGGCGATTGGTGAACGAGCTGCCGAGCTCATCATCAAGGATGCTTGCCGACCGGAACGAGCTGTACTATGATTACTGTCTGATTGTCACTTATTTGTTGCATTTAATTGAGTAAAGTCTGTGTTTAACCAAGCTTTCTAGCGAGTTTTGACGTTGTGAACACATAAGTGATCCATATGTTGCTTCATGATACATATATCCACAACCCAAAGGTAATTCTAGCCATGTAAGTGTGGCCTGTTCATCCAGTCTTTCCTTCTACAGTAGCATCTATTGCAGATATAACGTGATCTTGCTGGGAAAAATCCGAGACTGGGAAACATTAAAGTGAAATCAGCCTCAGAATCAAGAGTTAATTATCGTGTACATTCGTCAATTTAGTAAATAGAGTTGAGGCACATAGAGAAGATCAACCAAGGCTTAACCTCCACCCTCGTAGGAGCATGATGTGTACCCATGACATGGTAATTTCAAGGTCACGGGCTTGCCAAACATCTTGCAGGATGTCAATCGCCATAAAGTTACCAGGTAAGCGGTTGATTGAATACAAAGCTCTAAATCGGTTAACTACCATATCACGTTCCCGTTGATCATCTGTCGTAAGCTCTGATCCTGCAGTCAGAAGTGAAATTGACTGCAAATTGGTATTCCAGTTATTGGTGGGGATGAGACTCAAGTCTCTGACTGTCTGTAGAGCGTATTGCCGGATGACCTTCTCCGTTTCAATATACTCGACAGGCGTGTAATTATCCACGTCGAAATATTCCCCAGTTCGATCGCCAGTTCGTCCACAGATTCGGTACAGGTTGATCAGGCCATGGTTTCGGAAAGAATTACCCAGCAGAATGAGATCAGGATCTTTGGTGGTTGGTTGCCACGCCAGCAACCGTGCTTCGAATTCTTCCTCTAGCGCAGTGTCTCTGATGCCAAAATCAATGAATGACCTGCAGTACCGCCCTAGGCTTGCTAGAGTATACATGATCTCAGCTGAGTAGCCCATAATTGGGTGAAAGTCCCCTGCAATCTTTGCCACTGCTTCTGGAATCGACAAACTGATTGTGAATCGTTGATTCGGTTCAAAAAGAAATGAGCACGCCATATCCCAGTATAAATATGTACCAAGAGCCAAATGTGCGAATTTGCGGTCCATATTTGTCCATGAATGTATAATCAGCTCAATTAAAGCCCTTGCCCCATTTAGGTGCTCATACCCGAATTGGGAAGACGAGGGGTCGATCCAAGGGGTGCTGATTCCAAGCATAAAGATACTCAGAAACGTGATTGGATGTGGCTGTTGACGTCCACTCAGCTCCTTTTGCAGAAGCAACAGCGCTTTACCTCGCTCCGCAAGACACGTCTCGAGGCACTCCTTCTTGAAAAACTGTTCATGGGCAGCACTGATGCTCAGAATTGTTGGCATGAGAGACGGGGAAATGTGTAGATATTCAAGGATTGGCAACGAGAAAGGGTTGGATTCAGGGTCCAAAACCATGATCTGGCTGGCTTTCTCACACCAGTGCCTGAGTAGGCGCATTTGTGAAGGCGAGGTGATTCCGCTCGAGATCAACGGAGGGATCTCCAACTGCCATTGTGGAAACGAGTTTTTAGATTCGCATACCGTGCCTCGTTTCTGGCATCGGAGACAAACGGGGAATGTCTCATCGCATTTGACACGTCGTCTCTTACACTCCTTGCAGCCGGAACGACTTCTCTGGGGCGGAGCGCCTATTTCAGAGCATTGGCTACACTTTTCACAGGATATTGGTTTGTGGACAGGCACATTCTTGGTTGGGGCGAATCGGACGTTGAATCTGCGTGGCATTTCGCGGCAGTGCGACAGTTCGAGGGGAAGTGGGAGTCTGAGGCTGAGAATGCCTGCACACTAATTCACTCGTTGAAAAGTACAGCTTCGTTGTGGAATCCTCTACAATTGTGAAGATAACTGCATTCCTCATTAGAAATTAAAGCGCTTAGCTCGGGGATATCGATCAGTCACTGCGCATGACCTTGACAGCAAATAGGCTGTGTCCACCACGTCCGATACGTAAATCGAAATCCCTATCTGGCCTAGTGCGCTCCGTACCATTGATTTGATACAATATCCGGGTCTAGCTTGAGTAGAGCCATACCTCGTCTATGCTTGAATGGAAATGCAGAGGAAGAGGCCGTCGGAGCGATAAGAAACTACTCTGGAGCCCCGAGCCCCACCTCTCGCTCTCAGGCCGAAATAGGCAACATTAGGCCAGTCCCCGCGATTTGTTAATGAAGGATTGGTGGCAAATTACCTAGTTAGGATAACGTCGGGGGAAATTATTGATTTTACTGAGTGCTAGCGTATAGGATCTCGGGCAGTTTCGTAGCCATGCGGAAGGAAACTAAACCACCTGTGATACTGGGTGTTTCTGGTCGGATCCGCCCTCAACTTTCCAGATGAGGAGCGGACGCGATGATGAGGCCGAGCATGGCGGATATTATTCATATTGACTGTTGTTATAAAATGAGAGATGGTGTGGGATCTAGATACTCCCCTCGAACCGTCAGTCCACTTTCGCAATATATTTCCGATCGCACTTCGCTCTTGTCTAGCACCTGAGACATGTCGGAAACCATCAATGTCGACGCGTTCGTCGTCGGCGCAGGTGTGGGAGGAATTTACTCCACGTACCGCCTGTCACGTATGGGGCTGTCTGTCAAATGCGTGGACGTTGCCAGCGACGTTGGTGGCACCTGGTATTGGAATCGATATCCGGGTGCTATGAGTGATACCGAAAGCTACCTGTACCGCTATTCATGGGATAAGGAAGATTTGCAAACCTACCCCTGGACTCATCACTATGTTTACCAACCGGAGATTTTGAAGTACCTCCAGCATGTCGTCGAGAAACATGATCTCCGGAAATACATGAAGTTCGAGACCGAAATGACATCAGCGACATGGAATGAGGACACTCAGAGATGGGTGGTGACCTGCTCCGGCTCCGAAGAGTTGAACATTAGCGCTCGCTATTTGGTCAACTCGCTTGGATTGCTCTCCAAGGTCCATTACCCCGATATCTGTGGTCTTTCGTCTTTCGCCGGTGACCTGATCCATACGGCGCGATGGCCAGAAGACTTGAATCTCGAAGGAAAAAGGGTCGGCATTATTGGGAATGGATCTACAGGAACACAAGTTATGACAGCAATTGCTCCAATCGTTGGAAGTCTAACGTCTTTCCAACGGCACCCTCAATACTCAGTTCCGAGTGGCCAACGGCCCGCCACAAAAGAATATCGCGACAAGATCAATGCTACTTACCCACAAATCTGGGATAATGTCTGGTCCTCAAATGTTGGTTTTGGTGTGGTTGAATCCAAACGCAAGACCATGGATGCTAGCCCTGAGGAGCGGCAGAAAGCTTTCCAAGAGGTCTGGGAGCAAGGTAATGGCTTCCGTTTTATGTTCAGCGCTTTTGGGGACATTACCACCAACAAGGATGCCAACGAAGAGGCATGCAACTTCATCCGTGGGAAAATTGATGAAATGGTGAAAGATCCCCGCAAGGCAGCAATCCTGAAGCCAAAGGACCTATACGCCCGTCGACCCCTTTGTGACACCGGCTACTATCAGATTTTCGATCGCGAGAATGTTGACGTGATCGATCTCAAGGAAACGCCGATTGAGAAGATAGTTCCGGAAGGCATTCAGACAAGTGATGGAACAACCCATCATCTCGACGCGCTAATTTTTGCTACTGGATTTGACGCCATTGAAGGCAATTACATGCGGGTCAAGATTACAGGACGGAATGGAAAGACGATCCAAGAGCATTGGAAGAACGGCCCTAAGGCTTTTGGTAGTATCGCCTGCGCAGGTTTCCCCAACATGTTCGTTGTTGCTGGTCCTCAAGGTCCATTCGCCAATTTCCCACCTGTCATTGAAAGTGAAATCAATTTCATCATGTCATGCATTGAATACGCCGAAGAAAATATTGTCGCGGCTCAGGTCGAAAAACCAAATGTGGTTGTCAATGGCACTGTGAACGGCACTGTCAATGGTACTGTGAATGGTACTGTGAATGGCACTGTGAATGGCACTGTCAATGGTACTGCCAATGGTGCCATGAAGACGACAAATGAATCTTACCTGAGGAAAGGGAAGCCAAAGATTATGGAGGTGTCCGATGAAGCAGAAACAGCATGGATCGACTTGTGCAACCGATTGGTTGAAGGGTCATTGTTCACTTCGACGGCAAGCTGGATCTTTGGTCAAAATATTCCCGGGCGGAAGCCAAATACGAACTTCTATTTTGGGGGTCTTGAAAGCTACTTGGAGTGGGTGAAATCTCAAACTTCCAATGGTTTCCCTGGTTTTCTCAGATGATAAATACAATTAGTAGTCAATTGAATCAACCTTTTATCTTTCTGTATAGTTCACTTTGGTAATGAGCATAAGTTATCACAATGTGAGTCCTTTCTAGTAAGAATTTCTACTCAGAACACCAAACTTATGGAGGGAGGGGTGGTGAGGCTATTCGAAGATGGGGCTAGATATAGATGTTAGAGTCGTTCCAGTCATCAAGATTATCAACCATGTACTCCGTGGTCTCTAGCTCACCATAATAGTTATATCCTAGTTAGTGGAGAAGTACCTCCCCTCTGGGACGGCTCGGCGCATGTGGATTGTCATACATACCTTTCTTTTGGGGCAATTCAATGCGATTGATTAGTCCAAGAGCTGCCTGAAAGAAGTTTTCATTGGTCCGTCAGAGAAGTTCGGATGTCTGCTGGATGTGGCAAGAAAAGGTGGGTCAATAGCTTGATAGCGGGGTCTATTTCATTGCCCTTTCTCTATATAATGCTTGCATATCCAAGGCATGGCCCAGAGTCCGTACCAGCCGTTGCATATATTTATTCCTTCCTGCCTCATCTCTAAAAATCCTTGAAAGTCCGCATCCCGCTCTGAGTTCCTACAAATATCCTCAGCCCGTAGCTAACAACTGTCTGAACAGGAATGGCACCGGCAATTCCCAACACCACAGGATCAGAATCGCCAGTCGATGTCCCTTATGGGCCGTACACCAGTTTCCCTTGGGAACCTCTGCCCGAGTACGGTGGGGGAGAAATCTGTCATGTATCGTTCGGCCGATGGAAAAGTCGTTGCAGCAGCAGCGAAGGAAACAGGAACTGCAACATTGACCTATCCCTGTGATGAATTCTTTTATGTCACCGATGGATGGGTCAAACTCAACGTTCATGGTGGGGACCACTTTGTCCTGAACAAGGGGGAATTCGTGTACTTGAAGAAGGGGACGACCGTTGATTTCACATTTGGCCCTGGATTCATGAACGTCGCGGTTTTCATCGATAATGAACCTGTGACCCTTCTCTAAGAATTAAGTTATAGTATTAAAGGCTATCGTTCGGTTATAATTTGCAAAGTGTCTACTGCATACGTGCATGCTTTATTTCCATGTAGCTTTTACGAATCCTGTTGTATTCACAAATGACAAATGTGTGTGTGATTGAAGACGTGACATGGTACTAAACTAGAATCCTTAAAAGGCTATATTTAGGAAATGGTAGGTTTATTACTCAGTTGAGTGTATCAGAAGATACAAAGAAATGGACCTAAGGGAACATCAAAAAACTGCCAAGGACTATGTTTGGGATTTTTAATATATCCGGCTAGTAATATGGGCAATACACTTATTAGTATTAAGCTTTCCAAATACGAACTTGGGGCGTGGCGGGAGAGAGAGAGAAAGGTTGAATGTATAAGAAGTGACCAAGCTGACTACCTATTTCTATACTACCCAGGTAGAACAGACAAACTAAAACAGCCTGCAAAACAATGTAGAGCCTCGAGAATCGGCGCCAGAGCATTTCATCTTCCATCATTGAAACACATGTGGTGTTGACCGAGTACTGAAATTCAATTGTCGCCGGCATAAGGTGCTGGATGAAAATTAATTTCCAATCGATGGCCTTTCGGTCCTGCAAGGTAAAAGTCGAGCAGCTCCATATCGCCGTGTGCATGGATAGACGTAGTATAATGAGCATAGACAGCAGCAACCATATATTTCATCGCTACATAGCCAATATTGGTTAACATGGTCCTCGATTTCAGATCCCAAAGACTTACAATAATATGCAAAATTGGAACCGATACACATTCTTGGGCCGCTACTGAATGCCCAAAACCATCGCTTCATATTTGCGAGCTCGTCAGGTGTAGCATCAAGCCAACGCTGGGGCTTCCATTTGGAGGGTTCCGGGAAAATTTCAGGGGTTCGATGAAGTATGTATGCATATGACTGAACAATGGTGCCTGCGGGGATATCAGAGTATCCTCCAAGGGAGCAAGTTTTCGGAACCACTCTAGGCTGTCCGCCAGGTACTGCTGGCCAGAGACGAAGTGTCTCCATAATTATCGCGTTGAGAATTGGGAGTGTGTCAATATCTTTCGGCGCGGCAATGTCATCGGCTTCAACCTTTCTTTTCAAGTAATCTTGTTGTGGAAGCTTTACGCCACGCAGCTCCTCGCGAAGTTTTGTCTGCCACTCGGGATTCCGGCACATTTCATAGAATAGATATGTTTCGGTGTTGCCGCTAGTCTCAAATGCAGCCGAGCTGTGGGCAAACATGTCGCTTGCGATCTGCATCCTTTGTGGATATGCATTTTTGGTACCATTGGGTTTGCTCATTGCCTGGAGAGCTTGTTGGAAGATAACAGGCTGGTCATCACTATGAATGGGCTCAGATCTTGCAAGGAGCTGTTGGGCACTGTCGCATTTTTGGAGATTCCAGTCTTCGGCAGCAGCAAATTTCGTGTCAACAGATCGAGGAATCAAATATAGTCCAATGTTGCGAAGGAAATTTGCAAGCTTTGGAAAGTAGTACTGCCAAAAGAGAAACGGATAAGGTGCGAAAAAACCGTCTAGGTATAGCTTCCGCTCCTCGTGATCCTCTAGGAAATTGCTACCCAAGGAACGGCCGAATTGAAATTGAACGAAAGTATCCATTGAGTATGAATAATTCAATCCAAGTACCTCGACAGGCTTGCCTTCATGAGAGGCCTTTCGAATGATAGGCAGATATCTCCCAAATAAGACATCGCGAGTGGCTGCACGTGCTGCCGGAGACGACATGATGAAAGATTTGGAGAAAGTGTTGGAGATCATTCTTTTGCGGCCGGAATGTAGCGCATTGTCCTCGAATGTGAAAATGTTCTCCGTGCTGTTTATGATAATTAGCTTGGTTCTTCCACATTTGAGACCTTCCATCGTCTTGCGTTGATTTGCCTTCGTTCTATGTACTTACTTGTAAATAGCAAAACCATTGAAGTAGAAAGCAGGTTTAGGAAAACCACCTTGATATATCTTTTTCACTCCATCATCAAAAGTGTTGATACTGAGAAGGTTTGGCCCAAGAAGAATAGAGGGTCCCAGCTTCATGTGCTTGTCATAAACCGTGCGGTTCTCCTGATTGGTCCATTTCAACCAGTATATCCAGATAGAGCAGAACCGACACGACCAGTGAGCCGCGGGAACTTTGGAAAGAGGCGAAAGATGGACTGGATATATGAGGTACTTGTAAAAGATGACACCAATAATTCCGAGAAGAGGCAGAAATGAAATATGAAGCTGCATCTTGGAAATCTGACCAGCTAGTCTTGAGGAAAAACATCGCTCAGAGTGCATAGGTGTGTGAAGTGTTATATATTTTCTAATGAATGGTAGGACACTATCCAACATGAAAATTCTATACCTCGTTTCGCTGTTCCTGTCATGTTGAGAAGCGGAGCCAGGATGAAGCCTATAATGGTATCGTGTCGAGGGAAAACGAGGAAGGTATTTTCTCCTGCCGAGGTCAAATTTAGAAAGAAAAAGCCCACCCATGAACAATTAGCATTTTTCCATAGTAAAAACTAGTAACGAAGTCATGCAGACCGGGTTAGGACGTGTCCAATATTCTCTCCGTATTTCGTATCTACGCTTGTGGGGCACCACTTTCCCGATTAGGCCGCTAAGCGGGCGTGGACGCGGTAATGGCCCGCGTGATGAGAAGTCCTTCGGGTCTAGTCTCAAAGAAACAAATCAATAAGACAGTTGATAAATTGATACCCCAGGCTGATATTGGAGGTTTTGAGCAGAATTCATTGAAATACTTTGGAAAAAAAAAGGGCTGTTGGTAGTTCAAAGATTGAGAATTGCCACAGAGGCTGAAAAATATATCGTTGAGATATCCAACAATGTTACAGTCATTTGTTTAAACTACAAAACCATTGTGAAATTGTAGAACGTAGACTCGAGTAGTACAACACATGTCTTATAGCCTCGCGTTCAGATTGACGTGAACAGACTTCGTAATAGTGAACGCCTCGATGCCTTCCTCACCCATTTCCCGCCCGAACCCTGATTGTTTGTATCCACCAAATGGCACGCGCACATCATCGTCATTGCTACTGTTGATCCAGATTGCTGTAAAGAGAAAAAGAGAAAAAAATGCGTTAGGACTGCCAAAGAGTCAAAAAGGAACGGAAGAAGACTCACTGCCGGACTGGATTCTCTTTGATACCCTCAAAGCACGTGAGATGTCCTTTGTGAAGATGGATGCACCCAACCCAAAGACCGTGCTGTTCGCGCGTTCGATAGCCTCTGCCTCTTCGCGGAAAGGTGCAATAACCACGAAAGGACCAAAAACCTCATCCTGCACAATGGTCATACTGTCTGTTACGTCCGCGAATACGGTTGGGGCGACGTAAAATCCCTTGCCTCTAACATTCTTGAATGCCGTTCCACCACACACTAACCGTGCCCCTTCCCGCTTTCCAGTCTCCATATAAGATAGAACTCGGTCAAACTGATCCTTGGTGACCTGTGGGCCTTGGAAGGTGTCTGAATGGAAAGGGTCGCCGACCTTGGAGATTTTCTCCACCTCTGCTTTGAACTGTTTGACAAAGGCTTCGTAGATATCCGCGTGTACAAGTATGCGACTTGTGGCTGAACAAACTTGTCCCTGGTTGGACATGATGCCTCGGTGACCCCAACGCACCGCCTGTTCTATGTCTGCATCTGGGAAGACCAGCATTGGCGATTTTCCACCTGTCTCCAAGGTGACTCTCTTGAGTGTACCGGCAGCGCTCTTCATAATTTGTTTGCCAGTGGGCGTAGACCCAGTGAATGTAATCATATCAATGTCGGGATGAGTTGCTATAGCAGAGCCAACATCCCTACCGGTACCATTGAGGACATTCACCACTCCAGCCGGGATCCCAGCTTCCTTGACAAGATTTGCAAAGTAGAGAGCTGAAAGGGGGGTTTGTTCGGCCACTTTGACGACTAGTGTGTTGCCCGACGCTAGGGCCGGAGCAACCTTGGTCACCATATTTACAAGAGGAAAGTTCCAAGGGATAATGGCACCACAAACTCCAATTGGCTCACGCATCACATATGCCAATTTATCTGGATTTGGGTCGATAACCTTTCCATGGATTTTATCAGACCAGCCAGCATAATAGCGCAGTAGACTGATGGCCCCCAAAACATCTTCGTTACGGGCGGCATGGAAGGTCTTGCCTGTAATAAAACATCATCAGAATACACGTTAGACGTGGAGAGAAAACGCGCAGAATGGAAGGATCTCGTACCATTATCCCAGGCATCGATGGTGGCCAGTACATCTGCATGTTGCTCGACCAAACCAGCAAGCTTGTATAATAGCTCACCACGCACAGATGTGTCCAGCGATTGCCACTCTCCGTTGAATGCCCGACGAGCAGCCTCAACGGCCATGTCGACATCCTTCGTGTCTGCTGCATGCACTGTGCAGATTTCCTCTTCATTTCTATTATCCGCACAGAAGGTTAGTTGTGTAGAGCCAAATGTAAATCTAAACTCACGCAGGGCTTATAGTCGAAATCACCGCCCCCTTCGAGGATGGCCTCCATTCATTGTCGATGAAAAGGCCCAGAGGTTGCTTGAATTTTAAGCCGTTGGGCGCGATAAGATAAACATGCAAGTCAGACATAGCGGCCAGATTCAGTAACAGAAATGCAGGCAAATTATTGAGAGAAAACAGGAAGCAGGATAGAGAACCAAGCCCCTGCTGTAATAGAAGTCTCAGCTAGGCCCTGGGAAGGTCCTTGTCACTTCTGTATATAATAAAACAAGATAAGAATGTTATTCGGCAAGGCTGAATGAAATGTAACCTAACATAATTTTATATTAAATGGATTACGAGAGTGAAGAACTCAAAAAGTCATGTGTAGCATCTCGGTATGCATCTTCTTCTATTTCGCTTCCTGTCCCGATTAGGGAACTGGATTGTGGTCTCCACACGAACCGAGTACCCGCGCCGCTAAATAATAGTTTAACCCACTGTCCATGGCTCGGATTACCCGATAAAGAACATAGGCGATCACCAATAATTAATACAAGGATATCGCTCCATGAAGCTAGATAACGGAAGCTTTTCGCAGATACTTCTTTCTCATCATTCACCGCATACCGCAGCCAATTTCACGGATTGACGCATTGTGATAGTCAATTCCGTAATGCAATCCCAGTTCCCACATCCAAATGGCACAGTGCCTTTCTGGCACCTTGAGTCCCAGGAGCTTCACAACTTCCGGTCCACGCCAGAGCTTCCCGACGAAAGCGACATAGTTATCATAGGTGGAGGGTATAGTGCTGCTGCACTAGTCACACATATTCAGAAACAATATCCCAATCACCCGTCGATTTTGGTTCTCGAAGCTCGTCAGCTATGCTCCGGGGCATCTGGGCGAAACGGTAGTGGCCTTTCTGTTCACTTACGCAGACAAATCCCTGACAGAATACTTAAAACATCTAGGTGGCCACATTAAACCCGATCCATACCTTCACGCCTCTGAGATTGCTGCCCAGTATGGACTCGCTGCAGGCGCGGAAGTCGCCGATTTTGAAGTCGCAAACTTGAATGCCGCTAAAGAGTACATTGAACGGGAAGGTGTCGACTGCGATTTTGTCGTGACTAGAGCATGCGATGTTCACTTTTCTAGCAGTCAGGATGCGAGGATAAAAAAGCGCTTGCGTAATCTCAAAGCTGCGGGAGTTGCTGCAGCGCAAACGGTGTCTGAAGTGGGCGAAGACAATGCTGAAATTGTGTGTGAATTTCCCTTTACATCCCACGGCAGTCTCAGGATCAACGACTTGCAGCCATCTGACTTGAGTTCAATATTAGGTATCAGGTGTAAAGGGGGCTAAAGGATGCATCAGCTATACCGCTGCACATCTATGGCCGTACAAATTGATCCACCACATGTTCACCATGGCGCTGAAACATGGAGGTCTCAACCTCCAGACAAATACCTGTGCGACTTCTGTCCTGCCCGCTACCGACTCTCAAAGCAGCTGGGTGATCCAGACCAACCGGGGCTCTGTTAAAGCCGGAAAGGTTATAGTTGCCTCGAATAGTTACACCCCAGCTTTATTGCCTGAGTATCGAGAGCAAATCATCCCGTACCGCGCCGTGAGCTGCCGCATCAAGACACCTGGCCCAGCACCACTTATTGTCAACACCTACGCCCTCCGATTCAAGGACTGGGATTTTGACTATCTCATTCCCCGACCTGATGGTAGCATTGTTGTGGGCGGGGCTCGCTCAGCCTACTTTCGCAAGAAGGATCTGTGGTACAATAACACAGACGATTCTGAGGTGATCGAAGAGACACGAAATTACTTTGACGGATACATGCAACGGAACTTCCGTGGGTGGGAGAATAGCGGTGCAAAGGTCTCGGAAATATGGACTGGCAGTAAGTATTATTGATGATTGATCTACAAGTCGATTGGACTGACACATCACACTTTTAGTCATGGGATATTCTCGTGACAAACTCCCAAGGCTGGGACCTATACCAGGCAAGCGAGGGATGTTCATTATGGCTGGGTGGACGGGCCACGGTATGCCTCAGATATTCCTGGCAGCCAAGGGAATGGCAGACATGGTAGTAAAAGATGTACCTTACTCCGGAACTGGTTTGCCTAGGGTTTTTGAAGAGACTGCAGATCGCTTACAGAACGCACCGAACAAAGTGCTGGAGTCCTGGTACCAGGCTACTCAATTCCCGCGGCTATAATAACTCATTGGTAAACATACGCTTGGTATACCGATTATTATTTATTTACTATTTATTTGTGAGGATAAAATAGAAGATCTAGGCATCTCATCTTTTACCAAGAGTACAGACATAAATTTTCGGTCCTTCTAAGAATCACTCATGAGGTTCTATCTATCCCTCGACGAGTAAGATAGGGATCAAGCGTCTTTAATTGACCTATAATATCGAATGTTGTCGCCGAGGCGTGCAAAATTAGAAAACTGAGCCTCAAGAAATCATCACTTTGAGAAAGAAGGGATGGGAGACCGGCTCCGTGCCTGAAAGCTTCAATCATATGCTAGCAGAGGGTTGGTGGATGAAGGCGTGCGAAATCTCCTGATAGAAGCGGTATCTCAGCGGGATTCCTAGCGGAAGTTTTGGAAGAACATCTCGGATACGTGTTTATGCTTAGAGAAACCTACTTCGGTCGCTCTGCTCCAAGTTGAGCCCTCGACCAACCTCAACCCATGATATCGCTGACCGGGATTTGTATTGTTATAGGACCTAAATACAGTCATTTTTAGTATTGACCTGTCACATGCGTTAAAGTGTTTAATTCCTAACATGTCTACAGTATTTAAGCTCATGCCGATTGATATCGTACTTATAACCCCCAGAACCTTCAGGCTAACATCGGTTTAGCCAAGATCCGTGCATTAGCAACATTGAACGGAGGGAGGTCTGCACCATCGATGTCAGGAAATCCGTAAAGAGCCATTGCCTCCGAGTCCGCTTCTAGATCGCGTTCCCATTTTGCTACACTGATCTCAAATGCCTTCAAGTTGTCCTCCTTTGTTAGATCAATTGGTGCTCTGTCATTGCCAATCTGCCGCATCTGCACCCCAGCCACCACCTCTGTCATACCGTAATCATATTGGCTTAAACCGGCATTGATGGCACCAGACCGTATTCTTCCAGACAAGATATCTGATGCCAAGTGTGGCTCTGCACAAAGTGTTCTGGCAAGCCCAACCCCATCCACAGTCTCCAAAGCTGTTTCCATGGCAGCGACTGTGAGGAAGCCACCGGTGACGTAGACTTTAGTCTTAGCAAGTACGGGCACTATAGCCTCAGCGAACTCCAGAAAGAATGCCTCCCGTTTCTTAGTGGAGTCACGCTTGTGTTCAAATGCCGTGTCTTCGTAGGTGCCGCCGGACAACTCGACAAAGTCGAAGTGAGCTTCATGCTCCAGTAATTGACATAGCTCCCGACATTCTTCTGGTGAAAACCCCTTATCTTGGAATTCAACCGAGTTTAGTTTGATGGCTAGGATGAAGCCAGAGGATACTGGGATTTTTCGGCGAATTGATTGGGCAATTTCGATGATAATGCGAGCCCGGTTTCGTAGCAAGCCACCGTAAATATCCGTCCGCTGATTGGTTTGTTGAGAGAGAAACTGAGCCAGGAGGTAGCCATGGGCACCGTGGATCTGAATTCCATCAAACCCAGCTTTGAAAAGGAATTCCGCCGAGTGAGTAAACGCGTTGATAATATTCTGAATTTGATCTAACGATGCCGCGTGCGGTTTACCGAATTTCATTCCCCATATCTCCCGGTCGAGGTGAACATCCGATGCTGACACAGGGTTTGGAGAAAGCTTGATGTTCACTTGGCGACCAGGGTGAGACATCTGGCCTAAGATAAGGCTCCCATGTGCCTTTGAAGCAGTAGCCAGCGCCTTGAAGCGTTCAAATCGGGGACCAGAGAATGGGGCATCAGCAGGAATTGTTGCATTCCCGGGAGCCTCAAGGTTGATATTGTCCACCATGATATTACCAGTCAGGATAACGCCAACAGAGCTTTCCCCCCATCTTTTGTAAAGATTGACGAGTTCTAGGGACGGGATACCTCTACTATCACTATCCACAGGAGACCACGATGACATGCGCTCTGTCATAGCGGCCTTCATTAGACGGTTCTGCGCGATACGTTGGGAGAAGTGAAATTGCGAAGGTTCTCGCAACCGCACTGGGTCCACCTCACGAGCACCATGGCGAGGGATCATCGTTGCGAAGATAAAAAAACACGGAGATCGGTGTAGAGGGGTAGAGCAGATTCGAACAAAGTTTTCAATTTGACAGTAGAAAGAAGGTCTTTTCAAATCCCCATGGAAAGATGAACGATGACTTGGGACTCGAGATTAAAGATTAGGAGTAGATACAGCTTACAAATTGTGTTAAATGTAGCTAGGTAAGCCCGCGTATTTTCCTAAAGCGGAAAGGCCCGAGAATAGCATTACCCAATTCAAGTGTTTTGAGGAAAACGATGGTCGAGATATACTCCGCGCTAGTTTCCTCGCCAAGAAGCCAAAAGAGGAAGGTCGGGGTAGTAGCGGCACTAATGCAAAATCCACCGGTGATAAAATATCTCTCGGAAATCGGCGCAGTTACCCAATCTAAAGTGAAGTAAGGCGAGTGTTACGTTCCACATCTGAAATCGCCGGAGTCTGTGGACGGGCTTCTTGCTTTGTTTGGCATTTTGGCGATCTCCCAAACGTCAACGCATTTCTTGACTGTGTTCTAGCACTGAAGTGAATATGAAATTTCCGGAAACTCGGGTGTTAATCATCCACTTGACAGAATGTTTCGCCTTCAGCTGATACAAAAACAGGCATGAACTTCTCGGATCTTATGTCCAGGGCTTCGTACTTCCTGTCCAAGCCGGCCTTCATCAGACTAAGTTGCACAATAAATCATGGCCGTCACGACTGAATTCCCAATCTCTTTGCGCGATCCTACTCTGTTGGATCGTCGGGGGTTGATCAACGGCGAGTGGCGGGACGCCATCAACCAGAAAACATTTCCTGTCTATGAGCCAGCTACGGGCAGTGTGCTTCACCCATGTGCCGACTTTGGACGTGAAGAGTTCGTTGAAGCGATCAATGCGGCACACATCGGCTACAAGACATTTTACAAAGATACAACAGCCAAAGACCGAGCACAGCTTCTTCGGCGATGGCACGATCTTATAATCGAGAACGTGGAAGACTGTCAGTTATAAAATCCCCCTCTTACCTCCGATTGGTAGTGGAAAGCTGAATCTTGCCATTCAACAGTGGCGATAGTTTTATCTCTGGAAAATGGGAAAACTTTGGCCGAAGCCAAAGGAGAAGTAACCTACGCGGCAACCTTCGTCGCCTGGTTTGCGGAAGAGGCAGTTCGGAACTACGGCGACGTGATTCCTTCCTCATATGCGAATTCAACCGTTCTCACTTACAAAGAACCAGTTGGGGTGTGTGGAATCATCACTCCGTGGAATTTCCCTGCCGCCATGATTACTCGTAAGATTGCTCCGGCATTTGCCGCTGGCTGTTCCGTGGTGATTAAGCCTCCAAGTGAAACACCTTTCAGTGCAATTGCACTCGCAAAGCTGGCACTGAAGGCCGGTATTCCCTCTTCAGTCATCCATGTTATCCCTACCAAGGACCGCAAGGCTTCACTAGAGCTAGCAACCAATCCGCTTGTGCGCAAGATCAGCTTCACTGGGTCAACGGCTGTTGGTAAGATGCTGACAGAACTAGCGTCGGGAACGATGAAGAAAGTCAGTATGGAGCTTGGGGGAAACGCTCCCTTTGTAGTCTTCGAGGATGCCGACCTGAACCAGGCTGTTGATGCAGCGCTGATCTGCAAATTCCGTGCATCAGGTCAAACTTGTGTGGTAAGAATATGTGCTCATTTTCCCAAAAAATACTATGTTAACTCAGTCATCGTTGAAGTGTGCGAATCGATTTTATGTGCATAAACAAGTCCTTGAGTCTTTTGCCGAGAAACTTGCCGCCAAGGTGCGGACTCTCAAGCTAGGCCGTGGTATCGACGATGGAACGACTCAAGGTCCCCTAGTCAACGCTGCAGCCGTG
Source organism: Penicillium robsamsonii (assembly GCF_028829455.1). Taxonomy (NCBI): domain Eukaryota; kingdom Fungi; phylum Ascomycota; class Eurotiomycetes; order Eurotiales; family Aspergillaceae; genus Penicillium; species Penicillium robsamsonii. The sequence continues at coordinate 5,954,312 of NW_026643219.1, read as the reverse complement.
GAAAAAGTGAAGGCCCACGTTGCGGATGCATTGGCCAAAGGCGGCCAGTTGCGCACAGGCGGGCAGGCACCTAGCCATCTATCTGGGTTCTTCTTTGAGCCAACAATCATCACTGGCGCGACGCCTGATATGGATGTCGCAACTGATGAGACCTTTGGGCCCCTGGCGGCTATTTTCCCATTCGAGAGCGAAGATGATGTGTTGACACAGGCCAATGCTAGTGAATACGGGCTGGCCGGATACTTCTTCAGCCAGAACGTGAGTCGAATTTTCCGCTTCGCGCGTCAGCTGGAATGTGGCATGATCGGTGTCAATACTGGTCTGATCAGCGCAGCGGAGAGTCCTTTTGGTGGCATCAAGGAAAGCGGCGTGGGCCGAGAGGGCAGTCGTTACGGCCTCAGCGAATACCAAAACATCAAGTCGGTTACTATTGGAAATTTGAGCTAAGGCTTTTGTCAGGGACGTCTATAGATAATTCATAGTCTATAGTATAGACATCTAGATGTGTTTCCTTTGAGTTCCAGTAATCTCCAGTCGAACCATCTATATTCTATCACGGACAATTTCCTGCTAAATGGGGCATTTACAGTAATTCCATTTTTTTTTTTAGGTATCAGAGATGCGGTCGTCTCACGCTATATGCCAGGACTGCCCAATAGCTAGTTGCTCCTCCTCTTTCCTCTTCTTCCTTTCCCCAATACAGTTGGTTAGTTCAATAACGCCGTATTTTATGGGAAGGCCACGTAGGAAAGATCATGCACAAAAACTGTCTTGTATTTCGAGCGAATTCGGAGAGAGAGAAGAAGAAGAGAGAAACGAAGAGAGAGATATAGAGAGAGAACCAGCTATCTGGTCCTGTCACCTATTTGTGGCGTCATGCATCCAAACTGTATTTAACGTATTTCACATACGAGCGGTGCAGTCCAAGACACATAGTAAATGCGGTAGATTATGACTTGATATCTCAATAACGGTGTTTTATAGGGGCTTTTCCTTATAAACTAATGTTTTTTGGGTGGTGTCCAGTCTCTAGGCATTCGGAAGATATTTGTGGTTTACTGATTGCGCATATATGTTTGTGGCTCTGAGCACCGTAGTTTTTAGGACCATGATAATGCAGTTTTTCGATTTATTTGAAATTGATAAATACTGTCAAAAGGTCTTATCGATGGCTATCGGGTGTCGATGGAATTAAATAACAACGTGGTTGTTGAGATATGTGAAGAAAATATCGTATTTACTATGTGTTTTGGGCTGCGCCGCTCGTTTATCTCTCCAGTGATATACTGCATTCCATTGGACTTATGTGAAAACCACTCTACTTAAAGGGTAGGTGTTAAGAGATGATGAGAAAATGGGAAATCTCCAAAACCAGGCTTGATCCGGTTTATTCCACTACTCCACTACTCCCCGCTACTCATCTCCACCAACTTGCCCGATATAGACACTAAACGAACTTCGTTTCTCCTCACGTAAAACTTGCCTTTGGCTCATTTGGACTATGCTTGGATACATAATGAATTTCTTTATATGTTCTAAATGACTGGTACGTCTAGCAACTGCTTTGTCTCTTCCTTCTTAAACCCATCCCCCTCACACCCAGTTCTTCTTCGACACTCTTTCACAACCTCTATTAAAGTATTTGACACCTGCCTGATAGTTATGGTCTCACCAAAGAAGATCGTTGTGATTGGTGGCACAGGAATGTATGGCGGCTCGGTCGCTCGTTCACTGAAAGACAATCCCGAGTTCGAAGTTGTGTTGACAACGCGCGATCCTAACTCGGCCAAAGCCCGCAAGTGTCGCGACCAGGGATATTTGTTGGTAAAGGCCGACTCCTGGAATGCTGCCGAGCTCGATTTGGTGTTGGCAGGCGCCTATGGTGTGTTTCTCAACACGGACTCAGACGATCCGAATTTCAAAAATGAGGTCGGATTGCCGGAATCCGCCATGGGCAAAATCGTGATCGACGCTGCCATCCGTCAAAGTGTGAAATACTTCGTTTTCTCAGGACTTCCACAGTCTAGCCGCCTTACGAATGGAGAAGTGTCCATCTTGTCCTTCGACAACAAGAACGCCATTGCCAACTACGGACGTAAGGCTGGGTTCGAGGCCTTTGTTGAGGTCAATGCTGGCTGGGCTATGGATATTTTCTTCATGGAGACGTACGCGAATGCATTCGGCGGATTCGCGACTATTCCAGACTCAGAAGGCTTTCTCAGTTTGAAAGTCTTCCCTATGAGCAATGACTCGGAGTTGATTCCATGGACCTCCGTGAGAGACGATTACGGCGATGCTGTACATGCTGTTTTCTTGGAACCGTCAAAACACGCCAATCGCATTATCTGGGCCATATCCGAGGCAGCCAGCTTTCAAGATGTGGCTGATACCTACAACCGATTGACCGGTACACAGGTAGCGAGATTTGTACCGCAAACCGAGCCCCTCAAGGCTAGCACCCCCGGCAAAACCAAGGAAGTCAACGGACTGCGAAACTATTGCCACTACGTGCAAGGGAGATACTGCAACAATCAGATTACTGATAATCATTTGCTCGGAGAGATGAGAGAGCTCAAAGCGCTCGCAACAAAGGCGCGAGGAAAGGGACATGCGTCCACACAGTCTATCGACGGCTTTCTACGCGACAACGCCCCCGTCAAATTGCAACTATCCGCGTCGAAAATTTGATTATCATGGAAGGCCAACGAAGTGAAAAAACTGCGAAGAAAACCAAAAACAGTATTCTGTTGAGGCGGGCTTGGTAGGCAGGTGGTTAAAATGGGTGCCTAGAGGATTAATTAGGCCAGTAGTTAGTTAACTAGTTATTGTGTTTGTAACTAGCTAGTTCTAAACTTGCCACTTCCAATTTTCAACTTTTCTCTCACTCTAACTATTTATCTAGTAGAACTCACGCTTAGTTTTCTAACGCAGAGCTTTGAAAAATATTATAAAAAGACGAGTCGTGGCGACGACCATGTTCAGCATGTTCAGTCAACAGCGCATGGACCAATATTATGGCGACACATGCATGAGTAAATGGCCAAGACTACTCCGCATACTCAGTCCGTTACAGCGCAAAGATGGCATGTGTGCTGAAGGTTCTTGTAGGGTGTTTGATTTGCTCGGTGGAGACGCCGCCATTCGGGGCTTCGCCTCGGATCTAAAACAGGAATCTCGGTCCACCACCGGCGGGCCTCGTATGCTTGTCAAATTAGGCAAGTAAGCTATCCCTCCTTGGAAGTTTCCCTATGTCTATCAGAGAACTCACTAGAAATACCCATATTTCTAGTCATGACAGTGCCGGACAGAGCCGCCCGAGGGATACTGGCCACACATAAAGACAGCAAATTCCGCGCCGTCTAAAGTTCCTTGCACTATATGTTCAAGATGTCCAGCTTAACTCAAACTATCACTGCCCCCAATGGTGTGAGCTACCAACAGCCCACCGGTCTCTTCATTAATAACCAATGGGTCGCTTCGTCGACTGGCCAAAAGCTCCAGTCTATCAACCCAGCGTCAGTAACCCACCCTACAACCTCAATTATCCTTGAAATTGACTTATCGTGTGTACAGTACCGAAGAAGAGATTACTTCAGTCCAGGCCGCCACGGCGGAAGATGTTGACAAGGCGGTTCGTGCCGCTCGCGCTGCATTTGAGGGAGACGAATGGCAGAATGTTGTTGGCACTGCCCGTGGCAAGTTGATGAACAAAGTGGCCGACTTGGTTGAAAGGGATCAACATGTTCTAGCCACAATTGAGGCACTGGACAATGGAAAGCCATACTCTCAGGCCCTGGGTGACATTGAGGAGGTCTTCTCGGTTTTCCGGTATTACGGAGGCTGGGCTGACAAGGCTTATGGGCAAACTATCGAGACTAGTCGCTCCAAGTTCGCGTATACCGTGCGCGAACCCATTGGTGTTTGTGGTCAGATTATTCCGTAAGTTCTCCTTTCAACGTGTCTTTGGCACCTCGACGTGTCCAATCTGTCACCTGAACACGCACTTGCTTTCATTGATCCTTTATAAGCTAACGGGTTTATCCACCCTAATCTAGATGGAACTATCCACTTGGGATGGCATCGTGGAAGTTGGGCCCTGCACTAGCTTGCGGTAATACCGTGGTTATTAAAGCAGCAGAGCAGACCCCTCTTTCTATTCTCTATTTTGCGAACCTCCTAGTTGAAGCAGGGTTCCCACCTGGTGTGGTCAATATCATCAACGGCTATGGTCGCGAAGCTGGGTCAGCCTTGGTCCAGCATCCTGAAGTCGACAAAGTGGCATTCACCGGCAGTACACCTACAGGTAAACAGATCATGCGGATGGCCAGTGATACCATGAAAAACATCACGCTCGAGACAGGAGGGAAAAGCGCTCTCGTCATCTTCGATGACGCTCAGATCCCTAATGCAGTGAAGTGGGCACATTACGGTGTGATGGGCAACATGGGCCAAATCTGCACCGCAACATCGAGGATTTTTGTACACGATAAGATCTACGATACTTTCATTCAAAGTTTCAAAGAATACGTTGCGAAAGTTCAAGTCATTGGCTGTCCATTCGAGGGAACAACGTACCAAGGCCCCCAAGTCTCCAAGGATCAATTTGAAAAGATTCTTGAATATGGCAGAATTGCCAAGGAGGAAGGTGCCACAATCGTTGCCGGCGGCAAAGCTGCCGAAGGTCGACCCAACGGTAAAGGATACTTTGTGGAACCTACGATCGTTCGTGATGTGCAGCCGCATATGAGAATCTACAAAGAAGAGATCTTCGGGCCATTTGCGGTCTTTGTCGAATTCTCAACCGAGGCAGAAGCAATTCGGTTATCGAACGCGACGGAATATGGCCTCGCCGCTGCTGTGTGCACAAGTGATATTACGCGGGCTCACCGGGTAGCTAACAAGTTGAAAGCCGGCATGGTTTGGATTAATGCCAGCAACAATAGTGATTTCCGCGTGCCCTTTGGTGGAGTGAAGCAGAGTGGTATTGGAAGAGAATTAGGCCAGGCAGGGTTGGATTCGTACTCACAACTCAAGTCGGTTCATTTGAATCTGCAGTTGACAGAGCAGATCTAGCGTTGTGATAAATTTATCTAGTGTGGACTGAAAGAATTGAACGAACAGCATGTTTCAAATTCGTTTCCAATTGAGATATTTGCAATCCTTTTGGACTGAAAGCAAGCAAGGGTAGTAAGCACTAATAGGAAATGTGATGACTGTTTACGAGGCCCGAAGCATCTGTGCTTTATTTTCACATGTACAATTACTATAACCAAGATATAGGATAAATTGTCAGCTGACGTGGGTAAGAAGGGTCTGTCATCTCCCTTCTTTGCACTGGCCTCGGGAGAAATCGTGGGTTATCAATCAGCAGCTTGGCTCAATTCGTCGGTAGCAAGCCATGTCTTACATTTTGTAGGTGGAAGGCAGCGAGGCGTCAAGAAGGTTAAGGTGGACGGTGGACAGTGGGCCCTAGATAAAGCGCTTTTTTCCAATTTTCAATCGTTTCGTTCCCGCGCAATCGACACTTAAACCTTGATAATAACTGAGACTCATCGGTTGGCTTTTGTCCTCCGGCTGCGGCGATGGGTGTAGCTCCATGGGATCCGATTTCAGCGCCATAATTGACATCCAGGTGTTGGTTTGCAGAAGAAAGGACAGTGAATGTTTCATTTATAGTAACGTACATAATGCTCAGCCGATGATTGTCGATCTCCTTCCGAAAATAAGCTGCGTGTTTTGGGTGTCACAAAATATTGCTCGTTTTCTCCTACGCAAACTAACGGGATGAGACCCGTGCTAACATTATTTTAATAGGACAGGGGTTGCTTGTTGTAAATCACATGAAGCAAAACTTGAATATCGATAATGAGTCTTAGCCTCCGTAAGAAGAAAAAGATACTGATCGCTGCGTTAAGATGTTTAGGGGTTTAAGTCTCTGACCCCACATAACTACAAAGTATATCAATCAATCAATCAAAGTTCAATTAACCTGTTGCAGTCTAACTAGTTGCGTATGACTATGAAAGCGCTTCATCCAGCTGAAGCAAGAACCCGAGTCCAAACGCCGAGCTGGGATTAGTCCCAGAGAGCATATAGATGCTGATCGTAAAGAGTGCGGAATCAACCCATTCCTGTAGCCCGTAAACCCATAAACCCACAAACCCATACATAAAAGATATATATAAAATGACTGCCATGGAGTGCACCCTCTATCTTCCCACTTCTGACTTCTTGCTTCTTCCTTCCCACTCTATCCTTCTCATCCTTGAACCCTCCCCCTGTCTCAGTTTCAATTGATAGTGACGTTCTCCTGGCCAGTTGATCGGCATGCTCGTCTACTCTGGCTGAGTTTCTCGTTCCATAGCTTTCATTTATTGTCATTGGCTAATACCCATCGTCTTCTCTACCTAAGTTCACGGCCGCAAGGCTTTCCGGCTCGTCGTCGTCGTCCTCCGCCGTCACATATTAGAACCATTAGAGGAGACTTATACGATGCATAAAGTTAAGCACGTAGCGGGTGGCCTGCGGGTGCGAGATGATCTTATCTAGTCCATCTCCTTAATACTAACTGCCCATAGCTGTCCCTATAATTTCGCGCGCGGAATGATATATCGCGGGCCCTGTATAAGGATATGCTTTAGTGTTTATGAGCCCTTATCGCACCCACACCTATCTGTCTCCGCTACCTTGATTTTAAATAAGAAGTGTCGAAGTCCTATCCTCATTATACTGATTACATATAGATAGCAGTAGATTGGAATACTGTCACTTTTTGACCGGGGTCAGAAAAGCGAGGTTTAGAAGGCTTTATACAATAACTTAATATGCCCGTCATAGGGATTCATCATAGTTATATGTTCACATTAATACGATATAAATTAATCATACTAGATTTACCACGCTTCCTTACTTCTCTTAACCTAGGGCACCTTTAAGTGCCACCCTTATCTCCATAAGGAGGGACATGAGGACTACTCTTATCTTCGCTATCGACTAACTCACTTCGCTGTCGCTTCCGCGCACTCACCACCATAGAAGGATAAGGAAGCTGACTCGCCATTATAAACTCGTGCTTAATTAGTCCTAGACTTCGGCACAACCCGAACCCAACCCAACCTAACCCAAAATGGGGTTTTAGGTCGTATGAGAGGCCGACTATTCTTGTCGAATCTCAAGACCAATGAAATACAACCAATAGTGTCATCTGTTTTTAAATATCTCATACCATATTACGGAAGTAATTCTAAATGGGCGAATTGCCTGCCAAGTGAACGTAGACTTAGGTCATGATGATCCCTCCACATATTGGAATTTCCATAGATCTTCGCCCCCAAGTCTTTCAGATATCAGATTCCCGTTTCAATTTATGTTTCCGTCTAAGTAAGGCTCAGTATGAACCCTGATTATTCTTGTCACTGCGTATCTTGTGGGGCAGCCATCTGCGACCAGCCTCTTTGGAATGGCAGGTATCGAGTATGTGAGTTTGACCGCTATGTTATTAGTATTTTGCGCCGGACTCATCCACTATAGTATATCTGACTCGAAGCGGAGCTCAGCTATCAGATGTTTATACAACCGAGTTTGACTGGGCGATTGAGGAAGATGTTAACAATCTTGGCCCTTGGTATTTCATGCACATGAAAAGGCCCTGCAAAGCCTTGTTAATTCACGAGAGCTGCTGGGTCCTCATAATTCAACAATTTGAGCCGGAGGTAATCGATTTGGACAGGCTTTTTGAAGTCTGTAAGGATATTCCTCCTTCAGGAAGGCCAGACTACTACTGTAAGTGGACATGACAGTATTAGTGCCAGCTTCTTTAACGAACTCAGCGGGATACGGCGGGATACTCCATTTGAGGAATCGATTTTACCCTTTAAAAAGACCCATTATCAAGGGGCTTCGAAACGCCGCGAAAGAATTTCCGAAGATGCCTAGCACTCCAAGTAGCTCTAGGTCCAATAGTAGCGCGCTTCACTTTGACTGCTTTTGCATTCTCCCGATCGAGATACGAGTTCAAATCGCTACTTACCTCCCTACTGTCGACTTCCTAAGACTACGACAGTCATCCCGAGGAATGGGAGTTGTCTTTGGAATCCAATCATTCTGGAAATCAAGATTTTCAGTGGATGGAGACCGTGGGTTTCTCTACTGCCTAGCAGCAAATCCCAGAAACTACGAGAGCAAGAACTGGCGACTCATATATCGCTGTACAGCAAAAATTGATCGGTCTCATGAGCACCTGTGGGTGATGCGACGACAGTGGAGAAATAACCGATGGCTAAGAGAAAGGTATTCGATGGTCAGAGCTTCGAACGAGGAGATTGTCTCCAACCAGGAATTACTTCATGAATTATCCTGGAAGGTGGTTTTCACTGGAATTCGATGCGATAGAGATGGCAAACTAGGCAAAAAATGGAGGAAATGCCGCACTTGCCATGCAAACCATAACCTCCTTTCTCAAGTTGCACTATTAAAAAGCTCTGTCATTGGCATCGCTGTGTCTATCCTACGTGAAGAAACAGATACCTATATTACTGGCTTCGACCTTCTGAGCGCAGATCCCGAAAAGCCAAACGTAATTCTTGGGTATCGGCTACCAGGGGAATCCGTGATAATCAATCTCTACGGTGAGCAACTGATAGGATTTACGGTTATTGAGGGCGATGCTGGAATCCATGCAATACGCCCAATTTTCAATGAGACTGCCACAATCATGACCAGCTGGATAGGTTCACCAGAGGGTAGCGGGATCTGCAAGTCTACGGAACTAGTCCTTGAGCGAGGCATCAAAGCAATTTCAGGAAGATTCGATGTAAGTAAGTTCTTCCTGGCGAAATGTGGAACATTGGGTAACCTTGAGTTAGCACTGCAAGATGGTTGGTTTCTCCATAGCATAGATAGAACACAGATAGGGAGGGAATTTTGCTACGGTTGCTCATTATCAAAAAGAATCCGCAATTTGCTACCACATACTTCCCAATGAATATAAATATTAGTACAAACGAAGTTTACCGTCGACAATTAGTTGGTGAATCGGAAATGACATGATTTGATCCTGGCGAGGAACTAAATGTGCCGATGCCGAAGATCACAGAAGCTCGGTTTGCAGTGATCACTAACGAATCATCATTATTTTGTTCGTGCTCTTTTATCATATAATTACTATGTTTGTTTCTTGAGAAGCCTTTATGATTAACTACCTAGGCTGAACCCCAGCCCTCGCATCAATATACGTCAAACAAAAACTGAATGGTTTCTATGGAAGTTAAAAAACTAGTTGATTACACTCCATTTTTGTATAGAGATTTTTCAAAGTCAACGAATATAAACTACTTAAGGCGGCAATATAAGATTGAGTTACACCTCTGCCTAGCACTTATTGACTATTGAACATCTAGGTATTCATGTGAACGCATCTGCCCGTCGTCTTATTGAATAGCACAGTTGCCTAACACGTTTTCTAGGTTATTATGCAGTTATTCTATAGCTATAGACATTTGAAATAGACTACAATCTATAATTAGTATTAGTATAGTCTAGTCTCTGCACTGATGCTCTCGACAATACTTTCCCTCTAAGCTACTCCATACTCCGCCCCACTCTACACAAACACAAGCACGCTGGTCGTGTCATAAATTAAGAAATATGTCTGCATCCGTAAGTTTAGCCTTGCTGGTTTCATAATTCGATTACTAACTGGATTACCTACAGTATGCGGGCAATGAAATAATCGAACTTTACATCCAAAAGGTCAAACGTGGATGTAAAGAAGACAAGATAGACCATATGTGGACCCAGATTCTGCGTTTCTATTTTCCACTCCAAGAAGGGTATGGCATAGAGCGCGAGCCTTACACAACTGAAACCACACGCGCTCGGGCCAATATCGTGGTCACAAATGTTCGAGAAAACAGGACCAACAAAGTGTTATTTGTTGAGTGCAAGCCTTTAAAGGCTAAGATTCCAACTTTCAGACATACCGCCACGCCTTAATTAAATGATCGGATGGCATTTTAAGAAACTTCGAACTTTTTTCCATGCAATATAACACGTAACTATGTGTATCGTAACTATGTGGACCGCATGGGGAGCCGATTCCTCCCACGCTGGCTGGAAATTCCCCAAGGAAATACCAATTCCTTTCTACCACTCTTTCCACCCACTCTCTAGTGATTCTATGCTTATCTAGTCCCTGCCGCCTATACCCCCCGAAAATGAAGCAACAACATCGACGCGGTTGCAGCTTGCAGCAGTATGGCGCTCACGGGCACCAAATGTATGTGCCTCATATTATCTTCTAGTTTCAACTCTGTCCTTAATTATAGGACCCCAAAACTTTTGCCTTGTAGAGGCTAACCCAGAATAAAACCAGCGTCCCATAGTATATACATCATAGACTGGCATCTGAAGTGCCATTTGAATGGCCTCCGAAAATGGTGGCATTTGCGTGCACTCCATACAGAGTACTGCGATGTCAGGGTATTCAGCAACCAATTTGCGGGCGACTGTTACTAGTTCCGCACATATTTCCTCATGTACATATTCAAGACCTTGGCGAATATGACTTTGCAGCATACCACCTTCCGGGGGCCCCCGTATATGACACCTGGAAGTAGGGATATTCATTTTGGCGAGGTGAAGAGAACCGAGCCGTGTGTCATCAAACGTTAGGATGCCGACACTTCGTGTTGCAGGAAGCACTGCCAAGATTGAGGGAATTTGAATCAATGCAGATGTGGCGATTGGTATGGAGATACGTGTAGCGAGTCTTGAAAAGTTAGTAAGACCGAACACAAGATTTGCGACAGGATAAACATACTCCGGTTGCGCCATTGCTAGGAAACCACAACTCGTGATGATACCCACGGCTCCACGCTTCGCAAGCCTCTCGCTGGCCTCGACAAATTTGTTGATAAAGACCTCGTCATACGGCCCTGAACACACCACTTGAGCCTCGGATGAGCCATCGACTTTCTCTCGGATCAGTGGAAAGGGCCAGGTATCTTTATTGAAAGGATCCCCCGGTGGCCTGTGTAATGTGACATCAATAGAGATAAAGCCCAAGGGAGGGCGGTCATCATTAATAGTCATGCTTTCTGATATCGCTAAAGTTGGTCTTTTGGCATCAGGCCCCAGGTGATGATTTCGTAAGTTTGGATTTGAGGTTGTCGCCGGCTGTGTTGCTGCCATGAATTAATCGATTAGCAATAATCCTTGAAATCAAAATATCAGTCTCTAAGGTTATTTCACGAATAGGATTTTAGAGCTAAGCTTATCGGGACTTTCCGCTCAATGTAAGTCATCTCGGAAGATCCCGAATGCAGACGCCATCCTCCAAGCTGGGCTCGCGATAGCGATTATTTGCATCATGCGGGGTCGAGCTTGAAAAATGTTACAAATCTCTTTTTTTGAATTGCTCGTGTTCTCGGATTTTGCAACGCCATAACAATTTGCCTGGATCTTTATTTTCCTTCCATTTTCTCAAAGCAACCATGACTGTCGGAAGAAAGCCGCGTGTGGTTTCCCTCGGGGAGCCTGCATTTGTGGGCAGTGATTACCTTGCTCAGTTCAAAACCGAGTTCGACTACTCTGTTCTGTTTGCAACAAACCGCGAAGAAACCCAGACCTTGCTACCGAAGGACATCAAGGAAAATGGACCGATAGACGCGTTCATCGTTCGCATGGGTACACCGCCCTATGAGCCATTTGATGAGGACTTGCTTCAGGCACTAGCACCAGGGTGCAAGATTATCACTTCTGCTAGCGCAGGATACAACGAATTTGACGTGGACTGGATGGCTAGTCAGGAAATTGTGTTTTGCAACACTGTGAATGCCGTCGCTGAAGCTACAGCAGACATGGCTATATTTCTGATACTTGCTGTTCTGCGAAACACCACAAATGCCGAGAAAAGTGCACGCAGTGGTATGTGGAGGAAGGGCGCAAACCTGGTTCCTACCTGTGATCCATCGGGGTTGACTCTTGGAATTGTTGGCATGGGTGCTATTGGAAAGGTGAATAGTCTGAAGTCTGTCTGTCTCGAGGCATTGCTGATTTTTCTCTTCTCAGTACCTCGCCAAGAAAGCCGCTGTCTTCAACATGAAGATTAAGTACTACAATCGACATCAACTACTGGCCTCTGAAGAAACGGCCTATGGTGCAACGTACTGCCAGTCTCTGCATGATCTTCTTCGCGAATCAGATGTCGTCTCCTTGAATTGCCCTCTGAATGCGGCAACCACGAACCTAATCAGCAAGGCCGAATTCTCCGTTATGAAAGACGGTGTATTCCTCGTTAATACGGCTAGAGGAGCGGTAATCGACGAGGAATCCCTCATTGCGGCACTCGATTCAGGCAAGGTAGAACGCGCTGGACTTGACGTTTTTGTGAACGAGCCGAGCCCGAATCCCTATTTCTTACAAAGTGATAAAGTCGTTGTGCAGCCACATTTGGGTGGTTTGACCGAGAAGGCATTCCAAAAGGCTGAGAGAGAATGCTTTGAGAATATCCGCGCGTTTTTTATGACCGGAAAGGCGAACTCGCCGGTGAATATCAAAACAGAAGACCCCTGAGGGTGGTGGAACGTTTGAGTAGCTTTAGACGTGAATATATTATTGTGATTTATTCGCACATGATGTTCTTCACAAGGCCAGTAAAGGATATCTTTTGGTGGGCTATAACTTAGAGCCCAGTCAAGAACATCAATCAAGTCTCACACGCAGTTCCAGCACTTGAATAAAATCCTGCAAAGTATATTTCCAATATGAGCAGCAATAATGCGGATAACATCTTAAAGTCCCGTTCCACGGCCGCTGCTTTTTTGCTCAATCCTTTTTGATGAGCGGGGGGGACGACATCAATCAAACCCCTTGATCTGAACAAGGTGTCAATCTATAGAAACATCCCTCCCTAGGAGGATGCGCACTACCTTGGGGGGTACAATCAGGTTGCGATTACTTCATTGTAACTTATCTCCGTTTGGTTACTAGAAGACTTTGATATGGAGGTAATTAATAACCTATTTAGGTTCCTCTTCTCCACCATTATGGCCCTTCAATGGACCGGAAATCTCGAGACGGCTGTTTCTAGAGGCATATGCATCCATATGCATCGATAATTAGCGACATCAGCGGCACCATCGACCTGCATCGACCTGCATTGACCTGCCAGTGTATTTAAGTCTATTTATCCAAGTTCGTGCAAGAATTTCGTGCCTTTGCCACACCTAGTTCCGCAATCTAGAGCTGATAGAGTTAATCAACGTGCGAATGCATTTTCTGTTCAGTGAAAGTATCTTCCTTTGGGTTGAACCTCCTCCTCTAGATTCTTAAGAGCCTTGTTGGTTTCTTGACCAACCTGCACTGAAAGCGTGTAGCAATTCCTTGGCAGGGTTTACACGATGAATTTCATAAACGCAAAGCAAATCAATGTAGAAAACTAGGTAGTGCTTGTAGTATAAGGACCGCATCGTCGACTTATAGTTGCTACTGATACAGGGTCATAAATAACACAGGTAATATATCTATCATTGTTTCCTATTATGGAAATACTTTGTCTTTATACTGACTATAGTTTAGCCTTTGCATTGCTTTGCTTGTTTGGTTTTTCAACAAAACATATGTTCTGAAGAGCCCTTGGGCCACCGATGCCTTCCATGAGAGTGTTGGTTGGTTTCTCCGCACCAATAGATCTCCACCGCCATGCCTTAACCGCTGGTCGATCCATACCAACCCCCTCCATTATATCGACAATCCAGTTTCCGATGTTCGGAAGGTATTTGAAGGCATGGCCACTACCCCCTGTTGCGACCATAAGCCCTTGTTTATTGGCGACACGGTCAACAACAAAGTGGTTGTCAAATGTATCAGTATACCAGCAAACTCTGGTCAGGGAGATATCTATCCCCTCTTCAGATAACTCTGGAAGGTATTCATTCAAAAAGCCCATGAGAACTTGATGTGCTTGTTGTGGGAAAGATGTGAATTTGTCGCCCGTAGATATATTTCCATCTTGTTCGGCAGCTGACCATCGTGTCACAGGCGTGCTTCGCTCACTGCCATCTCCCTGGCGCAGCGGGTTGGTGTACTTCGTTCCTCGATATCCAACCTTAAACCAACCGTTTTCATCCCTCGGGAATCCATACAAGCCACCCTCAGCTCCGTTCCGCATATTCCACATCCAGGTCGGAAATTGATCTGCACCTAGTCGATCCCACAGAGGTGACTGTCGAGGAATCTTGAAAAGTATTACACTCCCTGCGGTGGCCTCGCATAGGCCATCAAGCTCAGGCAGTAGCACAGGTGTCCAGCCACCACAGGCCAGAACAGTCATCTCTGCTGAATGTGTCTTCCCATCCCGAGTTTTGACACCAATCACCTTCGAACTTTGATAGCACAGCTCCTTCATACATCCAGTCTCTTGGCCGAAAATGAACTTCGCTCCCAGGCTTCGTGCCTTGTGCAGCGCAAACCGACAGGCCTTGTCTGCAATAGCCATGCCACCTGTGGTATCTAGCACGCCGGTGTTGTTTTTTCTGCGTCTTTCTCTCTGAAATGGGTCCATGAATGATTGAAGTCCCTTCTGGACCGCAATCTCCTTATGGCGAGGAATGGTCGTAGCTAGCTGGGTGTCTTTGTTTCCGGCTTTCTCCATTCCATCAATACAGGCAAGCTCCCATGCTGGCAGCTCAACAGATGTAGATAGAGAAATGTTGCCATTGGGCACGAAGACTGCATCCTTGGTGGACATTCCAGACGGTACTACAGTGCCCCCTTTGAGCTCGGTATTCCAGGTATGCCACTCAGCAATTGCCTGGGTAGATAAATCTTGATATTCCGTTTGTGATCCGTATGCTGACCGAACGATTTTGTTGATGTCGGCAGAAGCGGCGTCCGCGCCCTTGGTGTATGAGTACAAAGTCTCATCGTAGGATTGTTTGTCAAGAACAGTGACATCGCTATAACCACGTTTGCAAAGATGGAGTGCTGTACTGAGGCCGAATATTCCAGCCCCCACAATGACGATAGGGCTGTTCTGATTTGGTGGTCCTGTCTGGTCCATTTCTCTGGTGCTTTGAGTTGAGGTCAAATCGGTTTTTAGAAGTAAATATTTCCTTGTATGCCCGTGAGACCCTTCCGGTATCATGTGTAATCCCTCGGGTGTCTGATTGCGTTCATCGTATCTCTTTCACTATCGCTCATTGGACTTCGGGTTATCCCGATCTGTTATCAAAAGGAGGTACCCCCGCCAATAATTCTCGGTTTCTCCCGATTCACAGTTTGGAATTATCCGGTCTAGCCACGAATTGAACATGATTAGACCTAGTTCCGCATTGTCTAATCTACATGCAGGTCGATCCTTTGTGGGAAATGTGGGGAACACTTGTTAACATCCGTACTCCGTAGTTGTAAGGACCCGACGATGAGGATAGGAGGAAACCCTGTTAGACATGATACTCCATCAGTCATGAAGTTATACGGACTTCGAGGTGTGGAAAAAGGATTGAGGGGTAAATGTTAGATCAAATGTCATTGGCCACCTTATCTCAACCGTTTTATCTCCCCCGCGATATTGTCAAGGCTATCAACACACTGTCTCAGTCAAAAATTTCGAATCATGAGACATGCACCAAAGCGACCAAGAGCCGGGGAGCGGACAATGCTGGCTTGTATCGGGTGCAAGCGCAAGAAATTGAAGGTAACGGTCGTACAAGTATGAAAACATGCATACATGTAGGTTGACACATGATTAGTGCAATGGGCAAACGCCGAAATGCAACCATTGCATGAGAAACCAACAAGGTACATTGATTACTCTTTTGAGTTGGTGGCTTTATCTGATGTGGCGCAGAATGCCTCGTGGAAGACCCTGCCACAGGGCTACATCGCCCGCGTGACTACATGCAGTCACTTGAATCACGCGTGGTTTATCTGGAAGGGCTTCTTCGGGAATCGCGTCCAGGCGTAACCTGCTATGGAGACGATCAGAATGAGGCTAGGAATGTCGAGCCCATTGCTCCGTTTGTTCCAACAACCTCGGCTCAAACCCCGGAAGCTTCAACCTTCAGCCAATTACGGGACTCACCGGGGCCGTATACGAGTTCTACCCATACACATAAAGCACCATCATCACTTTCAAGGGAGCACGCCGGGCAAGTCGACCATCTTTCTTCTGAAGTTGCCCTGCTCTGTCTGAATGCCGCGGGTGGTGAGCCCCACTATTTCGGTCCTTCGTCGGCGGTCTCCTTCTCGAGGATCATCAGTGCAACAATGGGTCTCAAAGGCGAGAAATCGTCATCGTTGCCGCGTACTTTTGAAGACTCAGAGGAGAGCCACCCTAATACACGCCCAGATAGAGTACCACGACTACCATCACCAAGTGTTTCGGTTAATCTATCGCGGGCTTATTTCGATAATATTCATCCTCAGTACCCTTTTCTACACCGACCAACCTTCTGCAAATGGGAACAAGATGTCCGTGGACCTAGCCAGTCAGTAAACATTTCTACCGCCGGTGACGTTTCACTATTTTTCGTCCTCATGGTATGACCACCTCCAGTGCCCGCGGCGAATTTGAGACATGATCTGACAATATTGACTTATCGTAAAGGTTTATGCGACAGGCTCCCTTGTATTGAGTCAAAATCAGCACGGTGCAGCGGCGGTATGTTCTATGTGACTAGTTGGGTATTCTAAGTTCCTAACGCCACCAGATGTACTATTCTATGGCCTTGGATTACCTCCCCTCGGTCCTTGCGCTTAATAACCTGGAATCAATCCAAAGTATACTATGCTGCGCCGTGTACTCAATCAGATCACCTACTGGAGCCAGTCTTTGGTATGTTCTTCCCCTATCCTTATTCCGGCTCAAACTGTAACGTCAACAATAGGAAAATATCAGGCATGGCCATTCGTCATTGTATCGAGCTAGGATACCACAGAAGTGCAGAAAGATATCGCAGGCATGTTGATCCCTTGACAAAGGAGATGTCTAGAAGGTGCTTTTGGGTCGCATACGACATTGATCGTGTTGCAGCTTTCACCCTCGGTCGGCCAGTGGGTATCCCAGATGAGCTGATCGATACAGAGGTATGATATATTATGTTTGATACCTTACTTCAGATCATGCCATTCTAACATTCTATACTAGCTTCCTATGGATATCGAAGACGAGAATATTACTCACACGGGTTTACTGGCGAATCCCCGTGCTACCGATGACCAGGTGCCAACAATCATGACGGGTACCCTCCATGTTATCAAGTTAAGACAACTATGGGCAAAATTCCATGCCAATCTCTATTCACCTCAATTACAATATGCCAGTACGGGTAGCCAATTTGCCACAGTTGATACTTTGCGCCAAGAATTGGAAGAGTGGCATGCATCAGCTCCCACACACCTAGACTATTCATCGTCTCATCCTTTATCGGTATTTGCGTCAAACGAATGGTTCCAAATTGCATACAATCATTCAATCCTGATTCTATATCGCTCATATATCACCGGGGTCCTGGGCAAACGACGACAAGGATCTGGCCAAAACGAGTCGAACAGCACCGACTTCATTGAAGAGGAAGACAATCTCCAAAGAGCATTCGAAAATTGTTCTCGCTGTGCCCGTGAGATATGTGTGCTGTATCGTCGCCTCTACCAGAAATCAACTGTCCAATTCACTTGGGGAAGTCTCCATATTCTGTTCCTAGGCGGGTTAACATATTTGTATTGTCTCTGGCGGTCATGGAGAGTTCGCCAGCAGACTAAACAGAGCGAGGTAATAAATACATGCATGGCCTGCACAACAGTCTTGGTGATTATAGCTGAGCGATGGAACTTGGCTACATCGTATCGCGATATCTTCGAAACACTCTCTGAGAAAACCATCAACATGATCTGCGGAAACGATAAACTCGCTGGACTGGCCACTCCGCAGGCACAATGGACCGTTCCTTGTGACACCCTTCCCCCTGGCCTGTCGCCAAGAGACTGGAGTTTGGGCTTTGATGATTTCTCCATGCCTCAAGGCTCGGACTGGTTTATTCAAGAGTTTTTACAAGAATTTCCAGAATCTTAGCCTAATGAAACTGAACTAGGTGTCATATCACATGTATTCCTCCGATGTTTCAAACCTCATTCGCATCTGACAATTAGCCTACACTCTTCATCTATCAAATGTGAATCTTGAGGGAATATTGTTCTCCCTATTACTGCTATGTTGATGATCGACATAAAACCCCCAATATAATACTAAAATAAATTATGTGGAAACTACAGCATTAGCTAGACCTCGACAACACCATCCACGAATTGCGACTTCTTCTTCGCAGGCGTATTCTCTTGTTCAGTACTGCGTTGATTTTAGTGGCTTGAAACAACATAGTAGTATGAGAAGGAGTATTCTTACGGTAACTCGCAAGCCTCGACGCAAGTCACACGGTTCCGCTGTGTACCGCGATATGCTTTCCACAGTGGCTGCTCGAAGATGGCGTCGAAGTCTTCAAGCCCTTCGCTTGCAGTTTCCGGTATCACAAAATAGGCATAGACTAGTGAGATAAAACACCACGCCGCAAAGAACAGGAATGCACCCCAGTTGTTGGTCTTAGCGAGGAGGGATGGAGTCGCTTTGTTGATGCCGAAGAAGAAAAGCCAATGAAAGCACTGTGAGATGGCCGCACCAAAGGATCGAATGTGATTGGGCCAAATTTCTGCGCCAAAGACGTATGGGAGAATCAGAAGGCCTGAGGAAAAGTCAGCATTAACAAAGAATCAGTAATGATGTCGTCCTACTACTCACCGACAGCAAAGCCAAAGCCGTGGATAAATATAGCAGCAATGGCCGCCTGACTCGCGTTGCTGGTAACGAGTCCACTCTGTCTATATTTGATATAGACACCAATGTAGATGTCAGAGATCATCTGGAGTGTTACGCCAGTAAAGAAGCTTTTCCGACGCCCCAGCATATCAATAAAGCAGAAGCTTGCAATGAGCGTGAAGAAAAATTTCGCCATCGAATACATGCCAGATAAAAACAGCGAACGATCCGTTCCGCCACCCAGTCCCATCAGACTAAGAATTGGTACCAAATATGAGGTCACACTGTTTGCACCGGATAGCTGTGCTAACGCGTAGGATATAAACGTTTGTTGGACACGACGTAGATTAGACGGCACGAGGAAAGTTTCTTTACACAATTTCACAAGGCCTGTTTGGGAACCACTGTGTTGGAACTTTTGCTGTGTCTCGATCTGTTTTTGGATATCTTCGATTTCGGATGCAATGCGCGGATGGGTAGCAGGCAATCCGCGCAATGTCACCAGAGCCTCGATTCCTTGCTCCGGTTTGTTGACGAGAAACAGCCATCGTGGACTTTCCGATAAGAAGAAACTTGCGACAATGATAAAAGCGACCGCAATAGTCGGCACAAAGAACACGATCTGATATTGTAGATAACTGCTGGCGACATGAAGATAAACACCCAAGACCACAAAGACGGACACCGTCAGCGATAAGAGCATCACCACACTGAACCATACCGAAAGCAGTCCTCGAAATTCAGTTGGTGCTATTTCGACAATACTGACGGGGCCGATGACGGTGAGAGCGCCTATCCCGAGACCTGACACTATGCGCGCCGTATATAAGACTCCGATATGACCGGAGGAAAAGGTAGCGATCATTTGGCCAATGATCCATATTACCATGTATAACCGGAAAGACCACAGACGTCCAATTCGATCGTTGATGAAGAATGAAAGTCCAGCGCCGACCCCGGCACCGATATAGACAAATGAAATGAAGTTAGAGACTTGGGTGGGATTTGTGGCCGAGGTGATGCCGAAAGCGTCCTGGAAACCAGGAAGTGACGGGATCACGGAAGAGGAGCCTTGGTCCCAAGCTGTGAAATATCCATTAATTGGAGTTCTGCTCTCTTGTATAGGCACAGAAACATACTAATTGGAAGGCCCGCCGTCGCATACATAGCGGCCGTTAACAAAATCTGCTTATTAGCAATGATTTCACGAGGGCATGATCTGATGGTTTTGACATAGCGAGCAATGGTCGATTCTGCCAGCATTTCCTTGGGCGCCATGGCTGCAATGAACATCCGGATTACCCAGGGAAATGGTGTCAGCTTGTGTTTTGCGGGAGACGATGAAATAGAATATCAACGAGGGGCAACGTCTGGGGCTTTGATATACCGATGTTTGCATGGTATCTCCAGTGCTGCTATCTTTGTCAAGAGATACGAGATGATCAGGTCAGAATGCATTGGTCTGGAGGAAGCCGTCGATAAGAGAAATCGGGACAATCCGAGATTCTTGAGCCATCTTGCCATTCTACCTGTCCCGAGGTCACCAGTGATCCTTCGATAAGATACCCCTCCCCTTCGGGAGAATCCGAGCCAATCCAACGAAGTCACAGGACAAAGACGATCTATTTTATTGGGGTTAGTTGGCATATCCCCGTAAATCTCCAGGGGCTTAGTGGGACCAATTATATGACGTGTTGGAGAAGGCTGAGTGGAGTAGTCGATGGTGATTCTTCTGTAGGGCAACAAAAGACTATACTCTATAATACTATCCAGTGGTGTATCGGGTACATACGACCATAGGGTGTGGAAAACAGGGCTTCCCGTCCGCTCAGCCGTACTTAAGCCACACGCCGGTGAGTTAGTAGTTGGGTGGGTGACCACCAGCGAATCCTCACTGTTGTATGTTTTTATTTTTTTTTATATTTAGATAACCTCTTGCCGCACTCTTTATTCAGCCCATTCACCTAAGCTAAATGCCTTGAACACCACTATTCTACACCTAAATATCCGGCACCCCCAATCATGGGTCCATCCGAGTTATCTCGTCCCCGCGTGCCTTCTCCATGAAGTACACCTTCCCCAACTCCAGCATGTCAGTCTGGGAGTTCCCGGTCTCTTGTTGGGCTGATCTAAGTCTCCATCCCACCCGTGGACTACATCCATGTGCCATTACGACTGACCTCTAAAGATCCTGCGTAGCCCTGAATCGCTGACGGGCCTTCCTCCTGTACTGATCCTTTTCTCAGACGTGTTGTTTTGATCATAATTTCCTGGTACTCGTTTCTACTGGTTGGCATATATGATCCCAGTAAATGCGACTTCGAGTTCACCTCATGGTTGTCTATACACTCCATGTTAGAAAGGTATATAAGTGAAAGAGTGGACGCCCAATCACACAAGTTTTATTTTATCGCCGGATTCGGAACCGTGGAAGATAAATCTTCGATGCGTCATTTCGTTCCCACAGTTACATTTACACAAGTATATAATGGAAAGATATTATCATGTAACCGATCATTTTTAAAACTCCAAGTAACGTCTAATATCCATTGATACGTCACTAATTCGGTGAAAATGCCTCAAGGTTTGTGACTCCAGTTCGGCCTTCCGTCCCAAAATTTAACCACAGGTTTGATTATAGATATCCAGCAGCCTACCGGCCATAATGAGTCCTTCTTCGACAAGATCCTTCACCACCACAAGCATGAAAACGAGGGCCAGGCTGCCAAGAACAATCCTCAGGCCGACGAGGGTGAGCTGCATTCCAATCTGAAGAAAGACGAGGAAGGCTTCAAGAAATACCTTAAAGAGGATCAGCGACTCGAAGAAGAGGGTCAAACCTACGGAGGCTTGATGTAGTCTTTTACCCTTTCTCATTGTTTTTTTCCTCATTATGATTATGCCTGCACAAACCACCATGAAATATTACTAGGGTATTCTGCTATCACTAGAAGCCGCCCACCTTTTTCTTCATTTAATAAAATGACTTATCAAACTAGGGGAGGTGAAGGCTCATGGAGGAATTGTTCTGTTATGGCCATAAGGAGGAGGTGGTGCTGTTGGGATAGCGAAGTTGGCGGATCCAAATGTGGAATCCCATGTATATCAAATGATAGGCTGTCTCCGCTCTCCGCGTAATATTCGTGTAGACTATTTCGCCCCCAGTGGGGTAAACTCGTCTCCGTTCCAATTAGTGCCATGTCATTTGTCACATAAACTATGACTTTTACATATAGGCCGATCCATGAACGTGAGCCGTCGCCACACGCATGATGTAGTCGATTATCATGTGGTATTATCATTTTTGAGCTATTACCCACAATTCAGACCAAAATCATTCAATCACATTGGACACACAAGTCAACGAGAGTAGTGGAAATACAGAAGTAGCTCGATCTCATGCCACCCCGATTGTTGTTTCGGTACGCTCTTGCAATTTCAACCCGAGATCCTTGTTGACACGGCTAAAAAGGCCTATATTCAGTGTTAGAACTTGAAGTGCAGTGGATGGACCTCTTTTTGGATCCACGATTAGGGCACTTACTATAGACCTTTTTGCGCAATTCAGGGTACTTAACATCCTTGACGGTAGACACGAGATTGTCAATAAGCCTGTCCTGGCCACCAGGCACCCGCCCAATAACTTCCCACAGTTCTGCCGGCTGAACAAAGTCTCGATCGGTGATCTCGCTAGTATAGGCCGAAACCTCTCCCGCCCACCTTTCGTGGTCAGTGTGTAGGCTCAATGCTCCAGGGTTTGAATTTTTCAGGTCTTGGTAGAACTTGGTAGGCTTAATCGATGACCCAACGTAATTAGGGTCCCCGCCATAGTTGTCGTCGAATCTCATCTTTCCGTCTCTCTCGAAAGGACAATAAACCTGGACCTTGGCTGCGTTGGTTGGGAGTTGCTGATAGTTCACTCCGAGTCGATAACGGGCCGCGTCGGGGTATGCAAAGAGTCGTGCTTGTAGCACTTGGGTTCAAGTCAGTATCAAGGATTCTTAGAAAGAATTGATGGGCTCTCCCCAACTTACCCGGATCGGCGGACGCAGCGAGTCCAGGAACCATCGTTGATGGCGAAAATGACGCTTGCTCAATATCTGCGAAGTAGTTTTGGGGCTGCCCGAGCTTAGCCACTGCAAGTGAATATCGGACAGAGGTTATGAAACTTACATTGCGGTTCATAGTAAGACGACCAATCTGCTGCAAAGGGAAGTCCTTGTGTGACCAAACCTTGGTCATATCGAAAATATTCCATTCGTATTTCTCGGCCTCTTCGGGGCTCATCAGCTGGACGTAGACATTCCAAACAGGATAGTCGCCTCTATCGATAGCCTCAAACATGTCCTGGATCATATGATCAGGATTTTCTCCGGCAATCTTGGTAGCTTCTTGCCGGTCGAAAGTCTGTACGCCTTGCTGCGTTTTGACGTGGATTTTTGCGTATTTAAACGATCCATCCTAGTCATAACCTTAGTGAGAGAAAGCTTAGCAGCTGGTTATTATTTTTACTTACCGCCTTGGTGAACTTATATGTATGTCCACTGTACGAATTCATGAAGCGAACCGATTTTGGAGTTCCACGGTCGCTGAAGAGAACCATAAGCTGATGTATGCCTTCCGGGTTACCGACGTGGAAACTGATTAAGGTTTAGTATCTAATTCACAATTAGATCTGAAAGAGACATACTCCCAAAACTGCGATCTTTATTAGATTTGCTCATCACCAATTGAAGCAAGTGTACTTACCATGCTTTGGTCAGGAAGGTGCGTTTGGGGGTGCCGCTTGTGAGATCGGTTCATTGACGGGAACTTGATCGGATCACGAATGAAAAAGACAGGCTGAGGTGGTAATAAGAGTCAGACTCAAATAACAAATAAACTATCGAGATGGCGACCAATCATACCGTGTTGTTGAAAACCCAGTCGAGATTTCCCTCGTCTGTATAGAACTTCATTGCCCATCCGTGAACATCGCGAGCGGTGTCAGCGGATCCTGACTCGGCCCCGACAGTTGACACGCGCTGAAGCACCGATGTTTTCTTTCCGACCTTATTAAGGAAGCTAGCGCTGGTGAAGTCAGAGCAATCGCGCGTGGCTTCAAACTCGCCATAAGACCTACACCGAGTGTCAACCAGAGCAATTTTCCAGAGGCTTAGCAGCTTACCCAACAGCTTTGGCATGAACAACTCTTCCAGGTTCCAATATTAGTTTAGTTAAGAAACTCAAAGAAGTAACAAATCATGTACACAAGATGCTTACCGCTCGGGGATTCTCTCCCGAGAGAAATGAGCCAAGGTCTCAATGAGCTGAGTATCCTGCAACAATCCGAGCCCACCACCTTGTCCACCCCGCATCATAACGGCCGTTTTGTTGCTAGCAAAAGGGCAGCCTATACATAGTCAGACGTCAACATAAACCCAAGCTTGGAAAGACCTTGTACCTTCAGCCAAAGTGTAATATTTGTCGTCCATGTTGATACTCGGGATAATAGCAATAGTGTCCAACAGAAAGAAAATGGATAATATGGGTTGGTCTCGAGGGCTTATATAGCTCCCTGGGAAAACCTCATCTCTTGCTAGGAAGACCGATGACCTCCACTACGTCAGACTTCAGGAAAAGGTCTCGATAAGTTGACGTCTCATTAATTACTATCAGGTTAGTGTGGTACGATCCCCACTTCCTGAAGCCTCGAAAGCTTGGAGCTTGACATTCCTCGTGCACAATTGGGGACTCTGAGAAAATCTGGAACAAAAACCTCAAGGTAGTATTTTGGTACGGTCATGATCTCATGCCAAGTAGATCAACTCTTTTGTAAGCCCCCACATTCGAAGTTCTATTGATCATCGATACTTCGCCCAGCTCTAACCTTGCAATTTTATTGGAGCCGCACAAGATATTTCGAGGTTAAATAGTTGAGAATGATTTGTTGACCAGCCATTTCATAAATCCGGGGCATCCGCACATATTCTGAGTGCTCGATCGAACCAATAAGAGATAAGACAAATCTCAACCGAATCCATTGAATTCTTGAACTAGTCTCGGAGGTAGGAATCTATTGATGCAATTATCTACGGAGAAACAGGTATCGATTCCTATGCTGAGAGATGGACGGACAAAGAGAGAGAGAGAGAAGGGGGGGAGAGAGAGAGGGGGAGAGAGAGAGAGGGAGAGAGAGGGAGCAAATTGTTTATGGGCTATGTCGCACGTGGCTGATGATTGAGCCATCCATCTACGGTGCCAACAACTAGACTTCAGGCACGCGAGGTAGTCCAGCAGATCCGTTGGTAGACTTTGATCCCTACGCCCCTCAGTCACGAGTCCGGTGAACTGGAGAAGACCAGTAAGGATTTTTAGACGATTCTAGACTCCTAGGCATCCTGAGCTACTTTGTTCCTTTCTAGGTCTATGACGTCTCCCCGAGGGGTTAGAAAGTGGGATGCAAGGCTTCATCCATGGATTCTAGGCAAAGTACATCAGCTCACTTATAAAAGGGTTATGAGAAAGGCGTCCTCTGTCTCATTCAAGAATCTTCCATAAATTGAAATATCTTTCAATTATTCTCACTGCATCATGTCTGTCAGAGATAATGCTAGATTCGACTTTATTATCGTTGGTGGTGGTACTGCAGGCAACGTTGTTGCCGGCCGCCTAGCTGAGAACCCCAACGCTAAGATCTTGGTCGTTGAAGCTGGAGCTGGCAATTCGCAAGACATCGAAGAGATCAGAACCCCTTCGGAAGCTATGCAGCTTCGTGACAGCCAGTATGATTGGGCCTACAAGTCAACAATGGTCAAGCGAGACGACTATGAGCGGATTGAAAAGCCCAATACCCGTGGCAAAGCCCTTGGTGGCAGTTCGTCCTTGAACTATTTCACCTGGGTTCCTGGATCAAAGGGTACCTTTGATATGTGGGAGGAGTACGGTGGAAAGGAATGGACTTGGGACCCTCTCGTTCCCTACCTGCGAAAAAGTGCGACCTACCATGATGATGAGAAGGCATATCCACCAGAACTGAAAAAAATCGGCCAAAGCGGCCCGATCCCGATTTCGCACTCCGAACTTATTCCCGAGATGCAACCTTTCCGCGACCTCCTCACCAAAGCGTGGAAATCCACTGGTCAGCCAATCAACGAGAACATTTTCGACGGTCATATGGTTGGCCTAACCCACAGTGTCAACTCGATTTATCAGGGTCGCCGCTCTGGTAGTTTCCTCTATGTCACCGACAAACCAAACATCACCATACTTCCTGAGGCGCACTCGAAGAAGCTTATCGTCGATAATGCTGATAAGACCTGTAAGGGTGTGACTGTCATCACGGCTTCTGGGCAGGAGCTAAATCTCTATGCCACCCGTGAAGTCATCGTCTCCGAAGGTGTCTTCGAGTCCCCTAAGCTGTTGATGCTCAGTGGTATCGGGCCTAGCGCAGAGCTTAAGAAGCACAACATCCCAGTCGTTGTCGACAACGCCCACGTTGGTCAGCATCTGCTAGACCACCCCGGTGTTCCTTTTGTCCTTCGTGTCAAGGATGGCTTTGGTATGGAAGACTATGTCCTCCGTAAGGGAACCCCACAAAACAATCAGGCCATCCAAGCCTACCAGAACAACCACGGCGGTCCATTGGGCTCTGGCTTCCTTGAGATGGTCGGATTCCCCCGAATCGACAAGTACTTGGAAAAAGACCCTCAGTACAGCCAGGCCAAGGCCTCGAATGACAACAAGGACCCATTCTGTCCGTACGGCCAGCCTCACTTCGAGCTTGACTTCGTTTGTCTGTTCGGTAGCGCGTTCCAGTGGCACTACCCTATGCCACGTAAGGGCAACTACATCACGGTTATGGTCGATCTTGTTCGCCCTGTCTCCGACCCCGGTGAGGTCACCCTCAACAGCGCCGACCCGCTGCAGCAACCTAACATCAACCTAAACTACTTTAACAACGACCTCGACATCATCGCTCTCCGTGAAGGTATCAGGTTTTCCTATGATGTCCTGAAGAATGGAGAGGGCTTCAAGGATATCATTGAGGATGAGTATCCCTGGGAGATGCCGCTGCACGACGACGACCTTATGAAGAGGGCCGTCCTAGACCGCTCCCAGACATCTTTCCACCCTTGTGGTACTGCCCGTCTGTCTAAGGATATCAAGCAGGGCGTGGTTGACCCCAGCCTCAAGGTCCATGGCGTTAAAAACCTCCGTGTGATTGACGCATCCGTCATTCCTGTCATTCCCGATTGTCGAATCCAGAACTCTGTGTACATGGTTGGTGAAAAGGGTGCCGATGCCATCAAGCGTGACCACGCAGACTTCTATAAATAAGTTAGTTGGGCTGGATGACCTGAAGTTTTAGTACAAACGTTCGATATGGTGTGATTTTCACTCTTATGAAATTAATTTTTTTTCAAAATTGATGCCTCACTTATCCAAATTGGACCTTTCAAAGCCAATTGACGGTTTTTATACTCCGTGGTAGGCAATGAAAATCCGGACTGCCGTACAGTGAACGTTTGCTAAAATCAACTCAGCCATGCCCTAAATCGCCATATAATAGTAGTAATATGAAAATATGAAAACCTCTCAAGAACTACCAAATTGAAAGTTTGTAGAACATTCGATAAACCGTAATATACAAGATTGTCCAACTCTTTAATTCCAAAGATGGTCATCGGGGAAATGCCTAGAGAACGACGCACAAATCCACCAAATTTCCGACATGGTTCTTCCTTCTGTTGTCACCCGTGCATATTCCAAGGTTGCAGTTCAAAAACAATATCTTCTCATGAGGTATACGATCCCCAATATAACGAGACAAAAAGCAGCGATCACTATAAAACTATCAATCCTTACATGGTCCGCTATATAATTGAATGCCCACCCGTCCGATCCATGCCACGATCTGCCTGCCTCGTGGCGTATCACTGCTCTGGTATATCCATCATCTAACACTCCCATGGTGTCTTGAAGGCTGCCATATAGCCATGCGTACTTCCGAAATGCCGCTGTCACCATCGTGGGTCCGGTTGACCAAAAGACCTGCAGATACGGTATGGGAATGAATCGAGACGTCGCACCGCCGCGTCGCTTGCCCTCGTATAGTGCCCACTGGATGAATGGAGATTCAGGCTCCGCCATGAAGAAATGGTTGCTTAGTCCCCGGGTGCCTGTCGTCGGGGCGAATATGGCCTCGAGGTTGAGACTTTGCAGACACTGTATTTGACTGGCCGAGGTCGGGTAAACGTCGAGGTCTGCATATATGCCTCCTTCTGCGTGAACGACAAGCAACCTGGCCATGTCGGCACGTTGGATATTTTGGGGATAGGCTTCATACGTCGACAAAAGCCAAGTATACTTGCGATTGATCAGCTGGAGGATGGCATCGTCTGTCCAGAGCTTGATTGTGTAGTTTAGGGGCTCGAGCGTGTGCTTCCACTGGTCGCGCGATGCGTTTATTTGCGTGGAGTAGGTTCGGAGGTCGTTTGTTTTCCATATTTGATGGACAACGCTGGGTATTTGTGCGACGGTGACAAAATAAGAGTCGTTGGGGTGCTCGAAGTCAGAGGTAGGGCACGCAGCAATTACATCCATTGAAGCGGATAATTCGCCGGAGTTGGAAAAGGAGGTTGCAAAGTTGAGCAAATGAATGAGGAAGATGAGAACGAGGGACAAAATTCCGACAGCCATGAGCCTTGTCCGCCCTTTCCCCCAAATGATGATCATTATACTAGAATTCCAGTGCCAAACACATGAAGCAGTGAGAACCGGTCATGAAGCGAAAGACTGACTGGCAGTGGGCAAAGAGCAGGGGTTCATAAGAGACTCCTCGTTTGTTTAAACCCCGAATACGTAATAACATGTTGGTATGCAAAAGAATAAGGAGTCTGTGTGTATATTTACGGGGCGATACTGTACACACTGTATGTTCTAATAGTGGCCTCGGTGGTTTAGAAGAGCCACTAGTAGCTGCTTAACTGTCCTTCTAGGAGCACGTAGAACAACAGCCTATGCAATTCGTGTAGTTTCACTGTGAGATGACCATTGGGCCACCAAATCTGGCTTCATATACAGGTGCAATTCTCGTTATCATGCAAGCAGGAGTATAATACCAAGACAGAAGTTGTAACCCCGTAGCAATACCAGATGAGACAGTGCTCTTGGCGCAGCATACGACAAGGTTCGACAGGTTCTCCGGCTCGGTGATCAACAGGGTTATAAGGGTATATTATTAGTTCCGGTGAGCCTGATACTGTTGCCTACCAAGCAGTAGTTAGCAAAACAATCCCCCGATGCTCCAGCTCCCCCAGCCCAAGTTCATAACACGATTACTCGTTTGGCACTTACCTAGAGGGTCCAATGGATTATATCTGCCTCTGCCAACTTGAGCATCACCAATGCACCGGACTTTATTTGTGTATTTGATTAACAGGCTACTAAGGTAAAATATCTATGGATATCAGGTTCTCACAGCGCCTATAAGAAGGAGAAGGAAATCAAAGAGAGATAGATCGTCGATAATCATTTACTGGCGGCCTGAGCCTCCGCCTCCCCGCCTGTATATGCAAGTATGTATTATTCCATGTTCTTTTAAGTTGCTCTACATTTAATCCACGCACTATGCTCCATGTGAATTCGAAATAATTCGTGAAGTACAATTTTATCGGCGCGTTCTCGTTTAATATTTAAACGATAATTTTTTACAAGATTACCTCGGGACTGCAAGTGCAAGGCATAGTCGCGTATAGTGTAATATACAGGAAGGATACTAGCCCTAACAGCTACTAGAATGGCCTATAACGACAGTCTTCGGGAAACAAGATTACTAAATATACTAGCCTGACTAAGCGCCTTGTTAAAACACAATCGGTTGAACCTTTTAGAGTCATACATGTATACGTTCATGATGGGAACTAACTGACTTAGGTCCAGAATAGGTTCCATGATTTTTTAGAAGTTCCTCGTTGAAAATTTCAACATCTCTCGATCCATAGAAGACACGGGAAAAGAGGAACCATCTTATATATTCATTATATAGGAAAGCATAATGATGATGATCACGGTGAAACCTCGGTATTTTGACAAGGCGCAACTGTTTGTAAACCATGTGCGTTGCCACGGTCTGCTTCCATCTGGGATCCAGCCCAAACCGGCTAAGTTCACTCGGATTCAAGTATTCATCGATCGAAAATTTGTATGGTGAGCTAGGCAAGTCACAAGACAACCCATAGGATAAAGTTGATACATCTGTACAGCAAAATTCCCAATATCAGACATGAGGAGTAAGCTTTTACAAAATAGAATCCCTCAATTGTGAAACACCACTTGTATCCACTATTCCGCTTTGGGGGCTTAATAGGAGTGGGGTTGAGCGGCTAATATTAGAGCCGCTTCACAGGCAACATTATATATTATTGTAATCCCATTATGTATTGAATACATTTCGTCCTGGTGTCTCAAGAAGACGCACACATTCTTACTTATATAGATATATCTAACCCTATTGACCAGGGCCACTTAGACTAGAGAATCTTCGGGAAATCATAATCTAGACAGTGACCGCACACCTTATATTGCGATGGTAGTTGTAAAATGTCATCCAAAAACTGACTTTCAGGGACATGAGAGGGTTTAAGATAAGGTAGCGGGTGGGTGGAGATCTGTAGACTTTTGATAGGATCATATTAATAGATTACAGAAATATTGTAGGATGATGTAGAAAAAAGTGAAAGAAAATTGAAAAGAAGAGCGGAGAAAGCCAGGAACGCTCTACATAGTTCGTAACCAGTGAGCTGAAGATATAGTGACTACTCTTTTGCTCTCCCCTCGCTTCACATTCCTTTTAGTTATAATTCTCATCTTTTGGTACATTGATCACATTTGGATAGGCAAGTTGGTTCTCAGTAGACCCATTTTCACATACAATAGTTGCGAGAGGAAGGATCGATATCTCTAAGCAGCGTATCTGTGGAATTGACGGTGTAATATCTATGAACTGGTAGAATCTAAACTCCGAAGCGGAACTCCCGCACCTTCTTCTGATAGTAGAAGGATGCCAACAGCCCAGTGACACCGAGAGCCAGAGGCATAACAGCCCTAGCCTTTGTCTTAATGATCCTAGGAATTGCAGAGCCCAAAAGGAGGATGCTGTTTCCCAGGGCGAGCTCAGTGCCGTAGTCCTTGTTCTCCTTGATCAAATAACCTAGTAACATGGTCAGTCTCGGAATTTTTTGGCACACGTATGATAAAGGTCGCACTTACCAGAATAGGCATATGAGACGCCGAGTCCAACACCGGCAATCAAGGAAGGCGCTGATCGGGTTCGTAGAAACCCAACGGTACCTCCGATAGGCACTAGTTTCGGTCAGAAACGCTAAACAACTTAATCTCGTTGCAGGACTTACAAAGAGCGGCAAGGGTGAAGGAAGGATGTTCAGCCATGATAATATTTAAGCACTTGGAATCAATGTCTTCCAAGGGTATGAAGCTTCGGAATTTAGCTCCCTCTGGTGCCAGGAGCAGATCACGGAGTTCCATGAGTCAGCGAGCCTCGGGATCGGGGCCTCGGGGAACCCGAGCACCGAATCCAGCTAAAAATAAATCACTTTGACAACGACAAACATTTTTTACTCTTGCGTCTTATAATACACCTGAAGCCTACAAATACTACGTGAATTATTATGCCGCAGCATCCTCAGGGGCAAGCAGATCCAGGTTCTCTAGATGCGTGGGTGCGGAATAAGAGGTTGACACTGAAAGCTTCCAGCCCTGGAGCTGATCTTAGTTGGTGGAACCTACGTAGTGGGGTCCGGCAAGAGAGGAGGGAGAGAGTTGTATTCGTCAAGAGGAGCGAGCTCCCAAACTATCTATCTAGCAAGGGTTGATGCCTGAGGCACCAAGGCTCCGACCACCACAACACACCCCCCCAGGCTCAACAACCCGAGGGGATCTTCTCTCACAATTTGCTTCCTGCAGTTTAACTTACTTGCTGCATAGCCTCTTTTGCCATCATTACCTTATTCATGCGCTCAAATATCTCTCTTCCGAGTGGTTTTGTAAGCGCATCGGCAACGTTTTCTTCGCTTGCGATTAATATCAACTGTATGATACCATTTCGCACTGCGTCCCTGACAAAGTGATATCTTCTGTTGACCCACTTCGCTCCTTTTGTGTATGTATCGCTCTTCATTATCGCGACTGCATTATCACTGTCTGTGTGTAGCATGATTGGAAGTGGTTGTTTCTCTCCTAATTGCTCGAGTATTTTGAGTAGCCAGTAGCACTCCCTGATTGCTGCGTCAAAGGCGATGTACTCTGCTGTGGAGCTGCTTCCTGCCACGATATCCTCCTTTCGCGATGACCAACTGATTGGGCCTCCTGCGTAGAAAAAGATAAATCCTTCCGTGCTTTTCCCGTCCTCACAGTCTTGATATGAGGCGTCAACGAAGCCAATAAGGTTTGTGTCATCCTTTCCGAGGAGTATCCCGAGATCAATTGTGCCTTTCACATAGCGATTGAGTTGTTTTAATGCTTCTTGATCCTCTTTTCTTGGTGCAGACGCTCTTCGTTGGAGTTTGTTGACTGCCACTGCAATATCAGGGCGTGACTTGTCGGTTAGCCAGCCTAACTTTCCGATATCCTCCACGTACGCCTTTGTTTCACCAGGCGTAAGAGATGATTTATCGGTCAGTAATTCCTCCGACTCTCGAACGTCTTTTTCGGCGGGATTCCTGGTTATTTCCGGTGATTTGTATGAGGTTTTCATTGGTAGATAGACCTTCGTCGCTTCCTGTAGGCCTGCCTTCACGATTATCTCCTCTGCATATGCCTTCTGGCAAAGGAAAATGCCATTTTTTTTCCGTGATAGACTGCTTCCCAGGAACCTGCTTGGCTTGCCGAGATCTCTGTATTTGAATGGAATAGTCTGTTTAAACCATTGGACTTGCTCCTCTTCTCTTGCTGCGATCAGCGTGTCATCGACATAGAGAAGTAGCCATATCTGTCGCTCTTTGTGGATTAGGATACAGGGTTCATCGACCAGTGGTTCGAATCCCATTCTCCTTAGTTGTGTAATGATAGTTTGATACCATAGATGACCTGCCTGGCGTAGCCCGTAAAGTGCTTGTAGGACGAGGCATACCATTTCTCCATTTTCGCCAGCGATTTCAAATCCAGTAGGTTGTTTCATGTAGATCGTTCGTCCGTCGATGACTGCATTAAGATATGCGGCTGTGTAGTCCACTTGTTCGAGTATCATTCCTTTCTTTGCCACAATGCTTAGGAATAACCTCATCGTTTCTCCACGTGCGACTGGTGCAGTGTTCTCTGTGAAGTCAAAGCCTGGGCGTTGGCGGTTTCCACAGATAACCCATCTCGCTCTGAATTCTAGTACGTTGTTGTCTTTGTCGGTCTTAAGGTCGAAGACCCACTTTCCAGGTAATATTGTGCTTCCTGGTGGTGGTCTCTCCACGATCTCGTAGGCATTTGCTGCCTTTAATTTGCCGATTTGGACCTCTGCTGCTCTTTGCCATTGATCTTTGAATTCTGACTTCATTGCTTCCCCGTGTGTACGAGGGATTTTGACTCTCCACGACTTCAGTTGATCACTTGCTGGCGTAGATCCTTGATCGGGTCCTCTTTCTGTTGATGAGAGGGCGAAACCCACACCGAACGGCGAATTCCCCCAGTAATCACTTGGTAGAAGTCCTATTTCTTGGTCTCCTCCACTTGCCACTGTCTCTTCTACAGCGCATTGTGCTCCTTCATCTCTTCGTCCGTATTTCCCCCACGTGATATCCCCGTATCTCTCTGGAGATTTGCCCTTTGTGGTTCTCGGCGATCGGCGTGGACTCTGGGGTTCGTTTTGTACGGTGGGATGGACGGTTGGACGGAGAATTTCTGGTGGATCCAGGCGTGCTGGATTTCTTGGTGTCACTTCTTGTGAATCTTCCTGTTCTTGAAGCTCTTGGTTTCCCTGTTGTGCCAGCGGAGAAGGCGTTGGAGAAGGGGTTTCTGCTTGGTCTTCTGGTAGGGTAGGGTATGTGATATGGTATGGGATTTGTCGACTTGCTTGCCCCGTGATTGGGGGCGATGCTTGCTGATGAGTGATTTGTGTAGGCGTTTCTGGCGTCCTGCTTCCTCTTAGCAGTTGTAGTCGCTCCTCTAGGGTCCCTTCCTCTGTGTTGTAGAATAACTCAGTTTCCTCTGTCTCCGAGAAATGCTCTTCTCCTGGGTTAACATGCTGATTTAGAGTTCTTGTGGCTTCCCTGATTGTTTTGAATAGAGGCTCTCCAATGGAGAATTCGACTTTCTTCTTTGGTGGTCCATCGATGACTTCTTCTCCGATTTTGATATCGCTTACTCCATCGTATGTTTGTGGACTTCTTCGTTCCCAGAAGACGACATCCCTATGGATTGTGATCTTCTTGGTTTCTGGATTATAAATCCTGTAGCAATGACCGTTATCACCCTCGTATCCTACGAGATATCCGATCCATGCTCTTGGGTCCATTTTTGCGCTTTGAACTCGGGTTTCTTTGGGGTTATTCACGTATGCCTTTGAGTACCATACCCGGAGGAATGATAGATTTATCTCCTCACTTCCTCGAAGGTTCATTGCTTTTCTCCATGAGATGATTGGTGCTTCACCCCCTGAGCGAGTGAGTCGATTTGTGATATAGGCGGCAGTGTTGATCGCCTCTGTCCATAGTTCCTTTGGAGCGCTCGCGTCGATATGCATAGTCCTCGCGATTTGCATCAAATAATGACCACTGTACTCTGCCACACCATTCTGTTCGTGTGCGTACGGGACTGAGGGACTGATAATCATTGACTGCTCCTTCGCCCAGGTGATAAAGCGTGAGAATTCCTTGCCGTTGTCGAGTCTCCATTCTGTAGGACTGTATCCAGCGTGCTCCTTGAATTGCTTTGTCCATTTTTGAAGGTGCTGAGAGGCGTCGCTTTTCTTAGCAATGCATATTGCTATGCGAAATCGTGTTGCGTCGTCTGTGATGACCATCGCATACTCTCTATCGTTTTTGCCTTCTTTGCTTATGCCTTTTGGTTTCACTGGATGGAGATCTACGTGCAGGAGTTGGCCGACTTTTGTTGCTCTCACTTGCTCGGTTCGAGAGACTATTCTCTTCGACTTTCCTTTTCCGCAGGGTTCACAGTCGAAGTGCTCTGATCCGATATCGTATCCCAGTTTCTCTTTATTGATTCTCCCTTTGTAACTTCCTGCGTGGCCTAGTCTTCGGTGTGCTAGCTCCGCAGGGATTGTCACATAGGCGAGTCCTTCTGCTTGCTGGTCAGTGCTTTCCATAGGGTTTGGTTCATCAGCGAGTTCAATGAATGGCACGTTCTTTGCAATAAACGTGTAGCCGATTACTTGCTGTTGACGAACTAACGTCATGTTCTCAATGTTCCAGGTGATTCCTAGGTCTTTCTTTGCTTTTATAAGACCAAGGAGGTTAAACCTATTTCCTGGTTTGTACTCGCAGTGAATCCTCAGTTCGAATCTGCCTCCTGACGGCTTCCTGATTGGGAGTATGATGTCTCCGTGTCCTTCTGCTGTTGCTGATTGACCATTGCTGCTATCCCAACCGGTTGCTGTTCCTGGTTTGTAAGGGGTATAGGTGACGAAAAGGTCTTTGTTTGTGCAGATATGCCATGAAGAACCGGAGTCCAGCACCCAATCAATTCCTGACCGGAGCTGCCGTGTGTTGCTTGCTAGTCCAGATAATGCGACTCCTTCTCTAGCAATTGCTGCTCCTGAGAAGTCGTATATGTCATCATCTTTAGCGGTTGCTGACGTGGCGACGGCGTCGAAATTCGCTTGTTTTGTCCTTTCTGAGGGTTTTCCTGTGAATTGCTGGCTCTTATCCTCCTTGAATTCCTGGTATGTTTTGTAGTACCATAGACCAGGCTTTGGTTTCCAACTTGCAGGGCGATCTTCTCGTACGAGGTGGTAGCAATCCTTGGCATCATGACCATTGGTTCCACAGTAGGAACATGCTCCATTTGTTGACCGTTGCACTTTGTGGTTCCTCCACTCCTTTATGTGGTCTTTGATGCTTTTCCCTTTTAGTGGAGCATTCATCAGTCTGTCCTTCTTGTCGGATTTTGCTTGTCGATTCCGGTTCGTCCCGCTTGCTGCGAGTCCCTCATCAAGGCGGATCTCTTTGATTTTATCGATCATTTCCTGACAGTATTTGAAAAAGTCATTAGTGGTCAGTGTCATTGCTGGATCCACGATCGATTTCAGTTCGTTGTTTTTGATTTCAATGGATCCTCGGAGCTCTGGGATCTCATAGAGTTGCGCTACCATAAGCACAATGGCGTGATAGGCACAGAACGATGCTTTGAGGTCATTTGCTGTGACGAATCGTGTCTTCATCGCCTGTATGAACTCAGTTGTTGTTGAGAACTCTTCTCTTTTTGTGCGTACGAAGCGTATTATTGCTGCGCTTAACGCTCCGTGTCCTTCACCCCGTAGCTGCTTCTTGCAAACTTGCATAAAGTCATCTGCCCAGGTGGTTCTTTCGCCAGTTGACGTGATATCCTTTGCAATCTCGGGATCTAATCCAGCGCGGAGCCATGCTCTCACTTGCATACTGATTTTCATCCACTTCTCTGCATTTTCGGAGTCTCTGTCTGGCTTTTCAACCTCTTTGTTGATCAACCGGTGGAGGTTGTGACCCTGAAGGATCTTGGTGACCGTGTCTAACCAAGTGTCGAAGTCCTCTTTTTCCTTTAGCGGCGGCTCTATTTTATAGAGCACGAAACTGCCAATTTCTGGTAGTCCCTCTCCTTGATCACCACCCAGAGTGGTCTGATCGGCATCCTCCACGCTTGTCCAGTCTTTACCACCCACGGATCCTGGTCCCCAGAGAGGCCTTGCCATTTTGGTTGGTTGGTTGGTTCTTTTGTGAGAAATGCTTGGTAATGAGGTACGCTTTGTTGATGACTCCTTGTTGATGATAAACGGCGACTATCACGATAGATGCTGTACTTCGGACTCGTCGTTTATTGGTTGGTTGGTTGATGAAAGGTGGGGTCTCCCGCTGTGGGTCTCGCCCTATCCAGTCGTTGTGTGCCGCGACTCTCTCTGCGCGGTCGAAATTGATGTTTTTTGATAAATGCCTCCTTTTTCTTGATAAAAAATTGATGATAGCGGGTAAGATAAGGTGCTCATAACCTGGTGGAACCTACGTAGTGGGGTCCGGCAAGAGAGGAGGGAGAGAGTTGTATTCGTCAAGAGGAGCGAGCTCCCAAACTATCTATCTAGCAAGGGTGTCCACACAGGTGGTATTCCGTATTATAAGGGTCCAATCAATGGTATTCAAGTCTCTGTCTTTCTGTATCCACTATTCTGACAATTTATACTATCCTGATTACATAAGAAATATTACTGCATACTGGAGGATTAATAAATCCTCCGGTATTCCGGTATGCTGGTGCTGCATATACCAACACACCCCCTCAGCGGTCCCAGTATGGGATCGCTGTCTCTTCTCATCTAAACCAGCATATAGCTGATATCTACCATCCTCAGCATCCTGAGAAAATTCTCGTGCTTCTGCCGAGATAGCAGCTTCGTCAGTCCGTCGGCAACCATGCTCGCTGTCGCTACCCATCGCACGCGAATCCTTCCTTCCCGAACTTCTTGCCGAAGCCAGTGCCGATGAATATCCACGTGCCGAAGCTTCGTTTCAAACGCCGTGTCTTCGCTCGTCAATAATCCAATCGTCCTTTCGTTGTCGCAATCGATCGTCAGGTGGTGGGATGGAATAAAACCAAGGCTTTCGAGTAGTCGGCGCCACCATTGAACCTGCTTTCCGGCTTCAGATAGCCCGAGCAGCTCGGCTTCCGTGGTGGACGTCGTTACGGTCGGCTGTTTAGTCGCTTTCCAGTCGACCGGGCCTCCGTACGCCTGGCAAATATACCCTGCGGAGCTCTTCCTGTCCTGGTGGTCTCCGTACGAAGCATCGCTAGCGAACTGAATCGAGTCCATTTCGACCTCGGCACTGTACTCGATCGCGAGATTTCGCGTGGTATACAAATACGTAATGACTCTATCAGCAGCTCTCTGGTGTTCCGGTCCAGGATTTGTCAAAAATTGAGCTAATCGTGCGGTCGCTTTTACAGCGTCGGGTCGGGTGATCGTCGTCGCATACCCTGCGGATCCCACTTTCTTCTGGTATAATAGGATCTCCTGTGGGGTTGCGGCACCCGTGTAGGGAGTCAATTCTTCGATAGGCAGTGGTGTATAGACCGGTGGTCGGTCTATCAGATTGAATCGATTCGCGATGCTTGTCACATAGCTATCTTGGCATAGCCATAATTTCTTTTGTCTTCTATCTCGGAGTATCCGGATATTCAAAAACCATGCTGCTTCTCCATGATCTGTCAGTTCCCAGTGCGATTCCAGATCTCTTTCCAGCTGGTCAGCCTGCTTCTTGACGTCAGGATGACTAGCAATTAAGATATCATCCACGTAAAAGAAGACTAAAATTCCATCCCCAGTAAACACACAGGGATCCTCGGGTGCTTGCTTTAGTCCTAGCTTTCGTAGCACCTTCGAAGCTTCTTGCTGCCATAGTCTCGGCGAGATCCGTAGTCCGTACAGTGCTCGCCGTAACTTCCAGCACTTCCCTGGGATCTGAAATCCTTCTGGCATATGCGAGTACGTCTCTTGCTCCAGCTTGCTATTCAAGAACGCGGTAACAGCGTCCCGCTGTCGCAGATTCAGATCAAATGCGGCGACCAAAGCGAAGATCATCCTTGCGGTCCTTGCTGCTAGTGTCGCAGCTCTCTTTTCCTGGTACGTGATCGTTTCGAGGTCTCCACGTACGCAAATGCGGGCTTTGAACTTCACCAGGTATCCGTCCGCATCAAATTTGTAGGTAAAGACCCACATTAACGGCAGTATCTGTACTCCTCGGTCTCTTGGTTTCTCGATAACCTCAAACGTCTCTTTCTCGGCTAACGACCTTATTTCCTTCGCTGCTGCTGCGAGAAATCCTTGCTGAAAAGGGTGATTCAGGACCTCTTTCCAGTGTTTCGGGGGCGGTGGAAGGTCGTCTCGGTGACGACGGGTGTCTGGTTTCTCGGCGTATAAACCTGCCGCGAAAGCGTGTAGGAAGGCGGGCGGTTCTTCTCCTTCTGGAGCTATCTTGATCGTAGTCGCGTAGGCGTAATCGTCATCTCTTCGTGCTCTGCGCGTACGACTTCCTGTCAGTATGTTACTGACGTCTACACTGCTGTTGATTTCTCTGCTTGGTGCTAGCAATTCAGATTGTAGCTGTCTTTCTAGATCGTCCTCTTCACTTTCATTGGTCCGATCTTCTTCTTGCTGGGCCTGGTCTTCTATTAGATGATCATCCTGATCACCTATATCCACCCCCTGACCAGGGTCAGCGTCCGATTCGGGCTCGTGCGGAGGCGTATTCGGCAGCGGGGGTAGGTCCTCGGCCGGGAAAGCACCTGGCACTGCTTTCTGGGGTTCGCTTCTCTCTTGGATTTCACCTATCGCCATTCTCGGCGGTCCTATCGGGGTAGGCATGCTTGCCTGGGTACTCACCCCCTGAGGTGGGGTAGTATCTCTCACCTCCTGACTTAGGGTGGTGCGAATAGCCTCATTTTCTTTATCTTCGGGCCGAAAGGTCTCGTTATCTTCGTTTTCGTCTTCATCCCGCGGGGCTTCTGGTGGTGGGGGAGCTTGCTGCTCGCGATCTTCCTGGTCATCTTCCTCGCGAGTCCTTTCCAGTATCCCGACAGGTTCCCGACTCGCTAATTCACGGTTTACCAGTTCGGTAATCTCAGCGAGTGAGATCTCTTCTGGCTCCTTGGCTAGCGGCATAGGAATCGGCTGGAATTTCTCATAATCCGGTGTGTATTTACGAGATTCATCTATGATAGCATCCCTGATATGCCTCACTTTTCCTGAGTGTGGAAACCAGATCTGATAGATATTGGACGCCACGTATCCAACTAGGAATCCAACTTCTGCGCGAGGATTCATCTTATCTGACTTCACCTGGTGTTCAATTCGACAGTACGCTAAGCTTCCGTATAACCTCACTTTCGCGAGATTGATTCGGGGTGGAATCGCGCCCTTTAAGAACTCCTTCCGCACTTCCTCCCACGGTATGATCCACCGATTCTCGGAAGCAATGTACGTCGGGGTACGGTTCAGCATCCACACGGCGGCACCGGCGAAATAGGGCCATAATTCCTTCGGAAGCTTCCCTTCGAGCGCTAGCATCCGCATTCGGACGATTATCATGCCACCAGATCTCTCGGCGTATCCGTTCATTTCCGCGTGTGCTGGCGGGGTATGATAGATTAGGATACCGTCGCTCGTTAGACTGTATTCGGCCTTCTTGCCTGCTGAAAGCTCATTGTCGTAGTGAAATGCCTTGATAGGCAAATTCCACTGATTCTTAGCTAGTTCAACAAACTGGTTGATAGCTAACTGACACTCTGGTTTCATCTCGTGTGTCATCAGCCAGTGAAATCTAACTCCCTCGATATAGAAGTGAGAGATCCATCTATGCTTATTGTACGCTGGCGGTAGCTGTATCAGATCGAAATGAATCCTTCCGAATCGTCCAAACGTGCGTCCTATAGGCCGTCGAGAGATCTGTCTCGGTGCCCTCCCGATACAACACGTCGCGCACAGTGGTGCTTCTTCTCCTATCGGTACCGATCTCGATCCCGACGTCGCTGTCGGCGTTGTCAGCTTCTCTTCCTGGATATTGACACCGTCGACCATTGTAGCAAGCTTTGCTACCGTCTTCCGATCGATATGCGCGAACCTTCTATGCCAGAGCTCCACCGAAGCCTTCGATTCCTGCGTCTTGACTGACTTCCTCGGTGTCGATGCTGCTCTTTGCGGGGTAGCAGCGAATGCTTGCTGTGGGGGGAGCGCTTCGTCGGGCTGGTCAAAAATCCATAGATCAAATTGGTCCCATAATCGTACGCTAACGACCGGGTTCTTATTAGGGTCTCGGATACAGTTCGTCTCCTGGCACCACGTGCCACCCTTCTTCTTCAATTGCGCGTACGACACCAGGTTGGTGTGAAACGTCGGCGAATAGAGTGCGTCGCTTAACGTGATCTCCATTCGTCCCCTCTGGGGGTGCTTTCCTATCAAGCGGACCGTGCCTCGACCGAGTACTCGGGTAGATCCATCTCCCGTCTTCAATTCTATCGCGTCGGGCCGAAGGTTAATGAATAGGTCCTTGTTATTGCACACGTGCGCGCTCGATCCCGAATCGAGGATCCATCTATCTCGAAGCGACACCTCGCTAGCGGATAGGGCATGCTTCGTCATCGTAATAAAGCTGGTTAGGACATTGGCCGATTTAACCTTCGGCTCGGGCCGGTCGGCTTTCGGTTTAGCTCCTGCTATCGTCTTGTCCACCCACTTCTTCCATCCTGGATCCTTTGACAGTTGCTCATTTGCGCGGTCCACCTTTCTCTGGTCTATAGGCTTCCCTTCCGGGCGGATTGCTTCATTCACAGTCCAGCACGTACGCACAGAATGCTGTGGGTGCCTATCGCCGCAGGGACACCTCCGTTTCTCGTACGGGGTATCCGGCTTCGCTTCTTGATAACCTTGCCAGGTAGAGAATGCGCTTTTCGGGGCGTTTGTCGACGACACTGTCTTCACACCAATATCGTTGTTCATCGCACGGAAGGACTCGATAAGGACTCGAGTATCGACCGGCTTCCCATCAGCGACAATGTCCTGGTATTGTGCTTGCCACCACATTGGCAGTACGTCCTTTACTGCGTATACAAAGTCTCGATTCGGATTACTATCATCGATTCCAAGACTAATCGTCAATTCTCTCATCGAGTCCCACTTCTGGATCCATTGCTCGATATCTCCCGTTGGTCTTTGGGTAGAGAAATATCTCCATTTCATTCGAATCTCTTCTCGGTACGTGA
Source organism: Penicillium robsamsonii (assembly GCF_028829455.1). Taxonomy (NCBI): domain Eukaryota; kingdom Fungi; phylum Ascomycota; class Eurotiomycetes; order Eurotiales; family Aspergillaceae; genus Penicillium; species Penicillium robsamsonii. The sequence goes on along the minus strand of NW_026643219.1, from coordinate 5,912,554 downwards.
CCGTCTGGGCGAAACGGGATTTCAAATAGACCAGTCTCTCATAAGGCGTCTCCAGCGGTATAATAGCTAGATGGTGTACCGGGTCTAGGTATATCAAGATATACTCGTTGACATCGGCCAGTCCTTTCGCCTCGCTTTGCCATCGGGCATACTTGATTTTAAAAAGGTCCATCCGATCTCTCCAGGTTTTCTTTTCCTCTGCATCCCCCTCCTCGGGATACTCGGGGACTGTCGGTTCGGTAAGGAGGTCGGGCCGAATTGGTGGCTTCTCTATCGCGGTAGATACAGCAGCGATCTCAGCCATCACAGCTTCAGGGTCACACAGCTCCCATACACCTTTCTGCCTCGCGTACGACCTCACTCTCGTGAACCAGGTACGCCATTGCGTTTCATCCTTCAGTTTTTCGCCCTTCGTGGCGGAGAGAATCGATGCTGTCTCCATTGCTAGATACAATTCAGGGGTAGCTGGGAATAGCTCCACAATTGCTCTTTTCGGCAGCTTCAGGGGTTCAATCGTGCTGTGTTTCGACTACAGCAGGTTCATTCAGTGCGATCCGGGCTCATAACTGTCCACACAGGTGGTATTCCGTATTATAAGGGTCCAATCAATGGTATTCAAGTCTCTGTCTTTCTGTATCCACTATTCTGACAATTTATACTATCCTGATTACATAAGAAATATTACTGCATACTGGAGGATTAATAAATCCTCCGGTATTCCGGTATGCTGGTGCTGCATATACCAACAAAGGGTTGATGCCTGAGGCACCAAGGCTCCGACCACCACAACATTAGTTGATAACATATAACGTAAGTTGTGAATTCTGAGCAACCTCCGAAGTATTTTATTTCTGTAACTTTTTCTGCCATCTTCTACCTCCCGGGAAATTTTTCGCTAAACAATTTGAGCCGAACCTTTGCCTACAAGCTATTTCCAACCCTGAAAATGAGTTTTGAGAAACACGATGAAATACAGCTCGGCGAAAAGGGACATGAACTTCACTCTGTCAAATCTGGTATCGTTTGCCTAGATAGCCACCAGTTCCGACTCAATTATGACGTACTGCAAGACGTGACAAACTTGAAGAACTCTTTGACCAAATTCGACAAGTCAAGTATGAAGAAGTACCGAGTCATATTAAAGCCTATAAAGTCGGAATTGGTGAAGCTCTTGCGGATGGAAGTCAGGATGCACCGATAAGCGAATAAGCTAGGTGACGATTTAACTCATATTTCTGTTACGGAATATATATGAAGCAGAAACGACGGCAGAGGATGTAGGACGTAATCAATTGAAATGAGTCTGAATGCGGGAAAGTTCCTTTCATTGCTTCTTCGAACTACATTTTGTATGATCTAAGCTTCTATACTTCTATCATATCACATATATTCCATGGTACTCACGGATTCTCAGTAAGAATACGGTAAGTGATGATATCTCTCAGGGTTGGATTCCAAACCATTAACACGTTTGAGTTGATGCCGGGCATTACCATTCACACAATGCTCCGCGGCAAACCGTATGCGACAGGATTTCTTGAGTATTCATACCATCTTGTCATCCAAGTTTTTCCTTGCCTAATGACACAGGTTCTGGTATTTGCATATACCTTTCCGCATCTTTACCCTGACTTATCGATTTTAAAGGTTTAACTCTGCACTGGTATCAGACATACTGTAAATATGCCACAGGACTACCAGGAGTATTAAAGATTGCAACTTGTATGTGTAGTCTTGCTGTGATATGTTTTCCTGTAGATGCTTCTCATTTGCTCTAGCTCTCACTATTGGTTATAAATGTTATGAAGGAACAGATATTCCAGTTTTAACTCATTACTGTGGTGTTATTTTAGAGTGAGGACTGTTGGGCGGAGTGGGTGTGGGTGCCTTGCTACCTCAGGCCTCCACCTCCACACTTATATGGCGCATTGAGAGGTCCAATAATTCCAAACTCTGTATTTTCTCAGAAGCAGTGTTTCTCCAGGCTCCGGTCCAACTTTTTTTCTGGGTCAATATGCTTGATGAAATATAGAGAGAAATCGGACTTCCTATCCACCAAGTTCTATACATGTTCTTTCTTTTTCTTGTAGTTCTAGAATCTGGGTTAGTCATGCAGCCCAGCAACCCCCCTTTTTCAGCCGCAAACAAAGAATGAGAATTGCCAAGGTGCGGACGCGGTGAAAATGGGCACCATAGAAACCAAATAGTTAAATAGGCCTAACCGTTTGTTTTGCTGATTAATTGGCGTTTGGTTAAAACAAACGCGTTTGAATACTATGTATATAAGCGGGTGGGTGCGCCGCCCACTTATGTGTGCAGCTCGCAAGTAAATTACAGTACCAAAAATATGTGTCGTAGCCCTGGAGATATTGCAGCGAATTCACCATAGTAGCGCGTTCACCATGGCAGCGCGTTCACCATGGCAGCTCGTCATGGCAACACGCGAGTAAGTATTACGGTATGTGAGTTTATAAACTCAGTCCCTCCCAGCTTTTCTACTGCTCACTTTTTTTCTATTCCTCCTGCATCTCTTCCGGTACCTCGGATCTTTCCAATTTTCAGCTGTTTGGGCGAAGAACCAAAGTGTCACATTCACCATGGAGAATTATCAGAAAATTGAGAAAGCCGGTGAAGGTGACATTTCTTTTTGCCGCGCCAGTTGGCATGGTTACCTCTGTCCTAGCTGACGGATGTCCCTATTACCACAGGAGCCTACGGTGTCGTCTACAAGGCTCGAGAGCTGAAACATCCTAACCGTATCGTTGCTCTGAAAAAGGTCCGACTCAATGCCGAGGATGACGGAGTCCCTGCTACAGCCATGCGAGAAATCTCCCTTCTCAAAGAAATGAAGGACCCTAGTATTGTCCAGTTGCTGAATATTGTACATGCCGATAGCCACAACCTCTATCTTGTCATGGAGTTCTTAGACATGGACCTGAAGAAATATATAGACTCTCTGCCTGTCAGCGAAGGTGGCCGCGGCAGACCTCTACCAAACGGATTCAGACCGAGACTCGGTCTAGACGAAGCGATAGTGAAAAAGTTCATGGCACAACTGCTTGAGGGAGTCCGCTATTGCCACGGTCATCGTATTCTACATCGTGATTTAAAGCCGCAGAACTTGCTCATTGACCGCGAGGGAACCCTGAAATTGGCTGACTTCGGACTGGCTCGAGCTTTCCGTATTCCGCTGAGGAAGTATACTCATGAGGTAACCACGCCCCCAGTCAAAGCGAAATGATCTAAACTCTTGAATGTTAACATTCATCTAATAAGATTGTGACCTTATGGTATCGTTCCCCCGAAATTCTTCTTGGGGGTCCTCGGTACTCCACCGGCGTCGATATGTGGTCTGTGGGAGCTATTTTCGCTGAGATGTGCACCCGCCGGCCGCTCGTCCCTGGTGACTCGGAGATTGACCAAATCTTCCAGATATTCCGGTAAACACTTTTTTTCCGCATCTATATAATGGAATTGACTTTTCAATTTGATAGTCTCCTTGGTACTCCGGACGAAGAGAACTGGCCCGGTGTCACTGCGTACCCCGACTACAAAGCCACTTTCCCCAAATGGAAGCGGATCCGCACCATTCTAGTTCCAGGCCTAGAGAGTGCTGGCTGCGAGCTACTAGATGCTCTTCTCCAATATGACCCCGCGACAAGACTTTCCGCAAAGCAGGCTTGCCTCCATCATTACTTTCCTAATGGAAGTTCATACTACTCCGGGCGCATCCACCCTAGATATATTGGGACCTGATTCCCAGATAGTTGCTTTTCTACAATCAACTCTCTCGTCTTGGTTCGATTCCTTCTAAAGTAGAATATGAATAGGAAGAAACTATGGAAGTCTAGATACTGTAGTTATGTGACTATGGAAGACTATCTCAACAGACATCATCAATTCAGTCTGAACTGAACTACGGACTTCAAATGTTTTGCTTTTGTTCTCTGAACTACGTAAGGCATATTAAACCACAAACAAGTCCCAGCTCAAACCATAATATTCACACCATCCGCAGGTGGTACTCAGACTTCTTCGGCGTCCCTCCCACAAGCCCCCGGAGTTTTTCATCGGGTCCAGGCCCCCTCGGAGTGGCCTTGGAGCCCAAATCAGTAAATCTCTATTTTGGGGATTTTAATGGTACCGTCAATCGGGATTTGACCATAGATTTGCATGAAGCCCTGCTGCGCAGGGTTGAGAAGATTGTGGCAAGAGAATTTGATAGCAGCAAACGGCGGACCCAACCCTTGGTCGCATTCCAACTGAGTCATTGTCTGATACTCTTCTGATAGCTTTTCATCGAGGACAAATGTCTTAGCGGGTAAGGCGGAAGGGTGGTCAAGCCGAACTTCGGTCTCTTACGGACTCGACGAAGTATTGATTATGGCTTGTCATGAGGCTTGAATTAGCTGTGCAGAAGTCAATCGAATGATGGAGAAGTGTCAGAAATACCTTTAAAGCCGCTTGATAGCTTTTTGATAAATGTCGAATACTAAGTTGAATAGATGTGTAGAATGGGGCTATCACCCAACGACGACGATTTTCCTGCACCTCAATTGGGTCGGCTTTTGAATGATAGCCGTGCCAAACGCACCACATGGGAACTCGCAGTTCCGTACTCAACGCTACATCCTCGCATGGTGATTCTCACCCTACCCTCATCACCAATAACCACCTAACCACTTCCACACTTTGACTTCATGGATCTCTCCCATAGACTATCTGATACATACGACCATAGGGTGTGGAAAACAGGGCTTCCCGTCCGCTCAGCCGTACTTAAGCCACACGCCGGTGAGTTAGTAGTTGGGTGGGTGACCACCAGCGAATCCTCACTGTTGTATGTTTTTTAGTTTTAATTTTTTTAATTTTGCAATTTTCCGACCCTCTTGCAGTTGTGGCTTTCGTGAATTGGAAATGGAAAGCGTGTTATTGGGGGCTTCGGGGTTACCTCAAGAATATGGTAGATGATTATGCTTAGACAAGGTAGGAGAAGCAATGTGCCTAGTTCCTTGGCAGCCGTACTGTTGAAAGCCTGCTCGGGGAATCGTATACCTCCAAAGAAAAAGCCCATCCCAAGCATAAAGTGCCTATTTGAAAGCATGTTCCCGATAAGAGAATGGAAAAGCGAACTCGGGTGTGATAGCGAAATAAGCTAATAAGAGTGAAAAGGCCTCGTCGCTTGCCTGTAGGAGTGTACAGCGTATAGCTACGTTCAGTGATTATACAACTAGTACATTGCGATTAAGCGAAAGATAACCCCTTCTCGATCATCTCCAAGGCTATATATAATTCCTAATGTAACGAGAATTACATTCCTTGGATAATACATATATAATTGATTTGAATGTAGCTCCCAGCCAACTATAAGACTTTAAGGAGATCACTTGTCACGAATTTTGGAAGTTGATCCACAAGATCTATTTTCTCCGCAAATTCCACCAAATCAATGGCTATGCTCACGTCCCGATTTGCAGCATGATCCACCCATAGCAGCTCTAGCCATGTTTGCACGACTCATTTGACGAGGCTCACGAGGCTTGTATACAAATTCGGGCTCAGGGGCTGCATCTCGGGGCCCTTTGCCGAATTTCCCTCCCTTGGAGTGCTTAATTTTCTGCTTGTAGATCGTGTTAAGCCAGTTGGCCAGTCGGTAACCGCCCTTAGCAATCTGGATCTCGATCGTGCCGATGACAGAGTTGTAGTATGTCGGGTAGAGATCGCCAGTCTGGAGGGCAGCAGCTCCATCCGGCATGACAACGGTACAGATATAAGCATTGGCATCGGCCGCCCATCGAGTGGCACTCTTGATAGTATTTCCAATATCATCCCCTTTGGTCCATTTCTTAGCTTCCTTCTTGTAGCTACCAGCCTTAATCTCATGGACCAAGCTTTCAGCCCATCCCTGCGCATCTTCGAGCGAGCTACCGCCAACCAGCTTTTGGGGTATGTATGTATCCCAGTCCGAATGCAGGTTGTCAGTGTAGTTGTCGAAAGTGACCTCGATACCATTTCCGCCAACCTCGTAGTTCTCGTCGTGCAGGGGCTGGACGAGATCACCAATGATGTGCACGAGGAATCTAAGTGCTTCGGCGGTTTCGGGGGTGCTTAGTTTAAGATTGCCTGCACGCTGGGTGTAATTGGCAATGGCGGAGATCGAGCAGCCTTCGGCTGGACAGTCGCGCTCATAGTCCACGTTGCAGCTTGTAGGCGGGTCATCCATGGCATCAATATAGTGCAATGGGGCTGACCATTTACCCTCATCTGTCTTACGATAGCTGTCCGCCCAAGAAGCAATGTTTGCTAGGTATGAGTCAGAGGTATCGTTGAGGACTGTTTTTGCCCTTGAAAAACATTAGCGTTGTATACTCTCATTACTATGAAGCTCTTTGGGAGAATTTACCATTTTGCGGCTTCAGGAGACATGTAATGTTGTGCAACATAAGCCACTGTGGCATGGCCCAATGCACCCCATGCATTTGCCCCATGAATCACCCCGAAGGTGACGAAAGCAACCCTTGATAGAGACACCATTGTTGGGAGACGTTTGGGTGAGACTCAGTATAAAGTTCGCGTCTGTTCATGAAAGCCATGGTTGCAACTCCGTTTGCATTAAATAGTTTCGAATACCGGCGGTTTCCACTTGACGCGGGTCACATTGTCATGGAGTTAGCCGTGTTGCAGCAAGAAAAAGAGCAGCTCATAGGCTTGTCAGGAGATAACAACATAATCATTGGCAGCAAGGGGTATGATTCGCCTCCGAAATTGCGAACTAGATTGCGGGGTCGGCACTAAACATCAGAGCCGCCGGAGTCCACCGGAGGTGAGGCCCAAATGGCTATCTAGGTTCCAATCTGTAATTAATATATGAGATAATAGATTGTGACAGAGACAGGGGTACGAAGTACTCCGTACGGGGTAGACAACACCAGGTCTGGGAATAAAACTCGGGAATTATTATCCAAACAGGAGACAAAACAGTGCTGGGATATCCCCGCGTAAAAAGCCATTATACTTATTTTTCTTTTGAAAGTGAAGTCTTTGATTCATAGAATGCAGGAGTGTGATGACCTTGTATAGAACTAGCATTCCTTCACATGACACAGTCATTCTGTCGCTCGGTTGTTGCTTGATAACCACACCAATCTCATCCGATTAACGGAAGATGATCAAGTGTTGTGACCCCGTAATGAAAAATGCGCAATGGTTAGTGCGCGTGCGAGTCGCGTCTTGCAAACTTCGCATGGTTTGTCGATGTCGTAAATTAAGTTGTCAGGCCAGTGGTTTGGGTCAAAAGGGTGTAGGTCATGTCTGTATCGTCCAGTCGGCAATTCTTTGACCGCAATGACTCTGCTGTGGGATTTTGAGGGGGTTTACATCTGAATCAGGCGGCCCACTAGTTTTCCAACGAGACGCTAAACGGATACTCAGATGTTTATCATTGAAGATCGCATCAGTCCCGTTATCACCGTCGGATTGCCATTATTCCAACTTCACGCAGCCATTCTCTTGTTTGTACGCGGCGTACGTCACACATTTCACATTTTGGAAATCCCTTCTTCTCCTTGGGAATCTTTTGGGACTTCTCATCCTTGCCTTTCTTCAAACTTTCACAAGATGGGTTTCGCTCCTTTCGCTCCTCTGCCTGCACCCACAAAGGAGCTGTATGACAAACTAAAAGCTCATCGGACCTGGGGATATGTCATCTATCGCACCACCTATTCCCCTCAATCTGACGCCCACTTCTCCACTGTCGTCAAGTATCTCGAAGCTTGTATTAAAAGATCATTCTTCAGAGAATGCAAATGGAATAGTAAGTCGTCACCCGGGGTAAATCCCACCCTTTATCAGGAAATCTGGGCGCAACATAGTTCAACCATCATGGAAGATGCGGCGCAATTCGATGGTGCCTCGCTTGATATAATACGCGCTCACTTTGAGGCCTGGGTCGATGCACAGGGTCAGCGCGATAAATTCAATAAATATCGAATGTGTATGATCATTGATGAGGAATGCCTGCAGACGCTGCTAGGCACTTCGGCGGAGGCCTTAGAGCAGGACACCAATAACGAAAGATATAAGACAGTGCGTTATGTGAAGGTCCTCGAAGCGTGGCCTGAAATCGATCAATATGACACCTTTCCGGGATGGATGAAATGTCGTTCGCTGCTGCTATGGGATCTATGGTTGATGATGTGCGATTTCGACGAGATGAGAATGTCCTGGGAAAAGATTGGTGCAGAAGATGATGGGGTGTATTGCGGTTGAATGGTGAAGAGTTAAAGTTACTAGAGATACGAAATTTTGACTTCTATCGTCGTGATATCACTCGATACAAGGCAGTGGGAATAGAATAATCGGCAACTTGACCTAATACTTGGGTTTAAGCAAATTATCCTCTAAGTTAGCCCTGTTTTAGATCGATTTATACCTATTGAAATGAGAAGAGCGCTATAGCGGTCCGACATCGCAGACAGGACGATGAGAAGGCTACGACACCGAGGGGAGCAGTGGTGGGCACATGGGATGACCTATGAAGCCACAATAGGAAACAGATGCTGAATTACAAGGAGTGTGTAAACCATTGTCAAATTTGGCCTTAAACGGCTACCGTATGCGAGGCTGAAAGGTGTTGACCTGAACTTCTATTTCCAAAATTTTCGGGCTCGAAATTGTTGCGAGTATCTCAGAATAATTCAGGGTAAAACCAACAGCAATGAAGGCCATCAAGCCCAGAAGATGAGTCCATATGTTTATTGCTTTCATGTGTAAACAACGCCACAGACGCAAAGATCGTTTGTAACTACCCTTTATCAAGCCTTTACATGCAACAAGTCATAATGCCGTTCGCTTCAACCCCCCAGCCGCTAAAAAAGGGTCTGCTGTTTGTATCAGGTAATCGCTTTTGTATCTATACTGTCTTCTCGCAACCGATTATAAGCAGTGGAAATTTGTAGAAAGCTTGCAGACAAGAATATCAGACTTGGAAATAAATGCTATGGCCTCGCAACGAAGGGAAACTAATAACAGCCACATTGAAGAGTCGATCAAAGGACATAGAGCTGGACGGATTATTAAGGATTGATATTTGGATGGTGAATCTGTACTATGTATGTTTCGGTGCGTCCGTTTTTAGATATTTGCCCAGGCATAAACTGAAGTGGTCACCTATACTAAATCACAAACGCGCCTTCCCTAACCAGACACTTGTCATAGGGTTGCAACCTGAAAGGAAAACTGGTGTCAAATAAACTGGGCTTTTCTTCTTTTCTTCGCTGGAATTTACATTTCATATAAACTCTATCTAGTGCTGCGCTGAAGCCTCGACCCGATCCTGAACCGACTTAGCAATAGAAGGACGTTCCTGCACCCGCTTCAACCAAGCAGCAACATTTGGGAAATCCTTCGCCGTATCAATCTCAAGCTGGATAGTAACAAGATACCAAGGAAGGAAAGCAACATCGGCATATGAGAATTTATCACCGACAAGATACTGCTTCCCCTGGAGGGTGCGGTCAAGCACACCAGATACACGACGGATTTCGTTGACGTAGCGGTCGATTGCGCTCTGTAGCTTCTCTGGGTGGTACCGGCTGAACCAAACAGCCTGGCCGAAGTATGGACCTTGACCGGACATCTGGAAATGAAGCCATTGCTTGGCGAGATAGTAATCTTTAGAACCGGCGGCAAAGCTGATCGAGTTCTGTTTATCATATGTGTCAATCAGGTATTCGATAATCGCGCCGGATTCCCAGAGCGTGGTGTCGGTGTTTGGGTCTTCGATTGCGGGGACGCGGCCGTTGGGATTGATGGACTCGTATGCTTCTTTCTTCATGTCTGGGAAGGTGATGATCTTGTGTGTGTAGGGAACATTCAGCTCTTCCAGGATCATGATCACCTTCCAGGGATTGGGACCTGGGCCATGGCCCCAGACGGTGATGGGCTTGAGAGACATTGTTTGGTGGGGTGGTTATTTGGATTGAAGAGAAATAAAAGAGGGAGGGGAATTGAAATACCAGACCAGGAACTGGAACTCTCTTAAGCTAATCTTCCATCCCCTCACCCCACTATTCCAACTCGATTATTCATCTTGTTTAGTGGAAGGTTGCAAGGAGGTTCCACGATATTGTGCACAGGTGGAACCTGATTACAAATGGTCCAATGGGCACCAGGGGTGACACGGAAACTTCCAGAGCGCGGAATTGGATTCCTCTATGTTGTTGCTAGGTAGTTGGAATGCATCGTGGTTACCGACAAGGACCAGTGTTGCCGCCAACCTGAACTGCCGGGGCGTCTGCCATGGGGCCGACGGGTGGACCCCCCGGCCTCACTAAATCCTTAGTAATCATATTGGGGGTCCAATGTTGACCTCAGGAACGACCACATCAAAGCTCATCTAAGGGAATGACTATAAAATAACTCGGAAGGACCCAATTTCAAAGATCAGTGCTCATATGAAAAGCACACATAGGTGATACTTTGGCGGTTCATGACTCAGAACGAACATTCCAAGATGGATTACAGCGAAATCCCAGGGATTGACTTTTTCTGGTATTTGAGAGAAAGTTTGACGCATCATGACTCTGCGCCATTATCTGGGGCTCAAAAACCCGCGACTGCACCATAATCGTAATAGTGGGAACTCGGTGGATATATACTGCTTCCACGGCCGTAGGGCGTGTTAGGATATCAAAAGAGATAAGGGGAGATCATTATTCTGATCGAGTGGAATATAACGGAGTAAAACAAGGCTCCCAAGCCTCGGACTCGGTCATCGGACTACGACACCCAGCCGGAACTAGAAAATTGGCTTATTAATTTCCAGTCCCGCTCAGCTGGGTGCCCATCGGACTAACACCCCCAAATGTATACAACATATGCCCCCATGCTTGCATGGCTTTGCAAATTATCTATAGCAGTGTTTTGAATCTAAAATGATATCTCAGATTATAAATCAATCAGTCGGAATTTGAAAATATAGTATCGGAATAAAAAATCTACTTCGGACTAACATCGGACTACCCACACATGTTCTATTCTGCACTAGTAAATTCTAGTCATTTTATCCTTTCTTCTTTTAAGCTTTGTAGAGATGCAAACACCCTTGAGTCATCCCAAGCCACTTCGTAAATCGCAACTGAGCCTCGACTTGGGCATTCGTATTCGTAGAATCAAGCACATCAGTTGATCTCGGGATCTACGCACCCTTCGATTTGTAAGGATTTATCCTTTTCACCAGCTCTAGCAGGCCGTTAGCCAACACGAAAGGCAATCCTTGCACATTCCGGAACACGCTATGTAGGATACTTGAAAAAATATGTGCCTAGATCGCGTAGATCGCCATCTTTAGTTCATTAAAGCTCTTTCGGACAAGATCTAGACTTCAACTCCGAAACACGAAAACCTCTGAATTAGTGGCCTAACACGTGGATAGTAAAAATCAAAGCCATACGAGAACTAAAAATTAACTGCGCCCTTCCGCAGCGATCTTTCTGAACGTGGTAGTCTTTACGAGTTGTATATCAAAGGGCGTGCAAATAATACACCGCATTAAGAACCCACACACTGTTCGGTGTCATCATTTAGGTCTAGAGGATGAGCACACATGTCCGAGAGAATACGCGGCTTGATTTATCAGATATTCTTGGCTTTCCACAGTCGCAAATTCCATTGCATAATTCTAATTAACTCATCATACATTCTTAGTTATCCACCCAAGCCTCTAACCTCGTGTAGGTCCCCTGCCAGTAAAACTTCAACTCCGACCCTTACTCCGATTCTTAGTGGCTCCACACATGGGGGGCGCTGTGACTACGCTGTGACTACTGACGTCTTTAGGCTATGCTGTATGGATTTTACGGTGCAAATATTCTAGACTCGATGTATACTATGGCTGACGTAGTGGGGCTCAAGCCTTATGAGTTTTTTTTTTTCGGAGTGACAACCCTACGGAGTGGATAATGTGTAGTGAGCACCCAACACTATATAAAGACCAATTGATATCTCGTAGAAAGAGACATTCTATTCCAATCCATTCCAAAGCATCAGATCCCAAAGATCAAAAAAGATCCTTCTCGCATCTTGCTCCGAGCTATAAACGTCAAACCAACTCATACTTCGTTATACATCCATCGTCAACGAACCCTCCAAACCCTCAAGCAATCTCTCAAGATATCCCAAAGCACACGTACAAAGCTTCAAACACTATCCGAGATGTTCTCCAAATCCTCCAACTCGTCTTCAAAGACTACATCGAGCGCAGCCTCAACACACTCCACCGTCTCCACTGCCACAACTCTCAATACACGCGACTCATCAGTCAAGAATCACAAGTGGTACTCGCTAGGCTCGAAGTCTTCGGGCTCTAATTCCAAGAATGATGCTGCTAGCATCGAGAAGAAGCGATTGCACAACGAGGCTCTTGCCAACTACCTCAGCATGCGCTAAATGGCTTCGAAACATCCGATGTATTTGCTGTCTCGATTGCTATTATACCGACTCGATCCACTCACGATACATGGATTAGATGTTTTGGTGCTATCTTTTTTTGGCCTTTTGTCTGCTTTTGTGCTTGGCTTGTTGAATTTGCTTCGATGATATGCGCTGCGTCGATTGCTGGGTGCATGTTTTCGCCCCTTTCGCTTCAACGATGGAATGATTTGGATACCATATACTGTGTTTAATAATTTGTGATTTGCATTTATGTCTGTGTTTTTGTCTTGGCCACTTTCAGCAGTCGTTGTCCGGACTGTTTGGCTGGTTTGCTTCAAGTAGTTGGTGTTCTCTATGCCTGGAAATACAGCAACATCTTTCGTTTAATTCTTTCTCAAAAATTATTCTCATTCAAGACAAGTTCTTCTCCATTTCAAATATTGAGTCATGTAGTAGTTATGTAGCATCTGGTATTCAATACCTCGTATGAAACAGCAATCATTATGGAAGGTATGCAACAAATGCATTAAAAACAAAAACTCCAGCACACCATGACAAACGCTCAAAGGAGGCAACTTGGAACTCTATGCATATATTACAACCCAGCCATCAACTCTCCCATAGATATGGGTTTCCGGACCGCATTTGAGAAACCTTCGTGGAAGGTAACCCAGACTTTCCGTCCAGCCTTGGACGACTCATCAGCCCAGGAATCTAGATTGTTTGGATCATGAGGCTGTGGTGCAGGCTGCTCAACCGTCCGACCGAAGAAGTCACGTTTGACAGCTGCGTCCCTTGTTATCTTGGCTGCAACCGTATCTTCGGAACTCCTGGAACCCTTGGTACCGAGTTTAGATGCGCTCAAGACATCAGACTGCTTGCGCGTCGTCGCCTTACGGTACTCTTGGTCTAGCACCTGGCGGACGGCATACCGCACTGGCGCTGTACCACCCGAAGCCTCGATCGTGCTACCTTGGATCTTCGAGAAGACCACAAGTGAGTCGATAGGTCTGTTTGAGGGTATGTTAGCTTGGTGTATCTCACAAGATACTTGATATATCACTTACGGTTCCATTCTGTACGCCCATCCACCATGGCTTCCTTCATGTTCCACTCGGACTCTTTCAAATGTCACGCCCATCCCGGTCATTACACGCACGGTAGACTGGACGAGGGCACGTTCGGACTCTTTGCGGACGGTGGCAGTGCTTCTCTGCTCCCCGTTTCCACGGATGATAACCGGCTTGACGTCTGGCGATAGCATGCGGATCAAGTAAGGGACTAAATCTGTGATTATACTTTCATTTGACCGGAAAAGGCGAGCCATGGGTGCCGAAAAGGAGGCGTGGAATGCAGTCATGGCTGCACGGTTCTGCTTTTGTGCTTCAAAGGCAGCAAAGTCGGCTTTGGGTCCTGAGAAAGGATGGGGCTCATCGGCTTCCTCATCATCTTCATTCTTGTCATCATCGGTAGTTCTGCCAGTAGCCGTAGCAAATAGATGATGGAATGCGACAACCGACTGGCTGAGGTATGGAATTAGTTCCCACTCTTGGGATGAATGGACTTTCGAACTGATTGAGTCATGGAAATGAAGCCAGTCGTGGGCGGCGTTGGGTTTGGAGAAATAATTATCATCCTGGTATTGCTGGATGGGATATGAAGCAAAGCAGTCAGATACACAGCGGTCATGATCACCGCTGGAATCGACCATTTCCCGCAATCGGTTGATTGCGTGTCGCTTGCGCAGATCCGCCACGCCAACCGGAATACGGCTGTCCGTGGTATCAAAGCGATCTTGGAAACTCATACCAACAGGAGCGTCTGAGAAGCCAGCTCCCTCTGTGAACACACGGTTCACAATCTCACGAACGCCTCCGCGACTTAACTCTTTGAAGAACGCGCTACCCTCAGCCGATGCATTGAGGACTCGGTTTTCCAGCCAACTCCTCGTCAGTCTGATCGAGGATGGCGACGACCCGTTTCGGAGCTTGTGCGCCACAAATTCTGCAGCAACAAGCACGCTACGAATATCACCCTCGGCAGACCCTTGGGTTTTGGCATTGCGATTTCTTTTGCTCGCCATACCCCAGGCTGCTTCACAGAGTCTTCGAGCTCCATCACTGTCACAAGGGATGCCTTCGCGGCCGAATATAACCTTGACTCGTTGAACAACATTCTCCAATGGTGCCTGGCGGACATTAATCATTTCTGCAATGGACGACGCCCTGAGAGGCCGGAGACTGCTATGATAGAGGTCATTGCAAACCAAAATCAACGGCCGCATGAATCGGAAATTGTCACCCTTGCGCTTCTTGCCATTATTACCCTCCGAAGACCATTTCGCGTTCCGTTGGTCAAGCAAAACAAGGTCGATGAGGGCCTTCATGAAACCGCCCTCACCACCACTACCAGAACCACCAGTGACACCGTCGACTTCGTCCACCACGACACACACGGGTTTACCGGCACGGCGGACCTTTTTCTCACCAACTTCCACGTTCATGCCTTTGACGTTCTCGGTTCCCAGCGCATCACGGATACGGCCTTTGACCACATCCCTGCTGCGGTCATCACTTGCGTTTATTTCAAGCACTTCAAAGCCGGCCTGTCTGGCACATACGTGCGCTAATGTCGTCTTTCCAAGTCCAGGGGGGCCACTCAATAAGAGAACCTTTCGATGGATGTATTCTTCTTCATCATCCTGGACAGGCTTCTTCGTTCGAGATTTGGCTAGACCAGGGAACACAATTGACTCCCATCCCTTGAGCCAGCGTAGGACTGATCGATGGGTGCGTTCATCTCCAATGAGATCGGTGAATTTACGAGCACGGTATTTCTCCGTCCACATTGCAGAGTCTATCTTCTTCTGCTTTGAGCTCACATTGTTCACTTCGATGGTTTGCTGGACTGGCGGTTGAGGGACTGTGATCGTGGGCTTTTTGTCGTTGGCGGCCTCATCCAACAATTTGTGGATGTCGATACCGTAATAGCTCTTCTTCGCCTTGCCAGGCTCTGTCTCTGACCGATTGGCGATCATTTGCTTATAGGAAACGGGCGCTTGGGTCTTCCTTTGCGGGACATTATGGGTTTTGCCAGCACAGGTCTTGATCTGGAACCTTTGGGGAGCCGTTGGAGCAGGTCGAGGCGTCAGTTGTAATGGTGCTCGGGAAGAGCTAGGCGTAGCATCGGTCGTCCCGTTCAATTTCGTAGGTACCGGCAGTCGTGCCTGTATGCTAGGAAGTTCCGCCGGAGGCTCCTGGAAGAAGTATTCCGGCAAGTCATATTGATTGTTCACATGCTCGTCCCGGAAAGCAGCGAGATCATCTTCTTCGTCATCATCGTCATCAACAAAACCTCCAACCATGCGCTGGCGCTTCGGCTCCGTCGGCTGCACACCTGCCTCCGCATTTGTGACTTTTCTCTTCTGCGAATCGTTGGTCGCATTGCCTGATGTGGGTGCAAGCGCGCCCGGGGAGGCTATGAACGGCATTCTCGAAACAGGCGGCGAAGATGGCATAAAAGAGAGATTTTGAGTAGGAGTGCGAGAAAGTAGTCTTGGAGTTATAACGTTCTTCGTCGGCGTATCTACTTTGTGGTTGTCAGCCTCTATGCCAGACAATGCGGGATCAGGATCACAAACCAGGTCGTATGTCGTCTTCGCTGCGAAACACATCAGATAGATCCCACGCTCGATGTTGAATCACGACTCGATTGCGGGTTTGTTCGCGGCGGTGCAGGTGGATTGCCTCGAGATCGTCGGAGAATGATTCGGATGGCGGATTTTGGTTGCCAGCACCTTCGGAGTGGAGGCAAAGGGCAGGATCAAACGATGATAGGAACGATGGCGAGGAGGGAAGCATTCAAGCGTTCAGATATCTCATGTCATTGAATGGTCTCCGATGTAATTCCCCTCTGATAGACGCGCGACGCGTGTAGAACGCGCTAGTCCCGTTTTGGCCGCATAGTCCCTTAAGTCCTTTTACAGGCTCTTCTTCCAGGCTGTCTACAAATGTATTCAAGCTGTGTTTAATTTGTAGACTAGATTCTTTTGGAATTAAATTGTGAAGTTTAAAGCAGGCGATTGCTTCCAAGATATTAAAATCAGATCAAAAATGAAGGAAATTTGGTATTGTAGACCAAACCAATTTTGGTTTTAGTCCTCTAGTCAATGGTATACTGTACGGTTCATTTAACAGACAAAAAGGCATATGCATCGACCTGCTCGATAGGTCATGATACAAAAGAGAAAGTATTCGTGCGACCGAATTAGGCGTTCTTGACCTTCTCGGTCAACTCGGGCACCTTGTCAAACAGGTCACCGACGAGGCCAACATCAGCAACCTGGAATATGGGGGCCTCGGGATCCTTGTTGATAGCAGCAATGACCTTGCTGTCCTTCATACCAGCCAAGTGCTGGATAGCACCAGAGATACCGGCACAGAGGTAAAGCTGAGGAGCAACGTTTTTACCAGTCTGACCAACCTGCAGACTGTTATCGGCGAAGCCACTGTCAACAGCAGCACGCGAGGCACCAATAGCAGCGCCGAGGGCATCCGCCAGCGGAAGCATGACGCGGTCAAACTCCTCCTTGGACTTCAAGCCACGACCGCCAGACACGACACGGGTGGCTGTAGAGAGTTCCGGGCGCTCTGACTTGGCCAGTTCCTCGGACACCCACTCAGTCATCGCGGGGACGTTGGGGTCCGCTCCATCGATGATCTCAGCGGATCCGCCCTCGGTCTCGACATCCTGGAAGGCTGTGCCTCGCACTGTGATCACCTTGACGTTGTCGGTTGACTGGACGGTCAGAATGGCATTTCCAGCGTAGATGGGGCGGACGAAAGCTGGATTATGGTCAGTGGCTGGATCACATGTTAAACTTCTTTCTCGGCTTTTCACATACTGTCCTCGCTCTCAATTCCGGTGATGTCTGAAATTTGCTGGACATCCAAGAGAGCAGCCACGCGGGGTAGCAGGCTCTTTCCGAAGGCAGTGTGGCCTGCAACGATGTGGGTGAATTCGCCCTTCTTAATGTTCTCGACAAGAAGAGGGGCATAGTTTTCGGGAAGGCCCTATTGTACAAGAAATCCAATTGTTAGTTCCTTCTATAGAAATTGATTTCGGGGGATTATGAGATATATACCTTCTCGTATGCGTCATTATCCACGGCCAGCACCTTCTCAACACCCTTGATCTTAGCAGCCTCGGCGGCCGAGGTACCCTTGACACCGGAGCCAGCAATGAAGCCCGTTACTGAGCCACCGAGCTTCTGTGCGGCCGCAATTGCAGACAAAGACGAAGATTCCAACTTGCCATTGCGCTGCTCGAGAATGGCGAGGGTCGAGAGAAGGCGGGCGAGCGCCGAAGAGGCGGGCTGGCTGAGCTTCCGGGTGGGTTGGAGCTGAGAGCGGGCAGCCCGCAGGACAGAGTGCCTAGCGATCGGAATCATAATGACAACTTGGTGGAATTATTTGGCGATGTTCTTCCAGGCGTGGGGAAAAGAGCAAGATTGAAGCTCGGCGATTCACGGTGATGTGACTTTGGGTGGCTATCGTCGGGATGCCAAGACTGTCTCCCCGAGGTCGGACTCGGTTAATGCGGTGATCATATAGCCTGTTCATTCTTCGAAATGACGCATGCAACGGCGATAGAAAGGACTTGATATATTACTCTATTATGTTGTATCTCGATGCTTTAGTTCGACTACTGTTAAATTGATTTCAATTACAGGCACAATATAGATTGTCGGGACAATAGACACGTGATATTTTGTACGCCAGAAATACCTTTACATGCAGAAAACATTAAGAGCTATAACAATCATGAAGTCGACTTTCTCTTCTTCTTGCCACCAGTCTTCGTTGCGACTGGCTTGCTTGTGTCGCCATCCTCGAGAGCCTGAGCCTTGAGCTTCTGGAGCTTCTCTTTCCGCGCAATCTGGGCTGCAGCCTCCTCCTCATCTTCTGCGGGCTTGGTCTTCTTGGTCTTGTTCTCCTCAAGCAGCTTGCCGTCTTCAGCGGACTTGCGCTTCTTGGAATCCTTGATAGCTTCGGTCTCGGGGGCAGCTTCCAGCACATTGGCATCCTCCACCCACAACTCATCAGCGAGCCAAATGGGCAGGGCCATGGTGTTGGCACCCTTGATGTGAAGAGCCTTGATGTTTCTCCAGCCCTTTGCGACGAACTTCTCGGTCAGACCGTTAACAACTGCGGCAATATTTTCAGACAGCTGCTCGGGTGTGAACTTGGACGAGCCGACCCGGACGGCAGCGGTGGTGGAGGGTGCGAGCTGCACAGAGGCGCAGTTCAGGGTACGCTCGATCTCCTTGGCGACAATGAGAGGAGAGGCGAAAGAGGCGTGCTTCTCTTCCTTGGCGGTAGAGTTGGGCACCTTGGCATCCTTCTTGACCCGCTTACCATCAACCTTCTCGATTTCGGCGATACGGATGGGAATCGGGCGCTTGCTAGACTTGTAGAAGATCTTTCCGAGAGTCTGCACCAGACGCATGGCGATACGGTCATCGGCCAGGAAGACATCGTGCTCAGCGAACAATTGGCGACGACTCTCGAAGCTCTGGTAGCGGGCCTTAAGTTTAGAGAAACCAATGACCTTCTCGATGCGGGATGAAAGGCCCTGAGGGAAGGATGGGTCGGCAATGATATCTTTAACGCCACGCTGGGGGTCGGCAGTGATCAGACAGATGCTGAGGGAGGGGGATGTGTTGAGAGAATGAGGGATGCTGATTTTGCCGGGCTTCAGGCGGTTCTTGTCGACCACATGCTGCTTGGTGGTGAGAACGAGCCAGATGGCTTCGTTCTTGGTCGCGCTAGCCTCGTCGTCGGAGTCATCGTCGCCAATCAGGGTCTTCTTGGTGTTGGTCTTCTCCTGTTCCTGCTGGGTAGACTTGATGTGCTTCAACAGCGCGGTGGACGCTTTGAGGGCCTGATTGAGGAAGATAAGTACTTTGCGAAATTGAATCTTGGGAGTCATCGATACTAACCTGGGGCTTATCAAGCTGGTAAGGTGAGCCTGAGGTCACCTTGGAGGTGAGTTGAGTAGTAGAGGAGCCCATTTTAGTAAGTTGTACACTCGATGAACATCTCCAATTTTTTTGCAATCATATCGGGACTCAAAAAAAAATTGGAAGGCGGTGGCAGTTCATCCGTGCTTGGCAGTTCTGGACCCCAGTTGTTGCCTGAGGCCTGTATCTCTTATCTTGGAAGGGCTATTTGCATGGGATTTGATGGACTCAAAAATTAAGTCTCTCAAAACATGTTTCATCACTACGTTGGTGAAACGCGTTGCTAGATAAACAGCTTCGCACCTATGTTGTACATTTCAAGTGCGAATCTCGATCGGAATATAAATCGAGGACCAAGTTAACCTTATTGGCTTGTTCGGATTTTTCATAGCGAAGGGTTCGTAAAAAAAAAATTCATGTCCAAGAAACCAAAAAAAAGGCGACCTCGCGATGAAACGATAGCAAAAATGAACCGGAGTCCGCCGATGTACTACGCCGACTTGAGCTCATCACCCATTCCATGTTGATGTGAATGATAAAGACCTACTAATCTGCAGCATCTACTACATTTTCCCAAGTACTCTGAGAACTCGTGGTTTTCCGATCCGACCTTACTGTCATGAAACCAGTACTTCGTATGGGGAGCGAATCTAATCATATATGGGGCTAATGGTGAGGGAGAGTAGCGACATGTGAAACCAGATAGCGGCGGTTTATACATCGTATCCATACCCGTGGACGGCTAAAAATCTAGAGCGAGAAGGAGGCTCTCCAGCTGCAGTTCACATTTTGAAAGAGGTCATGGGATCCCAGGGTGTCTCTGAATCTGAATCATTAGGTTGGTTCCCTTTCGGTAGCTTTTATAGTATCGAAGGGTAACTCCGAAGCGGCTGATGAACGTGTTCGGGTGCGTTACGAGATACTATGCGGCTAGAATAAGCTCGAATGTCACCATAATTTTAGGCTGTTTCATATTATCTAAAAATATGCACCATGGAATACAACGTACTCCCTCGCTTCTCCAGAAAATGGAATCTCTCAAAAATTGATCGCCACCTTATAGGTGCCAAGTCCAGCACGGCTTGGGTAACTATTTATAGACAAATGGGTTGGATCTCCGTGTAGATCAGACCATTGTTGTAATATATGTTGATAAGGATTATAAACTATTTCCATGGGATATACCCCATTTGAAATTGCCATCTATTTTGGGTTTTATAATGGTGATGGTTGAGGTGACTGAGCATGAGAGAGTGCATGTCGCACGCCCCGAGACACAGGAGTAAGCCGTGATAAAATCGGAAAACGGAACCTATGCGAAATTAAAATTAATTCACATGATACGAACGGTGGTCCCCGAGAAGCCGAACTGTGGATGCTCTCCGGCTTTAATATATAACCAAAATGCTTGAATGTTAGCAGCACAGAGCATGATATATGTCGCAATATCCGTTACATATAATGTCCTCCGTACAATACATATCCCAAGGGATTACGTAGGCCTATGATATAACTACAACGTAAGTCTTATTAAGCTATACCTGAATCTACTTTAAAGCACCAAGTACAACCTAGAGGAAAAGGAGTTGAGTCGCCAGATGTTACAATCGTTGCCACAGGCACCAGGTTAAACAAGGTTGAAAGAATCGGAACGATCGGAGGGGTGTGGAGCTGAATATTCGCACCCGTGAAGGTAGATTTCATGCGTTGTTGGTTTTGACTGTTTGCTTTGAATATAAATGTAGCAATTGTGGTCTGAGTAGCATTGTACCTTAAGACAAAAGCATATCTCCATCAAAAGGCCGCCTCGGCTGTTGTATGGAGAACGTAGAGAACGAAGAGAACGTGGGCCATGGTGTGGGACGATTCATTTTTCCACACATTATTGTTACAATAATACATTTAGTAATTTTAGTGTAATTTAGGAGGCCTGCTAGAGGGTGCTATGACGCGGACAAGGCCGTGCCGTCCAGGTAGGATTAAGATTGCTGTGGATCGACGAGTCCGTCGGCCTCTAGCTCGCCTATCATTATTCCACTGGCCGATTATCAAAAAAGTGGATGGGCGGAGCAACTCACGGCTACTAGAGAGTATGGAGATTATGGAGAAGTGCGTGAATTTAGAAATTTAAAGCGCGGAGTCGTCATCACTGGTGATTATAGCTCGAAGCCTAGGAGTGCAACGTGTCTATGTACTCCGTACCTCCTGACTAGTTGGGGAATTCGTGCAGTAATTAAAGAATACAACATACGTGGGCTGATATTTAATTTCATTTGCGCCATGAACAGGTTCGATTCGGTATATTATCAAATTCCCTACCGAATTTGAGTCCAGTTAAAGTAGAAAACCCGGTCTAGAAGCAGGGAAATCCCCTTGCTGGCTACACCGTACTGCAAGTCTTGGAAAAGCTGGGCGGGGACCGAGTCGATCGGTCATGTTGTCAGGGGGTTCCCCTTGCCCCTTGTTATAGGATGTCAATAGTTAAGAGGCCTTTTACTACGGAGTATAAGAATTGTTAGGGGGAAGTAACTTCAATAGCGTATTTTAATAAATTGCAAAGAAACAAAGAACCTTGGAATATCGTGGACTCCGTATTTTGGAAGGTTAGAATATCCATAAAAATTCCACTGGGTACCCATGGATACGCAGGGAATTTCGGCAAGCCATGTGAATATCTGATTGGTGTACCTGAATTCTGGGGCCCAAACAAGGGTTCGTGTTGATTGGCTCCCCCTGGCAGTTTCTACTCTCGTTTCGCCAAGGGAAAAAAGTAAACAAAAGAAAAACAAAAAAGGAACTGCCTCACCCATGGATGTAGTTGGACAGCATAGAAGGTAGGCTGGGCGCTAATGTAAATATGAACCTTTAGAAATATGATATTGGATATGCCAAGCAAACGGGTAGCATCCAGACTCTGTCCAGGGGTCCACTACCAAGAGGTAGGCAGTGTAAGACAAGTATCTCAAAGCCGTATCCCGTACCTGCCCCTTTTCCCGTGACTATCACGCTAACGATATTGGGAAATGGGATGAATCGCCCCCCCCTCCTTTTTGTCTCTCCTTGAGTTCTTCTTCCCCAGTCTTCGCAACAGTCCTTTCTCGAAGTTTTCCCACACCAGAGAGATTCGTTCTCTCCACATTCTTTTGAAAACAGCCGTCTTTTTACTCGATTCTCTACGACAAACGCGAATACCCTTGATGTATGTGCTATATCCCGTTTATCTCTACATATTGCAATAGCAAGTCGCGATTGGGTCTGGATTGCTATGTGTCGGGGAAGTGTATAGACAATTGTGCAACACAACAGACGCGACTTGTGGCAGACACTCGATCGTGCCCAAGCTGCTTTACACACGAGGGAGAACTATTCGACGAAAAGAACCATACATGGATTTGAACGCAACTAATACATCGTGTTTAGCAGATTCCCACCACTACAATGAAGTTCCAAAACACCGTTGCCGCATTGGCGACGGCTGGCCTCGCCACCGCTCACGGCCACGGCCACGCTCACGCCCACAAGCGCGCTACTGAGACCGAGATCGTTTCCGTCCCCGGCCCAGTTGTGTATGACTTTGTTGTACTGGATCCTTCCAAGGCCAACGGCCCTCAGTCTATCACCATTGAGGAGGCCTGTGAAGGTCTCGCAAACCACGAGCTTGAGTGGCTGGACTCTGCCGTTGCTGCTGCTTGCCCAACTAGCAGCACAACCACCGCCAAGCCCACCTCGACTTCCACGTCCGCCCCAACAACAACCGCTACCGTTGCCCCTGCCATCCTCCAAGAGACCTCAGCTGTTATCAACCCCCCCAGCTCGACCAGCACAGCCGAGCCTACTACCACCACCACCAAAGCCGCTGCTCCTACTAAAAGCTCTTCGTCCAGCTCGAGCTCCGGTGCCAAGGGCCTGACCGCCGACTTCCCCGAAGGAGAGATTGACTGTGGTGACTTCCCTTCAGATTACGGTGCTATTGCCCTTGACTACCTTGGTCTGGGTGGTTTCTCCGGTATCCAGTATGTTACTATCTTCGATGACCTGATCAGCGATATTGTGACCGCTGTTACTGGTGATGAGTGCCATCACGGTGCCATGTGCTCCTACGCTTGCCCCCCTGGATACCAAAAGTCCCAGTGGCCTACCATGCAGGGATCTACCGGCCAGTCCGTTGGTGGTCTCGAGTGCAAGGCCGATAACAAGCTCTATCTCACCAACAAGAAGCACAAGCAGCTTTGCATCCCTGGTGTCGGCGGTGTTCACGTCAAGAACAAGATGACCCACGAAGTTGCCGTGTGCCGTACCGATTACCCCGGTACCGAGTCTGAGACCGTTCCTCTCGCCGCCTCCCCTGGTACCGTTCACGACCTGACATGCCCCAATGGTGACGACTACTTCTTCTGGGAGGGCAAGGTCACCTCCGCCCAGTACTACGTCAACCCCAAGGGTGTGTCCACCGAGAAGGGTTGCCAGTGGGGTGATGGCAGCGAGCCCATCGGTAACTGGGCTCCCATCAACCTTGGTGTCGGTTACACCAAGAATGGAAAGTTCCTGTCCATCTTCCCTAACACCCCGACCACCACCGAGCCCCTCGACTTCAACGTTAAGCTTGAGGGTGACAACCTCAGCGATGAGTGCCGTTACGAGGATGGCAAGTTCTACGACTCCAAGGGTCCCATCAGCGGTAACAGCGGCTGCACAGTAAGTTTTTCGTCCCACTCTCCGTTTGCAAATTATACTAACATATTTCCCTAGGTCGGTGTCACCTCCGGCAAGGCCTACTACGTCTTCTACGACTAAACGTCGCCACTGCTTTTTGGTCGGCGGTCCTCACACTGCCAAGCGAAACTCGATGAGCTTCCCATGCTCGAATTACACTAGGGCGAGCAGAGCTCCCGCTTTCATCCCACTCCCCTGTGTGCATCTGTCTATATTCACGGCTTCTTATTCGAAGGATCATTATTCTTTTCTGTGTATCTTAAGTTCTATTTTGTTTCATGTGTGACTGGGCCCGAAATCCAATCCTCGTTGCATCCTTTTTGTTTTATTTCTTATGACCATATTTTATCCCCTGGTCAGACACTGATGGGAGCGATTTCTTTTTTATTTGACGGCTAGATTTACCTTCTTTATCTTCAAGTACCAATCAGTTCTTGATTTCAAATCTATCCCTCGTTCCCTTCCCTTCATCTTCGTCCTGGTGACTGGATCTTCCTACCCCATATTTTTCTTTGGACTCTTGGTTACTTGCTTTGTCCTGTGCTTCGCTTGAAGTGAAAGGTTCTAGTGTACGGGTTGGCTCAACAGGGGAACTTATGGCACACAGCTGGTTCTGTAACAGTCGGTAATCGGCTGGCCACTCTTGACTTGGCCTAACATCCAACCAGAAGTGATCTAGTCCACCAGCTATGCACTGTCTGTCTTGATAAAGCTATCTTCTTCATCTTTCGAATGATATCCTGCAGCTTTCTTTCATATTTTCTCCCATGATAAAGTACAAGACTAGATGGCCGCTTATGCGGCTTTGTGGTATCCTTTTGGTAGTCTTATCAGTGGTCCAGATATTCTTTTTGAATGTCATTTTTCAAGGTATTTCCTCTCCAGTTTCGGTTTGATGGCTAGGTAGACAGCAGAAAGAAAGCGGTACGAGGCATATTTTGTGAAAGCGACTTTCCTATGTACAACATGTAACCTGGGGAGTACGTGTCAAAGCGAGCTAATTACTTAGTCCATTGGCAATCGATGCAGGGGTCCTCTATCGAAGGCACATGTTGTATAACCTGCGAGTGGCAATGTGTGACATATACCAACCAAGGTATCCATTTGAGCTGCCAAAAATTCCCCACAAAGTGAGGGACAGCTAATTATTAGTGTAGCGGCAAGCGCTTGTATGTGACACATCGCGTACATGAAACGCCAGATGCATAACCCTACCCGGTAACTATAGCATGCATGGTTGCGTCATTGGTTATACCTCTATTGGCAACAGAAACATTCTATTTCAACAGGTATATCGCGGCTTGCTTGAAAGGAATTTGTCTATATAAAATTCGTGATTCACGTGGATCACGTGCTTATATATATAGGGGCGAAGCCCTAATAGATCGTGACACTTAAACCTCTTCAGGGCTTTCCGTAGACCTACAGCACCTATAATAGCC
Organism: Penicillium robsamsonii; assembly: GCF_028829455.1. NCBI lineage: Eukaryota > Fungi > Ascomycota > Eurotiomycetes > Eurotiales > Aspergillaceae > Penicillium > Penicillium robsamsonii. The sequence goes on along the minus strand of NW_026643219.1, from coordinate 5,886,946 downwards.
GATGAGGTAAAGGTTCCGGCTTAAAACTATGCCATATCATTGATATACATACAGGTTTAGATCCAAATGCGTACTTTTCTGATGACATGCGTGAAATCGTTGTCCTTCATGCAAACAGGCATCTACACCCACCTGGTCGGACTTGACGGGTGGGTGGAGTTGCTTGGTCGTTCTGCCGACCACTAGCTTCATATGGGCTATACTACAGAAGAGGTCTAATCTGAAAAGCCTGACAGCCAAGCTTTAGGACTAATTGATATCGGAGGCGATAATTGTGAAGAGGTTTGCTGGTGGTGTGCCATTTCTGGCGATGGCTGGGTTACGCCCACCGCTCACAACGGTCATGTCCATTTTTCGCCATGGTTGGTGTCGGCAGGGGGTTTGAGACCGAAGGGATATCATCTCAACTATATATCCATATACCAGGATTCATAGGTTGATCTCGGGGGCTCTGAAGGGAAAAGACCGAAAGGCTGGTCGGATGTGGAATGGTACTGGAGTCCAAAGAAACTACGTCTTGAAAGCTGAATTGAGGTTACTAAGCGGTTTTGTGGTCAAAAACAAGGCAAAAGCGAGTGTCTTGAAATGAAATGGTCGATTAGAATGTAGAGCTGGACCAAGAAATAAATACAAAAGCAATCATTGAACATTCCTGCAGGTCGGGGAGGGAAGGGGGCCGGCAGGTTAATTCGATAAGCAAAATACACTATGGAGCTTGAGTAGGAAATGGTCATTGCTCAATTACGTCGGGTTTTTTGTATTACATCTCATTATGGTTTAATATAATTTTCACATTGTACCGTTTTATATAACCGTTAGACCATATGCGTTAGATTTATATATTAGGCAAGGGCACTTTACGAGAGGCATAATTTCACAACTGAATGAAAATATGAAATCAGTTGCTCCATTAAATTACCCAAGAAGATTCTTTGGAGTTTTCCAGCCCTGGTGAAGACCGGTGAGGTTAGCTATGCTAGAAAACATAGCAAAAACCAAACTACCCGAGGCCCCACCAGTTGTCAACAAAAGATCTAGTGCAAAAAAACCAGGGCGTTTTGTCATTTTCATTTTTTCAGATGTTATTGGTCAGGAATTTAGCTCATGTGTCCTTGGAGAGAAAACATATTTGACCAAGGAGTCAAAATGAAGGTATCAAGGTGGTAGGGCAAATGGCTGGGAGACGCGACGAGGTGACCGGTGATCAAATTGACAGTAAGTGGGGGTAAGGGGGGTTAGGGGTTTGCATTTTCTGCTGGGAATTTACTGTATACCCTAGTACTACATATAGCTTCGTACTAGGAACTAGAGTACTAGCTAGGTATCAGTTTGGGGAAACCTACTTAAATTTCACCCTTGGCTTCTGAGACTTGACTAGGTCGATAATATAAGATAGAAGATATGTTGCACTCATTTTTTTGAAGTCATCCAAGGGGTTACCGGTTAAATAAGACGAATGTTGAAGTCAATACCAGTCCTGACACATCCTTAAACCCGATTTACTGTCTCGCGTGGGGTCACGTGTTTTGAGACGCGGACGCGCCGCAGTGTATAGACCTTAACAGCACGAATTAAGAGGAAACAAACCTCTAATTCGCGCCTTTTCACGTTTTTATCTCTCAATTTACAATTTGCTAGTTGTACAATACCTAGAGTTAGCAATTGAAATCGCGAATCTGCAGTGGAGTGTGGTTGGCGCCTATCGAACGCGTCTCGGGCTGTAAGCGTGCATTTCCGCGCAGGGTGGACAAGACGCCTCCGCCCCAGGGCATTCCACCACCACACACCTTTCGACCTTTTTCTTCAATGCTTCTCCTCCTTACTCCTTGACCAATTTCTTTCATCCCACCACACCCTTTTCTCTAGGGGAGGCCTTGAAGTCTTTCTCTTCTTTCAAAATTCTCGAGCTTCTTCTCTGTGTTCCTATAACACGCGGAGACGCGGGTCCTCGACCTCGACTAAGGTTTTTTTTTTTCGTGAGTAGAAGAGCTCGTTCGACTTCATCCCACCTTTTTTTTTCACTATGGAGTCCTCTCCGTTGAAAAGCCGAGTTGGCTCTATCTTGGGCATGAAACGTCCTGCAGCTCTACTGCCTGCCTTTGAGCCGAGCTCGTCGCCCTCCCTTCCTCGGCCTCAAAAGCGTGTAGCACGCGAACCAGATATCTCGACGTATCCAACCCCGGTGCCGACCTCGTCGACTCATATTATGTCCTCTTCGCCTCCTCCTGGCGTCGCTGCCTCCCGACCCGCCCTGTCACGGTCCTTCTCTGCCGCCATCGAACGCGCTCCCTTGTCTGCCGTGCCTGCCATAATGCTGTTGGAGAATGGGGAGCCCATTCTGATGGGAAGATCCAGTGTCTCATGCCATCACCAGCTTGCTGCTAGTCGGATGATTTCTCGTGTTCATGTCAAGGCTACATACAAGCCAGCCCCAAACCCGTTCGATCGGGATAGGGTTGAAATCGTGTGCATGGGATGGAATGGGATAAAGATTCACTGCCAAGGGAGGAAATATGATCTGGCCAAGGGCAAGACATTCACCTCGGACATCAAAGATGCAGATATCATGATAGATGTCCACGAGGCTCGCGTTCTGGTTCAATGGCCTCGCAACGAACGAAGGGACTGCCCCTCTACCGACTCGGAACAGACCAGTGACGAAGCAACGCCAACCCAGCGACGCCAATCCCGACGAGAGCTGCAGGAAAGCCCGCTCCTTGATCGCCAGCGTCTGGCATCGCCGGTCTCTCCTTCGCCTGTTGCTCAGCATGCCATCCCCCCATCGTCGCCCATTTTCACACCTTCTCGTTCTCGTGCTGCAGTAGTCGTATTCGAGGATGAGCCCTCTCCATTGAAGCGTCACAACACCGTCACTGGAGTGATGTCTCAGAGTGCCCGTCGTGCTACTGCTATGTTGAATCACACCTCACGGGCAAGCGAGTTGAGCGACCTGAGTAGATCTGAAGAGTTCTCCGACAATGACGAAGAGAATGATCCTATCATCCACTCCTTTGGACCATTCGGAGAGAACCTTCTTCCTCGTATGGCTTCTTTCCGGGCGGGCGATTCCCCCATCCACACTGCTCGTTCTCCTCGCAGCCTGCTGCCAGCCCAACCCCTCCAGCCTACCCGTTCCCCTAGACAGCCAGCCACCGTCCACGAGGACAAGGAATTAGAGACCCCAGAGGCCAAGCCCCAGTACACCGACGAACGGTCCGAGAGAGTCCGCAACCACGCTGCCAATCAACTCGCTTTCTCCCGACTCTCCTCCACACCTTTCTCAACTATCTTGAACAACCTCCCTCCCGCTTACTGGAAGTCTGGTCACGAGTATCCAACCAGCCTTTCGAGGTCTGATATCCGCAACATTCTCGAATCGACCAAGTTTATTGGCAGAGTTGCCCGCGAAGGCAAGGATGCCGCTGGCAAGCCACTTGAGAGTGAATATTACTACGTTCCTGATGAGGATGACGATGCGATGCGCCGATCTGCTGTGGTGGATGATCTTCGGAAGCCTGGCCTGCGCAACTGTCGGAAGCAGCACAAGGTTAGCACCTCCATGTCCCCTATACATATATTGATGTACCCGAACCCCCACTAACTTCTTTCCAGCAATACTTCTGGCGCAAGCCCAAATGAATCATTGACCGAATAAGTTCCTTTGTCTTTCCGCCGTCGGATGGACTTTCTCAGTACATATTTCCAGTGATTCTTTGTCTCCCTGGCTGTTAGGGAGACCCGCATAGCGTGGCGCGAGGCATACCCTGTTTTAGTTTACTTATTATCCACATCCTTGTTTTTTTTTTTTTGCTTTGTTTCTGCTTTGTTTTATTTTCTCGTTCCGTTATCGACGTGTATGATTTCTTGGTTTCCAAAAAGCGCTTGGATACATCGAAGTTGGTCTTTAGTTTCCAACGCGTCATGTTTCCTTTGGCCATCATTGGTCGTTTTGTTTGCCCTAGAGATCAGTTATTCTGATGCCGGCTCTCCTGTGTTGCGCGTGTCTCTTTGGAGAGATACTTCGCTTGACTCTTAGTCTACTAACCCTGTCCAAGTCACGCGCCCTTCGCGGACTATGTATCCTACATCTGCTTTTGCCTCGTTGGTTTCGCCATTTTTGTCAGTCTGCTTTCCAATGGTTGAACGCACTCACGACTTGTATGCTAGCTTGTCAATTTCAATATATCAGCTCGAATTATTTGTTACCTTGATAATGTATGGGATGCAATGGAGTTATTGGTTGTTATGCCTTGCCAGCTAGCAAGAACAAAATCAAAAGGATGCTGCGTTACACCCAGTCACGCCATATAGCAAATCATTTAGTCATAAATCATTCGACCCGCCTGGATCCAAGGTGATACAGCAGATGCTCGCTGCAGGGTTTGTGCCATTGCTGTCTTAATATCACGTTCATGCACAAACAGAACCCTTGACAAACTCTACAATGCTAGGTATACCGTCATTATGTAGGAAGATATCGATGATGCTCCTTTGTACCTGTACCATATCCGTTGTTCTACTCCTGTAGATAGCCTGATGTCTTCGCCACCTACACGTCATATCTACCTCCACCCAAATACAGGAATACTTGCTTACGCCTTGCCCTGTGAGAGGTTCTCTTAACATATATCATCTCTGCAAACCCCACTAGAATCAATCTCACTCATTGCCACACCGCATATCTAGACTTTGAATACCCCGCGCCGAAGAGGTATAAAAGGACAAGTAGAGCTGTGAACACAACATTGAGCACCCCCAATATCTTTTTCTATACCATCATAAGCTAGCTCCAAATCGGTGGCTTCAGAGTATCTTACGTCCCACTCTCGGTCTTACCCTCTATCCACCCACATCACTCAAAATGGCATCAAACAACCAAAATGATAGCCATGGCCAATTCTCGAATACCGGCAAAGAACACACCGTCACTCTGCCCTTTGCCCAGAACCCCAATTATTCAACCGATACCACCGGACCATCGGGTCTCAACCGAGAGGGCAAATCTCTAGAGAAGTCGTGGAAGCCGAATTTTGATCGCAAACATAGCTGGAGTAACGAGGACCGCAAGCACGAGCTGCAAGAACGATGGCACAGGTCGGAAAAGGGAAAGGAGATGGGCTTCACAGAGGCGCATGCGCATAGTGGGGATTAGAATGGTTCGAAACAGCATTTAGTGCTGCAATGATCGTCCTTTGGTGCAGGGTTATACCACATGGTGGGACCATAGGAAGTGGGGAGTTAGGGGAGAGGGTTTAGGGATAATGAATCATAAGCTATTAAATTGAGCATCACATAGGGTGAAATTGAAATTGAGATTGAAAGAATATAACGAAGCGTTGGGATAAAAGTAATCAAGTGAAGTACAAAGTGAAGTTATCGCACAAGTCGGGTGGATAAATGGATAAGCAAATAAAAGTCCGCCTTCACCTCCGCTCCGCCTTGGACCATTTGGACCTTTAGACCTGCATCTCCTTCAAAGCTTTGAGCTTTGTATTCTCTCATCTTTTCTTTTCCCCCAATGTGGCATTCACGTCACTTATGCGCTTTCCTCTCGGACATTCAGAAAGGACCCCACGATTGAGCCTGTGTGACACACAGCCATGGATCGCCAACGTAAAAGTACGGTCTATCGCACCTCACCTTGGAGACCTTAACTGACGTTTGTCCTTTTCTTATTGCAGGGGAGCTTCGCGACCTAAACGAGCGAGCCTGGGCAGGTGAATCTGGTAAAATCCCATCTGACTCCCTTTATGACGAAATGTCATTATAGCCCACCTTCGAGGTCCTAACGACTTGCAACCAGATGTATTCTCCACTAGCAAGTCCCTTGACTCGGCGCTCAAGAAGAACACCGCCTTCATCAAACGTCTACGAACTGGCATTAGTGCCTCCGCCCTTTCTACTTTCCTCGCTGATATCCGCACCCTCTCGCTCCACAAGTACCTTTCCGAGATCATTTCCGCCTGCTACGAAGGCCTCTGCAAGCTCAAATCCCCTGGAGAAATTGCCGCTGGAGTAGAGGTCGTGAGTGCGCTACATCAACGTTTCGGACCCTGGGAATTTACACGGCAGATCGGCTGGCTGCTCGGCCGCGGACTGAGCACACCGGATAAAGCGCAGCTCAAGGCGCTCAGCCAGGAGATCCGCGAACGCGAAGAGAAAGACCGGCTGTCTCGACACCGCGTTCTTCTCCGCGTTGTTACGGAGCTTTGGCTGGTTAATGTGCTGAAGACTCTTGATGACGTCGAGCGACCCGAGGAACTGGGTGCCAAGGGCAAGGAAGGAGCAGTTGGCATTGGGAGCAAGCCGTCCGATGCCCCGTTGAAAGCTAAGACTCCCGCTGCGGGCGCGAAAGACCAGGACAAACAGGCCGACCCGTTCCCATTGGAGGTTCTGAAGGAATTGCTCGGCCATGACCGTGATCATACGAACCTACCTCTTGCAGTCTTGTTTGTGAAGAGTTTCAGCTGGGATATCGTCGGCTCGAAGCTTGTTGAAGACGGCAGGAAAACAGTTGAGGCGGATGGCGCTACTACGGTTTCTGGCGCAGACGCGCAGACTACGGAGGCCAATGGGGATGCCAACTCGGAGAGTGATTTGCCCCTAACCCCAGAGAAAATTCAGCAGCGATTTAGAAATATCCTGAACCGGTATCTTGAAGATGTCAAGGCCCACGTGGTTCGAGACCAGAGAGCGCTGGCACAGCAAAACCGCCGTAATGCTGAGGCATACGTGAAGAGTGGTGAGATCTTCGAGGACCGCCAGGCTAATTTCGAGAAGCAGTCTAAGGTTCTGGAGAAGCTCGTAGCCAATACTCAGGTGCTGTGCGAGGCTTTGGGAACCGAAATGCCCGACCTAGCCGAGAAAGAACCTACCGATGCTTCTGCTAGTGGTGGCATTGGCCTTGTGAAGACCACGGACTACCTACGAGGCCAAGGCGAAGGCGCTGGGATTTGGGAAGACGAAGAGGAAAGACGCTTCTACGAGAACCTGGTCGATCTGAAAGGCAAGGTGCCTGCGGTCTTGCTCGAGGATGGTAAAAAGAAGAAAGTCGAAGGCGAGGAGTCTGGTAAAAAGAGACCAGATGGCGAAATCGCCGACTCTGCCGAGCCTTCGGACGAAAAGTCCACCGCGGAGGCTGATGACCAGTCAACTGCCATTGCCAGCAAGACTGTGGGTGCACAGGTAGACTCCCTTCTTTCCAAGCTTCCCGAGTTGCAAACGAAAGATCAAGTTGACCAGTTTGCTCTCGATTTCTGCTGGGTCAACTCTAAAGCATCACGAAATAGGCTGGTCAAAGCTGTCTCGGACATCCCTAAGGGTCGTATTGATCTTTTGCCTTTGTATTCTCGCTTGGTGGCGACGCTTGGACAGTACCTTCCAGATATTCCACAGGGACTGACCACGTACCTCGATGAGGAGTTCCGAAGTCTGCAGCGACGCAAGTCCAAGGAATTCCTCGGCCAAGTACGCATGAGCAATGTTCGCTATCTAGCTGAACTGACCAAGTTTGGTGTCGTTCCCGAGCATATCATCTTCCACTGTTTCAAGGTTTCGCTTGACGAATTTTCGCGCATGAACATTGAAATTATCGGCCATTTGCTGGAGAACTGCGGCCGTTACCTTCTGCGCAACCCCGACTCATCACCCCGGATGGCCTCTTTCCTCGAGACCTTGAGTCGGAAAAAGACCGTGCAGCATCTCGCCCAGCAGGAGCGGATGGTCATCGAAAATGCCATCTACTATGTTGACCCCCCACCACGCCCAGCAATCCAGCAGAAGGAACGTACGCCCATGGAGCTGTATATCCGCCGGCTGATCTACCTGGATATGAACAAGCGGAATTACACCAAGATCCTGAAATCCATCCGCAAACTTCACTGGGAGGAGCGAGAGGTCGTCGAGATTCTTGAACGTGTATTCAGCAAACCGGTCAAGGTGAAATATGGCAGCATTCACCTTCTGGCAATTCTTGTCAGTGCTTTGTACCGGTACCACCAGGATTTCGTGATTGGTATCGTAGACAACGTCCTGGAGCAGATCACGCTTGGACTCGAACAGAACGACTTCAAGTTTAATCAGAAGCGTATTGCAGAAATCAAGTATCTAGGTGAGCTCTACAACTACAAGATGATCGATTCCCCCGTGATCTTCGATACATTGTACCGAATTATCACATTTGGCCATGAAGGTGGTACCCCGGCCCCTGGAAAGATCAGTCAGCTGGACTTGCCAGACGACTACTTCCGGTTGCGCTTGGCATGCACTCTTCTTGATACCTGTGGCCACTGTTTCGACCGTGGATCTGCCAAGAAAAAGCTGGATTTCTTCCTTGCCTTCTTCCAGTACTACTTATTTACCAAGGATCCGCTGCCCATGGATGTCGACTTCCTTGTCCAGGACACGTACCACTCTATCCGCCCGCAGTGGAAGCTTGCTACTGATGGCGAAGAAGCGACCCGGATTTTCAGCGAAGCTGTTGCCCTGAACTACAACGTTCAGGATTCCGAGAGACCTGTTGAGGCCGATGAAGAAGATGCTGAGAGCAGCTCTTCTGATGAGGACCTCGAGGAGGATGCTATTCCCGAAATAGACGAAGACCAGGAATCCAGCGACGAGGCCGAAGTAGGTCCCCCATCTCATCTGCATGAAGTACGCCCAATTAACCCGTGTAACCCGTCGAAGGCATCTGGACCCAATCCGGAGGCAAATGACGATAGCGATAGCGAGTCTGAGGACGAACAAATCATTGTCACCAGACAGGAAGAGGAGCGAGACCCAGTAACAGAGGCCGAATTTGATCGTGAATTCGAGAAGATGATGGCCGAGAGCATGGACTCGCGACGGTTCGAACGCAAGACCGTCTTTGATATCCCTCTTCCCATGAAGCGCCCCCGCGAAAACATGCCCAGCGATTCCAGCCCTGAGCCAGTCCCGGCAGTGCCAGTTGCGCCCAAGACAATGGCTTTCTCCCTGATGACAAAGAAAGGAAACAAGCAACAGGTAGTGCTTTTCATCCACATCCGCAATATCTTACAGATTGCTAAACATATCTAGACCCGCACTATCGATCTCCCGTCGGACTCGACCTTTGCTATTGCCATGCGGAGCCAGCAACAAGCTGACCGGGAGGAACAGCAGCGTATCAAGAACCTAGTCCTGAACTACGAGGCGTCGACCGAACCCGAACCCACCGAGAGTGAGCAATACCCCCTGATTAGCCGGAAGAACTTCCAACTGAGATATCCCAAAGCAGCAACCCAGGAAAAGCGCACCCCCACTGGCCAGCGAACGGACAAAGCCGGCGCGAACCGGTCCGCCTTCCGTTCCCGCAAGCTCCAGCTCAGCGACGTCAATTGGTAATGAATGCTGCTACTCTCTGGACCAAGGTCCACATTCCATATCTTCACTTGACACAGCAGCCAGCGCCTTTCCCTCGTGGAAGATTGCCATCCAACCATGGAACAATCCTTCCGTCTCTGCACTGCCTAGTGTGAAAAACTCTTGGTTCAACCCAATGAGCTTATCTATGGTATACGTCGCACACAACGCGAGTATGCAAATGCCGTATAAGTATGAGCAGGAATCCGTTCTCGCTAATGGAATCTACCCCGTCGCGAATGCCATCGAAATGGATGCACTCCTGTTGCTGCCCGGGATCCTTCTTTTATCACTTTCCCATCCCGACTGGCGAGTTCCTGAGCTGAGTGGAGAGCTTGATATTCTTCATCCCCGCATACGGAATCCCGAATCCCGATATGGTCGCCAATCATCACTTACTATGGCGAAAGACATTGCCACTTTGCTGCCCTCTTGTGGAGATCGTACACTATTCGATTTAGGGGTGATGGGGGTCAATGGCTCGGAGAATTAGAGAATCAATTAGAATGGAAGGCACAATTACGAATTTTATGCTATGGATGTATCTCTCAGCCGATCTCTATTGTTTAGCGGTAGTAATTAATGTAACTGGCTTTCTTTGCACAAGAAAATGAGATAGAAACAAATTGTTTTCGGTAAAGGGGTTAATTGCCTCTTACCTCTCAAACAGTCTAATGATACCTGTTTCGGTCCGAGGAATCTTCGTTCTCAAGGTATACCTCGATCTAAAGAAAGAGGCACATTGGTACCCACGTTGACCCCTGAATCGAAAGAATAACACGCACCTTGTTGGTCATCTTTGAATCGACATCCTTGCAGCACAGACAGGAGGCAATACTCAAGATGCCGAAGGCCATAGCCACAAGAAAGAACCTATATGTATTATTAGAATTCACAATATAACTGACGTGTCATATATGGAAGAGACAATCCATGTTCTAAAGTGACGACGGTTTATTTGATTCGTTATAAACAGTCGAAGGCGAGCTTGGTCTGTTGGAGAACCAGCCTGCACCGGATCCTTTCTCCTGTCCACAGCCCTGCAATTTAATGCGGGTGAAAGGGAAATGGAAAGAGAAATAATTTCAAACAGCCTCTAACGACAGACCAGATTAATCATACGAAGAGAGGGGTATGGATCGTCTCGCGCTAACAATATATGAAAAAAACCCCCGTCGTCGTTTTTGTTTCTCAACGTGGTTCTTTCCCCATGAAGTATCAAACACCATCACATCTCTTCTCTTAAAATGGGCTCACAGATTGAACCCAGTGTTGCTATCGTCGCAGGTGCCACTGTCAGTACAATGAAACTGACCCCATAGGACCCGCTATCAGACACTGACCAGAGGTCCATTATAGTCTGGCATAGGGCTTGACCTCGCCAAGCACCTCTGCGCAAAAGGATGGAAGGTCGCATGTCTAGGTCGACGCCGTGAGGCCGGTGAAGCCATCCTGAAAGACCTGCCACAGGACAGAGCGCAGTTCTTTGCCGCCGACGTCTCTAACTACGACGAGTACGCAAGTGTATTCCGCAAGGTGCATGAGCTCTGGGGACGTATCGATGCATTATGTGCCAACGCCGGTATTATCGATAGGTCTTCCATCTACATCTACGACTCGAAGAACAATAACGCCGACGACGTCCCACCGGCACCAGATCTGTCCGTCGTGGACATCAACTACAAGGGTGTTGTGTATGGCACCCAACTGGCAATCCATTTCATGCGCCATAACCCGCAGCCTGGTGGTCGCATCGTCGTCACGGGTAGTATTGGCTCCATCTTCCCCCACCCGTCATATCCGATATACTGCGGCACTAAGGCTGGAGTGAACCACTTAATACGCGGCATTGCTCCGTTATTGAAGCAAAAGGATAACATTTTGATCAATTGTGTCATGCCGGGGATTGTGAACACACCTATTGTGCCACCCGAGATGGTTGCCGCTGTCAGTCCTGAATGGTAAGATTTTGTTTTTGTCTTCGAGTAGCATTGTGGAGCACTGACATCCTTGAACTTAGTCTCACCCCTGTGCAAACCATTCTCAAAGGCTATGATACGTTTTTAGAAGACTCGACAGGCATGGCGGGTGAGCTATTAGAGTGCTCGGCCAACAAGTTGATCTACTACCAAATGCCCGAGCTTGGAAATGGTCTTGTCACAAAGCGGGCTGTCACAGTCTGGGAGCCACTGTTCCGCATCATGCATGGCGAAGACTCTGGATTACCGGATGCCATTGCGTGAGCATATCTCGGGGGAGTCAAATCTCCACACCGAGACTTCCATTGTCCTAACTAGCTAGCGTCATAAAACAGGACAGTCAGGCTCCACTAGCACGGTTATGCGACGATCTTCACCCTCGAGTTCATATCCTTGGCAAATAATCTCAAGCGAGTCAATAACAGCTTTATTTCTGTCACATTCATTTTGCTCGTCCGTAATGGGATTACGCTCTTTCGCGTGGGCTTCCAACGGGATAAATGTGATATATTATCTTTCATACGGTCTGCTTTGGTTATTGTTGCGTTGCCACCCGTGCCTTGAGATTTGTGCATTAAGATCTACTATTCTCGATATTGGCCCATGTATTTCCTTTCTCTGTTAGTGACTTGGCAGTGCAACGGTGATGTGCGAGCCACTCCACAACTAAGTGGCGCTCATCCCGGACGGCCCGTCGTCATTTATAGGTTTAAAAGCTCCAGCCAAGAGTCAACAGGTCGAGTGCAATCTCATTTCACTTGATCACTCCGTATCCTGGCGAGTGCAGTGAATGGATCCGCAAACAACCCTACAATAGTGCAGGTTTCAGAATTGTCGATTCGATTAAACGCCTGCAACTACCAGGTGGAGTATATCCTCGTGTGTTTGCTCTTATTCGTGTTTTTTTCGTGGGGGCATGTCTGCATGGGGAAACTTCTATTCTGTACTCCGTAAAGAGCCTTTAAACCCGGCATTTGACCGAAATTTATCCTATTGTGTTCTCACCATGCAAATCCAGACGATCCCAATAATGAACCCCCCCCCCCAAAAGGCCCATGCTAACCCGAAAAGAAGACAAGCTCGAAGAAACTCCAAAGATCCCGAGGTCGCAACGAGGATCATTAACTATCTCAGAGACTGAAAACCCTGACAATAAAGTCACCTGTGCCTAAACATGACCCCGATGATCCCCAATACTATAGTATCACCAGACGGAACCAATCCCACCATCTAACCATTAAGAACAGCACCCACCTGATTCTCGACCACCGTCGTCCCCATAACCACACGAATATCCTCATCAGAAAGCATGCTGATCCCGGAAGTATAACCTGCTATCCGAAATCCCCACCACAACTCCGTGCAGCTCCTCCAGGGGTAAGTGTCTGCCGACTATTCGTTAGTAGCATTGAGCCCACCATGTCCGACAAAATATCGTGTCCCTGACTTTGAATTTCAAAACGATAATCCGCATTCGTACACAGAAAGATGACTCAATTGGGACGAGCTCGAGCGAGTCTCTCGCCGTGTCACGTTTAACTTCTCAGCGTTGTGTGAGCGGGACATTCGCGCATGCTTAGGAGCAACCAAAGTGGTCAAATACGAGAAGCAAGATGGATTCAACCGAGTCTTTCTTTTAATAATGGACAATGGACCTTGTGTTGTCGCAAGGATAGGATACCTACCAGTATTTCTGGCCCGCCAAGCTTAACGACCAACTCCGAAGTTACAACAATGATATATTGTAAGATTAACCCATGTATGCGTGTCCTTGGAGATATGGCAGTCTATACTTTGCAGATGCGCCTCTACATCCGGACTTAAAGATTCCATTCGAGGGCGGCTTCTGGACCGCATTGCACTCTAATATCCTGGAACCGGAATCCTGGAGGAAATGAACTCCCTTATCAAGTATCAATTTAGAAGTATATCCATCTATTGAAAATATGCCAAGAGGTGATGCAAAAGTTAGCCAAAGATAAACGCATAAAGGATGCTGCTCTAGTTCTTCTTCACCCAGACTTTAATTAGCGGAATATCTACATCTTAGTCGACGACCTAACCGTCGTTACTAGCCTAATAGATTGGTAGTCCAAAGTATCGAGCCCGCATTGATCTATGCCAATGAGACCCCTGATTTCGCTACAATCTCGGCTATTCTCGATGAAGGTCCATCCGATAATGAACAAGACGACCCAGAAATTTCTAAACAGAAAGAACGAGGATTGAAAGATGCATCCACCTGCCACCAAGACATATGTAGTCATGACAGCCCTTACTCCCAAGGTTCGTCCGGCAAGATTACTCAACCCAACCTTTTTCCGACTCTTCCACTACAGCCATACAACATGACAGCCATACAACATGGAGAGACTCTGCTGCCGCTATCCGGCAAGAGTTAATTGAGCTTTCAGCTGGCTGGAAGGAACTGGGGCTAGAAGGCTCATGTTCATATAATCCCACAGCAGCGGAATCAAACAGCATCAAGAATATAAAGTCTTCGAGACAAGCGCTCAAGTCATGGCTAAAAGACACACTTGATATAACATTTTGACGCTAGATAGACGAGCAATCAAAAAGTCGGCTAGTTGTCAATCACTACCGGAAACAGCGGCTATAAGACTGGGTGGAGCGCGCCAAACCCCTAAACAGAAAAGGAAATTCATCTTCCGTTTACAAATGCTAAGTGACTTGACATATGAGCTACTTCTGTCCAGGTTCGCTTCACTGGTAGATCTTTACGAATGCCCCGAAGAGCTTCAGACTGATCGGCCATACCCGCGTTAAAGTATATAGTCTGCGATAGCGCAATGCCCCGTCATCAAAACAAAGAATTTTCACGTAATAATGAGATAACTAGAGCAGGATTTGGGATCAAAGGCCCGTCAATATAGCGAAGTTCAGTGGAGCTCTCCAATATATCATTGTGTGAAATTGTGAGATACTAAGAGAATCGCATGGTTGTCATTGGTTATATCTAAGTGCGGTCAAGTAGACTAAAATTACATAGTCCACTTCCTAGCAAATACCCGGCACATACTTGGCAAGTGCCTCTCTGCCTTAGGCATTCTCACGTAAGCCCTACAAGCCTTCGGGGATTCACAATTGATGAATCTCATGAACACGTGTACTGTGTTTTGCCCATAAATCCATAACTTCCCCACCGTATTAGTATTTACCAAAGTTATCACATTCCAATATGACAAAAGAATCCAAGCTTATTACTGTCGTTGGAGCGACGGGTACCCAGGGAGGGTCAGTCATTGCTGCTGCCCTTAAGTCTGGTGACTGGAAGATCCGCGGAGTCACTCGCAATGTCAATAGTGATGCATCCAAGGCCCTGGTTTCGAAAGGAGTCGAGATGGTGGCTGCAGATTGGAATGATGAGAGCACCTTGGTGAAGGCATTTGAGGTACAATTTGTAAAACGCTTATGAGCAATGTAGCTAACTCGAACAAAAGGGGTCATATGCCATTTATGCCGTTACTGATTACTGGGCTGGTTTCATGACCCAGAGCGTTAAAGACCTGATTGAGGTCGAAGCTACGCAAGGCATCAACATGGCAAAGGCAGCTTCTCAGACCTCCTCTCTGAAGCATTTCGTCTGGAGTACTATTCCCGACCATGTAAAGATCTCGAGTGGCAAACATTCTATACCTCACTTTGAGGCAAAACTCAAGGTCGACGAATTTATCAAACAAGACAAAAATCTACTCAGCAAGACCACCTTCCTTTGGGTCGGATACTACGGAACAAACATCGTTCTGCCGATGATTGTCCCAAATCTTCTTGTGGGTTCACACTCTCAGACGGAAATTACTATACTGATGTATGCAGAAAACGTGCGGAAAATATGTCCAACTTCTCCCGGTCTCAGACGACACTCCTATCACAACAGTGGGGGACCCCAAGGTCAACACTGGAATCTATGCACTCGCCATCTTCAACCAACCTCAACTCACGATCGGCAGGATTGTTCTGGCGCAGTCGGAGACCAAGACAGCTCGTGAAATTATCAATCTGTGGTCCCAGGTTTCAGGAAAACCTGCGGACTATATTCAAGTTTCCCTTGATCACTATGATAGCCTATGGCCCAAGTGGGGACGAGAGATTGGCCTTATGTTGCAATTCTGGGAGACTGCTCGTGAAAAGAGCTGGACTGCCGATGAACCTGTTCTGACAAAGGAGGATTTGAATATCTCTGGTTTGATTGAGATGAAGGAGATTTTCAGTTCTCTTGAGTGGTCTTGAATTTTGTATCCTATCGAGTTAGTCCTAGCGATATCATCCGCTGCGTTGCCCCTTTCAACATTGATACAAAATCTCCATAGACTCAAGGGCAGGTTTCCCCGTCAACATATTCCGCCTCGACTTCCAGCAGGTCATCTGGTAACGTTCCTAGTGCCGGCCAACCTTCTCTTCGGTAAATTGACCATCCATGCTTTCCATGATCCATCTCCTGGTTGCTATTCTCATGGTATGCCAAATCAGCCGGGACACGTCTATATCTGAACCCTCTCAAACCCGAGAAAGGCAAGTGGTGAAGTAAATCATGACCCGGTTCAGACTTGCACTTGTCTGCTACGACCTGAATGACCGTTTGATCAATTCCAAACTGTCGATCGACGCAAACAAAATACAGTGGGCCCCAGCCGTTGATCCTGGGATATAAGTGAAGATCTTGGACAATGTCCCAGATGTCCTTCACCTTTCCATCAACCATGTCTGTGTCACCCTTCCAATGTATGAGTGAATATTCGGGCCGTGTTTCTTCATTTTGGGAGTCAGCCTCAGATCCAGATCCATCCGACTCATCAAATGCTAGCATAATCCTCTTCAGACTCTGTTTTCCGGCTTCGGTCAACTGATTCGTGAGGGAGAAGACAACTCGAATCCAACTTGTGGTGATGACAGGTAACCACGGGCGCGGGTTGATGAAGAACGGTTGTTCCGGGTGCCAGAATTCTTCTCCAGCGCCCTTTTTACGGAGGCCATACTCAAAAGGTCCTCCATAAACATGAACACAGCCAAGTCTTTCCATGTTCGTGCAGATATCTCCAAATACCATATGTCTCGTTATGACCGGGCTGGGGTAGATAGACTTGATGGTCAAAACGTTAAACTGTGGCTCATCGAGATCAGACAAAGGCTTGCGCAGAAATATCAGAGGCATGATCCCAGGTCTTGTCCTTAGTTCCGCATCCCAAAGACGATATTCATCCCAGAAATCCATGAGATCCAGTCGGGTCTTCATGCGGTGCCGGTCCCATGGGATCAGCTCCAGGGTCATGTCTGGAGTCTCGGTATACCAAGGCTTGGTCTCAAAGATCCACTCCCCTTGTGACATTCTTCTCTTCACCTGCTCGGCGGGAAACATTGCCGGAAGTGACTGCTGTAAAGTTCGTTGTGTCTTCTCGAACTCTTGTGCTGTTGTTTGATACAAGAGGAAGATGACTAGATGCGTATTTCCTGGACGACGTTTCCACACAGGCATTCTGATCGGAGTGCTGTGTATATTGGAAACTTGCACTGCTAGCTCCGTGGGTAGATGGCGACCGAGAGCAGTTACCACCGCATTAGCATAATACTCCCTTCCTGATATATCTCCTGCTCTGGACGTGAATGGTTCTTGATTGGGGTCATGAATTGTCAATCCCCTCCACCCTTTCGCATGAGCCCACAAAGGTCCCCAAGCTTTGTGGACGGATCTGAACCCGCTTGGTTGAGGATCAGGATCATCCCATATGTAATCTATGTCGTCGAGATTGAACATATTCTCTTGGGCGGAGCAAATAGCACGTCTTGCGAATACAGACAATCCACCTGATTGGATATCACAACGTGTAGATAAGAGGATTATTGAAATGACGCCTGGTCTCAAGTCAGCATCGGGGAGATATTTTCCTAATAGTTGACGTTTAGTCGCTTCATCCGCTACGATGATTCTTGGTCGACCGGATCGGTATGCTAGCACAGCGAGGGCATGGAGGTTGCTTTGGCTATCTCGGCATGGTCCTTGTCGAGCAATAGATTCGAGAAGCCGGCGAGGTGGCGACCATGGATGGACCTTGACTTCAGTGATATCCTTTTGGGAAGCAGCCTCAAAGTAGTCGTCAGAACGAAGTTCGAGGTCGTCCTTGAGTGTCTGCTGGATAAGCCCAATAAGCTTCGCTTGGCTCGATGCACATAGGTCGGCCAGCAAGACCAGTGGCCATATATAACCAGGGTCCATGGGTTCATCTAACATTCTGGATGATTTCTCGACGCACTCTCCATGTATAGAAGGACATGTTGCTGAGAAGGTGGTGTTGCTCCGCCCCCACCACACGCTAGTCTGGATACTAATGACAGAAGTCTGACTGTATGAAATGTATGGTATGAACTCAGTATATCAAACTCTCTGTATTTCTATTCCAGGGGTTGTTTTTCGGCGGTTTCAATTGGTTTCGATGGATCAATTGACTTCCAAGCGTCGAGAAACGGGTTGTATTGGTTTAATCGAACAAATCCGGGCTCATAACTGACAGAAGTCTGACTGTATGAAATGTATGGTATGAACTCAGTATATCAAACTCTCTGTATTTCTGTATACGCGCTCCTTACAATTTATATGGAGCATGATTATCTAATCAAAACAATAGAGGATTCATAAATCCTCTGGTATGCTTGGCGTAGCATATATTACCTGTGTATTGTACCGTGTATGCAGACTCGGTATTTGACAACTAATACTAAGTATCAAGTTTGCCTGAAATGGCCCTGCGATGTCATGATACCCAAGCTGCAGGTGGATTATATTGCATGGATTTGCATGAGCTACTCGATTTCTGTTCATACATCACGCAAGCTCTATACTGGATATCAGTTATGATGCAACATGTCTATTCGATTTCCCCTCTTTCTTTTATTTGTCCAAGGGACAAGAGCGTGAATCATATCAGTACAATAAGTTACACATTGAGAGGCAGGGAAGAACACGGAGGAGCGCAGACCGGGGGAATGGATATGCTGAAAGATCACGGAGGGGAAAATGCATCAAAGGCAAAACGGGAGATGGAGAGATGGCAGAAAGGTCTATATAATACACAACTCCAATCCCAGTCCCTGATGTGCATTACAGAAAAGAGATTAAGCAGTAGACTTGTCTCTAGGGGAGGGTGGCGTCAAACAGGATGCAGGGATTTGGGAAGTCGGTCTAAGCCTTGCTGGCCTGGTTCTTCTCCTCGGTGTCATGCGCAGCCTTAGGAATGAGGGAGTCTCCCTCAATGTTCTCGCCAGCAGCAACGGTCTCGTTCTTCATCTGGGTGCTGACCTCTTTGGCGTGGGTCTGCTTCTCAATGGGGTGCGACGACGCATCCAGCTCGGCGGCAGTGGGGGGAAGTTCGGAGGTAGCGGGAGCTTCGGAGGGGGCGAGAGCATCAGAGGGAGCTGGAGCATCAGAGGGAGCTGGAGCATCGGATTGGGGCTCATCATCGTCTTCCAGCTCGGCGCCGTAGACTTCGGGGTGTTGGCGGAAGCAATCTTGCATTGCCCTGCAAAAATTATTAGCACAGGACTATCATCCTCGAAAGTGACGTTAAAACATACTTGAATTTATCAACGCAGTCGATGCCCTTGGGCTCTTCCTCGGAGTAGACGAAGCAGCTGAAAGCAGCCTTGAAGTCCTCTCCGCATGGTCCGTGGGCCATGCCTCCAAGACACGGGCAGTCCCAGTTGATCTCGCCGGTCTCCGGATTGAAGGCAGCCTCCTGGCCAGCCTCCTCCTCGAGCTCCTGAGGGTTCAATCCACCTTCCAAAGCAGCAGGCTCGCTCTTCTTGGATTGCGCGGCAGCTCGTTCTTGGCGAATCTTGGGAGTAATGGAGTCGAGGGTCTGGGGGTTGGCATCATCGGATTGTTTCCGGATCGTAGAAAGGATAGAGACTAAAGCCGAAAAGCAGAGTTAGCGATTTGTGATTCCGAAGCCATTAACCTTGACGGTGAACGGATTGTCGCGGCTTGCAACCTCGGGATGGAGGAACAAGGGCAACCCTGACTTCCAATAGGCGAGACATACACTTCGGCTCCTCGGAGAAAACACTGCTCGTGTTGTAGTAGTAGATAGCTCCACCAGCCAAGCCCAATCGCAAGAAGGTGTTCTTCCAGCTTCTCGACTTGGTCGGACCGGTGCTTATCAATCGTCTGTTCGCTGGTGTACGAGCTGCGACAGCGGGCGCGCGAGCGAGCGCTCGAGCGGCGGGACGGAACATTATGTGTGAGAAGAATGGGAATCAATCGAATTGACCGAGAGTTCCTCCAAGAAGGGATTGAGGGGAGGGGAGTCGAAGACCGCGGGATGGAGAAGTTGGAAAGCGATGGTGGATTTTGGCCTGAGGTTGCCTGCCCGTGTCAGCCAGTCACGTTGCGGCTTGGGTCAAGATAATTATATCGTCACCACAACGCTTTGAGCTCTGATTTCTCTTGGCTTACATCCTTTGGACTACAATTTGATTTGTATTCATTTACAATGGAGTGGAATCCTAGTCGATTCTTCCGTCCTTCAGGGAGTCCTTCGCCCTATGCTCTTCTCATCCTCAATCAGCCAATCAATGAGAAAGCCTTTGGAGTGTTGAGCAGATATGGTAAGATCCTCTATGAATGACATATGACCACAATGGCTTGATAAGAAATACTAATACCCATGCAGCATCTTACATTATTTGCGCCGATGGTGGCGCCAATCGGCTCTTTGATATGCCGGGAGTTAGGGAAGAATCTAAAGAAGTAAGCGATATCTATGGACTTTGCTATGTGTACAATCTTTCTGGACTGGCAAAAGACCCCGAATCGTAGCACGACAAATAACACACCAAGCCAATGTATCAAGCTGACCACATATATAGCTTCCCGATTCCATTGTCGGTGACCTAGATTCTATCCGCCCCGCAGTTCGAGAACATTATGAGAAACTCGGAGTCTCCGTCCTCCAAGATCCAGACCAATATTCAACAGACTTCACAAAATGTCTGAAATATCTCAACGCACATGCCGCAGAGATCATAGCTTCTCCCCGAAAAGGAAAACCAACCACCAATGGCGCAAATGGAAACACATCAACCACACCATCTGATCATTCACCACTGGAAATCGTAATTCTCGGTGGTCTAGGCGGCCGTGTGGATCAAGCATTCTCCCAAGTTCACCATTTGTACATGATGACGCAAACGCAGCGATCAATCCGTGAAAATGAAACCAACACAAGCCCTGATGTCAATCCAGCTGCGGGTGGTAACCTCTATCTCGTCTCCGAGGAAAGCATTACGTTCATTATCCAAACAGGAAAGAATACAATCCACACACCCGCAACAAGACGAGCAGATATCGCGACAGCATCGACATCTGATATAAGCGAGTCACCGAAGAAACGGAAGCGTGAGCAAGAACAAGAGAAAGAACCAGAACCAGAACCAGAATATTTCTTTGAAGAAAATATCGGCATCATTCCCCTCTCAGCACCTGCCAAGATTACAACCCATGGCTTTGAATGGGATGTGGAGAACTGGCATACCGAGATTGGAGGACAGCTATCTACGAGCAATCATATCCGCGCGGACAAGGTAGAGATTGAGACCTCTGTACCGGTTTTGTTCACAGTGGAGTTGGCGGAGAGATTGAAGAGGTGATCGCGAGCGTGAAGCATGACATTGGGAAAGGAGGTTGATAGGAACCACGACAGTCTGTCGGGGACCTCTCATGCCCCACGGAGCCTATATAGTATGTTAAATTGCCTTCCACCAACCGCTGCGTGCCCCGGGTTCTTGACCCGCTCGGCTCCAAGTCCCTGCTGTGAACCTTTTCTTCGTCTTTGGCGTTCCTAGAGCTTAACAAACTTCCGCCTATCTACAGAAAAACCAAGACAGAAGCCAACGGTAAAAGTCGTCCACAGCATGGGTAAACTCGACCATACATATACAACTGCACTCTGATACCCCTGTTACGATTGAAAAATAATAAATCGGTCATTAGAAGAAAACAGAAAAGAATATCCCAAATTGGTAATCAGGACAACCGTAATAGAAACCCCAGGGCGCCTTCTCTGGCTAGAACGAGAGACCAAGAAAGACAGGGGAATGAGAAGGCAAGAAAAAAAACCCAATATCACATATCGCATAACCCACATACCAGTGACTAGAACTTGAACCCATAAACAAACCTAAAACCAACCAAGACGAGGGATAACAATCACCCAAAACACTGAATGACCATTCCTCGCCAGATCATCTGTACAGCCTCACAATTCATATCCCTCTTACGAGCGGTGCAGAATAGCCTCGTACAGAGCACCAACACCACCGATAGCAGTTCCAGTCAAAAGACCGACATCACCACCAGGGACAGAGTCGATGACCTTCCCAATAGTCCACCCGCTATAGAACTCAAAGAAGTTGAAACCATTTCCAAAGACAAAGTGCACCAGCAACGCCTTGACGATATTAAACGTCAACGGATCAAACTGAGCGAGATTAGGCGCAGACCGAGTCCGACGCGCACTGCTAGAAGCCTTCCAGCTCAAGTTGATAAAGTAGGCCGAAATCAAAGGCAAAAGCAGACAAGTAAAGAACCACAGCGAGAAAGGCGCCCAGAACGCTCCTTCTAGGAACACAAACAGATCGGGAACACGGATGGGAATCGCGGGGATCTGCGCCGCTTGCACTGGTGGTGTAGTAGTAAGATAGCGTATCGGGATCAACGCTTTAGCAAGACTGCCACCCTCAAGAAGAAGCACGAGGATCTCAACGGCCTTCACGCTGCTCAGAGTTGCGCGCAGAGAGTGCGCACGGTCTACGAAGCCCGACGCAGTCCATGCATCCTCGATGGTCTCGCGTAGCTTGAGCGTCTGCGTGTCGATGGCTTCGGCGATCGCGGCTGGAGACGCTGGCAGCGATGGCTCGGGATCCACGATGGGAGAGATAATTGATTGACGGGGTGTTTGGCGGGGTGTCTGGCGCGCAGACTGACGTGCGCTCGTGCGCGCCACAGCGGGAGTCGGGCTAACAACGGTTGGGCTGGGCACAACTTCTTCCATATCCTCGCTGACGGGTGGGTTAGTATGTGCGCGACAGCGATAGTATGGCGCATTAGAGGGCTTGCTCTTACATAACTTCCTCTTCCTTCACTTCTTTCTTCGCAGACCGACGTGCTGGAGTTCGCGCCGGAGTTCGCGCGGTTTCGCGCTTCACGGGCGATCCTCTGCGGGGTGGAGAGGCCAGACGTGAGTAGTATTCAGAGAGACTCTTGAGCCCGGAGAAGATAGAGCGGTTTTCGCGAAGATGTCTGTCCAAAACTACGACAAGATCATTCTTGTTATAGTCGTCATAGCTATAGCGATTAGCTCGGTCTATGCGACAATCGCAATCGCACTTACTGTGGGAGATCGGTTTGATCTGCCAACTCGGCCAACTCGGGCTTCTTCAGAGACTTGAGATAAGGAAGAGACATAATGTATCCGATATCTTGAGAATTTGGACCAATATCAAATAAGAAAGTAAATACTGGGGGGAAAGAAGATGCAAGGGAGGGGAGTGGCCGGTAATTGTTTACATCCGCCGATCGCCAAAACAAAACACGGTTTAGCGCGTTCATTCCCTTTGTTCACTCTCTTTGGGCATTTTCCTTTTTTAGATCCTTTAAGGATTCCAAGGTATATAGTAGAAAGGGTTCTTTCTGATATCTTTTATATACATGTGATGTTTGCTCTTTTTGCTTGGTATAGCAACCCATATACATCAACGGAACAGAAGGAATATGCCAAAAATATGTATAATATAGAGTTGAAAAAAGAGCTATGGTACAGGAGGCCGCAGCCAGTCTAAAAATCTATCACAGAGTAGGATACACAGTATACAAAGTGCTCAAAGCACCGGTCATAACATCCCAGATCGGGATAAAGAATCCAACGCCCCCGTTTCCCAATGGCCAAAACAAACGAAAAGAAAAGCAACCTTGGAAATGCATGCAGTTAGATGAAAGGCCTTACAAAGACTCTTCCAGAATCTGGTAGGCCTCGAGTTGTTTGAGCAGGTACTGATACATAACCAGCATCGTCCCGCTTTGAATGCTAGTCCACACACCGCGTGGGCCCACGCCGCGGAACCACCCTCCAATACCCTCCGTCCGGTAGATAATCTTCAACCCTGTGAACACAGAGGAAGTATCAAGTCGGGGTGTACCGGGTGGTGGGATTGATGTGTTTGCACCTGATGTGGAGATTGGTCGCGAGTGTGCCCGGGGAGTGTGGGAATGTGGTGATGTTGGTGCATGTGGCCGCGGGCTTTCTTTCGGTACATGTTCGACACAATGTTTGGCACCCGAAGAACTGGATGAGGACGCTGGGGGATTTTGCTGGGTTTGGATGCGGGTCTTGACCACATCCATCGGACAAGTGATCACACCAGCCATACCGCCGGCGGTGGCAGCTGTCAATATCTCCAAGCCCAGTCCAATGTCCCGCTTTCCAACCCATTGTTTAGCCAAAGATTGCTCTTTCTCGTAGAATGCGAATTGGAGCGCCGAAAATGGGAGATCGCGGAAGATGGTGGCCTTGTAGCCGTGGAATAATGCCGAAATTCCTTCCTGGCGCACGATCTGGCGGAACCCATCTCGCATGTTGCGGTAGTTGTAGCCTGAGTTGAAGTGGGGGTTGTTGTGTCGGCCCTGCAACTGAAGTCGCGTTTTCAGTACCTCGGATGGCACGTAGACAATTGAGGCTGCCAAGTCCGCAAAGAAACCACCTGATAGATAGGCGATGCTGGGGTTGATGCCCGAGTCGATCATCAAGCGCTTGGTATATTCATAAACGCCGAAGAAGATCACAGTGCCGGGAAACGAGCCGAGTAAGGCTGGCGTTACTCCTCCATATAATCCGCGACATAATCCTTCTTGGCGGTAGATTGTTGCATAGGACTGGCCCATCGAAGTGTATTTGGGCGGAAAGGTCGGATCGCCTTGTTGTCGGGTCTTGACTGTGTCTAACGAGTGCATCAACATGTCGCCACATGTTCCTCCGATACCACCTGCCAACATTGCCTATAAGTTCAAATCAGGTCAGCCTTGCGCAATGGTATAATGCCGCTAGGGACAATCGTACATGTAAGTATGGTGGCCGAGGCTCCTCATCCTCCAACAGCGCGAGGCCGTCATTTCGAACAGTGTAAATTGAATCACTAATTTCACTCATGGAACTTGGTTGCGTCCATGTCGAGGTATGTGAGTCCCCCGCAGAGGGTGCTGTTGAGTCTGAGGTCGCTGTCGAGAACAGGCCGAACACCCGCGAGGTCAGGCTCATGGCAATATGCCAAACTGCGATCCCAAGCGGTACTGGTCAGAACCAGATTAGGGGGGTTAGGGGGGGGGTGCTAAGGGATTGAAGGAGAGGAGCACCCCTAATAATAAGAAAGAGTGACAGGAGATCGAGAAAGGGTTATTGTGAGATGATTGTTCCACCCAAAATTCTGATCGGCTTCATTTTGCCGCCAAGCCCGATCTACCGCCTCAGGGATCACGGGATGTCATTGGGGCATTTTAATATCTCCTGAGCGATATGATTGTGAGCCTATGGCATCAGATTTGGGCTTTCTTCCATACCAGGACATATGAGTAGTTCCTATGAAAGCCGCAAATAAGCTTCTTATTTGTTGATATCCAACATATGCATACCCGTCATTTTCGACAAATCACGCATACACCTTGTCCAATTTGTTTTGCCCTTAAAGCCGATTGCTTGTAAAATTACTAGATTTGGTGAATCTCTACAAATCCAATGAAGCAATGAAATGAATCCGAGACAAGGTATGTTGATAAGAGGAAAGCAAATACAGAAACTATGCATCGCAATACTCTAGAAATAATAAACACAAGTCGTTGCGTATAGCATCATCATGGCGGGAATCCTCCGCGTCCGCCTCTTTTCTACAGTTGGGACCTGGGCGTCCCATATTCCGACATCCTCCCATGTTATTCGCTCATTCGCTCATGGAACATGCCAAAGTGAAAGATAAAGCTGTAATATTATGTCTTGCACCAGCCACCTTCGTTCGACAATCTTGCAAACCGAAAGCCAACGTTCTTTCCTAACGTCAAGAACTTCAGCTTGCAAAGCAAGGTGTCTGGCACATCACCATTGTGACATTTACTGAGGCTTCTTAGCAGCGGTAGGGCCAGAGATGTAGCGGCCAATATCGGTGGCCTCGTAGCCCTGGCGCACAACACCCTTGAGGGTCTCCCAGCCCTGGCGAACCTGGGGAGGAGTGCTCTGGTGGGAGATGGTGGCATCGGCACGGGCAGTGAGCTGGCGAACAGCCTGCTGGACGAAGGAGCTTTGGGCGTAGCGGGCGCGGAAGAAAGACAGATAGACGACCAGGAGAACCCAGCTACCCTTGGAGAAAGTGATAGCGGACAGAACAAGGCGGAACAGCAGGGCGATCTCGAGGGTAGCGACAACACCCATGCTGGCATCGTAGTATTGCTTGATGAACCGTCCAATTGTCTCAGCAAGGGGCGACTGCTTCACAGCGGGCTTGGAGTTGGGCGAGGAGGGAGAGGCAGGGGCCGGAGCAGCGGGCTGCAGGGTGGGGATCAAGTACATGCGGCTGTAGGTTGCGACATGGAAGACCGAGTAGACGCTGAAAGGCAGAAGAGCCAGAATGAGCTGGCGCGAGTACAGCCAAACCAGAGCCATGCCTGGAATACGTGTAAGCTTGAATTTCGGACTGTCACATCGCCCATCACTTACCAAGGTATTGCACATTCTCATCAGAGATGAGCTTCATCACAATTGACAGAGGGCTGCCCTGGACACCCCGGGCGAAGTGGCCCTTGTACACAACGATTCCATAAGTCACGGCGGCCGAGATGAAGGCCAGACGGTAAGCGATCTGTGCCGAGGAGGAATAGTAGTTGAAGAAGATGCAAGAGAGGAGGTAGCGGAAGACGGAGAGCAATAGTGTCACATGTCTATAAATTGTCAGTGGCCCTGAATTTGGGGTCTTTGTGTGCGCTTCAGCAGATTGACCTACCCAACGAACCAGGCAAACCTGCAACGTGGCATTCCGTTAGTATTGATAAACAAGGCATTGAAGCATCACTTTAGCATAGGATACGCACTGGAGAGTTTGGGCCAAGGCCTTGAGTCTCTCGACCAGGGGCATGGTCGCGGAAGGAGGAGGAGGAGCCATATCTTTTTTCGGAGGATGATAGAATCGAGTCGAGATGAAGGAAAAGTAAAAGTCGAAAATAGTGGAAGACAGATAAGAAGGTGGCTGGGGTGAGAGCGGGGAGAACCATCCGTGGACGCACAGTGAGCTTCCCTCGCTATCTCTCTCTCTCTCCGCCTTTGTGGTGACGTCGGGTATTCGCAATGTCTTATCTTTATACTTCTATTTCATGTTCTTTACTTCTCTCTTTTTGATCTAATATTGGATTTTGTTTCTCTGTTTGTGTCAACCTCGAGTCGAGTCGGTGTGACAGACCCGCTTAACGAAATCCAGTTTCAGCACTAACGTTCGGCCATTTGCATACACTTGCAGCCTTCTCCAATAGTTCATGTGGTTATATCGTGACAAATCACTTTTTTCTTTTGAATGTCAACTAAACCGATTGACTGAACACGTTTTTCAAGCTTGATCTCAGCTCTTCTGGGAATATATCTAGAGCCAGCCGTGTATAGATACTTTAGACTTAGGTGGAAGAAATATACTCAGACCTCTCAACCTTAGGAATCGACATAGCGACTGATCGAACAGGATACATGGCAGGAGAAGATAAAATCATATACTTAGTTTTGATCATGACAGGGCCGTCATAGGCCAGAAAAGCAAGAAGCCTATATAAGTACTCATGATTCTCAACGCGGTCAAGCAAACCTGTGTTACACTTCTATTCATATGTGACAATGAATATATATTCAAAAGACGAAAATGGTCTTTTGAATGGCCTTTCTAACGGTCTTTTTAATATTAGGAATATATACTACAGAAATCTGCTCTGCCCCTTCGCACAAGACATACTGAACCAGTCGATGGGACGACCGGGGACAATTTGGTTTTTTCCCATAGAACAATTCCTTTAATCCAATTCCTATCTAATATAGCGACTCAGCTGACTAGCGACGTAGTACTCGGTATACAAATTGGTATTACCACACAATTAGGAATTCTAATAGCCGTTTAACATGCACAAGGCTCATCGCCAGACGGATGCACTTTCATTATCGAATCCTTCCCGCGCTCAGAATTTAGTATTAATCTATATTTATAAGATAAAACGATAGATATTTATAAATCTATCCCTAGAACTCTTCCTAATCTTTAGCTTTCCGGTGTAGTATGCAATAAACCTACTAGGAACATAACAGTCGAATCAGTAGAAGTTCACGATCTAAATACGGGTGATCTACATCAGTTTATGCTAATCTCCGAATCATCCTGCTATTTTTAGGCCTGCGTGTTATGCCCTAACAGGCAAGTCTTCAGGAACACGAGCGCCAAGCGTAGTCTACGTTCCGATTAAGCTTAACAACATCGGGACATTTGAATAACACGAGAATTCCCTATGGGGACTATACGAGATAACCTCTCTGAAAATAGATTCGTTACTTCCACTCGATACAACCTCAACACGGGACACGGGACGGGCTTCATGGAAATAATCTACGAATACGAATTGAAGATCCTCTTACATTCCATTTCTATACGAGCCTCGTGGGGTCCAAGGCAAGCAAGAATGAACAAAATAGTTCTTCACATTCTCGAGGAATGAGGAACACGGAGATATAAAATCCTCCTTGGTTCCCCTTCAGACCTCTATCCATCAGTCCATCGCAACATCAACTCCTCTGCAATCTGAAATTCCCAATACCAACTTTAACTTCACAATATACTTCAATTATTATTCAAAAGTCCATCCAAAATGATGTTCACTCCCATTCTGGCACTCGCGTTCGCCGCTCTCACGCCAATCGTCAATGCCTATCCCATCACCGGCGAGGTCGTCAACTGTCGCTCCGGCCCAGGAACCTCTCACTCTGTAGTCAAGAGCTACAAGAAGGGAGCCGACGTTGCAATCACCTGCCAGGCTGCCGGTACCACCGTCAAGGGCAACGAGATCTGGGACAAGACCTCCGACGGCTGCTATATTTCCGACTATTATATCAGAACCGGAAGCAGCAGCTATGTCACCAAGAAATGCGGCGGCGGCGGAGGTGGCAGCGGTGGGGGCAGCAGTGGAAACCTGCCTGGTCTCACGTCCACCCAGTCTAAGCATGCAAAGGCCATTATTGGAGAAGCAAAGAAAGAAGGTCTCGGTCGTCAGGGCTGTCTTGCTGGAATTGCAACTGGGCTTGTTGAGGTGAGTGGATGGCATGTTGAATCATGTTTAATTCCGATATACTCAAAACATTACTAACACTATCAAGTCTAATATGCTTATTTACGCCAATAAGAAAGTCCCCGCTTCCCTCAATTATCCCCATGATGCTGTGGGCTCGGACTACGACAGCGTGGGAATCTTCCAGCAACGCGCTGTTTACTACCCCAACATCGCTGCTGATATGGATGCTGCGAAGTCGGCGGCTCAGTTCTTCAAGGGTATGAAGAATATCAGTGGATGGAAAACTATGGAGGTTGGCAAGCTGTGCCAGAAGGTGCAGGGCTCGGCATATCCCAGTCGGTATGCGGAGCGTCTCGCTGAAGCTAAGAAGATTTGTGCTGCTGGTGGCTTGTAGATAGACATTTCTTTCAATGTTTACTTGACTCACGCTTACTAGAGATTGTCGTGGTTGTTGGACTACTTGTTTTGTTGGGACTTGAAGAATGTGTTTGGTGCTTTATTGCTGTTTATAGTACAAGAAATATACAGACGTTTGACATTGTCCTCTCCTTGGGGGTTTCAAAAGGGAATGAACGATAAGATTTACTACTAGTCAATATCATGTATGTGCGCCAGATCTAGCAAGCACACACAGAGCTCTCACTATATAGTCCACAGTTGAGGAAGAGAGTGCCCTGGACAAAGCGCACGAAGATCAGGAATCTATAAGATCAGTCTTGTCGTTCTAAATTCCCAGCATGTCTATGCCGTTAGCGCAAATCATATGTTCAGACTCTGCCATACCATAGCCGAAAAGAGGGATGGAAGTGATGTGCGGAAGCAGCACCGGGATGGATTGTCCGCCCCACCTTGCTCCAGCTATCAAGTGCCATACTCATCATAGACGAAGCAGGGGCAGGAATAACGGCTTGCCTCTCCCATGATCTTTCCACGTCATATACTGATATTGCTCATGAGAGGAAACTTTGGGGATACGGAAGAGCCAAGTAAAACATGCAAATGACCAAGACTTTCATTATCTCCATTAGGAGACCAAATGCACGGGAATCGATGGCGTGTTGACTTTCAAGCCTGGTGCATAGAAGAGTTTACTCAATCTCCCAAATGATGTGAAATACTAACATCTTGACCGCACTAGTATTGAGGCTGGAATTGTGGATGTCTACTTTAGACATGTTATAGTATTACTACTTCTATGTACTCCTGGTCTTCACTAGTAATCCTATACGAATAAGTATTGGCAGCTCCATCGTACATCTGCAGTTCCCTACATTGCCGTGTTTCTTTCAGGGATATTCCCCAGACTTTGCCATGTGAATGCTGGATGATCCACAATACCCCATAAACGACTCAAAATAAAGCTTCCCCATCAAAATCACATGGAAGACCTCGGATGCCCTGCATACTAGCGCTAATCCAACAAGGCCTTCTTCCCCGCATAGTTTCCATTTCCATATCTATCAGATCCTGACCTCTGCAAACTCCCCGGATTATGTATAGCTCCTAACACCTCGCGGGGCCGAAAAGCACGTGTGAACCCCAACCCATAAATGCCGAAGAATTCATCTATCTGAACAGCCCCTCATCCCACGTGCTAACTAAAGATAGTGCTTTGTACAAATTGAATTAGTTAACTAGTTAAGTAATTACTTCTGTCCGGGGGACGCTAAGTCGATCAACCCTGGAACCCCGCACCGGTCAACGTAAGATCAACAAAACTCGAACCAAGACGGACTTTTGAGAGAAAAGGTTCGGATGGGTGAGCCGTGGCCTGAAAATCAAATGACATTCCTCGCAAGTCCCTTATCCCTACCCTGTCCAATATACATTTAATAAAGTGCCTGAGTCTCTATGGTCACTTGGAATACGCAATATGGAATACGAACCAAGAGAACTTCAGCCGCAATATAAAGAACACACTTATCTAGGTACAGCCTTGAAAATAAATGAATCTCACATAATCACCAAGGAGAGATTTCCAATTTCAATCTAGAAGGGTTCGAAAGTCTGAGATTACAAGGTAGGGTTTGTATTCACCGATAGTAACGACGGAGTAGTATCTCCGTGTTCGACGCACAGACTAAATCAGCCCCAACGAGGTAAAACCGCCGTTCCTGCATGAGGTGGACCCCGGAAGACCGAGACTAGTGTCGCCCCCGGCTTTAACTCATGGCGATTGGGGCTCGGCTGAGAATGGGGTTTTTTTTCAACGTGTCGCGGTATTTTGGTGTAATTTATGTACACGGTCGGATCCAACACTATGGGGATTATACTGCATTCTATAAGTCTATATGTGCTAATGGCATAATACATGAAACTCGATTGCATTGTGAGATTGAGATGTAAGAAGAAGATATACAATTGGAAGGATTCACTAGTCTCGATTTCCTTTAGAAAAGTGTAGTAAATGTGGAGATCAAATAAATTAGAATTTATATTGTTACGGATATGAAACGAAAAAAAATCATACATCATTGATACACGTGGACTGCCCAGAAAATGGTGAGAAAATGGTGAGACATGTAACACCCCTATCTCCTGGAACCTCCTTTTTTTTTGGTATAGGCCGGGATAATAACCCACAAAGGAAAACATCAAAACATATTTCGGTAACGTTACACTTGTCCATACCCAGGCGCAAACGAAGACTTGGGGTCCCACTCGCGCGCACTATGTAACGAGCTAGGCGGCCTAGGCCCGGAAAAACTCAACGAGGGCCGCACATAGCGGGCCTCGCGAGCGACATGGGTACGGTCCAAGCTCGGGTTAGGACTGGTCGGACTGCGGCCGTATGTCTGTGTAGGGCTCGGTGAAGACATGAATGCGCTGCGGTCTGTCCCGCCCATTTGGGTAGGACTTGGGGAACGCATGAAAGCGTCCCGGTCAGGGCCCATTCGTGTTGGGCTTAGCGAGCGCATGAATGTATCGGGTGATTTCGTAGTGGTGAGCATTTCGAAGCCCTTGTTGGCGAAGCGGGCGTTCGCATCTACAGAGACGAACTCGTTGCGATGTGCTAGTTTGGTGCGGCAGAGATCTACCCAGCCGACGAACATGGAGGGACGGGCGAAGAGGATGAAGTTCCAGAAGCCGACGAGGGAGAGGAGAATCACGACAGCTAGGAGAGTTGCTTCGTTGGGGCCGATGGCTGCGGCGTAGCTGCGGCAGAGGTCTTTGTCGCCGGTTTGGGCGAGACACATTAGCCATGGGGTTGCGGTTTTGACATTTTCTGCCGTTGGGGCGACGGCGTTGTCAAGGTTGATGAAGACGACGGCGAAGAAGATTACGTTGCCGAGGATGATTGAGGTGAGGGCGATGCCACGCCATTGGAGTTTAAGCACGCGGCGTACGCGTCGGTAGGCTTGTCGGGCTGTTACGGTGCCAACGCTGGCTGTGTAGGAGGGGAGGTTGGGGCCGGAACTGCCCGTTGTCGAGGCGGATTTATCGAAGAGGGAGCGGAGGTAGATGTGGGTGCAGTAGATCATTGTTGATAGTTGGAGGAAGAGGGCTGCGACGCTGAAGATCATCATTGGAATCCAGTAGTCGTATAGTCCGTGGGTTACGTTGATATGGCAGATTTCGCCGAATCGGAATGACACTCCGGTCAGGATCAGCATAACTGTCATTCCGATGGCTGGGATCCCAAACCCGCAGACAAAGGCTGTCCACATGAACTTGGGCCCTAGAACTCGTTCCCAGCAGACTTGTAGGTGGAAGGCCAGAGTGCGGATGAAACTCCAGATAACCACTAGCCAGCCTCCGAAGAGTAATAAAGATCCGGAGAAGGCACAGGAAAGATCGGAGCGCATATCATTAGGGGTGATTGCATTGTGGCACTGGTCCGGTTTGGCCCCGAGTGGGATAATGAAGGCAAGCTAGATTAGAGTTAGCCATAAAGGTTCCTAGTCCAGCATCCAACTTCAACTTGCCTGCATGCAGCAAATTCCCAGTGTAAAGCAGATACTCAGGTAATGACGGTGGGTCCATTTGACAGGTAGTACGGCATACGAAATCAATAAGAAGATACATAGAGGGAGAATGGCAACGCTAATCCAACTCGTGACCGCGATCTTCTCGGCCAAGTCTATATCCACGTTAGATTTTGGAACGGGCCCTGGGGATTACCCAACTCACCCGTATCATATCTCCACTCGCCGAGAGGACAAGGCAAGCAACAGGAATAAGAGCTGTTCCCGAAAGTGATCTTCTCGCAATAACGGCCATCGATAAATCCCCCGACGGTGGGAAATAGCGTCTCCTGCAAGAAGGGGGACGGGCAATGTCCAGTTAGGGCGTACACCATGATGGCGAGAGATGCATATCCTGCAAGAATCCCGAACGCGCCAGCGCGATATGAAGGAATAGTATATCTCCGTGTGCTAAAAGAAAGAAGGGGTGATAGAAAATCGAAGGGTAAATGGGGATGTTCATCGTACTTGTACGAACTTCTTGTACTCCCAAGTATTGGACCGCTCACTCCACGGCACACGAGGCCCCCGCTAAATGCCTACCCACGGTCCTCCAAAACTCAATTCGAGCTTGGCAATGTCGTTTAGTGGGGGATAAATTACATGGAAATATGCGTCTTTGAAAATAACCGTAAAAGCCACGGTAAAGTAAAAGATGTAATTCTTCGATCCTCTTTTGAATAGATCTTGTAATCTTTTAGTGTAGTAGATTCTATACTACTCTAGCATCGAATTAATCTAACTTATCAGCCTCGGACTGCCATAGTTAGCCCTTGCCAAGCCTGGCTAGTCCCACACAATGTCAATTGTTGATTAAATCTAGATTTAATCGGACTATCCAACTTTTCAATTACTCCAGCTGATAGGTACAGTCCAGCCGCCAAGCCCCAGCTGACAAGCACTCGCCTCGTGCACCCTGATTCGAGTGCATTTCTTACCCCTGGAGATCAAAATTCTGTCTATCCTCGCACAGACTGGGCTGTGTCTACTACAATGGCATTCCTTCCCGAGCATTCCTTCCCGAGGAGCCACGCGGTAATCCACCCAATCATTCCCGCTAATCGGTCTCTCGTTGTGATCACCGCCAGCATTCGTTGTTCCATAAGTCCAATTAGATATACAGGATAATATATGATATGTTTATGTACGACAATCTATCACAAGTGGTTAAGATATTGTATCTAAATATCCCGCATATTAGATCTTATGTATGGATCAGCTGACCTGTTCGCCATATACGCCTCTCGATGGGGTAGCTGAAAATATGTTAGTGATATGTACCTATACTCTCAGATCACACCGACATCTTTGGGTGATCATCGCATTAAACGCTAGCCACGAACCGCCAACTCTTAAACCACTGGCTCTTTTTTGAGCTTTCGCTCTTTTCTATTAAGATCATCATTTATGAGTCAGATTGCTAAACACAAGCACAGTCCAAGGTTGGCATCACATCACAAGCCCTAGTCCCTAAGCTTAAATCTATCCGTCTGATTCACTATTCCCATCTTCATACTCAATCCTACTGTAGAAACAACCCTTATCTTGCCGAAATATAAACAAGCAAGGCAACTACTGCCATTAAAACTAAAGCAAGAAGAAATAAATATCTGTCAACCCCCCAGCCCCCACTTCATTCTATCTCCAAACGGAGTCCGGAGTAGACCCTGACTCGATAGAACCAAGCTCAATATTCTCCCCATCGAATGTGTGCTTATCTTGTACACACAGAGATCAGCGTCAAAACTACGACACTCAAGTCCCAACGTGAATACTCAAATCTAAAACCAAATCTCCTCCCCCCACAACCGTTGACTCCCGGGATCCTCTTTCCACCCCATTCACCCCCGCCACACTTGCCATTCTCCATCCATCCCGAAAAAAATATCAGAATTCTACCGGAAGCAAAATAATGCGGGATAACCGGTACTAGTAACCCGAGATATTCTCGTAACCACGTAGATCCTGATTCATGTCGGGGCGTGGGGTTCGGATAAGTTGCCCCCAAGGGTAAATCAGTGGGGGGGGGCAAGCCTGGAAGTGGATTCGACATGTAACGGAAAACTTGCGAGGGCTGGGGTTTCTGGGATTAGTAGAGAGTAGGAAGAGATGATAGTTGGCGATATTTGGTGATATCTGGGGGTTATCTGTTATTTTTGGGTTTGTGTTCACTAAAATGGTTGAAGCTAAAGAAGTGGACAAGCAAGGAGTAGATCGTCGGATCTTCGTAGAAAAGCTCGAATCGCCAAGGTGGAATAGACCAGGAAGTAATGTCTGCAGAACTTGGCAACTAAACCGAAGCTGCAGAATCAAATGAGGAAAGGGTTTCGACCCTTTGATATTTCTTCAGAATTTTGCCCACTTCACGGTTATACATTGTAATATCTGCATACATTATTATAACAAGTCGGGTATCATCATTACTCGTGTGTCCGGCATTCGTCAAACGTGAAAGCTCACATCCTTGACCGTCTCCAGTCGCTTGAACCCATTCCCCAGGCGTGGGGTAACAGAACTGGAATCCCAACTCAACCGACGCAGTCTACAAATACACCCCAGTACCCTCAAATGATTTCATCGGGTGCAATAGGGGTCCAAGGGCCAGGTACTATATGGGGTGCCGCCAACCCCTCTAACCCCGGACGCTATAATCCCTAGACTGAAAACCTTATCTGGAATTATAAGATCAACCAGAAGGCGACCGCGTCGAATTCTCATCCCACCCCCACTCCTTCAACAACTGCTGCACACGGTACTCAGTCGCCCAACCCAGGTCCGACTCGATACTCCTCAACAGACGCACGGTAGTGCGACGCTCGCGCGGGTCAGTCAGACACTGCCCGCTGACAAAGAGCGGCTGCAGCGAGTTGATCCGGACGCTTCCATGCGGGCGAGAGAGAGCGATACCTACGATCTCCCGGCTGTGGAATGCGATCTCGGCCTCGATGGAGCGGTAGGACTGGAGCCGAAGCGTGATGGTGCTCCGACGGCTGGTGGACTCGTGTGGCTTGTTGATGAGCAGTAGGATGCGCGCCATGTGGTAGTGCTGCATGGCGGAGGCGCACATGGGTAGACTGTACCAGATTTCCTGGAGGGTGGAGATATCTTCATTTTCGTTGGGTGGGCGGTGGTGGGAGAGTTTGTGGGAGTCCAGTCGGGCGCAGGGTCGGAATGTCTCTGGGATCCCGTTGTACCATGTGTCGAGCTCGGATTCGAGTCTGTACCACCGCTCCAGCAGGACTTGTTGCGAGACGCCTAGTGGTCCTGGTAAGGATCGGTGGTCGGTTAGCTGAACGTTGTCGCCGGAGCTTATGAAGTTGACTATCTTGGAGATTATCCAGACTAGTCCGTTGCTGATTAGGTCTTCTTTCATTATGTCTTCGCCTTCTGGGTAACCTGCTGCGCTTGTGTTGCTGGCGCGGAGGAAGCCCGCGTTGTCGAGGAGTAGACCGGCTTCGGTCCAAAGGACTGTGTCGTCTGTGTTTAGCCTCGTGTGGCTTTCGTTGATGACTTCTTTCTGTTAGCGGAGTTTGGGGGAAATCATTCGTTGAAAGAAAACACTCACAGGCAGCTAGGTAGTCCTGCCGCGCGAAATTCCAAAATGTCGCCTTCCGAGCCTTGGAGAGACCCGATTTCTTAGGCGTCTGCGTCTGATATGAGTTCTCTCCCGGAGACGAACGCTGCTCAAGAGGCATCATGCCCACTTCCGCGACATCAAGCAACGACTTCACGCCACTCAAATGACGATTCCACGCAGGACCTGCAGCATCGAGGAACTCATATACAGACAGAATAGCCGTCGCCGCGAGCACCTCATCGGAATGAACTCCATGCGCGAGCCGACTATCAGAAACCCGTCTGCGGCGTTTACGTGGGTTATCCGTATCTACAGAAAGCTCGGAAGCCTGCCATTGACCGAAAGCCTCGGGGGTGCTCAATGGAGGCGGACCCTCCGCATCAGGTTGCAGCTCCTTCATTAACAACTGGATGGCCTTTTCATAATATTTGGCCCCGTACCATGCGAAGTCGGGGTCTTTATCAGGCCACAGCTCCATGGCAGCTTGCTGCGTGCAGACTCCGCCTACCGGTGCCTTGGCACCGTTGACTCGGCCCAGCTGTTTGGCGGAATATGCGCAGGCGGCGAATTTCAAGAGAGCGTTCGTTCTCGCTCGTACTGGGACGTATGAAGCGAAATATGTCCCTAGATCGAAAAGATCCATCCTACAAATACCATCGTTACTAATGCTTCCACATCAGCAGATGGGAGAAAACATACCACAATCCTGGTCCTTCCGAGTAATGTCGCAGGAAGAAAGCGGTCTCGAAGTCGGTCTCGGAATTATCGTCTGGTGTGTGACTCATGAGGCTCATTTGGCTCATATGGCTCATGCTTCTCTGCGAAGCTGCCGGTCTTGATGGAAGCGGAGTGTGGCGGTCGGAGAGCTGGATACTGGGGTCGATGGGGGACATCGAATGCGACGGGTTGAGGAGGAAATTAATATTGGTATTGTTGCTGGTGGACGACAGCGATATGGAGGGCGAAGCCGGGGGCATATTGGCATTATGTCGTCGGTTTGGAGAGGTATATGAGGTACTATCGGAGACTGAATGGTCTAAAGAAGAATAAGGGAAGCGATCGTGTGCGACCGCCGACAAGGCTTCCAATCCCTGTGTCTCGGCATCGCTCGTTCGAGAGCCCCCACTACCCCATCTCGCATTTGGAGAGTTTTTTTGCGCTGCGCTCGGATCTACTAGTGAGGCCTCGAGGTCGTCGGCGTATGGATCGGAGTTGTCGACGAATATCACTGCCAAGGATATGAGCTACCCGTCCAACGAAATTTCAGACCCAAACAATATCTCCCAGTGGGTGCCGTACCATGTTTGGGGACATCCAGCCACACACTATCCTTATCAAAGGTGTTCTTATACGAATAGAACCCGTTGAGACTACCACGACCATCTGGGGAGTTCCGGTTCATCGACGCGTTTTGTTGATGGCGGAAAACCACCCCTTCGCTTGGACGACATTCTCGGCCACCTTTGCGACATTGTGAACATTCGGGCTTTTCTTCGTCACCTAGAAATTATTTAGTCGGGCAATGAACCCTTGAAAGAGAATGTATCCCTACATTTAAGCTTTCGTGTTCGACACGTTAAGCTGGCTGGTGTTAGCAATATACATCAGTTGGGCGCAATAAACATACCAGCCAGTTCGTGATCGCATACCGAAATGGCATGTATACGATGCAGTAACAACATCAGAGGAAGTGGTTGGGGAATACGAAAACCTGGAGATCGTCTTGCGGGGAGAGACCAGGTGACCTGGGGCCCCCACACAAACGCCCTGACTCAGACGGGCTGTGTGGACGCGTGGCTATTAAATGGAATTTGGCCGATATGTATACCTGTACTTTGGATATCATAGTATGCGAGAACCAGTTATACATATATAATATTTCATGATATTTCCATCAGCAAAAGGGGTATTGTATTAATTGTGCCCACGAAAGCGTGGCTATCTACAGATCTCTAACCTCCCTAGCAACATCCACTCAACTGAGAAATAAATCGCGGAAAAGCATATGGTACATCAACACAAGAGATATATTCACAATGGAGCTTGTAAGATATTGTATCGGCATGCGCCAGGAGCCAGGGGAAAAAACATTGAAGATAAAATCGCGATATGGCCGGCGCGAGAACAAACACAGGCGAACAGAACAAAAGACATTAAAGACGGCTGGGTATAGCAACGTTGCTTCCGATAATAACAAAACAAAACAAAAACGCCAGCCTCGAAGCAAATCAGAGGGGTTGAATGTTTCTGGAGCGAGAAGGGACATTAAAGGGCCGGGGCACCGGGGTTGGGCTGGTGCAGCGAGTTGAAGAGGTACTCGGGCGGCAGGCGCTGCATGTCGGAGGGTCGATCGGTGCCGAAGGTTTGAGGGGCAGCTGCGTAGCCCTGGCGGCGCCGTTGTATCTTGTTCAGGATGACACCGGCTAGGACAATGAGGAAAACGGAGCCGAGAGCACAGCAGAAAGCTACCAAGACTACGATACCATTGGAGTGATGTTTTGCTAGGTTGGCTATCAGTATTGATCCCTGTCAAAAATGAAAGGTCGGGTAAACTCACTGTTGATGGTATAAGGGTTTTTCTTCTCGGAGATGAACTTCGACATGCTGCCCGGTGTGCCATCGGCTCGCTGGGAAAGGATAAATGGAGTGATATCGGTTCCGTTGTAGAGCGCCGCTGATGCATGTCCGAAATTCGGGATCACGAGCGAACCCATGATCAACAACGTCTGCTCGTTACGCAACATAGAGGCCTCAGAATGGTCTTTGCGGACAGGAAGAACCTCTAGACTACGAATGACCGTGCCCTCGGAGAAAAGATTCCCGGGGGATAGGAACTTAGAACCGTCGTAGCTCAAGAAGAAGGCCGAGCCATTGGTCGCAGTACCTCCGATCCAGAACTTTGACAGATCTGTGCTTGAAGCAGTAAACGTAGTGACATTGCCGGGAAGATCCGAATGGGACGCTCCAGATAAAGCAGTCCATTTTTTGGATTTCGCGTCGTAGGTAGCAATTGAGGTCTTGTTGCCACCGACCTGAAGGTCGCCCACAGCCATCAGCGTCTTTTCGCTGGCCCAATGAAGGTCAATCACAGCACCAGTTAGGGACGTGTCAAGTCGATCCCAGTCACCGGTGGTAGCATCCACATAGCAGATAGAGCCACATGGGAACTGCCCGACACCGTCGAAGTTTCCTCCAAAGTAGATATCAGATGAACCTGGTCGATTGACGATAGCATTGACTGCGACATCCGAGCCCGAGAAAGATGGTTGTATGTGTGAGAACTCATTCTTGATCAGGTTGTAAACCACAAGACCTGACAGAGTGGTAGGACCGATATTTCCGGTGACGTTTCCACCCGCATAGAGGGTGTCGTTGTACACAAGCATTGAAACAAAGGTCGAGTTACTGCCGACTCCTTGCGGCAGACCTGAAATCTTCGAATTGGTACCGTTGAAGATGGCAATATTTTCAATGCTTGATCCATTGCTGCCAGCGGCAGCGAAATGCCCACCGTAGATGGTGAGATTGCGGCCTGAGTCAGTATCATAGGCACCGGTTATCAGACCAGTGCTCGACTTTTGGTGGTTAATCTTCGTCGGCAGGGGAATGAGTTGCAAATCATCAGAGTCTACCAGTGACACCGCACCACCAGCGATGATTCCATTGGTGGCAAGGTTTCCTGCCAAAACGAGCGTATTGTTGTACGAAGTCACACTTGAGAGTTGGCCACCGAACTGCATCTGTGTGACATTAACGTTCTGGAGCCAGTCCTTGTGGGAAGGGACCCAGACGGCGAAACCAGCAACAGATACTGCGGGCTTCCCGTTGGAAGCAATGATTTGGTCAAAGTCACCGCTCACGGCAATGATGGTTTCATTGATAGAAGTTGATGCATTCAATGCAAAGGGCCAAATTGAATTGACAGGACCGTTCAGTCCTGCCCCCAGGGCCGACCACTCTTTGGAAGAGTATGAGTATGCCGCAACGTGTTCGAGGCCCTTTGAACCTGCATCCGAGGTATCGGTGAAGTGACCTCCAACGTATAGGAAATTCTCAAAGCTGGCCATTGCTAGCACTGGAAAGTTCAAACCAGAGCCTGGCATTGCCGTGACATCGCCATCCTTAGTCGACATGATATGGTGGATTTTGCTGTCGGAGAAGTTACCAGCGACATATATCACATTATCATGCTCCTTAATGGTTGAGATTGTTGCGTTGTGGTCAAGTGAAGTCCCCGCCTTGTTGATGTCCGACTTTGTAAGATCAGAGGTTTCGGTCTTGGAGGTCGGATCATAATCGTAGAGTCCATTGAGACCACCAGTGCTGGAGAGGAGTTCAAATCGGACACGAGATGCCACAATGGTGATATCCCCTTGGCCATCCTTGGCCCGCAGGGTAACTTTCGGTCGGAAGGAGTCACTGTTGGCGTCAACATACCCTGTATAGAATGTGTCATACTTGTCGTGGCGGTTGGTCTGGTAGAAATACGATGGATCGGGCTGGTTAGAGCCAGATCCGCTCGAAAGGGTAGCCGTGACATTAACAACGCCTCGTGAGCTGCAAGAGTCGTCCTGGGTGCAGCCGGGGGTATATATCTTGATCGTATAGTTGCCCGATTGCTTTACGTCAGGCTCGAATGTGACGGATGTAGTCGAGGCATCAGAGTCTGTCACCTTTGCAGACACATACCCGTCCTCGATAGTCCAAGAGCCGGTGCGCGTTGACTTGGCAGGATATTCAATGCCTGAACATGTTGGTTCATTGAATTGGTCGATAGCGTATGTCAGGATCTGGTCCTGGAAGACTTCAATGCCGTTCAGGCCAGCTCCTTGTCCGTACCAACTAAGAACCTCGATCTGGAATCCCTGCATACCAACGGGATTAACCATGGTGAATTCACGGTATGTTTCACTCGTGCTGCTGGAAAGTGGACAGGATGAGTCGCAGCTGATCTTTTTTCCTGACTCGTCGATGTAAGTCAAATTCATGATACCATTGTCGGGGAGCGCTCGAAGTAAAAAGTCTTTGGTGCCGCGTCCATCCAAATGAGTGTTGTAAAGGCGGATTTTGGTCGGGAAGAAGTCGAAACCGAGGTCTGCTCTCCAAAAACCTGGCGCGTAGTCGTGGAGAAGATATGTCTTGCCTTTGGCAGCCTCCCCATTTGTCGAGCAAATGATGTTACGAGGATCAGAGTAGCCGTCCAAAGAAGAGTCCGCATCGGATGTGACGGTCGCATTTTGAAGGTTAAGAATTTGTCTTTCTTTTGAGGAGCTGGTTTTGTTTCCCAGGGCGTCGAATGATCCTCCAAAGATGATATGGCCATTGTCAGCCTTCAAAATCGAGCTGACTGGACCATTCAGACCATTGAACGGGAGATCAGTCCAGCCATCATCAGGTGCCCATGCGACGGCGTTAGTCGTGTTGTCATAGCTGAACTTTCCTCCAACGTAAACGCGGTTAGTGTCCTGATCGCAAGTCACGGCCGCTACCGAGCCCGAGAGGCCCGGCAAGGCAGTAACTTTGCTGGTATTCGGGTTGAAGAGAGCAGCACCGGGGGAATGGACTCCGCCCAGGCTGGTGAAGTTGCCACCGACAAATATCCCCGCGAAAGTTCCATCCTTTTGAGTGAAGGGGCACATTGTCGTGATCTGCGCATTGGCGGACGAAAGATTGGTGAGAATACCGTTCGGGAGCGGGGTGAGAAGGGCTTGGGTGCCATCGGGAATTGATTCGGTCTGTTCCTTATATTGATAGAGGGAGACGCCATCGAAATCACCAGTGATTGATACCCGTCCCAGCGAGGTCAGGTCCAGTTCCGGAACGGAGACTGACTCGAATGACAGGGCGTTGAGAGTCGGTAAAAGCGCGAGAAGCGAGGGCCAGCCAGCCGCCGCGGGCCCAAACAATGAAGGGATCCTCATTGTCCTGGGAGCGACGACGGGCAAAAGAAGTGTAGTTGACCAGTTGAAATGGTTGAAGCGAGTGTGGGAAGACTAGACAGGGCTGTGCTGTCCAAGAAATTCAGGGAGGCCGTCAGGCCGCAACGCGTGGAGAAAAGAACGTGATAAAGAATGTGGGCATAAAAAAAGAACTTAAGAACGAAGGAATGTAAATGAATGGATCATGCTCGAGACCGAAGCCTCATTGCATTTGAGTATCAGCGAATGACTGAAGTTGAAGGAAACCCAGGGGAAGAGACCCAATTCTTGTTTTTTTCGAATTGAAACCACAATA
Source organism: Penicillium robsamsonii (assembly GCF_028829455.1). NCBI lineage: Eukaryota > Fungi > Ascomycota > Eurotiomycetes > Eurotiales > Aspergillaceae > Penicillium > Penicillium robsamsonii. The sequence goes on along the minus strand of NW_026643219.1, from coordinate 5,844,448 downwards.
CTTCAAAATACAGCTGTTAAATTAAAAATACAAGGACTGCCACGCTAATGCACTACACAACTCATTGACAACCAATGAGAGTGGCGATTACCTGCCTCCCGTTTAAATAGTGGAGACCTATGAACCGTGGGTGTGTGATATCAAAGGTCTTAATGTTGTTGACAAGGATATACAATATACATAGTACACTAGTGAAAAGAAGATAGGTATCAATTGAGCTGTTTGTCAAACAAATCCTCGAGTTAAAATCTAGTAGGGAATAGTCTGTCCATTACTAGGGCAAGGGGGACTCGGTAGGATAAGGATCTACTGCCGTACGCCTAATCTGCCGGTAATGACGATGATATACAGAGCACTGCCTTAACTCCTATGAACGCTGAAGTCATATCCCCTTTAAATCCCTTATATATCAAAGCGTTCTTTTGATGTCATTCATGTTGAATGCCTATCCATAATTTACTTATATGTCTCTCTAGTTATATTGCATTTGTAGATCGATAATTAATCTACGTCCACGTTGAGCTAAATCACCAAGTGGATCCCATGTCGCAGAAATGTTCCAGAGCCCCGCGATCGTTTCGCTTAAATATAGAATTGGGCTCCACGATCTGGTTCGGTCTACACGACACGCAATCCTCTGGATATTGTAGATGTTTGGGTCCTTCGGAATCCACATAATTAACTTAATTAACACACCACCTCTATACCGGATAATGTAACATATGTACCCACATATGCATGTAGGCTGCAGATCGATAGATGTGTGTGTGCATACAAAGTAGGTAGAGTTTAGGTATGATGTGTATATGCATACACCATAAACAATAACAGAGATATGGTAGAAAATGGAAGAATATTGTGCTTGTCTCATCAGATTTGACACCAAAGTCTAGAAGACTTCCGGTTCGATATATATGTTTTGTTTCAGCTACAATCAACACCGAGATAAACAAGCTTGTGAGAGTCGGCTGGGACCCTAACGGGTAAAATAATATGGTTTACGATGGAATATGACTTGGTCATCTAGCAACTATCACTCCTACGGTTAGTTGGATCACTTAATTGTGTTTTTGACGGTTGAGTTCTTGCATACCCTGTCCAGGTGAGCTCCTCTTCAGTGACCAATGCACTTCAAAATATGACTAGCTTAGGTATCCTATATATAAATGAAGCTTACTGGATTTGAATAAAAAATTATATGGCTATGCGGTTTTTAGAGGTTGAAACTCGAATCCTAAAAGAGATGCTCATGCTGACCGCCTTAGGCACTGACGCTAAACGCTTTTTGGCTGAAGTGGCCTCCCTACGGCGCGCCGCAACGCGAACTCCAAAACCGAAATCTTAAGGCTTTCAACCCAGCTCGTCTCCCTCACCAACCTTCGTCATCTATCTTCTAGTCATTTTAACCCCCTTGTTTCTGTGCCCTATTCTTTCACCTGCCGCAATTTTACGTCTACAAGCTCCATCATGTAAGATTTTTCGCTGCGGTTATCATGCCTGGCACTGACCATCCGATAGGGAGAGCTTCGACAACATCTACCTAGACCTCTCAAAGCAGCCTGGAAAATGCAAGCTTGCTGAAAGCGGTCTTGGTTGGCGCCCGTCCGGCGGTGGCGATACTTTCACTCTCGACAGCAGCAACATCGGCGCAGCCCACTGGAGTCGCGCCGCGAAAGGCTTTGAGCTGAAGATCTTGTCCCGATCGTCTGGAGTGATCCAACTGGATGGATTCGATCAAGAGGTATATTCCAGCGATCATTTTGCGACCATTGGCCTAAAGACTGATAACCTAAAAAGGACTTCGAGCGACTGAGCAAAGCATTCAAGATTTGGTACGGCATTAACGTGGAGACCCGCGAGCATGCTCTGCGAGGATGGAACTGGGGCAAGGCAGAATTCACAAAAGCAGAGCTGGCATTCAATGTCCAAAACCGCCCCGCCTTCGAGGTCCCTTATTCCGAAATCTCAAACACCAACCTGGCTGGAAGAAACGAGGTCGCCGTCGAGTTTGCACTCCCCACCGGCGATGGAAACGATGCCGTGACAAAGCCCGGAAGCACAAAGAACCGAGGCCGCAAGGCTGCTGCAGGTCCTGATGAGCTGGTCGAAATGCGATTCTACATTCCTGGAACGGCCACGAAGAAGGAGAAGGTGGAAGGCGCCGAAGGCGCTGATGGCGAGGAAGAAGAGAATGAGGAAGGCGCCGAGGAGCAGAATGCTGCCAATCTCTTCTACGAGACGCTTATGGACAAGGCCGAGATTGGGGACGTCGCCGGCGATACCTTTGCTACTTTCTTGGATGTTCTTCACCTCACCCCCAGAGGTCGCTTCGATATTGACATGTACGAATCGTCCTTCCGGTTGCGCGGAAAGACATACGACTACAAGATCCAATATTCGGCCATTAAGAAATTCTTCCTTCTTCCCAAGAATGACGATACCCATACTCTTATTGTGCTTGGTCTTGATCCCCCTCTGCGACAGGGTCAGACCCGTTATCCTTTCTTGGTTATGCAGCTGAAGCTGGATGAGGAGATCAGCCTTGAGATGAACATGACAGAGTTAGTTTCCTTGCGCCTGGGTTTAGTTCAGCCACTAACAACGTTTTAGGGATATCTTGAACAGTCAGTACAAGGACAGGTTGCAGCCGCACTATGAAGAGCCAATCCACCAAGTCGTGACCAAGGTCTTCCGTGGCCTATCCGGAAAGAAGGTCATTATGCCTTCCAAGGATTTCTCTAGGTCAGTAACTGCCCTATCTTTACAATACACCCGATGCACATTGCTAATATGTCCACAGCCACCACGGTCACCAAGGCGTCAAGTGCTCAATCAAGGCCAACGAGGGTCTCCTGTACTTCTTGGATAAGAGTCTTATGTTCGTTCCCAAGCCCGCGACCTACATTCAGATGGAGAACATCGCGATTGTCACAATGTCGCGTGTCGGAGGTGCTGTTTCCGCCAGCCGAACCTTCGATATCACTGTTACCCTGAAGGGTGGCTTGGGTGAGCACCAATTTAGCAACATCAACCGGTAAGTACCCTGACACTCTCCTTTTCTGGAGATATTCTGACACAAACAGCGAGGAGCAAAAATCCCTCGAGGACTTTTTCAAAGTTAAGAACATCCGCATCAAGAACGAGATGGCTGAAGAGGTATGTGAAATCTGTTTCCCTGGTATATTACTACCAATTGCTAATTATCTCCTAGGCTTCTGGACTTATTGCTGCTGCTCTTGACAACGATGTCATGGGCTCCAGCGACGACGAAGTACGAGCTGACCGTGGATCAGCAGATGAGGATGAGTCCTCAGTTGACGAAGACTTTGCTGGTTCTTCGGAATCTGATGTGGCCGAGGAATTCGACTCTGATCACGAAAGCAGTGGTGATAGCGATGAGGAGATGGGCGATGCTTCTGGTGGAGAGGACGACAATCAGGAAGCTGAGCGTCCCACGAAGAAGACTAAGACGGTTTAGATGTACAGCTAGTTCAAAATATCCAAGTCTCTAATACATTTTTATAGTCCAATGTTATGATATAGTGGAGCTCACGTGAGTTGGTGATTGGCGGGACCAATTCTGGGGCTTGTTAACCCCTGATCTCAGGAGAAGAGATATCTGGCAAGTACACAAGTACACTTACACATGACAATAGCTTCCAACTTCATTGACAATGGGAAATTCTACATGTCTAGTTGGCAATAGAACTGCAGTCCTATTGCTTACAAGCTGGCACAAACAAATTCGCGTTTTCCGCTGTACCGCACCGGAGTAAACAGAGGTAGAAAAGACCCGAAATTAAGATAAAACAAGGGCAATTAAAGCAGATAAAATAGAAGGAAAAGGTAAAAAAAATCTACAAATATACGAGTCCAAATCCCTAAATTGTATACTTTGAACATATCAGGTGTTCTACGCGGGTCGATCCAAACCAACTCCAGAATAGCTGGGGCCCGACAACCTCCCCCCTTTCTTTCCCAGACTGGTAGAACCTCCTTCTCTCCATCCTTCTCCTCTTCCTCTCGTTTCATTTACTTCCTCTTTTCTTTTCATCGTCTCTCGCTTCTAGTCAATTTATTCCAGACCCCTTTTTTTTCTTTTTTTGGAAACAATTCCAGGTAACCACCTCCCTCTCCCCCGAATTTTTTTCCCCTATCGCGACAATTCGACCCCACTGAAGATTAGGAAAGGCAACTGACGACATTCGTCTAGGGGATCTTAATTCACAGCTTGACATATCCTGAAGCACCCTTTCGCAATGTGTAAGCTATGCCCCAGGATGATCAGGAGACAAACAATCTCGAGGCTCTTCCCCAGAAAAGATGCTGATAGATTTGAAGCTTCACCACCTCCGAGCAGTCCCCCAGTCGCATCTCCTGTCGCGTCCCGGGACTCACCCACTCCCAACAACGGCATGGAGTCGCCTTACGTCGAGCGTAGCAACCCCATGGGCTCCGGTATCGCCCAGACCGTCACCTCCCGCGACCCCAAGGCCGCAGCTCAGGCCGCCACCGACATGAAGAACGTCGTTCGCCGCAAGCTGACTGGATACGTCGGTTTCGCTAACCTGCCCAACCAGTGGCACCGCAAGAGTGTCCGCAAGGGCTTCAACTTCAATGTTATGGTTGTCGGTAAGTTGGACAGGTGATAATCAACCATGAACCAAGCTCATATCCACCAGGTGAATCTGGTCTCGGAAAGTCCACTCTCGTGAACACTCTGTTCAACACCTCGCTCTACCCCCCGAAGGAGCGCACCGGCCCCAATGCCGATATCATCCCCAAGACCGTGTCTATCCAGTCGACCAGCGCCGACATTGAGGAGAATGGCGTGCGTCTCCGCCTGAGCGTTATTGATACCCCCGGCTTCGGCGACTTCGTCAACAACGATGACTCCTGGCGCCCGATTGTCGAGAACATTGAGCAGCGCTACGACACATACCTCGAGGCCGAGAACAAGGTCAACCGCAGCAACATTGTCGACAACCGCATCCACGCCTGTGTCTACTTCATCCAGCCTACCGGTCACTCCCTGAAGCCCCTGGATATCGAGGTGATGCGCCGCCTGCACACCAAGGTCAACCTGATCCCCGTCATCGCCAAGGCTGATACCTTGACCGACGAGGAGGTTACCCTTTTCAAGCAACGTGTATGTTTCTTGGAAGCCCCTTTTGATTCAATTGAAACTGTGGATACTGACTGGTCTAGATCCTTGCCGATATCGAGCAACACTCCATCCAGATCTTCGAGGGCCCCCGCTACGAGCTTGACGATGAGGAGACCATTGCCGAGAACCAGGAGATCATGTCCAAGGTTCCTTTCGCCGTTGTTGGTGCCAACTCCGAGGTGAACACTGCTGACGGCCGTCGCGTCCGCGGCCGTAGCTACCCCTGGGGTATCATCGAGGTCGACAACGAGGAGCACTGCGACTTTGTCAAGCTGCGCCAGATGTTGATCCGCACCCACATGGAGGAGCTCAAGGAGCACACCAACAACTTCCTGTACGAGAACTACCGTTCCGACAAGCTCACCCTGATGGGTGTTGCCCAGGACCCCAGCGTTTTCAAGGAGGTCAACCCTGCCGTCAAGCAGGAGGAGGAGCGTGCCCTGCACGAGCAGAAGCTGGCCAAGATGGAAGCCGAAATGAAGATGGTCTTCCAGCAGAAGGTCGCAGAAAAAGAAAGCAAGCTCAAGCAGAGCGAAGACGAACTATATGCCAGACATCGCGAGATGAAAGATCAGCTAGACCGCCAGCGTGGAGAACTCGAGGAGAAGAAGGGTCGCCTCGAGACCGGACGCCCCGTCGAAGAGAAGGGCAAGCGAAAGGGCTTCTCGCTTCGCTAATGTCCATGACTCTGCCATTGCTTTTGCCTCTGCCTATACTTCTGGCAACTAACTGATCTCACTCTCGTTCCCTTTTTTTTCCCTTACACTTGTCACCCGTCACACTCCCTTACTATCCCATAACGCAGCTGCTTTCTCACTGGATGGGCCCACGCACCGAAAAAAGAATGGGTTTTTTTTTCTTACCGATTGATTGATAATACGATCCTGCGAGGGTCAGCCTGGGACCTTTCACTTCTTGTGATGTACTTTTTGCTACGCCATATCTTGTCTTGCCGCTTTTCTGTGTGCCCTATTACCCGCTCATTTCGTTATTTTCTTAGTGTTTGGGACATTTGGTTGTTCGCCGCCTGTCCGTTGTCTTAGTCAATTCAGCGCTTCAGCTTCAGATTTGTAGTTCAAGTAAACGTAGACAGTAACTATACATGTATAGAATAGCTTTCAGAGGTATACGGTAGCTTGGTTATGTAGAACAGACACCACCTGCACCGAGTCTACAAGTACGGGATACTCTGTTCGATTTGGTGTTTACCCGTATTGATCGGATCAACCGCAATATGATCAAGCTAATTAATTGAGAAAGGGGAGAGAAACAAGGGAAGATAGGGAGTTATTCGCCTTATATATTTTACCACAACTAGTTATAGGCATTGTCGAAGTATATTATATAAACCTGAGAACCTGACCGAGGCTGTTGAGAATATATAACGTAGTGGTAGCTGAGAGGCTAAGTGGCAATGTATATATAGCAGTGTTAGTACTATCATTAAGTGTATCATATAAAAGAGACACCCATGGATATTACATCTAGTATATACTATGACTGGAAAACACCCCGTCCGAAGCCTTACTCTCTTTAGAAGAGCGGACTCGAAAGAACAGTGAGAGAAGAGCGTAAATCAGACTAGAGTCGCACTGAGACGGACATATTAGTTTACTATAATTCAAAATTTAACTTGTTTATTAGAGTCTCCCCTATAGACTCGGATCATGCCCATAGATTAGGTTAGTACCAGCTGCCTATGCACGGACTGGGCCTTATCGTATTAGCAGACTTAGAATCATAGAAGTCTCTAGCAAACTTATCTCGATAGATCAGATATCACAGAGACGGAAGGGCGTTCCCAGCTGAGGCGAAATCAAGTGGCCCCGGGGACCTGCACCTCTTGTATGCCTTATGGCCTCGACAAGCTTCCACTAGGACAATTATAACGCATCGTCACTGCGCTCCAACTCTCCAACCTTCCATCTGACGCTCCGTGGGTCTATTCGCTAGACCTTCATCACTATCTCCAGCTTAACTGGTTCAACAATGGATAAATGGATGCTTCAGAAGCTCACTGGCAGACAATCGGGACTGTGGATCCTGTTGAAGCATTGACCATAGAAACGAAGCAAATTGTTCTGTAATTTCGGCAGCAAAATCGGATTTCAGCCTTTCTCCAACGTGAACGGCAAAGCCGCCATAGCCATTTCCAATGACCTGATTGACTAGATCCTTCAAATTTGCGTGACATTCCTCAGTGGTACATCCGGATGCCATCACAGGAAAGAGTGGCTCTTTCGTAGCAATCTGGAATAGCTGTTTGGTCTAGTTGGTTATAAGCGACATCAACGAATGAAAAGCATACTCACTAAACAACCTAGCGCTCAGATATCAATCTTATTATCCAACGATCCCCCGTCAAGCATTTCAGGGGCTTTCGTCCCGAATGGAGTCACAGGACGGGGGTTCTTATCATTAGATTGGAAGGCTGTTGTAGGTCTGTGCTGTCAATGAACCATATCTCGAATTAGTCAATATGCGCTTACCCCCGCCAAAATCGCCAATCTTAACCATCAAGGATGAAGCATCGGCATCATCTAGCACACCATAGGGTCGCTGGGAGACCATCAAATATCGTGGAACACTCGAGACTACTTCAAAGCCCGGGAGCCAGCGGACGGGACTAAACTCTGGTGGCATAAGAAGGTTCTGAAACTTGGGCTGGTCCGTATTGAATGTTTGCGGGGTGCAGATCTAGATGTTAAAAGCAATTATTGTATCTCTATATCCGAGACATGACTTACCACTATGATTGAAATTCATTTGATGAAGAAATTTCACTTCGAGAATAATCTGGGTGGATATATTCCGCACAAACATTACATTTCAAGCCTTACGAACTGTCATTACCACTCCGTCGGACAACATCGGAGGGAATACAAGACAAAGATGTAAACCATTCGGGCCATTATGCTCAAAATGGCCAAGAAGGGAAAGAACATGTTCCTTGCCGGGGTGAGGTATTCCCGGCTGCGATAATTGAATAAGAACGGGGAGCTCCTTGCTCTTCTCCGAGGCTGTAGCTTTGAGGATTTTCAACGTGACATCTCTTTGCAGCCTATACTCAGTAGAGAGACCTCAGAGATTGAAACAAGTTAAGAGAGTACAGGGGCTTACCTGTTGTCCCATGCATGCCAGACAGTAGAAAATTGGCCATATGACCATTTCCCGATAATCTTGTATCTCTGATGAAACAGATCTCCAAGATGCACGGGATGGTAGCCCCCAGTCCTGTACTCCTCGACAGACTCAACAACGTCGTTGATCCTCTCAAATCGACGCATATCGATCGATGAGATGGAAGGTGTTTGATTACGGTTGCGAACAGTGACAAGAAATAAGAATACCGGCTAGAAGCTTAAATATACATATTTGGAGAAGCGAAGGGGAAGAGGGGATAGGTCAGGTACAAATATTGCGGCCAGGCAGACCTGCTTGATTGATTTTATTACCTTGGCGAATCGTGCTTAAACACGAGCTTCGGTATCATTTGTTCGTAATACTATTTCTTGCAGGTTTTGTAAAATCTACTCTAGCTTAGACTGTATTTGCAAAATACATTTCCCCATCATTCGCTCCACGAAGAGACCTCGATGTATTCAAAGGGTGACGGCAAAATACTTGAACTCCAGCACCATGTAGAGTGCAAGTTATTCCATTGCCGGGGGACCGGCAAACGTGCTTCCGGGAATTGTGCTGTGAGTGACCAGTGACCAGATGTATGTGTATGGGTTGGTCAAGTCTCCAAGACTTCTCGTTTTGAGAGCTGTTATGGTCCTGTTGTGTTGGTCACTACATGTAAAGGGTTAGATAAGTCACGTGTAGCATGACATCATTGACATATGCCCTGGCTGAGCGGTAAACGCCCGATATCTCAGGCAAAGTCCCTCTACGCTACCGTTCAAACTGCGTGCAAACCAGTACTAGGGGACAAAGGCCCTCTGTCCTGGGGCCTTCCTAAAAGGAGGGGCTCAGGAATCTCTGGGATCATCCTTTCGTTATTTTTTGTATGTTTTAAATTATACATGTCTTTTGCTATGGTTGACGTGTAACTTGGTACCAGAAGGTACAGGCGCAGTGTCATGTTAGAGATTCTTTGTGTCCGACATGGACTGTCTTCTTTTATGTTATGACTAGGCCTGATACTATGTATTACCCATTGGGGTGTTTATTTTATAGTGTCACAAGAGAGAGAGAGATCGAGAAAAAACTGCTTCCATGAAGGCACGCTAGTCAGCTACAACATATCAATCAACTGGGACTGCTACCGACATTCATCTTCCCTTTTCCAACCCAATCCGTATTCCAGCCATTGGAAAACCACAGCTGTACGGCAAAGAAACTAAAGCTTTGGTGAGCACTTCAATTGACCGATGATGTGAACATTTTTTGTTATGGTACACATTTGGGACCTACTCCGAAAGCGACTGGTCCCGAGAAAAAAAGAAAGAAAAGAACACGCCTGCATCAAGGGAAATAAGGAATAGAAAATGAACAGTATCAACCCCGGTTTACCAGGCCTCAGTTTCGAAGTTCTCAACCCCAAAGTATGAGGCAACAACTGTACGGTCCGAGAACTTGCGACCCGCCAGCGCCTTAAGAGCGGTGGTAGCGGACTCGGCGCTATCGTACTTAATGAAGATTTTGCCAGCACCATGTCCGCGGCGGGGGATTTTCATTCCAAGAATCTTTCCAAACTTGGAGCATTCCTCGTGGACATCCTCCATGATCTCTTCGTAATCTTCGTCATTGAGGAGCTCGTCAAGAGTGACCATGTTGAGAAGCTGCAGGACCTGGGTGGTCTCGAGATCCTGGGAGGTGGTCTTGGCGAACATCTGCATGGCATTCACGCCCATGTCGAGGCCAGAGGCTTGTGTGGTTCCAATACTGGCGCGGACGAACTTGAGGTGGCGGTCACCTAGTTCCATGCCGTTCAACCCTTCGACGGCAAGAGCAGTGTTGTTAGGGTCGACATATTCATAAAAGGCAATTCCCTTGGAGAAAAAAAAAGTTAGTCACAAAACATTGGACAGTAGGGAGACACTTGAACTTACCCGAGACTCCTCTGTAGCAGCATCCTTGACCAGGACAAACGACTTGAGCTCGCCGAATGACGTGAGCAGCATGATGATAGCTTCCTCGTTGATGTAGGTAGGAATATTAGAGATGCAGATCTTGTTAGGTGAGTCAGGCACCTCGCTCAGCACAACGCCCTGTTGGACGGGCTGCGCTGCGCTGCCGTCGGGAACAATGTAGTCCTTTGGTCGTCGCACTTCAAGTCCCTTATCTCCACTCTCCGCCATGGTAATTCCATCAAAGGCCAATGCGACTGTGGCGTCATTTGGATCCTTGAACTCCAGAAGCGCGAATGTTTTATCTTCAGAAACCTGGGCTGAAATGCAGGGGTCGACATTGTGAATAACGTTGAGTCCATTCAACTGAAGATTGAAGAAAGAAATAACGGCATCGCCCGAGACACCGGGCGGGATGTTGTAAACGAAAAGGCGCTTGGATTGGCGTGAGTTGGAAGGCTTGAGGGCAGCATTGTCGCTATCGCCAGTGGGGGGGTTCAGGAAGTCCTTCATGCGGCTTGGGTCCATCGGCTGCTGACGAGGAGCTCCGGGAAGAGGGAACATCCCTGAGATCTTTGCCTGTTCAGCCGTAACATTTTCGTAACCAGGAGGCTTCATATCCCATTGAGTCAGACGACGCTTGCGGGTCAACACCGAGGGCACATCTGTCAGGTCAGGAGTAGGTTCCTTGCGCCGAGGGGGTGTGGCGCTTCGCTTCCGCTCTCTTCTCTCACGATCTCCACGGTCTCCGCGATCACCACGGTCACCGCCACCACGGCCGCCGCGTCGGTCGTCAAACAGGTCGCGACGGGGTCTGTCGTCGAAGTCACGTCGGCGACCACCGCCCCGATCACCACCGCCACGTTCACCACCACCGCGGTCACCTCGCTCGGCACGGTCACCACGCTCGGCACGGTCACCACGGTCCCAGTCTCGATCATCACGGCGGCCAGAGTAGCGATCTTCACGCTCACGGGCACGGTAGTCACGGCTGGTGGAGTATGAGTTCACTTCGCGCTCCCGACGAGAGTCCCCTCGGGATGCATGATGAGGCGAACGCGATCGTCGTCGTTCACCGCGATCAGTCCGATCGCCCCGTTCAGCTCCACGCTCGCTTCCACGTTCGGCCCCACGCTCAGCGCCTCGGTCGGCGGCTCGATCAGCTCCCCGTTCGGGTCTGTCACCTCGGTCTCGCTCACGTCGCTCGTCGCGCTAGAATTGAGGTTAATTGCCGCGGTTGCGATCAAACATTGGTTGGTACTTACGAAGTAATCGCGGGAACGTCCAGTGTCTGAGAGATATTAGCATGTAAATCAGCAGTAATTATAGGGATACATACCCCTGGATGAGTAGGTGTCGCCGTTCATGTTGAAGTTGGTTGAGGAAATGAAGCTTTGTCGCCAGTGAAGGGGAAAACTCATGACCCGGAGCTGCAGGCGGTGAGAGTATTACCGCCAGAGTGTCGAATGCCCTGCCGGCAGAAAATACCAGCATGGAGACAGCGACTCCGCAGCCTGAAATGACTATTGTTTGTGTTTCAAAGATGTCTGCAGGTGTTTTGTCGGAATGGCAGAAGCTGCCTTTGAGCTTGAGTGAGCTTTGCATCAATACTACTCTGAGATGTGGACAGTCTTTTAGGTTTGTTCAGCCAAATTCTCGGCGCCGGGGGATTGCATATCAAATGAACTGACCCTTCTTAGATGGCAGAACCTCCCAGAGAATAGGGAATGGCGATGTGTTCTCTATGGCCATCTTCTATCGCTGAAGCAAGACTCAGATTTCTTGTATTATAGATCTGTGCAACCTCCTTCCCATACAGTTACGTCAACCGACAATGACCATCTCGTCCGCATCATCAAACACTACTTCAACCTGACGCCAAATTTAACCGAACTCTACTCCCAATGGTCATCACAAGACCCTAACTTCAAGAAAAAAGCTGCCCAATTCACCGGGATCAGGATCCTTCGCCAAGATGCGTGGGAAGCACTGGTATCATTTATCTGCAGCAGCAACAATAATATTGCACGGATCTCCCAAATGGTGGAGAAACTATGCATACATTATGGAAAACTTGTGGCCACAATTGAAGGACGCACATATCATGACTTTCCTCCCCCCGATGCATTAACTGGCAAGGACGTGGAAAACAATCTGCGCAAGTTAGGGTTTGGATACCGGGCTAAATACCTTTATCAAACTGCACTTATGGTATCAAACCGAGACAAGGGATGGCTAGACAGTTTGAGCAACCCCGAGTGTCCAGCATTTGGCGTTGATCCTAAACCCAGTGGTGAAATGAAACCAGAAGGGCGAGAGGGATATCGTGAAGCCCATGAAAAGCTTCTTGAGCTACAGGGAGTCGGGCCCAAAGTATCAGACTGTGTCAGTTTAATGGGCCTAGGTTGGGGAGAGTCCGTGCCGGTTGATACTCATGGTGAGTTCTCTCGATAATACCTCCGACTTATCTCTAATCATTTACGACAGTGTGGCAAATCGCACAGCGAGACTACCGATTTGGAAAAAGCTCCAATAAGAACTTGAACAAGACGACTTATGATGCCGTTGCCAATCACTTCCGCAAGCTTTGGGGCAAAGAAGCTGGATGGGCTCATAGTGTGCTTTTCACTGCGGACCTGCGGACCTTCGCAGACAAACTTGCTGCAACCAAGAAGGTTGATGTGAAAGTGAAAGATGAAGAGTCTGATGTCAAGATCGAGACGAAAGTGACAACAGCTCTTTCTTTGAACGTTCCTAAGGAGGAAGGCGTGGAGCAAGACGTTGATGTGAAAGTCAAGGTCGAGGATATAGATGATGCCAAGAAGCCCAGCGGCAGGAAGCGTAAGGGAGCCGAGAACGTTGTTTCGACGGCTCAAACAACAGAGACACGGAGAGTGTCCAAGCGACTTAGGCGCTGAGTCTGCTAGGGACGATAACTATTCTGACTACTACTATTCCGTATATCACAGAAAGAATCTGTACATATTGTACTACAACGTTGCAAAGCAATCAGACTATAGAGGCGCGAATATACAATGGAGAATTGGGTCTAGTGCGATAAATATGTGCATTTGTATTTAATAATATTAGCTATACCAACATCAAGACCTATAACCGTAATTAGTATAACGGTCAAACAACTCAAAACATAAGACTTGAAGTTGAAAAAAGTAGATCAGAAGTCCAGGTAGATCATCGAGCTAGCATCCGAAAACACTAACTCTGACATAAGAGGTACCAGAAAATAAAGTATAACAAATGCGTTGTATCATCATGTGGGAGGGTTGGAGATTGAGCAAAAAGAGCTGGAACTGACCTTATATTGACGATGTCAAGGTGATGAAAGGTGTGTCGACTGTGAATACTTCAACTTGCACTCGAGATGATCCAGAAAACATCGATTCCAGTCAAGTCAAGTGCAAAATTGAGATTATTGGTTGTTGAGGTTGAAACAAGATAAAAAGAGAAACAAGATGAAGTTTTATCGACGAAAAGAAATAAGCGAAGTTCATCACGTGACCCCACACAGGCCCCATCTTTCCCGTCCACACTTACACCCTCACACCTCTTGATTTTCGATCTTTCATCCACGCCGACAACCGACCAGATTTCCTCCGCCGGACACATCACCAATCCAAAATGGGTCGTCTTCACTCCAAGGGCAAGGGCATCGCCTCTTCCGCCATCCCCTACTCTCGCACCGCCCCCGCGTGGCTCAAGACCACCCCCGACCAGGTTGTTGACCACATCTGCAAGCTGGCCAAGAAGGGTGCCACTCCTTCCCAGATCGGTGTTGTCCTCCGTGACTCCCACGGTGTTGCCCAGGTCAAGATTGTTACTGGTATGGAAATCCGGCGAAACCACGATATGAATTTGAGGATCGAAAATTTCTAACTATTTCGCGCAGGTAACAAGATCCTCCGTATCTTGAAGTCCAGCGGTACGACTCCCTCCGCCCATATAATTACATCCATCGGGTGAAGAGATCGAACAATTTGTGTGAACAGACTTTTCTTGGTTCGGTAAAAGAATCGTCAAGTCTCGAAGTGCAAAATGCTCATCTCTCTCCCCGATAACTGGTCGCAGAAATGCATCAGCAATTAAGCCTCTGCTTGGTCAAGAACATCTAGACTGACAGAGAGATTTTGGAATACAGGCCTCGCTCCCGAACTCCCCGAGGACCTTTACTTCCTGATCAAGAAGGTAAACCTTTTTTTTTCTCCCTCTTGTCTCCACACGTGCAGATTATGCTAATGTCAAAATCATCCAGGCCGTCGCTGTCCGCAAGCACCTTGAGCGTAACCGCAAGGACAAGGACTCCAAGTTCCGCCTGATTCTCATCGAGTCCCGCATCCACCGTCTGTCTCGTTACTACAAGACCGTCGGTGTCCTGCCCCCCACCTGGCGCTACGAGAGCGCCACTGCCTCCACCCTTGTCGCATAAGCGCATTTTGGGAGGATGAGTGGTTGACGGAGGGAACCCATCGGATCGTCGTGATCGTCGTATCTGGAGGGTATATCTTCTGCTAGATACAACAAAAAAGATTACGATCATTTGATACCCTGTTCATGAATGCTCTAGACTCCATGGTAGCTGTAGGTTTGACTAGTAGGTGCCCACATAGGTAATTTTAAAACATCAATGATCGCCAGCCAGGTCAATATAAAGCGGGTACTCGAAGTATATTGAATCTAGTCCCAACCGTATACACTATGCATGTACCTAGTAACTGGCCTATGTTGTACGACTTTAAACATGTTGAAGAGAGTCCATGTATACGTTAGGCATCACACTCGGCTCTAACCTCCCTCGCGACGGCGTTACAAAGCTCAACTTTGACACCAGCCGCCAACAAGATATGAATCCAAAGACGCTGAGTATCACTCAACCGATCATTCTCCGACTTAACCTCAGCGAACATTACCGTCCTCGTCTCATGATTCCAGAGAAACAGGTCCGGTATTCCCCCACCGCGCTGCTGATACTCCTGCGCCATGACCTTGCAGATGGTAGCAAGTGCCTCTCCCCGGAAACACTGCACAATCTCAACCAAGTCATTTAAATCGAAAGACCAGTCAAGCCCAACAGCACAGGGCTGCGTCTCCGCCTCACGAGCATGGATCTCACGAACGATCCGCTCCGCATCCCCATTCGTGATCCCAACCAGTCGGTGATTGATCTCCGATGCACGAGACGGGTAGAAGACATCAGTGTGGAGATCGAGCGGACACGTCTGATACGCAGTCTGGAAGACATTCGGTACGTATGTGAATAAGATATCGTAAAAGAGGTAGGCGAACTGTATTGAAAATCAGAAATCGGCTCAATTTTCGGGATATTCCAATGCTGCTTTGTATTGGGGTAAGACCCACCAGCGTCCGCACAATCCCCCCCCTCAGAGTGATACCCTTTCCATCCATGATCACGGTACCAGCTCAGACACATACTCTCCACCCTGCACTCGCCGCCCTCTCTCTCATCAACCCAAACGGTCGCCTTCCCCTTCCGCGGAGCATCACCCGTATCGATACGGATACCCTCAATTGTCCGCTCAGCCGGTTTTCCTAGTATGACATGTCCGAAATCATGCTGCTCGCGCTTCACAACCCGAAGCGCCTTTTCCAGCTTCGTGATCCGCTTCTGCAAGTCATAATGAAAGATTAGATGACACAGCGGGTCTTCCAGACCCGCCTCGCACGTCCGCAGCGCAAGTCTCTTCCAATGCTTGCGCTGGGCTTCTTCGCTACGTCCCTCTGAAGGCGTAAACGCCCACATATAGTGTTCTTCTAGGAGTGCCTTGCGCTGATACCACGCACCACGCCGCGCTGCGTGGAAGAGACGTTGAGCAAGAAGTTCCTCTAACACCTCGTGCTCACGTTTATGCTCCTTGAACCGCCCGAGCGGGTTGAGACTCTTGTGGATGACTCTTGTGAGTACCCATGCCGGCGAGAATCGGCGTAGATAAGCACCTTCGCCGCTTTCGTAGATGCTGTCTTCTTTCTTTTGCTCTTGCTCGACTAGCTCTTTCCATCGGGGATGGGATTTGTTAGCAAGGTCGATGATCTGTTGGAGGGAGCCTGTCGTGACTGGACCATTGGATTCGAGGATGTTGTCGATGGCGAATTGGGTTTGTATCGCTGATTCGAATTCCAGTAGCGCTTCTCTGGAGGAGAATATAGAATTCGAGCGACAGACGATATATTCAGGGAAGTTTCTTTTGGTCATTTTCGCTAGGATGATTGTTGTAAGGGACTTTTCGGTCCACTCCGTGGAACGATAGAATACTAGGTGCACTCGCTCGAAGAGAGCGCGAGGCACTGGGGAGATCCTGATGCATCCACCCGTGTAATCCAATATCTTTTGGGTGAAGTGTCCGTCTCTGTTGTTCGTATCTTTGAGTCCTGTTTGGGTCTGGCTCGTTTCGCAAAGAGCTGCCAGCAGCTCTTTCTTGCTCTTGCCCTGGACCTTGGCCTCCTTTGCAAAGACCTTGAGTTCTTCCAGCAATAGAAGTGATGAAGCCTCTTCCAGCGTTGTGATCGCTTCTATGCCTTCCGCAAATCTGAACGTATTTCCAAGTTCTGAATCGGGTAGGTTCCGGTCCCGCTGTAGGTCCTCGGCAACAGAGAATAAATCCGAGATATCGGTGTAGTAGTTCAAACGGTTGATACGGTGCCAGGCAGAGGTCTTACGGAGGAACAATCGAACATAACTGGTCAAAGATTAGTTTCAACCACAGTCCAACACGTTCTACAGGAAGACATACAGATACTGGGATTCGTAGGACAACCCCCGCCACTGCGTAAAGATTTCCATTTCAGCCTCGTTAAAGAGATGCGATTCCTCATCCAGGACAGTTTCCAGTGCCAGGTTGAATGCATCCACATAGATGGAGCTTTTGCCTTTCTGCCAGACACCATCTCGTAGCCTCACATGTAATCCCAGCTCGGCGTCATTCTGCGACGTCTCATACTCCTCGATTACATCCTCGTTGGTCTTGATCGTAGGGAGGGAAGTCTCGAGTTCTGTTTGGCTGTTGGAAATCATCCCTATATCATCCATAGCCGGGTTCTCCCCCGCCGTGACCGAAGGACTCGGGCTCGGTGGTTTAATGTCTGCGTCTGTACTAGAATCCTCATTTTCAAAAGTCCGTCGACGTTTCGTGGGACGCTGCGTCTCCCAGAAGTTCAACAAGGACATGATCTCTCGTGGCCATGGATACAATTAGTCCTAGCGACTCGAGTCTCCGAGTATAAGCAGACACGAACGACGTGTCTCGCGAACAGGTTTGGATCACGAGATCACGTGCCACATGTAACTCTATTAAGCTGTTTGTCCTGTTTGCATATGACATAGACAAAGAGCCACAGCAAAACAAGAGAAAAGGAACTAAACAAAGACGCTCTGAAGAAAGAAAAAAAAAAGAAGAAGAAACACCATCTGAATACCATTTGAAAAGACCCTAAGTGCAATAACTAGATATAAAAATGGCCCTGGCCCTACCAGTAAGCCCCAGCTCTCTCTCCCTCACAGATCGACCTCCGAGCTCCACAGCTTCCGCTCCGCCAGCATTCGCCGATTCCACTCTCGCGACTTCCCACTTCCCAAAGATACATCCAGGGCCCCGATTAACCTGTTCAGCCTCCCACCCTCGCAATCTTAGATCCACCCACCTCCTCGGCTCCTATACCCACATCCCAACCAAAACCTACATCCACAATGGGCGAAACAAACGGCGCGGGCTCCGGCACGCCGCTTGGCGATTTGAGCAATATCTCTGCGGGCCAGGTTCGCCCCGGTGGCGCCCCAGCGCGTGTCTATCTCAATGAGAAGGTCGTGCCGTATCTACTTGATGGGATGAAGTCTGTTGCGCGTGAACAGTGAGTGGAGATGGCTTGCTTTTCTATACTTGTCTGCTGGATGGATTTACTTATCTTTTTTTGCTTTTTTGCGCCAGGCCTGCCAATCCTCTCCGTGTGCTCGGCGAGTTCTTGCTTCAGAAGAGTAATGAAGTGGAGGGTGAGACTAAGAAGGAGTCGGAGTAGAAGGATTTCTTGGGCGTTTGGTGTTTGATTGACTGTTCTGGTGTTATTTTTACTTTTTTCCCTTGTTTTTTTTTTATGAAAGCATTGATAGCTTTGGTTTGAAAAGCCTGTGAGTGTACTTTGATGTACACTAAGACGTTCACCATTTGATACCCCGATCAATGTCTATACCTGTCTTGTCAGTAGGGTCTGAAGGATAGCAGAAAAGAAAGATAGTGAGAATGACTTCTCAAAAAGCAAAGTAGCAGTTATTTACCTAGGAGATTAGAGTATATCAAATCATCTACAGATTGAGCTTTTCAGTGCGCGTATTCTACATTTTGCGGTTGATTATTTTCATCCTTCTAGGACGCTAAGGGGGAAATCATCTAAAAAAGTGATATCTTAATATCTTGAATAGAACATCCCTAATACCATCTCATATACGTTGGGTTACTCAAGCGTCAACCTTTGAAGGACAAAGCGCCACATAAGTGGGCGACTATACCCCCTAGTGTGACAGTATATACAAAGAGCAGCAAGACTGGGAGACCATGTTACAGAAATGCCTTATTGGTTCGAGTATATATTCTTTGATAAAGAGGCGAGTCTCTATGGATCAAAGAAATCCACACAGCCCTGGATGTTACCACTCAAAATGGGATCTTGGGATGCCCACAATCTTCCAGGTACTGTCTCATGCTGGAGCTCTATATTAGCCAAGCTAAGCTCCTGCAGTGGGTGCATTGCATATTCCAAAGATGAAAGCCGATATATATTTTAGTAAGCTTGGAGATTCCTGAATAATATATAAGTACAAAGTCCTACCCAACCAAATATTCGGGAAGAACAAATGAGTCCAAAAGAATTTCAAAAAACCTAGATAGGTTAGCGAAACACATCTCACCTTTGGCATTGATCTCCAAATAGATTAATGCGAGGTTTAAAGGTTGAGACTACAAGCGCAAAGTCGACGGCTTTGAAGGCGAATGGTTCATTCAGTTGTTTAGAGAAGTCGAATACAAATCGAGCCGTTACTGGAGATGGTGTAGAGGTGAAGTTGTAGCTGTGTGACGAATTTGTTGACCATGAGATAACCGAATTACAGCGATAATTTTCTGTCCCTTTGCCGCTAGTTTTTTTTTTCTCCCGAAGTTGCGTCGCGAATAGACATGAAAGAGACGACAACCGAAGTGTGAAGTTGCCGAGTCGTGGCGCTCCGTTTTTCTTTTTCTTAAAAATCGTCGAGCCGAAACAAACAAAGACAGCGACGCCCCGTGGCCCGTCGCCCAAATCCCGCATTAAAACAATCCCAGAAACAAAGAAAAAGAGGGAGGAAGTGGGCAAGTTGGTGAAACGTGGGTACCAGGAACCAGGAGACATCAAAGGCCAGTCTCTGTTCTGGTTAGAAAACAAGGGGAGGCACTTTACCTGCCAGCGTACCGATCCTCGCCGCCGCCAGGAGCACCACCGGTGCTGCTGCGGGCTTGGCCTTCATAGGAACGTCCACCACCACCAGCGTAGGGGTCGCGGGCCTCACGGGGAGGGCCAGCAGCGTCGAAGCTAGGAGGGTTGGCATCACGATCGTAGTAGCCACCACCGCCGCCACCGCTGCCGCGAGATTCCTCACCACCTCCACGACGCTCATCACGGCTGTAACGAT
Organism: Penicillium robsamsonii; assembly: GCF_028829455.1. Taxonomy (NCBI): domain Eukaryota; kingdom Fungi; phylum Ascomycota; class Eurotiomycetes; order Eurotiales; family Aspergillaceae; genus Penicillium; species Penicillium robsamsonii. The sequence continues at coordinate 5,824,521 of NW_026643219.1, read as the reverse complement.
CATCACGGCCACCACCGTAGCGGTCACCGCCACCGCGGTACGCATAGTCGTCGCGCGATTCACGGCGGCCACCATACTCACGGCCACCACCACCACCACCACCGGCGTAGTCACGACGGCCATAGTCACGTCCGTAGTCACGGCCATAATCACGGCGATCATTGTAAGAGTCGTAGCGACCGTAGCGGGAGTAGTCATCATCGCGACGACGCCAGCCGCCACCGGAGGGGCCACGACGATCATCGTAACGGTCACGACGGGGACCACCACGACCACCGCCACCAGGACCACCAGGGGGACCAGGGCCATCTGAAGAAAGGAAATGTAAGCTTACGCAAGGCGCAAGGGAAAGGGGCGGCGTAACTTACCACGCTTGGGAGGACCGAAGTACTTTCCGGGGGTAGGGGTACGAGGACGAGCACGGCGAGCCTTCTCGATACTCAAGGTGCGACCTTCAATGACCTCACCCTGGAGACCCTCCTTGGCGGCATCAGCCTGCTCGGCGGTGACCATGTTCACGAAACCGAATCCACGGGATTCCTTGGTGTGAGGGTCAAGCATGATAGAACAGTTATCGACATCGCCGTACTTTTCGAACAGACGCGAAATGTCGGACTCGGTCAGGCGCGGGTGAATACCAGTAACAAAGAGGTTGGAGCCTGAGTTGATGGCACCTTCATCTTCTTCCTCGATAGGCTTGCGAGCCAGAGGAGCTCTGTAGGCTTATTAGCTTTGAATATATATAACAGATCAGACAAATACATACCTGTCATCAGAGCGGCCATTGGGGGAGCGGCTGCGAGCACGGTCGCGGTCGGCTCGAGGCTCATCGCGAGGAGAGGCGCTGCGCTCGCGATCATAGCGAGGCTCGTCTATTGAAAAACGGTAAATATTTTCAAGCGCATCGAAATAATTCTAAAACACATACCCGCGTAGCGGCTTGAATCGTTGTCGTAGTCCGCCATGATGAAAGGACTGAAGATGTAGTAGGTTGGAAGAAGGAAGAAAGAGAAGTTGGAAAGCTGATAAGAACGCTAAGCACCGGGAACTCTGCACACCCGAGGAATCAGGCAGCTGTGCAAACTGCGTGGAATTTAGTTAGCGAATTTAATGAATTTAGCGAATTAGGTGAATTGGAAGTTTTAAAGAACAAATCAGAGATTTCTTTTTCCTTTTGAAAATGCTTTATGCAGGGGGAAAAGCCTCTATGACAAACGGCGATGCCAAGACCGAAGTAATTGCCATATTAAAGCTTTATGAGCTATAGAACTGCACTAATACAAAACTACACTGAAATTAAACGCTAAAATCAAAATCATGAGCCCCATACGAAATCATGTCCACAATCATCGTGAGCCTCGCAAACGTCGAGTTCGACGGGTATTCTGTTGTGAAGCAACCGGGGCGCTAGTAGTCTCGCTCTTCAGCTCTCCATCGTCAACCAAGTCCTTCAAGCCTTCGAGTTCATCCTCATCTAGTTCACTGAGTTCTTCACTCATTCCACGCATGACATCTCGTCCAGTCCACCGTTCTTCGTGAATAGTTGTACCGACAGGGTCAAATGGCTGCATGTACCACTGAATGCCACCCATAGCCAAAGGCAGCTGCTGGTCTTGCTCGGTCAAGACAGGCGTTGGATGTCTATAGTAGGTGGGGGCACTCTTTATGGGTCCTTCAGTAGGAGGTAGCTCTTCCGCCCCAGATGCTCCGGGGTGTTGCTCATCTGTAGGCTGGGCTTCCGATGGAGCCTCTGTGGCAGGATGTGTTCCTTCGACTCCTTCCATCGCATCGGGGTGACCAGGCAGCTCAATATCACCTTCTGGCTCGACGGAATCACCATTGCGTGACATCACACTGTGATCAAGAATCACATCAAGCTCCTTCAACTCCTTCTCGAATGGTTTCCGGTTGAGCTCGCTCTCTTTCCTGATCGCATCCTCTAGGGAAGGCTGGATGACTTTGATTATCCGTTTCGCCGATTTTCTCTTCTCACGTTGCTCCAGGCTGAGCTCCGGGGCGCGACCACTGATCTGCGCTTGGAGTTCCGCGGTGTCGCCAGCGGGCCCCACCCCGATTTCTGAGGTGAAAAGACTGGCCAAGTCGGCAGAGAAGGTAGCAACAGACGGATAGAATCGTTCGTTGAGCCTCTTTCGTATTGACATCAAGCCTGCTGCAAACACACCCTTTCCATCGAGGCTGGAATAAAGTCAGTATGAGTGTTAACAAAATAGGAGTATATCTTACAGTTGAGCTTTCTCAAAGATGGGCCACAGCAATGGGAACGTCGGGAAGTAGACCAGATCGACGATGTTACGGAGCATCTCTGCATCCTTCAACTTCTCTTTCTCACGTTTCTTCACCTCGTCGCATAGCATTCTCAATCGGTCGAGATCCTTGTACAGTCGCTCACCAAACTCAATGCGACGCTCCAGACGTTTGTGCCCGGGAACACCCATTGCGACATAGTCTCTTCGTGTCATCTCCATAGATGAGAAGGTCTCCAGCTGCAACTGGAGTCGCTTGAGCAATGCTGCTCCACGTCGCGCCTCTCGTTTCAATGTCCAATATTTGGATGCATCCTCAGCATATTGTTTCCTTTGGCGGACGGTAAATCGCCCAAGAGAAGCAATCACCGAGTTTAATACAACCTGGGGGATAACTGGGGCACCGGAGGGTAGCTTCCAGATTGTTCTGGGAACACGTTTCCGTTTATTGCCGCCTACTGTTAAGGTAATGCGAGGGGTAAGGGTGCGATCATCTTCTCCTCCGTCACTGGGGTGCGCCGGGCCCATCGAGAGTGCCGCAGCTTGGCTGTCGCCCCATCGTCTACCTTGCATGGTATTGCGGTAATACTCGATGGCATCGGCAGTTGCGGAATCAGTGCCATGCTCCAACCGCCAGTCAGGAGGAACATGCTTGTCGCAGAAAGCCTTGAGAAGGTGGGAGTCCATAAGACCATGGCCAATCTTCATCTTTAGATAAAGTTGAGCTCTGCGTGCACATGAGACATGGAAGGCGACAAAGCAATTCTTGTTACTGCATTGAATCGATGCGCCCATCCGCTGTTTGCAGATGTAGCAATTCAACTTCCAGCGGCTGCGTGGGACCTTTTCGACATCGGTCACTGGCTCCATAAGAGAGGGATTACCAATTGAAACTTCAGGGATCCAGAAAGAGCAGAGTAGATGAGCCCATTTGGATGAGGTTGTTTGTTTGAATGCACCCTCAGTGTTGGGGCAGAAAATACAATTAGTGGCTCCTCTCCCTAGCAACTGGCACTTACGGCAAAGCCACTGGCCTTCTGGAATGAAAGGAACACCATAACACTCCTGATGCACTGCAAGGTCGCAACCGTCGCAGAAAACAATTGCATTCGAGTTTTCACAATCGCCATCATCACAGATAGCACATTTGCTGTCTTGTTCTTCGCCAGGTCCAGCAGTCTCGCCATTGACCGCAGCTGCAGAGCTAGAGCGAAGACGTCCGGTCTGTGGGGGTTTGGGATTCGGCTTGGGAATGCGCTTCTCAAGGGCGTGCCACTCTCTCTCGATTTTAGTCATGGTAATCTCAAACACAGCGGGCTTGATAGGTTCAAGCTGATCTTCACGGCGCTTGGCGTTGTATTCTTCCAACCACTTTTCATCCTGCTCATCCATGTCATATTCGACACGTCCAATTGTAGTGTTAACGTCTCCATCTGTCATGGCAGGCTGAATCACATCAAGGTCATCTTCTTGGGTGCCTTCCGTCATTCGAATAAATCGCCGGTCGTGGCGGAGGAAGAGATCACTCTCCTGGTATCCCACGTTTGCCATAGTCCGGTCGACATAGTTTTGATGGCCGACACCATTCTTCTCATAGAATGTGAAAGGGTCACGCAGTCTGAACGACGGCTTGGGGAGGGTTAGTTTCTCCCGGGGGTTGGGGCCCGGGGGCGGTATGATCTTTTGTCCTTGCTGGGCAAGAAGCGCATTAAGGATGGCTTCAGGGCGACGAGGTGGACGACCAGGCCTCCGTTTGATTGGGATTGGGGTAGCCAGTTCGCCTGATATAATAACTGGTGATCCTGAATGATCTGAGACTGTCGCACCAGCCAGTGACTCCAGGCTTAAGATAGGAGCAGAGCGATCTGGGGCATCAACCTCTTCAGAGGTGAAGACAGCGATTTTGCCATCAATGTCCAAGTCAGGATGGAACTCTTCCCACCCGCGTTCTTCGCGTGGCTTGTATCCATCACCTTGTTGAAGAGCAAGAGCGGCGGCCGTAGAAGATGTGAACCGACCGCGGGTTTGGTTCTTATCACGCCTTGGACGCGACATAGAGGGTGGTGTTGTTGGCATAATGGGAGGTGGCGGTGGAGGGGCTAGGAATGGTTGGTCCATCTCACGGGGTGGACGGCCTCGAGCACTTGCGGAGTGGCGTCGGGGAGCGCTAGTTTTCTTGGGAGTTCTTTGGGTTTCGGCGGCGGCGGCAGCAGCAGCAGCAGCAGCAGCAGTATCGAAGTCGATGAATCTTCCTCCTCCTCCAGGGCCACCTGGAACGTACTTTCGCTTTTTTGAAGGAGGGCCGTCAGGGGAATCGAAAGGGACGCTGTTGGATGATTTGAGGGAAGACCTAGGTTTATTGCGTGATGGACGACCAGAGATTGAATGTCTGACCGTCGGTGCCATAGTTTGAGAAAGAGCGTTCGGGGGTGTATGTTGGTCGCTGGGGATGGTGATTGTTAATCGGACGGCGTCAGGTCGCGTTCAGAGGCCGACTCAGGCGGGGCCTCGGGAAATATCAAAGCCGCAAGTCTCAAGTCATGCGACGGCAAACTAGAAACGAATGGACACAATGGACGCAAAGGACGCCAGAGCCCGTGGAAGCTGCAAGGCGCGATGAGGTGTTTGGTTATCTGGTCAAGGCGGAGACGCCCGAGCTGGCTGGGCCTGTTGGCCTGAGGCGCCAAGCTAGACTTTAAGCAACTCCGCAGCTTGACATAGGGACATGACATCCACAGCTGTTTCTGACAAGCTATTTACGACTTTATTCCTTCGATCGAGCTTTGTTTTTCTTTCACTTTTGGCTTAGATTCACAATATGAGCGGTTCTAGCGACAACAGGTACGCGTTATCCACGTCAAAACACCACGCGCTTCAGCTTCGCTAACTGGTATTCCTAAGATGGCGGGGTGGACCTAGTCGCCAGGCGTCGCAGCGCAACTCGAACAACCGTGAGAAAACAGGAGGACAGGGAAGCGCACGCGATAATAATGCTGCTTGGGGCGCATCCAATCCTCCGCAGGAACAGCATGTCCCTGTACGGGGCTTCAACACCGCAGAGGTTAAGAACACTCTGAAGCGTATGTATATGCACCTAATCTGCAAGTACAAGGGCTGATCAATCTTCTCTAATACAGCAGGGCCTAATGGTACGTCTTATCTCCACCTCCATATCTACTCAAGCCTAACCTATGCGCCATTGATACAGAAACCAAGTTGTCGACGCCCTACAAACCTCAATCTAAAGACGGTCCTACCCAACGATCTACTGCCTGGGGTGCCAAGGGTACAGTCTCCCTTCAGTCGCAACATTCTCTTGAACAATTGAACAAACAATAACCATATATACAGCGCAAAACATGGCGAACGGGAAAGACTTCTTCCTAGAGCTTCGAAAACAGATTGCTTCGCTGCAACGAAGCGGCCCCCCTGTGGGCGGCTGATCATGACGGTTACGACTTCATTATCTCAAAGTACTTGCATTGCACAGTCGGTCGGTAGCGAGTTTGGTTCGTTTTCATGGGTTGCAACGGCGCATCTTCGATACCCTACTGTGGAGGATGGATGGGTGATGAGTGCACTCGGAGGTTACATAACATCGGCGTCTCTGATGATTCTGGGTCTTACATGTCCATAATGCACTATGGCTCCTGCTTTTCAAAATTTATTCATTACAATTTATGCGCTGCATTAGAAAATCCGTAGTAATGAGATTGTATTATTTTACATGCGCTATTGTACACAGAGGGTATGTCACTAATATACAAGCAGGTAGCTACCCAACTGAAATCATCACTCCTGGATCCAGCCTCCTGGGCCAAGGATACCACCATCATCAGCTTTCGGGTCAAGGGTCCATTTCCGCAGAGGACGACAGCTGAGCTCGGATCGGAAGCCAGCTTCGAACATCTCAATACCGGCCCACCCAATCATGGCCGCATTGTCGGTACACAAATATGGAGGTGGAGCAACGATCTTGATATTGCCAAAGCCGCGCACTTCCAAGAATGAAGTGAGCACTTTCATGAGGAACTGGTTGGCGGCAACACCACCACTGACAACGAGAGTCTTGATATCGTTTTTGCCATTATTGTGCGGTCGCAGAGTCTCCAGCGCGATAACAGTGCGCGAAGCAAGGTGCTCAAAACAGACGCGCATGGCTTCCCGGCCTAGGTCGATACGCTCTGGATGCGACATCTTAATATTCGTACTGTTACTCTGAACAACTTTCCCAACCATGCTCGCAATTGAAGAAAAGCTGAACTGCATGATCCGCGTATTCGCGAATGGAGTCGTAAGAGACCAGCCCCAATCGCTTACACGCTTTGTTATTTCTTTACCTCGAGTTTCCGGTGGCGTATAATCCGCGAAATCGGCCTTGCCGTTAGGGAAGACGAATTGCTCCAGACTCTTGCCGTACATGGTATTTTTAGCTTCCTGAAGCAAAGAATCTGGTAGGATATCTCGTGCGGATTTATCGAGTGCTTCTCCAATAGCTATGTCTTCGCTTGTAGCGAGAATACTATGGTCTGTGAGACCTTTGGAATGAACCAAAGTCGTATGGCCTCCGGAGACAAGAATCGACAGGAAAGGGAATTCTGGGGTCATTGCGGGTGGGTCGACAGGCTTGGCTTCATTTTCCAGGCATGATACAAGACCCGGTGTCAAAAGATGTGCCTGCATGTGATGCACTCCGACCATGGGGATCTGCCATGCAACCGAAAGCGCTTTTCCAGTATCGAGGCCAACGGACAGATTGGACCGCATCCCAGGACCTCTTGTGGCGGATATGAAATCAGGCAGGCGGCGACGAGACCCATCTGCCATTTTGAGTCCATCGCCGGTTTTTGACTCCGGTAGGTAATTAAGGGCTTTCTGTACAAGGGTTGCGAGGTTGTCTTGGTGGGATTCGAGGGCGATAATAGGGTGAATTCCGCGATGCGCGCGCGTGTCGGCCGTGACATTCTCAAGGAAATGGATCTTGGCTGCGTTTCTGGAGTCTTTCTTTGTTTTCTCAACGATAGCTATTGATGTATCGTCACTGTTGTAGGTAGCCAATTAGTTGAGTGGCTTTTTTTCGGGCAGGCGTTTACTTCCGCTTACCATGATGTTTCAATTGCCAACGTGAGCAAGCCACGGCGGGAGGTCAAGCATCTCTTCGCTTTTAGCGCCGATCTGCGAAAAGTCGCAGCTGGTGTCACTAAGAATAACATTGGTAAGATGCTTGACATACGACCGGCGACAGGGGCGAAAAAGATCGGACGCGCACGGGCCGGAGAAGCCCTCAATTGGAGCCCTAAAACAGGTACCAAAACAGCAATCTATAGTGATCTACTCCGGACGGAGTACAGAGTACTGTCGCAAAGACTACTACTACCTATAAATCTTGAATTTACTCGCTATTGAAACCGGGTGTCAAAATAGGGCCGAGGGGACCGTTGTATTTGCAATAACGAATGACTAGGTTAAAACATTTATACTCAAAAATCAAAGTCATCAATCCAGCTCCCATCATAAAGTCATAAATGTATTGTTCCTCCAAAACATTGATACATGATTTTCCTTCCAAGAGCAGACAGAACGTGCAGTGTGCATCAAATGCTGAGTCAGTCCAGATGAATGATACTGACAAGTTCTAGGCCAGCGAAAAGCACGAGAAGCAGTATAATCACCCAGAGAACCATCGAGAGACAGGCTAGGTGGACACTTTAATGTGCCGTTTTGTCTTTTCCAGGAATTCGCCGTGCAGCTTGAGGATGTCCATTGCCGGGCGTGCTAGGTGTGCGGTTTGAGGTGATCGCCAAGAGACCCGGGGTGCAGGGCATGGCATCATTGGAAAAGTAAGATATAAACCCCGAGTCATTCAGAAGCACCTGGTCACTCTCCATTACCCCAGCCGTGGACGGTCATTAGTGGTACAGATCTCGAACTTCATTCACTGTCGGACCGTCCATCGCCGCTCTTCTCGTGACATCTTCATGTGCTTCCCGTAATACTCATCTGGGTTCTCAATAGGCGTCACACAGTGGACGGTTGGCGTTACTTGGAATTGTATACGCTTGTCAACAGTGGCAGGTCGCGAGGACGACTGCTTCTTGAGGATGCTCTTCGATGAGCAAGAGTTTGTGTATGAATAGCTTGGGACTTGCAGTGAGGAAAATCTCATGCTTGACGGACTCGCTGCGGAAATTGGCGAGACAGGTGTGCGAGGAAGAGTACTTGGTGACTTGAGGGATAGTGTTGGCCGAGGAGCATTCTGCACAGCAGAGATGCTCAGGGACAGCTTTGGCTTGACGACACGGGCGGTATACATTGTGACGGATGAACAGTCCACGATAGTTGTAAAAGGATGTTATTGGGGTTTTGTTCACAGGGAAGCTTTGATCAACAAAGATATCCGAGGAGGCAAGGAGAGAAACAAATTATTGACGTAAGTGGTAGGTAAGGAGTTGAAGAAACTTGGGCCAGCCAAAATTGAAGCGCACGAAAATAGAGGCAAAAATAGAAAAATAGGAAAATCTTAAAAAACAATATCTAAAAATCCAGTCTCCTGGGGGACAGATGGGGGCGGCTATATACTGAGGGCTTGAGAGGGTGAGAGGGGAACTTCTCTAAGCGCCCACCCCATGCACGACGGTGCACAAATAACCACCGTCACACTGGAGTTTCTAACTTGGGAAAGCTTCCGTCCCATCCAGCCAATTAGAATCCCTCAGGATTGGACTCCCTGTCTAGTGTAATGTGACGGATGATAGGATTCGATGGGGGACACATCCATATGCCCTGCAGCCAACTGCACCGAGAACCACACCGTTTTTCTGTCTATTTGATTCGAAACTCTCGTCCAACTATCAATGGGCGAAGAAGATCGCACTTACATCAAGTGGATTCCCACATTATTGGGTGATATCCCCGCATTATCACAGTGACGAGCAGCGGCCGTGAAAGCTGATTGGTTTGAATATCAAATTTGGAAGATCGTCAGTACTATAATTAGATATCGCATGAGGTGAATGCCGGTATCAACTATTTTTACTCTTTAAGATTGGGCGGAGCGATGAATAATCTCTATCCTTGACATACTTCCTAGACCAAAGCTACAGACTCTGTACGGAGTACGGAATAGTAAATGTAGCTATAGCACAGTTGGTCACATTTTGTTGGGACTTTTTGGGGTGGGGGGTCAATTGGCCTCTACTCCATCCAGGATAATGCTCACGTAGGCTACATTCCTAGTGACATTATTTCCTCATTTCTAAACCGAGCACGTATGCTGTATGATGTACATAATGCTTGACATTTATGCTATTTATAGAAAGAGTTCTAACATCGACGGCGCATAATTGACACACACACACGGAGTTCTTACACACATTTACTTCATTGGGACAATGCCAGGGGAGAGTATTTGAACTTTATGAAACGAGCGACTAGCTCTATCCAAGTATTTGGACCTGTGACTGGACCCTGAACCGTAAGGAAGACATCAGAAGCAGACATGCAGGACATGAGACAAACATGCGCGGGAGACACAGAAAACTTGGAATAGCATACTGACTCGAGATCCTATGAGATAAGTGGGATTTTATAGCACCCTACCGGGGCTCGGGGTAGGCTGAGATGTCCATAGCTGGGTGGGAGTATTCCTGCTCGCCGGGGTGGCTGGGGCTTAGGGGGCTTCGGAATAGGCTGATGCTTGGTTAGCTTATTAGCATTTGTTAATATAGAAAGGAAAGCTAAAGTGCTAGGCTGTTTAGGCTCTTGGCTTGGGATATCGAGCTATGATGGGCGTTGTGTGTTATGATAAATCTTAAGAGGGAGAGACGGGCTGATATGGATATTACAATTCACTCTTCGAGATTATAGATACACTATCTTTGTTCCTTTTATGAGATAAACTCGCATGAAAGAAGTCATAATGTCCATTGTATAGAAGCTTTTTGTCCTATGTTCATTCACAAGGTGTAAGGTGCGGGGCCTGACGGCGTTCGTCGGTGGTCTAGCCAAAATATTTTGGGAGGAGAGTGACGTCCCGGATGGCACCAACTTGTTGCATGCATGGCACATGATGTTCGATATTAGCCATATCGCCTTGATCGTTTCAAGAAGCTGGGCTGACACGGCGGGCTTCGGTAAGTCGCTGCGGCTCGGGCCACGCGCAATGGCTGCAAGCACGGGGGATGATGGCTATGTCCATTCAACCAGTCGGTCCGGTCTGACAAATGCTCGATCGAGGACCTCTGGCAGTGTTCCAAAAACTAGTCCGTTTCGCAAGGCGTGGATGAGAAGCCAACGGACGGGACAAATATACCAGTTTTCAGCATCGCTCAGCAGTCTCAGAGAGTGGTAATGAAACAGGATATAGAGAAATTCCAGGTTAAAGTCGTTTTCACAAATAAGCCTCTCCCTGCTTTCTTCTCACTGTCTACCTACGTATAAAACCGAGAAGGGGGAGAGAAAATATCTTAATAGAAATCTAAAAGACCACTGAAAAGACATCACAATGCCGCATAAGCGGTCAACTATAGGAATAATATCATAAAACATCTATAGGGCTGAGTCTACCTTTGTACTCCGCACACACGTGTATGATAAGATCTTATTGACCCACTGATAAAAGGAGTCCATCATTTCCAAGTTATCGCTCAAAGGGGAATTTGAGCTCACATGTATGCATAATTTAGTGCCAGTGAGATCAATTCTTTTTATACTATGCTAGGGTTCTCATTGTTTATAGCAACGAATGTCTTCATAGAATCACTCTTGAATTCTTCTAGTGTTTCTATCTTTTGAGTAACTAGCAATTATTCCGGGTATACATTGATTCTACCTTTTACAGCCCTCGGGTCCATGGATAGTTCTACCGGGTGTAATAACACTTGCTGGGATAAGGATGTTCTAGTCACAAAATGGGTAGGTTATTTTATCTCTTTCATATAATAGATCGTCCACATATGTCCGGAGTACGTACAACATACATGTGAATCTTGGAAACTACCCCATATTATTAATAGCGCTAGGTAATGTCGGCCTGGCTCCTGGTGAATTATTTCTGGAGCTTTAAAGGCTTGAGCCCAAACGGGCGCTCATACACCACTATCCACCGTACTGTATATAGTCTCCAACTCTACAATTGAGTCTTTTGGAAGCTCTAGAACCGTGCACTTTGTAAGAATAGAAAGTTGAAACGGTTAAATGCCAATATAAAGTGCGGAGAAGGAGTATCCCGGAACATAACTTCCGGAGTTAAGCCGAGTGAGTCAGGCTTGAAATAAGAGGGGAAGATATCAAATTGGCCAATTGAAACGAATCTCTCCAAATTCTTCGCACTGACTCCGCACCGAACTCGGAGATCCTTTTCGTGTTTGTCTTTTTCCAAACGCTCACCGGTTCCGAAGCCATGTGACACGTTCAACCTCCGGTTTCTTCCTCCTTGGGGCTTTTTCAAAGTCGCCCACTGTCTGTATTTTTCTTTTTTTTTTTTTTGTGCCTCTGGTTCAGGTCCCCTATTATAACCGTAGTGGCACACGTATATCATTCCCAAGGACTGGGAAAAGAGTTCTCGAATAAGAAGCAGTACCAGGCTAGAGACCCTTGGATATACATCTAAGTAATCTAGGCACAGGGCTATGTGAGATCGGTGAGAGACTCTGATTCGGTCCGATCCCGGGTAAATAACGCCATAATGAAAAGCCAAAAAAAATTCAACGTGGCGGGTGCGTAACATATCTTAGAAAATATAGAAAATATTAATTCTATCTATTATCTATTCTAATATCTAATATTATATATTATCGTGAAGAACAGAAGCAGCCCCAAACTAGAAAAGTGGGCACCGTTTATATTATCAAAACACTTTTTTTATTGACTCAATCCGCCCCTTCTCCACTCCCTCGACCCCTTCCTTCCCCCAGTTTTCTCTTTTGTGGGTTTCCTTTTTCCTTTCTTGTGTACTCAAAAGTCAACTTGCATATACACCATGGCTAGTGTAAAGGAAGCCGTGAAGGAATCCCTTCTGGGAAGCACAGAGTCGCCTCAGCTGTCCCACCAATCGCGTTCGAACTTTCTCCGTCACGCGCAAAAAGACGAGAATGGCGAGCTCTTCATGAACGAGGAGAACTTCATTAATGCCGTGGCACCTAAACAGGAAGACTATGTAAGTGTCAGTAGGACAAAGGTACTGATCGCAATGGCTGATTTGGTTTCCTCCCAATAGCACAAGATTAAGCGCGAACAATATGGCATCCTTTTCAATGTCGCAGACCGACGGAGAGCTGGCAAGCTGAATATTACCGACTGGGCCTCCTTCGAAAACCTTCTCGCGAAGCCCGATGCCGAGTACGAGATCGCCTTCCGTCTCTTCGACTTCGATGGCACCGGTAGTGTCAAGTTCGAGACCATGCAGGGACTGTACAACATGAACAAGAGTACCGAAAGCATCCCCTTTGATTGGAACTCGGAATGGGCATCGCTGTACGGAGGCCGCTCCAAGTCTCGTCATGATATGACCTACCCCCAATTCGCCCAGATGCTGCGCGGCTTGCAGGGTGAGCGCATCCGTCAAGCGTTCCACATCTTCGACAAGGATGGTGATGGATTCATCCAGCCCGAGGACTTCCAGCGTATTATCCTTGAGACCTCAAAACACAAGCTGTCCGATCACGTCCTCGAGAACCTCCCCACCCTGTGTAACATTTCAACCAGCAACCACATCTCTTACGCCACTGTCCGTGCTTTCCAGAATGTCATGCGTGAGATGGATATCATTGATATGGTGGTCCGCGAAGCAACAAAGAAAAGCACCGATGGCAAGATCACTCGGGCCGACTTCCTGGACGAGGCCGCTCGCGTCACCCGTTTCTCCCAGTTTACACCCATGGAGGCCGATATTCTGTTCCACTTTGCTGGTCTGGATGCGCCTTCGGGACGTCTCTCGCAGAAAGATTTCGCCAAAGTCATCGATGCTTCGTGGCGTATTCCCGTGGCCGCTGTAAACCAGGCCTTGTCCACTGGACACGAAGTTGCCGAGAAGACTAAGAGTGTGCTTCACGGCGTTCTGGAGTCTGCACACCACTTTGCTTTGGGTAGTATTGCTGGTGCTTTCGGTGCTTTCATGGTCTACCCCATTGATTTGGTCAAGACCCGTCTGCAGAACCAGCGTTCGTCTCGCCCCGGCGAGAGACTGTACAATAACTCCCTCGATTGTGCTAGAAAGGTTATCCGCAACGAGGGTTTCACTGGACTCTACTCTGGTGTTATTCCTCAGTTGATTGGTGTGGCGCCTGAAAAGGCTATCAAGCTGACTGTGAACGATCTCGTTCGTGGCTACTTCACAGACAAGGAAACTAACAGGATCAAGTACGCCCAAGAGGTTATTGCTGGTGGAACTGCGGGTGCTTGTCAAGTTGTCTTCACAAACCCCCTTGAGATTGTGAAGATTCGCCTGCAGGTCCAGGGTGAAATCGCAAAGAACGTTGAGGGTACCCCTCGCCGCTCAGCCCTCTGGATTGTCAAGAACCTGGGTTTGATGGGTCTGTACAAGGGAGCCAGTGCCTGTCTCCTTCGCGACGTCCCCTTCTCGGCCATCTACTTCCCCACATACGCACACTTGAAGTCCGACTTCTTCGGCGAATCCCCCACCAACAAGCTCGGCGTTGTCCAGCTCCTCACCGCCGGTGCCATCGCCGGTATGCCTGCCGCCTACCTCACCACACCCTGCGACGTCATCAAAACCCGTCTGCAGGTTGAAGCCCGCAAGGGTGACACCAAGTACACCGGTCTACGCCACTGTGCTTCCACCGTCTGGAAAGAAGAGGGTCTAGCCGCCTTCTTCAAGGGTGGTCCCGCCCGTATCATGCGTTCTTCACCTCAGTTCGGTTTCACCTTGGCCGCCTACGAGGTCTTACAGAAGAACTTCCCCATGCCCGGTGAGGGCGACGCCATTACACCCACTGGCCACGTCGAGCCTAGTGTCGGCGGACAGGGCGCCAAGGCACCTCTGCCTTACCTCCGGTCAAGGAACGCGCTGAAGCTCATCCTTGATCTGGACCAGAACATTGGCCGGGTGCAGGTCCCACGGCCTGAGAACTGGCCCAAGTTCCTGCAGGGCTCGAAGTAAGGTTGCTGTTACATAGTGAACCTGTCAGTTCTGTTGTTTCTTCATTTCCTTTTTTTTTTACTAGCGATATGTTTCTCATTTCTCATTTGGTCAAGGCCTATCTTTCCTTCGATTTAGCATGAGATCCTTCTCACATTTCTTTCGGATTCTTTTCATGTCAGCCCTCTTTGTGGTTTAGTTGGGCTTGACATGGGTCGTACATCCCCCTTTGCATCATGATGTCTTCTCTTTATTTGCCGGAGACCATTCTTTGCATTGTACCAACAGCAGATAGATATGGAAAGAAGGTGTGGGTTGTCTTAAGAGGGCCCTGATTGTGGTGTTTCTATCAATCTAGATTTGGTTTGGGTTGATATTTTCCTGTTTATTGTTGGTATAAGCGTAAATAAGTGCATAGCTTATGGCTGATCCACGTCGTGTTTAGAGAGCAGATAGATCCTACTCAGGTCAAGGAAGTATTTATGTGCATTTAAGCTTGTAATTTGCACTGGATTGCATTGCAAGTTCTGGTTTTGAGTTGTCTATCTCAAGTCTGGGAAAATATGTACATGAAGCGTGACTTGCAAGCTCACAAACGGGTATCGGAATCTACTCTCAAGGAAAGATTCCCTGTACAGGTGATGTTACATTTATATCCTCGAGGATATATTGGTCATGGACTCCGTCCATGTGTGTGGGCCAGTTGTCGTGGATAGAAATAAATCCCATCGAAATCTAAAAGATCAATTCGACATCATTCAGGCGGCTGTGAATGTGGCGGCGTATATTCCGAGTCCACATGACTGAGCCTCAAGACCGGCTCGTTCTTGATGAAGACCAGATTCAGTCCCCATTCAGTAGAACCTAAGCTTTTGTGTTGACTGCGTCTTAACAGCCTCCTCGGCGCCCTTTTCTTCCGTAGGTTGTGTGGGTTGTTTTCGTTCTTTCTCGGGCTCCTCGCTCTTCTCTGGTTGCGACTGGGCGGTCTTCTTCTCATGCCATAGGGAATCTTCGGCTTCAATCTCGCGCAGTACTGGAGAGACATAGTCAGACACTAGCCATGTGATAGAATTGTCGGATATTAGTGAACATACCCTCATCCCACTCTCGTTCCTTCGCCTCATCGCCCGTTCCTAGCAACTTCTCCACATCGACCTTCTCTCCATTCTTGACCCGTGCAATAATCTCCGCTAGAAGTTCGAGCTTCGCATCCGTTGTCCGAGTATACGCCGCATAGCCATTCTTCAAAGTGAGCATACGAATGGCCTGCGAGCCGATCAGAGTAAAAATGATGATGTAGAAAGTCGCCGGGTTCCATTCTTTGGACTTCTCTTTCGCAGGATCCTTGCGCGCTCTGCCACCCCGAAGAAACCGGGGAATCATCGCCGTCCATACTGACGTGTCTGCGATCTTCGGAAGACGATCGGAGGTCGAA
Organism: Penicillium robsamsonii; assembly: GCF_028829455.1. NCBI lineage: Eukaryota > Fungi > Ascomycota > Eurotiomycetes > Eurotiales > Aspergillaceae > Penicillium > Penicillium robsamsonii. The sequence goes on along the minus strand of NW_026643219.1, from coordinate 5,808,725 downwards.
TATGAGCGCCCAGCCGGACCGCGGCATTGTCTGGTAGCATTTAATGTAGAAGGAGCAGAGAATATTTGTCTGGTAAGCCCAAAGGGCCTGGATCTGAAAGTCATAGCTCTGTTCGCGTCTAGTAGTAATCGTCGATCTTTAGAAGCGGGAAAAGTCGAGGTTCGTGATAGCCTCAGGCGATAAGGCTATCATCCCCAATACGGTATAGCGCTGTTGTTGCTGCGACAACCCCCCGTTTAGAGTGTCCGGCCGATAGCGATTGCACATCAAAGGCTCGACGCGAGCGATGACCTCAGTCCTGCAGCTTCGATAATACGACCAAAAAATGGCGGTCACCGTCTTGCCGGCCAGTTCTTTAACAGAGTCTGTGAAACAGGCACTCCGTTCAACAACTACATGCTCAGACGCTACCGTGTTGTCCCTCCAAACACTCCTCCGCGGGCCGCCAAAGATGCCCGAGAAACCCACGAAACGCACAAAATCCACAAGAGAACCACCCGCAACGCCGAGTCGGACGAGAACTACCCGCGCAACGAAAGCGAAACCTGCGAATGAGGCGGGGCTCCAATCATTGGCTGATCACGACGCTGCGGCTTTGTCGAGTCAGGAGAAGCTGGTCTTTGCTACGGAGGTGTTCAATGCTACACTAAAGACCCTCACGGATGCCGCGAAGATATCTACAGCAAAGCGACAGAATAATACCCCCGATACTGCTGGCCCCGATGCGGGCATCGTCTCGGCTGCGGAGTGCGCCAGGCTTTCTTTGTCAACACTGCGCTCTCTTAAAAATGATGCCGGGAACGACCAATTTCCAAACATGCAGCTTGAGCAGGGGCTGTGTGTTCTTGCGGGAAAGCTTATCTCCCTAGGGCTGAACGACATGGCATACAAAGAGCTGAGGCTACTAAAGCGGAGAATCCAACAACATCTGGATGGTGGGAAAGCCGGGAAGAAGACTGCAGAAGCGAAGGAGATGGCGGAGGAAGAAGCCTCGAAAGAACGGATGTCTGATCTCTTGACGTTTGCTCACATTTCGAACGCGAAATCGCTGTACGGCTTGCTTGTTCCCTATCACTCGAATGTGATGCGGCTATTTGCTGCGGATAGAAGAGCCTCCACGATCCAGAAGGTTTGCCCTTCTTTACAACTTTCTGATTTGAGTAGCCCTGCTCAAGTTATTCTGGCTGCCGTGAAATTGGGTCAACTACCAAATGACAAAGCTGCGCTTCAGCTTCAGTTACTATCAAATACAGTCCTAGCGCTTTGCTCGGGGTCATCTTTCTCGAAGGATGAGGCCTCAAATAGTCTGAAGCCAACGACATCATTGGCCTTGCAATTACTTTCCCTCGAGGTTAGATGCCTGGGCTGGAAGTTATCTGGTCATGTCTGTGATGAGAGCAAAGAAGTGTTCGATCCTTTGCTTCGCTATTTTGGTAATTTTTCTCACCGGAGCAAGGGCATTGAGAAAGCCGAGTTTGCTACAATCTACAAAGCGGTTACCCGGCTGCAAACATCCATTGCAGAGATTATGAAGAAGTCTTCGGAAACACAAAACGCCAACCAGGCTGCGAAGCTCATGACCCTTCTCGGCCAGCTCGCTTTCGACGCAGGCTGCTTTGACGAATCCATGAAGCTGTTCGCACAAGCCATCAACCCACTCTCAAAAACCCAGTCTCTTTCGCTGGCAACAGTTCGGTGTAAAATCGCATCTGTCCATTTCCAGGCTTCGAAGACATCGAAAAAGTTCCTGGATGGAGCTTTGGATTCTGTATCAGAGGCAACTCAATCCCTAGGGTTGCAATTAAGAGGCAGCGCAAACGACCTAGATGAACTTCTGGTGGAAGCTGCGAGACTGAAGAAGCTGGCTCTTGCGTGGTTCGGAGAGACTATCACAAAAAGTAGCGAGACTGAAAGCGAGGAAAACGAAGTTGTCAGTCAGATCAGGGAATATTTACAAGCATTCATCAGGTTCCTCAGACGCTATGTTGGACGCCAACCAGCAGAAGATGGTGACGAAAAGGAGATTGAGATGTTCAACAAACGCATTTCAATTTCCAGGAGCATTATTCTAGCTGCTATTGATTCGACTGTCGCAATTGGAAAACTTTCAATCATGTCTCAAAGGCCACCCTGGGAAGACATGCATCCAATTCTGACTGATTCCTACCGCCTGCTTTCCACGATTGAATCTCCCAATGAAGAAAGCGCAGAGACAACAGAAAACCTGGGAATGGCACTTGTCAAGCTTTCAAACCTGTTTTGGTCTCGATACATCAAAGAAAAAGAGGCTGGACAGGGTTATCGCGAGCTTATACCTCTTCTCAAACAATCTACCCAGATGCTTTCAAGCTGCTCGCCTTCTCAACGCAACACGGCATTTGCAGCCCTCAAGTTTGAGAGAATGGCTCATCTGTACATCGAGGGCAATATGTACATTGACTCAGAGCAGATGTTCCGAAAATCGATTGAAGAATACATTCTCTCAGGTACTCTAGAGCAGATCGTTAAGATCAGCGGAGGACACAATCCAAGTTCGGTCAACCAGGACCCCAAGAGTCCCAGTTTCATGCTTGGCCGTGTATTGACCGCTTTCCTGAAAATGAAGCTGCGCAGGAAGGGATCCCATCCCTCCATTGTCTATGATGATGTTGAGCTAGAATTCGAACAGAGAGGTCTACTTCTTGAATGGCAGATGAGCTTGCTTGTTGACATGCATAGCTATTGTTCAAATGAAGAAGAGTTTCGCTTGATGCTTGGCTCGGCTGTTTCCTCCCTCCTCGATCTCTACCCCCCTACCGTCTACCCTATTCGTCATTCTCGTGTGATTCTCTCTGCCTTGCGGCTTCTACTGGAACAGCCTACTGCCTTGGATTCGTCTTTGATTGAAACTCTGCTGGATGCAGGAACAGAAGTTTTGAATAGCGGTCTACAAGTCCGAGATGACATTGAGCTCGCTTCATTCGCAATCCATATTAGCAACTCATTGCGCGTTATCATCGGCTTCCACCGCGGCAAGATTGACGCAAGCGAACTAGATGAAACGCTTGCATCCTGGACTTCATTGGCGCGCAAGTCCCATGACTGGAAAACACTGCTGCTCTGCATCAATGACACGGACTACTGGGTCTTGCAGTTGAAAGCCCTGGTTGACTATACCGAAATTCATGGGCTTTGGAAGGCCCAACTGTGCACATTGGAACTGATATTGCGTGCCGCGGAGCTCCAACAATCAGGGGATTTGTCAGACGCCATCATCATTCTGTCGCGCTTGGTACTGCAGAATTGTCGCCTGGGCTACTGCCAAAAGGCAGGTGAACTCCTTTCGCGTGGCGAGCAGTATCTTGCCCAAACCAAGGTGTCCTCTCTTGCTACAATTTCCTACAAAGTTGCACGGGCGGAATATCTTCTGGAGACCGGAGAGCCGGAGAAAGCTGCCGCCGTTCTTTCAGCAGCCCGCACACTCTATGAAAAATGCCAGAAGTCAGAACTAAGCAACTTGACTGTGCTGTCGAAGATCTCATGGGAAAGACTGGTAGCAGATGCCGCCTTTGTTCAGTCCAGGTTGTTCTCCGCACAGGGCTCGGCAACCCAGGCTCTGTACTTCGCCAAGTTGTCTGTAAGGCTCAACTGCCGCATATGGGCTAAGGTTGAGAGGCTCGCCCAGAGAAAGCAGGACAAGTTGTTACCTTCTTCAGGAAGTTCTGATGTTGAGGCAGTTGCTGATGGTGTCGCAAAGCTTGACTTGTCGCAAAATGGGTCTTCCCCGGATGTCTCTGCCAGCTACGTCCAAGGTGCGCCTTTCTGGCCGCATTTGGGCTCCCACCATACCTGCTTGTTGAACCTCGCCACATTATCTGCCCACCATGGCTTGTTCCAGGATGCTATCTATTACGGCGAACAAGCGCTGAAGATTGACAAAACCCTCGATGCTAATGCACGCCTACTTGCGGCGCAGACCCAGCTTGGTTGTCATTGGATTCTCAGTGGACATATGAGCGAGGGACAGGATCATCTCTCTGCAGCGGCCGAGTCATCTAAACAAACTCAAAGAAGTATTGAAACCGTGTCATTTCAGATGGCGCTTGCGTCTTTGTACAAGACGCAGGGTGCACACGATAAGGCTCTCCGCGTTCTCCTTGAAGCAGGAAAAATCATCACGGCTGTCACCTCTGCTGATATGCCTGCCAGTTTGGAGGTATCAGGCATGGCTGAAATCGAAGAAAAGATGGACAAGTTACGAGTTAGAGCAAGCAGCCGGCGGACCCCGGTGCCTCGAACCCCCACACCTACTACGACTACTACTACTACTACTACTACTACCACTACTACTACTGCTCGACGGACCCGTGCAACTAGTTCCGTTGCGACAAAAACTACAAAGAAAGCCCCAGCTCCAAAACCAACTCTCCCCGAAGTTCAATCTAAATCACTATTACAAATGAAAGGCAACATCCTCAGACAGCAAGCTGATTGCCTGCGGGAATTGCGCGACTTTGAGCGATCTGCGCAAACCCTTGCAGAGGCTAGACAATTTGCCGTAGCCCGGGAAAGCAAGATCACTCTGGAGATCGGTGAAAGCGAGCATCTGTTGGCTGATGCAATTCGCCGTTTTGCCAGCCATGCCGTGTACTGCGTTTTACCTGAATCTACAATCTCGCTGCCGTCACTCAAAACACCAAGCAAGACGGCAGATGAGCCTAGTTTACCCCCGGCAAAGCCGTCGACAAGGAGGACCAGGGCTCCAGCCAAAACAACGCGCACCAAGGCTCAACGAGCTAGTGACGACTTTTCGGTTATGCTGTCCAAGGCAAGCGATTGTCTCGCCAGTGTCTTCTCTGATGCCACAATTCTAGGCTCAACACTTGATAGTCATGCAGCGTCTCGCTTGATGAGTCGGATCTCTATGCTATCGCATGCGACTTCTCCCGGGATTCCAGCGACTCTGGCTCAGTCGCCTGCAAATATGAATGGTAAGTTTTGCGAAATCATTTCGGTTTGATGTGTATCTAATTTTTCAATTAGAAATTGGACGTGTTGGCGCATTTGCCCGAGAACGCATGGCGATTGATATCGATCGACAGCTGGCTGATTTTGCCGACCCTCTTCTTTGGCCAGCCTCATTCCCCTCAGCTGTTGAGTTGGACAGTGATCTTTGCTCCAACTTCACACAGGATTACGTCGACATTCTGCCCGAAACTTGGAATGTCCTCTCTTTGTCATTGAGTGCAGACCGCACCGAATTTGTGGTTTCACGACTCCAAAAAGACCGTTCGCCGTTCCTTCTGCGTCTTCCCCTCCACCGAGGAAACTCGGAAGACGACGAGGAAGAGCAATTCACTTTTGAGGATGGAAAAGAGGAAATGCAGGAACTCATCAAACTCGCCAACGAAAGTGCACATGCGGCCAAGGCCCAGACGGACAAGTTGTCGAAGAAGGAATGGTGGAAGACGCGCGAAGCGCTCGATCGTCGGATGGAAAGTGTGCTTCAGAATATTGAGAACATATGGTTTGGAGGGTTCCGCGGTGTGTTCTCGCCACTGTCACGGGAGACTACCGCGTTAGCCCGGTTTGCGAGCACCTTCCAAAGTATCCTTGACAAGCATCTTCCTTCTCGGCAGAAGGGTGGCAAAGCCGACGGACCCCGGCTCACGCTACATCAGAATGTAGTAGACTTGTTCATTGGTCTTCGCGATCTCGAGGAGCAAGAAGAACCCGAAGACACACTGATGGATCTTCTCTACTTTGTCGTGGATATCCTACAATTCCAGGGCGAGCGCAATGCCTACGACGAGATTGACTTTGACATGATGGTCGTAGACACTCTTGATGCCCTGCGAGGCTACCACGATGCTGCACGCGATGAACTTGCAGCCCGGCCACCGAGACATACAATCCTCGTACTCGACAAAGCTCTCCACCTGTTCCCATGGGAGTCACTTCCTTGTCTCCAAGGATACCCTGTCTGTCGCGTCCCATCCCTCGAATGTCTCCGGGATCGCGTCCTCCAATTCCGCACAGCATCCTCCGGAGCCATCGTGGACCGCAAATCCGGCGCCTTCGTCCTCAACCCAACAGGCGACCTACGCACAACACAAACGACATTCGAACAAGACCTCTCCCGGTTCAAATCCTGGACTGCAGTCGTGCAGCGCGAACCAACCGAAGACGAATTCCGCGACGCACTGGAAAAGAAGGATCTATTCCTCTACTTTGGCCACGGCAGCGGCGCACAATACATTCGCGGCCGTACGGTCAAGCGACTCACGCAATGTGCTGTTACTTTCCTCATGGGATGTAGCAGTGGCACTTTGACCGAAGCTGGCGAGTATGAGCCCTACGGCACGCCGATGAATTATCTTCATGCGGGCAGCCCCGCGCTTGTGGCTACGCTGTGGGATGTCACGGATCGGGATATTGATCGGTTTACTACGACTGCCTTTGATGCGTGGGGTTTGGTTGAGAAGGATAAGAAGGACAAGACTCGACAGGAGGATGTTGGGCTTGACACGGCGATTGCACGGTCGAGGGGTGCGTGTGTATTGAAGTATCTGAATGGTGCCGCGCCTGTTGTTTATGGAGTTCCGGTATTTTTGGAGTGAATCTGGGGTGTTTCTCTTTCTTACTGTGTATATATACCTTGGCGTTTACCCCACTGTGGGCAGCAATCTGATTTGACTCTTATACATACTCAAGGGATATGAAGTTAATAGACCAATGTCTACCTGTGTTATGGCCTAAGATGCTGTTAATAGACCAAACAATGCCCAGCGTAATAGCTCTAAGCTTCAACATCAGATAATATCACAATCCTATACAAAATCCGAAATAGGAAGAATAGTCCTATCAAAGTGGGCCTTTTCCCCTCATGCGGGCCACCTCCCCATAAAACGTCAACGTCTCCCCCGTTCTCGGCCTGTTTTTTTCTCTCCTGCACATCCTCTCATACATCATGTCCGTCATCACAAACGCAACCATCGCCTCCTTCGGCGGCAAGCTCCTAAAGCTAAGCCATGCCGCCACAACCACCAAATGCGAGATGAAATTCAACCTCTTCTTGCCCCCGCAAGCCCAGACACAGAAAGTCCCCGTGCTCATCTACCTCTCCGGTCTGACCTGCACCGCCGATAACTGTTCCGAGAAGGGCTTTTTCCAGCACGGTGCTAGCAAGAAGGGAATTGCCGTGCTGTACCCTGATACCAGCCCACGTATGTGTCTATGTCTATTATGCGTCAATTTATCTTGCACATCAATTCACGCTATCCTGTCGAAAGTAAAGAAAAACATAATTAACTTACCTTTCTATTCAGGCGGCCTCAACATCCAAGGCGAGGATGACGCGTACGACTTCGGCTCCGGTGCCGGCTTCTACGTCGACGCCACTAAAGCCCCCTACAACGCCGGCTATAACATGTATAGCTATGTCACCGAAGAGCTGCCAAAGACTGTCTTTGCTGCATTCCCGCAGTTGGATGCCGGTCGTGTTAGTATCACCGGTCACAGTATGGGTGGACACGGTGCTCTCACTTTGGTAAGTTATAGAACATCTGTCATAATTCGGAAGTTTTCTATATGGAACTATAGCTAGAAGAAAATATACTTGTTGGGGCCTTGTCTAACCAATTCATCAGTTCCTCCGCAACCCGGGCAAGTACAAGTCCGTCTCTGCGTTCGCGCCGATCACGAACCCGACGAACTGTCCCTGGGGCCAGAAGGCGTTCAAGGGTTACTTCGGTGATGATCAGCAGGATAAGTGGAAGGAACACGATGCTACTGAGTTGATTAAGAAATGGAGTGGGGGTCCGCTGGATATTCTGGTTGACGTGGTGGGTTTCCTCCTTTGCTTTATTCTGTCCCTCCATTATATACCTCGTACAACATCTAATCCATATCCAGGGCACCGGCGACAACTTCTACAAACAAGGCCAACTCCTACCGGAGAACTTCGAAGCCGCAGCCCGTGACGCGGGCATCACCGGATTGAATATTCGCTACCAGCCGGACTATGATCACTCCTATTATACCATGGCTACCTTTGCGGATGACCATGTTGAGCATGCGGCCAAGTATCTCTTTGCATAGTGTGTGCTCTTCTCTTAACTTCTAATCTCAAAATTATGTTTTACTTGCATATATCTTTTGTAAACCGGATCTGATGGTTCTTTTTTTTTTGCTCAAGTGAGCGTCAGGTTGTTAGGTCCATGATCTAGATGGGGTTGGGATTTTGAGGGCAAAGCTGATGCTGGGGAAATGCTGCCTGTAAACTAGATTATCCTCCGTTTAGCACGGGACGCCAATCTATTCGGCAACTGGATATCGTCGCTAGTCCTGGGATTTATATCGCTTACTAAGAACTAAGATGTAGAGTTCCGTTCTAGTATATCTTAATAAATATAGATTCGGAGAAAGGCTAGTGGAGCTTATCCGATCGGGATATCTAGGAATAGAAATACTTTATGCAGGGTACAATTCTGGAGTCAACCACGAAGGCAAGGAGCCAAGAGGTATAATCATCATGCCAGCAGTATCAATATCAGGAGTGGCAACACTGCCCACCATTACTGTGGCAGCTAAAACCTGCAGCAGGGATTATTGGCAATCTAGCGAGCAGATCACCAGAGGCTTTGACGAAAGTGACACTCTCAGCAGGATTTGTGGTTGGTGACGACAGTCTTGGCAGACTCGGAGATGGGAACTGGAATGGGAATGGCATTGGAACAGAGTTTGTTGCAGATGTACTAGACGGCGTCGAAGATGGAGCAGAACTCGAAGAAATTGGAGAAGTTGTTGGAGCATAGGAGGGTACGGGACTGCAATAGAGCTCGAGCTGATAATTGACGTGCTAAATGACGAAGGGGTGCAATGAAGCTGGAGCGACTAGCATCCCATGTGCTTGATACAAGCGCCCAACACATACTACGTGTTGGTGCACCCCAAGATGCAAAGAGTCGGATCAAGTAATCTTAGGAACAAGGGCTGTCATGACCTGGCTATATAAAAACACAACCTTAGTATGTGTGAAATTAAAAACTTGCATATATATAAACTCTTAAACTTATCTTCTGTGGACGTTAGCTTTGTTACCGAGGATCGTGTACGGCTAGTTACTCGTGCTAGGATGTCTCTGTTAAGAATTGAGAAGGCTATGAAGGATAAGGGTGTAATATAAAGATTAATTAATGCAAGAGCTACGGAGTATCTAGGCGAGTGTCTAGCCAATCTTGCGCGCGCTGTCTCACATGAAGCACAGGGGTAGATAAATGCTTGAAAAGGATTCGAGCGTCATGCGCTAGAAATCCCTAGCCAATTTTGATGCGTCCATTACAATCAGCTAGATGCACCAATGGTTGCGTGTTTTAGATGTGTCCCCAGTGCATTCGACTCAGAACAGGGAGAGGCAAGTCCGTGCCATCGTAAAATTTCCACCGCGAGATGCGGTAGCATACGGTGAACAGGGATTCGCACCGAATGGCGGGGCGGCTTGGGAGATAGATCAGGACTATTAAAGTCACGTCTAGCCTTGGGAAGGTAAGGATAGAGATTAACCGGCAGTCTATTCTAGTACTCCTTAATAATTCAATTACACTTCTATATATACTCGAACTGATTATGGCAACTCTCTTCATTCCATCTACGTACTCCACTTCACACCCATTGAAATTGAAACTCGACACAAGACAGAAAAACAACCCTATTTCGGTTTTGTCTTGTGAAGTAGGCAAGGGAAAGAGGAAGATGAACCAGAAAACGCCGAGTGGTGGGCGGATACAAATGAACACCACAATGCGAATGCACCATGAGCGTAAGTAGATCATGGGGAAGCAAGAAGCAAGTTATATACTCGGAACTTTTGGAAGGGTAGATTCTTTTTGTTTCTGGTTTGCTCCCGAAAGTTTGATCCACTATTCTTGGGGGTTCAAGCTGGACAAGTATGGTATCGGGATCGGGCTTGGGATGAAGTAGATGGTATAGATGATGGCGAAGTCACAGGGCAACATGAGGAGAGACGTCACCTCGTCGCGTCAAAACGTAAATATGGAAAATGGATGGGGGGGAATCTAGAAAGCAGATAGAGAGGAGAAAAGGAAACTTCATGCGCTCAATCGTTGGATGAATGACTGTTCGAAGGTGCATGTTAGTTGCATGTTATGTAGATTGAAAACAGTAGCACTTACCGGGAAGAATTGCCGGAACCCTTTCACGTCCAACTGGCTCATTGCGGTCAGGAACTCTTCGATGAGATCGGCCCCCATGCCCATGCCGGGCAGTTCCTGGTTACGCAAGTATTCCACATACTCCATGCCTGTCTTGGAGTAGATGGTGCGTTGCAAAGCGCCGGCCTCGGCAAGAACCTGCTTGGCTTGTGCGTCTTTGGAGTTGAAGGATGGCGTCGTGGGGAGTGCCCAGCACAGAGGTGAGAACCGGGTGATCATGAATCCACCAAAGCCGGGGAGTGCGGCTTGGGTAGGTGCGGCGCCGCTAGCAGCGGCAGGGGCAATGTCAGGTCCGCCCCAACAGCTTGCCATACGGCCCAAGACGGAGAACGCCATCTTGGCGGTTGTGAAGTCCTCAATATCTTTGGCGAAATGTTCGATCGTGGTGATCACGGTTTCGAAGATAGACTGGTTCCTCTCGCTAATGATGACAGTGCCCAAATCATTGTTCAGCACAGCCAGCAAGAAGTTCAGATATTCGCGCTTCAACTCGGCAAGCTGAATCTCGTCATCGGTGCCGGTTGTTGGATCAGCAATACCAGAGAAGACTCGCTGCAAGAAAGGAGTCAGGAGAGTGTCGAGGATGCTGTAGATCTCACCCTTGAACCCAAAGATGACCTGATCGAGAAGGCGGAGGAACAGCGCCATCTCGTCGCGCGACGAAGTCTGGGTCAAGAGCCCATCAATCCATCGGGGGAGTTGGGGGAGAATCTGCGCGCCCAGAACACCAATTAGCCGCGAGAACGCAAAGCGAGCAGCAGTCCGGATATTGAACGAGAACTTGAGAGATTCAAGCGCAACCAGGGTCGCTTCAGCCACCTGGGCGAAAGCCACCGAGACCTCGGGAGCCGGGAGAGCAGCGGGCGAGCTGGTGCCCGGCTGCCAGTCTGAGTAACCACGGGCGAGGGTTCCGAGAGCCATAATATCGTGGTGAATCTGCAGCAACGCGCGTTCGTCCTTGGCCTTGGCGGCTTCGAGGTTACGCTCCATGTCGCTGAAGACAGGGTTCATCACCGACTGGGCGTAGAGAACCTGCTTGTCTGCACTGACACTCGGGGTGGAGGAAATGATTCCAACGGACTCGAAAAGGTACAGCTGGCTGTTGAACACGGCATCGGCGGAGCCCTCGTGGTCCTCGGAAGACATCTCATCACCGTCATCACCCTCCGAAGGCACCTCGGCCTGGATAACCAGCAAGTCACTCAATGCCTCTACAACAGTCTGTGCCACATTGCCAATTTGGCTACGCAGCTGTCTAGCTAGCCGCTGGAACAGATACCAAGAACGAGTCTTGACTTTTCGAACGGGGTGGTGCACAAGCTGGAGGAAGCTCTCCAGAACTCCGGGGATGAGATGAGAGTGGTGAGTGAAGAATGAACTATAACGAACACATATTTCCATGTACTGAAGTTGCGTCGCGGGGTGGGTGAATGATCGGATATCGGACTCTACCATTGCAAGCATCATCTCGATGAGACGGTTCGCAGCCATGCCAGTAGGGGCGCCCTTCATGTATAGACTGCCGCCCCTGACGGCCAGATCGCCAAACAAGAACATCTCGTGCAAAGCGAGATCTAGGTCACGCCAGTCGAGCTGTCCACCGGATTCCCGCAGTTTTTGGAAAGTGGTTCCCACCACCTCTGAAATTGCATCGATGTAAAGCTGCTCATCGGCAGAGGCAATGATTTGCTGCAAAACACCCAGTCTCTTGCGCAGATCTTGGAACTCTGCCTCATCTGTCTGCTCGTCCTCCTCGCCCCAGTTCGAGGTCTCGTCGTACCGCATTTTCGCAATAATCGCTTTCAAAATCGGAAGCAGGATGGACTTGTTTCGCTCCTCGAAGGACGGGTTCGCCTTGGCGAATTTCCGGATGTAGGTGAGCATGTCGCTGACGCAAGGAATGACGGTCGAGCAAACTTCGTCATATTCGTCGGAGAAGAAACGCAAAATGTGCGGCAGGAAGACCTGCAAAAGGTTCTCTGCCTGCTCCTTGACAGGACCGGCGTCATTATCCAATACTCGCACAATATCCACGACTGTGTTGTTAACCAGCTTGGCAACCGTCTCTGCCAAATCAGTATCGTACTTGAATGTGAATCGGCTCTCCCGTAGTGGGGGGCTGTTAGACAACTGCGTGATAATGGAGTCGAGGTTCAGGAAAGCGATCATCTCAATTTTGTCCGAAGGCTTCATTTTCTTGCCAATGATCTCGGTGAAGACATCCACGGCCGCATCGCGCACCCGCTGTTCTCCCTCCCGCAGCTCCTGTTTCTCGGCCCGTCCAAGCTGCTGGAAGAGCAGGTCCAGCATGGTCTGGTTCACGACAAGACCAATATCAATCCAGCTGACCCAGCTACCAACAGCCTTCAAGCACATCTCGACAATCATATCATCACCTTCCCGCCACACTGCCAAAATCTCCTGCCAGGAGTTGGCAATTTTCTGCATGTCCCTCTCACGGATCAGGTCCTTCAACGCATTCGCCTTGTCCTGTTCCCCGCGAGATCTGGAAACCAGCACATCGCCAATCTCCTCGTGAATCGAGCTCAGCACACGCAGGTAAAAGATAACTCCAATTTGGCTATCCCGGCCGGTGGACTTGTAGGTCAGGTTCAGTAGATCGTCGATGCAGGACTCCCAGCCGTTCGCGTAGAGGGTGGAGAAGAGGAAAGTAACGGTCTGTGCAATTTTGTTCTGGATATAAGGAGCGTCGGGGGTGGCAGTGGCCTCCGGTCCGTAGGCCTGGCGGATGTAGGCTAGCACGCTATCTCGAACGGCGCCGATCGAGGCCTGATCGATCAAGCCGACCTGGGCGGCGCTATTGACAATCTCCAGACTGACATGCCGTACGACTTCGGGCCGCTGTGGGGTTTGAGTGAAGAGAGAAAGGCAGACCTGCCATCCGGAGGGGTCGGAGCGGAGTTGGTTGAGGTATTCGTAGGCTTGCGATTTTAGGGCTGTGTCGGAGGATGGATTCCAGGCGATCTCAATGGCATTTGCTACCTGGGATGTGTCAATCATCTTGTGTGCTGAGCTGAGGAACGTTCAAAGTTTCGGAGGGGTTGAAACGGCGGGGGAGGGGCCCTGTTTGGGGTGGAATTTTTTTTTGTACTGGAGGGTGAATATAATTGGGAGACTCACCTGTTCTTCCATCTTCCAGTCTCCCTTTTATGTGTGGGAAGGAGAGAGGGAAATGAAATGTCGGGGAGGTGTTGTGTTGTCAAAATTGTTTTTTGGTGGAGATATGACCTGCGGGCATTTCAACTGGATATCGTAATCGATCCCGTGCCAGTTTCCGCCTTCGCTTGCCAAGAGAGTGTCAAGTCTACAAGATTTATAGCGTCTCAGAGGGATATGAAAGAGATCTGAAAATGTGATGTTCTTTGTGTTTTCCCAAATAGGACAAGGGGCTTCCACACAGTTGTTTTTGGACCCGAAGCTTTATTTGAACGTCATATATGTACTAGACTTGCTATACTCATTGCTAACTATGTAAGGCTTCAAACTAGCTCAATGCCAAAATTGTTCTAATCTTTATTTTTAGGTCTATATTACTTTCAGCTTCAATGTCCTTTGGCCTTGTCAGCCTCTTGCTGCAAAACCTGCAGTTCCATCTTCTCAAAGCCCTCGACGGCTTGACCATACTGTTCAAACACCCCCTTTTGATAACCGTCCGCAATTTTCTCAATGAACTCGGCCTCGTTCCACCGCTGACCGATCAGGTTCTCAAAGGTTTGACCGGGCTGTCGCTCGATGCCCCAAACGGCCTTGTATGCGGCACCCAGGGCACAGGCATTGTCGCCAACATCGAGCGAATATACACCTTCAACACCACCAAGGACCTCGCCAGCAATCTTAGCAATTGCTTTGTTCTTAGATCCTCCGCCAACGAGATAAACTCGGCGTGGCTGGGAGGGAAGTCCATTGCCAGGGCTCTGGGTAAGGTCTCGAGACCGCAGACGCAGTGAAAGCAACTGGCTCTCGACGATGGCGCGGGCTTCATCCTGCGGCGAATTCCATCCATCGGTCGTCTCTTGGAGACTTCCAGTGTTGGCATCGTATGTAAAGCGCCATTGACCCTTGCTGATGTTTGGTACGATCTCGTGGCGCGGGAAGAACAGACCCATCTTCATCGGGCTCTTTGGGTCCTGCTGGCCCAATGGGGCAGTCTGCAGCGCAACCTTGTCAAAGTTGGCCCAGGGGTGGGCAGGGGTATCCTTCAAACTTTCATTGATCGCGTCTCGGACGTACTCACGGGCCAGACCGCCGTTCTTGTAGCACAGCATGAACATGTACAAGCCGGGGGTAGTAGGGTGGTTGAAGAAGTGCGTGGCTGGGTCGGGTTTGTAGTTGGGGGTAGACATGAGGAAGGTAGTAGAGGTGCCGAGTGAAACCATTGCATCTGATGGCAGCAATGGCAGCGCAAGAATGGTCGCCGGGTTATCGCCAGTTGCTGGAATAACCGTACAATCGGGACTGAAGCCGAAACGCTGTACGAAATATGCATGAACGGAGCCTAGGTGTAGGCCTCCATCTTCCGGTACCTCGCCCAGCTTCTGCTTGAGGTCCTCAACTCCAAACTCACCCGAGCAGAGCTGAATCAGGCGCTCATCGTACGCCCCTTTCTTGATGTTCCACAAATTCATCCCGCACACGTCGGAGATGTCAAATGGGGCTACATGGCCAAGGAAAAGCGATGCTAGGAAAGATGACACCAATGAGATTCTCGAGGTCTTCTTATAAATCTCAGGGTGTTTCCTTGTGAACCGGAGGATTTGAGGACCTGTGAATCTCTAATGATAGTGTCAGCAGGCTTGCCCCGCATATACTTAGATTTTGGCTTCTTACATGGTGTGCTTTGCTTCCGGTGGCCTGTGCCAAATCTTCGGGCTTGCCAAGAGCTGCATCGAACTCGTCACATTCTTTCTGAGTGCTCGAGTCTTGCCAATTGGGACTGTATGGGTGGGAGAAAGCGCCTTCGAGCTGTGCCTCGAGGGACTGGGTAGAATCTAGATTGCGGAGAAGTGACTCCGCATTCTGCCCCCAGTATACACTTCCGTGCTGTTGTCCCGCACCGCTAATTCCTCTTACGCGGCTGAAATCGAGACCCTGCTTGCGCAGGCTTTCTAGCACACCGTCCAATGCTTGCAGCCACAAAGCGACCGGGGCAAACACTTCATGTTCGGCTTCATTATTCAAAACGCCTTTTTTGATCGGGAACCCATGCGAGTCGGCATCGAAGTCGAATTTGGCAACATGAACCACTTTAAGATCGGAGTTGACAACTAATCCCTTCAATTGTTGTGTCGAGAGATCGAAACCAATGTAGAGGGGGCTATCGGACGCCATGGTGGAAGATATACAATTCCACGGGGACAATAGAGTAAATAGAGAGAAGGATAAAGTGGGACAGCTTTAGGCAAAATTATTTAAAGGGAATCCGGGAAAAGAGTGTAGAAGTGCAAGCGGCAAGATTCCCCCGCGGAACCGATGATGTAAATAGACTATAACCGGTCTCGTATAATGGACGCATTTTATATAAAAAAGTGGAAAGTAGAGACCGACAACCAATTAGGATAAGCTTATGATTTGCCCAGGAATGTCAAGTCAAACCCGAGAAAGTTTTTGGGCCGGGTAAATAGCTTTTTTTAGTAGCTCTGCTAAATTCTCGGTAGAATAGCCCCCCCCCCCCACTATCTACTATCTTGTATGATCTCTTTATATTCAATCTATACACATAGATATCATTGCAGAAATCTATCATTGTCGCTTCCGATCTTGGAGTGTCTCTGGGTCTCCACTAATATCCTGTGCAACGAACTCATCCGAGAACGTGAGGTCCTGAGCTTCGGCCGGAATGAAGCGCACCTTGATTCGCTTCACACCACGAACTCCAGATCCAACAGCCGTGCGAACGGCCTCTTCGATGTTTCGCGAGCGACTAATAGCCCAGGCTCCCGGCACAGCCAACTCAATATCCATGAGGTAGTTTTGACCGGACTTCATGCCTTGCACATCACGAACAATCACTTCGTGGCCATCCTCAAGATCTTCCAAGGCCTTGGAGGCAGCATCCTCCACAGAGTGTCGGATTTCCTCGTCCACCGTAGTATCCGCCAATTCCAAAAGAGAGGTACGGGTATTAGCCCAACCGGCTTTGATGACCATCAAGGAGATCAGAACTCCACCAACTGGATCCAGCCAGGTGGCGTCTTGGAAGACATAGCTTCCTCCAATTGTGAAAAGGGCGACGATGCTCGTCAGGGAATCGATCCGGTGATGAACGGCGTTGGATGCGAGGACAGACGACTTGCGCTCTTCGGCAACCTTCATAGCTGAAAATAAAGTTAGCCACCTGATAAAAAGATAAATCCCCAGATTCCCCTGTATGTTTTGTACTTACTGGCATGGTAAAGCCACTCCTTAACCACAATCGAGCCTGCTGCAATCCACGCCGCGTGGATACTAGGACCAATTGGCCCATGACTATGCGAATGACCATGTCCCAAAATCCCAGAGTGAGCTACTGTTTCAGCCACGTCGGGGTAGAACTGAGCTAGCAGGGCCTGTCCCGCGTTGAGACCCATAAACACTCCTCCACAGAGCAGAAGCCCACTCACTCCCAGCGCACCGATGCTCTCGATTTTGCCATAGCCATTGGGGAATCGTTCGCTCGGGGGTTTCAGGGACCAGGCGACTGTTCCCAGAGTCAAAAAGTCGGAGACGAGATCGGTGAGCGCGTGGTAAGCGTCGGCGATGAGAGCTTGAGAGTGAAAGACATAACCGCCAATGAACTTTCCAATTGCCATGCACAGATTAGCGACGAGACCAATCCTTGTGATCCGAACACCAGCATCGCGTTTGTTTGTGGAGGTCAGGTAGGTATTGTCGTGGTGGTGGTGATGACCGTGGCCGTGGCTATGGCCATGGTCTCTAGTTTGTGTCATAGCGAAAGATGTTGCCGGACGTGGGATGGAACGAGGTCTAGAGTGAAAAAGAAAGGATGAAGAGTCTTTTAAAAAAGGAGCGGATGTAAGTATACGCCGCTGAGCAGTAAGAGATCTGAAACTAGAGATCCTTAAGTGGAGAGGACGAAGCCTGCATAGGGGCTGCGTCAGCGGCATCACGTCGAAGGCACGCGAGCAAAATAAAACGATTGGACAGAGTGTTCTTTTCTTTGTTAAAGACAGGGATTTTTTTCTTAGTTACAATAAAGCGATGCAAGTGGGATGTTTCGATCAGGTCATCCGGCAATTCCCTTAATTTTCCGTTTCCAATCTGAGCGCTTGCATTTCTCATCATCTTCTCTCCATGACTCTTATTGATCCCTTTTGATTCGGACGACTCCCCGGAGCCTATCAAAATCTTTCTTTATCAGCCTTTCATATTATTCCGCTAGTGAATCCTTGACGAATCTTAAATCTTGCATACCCTCTTACACACCATCCGCCAAGCTTCCAACTACGCAATCGTTGGAGAACCTCCGCTCTTTCGCCAAGACAATGATGTTGCGTCTTCAATGACGACGCCTGCTATTCGGATTCCCTTCACGGGACCATTACCGCCTGCTATCATAATCCCTCGAACTGCAGCAACGCTTGCAGGGGCAATTGACGCTATTAGCACTTTCTTGACGGCGCCACCGTCCTCAAATCTCCGGGGCATCGATGTGGGGAGACATTCCCAGACGGTACTACTGACTGGCGCAGGTATCTCCGTCGCGTCTGGTCTGTCGGACTATCGAGGCGACCAGGGTACCTACCGACTAAACAAATCCTATCGTCCTATTTACTACCACGAGTTCGCCGCCCACCATGAGTCGCGCAAGCGGTATTGGGCGCGCAGTTTCATCGGATGGCCCGGGCTTTTGAAAGCAAAGCCGAACTTGACTCATTGGGCAATCAAAGATCTTGGTGATAAAGGGTACATCAGTTCCGTGGTGACACAAAATGTCGACTCGTTCCATTCCCTCGCGCATCCGGGCCTGCCTACCCTCGAACTACATGGATATCTGCGATCTGTCGTATGTACTAGCTGTCGAACCCAACTTCCCCGCGCTGACTTCCAAGCGTCGCTGGAGAAACTCAATCCAGCTTGGGCGGAGTTTTTGGCTCGTATGATTGCAGAGGGTGTGCTTGATACGGATAATCAGGAGGAGCAACGGCAGAAAGGCTTGAAGCTCAACCCGGATGGTGACGTTGATCTCGCTGAAGCGCCATATTCTACTTTCCGTTACCCCTCCTGCCCGACCTGCTTGGAGAATCCTCCTACGCTCAGCGATGGCACGAAGGCGACTGTAGAGGTCGAGCGCGATGGCGCATTATCGGCGACTTCCAATGCGGGCATTTTGAAACCAGCGGTGATCATGTTTGGAGAAAATATCGATCCACTGGTGAAGACAGCGGCTGAAGAGGCGATTGATGATGCTGGGCGGCTACTCATCTTGGGTAGCAGCCTGGCGACTTTCTCGGCGTGGCGCCTAGTGGAACGAGCACACAAACGAGGCATGCCTATTGGTATTGTCAATGTTGGTGGCGTGAGGAATGAAGCCCTACTATTTGGAAATATTGACCATGAACCCACAGCTCATGTCCGGTGTAGCCATCCAGCCCAGTCAATCCTCCCGACCGTTGTATCCCAACTGCCAGTCAATCGATAGATTTTAGAAAATAATATAAAATATATTGAAATCAATATCATTGTAAAATAACACAAGACTAGTAGCAAAAATTAACTATAAATATAAAACATAGAGAGAATAAGCGCCTGAGGCAAAAAGAAAAAGGCCAGTCGATAAGTCCCGGGCCGCTCAACGCGGGGCTCCTCCCTCACGTCTCAGCATGGAGCACTTTAGGGATCCTCACCCTTTAAAGATCGCCTCCAATCTGGTTTCTCCTGGTCACTTTCTCTTTTCTAAGCCCAAACCATCGGGGCCACCGGCTTCCAAAACTACACAGAAAATGGACAAATCTCAGCAACCCAGTTCCTTCCAGCAGCTAGAAAAGGCATGTCAATCTACTTATGTCTTGGATCTTCGCTAACTGTCTTATTTCTAGCTCGGCGAAGGCACTTATGCTACCGTACGTCTCGATCTCTCTCCGTTTTACCTCCCCGGTCCTAACCTGGTCGCCACTCTCCCCCATTCACCGCTGATGCAGAATACAGGTCTTTAAAGGGCGCAACCGCCAAACCGGTGAAATGGTGGCGCTGAAGGAAATTCACTTGGATTCAGAGGAGGGAACCCCATCGACTGCAATCCGTGAGATCTCGCTCATGAAGGAGCTGAAGCATGAGAGTATTGTTTCGCTTTACGATGTCATTCACACGGAAAACAAACTTATGCTTGTTTTTGAGTTCATGGATAGAGATTTGAAGAGATATATGGACACTCGCGGCGATCGTGGACAGCTGGATCCTGCCACGGTCAAATCCTTCATGCACCAGCTACTCAAGGGTATCGCCTTCTGCCATGACAACCGAGTCCTCCACCGCGATCTCAAGCCACAGAACCTCCTGATCAACAAGAAGGGCCAGCTCAAGCTGGGTGACTTTGGACTGGCTCGCGCATTCGGCATCCCCGTCAATACCTTCTCCAACGAAGTCGTCACTCTGTGGTACCGCGCACCGGACGTCCTCCTCGGGAGTCGCACCTACAACACCAGCATTGATATCTGGTCCGCTGGCTGCATCATGGCAGAGATGTACACGGGCCGTCCGCTTTTCCCTGGCACAACTAACGAGGATCAATTGATCAAGATCTTCCGTCTGATGGGCACGCCGTCTGAACGTACATGGCCCGGTATCTCTCAGCTGCCAGAATACAAGTCCGACTTCCAAATCTACGCCACGCAGGATCTGTCACTGATTATCCCGCAAATGGATGCTATCGGCATGGATTTGTTGAACCGCATGCTCCAACTCCGTCCGGAGATGCGCATCAGCGCCACTGAGGCCCTGCAGCACCCGTGGTTCCATGATCTGCCTCAGATCCAGGCTAAATTGCAGCAACAACACCAGCAGCAGCAGATGGCCGGATATGGAGGCATGATCCCCCCGCAGTCCGCGTATTAGCGGTCTAGACTGCGCATGACGAGATGACGAGCTCAGTTAGACAATTGGACATGGGAGAATTCGGCGTTATACCCGATAATGGATTTTTTTTTTTTTTTGCATCTTCTTTTTTTCAACTTGATATTGCGGATTTTGGGCTAGTTTTTCTTTTTTTTAAAAAAAAAAGATGAAGAGTATCTGACCTTCCTGGGGATGGATCGACTTCGGAACAACATTCTGTTGTCTTGATGCTCTGGAGCAGCGCTCCAGATGTTATCAACATTCTGCCTGTCGCTTTTCAAATAGCTATTCCTCGAGAAATGAATTCTGCCATCCACCCCAAGCTATATTTATTAGCACAAAGAGCGAGACATGTGCAACAAGCGCTTGGGCCTAGTTCAAATGTCTCTGTTGGGACTGCAATCCTCGGGGATATCTCGGCTTGTTACTGTAACTGGTTCTTTATACACCGGCCAAGAATTTTCGGAACGAACAAGCTCATAGCTGCTGCACTGCGCTTTGTTATTAAGTGCCCGGCTGTAGGTACCTAGAGGAACCCTTTCGAGCAGGCATCAACTTCGTTTGAACGTCTTGATGCTTGTTCGGAATAATCTTTCAAACATGCAGTCACCCGTATTTCAATCTGGTCTTTTGTGCAGAGTACTAATGAGCTGTGAAAACATCGGGGGGAAACAAGTTGCTAATGTCACACGGGCGAACTGATTTTATGATCTCACAAGGCCCTTAAATTCTTGTTATCGTTGTACTCTTGGCATATTCAGGTTACTTCAAGAATAGACTCTAACAGGGGACAAAGACTGCCTAAGGAATGGCTCTGCTCATTGGTGCAATCCAAGGGCTATGCATTCCGAGGCTTTTCTATGCAGACCATTACTGGTCCCTTATCCAATCCCTTGCCTATTACCAATGCAAACCTCAGCAGATTGTACGTTGTGGTAGCACCCACGTTGGAATCGTTCGCATGTCTTTCCCTGGAAGTACCGGCCTGAGCCATGGTGCTTGAGAGGGAATAATTTAAAAGATATCCTCCTTGGTTCTTACTCATATTCTTGGCAGTTTCTTGAGCCTAATCCTGTTACGACTGTGCTCTTTGTTATATGGCCGGTCATCAGGTTAGCATCTTCCTGGCTATAAGCCGATGAGAATAACAGCAATGTGCTGATCGGGTTAGCCTTAGCTTATTTGTCATTTGGGGTTTGTTCCTTTGTTGCCCATTACGGATAATAAGCAGGTGATATCGTGCTTCGGTATAACTCGAAAGTCCCCCTGGGTAGATCTACAATCATCTGCATATTCACAAGCAATCTTGGCTTTGAACCACGAGGATTTTCCCGGTTCATATCGGCCGTTGGATATAACCTTTAGGCGCTGGATGCCCTTCTCCTCGCGGTGACTAGGTGGATCATGATACCATGACGCTGTCAGAACGACAAATATTGGCCATTTCGGCCACAGAGCGGGTTTGCTCGATTATCTCACTCGTTGGCACTTTTGTTATAGTCGCTACTTTTATCTGGTCCCCCACGTTCCGTAAACCCATCAACCGCTTGGTATTCTATGCATCATGGGGTAACATGATGGCTAATATAGCCACCATCATATCGGCAGACGGGATTCATTCTGGGGTTGATAGTTCCCTGTGCCAGTTTCAGGGGTTTTTGATTCAATGGTTCGTGTTATATCGGTAACTAATCACCCTTAACAGACGACCACTAATAGGCAAGGATAGGTTCATGCCCGCCGATGCACTATGGACATTTGCAATGGCATGCAATGTGTACCTAACATTCTTCCACAAATACAACTCCGAGCAACTACGCCGGCTGGAATGGAAATATGTCCTCTGCTGTTACGGTGTTCCATTTGTCCCAGCTTTCGCATACTTCTTCATCCAGACCCAAGCCCGAGGCCGGATATATGGCTCCGCCATAGTAAGCAGAACCAAACGGCCTTCCTTATACCAGCCTCTGCTAACCCATTCACTCTCAACAGCTCTGGTGCTGGATTTCTGCACAGTGGGGCTTCCTCCGCATCGCCACTTTCTACGGACCAGTCTGGCTCATTATCTCATTGACCTTCGCCATCTACCTACGAGCAGGAACGGTGATTTACCAGAAACGGCGCCAGCTTCGAAACCTCGGCGGCATCGACTCAGATCTTGCTCCAGAATCTCCTTTTGCTATGTTGACCGGCATTCAAGTTACAAGGGAGATTGCTTGCTCGACACCAGAACGCCGGTCTTTGTCAGAAGGTAACGCACGCGGGTTGCCGTGTGCTGCGTTCAGAGCATACTCGGTCACGATCGAGGGCGGGAGTACCCCCAGCGCGGTTCAGGGTTCCAGCTCAAAAATTGATCCAAGTCCTCTTCAACAGGAGAATTCTGGCAAGATTGCGCGGCCAGAGGGACAGGATTCACAGCGGAGGTCGACGTCTACGGAAGCTATTTCGGCTACTTGGGCGTATACGAAATACGCTATGTTGTTTTTCATTGCATTGCTTGTTACATGGGTAGGTCTGGTCAAAGTTCATTACAGTCTGCAAACGGGTGTCGGTTCTTTTCGTGTGTTGATTGTTCGACATTGCAGGTCCCCTCGACGATAAACAGAGTCTATTCATTGGCTCGTCCTAATGACTTTAATTTCAGTCTCAACTATGCTTCTAGCTTTGTTCTCCCACTCCAGGGCTTTTGGAACTGCCTTATCTACGTCTCTATATCATGGCCCGCATTCAAATTACTTTGGTCTGACCTCCATAGTCGCGTATGCTCGTGGCGCATACCCCGTTCGGTGACAAATATACAATCCTTTCATCTACGGAAAATCTCTCAGACATCGAGTCCTGCTCTTTTGGTAAAAGCCGAGAATGAGGAGAACAGACGCCGGAGTTGGCTGGGCTTAGATCCGTCAAGTTAGGGCTGGGAGTTGGTTGATAGCCAAATACCTCATTTCCATTGCAATATACCATCTGCACTACTTCATGTAATCTATATACCCCTATTAGCACAATCTAGAATTTAACAGAGTATAAAAATCAAAAACATTCAAATATCAATGTAATGTATGACTCCAGCAATTCGATCTATAGAAACACGTGACCGGCGCGTCGCGTTGAAGTCCATCCAACACCCCAGATCCAAATCCCCAAAGAACCACAAACAGTCTCCTACACACCACTCTCGCCATTCCTGCATGCTCTTCATTGCCTCCCACTCTCTGACTTTATCCTGACAACAGCGACATCCACCATGGCCGAATCAAATTCCCGCCAACCGCCCGCGTCGCCGTCCCCTCCCCCGCCAGCTCCAATCTCCCAACCCCCGGGCCCACGCGCCTCACGTCTAAACCAAGTTTTCGAGCAGGCTCTGGCACGCACGCTCCGCGCAAACTCATATGCGAATTTTGCAGGCTGTTTCCCGACACCTGCGCGCCACGTTCCTGCCAGCTTGGAGGGTGTCTGGCGGCAGCTGAACGCGAAACTGGAAGCGAATGCCAAAGCCGAATTTGATGATATTGTTGCAGAAAGAGATGCGGTGCGGCATTTGAATGAGCTTGATCGACTGGTTGGGGATGCGAGGGTTAGGAGGGATCAGGAGGGGGAGAATGCCGAGGGACAAGAGAGAACAGTGTATGTTGAATATGGATTGGGCCAATTATTCGGACTATATTTGCTTTTGTCTTTGGTTCTGATTTCTAACTTTGTTTACTGTATAGTGCGCATACCCTTGGTGCCGAAGATCTGTACAAAGCACACCTTACGCCCTATCTGCAAGAAGCGCAGTCAACCCTCAACACCAGACTCGAGTCTACTCATGCGGAAAACGCGGAGCTTGCGCAGACTGTGCAGGCGCAAAGGCTAGAAATTGAGCGGCTATTGTCGCATCTTGGATTGGTTGTTTCCGATATTGAGGGTGCTGCTACGGCGGCCACGCAATTCAGCAGACAACATCACATTCGCCAGGACGCGATTCAGATGAACGAGGAGGCAAACGCCCGTCCGGGTCTGTGAGAGCGTTGCGGGAATTGTTTCTCTATCCGATTCATGATGAAATCAGAGCACTCAATTCCCTGCCGTCAACCAATCCGTCTTCCACCATATCCTGCGCCACGACTATCACCTGTTGGAGATCCGTTGATTTGAGCTGCTCGAGCTTCGTGTTCTGGCCTTCGATCGCTGCGGCAATCGCCTCCTTGCAAGTTCCATCGCGTTCTTCCTCGGCCGCTCCATCGCGGCGGGCTAGAGCTGTTGCTCCGCGGTAGTACGTCTGAGCGTTGCGCAGGAGCATGGCTCCGTTCTGCTTCGCCATGGCGTGGTTCCAGGGCGCTCGTCCAAGACGCCATCTGTGCATCTCCGTGTCTCCGCGACCAAGGTGGATCTTGGGCAGGTTTTCGGCATCCGGGAGCTTGGTAGCAGCTGTCAATGCGTCCAGGGCGGTTGATAGCGAGTTCCAACGCAATGCTACCACATCTTCAAACGCCTCGTCGTCCTCCGATGGGGGAAGGTCTGAAAGCGCCTGGTTCAACGAGGTGAGCGCATCTGCTTTACCACACAGTCCTTCAGGATCTGCAGATACATCCAGTTCAGGACCAAAAACCTGTCCAACCTCCTGCTGGTAGGTTTGGATGTCGGTATGTCCGCCTCGGTAGAGCAAATCGTCCAAGGCACAGATGAACTTGGCTCGCGCCAAGGCCGCCTCATACTGTCTGTCCGAGCCTTCGGCATACGCAGGCAGTCGCGAATGCACTAGCTCCGACGAGTACTCCTGCACCCAACCAACGCCGCCCACGCCGGGGTTAGAAGTCAACAAGTTGCACAGAGTCGTCAAAGTCTCCAGCTGTGCCACCGCCGTGTCCACCAGCGTATTCTTCGTGACGGGCTCCACAATCATCGCCCACTGTTCTTGCTCCTCACCTGCGGGCTCGGCTTGGGACTGCCCCGCGGCTGGTGGTACAGTCTCCGGCTCGGGTGGTACACCCCCAGATTCCATCAGTTCGATCTCCTCTTGCATTTCCGTGTACTTCATCTCCTGTACCATCAAACACCGCTGGAACAGCTCAATCGCCTCTTGCAGGTATGTCCCCGCCTGCATCTGCTCCTCTTCACCGGGGTGCTTCAGGTTGGATATCAACTCCGCTAGACTGGTCAGTACCTGGCCCGAATTGAACAACACGTCAGCATTGTCTTGTTCCAGAGACAGCGCATCCCGGTGTGACTGCAGCGCAACCTGTAAAAGCTCCCCCTGTGGCGCTGGCAACTGGGCCGCTAGTTTGGGGTGCTGGGTGATTTCATATTGGACTCGTGCTCTGGGTGGTGTGTTAATAAAGGTAAACTCAATACCTCTCAATCATGGATGGAATTGAAAAACGTGAAAACAAGACTTGTTTCGATATGCCGATTATACATACTTGTTGTAAGCTAGATCAAATGTGCCAGGATGTTTTTGTAGTCCTTCGTCATAGTTGGTGATGGCCCGCATAAAAAAGCGCATGGACTTGGCCGCGTCTCCGGCCCGCCATTTCTCGCCGGCTTCTTCTAGCTCGACGCCAGCTGGAAAGGTAGTTGGTATTTTGACTGATATTATTGGATTATTAAGGTTCAAATACACACCTGCAAGAAAATCATCTGCAGTCACAGGCACCTATATCAAAATGTATGAGATCATGATCGAGCTGTCTGGGGGGTTATATTGCTACCGCATACCTGTTTTGAGGCTGCCTTCTTCTTTGTCTTTGACTCCCGTAGGAAGGATTTCGGCTTCGGCATATTTGCGGGAAAACTGTTGATTGAATGAGGATCGACAGAGATGGGAGTGCTTGAAATTGAAGTAAATCCGGCAGAATCTGCGCGGTGTGAGAGTATAACTCTTTTTACCTCGACTACATGTAACATAATGATAGTTATTTTTCGACTTTGAGGTTTAATACTCGTTACTATAGTAATGTAAGACTTCTTTGAACTATAAAATGTGCGACTGAAATATTTTCAAAGCAGCCTGATCCTTTAGATCTGCATGAATGCCAAGACTGGCAGTTGGTGTACAACATACAGAGTACGGAGTACGGAGTAAGCTGCTCGGGTTTTGTTTCATGTTTTGAAGGTAATATTGGTATGTGTTGCAAAAGGGGGTTCTGTGTTGCCGGCTCCGTATCTGCGTAAAAATGATACATATAGAGACCGAGGTATGTACGGTCCCTTGCTGCTATCTCGGTAGTACCTACAGTACCTACAGTGGTATACATAAATGGAAAAGCTAGCCAGGTTTTATTCTCACGGAATAGAATATAGAACGAATATAATAGAGTCACCAAAATGTTGTACCTCATGGTACCTCCCCTATCCAACGAAAGTACCCGAGATGATCTCGCGTGGCGAACAGCACGTGGCAAAGATATCCCCGGCAAAGGTTTCTTGACATCAGAAGAACAGCGAATTTAAATCATTGAGCAGTTATGATTTGTGTATATAATCATACCATACATATACATATCCACCTTGCAGTATCTCCTAACATACGATTACGTCGATCTTTCAAAAAAAAAAACTTCCACCCCTTTCCCACACGCCTTTCCCCACCAACTTGACCCACCCCGTTTCAACTTCTCCTTTCTGTGACTCTATTTCTACTTCTGCACAGCATTGGTACCTTTGCGATCTCGACATATCCCTCTACCGGACTGGGTATTTATCCCTTGGTTCAAGATCGCCAGGCACTAGGCCTCAGTAACACCCGCTAATAGGTCAATTCTGCAGGCTGCATTCCATTTAAGGCCTTTTTTTATACCTACAATTTGAAACCGAGCCCCTCTTTCGGCGCAGATTCTCCTTATAACAACCATATCACCTCCCAAAAATGGCTCGCCAACCTTCTCTCGACTCTGAACGTCCCATCATGGCTCAATCGGTAGGACCTCCTCCCTTTTCCTCTCCACCCACTCTGCCCATAGGCCCTTTACATTCACTTTAGTACCGCGCAAGTCTAACCTGCTGCAGAACCGAAACTCAAAGCGATTCTCCACTGTTAGTGGAAGTGCCTCGCTGGCTCCCTCCGATCGCACAAACGGCACTCTACCTAGCGGCGACCCCAGAATCGCCGACATCTTCCAACTCCACGATGGCTTCGAGCGTCTCGAAAACAAGCCTCTCAACAAGCAGCGATTCGTCCCTACAGAGGAGAAGTCGAACAACCTAAACAAACTTGCTCTTGGGGCTAAGGTCGAGCGCGCTCTCGGCCGGAGGATGACCAGCCAAGACGCTGTCATGCGCAAGCCTCTCTCGGAGAAGACTGAGGCGCGTACTGACTCGCCCTGATTGTGACGATACATCTAGGAGACTGCCGTGAGCTTTGTTCACTGGCTGACCGTCTCTGGTCGTTCGCATGGTTCTTGTTTCTTGTTTCTTGTTCCTTATTTTTGCCTCTTCCGTCCCAACATTCGAGCCTCTATTGACACGGCTCTTATGATTGTCTTTTTTTTTCACAGTCACCGTTTCATGTCCTATCATACCCCTCTTTCTTTTTTTCGGATCAGTTTGTGGCGTTTTGACTTGAGATGCGCATTATTTCGTTGAGTATGAACTTTCGGATCTGGTATTTTCTTTTCTCTTTACCTCGTGTATTTTGAATTATCATGAAATCTTCCACTTCATCTGTATTCTTATAGAATTCTCTAATATATCGTATACTATGAATTCTGCCGGGCGGTGTCCATCCGCCAAGACCACGCGAAACCCGCACGGAGTCAAAGAGAAGGAAGTTCTTTTCTTCGAAGGCGAATTCCCACAGCTTCATTTCATCTCTTTTTTTTTTGTTTCCCATTTTCTACACTATTCTCCCCCCACGCCTCTGTCCGTCTTACAGGACCCACATTTTCTCGATCTTCTCATCTTTGCCTCTCCCAACCCTCCTCCCTTTTCGCGCCACCGTAAGAACTCTTTCCTCACTTCAACTATACTTCCGCTTTTCCGCAATCTCAAAGCGCCTTCTTTCTATTCTTTTGCTTTTTATCTTCAATTGATTGCATTAGTGCTTGGTCTATTTCGCATCGTGAGTTCCGATCTTCCTTGTCCAGTTCGACATGATAGAGATCTCGAAAACTAATGACCATCCAGTGAAGCGAGGAAAACACGAAGAATCTCATTTTTAGACCGTTCATCGCTTGCTTCTTAAAAAAAGAAAAGCCTTTCGGCCCTTATAGTCTCGGCCACCATTTTCGCCGCGTTCGGTTACTCCCAATCTCATTTTCCACCCGAAATCGAAGATAAAACCCCTCAATCCTACACCATGGCCGACATGACTCAAGTTCCCATCAATGGAAACTACCCTGCCCAGCACGGTTACCCCGAATCCTACAACCACGCATCTGTCACTATGAATACTGCTGCTAGCTTCCAGCCTGCGCAGTCCTCCACCCCAACTACCGTTACTCCCACCGACCAGCAGAAGAATGAGATCTCCAAGGATGAGGTCGGCTGGTATTTCGTTGAGCAGTACTATACCACCATGAGCCGCAACCCCGACAAGCTTCACCTGTTCTACTCTCGTCGGTCTCAGCTGGTCTTCGGCACTGAGGCCGAATCGGTTCCCGTCACCGTTGGTACTAAGGTAAGAGTTTGATTTGATCCTCTCAATTGTAAATGTTGTCTAACCAAATACCTCCACTTTCATAGGCCATCAACGAGAAGCTTAACTCGTTGAAGTTCCAGGAGTGCAAGGTGCGCGTCCTGAATGTCGATTCTCAGGCCTCTTTCGACAACATCCTGGTCTCAGTCATTGGTGAGATCTCCAACAACTCCGAGCCGTCCCGCAAGTTCGTGCAGACTTTCGTCCTCGCCGAGCAGCCCAACGGCTACTATGTTCTTAACGATATTTTCCGATACATGGCCGAAGAGCCAGAGGAAGAGGTTCCCGAGCAGTCCACCCCGGCTGCGCCTGTTGCCGAAGCCCCCGAGGCCGTTGCCGAGGCTCCCGCTGAGGAGGCCCAGGTGGCTGAGGAAGTCGCTGTCCCTAATGTCGATGAGAAGGTTGAGGAGGTTGAGACCAACGCTGCCCCCGTCGAGGAGCCCAAGGAGGTCGCTCCCCAGACCAACGGCGCCCCCGTTGAGGAGGAGACCTCCGCTCCGGTTCCTGCCGTCGCGGCTGACATTGTGAACGACGAGGAGCCCCCCACTCCTGAGCCCACTCCCGTTTCCATTGCAGAGAAGGAGGTTCCTGAGAAGGAGACCACCCCAACCCCCGCTGTCCCCAAGACCTGGGCTAGCATTGCGACCACCTCTTTCGCAGCCAAGGCCGCTGCTGCCGCCAAGGCCCAGGCCGCCCAGGCTGCCCCTGCTGCTCCTGCCGCTGTTCCCGCTTCTACTGCTAAGGTTGCTGCTCCCGCTACTCAGGCTGCCCCTACCGCTCACCCTGCTGCCATCCCCGCACCCGCGGAGGCTGCCCGTTCTCAAGATGCTCCTTCCACCGAAGCTGGATGGCAGACCGCCGGCCACGACAAGAAGTCGCAGCCCCGTGTTGAGGAGACCGTCCTCGCCTATATCAAGAACGTCAATGACAAGGTCGATGCCAGTCTGCTCAAGCAGACCCTGGCTCGTTTCGGCAAGCTGAAGTACTTCGATGTCAGCCGCCCCAAGAACTGCGCCTTTGTTGAATTCAACGAGCCCGCCGGTTATACCGCTGCCGTTGCCGCCAACCCCCACCAGATTGGCAGCGAGCAGATCCTCGTTGAGGAGCGCCGCCCCCGTGGCAACGCCTACGGCAGCAACGGCTTCCCCGCCGGCCGTGGTGGCGGTGCCGGTCGTGGCCGTGGTGACCGCGCCGGCAGCCAGGGTCGTGGTGGCTTCCAGCGTGAGGGCCGTGGCAGCTTCACTCCCCGTGGCCGCGGTGGCAACGTTGCCGCCAAGGGTCGCCCCAGCCAGCCCCAGGCTGCTTAAACACATTTTACGTGATTTTGATGATCCTCTACGTTCTTCTTCCCCGTCGATGTTCACGTCTCTCACAATTCCCGTGACCATTTTTTCCGACGGATGATCTTCTCAGGATCTGTATTACTCCGATTTTGATTCTCTTTTTTCTTTTGCCCCGTCTCTTCCTAATGACATGTGTTACGTGACTATTGCCTCCCCCTTTTTTCCCGTCACAGTGCATATTAGCGGTTAGTCCGGGTTGGCTGGAAAAGTTGCGTCTCTTTCCTTCCCTCTGGGCACTTGTGTTTTAACCTGACCTTTATTTTGATTTTCCTCTTTTTTATTTTGCTGGGATCAGGTCTTGTCTTCGACATTCACGATTCTCTTATTTGCACCATATTCCTTTCTTTTCAGTGTCTTGCTGCCATGATCTGTTACTTGCTCCTTTTTTTGCAAGACGTTATATCGCATCTTTTTTTAACTAGCATAGCAAACTCCAGGGTTTTACGGTGGTGCGCCATCCCGGTCTTCTTGTATTTTGTTCTTTCTTGTATCTTGCTTTTTTTTATTTTCTTGACTATTCTCTGTGTAAATGAGATATTCTCGGGAGGGTTAATGTATCATGGCCTACCAAAATATGGGTTAAAGAATGAAATCCATGCTATATATTGCTATATACTACCTATCTAGGAGTGCCAAGATTTATAACCGCTGCTTACCTAATTGGAGTCAACGAGTCATCCATCTGGGGAACTTTCGAAGCTTCTAGAGATGTCGAATGCCTGAGGCATCTTGCCACTACCAATGTAAAGGGAAGTGTGAGAGCTAAATACTGGGGAAATTAGAGTATAAAGAAAAAAATTTTAAGCAAAATGTAAAGCAGAAGAGTCTAGAATAATGTAGAGAGCTGCAAGGTTGCCTGAACGACGAGTGGAAGTTGCTGGATCATCGTAGAAACTCTCCACAAGAAATTTTTGGAAACACAAAAGGAACTGGCCCGCTCACATCGACTCTTTCTCTTCATCTCTCCCGCTTTGCTTTGGATTCTCCCCCCCAGAGCTGCTTCTTTTTTAATTACTTTGCTTTCTTGTAAGACCCTTCCAATTCCCCCTGACCGCTTCCAATTCCCCTCCCCCACCGCTTGATCAGACTCTGCATCTGCATCCCTCTACATATTCCTCAATTGCTAGAAACCCATCCTTTTCTAACACTTTTCAGAATCACAATCCGCCATCATGTCTGAGACCTTCGAGTTCCAGGCTGAGATCTCTCAGCTGCTCTCGCTGATCATTAACACTGTCTACTCCAACAAGGAAATTTTCCTTCGTGAGTTGATCTCCAACGCCTCCGATGCTCTCGACAAGATCCGCTACGAGGCTCTCTCCGACCCCTCCAAGCTCGATTCCAACAAGGATCTGCGCATTGACATCATCCCCGACTTGGAGAACAAGACCCTCACCATCCGCGATACCGGTATTGGTATGACCAAGGCTGTAAGTTTTTGCCCTCGAGTTGACTCAAATCACTCTCTCCCTCATATCTGTTTGGCCATAGAAACTCATATTCATCTCTTATAGGATCTTATCAACAACCTGGGAACAATTGCCCGCTCCGGCACTAAGCAGTTCATGGAGGCTCTGTCTGCCGGTGCTGATATTTCCATGATCGGCCAGTTCGGTGTTGGTTTCTACTCTGCCTACCTGGTCGCTGACCGTGTCACCTTTGTGTCCAAGCACAACGATGATGAGCAGTACATCTGGGAGTCCGCCGCCGGTGGTACCTTCACCCTCAAGGAGGACACCGAGGGCGAGCAGCTCGGCCGCGGTTCCAAGATCATCCTTCACTTGAAGGATGAGCAGATGGACTACCTCAACGAGGCCCGCATCAAGGAGGTTGTTCGCAAGCACTCCGAGTTCATCTCCTACCCCATCTACCTTCACGTCCTGAAGGAGACCGAGACCGAGGTCCCCGATGAGGAGGCTGAGGAAGCCAAGGAGGAGGATGATGAGAAGAAGCCCAAGGTCGAGGAGGTCGATGATGAGGAGGAGAAGAAGGAGAAGAAGACCAAGACTATCAAGGAGTCCAAGATCGAGGAGGAGGAGCTTAACAAGACCAAGCCCATCTGGACCCGCAACCCCGCCGACATCACCACTGAGGAGTACGCCGCCTTCTACAAGTCCCTCTCTAACGACTGGGAGGACCACCTCGGTGTCAAGCACTTCTCCGTTGAGGGTCAGCTCGAGTTCCGCGCCATTCTCTTCGTTCCCAAGCGTGCTCCCTTCGACCTCTTCGAGACCAAGAAGACCAAGAACAACATCAAGCTCTACGTTCGCCGTGTCTTCATCACCGATGATGCTACCGACCTCATCCCCGAGTGGCTCAGCTTCGTCAAGGGTGTCGTCGACTCCGAGGACCTTCCCCTCAACCTGTCCCGTGAGACTCTCCAGCAGAACAAGATCATGAAGGTCATCAAGAAGAACATCGTCAAGAAGACCCTCGAGCTCTTCGTCGAGATCTCCGAGGACCGTGAGCAGTTCGACAAGTTCTACTCCGCCTTCAGCAAGAACATCAAGCTCGGTATCCACGAGGACGCCCAGAACCGCCCCACTCTGGCCAAGCTCCTCCGCTACCAGTCCACCAAGTCCGGCGACGAGCAGACCTCGCTCGCTGACTACATCACTCGCATGCCCGAGCACCAGAAGAACATGTACTACATCACCGGCGAGTCCATCAAGGCCGTTGCCAACTCTCCTTTCTTGGATACCCTCAAGCAGAAGAACTTCGAGGTTCTGTTCCTGGTTGACCCCATTGATGAGTACGCCTTCACCCAGCTGAAGGAGTACGACGGCAAGAAGCTCGTCGACATCACCAAGGACTTCGAGCTCGAGGAGACCGAGGAGGAGAAGACCGAGCGTGAGACTGAGGAGAAGGAGTTCGAGGACCTTGCCAAGGCCCTCAAGAACGTTCTCGGCGACAAGGTCGAGAAGGTTGTTGTCTCCTCCAAGCTCACCGGCTCCCCCTGCGCCATCCGTACCGGCCAGTTCGGTTGGTCCGCCAACATGGAGCGTATCATGAAGGCCCAGGCCCTCCGTGACACCTCTATGTCCTCTTACATGTCTTCCAAGAAGACTTTCGAGATCTCCCCCAAGTCTCCCATCATCAAGGAGCTTAAGAAGAAGGTTGAGGCCGATGGCGAGAACGACCGTACCGTCAAGTCCATCACCCAGCTGCTCTTCGAGACCTCCCTGCTGGTCTCTGGCTTCACCATCGAGGAGCCCGCCAGCTTCTCCGAGCGCATCCACAAGCTCGTCTCCCTCGGCCTGAACATTGACGAGGAGGAGACCGCTCCCGCTACTGAGGCTGCTGCTCCCGCCGAGGCTACCGGCGAGAGCACCATGGAGGAGGTTGATTAGATTAATTCTCTCAACTCTTTCGATATTGCTAATTTTTAAGTCTTACGGGAAATGGGAAACGGGATACGACCCTCTGTGATGTTTTTTAACTTTTCATTTTATGTGTTCGCCAATAAGAACCGATACTTTTTATTTATTTTCCTGATGGAGTAGACTGTAGTTGGGCCATTGTAGTTTCCTTGTACCGCTGAAACACCTGAGCTCGATCTCAACATGCAACCATAGATGAACCGCTCAACTCATACACCTATCTCTTTCTCTTCATGCCACTGCCCATTTTAGCAGGCCACACTTTCCCTCACGCAATACTTTCCGTTTACCGTTTACGATGACCCGGCTAAGTAAAAATAGTTTTCAACCCTCACCTCGGACTCACAAACCAAGCCCGGTCAACACTGACCTCGCATATTCCTAGCTAAACCCCGGATGCAGCTTACATTATTTCACATCATGTACCTAGAACTCCTCTTACATTCCATCAATTGGGCGCGTAACTCAGTTGGTAGAGTGTTCGCTTTGCATGCGAAAAGTCCAGCGTTCGAATCGCTGCCCGTCCATTTCATTTTTTTTTCTTTTGGTTAGATTTATCCAAGTGCCCAACATCAAATTCATAATTTGGCCTAGGACTGCCATTCTGTACGTTTTTTTTTTCTTCTTGGGTCCATTAAATGGCTACGGGGCTTGCTGTTTACTAGTTGGTAGTCTGTGGGAGCTAAAATGTACATGATTTCGATTATTTTGTATGAATTTGGAATTCGGCATTGATAACCTAGCAAATATATATTTCATGTAGAATCAACAATGTTCTGGACAGGGTATGAGACGGCTGTGTTCGACAAACATGCTTCTGCTTGTTCTTCAAGAGTATTATCGTCCTTCCTAAGGGAGACTGGAAGCAGAGTTTCCATGAGAAAGTTGCGTAGGCGAGGTTTCCACCTGGCAGAATTGGAGTATAACATACGGGTACATCGTAGATCCACCTATCTTTACCACCATCCTAATCCCAGCATTATTGATCGATATCATTGCCGACAATATAGTTAATACCGGGTTCTATCATTTTCCATGCTTATTACTCCAACCCTCCTTTCACCACCACCGGTAATACAAGTTAGTCATGGCTCAAATTCTGGGAGGCACTAAGCTCGAAGATGCTTCTAATGGTTATTAATTCGACAATACACCCTTCCATCTAACGACAGGCTTATCTCGGAGATTCCTAAAACTGGCACTGGGGGTTGAGACAGAATTACACAGTGTAGTAACACCGATTTCCGGAAGTACTCAAATGAGATAGCAGTCTTTCTGTAGAGTTCCATTCCACTTCTAGCCAAATTTGAGCCCTAAATGGTCAAGGAACGTGGAGAAGATCTACAAAATTTCTATTACACAACCTATCGGACATTCATATGACCTGGTCTTGATAAATGAGGCTGAATGTGATAAGTTGGGCTTAGATATGTTAGTCTCTGTCAGGGCACTTGTATAGGTAGACTCTTTTACCAGACACCTGCAGCGCCATCTACAAATGTATACTTAAATAACAGAAACACATGGGGATTCGCTGGTCAATAAAAAGTATAGGATCGGTCGGACCGAGAAATGTTTAAAATTCGCCGAAACAGTTCCTATTGGCTTGACACTCACCATGTAAAGGGCATCACCTGGAAAAAAAAAAATAGGGAGTGAAAGAGGATTAAACAAATATTTCTACTTCCAATGCTTTGAACAGAAAGACCATGTACAGACCCACCACGGGAAATGAATGGTGGCTGTGTGGCGTGTTGTTCACGCAGGCTATCTTAACCATTGCCCTTGAGATGTACGCTCTCGTCTGAACTACTCTAACCAGAATAGTTATATACTTGTGGAATGGCAGTTATGGGTGACTCCTACCATAACTCATGTCCCGGTACCCTACATGATTCCAACTAACCTCGGCATTTTATCGTTTAATATGGGTTTGTCTGCTAGAAATCTTTTAGCCGAGCGTTCGCTAGTTCATTAGCGTCATATCCGCGTACAATCTTGACCCTTACAACCATATATACAACCAAAAAAAAACACATACAACAGCATGTGTATGACCGTGGTCACCTAGCGCTCACGGTTCGGGCATGGGCGGCTCGCCACTCTATTCAGGGCGGATATTCACCCATCTGAATATCCAGACCGTACAGCACAAGGTACATTAAAAATTTCCCATTTGACATACAGCTTCCAGCTGCTTCCATACAAGGGGTGTTCAATTCCGTACTACACTCATGTAAAACCAGACGGTCGAGGACACATTACAGCAGGGTGAGGATTTGCCCTCACTACACTTTGCCACAATAGGCTCAACGGACGTAGTAGGTTCGCTCGACCATTGGGTACGGGAGCCGGCGGATGTGCGAGTGTAGCCCGAAGAAACACTGCAGTTTATCACCCCAAATTAGGTGATATCTTTAGAAGCAGAAGCGCCAAGACAGGGGACATTCGTTTATCAACAGCCTCGGCAAACTGGTCGTCACATCAGCCTCATTGTACCAGGGGGATGCAGTTTCGGCAGAGAAAGTTGTATTGTTATTGTTATCCGTTCGTTGATTTGGATCCTGACAGAAATCCATACAACAATGTATGGGTATTCTACAATGAGCAATCACACGAAAAATAGTAGACCGTTTTGATCACAATTACCATGTGCTATATAACTGCATGTACATACCTATAATAATAAATGCATTGCAAGGCTCTGAATGTGGTAGTGTTGTAGCCTGACCGGCCCTTCCGGAGATTAATTTGTAACAGAAATGTAGGTACGACAACATATACTCTAACTAAAACAACAAAATCCGCTATTTTTTTTTTCAATCTGTGTGGACTAGCTTACTATTATGCACTTTCGTATGGGGAATTCCAATCTGCGAGTATTTTCCCAGAATATCCCCTGTAATTCCACGGTATGTAATGGTATTCGACAAGTTGCCCAAACATCTTCAAGTTGTATCACAGCGTCTCGGGCCGACAATGGACCATCATCATCACAATTATTGCTGTATTGGGAGTATGATTGACGTTGGACTAACCATTTTAAATCCAAGCCGTCTGCAGATCCCCCGCTTTGCCTGGGGGCCGCGGGTTTGAACACTGCCCCGGCTTTTCTCTAGGAGGACCGTCGGCTTATTATCGGCGAGCTAACTGGATGAGGAGAGATTTTCAGAATAGATATAGTATATTGGAGACAAACCACATCTGTGAAGGATTGGCAACCCCGTGCCAAGAGTTATGGCAAGCAAGGAGAAGGTCTCCGAGCCTGGCTGCGTAAAGAGAACATCTTGTAGATCCAGATATAAAAGGAGGCGAGCTTCTCCGATCGGTATCAAACTCAAATCATTTACCACAAGCCCACTACAATAGTCACCAATTTGAGGCTTCACTTTTGCCTGAAGTATGAAGCTGTCCCACACCCTGGCAGCTTTGCTACTCCCCCTGGTATGCACTGTATCAGGGGCAGATGTGAAAGCATGGAAGTCACGCAATATTTACTTTGCACTGACTGATCGCATTGCCCGTGGAAGCGATGATGCAGGTGGAGATGCCTGCGGCAAGCTTGGAGACTACTGCGGTGGAACTTTCCAGGGCTTGCAGTCCAAGCTTGACTATATTAAGGGGATGGGCTTTGATGCAATCTGGATCACCCCTGTTGTTGCTAGTGAGTTCAATTATTTCCCCAGGCTGTTCTGTTCTCGACGACGCAACTTATCTGACCGCGTTACCATTTCTACAGATGCGCCAGGTGGATATCATGGATACTGGGCGCGGGATCTCTATAGCATCAATGAGAACTATGGCACTGCCGATGACCTCAAAAGTCTAGTTGATGCGGCTCATAAGAAGGCAAGTACAATCTATAGCGCTTCCTCCGGTCCAAGTTTGAAAATACTAACCGGCTTCGCAAATAGGGAATCTATGTCATGGCAGACGTAGTTGCTAACCACATGGCCGCTCCTATCAGCGATAACAAGCCTGAGCCATTGAACCAGGAGAGCGCCTACCATTCCGACTGCAAAATCGACTACTCAAGCCAGGATAGTGTTGAAAACTGCCGTATCGTACCAGAACTACCTGATGTGAACACGCAGAGCCCCGAGATCCGGGAGCTCTTCCAGAAATGGATCAAATGGCTCGTCACGGAATACGGGTTCGACGGCTTGCGCATCGACACTGTCAAGCACGTTGAAAAGGACTTCTGGTCAGAATTCTCCGCCGCTGCCGGCGTTTACACCATCGGTGAAGTCTGGGACGGTGACCCAGAGTACCTTGCCGGATACGCAAAAGGCATGGACGGCCTGCTCAACTACGCAGTCTACTATCCTGTGAACAACTTTTACCAGCAAAAGGGATCTTCCCAAGATATAGTCGACATGCATGATAAAATCAATAGCGCCTTCCCTGATCCCAGCGCCCTGGGCACGTTCATCGACAATCACGACAATGCGCGATGGCTGAGCGTAAAGAATGAGAAGACGCTTTTGAAAAACGCACTCGCCTATGTGATTCTCGCCCGGGGTATCCCCATTGTCTACTACGGCACGGAACAGGGCTACGCGGGCGGCGATGACCCCGCAAACCGTGAGGACCTATGGCGCAGCAAATTCAGCACCGACTCGGACTTGTACAAGGCCATCTCTCTGCTCTCGGCGGCGAGAACGGCTGCTGGTGGTCTCGCTGACGACGACCATGTCCATCTGTACATCGAGGAGTCGGCATATGCGTGGAGCAGAGCGGGTGGAGACCTCATTGTCCTTACTTCCAACGGTGGATCTGGAACTGAGGGTAAGCACTGCTTCGACTCTAAGAAGCCTGGTGGGACGTGGAAGAATACCTTTGGAGAGGGCACAATCACCGCCGATGAAAGCGGACAAATCTGCATCTCTATCTCCGATGGCGAGCCTGCGGTGCTGGTTGCGAGCACTTAAGTGAGAGTGACTAGTTCTCTCTAGTCGGCTCTTCATAACCGCCTAGCTGCAGTGAGTTTAGGGGTTTGTTCTATTCAGTTATGCGATAGTCCCTATCATGCTGTCAAGGTTCTATTGGCACAACGACATTCTGTTTGGGATATTCTTGTCATCTTTCATTTTTGTATTCAATGTAGTTGACTAAATCATAGATTCTATTTAGCTGAAGACTGTATCACTGTGTGCCGAATTTATCTCAATTTCCTCTTCCACCCCGAGACCCATTCGGTCTAGAAGCAGTTGACTGTTCCAAAGAGGCTCACAAATCGAGCTACCAAAGAAGAGAAAAAGTCAAGGCCATTTTGTTATGTTCACCAAATAATCCTCTCGGTTTGTCTTCCAACCAACCTACATCAACTAATCTACGTTCTGCCATCTCTGTCAACCATATCAGGTCGCTGCTACCCCCGAGAAGCTCTGTAAGGGTATATGTGGCTGTGTATCGACCTTAATATATGCAATTAATCTCTAAGTTCTTTCTTTTAAGTTGAAACTTTGAACCCGAAAAAAATTATATGGTATAGGTATACAGGGTATGAGAATAAAATGATAACTATATAATGAGTTCATATGGATTTCGGGGAGTATAGTAACAACAAATTCCAGCGGGTAGTACTACCACGTATAGAAGAAAGGCCTATAGTTAGGACTATTTACGGATTCTTTAGGGAATTCGCCGCTAGTATAAGCCTAGGCTGGTCAAAGACTACCAGCTTACCCTGGTCTACTTTTTCGATCATGTTGTAGAATCCATCAAAAAAGGGATATTAGTTGAATAAAATCCTGTCTTTGACCATGTTATCTCTAGAGATTAAAATGACAACCCGCAATTAAGCTCTCACTTTGACCTCTTATGACTCGACCTTTTCTTCCCATCCTTTGTCTTCGAAGTAGACTTTCCTTTACGCTTTTTCTTCTTGTCCTCCTCTGATGGAATCAAGTCCGATTCAGGCTCGGAGCTCTCATCGCTTTCAGCATGTCGACGATCTGGCTCACTGGACTCTTCCGTATCCGATGATGTACTCGAGTCCGAATCAGTGTCGGAAGGCTGCGCTTCCTTGAACGCGCCTCTCTCAAGCCCTCGGCCTTTGGAAGAACGATTTGAATGCCCAAACGCATATACTGAGCGACCCGGATCCGCGTTGCGTACCATGGGAACCACCATAGGTTGATTTTGGAAGTTATCGGCGCGCCAGCGATGCTCTTCGGCAAGTTGTGAATCATTCTTTCCCTGGCTGAGCGAGAGGAGGTATCTGTCGAATTCCTCGGCAGCGGCGGCGACTCGGGTGAATTGTTCCTTACCGAGGATGATATCATTTGATCGTTTGTTGTTCCGTGCGTCGAAGGCAGCAAGAGCAACGGCTGTCTGGAATGCGTTGCGAATTTGTCTACAAATAAAGGGCTTTGATCAGCATAAAGATTTTGATTGAGTGCGTGAAATGAATGATGGCAATTTGTACAGTACCTTCCATTCCAGTTGAGCAGGTTCTTGTCTTTGATGTCCTTGAAGTGCTCTTTTGCGAACTTGATAATTTCTTTCTCCCGGATATCGAAGTCCGGATTTTGCGCCTCGAACTCCTTCCTGATCCGTCCGATGTTGTTCTTCCATATCTGGATGGATGTTTTCTTGTCCAGTTTCGGATAATACAAACTGACATGGATTCGAGACTTGAATGCCCGGTCGATTTGGCCGACGCGGTTTGTGGTCAGGAATAAGATCCCCTATCTGGGTTAGGAGAGACTCAAAAAGTATCATTGTTGAATGTGTTGAACTTACACTGTAGTATTCCAAGGTTCGAAGGAAAACTTCGTAATGGAAATTGCAATTAGTATTATCTATATAATCAACAAACGGAGGGACGGACCTACCTGAAACAATAGCATTGCGAGGGAGATCGGTATCATTGCGTCGCTTAAGAAAAACACTATTGTGAAATTAGCAAGGCCATGAAGAACTTGAGGTTGGAAGGATGTAACAAACTCGGCTTCGTCAAGAAGAAGAACGCATCCCCATTTATGAGCAAGCTGGAAGTTCCGCTCCAAGTTCTTCTCCACAAATTCAGCGTTGTCTCCTATGTCACCACATGTGACCGGGAAAAGAGGCCGTTTGGTATGATCGGCAACGCATTCAGCTGTACTAGTCTTGCCAACTCCCGGTTCGCCGTGCAGCAAAATAATCAGGCCCTTACCTTTGCCCTGAATAAGGTCGACAGATGGCAGGGAACCCCCCCGCCCTTCAGGCTTACTTGGGATACTCTCATGATTTTCAACCATGGCCAAGACTGTTTCTTTAATACTGTCGCTTATAACCAAATTTTGCCACCCATCGGTATATTGGACATCGCTAATGCTCTCGATATCGAACGTTGCCCATTTGCGAGAACGGAGAACAAACCCATAGACCTTAAAGGGAAGAAGGGCCTTCTGGTCTGGGGTCAAGTCTTCCGCATATCCCGTGGAGTCAATCAAAGTCCCATTCAGGCTTTTGAATTGCTGTTCTTCTTTTTCGTCGATTCCGGAGTCTTGAGCAACGTAGTCGTTCCCACAGCAGCCTTCTGAGCCGCATCGAATACAACGGAAATAACCCAAATTCGTCTCTCGGGGATCATGATCGACCAGACTATCCAGTCCAATCTGGGGTTTGTTGTCTGACATCTCTAGAAACGCCAGTTGGAAATCAATGATTACCTGAGATTCCACTTGTTCCGGATGCTTATCCAAGGTTAATCCACGGTATTGCTTATGTGCCGTCTTTTGTGGGTTCGATAAAACTGCAAAGTTTTCACCTCGAATGACCATCGCTTCGCGAATGCTTTCATGGTCCGGATCGAATTGCAATGGATAGACTGGGAGAGCAGTCATATCTCGCTCTCCTTCATACTTCCGGATCTGGAATGTACAGTTTACTGGGCCATATTGGGCTCCATCGAAGTCAACGTAGAAGCACTCCACTATGAAACTGCCCGGAGAGTATCCTTGGTCCTTCAATTTGACCCCAGCATAGTTTGCCGGGGGGTCACCCGCGAGGGAGTAAAGCGGTCTCCCTCCCGTTGCGCGAATCACCCGGTATCTAGAATTTACGTTAGCAATTTATCATATGATTCTAATTTAGTCGGAGGGCTCACAGTTGAATCTGTTTTGAAGCGGGAGTGCGGACGGTGGTTCCTGGTCGGAACAGATGCCAAAGATCACAGAATGCTACTTTGCGAGTCGTGCCCTTCTCAAAATCCTCTCTTAACTTGAAGACACGACCTAAATGATTTGCCATAAATTCATTCAATAACCGAAGATGTTCAAGGGCCTTTAGACTCTCCGTTTCTTTTAATGGACCAATTGCCGTTGAAGGGTCTTGACTTCCAGCTATGCTATCACCATGGATCTGTTCGAGTTTCTTTTGATGCTCCAAGAGCTCCTTCCCGAACAGAGTCAACAGCTTAAAGGGCCTCATGAAGGTGACTTTATGCTCGTGGGGGCCGCGCTGCGAGAGCTGGTCTGTGACTTCGTTCAAGACCTTCAAAAGAATTGGCGAGCGAAGCCGGATCTGAAATATAGGAAGGGTGGTCTCTTTGCCATCAATGGCGACTTTGTTCCCAGCGACGACCATGGGGGACTGTTTTGTCGTTATCGACCGCACTGCTCTGAACGACAGAGGCTCTTCGATTAGGGCCTCAATGATACTCTGTGGGCTGTTGTCGATTTCTGGGACGTGCTTCCACTCGCCTTTCGACTCGGGTACGTCATATATAACGGAGTACTCTTGCCAGCTAAGCCATTTGGTCGTAACCTCGCTATCAGGCACGTTGCTTTTGTTATAATTGACAGAGTTCAGATTCTGCGGTCCAAGAATTGCGGTCTCGAGTGCCTCAAGACGGTCGTGAAAGAGTCGATGGAGCATCGCCTCCTGGTAAAGTCGCGCTGGGACGTCTTGAATTCGCTCTTGTAAAGAACGTTGCTCATAGATCGTGGAGATTCTGTTCCAGAATCTAAGGTGAAATAAATCATCTTTGGCATCCTCGAGTGGAGGTTCTGCTTTATTTTTCTCATTGAGTTGACCATTGAGAGGTTCATCCTCTGTCTTGCTAGGCTGACCGTTCTTCGCCGCATCAGGGGATAAAGAGGAAGACGGGATGCCGGCTTCAGTCTGAGACGAGTCTGTGTTGCCGTCCGTGGCTGGCGTGGAGACACTTGGTTCGGAAGATATACCTAAGGAGTGAGGATTTACACTGTCGACGATCGCTGTTGCCATGATGCGAAAGCTCCTGCAATGCTTCTCGAGTCTTTGAAACACGAGGGAATTCCGAGGTTACTGAGTTGGTCACTGATTTGTGCGTGTGGTACTCTGGCCAGTTTACCTCACATATACAGACAATGTTCTGTAACAGGTGTCAGCGCCGCGTCAGCCTTGCTTTAAGGCAGCTGAAAATATCACCCCACCAGAAGGACTTTTTGCTTTTTATGCTCGGACATCCTTTTCAACAAGTAATATCCTGCGCTCGAATCCTTTTCC
Organism: Penicillium robsamsonii; assembly: GCF_028829455.1. Taxonomy (NCBI): domain Eukaryota; kingdom Fungi; phylum Ascomycota; class Eurotiomycetes; order Eurotiales; family Aspergillaceae; genus Penicillium; species Penicillium robsamsonii. Next base: position 5,765,629 of record NW_026643219.1, on the reverse strand, counting down.
TATCTCCCAGCGCCTAGTGCTGCAACTAGTAGAGATTAGCCGGGCTAGAGGAAGCCACCTGGACGGGGGAGTTCCATGTTGGTAGTAGCGCCCGCCCCCATACGCGTATGCACGTGTCTGAATTAGGCACGAATCCTTCCTTGCCATGCCTATTGGCCCTCGATTGCTCTGAGCAAGAACTTGCTACTGTTCTCCCCTCTAGCGTGGTGCGATGAACTACGGCCGATCGAAGGTCCTCGCGCCAAAGCCGCGCTATATTTAATTTTAGTGCCAGAAGAGGGGGTGGAAATGATGATAAAATACTTGGAGCTCCCAGCCAATGATCTGATATGATCTCAAGCGATGAAGCGCCCAACAGCCTGAAGGCAACCTGCCCCTCACCATTCCTCTACTTAGTGATCGAGTCGACCTGATTCTTGAGCTGGGTCATAGAAGGTTTGGCTACTCCATAACACCGCCAGCTAAGTAGGATTATCTTTGTGTTTTCTTCAGGAAACATAGGTCACGAACAGGATGGCAAAACAACCCGTAACCAAGTTCCCAGTTCGTCATTCAACTAATATCCCCGCGAGCTTCATTGAGAATCACCAAACCACCGCTGAAGACGAAGAAAAACTTAAATTCGTTCATCGCATCAACTCTTTCCTTCCCGAGAAGGACGCAACTCAGGTTGAGCTAGAGTGTAAGCAACGAATGTGTGTATATTCACCTTCCGTCCATCATATGCCGAAAATGTCTGAACCTATTGCTTATTCTCGAGGATGTTTTGTTAGTGAGGAGTCTTTTAAAAGTACGACCAACAATGTTCAAGCCCTAAATGAGGCACTGGAGGCTTTCCGCCTGAAATTGTGCAAACCTAGCCAATCCCAAGTCAGCCAGTCTATACCATCAGGTCGGAAAGTAGACTGGTCGGATGTGATGAAACAGCTGCAAAGTGCTCAGAGCTACTACGAGAACCGTCATGGAGGTGGACCGATTGGCAAAGCGCTTTCCAAATTTGGGAGATATACGGAGTCGCTGAAGGGGTGGCTAGACCTGCTTCCTGCTGGGGATTATGGGTCTACTATATGCGGTACGTATGCACCTATCATATTCGATGCGATCGATGCTAAGTGCCCGAGGATTGTACAGGGGGACTCAAGCTATTGTTATCGGTATGGCAACAGGAACATTCCAAATTGACTTGATTCCCAACCCCCGAGCTCCGACTGACTCCATCTAGGCCCTTGATGAAACTCAGAAGCTGGATAGCTTAGTTTTCGTGGCACTGTCGGACATACCCGAGATCTTGTACGAAGCCCGGTTCTACCTGGATGCGTACAGAGTTCCTAGGTTGAGTATTAATATGCTGGAAAAGATGGCTGACCTATGTAACCACGTTCTTGTTGTGCTGCGGGAAATCGTTTGTTACTGTCTTGAAACAAAGCCTAGTAAGTACACATATATACTCCTTTTTCCCGAGTGGAAAGGTCGCATCTCTGAATTTCTTTATTCAACCTTTGCATAGAACATTTTATTTCAACGGTCTTCAAGGGACCGAAATCAAAAGAGTCTCTACGACAAGCAATTTCCGACCTCAGGGAACGCGCCACCTCTCTTTCTCGACAGGCAGAGCTCACGAACCACCAAACTATACAGAATATCAGCGAAGATATTCAAGGCATTAAACAGAGTTGTCATAACGCAGAAGGTAGCCGCACGGACATTTATGTCAATCTATACGTGCTCTACTCTGGGCACCCATCTCTCGATAGCAAAGGCGAACTTCTGTCCGACAGTATGGATGGTCAGTATTATGCAACTGTCAAAGTCTTTTACAAATTTTATCAAATCTGAACGTGAAAAATAAAAATCTAGCGTCCCCTCGATTGTCTCTTGCCGGCGTTCAAGTTCAAAACTCCATCAGTGCAAGCTCTTCCCCGGGAATCAAGCCTTCGTGGAGTCCATCCGTAACCGACCTACCAGATCTAAGAGATTTGCTCACCCTATGTGTTAATTCTCAATCTAACGATCACTTAAACGTTCCCCAACGGACTCATCATCGACATCAATCTTCCCCCAAGCCCCAGGAGCCCCTGATCACCACCGAAGGCCTTCTGCACCTCCTCGCATTCGACGAAACCAAGGTCGCCAGCGACCGAGGCACGAATGTCCACCCAGGCAGGTTCAACAAGCGCGAATCGCAGAAACTCCCCTTCATTACGAGATCTACCCAGTTTCAAAACTGGATCGACAAGACCGAGGGGAAAAACGCCTCCCTACTCGTTCAGGGTCACTTTGACTCTGAAGATGCCACATCGGCTTTGACACAGCTCTGCGCAAGGATCGCTTATGAGTCCGCTCCTAATCCCAAAGTACTGGTTCTCACTCACTTTTGCTCGCTCCATACTGCCAGTCGCGCGGAGATCGGTAGCCGGGCTGGTCCCACGGGGTTAATCGCCAGCTTTATCGGTCAACTTCTCTCCTACGACTCCCATCGAGTCCAATTTGATCTATCGGAAATCACGAAACATACATTATCACAAATCGAGGAGTTTTCAGTGAAGAAACTGTGGCGGTTCTTCCGAATGCTCATCGCCCAGGTTAAGAAGGGAATCACGATTATCTGCATTATTGACAATATCTCATCGTATGAGACGGACGAAGCGGTGTGTGATCTGGAATTTTTAGTCTGTTGTCTGCAAAAGTGGGTCAAAAAGGCAAACCAGACTTCGTCGAAGCCAAGGATGAAGTTGTTGATCACCGACACGAACCAGACCACCCGGGTCTACCGGTATTTTCAACAAGATGATATTCTGGACCTTGAAGGGGGTGGTGAATCGGGGGATGATTGGAAGGATGACTCTGAGGAGGACAGCTGGATAATATAATTTGGGGAGAGGCTCGCCGTTCACAAATTGGAGCCAAAAACATCACACGATATTGCAAAGTTGAAATCGGAACTAGAAGAAGTTGAATTTCTGCTTCTTAGTATTTCCGTAGTGCAGTGGTGCTGGCCAAGCTAGATAACCCGTACTCGCTTTGCCCTGGACATCTGTGCTTCGTGCCGAGGCCTCTTCGATGACTCTGCACAGTTCTGTACCCAGCGTTGTCTTCTGGGCACAAAATGGCGGGACTCTGGATGATTCGTGTCCAAATGTTCATACCCACGGGCAACTGGGAACGGTATTCAGCATCCTGTCAATGCTGCTAAGTTTGTGTCATGCCTTAAGCAGCAAATATATGAGAAGATTGACTGGTGAATCCCATTTGGGACTTGTGGATCATACAGTGCCCCGTTTAAGCTCACATGCTCTTATTATGGGTATACTGTTATGGGAAAAGGGACGACATCCGGTCTCTGGCAGCAACACGTTTCTCGTGAAGCGGAGATATTCTAGATCTCACGAAAAGCGCAAGGTTCTGCTGTCCCAGTGTTCCTCGGCAAGATAGATCTGGCAAAAATATACTTTCTATATGGAGCTGGACAAATTCGGCATATGCTCGTTATAGGTTAGGCCGGCCAGAGTATAGCAAAACCCAAGCAAACTACGGAGCTTCGCGGGGAGATAAAAGGTCGAAGAAGAAAATACGCGCTTTGGGGGTGTGACGCTTAGACTTTCGGCCTGATAATATCCTATGGAATGATGGACTAGGACGGGATAGTAATACAAGGTGCTTGGCTTGTCGTGTGGAACTCGGAGAAGAACGAGGGCTATTCCAGTACAGTGGAATTCGAAATCAGTTTTCACTCTAAACTTTTGCGACTTAATTCCCGAACCCTACGTGGAGACACGCTAATATGATTTTAATTCTTCCCTGGTAATCCATGTAGGAGGCTGTATTATATTCGCTGGTAACCACAATGAGTTTTTGTTATCATACCGTAAATATTGTCAAGCGCAGACGTTCAAAGTCACGGGAGGAAAGGCGGCCATTTCTAGCCTCAAAAGCGGTCATTTTCGGCGTCAATTCCGCATGTCCTCAGATTCGTAATATTGTGACCTGTGAAATACTGTATCCGGTTAATTTTACCATTTGGGTTTAGCACCATGTATTTGATCCTCTTCCCATCTTCTAGATCGGATCTCACGGCTTCGCATCACGAGATACACAAGGCTCGCCGTCAGCTATCTAGGACTGGTACTACCGGCTGGATCTATATACCTATCTTTTTATACATTGTATATTTTACGAGGGCTTAATGTACCGTCTGCAACTTCACTCAATAAGTCGTGCATTCTGTCTTCATTTATATACCGCATGCAGGGGCCTGGTTACTTTTCCCTGAATGTAAGTGGCCCTTCATCCTGTACCATTACAGCGCGCATCTTCTTCCATTTATCAGTCATTCTATCCACGCTGCGCACAGATACAATCTCATTCTCCGGTGTAGTATGGAGATGGCTTGATAATAATGGAAGCGCCATACACTTCCACAGCACGGCCTTACGACGTTTGCTTTCTATTGCAGTTCCCAGAAGCAGCGCGGTTGATCCCAGAGTAACAATAACCGGAAGAATTATCCACGGCCATCGGATATGAATGAATGTCTCGACTCGAAATGCCTTCCCCCGAGTCGGCTTACCCCCGCGATAAGCGCGTAGGACATCAGTGACGCTAGTGGACATTGAATCGAGTAATTGACTGAGGTTGCCTTTGCGCAGAAAGGTTGTTAGGTCTAACACATCTGATTGTGTGAAATCAGTTGCGCCATTGAATATTCTCATCATTGCAGGTTTGAAACTGTTGAACATCCGCTGATCGATGCTGTAGGACGGGTTTTTTGATAGGGTTGCCGACCCGTTTGGGGGTGCAAAGTAAACGGGGAATGGTGAGGTATGAGTGCGACTTTCTTCAGGGACATCTCTAGCAATGAGCTGCTGTGTATCAATAACCTGCATTGGATGGCTGTTTTGGGTGCCAGGCGGGTATAAGCTCGCTGAGTATCGTCGTTCGTAAAAGTATACAGCACATTCTGTTACCAATGGCTTTGTTGGAGGAGCTGTCGCGTTGGATAGAGTATAGAAAACCGGGTTGGTATAGTCTATCTCAATGAGGGAGACAATTGGGGTCTGAATGTCAAAAATTGTGTTGTTTTCCCTTGGACGGGAACTCCAATGGTTCATATTGAACATAACTTTGTCGTAATTTGTTGACTGAAAACCGAAACCAGAATAATTGCCATTGGAGTTCAAGTAAGTTGTTTGGGGGAAACCATCAAAATCGAAAGAGAAGTTACTCGAAGTTTGGTAGCTGCAATTTGTAGGGGTTTCCCTGAAGGCTGGGAGGACTTTATCCCAAAAGGCTGCATATTCTGGCACCTGACACTTCTGATTTGTTTGCGATGTGGTATCCTTGCATTTACTACACATCCCTAGTGTAACAAACTCTGGGAATTTGCAAGAGCTTACGTTGCATTGAGGCTCAAGAGGAGTATGTGTCTGCAAGAGTCCACTTATTAAGGTGGTCAAAAGCGTCGGCGGGAGCTCAAGAAATATTTCACTTCTATCTAGGTCCCCCATCATGAACCATTACTGTGAGGTTTGGGTAAATGCAGTGGCATTCAGTGCAGCAACGGTTCGTGAAGGGAATACCAAAATTTACTGTGTAAATGGATCCACTATAAGCGCCAGAGCCGTAAGAGATGCCCCAATATAAGTTAGGCTTCCTGTTTTCGACCCAAATATTCCCCTTAGTAAAACTTATAAGGATCCCCAGGGTCCCTGACTTACCTGGTCAATAACCTGTATGTGATATAGTGGGGCTGGATTTTGAAATAGGTTCCATTTCAGCTGGCCGAGACATGAGGACATCGCGACCAGTACTGCGGCTTTAGTAGTGGTGACGATGATTGATACGATGGTATTAGGGGACACGGTATATTTCCAGGTCGCGTATGGAGTGTTATTTATCGTGATAAGAAAGGCGACCAAAAGAATAAGGCCCATGACGGCTAGGGTAATAGAACCGATTTCCCATGCCCAGGACCCGCTCCAATCGAACCCAGATTGCTTCGTTTCAATGTCTGTTTGCGAATATGTATGCAAATTTATATCGTCTATATCTGAGACGCCCATTTCAGTCTCGCTGGCATGCCTATGAATAGACATACGAGGACTGGCTTGGTTTTCAAACCTATCTACCTCGAGATCAGATTCGCTCTGGCCGTCGTGTAAAGCGGAATATGACGGATGAGTTGCCATTGTGATATCACTTGGTCGACCGAAGTAGTCTCTAGTATACAGGTGTTAAGTAGACCCTTTTAGGTGATGGCGGGGAAGTGGAGAGGAAAAGGAGGTTTATCATTGTGGTTATGGGCGGTTGAGCCTCAATAAATAGTGGTTATTTTTACAACCAACTCTGCGGTGCTGACATTCTCAGCCTATCATTTATACGCTAGTCAATCCGTCGTAATTGGTTCGCCTATGTGATGTCACATTGCCCAGCTCCTGATGGCGTAGATCTATTTTTGTTATTCGCAAATGCCTTGGTGCCCACTTGCCTTCGAAGCAATACCTAAGCAATGCGGGCCAACAGCGAAAATACCCGCACACGCTGCTGTATTATGCTCTTTTTTTGTTTTGTTTTTTTGCGTAGAAGAGTCCGACCAAATCATAGAAAAAGAAGAAATCAGTCGTTCGTTTCAATTTCTGATTGTTAATAATGTCACAACTTCCCGAGATAAATTGTAGCCAAGACCGGACTAAAGAGTTGTGACAGCAACAACACCCTGTGAGAAAAAAACCAGCATGGGAGGAGAACGTAAGCGGTTCAGGGGCTTGCAGGAGGATATTCAGGTGTAGAATAGTGGTGCTCAGGGCATTCAGGTGAACGGGCTTAATAGACTGAAGAGTAGGGCAGGCAGCAAGCAAGAGGGGGATTTCCTAACGAATCAAAAAAAAAACCAGGTGAACAAAAACATACAACAGTGAGGATTCGCTGGTGGTCACCCACCCAACTACTAACTCACCGGCGTGTGGCTTAAGTACGGCTGAGCGGACGGGAAGCCCTGTTTTCCACACCCTATGGTCGTATGTACAAGAATACGTATGAGAATAGAAGATGTAATAGAAGTTGCTGGGTGCAGATATATTCGAGAGTTTAGCGTCGCGCGACCGGAGGTGAGAAGGGTGAGTGCACTATAAACGGGGTGAGAATCCTTATTCAAGGAAGAAACACCAACCAGCTGGTGCGAGTCGGAAGAACTTAGGATGCTTGGACCAGAAGAGCAATGTCTGAGATCGCTCCTGGAAGTCGACGCCTGTCCCTCTCTGTCGATACTGTCGCCTCTCTCCAAAACAATGAAACCTCATGGTCAAACCTCGAACAAATTTAAGCTGTGCAAGGTCTACTAGAGGATTTGTACCGTTTCCGGACGCCCCAAGGCGAGCAGATTAGTTCATCCGATGTCATCATTATCAGTCCATATAAACCCCAGCGGAGCCTTATAGCCGCCACTTTAGGGGAGACCGAGCATAGCTGTCTGTATCCGGACAGTCTGACAGTGGACGCGGCGCAGGGCTAAGAGGCGTCTATTGTGATTATCCTGCTGATAAAGCCTAGCGAGGTTACTGAGGAAGTCCGCTTCGTTGCCAATAAGGAGAGATTTCATGTCGCTTTAAGCCGCTCCCAGAAAGTTATTATCGCTGTTAGCAACGCACGCCTTTGACCTGAGCCTGTGATCAAGAATATCGAGAGAAGGTCGAGTCATAACAAGTTCTTTACCGGCATTCTCCGGCTGATCACGGCCAGGGCCAACCACTAAGTTCACTATTCCTAGTTTCTGGCGGCACCGGTAACTTCAAGTAATGCCATCTCGATTGCTGATCAGATGGATGTCGATAACACCTCTGAATCCGTTGGCCATGACCCCGCCACTGGAACGTTGGCTCAAAGCGTGGCCCCGACTTCACTAGATCTGCTCCAAGACTCGCGCGTTCGACTACATCCGTCAATTTCCCGGCCAAGATCCCGCTCTCCGCTGACTCGGCAGTCACCAGGTTGTTCCAGAGCTCCATCCATGGCAGTAGCACACGCGAGATCACATCGAGACCCGGATAATAGAGAAGCGCGCCGTCAACTGTTGGCGGCTATAATGCGCCGGAATCAAGCGGAGGCGGAGGTAGCGGAAGCAAGAGCAAAATTTGCCCGAGACGAAGAGTAAATGGCTTTTCTAGAACTTGAGGATGAAGACATGATGGGCTGAGATGCTGCGGTTTTCCCTGACAGCCAGGAACACTCCTTTCCCTGTGGTTCCATGTTGGTGAGAGCATGGTATCACTTTCCTTCTGCCATTTGTAGCTGTTGCCGTCAATGCAATAACGTTCTTTTACCCCACACTATTCGTATGCGGCCTTCTCTGCTTACCAACGTAACACTTAAATAACTCGATTCATCTGGCTCAAAGTGACATAAGGGCTGTAAATAGATTATATGGAAGATAATACTCCGATATCTTTCTATGTCTTTTCCGCTGATCCTTACATACATATGTAGCCATTGTCAGACATGATCCTGACCCACACTCCCAGTGGCGCCAGATGGTCTACGAGACTTCTTTGATATACACAGAAGGAAAGCTCACGAGACCGACCGCTGACGCACACGTTACTGGAGAGTTTTCCACGGGATGAGAATTGATAGAATCGGATGCAAAGGTAAAGGTTTAGGATAGCTTGGCAATTCTTGGAAAAATAGGAGAGAATGACTCATTAGTTATTTAATGTTGATAAAATCCAGGGATGACGAGCGTACGCGTAAATATCATAATGGTAAAATTCTCTAACTAACTAAGCAAAATAACATTTTGAGACGGTTCCTCAGGATAACCGAATGTGTAAGGAACTGACGTTTGATTAAAGAGTGAAATTCTTAATGCGATGAGAGGATGCGTAGATAGCGAAGTATGACCATAAAGTGAGAGATGTTTCGAATAAGATATAATTGATTGGCCTTCCTTTTCCCTCCATTACTTCTGCCCTAAGAACAGCAGGGTTGTCAGGTCGTTAGGTAGTCAGGTAGTCAGGTAAGATTTGTTTAATGTGACTACCTGCCGACCTTTCCCCCGCTGCCCTAACCGAGCTCTTGAGGAGACATCAAAGCAACATGGCCGCAGGTGCCGACTGGAGCCTCTTAGGTTCCTAATCCTGACCGTTCTATGGACCGTATGCCGTTCTTCGACCTTCGGACTCCTTGTTCAATCAACGATAACAAGGCGGGACTAGGGCGCCGCTGCCTGGAAATTTCAGTGGAAGTTTATTCTCGGTGACTATATGAGCTTTCAAGAAGTGGTCCCGATTGAGGATCATTTGCCATTTTATCGAATTGTCTTTCTAAATTCCACAAGCGAGAACGGTGTGCTGGTAGGTATCAAACATGGACTACAATGGTTATCAATTTCCTCTGAGTCGTCTGCCCCGCGAACCAGCACTTAAATGCTCGGCTCGGCAGCGCGCCTTTACCTTTCTCTGGCCTGGTTTACACGGACCTACGTTATCATCATCAGCGGATATTGGGCACAAACTGTATTAATATCGCTCGTCTGAGGTGCAGGCTCTCCGGGAAGAGGTTGCTGAGTGAGGGAAGACCCATAGGCGTCATTTGAGGATTTCCAACGACCGATAAAGAACGCCTCCCGGACGCTATTCAGTTGGCAGCTTCCATGGTTACAATAGGATTGATGACGCACATGAATATATCTGGGATAGCTCTCATATACAGTTGTTAACAGGGACTAAGGTGCACGGTGGAATATATGCACAGTGGAATATGATAATGATAGATTCATTGAGTTGTAGAAGTTAAGTTCTAAACTATGAGATTTGACAACAGTGTTCGTCGAATCGAAGTATCACAGCTAGAGTTGTCGCCTCGAGGAATGGGAGACGACTAGTAGAGGGACTCGAGGGTCACAAACATAATAGTGTTCAGGACATTCAGGTGAATGGGCTGAAGGGACTGAAGAGTAGGGTGGCAAAAGGTTACCTAGATAAAAAAAACAAAAACATACAACAGCATGTGTAGGGTCGTGGTCACCTAGCGCCCACGCTTTGGGGGGCATGGGCGGCTCACCGCTCTATTTAGGGCACTTAGGGCGGATATTCACCCACTTGAATATTCCTCGCCCCCGAATAAATACGTCCAGGAGGCCATATAGGCCATATAAAACGAAACAGGTGGAGATCGAAGCCCACACAAAGGAAAACCCGGAGAATGACAACTAAATCAAGCAACTGGCATCTCTAGGAGGCAGGAGACTGCTCAGTTAAGCTGATCGAGTCGGCCGTTTTTGGGGCTGAATTTGGCGGTCATCAAACTTCACGCACACGAGCATGGTCAGAGCCATGGGAATGGCGTCGAATGTATATGGTGGCCATTCATTCTGCCACAAGTAACCTTCAGTGCCCATGGCGAATTCGACGACACGGAAGATGTTTCGAAGGGTGATCAGGGCGCTGGTCAGGTAGCACAACCAGATGATTTGACGCCATGAGATAGCAGATTAGGGGCCTTTGAGGCGGTTACGGAGCATACGCACGTGGAAAATCAGGGCGGCAGTGACGAAGAAGGCAAAGAAGATCAACGGCACGGCAAGGCCAATAAGAAGGATTACCTTGCCATTCGACTCTTTTGACCTGGTGTCAGCACGCGAGATAATCGCCCCACCCGCCCCCTGCAGGGCCAGACTCGCCAAATCACCAGCCAGGAATATCTTGGTAATCCAGTGGACAGAGACCAGTGAGTACTTCTCGCCGCCAGTGGCGCGGATAACGCGGCCCAGAATCATATAGACGGATGCAGCAAAGCAGATGGGTGACAACAAGGTAAAGAGGAGTGAAGCGATGTAGGGTCCCTTCGACGTGATTGGATTTCAAGTTTCAATAGATAATGATTCTTCCTCTGCTTTCTCCCACACTTAATAGTAATCCTACAATAGTAAGTCGACTAGCTTGGGACAATACTCCATGATCATACATCCACGGCAATTGTTCGATGAGAAGATCTCGATCTGGAAGATCTGCTATTCGAATTGCAGGGTACTACTGGAAGGCAGGTCTCGTTACTGGGACTTTGTTTATTATAAATCAAATTGATCCATGCCACCCACCTCCAACTAACATATGTCGTGAACAGGCCACCGATTACCGGGCCTAACATGGAGCCAAGAGCCACGGGCACATTTAGCAAGCCAATGTAGAATGCCCGTTCCATCAGAGTTGTCATATCCGTCACGATAACTTCAACCAAAACATCCAGCCCCCCTCCGCCGATACCTTGGATAACCCTACCTACAATGAGGACATGGATCGAGCCGCCCCAACAGCGAAAAATAAAATGCATACATAAAGAAGATGCGCTCTCCCAAAAATGCTGGACAGGCTGGTGGCCAGGGGCTGGCTGAGTATGCACAGCAGCAGATAGACCGAATTAGCCCAAAAGTACTGCACCGTGGACGCAGAGAGGTCTTTTTTGATCGTCTGTTTCCATTAAAGCTAGGTATTTTCATTCAGGGCATCATTTCTCATCGGAAGTGCGATCGGGAAAAGAGTAGTCTCTAAAGCAACCGAGAAGGCACAGAGGGATATTGATAGAAAGGCAAGATAGAAACGAATACTTTTCTTCGGGCGGATGACTCCCATAACGAACACAGCCAGGTTTTGGCGTGTCGAGTGGAGGTCGGGAAAAGATCAAGACAGGAGAATATCGGCACTGGGAGGCAGTGGACGAGGAAGAAATGCAGGGATGCTTCGGACCATGACAGAGCCTTGCAAGCAACGCTATCCGCCCCGTCGGCTTCCGCACCCCGATCTCTAGTCCCAACGTGGCTTTTTTCACCTATTGATATATGATTGACCCAGGACGTCGCCAAATTGTCTTACCTTGCTTGTTTGCTGTCTGCTTTGTCAGCTTCCATATTCTGTTGCCTGATCTTTCTTTTTATCCGTTCACCTATTTAATCGTGCCTCTAGCTATATTTTCAATTTCTCACACAGCGAAACCATAATGCAAATCGACACCCTTACTGATGCCTTTTGGGGCCCACCAAGCTCTAAAGCCAAGTCAGTTACCTTACCTCTCGTATAGGTCGTCAGCTAACATGGACTAGCTTTTGCGAGCAGGTAGCAGCCCCATTTTGACTCGTATGATCCATGCAGCTGACTTTGACCTTTTTTTTTTCATTCTTAGGATTATGTTGTGACAAGATATGTCGCGGAGTTCATCAACAGTTTAACCAACCTATGTTATGGTACGTAAAGGGATCTTAGGAAAGTGTGTGAGCTCTAACACAGCCATTTAGTCTTCTATGCGATTTACGGCCTGCGCCGATTACAGCAGGCCCGCAGTATTGGTTTCTCTCGCGCCCTCCCTTACTGTGGCTTGATGGCAGTTGGCCTTTGCTCTGCGATCTTCCACATTAGTCTACAATACCACACTCAGATGCTGGACGACCTATCTATGCTTTTCACAACCACCCCACTGCTGCACAGAGTGTTGACAGTAAATGCCAATCGCAAAGACTCATTTGTCGCGGGTGCAGTTATTTACATAGCTCTCTCGTTACTTATAATTTACCACGTCACAACAGATGAATTAATTATTCACGCTACGTTCTTTGTTAGCAGCATCAATATCATCGGTATTCGGACTGTTCAGCTACTCAAACAACGCACCACTGAGAATTCAACAGCTCGGCGACAGATTTGGGGCATGGTTGTATTCGGGGCTGGTAAGTCAATTTATTAGCATTTGATACTTCTTTATGGGCAGCCAAACTAATTCCAGATCAAGGCATCTTTCATCTTGGATATATTGTCTGGCTTGTGGATAGCTGGGCCTGTGAATGGCTTACGAGTGCACGAGCGGCAATTGGGCTTCCTTGGGCATGGCTGCTAGAACTTCACGGATGGTAAGTTGTACCAAGTATCTGTACTTCTACGATTGATTTTCGTGGGCCGAGAGACTGATTCTATATACAGGTGGCATCTCTTCACCGGTATCGGTGCCTATACTTTTATTGCGGTTATTGATCAACTTGTGTCAGGTGGGGATCATCAGGATATTGACGCAAATTTTGCCTGGCCTGTAACATGGGCTTCCCAGTCAATATTTGCCGGAGTTGCTTCTACCATGGTTGGGGCAGATGATAAAAAATACAAGTGAAATTACTCTCAATTTTGTCCTTGAAAAATGCCCACCGAAGTATTCCCGAGTTCCATTGCTGTGTATTGTACATAGAGTGAGAATGAGGGTCAATATCGCCCTGGATCGGTTACGGCCGACTGCGTTAGCCCTATCAGTTGACACGGGCTGTGGTATTGTTAGATCACAAGTCACCTGAACCACTTAGAACTGACGAGGTTCGACCCTTGGGGTTTGTATATAGCTACTAAGATATATATATATAGTCTTGATGGAAACTAGATTTCCGAGTCCATATATACAATTCACAAATAATGTATATTTTATAAGGGAACGACATTGTAGGTATGTTCCGTACGTTAAGCACTTGATCCTAGAGGCTAGAAAAGCGTTTAGATTCTTGAAGAATATCACGGTATATATTTTGCGGTAGTATTAGAGATATATAGAAGCATAATATAGGAGGGGACAATTGATAAGATAGTGCCGCTTAAGATATTCACTTTATCAGCGGTCTAGAGCTTACGCTTAACACTATAATCACATTAGATATAAGAACTTGATAACTATAGCTAAACGGGAAAATATACTATCTGCTAATAAGCTCCTTCCGCCCCTGTCTAGTCCGAGGATGGCATCTCGGATCTCCACTTCTCGCCTACCAGCGAACACCTAGCCGTGTCCTCGTGGGATAAGAAAGTCCGCATCTACGAAATCAACGACCAGGGACAAAGTGAAGGAAAGGCACTCTTCGAGCACGAAGCTCTGCTCCAGGCCCAAGGATTACCTCAATACCTGTAGATTAATATATCTCTTTTTGACACTTGACGAATCTATGAACAGGAAGTAAATGATTTGATTGCCCAGCTGAAGCTGCTCCAAACCACTCTCAATTTTCAACTATTGAAATGAAACCAGCCTGGCTTGGGACAGGAAGTCCTCTAGACCTCAGCTTGTTAACCTGTTTAGTTCTTTTCTTTGAAGACAAATTTCCCCAATTTTCATACAGCTTTAAGTCCGAGCATGACATCCTCGCTATGTGGCACTGAGCAGGAGCCTCTTGTAATATTTCGGCATTAGGCGTATCTCTGGGCAACAAAGAAGCGCACGGCCCGCCGTCAGCATCAGCAGGCACTCGGGAAAAGGTCCGAAGTTCGCTATCCCCTTCAGCAGGGAGCTCGTTGGGGATAGGCTCGGGCTCAGGCTCTTCGGGCCAAGGCTCAGGCTCGGGGGTAGGCTCAGGCTCGAAGGCAGGCTCAGGCTCGGGCTCGGGCTCAGGCTCTTCGGGCCAAGGCTCAGGCTCGGGGGTAGGCTCAGGCTCGAAGGCAGGCTCAGGCTCGGGCTCGGGCTCAGGCTCTTCGGGCCAAGGCTCAGGCTCGGGGGTAGGCTCAGGCTCGAAGGCAGGCTCAGGCTCGGGCTCAGGCTCTTCGGGCCAAGGCTCAGGCTCGGGGGTAGGCTCAGGCTCGAAGGCAGGCTCAGGATCTTCGGGCCAAGGAGATTCATTTGAGATGATTCCGTTTGGTGTGTTCACTAACGATGCAGCAAAAAGTCGAGTCAGCCTGATTACCGTATCGTTAATTTGTTAGAGATGACTTACCGTGCTGATATTTCATGTAAGATATGTGAATAGATAGTATCTCGAAAATCATTTTCATCACCGCATTATCAAACCGATGATCTTGGCCGATAATATCGTAAAATCCGCATAAACCAAGCTCTGGATCATGCGGCTTTACTAACCGCTGCAGGTTTCCTTGAATGTAACCTGGAAGCCAAGTTTCACCTTCGGGGAGGCTTGAAAACACATCCCTCGTGACCCGCAGTATTTCAAGAATAGGAAGCTCCTTATCTAAGTGCTGCATCTTTTGCTGAGCAAGAACTTTAAGACCAGTAAGGCCCCAATTCCTTGACGCATGGTATACTAAAACGCTCCTCTTATATTCTCTGGCGAGATCTAATGTGCCTTCGTCAAGGGTCTCGTAGCCACCTGTGTATAAGAAGTGCACTAAGGTATGCCCAACGTCCTCGCTAACACCAGACATAGTGATACTTGACAATCCAAGAAATGGAGGGGCGAATTTTTGGTAATCCCGAAGGAAATAAGTAGGAATGCCATAATGCTTGCTCCCTATAATAAGGGTAATAAGAGGTAATTCGTAGGGCCAGTGAATAAGTTAGAAGAGGCTGATTATAACTCATTCAAAGGACTCACGATGATAAAGGCCGACGATAGTCAATCATGGGAGAGATCTCTGGCGTGAGGGGTCGCGCTGGCACCTTATTCGACTTAGGTTGCTTCACTTTCTTTGTTCCCATGTTTCAGTCGTTGACTTTGCCGACTATCAAGTAACTTTCGGCAGATTTTCTAAGAAATGTATGGAAGACAAACGTCAGAGAAAACCTGACTTTATATAATACAGGCAGGTAGTAGGGGAGAAGCGGGGGAATGCAAGTATGAGTTGTCCTGCAGAGTGGCCGGAACACGTCATCTGTGCAGTGAATAGCAATTTAGTGTCAATTATCAAAATGCAGTATGAGTCAGTAGATGACCTGCTACGAATGACTGCTTTCTCTTCGAGCCTCGATGTCTATAGATCATAGCGATGGCTTATCCGACAAGCTTACGTGTGGTGCTGATGATCACCCGGGCCGTGAACGGAACCGGGCCGACGTGGGACTGTCCCACTTCGCTCCGACATGGGAAAAAGAATCAGCTAGAGTAGGAACGAGTGGAGTAAATGAGCTGTATGTGATCTAGACACTTATCTTTCGACTCAAGATTAGCGCCTTTCTCGAGTAAGAGCTCAGTGGCAGCTTCCGTAAAGTCATCAAAACAACACACCTATAAAAAAAAATCAGTATAGGAGGGGAAGGACACGTCAGCGGTTTAGGGGGTGCAGGATCTTCAGGTGTAGGTAGAATAGTGGTGTTCAGGACATTCAGGTGAATGGGCTATTGGGACTGAATAAAGAGTGCGGCAAGAGGTTATCTAGAAAAAAAAAAAAAAAACATACAACAGTGAGGATTCGCTGGTGGTCACCCACCCAACTACTAACTCACCGGCGTGTGGCTTAAGTACGGCTGAGCGGACGGGAAGCCCTGTTTTCCACACCCTATGGTCGTATGTACTGGCTATACTACTGGAGAGGATGATATTATGCAAACCGTAAGCTCATAGAGGTGCACTATAAGGTGGTGAGAAACCGGGTGTGGGCGAGTACGGCAGGTTTTTGGGTCCAATGCGCCAACCTATGTATAAGCCTAAGCATGAGAGTATTTCTCCATTTTAAATAGTTTTATGAACTCGATATATGCTATAGTTCAACTTCTAATATCTAAATTGCTCGTATATTCCGTAAACTCTAGCGCTACTATAAAAATGTACACGTAGATTGTACTTTGGTCAACATTTTCTCCACTGCCGAACTGCCGTAAGTTTTTCTCCCAAAACAATATCCCAATTGGCCTCGGTTAGAGGTCTACGCAAAAGTTTCGAATACAGTCAGCCTGCACTTCCTTTTATATAATACCATTCTCCAGCTGCGATTTAAAATACTATGCTCGTTCCTGTCAAAATGCATTTCTGCAGTTTGAAGCTATACGCTGCCTACATTATCCTGGCAGCAATTGTCCTCCGATTTTTCACAAACAGATATAAACGAGGACTGGCAAATATCCCCGGTCCAACTACCGCTAAATACTCCAGTCTCTGGAAGCTGTATAGCGTCTGGAAAGGAAACCACCACCAGGCAGCCCTTGACCTACACCGCAAGCACGGCTCGCTGGTTCGCATTGGCCCAAACCACATCTCGGTCGGCGATCCCAGCGCCATCCCTACAATTTATGGCTTCAACACAGGCTTTACGAAGGTGTGAATGCCATCATTCACAAACACAGATATAAGATGTAAATCACTTACGCAAAATAAAAGACAGCATTCTTCCCAATCCTGTCAATATCATGGAACAAAAGGCCCCAAATGAACCTCTTCTCCACAAGAGATGAAACTTACCACCGCCACCAAAAGCGCATCGTTGCAAATGCCTACAGCGTCTCCTCGCTTCTAGAACTCGAATCCTCAATCGACTCCTGTACAGAGATCTTCACATCTCAACTCTCGAAATTCGCCACAAAAGGCACACCCATCAACCTAGGCCACTGGCTCCAATACTACGCCTTCGATGTCATCGGCGAAATAACATTCGCCAAGAAATTAGGATTCCTGGAGCAAGGCCGCGACGTCGATGGCATGATGCAGGCTATCAAGGGTATGCTTATGTATGCCAGTCTATGCGGACAGGTCCCGAAAATGCACAAGTTTCTCCTTGGGAATCCGCTTTTGACGCTGTTTATGCCCAGCATGGAGTCCTGGAACCAGGTACTGCAGTTCACGCTGAAGGCTGTTAACTCTGTTGCTTCGCTGAAAAGAGATGGGGATAAGATTAATGCGTATCCAGGGGAGGGTATGGGCGGGAAAGATATGATGTCCCGTTGGATGGCAGTGCATCGTGATGATCCCGAGAAATTATCGGTGCGGGATATTATCGTGCATCTTTCTGCGAATGTTTTCGTTGGTGCAGCTACCACATCTATTGCGCTCCGCGCGATTTTGGATTTCATTATGCGGGACCCGCGGATTATGGACAAGGTCCGGGATGAGATCGATGCTGCTGTTTTTTCGGGTAGGGTCGGGAATCCGATCTCGTACCGTGAATCACTAGATCATTTACCCTATATGACGGCTGTCATCAAAGAAGCGCTGAGACTCCATCCTTCTACGGGGTTGATTATAGAGCGGGAGGTTCCTCAACCGGGCGCTACGATTTGTGGAAAGTATATCCCCGGCGGGACTATTGTGGGTATCAATGCTTGGGTTGTGAATCGGAATCCGCGGGTATTCCACGATCCTGATGTGTTTATCCCTGAGCGGTGGCTGGAGTGTACGCCTGAGAAACTGATGGAGATGGAGCAGACGATATTTACCTTTGGGTCTGGGCCGAGGGCATGTGTGGGGAAGAATGTCTCTTTTATCGAGATCCACAAGATAGTCCCGCAGCTACTACGGGAATTTGAGGTTCGCTTGAATGGTCCTAAAGAATTGGAGGTGAGGAATATTTGGTTTGTGCAGCAGGAGGGTATGATATGTGATCTTGTGAAGAGGTGAAATGAGTTCGTCTTGAGGGAAAGGAACCATTGGTTGCATTCAGCTAGTTAATATAGAGAGAGGGGAGGGACGATCAATCCAGATGAAGAAGCAAGGTCCTATGAACCTGAGGCATAAACGGTCTCAACAATTCGTGGTGGTGATGTAGTTCGTACCCTGTAGCTTTCTATCAAGACATAAGAAGCTTTATTTCGTTCTCAGTAATATCTAAATCTACCTCTAGATTACAGATCATAGCCGATAGGAAGGGTCCTTCTGATCCAAAAGCCTCATATAGGCCAACATTCTTCGCTCCAAACTGATATCCCTAAAACTCATTATCACGAGTAACACTCCAGGTTCTCTTAACCTTCCACTCTTCTGGTTGAATCAGGTTGTTCTTGTTTCCAAGCGTACAAGCTGACGCGTGAGATTGAATCTCAGAGGCAGCCAGCAATTCATACATCAAATATCAAGCGGCGCTGATCGACTCCGCAGCTGTGATGACACCATGGTTTCGGAGAAGCATGATGTTGGTCGAACCAAGATCCTCCACTAGAACTTTCTGCTTTGCTCGATCTGTCACGATACCTTGATAGTCGTGATAGCTGACGGGGCCGGCCTGATGTGTCGTTTGCGCTAACTCCAGAAGAAGTCCATGGTTTCTTTCAATATTTAGCAATACATCTTTCATTGCATCATACCTCGAGCTCTGGGCTCTGGTCAAGATAGCTATATTTTGTATAGGATAAAAAGCATCACTTTTCTCCCATTTCCTAGGGCTAGGGGGACTAAGATACGTTGCTTAGTAAAGGCTATGTAATATCTAGGTAGTAGTAACTCAAGTAATTTTTATTTCTTGCATGGCCAAAATCAGGCCTGCGACCCCTAAGTGCTATACCTCTTCGCAGCAGACCCACCTACCCGAGCCGCCTCCTACAAACTCTCAAGAAACGACAGACAGCATTGCGATTGAGGGCTTCCAACCCGCGCTACCCAGCTTCGAGACATCATTCTTAGGGGGAGGGGGGTGGAAGCTGATCGACGCAATTGAAAGGCTCATTGCCCACCAAGGCAGAGCTGCTGGAGGTTAAACACGACCAGAAAGTGCTTAAAAACCACAGCCAGAGAATGTGCCGCCTTGAATTATTATATATTCCAACTAATACCTTAACACCGACAAAACAGAGAGGCGAAAACAAGATGGCTTAGCTTGGAGGGAGCACCTACGGCAAAGCAAGGGAAGCTTGCAAAGTCAGCCAAATCAGTTGGACATACCCCAACGAGGTGCGTTCACGATGATTCCGGTCAGACAACCGGAGATGATACCGGCGCAGGGAAGCGTGATGATCCAACCCATGTAGATCCAGGCAACCATTCGCCAGTTAATCGTTCTCCAAGTGCCGTTGCAAAGCCCAACACCGACGGTAGCGCCAGTAATACACTGGGTGGTGGAGACGGGAAGCTCTGCAGGTGTGACATGTTAGCGAGTGGTCTTATAAGATTACGGGGAAGTGTTCTATTTAACGATAATCAAGGAACAGATAAAAGGCGACATACTTAGCCTGGTGGCAATAATGACAGCAATGGCGGCACCGAGCTCCATAGCAAAACCACGAGAGGGAGAGTGCAGGGTAAGACGGTTACCCAGGTTGCGCATGATGTGATAACCGTATGTCCAGATACCGATGGCGATAGCGGCACCACCAAAGACGCTGAAGAACATGAGTTAGCACGGGAGCGGCCTTTCGTTGGAGGACTGAAGCTTACAGGATCCAAATGGGGACCTCGGTCTTAGCACCTTCAAGGGCACCAGTTCTCCATATAGCATAGATGGTTGCGTAGGGGCCGACAGCGCTGCGAATAGTTAGTACAAGAGTCGATATTAGATAGGCGAAGGGGAAAAACTAACTTGGCCACATCATTTGCACCGTGGGTGAAAGAAGCAGTACAGGCTGTCAGAATTTGGAGGAAAGAAAACATGTACTCCGCTTCGTTATCATAGTGGTCAGCATGGGCATGGGTCTTCTCGAGATCACCAGCGAGTCTGCTCTCGCCCTTCTGGGCGCTAACAATGTCTTGCTCGATACCGTTGAAGAAGGCCTTCTTCAGCAGCCAGAGCAGGACGGGAGTGCTATACCATGCTCCCTCGGGGCGAGGACCACAAAGGTTGATGACATCAGTATCCACGGATTTTGTCTCATCATGCGAATTGGCAGTGACCTGGGTCTCTGCCTTGATATCGGGGGACTCAGGCTCACTGTTGCTGTTGCTGTGGCTTTGTTCGACATCAGTGGAACGCTCGGCTTGGAGTTCCTCTAGAGTCTTGTGGCCGCGATAATAGTTACGGACGGTCTCAACATGGGCAGGAGGGGCAGGGACTTCACCACGACGGAGGAGAAGAGGGCCGTAGATCAAATCCCAAGGCTTGAGTTGCCAGTCATTCATGATTACCCTGCGGTAGATCCAGGGGCAAAGGAAGACGGCAGAGATAAGAGCCATGCCAGCGCCAACACCGATAACAGTTCCAGCTATCTCAGGCCCTTCGAGGTCAATCCTGCTGCTGCCGCCCTTCCAGACAATAAGCACTGTGTTTTATTAGTATCTGATACAGAGGGATCAGGGTCTTGAGGGAACATACTAGTAAGGAGGCCAGTAGTCAAGAGGAAGTAGAATGGAATGGTGTACAAAGCCTTGAGGGCGGGATTCTTCCGCAGGAGGATACCATACTTGGTGATCAAAAAAATAAGTGCACCAGCAACACCAGATAAGAGAGGTGCAATAACCCAGGCAAGAAATACCTGGACAACACCAGAGTTAATATCACCTCCCCACCAGATAATATCATCAGCACCAATAAGCGCGATACCCATTCCAAGAATACCACCGAGAATGGAGTGGGTTGTGGAAACAGGAAGGCCAATCTTGGTACAGATGGTAAGATAGATAGCGGAGGCAACCACAGCGCAGCACATTCCAAGCATGAGGAGGGGGGCGTTGTTGGCGAAAGCATCGATCTTGACGATCTTGGTACGGATAGTATCGGAAACACTGTTTCCTACACCAACACTGGGAACACAATTGAGCACAAGATTAGGAATCGGAAATCAGGTCATAAACTTACGCTCCAGCAAACTCCATGATAGATCCGAGGACCATGGCCTGCCAGTGCTTTAGCGAACGCGACGAAACAGACGTTGACCAAGAGTTGGCGCAATCATTGGCGCCGATGTTCCAGGCATCGAGGAACGCGAAAATTGTGCCAATAGCAAAGATGTAGTCGTACTGCTGAAGAACCATCTTGACGGTTGGCAGAAAGAAGCAGCGCGCTGGCTTGTCCTTTCTGGAAGGGTTCTAGAGGGCTGACGAGATAAAAGGGAAATTAGTATGATGATCCAGACTAGGACTTTATATATGCCAGCTCTGATCCGGGCCAGGATATGGCAGCCCTTGCGCTATAGATACGACGATGCACCGATCTAGCATGCCAAGCTGCCCAGGCCCGCCGCGCCGCCAAGCAATCGCTCTGGTGCCTAGGCACTGGCCGAGATGGGTCTCCGCCGACGAATCCTGCCATCGCATACAAGAACGTGTCCACCCCAGGTAGAAAACTCCAGACTAACTGCCCATAACCACGCTAAACGTCGCATAAATTTCTCAGATGGTACAGAAACACGAGGTACTCTCTGCGAACGCCCTTCTTCCGACTGGCACACCTGCATTCTCCTATTGGGGCAGAAACGTGAAGGCCACGATTGGACCCCAGCTGCTATAGCCATAATCTCCCCTGACCCTTGGCAGGACAAATGAGCTCGAACCGGTGCGCCATGTAGGCATCTTACACAAGCCTCACAGCCTGGTATTCATCACATCGTGCTTGGATTCAAACTTCTTATTGGATGGGTTGATTAATCTATTGACATTGAGCCCTGAGTCTGATTTTGACCTCCGGTGCACCTCTGATACTGCGTGGCCACCGTGACTCAGCTCTCTCAGTTCCTCGACCTGTTTCTGGGGGTGTGATGAGCATACAAGGTCTTGTGACGCACCTCAAATTGCTTGGTATTTTCCATGATGGTCGACCGGTATTTGGCCCAAATTTCGTTAGCATCTTCCATGGATGACTGAGCGCACCCTTTGAGTAATTGTCGTTTAATGCAGGCCTGGATGTACCCAACAGCGCCTGGGAATGAAGCATTGGATTGCAGGAGTAGGTGGTGCGACAGATTACATATCCCCAGTCCGGGAGACTGTAAAGTCTATTACGGAGCTCTTCCATGCCTGGGGGTGACTGAGTGTAAGGTGTGTTGGCGGGTAGTTTGAAATCTGACTTGGGGGGGGTTGGCGAGGGGAAAGAGATGAGGGAAAGTTCCGCGCTCTGACATGTATGGTCACTAACGGATGTTAGAGCCTAATATATATACCGCTACAGAGATAAGGAGACCTTCTGTCCTTATGATCTTTTGGCCTAGCGGTATAAATGCTCTTATGTAGCCCCTTAGGAGTAGCGGCCTAAGTTTCACTTAGGATTAGACTCCAGCATATCTCGTCTTCCGTAGTAAATAGTCTCCTTTCTCTCTCTCCACGCATCAAGAGAT
This sequence comes from Penicillium robsamsonii, assembly GCF_028829455.1. NCBI lineage: Eukaryota > Fungi > Ascomycota > Eurotiomycetes > Eurotiales > Aspergillaceae > Penicillium > Penicillium robsamsonii. Next base: position 5,742,766 of record NW_026643219.1, on the reverse strand, counting down.
TTTCCAGAGAGCCTTTCTTCTTGTAGACTCCTAGATTCTCTCTATCAAGATTCTTTCTAGGTATCGTTATTGTGTAACCATTAGCATAGTGGATAGCCTGGCATCACCTGGACATGCAACTTGATCCCGATTTGGCCGTCGTGTAATCACCCCCACGGCCCGGCCTCTTAAGTAAAAATAGATACTATTAGGAAAGGTCGCAAATAATCTAAGCAAACAAGGGTTAAGGAAACGCGCGGTCCTCAAACTGATTGTGCGAAGCAGCGGGTACCATCGGATCTGTAGCTAAGAACCCTAAATATGCCTCCTGTAGCCTCGTTCACTGATTCGAGTTTATATAGCCTTTATATACCCGAGCAGATATGAAGCGTGGAGAACGGTATGAACACCCTGATGGAACGTACATCTCCCTCCCGTGGTGGGTTCCATTTGGGCAGACCGTCTCACGCGCTATGGGCCTCGTAGTGGGACGATGGGTGGGCGGTTTACTGGGCTATCAGCCTTCCTATCGTAAATTGACGTCATATTGGGCTTTGGCATGTCAAAAAATGGAGTCTTCATTCTTTCAACGGCGATTTGCCGATCGCTTAAAAAAGATGGATTGATATAGCAATCGATTCATGTAACTACCCGGCTCATGAGATATTCCTCCTCAAATTACCTGCATGTTTTTAATCACAACGTGAATTATCCGCTCCTCTAATTATTGCTGTCTACTCCGAAATGGTCTTAAGAATCTCCTCCACATTTATAAAGGCTAGTTCTTCCTACTAGTCATAATGTAGTTCTTTTGTCACTATTCTTAATTGGGACAGATTGAGGCTCGACTAGGCTCGAAGGAATATACCTGGGTATTTCTAGAACTAATTGCAACCAAACATCGCTAAGGAAACTCATTTATAACAGAAGATTTAATGGGAATTCACCGATAAGGCGGACCTTTCAAGAAAAGGTCTTGGCCACTCAATGCCATCTGTGTAGAAGATACAAATACCTCTCCTGTCCGTTATTATATGAATATTACAGCAACAAAAAAAGGAGAGAGGTCCTCCGAAAGTTTGAGTATTTTGTTGGTGTAAGTAAATCTTCTCTTCTGCCCAGGTGTCCGTCCACTTCGAAGGTGGCTGATATATTTCCAAAATTGTAGCAGAGAGTGTCGCCTTTGGCTTCAACGATGCTTCTCCCCTCTATCCGTAACCTTGGCCTGGTAGCTCTTGCTGCCTTTGTCGCGGCCAAGCCTCCTCCCATAACCTACGATATTTCTAAACCAAAGGATCCGCTTGGCAATCTCAAGGTCACTCTCGATTATAGTGCTGCAATAACTTGGCCTAAGAGCATAGTGGGGAACATGGCAAACAACATTCCACGCACTTGGCAGTACAGCAGCCATATCGTTTTCGCAGATACTGTTATTTATAAGAAAGATGAGGAAGGTAACAAAGTCGCCGGAATCTCCGACGGGGAGCTCTGGTAAATTTCTCGAGATGCAGTCGACGAAATGGTGGCGGACCGAGAAAATTACGGGAAAGGCCTAGGGGCAATGAAATTCTTCTTACCTCTTCTATGAAGGGCGCGCCTGCTTTCTTTTATGACTTCGAAGGCGGCGAGTCAATTGTCGGCAAAGTTCTAACGACGTGCGCGATTTTGTCACAACGCCACAAGAACCAGGCCAACTGTGCAGAGCCTATGTCAGTCCACCTATATTACAAATATATAGGTATTACTCGTAAGCCGCTGGCAGAGGAAAGTCCGAGGATTGGGGTTTAGGTCAAACGAAGTGGGAGTGGCTGGACACTAACAGACCCATGTGGAACAGGGGAAACAGTAAGGAACTAATTTGCTCATAACCTTGGCCTCCTCAGAAACCAACTAACGAATGCGCAGACATTTTGGGGTTGTAATTTGTTCACTAAAGCGGTCGGGATGAACCCTATTAGTACCATAACGCCATTGGGCGCCCACGAGTTGGAAGATCTCGCTGGAGGGCCGATTAGTAAGGACCAAATTCAGCTCTGTGGCAGGGTTAGAGAATTCTGGAAGAAGAAATAAGTGCATTTTGGATAGTTATCTAGAGAAACATTGGCTGTGGAATCGTTGGTACTGTATCATAATTGGGATCTCGCAACATGTGACCTGACCACCTGGGTTTCATGCCAGTTATTTGAACCTCGACTCCGGACTGGGTTCCTAAATCTCTTAACCCCTGTATTATATCAGGTTGCCAACCGATTGTTTTCATCTCACTTTCTAACAGGCAAAATCCTCGAAGATTAGGTGTGTGCCTCCTCCAATCTTGAAGCCATGATCGAATAACCTCTAAAAGGTAGTCCGGCTCCCATTCCCACATCCATTGTGCATTTGAAGAAAAGTCGTCGGTTAAGGTCAGCCACTCAAGACTCGGAGGAAGCGTAACTGGTAAGTGATTTGCTTTTGACTCCGAGGGGGAAAATCCAAGTAGAAACGGAATCGGGACCTGCAATATTTTCAGGTTTTCGAGCCCGCTAAAGACCTTGAACGATCCACTAAATTGGACATCTGGGCCTTCCAGGTCGGCTTTGTAGCGTTCTGACCCGGCTGTAATGGTTAGGTCTGTTAAGTTCTCTTTAACGTGAGATAGGCCCGCGGCGATTTGGTCTAAATCGATGATATCGGTGACAGAATCATCTTCTAGATCCCAACGGTAATGCCAATCCCATTCTAGCTTCTGAAGCCTAGGTGTAACCGATAAGACTTGGCCAAGATGTCTCTCACGTAACATAGTCGAGTCAAGTGTCGTGAGTCTCCGTGGATTTGGTGGATTCTTTCCGGTCCATGCGAAAGTAGCAGGGTTATCGACCAAAGCCCTAGTCGTGTAACTGATGGTAGGTAGAAGAGAGGGAGGATGTCTTGTGTGTTCCTAGTATCCGTTTTCTCGCGAATATCGTAGTAAAGACAGGCAGAATCTGCAGGCATATCTTTAAGATATGCGAAAGAACTGAGATGGCTATTTTTGGGCTCCTCGCAGAGTGCCGACCGGAGCATCATGCCCCTGAGGTGAGTCTCTCGGTTGTAGTTTTTGTCAAGGTAGAGACGCTTCAGATTGTGGAGTTGTGATATGAGAAGAGTGGCGAACGCGTCCATCGATCCGGCGCGTAGCTTTTGGGTCCATTTATCAGCATAAGGAACATTGATCCTTGTAATAAACTCCACCAGCTCATTCACGACAGGTTCTGTGACTGGAATTTTGGGGCTTTCATTTCCTGGGTCATCTACGCCCTGGTCAAAACTGTCACCGTGAAGGACCACATCGTGAACATACGTTGCGAGCTCGGGCCTCTGAACGATGCTTCGCAAGAATTGAGCGATTGGGGGGTGCTGGGAGTCTGACCACGTCTATTGAATGCGGGAGTAGAGAATGGCTCTGCAGGGAATCTCAAGTCCCTATGCGTAAGGCATACCGCGGCAAGATCGTTGTGCGATAGGGAAGTAAATATGATGCGAAGAGTCTCTGTAGGTGTCGAGAGAAGGGACGCCATTTTCTTTAACGGTGAGTTCTGATGTCGAGCAAAGATGCCGACACCGAGTGCTGCAGGGTGCTAGATATTTATACCGTACTTCGTTCGGGGTACAGACCTGGGCAGGCTAGGCCGCCGATCTAAGCGAGACATTCCAAGGTTACCACTGCAATCCACTAGGCCTAACCAGGATAGTCGCGTGTTTCGCTTTAAAATCATACAATACTCTGAACATCTTATTGGGGCCTAGAGCGAATTTCGTTTTGAAGACAGCATGTTTTGTGTGGCACTAGACCAGGGCCTGCATGTACCAATTCTTTCGTGCCTTTACTAAGCAGGGAATATATGGCCACGATGTAACAATGTTCGGTTACAAGACCTAAAGTACCAAAAGCCAAGACATTATTATGGAGCTGGTCGATATATGGCCGCTGATTGGTGATTGGATTGATTGGGACGGGAGCGGATAGATAAGCCTTTCCATCAATCTGGGCATTTATATTCTACTCTTCCACTCTGAATCGTCTACGGAGTACTCCGTACGGAATAAAAACATTGCATGTACATCTAAAATGACACAGGACAACTCTTCACTGCCTTGGAGCCTGTTTTAAGTAATGGGGGGAGTCATTTAACATGAAATCAAATATTAATTGACAGCATCTACTTCTTTTCGCTTCCCCTATCATTGATATGGCTCGACAAGATTGCAAACCCTGCAACCCAGTTGGTTTCTACCACACCCTGCTTATTCCATATAAGCACCCCGGCCATGTTCTGGCTACTGCAGCGTACTAGGAGCCCTCCTGTTGTTGACTCAATAAATCTTGCATTTCTAGCGAAGGACTGAGTGTCCTTGTAAGTCTTTTTGACCATCCGACCTCGAGAAATTCCCATGTGACGATCTGTGTTTTCCAATTTGATAATTAAAACGCCTTTAAATCTACCTCTCATGTTTCAAATGTGAAAATTTCTGATCTCAATTTTTTTCCGGTGTTTGCACGTATCTGCAAGTCAAGGCGCTTGGAGACGTACTCTATGAAGTCATCGTTGCTGTTGCCGGTAAGAACAATTGTGAATTTACCATTGAGAAGAAGGACTCCAAGCGAATCTTGAACAAATTTGTTGAATACAAGGCTTATAGTGCCATTCTGCTTCGAATTGGTGATGAGGTCAAGAGCATCTATGCTGTGTGGACTTTAGATCCTATTAAGAAATGGGTGAGTGATAGTATGGATATTCTGATCTTAGAGCAGTAGTGTGGGCTAGTACAATTCTTTGCTGGAGGTTGATAAGGTGGTTATGGTCGATATATTTGATGTCATATATGCATTTTTCCTTGTTAATCTACTCCTATCCACTCTCAATTTCTTGCAAGTGTTGCATTTCCCATGTTCTAAATAACGAACGATTTAAATATATTCATAGTTGAGTTCATTGGAAGAGTAGTAGAATTGAGAAATATGAATATATAACAGATGTATCTTTATTGGAGGAATTTCTCAAAACCACCAACAGAGCGCTTAAAAAACAGCTAACACAGCCTCGAAGGTGCTTCCAATCCATGACCTATTCAGACGAGCAGCTGCACCAGACGAGGTAGTCGCCACAACACCTCCACTCGTCAAAGATGAGCTACTATCCCCAGTCGGCGTCGAGGTTATCTTTGCGTCGCTGCCAGCCTTGGTTTCCTCAGCCGTGGTTGACGCAGGGGTGGCCGGATTGGTGACTGTTTCCACCGTGGTCTCCGGGCGCACGCCAGTGTTCGTGGCGGTGATAGTCACGACCAAAATGACACCCTCGCTCATCATGTTTGCTGGCAAGGATGACACCGTGGTCGACCCTGAGTCTGCATCTGACATGTATACTTTGCAGTCAATGGAGGAAGGTGCGAGAGTACTGCAGTATTGGGACATGTAACTGAGTAGGCGAGGACTGTTAGCATTTTCTTTGATACGAGATCCTTGCCGAAAGGAATATATTTGGGGGGAAGAACATACTCTCCGTCAGGGTACCTCCAAGTCTGGTGGTACGTAGATGGGCCAACAACGATGGTACCTGGGATTTCTTCAATCGCATACGATGTGAGGGATCCGGACTACAGTACCATGTGTTAGAGCGTGTCAGGGATCAGATAAGCACTATCATAAAGTAAATATACATACCGATCCAACCACCTGTCCAACGCCAGTTCTGGTTTCATTTCCTAAACCAAGGTGAATGGTAACAACATTAGCAGTTGCTGGTACTATGGCTGCCGACAGGGCGAGGACATAGACGCTAAACATGATGGATAGATGCTATTGATTTTAGGGAAACAGCCCCATCTTATGTTATATATAGCGGTTAAAGCAGAATACTAGTGCCAGGGGCTGTAATTTGATGGTATTGTTGCGGCTTTAAATTACATACAACTATCCATGTATGTACATCCTCGTCCCGTGGACATATGTAGCGAATACGAGAGTCGCATTTAAACGCGATTAATTAAAATTGAACAGCCACATATACTACCTCTTGTGGAAGGCGTAAACTAGACAAGCCTTACTTATATCACGACTTGAGCTCGAGTGAGAGAGCTCTGTCAGGCAAGAAAAAGAATCGAATGAAGATATTTTATTATTATAATAAGTAATAAAAATTAATGAGCGACGCAGGGATCGAACCTGCAATCTTCTGAGAACTGTTTGAGCATAGCTCGGCCGAAATCAGACGCCTTACCATTAGGCCAGCCGCCCTGGATTATGTAATTTATTATTATATAACTAATTATCTAGATACGAAGACAAGGAATATGAGGTTATCAGACAGCTGCCATATGATGGAGGAATCATGACGGCAGTTTCTGCCGGAGGAATGGAAAGATGGGGCGTGTGCCGCCCGCCGCCTAAGCAGCTGACTGAATTCGGTTCCTTCCCAGTCTGTTGTATTGTAGTTTTGTAGAACTATCACCACCCTCTCGTTGAATATTCTCTGTCGGATAGATATACTTCCCTGTTAATCCGCAGGATAGAGAGCTATCTATAGCAACTAATCACCCTTAGTGAACACCTAAGGAAGACTATAACTAATTACATATTGAAATAACAACATATATACATACGCAGACTATCTTCCAGTAATTAACCATCTGGGTCCCAATGTGACGATCCAGATGTGTAGGGATCTTTTTGGTAGAAAGGATTCTGCCATGCGTCGCCGCCTAGGTGTTTGTTGAAGTGAGATGACTAAGCGAGAAGGCTGGTGTTTGCAGTGTTTGCATTCAGAGAGAGAGATAATAGCTCTCTCAGTCTCGCAGGTCCTTCTCTCTCTTTCTTTCCTTTTCTCATGTTTAGAATTCTAGTTGAAATGCACTCTTTTTCCTAAAAGATCTGGCTGGTAACATAATTCTAAACATCACTTTCATTTCCAAAGGCAGCAAGACTGTACAGATCTTCATTGTGATAGGTCTCGGTCACGCCTTACCCCACTTTTCGTTCCTTGGCATCGCATAGCCAAGACCTGAACCTGATACCGAACTCCGAACTAATCAGAATGGTCGGAACTAGACAGAACCCTGGCAAGCGGCCGATGGCTACTTTGTCTGATGAAGAAGACCGAACTGAGCGACCGACTGTTATTTAAGAACCGACGACCCCAGTGATGACTGGTGAACCTGATGAAGATGATGATAACGCTGAAGAGGGAGCCTCTATGCGTGAACGACTACAGAAGACCCCGACGAAAGAACGATTCTACGAACTTGCACGTGAATACAACAAATTGAAAGAGAGACTTCAAGAGCTTAAGGATGAAGTCTCTATTCTCTAAGCTGATAAGGTTAATACTGAGGCTATGGTTAAGAATCTCGTTATTGAACGAGATGAAGCTATTACTCATCGAGACATTGCCATTCGTGAGCGTGGTGACCTTACTTTCCGACTTATGAATCTCCAGAACCAGACTGGCACCGACGAACCGATTGCGGGGGCCGCTGCTACCCGAAAATCTACGAAGATGCCTGACGCCCCGATGCTGAATGACGGAAAGGAAGTTCGATTCGAAACCTGGGAAACCGTGATCCGCCAGAAACTTAAAGCAAACGCCGACCATTACCCGTTACCAGTTCACCGAAAACTCTACGTACAGAGCCGTTATGAAGGGAAGGCTCAGCTACATATTACACCTCGTCTCAACGCAGAGTCAATGAACCCGTACCGTGACTCTGAAGATATGATCGCCCACCTGAAAACTGTCTTCGCGAACCCGAACCGTCGTTCCGAAGCCTACACTGCGTATCACAAATTAAAGATAAAGCTAAAGGATAACTTTACCGATTTCCTTGCTGAATTTATGTAACTTACCGAAGAAGCTACCGTGGTCGAAGAAAACCGAAAGCGTGATCTGTATTCGAAATTACCATACCTACTTCAGAGTTAAGTGATGTGGGCAGTGAACCAGGATACCGTTTTGTTCGACACATTCACTCAGAGTTACCAGAGCATGTCCCATGAGATCAATCTTCAGCAGGAAGCAAAGTCCACCTCACGTACCCGGCCTACGATCCTAGCTACCGGCGGAAGCGGTGCGCTTACCACGAATCAGTCAAATACTCCTCGTGTGAAGCGGGAGTACACTCCTAGCCTATTAATGTCCGAGAGAGAAACCTTAATGAAAGAAGGTCGATACTTTAACTATAAGGAACAAGGACATATGACCCGTGATTGCCCGAAGAAGAAGTTAAACCCTCCGACGATTGCCGCCACCGCTCCCCGTGTGAATGAGGTCGCAGAACTGGAATCCCATGTCAATGATAATCAGGGAAAAGCCAGTGCCTAGGTTAAGTCTCCTGCCTAGGTGGACAGAAAGTATCACTGTACTCGCTGGATTTAAAGAAGTTGATTAGACGTCCTAGAGATAGTTTAGTTTTCAATACTTAACTAATACATAATGGACGCTCCTTCTCTCTTTTAGCACTTAGTGATACTGGAGCAGACGGATACATTTTCATTAACTCAGTAACGATAATACTACTTAGAAAACGATTCGGCATCCGAGTAGAGAGACTTCCACAGGAGTGTCCAGTCAAAGGATTCGACGGAAAACTTAGCGAGCTAATCAGATATGTGGCATTCCTCACTATTTATGTCGATGGAAGGATATAACGACAAGTTCTAATGTTAATTACAGATCTCGGAAAGTACGATCTGATTCTTGGACGTATGTGGTTCGCAGAACACGACGTTCTCCTTGATTGTCGACGACATCGCATGATTTAGTCAAAAGAGGAGACTCTCTTTAATAACGTGGTAAGTAAGATGGCAGTTCCTACGCCTACCTCTATCCTTCAGAGACCAAAACAGAATACCGACCACTAAGCTGACGTCGATCGACGAGATCGTCTCTTCCGAGAAGAAGAGGTAGTAAATAAGGACTATCGGCATATAAGAGAACACCAGTCCGGACACTGGCAAGTGGAAGAACAACGAAAGATGGCCCGAAACTTAAACGATGAAATAAAGACGATGACCCCGAAGATCAAGGATCGAAATGAAATGACACTGTTAATCGATATTAGTGCCGTTAGAGGTGTTGGTTTTAACAGACTCCATGAGAAAGGAAAGGTTAACAAAGAAATCGAAACCTTTGCAACTTCCCTCTATGAGATTAACCATATCATCGATGTGAAAAGCATGTAAGCTTAAGATCCTGAGATTGTGGAGATCCTAGCGGTTTTGCCGAAAGAATACCATGACCTAGCAGAGGTCTTTTCGAAAAAGAAATCTGATGAGTTACCACCCTACAGACCTAGTGTGGATCATGATATCATTCTCGAGGCTGAAGCATAACCTGGATACTGTCCTCTTTACAAGCTATCACTTAAAGAACTGAAAGCAGCTAAGAAGTACATTCTTGATAATCTTAAAAAAGGATTCATTGTCCTAAGTTCAGCTCCATATGCATCCCCGATCCTAATGGTAAAGAAACCTAATGGAGGACTTCGCTTCTGTGTCGATTTCCGAAAACTGAATGCAATTACGAAAAAGGACTGCTACCCTCTACCGTTGATTAATGAGGTGTTATAGCGAATAAGTAAGGCCAAGATCTACATAAAGCTTGATATTCAGTAAGGCTTCCACCGGATTCGCTTAACACTAGGAGCAGAAGATCTTACTACTTTCCGTATAAGATATGGGTCTTTTAAGTATAAAGTAACACCGTTTGGATTGACGAATGGACCGGCGACCTTTCAAAGATTTATGAACGACGTTCTTCGGGAATGTCTAGACGAGTATACAGTCGCTTTCGTGGATGATATCTTGATCTATAGTGAGAATATCGAGGACCACCAGCGATAGGTCAGAGAAGTACTCCGTCGCCTATAAAAGGCAGGGTTATAAGTTACATTATCGAAATCCGAGTTCTCGGTACAGAAGACTAAGTTTCTCGGATTTATTGTGAGTACGGATGGAATCGCAGTTAATCCGGAGAAGATTAAGGTGATTCAGTCATGGTAAGTGCCGACCACAGTGAAGGGAGTGCAGTCATTCCTAGGATTCTGCAATTTCTATCGACGATTCATACAAGGATACAGCGCCATCTCGAAACCATTACATCGACTAATAAGATAAGATGTCCCGTTTAAATGGTCAGCTAACTGTGAAGAAGCATTCCGAATTTTAAAGAAAAAGCTAGTCAGTGCACCGATTCTCCGACATTACGATCCTAACCGACGAACTCGAGTTGAGACAGACGCATCTAATGGAGTTCTCGGAGCAGTCCTCTCCCAGTATTACGAGAAGGAAGATTTCTGGCATCCAGTAGCATTCTACTCGAAGACTATGTAACCTGCAGAACTGAACTACGAAATACGAGACAAAGAACTCCTTGCTATCGTTCGTGCTTTACAGGAGTGGAGACCTGAACTCGAAGGTCTATCTAAGAAGGATCGTTTTGAGATTCTTACTGATCACCAGTCACTGGAGTACTTTATAATAACCCGGCAAATGAATCAGCGACAAATGAGATGGAGTGAGTTCCTCTCCCAGTTCTATTTCAGCATCAAGTATCGTCCTGGAAAGAAAAACATTATTGCCGATGTCCTATCACGAAAGGAGTCCCCCTGTATAGATAATGGACGATAAATCACGATGCTCCTAAAGGACTGTCTCGAGGAGGGAGTCTACCCGGCAACTCACTTAGCTCCAGTAGAACCAGATGAACCAGACAGACCAGATATGATTGAGATCATTAAACGAGTGAAAGAAGCAAATCGTCGAAGCAGTGAATTAAACGAATTCCGCCAGATAGCGTAAACTGGAGATAGTACCCGGTGGACACTACACGATGGATTACTCCTTTACGAAGGACGACTCGAGGTCCCGGAAGAGGGAGACCTCCGTGCTCGCCTACTTAATGACATACACCGATAACCGCTAACTGCACATCCGGGCATTAAGAAATTAAAGAAACTAGTATCGACGCGATATCACTGGCATGGATGGGTGACCGATGTGAAGCGATACGTCGATAACTGTCTGATCTGTAAACGCACAAAGGCTTAGAGGGACCGAACACCTGGATTCCTACATCCACTTCCTATCCCAGAGAGACCCTGGCAGCATATCTCGATGGATTTCCGCTCATTTCCGAAGGATCGGCACGGTTATGATACCGTTTTTGTGGTGGTTAACCGCTTTAGCAAGAGACCAATTTCTATTCCCTGTTACAAAGATATAAATGCGAAGCAAATGGCCCGTTTGTTCATTGATAATGTTATCCGAACCACTGGAATACCGGAAACTATTATCTCTGACCGCGGAGGACAGTTCGTTTCGGAGTTCTGGACTGAGTTCTGTAGAATCCTTGGAATTAAAAGGAAGTTATCAACTGCTTATTACCCCCAGACCGATGGTCAGAGTGAGATTATAAATCAATATATGGCCCAGAGACTACGGCCGTACGTTAAACAGAACCAGGATAACTGGTCAGAGTTACTACTAATGGTAGATTTCGCAGCTTCCATTCTTCCCCAGGATACTACGAAAAAATCCCCATTCTTCATCGAGAGAGGTTATGAGCCGGCTATGTCGTTTGACTGGAAAGACTAAGAAAATGTGACACCGAATGAGCAAGACGCCGTACGGATGCTTTCTGAACTACAAGAAATCTGGACTCAGACAAAGGAGCAGATTACAAAGTCACAGCAGTTACAAATTCGCCAGGCAAATCGGCATCGACGAGAAGAAGACTTTGGTGTTAATGACTATGTTTTCGTGACGACGAAGGACTGGCAGCTTACACAGCTAGGTCGGAAGCTTGCCCACTAAGCGAGTGGTCCATACAAGATCGTTAAGAAGGTCGGAAACTCTTATGAACTTAATCTGCCAGATTCGATTCAGGTGCACCCAGTTTTCTATGCTAGCAAACTACGGAAAGCGGCAACAACCGAGCCCTTACTTAGACAGCATACTGATCCCCCTCCACCAATTAAAGTCAATGAAGAAGACGAGTGGGAGGTCGATAAATTACTGGATGCGAGAACGTATTACCGGAAGCTACAGTATCGAGTCCAATGGCTCGGTCATGATCTCGATCTACAATGGTATCCCGCAGGAAATTTCAAGCATGCTCCGCAGAAGATTCAAGATTTCCATGACCAGTACCCTTCAAAGCCAGGTCCTCCTATGCGCTTACAGGAATGGGTTGATGCAGCAAAAGATGAAGTGATTCTTGAAGAGCACGCAGATGACGATAAACCGGCATTCAGGGACTGAATGCGTTCTTAGCCGGGGGTTATGTGACGATCCAGATGTGTAGGGATCTTTTTGGTAGAAAGGATTCTGCCATGCGTCGCCGCCTAGGTGTTTGTTGAAGTGAGATGACTAAGCGAGAAGGCTGGTGTTTGCAGTGTTTGCATTCAGAGAGAGAGATAATAGCTCTCTCAGTCTCGCAGGTCCTTCTCTCTCTTTCTTTCCTTTTCTCATGTTTAGAATTCTAGTTGAAATGCACTCTTTTTCCTAAAAGATCTGGCTGGTAACACCCAAATTGTTTTATCACCTAACTTCATGACCTTAACTCTTTGTCTCGCAATGGCACAATTAACCACGTGTACCATATAAATACTGCAACGTAATTCACATGCGAGCTAGCTACTACCCAACACACCATAAGTAAAAGCGATAATTTTACTATAGACTGAATCTAGCAACCCACGTTTTTTTTTATTTCATTGTTTATATATAGATGGTTGTTAAACATATCAACACTATATATATATATATATCATATTTAAATATTTAAACCCTATATATACTATTACGGTATCAAAACCATGAGCCAGAAATGAGCAAGTTTCTCTCTGGCGTAATTAACGGATGGTCGGTCGTCTACAGGAGGTGCCTTAAAAAAGACTTACATGATAGATATATAGGAGAACTTATCGTATAAATATTTATTTATTTTTCATTTATTCGAAAAAAATGAGCGACGCAGGGATCGAACCTGCAATCTTCTGAGAACTGTTTGAGCATAGCTCGACCGAAATCAGACGCCTTACCATTAGGCCAGCCGCCCTATATTATATTAGTGGGATAGGTAAGAAAATTAAGAGTTAAAACCAACGTTATTGAGACAATATTGTTACCTATATAACGTATTCGGTAAATGAGCTGTGTAGACATAGTGAAAGGCATGACTACGACGATTTATAGCGCTAATGACATATACATGGATTTAATTATGTTTAGTGTTAACCACCCCCCCCAATTCCATATTAACCACTAACAAGTTTCAGGATTCTTAACACCACGCAGGCAGATCTTCTAAGATCTACCCCTTAAATTTCCCATCCTTGGGTGGCTTTAAGTATTATGTTGTACGTTGTTTTATATTTCTCCCTTAAAACCACCATAGCGAGAGCAAGATGTCTATAAATAGCATGTAAGCTTTGTTGCCTTGATAGAAATAACAACAAGAGCTTATAACACGGTTCTCCGCGTGAAGAAAATAACCTTTTCCTTCTTCGAAACCGTGCGGATATGTAGGAATACCCAGGAAACAGAGACCTCAGAAAATAAAAGCAGAATAAAAGCAGAGACTAGGGAAGATGAACATCCGATTCAAACTCTTGAAGGAGAGATTCAGAAACAGCGTCGGCAAGAGCCTCCGGATCAATTATTTCAATGATTTTTCGACCACCCTGAAATCTCACTATGAAGCTATTAAAGGGCTATATCCACACCCTACGGGAGTACATGCTTGATACAACACTGGAGTGTATAGTATGCAAGTGACAGGGGAGTTTGATGGCGGGGATGGTTTGCACCAAAAAAAAAGAAGTTCCCACCTACAATCCAGCCGCTGCTCATGGGGCCAATAGCAAGGCAACCCAACCGAATCCCCGATGATGATCAGTGCTGATATTGATAAAAGGGGTAGAATTGAAAAAAGGAAAAAGACTGAAGCCAACGCCAACGCCAACACAAAACAAGTAAATCATTTATATACTTGACACCAAAGATAGGACAGCGCCATTAGTATGTCATATCATATCATTGAGAGGGTTTCTTGACCCCGCCTGGGTTTCTCTCATTCAATATCGTGAATAATTGTTTTCGTTGGATCGGTTTCGCTAAAAAAAGGTCCATTCCTGACCCATAGGCTTCGTGTCGATCACTAGCACTTGCAAGGCCAGTCAGAGCGACAATAGTCACAGGTGTAAATGATTCTTTCGCTGAGATATCGAGTCCGCTCTGATACTCTCGCTCAGCCTTGCGAATAAGCCGAGTAGATTCGAACCCGTTCATTACAGGCATGGAGATATCTGTGCTTGTCAGAACAGTGCTTCATATACAAGAAACCAAGAACTTACCCATCAGGATTACTCCGAATTTTGTAGGATTGGCTTTGAAAGTGTTCAACGCCTCCAAACCATTGCGGGCAGTCGTATACCTGTATCCTTCTTTCTTCATATGTGCAACCAATATCTGCAGATTGATATCATTGTCTTCAACCAACAACACTGTCAGAGTAGGCTCCTCTATCTTGGGCAATTCCTGTCGAATTGGTAAAGCGATGGCATCACTTTCATTTTGAGAAAGATGAGGTTGCTGCGAGTATTCCGTTTCGTCCAACTTGCGGTATTCATCATCTATCGCCTTTTTTCCTGCTCTGTGTTTTTTGAAATCCATCTCATCTTCTGCACGTTGTGTTTCGATATCCTCCTTGAAAACTGGGAGAGGCTTCGTCAACTGGAACTTAACCCTTTCCCGGGGTGAATCTTGATCCATATTAGGGCCACTCTCAGATAAACGGTCCTGACCTTCCTGGCGCTTGATGCAGATGTTGAATGCCTTGGCCAACTTTCGTGGGCCACAGGGCTGGCTGATAAATTCGACAATAGTCTCGTGATTTGATTGGTCTGCTGCAATGAACATGAGATGTGCTGCCTCCGGCGACCGACAAATCACCACAACCGGGGATCTTCGATTCTCGACATTACTATGGGAAGAATTCTGGGTTTTCGATAACCACGATTCCCAAGTGTTGACTGAATCGGTATCTGTCTGCACCACAACGTAAAAATCGCATGAGGGGAAGGAAGCGTCCAATGGATTCAGGATATGGACATCCATCTCGAACCAGTTCTTGCATAATTTCTCCAAAGAAGTACAGAGAATTATATCACGATCGGATATGTCAGGTGATCCTAGCTCTAAGAGTCCTAGGGTCGCGCCACGTGTAATGTGTTTCATTTTCAAAATGGGCTCTGGTTCAGAGGGGCTGGCATTGGCTTTTTGAGCGGGCACGTGGGTAAGAGGAACTTCAATCGAGACTTCAGTGCCACGACCCCGGAGTGAAGTGACTTCGATATGACCACCCATGGACAGAACCGCATGGTGAACGATGCTTAACCCAAGTCCATTTCCAGGTGTAAGCGAGTCTTCTTGCGTGAATGGAGTGAATAAACTACTCTGAAGATACTCCATGCTCATCCCGATACCTGTGTCCTTAACTCTGAGGGTCACCTTAAAATCAGAAGGTCCTCCGGGCACAGCGTCTTTAGCAGGAGTGACAGGAGTGACAGGCGATGCCGTTAACTCCACTAAGATAAAGCCGGTTTTAGTGTACTTAAGGGCGTTGCCGAAAATGTTCATCATGATGCGGCGCCAGGCGCCTATTTGGGTAGAGAATCTCCACTCGGCACCTTCGTCGATATCCAGAATGATGCTGACTTGACTTGCTTGCTGGAAAGGCCCTAATACGTCGAGTGCCATGTGGTTCGGACGGTCTATCGTCATTGATCTTTGTGGGCTGTGGTAGAAACTGTAGCCTGCGAAGACACTTTCCATTACCTCTTCCAGAACAGCATCCAGCTGGATATCAGACTTCAGACTAATCATCCCAGTATGCCGTGACCTTCGTGATGGTTTCAGGCTATGAGGTGATGGGTCCGTATTCTTGTGTCGTTTTGAAGGGATTTTCCGTTTATGGGGAGCTTTGTTGCCTCCTTCCTTCCGGAAATTGTTTATCTTTGAAAAGTCCAGCAGATGGTTGATCGTATCTAACAATGTCCGCCCACATGACTCAATAGTGTGTACCAATCCGTGCTGCAGCGCATTCATCGCCGTGTCCCGAAGTATTTCTGATGTGCCAAGAATTCCATGGAGAGGACTTCGTAACTCGTGCGAGATGCTGCTGACTAGATTTGTTTTCGCCTTTTCTGACATCTCGACATCCAGACGATGTACCTCCGCCATGATACTATTTCCGAAGGCCGCCAGATACGTGAGTTCAGTCTCGGACGTGAAGACCCGTCGAGGGGTGTTCGTCCAGACTAGAGCGCCTGAGAACCACCGAGCTCGGTGGGAATCCCACAGCGGCAGAAGAGCAATGCTGCGAGCTCCCGGGAAGAGTCGAATGAGGGTATTTCCGTCCTCTTTAAGCGTGGCACCGCGTGTCCTTTTCCGGTTTCCTCTCCCTCGTCTACCAATGAGGTCGGCGTTGATCGAGTTTGAACTCTCACGGTCTAACGAGCTTTTCCAGGGTCCATCACTGCTTTCGTCCGAGGACATCGATCCCTCCTCGCTGAAATTAAAAATCTTGCCGTGTGGGTAACGCCGCAGGAGCGTCTTTAACAATACTTCCCGGAGGGCAAGTCTTCCTTTCGATTCATCGTTGATACTGGATGTAGTCGAAGTCGAGAAACCCAGGATTTCACATACGGTTGTGTTCTCTGGAACTGTCTCCTTCCCGGCTGATGCTGTGGAGCTTTTCTGGGAATCAGATCCGGTGCTATCATCGCTGCTGCCCATGGAGCTTTCTAAAGTACCGCTGTCTGAACCTGGTCCCTTCCGCTTCGTATCGCTGACGAGACCACCGTAAGACCCAATGCTTGCGTCGAAGAACGCGACACCTTCGACTTCTATCGACTCCCGAATGATGTTAGCTGCCCGCGAAAAGACTTGGCGAACTCCGATGGACAGCATGTCGTCTTGTAGATTTTCGGTCGATGCCGTGCTTCGGACGGAGAAACTCGTTTGGGTTTCGGCTTTATTAAGACTTGATGTCTGATCGATACTGGCGTCTGAGCTCTTGTCGGACGTTGATGATGAGGAAAATGGTGCTGGGGAGAAGCTCGGCGATGGTACACCCGATAAATCAGAGGATATGAATTGCTCGGAACTATTTCGTGAAGATAGTTGTGACTGCAGCGGCGGGGATGAGGGGCGAGTGTGGACAGTCGTGAGGAGGCCGGATTTGATTTGTGCATTTTGCTGCAGTATATTCAGATGACCTTCGTCATGTTCCTGTTCGTTTAGGCGTAGCCCAGTGTCTTGTACCCACTCCCTGCGGAGGGTCGCCTTGCCTTCCACAAAACTTCCGAATCCCACAATCATTCTCTCTGCGCGTTGATGTTCCGCTTTGAGTCGGGCCATGTCCAAGTGGGTCATGACGGTCGATGCCATATTCTGCAGGAACTTTATCAATGGGGGGTCTAATCCGGATCGTGGCTCGTCATCGATAATGCAGTAGGACCCGATGGTGATCCCTTTGGAACTGATTATGGGGGCGCCTGCATAGAACCTCGCTTTGGGAGAGCCAGTGACCATGTTCAATTTGTTAAACCGATCATCTTCGCGCAGATCAGGTACCATGTAGATACCCTCCTTAGTCACATGTTTGTCGTCCTCTGGTTTGATTTGCGGCAGGGAAGCGACTCGTTGACATATCCCTTTCTCCTTGGGGACAACGCAGCAACCCAACCATAAGGCATCTCGATCATTCTCCACTGTGTGATCTTGAAGACTGAGTGTTTGGGTGGCCTCTGCAAGGATATAATGTTGGTCCCGACCGAAGAGCGAAATCAAGGCACGTTGAGCCTTCAACCTCAAAACTCCTAACTGGGCGAAGGCCGTCAAAGCTGTATCTGGCGACGATCGGGGAATGTAGGCAGTATGTTGATTCTGCGCATTCTCGGGCGTGTCGAGGACGCTTGGGCCGGATTGGAAAACTTCGTTGAGTTTAAGATATCTTTATATCGTAAGATTTCAGCTTGCATTTCGGTAGTGGGAATGACGGGGATAGTGGGATAGTGGAACCCTGTCCACATACTTGTATAGTTCCCTCTCTTGCGCTAATTTGAACTTCGGTGGTTCGGCTTGGGGCTCTGACGATGACATGAGATGTATGTAGTGAATTTCTTTCCGATGATAATCACCAGACTCAGTTGTTAGAGAGCAGAGAGACAGTGATACCTAAATTTTGGATCTGGGAATCTTGGAAGTGGGCCTTGTATTACATAAGATCCATACCCAAATAACTAGTCGATTGGCACACGGGTAGAGACATAAATATGAATGGGCCGATCCGTCAATCATATTGCATGATTCCCACGATCTGGACTTTCTGACATTTTGTGGAGTCCACCGCCTGACTCCCGTGCACGTGACTTTTGACTACGTTAAAAGTATATGACAGAAATCCGGCGATATGAATAGTATGATCAAATTCAGTACTATGAAGTGCTCTAACTATTAAAACATGATAAACACACGAAGAGAAACAGACCAAATGACTAATCAATAAATGCACTTTTTTGTGTTTTCTGGACCCTCAGTCCGTGGATATTCCGGGTAATTTACCCTGTAGCTAGACAAGTGTTGGGATTTGTATTTGACATTATACCAATTCTACCTGTTGTAGAATGAGATAATCTATATGGCTTCTAATCAATGCCAATCACCTGTCTTCATCATTGTTGCATCATCTTCACCCGCGTCACTGGACCTTGATAGACTTTTCGAGCATAAATCACATAATAACCGAGTGAAAGGACAACAACACCCCCAAAGATAACCACACTCCAATTCATGGTAGTGGGATCTACCTCCTTGGTCAGGGGGAAGAAACTAAAGACCCAAATCACCACCAAAACCATGATAGAAATGGTGTCACAGATGGGGGTAAACTTGCCCATGCTCCAACGTGCAGGTGGTAGGGGCTGATTGCGCCAGCGTCGGAGACGAACACAGGTAATGGAAATAATATAGGAGGAGAGAAGGGCGGCTGTACCAAGGGACATAATGGCGTTGAAAGCCACAGAAGACCCAATGTTGATCAGGGAGAGGAGAGAGACAATAATGAGACTGACGCAAAGGGCATTTAGTGGAACGGTGAAGGTCGGGTTAACCTGTTATTTTAGTTAAAGCAGTAGATGGGGGTGTGTTGACGAACTCACCTTTGCCAAGAAATCGGAAAAAGGAAGACCCTTGTCTCGGGCAAAAGAGTAGATTTGACGGGAGGTTGTGGCAACATTACTGATTGCTGCGCAAAATTGCATGATCATAATCACCACTGTCATGCCTGTCGTGGCGCTGACCGATCCCGTAGCATTGAGAAAGACCTGAATGAAGGGGAAGCCTGTTTCCGACCCGAGCACTTCATCAACGTCGCCCACGCAGAACGCAAACGTGACTATCATGACAAATCCAGTAGACCCATTGAGAATCAGTGTCCAAAGCATGCCCATGGGGAGCACCCGGGATGCATCTCGGATTTCCTCCGCTGCATTACGGTATTAGTCATTTTCCCTACATGGATTGGGAAATAACAGGATCCATACCCATATGAACCGCTGAGTCGGGGCCTTTTCGAGATATATCGTTAGCAAAGACCAAAATAGGATCCACCAACTCGGGGACATACCAATCAATGCATATATGGGTCCAACCAGCCCTGCCATGCACGAGAGTCCATTGTTACCCCATCCCCCCCCGGTCCTCGATCGAACCAAATACCTCGGAAGCAGGAACCTTAGGGGACAACACCCAAAGTGGGATCAAAATTCCAAAGAAACCGAAGCAGTGAACAATCAAGATAATACCTTCGATCAAGGGGAGCTTCTGGGCCAGGAATGTGTTAAACATCAAGGCTACCAGGGCCACCGCAATGACGAGCAGTGTGACGTGCCATGGCTCATAGGTATACGTATCAGGGTAGTTTATGGAAATCACACCAACCATCATGTTAGCCACTGTATAGCAGCATCCTGCGATACCGGTATGCCACCCCAACACACAAATCCAGCCAGTTATGTAACTTAACAGGGCCTGTGAACTGGGGGTGTGCGAATTCTGACACCCAATGATACTGGCCGCCGGACAATGGGGCCCTGGAAATATCGGAGAGAAGGGTTAGCGGTCTCAGATTGCCAAGAATCGTCCAAGACATCCGAACTATACATACATAGATGCCATCTCAGCCATCGAGAGGATCACAAAGCTGAACCCTACCAGACCTCCCACGTAAGTATAGATCATACCTCCTTTCCCACCATTAGTCAATCCATAAGATGAACCACTAAATAGGTCAGCACATGATCCATCGTAATATAATGAAGTTTTTTCTCTCTTAGTAAATATATCGATGGGTATACTGAGAAAGACTTACAAGAGAACTGCTTCCCATGTGCACATCAGCACCGCCGTAAACCCAAGAACGGAAAGAAACCGGAAGTTTCTCTGCAAAGCGTGTCATTTTTTGCTTTCTTTCCTTTCTAGCTTTCGTGATTTGGAAAGGGAGACCCAGAAATATTGAGCAGAGTTGCGTACGTTTAGTTCCTGATCTCGCCCAGCACGCCACATGTCTTGTTTGTCCTGCGCCGTACCTGCCCTCTTGGAGGAGGCACCATCCATAGAGGGCGTCTTCTCCGGCGTGGAGTGTTGAACGTTCAACATGATTCCGTCCTCACGCCCCATTGTGAATAGTGATTACTTCAATTCCAGTGATCGGGCTGGTGGATAACAAGGTCTGAAGGAGAAACCAGTAAAGGAGAGAAAATGAAAGAGTAGCCATG
This sequence comes from Penicillium robsamsonii, assembly GCF_028829455.1. Taxonomy (NCBI): domain Eukaryota; kingdom Fungi; phylum Ascomycota; class Eurotiomycetes; order Eurotiales; family Aspergillaceae; genus Penicillium; species Penicillium robsamsonii. The sequence continues at coordinate 5,721,934 of NW_026643219.1, read as the reverse complement.
AAGTAGATACGGCACGGCGCTAGGGCAAGAATGTAGCCGTGCTTTTGAGTAAGAAAAATTACAAAGTAGCCGGAGGGGCAGATATCACCCTGCACATCGAAAAATCAGGATAGTAATAATATTTCATATATCTTACGAACCCTGGTCAGCAAGCAGAGGTTATGGTTGGCAGTGGCTGAAGTACGATGCATTAGCGCACCACCACTAACACGCAAAACCTGCATATCCCGTCCCGACTCTAGGTACTAAGTACTTTTCCCATTATGTACACTAGCCTCTTTTTCGCATGATTAATTACAAGTGACACAGCAAATACTGTAGCACTCTTGGACAGACCCTTTTTTAGACCACCTATCGCAAAATGAAGAGCAAGTTTATATCATCTTACTTTCTCGGCATTCTTGCTTGAGTGGGTGCTTTTTATAAAAGAAAAGATTCAATTTAATCCACAACAGTCAGACGTTTCATCAGGAGACCAGGGGGCTGTTGAAAAGTCGAATTTTTGACTGGCAGAATATGAGTAATCGAAGGGGTGTTAAAAACCATTGCTGCGTGTTTAAGGAGAAATGACCTGACTTTCGGACTTGGGTTTTAACGGGTGAAGTCTGCCTTTAGCTGTTCCACCGTACTCTGGCCCCATTCAGGATCACAATCCCAGGTCGACCATTTATTGTAATCATCCGATTGGATGTTATATTGATTCGCAATTCCTCCAAGATTAGCTCGTCTTACACGTCCATGAACGGTCTCGGCTAAACAATTCGGGAGATCCCCCACGATTCGCCACTACATTCCATCTAGAGCTTGTATTATTCATATATAAGAAGTTTAATTTATCTATGCGGCCAAGCCTAAGCTCATTTTTTCACCCCAGCTTGGTTCCGGGAGGAATATACAATCTTACCATTCTGTGCTGGGTACATGCTTAGTTTAGGTCTTCGATACTGGCTTTTGCTGGTAGATCAAGCAAGTGCTTATTATCTCAATTTAACCAATAGTTAGCTAGTTACTTAACATCAGGCCTTTTTATTGAGGCTGACGGGTAAGAGAGAGGTTCATGTAATTGATTGGTCGATCAGCTGAAACAAATTTAATCTGTTATTATCAGCATATAAAAAAATAGTATGCATGGCCTACATACGTACATCGTACACCAACCTCGGGAATTAACGGAGTATGTTCAAACAACACAAGCACGGTATACAAAAGTCCAACAGGATCCCTGTCGTTCATTTAATCCTACGATTCATTCAACCTCCGTAAATATGGCCCCAGTATTCCTCAAAAGTTGTAACCATGATCTATCGCGAAATCTCTACTTTTCGGTCCCCGTCACAGCACACCTATCTCGACCCCCCTCATGGAGTCCGTTTCCCCCTATGCAGTCTCCTCGACGAATCGAAGTGGCTTGATTGTCATCGTTGAAACACTCTTTATGACATGGATGATCATAGTGAGTTTGATTCGACTGTACATGCGACTCGCGATCAATGGACCAGTCAAGATTGATGATGTGGTAGTGTTTACTGGAAGTGTAAGTCTCTATTTGTTATTTTATTCTTTTGCCCAATCTTTCCTTTCTTCTCTAGTCATATCACCCCCTGAATTTGCAATATTGATCGGGTTCTACTTTCTAGGTAATGGCCATCGCCCACGTAGGAGCGGTAATGGATGCGATTTCCCATGGTCTAGGCCGATCAGAGGACGAAAGCTCGCTGTCGAACTTGATACGCGCTGGAAAGGTTAACTCTCCCAAACCCCAGACTCGGCCTTCGAAGTTACTCGAAAGAAAAAGAAGGAAAGGAAACTGACGGATGTCAGCTTAGGGGGTCTATGCAGCGAACCTTTTATTCCTGGCTGGGCACGGCGCGGCCAAGATTTCCGTATGTTTGCTTCTCAAGCAACTGGGCCGACAGAAAAGCTACTTGTTCTGTTCCAAGATTCTTTTTGGAATGGTGACGGCGTGGACGCTTGCTTCGATTCTTGCAATTGCCCTCTGTTGCTTCCCACAATACCAAATTTCGATGGCCCAACAATGTAGCAATACTGTGCGTTATACTGAATCATATGAAGCGATACAACTGACAAGCGAGAGTAGGGTACTGCCTGGAAAATTATCACTGCGTTTGATGTGGTTACAGAAATCCTTACCTTTGGATTGTGTATTTTTCTGGTATGGGGGATTCAAATGCGGTGGAAGCAAAAGTGGACTGTGGTTTTTGCATTTGGGACGAGGACCCCGTGAGTGTCTGATATCTCAATGAAGAAGGTAAGGAAGAAAACCTACAGTAACTAATCATTTTTCTGTGATATTTAGGGTTATCATCTTAATTATACTACGTCAAATCTATCTTAACCGCTCGCTTTTCCATCCCGACGCGCCTCTGCACCTATCGGATGCAATGATCGTTACCGCCCTTCTCCTTCACTGCAGCATTATGGTATCTACTGTGCCATGTCTGAAGCCATTTGTTATTGTATTCAACACAGGATGGGGCCAGGGCGTCACGAATCGCCACGGCCAAAATTCGTATTTCACACCCACTGGAAAGGGCGCATCAACCAACCAGTCTTACGTCTACTCAACAAGCCGTGATAAAGAGGACGAGGTTGATCTGACTCTGGCTAGTTCTCGGCAGTCACAGGATAGCCAACGTCTGATTATTCACCAGACACGGGAATGGCGGGTGGAGGAGGAAGATTTTGAGATGCACTCTCTACAAGATAAAAATTGAGTTACCTATACTACTATACCGTTGATTGCTTCTTGGGCAAGACTCACTGAATTATATTCATACAAAATACCATGTGTCATTTGCAGGGAATCATATTCCAGTATTCTGTTCAAGCCCTCGCGGTGGAATACAGTACGGACACCATGCATTCATGGGATCAGTTCATCGATGCAGATAAGAATGGGATATTATATCAATGCAGAAGGTTCAGCTCAGAATCTCTAGTTATCTTTAATCTTCAACCATTCCATTTGCTTGGCATAGAAACCGTTCCTACCGCAACACGTTAATCGTCAAGCCGCCAACGGGTGCATCAACTGGTGAATCAATGTTGCCTAACTTTGCCGCCAGCGATTGGAAGATATGAAGGTTCATTACTGGTGTGCTTTTTGGAGACCTGCCGGCAGAATTAAAACACGAATTGCGCTCTAGAACGCTCGGGGACAATTGACATTCCGTGTGGGAATTCTGTTGCACTATCATATTTTAGACCTTGGGTGGGTTATCTCAATCGTGCTGTGCGCTCTGGTTCTGACGATCCTCCAATATAATTTACAGTCGCTGCAATCAGAAAAGGCTGTGCGAATGTAAAGCAACTGTAGGTCAGACGTGGGGGGATCGCGGAGACAAAAGCCCATCTGTATGCATGAAACACAGCTTTGACCAAGCGATAATGACCATTTGTGTTTGCAGCATCTGCATTCAAGGACGCTTGCTTATCTCCGTAGGATACAACGCTAAATATTTATATCAAGATTTATAGCTACATCTGGGCTTGACTCAGAGCAACCACAATAATTGCCTATTTAGGAAATATCAATTGCTGAACTCCGAAGATGCATAGTATCTTCATTCCGAGTAAATACTTGTATCAATGTATTGATTTTGCTTCATGTCTCCTAGGTCTGTGCCTTATTAACCAGTCGCTGGCTAGCGGTTATGTGCGTCACTTTATTTTCTCTGAGATATTATATCTCTATGTGAAATTGAGAAGTCACAAGTTTGATTGTGTTAGAGAACTTGGCAATATGGGTATCCACGGCCTTCTTTCATATAAAGCTACGTACATAATGCTCAAGCCGTTCGAGAAAGGGCACACATTATATATAGGATTATTCTCACACGAATTTCGCCTGAGTAGCAATCTGTTGAAGTAAAAGAGAATGGTTGTTTTAATTTAAGTCAAGTGAAGTTTAACAATGGGTCCTGCTTCCAGTGGATATTGTCAAACCACGCCATAAAATCGAAATTACCGTCCAAATCACAACCATCGAGCCAATTTGTAGACATGTCAATATCTGGAGTCAACGGAGCCGGCTGGGGAAATTCAGGGGGAAGAATTTGATCAAGCACGCGACGAATAATTCTCGTCCCTTGTTGGACAATCTCATAATTGCCGTCGTGAGGTCGCACCAGGAAATCCAGATGAGAGGCAAAAATATTGAGCTTTTGGATGGTAATTGAGCGAGCTTTGGCAGATAACGGCGTTGATGGGTTCGATATCTGAGAACTATGGTCCGAGAGCAATTTAGAAGTCAGGGTGCCTGCAGCAGGAAGGCCCATGTAGCATAACTAGAAGAGGATGAGCTTGTGAGAGGGGCCCCTTGACAGTATTAAGGGCCAGAACAGTCTTACATCCCATAACATATTTGCCACCGAGTAGCCAGACCGAGTCCGCAAGGCAATAGAGTCTAATAGCGTGGTTAATATTTCCAGGGAGCTTTGTATAAGACCTTGTGAGTGTATTCCAAGGCGCTTTAGCAAGATCCGACGCAGCAGAAACTCTTGGTACGTAAATTCCATGTGAGCAAAGGTGCGGCCCTCGTCTCGTGGAAAGCTGTAAGCACCCGCTGCAGCTTTCTCTGGTGACCAGTGCATAAATGAGGGGAGGTCTTGTTGCGTCTGACGGGATTCCTGGATCAACTCTCTGTGCGGTTCCTTTCGGTCAGTACTCTATATCAACATAATATGAAGTCTATAATGAGATACGAACTCAACCCTGGCTGAAATATGCTGAGTGCTAGGACTCAAAGATAATTCCAGGATACTTTCTCGCAGCAAGCTGATCAGTAGCACGACGCGAAGCCTGACGCCAACGGTCAGTCTTCCTTCCGTGTTCCAACCATTTGCATCGAGATTCTGCAGTGACTTCTCTCCTTCGGTGCATGAGAGGACCATCTTCTCATAACCTATATCCAGCGGAAGTGGGATGCTACAGTATCGAGAGCATATTCGTGGGGGACGCCCCAAAGAGGTCGCTAGCTCCTTGTCCATTGCGTATGCGCACACCATAACTCGCTTTCGTACCTCCACCAAGAAGAACGGAAGGTTCTCTTCGGTGTCTTTACCAGATTGGTGCAAGCCAAATGCGTAAACAATGGTAGATAGATCTCCGAGCTTTTGCCAGACCCTATAGTCTATCTGACTATCAGCCATTTTCTCTCTTTTCCAGTAGGTAATATTAGGTGGTGATTACCGCTATCGCCAAACATTAAAGTCAAGAGAACTATTTGCTGGGCCGTGAGCCAGCAAAATGGATCGCTAGTCATTCCAGCGCTATTGCAAAATTGGCAGCAAATATCACTAATGGCGGTAGCGACATTTCTGAGCTGGCTCTTTTCCAGCTTCCACGGGTTGCGATGTGTGAAGACCGGGTCATCATCGGGTGTATGGAATAATGAGGTCCCCAGCAGGGCGAAGATAAGTCCAATTGTCTCCCACCTCGGCGTTATTGAATCAAAATACTCGGAGAAATTCATTGTTGGATGTGTCTGGATATCTTTGGATGTGTTGACGAATATTTGATGAGATAAAATCGCTAGTGATGCATGGGTATCCTGGGAGTTGCGGACTGCACCATCATACATTTTCTCCATAGAATCACACAAGGCGCGAGTCAAGGGAGCACCTAGAACCCATCCTGGGGATACCTTGTTCTTTAACTCGATGACCTCATGGAACCAGCGGATCTTCTTGAGATGTGATAGAATCTGAGCCCCTAGCAACACCTGATTGGAGTCACTCGGTGAATGCGCAGTTGCTGGTACTGTCATTTCTGGTAGACTACCTGGGTCCTCGACACACAGGGTATTTTCATACTCACTGAAGATGTCTCTGGGGGAGACCAGCCCTAAAAGCCCCGGTGGCAGAGCCCGCTTCTTCTTTGCAGTCCATCGCGCTATATGCTGGTCGTATAACGTACTTCCCTCATCTATGACCAGTGGTAAATCTGGCGGTGGACCTGATGTGGCTGTTCTCGAGATCCTCTGATCCAAACGAAAAACCGACTGATTGTCCGGGCGTTGTTGCCTCTTGGGTCTCCGCGATATCACCCTGGAGGTACGCGCGCGGGCCTGAGTTAGTGGAGCAGGATGGTAGAAGCAGCGTTCGGCCTGGTCGTGACCGAGACATCGACCACAGATGGGGGTTTGGTGGTCGCATCGTAGTTTGGACTTTCGGCAAGGCTCGCACGATGACAGCTGTCCATTGCGACGAGGTGCTGCCATTTTCATCGAATTTTTGAAAAAGAGAAGGCTAAATTTTTCCAAGTGGTTTTGGTAAGAAACAATCAAGACATTAAGGGTTCAAGCTTGGAAGTGGTAAATGCTTGGAATCAATATATAGAGGGCCTGGGTGTCGGACCTCGGCGCCGGACCTTAAATTCCCTATTTGGGTAATTCCAGCTGGAACTCCGAATGAACTAACAGCACTAGTGTTAGCGGTCATGGATGTGGCCTTCGATAAGCCGCACTGCAACCTTTAAAATTTGTATTGGTGTAGATTTAAGCAAATTTATTTAATCAAAAAAACCTTTATTCCTTCTATATGCCAATTCCGAAGCAACAAATCAAATTCACCTGGAGGTGAGATCAAAAATATATTGCTGATGCTTCTTCTGTGTGTCAAGTACGGGAATGCTAGGCTCTAGACTATTGGTGGTTGATCGTCAGTCCCCGCCCAATTCGTTCGACATAGCTGGTAGCAAAGATAAGAAAGATAAATTCCATCAGCTATGCGATGGAATAGATGGCCAGGCTAGAGTGAGTTGGAGTTTTCTAGGGCTGTTTGGCTACATCCGTGCGGAGTACACAACAACATACTTATATAACACAAGCTCAAAGAATTCCACCGAGATGCGTTGGTGTCTAATACTGGTTCTCGGGCTCCCGCATCTATTAGTTGCCACTAACCTCTGATTTGGACACTCCGAACAACGCAAACTACATGAAAAGGATCCGCTACGGATCCCGTGCTGAGGTTCGCCATAGGCTGGAATGTTGTGTATGGATGCTTGATCAAGGTTATTCACTTCGGGTCAATCCATTTATATAAGCTGCATTCTCAAGGTAAACTCTCAAGGCAAACGCGTTTATTCGAATACAACTGCCAGCTTGCCTTTGGTGCCCATGAATCTGACCATTTTTCGATGTTCGAAGATTAGACGGGTTGAGACTTGCGTTTCGACTTTGACCTTTGACTCCATGTCTAATGGGTTTAGCTCCTGCTCATGTAGCTAGATTATTCCCAACCTTTCATCCAATTGGTAAGATGGCCGAGTTGGTCTAAGGCGCCAGGTTAAGGTATACCTTGACTCTACAACTAGCAATAGTTTCCTGGTCTCGCAAGAGGCGTGGGTTCGAATCCCACTCTTATCATAACTTTTTGTTTTTGCTTATTCCACCTTGGTACATATATGGTTAACTATTTAAGGCTTTTATTAGCTTAGTTGGCTATTTTTTTAATGTTTTGAAGGAAATCGGTGGTAGAAACTTTTAAAGTTATGCGTTTTGCAGATCTTGAGTATCAACTTGCATGTGGTCACAAATGATATTTTGGGTGTTTGATCTTTCTATAAAAACTACCAAACAGGGCTTATATCTATCTATTCTTAACTAACCCATGACTATGACTGACCAATAGACTAGAACAAAAAGAAGAAAGCCAGGTGAATCTAATCGGTTCCCAGCTATAATTTGTTTATGCAAAATGCATAAAAAATATGATAAGAGTGGGATTTGAACCCACGCCTCTTGCGAGACACGGAGACAGTTGTATACCATCGGGATCAGGTTAACCTGAACCGTGCGCCTTAGACCAACTCGGCCATCTTACCAATTGATGGTAGAGAGTTTAGATTGTGGTTATATAAAGGAAAAATTAGTTAACTTTTCCATAATACAGTGGGGTTTAATAAGTCCTTACCCACCCGCATTTTCTACACCTCTCTTCCAAATATATATATCTTACATATCTATGCATAGGACCACTATACCTTGCTCAATTTACCTATAAAAAAATAGGTTTAAACACCATACTGATTTGGTGTAAAATTCAAAATTCAATATTTTGTATAATACCCCCCAGCACCCTGTATAGCATGACATCTCCGCCCCATACTTAAAATCAATGCATCTATCTTTACTTGCGGAATTGCATCCCAAGCAATTTTTATACACCTTTTAAAGACCTTCCAATCCTCCTCCGACCTTCCCACATATATAGCCTTAGGGAATAACTGAAAAGGTTTCACCTTTAGCCACCTCCATACAGGTTCAATTAGGTTTAAATCCGGCCTACCATCTACCTTAGGAGTGTTGGATATGCCTGTAGCGTGCACCCATCCAACACATGTTAGGTCATTGATGCTTCAACATAGCATAGGCTAGGGTGATTTATTCAATTTATGGTGTCTGCATCATTTAGCATCTGTTACGTGCCAGTTCAATCAACGAAGAAAGAGTGCATTCCTACTAGAATATCAAAGATATAGAGGGAAGGAAGAAGTAAGTGGTAAATCCCGGGGGATCTTATAGCAGAGCTATCCCACAAAAGCAAACAACATCTTTCTTAGGTAGGCTTAGTAACAAAGGAGGAAGCAAATACCAAACAATCTGGGAGGAGCATGTGATAGCATGTGACACGAGAAGTATGCGATAATAGATCGTGACAGCATCTTCGGTGCCTATAGTTTAAGGTCCAGTGAGTACTTGCTCGTATTGAGCTGTGCACTCTAACTTCATCGGCCTTTTCGGTACCCTCTCCCTCTCCCAGTAATTTATGTGTATCCTATTTATACTACATTTCACCTTTTCAATTTTAGTTATAGTAAAGCAGATATGGATGGCTGCGCAGCTAGGACCCGATATTGATTTACACGACTTTACTTGCGCAAACGATGTCTGCCCCTCTCCCGTTGTCTATCGCATTCCCCTTATACCCAACTATAAGAATATCCATGAGGACCAGGCTTCCAGACATTGAGCCTGTGCTAAAATAACCTTGTATCCCATTTTACTTTTCATTATTCACATACATTTCTCTTCGCTTCCTTTTGCTTGCTTCGGGGTCCCAGGGCACAGCCTCGGCTCCTTGTATCACATATGAGATACCTCCACGGCTAACTTTAATTCATCCAGCGACTACCCTAGACCCGGGCGAATCCGCCTCGAATAACTACACTGTCCCCGTAATTTAACATGTGAACTAACACATATTCTATAGACCTACTCCCAGTGGCTTATTACTGATGTCGATCTACCTAGCCCCACCTGTGCCACTAACATCAGAACTTGGTCGCGAGATCGAGACCAAAGCACGTAGTATGCTCGGAATGGCCATCTACCCGTTAGTGGTACTGCGCAGGTTCCGTATCTTGTCGTCGCGTTCGGATGAGTATTGTCGGTGCACGTGCGATGCCCCCCTTTAGGCCCGGTGTTTAGGATCTAATTGATGGGAACAAATAGTGTCAGGGCGCTGTTAACGAGATGGTGCGAACGGTCCCTCTATGCTTAGTTCTTAGCCAAGCTACACTGGCATATTACTGTAGCCTGCTAGGGTAGTTGATGAGGGGATGCTTGTGACACATGTCTACCATACATAGAAAAGGAGTGATTAGATGGGATCCGAGGTATGCTACTATCTATGTGTTATTGGTGGGGCCGATCATCGTTCACTGAACCAGGGTGGTGCACAACGGCCGTGCAATGTTGAACAAATAATGCTATACTTCTTTGTTCAGTTATATATATGTTAATCAATCGACAGTCCTACGGTAAATATATATGGAACACACCCCACCTACTACCCATAACTAGGGGATAATTATCATACTTAGATAATCAGACAATAATTAATAACAATACTGACTCATATCACTAACAAGTTAATAAGTACGATGAATAGCAGCATGATATGGTTTACTAAATGCCCAAACGAAAGCCCTGATATAGTGTTTTCATTAATAAATTCATAATCTAAACCATTTTCCATCAATTGGTAAGATGGCCGAGTTGGTCTAAGGCGCACGGTTCAGGTTAACCTGATCCCGATGGTATACAACTGTCTCCGTGTCTCGCAAGAGGCGTGGGTTCAAATCCCACTCTTATCATATCTTTTTTGTTTTTTATTGTATTGCACAGTTCTATCCGTTGTCTCATAATAATAATAATGGGATTGGCGGAGGCCGTGGTGATTCGTGGCAATTATTTTGTCGGACGTGTCGTGCAGTGTAAACGCAACAACCATTTCACCCAATGTAAGTTGGATGTTGGATGCTGAAAGCACTCTTCGAAAATTATGTGTAAAAGCATGACCATAGAAAGAAGGTAAGAGGGGAAAGCGAAAAACCAGTGTATAAAGAATAAAATAGCTAGGTGAATATGAGCATATTTATAATCTAGTCGCACTGCGAGGAAGACGCGAGGAAGAAAACTACATAGAACAAGAGACCACTAGATCGGACGAATGAGCCTACAAGCAGAGAGGCACCTCCTCCAAGCCACGAATGACCCAAGATGATAACACACCAGAAATCAACCAGAATGTTTAGTATACTACAGTCCCCGGACTGGTTCTATGTACAGTTTCTGAACCGAGAGCCCGAGAAGAATTGCCAAAGGCTAGAGTAATAACGTGATGGGAAACAAGAATGGATAAGAATAAGTGTTGGAGCCACTACAGCTTAGCCCTGGGAGCAGACATCTCCTCGGTGGCCTGCTCATAGAGCTGATCCAAAAGGGAACGGTATATCTTGACAACGGGGGGACGCTTGAGCTTGAGACTGTGGAAGGGAGAAAATAACGTTAGCAATGCCGGAATTATGGAATTGTAAATAAAACTTACGTCGGGGTCAACAAGTTGTTCTCAACGGTGAACGGCTCCACCTTGAGAGAGACGTTGCGGATTCTCTCGTAGCCAGCGAACTTGTGCTTCTTAGCCACGCGCTCGAGGTCAGCAAGCACAGCACGGCGGAGCTTGTCATCGCCCAGAGATTCCTTGACTGCTTCCGCGGTCGGGGCAATGGTCTTGCCCAGAACCTTGCTGGCATATGGAGCGAAAAGGTCAGGCGCGACACCAAGAATGCCAACTAGGAAGGTCTGCATACTATCGCCGTGGACATAAGCCTGGGCAATGTAGCCGAGCTCGGCAAGGACGACACCCTCCAGACGCTCGGGGGAGATGTACTCGCCCTGGGCGAGCTTGAGCACGTTCTTGCGGCGGTCAATGATGATGAAGCGGCCTTTCTCGTCAATTGTGCATACATCGCCGGTGCGGAACCAGCCATCCTCGGTGACGGCATTGCGGGTCTCTTCCTCATTCTTGTAGTACTCGCGGAACATGTTGTTACCGCGCAGCAAGAGCTCACCACGGGGGAACGGCTTGTCGTCCACGGAGTACTCCATATCTGGCAGGGAGGCCAGGCAAGCCTCGACACAGGGTGCAAGACTACCACAATTGCCAGCGCTCAGATCGTATGTCGGCTGGGCGGTGGCTGAGGCGTAGGACTCGGTCAAACCGTAGCCCTGAAGGACATCAGTGCCGGTGGCGACACGGAGGAAGTTGTGTAGGGTTGGGTCCAAGGGCGCGGAACCAGACACCATACATCTGGCTCGCTCCAGACCAAGAGCGGCAGCCACCTTTTTAGCCCAGATGCGATCATACAAAGCGTGGTGGACTGTCGCCTTGGAGGGATCGGGATTCTTCAAGTTGGCAGTTTTGGTCGCAATGATGTGTCGCGACAGAGCGCCCTTGAAGCCAGGCTGCTCAACAGTCGCGGAACGGATTGCGCTACCGAATCGACTGTAGAGACGAGGAACGGACATGAAACCAGTGGGCTTCAGCAACTTCAAATCATCGACCAGCTCCGCGATGTTCCCGTGGAAATAACCAATCCGTGCACCACCCCAGAAAGCAGTGTGCTCTGCCAGACGGGCATAGATATGGGCCAGCGGCAGATATGAGGCTGTCGTATCGCCTCGGGCTTGGGCGATAGTGATCATACCAGCGGACGTGGCAGCCACGGCGTTGCCGTGGGTCAGAACGACACCCTTGGGGGGACCGGTCGTGCCTGAAGTGTAGTTGATAGTGACAATGTCCGAGGCAGAAGGAGCATTGTATCCGCGCTTCGAGGCCAAGCCCAGCTCCTCAACCTGATCCATAGTGTAGATCGCCAGGCCCTGATCGGCAGCCATGGACTCGAGAAGGGCACGCTTAGTGAGACTGTCCTGCTCACCTGCATCCAGCGGGTCCAAACTGATGATGATCTTCAGGTTCGGAAGAGAAGGCTTGAGCTTGATCAGAGTCGGGATGTGGGGTAGAGAGGTGACAACGCAGTGCAGCTCAGCATGATTGATAATATATTCGGTAGCGTCCGGGGCCAGGACATCGTAGATCGAGACGGAGTAAAGAGATTGGGAAACACAGGCCAAGTCTGTACATAGTATCGATTTAGCGTCTTGTATCTTGAGATCTTCGCTCTCGCGACCTCACTCACCAGTGATCTGCCACTCCGGTCGGTTCTGGGCCCAGAGACCGATACCATACTGGCCAGGGCGATGGCAATTGTGCTTATGGTGCAGCTCTACCAGACCAGCACCGAATGCGGCGCGTCTCTTCTGCACGGTCTCGTAACTGAGCCACTCGTATGGGTCGAAGGACTTGGTCGTGGAGTTATACGGACGCCATCCAAGGCAGTGGTTCTTGGGCTGGCGATTGGCGGTCGACTCAAACATATCATGGGCCGTGGTAACCTAAAATCGGTCAATATTATGGTATTGTCGCATTCGCGCGTGGGCCGCTGTACCTTGGGGTCCAGTGTCGTCAAAAGTTCCTTTTGCGCATTCCATGCTCGGTATACCCGACTCCGGCCGGGCTGTTCAGTGCCAGGAATGGCCACAGAGTAAGCTGCGCCCTTTGGGGGTGCTTGCTTGAGCTCTTCGGCCTTGACCAAATGGGGAGGTTGTGAGAAGAACATGTCTGTCGGGATACGGTCAGCGGGGGAAAATCAGAATAAACAATAGGCGGACGAACCAGAATTTAAACAAAAGAGCGAAAGAAAGAAAGGCCCGAACAATCACGTATTAAAGGGGGAAAAAAGTGTGGGGGAGAAAACTGGAGTCGAAACCGGAGCGACCGACGCTTTTCGGACACAAAAGACATGAGCCGACAGGGAACCTCGGCTCTTTCGGGGGGTACTTGCCACACAGTGGTACCTTCCATATTATCGTCAGGTACCTGCACTAGTGGATTTGCTTACATACACGTCACATTTGCACAACTCACATGCACTTTTCACATGGAAACCGAGTTAGGAATATACGTATATCAGTGTAAAGGCATTGAGAGTTTAATAAGATACATGTATATTGGAGTATATATGCGTTAAAAAAGATAACGCCCATAGAATATGCAAGAAAATAAATATATATATACAAGTGAGATCGGCAGTCTCTAATTACCCGCAAATCCACTTCCATGCCTTGCCATACCAGGTAGTTGGCTCAATAGTCTCCCATGTCTCGTTATCAGCGGTGGTACGGCCGGTATCCAGGTCGGCCTCGATGGGCTTGACAAAAGCGGGGCGGTAAATGATTTTGTGTCCCGCATACAACACCACGAACAAGATCAAGCTCAGGTAGTTGATGAAAAACTCCTTGACTTGGAAGTGCGGGATGAAGGCAGTGAATCCCTGGGTGAAGATGATCAGAATATTGAAAAACAGACCATACCACGAGAACCAGGGCTGCCAGAGGGCCTTGTAGGGCAAGATATCCCGAGAGATGTTGCGGGCCTTGAGTGCCCGTTGGAAAGCGAGATGACAAGCGTTCAGCGAACACCAGGTGATGAAACCAGCCACACCAGAGATCTGGAGCAACCAAGTGAACACCGTGCTACCTGCATCAGAGACGTTCAAGAATCCGAGCAGACCAAAGGCCGCCGTGAAGAGCACACTGTAGTAAGGGACACCACGCTTGGTGGTAATCTTGAACCAATGAGGAGCAAAACCTTCCTGGGCCAGACCGACTAGGATACGGCTCCCGCTGTAGACGTTGGAGTTGGCTGCCGAAAGCACCACGGTCAGAAGAACGGCGTTGATGATACCGGGGAGAGCCATGACACCGGCACGGTTGGCGGCAATGACAAAGGGCGAAGCGTTGGCATTCTGAGCAGAAGCACCATCTCCCTGGCTAGCCAACAGGCCAGGATCGGAAGAGGGCACGACAATTCCGAGGAAGAAGATCGTCAGGATGAAGAAGAAGACGATACGGAAAAAGGTTTTGCGAATTGCAGATGGGACAGTCTTGCGAGGGTTCTCGGTCTCACCGGCCGCAATACCAACCAGTTCGGTTCCCTGGTAGGAAAATCCGGCCTGAATAAGCGTCGACCAGAATCCAACGAATTTGGCCAACGAATTGTTCCCTTCGATCAAGTAGGGGACGAACGGACCGGGGTCCACCCAGTACCGGAAACCGATATACCCTTCCTTTCCGACGCCGGCATTCATGCAAATCGAGAAGATCATGAAGCCTATCACGGTAATAACCTTGATACTTGCGAACCAAAACTCGATTTCTCCATAGAAGGCCACGGGCATCATGTTGAAAACGATAATCACGACCCAGAAGACGGCGATGAAGATGGCGATCGGAATGCTGCTGTCCCAGAACTGGATAATCAACCCAGTTGCGGTCAACTCCAGCGCAAATGTTGATGCCCATGAAAACCAATAGATCCAACCCATAGCAAAGCCCAGACTAGGGTCAATCAGGCGGGCAGCGTATGAGGTGAAGGCACCGGGAATCGGAATATATGTTGCAATCTCTCCGAGAGCGGTCATGACCGAGTAGACGATCGTTCCGACGAAGATATAAGCGATAAGAGCGCCCACCGGGCCTCCGTGAGCAATGGCCGTTCCACTACCAATGAACAATCCGGTTCCTATTGTGCCGCCTTCGAAGACCGTTAGTCTGAAGATTCTGAAGATTCTCATACCATCCAACTAACCAATGGCAATCATCTGTAGATGTCTGCTCTTCAGCTTCCGCTTGAGATCCGGGAGAGGGTTTGCCTCGCGCTGGGCGCCATGCTTCTCGTAGTCGATATCATAGTCGACCGGGCTGTGCGCTTGGACTTGGACGGGAAGTTCAGTGCTCGTCTTTCCCTTAGACGGGCTGTTTGACTTGTCCGAAGCCATGTCTGCTGAAGGCAAGGCCGATTGGGAGCTTCAAGGTGGGAAGAGGAGAGAGAAAGGATTTGAGTGCAACACCAAAGTCTCCACTCGATTAAGCCCACTGGGGTCCGAAGACAGGCTTTTCCCCTCGAAGGTGGATACACACTGAACACTTGAGAAAATGTTATGTAAAAAAGAAGGGGAATTTTGAGGGGAAATAGATAGCTTTTATTGTAGATTCTATTTATTCTATATCTTTAGTCTCTTGGAAAATCAAATTTGCCCAATTTTCTCCCAATACCACCCGGGGTGGATTTGCCGGGAAAGAGTTTTTTCGCTGGTGGCGAGTCTCTTTGCCCCCAAATGTATATTTTATTTAGACATTTAATTGGATATTCTGTTTTCAAGGATACTTGATATGATTTATCTTAATATTTTATGAATTTATTGCAGTGAAGCCTGTCCGGGGGACGTAGACTACATATGGACGTAGCCATAGTATCTAAATTTGAATCCCATACAATATATCTACTTCTCCTATTACGCTTCTCAAGACTTTTTATGGCTGGGAACTAAGAAACTAAGGACGCATCTATGTTGTAGCCACATACTTGGCGGTCTTGGCGGAGTCTTGCCGTTTGCGGAGATAACTTGGAGTTAATAATAATAAGAATGACATTACGTCTGGCTTCTGAAAGAGATATACGTATTAAAATAATTCCATCGCTATCAAAGGGTATCGCATCCAAACTATGACAAAATTCAAAACATAACATCCAAAACAAATATTCCCAATAGCCTTGGATGTTTACAAACACTTCAAACCCCCAAATGCACATTCGAATGTGGTTTCGCTTCTCCACTGCGGTGGTTCATCAGATCGACAATACCGAAATAGCTGGTGACGGCAAATAACACCCTATATACCACACAAATCACAGTTAGAATACTCTGTCGAATACTGTCGCAATACCAAAGGGGACGGAATCTCACCATTCAAACGCCGCAAATACCGTTGCTGCCTGGAGCGAGCTGCATACACTCCCATGACACGCCCTCGGCGGAGGCAACATCGCTCCCTCCGCGATAAACCCAGCAAACCAGAAGATCATGGTAATCACTTCGACAGCAGGAATCACATAGTGATGCGCAAGACGAGGGAACCATACCGGTGAAATGGCGAGGTAGGGTACTGCTACAAAGGCAGTCCAGCAACCGAGGAAGAGGAGGAAGTTGACAGTATCCGAGTATGACCATCCATAATAGTATTCTGACACCACTAGAGATCTGTCAGTTTTCATCGGTTTTTCGAGAATTTGTTCTGAGATGACGGACCATATCCTGTCAAGCCGATCACGATCACGCCAAAGAGTGCCTGCACGATTCGGACGGGGTATATCCACGGGAGAGTCATTTTCGATATGGATGTAGGTGTAGATGTTGATGCCGATGTTGGTATGTATTGTGAAGGTGTGAATATCCAGGCAAAGTATGTAAAATTATCTGCAGGTTTGCGTCAGAAAGGACAATTTGTAGTGCCCAAGGTGTGGCATAGTATATAAAGGTGCAGGGGGTTGGCGCAGCCACTGGCGTCGCGCCAGCGTCATTAATATCTACAGACTTGGCTTTGACACTTTTGATAGGGCTGACGTAGGGGCATCTTTCGACATACCTTGAATACTTTGTAACCTTCCGACCTTTCCTGCTTTCTTGACTGGCTACTAATTACTGTTTGATTTATATATGCTCTCACCCACCTCCCCTTAACTTACTGCCTAAACACTATTTATACACTCTACTTTTCTTTGCTGCCTATGAAGTGTTCCTATAGTCTTGGCTAAATGCACGTGCAAGCCATATGACGCCGGGCTGCCGATCACTGTGAAACTTGATTATATACATTTGACATTCGGTTTAATTCCACTTGTCTATCCTATCCTAGAGATAAATGGAAATTCATATTTTAACAGTTTCGATTTTGTGTTGCGTACACTCCCGTACTTGATGAGACACATAGAGACGAAGACGAGTTTCTCGCATGTATGTATTCGTTCCTATTGTGGCTGTGGCCGTGGCTGTGTGAGACACAAAAGGCCGACCTGATACTCTGATCCTCAGACCTAGTAAGCAAGGAAAGTGGCTATGTATTTATAGCTCTGGAGGCCATGGGAGACTTGACAAAGAAGCGTCTATATCAAACATTGCTACACATGTCCAATATATGTCTAAAGAATAGACTCGCAGAACGAGCATGTAGATGTCATTTGTATCAATTCGTCGCTCATGCGCCTGTACAGATTTATGCAGCCCAATTACCTTCCCAGTCTTCATGATATGAACGTAGCAAATCAATAATCACGGAAAACAGCAACCATGTCATCTAATCGAGATACCTCCGCCAGCAGGAAGGCTTCCTTGGCCTTCCAATTGCGAAGATGCTCTAGTTCGGCCTCGGACAGGAATTCTTCCTCGTGGCCCTTGACGTCAGTTCGTTCAGTCTTTTCAAGGAAATCTCTCTCGCGGGTACGTTCAAATTTGATGCGCTGCAGGCACCGTGACATGGCTTTGTATGTATCCTCCAGAATGCTGCTGCACACGCGATCCGGATCGTAGTACCACAAATAGATTGTCTTGGAAGGTTGACGCTGCGCGTCACGCGGCACTTCCTGCAAATCTACAAACCCTCCAGTTTGCATGCTAGCAAG
This sequence comes from Penicillium robsamsonii, assembly GCF_028829455.1. Lineage (NCBI taxonomy): Eukaryota > Fungi > Ascomycota > Eurotiomycetes > Eurotiales > Aspergillaceae > Penicillium > Penicillium robsamsonii. Next base: position 5,704,046 of record NW_026643219.1, on the reverse strand, counting down.
CGTCTGGCGTAGGTCTTTGAAGGGCAGGAGACTGATCTCCTGGAGTCGTTTCTCGTCAAGCTTGCCCTTGGCATGCAAGACGCGGATCACCCGTAGTGCCACATCTCCATACCGAGATTCAATCATGCGCTCCAGTTCTAAATGGCGAAGCTTGCGGGCCAGACCTCGGAATGCAACTCGCCACGTAGGGAGGCCGGAGATGACGTGCTTCGTGGTAAGATTCAAGGGGGGTTGTGAGAGAATACTAAGGTGCTGGTCGATCTCGTAGGCGCGGTTCTGCCCGCTCGGTTCGTCTTCATGCTCGTCACCATTCACGCCGTTTGTATCATCTTCCAATGGTCGCTTCCCCCGTCGGTTTAATACCGTTGAGGGCTCCATCGGGCCAATACATCCTGCAAGATCCAGATTTGGGTCAACGTCTTCGACGATTGAGCTCAGTTGGATTGGAGCAGAGTATTGTTCGCCTTCTTCTCCTTCGCGAGGGATCTCATAAGAGTCTCGGCAGCGGGCTGTTTGGTATTCAATTCGCCGAAGCAGACAATCGTAAACCTCAATTGAGGCGGAAGGCGCGTCTTGCTCAGCAAGCTCCAGGAACCGCGTGTTTCGAAGGGCCACGTCAAGTTTCTCGTAGTTCACTCGAATGATGAGATTAGACTGTGGTAGATGTCAGCGGTGTATTCGAAGTCGTAGGGAAAGACGAAACGAGCTTACATCCATTGGCATTGAATCAATTCCATCTTCATCTTCGGACCAATCGTTCTCCTCTTCTTCTTCCTCATCATCTACATGGCCTCCGTTGACACCATTGGTGCCATTCCGCACCCGCTGGTCGGACTCCTTGTTGCCATGGTCGCGTTTTCTTTTGGCGCCTTGGGGGAGGCCATTGTACATTAGACCCCGGCTCAGATCTCCTTCAGTTCTTTCTTTGACCATTTCCTTCGCCTTCTCCTCAATCTCCATCGCTTGCTGTTTGCCCTTCATTAGTTTGACATCTGGCCTTGATGAGATGATTCGGGAAGCATCTAGCCAGTTGTCATTTGGGCTCTGGAAGTGCGCCTCTCGAAGGCGATGGATATATCCGTGCGAGGCAAGACTCTTCAAGGTGGGGTGAAGACGCGCCGGTTTCTCGCTCACAACATGATCGCCGTTAGGGGCTGCGGAATCCTCTTCTTTTTCCTCGTCTCCCTCGGCCTTAATTTCATCGTGGTTGGCTCCATTCGAAATGCGTTGCTTGTTGGACTGAAGCTCAGGAAGCGTCTCGAGGTGGGCGATCGAGGAGTGACCGAGGCTCATGATTGTTTCTAACACCTGGGCCGCGTATTCTCCCAACCGGCTTTCAACAAGCTGGAGAATCTTTCCAGATCGCACGAGGGAGTAGGCAGCTTGTGGATTAGCTTCATAGTAGGTGTTGCCGTCGTCGAGGGAGGTGAAGTGATAGATCAAGTGGTGCTGGATCATGGCGGAGAGGCCATGATGCAGCTGGCGATCTGACAGGCGAGCATAGAATTTTAACCGAGGGAGAGTCAGTCTTTCGTAACGTTGAAGGACGGTAAAGATGCGCTGCGAAAAGTTGACTAGTTAGCCTGGTTCCTTCCCCGCTGTCGCAAGGAATCATGACAGCCCCAGAATCTACACAATATGACTCACAGCAAAGAGCTCTCCAAAATTGTCTTCGATCAAGAGCGTACAGAGCTCGGCAGAGCACTAAATTCATGTCAGTAAGTAGCTCTCTCGAGATTCGCAGGACAGTCGCATACCTGGGACATCATGGTGGGCTAAAGAGATAAAAAAAAGATTCACCAGCCACCAAACCTCGAGAGGGGGCACTTGAGGGTCACCGAATGGTCATGAAGATTTCCAGCCCAGCAGAGATCTGCAAGTCCAAAAATCCAATGCACGATGAGATGCAGGTCTTCAACGTTCTTTTGTTCTTTTTTTGCTTATCGGTATATTCACGTGACATCAATCAGGTGATCCAAAAGCCTCATTCGGAGGAAACGTGTTCAGGTAGAAACAATGGATGGGGAACAATAGAGAGATTCACAATTTGAATACTGATATCAATTATTTAAAAAATACTCAATAAGATAGCAATCATATACAAAGTCAATTGGAAACAACTTCTATATACTCGAACAAAAGTAACTCCGGTTCCGTCCGCGCTTTTGATTACTTGACTGCTGATTGGCTGGAGTGACGAGTCGGGATCTTGAAGCTTTTCGTGACCTCCCAAACTGCCTCTTCCCTCTTGCTCTCTCCGCATCCCACCTCCTTCCCCGCCTCATTTGCGCCTCTTTACAAACCCAATTCGGGTTTTCATCTCTTCTTTTTCTCTCACATCTTCTCGGCACAGGCGACGATGCTGTCGCGGTCTTCCCTCAGCCGAAATGCGCCGCGTGCGTTCGCCGCCGCCGGCCGTCGGTCCATGGCCTCGGCTGCCAACCCGGCCTTCCAGTACGATGTCTCCGAAGCTTCCGGCGTGAAGGTCGCCAACCGTCAAGTTGAGGGCCCTACTGGTACCCTAGCCCTTGTTGCGAAGGCTGGTTCCCGTTACCAGCCCTTCCCTGGTTTCTCCGATGCTCTCGACCGATTCGCTTTCAAGGTTGGTTCCATGTCATCAATTGATTCATCTCAGATATATTTGGTGATACTAATCATTCAACTCCTAAACAGACTACCCTCAAGCGGTCTGCACTGCGGATCACCCGGGAGACTGAGCTGCTGGGCGGTGAAATCTCGTCGACACACTCGCGCGAAAACATTGTCCTCCGGACCAAGTTCCTCTCCAAGGATCTCCCTTACTTCACAGAGTTGCTGGCCGAGGTTGCTACCCAGACCAAGTTCGCAGGTGAGTCGGCCCCTTTTGATCAATGGTGATTGGTGGGTCTCAATTATATGAGCATCCTTTGCTGACTCGAGCCCTCTCGATGATATCAGACCACGAATTGAACGAGGTTGTCAGCAAGCTCCTCAAGTACAAGCAGCAGGCTGTCCACTCTAACCCGGAGACCGTTGCTGTCGATGCCGCTCACGGTGTTGCTTTCCACCGCGGTCTGGGCGCTTCCATCACCCCCTCCCAGTCTTCTCCTTACGAGAAGTACGTCTCCGGCGATGCCCTGGCCGAGTTCGCCCAGAACGCCTACGCCAAGTCCAACATTGCTCTTGTCGCCAGCGGCCCCAACTCTGCTGAGCTCTCCAAGTGGGTTGGCCAGTTCTTCAAGGACACCCCCACCGGCAACGCCTCCAGCAAATACAACGTTCTGCCCTCCGTCGCCTCCAAGTACTACGGTGGTGAGCAGCGCATTGCCTCCAAGATCGGCAACGCTGTTGTGATCGCCTTCCCCGGCTCCAGTGCTTTCGGCACCGCGGGCTACAAGGCTGAGGCTTCCGTTCTCGCTGCCCTTCTGGGCGGCGAGTCCACCATCAAGTGGACCCCCGGCTTCTCCCTTCTGTCCCAGGCCACCAAGGGCTTCAACCAGCTCCGTGTTTCTACCCAGAACAACGCCTACTCCGATGCTGGTCTTTTCACCGTCACTCTGTCCGGCCAGGCCGACCAGGTCGCTGCCGCCAGCAAGAACGTTGTCGACGCCCTCAAGAAGGCTGCCGCCGGTGAGGTCGCCTCCGATGACATCAAGAAGGCTATTGCCCTCGCCAAGTTCCGCGCTCTGGAGTCCGTTCAGACCCTCGAGACTGGTCTTGAGGCTACCGGCTCCGGCCTCGTCCACGGCAACAAGCCCTACCAGATCAATGAGATTGCTGAGGCTCTCGAGAAGGTCACCGAACAACAGGTCAAGCAGGTATGTTATTTTTCTCTCCGCATTATTGATTTCGTGATACTAACAGGTACCCGTAGGTCGCCAACACCTTCCTGACTGGCAAGGCTACCCTCGTCAGCGTTGGTGATATTCACCAGCTCCCCTTCGCCGAGGATCTCGGTCTGACCGTTTAAAATCCCTGTATACATTACACCGTGGAGAGGGAAGAGTCTGTTCCCTCCATTTTGGATTTGATGTGACCACTTGTGCCTAGATTCATTGCCGATATCTCCTTTGTTCTTTTAAAGGTGTAGTTGACTGTAATACAATTGTACCTTATCCTTTGTTTTCATTCTCTTCCGGTAGATCTATGGATTTCCTTGGCTCCTGGTCATGATCTTGGGGCGAGGTATAATTTCATGGCAAGGATCGATCAAAACTTGCATGTTTTATGTGCCCATACCCTTTCGTTGGTCTCCCTGCGCTCCCGGTTTTTATAGCAAAAATACCTAGATTTTGATATCGTTTTACTCCACCGAGTTATTTATACATACCAAGGTAGATATATATTTGTACCCCAACATTATCATCACATTTTTGCGCCTTATATATGAAGAATGATGGATGGTACACACCGAATGACCGAGGCTGAGATCTCCTTTCCCCACGGATAGAAAGTTCATGACCATCCAACTATCGCACAACTACATTGTTCTACATGTCTATATATGAACCACCCATGGCATTCCCTACACAAAGAGCCGTCAGCGATAATAATCCTGAAACTTAACAGGGCAATTGTTAATTTGATTGGTATAGATACGTTTATTGGGGCTTTATCCTATTTCGGTGACAAACTTCATCAGTACCAAGGTGAACTGAACTAACAAAAAAAACAACCACAGTCCTCCAACCACCCCATTATTATGGCAAGAAAGAGATATATGACTGAGCAATAAAAAAAAACAAAAAGATATGATAAGAGTGGGATTTGAACCCACGCCTCTTGCGAGACACGGAGACAGTTGTATACCATCGGGATCAGGTTAACCTGAACCGTGCGCCTTAGACCAACTCGGCCATCTTACCAATCGGATGGAAGATGGAGGAGAATATGGATATATAAACGGAAAGAAGAGCCATGGATAACTATATAATGGATGAAATGAAGACTAGTCTAGCCTAAAGGTTAAAGGCTAATGGCAATTTTATTTTTTAACTTTCTTTTTTCAAAAAAAGAAATAAATACGGTTTTATGTGAAAACTAATTATGTACTAACATTCCTAAATACGATGGACCATGTTCAATTTCAATATCTAATTGTTGGTTAATTGCCATAGTACTAAGGAATGGCCGAGGAGAAGTAATATTTGTATTGAAGGAGGGGATAAAAGAACTGAAGAGAAAAGCCAGGATAAATCTCTTGTAATAAAAATTCAGTTTATCATTTTCATGTAATGCTATCCCTATCCGACTATGCTATGTGACCTAGAACAGCAAAAAGGAATAGCCCCAGAGCCGTAAGACAACCCAAGACGCCGAAGACGAGAGAGAATGATATCCGAACAACTCAAGAATGAAACCGAGCAGAAAGACAAACCCGTCCAGCAGAAACCCCCCCCCCCCCCCAGACAACAAACTAGAAAACCATGACTCATAAAGCCCACACATGTTCATACTCTCATTATCATACCGGAGTCATCCCACCAACCTACCGTTCCATAGTACCGCACCAGTAATCTACCCGCAAATCCGAAAGACTGCGCGTCGGCAAACCCCAAGCGCGTGCAAGCCAGAGCGCCAATCCACCAACAACACCCACACTCCCAACAATCTGAACAAGCACCCAGCTCCGGTGCCCGAGGTCATCAATCCAACCAACCACACCGAGGGGGTCATTCGGACTGAAAGTCGCGAAGCGATACGTCCCAGAACCGGTATGTGAGTGCATGACCCGGAACCCACTAGGGCCCTTCTCGCCAACGTGGCCATGTAAATTACAAAATCCAGGCGTCTGGGAAAGAGGCACCAATGACCCGTCGACAACACACTCGCCTAGCCGCTCGGTAAGCCATACAGCGCGCTCGCCACGAGCCAGCGAGGTATATCGATCACGCTCGTTCTGTAGGCTGCGCTGCAGGTCTGTCGCCCACTGTGCAAGGTGGACTTGTGCCACGCGCTCCTCGTGGCGGGTGTAATCTGCGATGCGGGCCATGGCATAACCAGGTGGGGAGCCAGGTGAGATAGAGGTTCCCGATATGGAATGCCAACTGCTAGATGCGCATGCGGACCCACTTGAGGTAGGTAGCGGAATTGAGGGCGGGAGCGAAGATGAGTCCGTGCGCTGCTGGAGGAGTTTCTTTGCGGCGGAGTGGCGCATCCAGGCTAGGTTATCGCGATCAAACATTTTATTGACTAGGGCGCCTAGTTCGGAGGGGACGAGTGGCTGTACGTAGTCTGGGCTCATTAGGGTGCTTGCATCCATGGTTTCAATGTCGATTGTTTTCTCGGAGGAGACGGCATATGGGGGCTGGGATTCGAGCCCATTTAGACCGTTCGGCGGGTCTCCAAATAGGAATGGTTTGATTCCGGCCTCGCGAGCTTGTTCGTGGAAGCGGAGTTTCAAATGAGCGATTTGATTTGGGGTGAGGGTGTCTGCTTTGGATATTATTGGAATTACATTGCTTAGCTCGCAGAGCTTGCGAATGCATTCCACATCTGTTGAGAGGGTGTCTATAGAAGGTCAGCGATGTCGGGTTTGGAGCTTGAGACATAGAGAAAACCCACCATTAGAAATAAAATATAAGATGGCATCCACCTGGGATCCACCATTCCCCGCTAGTAGGTTTTGGAAATCAACACTGGACCCATTGAGCGCATTGGTAGCACGGAAGAATTGCTGTCTCATATACTGCCTGATAGCGTCGGTTTGACCCGTCCGGCTTAAATTTGTCGCCGTGTCTACAAAACATATATTCCGCTCCAGCACAATTTCCCCGATGCTTCTCCGGCGTTGGAGCACGCGGGAATCTTCCAAATCAGACCACCATGAAGGATAAGGTTTGGTGCTAGCATAAATTTCCGTCGTGGCAGTCGACGTCCCCCGAGATCGCCCGGAAGGTCTGCGACGGCCCAAAGAGGTCTGTGGGATGGTGTCGACATGTACGATATCGTCGCATGTCTGAACAATAGACTTGATCAACGAGGTCTTACCAGAACCTAATGTTTGAAATAATCAGCTGTTGTGATCTTTTCTAAAACAGTTAAACATACCCGGAGAACCAGCTAGAAGAACTTTGAGTCGACCCATGGCTTTTCCTCGCTCGGTGAATGGGCGCCGGCTGGGCATTTTGATACTTGGCATGATAAGCTGGGAGGCCCCACCTGGGGCCAAAAATGGAGACCCGTGGGGCATTTCGTCCTCATCTCCGGATCCGAGAGCCTGACTATTGATTTCATCTGTGATAGAAATATCATCGAGTGGCCGCATGGACTGGTTGGATATAGATTTGGGGCTGCTGGGCAGCGAGGATGGGTCATCGGGGATGCCCAACGTAAGCGGAGTTAAGGGCCGAGATACATGGATGGGAGATGGGTGTTCAGAGGATTCCCTGGTGTTTGAGTTTACCGGCTTCAATGTTGACCAGCGCTGTGCGAGGTGCGATTCTAAATCGTCGGTTGCCTGTTTCAGGCTGTCTGCGGAGTGTTCGCGGGGCAAGGATGTGACTGATTGGGACAGAGAGGCTAGGCTTTGTACTCCATACATATTCTCTTTGACATCCCCGCTATCTAACGATATACTGGAATCCTGGTCCGCGACATGTGGACTGCGCGATAAGAAGAAGGTCGCGGGGGTGTCAATGCGGGGATCAAGGGATGGGGATGGGGGACGGTCGGAGGGTTTGCGAGAGAATGAGAGGTCTGGAATAGGTCTCATGATGAAGACATTTCTAATAGAGATACCGAAGGAAGTCAAGAAAGTCAACAAAGTTAAGCTCTGGGAAGTAGGTAGCGCTGGAGGTGATCATGTCATCAAGCATCACGAGGTGATAACCCTTGTACCCCTCTTGATTTCTGCCTGAGGTATCCATGCATGGATTTATATTCCTGAAGTTGCTTATATGAAGAGTACACAAGTACGTATATTTAATATTACTTCAAATGTTACTTATTACTTTAATATAATAGATATAATATGCATCAATAGCACATATTTCCGGAAGTTTCTCAGTTCCTCCGGGATCTCCACTGTGGATTTAAGAGAATTGACGGAGTAGTCCGAGTAAGCTCGTACTTTTTTTCCTTCCACATCGGCTACAAGCACTATAAGCACACGCGCATCTAGCGCAGAATAAGAAATAAGACCAAAAGTCCATCAGAGTGGCAAGACGATGCCGACCACGGAGTACTGTCTCCGCCTTGAACTCCACTCCATCTCTTTCCAGAGCTCTTTTTGATTTCCCCGATCGGATTCTCCTTTTCTCCGACCTCTTGTGTGAAACTTCACACCTCCCTCTTGGCCTAGGCCTCAACTGAGTATCTCTCCCTCTCTTTAATTATACAAGATGGAACCAGCCATGTCGTGGCCAGAGCAGCTCCATGAGAATACTCTCATCAATGCGCCCGAGGAAGAGTTTTCCAACATGTTCGAGTTCAACATACCTTTTCCCGAAATCGAGCACGGACCAGGGAATATGCAGCATTCCCATTCTCTACCGACCACCACCGGCCCGGACTCGGATATGGCTCACCTACAATCGCATCCCGTGCAGTACTCGGGCCAGATGGAGGGGCTCATGGATTTCAGCGATAGCACACAGTCGCACACACACCAAACCCACCCAATGCCTTACTCGACTCCCCATATGACGCCAGGCTTTTGCGCACAACCATCGCCCATGTCGCAACCCCCTACGCATCAACATTACGTGCAGAACCACAGCATGATCCCTCCCACCCCCAACAGTATCGAGATGCATGGCAATACCGCCCGATACCCCCAGCGCGCGGACGAAACCCCGGATATGTACGACGGATATTCACGCATTAATGAGGAACAGGTTAGTTCAGACACAAATCCTAGATGAACCTGTTGGTTAACAAATAAGGCTCTCTACACTCCTCTGATATCCCCGGCCATGACTCCCCTGGAGAATCAATTCCGACTCCCTGAATACACAATCCCTGGCGAATACTTTACACCTCTTACCTCTCCCGCCCTGGAGGCCCAAAATGCCGAATCCAGTAGTTACCAGTACCATGCAAGACAAGTATCGGATATGGGCTTTGTTCCCACTACTGCGGAGGTGAACCCCCTTCCCGGAACCTCGGCTCCACCTTCTCCTAGCATCATTCGGAAGCCCAACACTCGTCACCGGCAATCAACGACCACTACCCGGCTCAATAACGCACGAAAAGTCAAGCAATCGCCCATCATTCGGGCGCAGCGCAAACGCAGCACTTTGGCTACCAATTCGGAGGAGTTCTACAGCAGCCTTACCCAGGAGTTGAACACCACAAAACCGCAAAATCAGGATATCCACTCACTCCGACTCAGCAGTAATGAGGGCTCCGGCCAGGACTCGGTATCCCCCGAGCCATTATCAGAACCATTGATGCCCCCTCCCGCTCTTCCTCCCCCTCGGATGTCTCCTGCAATTGCTCCCCATGTTCAAGCTTCTTCACCTGGCACTGCTGCCACCCCTGCGCTTTTGATGCGCATCCAGCGGAATCAGCATTTGCAAGACCCTTCAGGCCAGTTCCGCGGTCAAGCGCAACTCGCAGAGCCTGAGTTCCCAGATGACATAATGGAGGATATATCTCTACCAGAGGCGGCGGCTCCTTCGCAGCTGCGCCCGAAACCCAACCGCATCGTTACCGCTGTACGGACTCCGTCGATCTCCACGAATGGGACACCATTCTTGGATCCTTCGTCAGCGTCATACGATAAGGCCCCCAGTGCCTCTCTTGCTCCCAGTCCACGCACAGCTGCAATGCCATCTCCCAGTGGGCCGGTCCCTCGGAAATCAGATTCCAGGACTGCGTCTAATCGGAAACGACCCAGTTTGAGTTCCACTCAGGCCAGCCCACAGTTGCGACCCAAGATTAGTCCCAGCATCCAGCCACTTATGAAAGGCAGCGAGGGTGAGTTTTAACCTGAATCGAACCCCCATGGATGTTATACTAACTATATTCCAGGGATGTCACAAGATGCACTTTACCTTGCATCAAAGTCCAACTACCAACACATTCTCGACGGCACTCTGCCATCCGGTGTGAGCTATCCAGAGGCCCTGGCAGAGAATCTGAGCTCCAAACGGACGAATCACAAGCTCGCAGAGCAGGGACGCCGGAATCGAATCAACAATGCGCTCAAGGAGATTGAGCTGCTCATTCCGCAGGAGTTCATCGATGCCCGCAATGCCAAGGAAGCCGTAGAATCCGGTGGCAAGGCCAACGAGAAGGAAAAAGAAAAAGAAAAGGCCAACCAAGCCATCAGCAAGGCGACCGCTGTGGAGATGGCCATTGATTACATCAAGGCCCTGAAGATGACCTTGGACACGACTACTGCCAAGTTAGCCGCCGCCGAGGCCAAGCTATCGGGAAAGCCCTCCGAGGACAGCTCAGCATCCACTTCCACTGCCCAATCCGAGAAGATTTCAAACGGTGTCGCCAACTCAGAGACGAAGAGTTCGGCATGATCAGACTATATTACCTTAATATGACCAGATCTTCTTCTTGCCTGCATAGTGATGCAATCTATGGAACGGTGGAAGATCAAAAAACAGGATATTCCCTATTTGCAGGTGGAGGTTTTGCGCAATTATACTATGGATCCACGATCTATGTTTTATGTTTTTTTTTAATGTGATTTGATAGCGTTGGTGTTTGAACTACGGGTGGCTTATTTTTGCTTCTGCTATTTCTGTTAGATAACCTCTGCCAATTCGATTTTTCTTTTCCATTATAGTGCTCAGACCTCAGAGCTCTTACCTCGTATTCAACTAAGAGAGCTAAGCCTCTGGGAAACTACCTCAATTAAACAGCAGCGCGCTAGTCCGATCTACGTGTAACCCTGCGCTGTACCCCTCTATATTGTCTCTCATATACAGAGTAAATTAATGTGACTGTTCAGGTTAATATATTAGCTACTTTATAGCTACATAGCAATGGAACCTATCCTAACCCAATTAATGTCCCCCTCCATGAGGTATCACCTTAGGAAGACTTCGCTTACTTGTACTTTTGTACATAGCTCCTAGGTACCCACCAAATCGAATAAGAATCTAGCTCATAGAGGCACATTACCTCAAACCCTAGGAAACGAATGCTAAAGTCTAGCTCACACTTTTCAAATAACATGCCAAAGATGTTGTCTTGGAGAGAATACGAGGCTTTAAAGCTGAACTCAGTATTAAAATTGTCTTTCCTGTTTCCTGTGTTCAGCATTAAGTATGTTTATATTTAGATTATGAAGCCTTCCTAGAGCAGACTTACTAGTATCCTCCGTAATAACGGATTATGTACAGCAGCGAAAGTATCTGTTACATACACATACTCGTAGAAAGCTTGCAACGTGTGCTCGAAGACTTGAATAGTCTCCCAAAAATGAATTTTCTTCTAAGGTACTATGCTACAGAAGTTCACAAAGCATATCTCGTTCCTTCATATCGACATATCTTACTCATTATCCCTAACATCAATAACCGTCGTCTTGAACTTGCGAGCAGAAATCTTGCGATTGAACAAGATATCACTTTCACGGTAAGAGCGGCCCTTGAGCTCAGGAAGGAAGAAGTAGGCCGACACGAAGCAGACACAAGCGGTACCTCCCCAGACGTAACCACACTTTCCAGCCAGATTCCATCCGGTAGGGTTGAGCATCTGCGAAGCAAGGTAGATCATGGGGATCTCAGCGACATAGTAGGCGGCACGACCGACACCGGTGCTCAAAGCGCGAAGACGGACGGAAGAGGTCTCGGCAATAATGGTGTATGAGATGGGACCGAGAGAACCAGCAAAGACGAAGGAGATGATGATTCCCAGAATGGCCTGGGCGTAATTGGTCGCATGGTTCTGGCTGATAGAGGCGCAGACACCGAGGAGCATGAGCAGAATGACGTTAGTAATTGTGCCCCAGAGGTAGATCGTTCGGCGACCGAATGAGGAGGCCAGAGGTAGAGAGAGTATGTTGGCAACTAATTGAAGGCACGAGTTGATCAGATTGAGCTGGAATGAACGGTCGGATCCCATGCCGGCCTCTAAGTGGGATGTCAGTTATCCATTGCGGATTAGAATTTAGAGGGAGAAGGAGCTACTAACGTTCGAAGAAGTAAGTTGCCTGGTTGGCAATCAAGTTACCGGCAAAGTTCTGTGATGCGTAGATCAAGCAGGTGATGATTGTTCGTCTTAAATCGGTTCCCTTGAGAAGGTCGAGGAGAGTAGGGGAACCACCCATTTGGGCTTCGATCTCAACGGTTCGCTCAATCATGGCAAGGGACTGTTGGGCTTGCTCGTCGGATTTGCTACCAAGACGTTTGATGGAACGAAGGGCTTCATCTTTGCGTCCGCGGCGAATCAGCCACCAAGGGGATTCGGGCGCGAAGAAGAGGAGAATCAAGAGGGGAGTCTAGAAGAAGTCAGCGCCTATCAATAGAAGATTTCTCAAGGAGGACTTACAGGGAAGATCCACTGCAAGGCAAGAGGGATACGCCAAGACCACTCATCGGAACGCTTGTTGAAGCCGTAGGTTGCGCCGGCAACAATGATTGAACCGATAGACCAACTCATTTGCAGAGTAGCCGTGCAGGCACCTCTCAGGGAGAGAGGAACAATCTCACTAGCATAGGCGGGGGAGTTTGCAATGAAGAATCCCCAAGGGACACCTTCTAAGGCCTGGCCGACCACAAGGAGGGTGAGTGAGTTTGCCTAAGTGGAGTTAGAGAATAGCCCCAGCAACTGGGTAGGGGCAGAGCCTACAAAGAAGGAAACAAAAATGGTGGCGTTCATAAGGATCAGGGCAAAGATGGTTGTCAACCGGTAGCCGAATTTGTTGGTGACAGGACCGGCCAAAAAAACACCGACGAAAGCGCCACATTGACCGGCCTGAAAGAGAGAACTCTGCCATTTGGTTGGAATAACGTGACCCTCATGTCCCTCGACTGGAACACCATACTTCAATTGAAAAGCGGGAAGTGCGACAAAGTTACCATTCAGGAACATGTCGAAGGATTCCATAACCTGTTGTATATCAGTTTGAGATCTGGGGGAACACCCGAAATGCAGGGAACATTGGGATATCTCAACTTACAATAGTGAAACACATGGTGAACGCCCATAAACAAGCCCAGGGGTGACTCTTCATGGCTACCCACGTACTCATCTCATGTTCGCGGTTCTCGCCATCAAAGGCATCGTTCATGAGATCCGAATTGACCAAGACCTCGGATTGCTCGATCCCGGCCTTCTCACCGTCCAAATCATCTTTTGTGTCGACACTTGACATTTTCGAAATTTATTGTCCAGGTCAAGAATGGAGTGAGAATCAAAACCGGAAAATAAAAGTTAAGGACGGGCTAGGGGAGATCTTATACCCTTTGACCCCATTAACGCGTCTCTATGGGCATTAGTATGCGCGTGATACGTGGATTAATTCTGCCATCTGAAAGCTATCCAAACAAGGACTGTAGCGGTATGGGGAAGCAGGGGGTGCAACCCTGTCCCGCCGGGGTTTTTCCTGTTTCCCACGAGCACGACAGTTACAGTAGACAATCTGTCCGGACTTGGCCAAGGGCCGAGCCTAGTGCGTTGGAAGCTTAACTGAGTCCAGAAAAGGTTAGCCACCGGCGTGTAGTTGCGAATCGGCTGACCAGAAGGTTTGTGGCGTTTGCGGTTAACCTGCTTGGGGGAAGGAGGCCGGGGTGTTTAAATTGGAGGGCAATCTATGAACAAGTATTTGACCTAATGATGTGACTCTGGGGATTTCCCCTTAAAAATTTAGATGCGGGGCCCCGGACGAGAGGGAAGAAATAAAAACAGATTTATGGGACATGATTAGTTCAAATAATTTACAAGGGATGCGACATGGCCATGTAAATTGTCTCCAGTATCTTATTAACGTGGACGCCATAGTGTTGCATGGGAATACCACCATCCGGCACTTGTGGGTGATCAGATCAGATCAGAGATCTGCTCGAGTTCGGACATGAGAGGTACCCTTCCAGCTCTACACTAAATACAACCATATCCATGACAATGACATATTTTCAGCCTAGGTTAATAGTTTTATTTTCAAATTTACCCACCCAGAAAAATTGGGCGATGAAAAGATTGAAATATTTAGAACCTAGATTCAGCAATCGCATCCCTTTCCTAGCCATGCGCTATTCGGTCTGTCGCCATAATTGCAGCATGCCAATAATTCAGTGCCGGAAGGGAATATACACGTTGATCTTTACTGGAAGACGGCAAGGGTCATCGGGTATATCTTTGTTGTTATTTACATCATCGAGAACAATAGCTACCTCCAGGGTTTGGTTTGCTACCCCTAAACAATGATATACTATTTTCTTTGTTGATTCGATCATTTTTGCTGTAAATAAACACCGGAAACACTAGAAAGAAACGTTTACAATGAGAGAATAGAGTTAAAGGCAGAGTACTTGAGAATAATTCTTTCATTTCAAAACAGTCCTCATCTCGGCTGGTTTTACCACAGTAATGCGTTTCGCTGTGGCACAATCTGGTCGAGCCATTCACCCCATCCAAGCCGTCACGTCACATAGCCACCCTACACCATGCCTTATGCACCAACCGTGTTCAAGGAGAATGGCCCAGCCATTCTCGAGCCCTATGGATCCGGCCGGGGGCTACGGTGGGCCACGGTTAAGATTTCCGATGGGGACCGCCACCTCTGTCATGCAGATTTGATGCGCATGGTGATTGAATGTCTTCAGGGTGAAGAGGCCGTGGTCAACTCGGAATATACCAACCAAGTGAAGAAGCACGCCATTAGAAATGTCGTTCCCGGTTGTGGATTCCAGCTCTCGTTGTCAGCAATGGATTGATATAATTGTAGAGATCGCTAAGAGCTACGGAGATGGTATTGTAGTTGGTCGTATCTCCGTTGATCATAACTATGTCTTCGGTCTTAAAAAAACTTCTTGTGCCGCTTCACTGCCTCGGTGACAGGGCGGTGGTTCTAGATAGCTCTTCACTGATCTATTTAATTTTCCATTTCAAATTTTCTTTTGCATTCGCCATGCACTCCCAATAAATATCTTCAAAATCAAAGACACTAATTCGACCAAACATTCATTGTAAAGAGCAGACATTTTTAGGGATGTAGACAAAGTCCAAGATAATTGTGTCTCGTTGATCTTGGAATGTACATAGTGAAAGTGATCATATGGGCGAAGGCTCTCTCCATATTGTTTTTGGCTTCTGTTTTACCGATGGGGTAAGGGTTCAAGCCCCACACGTGATCCACTCGACGAAATGATTTTTTCTCCAAAATAATTTAAATAATGTCATGTCTGGTCCACGTCTTTGGCGCATTGTCCATGCAGTTCGATTAGAGATGGTAGCCCTGGCACCTATACACACCAGAGCCCCTCAAGCCTGTACAGGCTTGAGTATTTAAGAGGAGGGTGTATAGGGTGAATGAAACGTATGATGTAGGAAGCCCTCGACGGGTTTGCGACCTAGGACCTGTGGCCCAATGGTGAAGGCGCCGAGCTTATGTAAACATCCCTCTTGGGAGTTTCCATGCCGTTCCTCGGAGATTCGTGGTTCAATCCCGCGCAGGTCCACTTTTTTTTGGATGACCATATGATCCATATATGGATCATATATGGATCATACTATAACTAAGATTCTACTTGTGTTTTGCACCTGGTGTTTTGGACCTCTTTTTTTTCCCACTATCTTCCAATCTAAGATGCAGCATCACTATGACTAACCCAATTGGAATAATTTGTTCCAAGGGGTAGTTTCTACTCCGTACAAGCCCTGTTGTTTGCCCCAATAACTTAATTTGCGCCACTCCTACTTGTTTCGATGTCAAGCCGCTTCCATTGTGACGATAAAAATCGAAATAATAATTAATATAGTTAATTAGTAGTAGTACATATATATACATACAAAAACAACCAAAAGCAAAAACATACAACAGTGAGGATTCGCTGGTGGTCACCCACCCAACTACTAACTCACCGGCGTGTGGCTTAAGTACGGCTGAGCGGACGGGAAGCCCTGTTTTCCACACCCTATGGTCGTATGTATGAAGTTCTTTGTGGTAACGAAAGATAAAATGCAAGGAGCTGGTGCTAGTAAGTGGATTAAGGAACAATAACATACCCATGCCACGCCAGTCTCCAACATATCAAAATAAAACAAAGGAATAGTGACCCTGGATGGAGACATGATATCAGTACTCTGTGTCATGTGTTCCCGTTGATTCGGACAGACTCGATGTCGGAAATGTCGGTATCTTCTTTAGACTCGACCCTGAAAGCAAATAATCTTGGACCGGAGATACTCTCTCGTCGATAGCTGGGGAGTCCATCGCATATACAGAGATGAAAGCTCTCGGGTGAAGGTAGATGATTTCACTCTAGCAGGGTCGTGACAGAATCTTTCGCACCAGGTCATCAGACTAGGAGTCCCTTCATTTGAGCCGTCAAAACCTGCATCCAGGAGGGTTTGATCTTCCAAGTCCTCGTTTTCCTCTAAAGCTACAGCTTGATAATGATTTCCTTGGCTTAGAGGCTGCTCCCATTCAAGAGACGGAATAGGCCCACCACGAAAAGCCTTTTCGCCGTCCCCATCGCGAACAATATGCAGTTCATGCCACCCACTATCACCATTACCAAGGCGTAGTAATGTGGATGTCAAGTCGAGCTTGAAATTGAAATTTTTTTCCTTATCGTTAGAATCATTGCCTTTGTCCTTCAGCCCTTTGATGTCAACATACCGCCGCGGCGGCAACTTATGTTGAGCGGGAATGAGGCGATAGAGAGTACGTGGGTTGTTAGAAAGCGATGGATATAGCGTCCGGGTGCCAGTTTTGTCCTCCCAAGTGCATTCCAAGCCGCCCGGGATCGAGTCTTCGACTGAGGTGGAGTCGATTAGGTTATACAATTAAGGTTGGTCGCCATAGTTGATGGGCTTGAGAGGGACATCCAATTTCCCAATAATGCGCCCTAGGGAGATATATGGCACAAGAATATTCCACTAAGTTGAAAAGGTCAGTACATGGGAGGGCGATCCTCACCCTATCCATTACGCATACCACCATCGCCCGCCTACAACATAGGGCACGACATATATAGTTATAAATTTTACTCTATAATACTCTCCAGAGTCATATTAAGTACATACGACCATAGGGTGTGGAAAACAGGGCTTCCCGTCCGCTCAGCCGTACTTAAGCCACACGCCGGTGAGTTAGTAGTTGGGTGGGTGACCACCAGCGAATCCTCACTGTTGTATGTTTTTGTTTTCATTTTTGATTCGTTCGGGAAGTCAAAACTGCCTCCTCTACCACAAGCTCCCGAGCTCCTAGTGCTACTGAAACTAAGTCCAAGAGTCGCAAGAGGTAATCAACATGGATTGAGAGCCCACGAGTGTGTACGTTCCCAGTTTGCTAAGGTTATTGGTGATTCGGGTATTAAGGGCGGATTTGTGATCGGCGCAGATGTTTTAATGTACTTTTTGTAATTGAGATAAAGTTATTTGTTTTTACTTTCAAAGGCTTATCGTATAATCCCTGTATAATCCCTGCACATGTATTATCCATGGATGGTATATTAAAAAATAATAAAATCAGAAGACGAGAGAGTAACATCAACGCGAAGAACGGTCTCAATAATTTCGGCTGATCGGAACAACTCATAGAGGGAGATAGTCATATCTCTTAACATGGCGTCAGACTTGAGATCAGTAACTCACGAGAACCAAGCGCAAAACAGCATCAAAAGCAAATAATAAGAAGGAAATCCCAGGAAACTCGCAAAAAAAGATAGGAAGATTTTCAAGAAGATACAGAACCAGGGATGCAGAACAAATACAACTATTCCCCCGGCATTGTTCGAGGCATTCTTCAAATCAGAGTAACAAGTCTGCTATCTCATCGAATTCTTGTGGTCTTATCACAATGTCCCACTCTCCTGGGCTCGGGGGGCGATCCTGGATTGCAATAAAGGGGAGGACCATAGGAGCCCCATCTATAACCATCGGCATTCCCGCAACAAAGTTTCTAGTGACATTAACTTGATGGGCACAGTAGACTTGCTGGCGTTGTGTCGGCTGTCCGGTGCGCGGCGGGATATTGGGGGTTCGTGCACAGAGGGTATCGATATATCTCTTGGTTAGCGGACGGGGTGCAGTACTCGGGGCCAACTGCCACTGCTCGAATGACACAATGTTCTCACTCGTATGGATAAGTATAACGATCCGGACGTCACCCCCGGAATCCGCGAACCATTTGCGCGCATCCTGACGAAGTCGCCCAAGCGACTCCGAGACACCTGTTTCAATGACAAGTGATGGGTAGCCTGCATTTTCGATGGGTCTTATATGGCGAGAGGGGGGCAAATACGAGTTGTCAGCTTCTTTGCCTTTGCTTGTTCCAGAACGGTACGTTTCGATCCAACCCAAACCACCTCCTTACGGGGGAGGCCAATAGATTTAAGTTCATCGTGAACTACCATAGTGAACTGTGATGTAACAATCTCATGTTCTCCTCTAGGGGTAAGCTTGATAAGGCCAGTCGTGCCCTCCCACTGGAATTGATAGGGGACACCGTTAAGCGCGTTGCAGTCGGTCGTAAGAGTTTCATTTGTTGTTAATGACAGACCGAGAACCACAATCCACTGATTGCCGTCGGTATGGTGTTCAAACCATTCGATGATCCGGCGTGCCTCGTGGCGCAGTCTCGTTAGTCGTGAAAACGAAACCACATAGCCTTCTGGCAGACCAGGCATAAGGGTTGGGGCAGGATCTGACATTGTCGATGACATTTCGTTCCGAGAAACTTGGTTCGGTCGATGAGATACCACAGATCCGGACGAATCAGTAAATTCGGGATCTCGACATAGCGAAAATGAGTAGAGTGATGCAAAATGATGTAATATTCTCAAAGATCAACGACTGTGACGATGTTTATTGGGTGGGGTGGTGGGATACTGCAGGACAGGCCGATGCAGCAAGCCACGAATCAACAAAAACTCTCTTTCGCGTCAAAGATGGGTTGCAAAAAACATCCCATGGTAATATAATATACCTGCATAAATACTTAAGAACCCCAAACCCCAGCCATCAATTTTATGAATGATCTTTCGCTGCTCGGCGATCGTGTATACCTCGTCCACATCGGGTTCCTACTGAACGAGATATTTTATTTTTTTTCATCTTCGGTGATGGTCTGCAGTGCAGACAGGGCAGAAAATGATTTCTCTGGATCGGAATTAACAACCGCCATTATTAAATTTGAAAGAAAACGTACAGATGCATTCGATACATTGACAATATAATATATAGTATCGACGTCGGAGATAAGTGATCAAAAATTTAGGTTGGTGATGGCGTGCAAGCTGAGAAATATGTCGTCAAGGTACGGATCTAACGCTAAGGCAGGAGCTAGATTGTCAGATTTAGGAACAATATGTCGATGAGTACCTACGACGGGAGAACTTTGGAACTATTAGAGAGACAATTCTTTTGGAAATTCGACAGATGAAAAAAACAGTGGTAGGGTAGCGTAGATATGTTGTTATATACGTTGGTATATCGCCCGCTTCCTACGTAGTACTCCGTACGTATGCAGACACCTGCAATAAGAAACGCTAACTGCTTTTAGTTATACCGAATTGACATCGGACATATCCGCAATGGTCCACGGTTCTAGTGTTCTTTTCTATGGAATCTGAATCTATGCCCCACCATGCCGTATTTAATTGAAACAGCTCTTCGGAGTTTGCCCAAAACAACCTCATGACATGATAAAATCGGCAGATAAAAAGGAAACAACAGCCAACATGTCAGCAGTGCCCTCATTCGAAGATACTGCAGACTTCGAGGCAGCGGAACGCGGGTTCATCGCTGCCTTAGAGCCAGGCATTATCACAGATGCCAAAGGCAAAGTGGTATGGAACATCGATGCCTTCGATTTCATGAAAGAAGAATGTCCATCTACCGCACACCCCCATCTCTGGCGCCAAGGCCAACTGAACTCCAAGCACGGTCTCTTCGAGATCTGCCCCGGAATCTACCATGTTCGAGCCTACGATTTATCAAACATGACCATCGTTGAAGGCAAAGAAGGCATCATCATCATCGATCCGCTAGTTTCCTGCGAATGCGCAGCTGCAGGTCTGGCCCTGTACCAAAAGCACCGCGGCAACGGAAGGAAAGTCACCGGCATGATCTACTCACACTCACATGGCGACCACTACATGGGCGCCGGTGGTGTAATTGAGCAAGACACCGAAATCCCCATCATCGCACCAGAGGGCTTTCTCGAGGCAATCATAAGCGAAAGCATCATCGCCGGACCGGCCATGCGCAAACGTGGCGCATTCATGTATGGCAACGCGCTACCCCGCGGTCCCACCGGTCAAATCGGTACGGGACTTGGTATGGGGTCAAGCGTTGGTACCACCAGCCTTATACTCCCTAACCTTCTCATTCAGACTACGGGTGAAACACACACGATCGACGGCGTGGAAATCATCTTCCAGATGATTCCTGGCACCGAGGCACCTGCTGAGATCAATTTCTATTTCCCGGGTTTCCGGGCCTTCTGTATTCCTGAGACAGCGACAAATTGTATGCACAATATTGTCACTCTTCGGGGAGCTCAGGTGCGGGATGCCAAGGCTTGGTCTGGGTATCTGGATGAGGCGATTGTTATGTTTGCTCGTGAATCTGATGTTCTCTTCGGTAGCCACAACTGGCCGACGTGGGGGCGTGATGCTCTTATTCAACGGCTTGCGGAGCAGAGAGATCTTTATGGTTATTTGCATGACCAGACTGTGCGCATGATGAATCTTGGTATGGCTGGTATTGAGATCGCAGAGAAGATGCAGCTTCCACCAGCGATCTCGAGGGCATGGCACTGTCGGGGTTTCTACGGGTCTTTAAGTCACAACGTAAAGGTAAGTTACAAGAAAAATTCCACAGCCAACAGATCTACCGTTTCCTTGTTTATTCTTTTTTTAAGCCTATGTGGCTGAAAGAGTTCGAGCACATCGGCTCTGTGGGTTTGGCAACAATCAAATCTAACATGATCAGGGAATCTACCAAAAATATATGACCTGGTTCGACGGTCGTCCCGAGCATCTGTGGCAATACCCACCAACCAAGGAAGGACAGCGCTATGTTGAATGTTTCGGTGGTGTTGATGGCCTTTGCGACAAGGCAGAGACATTCATCAACAAGGGCGACAATCGCTTCGCTGCAACTCTGCTCGCACATGCCATTTCCGCAGATCCTGACACTGCGGGCCCTCGAGCAAAGCTTCTTTTAGCTTCCGTGTACGAGTCTTTGGGCTTTGGTGCCGAGAATGCAACATGGCGCAACTTCTATTTGACAAGTGCACAACACTTGCGATCTGAGAAGAAGGCGGGCATGGTCGCTGGAGGTGGAACACCACTAGGCGAGAAATTAGGTATTGATCAGTGGTTCGAGATTCTGGCCGTACAGTTGAACGGGGAACGCGCAGCAGAACGATTCTTTGCAATTGATCTTGATGTCACCGATGTGAAGCAAAAATGGCGATTGCTTGTCAGCAACGGGGTGTTGACAACGCGACGGCTTAACACCGCAAGCTCGTGCCAGGACGCAGAAGAGAACCCGGCAGACTTTGGCATCGTGCTCACGAAGAAGCAACTCCTGGAGGTTCTGCGAGGCAACACGATCGAAGCTGAAAAGCAGTTCGGTAAGGTACAAGTATTACAGGAATTGCTTGATTTGATCCTCGTAAAAGACGGGTCATCCCGAGGTCCCAGTCAACTGTGAAGCCCTGGATCGATGTCATTTTAAGCCAGCTAAACGAATGTACGACTCTAGTCTTTCATGAAATTTGGTTGACACCAAGCCTAGCCTAGAAGAAATCTTCGTTTGGACAGCATAAACATATAATAAAAGTTATGCCTGTCTATACAATTCTATGTGGTTTAAGGATTTTGCAAGAATCGGAGTAGATCTTACAGAAATCAGAGCACAAAAATCAGAGGCAATTCCATCAAGCCTACCTGATTAGCCAATTCCCACCACGATGTTACTTAATTAAAGATATGATGTCTATGGATCTCTGCAGGGCACGCGGTAAGCCAAATCCAGCATGCATCGGTATTCAAAGGGTGAGCCGACTCGAGAGACCATCAGTATAAGAAGAGCTGGTAGTGGGTCGTCAACATGTTGTTACGAAAGAAATCAAGATGGGGCCATAAGACGAGGGATATTGATTGGATGGATAAAATATGTTACGTACAGTGACCTAGGTACGATAGATCTGCTGCGCAGTCCTATGTTCGGGGTTAAAACCGAGTTTAAAGAGAGATCTCGGTCAATACATAATGTAAGCCATTCATACCTCCACTGACTCAAATGAAACTTCTGTACATCTACGGATATAAAATCTTCATTTCCTTTTCATATAAGAACACCAGCAGATTCACCTGGGCAGGATACCTTCATTACTAAGGCATATATAATAGGAATCCAGGTATTTTGATCTTTCTCCCATTCTATGGTAAATCCAGGCACCAAAGCTCCTGAAGAGTGGCTTAAACCCGCTGTATTTGCCACAACCTTTTAACTGTCATAATGAGAACATATATGTTCATATACTTTGGAACGCTGGCGTTCCACAACAATACATATATAATATATATATCCAACTCTCCTTCTCTCTCTCTTTCTTTCTGATACCATTATACCTAGCATCCTAAATTCCTGGATTCCTTGTGATTATATCAAAAACCGAAATGGCAGAACCAGAAACACAAAATGGCTACCTCGATCTTGGGGGTAGCTTCCTTAAAGAGCTACCAAATTCAATCGAAAGATATCCATACGAAGGAGAGTGCTCCTTCCTCCGCATCTTCAATCTAAAACTTAATCACCACGAGTCCTCGGGACATGAGAAAAACAACTTCATCCTATTTCATACGAGTCGTGAAATGATTGAAAACCTGTTGAATCCAGACAACGAATCAACTACCCTTACAAAGAACTGTTCCTCTTTTGATCTCGATGAGGAACTTATCCTGATCAAGATGCCATCTCCGGAACATTCGACTGCACTCGCTGCCATGGACGACGCAATCACAGCAGCTCTGCTACCAATGGGGCTATTTCGCCACCTAGACAAATACCCTAGAACGACTATCCAGGGGAGAACAAGAGGAAAGCAACCTGACCAAGGCTGGGGCTCTAAAAGGCCACCGCGTGGTTGCGAAAGGAGGCCCTAGGTTGTTTTAGAGGTCGCTTGGTCTGAATCAGATTCAAAATTGAATTCTGATGTTCGATTCTGGATGGATCCGGCCGACGGAAATGCCAAGATTTGTCTAGCTCTGAAAGTAGACAAACGCCAGCCAGCAATCCGTATTGAGAACTGGAGACTCCAGAATGGAAGGCCCCACCGCGTCCAGATGATCGAGGTGACCAAGGTGTCAAACCACATAACTGTCACAAACGACCCTCTTATTATCCCATTCGAAGACTTATTCCTCCGCACACCATCTATACCCGCCGAAAGAGATATTGAAATCTCACAGCAAGATCTGGAAGTCATTGCAGACACAATCTGGGATGTTCAGGGCTTCTAGGTCTCTTCCCCATGATCCTCTCAGTCATGTACTGGCTTTCTACATCGGACAAGTTCGTTGCGGTCAATGCCATATCAAATGGGCTAGAGGTGTTCTGTGCTGTGGTGATATGGTGTGATTGAACCTTTGCTCATTGGGGGATCATGCCTAGACACATTGTATAAGCCAGGGCCATGTTCATTCCAACCTGTCTTGCATAATACATTTAGTTCAAGCCTCCTTGGGAATAATGTTCTCCTGAGCCAGGTGATCAAACACCTGGAAATACCCATACGCAATCGGGTACTCCGTAAAACCAACACTCCGGATCTTATCCAAGCTCAGCTCGCGATTGCGATCCAGAAAGCTGAAGCCTGCTGAAAGGAAAATCCAAGTCGCCTCGGAAATCTCGCGAGGGTGCAGGCCATAGTCTTCGCACATCCTCTTGTAATCGTCCTGGTGTGCGAACCACCACTTGTCGATGTCCTTCCATCCCTTGTCCTCGGGACTTGCGCCTTCGACATTCAGACCAAAGTATTCGCACATCTTGCGCCATACGACCACCCAATACTCGGGGATGGCGTTGCCAGCCGTGTTAAATGCCTCTCTGTGCGTCTGGTTGGGTCTCTCGACAGACAGGTAGAGCTCCGAACGGGCGATGATATCCTGCGAAGATGACGTATACGTGTGGATGTAGTTTTTGTATGGTCCTGGAAATACGACGGTGGCACCGGGACCATTCAAATAACGGTATAGCATCAAGTAGAGCGCGAGAGGCTCGACGTATGTCATGCTTGTGGGAATGGGAACATGACCTGGACGGGGATGTCAGTATAGTCAACCCAAGAAATACAGATACGCACCGACGATTTGACCCGGTCGAACCTCGCACCATTTCCAAGATTTTCCCTTATTGGCTTCCTTGATCAGGTGTAATTTTAGAAATTAGATTTGCGCAAAAGTTGTTTCTTCTGTTGTTAGAAATCTACGGAGAGCACGGAAGAATATCTGACATCAGGATGAGTCGTTCACCAGGTAGACCTCAATTCTAACGATGGCTTTCCTTCATCTCCTAAAGTAGGTTACTTCTCACTAGATACGAATATAACCTGGTCTCAACATGCAACCTGCGGATCAGCCGATTCAATCAAAAATTGATTTTAACTCTGCTTAGAGAGAAAACTCAAGATGAAATCAAGCTCGAACAGAGTGGAGATATTGATGCTCTTCAACGGCATCGGCGGAACGTGATTCATCAAATGCAGTATTCCTACACTGATCGAGCGGTTGAGCTTCTCCGGATAGAAGAAGTCCTTCGAAGTACTGTCCAGGAAGAGCAAATCCTCGCCAAGAAGCCTGAGACCACTTGCAGCTGGCCATTCTATAGGAATAATATACAGGCTAAGCTTCAGGCTTTAAACAAAACATTTTGGTTACTGGAACGACAGTGGTGGAAAGTCCGAAACTCATTCGTGGAGGGACCGCTAATACGAGCATTTGACCTTTGGCGATCACATTCTCTATGGTATATGCACCGAGTTTTGGTCGAGGATTGCGTGAGGAGGGGAGGGTGCTGTAGCCGTAGCTGCGGATGTTGCGTTGATCGCAAGATTGATAAGACACGACAGCTTGGAGCTGGACATTGTATGGTGTTATGTGGATGTTGCCACCGAGCTCGGGGGTTTGAGCTTACTACAAAAGAAAAGATGAAATACCTTACGGATTTTCATATCGTGAATGACAGTAGTCTTTACCGCCTGAGGATCAATCGAGTTTCAATATGGGGATTATCTCTTGATAGTCACGACAGCCCTTTTGATATGATTATAATTCCTCCAGGATGTGAGAAGATTGTTTTAAAAGAGGAGATGGCAAAAGGCAAGGCTGAACAAGTGGATGAAGCGCTTATTCTTATTGACGAAGAGGAGGAGGAGGAAGCTAAAGCGTCAGGCTACTAGCTGCCTGCTGGATTTCCAGAGTTCCTTGTGCAATGTAACTCTTTCTTTTATCTTTGATCCCCTTATCTAAACTGGCAGTCGTTCCCAAAGTTTAACCTCTGTACTATTCCTTCCTATTTAGGAACATTTGTGTCTGCCATTGTTACTATAATCCCTGAAATCTATAGTATTAGTTATATATGTTAACGTTAGGTTATGTTTATTACGTATCTTACTCGTGATAAAGCGAGGTTAGAATGATAAACACGGAGGGGGAAAGAAGGGTACTTATAACTTGTATAGCCATGGGAAACGTTTGCTGTACGGGCTGAATATCCGCCCTAAGTGCCCTAGAGCGGCGAGCCGCCTGTGCCCGAACCGTGGGCGCGGTGACCACCTTAGACATGTGTATGTTTTTATTTTTGGTTGTTTTTGTATATCTATACAAGAGGTAGACAGCCTTGTAATGTTTTTTTAAGTAGTCTTTTAAGTAGTCTAGGTTTTCTTAGTCTCAGATATTCTGTTCAAAAATATGTCTTGTAAGATATTTTCTCCCCCTTCTCGGTTGTATCGGTAGATGGTAGAAAACGGCGGAAACAAAAGCATAATTGTGCAAGAGACTTTTCTATGTATAACCTGGGGTATTATCTTTTTTTTTAACTTATCCAGTAGAGCTGAAGTTGGCCCATTTATATACTCCGTAAGCAACACTGTCGTTGGGATTTCTCAGGAGAAACATACACTATTCAGATCAAAATAGAGAACAAGTGTAGATATAATGTACGAGGGGACCAAATATAAAGGGTAGATCAAGTTTAAAGGTTAATGAATTTATAGTATTCAAGGCTACAGTACATATTATACCAATTGCATATAAGTCCATAGTCCATAGTATCCAAGTAGTTCATGCAGGCACATATCAATGGAGTATAGCCGAATCACGCCATCTGCACCCCGCTGACTCCCCTCCTCTCGTATTTATTTTCCCTTCTCTTCTTAAAATCTTGCTGTTTCTTCTGAAATTTTGATTTTCATTCTTAAATCATGTCTGAGCAGAATCTCCACTTTGATACTCTGCAGCTTCATGCTGGGTAAGTGTCCGATTACCCCAGAAAGGGCAAATCTAACAGATCAAAGTCATGAGCCTGATTCCGCCACAAACTCACGAGCCGTCCCAATTTATGCGACCAGCTCGTACGTCTTCAATGACTCGGCCCACGGCGCGAGGCTCTTTGGCCTCAAGGAGTTCGGTAACATCTACAGCCGAATCATGAACCCAACTGTCGACGTCTTCGAGAAGCGCATTGCAGCTCTCGAAGGTGGTGTTGCCGCCGTTGCTGCCTCCTCTGGCCAGGCAGCTCAATTCATGGCCATCTCGGCCCTCGCTCATGCCGGAGACAATATCGTCGCCACGAGCAACGTGTACGGTGGCACCTATAACCAGTTCAAGGTGATGTTCCCCCGCCTGGGAATCAATACCAAGTTCGTTCAGGGTGATAAGCCTGAGGATATTGCTGCCGCCATTGATGACCGCACCAAGGCTGTCTACATTGAGTCGATTGGTAACCCCCGCTTCAATGTGCCCGACTTTGAGGCCATTGCCAAGGTTGCACACGACAAGGGTGTTCCCGTTGTGGTATGTTGTTTGGTTTGTTCAAAAAGCATACGAGGATACAAAGCTTACGAATTTTCTTTTAGGTTGATAACACCTTCGGTGCAGGTGGTTACTTTGTTCGTCCAATTGACCACGGTGCCGATATTGTCGTGCACAGTGCTACCAAGTGGATTGGTGGCCATGGTACCACCATTGCTGGAGTCGTAATTGACAGTGGAAAGTTTGACTGGGGAAAGAACGCGGCCCGCTTCCCCCAATTCGTCGAGCCATCAGAGGGCTACCATGGATTGAAGTTCTGGGAGACCTTCGGCTCGCTTGCGTATGCTATCCGAGTGCGCGTTGAGATCCTGCGTGACCTTGGTTCTGCTCTGAACCCCTTCGGTGCCCAACAGTTGATCCTCGGCCTGGAGACTCTGAGTCTGCGCTGCGAAAGACACGCAACTAATGCTATCGCCCTGGCTAGATGGTTGCAGAAGAATGAGAATGTGAGCTGGGTGTCATACCCCGGTCTGGAGGATCACCCTAGCCACGAGCTCGCAAAGAAGTACCTGACCCGCGGCTTTGGTGGTGTTTTGTCTGTGGGCATCAAGGGCGGCGCTACCACTGGTGCTCAGGTCGTTGACAACTTCAAATTGATCTCGAACCTTGCCAAGTATGACTCATTCCCATTCGCTCCCTGAAAGCTTTTTACTAACACATTGCAGTGTCGGCGATTCCAAGACTCTGGCCATCCACCCTTGGTCCACCACCCATGAGCAGCTCACGGAGCAGGAGCGTCGTGACTCCGGTGTGACTGAGGATGGAATCCGCATCTCGGTTGGCACGGAGTACATTGACGATATCATTGCTGACTTTGAGCAGTCCTTCCAGGCCTCAAAGGCTGTGCCGGACCGTACTGCTTGAAGGTTCTGACACATATGTGCATGAAGGAATACAGAAAGAACACTACATAGTGGCATGGTAAAATTAGTCATGACTTACGATACCAATGAATACGTTTACAAGATGAATACACGCAAGACGTTCGTAGATGTCCCATAGGGCAGTCACATGGCCGAGCCGTCAAATTCTTACAATCATAAGGGAAGCTTGAGGTAATGTGAATGATTTGAATTTCTCATAAATTTCGGTTCATCCCGAATGTGTCCTTGTTCAACAGTCGGCGAGACCTGCACAACTTGAAAAATTAAGGTAAGAGAAGTGCACAACGAAAACCTCCATCCGCCAAACGATATGCCTCAAGATAAAAAAAAAAGTTTCAATTCACCCCCAACGCCTTTGCCATGCGCGGTGCGCGCATCCTATTTGGACCATATGCACGCATCAATGAGGAATGAAGAAAAAATCAGTTACCCTGACCACCGGAAGGAGGCTGACTGCCGGGCATACCGGGCTGACCACCCATCATAAATCCAGGAGGCAGCATGGGCATGCTGGCAAAGTTGAAACCGTAGGAAGGAACTGCAGGTGCGGCTCCCTGGTTCATGTTAGGCATTTCAGCTTCACCCATCTGGGGACCACCGTATCCATCACGCTCGGGACGGCGACCGCCGAAACGGGCATCCTGAGGGTTGGGGTTGGTGCGAGTGGAAATTGGGCCCCGTTTGCCGCCAGTGTCAGTGGCGATGCGACGGCTGATAGCCTTGGAGGAGACACCTGCACCGATTTCGATATCGGGCTCCTCAACAATCATTCCAGATTCAATAGGACGTCCACCAGTTCCGCCATACTCCGCGGAAATCATCCACTTACGATCAGCCTCGGTCAGTCGCTCAATCGGAATTATGCTAACTCCAGTCTGGTAGTCGCTGCAGTCACGGGGACCGAAGCCAACACCCCAACGGGTCTACATTGATAAAGTCAGTGAGGTCCAACCACCCACGGAGGGCAAAAAAAAGAAGTAAATAACTTACCCTGAGTTGCATCTCGCCGGTACGGTAAGACTCCATTCCATCACGTGCCTGCATGGCATCGGTGCGGCTAATCATCTTAATAAAAGCGTGACGCTTGTCCACGTTGACAATGCAGGTTTGAACAATTCCGAACTGACCAAAGAGCTGACGCAGGTGAGCCTCCGAGGAGGTGACACCACCAACGAAAAGAGTTCGACTCAAGACTTTGATCATACCCTGACCAATCGAATAGTCCCATTCAATGAACTTGGGTCCAGGGGGAGGCAGATTTGGATCCTTGTTACGAGCAGGCGAAGGCGAACGACGTCTACCACCAGCACGACCTCCAGGGGGGCTACGCTGGCGGTATTCATTACCACGACGGCCACGCGCATCACGGGGGTCTCCACGACGACCAGGCGATTCACCATATTCTCCATAAACAGGGCTGTCGCGACGGCGAGGGGGCGAAGCAGTACGGCGTCTATCCCAGCCCGGAGAACGAGAGCGGCGACGATATCCAGTGGGTGGCGAGCGAGGGTATTCGCGGCCACGATCATCCTTATTCTGGGCGTCCGAGTGACCCCATCCACCAACATTCTGTCCTTGCATTGGGTTGAATCCAGCCATCGGGCCTCCAGGCATCGCAGGCATTCCAGGCATACCGGGCATACCGGACATACCGCCCATGCCATTGTTGTTGGTCATGCTGAAGAGCTGCAGAGCAGTTCCCCACTGGTCCTGAGGGATACCCTGGGCAGCAAGCATCTGAAGAAGTTGAAGCTGTTGTGCCATGGCGGTCGCGTCAGGTGCGGCGGGCTGCGCAGCCTGAGGAAGCATCGCGGTCAATGGGTTCGCGGTAGCCATCGAGATCGGAGTTGCACTCTGACTCTGCGGCTGGAGAGCAGGGTTCTGACCCATGCCGGCCATACCTGCGAAGGGAGGCGCGACAGGTCCACCGGCGCCAAGTGCATTCATGGCAGCGGCCATGTGCGAATTCGGGTCGTTAGCAGGGGTCACAGAGGCCGAGTTGAAAGCACCGAGAGGGTTGGCCGGGGCTGGAGCCGAAGGAGCAGCAGGCGCGGTGGTGTTCTGCTTGGCCATGTCGGCCAAAGCTTTCAGGATGCTCGAGGTATCAGGTGCCGACTGTTGCGGGATTCCGATCGGGTTGGCATTCGGTGCAGGCGATCCTTCGGGGGTGTTCGATTCGACATCTAATGAATTGTGAGCATCGGCGAAATACAGTGCCATCTTTGAGGACTTACTTTGAGCAGCATTGAATTTCTCTTTGAACGAATTGAGCATCGGGGCCGGGAAAGTCGCACCACGTTCCCAGATATCGACCAACTTCTTGATCTTATCCTAAATTGTGACAGGGTATATGTGAGTTACATTTTCGAAACGGTCTGGTCAAGGCAGCATGATCTTCGGATTGAAGTACATCGGGGCAAGGATACAATATGCAAAGCACAAGCCCCAAAACAGGGCTTGGCCATCGCCAAGGCTGCGGGAATGAAGTATGAGGTTTATCATGATACAGGTTTGTCCTATTGCGTACCTTTTGGTCGTGGGGGGCGTTATTGATAATATCCGTCATCAAGATAGGCAAAAGATCAGTGACACGCTTGACACCGGCGGCGAAAGTTCCATCAGGCGCATCGCCTCCAGGAACCTGGCCGGCCTTGCGTGCGGCCTCTACCCACTGTCGAGTTACTGAGTCTACCACATAGAGCACACCCAGCTTGTGGGAGCCCGGGGCCTTCTTGAAGTGAGTGTAAATTTTCTGAATGAGAACTGATTCATTCTGTGTGCAGGGTTAGCATATCATCGATCACGTCGGGACCAATGAGATGAATCAATCGACCAAAAGGGGACAAGCGTACCTGCACGTTGGCATTGCACAAGTTTGTGATGCCACCAATCTTTGAGCCGGATACGCCAGGCGGCTTGAGTGCCAGCATGGATTGGAGAAGATTCTCCAGTTCAGCTACTGCGGAAGACATGGCGGGAAATACTACCGTTAAGTCCACTTGGGAAGGGGAGTCGCAAAAGGAAGAATGAAAAGAGTTCCCAGTCAAGGCTTTATGCAGATGGGAAGAAGGAATCGATAGGTCCCGGCTACTGCGCTTTTGTGACGCGACGGACAATCTCTCAGTATGCAAAAAAAAAAAATATATGTTTAATCGA
Source organism: Penicillium robsamsonii (assembly GCF_028829455.1). Lineage (NCBI taxonomy): Eukaryota > Fungi > Ascomycota > Eurotiomycetes > Eurotiales > Aspergillaceae > Penicillium > Penicillium robsamsonii. Next base: position 5,672,848 of record NW_026643219.1, on the reverse strand, counting down.
GTCCCTGGCGATTCTTCACTACAGACTCCACGAGCGCATTCACTGTCGACCAGAGAATAGCCGCCTACAGCTGGAATACAGCCTAGCGATATTGATGAAGGCTGCCTGGCGCCGAGTACGAGAGTACGGGGAGTACGGGAGATGTACAGCCTAGAGCGTCTTTTTTTTTGCAGTGAGATCCCAGAGAAAAACCAGATCAGGGTTTACGGAGTCCAAGAGAGGATCCAGTGAATTCCAGCGGAGTCAGCGGATGAACTGAGGCCGAGAAACTGATGAAATCGAAGGGAAGAAGGATGCTGGGGGAAGATGAGGATGAATGGAAAGATCATCGAAAGGGAGAGCAGACTCTGCGACCTTAGCTCCTATCATGGATCACGTGCTGATTGTGACTTTGCGTCTTTGGTTCTTATCCGCACCCGGATGGATTCGATCTTTATATCTGGCCAAGTCGATGAAAAGCCGTACAAAAGCCCCAAAGAGAGGCCGAGGAGAGTGTTATCAAATGATATTTATTAAGCCCTCGGTTCAATCTTCCGTTTAAAGCTTTCAAATATTTGACCTTGAATGATGAAGTCTTACATTTGTTTTTACAGTCTTTAATTTCTTGTTATTATTCAGTTACATGGCCGAGAGGAATGAATTTTCCATTAAGATAAACAGGTTGTTAAACGACTTTGACTGGAAATCAAGGACCTTTTGGTTCCAATATACAACATACGAAGTAGATATATCAAACAATAACTAAAGCATATGTACAAAGGTATAGTTACTGACCATTGAGCCGAGGGACCCGTGGGCATCCCATCCCTTTTTACCATGTTTCTGCCATTGTAGACCGCCCTGTAGCTTCCGACCTCGGTGAACCATTTCAGAAATGCCGTACAGCATATGCATCTTGTCAACGATAGTCCTAAGAGTTACTATAGTTATACAACTATATCTAGTTGTGGATCAAATGCACTATGACATATACGTATCTACACACAGTCCATGGATATATATACATACTAAATCCATCTGATAAGCTCCGAGGGTTTCCATATCGGACGGATGGCGGCACGGATAAAATGGCGACTTCCCGACGTCACTGCCTGCCACTTATACCTGTATTTGCATTACCCTCGAAATTTGGAAACGGAACCGGGGCAGAATACCCACGGGGGGATTCGATTACGTATGTGTCAATTATTAGAATTAATACATAGTTAAGTTAGTTAGTTATACATATTAACTTAACTATCTAGTTATCACATATATAACATATAGCATTACTATAATATAATAGAAAAGAACACATATCCTTAAAACAAACTCCGTATTTCGTAATCTACGTATAGAATCACGATCTGCCGGCAGCCCGAGCCCGTGCTCTTCCGTTGGGGGGAACCTTGGTAAAAAAAAAAAAAAGAATTACAGAGCTATATGGCTGACTGAGCTTCCACGGGGTCCCGAAAGCCCCAGTTACCGTAACAACGGTACCGGGTGTAATACGGTCAAATGGGAAAAAACCGAGAAAATTCCAGGCGCAAAAGAGCTTCTCCCTGAATTCTTTCCTTTCTTTCTTCTTCCCCCCCAGGCTTGTTGACCACTTCTCCATATCCCCCATCCCATATATCCTGTCTGATTCGACATGGCTTCTTCCCTCAGAATCGGTTCTACCGCTCTCCGGTCTTCCATCGCGAAGCCGGTGCAGTCCGCTGCCTTCAATGGCGTGCGCTGCTACTCTTCCGCTAAGGTTAAGGTATGATGCTTGTTCAATTTCAACCAAATTTCAATGGAATGCTAACCTAGTTTAAATTGCTTAGTCCCTCAAGGACACCTTCGCCGACAACCTGCCCGCCGAGATCGAGAAGGTCAAGAAGCTCCGCAAGTATGTGACGCGCCCCTGCATTCGAAATCAAACAATAGCTGATCATAGTATTCAATCGTTTCAGGGAGCACGGTAGCAAGGTCATTGGTGAGGTTACCCTCGACCAGGCCTACGGTGGTGCCCGCGGCATCAAGTCCCTCGTTTGGGAGGTAAATTGAGAAATCCGACCTCTGGCAAATGATAGACGCTAACCTGATTTTTTTTCTTCCAGGGTTCCGTCCTCGACTCTGAGGAGGGTATCCGTTTCCGTGGCTACACTGTACGTATTCCTCGATTCAGATATCGTCTAATGATTGCTCACTGACATTTCTAGATCCCCGAGTGCCAAAAGCTCCTGCCCAAGGCTCCCGGTGGTGAGGAGCCCCTGCCTGAGGGTCTCTTCTGGCTTCTGTTGACCGGCGAGATCCCCTCCGAGCAGCAGGTCCGCAACCTGTCTGCCGAGTGGGCTGCCCGCTCCGATGTCCCCAAGTTCGTTGAGGAGCTCATCGATCGTTGCCCCAACACCCTCCACCCCATGGCTCAGTTCTCTCTGGCCGTGACCGCTCTCGAGCACGAGTCTGCCTTCGCCAAGGCCTACGCCAAGGGTGTCAACAAGAAGGAGTACTGGACCTACACCTTCGAAGACTCCATGGACCTCATCGCCAAGCTTCCCACCATTGCTTCCCGCATCTACCGCAATGTCTTCAAAGATGGCAAGGTCGCCCCTGTCCAGAAGGACAAGGATTACTCCTTCAACTTGGCCAACCAGCTTGGCTTCGGCGGCAACAAGGACTTTGTTGAGCTGATGCGTCTCTACCTGACCATCCACTCCGACCACGAGGGTGGTAACGTCAGCGCCCACACCACCCACTTGGTTGGCAGTGCTCTGAGCTCCCCCATGCTCTCTCTGTCCGCTGGTCTCCAGGGTCTTGCCGGTCCCCTTCACGGTCTCGCTAACCAGGAGGTCCTGAACTGGATCACCAAGATGAAGGAGTCCGTCGGCAGCGACATCAGTGACCAGTCCATCAAGGATTACCTCTGGGCCACCCTTAACAGCGGCCAGGTCGTCCCCGGTTACGGTCACGCCGTTCTGCGCAAGACTGACCCCCGTTACGTCTCCCAGCGCGAGTTTGCTCTCCGCAAGCTTCCCGATGACCCTCTGTTCAAGTTGGTCAGCCAGGTCTACAAGATCGCCCCCGGCGTTCTGACCGAGCACGGCAAGACCAAGAACCCCTACCCCAACGTCGATGCCCACTCTGGAGTTCTCCTCCAGTACTACGGTTTGACCGAGGCTAACTACTACACTGTCCTGTTCGGTGTGTCCCGTGCCATTGGTGTCCTGCCCCAGCTGATCATCGACCGTGCTCTTGGCATGCCCATTGAGCGCCCCAAGTCTTTCAGCACTGAGGCCTACGCCAAGTTGGTCGGTGCTAAGCTTTAAGCGCATGACTTTTTCCCATCCCTTTTTTTAATATCACCCTTGGGGCCCGTTTAAAACCTGCGTTAGACATTTGTATTATCTCCTTTTGTTTGACCGAGAAGAGTCTTTGGTTATTTTCATGTATGATAGGGACTTGATCGGTTCGAGCGGGCCTTGTAACAGAACTTCCATGTCAAATCATTTTATGATCTTATAGAAATCGGCGATATATTCCGTCATACTCCGTATATCAAAAGCCACAAAATTATCGGGACTTAGGTGTACGTAGAATATCTACACGGTCTCAAGGCTACCTGTGTTGAATCGATCACATGCGGGATATTGTTGGGAACAACTCAACGATTGTCCCCCACATGTCAACCTATAGATAATATCTACTTGGAAGCAATTTACAATAGAGATGGAGGTATACAATTGTATATTAGATGTGAAATTAAAAGATATTCTTATAAAATTATATATAAATCAAAATAATTAAATATGATATTCTATGAGCTCCGAATGGTAGGTGGATTCCGTCCGCAGCTGGTATGGGAGGTACCGAGTACCCAATGGTATGAGTGGAAACTCTGGAGATCAGATGTACTAGGTACTAATTGTCCCCCAGCTTACTCAATTCAATTCCCCGACCCTATAAGACAATTTTCTCCCTACTCTCTCTTTCCACTTCCTACACACTTGCAATCTATCCTCTTTCGACTTTCTTAGTCCTCCCCTTCCTTCTTTAAACGCACGAAGCCCCCTTATATCCCTTGGTCAGGGCCCCTTTCAGCGCATCCCTCATCCCAGAATGTCTACAACTACGTCCAAGGCCTCGGCCCCTACGCTCGAGAAGAAGCCCGTCAAGTTCAGCAACTTGTTGCTGGGCGCAGGATTGAACTTGTTTGAGGTTACATCACTGGGACAGGTACGACTTACTTCAATGATTAATCTAGTACACAATGGCTAACCATCCTGAAGCCGCTGGAGGTGATCAAGACAACCATGGCCGCAAATCGGGGCGATAGCTTCGCGGGCGCTATGGGTCGGATTTGGGGCCGTGGCGGCATTTTCGGTTGTAAGTGTCCATTCAATACCCGCTTTCAAATCTATTCAATACCCGCTTCCAATTTTCCCCGACTTCTCCAGCTAGCGCGTGGGGGTGGACCCGCCAGATATGATGAACTTGAACTAATTGCGAGATCGGATGTTTAGACTACCAGGGACTCATTCCGTGGGCCTGGATTGAGGCATCCACCAAGGGTGCGGTTCTCCTCTTCGTCGCCTCCGAAGCCGAATACTACGCCCGCTCCTTCGGTGCCAATGACTTCGTCTCCGGTATCAGCGGTGGTATGGCTGGCGGTGTCGCTCAGGCCTACGCTACTATGGGTTTCTGTACCTGTATGAAGACGGTCGAGATTACCAAGCACAAGTTGGCCGCCACCGGTGCTAAGCCTCCCGGCACCTTTGCGACCTTCATGGATATCTATCGCAAGGAGGGTATCCGCGGTATCAACCGCGGTGTCAACGCCGTTGCCATTCGCCAGACTACCAATTGGGGTTCCCGTTTCGGTCTGTCCCGTCTCGCCGAGTCGGCTATCCGCAAGGTTGCCAACAAGGAGGAAGGCGCCAAGCTGTCTGCCGGAGAAAAGATCTTGGCTTCCAGTCTTGGTGGTGGTCTGTCCGCCTGGAACCAGCCGATCGAGGTTATTCGTGTCGAGATGCAGAGCAAGACCCCCGACCCTAACCGCCCCAAGAACTTGACCGTCGGCAAGACTTTCAAGTACATCTACGATAGCAACGGCATCCGTGGCCTCTACCGTGGTGTGGCTCCCCGTATCGGCCTAGGCATCTGGCAAACCGTCTGCATGGTTGCTCTTGGTGACATGTAAGTGTTTTGCTTCCCCATTCTCCACACTTTCCCTCCTTATTCTGTCGTCATGATCCACCTTTCCTTTTTTTTCCATGTGAAACCTCGGGTTAACCAGATCTCCTTTCTACCGAACAGGGCCAAAGAAGCAGTCGAAAAACTGACCGGCGAGAGTGTCACCGCGAAGCACTAAAGAAGGTTTGAGATACCCTTCTGTCGTGTAGTGGTTTTCGGAATGGAAGTTTTGTTTTTAGTCTAGACGTATTTGCTCATATAACTTCATAATGAGTCTGGTCCTATGGACAGACCCGATACCCATTGAATACATTTGCGGCTTTCAGCTTTTACTCAGATTTCTTTTCTTCACTTTCTTAAAATGTATCGATCTAGCCATATTTTATGCAGGTCACTTCGCATCCCAATTGAACACCGGAACTACAATTCCGATTTACATGTACATGCACAATATACCTTACTCGAAGCATGAATTTAACTCCCCGAACCTTTGATTCCGACAGCCGAACCCCAGACCAAAAGAATCTTCCGATATTCGGTGCGTAAATCGGCCATTTTCACCCTCCAGCCCGTTGATTGATGACAATAAACAGAAAGGATCTAATGCCTGTCACGACATCCCTTAGATTGGTTGCAGAGTTTACGCTAGATGGTTTATCAATGCCACTCTTGCATGACACTTACGGTATGTAGCATCTACTCCGTGTAGCGGGCCAATGGCCACGGGTTTTAACGACCTCGGCTTATGGAAATTACAACACGCATGGAATCCCGCCTGCCCGTCGGCCACTCCGTATGCAATATATTATATACTAGGGGTCTGATATATAATCTGGCCAAATTGTCGAGATAATTCCGGGCTGATCATTTCACATGCTTTTTGTACAAGGTAGCATCTGTCAAGGATTATGTACTGTGCCATGTTTTCTTACTTTTTTTTCTTTTTTGTTCATGTAGCCCTAATCTACTCGATCATTCATCAAATTGGTAAGATGGCCGAGTTGGTCTAAGGCGCCAGGTTAAGGTATACCTTGACTCTACAACTAGCAATAGTTTCCTGGTCTCGCAAGAGGCGTGGGTTCGAATCCCACTCTTATCATAACTTTTTGTTTTTATTTATTCCACCTTAGTATGTCAGTCTTTTCTGCTTGCGGTTTTGTTTTTTTTTAAAAAAAAAAAATAGGTGAATGATAGGGTATATGATCATAATCACTTAAAGTACTGCCTGATGTAGTTTGAGAATTCCTAGGCGGAAATTTTGCCACATATACACATTTTTAGCAATCAGATGATTGTAAGACTTTTTGACTGTTGATTATATATATATATATAGGTAATTTGTGGCATATTCGCGGTGATATCTTGCCCACGTCTAGTTATAAATGTAAGAAATGTATAGACTACCCCTAACACATAGTCATCTACATTGCCTGGTTTAAGTATAGTAGGGTTATGTTTTTCTCGTCCAGTAGATCATAGATAAAGCGGTGCCCGTAGGCATGGAGTAGGGTCAGAATATACACGTAGGTACAGTACATTGATGCTACACCCCTGTGACTACAGTAGTGATAATATTCGTCTTAAATCCCTGCATTCCCGAAGAACAAAATGGGTTCAGCCTTGCAGCCCATGCGTGTGGCTATAATCGATACAACGATGCCGCCACTGCTCACTGCCTATGCCGTGTCCCTCCTGCAATCCATCATCTGCGGACAAGTGAGTCCAGCCGCGTACTGACACACAACCCATGTCCCCTACCACCACATCTTATCCCACACGGTCTTTGCCTTGCTGCCCCGGAGAATGGGGCTAGGAATGTACCACTTCAATACAAACTATATACCTTCACAGAGATCCAGAGCATAATCTAGGATCAAAAGGCAGTATAGTCTTCACTGCAGTTCATCATCATAAAGGTCAGATATATGCTTCCTAGCCAGGTCTCGAAGTCCTAACCTCAGCCCCGATATTATAATGCTCGCAACGATTCCATTTAGATTCCGAGAGATGATCTCTGTAACTTCATCAGGGATACACCCCCGGAGATAGAATCTGTCACCCGACTAGAGAACCACTCTAAGTGTATTCGTGGACTCCATTACCGGCGTTGCTGGCGCGCGAATCCCATGGCATCGAACCTAACACTCGGGTTCACTATCCGCCCAATCGAGTTCGTATTGCTTTGTCCACCCGGGGGACGATGAACCAGTGAAGAAAATATATGTTAGTAACCTCGGCTTGGTAACCCTGCGTGCAAAGAAGTAAGATGTCTTTACGGGGGGCGTAGCCTTAACGGATGTCCTCGAGGTCTGCGCGGACCCACGCATAGTAACAACAGACCCACACAGAACGTGGATAGTAGAGATCGAGGACTCCTGTAGGAAAATAATACGGAGGTCAAGGATGCCGGGTAGGTGACAGATGAATCTCTCATATCTACAAAACGGTGTTATGCTTCACAATCGAACCAACCGCTAGTGGAGTCCCTAGACCGCCCATCTTTCGAAGGTCTCTAAATAGGGCGACACAATGCGATCTAGAGCATGCTCACCTTTTATTTTGATAATTAATACCCATCATTCAATACAATTTAGCGATTTCCCAGACTTACACGCCCGGTGAATCATTCGACCAACAACCAACCAATCCCAGCAATACCGGAGGTCAATAATAAGACGTTTCATATCATGAGAGGAAGGATGCTTGCGTATCACGGCGCGGTATCGCACCAAGGCAAGCACAGAGGATCAAAATGAATGTGTTTATTTCGATCCCTCTTTAACAGGAGTTACAGACATTTCATCCTTTCCAATTATGTGGATTTTGGAAACCATTGCGCATTATCCTCAAATTTCCACCGGTACTATTCCTCGTGCCCTAATTTCCCATTTCAGGGGATAATATGGAGAGGTCCAGAACGGGAGTATTTTATTTTGTGCTTTGATTCATAGTCTGTATATGTCTACAGGAGGCTCCTATTAGATCCCGTTCATGTAGCCATAGTCTTCTCTTCCTTTCATCCAATTGGTAAGATGGCCGAGTTGGTCTAAGGCGCCAGGTTAAGGTATACCTTGACTCCACAACTAGCAATAGTTTCCTGGTCTCGCAAGAGGCGTGGGTTCGAATCCCACTCTTATCATATTCTTTTTGTCTTTTTGTCCTTTTGTTCAGTTCACCTTGATATAAGGCTTTCATTGACTTGATTGGTTCTTTTTTTTTTTTTTTTACTGTGGTGTGATGGGGTGGGTGGTTGAGAATTGTAAGGTTGAATCCCTATCAAAATCAGCTCTTGTTCGCCAGGTTGACGAGTGAAATTTATATAGATGCTGTCTTTTTCGAGGTTAGACGCTTTTTAATACTATTGACTGTTTCTTTCTTCCTGAGAATGATCAAGATCTTAGGAATCTCCTTAATTATATCTCCAAAAGTTGCACATTTCAAGCCTTTTTCTGCGGTTTAGCTATAAAACCGAGAGATGAGCGAGAAGATATCTACAAGATCCAAAAAGAATACCCAAGGAGACTGCACGAGGCTGCACGAGCTGGCTATTCTGGTGTAATATACATTGTAGGACAAACGAATAAATGTTTTTCAGTCCACATTGTCTTGTGTCATGGTGCCCATGAGTGAGAAGATATCAATTACACTACAGAGCAACGCTTAAACCTTGCAACTCATCTAAAACAAGATCAACGATAAAGAATATACTGGCATGGCGCCATATATGTCGGGGTTGGACATTTTATTTCACCCTGTGCGATACCTCTGGAAGAGAAATGTGAAGTATAAAGCTTCTGCTTATATGCCCGAGGCTCTCTCCCTTTTCATTTACTTCTCCATTTCCATACCCAGGGAGCTCAATGATAAACTACAAAGTGATTCATGTCAGTACTGCGCTTTTGTGTTGTTGGGTTTACAAACTTATAAACTCTTCGACGTCATCTATATCCCAAGACCTCAATGGCCATCAATAAATCAATATTGTACTTACTCCGCCGTCACAGATCACATGTTATACATTGACAAGTCGTTTTGCATATTGTAAGCCGTTTTATCGCCCCTTATTCTATCTTTTGCAGCTACTTCTTCTTATCACTCTAGCCATGGCATTAACAAAAAGAAGAAATATCCGAAAAACATCTAAAAATATCTACTAAAAAGAACTAACAAGGCCACATAAGTGGCCAACTATTATTGTACATCTTATCCATTCTTCGGGTACTCTACCTTGACCTGTGGATAGATTTTGTTCTAATAAATTACTTTGTTCCTAGATCATAATACTAGGAGCATTCAATATAGTCAGGCTTAGAGGGCTATTATATTCAACACTCACCACCAAGCTACCTATGATGACACATTCCACAGAGGAGCATCGGTTACAGTTTCAATATACCTTTTTACATTGAGATTGCCATTGCCATATATATAGACCCGAGGGCTTCGAATGGAAAATTATAAAGCATTGCATTGAGAACGTTTCATGGAGAAGATGCCCTGAACATCTCGCCCCAACAGCCACTGCTATACAAAGCGGTCTCCATTACCCACCTCTATACATCAAGCTCTAAACTGCATGCTTTTCTGTGGGTGGGCCGTTCTTCTTTCCTTATACCCACCCACCCCGGCGCATGCTAGAGTTGATATAATGTCAAAAATTCAAAATCAATGTTTGACATGTTGTTAGCTATTTCAACTCGGGTATATGTGGATTTTCTTGTATCTATGCTATCTAGTTATAGAAATATAAGCTAAAGGGAGGTGCTCAGGGATGTATATACTGGACGCACCCAAAAATGAAGAAACTTTTTTTCCCCGAACCCTCCACACCAGCTGCACTAAAAAGCAAGTGATATGAATAAAAAGAAAAAGAATATGATAAGAGTGGGATTCGAACCCACGCCTCTTGCGAGACCAGGAAACTATTGCTAGTTGTGGAGTCAAGGTATACCTTAACCTGGCGCCTTAGACCAACTCGGCCATCTTACCAATTGGATGGGAAAAAGAGAATACTATGGCTACATGAACGGAAAAGACCGCCCTGTTTATGTTCATATCCTCCGTAGGGGTTAGGTCCAGCGTGCCACTAACTGTAGAGATATCCTTAATAATTATTCACATTTCGTCTAAATGTTTTTTTTGTTAGGTAGTATACATATATAAATCAAGAAAACACCATAATACATCCTATACTAAACATGGCATATGAATCATGCCCACTGCCGGGGGTGTCGCAGCACATCCATAAGCTCTTTCTCCTTGGTCTTATCCTCTGCCAGATCATCTTCATCCACGGGCATGTTCTCTGTCCTTGTGCCAGAAACAGGGTCCATGTAGGCCCAGCTAGCAGTACGTGGGAGACTCATCAAGATACTCTCAATGCGGGCATTGGGTGTGCGCAAGCCAAAACTAGTTCCGCGATCATAGACAAGGTTGAACTCCACGTAGCGGCCCCGACGAAGCTGCTGCCACTCCTTTTGTTCTGGGGTGTACAACATGTCTTTGCGTCGCTCAATGATGGGCACATAGGAAGGAAGGAAAGACGCCAGACCGTCCGAAACGAAGGAGAACAGTGTCTCCTGCGGGTTGGAGGAGGAACCGGCGGAAGTTTGAAGGAAGTTGGCGTCGAGGTCATCGAAGAAGATACCTCCAACGCCACGGCATTCGCCACGGTGGGGAATGTAGAAGTACTTGTCACACCAGGACTTGAACTTGGGGTAGTATGTAGCATCGTGGCGGTCGCATGTATCCTTAATGGTCTTGTGGAAGTGCTGAGCATCCTCCGGGAAGAGGTAGGTCGGGGTCAGATCCGTGCCACCGCCGAACCACCAGTTTTTGTCCCCGTTGATAGGGTCCTTGGGATCCGACGTTTCGAAGTATCGGTAGTTGAGATGCACCGTTGGAGCCATGGGATTGTGTGGGTGCAGGACCAGCGAGAGACCGGCGGCAAAGAAATCTAGCGAGTCCACATCTGAGCCAACAAAGGACTTGTGATCGGCCCGCATCTTCTCAATGGCTGGCTTGGGTAATTTGCCGTACACCACGGAGACATTGACACCCGCCTTCTCGAAGACGTTCCCGTCCTGTAGCACACACGAAATGCCGCCGCCGCCATTGGGGCGCGACCAGGTATCGGTCTTAAATTGTTGCCCATCGATTCTGCCTAGTTCCTCGATAATCTTCTGCTGGTGTTGCTTGATGAGCTTTTCCATCCGTAACCGCATTGGCGAGGACTCGTTGATTTTCGATGACTGCTTCAGGGCATCATCCACTTCCACCATGGATGGAGCATCGAGTTCCGTGACTTCTTCGGTCATCTGGAATATATGAGCAAATGGATTTCCCTGGGGTTTGAAACGTCATGCCATACCATTGAGTATAGAATTGCACCGATGAAAGGCACACCAAAGGCGAGGCGCAAATATGGTCTCCAGACAGTGAATGGCTTCGGTTCACGCGGATTCTGCCCAGTAGAGTATCCACGGAATGAGGGTCCAACTCGACGACCAGCAATACGAGTGCTTTGCGTAGACAACTGTCCAAGCGACCTCCGCAGAGGCGCGTATGATCGGGTGGCCATTTTTGGAATAGGATTGGCTGCGCGATTGCCCAGCATAAAGTATCAAAAGGTTAATGGTCAAAAGCGACTGAGTGATAACCAGCACTTGTACAAAGAATGATTTGAGGAAGAAGTTGAATTGAGTCAACAATTCAGCAAAATACCACGCAACCTCGGTCTCAAATCGTACGACTTTCCTAGAGCTGAGTTTGATCTGTTTGGCTGGATGAGATAAGCACGATAAGCCCCGGAATTGAAATAGGCAGCACCGGGGCAATACATGTAAGCTCCGGTATTGGTAAGATTGGTTTTTGATATTAAAGATCTGACTACTCCGTAGTATATTGAGAGATATCTCTTTATTGTAGATTAATATATGTCTTTGCTATTCACGTGAGCCCCTCAAAGCATCTGATTTCTGCCGCGTGATCGCTGACTCACCGCCTATGGATCCCGTGATGGTATTACCGTAACGTCAGCGGGGGAGGTCGCCTTGTCATCCTCTATCACCCCTCTCCATCTCTCTCTTTCTACTTTCTGCAAGATACTTTACATCCAGGGCTTCTCATCAAGAAGTCACTACTGCTACCACCACCTTCATACTAGAGCTTTCTAGTGTTTTGATCTTACTCTCCACCCGACCCGCTCTCACTTATCAACCCTTATCAGTCACGATGCGATCCAAGTTCAAGGACGAGCACCCCTTCGAGAAGCGAAAGGCTGAGGCTGAGCGCATCCGTCAGAAATATGCCGATCGCATTCCTGTGAGTATCTTTGATTCCCAGGGGGTTTTCCCCGATGGTGTTGGTTGCAACCAACCTCTCAGACCCTCACCGCTTGTTTGGTAGCTAACAGACTTTCAACCTACAGGTCATCTGCGAGAAAGTCGAGAAGTCGGATATTGCCACCATCGACAAGAAGAAGTACTTAGTGCCGGCCGACCTCACCGTGGGACAGTTTGTTTATGTGATTCGCAAGCGCATAAAGCTCTCCCCCGAGAAGGCCATCTTCATCTTCGTTGATGAGGTCCTCCCTCCAACCGCTGCGCTCATGAGCAGCATTTACGAAGAACACAAGGACGAAGATGGGTTCTTGTACATCACGTATGTTTTCCCTGCTTTTCTTTTGTTAGATGAAATCATACTGACATAACGGTTAGATACTCGGGCGAGAACACTTTCGGTGACCTGTAGAGGTTGTCTAGTCTCTCTCATTTGCTTTGCTGTTCCGTCACTTGAACCCGCATGGGTGAGTCAATGATGGATGAACGGACAGGCGAGAAGGCTTCTGCGACCTTGGGATACTGGTTTTGGGTCACTGGCGTTTCATTCGGGTGTTCTGCGCATTTTCTAGCTTTGCTTGGCAACCATGCTCTTTCGCTGCAACTACAATCATTAAGAGCCTTCTCTGGTGGTAATATTCTGGGATTCCGTTGCCAATTTTTTTTATATTTTACGTCTTGGTTGTTCCGAGCAATGGAGTACCAACCTGGAAACAAACCACAGATCAGGCTAGATAAAGTGTTTACACTGAAGAGCAATATGATTTCTTTAGCCATACATTTCCTCTAGGGAAGTACTTAAGAGCCTACATCTCTACTGTATACAGTACCCAAATGGCTCCTCGTCAGCATGGAATATACAAGATATTTACACGTAGTTTGGCATTTTTATTTCCTACAATCCGGATGTTGAATTGTAGGAATTCATTTTAGTCACTTTCACCCGTCTTATTCCGGTGCGGTTTTTCATTCCTATTTTCATACTGGTTATTTACAAGGGAAAATGAGTGTATAACTGTGGAGTTATATTTTAGAAAGAGATATAATTTACTTAATACCTCTATCCCCAAATCCCCTAGTTACTATCATCTACTCCATACTATAGATCCTCCTTGGCTCTCCGATGGCGGCTCCAAAACGGGACTAGTGCCAAATCCCTCGATAAAATTTAACTCCGAGCACATGTTCCTGAATTGAATCCATCGGCGTTTTCATTCTCTAGCTTTGTCTTTTTTTTGGATTTCTTTATTAGAAAATATGTCTCCCGCTATTGTCCCCAGTGCTGGCACTGCCTCTACAGATGTCAAGAAGGAGTCTGCCACTGCTCGTCTCCTCGGTTCCGGTAAGTCGTCAGATGTTCAAAACACAAACTCATTACTGACTCATGATTCTTCTAGGCTCTGCCGGTATTGCTGAGCTGTTGATCTTCCACCCCGTACGATCTTCTTCGAGTCGAGAGCCATTGTGACTAGACACTGACGTCCATAGGTTGATACCACCGCCAAGCGATTGATGAGCAACCAAACCCGGGTGAGATTCGGATTGTTTACAAACGAAGGTGTATTCTATTGCTTTGCTGACTGGGTCCTTGACAGATTGCCAACGTTGCCGCCTTCAAGCAGGTTGTCTTCAGAGAGCACGTCAATGCCACAATCGGTCGCAAGTTCACCTCTCTGTTCCCCGGTCTGGGATACGCTGCCGGTTACAAGGTTCGTGACTCCTATCGACAGAAGAATGTGAGAACAACCAGCTCATACCATTTCAAATCTATAGGTCCTCCAGCGCATCTACAAGTATGGTGGTCAGCCTTTCGCACGCGATTACCTCGCTAAGCACCACGGTGCTGACTTCGATAATGCATTTGGCAAGGGTACCGGAAAGGCCATTATGCACGCCACTGCTGGAAGGTAAGAACAATTAAACAAATTGGGCACGAGAATTCATCTGACTCGAAACCTTTTAGTTTGATCGGCATTGGAGAGATCGTTCTGCTCCCTCTGGATGTTCTTAAGATTAAGCGTCAGACTAACCCCGATGCCTTCCGTGGCCGTGGCCTTTTCAAGATTGTTGCCGATGAGGGTATGGGTCTGTACCGTGGTGCTGGCTGGACTGCCGCCCGTAACGCTCCTGGCTCCTTCGCTGTATGCTTTTTCCCGCCCCTTTTTTCTGCCCCAGTCTGTCATCACTGAACCGCTACTAACTTTTGTTACAGCTCTTCGGTGGATCTGCTTTCGCCAAGGAAAAGATATACAAGCTGACCGATTACAACACTGCCACTTGGGGCCAGAACTTCGTCGCCTCAGTCTGCGGTGCTAGCGCCTCCCTGGTCGTCTCCGCTCCCCTCGATGTCATCAAGACCCGTATCCAGAACCGCAACTTCGAGAACCCCGAGTCCGGCTTCAAGATCGTCTCCACGATGCTTAAGAACGAGGGCCCTACCAGCTTCTTCAAGGGTCTGACCCCCAAGCTGTTGATGACAGGTCCCAAGCTTGTCTTCAGCTTCTGGCTGGCACAGACTTTGATTCCCGCTTTCGGTCAAGTTGTATAGAGACCATGTTTTATAATTGTTGCATCCCCCCTCTTATTTCTCCTTTCTTGGGCTAGGTTAGCCTAGACTTTTGTATTTTTCATAGACATGTTTTATTTCTTGAGGGGATCTACTTAGGTAGCTTACATTTTCCGAATGCGACGAACTCAATCTCTACTTAAACATTCGTGACCATATCAAGACTATAGCCCTGGAGAGTTCTTTAAATGACAACATTGAAGTTCTATTTGAATGACATACATTCTATTGACATAGAAATAACCACAAGAATAAGACGGGATGTATGGTGGGAATATCAACATCCAAACTAGTAAACAAAAAAAAAAACCGCATATGTAAAAAGAAATGACACAAACTTCATTCGTAAGGCATTCTACTAACCAGCAACAGCACTTCTTTGCTTTGCTAGCCAGCCCTTGGAATCTCCCGTGCTAGCTCCATGTCGATATCGTGATACCGTCATATTGTTGTTCTGCCATCGGCTCTGAAGGTGATACCACGCCGAGCCCACAAGGTTGAGTTCTCGGGCCTGGCTGTCGATAATGCTCTGAAGCTCAAGCTAAGAATGTCATCAGTATACGGCTAAAACCTAACATAACCAAGGCATAAAAATCATCGTCTTTGACTTACCTCTCGCTCCTTGGAAATGCCATCGTCAAGGTTTTCTTCGTAATTCTTCATACGCTCACGAAGTGATTTGACCAGCTCATTTTGTTGCTGGATGTACTAAAGAAACAGCCTAGAGTTAGCAAACCCCAAAGTCCCAGCGAGGATCAACCGTAGAAAACTAACCTCCGCACGCTGAGCGAGTCGTTCGACATTCTTCTCCAGAACTCCCGCACACTGCTTCAAGAGTTCGAAGCTCGACTTCTGGGGCACTTCGCCACCCTCGGTATTGTGGGTTTCAAACTCGCCTAGGAGCATCTGCATTTCGTTCATCACTTCCTGGTCTTCGGAGCTGATCTCGCTTTGCTTATTATCGAGCATCTTGCGCAGTTCCTCTCGTTCCGCACAAACTTCGCGCACCAGCGTCTGGCTAGCATCAACTTCTGCCTCTAGGTGATGGACGTTCTGTGTGAGGCTTTCCCAGTCATCCCTGATTTTTGTTGATTCAGCTGAGTTATGCGCCTCGAGTCCTTGGAGCATTTCGACCTGCTCCATATTGACAAGACCAACTTCAAGATTTGTAAAGTTAGATGTTTTCTCAGATATGTAGAGTAAGAGCAATCTTTGCACTTACGTTCAGCTTGTGTATCAGAAAGGTCCCTTTTGGTTGTTTCCAAGGTGTCTTGAACCTCTGCAATCTTCTTGAGAGCTCCGGTATAGTTCTCATATAGCTTCCAATAATCGTCACTGCGAAGGACGTTAGAGATACTGTTCACTGAAACTAGATGTTGGGCAGTCAAACCTTTGGGTGGAACCAGAGCGCGCCAGGTGCACAGATGCAGCAAAGTTTTCAGAAAAGCCTCCAGTGTGAGAGGCCGGCTAGTGGTTGTCAGTATGAAGAGATGATTGTAGGAAATAGATAGTACACATACAGCTGAAGGTGCTTTGATCGATTCCATTTCCCGCTTCAAGTCATCATTCTCAGATTTACTGTAAATGGTTAGCATCCAATAAGACTGTGAAGACAAAATGTATACATACAGTTGAGACTCTTTGACACCGAGTGCCTCAAAGTCCTTGTGCAATGTCCCTTGCATCTTGGGCGTCTCAGAGCCAGGCGACGCGCTGCCCGGTAAGCCGTCCATTTCCCCGAGGCGTTCACGCAGTTCGCTGATCAAAGCATCATCTCTCTCGTGCTGTTCGTTCGCACTTTCCAGTCGCTCTGTCAGCGCGTGATTGTTGAACTCGAGTTGTTTCTTCAAGTTCTGGATCTCATTGCATTCCTGCTCAACTTGTGGCAGAAGCTTGCGGTATTCTTCCAGTTCCACATCGCGCTCCGAAGACCACCGCTGTTGCGAGTCTGACTCTTTCAGCTGCTGCTGAATATCTTTGATCTGGTTCTTAAGGGTCTGGTTCTCTTTCTCAAAGTCTTGGCTGGCTTGCAGCTTTTGGCGATATTTCTCGGCCGCGTTTGCCTTGCGTGCGAGCTGATCCTTCTCAGTACGAAGTTCATCATAGTCATCCTGCAATTTCTGATAGCGCTGGTTCTTGACCCGCAAGGACTCGACTGTCATCCGAAGACTGTCGATTTCGTCCTGGGCCGCGGTCAACTTCGCTTCTTGGGAGGCAATCAGATCGTCCTGTTGACGGGTCTTGCTTTCCAATGCCTTTGCATTGAACCCGATATCACCCTTTCCAGATTTCAATGTAACCAGCCGGTCCTCGGTAGAGGCGAGCCGGTTTTGCAGGGTGTCGTTGTTCTCCTGGAGACGCGCCAGGCGGTTGTGCAAGTCCTCCAATGCTTTTTCTAATTCTTTCTTCTCGTGCGTCAGACGGTCGTTCTCCGCAAGCACCTTTCCGACGCGTTCTTCGAATTGTAGTTCCAGGTCCACAGGGCGATCGTGCTTGGCCAGATCTTCCCTGAGCTCGTCCGCAGCGTCCATCGGCTCATATTGGCCATTGTGCGCCTCCTCGATAATATCCTTGAGCCCTTCTTGTGTCGAGGTGCTTAGTTCCTGAAGTGTTTGTACGTATGTTCCGGCGTTGGGGGAGCTGATGGCCGCGATCAGGAGCAGCTTCAGCAGCTTGTTCGTTTCCTTGGCAGATGCTTTTTCGGCGATAGATTCGAGATCGGGCGATGGATCGAGACCGGAGGGTAGGATGTCATCGTTTTGGTGTCGAATGTAGTTAAGCAGTAGTTTGTGGATGTGCTTCAGGTTCTGCCACTTGGCCACCCAATGGTCGGAGGAGTTGCGCTCTGGGATTTCCTCAAGGAAATACTGGGGGTCAATATCCTGGAGAATCTCCCACAAGATGATTCCATCGGTCAACTCATCAGTGGCTCGGAGAGTTTTGCCCAAGGAGAAGCTGTTGATCCATTCCAACAGAACCTTGGTCACCGTGTGTTCCGACGCCATTTTGGCGATTAACGCGTTTAATCAATTGTTAAAGAAGCATGCAATTCCAGCATTTCCAAGACTCTAAAGCGAGGGGATTCTGCAAAATGCCTCGGTGGCTCAAAGGGAGTTTCCAGCGGATCCACGCGCGCCTTCGGGGCCACGGGAATTAACTAGCGGGGATATGATCGACCCTATGTCTATGCTCTTTGATTTGCTACAATGGTGTACATCAGGTCTTTATAAATCATTGCAAAAATGAATACTATGCTTTACTTATATCTTGAGAAACCAGTAAACAGTATGTTTCCCCAAATAAGACATCAAACCATTTACCCCAAACGCCGAGGTATTAAATCACCCAAATATTGCCGAGAGTATGATCCTGATTGGTTCATATAGGTTTGCCTCCAAGTGTCATGATATGCTCAGAGCTGTGAGACTCACAGTATCTCATTGGAGGGCATATTAGACTGCGGCCGCATAGTCTCCGTATGCACTGACGACCTTGTCTTCTTCGATATCCGGTTTGTATTGGGTGTCCTGCGTGGATAGGGTCTGGAGAGCGCTCACAGGAGCCTCGGCAGCGAAGCCACTAAAAGCCAGAGTTAGAAAACTGGTGAGATAGAAACGTTGAAATCGTACTTGATCAAATCTGTATAAATGTATGTTAGCAATGATATCTCTGTATCTAAATATGGACAAAGTTAGAACTTACAGTATT
Organism: Penicillium robsamsonii; assembly: GCF_028829455.1. Classification (NCBI taxonomy): domain Eukaryota; kingdom Fungi; phylum Ascomycota; class Eurotiomycetes; order Eurotiales; family Aspergillaceae; genus Penicillium; species Penicillium robsamsonii. Next base: position 5,654,080 of record NW_026643219.1, on the reverse strand, counting down.
CATGTGTGATAACACCGCCCTAAAAGTGTTAGTTCAATTATAACAGCAACAAAGAAGCACAGCGTACTGAAGCCACTAGGGATGCTTTGGCCTGGCTAACCACCGAGTCAGGCGTTCCCTTGGGGAACGTAATCACGACGGACTTGAGCGATGCGGCTAGTGCCAGTGGTAGAACCAGCAGGGCAGAAATTGTAAGCTTCATGTTGAAAAATGTAATAATATCTTTTGAATGTAAAGAGCAAAAGGTAATGGAAGTTGGACAAGTTAAAGAGAGGTTGCAAGTGCTGGCGTCATTGATCACATGACTATATCTGACAATCCCTTTCTCTTTGGCGCTTCCACCTCACCACTTCACCATTTCACGTCTCTTTTTTTTTTCTCCTTCTTTTGACCTTCAATTTTCATTGTTCCTCCACAGCGCTGCTTTCTTGCATTTACCCAATCTTGGTTTCTTTTGTTTCTTTTTCCACCCCTCGGCGATTCTTTGACTGGAAGGTAGATAAGGAAGCTGGAAGGTTACAGGCTGGGTTGGATCGAGATCAAGCATTTGAATCCTATTGTTTTCTCAATTCTCGCAAAGATAGCTAGCAAGCATTTACAAGTTCCGACTATTTCTCCATCTTTGCGTTGATCCAAGAGAATTTGTTCCCTGGAACGTGGACAAGGATTAAGCAGAAAACAAGCCAGTGATAGTCACAGGGAAAAAGACAGAAGCCCAAGGGAAGAAGTGAAGAAAAAGAAGAAAAAAACCAAGTTCGCAAGCACACAAAACAAGAGACAAAGAAGTGCAGGGAAAAAACACGTGCTGAACTTCGCCTTGATATTGATTTCTGCTCTCGACATCTCTGATAAATCCAGTTCTCGACTCATCCCACATCGCCATAATGTCCGGTCTTGTTTCCGACGAAATTGCCGAGGACTACAAGAGTTCCTTGGAGGATCTTACCACCAACGATGGAATTCAGATTCGTACTCTGACTGTCATCGCCAAAGAGAATACCGAACACGCAATGGCTATCTCTCGGGTCCTGGAAAATCATATTCGAACAGTAGGTGCTCGCTGCTTTTTTGTTGTGTAGTACGGGATGAGTACTAACCACTATGTAGACACCACCCCTGCAGAAGCTTCCAGCCCTCTATGTAGCCGATTCCATCGTCAAGAACGTTGGAAGCCCTTACACTCTCTTCCTTGGCCGAAACATGTACCAAACCTTCATGAATGTCTATACTCTGGTTGATGGAAACACCCGAAGGAAGTTGGATGAGATGCTCAACACATGGAAGCAGCCGGCCCCAGGCTCCCTGGACACGCGCCCAGTCTTCCCTCCCGACATCACACGCAACATCGAAACTGCTCTCATTAAAGCACGCACTGCGGCTTTGCAACAACAACAGGCCAGGGCCCAACCAGACATACTCGGCCGTAATCGTGGAAATGGGACCCCGACTGGGTGGACCAACAGCCCTACACCATCTCAGAACATGCTTCGGCCTTCACAAAACCAGTTACCCAACAATGGACATTCCAATTCGGTAAGACTACTGTCGTCTGTCACATTCAAAAGCTAATTTGGGTCTCACAGGCACCTCCACAGACTCATCGGCATGATATCGATTTGAGCTATCTCAATCGAGATGTAGATGCCCTGATCGCTTCTGCCAAGATTGACTTTGCTAACAGTCCTTTTAACCCCGTCTCTCGACAGCGCCTGAAAGCGTTGGTGGATCTTCAGACCATTCTACAGAAACAACAGCTCGCCCCAGATCAGTTGAAACTTGTCCGTGATCAGGTCTCAGCGCTTGCTGCGACAAGACCACCGTCGGTTGTCGCCCCTATTGCCGCTACGAATGGCTCGGTAGTGCCCACTCCACAAATTCCGACACCACCAGCGCAACCAGCCTCGCAGCCTCTTCACCAACTATTAAACCCCAACACTCTCGCCGAGCTGATCAAAGCTACCGCTGTGCGTCAACAGTCCACCCCACCACCTCAAGTCCCGGCAGCGCTACCTCAGATGCCTCAATATCCTCATCAAAGCGGCCCTCCACAGCCAGCGCCAGAGAACCCTCTTATTGCAGCCTTGAGGGCACGTGGACTTCTCCCCGGTGGACCGACACCCTCAACTCTTACACCGTCGACTTCGACGCCAGTATCCGGGAGATCTAATTTGCCGTTTCTCTTGCCCCAGGGAATGCAGCCTACACCCCCAGCTCCGTCTCAAGCTGCAGTTCCCCCCAGTGGGTCCTCTGGGGTCCCCATGAACACCGCATCTATGAAGATCCCTCGATTCGGACTCATTGTCTCTCTTTATGATTCCCGACCGAACCGATGTGGAACCTGCGGCCGTCGTTTCTTGACCACGGACGAAGGCAAGGAACTGAAGGCGCGGCATCTAGACTGGCATTTCAAGACCAACCAGCGCATGACCGAGTCCTCCAGGCGAGCTCAAAATCGCAGCTGGTATGTTGACGAAAGGGTATGTTTTTATCTCTTGTATTTCTTTGAGTTTCATTTCTAACTCCAATAGGACTGGATCAAATCTCGGGAGGCTGGCGACGTAAACGGCGCTGTGGACCCCCAAGCTACGGCGGAAGGGGCCCCAGGTGCGGATGGAAATACCAAGCAAGAGCCGCCAAAGCCATGGATTCGAGCTCCGAACGATGCCACTCTCCGCAATACCCCGTGCCCCATCTGCCAGGAGAAATTCGAATCGACTTGGTCTGAGGATGTCCAGGACTGGATCTGGCAAGACGCAAGCAAGGTCGGAAGTCGTGTGTATCATGCAAGCTGCTATTCTGAAGTGACCAAGGGCCCTGCACCGACACGTCAGACACGGACCAGCACTCCCGACTCTGTCCTAGGCAAGCGGAAAGCTGAAGTGAGTTCCCCTTGTGAGAGTGGATGATCAGAGAGCTAACTAGACACAGGGAACTGAATCTCCAAGCCAGAAGATGCGCATCAAGACTGAGATCTGATTTGTACGCGATTAATCTTGCATTGCATAGGACATATCTCCCTGGCGTTAATTAGCGAATTGAGTTCTTTTTTTTTTACGATCATGTAACCACGTAGGGCCCTAGATCTGCCCCCCGCTCGGCAATATATCCCCGCCAGATTTCCCCATAAATTCCTCCGGCGTAAACTTGTCTTTCTTTAATCTCTGTCAAATATACCGAATCTTGCGAATCCTGCGAATATACTGAATATACTGAATATACTGAATTGAATATTCAAGTTTACTTCCATCATGGCGCCACACATTGTTCGATGGGGTATCATGGGTATGAAATTTTGCGAGAACAGACAAAAACAAAGCTAACTGATTGATAGCCACTGGTTGGATTGCTGAGAGTAAGATCTCACTTCTACAATACCTGGCTGTATAAGACAAGAACTCATGAAATAACCTATCTCCCAACAGCATTCACAAACGACCTTCTCATTGACCCCAAGGTCCGCGATGCCTCTGACGTAGCCCACCAAGTCGTCGCCGTGGCCTCGTCCTCGTCCAAGGACAAGGCCGAGCAATTTATTTCGGCTCGAGGAATCACTACCCCCTGCTCTGCATACGGGGACTACGAGACTTTGGTGGCTGACCCCAACGTCGATGTCATCTACGTCGCGACCCCGCACTCCCACCACTACCAGAACGTCAGACTGGCGCTGGAAGCGGGCAAGAATGTTCTCTGCGAGAAAGCCTTTACCGTCAACACTGCTCAGACTAAGATTCTCGTCGAGATTGCCCGCAAGAAGAACCTCTTCCTTATGGAAGCTGTCTGGACGCGCTACTTCCCCCTCAGTATTCAGATCCGCGAGCTCATCCAGAAGGGTGAGATCGGGGAGGTCTTCCGTGTCGTGGCTGATACAAGCTTCGGTGACGACGTTGAGACGAAATGGGGTACCACACACCGCATGGTGAACCCCGACTTGGCTGGTGGTGCTCTCTTGGATTGTAGGTTTCCCGGGATTTTTGTTCATTGATTCTCACCCCCGGAGCATAGAAAGAGAAAAAGAAGACCATGACTGACTTGCTCTTCTAGTGGGTATCTACTCCCTGACCTGGGTCTTCCAGACTCTATATCACACCCTGCCCCGAGACCAGAGGAAGCCACCCACTGTCTCCTCTCAGATGACTCCTTACCACCTCACCGGTGTGGACGAGTCCACAACCATGCTTCTGAGTTTCCCCACAAGCACCCCCTCTAATGGCCCCCACCCGCAGCAATCGCACGGTATCGCCCTGACCAACATTCGTGTCTCTGCTGATCCGGATGAGAAGGGCTCGAGCGGTCCCCCCATCCGTATCCAGGGCACCAAAGGCGAGATCCAGGTGCTTGGCCAGCCCTTCCGGCCAGAGAGCTACCGTATCATTCCCAAGAAGGGTGCCGGTGAGATCCGTGAGGTTCAGTGTCCGTTCCCTGGTAATGGTAAGGGTATGTACTGGGAGGCTGACGAGGTTGCTCGTTGTCTCCGCGATGGCAAGCTCGAGAGTGAGGGCTTACCATTGGAGGAGAGTATCGTCATTATGGAGGTCATGGATGAGGTGCGGAAGCAGGGTGGTTTGACCTATCCTCAACAGATTGAGTCGACTGAGTACCCTCTGAGGTTTTAGGTATGAGTTATATGGCGAGTGTAAATAACAACAGTACATGATATCCGACGAATACACATCACACCTACTCGAATGTAAGACTAAAAACTAAGAAATTTACCAAACGAACCAATTGAATGCAAGCCGGTCTTGAGTGTATTCGGTCCTCAAAGGTACACACATACTACTATACATGGCGGTCAAGGGGATAAACCCACGTCTATATGTGGACGAAAACGCCAGCCATTCTTCCGGTGTGCCCAATTAAGAAAAAAACATAGGGAAAAAAAAAAGGTAGGCATCACGGAGCGCTGGACTGGTAAATGTCCCAAATTACCCCTCAAATTCCCCTTTTAAATGATACCAATCCAACAGAATCGCTTACTGGCGGAAGACTCCAAGAATGCTCTTCCAGACCTGGCCAGGCTCCTGGCTGGCATCAATGCCACGCCAGATACCGGTCTTCTTGTAGTAGTCGACAACGGGGGTGGTCTGGGCGTGGTAAGTAGACAGGCGCTTGGTGAGGGTCTCGGCATTGTCATCGGAACGCTGGATCAGCGGCTCTCCGGAGACGTCGTCCTTCATGTCAACCTTGGGTGGGTTGAAGATCTTGTGGTACGAGCGGCCGGAGGCAGGGTGGACCAGGCGGCCGGTGATACGAGCCACCAACAAGGAGTCGTCAATCTGAAGCTCAATGGCATGCTGAAGCTTCTGCTCACGAGAGATGAGCATGTCATCGAGACGCTCGGCCTGCGCAACGGTCCGGGGGAAACCATCCAGAATGAAACTGTGCACCTCTCGTGTTAAATTTTGGCCGAGCCTCGGAAGAAAGTGAATTTAGGAGAAAACTGTAGATGTACGCACCCGTTCTTGCACTCGGCGTTGTTGTCCAACTCGCTCTTGATCATGTTGACCATGATCTCGTCGCTGACGAGACCACCTTGGTCCATGATCTTCTTGGCTTCCTTACCAAGATCGGTCTTCTTCGCGACCTGGGACCGCAGCATGTCTCCGGTGGCCTATTCAGGAAATATATCAGCGGGAAAGAGCTTATGTTGTACCCGGGCAAACTTCTACTCACCAGGTGGCACGCGCAGTACTTTTCCTTGAGGTTCGGGGCTTGAGTACCCTTGCCTAATTGAAACCGTTAATATCCATTGTCCTTTTTTCAGTTATAGCTCAATCGCATACCTGCACCAGGAGGGCCCATCAGGATGATGCGCATCTGCTCAGCAGCGGACTTGGGCTTGCCGCCATTGGCGAGACGGCTCTCAAGCTCGGACACCTTCGCCTCGAGCTGGTGAATGGTGTTCTTCAGACCGGAAACGGCCTCTTCGGTGATGGGAGCCATTGTGATTTGTAAGAGGAGAGAGGTTTGAAGAAGAGAAACGCTGTAGACGGAGAAACGGAAGAAATGGGGAAAGGGAAGATTCGCAAGGAACTTAGCGCCCGAGGTTCGGAGAGCACGGGCTTCACAGTGAATACATAGTATACCATTTGTAGACATGTATACATGTTATATATCCTGATACAATGTCTAATATCTATACAATATGCTCTATATTCTTTATATATTCTTTTACATATATATATAATTATCTTGTTTACACGTATATCTTCCAAAGCTTCTCTTCACTCGGTAAATTCCACCGTGGCTGCTTACTAAGTTCTCCAGCCTCGAGATGGCGCAGCTCTGTGGCGGAGAGCTCTCAAGAGCACCTGTGCATCATCGCTCTCCATCTACCGCATTCTCCTGTCTCGCGTTGATTTGCTGTTTCATTAAATTTTATTTGATCTATGAGCTTTAGTTGTCCCTTGTAGCTCTCGATTTCTTTTCATCTTCCCTTTCACGATGCCTGCCACCACGGCAGACACACTATCCCTCGTCAACCGCTCTGTGACGGTTGCCCCGTTAGTCCTCCTTTCCGTCGCAGATCACTATGGGAGAACGGCAAAGGGCACCCGGAAACGTGTTGTAGGTGTGCTGCTGGGTGAGAACTCGGGCGATAATGTCCGGGTATCAAACAGTTTTGCTGGTGAGTGCAAGCTTCGGTGAACCAAATCCATACAACAGAGCTGACACCTGTGTTTTCTTTCTAGTCCCGTTCGAGGAGGATGAAAAAGATCCATCAGTGTGGTTCTTGGACCACAACTTCGTCGAGTCGATGAGGGATATGTTCAAGAAGATCAATGCTCGCGAGAAGCTAGTCGGCTGGTACCACTCGGGTCCTAAGCTGCGCGCTTCGGATTTGGAGATCAATGAGCTCTTCAAGAAATACACCCCCAACCCCTTGCTGGTTATTGTCGATGTACAACCGAAGGAAGTCGGTGTGCCTACAGATGCTTACTTCGCCGTGGATGAAATCAAGGATGTGAGTTTTGCAATTGTACCCAAGGAAGCACCCATCAGGCCCACCAGGACTAACCAAGGCTATTTTGTACTTGCAGGATGGAACAACGACCTCCCGGACATTTGTGCACACCCCATCGATAATCGAGGCAGAAGAAGCAGAGGAGATTGGCGTGGAGCACCTCCTCCGAGACATCAGAGACGTCGCAGTCGGCACACTTTCCACCCGTATCACGTCGCAGCTGCAGTCGCTACAAGGATTGCATCTGCGGCTACGCGATATCGGCCAATACCTCCAGAAAGTTCTCGACAAGGATCTTCCCGTCAACCACGCTATTCTGGGCAACCTCCAGGACGTTTTCAATCTCCTTCCCAATCTGTCCACCCCACCGGCGACGCAGCAGACCAACGGTCAAGAACCACAGATCGAGAACAGCGAGTTGGCACGGGCCATGAGTGTCAAGACTAATGACCAGTTGATGGCTATCTACATCAGCAGCTTGATCCGTGCCATCACGGCTTTCCACGACCTAATCGATAACAAGATCCAGAACCGACAGCAGCAAGAGGAGAGTGACACCAAGCGGGACCAGGAGGCCAATGGAACCAAGGGAGACAAGGATGTCATGAAATCTGGTTCGCCAAATGGTGAGCAGAAGGAGGAGCAGGATAGCTCCGACAAGAACAAGAAGAACTAAAGGACTTTTCTTAATTTATGCTCTTCCGGAAAGAATTCTCAATTCAATGAGTGAAGCATATGGCATTTCCACTTTCCCTTCCCCCTCTCTTATATCTTGCCATGTATAGCGGATAGTCATGATCGAGATCACATTAGCAGTCCCAAGTCTATCCATTTCGCACAGCGAACGAAGACCTTGGTTTCTCTGTGAGCTGTTTAAAAGTACATTGTAATAACACTGTCATTGGCGTGTTTGTCATGCCATCATGCCATCATCCCATCATCCCATCATCGTAGAGGGCTCTGGGACAACTCTCCATGCGTGGCCAGCCGGACTTGTCATGTGTTCAATGAATGATTGCCCGGACACGAGCAGATGGTTCATGTGGAATGGACAAGGGTCTGTAGTAGGACCCGTTGTCATCTGTGGATGCCTGGGATGATTCCCAGATGGTTCAGCAGCTTCTCTTCCGCCCAAGGACATAATAATTATTCGTACATCAATTTGCATTTGACGTGCCAAAAGACAAATCAACCACCCCAGCCAGCACACCAGCCCGCCAATTCCTCCATGGAAACGGCGAATCTGCCATCCCCGTCAACCCCGAACAGCTCAGGACACCGTGTATGCAGAATACAGGCTAGGATATGTTTGCAGGTAGGAGGTGACACCCGAGCCATACCACGAGCCACAGTTCCGCCAAATGAGTAGGGCAACTGATTTCGTTCGTTTGCCGGATGATTCGCCGGGGGTTGATCTCGGTATGCAGACAGGGTGAATGTAGGACAGCTGCAATTCCAGGCACGCAGCCGAACCTCGTAGCCCTTTTGGGATGGGGATGAAGGTGCTGCAGATATCACGATGAAGATATCCTCTATTTCTGCACAATCCGATCTAATTCGACGTACTAGTTTGCGGTCGAGGATATCAAGGGCAGGGAGAAAGTCATTTGGGAATAGGCAGTGTAATGTTAACATCAATGGTTTTAGATTTGAATTTCCCAATTCTGTGATCAGTTGATCAATGAACATGTTAGGAGTAGGTATCATATTCATGTTTGAGAGAGAGAGAGGGAGAGAGAGGGAGAGAGAGAATGAAGATTGAAAACTGAAAACCAAAAGAGAGCGAGAAAGAAAAAAAAAGAGGCGATATATATAACCTGACAAGCTCAACCCCGAACTCCCCTACTTCCTTTACTTCTTACTCTTCTTCTTTCCATTTCCTCCAGTTTCATCATAGTTCTTCGCTTTGCCTTTGACTTTGTTGAAAATTTTAGAAAATGTCTTTTCTTTTTCCCTGTCGACTTCCTCTTCCTCCCTTTCTCGTTTATTGTTCTTGAGTCTATTGAAGTGCATCCCTTGAACTTCAAGATCCAATAATTTGGCTCCTTTTCCTTTATCCCCAGTCAAAGTTATCTCCAGTCGTCCTCGTTCTTTAGTCCAGTTGAGAATTTCCTCATTGTCACCAATGTCTGGACCAATAGCGGAAGTCTCTTGGATTCCCCTTTTGACTCCCCTTTTCTTCTCCCATTCATCTGCCCATTTCTCAAACTCCTTGCGCCTCGATTCCGCCGTGCAAGCTATGTATGTATCGAGAACCTTGGGAATGACCACATCCAGTACCCTCACTAATCCCTCGGACCTGCTCGGGATATCGTCTACTTCTGGAAGTCCAGAAACAAAATCTGCGAAGAAATTGGAGTCGACTTGCATGTCCTCGGGCTCTGGGGTTCTCCCTCCCTTGGCTGCTTCTCCCTCTGTCTGTACTTTGTCATTCGTAGGTAACCGGCGGTATGTAAAGAGATAACCGGTCGGGAGATGGTTTGGGTTGCATCCAGGCCCTTCGGGGATCCAGTCGGTGATTTCCAGGTCATTCGCCTTGACCCATTCATCTCCTTTCCCTTTAACACCCATACTGTAATGACCTTGTGTGACATCCCTGCCATGATGCAAGACCATCGAGGTCAATTTGTACTGGATGACTTTCCGTTCGTTCCCCCAGCGTTCATCCATGAACCGTGTCTCGATATCCAAGTCCTCACTCAGATATACGTGAGTGCTGATCTTCTCGCCCATGGCACTGGTGCGGTTGAGCTGAACCAAGAGAAGCTCGGGAAAGCTTCCTATGTGGTCTGTGGACGTCCTGGTGCCTCCACACTGCTCACACGCACCGTAATCGTCCTGGTGGTCAAAGTGCTGGGCGATGATATCGGCCAACGTAGGCTTCACGGGGAGTTCATCGCCCTCCTCCCCGGATAAGTTGATCATCATGAACAGTTGCTGTCGTGGAATATATCTTGGCTCACAAGGGTTTGCCCCAGCGCACTTCATCGCCATGATGATTTCGACCTGGAACATATCTTCCAAGTCTCCTTGCCTATTCATACATCAGTCCGTGTGTCTGTAGGGACATGGAGAGAGAAAAAGAGGGGAAGAACATACATCATCGGCTTGGTGCTGTTTTTGATCGCATTGTAAAGCACGTCAAAGTACTCTGCCGGGTCTTGTTCCGAGTCTGTCCCCGCTGGTTTCCAACCCCGCAAGAGCAAGCGTGTTAGGGATCTAAAAGCAGGCTTCCAGCTTTTCGTTTCCCCTGCCCAGTAACCTTGAGCGATCGTCGCAAGTTGGCAAACTTGACACTCCGTGGGACCGTCCTCGGATATGCCCAGTTTGCAAACGTGACCCTCTGGGGCATGGTGCTCCTTGTACCAGATGAGCCAATTGTAGAAAATTGGCATGTGTAGAATCATTTGGAAGACGGCATTTCGATAGCAGTCTACTCCACCATTTGGAAATCCCACGGTGGTTTTGTCGGGCAGGTCGGGATGCCAATAGGTGGGAATCAATGGCTATGTCTGTTAGAGTAAGTTTTTTTTTTTTTTTGGGTATTGTGTTGGCTCCCCTTACTCGCAGTGTCCTTTTATCTTCCCCCGACTTTGTTCTTTTCTCCGTTTTATCTTTCACCTCCTTATCCGAGTATACTTCTTCCCCTTCGACGTGCCGTTCGACTTGCTCTTGCTCTTCATCCCCTTCGTTTGGCTCTTCGACTTGTTCAACTTGTTCGACGCCCTCTTCTACGTGCTCGACGTGCTCGACGTGCTCGACGTTCTTTTTGGGCATGATGGAATATACGGGCATCCGTGAATAGATGTGATCTGAGCATTATTGCTTGGGATTGCAGTTTAATTTATCTTGTATGGCCCACTGGACTTTCATTGTTTTCATCTCCAAAGAAAAATAGGACCATCCGGCATAGAGTTGAATTCAAAGAATGAGAGAGCCAATAAAGCCACGAGGACAGCGATCAAAGAAAGTTGACAAATCTGTCCACCCACGCCCTCATTCACATTCCATTCCTTAGGGTTCTTTCTTTTCGATTTCCGTTCCATGCTTTGAGACGTGATTCGAAATGTACATTCCAACAAAGCCACTTTCTACGGGATCTATAAATAAAACGTTCAATGAAAATGAGAACGTGTGGAATCTGAAAATTCCAGTCAAATTCCGAGTCCAATCTAGTACCCTAACGGTCTATCCAATTTCCCGTGTTTCCCCAGTATTTTTTTTTTTTTACATGTTCGAGACCAGTCGAGATCTTGTACCCGTTCCACCTAAAGTGTCTATAGAGTGTCTAGAAGGACTCCAAGGCTGTTTCAGATGTGGAGTCAAATCACGTCAATCTGACCGAATGATTGGCCTATCCAGAGATCCGGCCGAAAGTGTACGGGATTGTCTATATATTTGCGATGCATCCACTTGGGAATATACCACGTATAGGGGGTTCCTCACATCTACTCTGTAGAACAAGTCCAAACTTGACAGAGAAACCAAAAAAAACCCGGGTCGGAGATGGGAGAGAAACGGCCGCGCAACGCCACCAGCTCTTCGCTACCACTTCAGTCATAGTTCTGATGATCCAACGTTTGCCCCTCCTTGAAACTCCACACCGTTATTTCTTCAGCGGGTTTTATCCTGTTCAAGGTTAGAGCCCTATACCTTTCTTTCTTTCTTTTTTTTTTTTCCCTCCCGAAATCTAGATTTCCTTTTTTTTTTTTTTAATATTTTGGTTTATAGATCCCCCTTCGGACATAACCCGGGCATTTCAAGATCATACGGTGAAGTCGAACGGGTCATGTCTGTGCAAAAGCCAAGGGAGGCAACGATCGGCTTGCGAACGTTACGATCCACCTAGACATTTGCCTTTTTTTTTTAGGGGAAAGGTGATAGGGGAGTTTCAGGGAATATATATCCCAAGGAACTCGTGTTCCTTTCTGTCCGGGAAATTGGTGGAAATTGAGGTCCAGGGCCTGAGAAATTGACCCACCGGTCCCTTAATCTGCCCCGTCGTTCAAGGAAATCGAAGTATATAGACGTCAACCCGGACTCCACTCGAGCAAGGGGAATTTCTAAAAAATCCCCGACTGGTTCCGTAAATTCTCTTAGCTCTGGACCGGAGAAGACCGTCATTTAACCCAAGGACGATGCGGGTCCCCGTTGAAGTATAGCCCCTCTTCCTTGTCTGGGTTAGAAACTCTGCAGGTCATAAAAACATCAATACGATCAAAAGTAGACAGGGGAATTGACCGTATCTTTAATTAAAAAGTGGATAGTAATTTTGACTCTGTAACGGCCGTTACCCTGGTCTTAGACTCTTTCCCATAGGTTTAGATCAGCTGTCACTTCGTTTCACATTCGCTTCATATGGGGTTTCCTTTCCTTATGAATTGGAATCTTTTTTAGCTCTTTTACCTTTCCCTCTATATCCTGGAGATTTCGAAAAATTCCCTTTTTTTTTTTTTTTCCTTAAAAAACAAATAGTCGATTCTGGATTTGGGGGCATCATACCTTCCTATTCTTCTTGTGTTAGCCCTCTTTGCCTCCTTCCTCCAGAGTTGGGGAAACCTCCCTTGGCTTTTTCATTTTGACTATTCTATTCGCTCATCCGCGCATATGATTGCGTTACAAAATCGGCCTATATTGCCTCCTGTCAAAGTGGATATCTCACTACTACTCAAGCCCCAAGATGAGGAAGAAGCCGCCCCGGGTTTGAACACCGGGTATCCGCCCCGAACGATAGGGCCCCTGGGCTTAGGTCCCATGACTATGCCGGGCCCGGCCGCCATGGCCATGCCACCCTTGACCAAGACCGGCCCGTCGGGGGCTGCCAAGCGCCTACAGCCCTCACATACGTCCGAATCTCCAGCAAAGAAGCAATCCAAGTGGTCGCCAGATGAGGACGCTTTGATCATCGAACTGCGGGGTAGTGGGATGAAGTGGGAGGACATCAGCAAACGACTCCCCGGCCGCAGTGCCATCAGTTGCCGTCTTCACTATCAGAACTACCTGGAACGCCGAAGCGAATGGGATGAAGATAAGAAGAACAAATTAGCCCGTTTATATGAGAGGTAGGTTTGGGAGAACGGTATCTTCCCGGAAGAAAAAAAAAAAGAAACACACATCTAATCTCGCTATAGATTCAAAGCCGAAATGTGGTCCAAGGTAGCGGAGGAAATGGCGATCCCATGGCGTGCAGCAGAGGCCATGCATTGGCAGTTGGGAGAGCAGGAGATGGCTCGACGCGCAGGCGTAGTGCCATTCTCTCTCTCAAGTGCTGCTATCGATCCCCCAACCACCAGAACACGCCGCGCCAGCACCTCTTTATCCCGCCCAAGAAAGGGATCTTCCTCACGCACAATCCCAGGCCATCTGCCAGGCCATCCACCTCAACTTCCCTCCCTTGAAGAGCTCACTGCAGGCGTTCCTGCATATGCCCCCGCTCCACCTCCCCCAAGAGAGTTTTATGGAATTGGACGACCGCCGGAGATGGGGATTCCCCCACCAGGTCTCATGGGACCTCACCTTGGCATGCCCCCTCGGACCATGCCCTAGGGTGAGATGATGAAGATGACGCTACACGTCTTTTGAGTTTTTCCCCTTTGTTATCCCCCCCCCCCCCCCACCAAACATCCATATTTCTTTTCTTTTTTTCTGTTTTCTTTTGTTTTCTATTACGAATTGCATAGCGCCGGTTGGAGGTATATCGTGATTTGTGGGGACAGTGAATCGTATAGATGATTTCTACCCCTCGATGTTTGTTGCGTTCTTTTCCTTTGTTTGCAGAAATTTGGGCGGACCAGCAGTGCGAATTGATGTGTTGTCCCTATGACTCCGAGGCTGGCTCTCGGAGCTGCATACCACATTTTCAAACGTTATGAGCCGTTTTGGGTGTTGCGATCGCCCACCAGTTATCTTTCTCGTACCCGGATTCTAGCACTTGACCGCCTGCATTGTCAATATCACGCTCCAGCTCGCCTTCCGCGTACAGGTGATAGTAGCGATGGAAAGTCTGGGGTTGATCACCCTTGCGAACCCAGGAAACCATTCGATCTTGCTCATCGCCCTTGTCCCAACCTCTACGGCTGTTCTTTTGCTCGAGGGCCCAGGCATAGATCAGGATCTTCCCACCACCCTGCGTCTCCGAACCACGCTTCACAGTACGCATGATCTCGGCGACGGCTTGGACTCGCCGGGCTGGAGTGGAAAGATGGTGCACCACCGCGATTGAAATCGCAAAGTCAAAGCTTGCATCCCGGTGTGGGAGTTCAAGAATATCAGCCACCACGGTCGAATGCGGCTGGTGCTGTAGGGCAATCCGAGCCAGGTTCTCAGATCTGCCATTGTATTAGCCCAGACCAAGCTAAAGGGATACAACGGGCGGAATGGGTATCCCAAGGAAATAAACCAGTCTATAGAAAATCCAAAAAATCCAAAAAATTCAATAATTCATCTTATCAAAAACATACCTATCTGAAGCAATAATAAAGACATCTCGATTGACCATCAAGTTTTTGCCATTACCACACCCTACATCTATCCCCACTGCGCCCGGTGCTAGGCTTGTGAGGAATCGCTCGACTATAGGCCATGGCTGGAAAAGTGGTTAGTTGGGGAAACCCGCGAAGTGGTGGCGATGGCCAAGTCGCTCAAAAAACACACCTTGTAGCGGGTGGCAGAGAAATGCTGAGCAATCTCTTGGTACACTTCATGGACATTTTTCTGCTCATACGCTTCGCCAGTCTGTTGGGACGCCATGATGCTCTCGTCATGAACAAGGTGGGTGCTGTTGAAGAGTCGAAAAGCCAAGCGAGAATGGATATCACGTGGCTTGCGATTTGTAACGGGCATGATATCTACATCATCGCGATGTTGAACTTATATAGATCTACAGTACGCATCAAGTATCAAGCTTAAATAGTGTCAAGTTTGACTAATTTCTACTTTTTATTGGAAAATATCTAAAAAGCACTTGCTATAGAGTCATATTTTTTTAAAAAAGGCTATCAATCTTAAAGTATGAACGCCGTTTCTATCATAATGCAAGTTACGATGATATTAGTACAGAATCCATAGCATAATCCGTTAGAAAACAGCCTAAGCTGCGATGGGCTTGGTTTCAATAATAGGGCTAGAGTTGAATTGCTCTATGAGAGGTAACTAGATCTGTACTCTAAATCCACGATAACTAGCCCACATAGTAAATTATAATTTCCCAATATTCTAAGATCAGCACTACTCTAGATACATATCATTTAGTATATATACTCTTAAGTAACCTTCAATCATAATAAGCTATAACTCGTTTTGTTTTATATCAATTTCTTGCAGGATGTCGACTTAACTTCGACATCCTACTTTGAGACCCCGTCCAGGCAATTGTTTATCTACATAAACTGCACCGAAAAATGAAGTTACGCTTAGTTTCACCTTGTCCCCCGTAAAGCTAATATATCGTTTGCCAATTCCATTCTCAACTTGTTCCTGGCGGAGACCGCTTACTAATAATCGCATCTTCGAGGGGCGATATTCCTTTTCCTGTCAACCACAGGGAAGCACAAGGTAAATTGTAAGTACTACCTACCCCGTTCAAGGATTGTCATTTTCATTTAGACTATCTTGTATTCCTGTCATCAATTGCCAAGTCATCCTGGCAAGTGCCGCTTCTTGTGAGCCACTCAGTGGAATTTTGATATTAGCAATTTAGCATGCAATGATGCTGAATGCATCTGTTCTTGGTTTCATGTTATTCTAAGAATTACGGAATCTTGAATGTAGCTGTTTGATTTCGATTTTTTTTTACCCCTCTCTTTCTTTGAATGTCTCGCACATTAGGAACCTGCGTTGATTTACAGCCCAGTCTAACACTTCTTTCTAGAAACACGAAAAGACAAGTGATACAGAGACGAGATGGCATTCCAGCCTACCCCGATGGACATTTCCGTCATTATCACCAATGCGGCTTTAGCCAAGCCCGGGAATTCGGAGCCTCGATTCCTGACTGAACGCCGCATCACCCCAACTTGGACGGTGATGCAGGTCAAGGCAAAGCTGGAGACTATGACGGGAATCCCGCCAGGGTGTCAGCGCCTGCGAGTAAAAGTGCCCGGTCGTCCTGATCAATGGGCTGACGGGGACGACCGCCTGATCGGGGATTGGGGGTTGGTGAAGGGGTCAGAAATCGAGGTTGGTTTTCTTTTCTATGTTTTCTACGTTTGTTTTTTTTTACGACTCTGCTGTGACTGCTTTACTGGATCCAGAACGACATGTCTTCTGATTCAAGCTGTCAGCGCAAGATTTTCATACTATGAACCATGAATATATGCTGATTTGTATCCTCGCCAGGTTAATGACAGCCGCCCACAAACTATGCGGGCTAACTTCACCGACTTGTCATCGGTCGAGAAATATGTGCTGCCAACTGAAACATACGAGGCCCGTTCGGACTCTGTCTTGGCTTGGAAGAAGAACCAGAAGCTGGGCCGGTTTGATCCTAACGCTCTATCGCCCGAAGAAGCTCTGCGTCACCAAGTTGAGAAAGACCAGACCGAGGTTCAAACGCGAGGTTCGTTGATACAAACTTTTCAAGTGCCAATGCGATTTCTTTAATCTAATGACATGTTGCTAGGAATCACTATTTCGAAACGAGCCATCGTTCTACCTTCATCTCCGCCTCATATTCGACGCGGCACGATCCGCTTCGTTGGGCCAGTTCCGACTATTCCTATCACCGGTCCGGGTCGCGAGCTGCAACAAAATGCAGAACTTCCGGCAGATCTCCAGCCAATCTGGGTCGGGATCGAGCTTGACGAGCCGATGGGGAAAAACGATGGTAGTGTGGGCGGACAGCGCTACTTCGAATGTTTAGGCAACAGGGGAGTCTTTGTGAAGCCCGAAAAGGTTGAGGTCGGGGAGTTCCCCCCGTTGGGCCTAGACGACGACCTAGATGACCTCATGGAAGAGATTTGATACACTGTGGTATGTATATTTTTGAATACATTTCGATATCTTGGAATAAATGAGGTTCTGATTCCCAGCTTCTCTCAGTTGCTCTTCCATCACCAATTATCACCAATAGATATTGCATAATTAACTAGAGAAACAGGCGGGAAAAAAACGCCAAATTCCCTGGTAATCCTATGAAAACAAATCGCTGAAGAACGAATAACAATAAAAGACATTCAGACGCCCACAAAATAAAATTTCAGGGTATCCACGTAGAAGAAAGGTATCATGGCGCATTGTCAATGTCTACAAAGATGAGGACAGGAGTGGAGGGCAGAGCTAAGAAGTGATCATTTGCCAGCCTTCTTCTGCTTGCCCTTGGGGCGACCCTTGGCTTTCTTAGCAGGGGCATGAACAGGAGCGGTGGGAGTGTCGGCTTCAAATTCGCTCTCAGGGCCGGCATCCTGAGACATCTGCGGGGTGTCGTCTTCGTTCTCGTTCTCATCGGGGACACAGCCTTGTGTGAAGAAAAGCCGAGCCTCTTTTTGATAGGTGTTTGCAAAGCTGTAATAATTACCTAGAGATGGGGGGTGTTAGTTAACTAATACAAATCAACAAGCAAGAAGAACTGTGACTCACCACGAGGAACTTGGAAAACACAACCCTTTCCGGCACTAAACTGGACACCTGAGATATCCACTTGAACACGCCCGTGACAGACATAAAAGACCATGTGCATTTTCTTCGAGTTCTTGGGTTTCTTGACTCCGTCAGGTGGGAGTTCCACAACCCCAGACCCGATGAACGACGAGCTAAGCAGCTTTGCAAATCGGAATGTTGAGTCTTTGACTTCTCTGGTTTCGATCCCAGAGGGAGCATATGCAATGTCTGTGTCGTATACTTAGTAAAGGAACCAACTATAAGGGTTGGAAATCATACCTAGGACTTCCTCCTCCTTCGAACTGGTCTGTGTTTTCCCGTCCCATTTGAGGGTGTAGCCATGAAGAACACCGCCTTCCTTCTCCCAGAGATCAACATCTTCATCCTCGTCCGAAGAGTCATCCTTTTGTTTCTTAGACTTAGACTTGTGGGACGTTGAGCGTTTCCCTTTCTTCTTCTTCTTTTCGGGCTCTTGCTCTTCGGTACGAATGACCTCTTTAATGGTTGAAAGAGGATATCGATGTCCCTCGGCTGCCTCCCCATCACCGAAGACACATCGTTCATTGCGCCAGTATGCTAGTGGTCGGACGGAAACCCGCCCAGATCGAGTGTGGGTCGCACTGTTGTCGGTGGGATTTTCGCGTTTTAGAATATACAAGCTTCGGCCTTTTAAAGGACCTGTGCGGTTGGTATAATTCTCAACCACTCGATCTAATTCTGGCTCCAAAGGTTCACGCGCCGGCGGAGATGTTTTGGTGGTGTTCCGCTTTTTGGTTGGCCTAGGGTCGGCATCTTCTTCAACGTTACGGCGCTGAGACTTTGGACGTCCACGCGGCACGGGGGGTTTCGCCTGTCCCTTGTCTGCCTTGGCAGTCTTCGGCGCGGCCTTCTTTGTTGGCTTGGAGGTTACAACGGGTTCTTCGCGAGGCGGAGTTGTGTCGGCCGTAGATGAATTGCCGTCATGATCGTGTTGGGTTTGTCCGGGAGAATCGTGTAGCTCCTCTGCAGCAACCGAATCAGAATCGACATTCAGACTGTCACCGAAATCTTGTTGTACTGCGGCGAATGCATTCGCGTTCTCGTCGTCGTCGGAAAAGTCGGAAAAGTCATGTATGACTGCGGGCTCAAATTCTGCTGCTAGTTGTGCTTTTGTCGTGGGTTTTAGCCGTGTGCCATTCCTTTGGTTTGAGCGACCAACGTTCACCGATCGAGTGGAAAGAGGAGATGGATCTTGACGCGATTCTCCCTGTGCGCCCGCGAAACTTTTGCCGTCAGACGGACTAGACGACTCAAGAATATCCGGCGGGTCTGGAGTTGATTGCAACGCTGGAGTCCTTCGCGGAGACCTAGTGGGACTAGTCTTCATCGGCGACCGCGCAGCAGGCGGGGGGAGAAAAGAGGTACGTGAGCCATTTGTGCCCTTGAGGAAGTCCATGGGATCTGGCGCATTGCCTAGAGAATTTGCATCAGCACGCAGTGAGTCGACAGCTTAAGGCAGCACGAGATTAGCCTACCTTCATCCATCGACATGCCCTCGGACCCAACTGAAGAGTCATTTTCCACGTCTTCAAAGCCATTCAACTCGACAGGCGACTTTTCAGGAGATGAGAAGAGACCGTCTACTTCTTCCATTCCATGTTCGTCGCGTCGACCCTCTTTTAGAGATATGCCAGTGCGCCTAGATGTATTCAGTATAGAGGTCCTTGGTGAAATTAACTATGACATATCGACTCACCTTCCCTTGGTTCCCACATTGGAGTAGTCGAAGTCGCGGGCCTTTCCGGGCCCTCGTGTCATACTGAAAATTGAGCGCCAGGAATAGCAATTCAAAGAGATCAGAGATAACGAGATATTCAAGTAAAGTAGTCAAGAGACACAAAAAGTGGAGGAATGCGGAATTTAGGCGGGAAGAGCAACACGCGCCCCCCCCGCTAACCCCGAACGGTCGACGCGTTCACTCGGGAGATATTTTTTGTACCTTCACTCTTCCTTTTTTTTCCATTTTTTATTTTTAAAACCTTCTACACGCCTATTATGACAAAGGATACCCCCCGGTCAATCCTCTCAAGGAATCCTCAACCTTTATTCCTCCTAGTGTGATTTCAGAACCTCTTCTGTCCGGCGAATCCTATGCGTACTACACCCCATGCCCAACCGCAATCACGCCCCAAGAGACCTCATCCACAATTCATGATATAGTTAAGAGTACACCATGTGTTTTGGGGGTCGATGAAGCCGGCCGCGGTCCTGTCCTAGGGCCAATGGTCTACGGTGCCTTTTATCTCCCTTTGGATCTCCACCACTCGCTTTTGACCGAGAAACACAGCTTTGACGACAGCAAAGTGCTTACACCAGCTGTGCGAGCCAACTTGATGCATTTATTGAATACACCAGGGGACTCGTTGTTCGAGTCATGCGGATATGCGGTCAAAGTACTTTCGGCGCGCGACATCTCTTCCGGCATGATGAGATCCCCCACCGCAGTGTACAATCTGAATGCCCAGGCCATGGATGCCACAGTCGAGATCATTCGAGGGGTGATTGAAGACCTTGGAGTGGATGTGCGAGAGGTGTACATTGACACGATTGGGAACCCCGCTACATACCAGCAAAAATTGGAGCGAATCTTCCCATCTCTCAAAATCACAGTTGCAAAGAAGGCCGATTCCTTGTATCCTTGCGTCAGCGCCGCCAGTGTGGCAGCCAAGGTGACACGAGATGTTGCACTGGAAGTCATGTACGAGGCCGTGCTTCAGGCTGAGCAGTCAGTTAGCCCAGCCCCCGAGACTTGGGGAAGCGGTTATCCCTCAGACTCCAAGTGCGTCGGCTGGCTTCGACGCAACATGGACCCTGTGTTTGGATGGGGCAACGAGTGTCGATTCAGCTGGGGCACTGCAAAGGAGATGCTTGAACTGAAAGGAGGAGCACGAGTCGACTGGCCCGACCAAGAGGAGGAAGGGGCACCTCGGCTGGATGAGTTCTTAATATCATCAGCCCCCGGTAAAAGCACGGGCAAGGTTGGATTACGGGATTGGTATGGCCACAGACAAGCCGAGGTTCTCTGAATGCGAATGCTCCGTGTAATGTGAGTAGACATGAAACTTAATAAAACATTAATGATACCCCTTGCGTTTCCTTGACAAAGCACAGCAAGAGTGAGAACAAATGAAAGATGGAGTACCAAATTCAACCGCAAATGCCGTAAAAAGAGATAAGAAAAGAAAAAGAAAAAAGACTCGTACATAGATATAATGGGTATCGTGGTAAAGCAGAACTGGGCTCATCTGTGGAAATTCACAGCGTAGCAGTCGAGAAGTAGAAGTTGTCCCACAGGTATTCATAGTCCTCCACAACACTGCCCACCAAGTCCAACAATGGTTTGCCTTTCATCTTTCCAGTTATACTGTGTAGCCAGGACCTGTTGCAAAATGTCAGTATTCAATCGTGAACCCAGAGACAATATACTCGGGATTCTTACTTGGTGATGTTTTCATAAAATGCGCCCCGCATCATCCACCAGCCCATTGACCATCCACGCTTCTTCAATTCCTCTCGCTCAAGCCCCGTGAGCCCTCGAAGACCGCCAGCAACTCGTTCCCGAAAGTCCCGCTTTGCGAGCTGACGGCAGCCATACTCCATCCCAAACCCAATAAGCCATGGCCGCCAGCTGCGCTTATCACCACTCCACTTTTGCATCGCCATCGCGTAGACGACAGGCCGAAGGATGTATAGCACTTCAGCCAGCTGTCCTTGTCCTGTTGCCCGATGAAGGAGTGCCTTCGGGGGTTTGATATCATCTGCCGTAAGCACTTTGGAGATGAGATAGTTCGACACATCGTTTACGTCGGGGAGAGACGGAAGGGAAAGTCCCGTGCGAGGCATCGTCCAGCTCAAGTCTGAAGATCGCTCGCTGACTGGAGTGTCCATTCCGTTCCAGTCACTCTGCGGTTCCTCTTCTTCTGTCGTTCTTGGATCCACCTCACGCTCTGGAAGTGGAGGACTGACGAGTGGCCTGGAGTTGGTCAATCGCAGAAGAAGCAAGCGGCAGACTGCCTTTGCAAATTCAATAAAGACAACCACGCGCCAACGGGTTTTCTGTCCGCGCCGTCGTGCCGCCATCTCCCAGAGAAGCTCGGTATACTGGAGCATTTGTAGCGCAAGAGCTACCTGGCGATACAACGAGGAGCGAGAGGTCCAGTATTTAGTATACCGGGAATGAGGAGTGGGCGGCGGCCGGGGGACAGTCGATGGAAGTTGATCAATGACTCGCGAGACGAGAGAGTCATGGTATAATGATAACAACTGGACACCAGAGTGTACTGCAGGGCATATCAGCACGCGCTCAAAGACAAGTACAATGTTACACTAACCACATTCTGAGGGTATCTCTGATTCGCGGTATCGCCCTAGCAGAGAATATTTGTTAGATTATTCAACAGCTCGTTACTGCGAATGACAACTCACCAGGGATAATATAAGTCAAAGACCTCAGCGCTGACTCGACTTGACCAACCGAGCTGGCATTCTTAGTCACAAAGTCTTCATACATACAAAGCCATTTGGAGGGTTGCAAGAGCACCGGTGGTATTGGGTTCTGAATATTGCGAACAGTTTCCATCTTCAGGCATCAAGCATGTCGGAGATAGCTGTGACGAAGGAGACGAGATCCGGGGACGGGAGGTTACAGGGGGGCACGTGGTCCCGCTGCCGCATCTGCCAAGATGTCTGGGCCGAGGTCCACGGCCTTTTCATACTGACATGTACTATATTTTGTACCATGTTGAGATTTATTAAGATCTATGAATTGCACATGAGCTGATAGTCTCAGATATCTTTTATGATGTCTTTCCAGGCATAGAGTAATATTGAATAGGTTATAGAAATGTTTGTCTCATTCATCCGGTCTCATTCATCCGCCCATGTCCATAATCCCCCACGGCGCATAGCCTCTCGATATCGCTCTTCCACTTTCTCACGTTCTAATATCTTTGCAGCTTCCAGATCTTCCTCCTCCTCCTGTGTATCTGGCATGTCAGTCCGCCAGAAGCCAGGAGGGGATTGGGCTCGCTGGTGAGTATGCCGATGTCGTCCATATTGGTTAGCGAGGGCCCTGGCTCTCGCTTCCACCAGGATATTTTCACGCTCTTTGCCGCTCATATTTCGAAGCAATTGTGTGTCTTCTCCCACAAACTCTTGTAGAATCGCCTGGTCTTCTTTCTCTTGTTCTGCCCCGGATTTGCTGGGGAGGCCCCCAAGGCGGGCCATGGCCCGGAACCGATCACCACAACATCCTGGGCGAGTACAGCCTGATATGCATTTGCGGTCATCCTTCTTTCGGACAACTTCATCATATGCGTAATCAAGCCCTTGATTTCTAGCCGGATTGATTTTGAAATGCCCCAACCCAAGGCGATGAAGTGGTCTTGCTCTGAATGGTTCATCGTCGGGGTCTATATCCGGGACCATTTGACTCGACATATCAGGCCTTGTTTGATCACTCTGCGGTGTATTGTTCGCCATTGTTAAATCCGGACCGGAAACTTTGCTCGACAAACGAAGAGGTGATTTGGAGGGTACCGATTGTTCTAGAAGATTTTCTAGGCGTCTCTGGGAAAATCCACCATTGTTCTTTGCTTCCAAAGGTCCAAGATTGACACCGGAGCCGATCTTTGGGGATATCTGTAAGTTTGTCGCATCGTCGCCGTCTTCTGCCAGAGCTGGTATTGCGCGTCGCTCCAGATCTTGGAGGCGTTTCGTGGAAGATCCCTGTGCATAGAATGCGGCACTGCGTGCATTGCCGTCAACTGGTTGGAGTATATATGACTGGTGAGGTATTTGCTGGCCTGTTGGTATCCGCGTTGAGTACTGTGTGTTACTTGTACTGTTCTCTGGATTCCAAGCGTCCGCATTATTGACATCCCGATAGGCTTTCCGTTTCATTGGTGTTCGTATCGTATTCCCTATCTCATCGAGGTCTTGTGTGCTTAAAAATGGCTGTTCACTGTTATCCATTGCACCTCGGGTTGGGCTCGAGGACAATATCTCATTTTTGACAACTGCAGGGTGCTTCGAGCCGATGATCGCCCGCTGGCTATGCACGAGATTCTTGCTGGGAAGTGTTGGTGAAAAACTCTGCCAATTTTGCTGTCGGGGGACATTGGACAGGAGATGTGTTGTATCAGAAGATTCCGAGGGTTCCATATCGGGTCTAGGAGAGCTAGACGTGGATGCCGACTCTGATGTTGGGCCGTGAATTATTCTTTGCGTATCTTCTTCGACTTTCATATTTGTATGCACATCATCTGCACGGGTACTTTTTTGCGATAGCTTAATGGCCTTGGTTGGGAGATTTGGACACTGTTCTCTTGAACGTTTCTTCGAGGAGGCTTGGGCCCGGGGCGAGTGTTCTTCGTCAACGTCCTCGGGAGTGGGACTTTGCACTCTGCGGAATGTGACGGGTTGACCGTTGAGAACAAGCGAGAATTCTTCACGCTCTAGTTGTTGATCCCATCGCCGTAGCTTCTTTTTATGCTGCAACACCCGGGATTTGAGACCACTCCAAGTTTGGATGAACGTCTGTAAATTTGTATAAAGCGCGGTGTATTTGGCCTCAACTTTTTTCCGAGACTTCCGAAGATTGTGATGGTCATCATCATCCAGGTCATCCCCCCACAGGTTCTTCGGGTCAAATTCGGTCTCTAGATTGGCGTATTTCCCGGGAAGTTCAAGGTCCCGTGGATCAACTTCATATTGTTGCAGCTCACTCCGGAGTACCGTGATATCGCACTGAAGCTCTTGAATTATTGTCTCTGATTTTTGCTGGGCTTTAATTGCCAGTGATTCTTTGATTTCTGCCTCTTTGGTGTGTGCATCAATATGGGATTTCATGTGTCTATAGGCATTGTCGAATGAGGCCTCACAGGCATTTGCCACAGCAGCATGGAGCTCCTTGACAACTTCCATTGTCGAGTTTCTAGTGTATCATGAGATAGCATGGATTATGAGAGAAGTAAAGAAAAAAAAAACTTTGCCCGTCTTAGGTAGAGCGATATAAACGCGACGCGTCGAGGCCAAATGGCCACACGTGAGCTTATCACTGATAAGATCCCCCCGGTGTCTTGGGGCCCACTCCACCTGCAATTCCCTTCAACCACTGCTTTCCTCCGAATGCGCGGAATGATTTCTCCAATTCAGCTAGTCTCCTTGCAAAATTTTAACCTGAGACAGGATGCCAAAACGGTGCAGAGACTACCAGGAATCTGATCTACCGCAAAAGCGTATCCGTACTTGGAACGACATTGGGCCTGTTGATCGTCTTTCTCGTCTGAGCAATGAGCTGCTACTCCATATCCTTTCATTTTTACCAGTATCATCCCTTAACGTGTGTCAAAGGTATATATATACTCCAATTATGGCCGGTCCTTCTTGTGCGTTTCGCTGACTTGCTGCCCTCGACCAGGTTATCACATCGCTTCCATGCTCTTGGTGGGGACTCTGAGATATGGAAAAGGCAATATTACTCGCAATGGGTGCGACCCCGTGCCCGCCGCCTCGCAAATATTAAACGCACAGCCCTTTCAGTCAAGACAGATTATTCGCCCAAAGTCACAACATGGTTCGATCATGGGCACTTAGCACAGGAGGGCAATTGGAAACGACAGTATCGGCTCCGGCATAATTGGTCGAAAGGGCTATGCCGAGTTACCGAGGTAGAGTTTCCTCAGCCATCATGCCCTCCTACGTTGGTCAGGTTTTGTGCTGGAGTTGTCTTCACGGCAGACTCGGCGCACGGGCTCCGGGCTTGGACCACAAGAGACTCGGCATGTTGTCTTGCAAGAATCCCTTTGTCGGCTCCATCGAAATCATCACCTATGACGCCAACCGCGTTGGCAGTAAGCCAGATCCAAGATAAGATCGAAATCTCCGTCGGACTGGAAAATGGTCACTTTAGTCTCTTCGTCTTGAATCTTCAAACGTCCCAGCTAGACTTGCAGTCATCTCATATCGGCTCCAGTGATGCTGCTATAACAGCAATGGCCCTCTCGTCGCCGTATCTAATGGTAGTATCCCAGCACAAAGATTTGACCTTGTACAATCTGCGGCTTGGAGGTCATCAAGCAAGGGGAATCGAAGCCTTCGAGCCCCGCCAGGTTGCCTCCCTCAAAGCAGATAACATCGTTGCACCCATGACACTATCCCTTAGAGTGTCATCCTTTGAAATTGTCGCTACTATTGTGTATAGTTTCTTCCACATTGGCTGTGGGTGGTCTCTGGGGATTCAAGAATTGCGTCTAGGCAAAGATGGGCAACAACTTGATTCGCGACTGGCTACTACAGTGGATTCCCAATATGGATTGAGGCCACTTCAATCCAGAAAAAGGCGACACTCTGCCGAATTTGTCGACACTCAACCTCCCATCCCTCCTGGGACACCGTCTATCCTGCATCAACACCCGCCAACCTCTATGTCCTATTCCCATCCGTATTTACTGACCTCTCATGCCGACAACACGTTGACTATGTACCTTGTGGTATCTACATCGGACAGTTTGTTCGTCCAAGGTGGCCGGCGCCTTTGGGGCCACACCTCTTCCGTATCTGCCGTTCAAGTGACCAACCGCGGGAAAGCTGTCTCGGTGAGCTCTCGGGGGGATGAGATTCGGATATGGGAGTTAGAGATGGCGATATCATCCCTGGGCAGCCGCAAATTCTTCGAGGAGAACGGTGTTCAGCTCAACGCTGAAAACAAGGGGGAACCAGAGCCAGGAAGGATTTATCCCAATTTGGGGAGTGTAAATGCGCAGGAATTGACCCTGCCTATCGGATTTGACGAAGAACGGGTACTTCTTCTTCGAGAAAGGACCGGAACACAACTACTTGAATGTTACGACTTCACCTAACGTGTATATGTTTTAAGGTATAAAAGAAAAGAACGGACCAATAACCCCGGGTGGCACAAGGTACTCATGGACTGGGAACCCTGGACAGTCTATATATAAACGGACCTTTCTGTTTTCACAACTATATAGACCTCTTTTCCATCAAATTTCAGAGTGACTTTGTATGGAAGAAAAATGGAAATTCAAGACATCAGGGCGGTCAGCTTTTACGAGCGGGAAGATTTTCTTCCCCCGCACTACAATATTATTTTTTTTTGAGACTCTTCAACTTGCTTTTTTCTTTTCTCTCTTATAAAACTCATACCCTCCCCCCCCCTTATTCAATATGGACTTCCCTCCTGCCGGACGTGGTGGCTGCTTCAACTGTATGTTCCTTCTCTTCCCTGGGAGTCAATTTTGAAATCCCTGCGAATACGTCATTCACTTGGAAGCTTAGCTTTGGACTCGGGGCCTCTTTGTCACACATTGCGCAAATTGATACTTCTTTACTTTATATACTAACGCTCTTCATAGGTGGCGAGGCTTCTCACCAGGTAATTACCTTCACCCCGACTGAAAATTTTCGGATTTCTGGCGAATAATAGAATTGAAACTTACCTACTCTTTATAGGCCAAGGACTGCCCTAAGAAGGGAAACCCTACCTGGTAATTCCTCTCTGGTCTGTCAATCCACACAAAAGCTAACACTAAACCTCCAATAGCTACAACTGCAATGGTATGATCCTCTCAACATTGTCCACGAATAAACCATCAGGCATCTGGACTGGTTATATGAACTTTGCTAATCAAGTCAAATCGCAATTACAGGCCAGGGTCACCTGAGTGAGTTGAAACTGAATATCACAGATTCTGAACTTGGCTAACAATTCAAAAAAAAGGCCGTGAATGCCAGGAGCCTGCCAAGGAGAAGTCGTGCTACCGTTGCGGCCAGACTGGACATCTTTCCCGCGAATGCCCCCAGGGTGGCGACAGCAACTACAGCGGTGGTGGTTCCCAGGAATGCTACAAGTGCGGACAGGTCGGCCATATTGCGCGCAACTGCTCTCAGGGTGGTAACTACGGCGGTGGTTACAACGCCGGTGGTAACTACGGTGGTGGTTTCGGCGGTGCCGGTGGTCGCCAGCAGACCTGCTACTCCTGCGGTGGCTTCGGCCACATGGCTCGTGACTGCACTCAGGGTCAGAAGTGCTACAACTGTCAGTTATCTCTTTCAATTTTGGGGAGGGGAAGGAATTTTACTAACTCATGATTAGGCGGCGAAGTCGGTCACGTCTCTCGTGACTGCCCCACTGAGGCCAAGGGTGAGCGCATGTGCTACAAGTGCAAGCAGCCCGGTCACGTTCAGTCCGCTTGCCCTAACTAAGATGCCCCATTGCTTGCATTACTCTTTTGGTCAACATCTTTCTGCAGTTTCCATGGGATTGGACGACATTTTTCATGCATGCACGAAACGAATTTCTCTTTTTTTCCTGAAAATGTATGATTAGAGATCAACACCTGCCAAGGTTGACATGATCTTAACTTTTGATACCTCCTACCTAGGTTTCTCTACGTAGTGTTTTTTCTCTGCCGGGTGGAGCTTGTCCATCTTGGCTGCCGCCGCTTTTATGAGGGCGCTCAGAGTCGTTTTGATTGCTCTGGGTCTTATATCTCGTGGATTGGGAGTCGATGTAAATTTAAAAAAAAAAATTGCTACGTAGCTCAAATCAGTTTCTGATTTCTAGTATACCACCCGGCTCCCAGAGAATTGAGATCCGCATAGCGCCCCTAGCTTGATTACGAGCTGCAACTGCACATCATAGCCCTCTTGTACTTGGGGACATCCCCACAGAAACGCCCTTCCTCTTCCCTGTGAAGACCCCATTCATCGTTGAACGGGTTCAAGGACATCTGCATGATCCGGTCTAGAATTTCTCGGTCCCCTTTGCGTTCCACGCGCTCGATGACCTCGTCGAGAATCCACCCTCGAGGCACGAACTATCAATGGGTCAGACAATCTGCACCGGACTTGAAAAAAAAAGAACAACATGTACTTACATTCGGGTTAATGGATTTCATGGTCTTTTGTCTTTCCTCGTCATTTTCGGGGCCCCAGTCCTCTAGGACGCGAAGCCGCCATCTATCCAGCCATTTCGCAATGCGGTCTCTAGCTGTAGCCTCGGTGTATCCAATCCCACCGAACCCTTCGGCGTGGAAGAAAGTCGAGGCTGACTCCCTTCGGCCTTCTTCGGTCTCTAGATTGGTTAGTGGTAACCCTGAAAGCCGGCGGAAGAAGTGGTTGAAGTCCAATTCGAGTGCTTCAAGTGTGTCTAGCATCTCCGAAAAAAGATTCTGGAAGTCCAACTCGGCCTGTGTTTTGAGTCCTAGCCTCTGGCCCATCAAACGCTTGTATTCGTTTAGGAATACTACTTTGAACTCCTCGCCCACACGCTCAATGATTTTCTCTGCGCGTTTGATGAGCTCCGGTTCAAACTCCTCCGTCCCTCCATCGTTGACGAAGCTTTCATCGTCGACCCGATTTCCAGCCCCAATCAACTCACCTAGTGACTCTCCAAGTCGGACCAGATTCCACCAGATAATGCTGGGCTGGTTGCGATAGGCATATCGCAGCATGTGGTCATCATGGTTCGGGGTATACTGGGGATCAAAGTTGTCCATAAAAGCAAAGGGGCCGTAGTCTAGCGACAAGCCGTAAATGGATGTGTTGTCAGTGTTCAGCACGCCATTCATGAATCCGTAAGCCTGCCAGGCGGCCACTGTCGTTGCATTGCGGCGAGCAATTTCTCGATACAGTCTAGCAAACCGATTCTCCTGTACATCCTCATGATCTTGTACTTGATCGGCGGCGATACCCCTTTGTGGATTGTCAATTTGCATGGAAGACTGCTGGTCACGCAGCGATACAATGGCGGGAAGGGATTCCCACCCGCTAAAAACGTCTTCCGCAACATATGTCGCAAGCTTCCTGATCAGATCACGTTCTCCGCGAACGCGAAGAAGATCAAATGTGCCTATTCTTAACCAAGACTCGGCAAACCGAGCAACAATTGCTCCTGGTTCAAGACGCTCGCGCAATACCTTGGCATTGGGGACTAAGGTGAGTGAGAGTGCCCGAGTGGTTGGTATACCAAGGGCAGAGAGAGCTAGGAATGTTTCAATGGTCTGTCCTCGGATTTCATGCAGGTTTGCTTACCTTCTGAGACCACGTATTCACGGATACTTGACCGAAGGACAGCTTTGCCGTCTGCGAAACGCGAATAGGGTGTTTTGCCTGCTCCTTTCAGTTGCAGCTCATACCGCCTATTTGTCTGAGGGTTGGTGCATTCAAAGAGACTGATTGCACGCTAATTTGTGGGCAATTAGTATCTCTAGTGGGCTGAGGACTCGATTGCATGTTGATTTGCTAACTTACTCCGTCTCCAAGTTGTCCAGCCCATGAGCCACTGCAGTTTGTTAGCTGTTGACATTATATGTCCAATTCCTTTTGTAGCTTACAATTGCCACCCTGCGCATGTTAGTCTCTTCAGATTTTACATGCATGACAACGTGGATACTGACCTCCATAACACTGTGCCCATGGGTAGATTCCACCCTGTTCCTCATCCCACCAAATCTCATTCCCGGCGACCAGCGCCTTGAATTGTGGCGTTTTTTCCTCGCCTGGTTTCAATCCCAAGTCTTTCATCGCTTTCAAACTGACCCCTAGTAGCTCTGGTTCATCGGTCTGCTCCGGGCGGACATATGTGAACAAAGCTCCTTTAACCATGCGAGGCCCCAAAGTTTCCCGTGGAGCCTTATGCGAGGATTCCGGTGTATCAAAAGCCGGATCAGGGGGTAATTTAGATGTGAAAACATTTGATTTCGGTAATTTAGCCAGGGAGATTCCGGCAGTCGAAAGATGTGATGCCATCTGGTTTAAACGATTCCAAGCCGGTGGCCGAAAGCTCCGTGGAAACATATACCAATTTCTTGAACACGCGGGCACGCGGAAGTTCATAGAGAGACCAAGTAATATCTTCAAGGATATGGATCCAAGTGAAGTTGAAGTATGGAAGAGGGTCAGAAATGACATAATTGACATTATTAATCATTGTCCAGGTCCACCCGTGGACCTTTTGTGTAAGGTACGGCCGTAGCTGGTTGTATCCACCTTAACAACTTCTCATCCTATACTACCACTATTAAATCACATTGAAAATGGCAAATACCATTTCGTCTATTCCTACATTGGACCTCAATGACGGTACCTCAGTTCCTATCGTGAGTAAAACTGCCAGTATTCCCATATAATACGGTCAAGTTCTCTGACAAATACAGGTTGGATATGGCACTGGCACCGCGTGGTTCAAGAGGTCTGCGAACAGCGGTATCAATCAGCAATTGATCGAATCAATCAAGACGGCAACGAAGCTAGGATACTATCACCTCGATGGAGCCGAAATCTACCAGACCGAGGAGGAACTGGGACAGGCAATCAAGGAGAGCGGGGTATCACGAGAGAAACTCATCGTGACGACCAAGGTCATCACCAATATTGCGGATATTCCTCAGGCCATTGATACCAGTCTTAAGAAGCTCCAGCTTGACTATGTGGACCTGTAAGTGAACTCCAACCTGGTGTGACTACTGGCTCACCCGGGAACTGCTGTTAATAATTGGAGCAGCTACTTGATCCATGCTCCATACTTTGCAAAGTCTGAGGAAGAGCTTCAATCTGCGTGGGCCGCCATGGAGCAAGTAAAGACATCTGGGAAAGCTCGGTCCATTGGCGTGTCCAATTTCCTACAAAGTGATTTGGAGACCATTCTCAAAACTGCCAAAGTGGTCCCATCTGTGAATCAGATTGAGTTCCATCCTTACCTTCAACATGGCAACCTTATTCCTTATCAAGAGAGTAAAGGTATTAAGACTGTTAGTTATGGGGGCCTCACCCCCGTCACACGGGCCCAAGGCGGGCCATTGGATCCTCTGCTCTCTTCCTTGGCCACCAAATATGCTGTCAGCCAGTCCGAGATCCTGTTACGCTGGATCATTGACCGTGGCTGTGTGGCCATCACCACGAGTGGCAAAGAATCCCGACTGAACAGCTATTTACGGGCATTTACATTCAAACTCACACCTCAGGAAGTGGATGAATTGTCATGCCTAGGGGAGAATTACCATTACCGTGCATTCTGGGGTGAGAAATTTGCAGAGGATGATCGTTCCTGAACGTCGAGACAGTTTGAATCAGAAGTTTTATATAGATTCATCGGATATAAACATTGTACCTTGACGGGTAATGAAATTGTATGGTAACGATAAGCCGATAAGCAACAGCACCACGGGTAACCTCACGTAACCTTCTCCAATTCATCTTCTTTCATTCTATCCGGGGACATTTTCCATAGCTCCTTCATGGAAATCACTCTCATTGTGACACATCCCACTTTTTCTTTGTTACCTCGCCTGTGTTTATTTCTATTTTTCTTTCCAATTGCGCGGCTTCAAAATCCTAGGGTTATGGGAACATCCCCCCCCACGCGACAGTGATAGGATGCCCTGATTATTCGGCACCTGAACAAGGCCGGATCTTGTACATCCACTATCCTTCACTTGACTCAATGCGTTGACTATCACCAGGCAACTCGTCATACCGACTAGAGAAACAGGACTCGGTGATAGACCTCGGCCCAAATTGCGAAGCGCGTATGATACTAGCATCTCTTGTGGAAGCACAAATCGCGAAACTCTGCGCACTGCGATGTCGGTGAACGAGAAACGCCATTCCCAAACCACCACAACCCCCCGAGCTGCGAGTTCCCCCACGTCAGACCGTGAAGTGCTTGACCAACGATTGCAGCGCCTCTCCGACGACGTCCTCCCGCCCGTTCCATATTTACTCACATTTCCGACCAAAACACCCTTTAACCTGGGGAATCGGTCCGCCAACAATTGGGCTGTAGGGCATGACAGACCCTTCAGCTTAGAGGAGCAGCAACTACAATATATGACCTTCTTGACACACCACGACACAGACTCCTTGCTTCTAGCGGTCGGGGACTGGTCAGACGAAACGGGGCGCATGATGGCCGATCGATCAACAGCTCCAAGCGCTGGAGAAAGTTCAAGAGAAACCGTGGCCAAAAAGAAGATTAGTCTCAAGGACTACAAGACTCAGAAGACCAGTGGCGCTGTCGCATCCCCTGTTGGCCTTGGCCTCGGGGCGAGTAGCCGAGGCGCATCAAGCTCCGCCAAGTCCGAGGAAAGACGACAGACGACATCTACGGAACCCCTAAAGAATAACGATAAGACTAAGTTGCCTCGAATGCCGCCGAAGTCACATGCGCGTCTCTCTCCCGAACGAGCGGGCCAGAAACGGCCATCTGGGTCTGAGCTCGATTTCCTTAACCCCCCAGCGAGCAAGAAGTCCGAAGCTCATTCTACAAAGAAACTGCGACTATCTCCCGAGAAAGAGACGCGCCGAGAGCCCAGCCCTGCCAAGTCGCACTCCCCCAGGCTGCCCGCACTTCTTTCGCCCACTCTCCCACCGACATCGGGTGGCCCCAGAATTCCGCGTTTGCTGTCTCCTACCCTCCCCCCAGACATCGAAAAGGAGTTGGCCCGCCTTGAGGACCGTTCGCCACCTCGTAATAGTCGGGCAGGAAAGGGTTTGCCTGCTAAGGAATCCAATACCCATGAACATTTCAGAGACCACTCCCGTGCCGAACCACAAAAGACGCAACTTCTTACCAAACTGCGGTATGGAAGAGCGAACCGAAAGCGTGTCGAAGCTCTGCTTAAATTTTCTGGTAAAAGGAAAGCGCACCTGTCAGATTCACCGATCAGCCAGGATACCGATCGTGATGATATCTCACATCCCAGGAAGAAGGGAGGAGATACTGGTTCGTCTCGTGGGCACACATTCGGGGATCCGAAAGGCAAGAAGCATGAAACTGACGAAGCCCTTGGCCCTCAAGGTGGTCGCTCAAAGGAGCCCAAAACCTTTCCCGAAAAGCCTCGAACACCGATTCCTCAGCCACACTTGACCTCTAATGCAATCGCCCTTGACAAAACCAAAGCAGCTTCCATCACGCCGGTTAAAGACCTAAAACCTCCTACCTCTCGCCGAAACGATCTCGGGGAGACCGATGGCAAAACTCCTTCTTATCCTGCCAACAAACGTCATTCTGTTGATCCTGGGTCAATCATGAAAGCTTCTCCGGCACAGTCAGATGGCCGTACGCGCAATGAGCGGCAGGTATGGTGGGATGAATGGCAAAAATTTGCGAGCATCGGCCGTGAATTGAAACATGCCGCAGAGCGGCATACCTCTAAAACCGGGACCTCGATCACTGGCGAAAAGCTAGCCGTTGTGACTGCAATCGAAGCGCTGTTGTCTTTTATTATGGCTTTTGTAGCGAACGACCAGGCCAAGGCTTCATCACGCCAGGTCGGGGATTCCTCAACATGGCTGTCTATTGTACCATACTGGCGTGTGGTCAAGAAGAACAGTGTACCATATCCGGTATTGAACAGTCTTTGCTTGCTCCTTGGGGCCGTATCATTCACTGCCATTCACAGTCTTGATCTTGAACGTCTCGCCATAACCCCAATTCCTGGAGAGCACACCCCAGTTCCCACGCCTGGGAGTGATGGAAACGCAGCCCTGTCGGATGAGAACAGGAAAAGCAGGAAGGAATTTTCAGAACTAAAGGCTCGTCTTCCTGAATTCTACAAGGATTCCCAGAGGCTATGGCTAGAGGGCACCCGGGGTCTCTCTGAAGATGTCCTTGCCCGTGAGTTCCCTGTGATCTGGTCTCAGCGATCTCGAAATTACTCGGAGCGAGGTCGATCGTCGCTCAAGGCTGGCGACTATGCTGGAAGTTATTTCCTACCACTTGGTGGCACTACTCCCCCCATCGAAGTGGTTCGGTTTGGCTGGTCCCTGCTGAAAGAATGGTGCTCGAAAGAACGAGTGGAGTGGAATGGACGTCTTGGTCTCTAATTCATGTCTCATACGTATCCCCCTTTCACTCCCGTCGCTCGGAATATGCTTTACTTGGGGTCTTAGGGGAGGCCTTGTTTTTTTTATTCTTTCGCACAGGTCATTGTCTTTCTCTCTTTATATTTTCTCATGATACCACGAGCCCTGGATCTTCATGTAGCTATTTGCAATTCGAATATACCACGGGGATGCAAAATAACACATTATTCTCACACAGAGATGCTTCAGCATCGTGTACAAAACGTAGAATGCAGAATGTATTTGCCTGTCAGGTCTTCCATGAAAAAGAATTCTACTTGAAAGTCAAGAATTTCGCTAAAGCATATGGAAATATTATAACCGCTCAATCGTACAAAGAAATGGTGCAAATGTCATAACCATAATAAAGCGCATGCGTTAGGGGCTTAAAGACGAAGAAAGAAAGGGAGAAGAAAACCGACCTAGACCTCTTGATATTCATGTCCGAAGCGAGGTTGCGAGTTACCAAAGAGCCAACCAGCCTCGCGGCAATACCGGGCTTCTCTGCCGTAAATGCCGACTTCGCTTGCCCAGCAAATCACCGCTGCGTCTACAATATCTGCGATCACACCTTCCATCGCACCCAGTGTGGTCCAGCCAATTGTTCCAGCAATAAGGCCGACGACGTAGGCATAAAGACTGCCACGAATAGTGCCACCGGACGCCGACGTTGTCAGGCTCCGAGCAGTGGTCACCCAACCACCAAACCCTAAGGCCAATGACATCATGAAACGGGCAGCGTAGAGGATCAATTTAGACAGCCGGTATGAGATTAGAGACCCGGGGGACCGAGAATAGGAGCGGGGGTGTAAAGATGTTGAAGCCGCCGACGGGGCAAGGATAGTCATTTGGCTCAAACCCCGGGAGGAAGCGGCAAGAGGCTGCGAATGAATCGCTGCGTATGTGAGAGAAAGAGGATTGGTCAAGAAAGTAATTGGGGTGGGGACGAGTGAATAGGCGAACAGACTGAGCAACGAGGAGATGCGACCTGGTAGCAAGATAAGAGGAAGTCGAACCAGTAGCCCCAGTAGTCTGGACAAAGAGATCGTGCCAAAGAGAGTTGTGGCTGCGTGAATGATGGCTGCCTGAACAATTTGCCTCGAGGTGGGTGCGGGTGTGGCCAAACGGTGGAAGTACCACTGACTCACGGTTGCAGCCGTGACAGCACGCTGGATGCCTGCAATGACGCCAATCGACCACAGATAAACAACAACGAAATATATGCCGAGCCACCAGCTACCCACATCAATAAGAAACGATTCCGAGCTAACAAGATGACCGCCCAAGAAGACGCGAGTGAACATCAACATCCAGATCCACGTCCAGGAAACAACGCAGACTAAGGCACCCAGACCAAGAGCAAGCAGCTCGGGATTGGCTGCCAAGATTCGACAGGCAAATTCAAGAATTCCTATAGCCTTCCCTATAGACTGGCGGCCGCGCACAACATTGTAGATCCACATGGTAGCTATAAGAAACGGGACAGCAGAACCCCATCTCATCGCCTTGTCTTGGATACTCGTTCCATGCCATGGTCCCTTGAAACTTGAGATGAAAGGATATATGGAGAAAGAGTATAAGATAATGGGAACGGCGACTAGGATCACATGGACCAGAAGTCGCACATAGGACCGTAGCAAGGCCAACCAGAGAAGGGACACAAAAACCGATACAATGGTATATATCCCGAGAAGGAAGAAGGACCCATGGACAGTCATGTATATTGTATCGCCCCATCTTGATTTGTCTCCAGATGGGGTAGATGTGTGAAGATAAACGAGAAATGCAGAAGCAAACAACCCCGCGACAGATATCAAAAATAACTGGCCCCAGAAGGCATCGTGTACTGTGTTTTCTGAGGCTAGCGGTGATACCGATGTTCGGAATGAACTTGCCGAGCTAGGCGGCTGTGGAGCATCTTGGGATAAAGGTTCAGCCTGTTCTACAGTAGGTCCATGCTGGTTGGGACCAGCGGGCTCCTTCAGTAGTTCTCGTTCTCGGAATCGCTGAACAGGTGGATCGTGGACACTGGGACTGGATAACGCCTGGCTATCGTCAACATCGGCCTGCAAAGAATCTTCCAGGCCGACATCAACTAGATGACCTCGAAGTTTGCTACCGGTTGGGCTGGATCGAAATGTCGGTTCATGTTCTGGGGCTTCTGCCACAGACTCGATAGGAAAAGGACGAGCACCAAAAGCACCCTCTTCTCCCCGCCATGAGCTCTTGATGCCTTTCCTATTGCCAAAACGATCGTCGTATGGTGAGCTTTCCTCAAAACCTGTAGGTTCAGAATCCTCAAGCTCTGAAGATTCCTTCAAGTTGCTGTCGCCAAAATGCCGCCTTGATCGTTGGAGTGCATAAAAATCAGCTATTTCTCGCTCACGTTCTGTTTCGTCATCTTCCTCTCGGAATTCATCAGTGGCACTGAAGAAAAGCGGAGCTTGTTGAACCGAGCTGCGGGAGGCAAAGGGAAATTGAGATGCTTGGGATGCACCCGGCCGATAAGGATCGCTAGGTCGTAAGAAGGAACGCGATGAGGGCTGTCGAGGGTTGCCTTGCTGTTGACTAGGGCGGCTACGACCCGTTCTTTGAACCTCATCTGGTCGAGAGGTTACTCGTGACTGTGACTGAGCAAGGAATCGTGAGGCATCTAAGGGGAGAATATTAGCCATATAGTCTTCTAATTTTCAATAATTTCCAGCTCCTACATTCAGAGAACATGGCCTGTTATCACAACAAAGGAAGTACGGTGAAGAAACAGGGCCAGTGATAAATCACTAAAGAAATCAAGTACGGTCGGATATTAAAGAGTATAGGGAGGGGAGTGAGAGAGGGAAGACTGTGAATTTGTTTTGAGATATGTCAAATCTAGGGGACAGAGAAAGAGAGAGAGTTGTCTGGGAATAAAGTGAAGGGCTATAGGGTCACGCAGGTGATGAAAGCGTCATACGGGCGCATCAGGCTTGATAGATGACTCAGCTGATAACAGGTGAGGTCTCCAAACATACCATCGTAGGTAAACTAACCTATTTCTTTCTCATCTCTAATTCTAGATTTTTCTACTACTCTCCATGTCACAGCCATGGGATTACATTGCTAAGCTTGTCTGCATTGGTGACTCTGGCACTGGCAAGTCCAGCGTAAGTGATATCGGCCTTTTGACTTTGGGCCTCCGCTAACCAAACAATAGCTCACCGTCCGACTTTGTGAAGGCCGGTTTTCCCCATCTCATGATGTGACCATCGGAGTCGAGTTCGGGTCGCGAATTGTGCCAGTTGGTCCTCCAGCTTCACTAGAGCTAGAACTTGATGAGCCTTCTCCCGGATCATCGGGTGATACATTTCCAGAAGCATCTACTACCTCCGGCCTTCCTACTCCTCCACGAAAGCCACAAGGCTCTCCCAATCAGAAACGCATGAAACTCTCACTGTGGGATACCGCTGGACAAGAGACATACAAGTCTATCACCCGCTCTTATTTCCGGGGCGCCTCTGGCGCTCTCTTAGTCTTTGATATATCCAGGCACTCGACCTTTGTATCTTGCACACAGTGGCTGCAGGATCTACGGCATATCGCAGAGGATGGCATTGTTGTCATCTTGGTCGGTAACAAGACTGATCTGATGGGGGCCAGTTCTGGATCAAATCAAAGGCAGGTCACCCAGGAGGAGGCCGAAGAGTGGTGTCGCATGAACAACGTGGTTCGCTATGTTGAAACTAGCGCCAAATCTGGAGATGGTGTCGAGCGAGCATTCCTGGAAGTTGCCGAGAGAATATATCGTAACATTGAAACGGGCAAATACGATCTCAATGATCGGCGGAGCGGCGTGAAAGGGTTCGGGGCCTCAGGAGGAGCAAACACGGGAGTGCCCAGAACTGTCACATTGGGAATGGATGATGCTATGCGCAAAGGTGGCAACGGTTGGACTGGGGGGTGTTGCTAAACCCACAGTCCGTAATAATATATAGCCAGCAACACATAGCCCCGACATATCTTCATATTCAACTAAATTCTTACCAGATACCAAGTGTGAAACCGCCGGAATGAGAAGTTTACTAGCTCTAGTAACATTGCAACAAATACAGAAAGCAAAGTGAAATTATCCGTGTTAATACAAGTACCCATGTAGGCATATAAGGTCCCAGTTTTGAGGTGGTCAACACGAGCTAACAAGCAGAGAGGACGGGAACATGTCATCAAGCGATCCATGATTAGTTCAAATTCGCCATTTTCCATCCGGGTAGCCAGCGTAGGTGAGTCCATTGCTGGTTAGAACCCTCCATACCAAACACGATAGCTCGGAAATGAATGAACAATCCGATAATAATCACGTAGAGGAAGGCATACACCGCCGCAGACAATCTGGGATTCATCTTCCGCGTCACCCAATCAACGCAGAAGCCGAAGTTCAGGATGGCATAGTAGAGAGCCGGATAGTAATGGTGGACATAAGTCACGCGGGCCATGATGATAAAGGGAAGGTAATGCAAGACCCATCCGATAACCGGGTACAAGCCAGAGTAGTGGATGTGACCAATTTCCTCGTTGCTGAGATCATTATACCCCCTCTGCCAGCGCAGAAGGTACCAAAGGAACAGAAGACCAAATCCACCGAGAGCGGCAGTGCTTCCCCAATAGACCAGAGGATTTCCTAGGAGATAGTATTTGACAACGTTGTCATCCCAAGAACACATACGCAGGCCGACATTGAGAATCGGCCATTGCCAAAACTTGGAAGCCAAGTCGTCTTGCTTGTCAGGATCAGGAACCAGAGCATTGTTGGAGGTCATCATAGCCACATTCAGGTGGATGAAGTCCTTCAAGAAGGGCGATTTATAGGAGCCAGGGTCACCAGGGGGCACTGTGCATAAGTCAATAAATCTGATCGGGCTCATCAATGGCAAGTTCTTGAGAAAAATGGTCAACTTACAACGGTCATTGGTGTGAGACTCAACATTCCAGTGGGTGTACACATCGCCGGGTTTGTTTTCTTTGGTACACGTGGTTTCAATCTGCTTGAAGCCCCATTGAGGTAGATTTACATTTCCTGCCCGGAGATAGCAGCCTAGGACCGGATGGCGGAGGCGGAATGCCGTTGTGAGTGTCCGGATCCTAGATCGGTCCCGGGATGCAACATCATCGACTACCTCCACTTTCCAGTGGTCCTTTTCGTCCCCAATGGTAATATTTCCGTAGGCCGACACCTCGTGATGTGATTTAGTAATTGGTGCTGGAATAGCGTGGGAGTGCAGATTGCGACCCGTCTGTCCGTGAATCAGCCGAATGACATCGCCATCACCGACGAACCGCAGATCAGCAGTAGCATCGTAGTCTGGCTCCTGTCGGTTGGGGTAAATAAACCAGTCGTTGTTGGCATCTTTATGGTGGTAGCAAGTGACCTGCTGCTGCATAGATCCCTCCGGGAAGGTTTGAACGTGGGAGTGAAGAAGCCCTCCTCCATAGCCCATATTTTTGAGTGTGATACGTGACCCAATTGCAAGCTCAAGAGGGCTGTCTCTGCCAACTTCGGTACCGTGTAGGTTGGCCTGGAAAAGTGAGCTCATCTGGGCATCGCCTGGACCACTGTTCGCCAGCACCAAGAAGTGCAGATAGAAAGAAAACATGTAGACCAAGATTGGGATAAAGATCAATCCCACAACACGAGCAATCAAATGTTTTGCGAGCACGGCCTGTTCGAACACATCCGTATTAGCCAGCTAATCGGTGATCGACTTCGGGGGACAGAGACTGGAAGCAAATACTTACCCGTGGCATCTTCAGGTCGCCAAATTTATTCCACAGATCATCAATAGTATAAAGACCGACAAGAGCAGTGCAGAAGAAACCGACCCATTTGACACTGCAGACACATCCAATGCTCAAGCCAGTCAAACACAGCCAGGCATACCATTCCAGCGAAAAGCTAGCATGCTGCAAACGGTGAAATCTTGCCCAGCACATTGTAGTAGTAAATGTAAAGCAGAGCAGCATCGAGTCAAGAAGTATAAACCGAGAAATTGTCGCATAAGAGTTTTCACACAGTACCATCAGACTGATCAACCATACAGTGGGCCGACGGAAGTTCAACTCTCGCGCAGTGTAGTAGGCAAGGGGAATGCAAACTATACCAAAGGCAGCATTGAAGGCTCGCATAAAGGTATAGTTCACATCTTCTGGATACTTCTCGCCAGACTTGAATTCAAAGGACCCATTATAGCCAGCAAGATAGCCGGACAGGCCAACTAGCATCTTCCCCAAAGGCGGGTGGACATCGAAGTAGAACTCGCGTTTGAGATAGTGAGAACCAAATTTACCGAAGTGGGCCTCGTCCCAGGTCACGATGTTGGAACGGCCGATCTGGTACAGGCGAGTGAAAAGGGCGAGGGCAGTCAAGATGATGGGAGCAATGATCGGCTCCCAGCTAGCTAGCACATTGAGGAACGAGGGTGACTGATAATGGGAGGTTAGAAGAGTGTATATGATGTCGAAGAAGGCTATCTCACCTGTGGTCTAGCTTTCTTCACATCTTCGTCATTCATCCGGTTTGAGTCCAGATGAACTTGGCTAGTATCAGGGACATTTCTTCGACGGAGGTCGGACTCGTGTTTGGCGCCCGTGCTCACGGCAGTGTCTAGGCCCGCCATAGTGCGCCTTGTGGTATTCCGATAGAAATCAACAGAAATTGGAGAAGTAGGGATTTAAACTGAGGAATACCGAGGTAGACCGATAATAGAAGAACGGATAGCTTAAGAGAACATAGCCATTCCACTGGGCAAATGAGTGGTAGAAGCAAATTTAACGGACAGACCGGAAATAAACTCGGTAGATCAAAGAAGAGGAAAAAGAAAAAGAAAAAGAAATGAAGTGAAGCAAGAGAGTGGGCTGAGAGAGTAAAGGAGAAAGTGAGATCCGTGGCCTCAAGGAGGATAAACAAGTCCACTTTTAGCGGGCCGTTTTCAGAACGTGGCCCTTGTAATTCCGTCAAAG
Organism: Penicillium robsamsonii; assembly: GCF_028829455.1. Taxonomy (NCBI): domain Eukaryota; kingdom Fungi; phylum Ascomycota; class Eurotiomycetes; order Eurotiales; family Aspergillaceae; genus Penicillium; species Penicillium robsamsonii. The sequence goes on along the minus strand of NW_026643219.1, from coordinate 5,612,625 downwards.
TAGTACCTTTGACCTACATACCTATAAATATACTCCGTTCATGGGTGGTTTCAAAATCTATTAGTAGGTATTTATATAACTACTAGTTATTACTTCTAGATATTTATACATATCCAAGAATCACCTAGGAATAAACAGACATATGTAATATGTACTAAGGAATCCTCAGTGATACATCTATACCATCAAAGCGAAGCCATCCACCCCCCCATACAATAGAAAACCCGGGATTTGAATATGTAGGGTAAATGTAAGTACGAGCAGAGGACAGTAAATGGGGAAAGTAGATATATGCTAACGAATTCTTTGGTCTTTCTTCCTTTATTCAGTCCGAGGCCACAATTATCCGTAATCCTGTCATTGCTCGTCTCCTCCTTGCTCCAAACGTCTATATTGACTGCTGGTAGCGTCGGGACCCGCTCCTCGGTTTCGACTAACCATGCTTGAGATCCAGCCACCAATTCCTTCACCGCGAACACTGCCCTGGTGAGAATCTGAGCGCCCGCGTTTGCTAGTTCCTTCGTGGCTTGATGTTGGCGGGTCAATATCTAGGCCAGGGATGGAACTCTCTGCCCCAAATTGACCATACTGTCGACGCAGATCAAGCGATGGGACGGGTGAACCAGCACCCATTAGCGACCCGCGTTCGCCTTGGGTGGCGGGTGTTGGCATGGCGGTGGAAGCATCGCCAAAAAGAATGTTCATATCCTCGAGGCGAACCCCACTGGTTTCGGGGTACAAAAAATAAACTGTGGTGGTATAGTCAGTATGATGGTCCCTAGCGGAGGACCATGGATGAGGGGTCCTACCAAGCACAAAACTGCATGCACAAAAGAATGCATGAACCAGATATAACCGCCACTTGATAACTTGCTGAAGAACAGGGGTCACTTCACCCACGAGCCAATTGAATGCCCAATTTGAAGCGGTGCTCAAGCTTGCACCTTTGGCGCGAATGCTCAGAGGCAAGATCTCCGGGGGGTATAACCATGGAATGGGGCCCCAAGATGCCCCGAAAGCTGCATTATAGAGCATAACGAAGATGACTGTCAGGGTTGGGGTGGCGGGAATCTCAATGTAAATAAAGTAGGAGATAAGGGAAAGCGAAATGAGCATGGCAATAGCACCCGAAAGTAAGATCGGTCGCCGACCCCAGCGATCCACGAGATACCACGGTGGTATAGTAGATAGCAAATATGAAATGCCATTGATTCCGGTCATAAGGATGGCATCCCGTCCAGCCCAGCCGGCCTACAATGAAGATTGGTCAGCATAATCCCGAGTCGTTTTGGATCTGTTTGCATACGGCATGGCGCCACGGGAGGAAAACTCTGGATTCATAGCAGCGTGTGATATTCATACCTGTTCAAACACGAGAGGTGCATAGTATGAGATTACGTTAATCCCGTTGAGTTGCGCTAGGGCCTGGGCCGACATGGCAATCAAAACACGTTTGCGATACCGGCGGAACATGTCGGAGTAGGATCGCTCGCCCTCCTGTCGCTGGACGAGGACGTTCATCTTGATCTCACGATATTCTTGGCGGGCCTTGTCATTGAGAAGATCGCCCTCACCATAAAGATTTGCGATAACCACCATGCCCTCTTCGTCGTGGTCATTGTCAAGAAGCCACCTAAGTAGAACCATGGGAGTTAGCCTGGTAGACGGTGGGGGGAGATTTCGACTCACCTAGGTGATTCGCAGATCATCAGACTGCCAGCCCCCAGCAAGGCACCCATGATACACTGGAAAAGGAGAGGGAGGCGCCAGGAGTAGTCGCTATCGATAAAGCTACAGAAATAGTCTACCCACACACTAGTCGCATATCCAGCAATATTGCCGGTGAATTCGATGCATGCGAGCTTCCCACGGTTGTGGGGAGGCTGAAAATTCGTCAGCATACCTAGTCAGCAAGGGAAAGGGGATGGAGGCAAACAAAAATCCCCGAAGGCTGATGAAGAAAGGGGATTACAAACCGAGATTTCAGACTGGTAGACTGGCACAATGGTAGAGAGGGCACCAACTCCTAGTCCAGCAATGACACGACCGACCATCATCATGGGAATACCTGTGGCAAATGCTTGAAAAGCACCGCCAATGAAAAACACAATAGAACCATAGAGTATAGTTCTTCGACGACCGATCACATCACCGACACGTCCCACAAGGAGAGAGGATATGAATGCACCGATTTCGAGAACTGCAACCACAGTACCAATTGTAGCCGGAGAAGGCTGGTTGAAGTAATCCTTGAAGTACCAGCCACTGCACCTGTTAGCCACATTCTGCTCCTAGTCTCTATGGCGGGTCTATGAGGGATTAGACACGAACGTTATGATGCCAGACATTACACCCTGGTCATAGCCAAAAAGAAAGACACCCAGTGATACAAACACACTTGTGAAATAACTACATGAAACCCCGAGTCAGTAGTAATACTACGGTATTGGGCTTTGAGACACTCACAGTAATGGCTTTCCGACTAAGCCGTGCATCTGGGCGTGTGCATCATTTCTGGGTGTCATTATGGCGGCCAGAACACGTTCAACTCTCGAAATATGCCGCGGGGGAGGGTTTGGTATTCTGATCTTTTCAATATCGACCTCAGAACGCTCGTTGCTCAAGTTTGAAAAATAGTGTACGTGTTTGGGTTGCTTCCTTCGGTCTTTTCGACGCAAGAGCCGTCGATCTGAGGAATCGCGAAGGTGAATTTGCAGAGGATCTTCAGCCTCAGCGAACTGCTCGGCGAGGTCACCCGTGTCTGACCAGGTTGAGAAGTCAGACCCGACCGAGCGAGCAGACGAGTGGGAAGACCGTCGACTATCCTTCTCGTTGGACTCCAATAACCCCGAATGTGTAGTGTGGGAACCAGAGAGTATAGACCGGAGAGGTATGTTAGAGGCGCGTGTGGAAGAAGTCGGAGAAATGATGGCGGTATTGGGCTGAACCTCGCAGCCCCGGAAAGAATGCGGAGATGGGGAATTAATGATATCGATAAGAGAGGTTCTTCTCCACAAAGGAGTCAGCGGTGGGCATAACCTTGAAAGTGGATTAATCTGCACTAGCGCCACTCAGGCGATGTGGTCGCAGGCGACTAGCTACGGTAAAAGTCACACGCGCAGAATGTCAAGATGGGGGTGTCAGGCGGAATATTTGGGGGGGATGCGTTTGGGCAAAAATGGTCCTGAGCCAAGTATTACACAGTCAAAAGAAAGTCAAATATAGGAATTCAGATTTTGATCTGTTTTCCAAGAAACTAGGTAAAGTAGTAAATTGAGTCGAATAGAAGAAAGAGAAAGGACGTTCAAATGATAATAGGAGAGATATGTAATGCCAAGTATTTGTACGCATACGGTATACTAATACGTCTTAAGGATCGACAAATAAGTTACTACATATGTATGCCGGGAGTACTATATATACTATTATATATGAATATATCTCATAAAATTTCCAAAATGTAAAGCTATCACCTCTAGCCTAAAATAACCATTTATATCTGACTCCCTCTATATTTTATACTTATTTCAAATTTCTCTTGCCAGGTATCTAGGTGCTGAAGTACTTGATTGAAAGTCGGGTATCGCTTGTGTATGTACTCTATATGAAACAATATTCTATGCCCTAACGCCATCCCCAGAAGGAACAAAGAGAAAACAAAAAAAGATTGGACCAGAGAGGGGATATGAAACTCTGTGTAAACTCTTAAGTGAGAAGGATATCATATCCATCACTCTGGATATGGACAGCGTCTGCGGGATTTGCGTACCGTCGGCGCACCAATTCAAAAATGATCAGGCCGGCACTAGTACTAGGTACTTGGCGAAGAGAGCTCCCAATAAACCCACGGAACAACCAGGAGCGCCAACCCCCAGCTCGCACAGCCTTCCGCTTGCACCTCTTAAAGGTCTCTTGATAGGCGTGGTAGTATAATTGGATCATCTTCTGTCGCGAGGGTATCAAACTGGCCTGGTGATCCAGATATTCCAATCGACCCAAATGGAGGTCTTGAATCCTACTCAGAGGATGCTGAATAGTTTGCTGGGCGATCGATGCCATAACACCAGCCATCATCAGGAAACATGGCTCCAAAGCGTAGTGGGGCTTGATGAGTGGTACCCCGCGATCGCTAGACTCGGACGATGAAAGCTTGTCCACATGATCAACTTGCAGGGAGCCATAGTACCAAGTGACGAAGGAATAGTAGGACTGTGACTTGATGTATTCGAACGAGGAGAAGAACACAGCATAGCCGAGTGAATCACGCATAAAAGACAGGCTCCAGCCTGCAAAGACCCCTCGAAGACCAATCTGTTTGAGCTTATGGTGACCATAATGCCACATACTCCGGTACTGACCCTCCAGCATGTCACTGGTTTGGAAGCGAACCTGTAACGCGTCCAGAGGTGCGGCTACAATCGACTGGATTGTGCCGGCAGTGAATCCAGCTGCGAATGTTGCAGAAGGAGGAGCCGGAGGCCAGACTCGCTTGACCCCTTGGGACACAGGTTCATGTAGGGCCCCTAAAACCTGGAGATAGGACGTGTAGAGAACAGCACCAACTCTGGTATATATTATTAGCATTTTCAAATCATCTGGAGCTATATCCTTGGGAAGATCTCACCCTGCATTTGCCATCAAGGGTGGGAGCACTTGATTCGGGATGAACCGCCAGCCATATGTCTGAACGGCGTGGAGCAATAATCCCGGGGTTGTTGTATGCAGAGACCATTTGCCTTCAGCGACACGGGGGTTCACAGCTCTTGCAAATGCCTGTTTCAAATTATCAGTAACTGAGTCTGGTGATGGGTTGATTGTATTTCTCATCTATTGTAGATGATGGGGAGGATGTACCATGTAACTAGGTAAAATATTGTCAATACAAAGATCATTAGGTCCACAGATACTACATACTCGACACGCATACGAAAGAAAGCTTTGATCGGGGCCCTAAAATAGAAGGCCACCATCTGTGCACTGAGAGCACGAACGCCTGCGGCAGATGCTCCGGTAGCCGCATCGTTGCGAGAAACCCTTCGTGAACTTCCTGGAAGTTCGCCGAGATGGGGCTCGAGAAGAATGGGAGCTATCGGAGACTTCATTGTTTACAGACAACTAAAAAGCCCCAGTGTACATCGTAGGGAAAGGGTGCTTGTGGGGTCTCAAAGAGAGACTTGTTCAATGTCGAGAGTGAATTTTAAAGGGCAGGCGATATAGGTGGAAAAAAGAGGGCAGCATCATAGGGTGTGATTGTTATCCAATCAAACGACCAAGTGATGGATCACATATGCCATGTTGACCTGAAATTTGAAAATAGAAAGGAAGTGAATAAGAAGAGATACTAACCAGACACGTTCGGATTCAATAAGAAGAGAGAGAGATGAAGAATAGCGCGCTAATACGAAAGTGGTAATACTTTGATACGGTAATCCATAGTGACCTAAAGTGTAAGAACGCGCTTTTCGCGTTCGCTTTCCCCTAAGCCGTCCCTTTCTATCTTTGTCTTTTTTGCCACGACCTCAGCTCTATCGGTGCCTTGTCTCTCATCATTGCAGCTGTCGCGTTGATGCTACCTTCATTTCCCATCTACTTTCTTCTTCATCCTCAACAAATTTAACACCGGATAGACCTGCAATAGCTCCTGTGCTCCTGCACCGAGCTCTCTTGCCATCAACCTAGTCTCTGACTGCGGCATACCTTGCTCGCATCAGGCCACCACTATGGCTGAAGAGATTTCAATTGACAAGAGCAACTTTTTCAATCGCCTGTCTGGTTTCTATGCGTCATGGAAGGCGGACAAGCGGTCGGGCAATGCCCTCTTTGGCAATGTCGGCTCCATGGTCATTCTGATGGGCAAGACCGACGAGGAGAACTCATTCCAGAAGAACAACGCGATGCATGTATGTGGATCATCTTTCAACGTCCTATCCTTCTCCCATAGAGGCCGATGAGCTTCATGACGTCGTTACTAATTGAACCTGTTCTTAGTTCTGGCTTCTCGGCTATGAATTCCCAGCGACACTGTTTGTTCTCACAACTGAAGCGATTTACGTGGTCACTACGGCCAAGAAAGGTGAGTGTCAACGAACGGAATTTTGCGCTCTGCATAGCTGATTAAATCAAATCAAAGCGAAACACCTCGAGCCACTGAAAGAAGGAAAGATTCCCGTCGAGATTCTGGTCACTAGCAAAGATCCAGAATCAAAGACCAAAGCGTTTGAGAAATGCTTGGACGTTATCAAGGGCGCAGGGGTAAGCTAAAATGCCATTTGAATCACCGGTTTGATTTACCTTCCACTAACTACCGTAACCGCAGAACAAAGTTGGCACCTTGCCCAAGAACACAGCTTCGGGGCCCTTCGCAGATGAATGGAAACGCGCATTTGCGGAAATATCGAAAGAAGTGGAGGAAGTCGATATAGCACCTGCACTCTCGGCGGCTTTTGCAATCAAGGATTCCGATGAATTGGTTGGTTTATCTATGACAGCGTATTTAACAAGTGGTGTTTGCTGATATTGCCTCGTAGGTCTCAATCCGCAATGCTTCCAGAGCTTGCAGTGGCCTTATGTCAGAATACTTCGTCGATGAGATGTCACGTTTGCTCGATGAAGAAAAAAAGATGACGCACAAGGCCCTCGCTGCAAAAGTTGATGCAAAGATTGACGATGGGAAGTTTTTCAATAAGCTGGCGCGGTTACCCTCGGAATTCGATTCTCAGCAAATCGACTGGGCCTACGGGCCTGTAATTCAAAGTGGAGGCGCCTACGATCTCAAACTCACAGCGACTCCCGACAGTAAAAACCTTGAACCCGGCATCATTCTGTCCAGCTTTGGAATCAGATACAAGACTTACAGCTCTCTCATTGGCCGTACTTATTTGGTTGACCCAACCAAATCACAAGAAGCAAACTATGCCCTATTGCTGAGCCTCCATGAAGCAACCATGAAAGAGGTTCGCGATGGTGTGGTCGCCAAGGACGTTTACAACAAGGCACTAAGCCTCGTTCGGTCCAAGAAGCCTGAGCTGGAGGGACACTTTGTCAAGAACGTTGGCGCAGGGATTGGAATCGAGCTCCGAGATGCCAATATGGTCCTCAATGCCAAGAACAACCGCGTCTTGAAAAATGGCATGACACTGTCTATCACGATCGGGTTGACCGATGTGAAAGATCCAGACTCGAAGAATGCCAAGAATGGTGGCTATTCTATGGTCATCACCGATACAGTTCGTGTCGGGGAAAATGGACCTCACATTTTTACCAAAGACGCTGGTATTGACATGGATTCGATCTCATTCTATTTCGGAGATGAGGAAGAGCCCGAGAAGCCTGTGAAGCAGAAAAAGGAGGCAAAGTCTAGCGCGGCTGCTGGCAGAAACGTCACAAGAACCAAACTTCGTGCTGAAAGACCAACTCAGGTCAATGAGGGAGCTGAAGCCCGTCGCCGAGAGCATCAGAAAGAACTGGCTGCGAAGAAGACAAAGGAAGGCTTGGAGCGGTTCACCGGTACTACTGGAGACGACAATGGGGTGGCACAGAAGAAATTCAAGCGCTTTGAGTCTTACAAGCGAGATAACCAACTCCCCGCTAAGGTCAAAGACCTTACAGTTTACGTTGACCTCAAGACTTCCACCGTGATTGTGCCTATCATGGGTCGACCGGTTCCCTTCCATATCAACACCATAAAGAACGCCAGCAAAAGCGACGAAGGAGAATACGCCTACCTACGAATCAACTTCCTGTCTCCAGGTCAAGGTGTGGGCCGAAAGGATGACCAGCCCTTTGAGGATTTGTCAGCTCATTTCGTTCGCAACCTCACCCTCCGGTCCAAGGATAACGACCGACTTGCACGAGTTGCCCAAGATATCACTGAACTTCGTAAGACAGCCTTGAGACGAGAGCAAGAGAAAAAGGAATTGGAAGATGTTGTTGAGCAAGATAAACTGGTTGAAATTAGAAACCGACGTCCAGTGAAACTCCCTGACGTCTACCTCCGACCTCCTTTGGATGGAAAGCGTGTTCCGGGAGAAGTCGAGATTCATCAGAATGGTCTTCGGTACCTCTCGCCCTTCCGCAATGAGCATGTTGATGTGCTCTTCAGCAACGTGAAGCATCTGTTCTTCCAACCGTGTGCCCACGAATTGATCGTTCTGATCCATGTGCATCTCAAGACGCCCATCATGATTGGAAAACGAAAGACAAAGGATATCCAATTCTATCGTGAGGCTACCGAAATGCAATTTGATGAAACTGGAAACCGTCGACGCAAACACCGCTACGGAGACGAGGAAGAATTTGAGGCTGAACAAGAGGAAAGGCGGCGAAGGGCTGCATTGGACCGTGAGTTCAAGGCCTTTGCCGAGAAGATTGCGGACGCTGGCAAGGACGAGGGTGTCGATGTCGATATCCCATTCAGAGAAATTGGGTTTACCGGTGTTCCAAACCGGTCCAATGTCTTGATTCAACCGACCACAGATGCCCTAGTTCAGCTCACTGAACCTCCTTTCACGACCGTCACGTTGAACGAAATTGAGATTGCCCATTTGGAGAGAGTTCAGGTAATGTTTTCACTTGCTACTATTTTGTGAGTCTAGTTTACTAATTCGTGCGCAGTTTGGACTCAAAAACTTCGACATGGTCTTCGTTTTCAAGGATTTCCGCCGGACTCCTGTTCATATCAACACGATTCCTGTTGAAGCACTTGAGGGCGTTAAGGACTGGCTTGATTCTGTTGATATTGCGTTCACCGAAGGTCCGCTCAACCTAAATTGGACCACTATCATGAAAACAGTTGTCAGCGATCCATACGGCTTCTTTGCCGATGGCGGGTGGTCTTTCCTATCCGCCGAGTCAGATTCCGAAAATGGTTCAGATGAGGAAGAGGAGTCGGCTTTCGAGTTGTCCGATTCGGAGCTTGCAGCTGGAGATGAGAGTTCCGAGGAAGATAGTGAATTCGATGATGACGCGAGTGCCGATGCCAGCGAGGAAGACTTCAGCGGCGACGAGGAGAGTGGTGAGGACTGGGACGAACTGGAGGAAAAGGCGAAACGTAAAGACAAGGAGACTGGTCATGAAGACAACGATCGCGGGATCAAACGCAAGCGCTAATCAACATTCTGTTCCCGCTTGGACATCGAACGACCTTTTTTTTCTTGCCTCGTTGCAATTTGTGTTCCAATCTATGGACAAGTTGGGCTAGGCCTTGCATCTCTTGATTGGCCTTTCAAATGCTTGTACAATTTGACTCGGAGCCACGGTGAGTTGGGAATCAGCACAAGACACATTTTAATCCGGGGTGGGGGGGGAATAGTCTCTTTAACGTCTCTTAAATGTACTCTATCCAAATATTCACACATGATATTCGTTCAAAGGGTCTTTAGATGGTAGCATCACTCTACATCGTAGTAATCAACTAGGTTAACATGGCTGATTTACTTCTGACCCTCTCCTGTATGTACATGTGGCTCCGAATGGACTTCATACAGAGCTCGCATTGAACTTGTTGTCAATCTCTTTCCGCGCTATTTCCCTTCGCGCATGGATATCCACATGCTCCGCATGCGCTCCCCTTGTCCGGGCGTGAAGCGCTCATAACATACATCAGATGAATAATCCATGAAGTCATGGACTGCGTCCAGTCCAGGGGACTCCGGACACGAATCTTTCTGTGCTGGACATCCATCTGTCGGGGTGGACTGCTGTGGCGTGTCACTTATGTAGTCCCCAGGGTTATCTGTTGAGCAAGATCCCCCTTGGAATGTGTGCAAAAGGCCATTCCAGTGTCCAATCTCGTGAATGGCAGTTCCACCTCGATTGTAGAGATCCAAGGAGCCACCGGGCATTGTTTTGGCCAAAATATTGCAGCCATCCTTGACATAGTGAGAAGATGGGCTACTGGCATTGACACTAGGATCAGGCAAGGTGCAGAACCCAAGAACGCTTGATGCCAGGTCAGTGTTGGTGACTGCACCCCTGTGCCCGAAAGCGCGTCCTGCTTGTCCAGGAGAGGCCTGGAGATTGGTTTGGAAGTAAACGTTCAATGTTCGGTAGCTCCCTTTGCGAAGGGTCCTTTTCATTGCCATATCATCCGAATTACTCGCCCACGTATCATTGGTATGACGAGTCACACCTTGTAATCGATAGGAGATGCCAGAGTCAGCATAGGATCGTTGTAGAATGGAGAACTGTAGGTAAAATGAATTAGCACTAAGATGCGCGTCGAAAAAGAAGCAACTGACTTGAGAATTAATCATGTCTTCGGTGACTTCAGTGGACTCTGACTTGCTGCTGATGATATGGAACCAGGTCTCGATCTCGATCGGAGCCTGCCGGGCCTGTGAACCAGCAGGGTTGGCTTCATCCGACTTGAGACGGCCTACTTCATGCAAGAAACCTGCACTGGGGTCTTCAGTAGCACAGGCGCCTCTTTTCTGAAGGGCAAAGGGGCTGCACCGACCCTGCAGAAAAAGGGTGACAAGAACCACGAGTTGGAAAAATGAGTGGCGGACCATGGTGTTAAGAAGCCCTGGTTTCGGTTCCCCTTCACACCTGTTTCAAAAGAGAGAAAAACAAAACAAAAGGAGTGGACTTAGAGTCAAGAAAAGAACCATCGGTCTCGAGATTGACCAGTATGGGGTATCATATAACCTGTCAAATTCCATAAAGAATGTTGCGTCATGCGGGAATGTCTTGAGCAAGGGGTAGCATGTTAAAAAGGATCGGAGAAGATAAAACGATTGGTATGTCAAAGATTCGAGGATGAGGTCATTGAACACAATTATTTACAGGGCATATTGAAACAGAAAACGCCAAAAAAAAGGTATCTTAGGGGGCATTATCCCGTCCCGTAGCGATAGCAGTGGTCGGTTGATTTGAATCCCAAGTAAGATAGGTGTGGTCACCAAGTTTTCTGGTAAAGAGGTTAGCCATGTTTAGAGCTATATTCAAAGGATATCATAGATCATACCTCGGACGCACCAAGTGTGCGACAGTAAACAGAGCCCCGAGAACGACGCAGATTCCACCAACAACTACATAGGCGATTCCCATGAAGGGATTCTTGCCTCCAAGCACTGTTCGAGTAGAGATCAAGATCGACTTGGTTCCATCATATTCAGTGACATTGAAGCCTAAAAGATTAGTAAGTGCAGACAAGAGGTGGTAGTAAACACATACGATCAACAATATCAATGGTATATGTTGCAGCAGGCATGCCATGGGTATCGTTACGGCGGGAAAGCTTGCTGAACGATGGCAAACCAGCCGTTCTCATCCAAACCATGAAAGCTTCATTTTCATGTAAATTGGGAAACTCTTTATAGGCGCCGTTCTCGGTCGCCCAGACCCAATTTGGGGGTGGCTGCATTTCCTCCAACTTATACTTTGTCTTCTTGATGAGTTCCTTGTCACTGTCCCACGCAATGCCTTTATCGGTCATCTCGTAGAATTGCTTTCCACCTTTTTCGTTCCCGGATGCAATCGGATCTCGGAATTGGGGCATCCCAATGGTGTCGTTGAAGAATGAGTTGGCAATCAGTCCACATGGATAGTATACCTTCTCAGCCGTGGTATTGACCGCTAATGGGTCACACGTGCCACCCTTGATCGTATGGTAGGAGACAGCGTCTCCTTTCAGCTGATTCAAATCGAGCGACTGAACATATCGGCGGTGGTTTTGATAAAAGTTGGTGAGGCGATAGTACATGAAAACCGGTGCTGGAAGCTCGTTCGGAACCTCGAAAACAAGAGTACAAATAGTGGGTCCAGACTCATTGACGGACTTGCGCCAGAGGGGTGTCGATATGGACTCGGAAGATTTGAAAGTCGCCGAATAATGAGGAACGGAACCATAGTGCTCGGTCGGTGCCTGTTCGGCGCAGTCGGAGTAATCGATGGAAATTTCTTGGACCTAGATCACACAGCTCGTCAGAGATGTTCTGTCAGGATAAAGGTATGAAATTAGGCATACTAGAGAGCTTGCCCAGAGGAGAACACCGCCAATTGGCGCAAAGATAACGCCCACGATGAAAAACAGAGGTAGAACGCTTTTAGGGGTTAAGATTGGTCTGGAAGGTTAGCACGGTCCAGGGGCAGTACAGGAATATCAAGCTCACTGCCACGCTTTCAATCTTTGCTGGCGGAAAGCAGTATCTGGTAACAAGTTAGTTGGTGACAAAGGGTTGATGAGATCGCGAGACCTACTGGCTGGTCGACGAGACTTTGGCTTCTTGTCGCCATCCCTTGCACGCTCCTGTTCCTCGATGGACTCGGCACGAGTCACCTCCTGAGACATGGCTGACCAAGATGATTTCAAATAGGAAATTTGATGGTCAATATTTGGAGTGAAGGGAAAGATGATACAAGAAGGGGGGGATACGTCAAAAAAAGGTGGCGCCGGGCTGCCGGATGATTACGATTGCGCCCCACCGCTTTATCTTTGGTGTTTAAATTAGAAACAATACTTTGAATATATCAATATATCAATTGAATATTTTATTTATTTGGTTTATATTGGTTTATATTGTGATCTTTAATGTATTTTTATCAATTTCATGTTTCATTGTGTAGGGAATCCATATCTGGTCAGGGTATCAAGCCTTATCCTATGTGCTATTCTGAAAAGAACGATCAAGCAATAAAATTCAATCGCAATAGAGAAAACACCAGTGGCTAACCAAGCCTGCCATTCTAGACCAAAGCGAAACTGAAGTGAAGCACCCAAACGCCATAACCAAAGTTGGAAAGAATCAAATGCCCATGGGATCTGTCTGTATGCAAAAAGTATCAAAAAATAAAAAAATAAAAAAATAAAAAAAAATAAAAAAATCAAAAGCCAAGGGGGGAATCTCAAAAAGAAAAGAATGTGTCATAAGGAGTCGTAAAAAGCGAAATAACAACTGGAAAAAAGAAACCGAAAAGCCAAGAAGTAATATGGGTTCGCGGGAACACACCCATACATTTGTCTTGATGCAGAGAGCTGAGAGCACTCAAATGGGAATTAATAATCGAGGGCTGTATTGCACAGTGGTAGACATTGGGGTGCAGGGGGGGGGGGGGGGGGGGGGGTCAGTCATTGGAAACGGTGCCTTTAATGGCTCAGCCTGTAATGGAAGCAACACACAACTGTGAATTGGTGGTATCGTTGTCCACGAGTACCATCAAACACGTAGCCTGCGATATCATGCTAGGTATTGATGGAAATATTCAGCTTTAAACCAACCCACACGTTCGTAAGCGGTCCAAAGTTTGCTGGCTTTATTGACATCAATCTTGCAAGCCTGTTGAGCATCCGTCTTGCGGAACTCTTTGCCAACACCAAGAGCTCGGACCCGAGCTTCAAAAATTCGACGCTTGCTGCATAGATAGGTCGCACATGAAAGTCTCAGAGTGGAGGCAAGATTGAGCTCGGCGGGACTGAGAAGATTTCTGTCCGGGTCATTGCTCAAATCCAACATCTGCCCCTTCCAATCGGCCTTCAATGCTTTAGCATTACTGCCTAGGGTTTCTGCCGGGGGCGAGTAGTCCTTGAGTGCGTGATAATCGGTGTCATCACGATTCGTACCCAAGACACGCGGTTTGGTAAGTGGGGTTTGGGGGGGATCAAAGTTGTCAAACACCTGTTGCTTGGGGGTGGATTTAGGGGTGCGTTTGACCCGGGTTCGCTGCACGCGCGGCTGTGTGCCCAATCTTTTCGCGGGAGCGGGAGCAATCTTCTTCAACTTGGGTTCGTAATCTCCTGGGCGATAGCGGTTCATCATGACCATCTGGCGCTCCAGCGTCTCCCGTTCCTCTCGAGCCCAAGCAGCCGGGTTGCGATTGTACTGGGTCGAAACGATAGGAACACAGGAGAGTGCCAAGAGATATTCATCTCGTGTGGGTTTGTTCAACTTATTGCGAAACATTGCCATATGAGAATTCATGTGCTCTTCCACAAGTGCCTCTGCAGATGGAGGGTGAACGGGGCCGAACAGCGGCTCATCCGTAGCAACGTCAGTAACGGAATCCTGGGGGGGAAAAGGACGGGGTCCCTGGGGGATCCCAAATCCCTTTCAATTTGGTCCGAGGCGTGGGCATTGCTCTTCTTGTTCCCCGTATAGGGAGTCACGGGTGGTGATGGGAGATCCATCTCTGACTGTGTCCGTTTTCGATCAGCTGAGATGGGTGGAAGCTGTATGTCACGAGCTGAGGAATCTCGAGGCTTTGTAAAAGGTGAAAGTGAGACAGAAAAGCTCTCGAGAGGTTTGGTCTCTGGGGGCGACATAAGGCTAGAAACGGATGGGAGACGATGCATAGTGCTCGGCTGTTTGGCTGGCTGCCAACCAGCAGATGAAGTCATTCCAGGTTAAATACCGTTTGAGCCGGTGATTGGCAATAAGAGGTTAAAAGTAGTCAATGGTGTCAATGGTGTCCAGGGCTAAAGTTTCCGAAAAGAGAGGGGGGATGAATACACCAGGCAGAGTGGGAAGATGGATGGCGAAAGCTGAGCGAGTGTTTATGGAACTCAATGGAAGTTGAATCACCTGGGGTGATTTGTCAGGTCCTCTTTGTCTTGAGTGGCGATAAGCCAATACCTAAGTCTCGGCGTTAAGGCTCCAATGGCCGAATGAGTCAATTTGATTAAGAGGATAATGGTCCATGGAAATTGAAAGGGTGAGAGAGAGAGGGGGGGAGAGAAAGAGAAAGAAAAGAACTGTGAGTCAGTATGTGATAAACTGCGGGGTGGCGCTTATGGGAGATTCCGAGTTTCTCCAGGCTCATGAGACCAGACTACCTGACTGTAAAAGGGTTAGTTGGGACATCAGAGCGCAAAAGGGGATCTGAGGGGGAGGGGAAGGGGGGGGGGATATGTTTGGGCGTTGGAAACCAGCTGATCTCATCATTTGGTTCCCAAAGGGTTTCCAAGGTTACTTACTCCGGTATAATTGGAAAAAAAAAAAAGTATCAGTATTTTGGGGAGTATTTTGAAATATTTTTCTAAACATTTAATTTATACATGTACCTACTAATATATGTACTATTTATGTAGACCCGATATCAGGTATAAATTTGTAAATTTCACGTTGTAACCTTTCCTCGTGTGACAGACACCTAATAAGATCAGCCGCAGGAGGGGCGAACCAATCATCTTATGGCACTGACCCCTGTCCCATGTGATCTATTGGTGTAGATCCTTATCTTTGATTTGCTCTCTCTCTCTTTGATTTTGCTTTTCTGTTACAAACTATTTTTGGTATAATCAACTCGCATTGACCAATAATACTTGGGGTGACTTGGGTCTGACTCATCGGAACCTTGAGTCATAGAATGGCTGCCTGCGCTAGGCGCCTAGACTATTTCCATGAAAGTGATGTCATGATACACCTGCAATCCCAAGAGCCGCTCTTGTGATTTGCATTAGCAGCCAGACATTCCTTCTATGGAGCCAGGGACAAGGCATTCATTCCCTCTTGGAGCCATTTGAATACAGTCAACTTTGTGGGAATCGACCCCACCTTTTTTGTAAACTTGAAAGAAAACAGTTAATTCAGCCACAGAAGCGAGGAGGGGAGGGATTAGGAGGAAGAAGCGTATTTATAGGATCCGGCTTCGAATTCTGTAGATTATATAAGTACACAAGGTGTCCTGTTTCGAGCTAAACCTAATTTTTGCCTGAAAGTTCAAGTCCCGTTTTCCTGATAAAAGTTCTGCTAACATTTCCGCCACGCCATATTTCTTCTGCCGTATGTATATTCTGCCCCCACCCTTTCAAGTCTATTTTACATAGTAGAAAAACATACATTTTGATTAAGAAAAATCGTATATTTTGCGTGATTACTATCTTAATACTTTACAGTTCATTATGGGATTCCATAATGAACCCTAAATGGCGGAAACTCCCTTATTTCAATGGTAGATAAGATAGTACAATAACCTCACTGTGATATGCTCTGTCCGGAATTCCTTATCGTGTGGCGGACTCCTGGTCTTCTTTATATCACAGTCTGTCATATGACGTGACGACATGGCATAAGAGTTAGGTATATTCAAATTCTCCAGCCCATACTGTATATGCGTGGTTATTCACCATGACGAGGTCTAGATCGTGCCAGACTTATAACCCCACGTAGAAATCAGGCCGCTACTACTGATGGGTTACATATGATCATAAAAACAATCATGACCTCCAATTGTTACTGCAGCGGTGTATAAACTAGGCCCTAGGATCCTCAAGGGACGATAATGAGGAAGTTCACATAATTTTATCGGGCATTCGACACGGTCACGTGGTATTAGTGTGCCTTCTACCATTCCGTATCACTAATTTCTCGTCCTTTCAATGAAAGCCGTGTGTAAGTAATTTTGTAGAATCAGCTTTTATTAGCTAACTGTCGGCCGAGGTAAAAACCCAGTGGGAAAAAACTCTATACAACGACAGAAAGCCCCAACCTCCGCTCTGCTATCGAACATGTTGGTTTCATAGTTCAGATACCGCTCAAAACACGCTGGTCAATAGCACATATCTCATTAATTTTCATATAAGTTTCTCCGTTTTTCTCCGTTCGTTTTAATATCATTTCGTATACCGATCAAACACTAGTAGGCTAGCAATTGAACGTAGTCCAGCCAGATTGACTTATGCACTCCTGGTCGAATTGCTGGAGATCCGTACTGTTGTACGCAGTACAGTAGTCTTCAGATTTTTTCACACAGTAACACATATCACTGTCAACGTCGTTACATATTTGTAATGTTCTTTCATAATCACCATTGACAGATCCACCGGCCTTCTTGCACCTTTGACCGCCTATACATCTTGATCATCCTACTTATTATACTGATAATACTACTATTAATTTGATTTAAGGTAGGCTTCCGCAAAGCCCAACCCACAATGGGCCGAGGGTCGAACCTTTGGACCCAAAGCCTAACACCCGGGGGCCCGGCCTATCGTGGACCCCCATTAGAATTTAGGCCCCCACGAAAGCCCACGATTTCATTTAGACTGCGACATCGCCCATGGACGGGCGGGTGGGCATTGCCCACGGGCCTTATGTAAGCGGGAAATGGGCCCTATGGAGAGGCCCATGGACGGGCCCTACCCTTAGGGCCCACGGGCCTTGGGCGTCGTGGACGCCCGTGGGCCTTTTTAGTAAGCAGAATTTCTTGACCTCGTGACCTGCATTATTTGTGCATTTTTTTCTCTGTATTTTAAGTAATTTAATTATATGTATAATGACATGATACTACTATCAATTTTCTGACCGAGGTCAGAAATGAGCTTTGAAAGCCTTTATACAATAACTTAACACACTACCACTTTTTTAACCGGGGTCAGAAATGAGCTTTAGAAGCCTTTATATAATGACTTAGGCATTTATTATAGTCATACATTCACACTAATACGATATAAATTGATCATCATTAGGTTTACCACGCTTCCTTACTTCTCTTAAACTAGGGCGCCTTTAAGTGCCACCCTTATCTCCATAATGAGGGAGATAAGGACTACTCTTATCTTCGCTATCGACTAGCTCACTTCTCTGTCGCTTCCGCGTACTTAGCACTATAGAAGGACGAGGAAGCTAACTCTCCATTATAAACTCGTGCTCGATTAGTCTAATAGGATCATTATCCTTAGAATCCTCACTATCGCTGATTAGTTTAGGCATATTAGTGGTAAGCTCAGCCTCTCTCTATTCGTCTACTTCTTATATAGAATCTAAGGACGTATCCTTATTAGGTAGTTCTTCTATTTTAATGTCGAACTAGGTTTTATACCGGAATATCATGATATCCTAGACTAGACTGCGACAATGCCCATTAAAGTGGAGACATTTTTAGCGTCGCCAAGACATATGCGGGCACTCTTGGCAAAGTGGATATTGCCAAGAACTAGTTATGTACATAAAATAGCCTAATAGGGCAATTCCTGCATTAATTTTGCATAATGGTGGGCGATGGGCGTTAGATTTCAAAAGGCCCACGGGCCGTGGACACTTCCTAGTGCCCATGGACGGGCGATGTCGCAGTCTAATAGTGAATATAACGTACGCTTTTTAAGGTATCTAGTAAGTTTATGCTCTAATATTAATAAATTAAAGTAGATGTGAGGTAGGAGGTTAAGGAGGGCGTCTAGGTCACTTATACTAGCTAAGTGACGCTTAGGGGGTTACTCTTCTCGTAGGGACTATATCTAAGTGTGTCTTTAAGCGTAAGGAGCTATAAACTAGCGAAGCGTTTCCTTATACTAATCACTCCGGTTTATGTCGTTCTCCGACGTACCCTACCCCACGCCTTACTTAAGAAGAAGTGAAGCTTATGCTAGTAGACTGCGACATCGCCCATGGACGGGCGGGTGGGCAGTGCCCACGGGCCTTATGTAAGCGGGCGATGGGCACTATCCATACGCCCATGGACGGGCCCTACCCTTAGGGCCCATTGTCCATGGACACCGTGGGCGCCCATGGGCCTTTTTAGTAAGCAGAATTTCTTGACCTCGTGACCTGCATTATTTGTGCATTTTTTCTCTCTGTATTTTTGAGTAATTCGATTACATGTACAATGACTTGATACTACTGTCAATTTTCTGACCGAGGTCAGAAATGAGCTTTAGAAGCCTTTATACAATAACTTGATACATTGTCACTTTTTTGACCGGGGTCAGAAATGAGCCTTAGAAGCCTTTGCATAATGACTTAGGTATTCATTATATTCATACATTCACACTAATACGATATAAATTGATCATTATTGGGTTTGCCACGCTTCCTTGCTTCTCTTAAACCAGGGCGCTTTTGAGTGCTACCCTTATCTCCATAATGAGGGAGATGAGGACTACTCTCATCTTCGCTGTCGACTAGCTCACTTCTCTGTCGCTTCCGCGTACTTAGCACTATAGAAGGACGAGGAAGCTGACTCTCCATTATAAACTCATGCTCGATCAGTCCAACAGGATCATTATCCTCGGAATCCTCACTATCGCTGATTGGTTTAGGCATGTTAGTGGTAAGCTCAGCCTCTCTCTGTTCGTCTGCTTCTTGCATTGAATCCAAGGACGTATCCTCATCGGGTAGTTCTTCTATTTTAATGTCGAACTGGGTTTTACACCGGAACATCATGATATCCTGGACTGTCTTCGCACTCAGCCGCCCACGTCGGTAGTGGCAGACATCCCGTGCTGAATTGAAAAGACGTTTAACTCCAGCGCCTATTACAGGAATAGAGAGAATGTCGCGAGCAACACTGGAAAGAATTAGGAATTCATTCTTATATTCCTTCCAGAATTATAAAGGATCGACCTTTCTCCTTGCTATCATAGGTATTAGTATTCCTGCTCGTAATAACAGTGAATATAACGTACGCTTTTCAAGGTATCTAGTAAGTTCGTGCTCCGACGTTAATGGATTAGAGTGGATGTAAGGCAGAAGGTCAAGGAGGGCGTCTAGGTCACTTATACTGGCTGAGTGACGCTTAGGGGGTTGCTCTTCTCGTAGGGACCGTGTCTGAGTGTGTCTTTGGGCGTAAGGAGCTATGAACTGGCGAAGCGTTTCCTTATACTGATCACTCTAGTTTATGTCGTTCTCCGATGTACCCCACGCCTTACTTAAGAAGAAGTGAAGCTTATGCTGGGGTGCAAGAATTATTCTAATCGCGTAGAGACTACCATGGATCTCTTTCGTCTTTGTGTAGTAAGAGGTAAGCTTTGCCATCCCAGCATTAAGGGCTTATAGCATCGCCTTCTTCTAAGGTATGGTTTTCGGAGTGAGTCGTGCAATCGATTCCTCGAAGTGCTTAAAGAGGGCGTTATAAATACTAAAAACATGGTGTACTGTTATCTCTTTAGTCTTTAAAAGCACTGTGGTAAAGCGATAGAACGGCTCTGTGATATATAGAAGGTAGTCGACCTACCGCCATTCTGCCTTACTGAGTTTATATTTCTGAGTCCTAATGTTATTATAGTATTTATCGTAGGGCTTACTAAGGCGTTTCGCACGACGAAGCATTAAGAAGGTAGAATTCTAGCGGGTGCGGACATCTTAGATAGGCGTAAGTTTTACTCTATTAGTCTGGAGACGGAAGAAATCATCGCGACGTTAGGGGCTTGCATTAATGAACACAGTAAGCCCTCGAATCTAGATAGTTATTAGATATATTAAGTGATAAAGAAAGTGATACACTTACCTTAATAAGGGTTTATATAATGACTTGTTCACTCTGTGAAGCACGGAGCGATCGAGCTTAGGCTTAGGCTTAGACATCTGAAACATTCCGATCTATGGTATCGTTCTGGGGATCGGCCTTCACCGATCTAAGTAGCTCGCGAAGGCTTAGCTGGATAACATGTGTAAGATAAGGGATTCGAATAACCACCGGGCTATTCGTTAGTTTAAGGGAGTTAATAGAGTCTTAAACTGCCTGTACTAAAGTTATGTTATTTAACGCGTTATCTGATGTAATCGCTAACACACGATCAGTAATATCAAGCTTCTTAAAGATCTCCATAAGTACTTCACTTAGATTCACACCAGAATGCGCCCCATCAAGTGGTTCGAAACCAAGTAGGAGCTCACGGTAATTCCAGTCTCGGTCGATAAAGTACCCTGTGATTACCATAAATGCCTACTAAAAAGGCGATATCCAGCAGTCGAGGGCGATTAAGAGCTTCGCATCTTGTGGTAAGGTAGCGAGAATTGTATGTTACTCCTCGTCGACTAATTTCTTAAGCCGGCGTTAAGCAGTGCGAGGATAGAGTAAAGTGGGTTTAGCTGGAGCCTTTTATGCCATTCGAATCAAGGAAGTAAATTGCTTCCTCTTAAGTATCCGG
The DNA here is from genome assembly GCF_028829455.1 of Penicillium robsamsonii. Classification (NCBI taxonomy): domain Eukaryota; kingdom Fungi; phylum Ascomycota; class Eurotiomycetes; order Eurotiales; family Aspergillaceae; genus Penicillium; species Penicillium robsamsonii. Next base: position 5,591,822 of record NW_026643219.1, on the reverse strand, counting down.
AAAGGGAGGTTTAGACTGGTAAGACATTCAATCTGCTCTCTTTCCCATTCATCATTCGAGAATTTTGAGTTAGAAGATAACTCTAGTGCCTAATATATAATATGTTAGTTATCTTAAAGGGTATAATCATATAAGACTTACCGGTATATGCTGCATAGTCTCCTTAATCGACTGTTGTGTAGACTTACTTTTACCACCCTTTTAGCATTTACCTGAGGCTAGATGCCGCTTAAGTGTATTGGTGCCGCTTTGCTTTGTACTTAGATGAGGCAATGTAACCCCACACGTCCGACACATGACTAAAGGTTCGCCTGTAATATGATGTGCTACCTAGTCGAAGTTCTCCCAGATATCTGATATGTGTTTTGCATCCCATCGTAGCCTTTATTGTGTCTCAGTACTGCTGCCGCGTACTGTGGTACGCCACCACTCGATAAACTTTACTTTAGACGCGGTGTTTATCGCGTCGTAGAGGATAAACTGCTTTCTCCGATCGGGGCCGACGCGTTTGAGAGAGTAATTAAGAATAGCCGGTTGAGTGAACTCGGACTCTATCAGTGAGATAGAAGTCTGTTGGCTGTTAAAGAGACTGGGATTAATATTTAGATCAAGGTTGGGATCAAATATATCGGCGACGTAGGAGAGGTCTGGTTGGGAGCTCGGAGGAAGTGAAGAAGGCCCTGCGGTATAGGCACTAGGTTAGGACATGGTTAATGTGATGTAAGGGATAATATAACGACTATAGGAGAGTGAGTGATCTGAACTTATAATAGGTAACTTGCGACCGTGTGAAACGAGGATCACTAGTAAAAGGGGTGCTTTGTATAGATCTGATAGATCGTAAATTGAGTGTAGACCCACTATATGTTATAAGCTGATTGGCTATAAGTGTCTTTATCCATGGGCATGCCCGTGGGCACGCCCGTGGGCACGCCCATGGGAACATACCTAAACGCCCATCTTGAGTTATAATCGAAGGATTTAAAACTCCCAGAATAATAACATAAGTCTTTGAGTGATATAATTGACAGAATTTAGTGATATAAGCTTATAAAATAAGAATTATACTAATTATCTTTCGATCTACCTATAAGAAATATACCAGAGTGAGAGATAAAGTAGAATCCATAAGTAGTATTTTACTTATGGAAAATGCCAGACATGTACCACTGACTTGAATATATATCTTTAAGCTGTTACAGTATGATTTGATAAGTTAATAAAAATACCACACAACATGATGTATTTCGATTAAAATTTTACTCCAATTCGTATCATATATATACTAGTTTCTCATATACATAGATATTTCAGTAAAATTTATAGATGTTGTAGATTAAAACTGCCATTTTACATGGAGTTGGCAAAACAGGTGTAAATAACAGTTATTTATTATGCAAAGTCAGCGAGTTATACGTCCATTTTGGGTGACTTTATGCAATGGTGGGCATCGTGGGCATGCCCGCCGTGGGCATGCCCGTGGGCCTTGGGCGTTATGGACGGGCACTCGAAAATCCAAATAGCCCAAGGCCCACCGTGGACGGGCCTTGGGCACCTCCTAGGTGCCCATGGACGGGCGATGCCGCAGTCTATATGCTAGGGTATAAGAATTATTCTAATCGCGTAGAGACTATTATAGCTCTCTTTCGTCTTTATGTAGTAAGAGGTAAGCTTTACCATCCTAGCATTAAGGGCTTATAGCATCGCCTTCTTCTAAGGTATAGTTTTCGGAGTAAGTCGTGTAATCGATTCCTCGAAGTGCTCGAAGAGGGCGTTATAAATACTAAAAACATGATATACCGTTATCTCTTTAGTCTTTAAAAGCACTATGGTAAAGCGGTAGAACGGCTCTGTGATATATAGAAGGTAGTCGACCTACCGCCATTCTGCCTTACTAAGTTTATATTTCTGAGTCCTAATGTTATTATAGTATTTATTATAGGGCTTACTAAGGCGTTTCGCACGATAAAGCATTAAGAAGGTAGAATTCTAGCGTGTGCGGACATCTTAGATAGGCGTAAGTTTTACTCTATTAGTCTAGAGACGGAAGAAATCATCGCGACGTTAGGGGCTTATATTAATAAACATAGTAAGCCCTCGAATCTAGATATTTATTAGATATATTAAGTAATAAATAAAGTGATACACTTACCTTAATAAGGGTTTATATAATGACTTATTCACTCTATGAAGCACGGAGCGATCGAGCTTAGGCTTAGGCTTAGATATTAGAAATATTCCGATCTATAGTATCGTTCTGGGGATCGGCCTTCACCGATCTAAGTAGCTCGCGAAGGCTTAGCTGGATAATATATATAAGATAAGGGATTCGAATAACCACCGGGCTATTCGGTAGTTTAAAGGAGTTAATAGAGTCTTAAACTGCCTATACTAAAGTCGTGTTATTCGACGCGTTATCCGATATAATCGCTAACACACGATCAGTAATATTAAGCTTCTTAAAGATCTCTATTATAACGGGCCAGAGCCCGGCTTGGATCACGTGAGGCACGTGCCCATAACATACATAAGCCCCCATCGCCAGTAGATAGTTACCTTTTCTCCAAGATTAATGTAAACAGCATGTTGGCCTAGCCTAATTAAATCAATAAAGCTTCAGCCCTTCACATCTATAAGCACTTCACTTAGATTCACACCAGAATGTGCCCTATTAAGTGGTTCGAAACTAAGTGGGAGCTCACGGTAATTCTAGTCTTAGTCGATAAAGTACCCTATGATCGCCATAAATACCTACTAAAAAGGCGATGTCCAGCAGTCGAGGGCGATTAAGAGCTTCGTATCTTATGGTAAGGTAGCGAGAATTATATGCTGCTCCTTATCGACTAATTTCTTAAGCTAGCGTTAAGCAGTGCGAGGATAGAGTAAAGTGGGTTTAGCTAGAGCCTTTTATGCCATTCGAATTAAGGAAGTAAATTACTTCCTCTTAAGTATCCGGAAAGGGAGGTTTAGACTAGTAAGACATTTAATCTACTCTCTTTCCCATTTATTATTCGAGAATTTTAACTTATGAGATAACTCTAGTGCCTAATATATAACGTGTTAGTTATCTTAAAGGGTATATGTAACGGATAAATATCCTTATAACATGGAGACGGAATCACCTGATCGCACCCGCATCGATCATGTATCAGGAACGAACTGCCAAGGAATAGTCACATGGCTCCCACGTGAACATGGGGACACACATAGTCCAGGATTCCCCTGAATCCCCTCTTCTTTTGGCAAGAGTTAGTCTTGGCACACACAGACAATATATCCTCGTTTCCTTCTCCAAGTCATTGTATCTTACCCGGTTGACAGGTCTTACACCTGGAAATCGTAAACCTTTACAGTATAATCATATAAGACTTACTAGTATATACTATATGGTTTCCTTAACGTATTTCACTACCGAGTCGGCCACACTACCGAGTCGGCCACACCACCGAGTCGGCCACCCCACCCAAAACGCGTCAATTAATTTTAACCCTTTATCTTCAACCACCCCCTATGCCACCAATTCGCTCCCAAACCTCTAGAAATTCAACAGAGCAAGAGGGTAGGATTCTTTTAGCCATTCAGGCTTTTAAGAATAAAGAAATCTCTTCTATTCGTGAAGTGGCGCGCCGATTTAACGTACCACGTTTAACTCTCTAAGACAGACTACGCGGTCTTTAACACCGCGCGATTTCTCGCGTAAATTCGCATAAATTAACAGAGGTTAAGGAGGAATCTCTTCGAAAATGGATTCTCTCTATGGATTCTCGTGGAGTAGCCCCCCGCCATGCTACTGTACGAGAAATGGCGAATCTTCTCCTCGAATAGCGTGGAACTACCCCGGTTCTTTCGGTCGGCGAAAATTAGGTTATAAAGTTCGTTAAAAGAAACCCTCTTCTTTTATCCCGGTTCTCGAGACGTTATAATTACGATCGCGCGAAATGCGAAGACCTAAAAATCATTCGAGAGTGGTTCGATCTTATTTAAAAAATAATCCTTTAATTTAGAATCGACCCCGATGACGTTTATAACTTCGACGAGACTAGTTTCGCGATAGGGTTAATCGCTACGGCGAAGGTGATCACGAGGAGTGAACTCTCTAGTCGGCGCTTAGTTTTATAACCTAGAAATCGTGAATGGGTGACTACTATTAAGTGTATAAATGCTTCGGGGTGGGCCCTCCCTCCGTGTGTGATTTTTAAAGGTAAAGTCTTCCTCGAATCTTAGTTCGACGGCCTTCTAGATGACTAGCGGTTTAAAGTTAGTCCGAATGGATAGACCTCCGATGAAATTAGACTTCGGTGGCTCGAAAGGCTCTTTATTCCGACGACTTCTTTACGTACGAAGGGGAGGTATCGACTTCTAGTACTCGACGGTCACGGAAGCCATTTAACCCTAAAGTTCGATAAAATATGCGAGAAAAATCATATTATACCGATCTATATGCCTCCGCACTCCTCTTATCTTTTATAGCCTCTTAATATCGGTTATTTTACGGTGTTAAAACGATCATATGGTCGGCTAGTTAAGATAAAAATGCGGAATGGGATTAACCATATCGATAAACTTAACTTCCTCGAAGCATACCCCCTCGCACGAATTAAAGCCTTTAAATCGGAGACTATTAAAAATAGCTTCGGAGTAGCTAGCTTAGTACCTTTTACACCCGACCGAGTGATCTCGAAGCTAAATATTCGTCTTCGAACACCGACCCCCCCTCCGAGCCGGGGGAGCGAATCGAGTCGGAATTTTATACTAAAAACACTAGCTACAGAGAAAGAACTACGTCGATAGGCTTCGTTAATTAAAGCTTTACTTCGTATAAGATCTCGAAGTCCGCCTAGCCCGTTAGATCGTGCATTAAACCAGCTTATGAAGGGCTTCCGTCTTATAATGTAAGGTGCTATCTTACTGGCGAAAGAAAATAAGGAATTACGCGCTGAAAATGAGAAGAAGAAGTAAAAGCGCACCCGATCTAGAAGGCATATACCTTCCGAAGAAGGCCTCTCAGTTTAAGAAGCCTCTACTTTAATTTTACAGACGGGGGAAGCAGTTAAACCACCTCCCCCCAGCGCCAATATACAGGGAGAATCGGCTATTCGGCCACGTACGCGCCCCCCCCCCCCCCCGGGGGTGTGGAATATGCAGGTTACCAGGGCATAGAAGAGAAACCTGTCCAGATAGACCGATTAGTTAGTTGAATTAATTTAATGGCGTTTTCGTTGAAATAATTGCAATTAAAATTCATAAGTTAGATTGGGTGGCCGACTCGGTGGTGTGGCCGACTCGGTAGTGAAATACGTTAATCGACTGTTATGTAGACTTACTTTTACCACCCTTTTAGCATTTACTTAAGGCTATATGCCGCTTAGGTGTGTTAGTGCCGCTTTACTTCGTACTTAGATGAGGTAATGTAGCCCCACACGTCCGACACATAACTAAAGGTTCGCCTATAATATAATATGCTACCTAGTCGAAGTTCTCCTAGATATCTAATATATATTTTATATCCTATCGTAGCCTTTATTATATCTTAGTACCGCTACCGTGTACTATGGTACGCCACCACTCGATAAACTTTACTTTAGACGCGTTATTTATCGCGTCGTAGAGGATAAACTGCTTTCTCCGATTAGGGCCGACGCGTTTAAGAGAGTAATTAAGAACAGCCGGTTAAGTAAACTCAGACTCTATTAGTGATATAGAAGTCTGTTAGCTGTTAAAGAGACTAGGATCGATGTTTAGATTAAGGTTACGATTAAATATATCGGCGACGTAGGAGAGGTCTAGTTAGGAGCTCGGAGGAAGTAAAGAAGGCCCTTCGGTATAGGCACTAGGTTAGGATATAGTTAATATAATATAAGGGATAATATAATAACTAAGGGAGAGTAAGTGATCTGAACTTATAATAGATAACTTATGACCGTGTGAAACGGGGGGGGTTATTAGTAAAAGGGGTGCTTTATATAGAGGGGATTGGTATAGAGACACCCCCTCCCTGTAATCTGACACCCCTTTCAGTAATCTGACACCCCTTTCAGTAATCTGACACCCCTCTGCCTGAAAATGCCTGATTTATGCCTTATTCCTTAGGCATCAATTCTTTCTGCCAGACTTTTTCTGGTAGTTTTGAATTCTGGTTTACATAGTAAAAAAACATGCATTTTGATCAGAAAAAAAAGCTCATTTCAATGGATTTAATGCTTTCTACTCTGACAAAAGTATCTATTCGCCACTAAACTGTTTCCTCAGTAATAGTATCCTCCATGATCTGACCACGTCCCCGACCGCGACCGCGACCGCGACCGCGACCCCGACCCTGAGCAGTATCTGTCCCCCGACCCCGACCGCGCGCGCGCCGAGGTGCACCACGAACCTGACCCCGGCTTGCTTCCCATGAAGACGGATCTCGGTGGACGGAGGAGCTCTCTTACGCTTGAGTTTAGGTTAATGGATCGGCGGAAGACTGGGTAGACTGGGAGGCCTAGGTGGCCTGGGTACTCGCGAAGTTACGTGCACCTCGGGGTCGTCCTCGACGACGTACACGAAGGGGATCCTATATAAGTAGGGATGGGTTAATTGGAGGGGTTATGTTAATACTATATAAGTGCTAATGCTGATGGTACAGATCTGGTTCGAGTTACTTCTTCTCATTATCGTACGCCTTAATGATATGAATGTAAGGAAATCCATAGGTAGTCTTTAAATTACAGTTATAGATAGGGTGGATTAGTAGCTTTCCTTCTTCCCCTTCTAGTAGATGTCTTATATAGACCTCCTTTATAAGTTAAATCGCCCGTACTAAGATCCGATTAGTCAGTAGCTGGTAAAGTAGTGGAACTTACTTTATTGGCCTCTGAATCTTCTGAGTATTAATTCTATGCTTAACCTTAGCGAACTGGAGGTTTACTGCGCGCTCGAAACTACGAAGTACGATAAGTAAATCGTTATTCGATACCTAGAGACTAAGCTTTAATAGCTAATGAGCACCCTCGGCCCGGGAGGTTATAATTTTATTTAGATGAAGGTATTACGAGGTGTAGACATAGAGGAAGCGCTCTAGATAATCGTCTAGCCACTCCTTTTATATGTACTCCAGTAATGGTTAGAAGAGGGGATCATTATACTTTTCTTTAAAGTATAACCACTGGCGCTCATACTCCTCGAATGTCGTAGCATAAACGATTCGACCCCACCGTTTTAGCATCTTTTTCCACCCCTCCTCGACCTTTTCTCGGTCCTCTTTAGCTTACTAGGCCTTAGTCTAACGCTAAGAAGAAGGCTCAGTGGATTACGTCTCCGTAGACTAATTACGATCCCGACGGGCTTATGCGAGTTAGTCGGTAAGAAGGGGACGAGTAACCTTCATAATCCTCATATTAATATGCCAGAGATAAAGCATATGCTTTATCTCTGGAAACATATTCTTAATGGCAGTGATAAGCGCTTTTTCCTTATCTGTGAGGATTATAAGGGGGTAAGGAGGGTCGATACTAAGGGATTCGTATACTTCAGCAAGGCAGCTAAGCATAACTTCGTATATCTCTTCCTTTTCGTCCCGCATAAAGGTAAAACCAGTATAGAATGTCGATCCTATCGCAGTAAAGCCCACGATATCGAGCAAAGGAAGACTATACTGATTTATCTTATACGTACAGTCTATAGAAAGGACCTAGGGGTTCATTTAGAGCATTTAAACGCTGGACTTATGCATACAGAATAAAGCGGACACATAATATTAATCGTTAACTTCGTATTTAAAAATCCAGTCACTATCCTTTAGAAGTTCCTGTAAAAGCGCCTAGATAGGTGTTCGGCCGGCGAGAAAGACCTAGTTAAGCTTTTTCCGGGCATTATAGATGTCCTAGGGAATGATAGTACTCTCGGGATCGGCCTCACGTAGCTCGGTAAGAATTTAGCGGGTTATACGTCCTTATCGAAGCGCGTTCTCGATCTTATCTTTCTTATGGGTAAGCTCTAAGGCCCGTAGGGTAGGGTGGGTCGACGGCGGCGAAGGCTTATAGTTATGCGTAGAATCCTTGATTATGGTATGCTAAAGCCTAGTGTCGAGATCTAGGCGAAGAACGATCATAAAGGGGCATCTAGTCGTAAGTGTATTAGTATTCCGCCGCTTTATAGGGGGATCTGTATCCTATATGACCTTTCGACCACGGTCACAGCAGAGATAGATAGTCTTTTTCACCCCTTTCTTTATGTTTTTAGAACGTAGAGAGGTGACCGCATACCCGTACGACCGCGTAAAGGTATTTATCGCGGTAATCGCTTCATCCGAGGTAGCGTATGTCTAGTCCATTAGCGGAAGCGGGAAGGTAAAGCTTAGTATAGACTCGTTAGCGTGATTAGTGCTTAGCGGCGCCGGTGGGGACTCGGGGACGATCTCACGGTCGGAATCAGCGTCTAAATCGGACGAATCAAGGTATGCTAGGCCTAAAGAGGCCATTTTGGTTACTGAAATGATAAAAGCAGGATGGAAATGATGAAAAAAAAGGATTAAAACTGATGATTTAGTGTAAATACAGATGAAAAAATGAGTTAGGAGAAGGCAGGTTAATATGTGTAAACTAAAATTAGATTTGCTACTCGAGTCCTATAACATACATAGGACAAAAGTGACTTATTTTTACTATATGTTTGCATATAAATTGTAGGTATCTGCTATCGTCCTATAGTGTTAGAGGGAAGTTTGACACGAAGGCGGTGTAAAAACTCGAAGGCGGTGTAGAGAGCGGTAAATTGATGCTGAAAAATCAGGCAGAGGGGTGTCAGATTACTGAAAGGGGTGTCAGATTACTGAAAGGGGTGTCAGATTACTGAAAGGGGTGTCAGATTACTGAAAGGGGTGTCAGATTACTGAAAGGGGTGTCAGATTACTGAAAGGGGTGTCAGATTACTGAAAGGGGTGTCAGATTACTGAAAGGGGTGTCAGATTACTGAAAGGGGTGTCAGATTACTGAAAGGGGTGTCAGATTACAGGGAGGGGGTGTCTCTATACCAATCCCCTATATAGATCTAATAGATCGTAAATTAAGTGTAGACCCACTATCTATTATAAGCTGATTAGCTATAACGTATTTCACATGCGAGTGGTCCACACAAGCGAGTGGTCCACGCAAAAACACATAGTAAAAGCGATATAGTTGTCACTTATATTTCAACAACTAACGTTTTTATCTAGCTTCATAACTTGCCGATAATGATTGATAAGCATTTTTAATATAATATATCAATCTTAAACGAATTGAATACTTCCATTGTTGTGGTATTAAAAATTACGCCGCTGGATTCTACAAATATATATATCTCAATTACCAGCCTATTAAATTCCCTCAAAATATATAAAGTAACTAGATATCATATAAGCAGCATTAGGCTGCAAGAGCCAGTTTATATACAAAACCGTTGTTGCACTAACATGTTGTAATTTATCGCTTTTACTATGTGTTTTGGCGTGGACCACTCGCTTGTGTGGACCACTCGCATGTGAAATACGTTAAGTGTCTTTATCTATAGGCGTGCCCACGGGTATACCTATAGATATATACCTAAACGCCTATCTTAAGTTATAATCGAAGGATTTAAAACCCCTGGAATAATAACGTAAGTCTTTTAGTGATTTAATTAATAGAATTTAGTGATATAAGCTTATAAAATAAGAATTATACTAATTTACTTTCGATCTACCTATAAGAAATATACTAGAGCGAGAGATAAAGTAGAATCTATGAGTAGTATTTTACTTATGGAAAATAGTAGGTATATACCACTGACTTAAATATATATCTTTAAACTGTTATAGTATGATTTAATAAGTTAATAAAAATACCACATAACATGATATATTTCAATCAAAAATTTATTCTAAGTCGTATCATATATATATTAGTTTCTCATATACTCAGATATTTCAGTAAATTTTATAGATGTTATAGATTAAGACCGCGATTTTACATGGAGTTAGTAAAACAGGTGTAAATAACAGTTATTTATTATGCAATGGTGGGCATAGTGGGCATGCCCGTGGGCCTTGGGCGTTATGGACGGGCACTCGAAGATCCAAATAGCCCACCGCCCACCGTGGACGGGCGATGGGCGTCTCCTAGGTGCCCATAGACGGGCGATGTCGCAGTCTAGGTCCCATTACCCTGTCACTCCCATGGGAGTCCCACGGGGGTGATGGGACTCCCATATGGTCCCACGCTAGCATAATTTTGCTTAGTATTTCCTATTTCGGTTGCATAAGACTTCTGACTGTTCAGATAAAATACTGTTATTTATGTTATATCGGTGTCGTTACTTTTATTATTAATATAGCTTCTTTACATCATATAGTTTAAGGGAAGTTAATATGTTATTCCAGTCCTTGTTACAAAATCACATGTCAAGGAACCACTTAGAATATAGAAGTGTGGTGGCTTATAGATAAAAGGAGGTGGTTAAACTTAGAATCATATAGAAGTGGTAGAGTAGAATATATATATTCAAACCTACTTTCCACCATTACTATTTCTGACCGCGGTCAGAGATTACTTATGTGCTAAACCTCTTTTATACCACCACTATTTCCGACCTCGGTCAGAAATTATACCTATAGGCTTTATGAGGTCTAATTCCTATATACCTATCAGTATAAAGATTAAATTTTAGACTTATGGGGATCGTAGATACCCCTAAATCTAATCAGCTCTTTATAATTTAGGACTCCCATTCGATAGTCTAATAGGCATACTCTGTTAAGTGGGTGCTAGCCTATTTATGATGTATAATCGCGCTGCCCTTAATTTCAATTTACTAGTGCTAAACGCGACTCTTACCCTTATAAAGGTAGGCGTTAGAGATCTTCCTTTTATACCTCTTCCTTACTAGTAAACTGTTTTTCTAGTATATCCCAGTATGACCTATATACTAATGCTGGCCCTTCGTCTCAGATTACGTTATCCTAAATTCATCCTCCACCTTCTTCTATCTTTAGCGTCGGTGTTATTAATGAGCCCCTTACGCTAGATCATTTAATTAGCTAATAGCTAGTTAATAACGGCCTAGAATCCGATACTCTCTATCCGTAACCGAATACTATTCCTCCTAGTCTCTGTCTAATTAGCCTAAGAAATTAAAAGTTCTGGGTTCTTTAGACTTAAATGAATAAGACCGACTTTATCGAGTGGTGGCGCTATATAGTAGGTGCTCACCCACTACCTCCGACTCGTAAAGTTAACTTCGAAGTAAAGTATACCTCTACTACTTAGGAGCACTTTAACTAAGTAGCCCACTTCTAAACTAGGAAACTAATGGCACTCTATCGGAGGTATAGAAAGGCACTACCACACCTATCTTTAACCTTAAATAGGTCGAAATCGCTCGCTGCGCATTTATTAAGCCGCGTATATAGAGTTATCGGGTAAAAGGAGTTAACCTAGCAGGATATATAGTAATCGCTTTAGCTTTCGGTATATTATATATCTTAATCTATCTATGCCTTATTAACCTAATACTAATATATATCTTTATCTAGTCTACTCGTGCGCCTACCCGAAGAACGTTTAACTAACAGCGATTTAAACGAGCCTAAGTTAAATTTATTATAAACTCACGCCTTCCCTTTTAGGTCCTCCGGCATAAAGACTTCTAAGATCTAATCATAGAGGCCCAGCTTTCTTAATAAAAGCTAACCCTACTCTCACTAAAGACTACCCGGCGCCGGCTTAATCCATCGTTTAGGTAGAGTAGTAAAAGCTACTCTCGCTCCTCCCGACCGGGGTAAAGCTCTCGATTATACTCGATTACTAGACATCACCCTTCTAATAAGCCTTTATAGCTATCACTAGCTATTTCGTGGACGATAAATAGGATTACCATAAGATTCTCCTTAGTTTTATACTAATTCGTGGCCAGCACTTTAGCGCCTATCTTATAGATATTCTCCTTAGGGTTCTCGAAGAGCATTAGATTACTAATAGAGTGATTATAATTACTATAGATAATGCGTCGAATAATAAAACCCTAGTTAATAGCCTATGTGATTCGATTAAATAGATAGAGCTTCCTTCTTCCACTAAGATTATACGGATTCTATGCCTTACTTATGTGATTTAACTGAGTCTAAAAGATCTCCTTAGCCTAATGAAGGCCGATCTAAAAAACGATATAATAGTAATAACTTAGAAGAAACCGGGAGTATTCTTCTAAAAGTAAAGAGACAGAAGGGTATTATTTATACCCTAGTAAAGGTAAGCTAACTAAATAATTAATTAATCTCGCCTAATACTAACTATATAACTAGGTGCGGGCTTTCGTAGTTTTTATTAATGCTAGCCCGCAGCGGCGGGAGGCATTTTTATATCTATAGAGCGAGGAACCACGGCTCGCACTAATCTAGGATATACGCACTCGGTGGAATTTAACATATCTTATGCTCTAGCGTGCTAATCGTCTCTCGGTTAGCTACTAAAGATATTATGTAGAGCACTAGCGCCCTAAATTCCGACTTAGTAAAAGTGAGTGGCGGTAGATCGAGTACCTACTCTATATTATAAAGCCTTTCTATAAGTGGACAGTCAGCCTATTAAAGATTAAGGCGATAACTATCTATAACGTGTTCTAGGTTTATAACCGGCTATTTACCTATTTTAAGTAGGCTTAGGCCTAACTTCGGCGAAAGAAAGTGCCCTAGAAGAAGGCTATGCTTTAAGCTCTTAAAGTAGGAAGTAAGAAGCTTTCGGTATACTACGAGGCGACCGAGTAAGCACATAGAAGTGTGTACATAATCGGTATAATTCTTATACCATAGTAGAAGCTTAAATTTTTTAAGGGACTAGAGTGGGAAGGAGAAATCGATGATTCTACTTCTTCCTAGTATAATATATACGAGAGCTCTCTCTATAGTTATCTCGAGGATTATTTAAAACGTAATCCAGAAAAGTAAGTGCTTAAAAAGATAATCCTCTCGCTATATAGCACGGATATAATAATGAGTCTTTTTAAGGAGGATTAGCCAGAGCGACTACCGCAGCTAAAGGCTAGCTAGTAAGAAGAACTTAGGGGATATCTTAATCTCGGTACGTATAAAGGATCTTAATTTATATTTAACTATACTAATAATCTATAACGTATTTCACTACCGAGTGGGCCACCACTACCGAGTGGGCCACCTATCCAAAACGCGTTAATTAATTTAACCCCTTCTTCTTTAACCACCCACCATGCCACTAATTCGCTCTCAACGCTCTAGAAATTTAATAGAGTAAGAGGGTAGGATCTTACTAGCTATCCAGGCTTTTAAGAATCAAGAAATCTCTTCAATTCGTGAAGTGGCACGCCGTTTCGAAGTCCCCGCTCTACCTTATAACGCCGCCTCGCTAGTGATACCTTTCGTCCTAAAACACGCGCTAATAGTCATATATTAACAGAACTCGAGGAGGAATCTCTTTAAAAATGGATACTCTCTATGGATTCTCGTGGAGGGGCCCCCCGGCACTCTATAGTACGAGAAATGGCGGATCTTCTTCTTTAAAAGCGTGGAACTACCCCGGTTCTTTCGGTCGGCGAAAACTAGGTTACGAAATTTATATAACGGCATCCTCTCCTCTCCTCCCGATTCTTAAAACGGTATAACTACGAGAGTGCGAAATATAAAGACCCGAAAATCATTTAAGAGTGGTTTAATCTAGTTTAAAAGATAATCCTTTAATTTAGAATCGACCCCGACGATATCTATAACTTCGATAAGACCGGTTTCGCTATAGGAGTGATTTTAACTATAAAGGTTATCACGAGAAGTGATTTACCTAGTCGAAGAGTAGTTTTATAACCTAAAAATCGTGAATAGGTGACTATAATTAAGTGTACGAATGCTTTAGGTTAGGCCCTCCCTCCGTGTGTGATTTTTAAAGGTAAAAAGTCTTTCTTAAATCATGGTTCGAAGGCCTTCCGGAGAACTAGCGTTTCGAAGTAAGCCCTAACGGCTGGACCTCTAATAAAATTAGACTCTATTAGCTAGAAAAGCTCTTTATTCCTAGTACTTCTGCGCGTACGAAGGGGGAATATCGGCTTCTAGTACTTAACGGCCACGGAAGTCATTTAACGCCTAAATTTAACGAAATTTATGAGTAAAATAAGGTAATACTAATCTATATGCTAGCACATTTATCTTATCTTTTATAACCTCTAGATATTAGCTATTTTACGGTATTAAAACGATCGTACGGTCGGATAGTTAAAACTAAAATGCGGAACGGGATTAACCATATCGATAAGCTTAACTTCCTCGAAGTATACCCCCTCGCACGAATTAAAGCCTTTAAATCAGAGACTATTAAAAATAGCTTCGGAGCAGCTGGCTTAGTACCTTTTATACCCGACCGAGTGATCTCGAAGCTAAATATTTATCTTCGAACACCGACCCCCCCTCCGAGCCGGGGGAGCGAATCGAGTTAGAATTTTACACTAAAAATACTAGCCACAGAGAAAGAACTACGTCGATAGGCTTCGTTAATTAAAGCTTTACTTCGTATAAGATCTCGAAGTCCGCCTAGCCCATCAGATCGTGCATTAAACTAGCTTATAAAAGGCTTCCGTCTTATAATATAAGGTGCTATCTTACTCGCTAAAGAAAATAAGGAATTACGCGCCGCTAACGAGAAGCAGAAGTAAAAGCGTACTCGATCCCGAAAGCAGATACCCGCCGAAGAAGGCCTTTTAGTTTAAGAAGCTTCTCAATTAATTACTGGGCTAGTAGAAGTAACTAAAGCACCTCTCCCCGGCCCCGGCATACCTAGAGAATCGGCTATTTAGCCACGTACGCGGCCCCCCCCCGGGGGTGTGGAATATATAGATTACCAGGGCATAGAAGAGAAACATGTCTAGATAGACCACTTAGTTAGTTGAATTACTTTAATGGCGTTTTAGTTGAGATAAATGCATTTAAAATTGGTAGGTTAGATGGGGTGGCCCACTCGGTAGTGGTGGGCCACTCGGTAGTGAAATACATTAACTAGAGCGAGTTATAATTAATCTATGCCACTTCTAGAAGGAGAATAAGGATAAATTTCCTACACTCGTAGCTATTATACGGGATATCTTTTCTATCCTAGCTATAGGGGCGGGTATTAAGCGCCTCTTTAGCACTACTCGCGATATCTGCTATTATCGACGAGGCTCACTAAACGAAGTAACTATTTAAGATTTAATGATACTTCGTTATTTATTAAAGTTTAATATTAAAAGTGAGGAAACTAGAGAGGAATCCCTATAAGAGTCTACCCTTAACCTAGACGAAAGGACTAAGGCCGATGAGAGAAGGGAGGTAGCACTTCCTAAGTGTATACCAGAGCTAATTAGCGATAGTGAAGATAGTGATAATGTAGAAGAAGCGGATAAAATTAATATCGATGATGAAGCTATTAAGGAGGAGTCGGAGGATGATGATTCGGCATATAACACCCATTACCTATGATTAAAAGTACTAGCTAAATACGCCCCTGAAGACAGCGTAAGCGGCGTAGAGATAAAGATGAATACGAGTACACTATATAGCGTAGATAGTTTAATCGCAGAATAATATGATATACTATCTTAGGCCGAAAGTCGTTCTAAGATAATTCTCTGACTATAAGTAGAATACCTAATAATATAAGGCATTTCTACATAACTTATATAAGTCACGTTTTTCTATATATTTGCATTATTTACAGTCCCATGGGACTACTCCCACGGGAGTAAATGTGGGAGTTGGCAAGGTCTAGGACGAAGTCGGGGAAGGGGACGCGGAGCGAGTACTCCTATCACTAAGAACGCCGAGGAGAGTAACGATACCGAGACCGGAGGACAGGGACGTGGAAAACGCGCGGGGAAGTGCCTGAGACAAAGGGTAATCAATTTATAGAGTAGACTAATGCAGAAACCAATAAAACGTACGATTTTTTCTAATTAAAATGGTGCATTTTTTACTATGTAAACCAGAATTACTATGGTGGTGGCAGAATATATGGCAGAATTACTGGTCGCACCCAATTAGACAGGCGGTACTGAGAAATCAGGCAGGGGGGGGTCAGGTTAGCAATCCCCTTTTTTTAATATGATAATACCAAAACCTTTATTACTTGTTAAAGGTTCTGGAAAAGTTTATTTTATTATTTGAAGTGAAAAGTATTATAATACTCATACTTATTGGTATAAAAATTGTAGATTATAATATATAATACATACTTTATTATGATATTGTGATTATACAATATAGTAGAGTGAGTATTATAATGAGTGTAATTTCAAATAAGTCTTAAATCTATTAAGATAATATTAGAGATAACAATTATTAATAATCCAATAACCATTATATTTTACTAGTATGCTGCATTAGCCCGTTGTAGTATTTATTAGTAATATAAGCCGAAAAATACTTACGAAGTTATAGAGATATGTTTTAGTGATATATATTTCACTAGGATATTATAGTTATTATATTTTTAAGTTCTTAATAGCTCTTCGGGGTATAGTGCGGGGTTTTGCGGGTCTTTTATGGGTTCTTACGGGGTTATATGGGGTTTACCCATTAAAGCTGTAGTAAAGCAGCTAATTACTAATATTTTTAAGGTTTCCAAAGTACGACGATATATTAACTCTAAGAGTGATAACGTACTAGTTAAGACTTTATATAATTATTCTTATATATGAAACCTTTCTTCTACTAAACTCTACTATTCTGCTATTCCCTTACGCTATATCTATCTTAAGACTCTAAGTTAATGTTCTGACACGTTCTTATTATCTCTTTACGATATTGAAGTTAATAACTTTACCTACCTTATACCTAATAACGAGTAACCCTCTACCTCCGAACCCCTAAATAGCTAGTAAGCAGTCGATACATCTAGTACTAAGTTTCTTCGCCCCTATAACGTATTTCACTACCGAGTGGGCCACCACTACCGAGTGGGCCACCCCATCTAACCTACCAATTTTAAATGCATTTATCTCAACCAAAACGCCATTAAATTAATTCAACTAACTAAGTGGTCTATCTGGACATGTTTCTCTTCTATGCCCTGGCAATCTGCATATTCCACACCCCCGGGGGGGCCGCGTACGTGGCTGAATAGTTGATTCTCTAGGCATGCCGGGGCCGGGGGGAGGTGCTTCAATTGCTTCTTGTTGCTGCATAATTAATGCAGAGGCTTCTTAAACTGAAAGGCCTTCTTCGGCGGGTATCTGCTTTCGGGATCGAGTACGCTTTTGCTTCTGCTTTTCGTTAGCGGCGCGTAATTCCTTGTTTTCTTTAGCGAGTAAGATAGCACCTTGCATTATAAGACGGAAGCCTTTCATAAGCTGGTTTAATGCACGATCTGATGGGCTAGGCGGGCTTCGAGATCTTGTACGAAGTAAAGCTTTGATTGATGAAGCCTGACGACGTAGATCTTTCTCTGTAAAAGGGGTTTTTGGTGTAAAATTCCGGCTTGATTCACTACCCCGGCTAGCTGGGGGGGGTTAGAGTTCGAAGCCGAATATTAAGCTTTGAAATCACTCTCTCCGGTAAAAAGGGGACTAAACCGGCTGCTCCGAAGCTATTTTTAATAGTCTCCGATTTAAAAGCTTCAATTCGTGCGAGGGGGTATGCTTCGAGGAAGTCAAGCTTATCGATATGGTTAATCCCGTTCCGCATTTTGGTTTCAACCATCCGACCGTACGATCGTTTTAATACCGCAAAACAGCCAATATCCAGAGGTTATAAAAGATGAGATGAATGTGCTGGCATATAGATTAGTATCACCTTATTTTACTCACAAATTTCGTTAAATTTAGGCGTTAAATGACTTCCGTGGCCGTTAAGTACTAGAAGCCGATACCCCCCTTCGTACGCGCAGAAGTACTAGGAATAAAGAGCTTTTCTAGCTAACGGAGTCTAATTTCATCAGAGGTCCAGCCGTTAGGGCTTACTTCGAAACGCCAGTTCTCCGGAAGGCCTTCGAACCATGATTTAAGAAAGACTTTGCCTTTAAAAATCACACACGGAGGGAGGGCCTAACCTGAAGCATTCGTACACTTAATTGTAGTCACCCATTCACGATTTCTAGGTTATAAAACTCCTCTTCGACTAGGTAAATCACTTCTCGTAATAACCTTCATAGTTAAAACCACTCCCATAGCGAAACCAGTCTCATCGAAGTTATAGATATCGTCGGGGTCGATTCTAAATTAAAGGATTGTCTTTTGAACCAGATTAAACCACTCTTAAATGATTTTCGGGTCTTCGCATTTCGCACGCTCGTAGTTATACCGTTTTGAGAATCGGGAGGAGAGGAGAGGATGCCGTTATATAAATTTCGTAACCTAGTTTTCGCCGACCGAAAGAACCGGGGTAGTTCCACGCTTTTGAAGAAGAAGATCCGCCATTTCTCGTACCATAGAGTGCCGGGGGGCCCCTCCACGAGAATCTATAGAGAGTATCCATTTTTGAAGAGATTCCTCCTCGAGTTCTGTTAATATATGACTATTGGCGCGTGTTTTAGGACGAAAGGTATCACCAGCGAGGCGGCGTTATAAGGTAGAGCGGGGGACTTCGAAACGGCGCGCCACTTCACGAATTGAAGAGATTTCTTGATTCTTAAAAGCCTGGATAGCTAGTAAGATCCTACCCTCTTGCTCTATTGAATTTCTAGAGCGTTGAGAGCGAATTGGTGGCATGGTGGGTGGTTGAAGAAGAAGGGGTTAAATTAATTGACGCGTTTTGGATAGGTGGCCCACTCGGTAGTGGTGGCCCACTCGGTAGTGAAATACGTTATACCACTTTTAGTCCCTAAGAACCTTATACGCGTGGGTCTAGATCGCAGAAAGGCATTCGTTCTTTATAACGATATGTTTAATAAGGAATTTATATAATAGTGGATTAGAACATAATGTGGTAGTCTAATACTGCTAAGATTAAATGGGACTCGAAGCATCTGTTAATGAAGTCTTAAGATAAATTCGAATAAGTCGCACATAGCTCCGATAGCGCACCCAAGGTGATATATAAGCGATGTGGAGTAATCTTAGAGAGCATCCTTAGTCCCTTTTATTAGGAATAATAGCACGGTATAGGACCTCTATAATGGGAAAGCATCTTAAAGGTATAAGCTGTACTAAGGCAGTTAGGTACCGTACCCAGAAGCCGGGTATTACTTAGTTTATAAAAGCAGCTGAGAGTTTATACCCTATAATATCTAGTTTTAGACTAATATCTCTTATTATAAGAAATAGGATTCCCTTATAGAGATAACCTTTAGCTAGGACGCCTAGGATGACCAGCTACTACGATTCCTTACGGTCGCCCGCCTTCTATTCCGGTTGATTAAGTATCCTAAATTTCATAACTTAGTTATACTTAAATAAGCAGTAAGTTCTCTCCCTTGAATTCTATATGCGAAAATAACCGACGACGCCTTTAGAGCACTATATAAGAGCGCCAGGAGAGTATTCTTCGGAGACTACCCTCTAACCGGCCCTTACATTCTTTTACAAAAATTACAGACCCTCCTTACGGAGGAGGGTCCGCCACCCAAACGTAAGATTTTTTATCATTTCTACTTTAACCACCATTTACTATACAACCACATAGTAAATTAATTAATTTAAAATAGTATATGAATCAATTGATCAATTTACTATATAAATATAAAATCAATTTAATTTCCCCGACGTTTTTTAGCCCTTCTAAGCTTCCTAATTTCAATCAATATCTTCCTCTACTTCCGTCTTATTTTTTCTAAATCGACTTTCTCAGTTAATCTATACTCTTTTCTTCTGATTTCTCTGACCTAGCTAGCATTAGCGATGCTAGTAATCTGTACATAACGACGAGAGGCGTTATATTAGGCGTGGCGTGCTCCTATAATAGCTTTTATATTATCGAATTCCCGCTATAGTTAGTAAGCTAAAGTAGCTTATACCTTAGCCCCCTTTATAAGCTTTATAAGCCCTTCTTTAAATCGTAAATCAGTAGGGGTATATTAATTAAGACGATCGCTAATTCTTCGGACTTTTTCAGCTATTTTTAGGGTGCTAAAGTCGGTACATTAAGACGTTATTAAAGGGGTATTCGATCTCTATAGATTATTAGGATAGGGGTCGTACGTCGTTAATTCGTCCGTAATTAGCTTCAGATTCATAGGCTAAGGGCCTATTAATTTAAATCTGAGCTTAATTATATACGGATAAAAGGTCTTTTCTCTGATTTCTGCGATAGAATAGAGGAATTCGTCCTTTATGAATTTACGGTAGCTAGTCTTAGTAGCAGCTTTAATAGCCTCACTATGCTAGTGTTTATAGACGCTAAACACGCCTATATATAAAGGCTATATAGTATATAACTAGTATACGAAAGTAAAAAGAATAAAATGATATTATTCTCTTTATAAAAATCGATAAATTAACGTGTTATATAGGATCTAAAACGGTCGCATAAAATAAGCCTATATCCACTAAGTGTACGACTTTTTATCCACTTATGATTTTAAATAGCTTAGTCCATTAAAGTGCTAGGGTATTATTAATATATCTAATATCTATTAGCACTACGATATACTTATCTGCTTTAATAGTATCGAACTAGCGTAGGAGAGCTTATTTTATACTTAAAATAATAAGCGGAGGATAGATAAAACTATCGGCCGAAATAGCTTATAAAATAGTGATAGATTCGCGATTTATGATAGATCTATTAAATAGCTTCTTTTTTAGTTCCCTTATAACGATAAACTAATTAAGACCGACACTAATTTAAAAGCTAGTTTCGTTAAAGTTATAGATATCTCGGGGGTTAATGCCGTAGATCCTAACTATACGAATATAGTCTTTAAACCACCTTTATACCATAGATTTATTAAGTGTGGTGGCTCTTTCGACATTAAGAGCTCGCCGGCGTCGTATATAGTACTTAGGATAACGTTTAAGAAAACGCTTTAGCTAATGGTCGCCGGTTCGTGGGGGTTCGGTTAAAGGGTCTTTATGGTCGACTTTAAGAATTAAATCGGCAGCGATCACGATTTATCGACGATTTATTAATGCTCCCACCGAGTTAAAGTAATTAATATATTCACATAGAGCCTATTCTTACTCCGTACTGAGTTTCTGACCGTTAGGTTATCTTTAAAATAGCGATTTTCCTCCTTTCTATCGGCGTCGGAGTCGACTTTCTGGGACCGCGAATTCTCGCGCAGTTTTCGCGACATTAGGCTTTATTTAATCTGATAGGCAATTAAGAGCCTTACTGATCTGATCCTCGATGATTTAGGTAGATTTAGGCATATTTAGTGGAGTGGTTAGTGGTTAAAGATGAAATTGAGAAATGATAAAAAACCTTACGTTTGGGTGATCCCCTCCGTTTGGGTGGCGGACTCTCCTCCGTAAGGAGGGTCTGTAATTTTTGTAAAAAAATGTAAGGGCCGGTTACTGCGGATATCCGTAAAATATCCATCCTCATTGAGGATATGGCATGTGACCCGATATCCAGTGGAGAGGATATGCCGCAGTCTAATACTATAAAATAAGACCACCCTTATAGGACTATACGCCGTAGTATAGGTATCCTATATCTAGCCTAATAGGTTATACTTTACCAAAGTCTATAAAATATATCCTTTATCTCCTATCTAGAGACGCTATCCCAACTTAGTATAATACCGGTGCTATTATACCTATAACGTAATAAGTAATAGCCGTAGGAAAGGGTTCGGACATATGATATAATAACCCTCTAAGTACTGCTAGTATATAATAGGGATAGGCTATCGAAGTGTTAGCGAATTAGAACTAAATTAATCGCGATCTTATATCACTCACTTAGCTTTTATCCTTTTTATTATCCTTATAGAGGCTATAAGCAGATTTTATGCGCTTAATGCATAGCCTTAAAGTCCTTTAGAAA
This sequence comes from Penicillium robsamsonii, assembly GCF_028829455.1. Taxonomy (NCBI): domain Eukaryota; kingdom Fungi; phylum Ascomycota; class Eurotiomycetes; order Eurotiales; family Aspergillaceae; genus Penicillium; species Penicillium robsamsonii. Next base: position 5,569,912 of record NW_026643219.1, on the reverse strand, counting down.
CCTAAGAAGCTCGTCGTATATATAATAACCGTTATCGCTAGAATAAACCTAGGCTACCTATTAGAGAATCGACCCTAAATTACAGGCGTCTCGCTATATACCCTCGTATAGATGTCCGTAGCACGAATGTCGATCGATATATTATTTATACTTCTTTAAATACTCGATACTAAGAAAGCACTAAATCGAAAACGGTTCACTAGTATCCATAGTGTCCTAACTCTTAATGCTAGTGCATAGGCACTATATATACCACGCGTTCTTTAACTAAATCTGGTTTTTACGTAGAGTCGGAGGCATAATTGAAACTCGAGGATTAATTAATATTTTAAGTTCTACGGGATAAATACTAGGTCTATATAGGAGGTAGTATAAAGGATCATAATAAGAGGGTTTAAATTTCTCTATGCTATTCTAGATATATCCTCTTTATCACGAATCACTACCGATTTCTCCCTAATATTTCATTATTTCTATATATCTATTTTAATGTATTCTTTACTTTAGACAGGGATATCCTCCTAGAGGAGAGGGGATGATTATAATAGATAAAGATCCTTATAACATAGAGACGGAGTCACTTAACCGCATCTGTTAGTAGGCCTTAACAAGTACCGTGGCGGTACTAAGAGTCTACTCCGGTCTCTACGGTACTAAGCTTGGCGGTACCAATGCTCTAGTCCGGTGTCGTGGTACCGCGACGGTAGTACCGCGGTACTGTAAATAATGTAAACACAGCTAAATTTATAAGATCCTGTGACTTACATAAGTTATGTAGAAAATCTCTGTATTTTTAGGTATTTAACTTATAACTTCAAAATCGCTAATAATTCTAATGAAATTAATATTCCTAGTAATCTTAATTCCTAAAGTCTACTTCTGCTTCTTTATATATATACATATTCATTCTCATCTCTACGGCGCTTCCGCTCTGTCTGGGGACGCTCGCTGTTAGAAATCTGTCCTTAAGGGATTAAAATGCTTAGTAATGGGAGTTTAGTCGAGTCATCCTTAGTACTATCAGCATTATCGTTTTCGCTATCACCATCCTCTTCATCATCACTAATCGTAGTTAAATCATAATCAAGAAGCTGTTCTTCTTCCTCTGTATCAGCTTCTATTTATTTAGTCGGATCTTCACTTCTTATAGAAACCTGAGGTCTAGTTTCCATGTTAAATCGGGTCATATAACGAAAGATCATTAGATCCTGGATAGTCGTTACATTAAGAGATCCCCGTCGGTAGTGACATATATCACGAGCAGAGCTAAATAAGCGCTCTACACCTACCTACACCAGTAGTAGGAATCAAGAAAACCTCTCGTGTAAGCGCTATAAGTGTTAGGAACTCCTTCTCATGGAGTCTCTAGAATCGACATGAATCATCTTCATCGGTACCTAGGACGATCAGTTAGCTATAGACTTAATTAAGATTAGTAGATAATATACATACGAAGATTAAGATATTCTTAGAGTTCCTCTTGCCAACCAATCTTTCCTGGTATTAGAGTCTGCTTCTTTGGCTTGGCTTAGGCTAACAGACTAGACATTGCAGTACTAGCTGGAGCCTTACCTTTATCCGCTGCCTGTATGTTCGGCTGAAACTAGGAGTACTCTTTAAGGTAGGAATGTAAAGTGTGAAGGTGGAAGTTAAATTGATTCAATACTAACTAAGCCAACATGCTGTTTACAAAAAGCTTGAAGAGAAGGAATGAAACAAGCGGGACAGTAATAGAGGTGACAGGCAAGGCGGTGGCAGAACGGAGGCGTGCGGGAGTGGAAGGCTATATGGCCCTGCCATATAGTATAGGAAGCGGGTCTAACCCATTACATAAAGAGCTTTCATACTCATGATACCAATCCCGGTCATCACTAACCCAGTCGTCACCTTTGAAGTAGTCTAACTTATACGACGGGGCAAGAATTGTCCTTATCGCATAAAGATGTCCATGAGTTTCCTTAGTATCATGGTAGTACACTGAGAGTTTCTGTTCACCAGCCTTTAAAGCCCGTAACATAGCCTATTTCCAAGGGACTCTCTTCCGAGCTAATAGACGCTAGGCGTCTTCGAAATGGCGGAATAGTACATTATATACTTTAAAGACAGAGGATATAGTCACATCCTTAATCCTAGAGAGTCTAACAGTCCATGTGTAGAAGGGCTTCATGATATAAAGAAGGTAATCGACTTATCGCCACTCTTGTATGCTAAGTCAAAATTAACACTGGTTATATACTGAGCAGTATTAGTTAAATACTTAAGAAAGGCGGTTTACCCGTCGGAGCATTAGATATATAGAGTTCTAGCGAGTCCGGATATCCTATATTAGTGTAAGCCTTAGCTTAGCCTCTTGAAGATTTAAAAAGAGTTCTCTTCGCCGAGGGCTCGCTCGTATTAATAAAGACTGCGAAAGCACGAATCTATAATATTAGTTAGGAATATTTAAAGAAGAAACGTAGGATATAGCTTACCTTTATAGGGGTATAGATAATACCTTCTTTAGACTTTATTTATTATAGCGTAACACTATGATCTTCCTCTGACTATATGGTATAGGCTATGTTATTCTTTAGATTAACTTTTATTAGTCCGAGGAGACCTTTTAAGCTAAGCTAAATCATATAAGTAAGGCATAGGATCCGTGTAATGCGTATGTGACTTAGGGGGTCTAATGCTTTAATTAACTAGTGGAGACTTTCCACTAGTGTTTTATTATTTAATCCATTATCAGTGGTCACTATAAGTACTCGATTCATTATGCTTATTAAGTACCTATCAAAGGATCTCACTAAGATAACTACCAGTATACTAACCATATACTAACGTATTTCACTACCGAGTGGGCCACCACTACCGAGTGGGCCACCTATCCAAAACGCGTCAATTAATTTAACCCCTTCTTCTTCAACCACCCACCATGCCACCAATTCGCTCTCAACGCTCTGGAAATTCAATAGAGTAAGAGGGTAGGATCTTACTAGCTATCCAGGCTTTTAAGAATCAAGAAATCTCTTTAATTCGTGAAGTGGCGCGCCGTTTCGAAGTCCCCCGCTCTACCTTATAACGCCGCCTCGCTGGTGATACCTTTTATCCTGAAACACGCGTTAATAGTCATATATTAACAGAACTCGAGGAGGAATCTCTTTAAAAATGGATACTCTCTATAGATTCTCGTGGAGGGGCCCCCCGGCACTCTATAGTACGAGAAATGGCGGATCTTCTTCTTTAAAAGCGTAGAACTACCCCGGTTCTTTCGGTCGGCGAAAACTAGGTTACGAAATTTATATAACGGTATCCTCTCCTCTCCTCCCGATTCTTAAAACGGTATAACTACGAGCGTGCGAAATGCGAAGACCCGAAAATCATTTAAGAGTGGTTTAATCTAGTTTAAAAGATAATCCTTTAATTTAGAATCGACCCCGACGATATCTATAACTTCGATAAGACCGGTTTCGCTATAGGAGTGGTTTTAACTATGAAGGTTATTACGAGAAGTGATTTACCTAGTCGAAGAGGAGTTTTATAACCTAGAAATCGTGAATGGGTGACTATAATTAAGTGTACGAATGCTTTAGGGTAGGCCCTCCCTCCGTGTGTGATTTTTAAAGGTAAAGTCTTTCTTAAATCATGGTTCGAAGGCCTTCCGGAGAACTAGCGTTTCGAAGTAAGCCCTAACGGCTAGACCTCTGATGAAATTGGACTCCGTTGGCTAGAAAAGCTCTTTATTCCTAGTACTTCTGCGCGTACGAAGGGGGGGTATCGGCTTCTAGTACTTAACGGCCACGGAAGTCATTTAACGCCTAAATTTAACGAAATTTATGAGTAAAATAAGGTAATACTAATCTATATGCCAGCATATTCATCTTATCTTTTATAACCTCTAGATATTAGCTGTTTTACGGTATTAAAACGATCGTACGGTCGGATAGTTAAAACTAAAATGCGGAACGGGATTAACCATATCGATAAGCTTAACTTCCTCGAAGCATACCCCCTCGCACGAATTAAAGCTTTTAAATCGGAGACTATTAAAAATAGCTTCGGAGCAGCCGGTTTAGTCCCCTTTTTACCGGAGAGAGTGATTTTAAAGCTTAATATTCGGCTTCGAACTCTAACCCCCCCAGCTAGCCGGGGTAGTGAATTAAGCCGGAATTTTACACTAAAAACCCCTTTTATAGAGAAAGATCTACGTCGTTAGGCTTCATTAATCAAAGCTTTACTTCGTATAAGATCTCGAAGCCCGCCTAGCCTATCAGATCGTGCATTAAACCAGCTTATGAAAGGCTTCCGTCTTATAATATAAGGTGCTATCTTACTCGCTAAAGAAAATAAGGAATTACGCGCCGCTAACGAGAAGCAGAAGCAAAAGCGTACTCGATCCTAAAAGCAGATACCCGCCGAAGAAGGCCTTTCAGTTTAAGAAGCCTCTGCATTAATTATGCAGTAATAAGAAGCAATTAAAGCACCTCCCCCCGGCCCCGGCATGCCTAGAGAATCAACTATTCAGCCACGTACGCGGCCCCCCCGGGGGTGTGGAATATGCAGATTACCAGGGCATAGAAGAGAAACATGTCCAGATAGATCACTTAGTTAGTTGAATTAATTTAATGGCGTTTTGGTTAAGATAAATGCATTTAAAATTGGTAGGTTAGATGGGGTGGCCCACTCGGTAGTGAAATACGTTAGTTAAGATCCGAGGAGAATTTTATGATAATCCTAATTAACATCGAGGAAGTAGCCAGTAATGGCTATAAATGCCTATTAGAGTAGAGATATCTAATAGTTAAGAGTAATTAAGATCTTTACCCCGGTCGGAAGATAGGAAAACACCTTTTATTAGTCTATTTAGATCATTGTTTTAAGGCGACGTCGCGCGGTCTTTAGTGTTAGGAGTGGAGGCATCTCTTTTAATAGATGGGTGAAACGGGTAAACTTGAGGAGCTCTAGCCGTGTGAGGAATTAGAAAGGAAGTTAATACATTCTAAGTAAATTAATCTAGATTCGCTCCTAGTCCTTAGTGTTAAAGGCTATCTTCTAGGGGGTTAGGTAGTTAGACTAGGAAGTTAGAATATTAATTATCTGAGTTTAGGAGTCTTGGTATAATAGTATATTATGGCAGAGTATAATGTTGTTGTGGAAGTCATATATAAACTACTGATAATATTAATATATCTATGGATATATTAAATCTGGTAAACTGTAATATGACTCACCTCTAAATCGCCATAAATCATGAGATAATGAAATATCATCGATTATCTTATATTTGCCTCCTAAATGATCTATAAAAAGGCGCTGATTTACACTTTAGGACATGATTCCTAATATATTCTTAACATATACATATCCTCATCTCCTCCTTATCTCCTATTTAGGATAAGTATACGTTGCTTATTAATATCTTATATAATTTGCTTATATAAGATATAACTTCCCTAAATATTATAGTCTACTACTAGACTATAATAATTGTTCTGCTTAATTGCTCACAAGGAGAATACTTTACTATAAATTATAGCGATTACTATAAGGTTTATTAAAGTGATATATTAGTCCCTACCCTTATATAGGACTTACTCTCCTGGTGCTTTTTTAGCGAACTAAGTGTTCTAGTTACTAATGGGTGAGGTATATTCTTTCCACGCCTAATATAAGGGACTAGCTTCAGAGAATGGCCGAAACTCTGATATCTTAAAAGAATAGAAATAAAGGCACACATTTAACTTAAAGAGTGAAGGGAGTGATTAAAAAATATACTTATATAATTAGGTAGCTTTAATCTATAAAAATAAAAGGAGTAGGTATTCAGTAATAATGACATATACCTTTATAAAGCGCGATAACGTATTTCACTACCGAGTGGGCCACCACTACCGAGTGGGCCACCTATCCAAAACGCGTCAATTAATTTAACCCCTTCTTCTTCAACCACCCACCATGCCACCAATTCGCTCTCAACGCTCTAGAAATTCAATAGAGCAAGAGGGTAGGATCTTACTAGCTATCCAGGCTTTTAAGAATCAAGAAATCTCTTCAATTCGTGAAGTGGCGCGCCGTTTCGAAGTCCCCCGCTCTACCTTACAACGCCGCCTCGCTGGTGATACCTTTCGTCCTGAAACACGCGCCAATAGTCATATATTAACAGAACTCGAGGAGGAATCTCTTCAAAAATGGATACTCTCTATGGATTCTCGTGGAGGGGCCCCCCGGCACTCTATGGTACGAGAAATGGCGGATCTTCTTCTTCAAAAGCGTGGAACTACCCCGGTTCTTTCGGTCGGCGAAAACTGGGTTACGAAATTTATACAACGGCATCCTCTCCTCTCCTCCCGATTCTCAAAACGGTATAACTACGAGCGTGCGAAATGCGAAGACCCGAAAATCATTCAAGAGTGGTTTAATCTGGTTCAAAAGACAATCCTTCAATTTAGAATCGACCCCGACGATATCTATAACTTCGATGAGACTAGTTTCGCTATGGGAGTGGTTTTAACTATGAAGGTTATTACGAGAAGTGATTTACCTAGTCGAAGAGGAGTTTTATAACCTGGAAATCGTGAATGGGTGACTACAATTAAGTGTACGAATGCTTCAGGTTAGGCCCTCCCTCCGTGTGTGATTTTTAAAGGCAAAGTCTTTCTTAAATCATGGTTCGAAGGCCTTCCGGAGAACTGGCGTTTCGAAGTAAGCCCTAACGGCTGGACCTCTGATGAAATTAGACTCCGTTAGCTAGAAAAGCTCTTTATTCCTAGTACTTCTGCGCGTACGAAGGGGGGTATCGGCTTCTAGTACTTAACGGCCACGGAAGTCATTTAACGCCTAAATTTAACGAAATTTATGAGCAAAATAAGGTGATACCAATCTGTATGCCAGCACATTCATCTCATCTTTTATAACCTCTGGATATTAGCTGTTTTGCGGTATTAAAACGATCGTACGGTCGGATGGTTAAAACCAAAATGCGGAACGGGATCAACCATATCGATAAGCTTGACTTCCTCGAAGCATACCCCCTCGCACGAATTAAAGCTTTTAAATCGGAGACTATTAAAAATAGCTTCGGAGCAGCCGGTTTAGTCCCCTTTTTACCGGAGAGAGTGATTTTAAAGCTCAATATTCGGCTTCGAACTCTAACCCCCCAGCTAGCCGGGGTAGTGAATTAAGCCGGAATTTTACACCAAAAACCCCTTTTACAGAGAAAGATCTACGTCGTCAGGCTTCATCAATCAAAGCTTTACTTCGTATAAGATCTCGAAGCCCGCCTAGCCCATCAGATCGTGCATTAAACCAGCTTATGAAAGGCTTCCGTCTTACAATGCAAGGTGCTATCTTACTCGCTAAAGAAAACAAGGAATTACGCGCCGCTAACGAAAAGCAGAAGCAAAAGCGTACTCGATCCCGAAAGCAGATACCCGCCGAAGAAGGCCTTTCAGTTCAAGAAGCCTCTGCATTAATTATGCAGCAATAAGAAGTAATTAAAGCACCTCCCCCCGGCCCCGGCATGCCTAGAGAATTAACTATTCAGCCACGTACGCGGCCCCCCCGGGGTGTGGAATATGCAGATTGCCAGGGCATAGAAGAGAAACATGTCCAGATAGACCACTTAGTTAGTTGAATTAATTTAATGGCGTTTTGGTTGAGATAAATGCATTTAAAATTGGTAGGTTAGATGGGGTGGCCCACTCGGTAGTGGTGGCCCACTCGGTAGTGAAATACGTTAATAGATCTTAAATCGTATAGTGCTATTGTATCTTGATTAGGTACATCCCTTATATACTCACATATACCCCACCGGAGTGCTACGGGAGTACCGCCGGTGCAATCTATAGTACCGTAGGAATAGGAGTTTTTAGGGTCTACACTATTCCCTGGGTGAAAGATTTTTAGTTCAGTTAATATTAAACCATTCCACACAGCATAGACTTGACGTGGTTTAAAATGTAGACGAAGGATAAAACCCTGAAAACTCCTAAATATAAATTTATACATCAGTATTACTTAACTTAGTCTGTAGAGTGATCTATACACCTAAACACGGAATACTTAGAATAATACAGGTATATAAAGGTAGTACTAATAATATATATGGGTAGTCATATCTCCGAGTACTTTTTTTAAAGTAAGAACAGGTAGTTCGAACGATGTATACTCGTTAATGATCATGAAGGTAGAAGACTCGGGTCCAGATACAGCCTATACACTCATAAAAAACAGTATTTTATCGACTTACGCAGCATTTTATGCAACCTAAATAGATAATTTCTTAGCAAATTATGCAGAAACGGTACCATATAGAGACTACCGTTGGTACCGCAGCACCATGCGGTACCGACACCGAGTAACGGTGCCAAAATCTGTAAAGTCACGCGGTACCCCACGACACCGAGCAACATTACCAAAATTGGCTTGGTACCGCGTGACTTGCCAAGGCCTAGTGATATATATCGAGCCTTATTCTAAGATACTCTTATACCTTACTAAGAGCGTTAGGCTACTAGCTAAGGCCTACTAGTCTCCTCTCCCGGATTAAGGCTAAGCATAGCTCTACATAATCCACTTCGCCTAAAGAAACCTAAAGCGAAGCCGGTTAGTGACGAGATAACCTAGTATCTTAATAGTAATAAGTTATACCCTTCTTCTAATCTTATTTCGATGAATATCTATTACTAATTTTATATAGATATCGTTAATTCTAAGCCGCTACCCTTTTAGCGAGAGAACTATAACCGTTTCCCTACAATTACTTTGCTTACGTGGGATATTCTTATAATTCTAGTAACTAGTATAGGTGTAGAACGATTATTTAACACTACTCGCGATATTTACCATTATCGCCGCGGTCGTATAAAGGCTAAGACTATTAAAGAGTTAGTGCTATTCCTTTAACGTATTTCACTACTGAGTGGGCCACCACTACCGAGTGGGCCACCCCATCTAACCTACCAATTTTAAATGCATTTATCTTAACCAAAACGCCATTAAATTAATTCAACTAACTAAGTGGTCTATCTGGACATGTTTCTCTTCTATGCCCTGGTAATCTGCATATTCCACACCCCCGGGGGGGCCGCGTACGTGGCTGAATAGTTGATTCTCTAGGCATGCCGGGGCCGGGGGGAGGTGCTTTAATTACTTCTTATTACTGCATAATTAATGCAGAGGCTTCTTAAACTAAAAGGCCTTCTTCGGCGGGTATCTGCTTTCGGGATCGAGTACGCTTTTACTTCTGCTTCTCGTTAGCGGCGCGTAATTCCTTATTTTCTTTAGCGAGTAAGATAGCACCTTATATTATAAGACGGAAGCCTTTCATGAGCTAGTTTAATACACGATCTAATAGGCTAGGCGGGCTTCGAGATCTTATACGAAGTAAAGCTTTAATTAATGAAGCCTAACGACGTAGATCTTTCTCTATAAAAGGGGTTTTTAGTGTAAAATTCCGGCTTAATTCACTACCCCGGCTAGCTGGGGGGGTTAGAGTTCGAAGCCGAATATTAAGCTTTAAAATCACTCTCTCCGGTAAAAAGGGGACTAAACCGGCTACTCCGAAGCTATTTTTAATAGTCTCCGATTTAAAAGCTTTAATTCGTGCGAGGGGGTATACTTCGAGGAAGTTAAGCTTATCGATATGGTTAATCCCGTTCCGCATTTTAGTTTTAACTATCCGACCGTACGATCGTTTTAATACCGTAAAACAGCTAATATCTAGAGGTTATAAAAGATAAGATAAATGTGCTAGCATATAGATTAGTATTACCTTATTTTACTCATAAATTTCGTTAAATTTAGGCGTTAAATGACTTCCGTGGCCGTTAAGTACTAGAAGCCGATACTCCCCCTTCGTACGCGCAGAAGTACTAGGAATAAAGAGCTTTTCTAGCTAATAGAGTCTAATTTTATTAGAGGTCCAGCCGTTAGGGCTTACTTCGAAACGCTAGTTCTCCGGAAGGCCTTCGAACCATGATTTAAGAAAGACTTTACCTTTAAAAATCACACACGGAGGGAGGGCCTAACCTAAAGCATTCGTACACTTAATTATAGTCACCTATTCACGATTTTTAGGTTATAAAACTCCTCTTCGACTAGGTAAATCACTTCTCGTAATAACCTTTATAGTTAAAACCACTCCTATAGCGAAACCGGTCTCATCGAAGTTATAGATATCGTCGGGGTCGATTCTAAATTAAAGGATTATCTTTTAAACTAGATTAAACCACTCTTAAATGATTTTCGGGTCTTTATATTTCGCACTCTCGTAGTTATACCGTTTTAAGAATCGGGAGAAGAGGAGAGGATGCCGTTATATAAATTTCGTAACCTAGTTTTCGCCGACCGAAAGAACCGGGGTAGTTCCACGCTTTTAAAGAAGAAGATCCGCCATTTCTCGTACTATAGAGTGCCGGGGGGCCCCTCCACGAGAATCTATAGAGAGTATCCATTTTTAAAGAGATTCCTCCTCGAGTTCTGTTAATATATGACTATTAGCGCGTGTTTTAGGACGAAAGGTATCACCAGCGAGGCGGCGTTATAAGGTAGAGCGGGGGACTTCGAAACGGCGCGCCACTTCACGAATTAAAGAGATTTCTTGATTCTTAAAAGCCTGGATAGCTAGTAAGATCCTACCCTCTTACTCTATTGAATTTCCAGAGCGTTGAGAGCGAATTGGTGGCATGGTGGGTGGTTGAAGAAGAAGGGGTTAAATTAATTGACGCGTTTTGGATAGGTGGCCCACTCGGTAGTGGAATACGTTAAGTAATTTATTCCTATAAGCGGATTCCTTACTAACTATATTATATTCTGCGCCTATGTCTAGATTTATATAGGTTTTAACACCGTTTCTAAGGGTAACTAGTATATAAAGGTATATTATAGTCCTAATCTATAGGTATAGAACTAGGGTATTAGGTTCTTTTTACTCTAGCTCTTTTATTTTTCCTAACTACCTTCATTATCCTAATCTAATTATTTAGGTTATTGGTTAGATAGCTACTTTCTAGGGGCATTCTAGTGCCTGGTGGTTTTTATCTCTCTATATATAATGACTTCCTCTTGACGTTAAATTAGCACTATTACTATTTTTTAGCGGAGGTAGCGCTCCCTCCTAAGGCGTAGGATCTACCTTTAGTGTGTCCTTAGCCTTTTAGGTTTCCTCTTTCTCTTATACTTATTCCCCTTCGTAATATACCCTTATATCTATTATAGGGGTAAATATTCGATAAGGGTATTATTATTAGTTTAGGGCTAATTTAACAATAAATCGCTATAGCTTCCCTTTATTGTTTATCTTATATATATATAATAGGTAGTCCTTCCCTTTTAGATAGTAAGAAGTAGACTTAGGTAAAGGCTAAAGCCTATATTAATATTTCCTCTTTTATATTTAGTAGGATGTTATTTATAATAGTAATAATTATATCTTAAAGCGGATTCTAAAGCTTTATAAATAGTGCTTAGGCCTTTGACCCTTAGTCTGACCTGGGAGGTATTTCCTAGCGATTCGAGATAGCCTTCGAAGTTATGCGGGTCTCAGTAGGGGCGTATTTCTGCCTTTTAATAGAGGATAAGGAGATTGGTAGTAACCGGCCCTTACATTTTGTACCAAAATTACAGACCCTCGCAAGCGAGGGTCCGCCACCCATTTGCAAAGGATCATCTAAATGTAAATATTCTTTTAAATGCTACCCTTTTATTTTGACCATCAACCACACCACTAAAAATGCCTAAAACCAATAAAGATATAGAGTAACAGATTCAGCTAGCTCTCGATTCTCTATCTAAGCAGATAAAGCCGAATATCTCGAAAACTGCGCGAGAATTCGCGGTTCCCATGTACCCACCGACTACGCCGGCGATAGTACGGTGGAAAATCACCTTTTTAATAAAACCTAATGACCGGAAGCTTAATCCTATATAGGAGCAGGCTTTATGTGATTATATTAATTACTTTAACACGGTCGGAGCATTAATAAATCGCCGATAAATTACTATTACTGCTAATTTAATTCTCGAAGAAGCCTATACCGATTCTACCACTCCACCACCATAAATCGGCGACCACTAGCTAAAGCGTTTTCTTAAACGTAATCCTAAGTACTATGTACGACGCCGGCGAGCCCTTAATGTCGAAAGGGCTAGTGCACTTAATAAAACCGTGGTAGAGAGGTGGTTTTAAGACTATTAACGTGTGGTGACTAAGCATAGTATATACTATTAAGATATCTATAATTTTAATAAAACTAGCTTCTAAATTAGCGTCGGTCGCGATTAATTCATTATTACTAGGCATCTAAAAAAGAAGCTATTTAATGGATCTATTATAAATCGCGAGTCTACCACGGTTTTAGAGGCTATTTCGGCCGATAGTTTTACCTACCCGCCACTTATAATCCTAAGTATAAAATAGGCATTACTACGTTAGTTTAATACTATCTAGGAGGATAAGTATATAGCTATAACCGATACTAGCTATATTAACGATACCTTAGTATATTAATGGATTTAGCTCTTTTATAAGTGGACGGTTAGTCGTACACTTAGAAGAAAAAAGGCTAGTTATATGCGACCGTTTTAGTTCGTATTTAACGCGCTAATTTATTCGATTTTATGAGAAGAATGATATTATATTATTCTTCTTACTCTCGCATACTAGTTATATACTATAGCCTCTCGATGTCGGCGTATTAGCGTGTATAAACACTAGCATAGTGAGGCTATAGAAGCTACTATAATGACTAGATGCCGTAAATTCTCTAAGGATAAATTTCTATACTTAATTGGAGAAATTAGACGGAAAACCTTCCGGTCGAATATAATAAAGCTTAGATTTAAATTAACTAGCCTCTAGCCTATTAATCCTAAGCTTATTACGGATGAATTAGAGTCGTACGATCTATATTATAATAATTTACCCCGGTCGAATACACCCTTAACCACCTCATAAAACACTAAGTTTAGCACTCTAAAAACCGCTGAGAAAGTGAGAAGGATTAGCTGCCGGCTTAATTAGTATAATCTAGATACTTAGCGCTTTAAAAATGCCTTAATAAAGCTTTAAAAGGGGGCTAAAGCGTAAGCTATATTAGCTTACTAGATATAGCGGGAATTCGATTTAATATAAGCTATTATGGGTGCTCGCTATACCCGGTACGATACTTCTCGTTATTATATATAGATCACCGGAATCATTAATTTATCCTAAGTTAAAGAGATAAAAGGAAAAGAGTTTAAATTAAGTGAAAAGATGGATTAAGAAAAAATAAGGCGGAAGTGGAAGAAGGTGTTAGTTAAAATTAGGAAGCATAGTAGGGTAAAAAAACGCCGGGAGAAGTGATTTTCTTTTATATTCTAGTAGTTAAATAGCTAATTAATTTCTTTACTATTTTTAATTAATTAATATACTACGACGTATTATAAGATAGTAAATGGTGGTTAAAGTAAAAGGTATGAAAATATTTACATTTAGGTGATCCTTTATAAATGGGTGACGGACCCTCGCTTACGAAGGTCTGTAATTTTGGTACAAAATGTAAGGGCCGGTTAATACCTAGTGATACATATATTGATTAATATTAATATTAAATATAAAAATTCACTATTATTTATAAATAAAAGCATATATAGATTAATCTATGATATTATGACTCTAAATTATAATATTAAAAATCTAACATTAAGTCTTAAGTAAAATAATAGAATTTTAAAATTAAGCATAAATGTACTGCTAAAATCTAGTATAGAAAGTAGAATAATCTATTAATGAGTTTTATAGGTTTAATTCATTAATTTAACCTTCGTCTTAATTTAATCTAATTTTTCTTAATTTATTTATCTGCTATAACCTCCTAGAAGTAGGAAGCTCTCGTGCCTTTTTTTTTAATTAGACCCTATAAAATCATTAAGGAAGTTAGAAATTCTTATAATTTAGACCTACTAGAGGCGATTTAAGCTACCTAACTTAGGTAAACTCGAAAGACCACGATAGTAGAACTATTATAAGGATAACTTATAGATCTATTACTAGCGATTAAGAACGGATAAATGGATAAATAGGAAGTCGAAAATATGCTTAACGTTAGGATATATTATTAGAAACTATAGTACCGTGTATAGTACCTTAGATATAATCTTAAACTATAATATATGCTATAGGAAATTAAAGTATACACTAGAAAGTATTTAGGAACTCTACACGTAAGATCCTCTAAAACCTAGTCCCCCGATACGTTTATAGGAGTAGCTTAATATAGTTATGATGGTTAGATCCTAAAAGACTATCTTAATGACGATAAACTTATATTGAGGGCCTAAATGCTCTCGTAGGGGCTATATAATAATTTAAGAATATTTCCTTATTAGGTTATTTATTTAGTTAATAAAGCGAGAGGTAGATATTTACACTATTTATATTAGTGGGTAGGAAAGAACCCATAAAATCCCTTAACCCACCAATTCTTTTCTCTTTTTCTCTTTCTTTCTCCATAACCTGGCCCCTATAATTATTTGTAATAAAAAAGGCGGACCATCGTAAGCGAGGGTCCGCCACCTATATAAAACAGATCACCTAAATGGCATATTTTTCATACTTTTTACATTTTTAAATTAATTCTTAACCATACCACTAACTATGCGTAAATTAAATAAAAATATTAAGCAGCAGATTCAGCTAATATTAGACTCCCTATCTAATTAGTTTAAGCCTAATACTAGGAAGACTGCGCGAGAATTCGCGGTTCTTAAGGGCCGGCTTCATCGACACTAGTAAGGCGGAAAATCACTTTTTTAACGATAATTTAATGGTCGGAAGCTTACTCCTATATAGAAGAAGGCTTTATGTGAATATATTAATTACTTTAACGCGGTCGGAGCATTAATAGTCGATAAATAGCTATTACTACTAATTTAATTCTCGAGGATAACTATACCGATTCTACCACGAGACCCCTATAAATTAGTGACCACTGGCTAAAACGTTTTCTTAAACGTAATGTAGAGTACTACGTACGACGTCGGCGTGCTCTTAACGTTAAAAGAGTAGTGCACTCGATAATATAGTCGTCGCTAGATGGTTTAAAGACTACGAACGAATTATTACTAAGTATAGTATCTGCCACTTAAGATATCTATAATTTCGGTATAACTAGCTTCTAAATTAGCGTTAGACGTGATTAATTTATTATTATAAGGTATCTAAAAAAAAGCTATTTAATGGATCTATCACAAGTCGTGAATTTATTAGTGTTTTAGAGGCTATTTCTACCAATAGTTTTACCTACCCGCCGCTCATAATTCTAAGCGTAAAGTGGGTACTACTACGCGAGTTTAATATAATTAATGGCGATAAGCATATCGCAGGAACCGACACTAGTTATATTAATGACACTAGCATTTTAGTGGATTTAGCTATTCTATAAGTGGACAGCTCGTGGTATAATTAGTGAAAAAATGCTAGTTTTATGCGACCATTTTAGCTCCCATTTCACACCTAAATTTATTAAGTTTATGAGAAGAATGATATCATTTTATTCTTCTTACTTTCTTATACTAGTTATATACTCTAGCCTCACTATGCTAGTGTTTATAGACGCTATTAAGGCGGCTATAATAAGCGGATGCCGTAAACTCTCTTAAGGATAAATTCCTATATTTAATTAGTGAAATCAGACGAAAGACCTCCTCCCGGCCACAAATAATTAAGCTAGGATTTAGATTAATAGGCCTATAACGTATTTCACCACCGAGTGGCCACCCCACCCAAAACGCGTCAATTAATTTAACCCTTTGTTCTTCGACCACCAACTATGCCACTAATTCGCTCCTAAAGCTCGAAAAATTTAATTGAGTAAGAGGGTAGGCTTTTATTAGCTATCCAGGCTTTTAAAAATGGAGATGTCAGTAATATTACTCTCGCTGCTCGCACTTTTAATGTGCCGCGTTTAACTCTCCGCCGCCGCCTTAGCAGCGTGTAAGACCGCGCGATTTCTCGCGCTAATTCGCATAAATTAACAGAACTTAAAGAGGAATGTCTTAAAAATGGATTATCTCTATGGATTCTCGTAGAGCAGCCCCCCCGCCCTCTTCCGTATAAGAAATGGCGGATCTTCTTCTTTAATAACGTGGAACTACCCCGGTTCTTTTAGTCAGCGAAAATTAGGTTACGAAATTCGTGAAACGACACCCTCTCCTCTCCTCCCGATTCTCGAAACGGTATAACTACGAACGTGTGAAATACGAAGACCCGAAAATTATTAGGGAGTGGTTTAATCTAGTATAAAAAATAATCCTTTAATTTAGAATCGACCTAGATAACGTTCATAACTTTAACGAGACCGGTTTCGCGTTAGGATTGACCGCGACCGCGAAGGTTATTACGAGAAGTGATATATACGGTTAGCGTAAGACTTTACAGTCAGTGGACATAAGTTCTTGCACCCCTAGGGCCCACACCCCCTTGATTATATAATATACTGCCGGTCAAAACCTCAATGAATTCATACTATGGAAGCTAGTACGGCGTATACCATCCCTGGCTCTCAATAATAGCTTCTACACGGTGCGGCATCGTCTCAGAGAGATGCTTCAAGTGGCGTAGCTCTAATTCGTCCCATGCCTGCTGCGCTGTCGCCACCAGTATCTCCTTTGTCGTGTCATTATTCCCCATACTGCGCGTTTTAGGTAGGCGGTATAAATATCTATTGGCGGTGAGATAGGTGGGGCTATAGGGGGTGCAAGAACTTATGTCCAGTCACTGTATAAGCTAGAACTCGCGAGTGGGTGATAGTAATTAAATGTATGGGTGCTTCTAGCTAGGTGCTTCCTCTATGTGTGATTTTTAAAGGTAAAGTCTTCCTCGAATCTTAGTTTAGAAGCGGCCCGAATGACTAGCGCTTTAAAGTAAGCCCTAACGGTTAGACTTCGGATAAAATTAGACGTTATTAGCTTAAATAGCTCTTTATTCCTTCGACTTCTTCGCGTACGAAGGGGAGGTATCGGCTTCTAGTACTCGACGGTCACGGAGGCCATTTAACACTAAAGTTCGACGAAATCTACGAATAAAATAGTATTATACTAATTTATATGCCTCCGTATTCCTCTTACCTTTTATAACCTCTCGATATCGGCTATTTTACGGTACTAAAACGTGCGTACGGTCGGTTTATTAAATTTAAAATGCGGAGTGGGATAAATTATATCGATAAACTTAACTTCCTCGAAGCATACCCACTCGTACGAATTAAAGCTTTTAAATCATAGACTATTAAAAATAGCTTCGGAGCAGACGGACTTCACCGATCTTCTCGTCATTATGGCGGTATTCTGCATTATTGGTAGGCCGAGAAGAGTCGTAGATATCATCCCAGTTCTGGACAACATGTGTTTCAAAGTTCTTCTTGCGCTTCTTTCTTCCACCGCGTTGTCGCTTTTCGCGCGCGTACTCATAATTGTCATCTTCAATAGCGGTCCAAATATTGCCAGGACATAGAAGAGAAACATGCCCAGATAGACTAATTAGTTAGTTGAATTAATTTAATGGAGTTTTGGTAGAGAAAAATGTATTTGAATTTAATATGTAGGGTTAGGGTGGCCACTCGGTGGTGAAATACGTCAGTCTATTAATCCGAAGCTTATTACCGATAAACTAGATTTACACGACCTATATAATAATAACCCCGGCTGGATACTATGAATGGCTAAAGCGAGACTTAGATTTAATCTGACTAGGCCATAAACCGTGTATAAAAAGCTTAGAGAAGAGAAGGAATTTTGGTGTCTAGAGAGGAATAGCTTAATAACTTAATTGCCCTCTTCGAAGGAGCCTTAAAGAAATCTATTTCGGACTCCTAAAAGGTGCTCGCTATAATAAACTACCTTTATATAAGCTATAAAGAAAAGTGGGCATCTTATGTATAAAAATACCCTAAATATAAGGCGAATTAGTATAACTTCGAAGAATAGATGAAGACGCTACTATAAAATTCCTATGATATTATTACCGATATCTTTATCCTCTATTAAAAGGCAGAAATACGCCCCTACTAGGACCCGCGAAACTTCGAAGACTATCTCAAATCGCTAGAGAAATACCTAAATTAAACCGAGGAATAAAAGGCCTAGGCACTATTTATAAAGCTTTAGAGAAGCCGCCTCGAGACCTAATTATTATCACGAACCATAAGAGAGGAAATATCGATATAGGCTTTAACCCTTACTCTAGTCTATTTCTCACTATCGAAAAGGAAGGACTACTTATTATATATATAAGATAAGAGACGAAAGGGAAGCTATAGCGATTCGCCCTCGAATCGACCCTAAAACGATAATACCACCCACCCTATCGAACATATACTTCCGTAGAGGACGTAGGGGTATATTACGAAGAGGAATAAGCATGAGGAAGGGGAAACCTAAGAGGCTAAGGACGCGGCGGATTAGGATATTAAGGTAGATCCTACGCCCTATGGATAAATACCACCTCTTCTAGAAATAGTAATAGCGCCGACTTAGCGTCGAAAGGAAGCTACTACCTATATAGAGATAAAAACCACTAGATACTAGAATACCCCTAGAAAGTAACTATCTAATTAGTTATCTAACGTATTTCACGTGCGAGCCGCCACCATAAGCGAGCCGCCATCATAAGCGAGCCGCTATCTCTAAAACACATAGTAGATGCGACAAATTATAGCTTCATGTTTTAACCATAATAACTTAATTTGATTCCCGCTATAGATAGATAGGTATTGATAGGCATTTTCGGTAGCATATAGCAATTTTAAGGAAATCGAAAGCTTACATTATTGTCGTATTGAAAATTACGTCGCTGGGCTCCAGAAATATATATATGTCAGTTACTAGAAGATCAAATTCTTTGAAACTCCCTAAAGTAGCTGGATATCATATAAAAACCGTGGAATTAATAGGAAAAGCTAATATAGACCACCGTTGTTGAGATATCAAGTTATAATCTATCGCATTTACTATGTGTTTTGGAGATGGCGGCTCGCTTGTGGTGGCGGCTCGCTTGTGAAATACGTTAAGTAATCCGATTAGGGTAACTAAGGTAGTTAGGAAAAGTGAGAGAGCTAGAGTAGAACCCGATATCCTAGCTCTATACCCGTAGATCAGGACCGTAGCACGCCTCTATATACTGATTACCCTTAAAAACGGTGTTAAAACCTATACGGATCTAGATATAGGTGCGGAATGCGATATAGTTAGTAAGGAATTCGCTTATAGGAATAAATTACTCGCCGCTCTATTCTCGTCCCCCTCTCTAAAAGACGTCGGCCTAGAGCGACTACGTACCTATAGTTTATTCTAGGTCTTATTTATAATTACGGACTCTAGAGGAACCAAGAAGATAATAAAGAGGCCCTATATAGGCATTAATAGAGACCTACGCGTAGAGGGAAGTCTAATACTTCTATCGTGTACCTTTATTAATGAATTCGATAACGTATTTCACTACCGAGTCGGCCACACCACCGAGTCGGCCACCCCACCCAAAACGCGTCAATTAATTTTAACCCTTTATCTTTAACCACCCACTATGCCACTAATTCGCTCCTAAACCTCTAGAAATTCAACAGAGCAAGAGGGTAGGATTCTTTTAGCCATTCAGGCTTTTAAGAATAAAGAAATCTCTTCTATTCGTGAAGTGGCGCGCCGATTTAACGTACCACGTTTAACTCTCTAAGACAGACTACGCGGTCTTTAACACCGCGCGATTTCTCGCGTAAATTCGCATAAATTAACAGAGGTTAAGGAGGAATCTCTTCGAAAATGGATTCTCTCTATGGATTCTCGTGGAGTAGCCCCCCGCCATGCTACTATACGAGAAATGGCGAATCTTCTCCTCGAATAGCGTAGAACTACCCCGGTTCTTTCGGTCGGCGAAAATTAGGTTATGAAGTTCGTTAAAAGAAACCCTCTTCTTTTATCCCGGTTCTCGAGACGTTATAATTACGATCGCGCGAAATGCGAAGACCTAAAAATCATTCGAGAGTGGTTCGATCTTATTTAAAAAATAATCCTTTAATTTAGAATCGACCCCGATGACGTTTATAACTTCGACGAGACTGGTTTCGCGATAGGGTTAATCGCTACGGCGAAGGTGATCACGAGGAGTGAACTCTCTAGTCGGCGCTTAGTTTTATAACCTAGAAATCGTGAATGGGTGACTACTATTAAGTGTATAAATGCTTCGGGGTGGGCCCTCCCTCCGTGTGTGATTTTTAAAGGTAAAGTCTTCCTCGAATCTTAGTTCGACGGCCTTCCAGATAACTAGCGGTTTAAAGTTAGTCCGAATGGATGGACCTCCGATGAAATTAGACTTCGGTGGCTCGAAAGGCTCTTTATTCCGACGACTTCTTTATGTACGAAGGGGAGGTATCGACTTCTAGTACTCGACGGTCACGGAAGCCATTTAACCCTAAAGTTCGATGAAATATGCGAGAAAAATCATATTATACCGATCTGTATGCCTCCGCACTCCTCTTATCTTTTATAGCCTCTTAATATCGGTTATTTTACGGTGTTAAAACGATCATATAGTCGGCTAGTTAAGATAAAAATGCGGAATAGGATTAACTATATCGATAAACTTAACTTCCTCGAAGCATACCCCCTCGCACGAATTAAAGCCTTTAAATCGGAGACTATTAAAAATAGCTTCGGAGTAGCTAGCTTAGTACCTTTTACACCCGACCGAGTGATCTCGAAGCTAAATATTTATCTTCGAACACCGACCCCCCCCTCCGAGCCGGGGGAGCGAATCGAGTCGGAATTTTATACTAAAAACACTAGCTATAGAGAAAGAACTACGTCGATAGGCTTCGTTAATTAAAGCTTTACTTCGTATAAGATCTCGAAGTCCGTATAGCCCGTCAGATCGTGCATTAAACCAGCTTATGAAGGGCTTCCGTCTTATAATATAAGGTGCTATCTTACTGGCGAAAGAAAATAAGGAATTACGCGCTGAAAATGAGAAGAAGAAGTAAAAGCGCACCCGATCTAGAAGGCATATACCTTCCGAAGAAGGCCTCTTAGTTTAAGAAGCCTCTACTTTAATTTTACAGACGGGGGAAGCAGTTAAACCACCTCCCCCCAGCGCTAATATACAGGGAGAATCGGCTATTCGGCCACGTACGCGCCCCCCCCCCCCCGGGGGTGTGGAATATGCAGGTTACCAGGGCATAGAAGAGAAACCTGTCCAGATAGACCGATTAGTTAGTTGAATTAATTTAATGGCATTTTCGTTGAAATAATTGCAATTAAAATTCATAAGTTAGATTGGGTGGCCGACTCGGTGGTGTGGCCGACTCGGTAGTGAAATACGTTATCACCCTTCGCCCTAGTAGACTACTTACTAGTGGCTCGGAGTTAAGTCCTTTAACCTAATGAATCTACACCGTTTCGCTAAGTTATCGAGGAACTCCGTAGTCGTCTACGCGTTAGTGAAGATACCTAAATAAGTCTAGCTCCCTAACGAAAACGGTAACTAGCTAGAACTAGACCTGGCTAGGAACCGCGGGTGAACCTCACGAACCTCAAGGAGGTTCACCCACCCGGAGGTTAAGGTTCTATGACCTAGAACCTCCGGGCGGTTCTATCTTGGACCGAACCTCATGGAGGTTACCCGCGGGTGAACCTGAGGTTCAATAAGCATGATAAATAGGTAAAAAACGTGACTTAGGGTCAACTACATAAATTATGTAGAAATAGGCTGTATTCTCTCGTAATTATAAAACAGAAGTTCATTAATGTATGCCCTTATAGGAGGATTTAGTGCATATCATGGATTCAGCTTCGAATTAGGGTTTTAACTTTTAATTATTAATGGTTTATATTATATCTATAGTGCAGTGTCTGGTTATAGTTCTGAAGAGTTAAGATTTAAGTAATCAAGCTATATACCCATCCAGTAGTCTCGACTTCTTCCGTATTCTACCGGATACACGATGCTGCGTATTAGGGAAGTTAGGTAAGGGTGATGCCCTGTTCTTATCTGGTTCCGTAAATTCATCGGTATCAGAGTCTTCCTTATCGTCAGAATTAACTGCAGGCCGCTTTCTAGCGGCGACTGCTAAGAGTAGCGGTGCGTCTAGAGTTACTTACGTAAATGATATAGCAGCCGGTGTATTAAGACGTATCTTAATATCCTCCTCATTATCACTAATTACCTCGAAAGCATATGTCTGGACATTAAGTGCTTCGGCCGAAGCGGCTATCTCATGGTCTAAAAGATACTCTTAGAGAATCAGCCGCTGCTCCTCCTTAATATCGAATCTTATTATACACATATATAACATAATATCGCGAACAGTCTCTGGGTTTAACGACCCCCGGCGGTAGTGGCATATATCCCGGGCAGAGTTAAAAAGACGCTTAACTCCGGCACTAGTCGCTAGAATTAACATAATATCACGGGTAATGCTTATAAGAATAGGGAATTCCCTCTAATGATCTTTCTAGAAGATCCGAATAGATCCTTTAATAGTATCTAATTAGATAAGGTTAGTTATATGATTCATAAAGTAGGCTTACTTACTTATCACTCTGGAGATATTTAGTGAGCTCGTCGTACTGCGGAGCAGTTAATCGTTATGAAGAATCGCCGTTAAGGGCCTTCTTAAGCTCCGATTCAGTTATGAATAACTAGCTATTAGATTATATTATCTCTAATGGTATACGTTAGCTGTATCTCTTAAAAAAAGACTAAAGACTCTCGCGGTATTCCTTTCTATAGTCCTTTCCTATCTTAAGATCTAGGTCCTAATCACTTATTAAAAAGAACTCTATCTTACTCGACGGCGCTAGGATCGTCCTAATTATATAGAGATTACCTTCGATACTATCTGTCTCGGCGTAGTATTTTTTTAGTTTCTCTTTCGCAGTATCGAGGGAGGAAAGCATTAACTGTTTCTAGGGAACCTTCTTTCGACGAAGCTAACCTATCGATCTTTTAAGATGATCGAAGAGCTTATTATAAATCCTAAAGATAAGGTGGATACTCGAGTCTTTAGTACGATAAACTAGCGTAGTGAGCGTAAAAAAGGGCTAAAGAATATAAAGCAGATAGTTAATCTGTCGCCACCCCTCTGCACTTAATGTAAAATGGTGTTAATTATAGTCGGAACAGAACTTATTAAATACGATATAAAGCCTCTTCGCCCGTCGGAGCATTAGAAATGTCGAATTCCACCGTGTACGAATATCCTAGATTAGAAGAAGCCGTAGCGTATTACTAGGCTGGGTATTCAGGAAGGCTTCCTTACGTTAAGGGCTTCCGTTAATATAAACCGTAAGACCTCGGACCTATCAGGAATCAGAATAGTTAGTATTATTAAATCATAATTTATGATTCATAAATAGAAGCATACCTTATTTAGAGTATCGGCGATCTCATGTTTCTGCTGGCGCGCACGAAGTAAACGTACACGATCATTAGACCATTCTGTCTCAGCGTTATCATTCTTTAGCGAAGCCTTGATTTTACTAAGTAAATTAACTAGACTTAATTAAATAACATGCGTAAGGCAGGGCACTTAGATAATCGTAGATTCCGTCTCTATATATAGCTTCTTAATTAAATCATTCACTACTGCGATAAGTGTCTTATTATTAGACGCATTATTAGTTATCACCGCGAGCACTCGGTCAGCGATTTAGTGCTTTTATAGGATCTAGAGAACTACGTCCCTAAGGTTCACGCCAGTATAAGATCCAGAAATTAGCTTAAACCTAAGTAGGACCTCACGATACTCCCATTCCTAGTCTAGGAAGTATCCTATGATAGCCATAAATGCGTGCTTAAATGGGGATATCCAGCAGTTAAGCGTAATCGACATTTTTGCACTAGATAGGAGCTATTATAGTGTCTCTTATTAATACTCTGTAACGAAACCCCGGAGGCGGTCGCGAATCACCTTTCTTAATAGAACGCTCGGTGATATAGGTGCTAGCCGTGCGTAGGAAATAAGGTCATAGAATTCTTAGTGCTCGACGAAGAGGAAGGGTAAATGTGATATAGTGATTAGGTTTAGAATCTTCTGTTCCTATGTTTATTAGGTAAAGAGAGGCGCTAGTCTTCTCTCGGCCTAAGATATAGTGAATTCATTATTAGTATTAATATTAAATTTAGGCTATTTCGAACATACCGCGTCGCTAAGTAGTTACTAGATATTACCCTTCTTCGTAATTCGCTGTCGACACCTTAGCCCATTAAGATGCTTCTGCATCGATGAGTTTCTAGTATGATTTATAGCTGGATGCGTAAGAACTATACGGCACCGATTACACATAACGCTAGGCTTTCTATCTTTAGTATATATAACTTATTAAAACCTAGTCCAGCAGTCTGCGTGACGGCTAACCTCCCAGTTTAGCCGCTTTTTCTTACTAAAATCGGTTTAAAGCCACTAGTTAACGAATTCCGCGGACATATCGGTAGTAAAGACAATATACTCGTTAATACTATCTGGCTTAATTCGCGTAAGGGTGTCTAGGGCCTAAGGTCCTACGCGAGATCGGACTTAGTTATCTAGAAGGTCTAGAAGGTCTAGAACTAAATTAAACTGGCTTTCGCGTTAGGATAGCGTATCGTTAGGGGTAAGGTATTATAGCGCGTCTAAAGGTAACCCTTCGAAGCTAGATGATGCGTAGCCGTAGCCGTCGGTAATCTGAGACATGATAACTTTAGTAAACTAGTGTAACTTAGCGAAGATAATAAGGAACTTACTAGTTATTCTATAGAAGTTACGGGGTCTTCTTAGGGCATCTGTTTATCCCTATTCCATAATACTTAAATTAATATATTAACTTTTATAAGCCCTATCTATATCTGATTCGCTAGTATAGTGGATCACTATAGAAACGAACCTTAATAAACCTTAACTAACCTTAACGAATCTTAACGAACCTTAACGAGAACCTTAATATAGGAAAAATAGAATGTCTAAGTCTAATAATTAGGACATTTAAACCGGATTCACGGTATATCTAGATTAATTGATCTAAATTCTAAAAGATAAAGTGATAGAAGAGGATATAACGGTTTAAATGATATTAAAATAAGGGGAATTAAACTACATCTTTATAGTTTTCTTAAAGAACAGTAGTTCTACTAATAAAGATACACATACTTTATAATGTCTGCGATATATATATCTATAACTTTATATGCCATTTATCGATGACCTCTATTAATAACCCACCACGTCGATATCATCGAATATTACCTATAATTTATAGGCGACCACGCCTCCTATTTACCTTTTAATGAATATATCTTTATAATTCATTATGTTGATAAAGTATTCAGTGGAAAGTCTATTAGTTAACGAAACATCTGTAAAAAACAGAGATGAATCATTAATTTTATCCAGCTAAAAGAGGAAAGGCGTCAAGAAATTATGTATATGCAGGTTCATGCGGGTCGATGGAGGTTGAACCTCAAAGAACCTCTGGAGGTTAATGGGCGGTTGGAGGTTAGTAAGGTTGGAACCTCACCTCAAGAGGTGAGGTTCGAGGTTCCGGGGTAGGGACCCATGCGGAGGTTCAAAGCCAGGTCTAGCTAGAACTAGACCCCTCACGAATACCCTCTAAATTAGAGGAGTATCTAGACGTATTCGACCATAAAAAGGCGGGTACTCTACTAATCTTAAAGGTATCCGATTATACTATCGAGATTAAAGAGGGAAAACCCCGCTATACGGCCCGATGTTCCCCTTCTTAAGGACTAAGCTAAAGAGCTATAGGCTTACCTTATAGATAGTATTAAGAAAAAGAGGATTCGGCTATCTAGGAGTCCTATAGGAGCACCGATCCTTTTCGTCCCTAAAAAGGATAGAGGTTTATGTCTATATATAGACTACCGGGGTCTTAACTATGTTTCGGTTAAGAATTAGTACCTATTACCTCTTATTTTAGAGATCCTAGATCGGCTATTAGGAGCTTAATACTTTAGTAGAGTGGATATAAAGGACGCCTACTATCATATTAGAATATAAGAAGGCGATAAGTAAAAAACCGCTTTCCGAATAAGATTATAGCTATTTCGAGTATATAGTTATGCCTTCTAGGTTATCGAACGCTCTTATCACTTTTTAAAGTTATATCTATATAGCCCTTAGCGGAATAATCAATATCGTTTATATAGCGTATCTAGATAATATCCTTATCTTTACGCTAGATCGAGAATCCTATATAAAAGCACTATAATAAGTCTTCGATTAACTAAGAAAGGCAGAGCTCTACGTTAAACCCCTAAAATGCACCTTCTATTAAAAGGAAGTCGAGTTCCTAGGATTTATCGTTAATAGCGACGGGGTACGAATAGATAAAGGTTATATCCGCGTAATCTAGGAATAAGAGAAGCCTTAGAGCTACTATAACGTATAAGTATTCTTTAGATTCTATAATTTTTATCGTAGATTTATTAAGGGATACTCCTACGTCTCTTTACCCCTTATATTAATCCTTAAGGGGTTAAAGAATAGGAAAAAGCCTAGGAAAGTATAACTTAGCGATACCGAATCGAAGGCGTTTCGGTAGCTAAAAGCCTCCTTTAAATTAGCGTCTCTCTTATGTTATTTTAACCCTAAAAAGTATATTAGGCTAGAGACTAATACTCTAAATAAGGGAATAGGAGGAGTATTATCCTAGCTAGATAGCGAGGGATAATAGTACCTAGTCGCATTTTAGTCTCAGAAATTCTCTGGAGTAGAACTTAACTACCCGACACCGGATTAGGAGCTATTCGCTATTATATACTTATTTTAACACCAAAGACACTACCTTAACGGTAATAAGTACCTGGTTAAAGTGCTCTTAGATCACACGAATCTTCGCACTTTTATAGTATAGTAGAAGCTAAATAGGAGATAGGTATAGTACTATATAACGTATTTCACTACCGAGTGGGTCACCCCATCTAACCTACTAATTTAAATACATTTATCTTAACTAAAACGCCATTAACGTATTCGGTAAGCGAGTGGTCCACCTAACCTAAAACGCGTCTTTTAATTAGCAGTTAATTAATTTAACCACCCATCATGCCACCAATTCGCTCCCGATGCTCCAGAAATTTAACAGAGTAAGAGGGCAGGGTCTTATTACCTATTAAGGCTATTAAGACCGAGTAAATCATCTCTATTTATGAAGCAGCGCGCCGTTTCTAAGTCCTAAAATCGACACTCCTCCGTCGTTCAAAGGGCACCCCTTACCGCGCGATTTCTCGCGTAAATTCACAGAAATTCACAGAAACTGAAGAGGAATCTCTTTAAAAATAGATTCTTTCTATGGACTCTCGTGGAGTAGCTCACCGGCCTTCTACTATACGAGAAATGGCGAATCTTTTACTTTAATAACGTGGAACCACCCCGGTTATTTCGGTCGGCGAAAAATGGGTTTATAACTTCGTGAAAAACGACACCCTATCCTCTCCTCCCGATTCTCGAAACGCTATAATTATAAACGTACGAAATATAAAGACCCGAAAACTATTCGAGAGTGGTTCGATCTTATTTAAAAAATAATGCTTTAATTTAGAATCGACCCCGATAATATTTATAACTTCGACGAGACCGGTTTCGCGATAGGGTTAATCGCTACAGCGAAGGTGATCACGAGGAGTGATCTCCCTGGTCGGTGCTCGCTTCTATAGCCTAGAAATCGTGAATGGGTGACTACTATTAAATGTACGAATGCTTTAGGGTAGGGCCTCCCTCTGTGTGTGATTTTTAAAGGTAAAGTCTTCCTCGAATCTTAGTTCGACGGCCTTCTAGATGACTAGCGGTTTAAAGTTAGTCCGAATGGATAGACCTCCGATAAAATTAGACTTCGGTGGCTTAAAAAGCTCTTTATTCCGACGACTTCTTTACGTACGGAGGGGAGGTATCGACTTCTAGTACTCGACGGTCACGGAAGCCATTTAACCCTAAAGTTCCATAAAATATGCGAGAAAAATCATATTATACCGATCTATATACCTCCGCACTCCTCTTATCTTTTATAGCCTCTTAATATTAGTTATTTTACGGTGTTAAAACGATCATATGGTCGGCTAGTTAAGATAAAAATTCGGACTTGGATTGACTATATCGATAAACTTAACTTCCTCGAAATATACCCTCTCGTACGAATCGAAGCTCTTAAAGTAGAGACGATTCAGGATAGCTTTAAAGCAGCTAATTTAGTACCTTTTATACCTAATTGAGTGATCTTAAAGCTAGATATTTAACCTCGAACCCCCCCCCCCCCCCCTAAGTAGTGGAGCGATTAGGACCTAAAAACGCCCTTGAACTATATATAATACAGTTTTCGGGTGTAAGGCCTGTTAACCGGGTAAGATACAATGACTTAGAGACGAATGGAATTATACTGTCTGTTTGTGCCAAGACTAATTCTTGCTAAAAGAGGGGATTCAGGGGAATTCCTAACCAGTATGTGTACCGCCATGCTCACGTGGTAACCATGTGACGATTCCTTAGCAATCCATTCCTGATACTTAACTGATGCGGTTAGGTGACTCCGTCTCTAACGTATTTATTTCACCACCGAGTGGTCCATGCCCCCGAGTGGTCCACCCCAAAACACATATAGTAAAAGTGATAAATTATAACATGATATTATAATAACGGTTATTTATATGAAATTCTCCTTATAATCTAATGCCTTTTATATAAAATCCATCTAATTTAGAGAGTTTCGGGAAATCTAATACATTAGTGACCAAGATATATATATTTATGAAGGGTGGTGATGTAATTTTCGATACTATATCAATGTAAGTTTTCGATTTATTCGAAATCGGGATATAATACTAAAAATGCTTATTAATCTCTATCGGAAAGTAATAATATTAAATAAGAACGTTAGTTATTGAGATAAAAATGAGGAATTCATCGCTTTTACTATGTGTTTTAAGGTGGACCACTCGGGGGTATAGACCACTTGGTGGTGAAATACGTTAAAGATAGACCCCTAGTCGGATATAATACTATTTAGTGGTCCGAATCCTAGTTTAATATCTTAATATAATAGCTTAGCTAATTCTGTAGCGTCTATCGTAGTTAAAACTAGGAAGATAAGAAGAAAAGGCACTATCTCGAGAAACGGTCTACGACCACTAAAATCGCATTAACTATCCTCCCTTTCTAGATCGATCAAGGTAATCCTATAATAAAATCTATTAATAATCCGGGAAAGGATCGAGACAGAATGGGTAGTGGTTCGAGCTTATCGAATGGTTAATGCCCTGGGGTCTACGTTATTCAGTAGATTCTATAAGATTTAATATATCTCCTAACGTATTTCACCACCGAGCTACGCACCCCACCCACCCGATTGATTTTAAATGCATTTATTTGAACTAAAACGCCATTGAATTAAATTAAATAGGAATTAGTCTATCTAGATATGTTTCTCTTCTATGCCCTAGTAATCTGCATGTTCCACACCCCTAGGGTGGCCATGTACGTGGCTAAATAGCCGATTCTCTAGGTATACTAGGACCCGGGGGAGGTGCTTTACCTACTTCCTATTACTGCATAATTAATGCAGAGGCTTCTTCGACTGAGAGTCCTTCTTCGGAGGGTATATGCCTTCGAGATCTAGCCCGCTTTTACTTCTGCTTCTCGTTAGCGGCGCGTAAATCGCTAACTTCTTTCTCGAGAAAAGCAGCAGACTATATAGTGATTCAATAGGCCTTTAAAACCTGATTTATCGCGTAATTTAGCGGGCTCGGAGGGCTCCTCGATCTAGTACGAAGTAAGGCTTTAATTAACGAAGCTTACTTTTATAATTACACGTAGTTCGAGGGCGTTTTAGGGTCCTAATCGCTCCCCCCTACTTAGAGGGGGGGTAGGGGTTCGAAGTTAAATATCTAGCTTCGAGATCACTTAATTAGGTGTAAAAGGTACTAAACTAGCTACTTTAAAGCTATTCTTAATCGTCTCCGATTTAAAAGCTTCGATTCGTGCGAGGGGGTATATTTCGAGGAAGTTAAGTTTATCGATATAGTTAATCCGAGTCCGTATTTTTATTTTAGCCAGCCGACTATACGATCGTTTTAACACCGTAAAACAGTAGATATTAAGAGGCTATAAAAGGTAAGAGGAGTGAGGTGGCATATAGATCGGTACTACCTTAGTTTACTTATAGATCCTATCGAATTTCGGGGTTAAATGGCTTCTATGTCCGTCGAGTATTAAAGGTCGATACTCCCCCTTCGTACATAAAGAAGTCCTTAGAATAAAGAGCTTTTTAAGCCAGCGAGTTCTAATTTCATTAGAGGTCTAACCGTTCGGACTAACTTTAAATCGCTAGTTATCCGGAAGGCTATCGAACTAAGATTCGAGGACTTTATATTTAAAAATCATACACAGAGAGAGGGCCTACCCTAAAGCATTCGTACATTTAATAGTAGTCACCTACTTATTCACGATTTCTAGGTTATAAAACCGGGCGCTAACCGTAGAAATCGCTCCTTATAATAACCTTAGCTATAACGATTAATCCTATCGCGAAACTAGTCTCATCGAAGTTATAAACGTTATTAGGGTCGATTCCGAATTAAAGGATTATTTTTTATATAAGATTAAACCACTCTCGAATAGTTTTCGGGCCTTCGCATTTCGCACGTTCATAATTATACCGTTTCGAGAATCGGGAGGAGAGTAGAGGACGTCGTTTAATATATTTTATAACCTAATTCTCGCCGACCGAAAGAATTAGGGTAGTTCCGCGCTTTTCGAGGAGAAGATTCGCTACTTCTCGTATTATAGAAGGCTAGGGGGCTAATTAACGAGAATCTATAGAGAGAATTCATTTTTAAAGAGATTCCTCTTTAATATCTATTAATTTCTGGTAATTTACGCGGGTTTCGGAGCGATTTATGAGACCATTAAGGCGGTTCCGTAAAGAGGAGAATGGCACTTTAAAACGACGTGATGCTCCGCGTATAGAGATAATTTACCGGATTTTAATAGCCTAGCTAGCTAATAAAAGCCTACCCTTTTACTCTACTGAACTACTAGAGGATCAGGGGCGAATTAGTGGCATAGTGGGTAGTTAAAGTGGTTAGGTGCTAAATCATGGACGTGTTTTCGTGTCGCTGATTCACTCGGTGGTGTGATCCACTCGGTGGTGAAATACGTTATTAGTATAATTTTATCTCTATCTTAAAAGCTTTAATTCTTCTCATTAAAGGAATGGGAATTAGATAATCCTAGCGAAGCTATCTAGAAGGATATTTACTGAGGTAGTCTTAAGACTTAGGTTAAGCGCTATAAGGAGTAGCTTAATATTAGGGATAGTTATCGCTAATTGGTCTATTATCTAGGGTTAGGATATCCGAGCTTAAATCTGCGTTAAGAGTTAAATGGCTCCTAGCAGTGAAGGCGATGAGATACACTCTAGTGCTAAGGATAGTATAGATAAAGAGGGCGAAATTCCTCTCCCTCGGTCGTCTAGAAGAGTTCGGAAGGTTTTAAAAAGGCTTAATGGATATGTAGTAGTCTAGTAGATAGGAACTAGGTTTAAGAATATATAACATAAGTTTTTATAATAATAAATCACTAAAAATTAATGTTAAAGAAGTTCGGATATATAGTCAGGATACTTAAAAATATAGGGTAAATCTACATAAAGTATGCATATCACGAGATCTACCTATTTATCTTATTTAACGACCCTTTAGGTCACCCGCGGGTGGCCCTCCCAGGGTCTACCCTCTAGGTGGACTACCCTTAGGGTCGTGAGGGTCACCCGTAGGTCACTGCTAGGTCTAGCTTTAGGTGGGGTGCGTAGCTCGGTGGTAAAATACGTTAACATCTTCTTATATTTAGACCTAATAACGTATTTCACTACCGAGTGGCCACTACCCCCGAGTGGCCATCTCCAAAACACATAGTAAATGCGATAGATTATTTCAACAACTATAAGTTAACTTAATTTTCACTATTAGTGGATAGGTATCGATAAGCATTTCTAGTAGCATGTATTAATTTTCAAAAAGATTAGAAGACTATATTACTATCATTTCAAAAATTACCGAAAATTATGTTACCAAAATCTAGAAATAGATATATCTCAGTCACCGACCCATCAAATTTCTCGAAACTCTCTAAAGAGACTAGATATCACCAAAAATAAATTAGGTTATAAGGAAAGCTCTATATAGACTACCGTTGTTGAGATATTAAGCTGTAATTTATCGCATTTACTACGTGTTTTAGAGATGGCCACTCGGGGGTAGTGGCCGCTCGGTAGTGGAATACGTTAGTAGTTCTATCGTAATAACTCTTCTATTTTCACCCGACTAAAATAGCCCACTATAGGGTTATTATAGTGTATTTATAGTAGTTTTACACGAATACCCTCTTTCCTTAGTACGTATATACGTCCTTAGTACCGTAGTAATCCTAAGGCGTCGACTAACTAGCCTTTATTACTAGGTCTCTATACTAAAACGTCCCCGATTCGGCGGACTACTAATAGACTAGATTATTACTATAGTAATATCTCTAATGTCGAATAGTATATTTAAATCGTCGTATAGTTCTTTTTATTCTAACTAATTATCTACGATAATATATCTAGTATTATACCTATAGGTACACTAGATCTAGGGTTTCCCGATCTAGCTAATTATCTAAATCTAAATTAGAATTTTAAGTTATATGTATTCAGTTAAATTATACTTATAATCTACGTCTAGATTCTTTATCCCTATAATACTCTATATTATAAGGGTTAATAGTTCCTCGTCTCGAATTTAAGCTAGGATATTATCGTCCACGATTGGATCTTAAATCGGGATTATTAATTCCGTTCCGAAGGTAGCTAGCTTACTTAGAGTTTAGAATTCTAGAAAGCCCGTCTACGGGATTTATCTTTCTAGGCTAATACTTTATAATTAAAGTTAAGACGTTAGGAATAATGTATTTCACTACCGAGTGGGCCACCTATCTAAAACGCATTAATTAATTTAAACCATGTCTCTTTAACCACCCACTGTGAAGGGCTGAAGCTTTATTGATTCAATTAGGCTAGGCCAACATGCTGTTTACATCAATCTTGGAGAAAAGGTAACTATCTACTAGCGATGGGGGTTTATGTATGTTGTGGGCACGTGCCTCACGTGATCCAAGCCGGGCTCTGGCCCGTTACACCCACCATGCCACTAATTCGCTCTTAACGCTCTAAAAAATTAATAGAGTAAGAGGGTAGGATATTACTAGCTATCTAGGCTTTTAAGAATCAAGAAATATCTTCAGTTCGTGAAGTGGCGCGCCGTTTTAACGTACCCGAAACTACCCTTCGCCGCCGCCTCAGTGGTACATAAAACCGCGCGAATTCTCGCGTAAATTCGTCTAAATTAACATAAATTAAAGAGGAGTCTCTTTAAAAATGGATTCTCTCTATGGATTCTCGTGGAGTAGCCCCCCGGCCCTCTATAGTACGAGAAATAGCGGATCTTCTTCTTTAAAAGCGTAGAACTACCCCGATTCTTTCGGTCGGCGAAAAATTAGTATATAACTTTATAAAATAGCGTCCTCTCCTCTCCTCTCGATTTTTAAAACGGTATACCTATAAGCGCGCGAAATGTGAAGACCCTAGAATCATTAAGGAGTGGTTTAATCTAGTTTAAAAGATAATCATTTAATTCGGAATCGACCCTAATAACGTTTATAACTTCGACGAGACCGGGTTCGTAATAGATTAATCGCTATAGCGAAGGTGATTTCGAGGAGTGATCTCTCTAGCCGGCGCTCCCTTTTATAGCCTAGAAATCGTGAATAGGTGACTATTATCGAATATATAAATGTATCGAGGTAGGTGCTCCCTCCGTATGTGATTTTTAAAGGTAAAATCTTCCTCGAATCTTAGTTTAAGGGCCTTCCGGATAACTAGCGATTTAAAGTTAGTCCGAACGGCTAGACCTCTAATGAAATTAGAGTTCGCTAGCTCGAAAAGCTCTTTATTCCGATGACTTCTTCGCGTACGAAGGGGGGTATCGACTTTTAATACTTAACGGACACGGAAGCCATTTAGCCCCTAAATTCGACGAGATTTATAAGTAAAATAAGGTAATACCGATCTATATGCCACCTCACTCCTCTCACCTTTTATAGCCTCTCGATAT